>NC_068920.1:111937621-116737621 GCF_023091745.1 Budorcas taxicolor
AAACAAACTAAGGGATTTTAAATACTTTTTGGACATCAGACATAAAAGATAGCATAAATAAAATTCAATATGAATTTGATGGGCTTCCCTGGTGGCTCGGATGGTAGAGAATCTGTGTGCAATGCAGGAGACCCAGGTTTGATCCCTGAGTGGGGAAAATTCCTTGGAGAAGGGAATGGCAACCCAATCTAGTATTTTTCCCTGGAGAATCCCACAGGCAGAAAAGTCTGACAGAGTCTATGGGGTCATAAAGAGTCAGACACAACCAAGTGACTAACACTGTCACACTTTTTGTGAATTTGATCATTCCAATATCACTTCTTATTCCTTAGCTATGATTTAAGAATCCATCAAATTTGATCTGTCATGAAAACTTAAAATATTAAATAAGTTATCCAAACCTATAAGGGCCAAATCTAATCAGATGGAAAGAGATCCTGACTTTATCTTGCCTTCTACTGGACAATGGTTTCTTCCAGAAGATTCTTCATTAATGAGATTTCTAGACTGAAGGTCAGCAACATAAATTCTTCAGAAAGGAAGATGATCTTTCTTTTATCTGAACTGTTCTTTGAATACCATCATTTGCTTAAAAGCAAAAGTAGAAAATCCACCAAATTTGAGTTTCAAGTTAGAGAAAGTAAATTGAAGGAAGATTAAGAATAAAGCTACATTCTGTATTTGTCTGAAAGAACATTTTAAATATTCTTGGATAAGCAAACTTCTTTTTTAAAAATTATGAATATCATTGCATGCCTTCCAGCTAACAGTGACCACTTTAAAACCTTGCCCTTCTCTTACAGATTCCAGTGGTCATAACTAATTGCTGAATGTTTTAATATTTTCTTCATACTTTTTTTGGGTCAAGATTTAAGTGGCAAGTGTGAAGTTGTCTACAGAGGATAAATTAAACAATAAAATTCACTTGTCAAACACTGGGCTACAAAATGGTTAGATGTGTAAAGATACATGTGTGCATGTGTGCTAAGCTGCTTAATCGTGTCCAACTAATGAAGAACCTATGGGCTGCAGGCTGCCATGATTCTCTGTCCATGGGATCCTCCAGGCAAGAATACTGAAGTAGATTGCCATGCTCTCCTCCAAGGGATCTTCCCAACTCAGGGATCAAACCCATATCTCTTGCACTGGCAGGTGGGTTCTTTGCCACTAGTGTCAAATGGGAAGCCCCCAAAGATGTATCAGTTCAGTTCAGTTCATTTCAGTCGCTCAGTCGTATCCGACTCTTTGCCACCCCATGAGCTGCAGCACATCAGGATTCCCTGTCCATCACCAACTCCCGGAGTTCACTCAAACTCACGTCCATCGATTCAGTGATGCCATCCAGCTATCTCATCCTCTGTCGTCCCCTTCTCCTCCTGCCCCCAATCCCTCCCAGCATCAGAGTCTTTTCCAATGAGTCAACTCTTCGCATAAGCTTCAGCTTTAGCATCATTCCCTCCAAAAAACAGCCAGGGCTGATCTCCTTCAGAATGGACTGGTTGGATGTCCTTGCAGTCCAAGGGACACTCAGGAGTCTTCTCCAACACCATAGATCAAAAGCATCAATTCTTTGGCACTCTGCCTTCTTCACAGTCCAACTCTCACATCCATGCATGACCACTGGAAAAACCAAAGCTTGATTAGATGGACCTTTGTTGGCAAAGTAATGTCTCTGCTTTTCAATATGCTACCTAGGTTGATCATAACTTTTCTTCCAAGGAGTAAGTGTCTTTTAAATTCATGGTTGAATCACCATCTGCAGTGATTTTGGAGCCCCAAAATATAAAGTCTGACACTGTTTCCCCATCTATTTCCCATGAAGTGATGGGACCAGATGCCATGATCTTCGTTTTCTGAATGTTGAGCTTTAAGCCAACTTTTTCACTCTCCTCTTTCACTTTCATCAAGAGGCTTTTTAGTTCTTCTTTACTTTCTGCCATAAGGGTGGTATCATCTGCATATCTGAGGTTATTAATATTTCTCCCAGCAGTCTTGATTCCAGCTTGTGTTTCTTCCATCCCACAGTTTTTCATGATGTACTCTGCATAGAAGTTAAATAAACAGGGTGACAATATACAGCCTTGATGTACTCCCTTTTTCTATTTGGAACCAGTCTGTTGTTCCATGTCCAGTTCTAACTGTTGCTTCCTGACCTGCATATAAGTTTCTCAAGAATTAGGTCAGGTGGTCTGGTATTCCCATCTCATTCAGAATTTTCCCCATTTTTATTGTAATCCACACAGTCAAAGGCTTTGGCATAGACAGTAAAGCAGAAATAGATGTTTTTCTGGAACTCTCTTGCTTTTTCGATGACCCAGCGGATATTGGCAATTTGATCTCTGGTTTCTCTGCCTTTTCTAAAACCAGCTTGAACATCTGGGATTTCACGGTTCACATATTGCTGAAGACTGGCTTGGAGAATTTTGAGCATTACTTTGCTAGCATGTGAGATGAGTGCAATTGTGTGGTAATTATAGCACTCGTTGGCATTGTCTTTCTTTGGAATTGGAATGAAAACTGACCTTTTCCAGTCCTGTGGCCACTGCTGAGTTTTCCAAATTTGCTGGAATATTGAGTGCAGCACTTTCACAGCATCATCTTTCAGGATTTGAAATAGCTCAACTGGAATTCCATCACCTCCACTAGCTTTGTTCATAGTGATGCTTTCTAAGGCCCACTTGACTTCACATTCCAGGATGTCTGGCTCTAGGTGAGTGATCATATCATTGTGATTATCTGGGTCATAAAGATCTTTTTTGTACAGTTCTTCTGTGTATTCTTGCCACCTCTTCTTCATATTTTCTGCTTCTGTTAGGACCATGCTATTTCTGTCTTTTATTGAATCCATCTTTGGATGAAATGTTTCCTTGGTATCTCTAATTTTCTTGAAGAGATCCTTAGTATTTCTCAATCTGTTTTTTTTTTTTTTTTCTTTTTCCCTCGATTTCTTTGCATTGATCACTGAGGAAGGCTTTCTTATCTCTTCTTGCTATTATTTGAAACTCTGCATTCAGATGCTTATATCTTTCCTTTCCTCCTTTGCTTTTCACTTCTCTTCTTTTCACAGCTATTTGTAAGGCCTGCCCAGACAGCCATTTTGCTTTTTTGCATTTTTTACCATGGGGATGGTCTTGATCTCTGTCTCTTATACAATGTCATGAACCTCAGTCCATAGTTCATCAAGTACTCTATCTATTAGATCTAGTCCCTTCAATCTATTTCTCACTTCCACTGTATAACCATAAGGGATTTGATTTAGGTCATGTGATGCTAAAGCTGAAACTACAGTGCTTTGGCCACCTCATGCGAAGAGGTGACTCATTGGAAAAGACTCTGATGCTGGGAGGGATTGGGGGCATGAGGAGAAGGGGACGACAGAGAATGAGATGGCTGGATGGCATCACGGACTGGATGGACGTGAGTCTGAGTGAACTCCGGGAGTTGGTCATGGACAGGGAGGTCTGGTGTGCTGCAATTCATGGGGTCACAAAGAGTCGGACACTACTGAGCGACTGAACTGAACTGAATGGTCTAGTGGTTTTCCCTACTTCATTTTAAGTCTGAATTTGACAATAATGAACTTATGATCAGAGCCAAGGTCAGCTCCTGGTCTTGCTTTTGTTGACTGTATAGAGCTTCTCCATCTCTGGCTGCAAAGAATAAATTCAATCTGATTTCGACGTTGACCATCTGGTGATGTCCATGTGTAGAGTCTTCTCTTGTGTTGTTGGAAGAGGGTGTTTGCTATGACTAGTGCATTGTCTTGGCAAAACTCTATTAGTCTTTGCCCTGCTCATTCTGTATTCCAAGGCCAAATTTGTCTGTTACTCCAGGTGTTTCTTAACTTCCTACTTTTGCATTGCAGTCCCCTATAGTGAAATGGACATCTTTCTTGGGTGTGAGTTCTAAAAGGTCTTGTAGGTCTTCATAGAACCGTTCAACTTCAGCTTCGTCAGCATTACTGGTTGGGGCATAGACTCAGATAACTGTGATATTGAATGGTTTGTCTTGGAGATGAACTGAGATCATTCTGTCGTTTTTGAGTTTGCATCCAAGTACTGCATTTCGGACTCTTTTGTTGACCATGATGGCTACTCCATTTCTTCTGAGGGATTCCTGCCCGTAGTAGTAGATATAATGGTCATCTGAATTAAATTCACCCATTCCAATCCATTTTAGTTCGCTGATTCCTAGAATGTCAACATTTACTCTTGCCATCTCCTGTTTGACCACTTCCAATTTGCCTTGATTCCAGGTTCCTATGCAATATTGCCCTTTACCACATTGGACTTTGCTTCTATCACCAGTCACATCCACAACTGGGTATTGTTTTTGCTTTGGCTCCATCCCTTCATTCTTTCTGGAGTTATTTCTCCACTGATCTCCAGTAGCATATTGGGTACCTACTGACCTGGGGAGTTCCTTTTTCAATATCCTATCATTTTACCTTTTCATACTGTTCATAGAGTTCTCAAGGCAAGAATAATGAAGTGGTTTGCCATTCCCTTCTCCAGTGGACCACATTCTGTCAGACCTCTCCACCATGAACTGACTGTCTTGGGTGGCCCCACAGGGCATGGCTTAGTTTGAGTTAGACAAGGCTGTGGTCTTACTGTGATTAGACTGACTATAGTTTTCTGTGACTATGGTTTCAGTGTGTCTGCCATCTGATGCCCTCTTGCAAAACCTACCACCTTACTTGGGCTTCTCTTACCTTGGATGAGGGTTATCTCCTCACTGCTGCCTCTCCTGACCTTGAACTTGGAGTAGCTCCTCTAGGCCCTCCTGAGCCTGTCCAGCCACTGCTCCTTGGATGTGGGATAGCTCCTCCATGCCGACACCCCTGGCCTGGGGCGGGGTATAGCTCCTCCCAGCCACCGCCTTTGGCCTCGGGGGTTGGATAGTTCCTCCTGGCCACTGCCCCTGGCATGGTGTCCTCCTGGTTTCTGCCCCTGACCGCTGACGTGGGGTAGCTCCTCTTGGCCACACTTGTGTGCTGTTGCAAAGATGCATAGTCAAAGATAATCTTCAGATAATCTTAAACTGGAAGAAACTTTGTAAGTGAATGTTTAATAAAGTGTAATTAATTAAAAATATGATGCAGGAACATTATGTAACTTTTCCAGAGTTAAAAATATGTCACTGAACACCTGTGACTACTACCTAGAGTGACCTTTGAATCCAGAATTTTTGCCAACATCATGCTGCTTTTCAACACCTAAAATGTCATAAAATGAATGAAGACTAATACAATTTACAATTGTACAATTACAATAACACAATTTATAAATTTCTGAGTTAAAAATACGTAAGTGACTGTACTTTTCTGAGGGCATCTGTGGCAGGCAGAGTATGATGCCTGTGTTTGTGCTTTATTTTACATAATGCTTACAGCAAAAATTATTTGTGCTCCCCATGTGTGGATCCTTCTCTTTCTGGACACACAGAACCTATTTGTCCCAGGTCTCTTACAGTTAGTTGTTGCTCAGTTGTTAAGTCATGTCTGACTCTTTGCAATCCCATGAACTGCTTCCCTCCTCCTCTTATCCTCAATCTTGCCCAGTATCCATATGATCAATTGGGGCCAGTACACTGTAGAGAGACATAACACATGCCCTGTTAGTTTGGAACACAAGATAAAGGATGAACATCTCTATACATGTATTTCATATGGTGAACCTGAAAAATGAAAGAACTCTCATTCACCCCCAGATGGCTGCCATCTAATGTGAAATATGTGGAGTGAGCAAGAGATGCACTTTTGTTGAATCACTTCACCAGCATTTACACGTTCCTCTTCACTAAATTGAAATCTTGTCTAATCTATTATTTTGCCCAGTTGAACTAAGTTTTGTTACTCCATTTTATAGGTAAAGAAAAAGAAACTCAAAATGTTCATGGGAAATGCTCATCTGCATCAACTACTGATACTGAAGGAAACAGCGACACTATTTCCACTGTGTACAGTGACTGCATCCATGAAATTAAAACACTCTTGCTCCTTGGAAGGAAAGCTATGACACACCTAGACAATGTATTAAAAAGCAGAGACATCACGTTGCCAACAAAGGTCCATGTAGTCAAAGCTGTTGCTTTTCCAGTAGTCATGTATAAATGTGAGAGTTGGACCATAAAGAAGATTGAGAGCCAAAGGATTGGTGATTTCATATTGGGGTTCTGGAGAAGACTCTTGAGTTCCTTGGACCTCAAGGAGATCAAACCAGTCAATCCTAAAATAAATCAACCCTGAATATTCATTGGAAGAACTAATACTGAAGCTGAAGCTGAAGTACTTTGGCCACCTTATATTAAGAGCCAACTCATTTGCTAGGAAAAGAAGGCTATTGCAGAGGACATCATGAGATAGCATAACTGACTCAATGGACATGACTTCGAGGAAACTCTGGGTGATAGTGAAGGACAGGGAAGCCTGGCATGCTGCAGTCCATAAAATCACAGTCAGTAGCATGGGACTGCTGCTACTGCTAGGACGCTTCAGTCGTGTCCGATTCTGTGCGACCCCATAGACGGCAGCGCGCCAGGATCCTCCATCCAGGCTTTCTGTCCATGAAATTTTCCAGGCAAGAACACTGGAGTGGGTTGCCATTTCCTTCTCCTATGCATGAAAGTGAAAAGTGAAAGTGAAGTCACTCAGTCGTGTCAGACTCATCGCGACTCCATGGACTGCAGCCTATCAGGCTCCTCTGTCCATGGGATTTTCCAGGCAAGAGTACTGCAGTGGGGTGCCATTGCCTTCTAAACAGCAACAATTGAAGGAAATAGATACAATGTTAAAAAGCACAGATGCACCAAAACCTAAGCTATTATTTAAGTAAACTTGAAATTCCACCTTATATCACTATCATGCTAAATGAAGAAAATTCAATGTAGCTAAATCCAAGTAAAATTTGTTACATAGATGTTTTGACTTAAATTTGTTTATAGAGAATTTCTATAAACCTGCATGCTCTTGAATACTATAATTTTATAGAAATTATTTGAAACAAGCATGACTTTTTTTTTTTTTTTTTTAATCAAGATTGTGTTGGGTGTTCTAGGCCTATCTATTTCTCTTGTTATTAATACTTTCTCCAAAACTGGTAGAATTTTATAGACCAAATCGGAGAGAATGAACTGAAATTTGGGGAGGATATATATGTTGTTTTCCTGCTAATTAGTAAAGATTACCTCTCATTTTTTCATGACTTTTATATTTTTTTTGCCAATGTTATTTAACTTTAGGTGTACCTGTATCACAATATTAAATGTAATCATAATTATTTCATAGGTTTGTTGCTATTCTATTTTTTAAATATTTCATTTTCCATTTGTTTGATGCTAATAGTAGGTAGAAACAAATATGTTTAACATGAAAATTTTTTTAAAATCATGAATAATTTAATCATCATAAATAAATTTAAATTCACTTATTGAATCTAATTTTTGCAAATGGAATTCTTAGCATTTTCTATATATAACCACTGTGTCATCTGTAAACAAAAGCTGATTTTATTTCTTTCCCATATTTATGCTTTTATTTTATTTTATCCTATAATGCAATTGTTAGGGCTTTTGCTACAATCTTAGCTTGGAGAGAATAAAAATCTTGCCTTGTATACAATGTATTTTTTAATGTCTTTTTTGTTTGTTTTGATGGAGTGGAGGGCAGATACTCATTATGAAGTAAAATTAAAAATATGACCTATGGATTGTTTATAGATTCCCCCTTACAGGATGAGGAAGAGCTCCTAATAGTCCTGTCTTTAGAGTATTTTCTTTATGAGTAGCCTTTAATAAAGTGATTTTTTCAGTATCTTTTGAGAGGTTCTTCTTTATCTCATCATTGTATTGAAGCACAATGATTGATACCTCAATGTCAAATCAAACATAATTCCTGAGAAAAATTTATCTAGGCTATCTCAATTAATCCTTAGGATTTTGTGAAATTATTGCAATTACCATCATTTTATAGGCAAATAAAATGAAATATCAAGATATCAACTAATTTGTCCTATTTCAACTACCTCAGTTCAGTTCACTTCAGTCACTCAGTCGTGTCTGACTCTTTGCGACTCCATGAATCGCAGCAATCCAGGCCTCCCTGTCCATCACCAACTCCTGGAGTTTACCCAAACTCATGCCCATCAAGTTGGTGATACCATCAGGCCATCTCATCCTCTGTCATCCCCTTCTCCTCCTGCCCACAATCCCTCCCAGCATCAGAGTTTTTTTCCAATGAGTCAACTTTTCACAGGAGGTGGCCAAAATATTGGAGTTTCAGCTTCAGCATCAGTCCTTCCAATGAATACCCAGGACTGATCTGCTTTAGGAAGGACTGGTTGCACCTCCTTGCTGTCCAAGGGACTCACAAGAGTCTTCTCTAACACCACAGTTCAAAAGCATCAATTCTTTCGTGCTCAGCTTTCTTCACAGTCCAACTCTCACATCCATACATGACCATTGGAAAAACCATAGCCTTGACTAGACGGAACTTTGTCGGCAAAGTAATATCTCTGCTTTTTAATATGCTATGTAGGTTGGTCATAACTTTCTTTCCAAGGAGTAAGCGTCTTTGAATTTCATGGCTGCAGTCACCATCTGCAGTGATTTTGAAGCCCCCCAAAATAAAGTCTGACACTGTTTCCACTGTTTCCCCATCTATTTCCCATGAAGTGATGGGACCAGATGGTATGATCTTAGTTTTCTTAATGCTGAGATTTAAGCCAAATTTTCTCTTCTCTTTCACTTTCATCAAGAGGTTTTTTAATTCCTCTTCACTTTCTGTCATAAGGATGGTGTCATCTGCATATCTGAGGTTATTCATATTTCTCCCAGCTCTTTTGATTCCAGCTTGTGCTTGTTCCAGCCCAGCGTTTCTCATTATGTACTCTGCATATAAGTTAAATAAGCAGGGTGACAATATACAGCCTTGATGTACTCCTTTTCCTATTTGGAACCAATCTGTTCTATGTCCAGTTCTAACTCTTGCCCCTGACCTGCATATAAGTTTCTCAAGAGGCAGGTCAGGTGGGCTGGTATTCCCATCTTTTTCAGAATTTCCCACAGTTTATTGCGATCAACTACCTAGTGGGGAATTAAAAGATGCTACAGATTTAGATGCTGGAGAAGACTCCTGAAATTCCCTTGGACAGCAAGAAGATCAAGCCAGTTTTTCTTAAGGGAGATTAATCTAGAATATTCACTGAAAGGACTAATGCTGAAGCTGAAGCTACAGTATTTGGGTCATCTGATGAGAACAGATGACTCACTGGAAAAGTCCCTAATGTTGAGAAAGATTGAGGGCAGAAGGAGAAGAAGGCATCAGAGGATGAGACAGCTGGACAGCATCACTGGTGCAATGAACACGAACTTGGGCAAACTCCAGGAGATGGCAAGGGACAGGGAGGCCTGATGTGCTGCAGTCTATGGAGTCACAGATTCAGACATGACTGGGTGACTGAATAGCAGCAAAAACATTGATTTAGAACTAATTATTTAAATTTTCTGATGAAGAGAATGAAAATAAGATGTTTGTATAGAATAAACATTACAGACGAGTTAGAGAAGATGAAAATGTGAGGAAGGAAACAAAAGTACTGGGAAACTACTATGCAATGAACTGTAATAGCCTATTCTAGGAAAGCACACTTAAAGGTAAAAAAGCAGAGGCACAGAGAGGCAATTTTCCTTTATGTGATTTTAATTCAAAATGTCTAGACCAAAATGGCATGGTAGCTTGTTAACTTCGTATGGCCTCTTAATTGTGCCTTTTACATTATTTGCGTAACTTTGACCTGAATCTATGGCAGTCATGTTAAGCATGTAGACTTACACCAGGAACTGCTAGTAAATTGATTAATTCTGTAAATCAATCAATGGGATTACACAGAAAATTCAACAACTCAGGGCTTTAATTCTGTATCTACTTTGTTAAATGAAGTGTGCAAGCTTTTCAAATTTACTTCTTTGCAGACAACTCCCTATCAGCCAGAAACAGATGGGCTAATGGATAGTTTAATCAAACAGCCTAACAGATGCTAAGAAAATTCATCATCAGTGGACCACAACATTGGAATAAATTGATACTTTTTTGGCTGTTTTACCTATTGGGATGTTAGTCAATCATCAACAGACTTGTTTCCTTTGAAATGTGCCAGGCGAGAATTTCCAATTAGGAACACCAGCAAGCATAAACTAGCCTAACTGATGACAAGCATCTTAATGACATTAGGTGTAAGGATCAAATAATATTGTCAAGCAGATCATCAGAGTTCAGTTTTCAATACGACAGAGGTGGGAATTTACATTCAGCCTATTGTGTAGAAGACAATATCCTCATTTGGGTGAAATATTTACAGTCATTTTGGATTTAAGCCAATAGCTTTGTCATTTTCACCATGTTTCCTGATCATTAAAGGACTGTAATTACAAACCTGTGGATATTTTATGAGGGTTAAAATGCAAGGGTAGTTATATAACTAAATAAATAAAGTCTGACAGAGGATTTATATCTCTAGACCTAGAGCTAAATATCAATATAAATACAAATGTGTGTTTTTCTGGGTGAATACAGCAACAACAATTATATATATATACACAAATGTATGCATTCTACCCCTAATATATGCATTCCAGTCAACTAGCACACATAAAATCTAAATTTTGGTCCCCAAATACTATTGTGCAATAAAAGCCAACAGGACTGATTCCAGAGCTCAGGCTAGCATAGGATAAGCCTGAAATATCAGGTTGTGCAAAAAGTAGGAATGCAAAACATAGAAATATAAATGAAAGCAGCAAGAAATATGAAAATTTTTGCTAAAATATTTAGCACTGTAGAATTTAAAAGTTACATTATTTATAACTGCAACAAGCAATACATCCTATAACATTAGCTTATGTTCTTATCCAATAAATATCCACTTCCACAGAATAACAGTTAAATATTTTATGTGTCAGATTGAGGAATTTGTCTATGATATAGTTTATCCATTATCTCATTTAATAAATGTTAATATTGAGTCTATATAATTAAATGAGCCTAAAGTTATCAGCTCCTGAAATTTGGCATATAGTCCTAACTTAATTCAATTTTGACATCTGTTACAAAAAATAAAGGCCACTATAAAAATTAAAGAAAACAGAAATAATATAATAAATCAGATAAAAAGTAAAATGTCCTATTACTATGTTAAATCCATAAATTATTGGTTTTATGAAGAATATCATGCAAAGGAACCACTAGAGATTATGAAAGTATATTTAGATATTAAAAATTATAAAATTGTGGCGATATGACATAAAAAATAAACAATGTATAGGTTCTAGAAGACGGGAATCTCTCCAAACTATATAGAGGCATACTTACCAACAGAAAATATCAGAGAAAAGATAGAAAGTTTAGTGAAACTTCATGGATAGACCTAGAAAAATGGAGATTATTGTTCAGTCACTGTCATGTTCTACTCTTTGCAACCGCATGGACTGAAGCATACCAGGCTTCTCTGTTCTCCACTATCTCATGGAGTTTGCTCAAACTTAAGTCCATTGAGTTGCTGATGCAGTTGGATCATATCATTCTCTATTGCCCCCTCCTTTTACCTTGAATTTTGCCCAGCATCATGGTCTCTTCCAATGAGTCAGCTCTTCACATCAGGTTACCAAATTACTGGAGCTTCAGCTTCAACATCAGTCCTTCCAATGAACATTCAGGGTTTATTTCCTTTAGGACTGACTGGTTTTAAAAATGGAAATTAATTAAGATAAAATACAACCAGATTAATCTGAGAAATGATTAAAATTAGCCACTGTAGACATAATATTTATGCACTTTTCAATGTGTTATACTTTAATAAGTTAAATTCAAAAACATATTAATTATAAGAATTGTTAAGAGAGTTATCTAAAATGGATCTTACAGGACTTAGAGAAAGTATAACTTATCCACATCTCAGCCCAGATGAAATCTGAAAATTGATCATTTATTGTCTGAATGCAGGCATCCAGAACATCTGCCTATTATTTCAGAAACTCAATATAATTATCTGACCCTTACCCTGAAATAACCCATGTCAGCCTATTCCTTGAGAGCAAATATTTCATTTTTTCTGTCAGAGTCAATCTTAATTCCTGCCATACAATCTTGTGGTTTTGCCTTTATAATCCCCTGACGCGTTCTCTTCCCCAGAATACTCTTCCAATTTTATCTGAATCTGTGTCTTCTGGATCACAAATCCTAAGACACCAAATAAAAGCCTAAGACCTTCTTAGGCTTTTCATCCTTTGCAGCCTGGATACTGATTATTTGATTATTATTTAATAGTAGGTCATGACCAAGTTGAGTTGAATTGTAGAACAACTAGTTTGGTGTCCAGAAAACTGCTTGATGGTGGTGGGGAAAACTCACCTCCACTGTATGTGAATAGGGATTTGGGATCTGGACACTTTGAGCTTCCTAGGTGGTGCTAGAGGTAAGGAATCTGCCCATCAATGCAGAAGACGCAAGGGACATGGTTTCAATCCCAGAGTCAGGAAGATCCCTGGAGGAGGAAATGGCAGCCCACTCCAATATTCTTGCCTGGAGAATTCCATGAATAGAAGAGCCTGGCAGGCTACAGTCCAGGGCTACTGTTCATGGGGCCACAAAGAGTCAGACACAATTGAACAACTTAGCACCACCAGCACTTTTATTAATGACATAATAGAAAAGTAACTTAAGATAATTCCTCTATATATTTACAAATGGAAGCCCTTACATATATATATATATGTATATATATATATACACACACACACATTCATACATACATACATACATACAACACACACACACATTCATATACATACAAACACAGAAAGAGAGAGAAAGAGGCAGACACACAGAAGAGAAGAATTATTATAAAGACATTATTGGACCTGCAATGGTTTAAATAAACTTTTATTTTGGTATCAGAAGACTATGGATTACAAGCTAGTCTCTGATATCATTTCATATTTTCTGACATCTATATTAAAAAATTTCCTGACATCTATATTTTGCTATTTCCCCTTTTTTCCTTTACTCTTGTTGTCTTATCCCTAACTCTTATCTATAGTTAGCAGTTTTCTTTTTTAATTGGAGGATAATTGCTTTACAATATTGTACAGTTTTCTGCCAAACATCAACATGTATCAGTGGTAATATAAATTGATACAACCACTATAGAGAACAGTATGGAGATTTCTTAAAAAAAAAAAAAACAAAACAAAACTAGGAATAGAACTACCATATGACTCAACAGTTGCACTACTGAGCATATACCTTGATAAACCATAATTGAAAGAGATACATATACCTCAATATTTGTTGCAGCACTTGTACATAAGAGCATGGAAGCAACCTAGATGTCCATTGACAAAGAATGGAGTTAAATATTTTGAAGAAATAGAATTAAATAGGTGAAACTGAAATTAAGCACTACATGACTAGAGGGCTGCATTAATTTTATAAAATCTCAATTTACAAAGACATGGTCATGGAGTCAGTTAGCATATATCTGACCATAAGAATATAATAAATTCATGTAGTAACTGGTGTTTATATCCTCCTGAGAACTGGTAGTGTTACAATGATATATGCTCTACGCATCTTGGAAAGAATAGTTATCAAAAGAGTTGGAGATTCTAATGTGTAAGCTATCAGAATTTAGGAATTCAATCTATAAGAATCAGTAATACAAGCTCAGAATCCAAGCACAGATGGACCTGAGGACAAGTTTAAAATAGAGGATGGGGAGCATTCACCCGGGAAAGTCTGATTAGGGAGGATGTGAACCATTTGACACTAGCAAAAAGGAATAGATTAGTTAGCATAAGCAATTTGAAAACTGACCATTAATTCAGATCCACAGTCAGTGTACTCTGTTTTGCTTTTTTAGTTCATTTTCAGTGATAACAAGGTGAGACAGGTAGAGAGAGAGAAAGTGGGAGGACAGCAGGAGAGGAGAGAGTGACAGAAGCAGACAAAGAGAGACACAGAGACAGATATCAAGGAAATGTAATGTCTCAGGAGCTTTAACACCTGCTGTCATCTTCAGAGGAAAATAATAAGTAAGATGGGCTAGGGTGCTCTTGTAAAATATTTTGATTTATGTTCGTACTTCTAAGTGAGGACACTTCTGTGAGAAAATCTTAGAATCTCTTTCCATCTGATACAAACTGTCTTTCATGCAAATTATTTATCACACCAACATGAAGAGAGATGAAAGTCAAGTAACTCCAGATGAGGAGGATGTAACAAAAACAGCTGAATTTATTAGAAATCACTATTGAACATAGTATTCACAAATGCACTTGTAAATGTGGCACACATAAGTATATGTATATATGTATACACCTAAATCTAAATATAGCTAGATATCTCCATCATAAAAGAGTTAAAAATAGACAGGTTGGGGTCATAATTGGGAAAGCAAATTGCATAAGGAGCAAAGTAGTATGAACAATTTGCTAAAAAGTGTGATCAAGACAAAAAAAAAAAAAAAATCTACAAACCCAGTGACCTTACTCCAACTATCTCATCCTCTGTGGTCCCCTTCTCCTTTTACCTTCAATTTTCCACAGCATCAGGGTCATTTCCAATGAGTCAGCTCTTCACATCAGGTGGCCAAAATATTGGAGCTTCAGTTTCAGCATCAGTCCTTCCAGTGTATATTCAGGGTTGATTTCCTTTAGAATTTACTTGTTTGATCTCCTTGGAGTTCAAAAGACTCTCAAGAGTCTTCTCCAGCACTGCAGTTGGAAGATGTCAATTCTTCAGCACTCAGCCTTCTTTCTGATCCAATTCTCACATCCACAACTAGCATTCTCACATCCAAACACTATACACAAAGATAAATTTCAAATGGATTAAAGAACTAAATATAAGACCAGAAACTAAAACTCTTAGAGGAAAACATAGGCAGAACAGTATATGACATAAATCATAGCAAGCTCCTCTATTATCTACCTCTTAAAGTAGTGGGGGAAAAAATAGACAAGGAGCACCTAATTAAACTTGAAATCTTTCCCACAGCAAACAAAACAATAAGCAAAGTGAAAAGCAACCCCCAGGATGCGAGAAAATAAAAGCAAATAAAACAACTGACAAAGGATTAATTTCCAATATACAAATACCACATGGAACTCACTACCAGAAAACAAGCCACACAATTAAAAAATGGGCAGAAGACCTAAACAGACATTTCTCCAAAGAAGGCATACAGATGGCTAATAAACACATGAAAAGATGCTCAACAGCCATTATTAGAGAAAACCAAATCAAAACTACAATGAAATATCACCTCACACCAGTCAGAATGGCCATCATCCTAACATGTGCAAACAATAAATGCTGAGAGGCTGTGGGAAAAAAGGAACCCTCTTGCATTGTTGGTGGAAATATAAATTGATATAGCGACTGTAGAAGACAGTATGGAGATTCACTAAAAGTCTAGGAATAAAACTACCAAAGAATCCAACAATTCCACTATGGGGCATATACACTAAGAAAACCATAACTGAAAGATATGCATGTACCCCAGTGTTCATTGCAGCACTATTTACAAACATCTAGGACATAGAAGCAAACTACATGTCCACCAACAGAGGAATGGATAAAGAAGCTGTAATACATATAAAGAATGGATTATTACTTGGACATAAAAAGGAGTATAGTTCTAATGAGGTAGATGAACCCAGAGCCCATTACACAGAGTGAAGTAAATCAGAAAGAGAATAACAGACATTGTATATTAATGCATATATATGGAATCTAGAAAGATGGTACTGATAAACCTTTTTACAGGGCAATAATGGAGATGCAGACATACAGAACAGACTTGTGGATGCAGAGAGGGAAGAAGAGGGCAGAAGGAATGGAGAAAGTAGCATGGAAACATATACACTACCATATGTAAAATATATAGCCAGTGGGATGCTGTGTGATTAGGGGAGCTCAACCCTATGCTCTGTAACAACAGTGAGGTGAGAGATGGAAGGGAGATTCAAGAGTGAGAAAACATGTGTATACCTATAGATGATGCATTTTGATGTATGGGAGAAGCCAACACAATATTGTAAAACAATCATCTTTTAATTAGAAATATTTTTTTATTAAAAAAATAATTTTCCAGTTTGTTATGATCCACACAGACAAAAGGTTTCACATAGTCAATAAAGCTGACTATGTAGATGTTTTCCTGGAATTCCCTTCCTTTGTCTATGATCCAGCGAATTTTGACAGTTTGATCTGTGGTTCATCTGACTTATCTAAACCCAGCTTGTACATCTGGAAGTTCTCAGTTCACATACTGCTGAAGCCTAGTTTGAAGGACTTTGAGCATAACTTAACTAGCATGTGAAATGAGCACAATTGTACAGTAGTTACAAACATCATATACAATCTTTAATTCTTTTTCTTTCTTTTACTAATGTTACTACTGTGATGTTTCCATTTGCAACCCACTGTTTCTTCTTATCTATGCCCCACATTGTCATAACTGGTTCAGCTTCACATAATAGATTTTAAAAATGGAAAAGGTCAAAATTTTAAGTATTTTCTATCACGAATTCTTGGCTTTCTTTTTAATTAACTAGCTTCCGTTAATGGTTCTGCTAAGACAAGTTTTTAGATTAATGTCTACCTTTAGAGTAACAAATTCTTCCTAATATCTATAATTTGTCATGGAAACAACCTTAAAATTCACTAAATGCTACCTGCAACACATAGCAATAAATGTCTACCTATGTTTTACAGTGATTAGAATACAAAATAGTATTGAGTTCAGAAATTAAACGTCTTTTTGCAGGAACTCAGTGCAGTCAGACAGGAAAAAAAAAAAAATGGCATAGATTTTATATAGGTATTTGAGTGACTGACATATTTACAAGAATTCTAAACAATCCAAGATATTTCAGAGACAAGTTTCTTTGGCCAGATACAAACATTCTTTTGTGAATATTCCATTAGCTATTTTGATTCAATTTTTAAAGGATATATTTTTGTTGAAGTTGGAAGGTTCAATCATTTAAAATCAGTAATTAGATACCAAATATTATGGTTAACCTGAGTTACAATATTACACAGGGTTTTTCAAGCTCTGGTATTTAATAATTTTCAAAAAAAAAAAAAATCCCCAATAAACAGCCCATCTAATTTCCTTTCAACACAAGGCAGGCATCTTTTGTCTTAAGGACTTTAGCAATGTGATATATTTTCCTCAATGCTATAGATGAGAAGGAAATGAAAGGGATAAAGGTGGGAGGAGAAGTGGAGGGAGTGGGTTGACTCATCTAAAACAGAGATCAGAAGACTTTAATATATAGAATATATTTGGGGGTTTTCTTTCTTTCTTTCTTTTTTTTTTTTTTTTTAAGTTACATGATCTCTCTTGTAATTACTCAACTTTGCTATTGTGGCAAGAAAGCAACATAGGCAGCATGTAACCAGGTAGCCATGTCTTGTTACAACAAAACTTATTTATAAAATAGGGAACAGACCAGGTTTGGTATGGGGGCAGTAGTTTGCCAAACTTCCATCTAAGCTTTGATTTCATGTACCCAACAGAAAAGTTGCAAACCAACTTTAATTGATTAATGCATCCAAGTTGGAACTGACAATTTTAGCAATACTTATTATCTATAAAAGGTGTATAAAAACAACTGAATTATTCTGGACTAGAATTATACCTGAAGGCTTCAAATCATATTTATTTGGAATATGTGTAAATAGTATAAACATTGTCTATAAATGCTGTAGATCATTTTTACATGTTTTAGTTGAATATGATTGTGTGAGTACGGCTTGTGAGCTTCTTAATCTTGGTTTTAGGAAAATAAACTTTTGGAGGACATTGAAATTAAAACTCCACGGTAAAAGGATAAAAGTTATAGGCAGTCTTGAGACTGTAACTATTTTCTACAAAGTACACATAAAGTTTGAGAGATGAAGGGGATCGTTTTGACTTTTTTGCTAATCTCATCATTTCACAGATAAAAATCAAATGGCAAATTAGTCATAAGGTTAATATTAGAATATAATTTACTCTAACAGAAATAAAATACTGTTTATCAACAGTTTTGATGCTTGAGGACAAATGTAAAAAAATGTTTCTACTTTGGATGATTCATACTTAAATGCTTAAGCTTGAAATAATGTAAGAAAATTAATGTTGTTGGAGAAAGTAAAGCTTTTAAAAATATATTCTAACTCTTCATCCTAAAATGATATCTCCAGCCTAATTTCATCTGTAAACAACATATCTCTTTTTTTATATTACTATTACATCTGACTAATTTTTTTTTACATATATAAAGGCCACTTTGCCTTCTTCCCCTTCTCAGAGATTTATTCCAGCAAATACACCCTTTCTGCTCTTCTCCCTTTTTCAAGGATCGTTCCATCAGCAAAGAGATATGTTCTAGGGAACCCCATTAAGGAAAAAAGAGAGAAAACATTAAAAAAAAAAAATTCCTTCCCTTGAGCTTAAGTCCACCTCCTGCTATTACTATAACTCTCTGCTCCTCTTCACAAGAAAATACCTTAAAGGAGTTGATAATAGTTATCTCCTCTACTTTGGTAATCAAATAACCTTTCTGTTGGATTCCATGACACCACACAGCCAGGATTTTCCCACTCATTCATTGGCTTTCATTCTCTGCTTCTTTCATTGAAATTATTTTTCCAGTTCACAAGTAAGTGTTTATCATCAGACTTAGTTTTGTATCCATTTCTCCCATCTATACAGGTGAATTAATTGAATTTCACGGCTTTAAATAGCCTCTATAGATGAATGACTTCAAATCCATAACTTTGGTCTTCTCACTTGAGCTTCAGGCCAACATCTTTAAAGGCCACCCTGGGATTTCCAGTTAAATGGCTGAGAGGCCTAGAAAAATGCTTGATTTTCTGTCCCTTCCATCACCTATATTCAAACAATAATGTACAATTATTTTTATTATGTCAATGTTTCTTAATCCAGGCCTCAATAATCATTCCCTATAACCACATCTCAATGGCTCAGCAGTTAAAGAATCTACTTGCAATGTAGGAGACACTCATTCAATCTCTGTATCAGGAAGATCCCCTAGAGAAGAAAATGGCAACCCACTCCAGTATTCTTGCCTGAAAGATCCCATGGAGGAGCCTGGTGGGCTACAGTCAAAAAGGATGTAAAGAGTTGGATGTGAGTGAGTAACGAATCACACACATATATCCACATCCATGCACTACACAAACTCAAGAAATGCACTGACAAGTTTATCCATATAAGCCTGTATGGATTCACAGTTTTTAAATTATACTCTTCATTCTAAGTCAGATTACTTTATCTCTCACTGACACTATTGTAAGCATCCCCTATTTTTTTCACACTTAGAAAAAAATTCAAGCTTGTCATCATGACTTTCACAGCTTTGCCTCATTGCAATCTTTCCCATTATTCTCTTTTACCAAGATCCCTCAGGTTCAATAATCTGCATCCACTCTAGATAAGCAGTTTTCTTAATATTCTTCAAAAATTAATTTTTTCTGACTTTAAGATTTTTCTGTCTACTATTATTCCCCCTTGAGCCACTGACATCAGATCTTCACATTTTGAGTCTTTCTAGTCTAAATGTATCCCCTTAGATTATCCATGCTTATCAATGAATAGAATACAAAACTCTGGATAACTGTACAGTATAACCTCTTCATAGTGTTTATCGCTATCTGAAATTATGTTTCTCATATATTTGACCATTTCATGTTATTTGTCTCTGATACCTTTAGATAAAAGCTCACCCTGAACTATTTCAACTATTTTACTCTGCAGGGCTAGATAACACATGTCTGGCAGAGAATGAACATTCAGTACACATATATTGAAAGAAAGAATAGAATCGCATATTGAATGATACTTTATAAAAACTTTTCTCTTAAGCCAGGATGGAAAATATATAGCAAGAACATCTCCCCACAACTTTGCACATATAGCCCATATGAATAACTGGGAATAGCACATTTTCTGATTGATTCTTAATGTCGCCTGGGATATTCTCAACACGGTACTCAATTGGTCTGCTATTCATACAGCATTACCTATGAGCTGATGTATCAGGAACCTGTTTCCTCGCCCTAAATTAAATAATAGAGCTTAGTTTGTATGTAGTTTTAGACAAAGTTGTCAACTTTATTTCATAAGTGTCTGATAATTATTTCAGTTCAACAGACATTTATTGATCATCTAGTCTGCTAAAATCTCAGTGTCTTTTTGAGAGATCAAAGTGTAATAGGAAAAGAAATGTACAAATAATAAAAGTTAATGAAGAAATTTAGGGAATAGAAAGCAGCACAACGTGTGAAAAGTTGAGTAACATGACAGTCAAAAATTTCTCTTAATAACTGAAAGAAAGGTCAAGGACTGCTGGTGGAAATAAGTCTGGGAAGAGTCAAAGTCATATTGTGAAACTTGTAGTGTGACTCAGAGCTTGGATTTTTATGTGCACACACTGGTGAAAAAAAATGTGATCAGAGTTTTGTTTGAGGAAGATAAGTGGTGGTAGAAGGTAAAATTGAACAGAAAAGGGAAATTCTAGGGCCAAAGAGACCAGCTACAATGAAAATGCAAAAATCTTAAAGAGTCAGGCAATTAGGCTCTATATCAGGTATTAATGGAAAAGAAAAGAAGGAATATATTTCAGCAATCATTGCAGTTGTAACCACACATTTATTGTTTGTTTTGTTCTGAGTAATGGTAATAGAAAGTTATCGAGTGAAACATATCACTATGATAGATGGTGACAGACACCCAAGATGGAGAAGCAATTTCAAAAGAACAGAGAAGTCTGTCTGTTATCACACATTTTGAATTTGAAAAGCTGTAATGCTCTCAATGTTGAGTTATTTAGCCATGGTAGAAAATAAATGCCTTGGAATTTATGTGGGTCAAATATATACTTGCTCTATTGAGTTCTGAACTCACTTAGAAATGTGCACAAAATTCATATAGATCCAGACTATTTGTTGCTACTTAGGCTGAAATAGAGAATATAACTTAGGGTACCAAATCTCCAACTGTTGAAAGTGATTGGCTCCCAAGCAACAAGAGATCTGTCCAATGAGTGTACTGAATAGCCTTAGTTTTCTACTGCTGTATATTTCATTCTGTTTTAAACTGTGAAAAAAATTCTGATCTGAACAATTGGCATATCAACTGGTTGAATCTTGCACATGATGGGTCTTAAAATTGTCAGTTCTTTGGAAATGAATTAAAAGTCTGAGTCATAAATATTCTATTTCACCATTAATCACCATCCTTCATCAAGTTTCCCAGCTTCAAATATATCTAGAATTCATTGTCTGCAAACATGTGGCATAAGCCTTCATCTAACTTTAAGAAGGATGCTAATAATAATAACAGAAAAAATGATGCTTAATCCTTATTAAATAGCATGGGACACCCTGGGACTTCTGTAGTAGCTCAGACAGTAAAGCATCTGCCTGCAATGCAGAAGACCAGAGTTCAATCCCTGGGTCGGGAAGATCCTCTGGAGAAGGAAATGGCAACTCACTCCAGTATCAATGCCTGGAAAATCCCATGGACAGAGGAGCCTGATGGGCTACAATCCACGGGGTCTCAAAGAGTCGGATACGACTAAGCAGCTAACACACATGGGCTACCCTATGCTAAATATTTTGAAAATATTAATACTGATAAATGTTTTTAGATATTGTTATACTTATTACACGAGAAGGCAATGGCAACCCACTCCAATACTCTTGCTTGGCAGATCCCACGGACAGAGGAGCCTGGTAGGCTGCAGTCCATGGGGTCGCTAAGAGTCAGACATGACTGAGTAACTTTTCTTTCACTTATCACTTTCATGCATCAGAGAAGGAAATGGCAACCCACTCCAGTGTTCTTGCCTGGAGAATCTCAGGGATGGGGGAGCCTCGTGGGCTGCCATCTCTGGGGTCGCACAGAGTCGAATGCGACTGAAGCGACTTAGCAGCATACTTATTACATACTATTTTATTAGGAGTCTTGGTATTTAGGTTATATAACTAAGCAAAAAATATAAAACAAAATGAAGATCCAGGGGTCTTCTTGAACTTCACCTGATTATCTGAGTCTGGGATCCACATAGTTAATTGAACAGTTTCATTATCTCACCTTGCTTTACTCTTTGGAAGCTTTATCTGAATTTCTAACTAAATATGATAATGTTATCTGTATATCTAGACTAGGCTTCCTAACTCTTGCTTTTGATTCATATTGCCTGGAAGAGGATTTATCTTTATTGTTTCCCTTTTGCTCCATGCTATTACCCTTAATGGTTAACATCTGAATTTCAGTCTTCCTAAAACAAGTTTCACTACACTGATGTTTTTCTAGGCATCTGAGTTTAAAACCAGACATGAAACAATGGACTGGTTCCAAATTGGGAAAGAAGTACATCAAGTCTGTATATTGTCACCCTGCTTTTTTAACTTATATGCAGAGTACATCATGCAAAATTTTGGGCTGGATGAAGCACAAGTTATAATCAAGATTGCTGGGATAAATAGCAATAAACTCAAATATGCAGATGACACCACCCTTATAGTAGAAAGCAAAGAGAAACTAAAGAGCTTCTTCAAGAAGGTGAAAGAGGAGAATGAAAAAGTTGACTTAAAACTCAACATTCAGAAAACTAAGATCATGGTATCCAGTCCCATCACTTCATGGCAAATAGCTGGGGAAACAATGGAAACAGTGACAGACTTTATTTTCCTGGGCTCCAAAATCACTGCAGATGGTGACTGCACCCATGGAATTAAAAGACACTTACTTGTTCCTTGGAATAAAAGCTATGACAAACCTAGACAGCGTATAATAAACAGATATTACCCTGCCGACAAAGGTCCATATAGTCAAAATCATGTTTTTTCCAGTAGTGGTATATGAATGTGAGTTGGAACATAAAGAAGGGTGAGCACCAAAGAATTGATGCTTTTCAACTATGGTGTTGAAGAAGACTCTTGAGAGTCTCTTGGACTGCAAGGAGATCAAATCAGTCAATCCTAAAGGAAATCAATCCTGAGTATTCATTGGAAGACCTGATGCTGAAGCTGAAGCTCCAATACTTTGTCCACCTAATGAGAAGAATCAACTCATTAGAAAAGACGCTGATGCTGGAAAAGATTGAAAGCAGAAGGAGAAGGGGTCAACAAAGGACGGAATGGTTAGATGTTATCACTGACTCAGTATAGATGAGTTTGAGCAAGCTTCGGAAGATGGTGAAGGACAGGGAAGCCTGGCGTGCTGCAGTCCATGGAGTCACAAAGAGCTGGACACGATTGAGCAACTGAACATCAAACTGAGTTTAGACAAGCAATGGCCTTAAAACTAGGCACTCACAAACACATAATATTTCTTCCTGATTTAAATATAGACTCTAATCAAATGTATGCTCTCTCTGCTGAAAATGCAGCTATTCAAATGGCATATGAACATTTTATTTCAATAAAAATAAAAGTCATTAATTTTTAAATTGCACCATCAATTTATATATCACTAGGAAAGAAAAATTTACAAATATTGAACTTGCTTAATTTCATCAATTTTAAGACTGAGATTTCAGGGTTCTTAAATGTGGAGAAAAAAGTTGTACCTTGGAATTAAATATAAGTTGTTTGAATTTTTACCACCTTTCAGATTTCTCTTACTGCTATTTTGCTCAGTTGTGTCCAGCCCTTAGCAATCCAGTGAACTGTAGCCCTGCCAGGTTCCTCTATCCATGGAATTTTACAAGCAAGGAGACTGGAGTGGGTTGCCATTTTCTCCTCCAGGGTACTACCATTGTATGCTTTGTTAATTAATTGCCCCTCTTTTTAAAAATCCTGCAAATATAGTGCAAAGAAAATTTCCCAAGGTAAATTATAGCTGACAGTTTATTGTTATTGGTACCTGCAGACACAGATGGATACTTAGTCGAAATTTACTTTGAATGTAGAGACTGAAGATACCATTCAAGCAAAGAAGGAATGAAAAAATATATTACTGACATACTTGAGATCTCTGGCAGCAGGGCAGTCCCCTCAATCAAGTCTGAAATGGCTTGAGTGTCTGTGTGCTCAGTTGCTCAGTTGCGTCCAACTTTCTGTGGCCACATGGACTGTTTCCTGACAGGCTTCTCTGTCCATGGAATTTTCCAGGCAAGAATACTGGAGTGGATGGTAATTTCTCTCTCTAGGGGATCTTCCCTACCCAGGGATTGAACCAAAATTCCTTGCATCTCCTGTATTGGCAGGGTGATTCTTAAGTAGGGAAAGGAGACAGTCCTGCTTTTGAACTGTGATTAGTGAGTGGGTCCAAGTGTGAGCTCTCAAGCAAGGCAGGGGCTGGTAGGGTTTCAGTTTCCCTCTGGAGACAAAAGAGGGAACACGACCTTCTTGTCAGATTGCCCAGATGTGGGGAAGAAGGGAAGAAGAAAGGTTGAGTTTTAAATCTTGTCAGCATTCAAATATCAAAAATTGGAGTCAAACTCCTTTATTTTCAAAACTTGAAATGTTTTTTACAAGCAAAAACAAATAGTAAATATTATTTACTGTATGTGTCAGGCAATGCAGCTTGTGGAATCTTATTTCCCTGACCAGGGATCAAACTAGTGTCCCCTACAGTGGAAGTACAGATTGCAAACCACTGGACTTCCAAGGAAGTCCATTAATATTTTAATTTAACAAGGCAGAAAAGTTAATCAAAATTGTTATGAAAGCTAACTTTCCGTCTATATAACAAAACACTAACATATTTTGATGCATTGAAATCTACATCTGTTTTCCAAAATTCTTAACCATCCCTTTATAGAATCTTTCTCAAGGGCTAATGTCACTCTCTCAGAGACAAAAGTGATAAAGAGTATAGCTGATGGATTTTGGCTTTCTCATAACTTTCATGCAGATAATCATATTGTTTCTCTGACTTAATATCATGGCCAGAGTAGAGAATGACTTATTCGTTTCTCTCTTGTATTTCTTTTACATATTGGTAGGTACATTCTTTTTTGTTGTTGTTGTTTAATTTTTTATTTTATGTTGCATGTGTACATGCTAAGTCACATCAGTTGTGTTCGACTCTGTGTAACCCTATGGACTGCAGCCCTCCAGGCTCCTCTGTCTATGGAATTCTGGCAGGCAAGAACACTGGAGTGGGTTGCCAGTTCTTTCTCCAAATTTGTATTGGGGTATAGCCAATTAATAATTTCAGGTGCCCAGCAGAGCTACTCAGCTATGCATCCATTCTTCCCCAAACTCCCCTCCCATCCAGGCTGCTAAATAACATTGAACAGAGTTCTTGATGCTATACAGTAAGACCTTGTTAGTTATCCATTTAAAATATAGCAGTGTGCACCTGTCCATCTCAAACTCCCTAACTATCCCTTTAACCCTGGTAACTATAAATTCCTTCTCTAACTCTATGATTCTATTTTTGCTCTATGAATGAATTCATTTTTATTATTTCTTTTGAGATTCCACATATAAGAGATATCATATATTTCTCTCTCTCTGACTTACTTCATTCAGAATGACTGTCTCTAAGTAAGTGAAGTCGCTTAGTCATGTCCAACTCTCTGTGACCCCAGGGACTGTAGCCTACCAGGCTCCTCCATCCATGGAATTTTCCAGGCAAGAGTACTGGATTGGGTTGCCATTTCCTTCTTCAGGGCATCTTCCTAACCCAGGGATCTAACCTGAGTCTCCCACATTGCAGGCAAATGCTTTACAGTCTGAGCCAAAGGGAAAGCTTGACAGTCTCTAGGTCCATCCATGTTGCTGCAAATGGCAATATTTTGTTTGTTTTAATGGCTGAGCAATTATTCCACTGTATATATGTACCATAGACTAAATAGCAAGATGGATATTGCTGAAAAACAGGTGTATTTAAGTGAGGATTGCTCACAAAAAGAAGAGGTATTGTGAAGTATGAAAAAAGAAGATGTAAGAGTCTTGGGAAAATCATGTTCTATTCAAACATCCAAATTGCTGGAATACTAGAAAGAGAAAACAAAGTAAATAATGAGAAATCAATGATTCAAATATCAGTGTCTAACTGTGGGAATATAAATCAGTACATTCTTAATTGGCCCTTTATTTCATTTTTCATATGAAGTGTTTAAGGCAAAAAATCAAAAGTATCTGAACATAGAAAACTGTACAGTGCACAAAGTACAGACATGATTCTTGCTTGAAGCTTTTAAATTGTGTAAAATAATCTTATAAATATTTTTCTATATTTCCTCCATTTTAATATTATTGAGATGAGTTTGATCTTATAGAAAGTTTATAACCTGTTTAAGTGACAAGTTAATACTGGTAAGACAGCTTCTTGTAACTACCATACTAGTTCAGCATTTAGGGAAAATATGCTGCCTAAAAAGGCCATTATGTTTCTTTTTCCTTTTTTTTTTCTTCTTGTGCTTAAATTATTGTTTGTTTAGTCACTCAGCTGTGTCCTGCTCTTTGCAGTCCCCTAGACTGGAGCCTGCTAGGTTCCTCTGTCTGTGGGACTTTCCGGGTGAGAATATTGGAGCTGGTTGCCATACTTAAATTGGAAATTTCTGAAAGACAAAGTGGAGTTGTACAAAAGTCAAATCTGGATGAACCAGCCTTCAGTAGAATAACTTCAAGACTTAATTTCTGAACTTAGAAGTACTTATATTGAAGAGAGCTACTCTACCAAAGCATAGTGTAGACCGTATTCCCCCAATAAGCTCTTCTGTTGGTGGTTCTGTTGAAAGCAGTTATGTACATGAGTTACTTTGTTATTATTCTGGACAAATAGCAATTGTTGGACACTGGACCACAACAATCAATCCATGAAAGAAAGAATAGTTATTCAGATATTTGAGCTTTGCCTTAGGAAGGTCACAGAGGTGATCAGTGCTATAAGTGCCTTTATTATGTCTCCTTCAGGGAAGAGTCAGAAACCAATAACTCATGAATCACATAACCCTCACACAGAATTTTGATGTTAATAATATTTAACCACTACAAACCTGGACTAAATTCAGCTATGATCTCATCATCCTGGCCATTACTAACCTCCCTGTGTGAATATGTCCTCCATTTATTGCATTCTATGCCAGTTAAATGATGCACTGGCTTGACAGTTATAATTTTTGAATAGGTGGGCATTTTTTATATCCATCTCAAAAGAATTAAACCTGAAGTAATATCTGACTCTGAACACTTTATGTGACTTTTATTTGCGGCATCATCTCTAAAAGATTTAAGAACTAGACAATTTCTCACTTGGGTTGCTTGTATTTCTATTTCAACTAATTTTTTCATAGCTTTTGAAGCAATTTCAGATGGTCTATGGAAAGACAGGTGAATAATACTTATGGTCTTTGGCCCATTTTTCTTGTTTTCTCTACCAGTTACTACATAAAATAAAACAGACCTGCTACATTGGGATCTAGTCAAGTCTTCCCATTCCTAGGGCACTGCAGCTTCTGTGAAAGATGTATATCACTTTAGAGAGTGGGTTTTCATCATATCTCTACATCAAAGCAAATTAAAAATTAATGCATTCCAAATTGGGGGAGGAAAGAAAAAGAAAATAGCACCACCGAATAAGAATAGCTGTATCATTAAACTTTAATTTTGCTTGTCAAAATTTGAGAGTCAACTGTGGGAAAGTTTCTAGTATTGGAATTTGACCTAAAATGCATCTGTATAACATTGGAATATGTCTTTATGGTGGGCAGCATGAAAACATACATCCAGAATTGACAATTCCTTCTCAGTTTTGTCTCTAGGAGTTCCCTGGAAATCTATCCCCGTGGTTGTAGTGGGAAGAACATGGTAGAGGAAAAGATACAAAAATTTGGGTTCAAATCCCCTATTTCTCTGTGGTTCCAGATTAGAACCTGTCAGTGTGAAGTCCTCAGGGAGGTTTGAGGGCAGAGAGAAAAAAAGGCAAAGTTCTTCAGAGGCAGCTACAAAAGATTAAAAGGAAGATATGAGGTTCAAAGCAGGTTCTAGGGGTGGAGATGAAGAAGCTTAAGGCAGGAAGGGGTAATTAATTCCCAGCTTATGCTTCGTAGCTTCATCAGGGGCTAGCTATAGAGAAGATAAAGTACAAAGATATACAGTGAGTCACCTATATGTGAACAAATTCAGTTCTGAGGGCAAGTTCATAATTTCGGTTTGTTTGTAAGTCCAACAAAGTTAGCCTATGTATCCAGCTAACACAATTGGCTATATAGTACCATACAGTAATAGGTTTTTAATATTTCTACACAAACATAAAAATAAAGAAAATATTTTTAATCTCACAGTACATTACCTTGACAAGTACAATTCTGTTTTGTTTACTCCTTCAGTCATGTCTGACTCTTTGAGACACCATGGTCTGCAGCACACCAGGCTTCCCTGTCCTTCATCATTTCCCTGAGCTTGGGTAAACTCATGTCTATTGAATTGGTGATGGTATTCAATCATCTCATCCTCTGTCATCCTCATCTCCTCCTGCCTTCAATCTTTCCTAGCAGCAGAGTCTTTTCCAGTGAATTGGCTCTTCCCATCAGATGGCCAAAGTATTGGAGCTTCAGCCTCAGCATCAGTCCTTTCAATGAATATTCAGGGTTAATTTCCTTTATGAGTGACTGATTTGATTGCCATGCTGTTCAAGGGTCTCTCAATAATCTTCCCTATTATCACAGTTCAAAAGCATTAATTCTTCAGTTCTCAGTCTTCTTTTTTGGTCCAACTCTCACATCTATACAAGGTTACTGGAAAAATCATAGCTTTGACTATATGGATCTTTGTTAGCAAAGTAGAGTAGGATCAGCTACATCACTGTTGCTTTTATGCGTGCTTCTGGACATCCTATACTTGCAAAAATTACTGCTGTACTCTGTAGTGTACTTATAGTAGAGTACACAAAAGCACAACCAGTTGTAGAGGATACAGGCAGGCATAACCTGTGAACTTACATGATTGAACATAAAAACACAGATTTGCATCTTTGAAAGGTCACAACTTGAGAAATCTTATGTAGGAATTCTTGCTGCAGTTGTTTGAATATTCTCAGTTATTGAGACTCTCAGCAGATTCCAGGCAAGCTCTTGAAATCTACCCCTTTCTATACTGCAGGCTGAAGCTGTTAGTGGCACCTCCTCTGGCCTTTAGTCATCCTGTTTTACCAACATTGGTGTAAGTCCCCACTCTATTGTTCTAAAATCCTTCTGAATGTCTTCTGATTATTTGACTTACATTAATCATCATTCTTTAAATTCAAAATAAATACATGGAATCAATGCTTGAATTTAATTTTTTAAAAAAATCTTTCCGAGTTTATAATAGATACTAGGTATCCTCTGAAAGTGTGCAGTCCCAGCATAAAAGGTATGTCAGTATTACAATAATAACACTTTCAGTTAAGTAACACTATTTTTGACCTGGGAAACGGCTGGGGAATCCCATGGACAGAGGAGCCTCATGGGCTAAAGTCTATGCGGTCGCAAAGAGTCGGACACAACTGAGCTATTAACACACACTTTCCATTTTTGGAGACCTATCATAGTTGAAATACGAAGAAAAGGTTTGTTCTTGTATTTTGAATTCTTTATTTGTTGCCATTTAAACCATGATACTCTTTGACAGCTGGTTTTCCTCCAGATGTAGAAAATTTGATACTGAATTTAATTTTATATACCAAATATTTGGTTTTTATTTAAGGCTTATGTTTTCAAAAGATGTGGAAATTCACCAGGCTGATTTGAAGGACTTTTCTTGCATTTGTTTCCTTTTTGATAAAAAGGTTTAAATGGTAGTGTATTGCTTTGGTGCTAATGCATGCTTCCTGTAGCTAAATACAAATGTGGGGAAAATATTAATGGGGGTATATAAGATTGGTTTAAAGGTTTAGAAAATGAACTCAATTAAAGTGAAATGAACTATCATTATTTAGTTTGAGAAAGAAATTTTAGCAAAAAGGGGAAAATTTACAGACAGAACTAAGTTCTTTTTTGCATTTGTACTAGGATGAAAAACTGTAACATAGCAATTTGAGCATAATACCTTAAACAAAAAGTTTTGTACTCATGAATTTGTATTTGGAGCAATATCATTGTGTATTTTCTAAACATAGGATAAAATGGGATAACTTTCCATCTATCAGGAGTAAGGGGAGTTTAGTCTGAATACCGGTGAAGTTGTCGGACCTTTTGCTGCTTCCTAGGCTTAGAAACTTTTTCTCTCACTCAACATATACAATTTGGGATGCAGAATTTCCATGTTAAAAATAAATAAGATATCCTCATGTCCTGTTGATAAAATGGGTTCTGATATTTAACGTTATAACTTATGATGATTTTTGTCTATTCCTTGAATTTCGTCATGTCAAGCCTAAATTTGATGGTCTAGTGTATCCACTAATTTATGTTTTACCATATCTACTAAATTTATTGTATTCACTATTTCATCACTTGAACACTCTTCACCTAATTCTGTCTCTAATTGAATAGACAGCTACTACTCCATCAACATTTCAAAATTTTCTGACACACCTGTATGTCAAGATCCTCCTACCCATTGTCCTTTCACTGAGAGATAAGCATTTGCATTTTCATTAAAAAAAAATCAGCTCAGTTCAGTTCAGTTCAGTCGCTCAGTCGTGTCCGACTCTTTGTGACCCATTGAATGGCAGCACGCAGGCCTCCCTGTCCATCACCAACTCCCGGAGTTCACTCAGACTCATGTCCATCGAGTCAGTGATGCTATTCAGCCATCTCATCCTCGGTCGTCCCCTTCTTCTCCTGCCCCCAATCCCTCCCAGCATCAGAGTCTTTTCCAATGAGTCAACTCTTCACATGAGGTGGACAAAGTACTGGAGTTTCAGCTTTAGCATCATTCCTACCAAAGAAATCCCAGGGTTGATCTCCTTCAGAATGGACACGTTGGATCTCCTTGCAGTCCAAGGGACTCTAAAGAGTCTTCTCCAACACCACACTTCAAAAGCATCAATTCTTCTGCGCTCAGCCTTCTTCACAGTCAAACTCTCACATCCATACATGACCACTGGAAAAACCATAGCCTTGACTAGACGGACCTTAGTTGGCAAAGTAATGTCTCTGCTTTTGAATATGGTATCTAGGTTGGTCATAACATTTCTTCCAAAAGTAAGCGTCTTTTAATTTCATGGCTGCAATCACCATCTGCAGTGATTTTGGAGCCCAAAAAATAAAGTCTGACACTGTTTCCACTGTTTCTCCATCTATTTCCCATGGAGTGATGGGACCAGATGCCATGATCTTCGTTTTCTGAATGTTGTGCTTTAAGCCAACTTTTTCACTCTCCTCTTTTACTTTCATCAAGAGGCTTTTAAGTTCCTCTTCACTTTCTGCCATAAGGGTGATGTCATCTGCATATCTCAGGTTATTGATACTTCTCCCGGCAATCTTGATTCCAGCTTGTGTTTCTTCCAGTCCAGCGTTTCTCACGATGTACTCTGCATAGAAGTTAAATAAGCAGGGCAACAATATACAGCCTTGACGTACTCCTTTTCCTATTTGGAACTAGTCTGTTGTTCCATGTCCAGTTCTAACTGTTGCTTCATGGCCTGCATACAGATTTCTCAACAGGAAGGTTAGGTTGTCTGGTATTCCCATCTCTTTCAGAATTTTCCACAGTTTATTGTGATCCACACTGTCAAAGGCTTTGGCATAGTCAATAAAGCAGAAATAGATGTTTTCTGGAACTCTCTTGCTTTATCCATGATCCAGCAGATGTTGGCAATTTGATCTCTGGTTCCTCTGCCTTTTCTAAAACCAGCTTGAACATCAGGAAGTTCATGGTTCATGTATTGCTGAAGCCTAGCTTGGATAATTTTGAGCATTACTTTACTAGCCTGTGAGATGAGTGCAGTTGTGCAGTAGTTTGAGCATTCTTTGGCATTGCCTTTCTTTGGGATTGGAATGAAAACTGACCTTTTCCAGTCCTGTGGCCACTGCTGAGGTTTCCAAATTTGCTGGCATATTGAGGGCAGCACTTTCACAGCATCATCTTTCAGGGTTTGAAATAGCTCAACTGGAATTCCATCACCTCCACTAGCTTTGTTTGTAGTGATGGTTTCTAAGGCCCACTTGACTTCACATTCCAGGATGTCTGGCTCTAGATGAGTGATCACACCATCATGATTAAACGGGTCGTGAAGATCCTTTTTGAATAGTTCTTCTGTGCATTCTTGCCATCTCTTCTTAATATCTTCTACTTCTTTTAGGTCCATACCATTTCTGTCCTTTATTGAGCCCATCTTTGCATGAAATGTTCCCTTGATATCTCTAATTTTCTTGCAGAGATCTCTAATCTTTCCCATTCTGTTGTTTTCCTCTATTTCTTTGCATTGTTTGCTGAAGAAGGCTTTCTTATCTCTTCTTGCTATTCTTTGCAACTCTGCATTCAGATGCTTATATCTTTCCTTTTCTCCTTATCTTTTCGCTTCTCTTCTTTTCACAGCTATTTGTAAGGCTTCCCCAGACAGCCATTTTGCTTTTTTGCATTTCTTTTTCATGGGGATGGTCTTGATCAGCTAGATTACATAATTTTCCTATGCAGTCCTTTTACTTTGTTCTCAGCTGAATCAGCTCTTGGGATCATTTTAGGCACAGGAAATGCTGCCAAAACCACTTAAGCAAGGCCAATCATTTGAATGTAAAATTTAATTTAATCACATCTCTTCCAAAAGGGGTAGCCAAAATAATAATTGTATCAGAAATCTTTCAAACATTACATCTCTAATATCATTTTTTCTGGAAATATATTCTAAAGAATAGAAGAATCGTTTGAAAGCATTTTCCGCAGGAGCTAAGGTAAATGGAATTTACCTCAGTTAAATTATATTTATCACTGAAGTATTCATATAATTTCCAATGCTGTGATTGAAGCACACCATACATTTATTGTAATATTGTCCTGGAGGTCTTTGAGATTGTCCTCATTTCTTTTAATTTGTTTTTCTTTTTTCCTCTCTGATTCATTTATTTCTACCATTCTATCTTCTACTTCACTAATCCTATATTCTGCCTCTGTTATTCTACTATTTGTTGCCTCCAGAGTGTTTTTGGTCTCATTTATTGCATTATTCATTATATATTGACTCTTTTTTATTTCTTCTAGGTCCTTGTTAAACCTTTCTTGCATCTTCTCAATCCTTGTCTCCAGGCTATTTATCTGTGATTTCGTTTTGATTTCAAGATTTTTGGATAATTTTCACTATCATTATTTGGAATTCTTTATCAAGTAGATTCCCTATCTCTTCTTCTTTTGTTTGGTTTGGTGGGCATTTATCCTGTTCCTTTACCTGTTGGGTATTCCTCTGTCTCTTCATCTTGTTTATATTGCTGTGTTTGGGGTGGCCTTTCTATATTCTTGCAGTTTGTGGAAAGCAAAAAGTGAAAGTGAAGTCACTCAGTCATGTCCGACTCTTTGCGACCCCATGGACTGTAGTCTACCAGGCTCCTCTGTCCATGGGATTTTCCAGGCAATAGTACTGGAGTGGATTGCCATTTCCTTCTCCAGGGAATTTTCCCAACCCAGGGACTGAACCCGGGTCTCCCTCATTGTAGACAGATGCTTAACTGTCTGAGCCACCAGGGAAGTCCTCTTTATTGTGGAGTTTCCTTGCTGTGGGTGGGGTTGCATCAGTGGCTTGTCAAGGTTTCTTGGTTAGGGAAGCCTGTATCAGTGTTCTGGTGCGTGGAGCTGGATTTCTTCTCTATGGAGTGAAGCACACCATACATTTCTAACACAAACTTTTCATTTTACAGTTGTATAAACAAGTCTCTGATGAATGGAATTGCTTTCCAAATATCCTTTAAATCCCAATAATAGTAGACTCTACCCATAATATCTTGAACGATATTCCTTTACAATGTCTCTGACACATTTTCTCCTTGAGAGATAAGGCAGAGGAAGAGATGAAATACAGTATTTACATATAGAGTGTATAAATGTAGTATTTAATTTAATCTTAATTTATAGTATATACATAAATATAGTGTTTAGGTAAAGTACTTGGAAGTTTATCTTCCAGTCCACAAAGAGTAAAAGCTTTTATTATATAAAGGACATTCTCTCTTTTACTTTACCTAGACTGAGATTCTTCTAACCAAATGAACTTTTTTCATCTGAGAATATGGGTATAAAGATATTAGACACTACTTCCCCTTTGGGAAATGGAAGTCCTGTAACAGATTTTACCTGGAAGGTTGGCAGCTATCCTTTGCTAAAAATTCAGGGGAGCAAACCCACCAGACAGTAGCTTGTCAGTCTTCCATCAACTTGAAACATTTCCTTAGAGTTGGTGGGGGATGATTTTGGTTATGAAGGAAGTGCTTCTCAAAGATTTTATAGGACTTTAGGGCTTGGCAAGTAGAAATGCCCACCGTTTTACTAATCAATCAAAAAGGAAGAACATTACTGGCAAGTTGCCTACACTGAAAACTAACTGATCAGGAAGATGATAAAGCTTCACTACCTGGGGTTGAATAGGATTTGAACCTTCCAACACAAAAAGTGACTAAGTATAAATAATTTTTTTGCTTTCTCTTTCAGAAAAGAACAAACCCAAATAAGCAGTAAGAAGATATAGATACCAATTTAGTGCCTGATATATCCCCTGATAGGAATAAAAGACAGATAAGTCTCTGACCTTCAGGTATTTATATTTTAATATAGTTGAATAAATATGCAGTAAAATCAACAAAGAAAATGGTTTTTGCTTGTGATAAAGGAATGCATAGGGATAAAATAAAAATAAATGGTTATGGTGGCAGAGATCAGGCCACTTTGTGGATCAGACAAATTGGAGGCCATTTGGTGTAGGGAATGTACATATCTAAAGAAATGGCAAATTTGCCTGAATATGGCAGTGAGTAAAATAAAATATGAAAAATAGTAGAATTTTTGAATAAACAATCATATGTATCCTGGACATTGATGCTAATCTGGGTCTCATGATTGTCTCCTAGAATCCAACTCAGTTCACTTCAGTTGCTCAATCATGTCCAACCCTTGCGACCCTGTCCATCACCAATTTCCAGAGCTTACTCAAACTCATGTCCAATGAGTTGGTGATGGCATTAAACCATTTGATCCTCTGTCATCCCCTTCTCCTCCTACCTTCAATCTTTCCCAGCATGAAGTTCTTTTCCAATGAGTCAATTCTTCGTATCAGGTGGCCAAAGTATTGGAGTTTCAGCTTCAGCATCAGTCCTTCCAATGAATTTTCAGGACTGATTTCCTTTAGGATTGACTAGTTGGATCTCCTTGCAGTCCAAGACTCTCAATAGCCTTCTCCCAACACCACCATTCAAAAGCTTCATTCTTCAGCTTTCAGCCTTCTTTATAGTCCAACTCTCACATCCACACATGACTACTGGAAAAACCATAGCTTTGACTAGATGGACCTTTGTTGGCAAAGTAGTGTTTCTGTTTTTTAATATGCTGTCTAGGTTTGTCATAGCTTTCTTCCAAGGAGTAAACGTCTTTTAATTTCATGGCTGCAGTTACCATCTGCAGTGATTTTGGAGCCGAAAGAAGTAAAGTCTGTCACTGTTTCCATTGTTTCCCCATCTATTTGCCATAAAGTGATGGGACCAGATGCCATGATCTAAATTTTCTGAATGTTGAGTTTTAAGCCAACTTTCTTTCCAACTAAAGTCCTTAAATACTTGAGGATCTTGATGATATTGTACATTCCAGCAGAAGGTGAAAACAGATCTCTGGATCAGATTTGGATGAAAACAATTGAAATGACCTATGTAATGTTTAAGGGCTTCCCTTGTAGCTCAGATGATAAAGCACCCAACTGCAATGCAGGAGACCTGGGTTCAATCCCTGGGTTGGGAAGATCCCCTGGAAAAAGAAATGGCAACCCACTCCAGTATCCTTGCCTGGAAAATTCCATGGACAGAAGAGCCTGGTGGACTGTACAGTCCATTGGGTCACAATGAGTCCGACATGACTGAGTGACTAACACACATATGTTTAGCAACACAGAATTTGTATAATATTACTTAGTTGCCAAATCAAAATGAATTGACTTTACGAAACCAAGATCATCAGCTTCTTTTTGAATATTAGATTGCCAATAACCTGTGTCTACATTCCTGTATGTCAAAAATAGGCTGTTTCTCAGAATTGCAATTTTGAAGGAGCATGCACACTCTAATTTGCTGCAGTTCCAACTTATTCCTCTTCCCATCAAAAAAAAAAAAAAAAAAAAAAAAGCTACTCTCTTTTGACTTTTATTCTTCCCCATGGACTATCATTTTCCACTTAATACAACTAAGGGACAGTGAATTATTACGTGTGTGTGCTTGCTAAATCATTCAGCCTTGTCAGACTCATTGAGATCCTATGGACTGTAGCCTGTCAGGCTCCTCTGCCAATGGATTCTCTAGACAAGAATACTGGATTGGGTTGCCATGCCCTCTTCCAGGGGATCTTCCTGACACAGGAATAGAACCTGCCTCTCCTGCAGCTCCTGCATTGCCATCAGATTCTTTACCACTGAGCCACCAGGGAATCCTTGATTCATTACTAAAACTCCAGTAAAAATGAGACTTAGAAAGGGATGAATTTTTCAGGATGTGAAATATAGTATGTGCTATGTTGTGCTTAATCACTCAGTCATGTCTTACTCTTTGTGACCCCATGGACTGTAGCCCACCAGTCTCCTGTGTCCATGGGGATTCTACAGGCAAGAACACTAGAGTGGGTTGCCATACTCTCCTCCTGGAGATCTTCCAAACCCAGGGATAGAACCCAGGTCTCCTGCATTGCAGGCAGATCCTTTACCATATAAGCCACCAGGGAAACCAGGGAAATAAAGTATAATTAGTATTAAAATGGACTATTCTTGGACACTTACTGAATGAATTTTATTTGCTTCCAAAAAAACAATTTATTCATGCATTTACTTTTCTGCACTAGCCTCTTTAGATGTGTGGGCATTTAATGTTTGGAGTAGAGCCATTATCCTCCAAAATGTCCTTGCTGTGCCCAGCAAATGAAAAACTCTTATGTCCTACTTGCAAGCCAGTGTATATGTTTTTTTTTTTCTCATTATTCAGCCTTCATTTGGGATCAATTGCTGCCTCTGATGTCAGAGATTTAAACCTATAGCCAAATTATTCAAGTTCTCATATTTCCCGCTGTTCACAGTACAAGATCCTTGGTAAGGTATATTTAGTGTCCCCACACTATCAGATATGACTTGGGTCATAGAGGACATCAATGTCACTGCAAACATCCTTGGATTTGATTGCTTAGAATTAAGTATTATGTTTTCGTAGCTTGTGAGTTAGTAATGCAAATAAGATTTACCTAGTTTTTTTGAAGGTTAAAATAAAAAAAGGGGGGGCAGCAAAACTGTAAGGTAAAAAGAATGATCTCTGTCTACTTGATTTTTTTGTTTTTTTGTTTTAATGCCAACAAAAAGGCTAGTAATCCAAAGACACTGGTAATGTTGGCATGTACCTATGTATCACTCAGATGTAGACTTCACCCTTAAACAATGTTATATCACTTCAAGAACATTCCTTGCCCTCTTCCACCCACCCCATGTCAATGAACAGTTCTTATGTAGCTAGAGAGGCAAGTGAAGTTTATTAGGATTGGCATCCAATGACGTGTGGCCAATACTAATTATCCACGTGAACCCATGCAATTTATTTTTAAATCCTAAGTTTCACTTATTTCAGTTGTCAAGAGGAGATGATACTACTCATTCTCCAGGTAATTGTGAGATTTCAGGAGGCAAATTGATACAGGATAATGGAATGGTTAGGAACATAAGCTCACAAGTCAGGCTAACTGGTTTAAAAACTGTTTCCATTGATTACTGGGACCTTGGAGAGTTATTCAAATTAAATGAACTTTAATTTCTTCATCTTTATCATAGAATTGTAATATGTTATGTTTAGGATTGAAGGATTTGATTGTTTAACACATTGTTTATCAGCTGTCCATAAGAGGTGCTCAGTAATTGAGGATAATAATATATATGAACGATCTTTAATAAACAAAACGAATATACTTAACAAATGATTCTGCTTTTGAGCTAAGTTAGTCCTAAGAGAAATTGTCTAAAGAACTACTTTAATACTCTTTTATAGCTTTTCTCTTAATCCAATTTTTCTTCAACTTTAGTAGCTTAAAAAAAAAGAAATCAAATATGTTCCTGGAAAATGATCTGATACAATAACATTTGCAAGTTCAATTGAATGAAAAAATGTATAGCCAGTAATTTCCCCCTGGAATATTTCCTTTATTGTTATTTTTTTGGGGGGAATATTTCCTTTAAAACCAGTACTATTTTCTAAAAGAAATGGAAATTCCAGAGAGCAATTACATTGTGTGGGAACCATACTTTGGATAGCAGATTCCCTAACCATTCTACACTGCTGATCATCTAAAATTTCTTGTCTCAAAGCTGTCCTAGCTTGAGATATTCAAAACAAAAAGAATATGTAGAATACCTGCACTGGTTCTATGAGAGGAATTAAAGTTGACATGTCCGGATCAAGCAGCATATATCTGCATTCCTGTTTTCCAGCCAGCTTGCAAAGAATGTAGCTCAATATTACTTTTTTATATTAATAAAATTTATCTCAGAACATAGATATACTGTAAAAGCATGCAGAATTTGCCAAGTCTGATTTTATAACTAAGAAGAAATGCCCAGAAGCAGCAATATCTATATTTATCTCTTAATATATTCTTAAATTCAAAGGTAATATAATATTTACTAGAGTTACCTATTTAGGTTTGGATATGCATAAATAGCTTTGTTTTTTGCTGAATATGTTTTCAACGTAATATTCATGAAGCATGTTCATAAGGAATTTTTTTGTGAATTTAATCAATTCATTTGGTTTCATGGTAAAACTAGTTTTATAACCTAGATGCACAGATAAAGGTATAACTGTAATGCATTTGCCCTAACGGTCAGTTATAATAAGACATCAGCTTCTGCACAAAATCTTAAGTCTTGAAATTAGAGTTGCACTTAAAATTTATCCAACTTTAAATTTAAACAACTACACATCTATCTTAAAGCCAGGAAGAAAATGAATTTTAACTTTGAATCATTATTGCATGTATAGTTATTGATGTACATTATTTAGTTGTCTAACTATTTTATTATTGAAATCATACATATGTAGAGCTATAACTCACAATGTGCTCTGATTCATCAGTGACCTTATCAGATGGGCCTTCAACTTAAAGCAAGATCTAAATAATGGTAGTAATAGACTTAAGGAAGAATTAATTATATTAATATCATTGGCTTATAATTGATATTCTATCTATAGGTGGAAAAAGCTAAGAAAATTTTCATCTGAAAAATAAGTTCTTTTACTACATCATATTAATAATAACTGTAAGGTTTCCACATCCACAAATTGGGGGGGTGGGGCATTAATATACTTGCTGGTATGGCTTTCTGCACACATTTGTGAGGCTAATATTCAAGATCAAATATGATATTGTTTCTATATAAAACTATTTCATACAATCAAAACATCTGTCTGGCAACACATAAGACACTCAATTTTATTTATTAGAAATATATATAATATATATGTTATATATATATGGAGAAAGACTTTTATTTTTCTATTTGATTCTCTGATATTAAATTCCTCTTCATGGAATTATTACTACCCTTTATACCATTGCTTCTCCAGCAATGATATTAATATGCAGATGATACTTGAAATATCACACTCTGAAACTGACAAGATATGGAAAGTCAAAGAATATGCCTGGAGTTTTACTGAAATATCTGCTTGAGTTTTAAATATCATTTATTAAATTTATCCAATCAGTAATTATTGAGTAGTTCCTATGTCTTAATTATAGTGTTAATTTTGGGATTATAGATGATGAATGAAAAAAGTTTTGTCCCTTCAAGAAATTTAAAAATCACATTTGAGAGCAAAGTTAAATAGGCAGTTTTGATATTATAATAATAAAAGTGTGATATACACTACTGAAGCAGTGTTGTGATAACCCAAGTTATTCTATATTATATTCTATTATATCTTGATATTCACATTTGCAAGCCTATTAAACAGTACAGGGGCTAAAGAGTGGTTGTGTGCTATTGGGTAATCTTTTCAGCAGCTTGGAAACTTTTATGCGTTGTTTCTTCTTTTTTCGAAGATGGGGTCTTAGCTTAGAGAAAGGGGGGCTAATTTGTATTTTGAGGTCACAGTGAGAAATGGGATTATTCAGATTAGATGATTTTCTATGCATGCTAGCTGCTATACTTGGTGTAGTTGCTTGCCTGTTTTTAAACAGTAACCATGGAGGTCCATTAATGATTTGGGGACTACAGACCATAGAAATTATTAGTTTGTGGTTGCAAGACTTATTCTTCCAGACACATATTAACTACACAGTTTTTTGTGGTTTTATTTTTATTCTTGTTTTCCTTTAAAGCAGCTTTTAAAAAACTCAACTGGGCTGCTTATTACCACTGCAACTCTTCTCTAGGACATGCAAGAATTTCTGAATTTTTTCACACAAATTTGTAGGCTATGTGGTCCAAGGATTCTTCTAGTGTTTTATTGTTCTAGATTCCTCCTACAGCACCTAAAAGTCATCTTTTATTCTAATTTTTTCCAGAGTCTTCTCTATTTCATGCCTTCCTCATATCAGGAAATAGAACCCACATATATTAGATGTAAGGTTTTGTTATTTTCAGGATTTATCATTCTCACATGGCTCCTCAGTTCTGGGTTTGACCATGAGAGAAGGTAAATCAGGGCACTGGTATGTTGACTTTTCTGCTATTCCTTCCTCTCACTTTCCTTTACAATGTATCTCATTAGTAGCAATGGGCTTTTCTTTTTCCCATTTTTCTGTACAGAATATCTGAGCAAGATTAAGAGTAATAAAAGGTCCCACATAGATACAGTAGTGCTTCCATAAAAACAGTATTAAAAAAAATAGGACAAAGCTAAATACTAATCACCAAATCTTCACATTAAAAGGGCTCATAAAGAATCAAGCAATAATATAAATGAGAAAAAAGGCAAATGTATATTATATGGACATTTAAAAACATTAAAGAACAAGAGAAAATTCTGAAAGTTTATGTAAAAGAAAATCAGGAAATGGCCAAAGGATACAAACTAATTAATACAATAGTTTTCAATGTCATTGGATGCAAAAGAGAAAGGAATAATGATACATCCAGTGTTAAAGGAAAATGCCTTAATATTTAAAATGCTCTCACTTTAGCAGTTTTATTTTAAAAAATAGCTGTGTTTCCTAGACGTACCAAGAAAAAACTTGCAGAATATTTGTTAACTAAGGCTCCAGGTAAACATCTTTAATGGGTTTTGTCAATTCCTCTAACTTTTCTCTTTTGATAGATGAGATGGTGTTTTCTTTTGAAAGTCCTACCAATCAAGACAAATCAAAAGGAAGGAGGGTAAAAAGAATGTGATACTAATTAACTGAATTAACAAAGTTCAGTTCAGTTCAGTCACTCAGTCGTGTCCAACTCTTTGCAACCCCATGAATCACAGGCCTCCCTGTCCATCACCATCTCCCAGAGTTCACTCAGACTCACGTCCATCGAGTCAGTGATGCCATCCAGCCATCTCATCGTCAGTCGTCCCCTTTTCCAGTGAGTCAACTTGTCGCATGGGGTGGCCAAAGTACTGGAGTTTCAGCTTTAGCATCATTCCTTCCAAAGAAATCCCAGGGTTGATCTTCAGAATGGACTGGTTGGATCTCTTTGCAGTCCAAGGGACTCTCAAGAGTCTTCTCCAATACCACAGTTCAAAAGCATCAGTTCTTAGGCACTCAGCCTTCTTCACAGTCCAACTATCTACCTCAAAAAGAATTCCCCTTTAAACTCATTTTGGACTGTTAAATATTTAATATGGGAGTGGGGAGAAAATAAAATATATTTATGATATTGTAGGCAAGTTATTTTTGTATATTTATGTACAAATATAAATATAAATACACACACACACATATATATATCAGTCTAAAGAAAGAAGAGGAAATTAAGGACCTGGATTGTTATAATGCAAACATTATTAAAATCGGCTGCCTCTGCTAAGTCGCATCAGTCCTGTCCGATGCTGTGCGACCCCATAGACGGTAGCCCAACAGGCTCCTCTGTCCCTGGAATTCTCCAGGCAAGAACACTGGAGTGGGTTGCCATTTCCTTCTCCAATGCATGAAAGTGAAAAGTGAAAGTGAAGTTGCTCAGCCGAGTCCAACTCTTAGCGAACACATGGACTATAGCCTACCAGGCTCCTCAGTCCATGTGATTTTTCAGGCAAGAGTACTGGAGTGGGTTGCCATTGCCTTCTCCGTGTTAAAATCTAGAGTTTATTAAGTGGTATTTAGTTACTAAGAAAACAAATAACGTTAAGAATGTAGATAAGAAGCAATACTTCGTTAAGAATATACATAACATACTTTGAATCCTCATGTAGAGCAATAGAAAACATTAATAAAATGCATTTGAATATATTTGTTGCAAATATCACTTTTAACAAAATAAATTTCAGTTCAGTTCAGTTCAGTCACTCAGTCATGTCCGACTCTTTGCTACCCCATGAATCACAGCATGCCAGGCCTCGCTATCCATCACCAACTCTCAATGTTTACTCAAAGTCATGCCCATCCAGTCGGTGAGGCCATCCAACCAACTCATCCTCTGTCATCTCCTTCTCCTCCTGCTCCCAATTCCTCCCAGCATCAGGGTCTTTTACAGTGAGTAAACTCTTCTCAAGAGGTGGCCATAGTACTGGAGTTTCAGCTTCAGCATCAGTCCTTCCAATGAACACCCAGGACTGATCTTTAGGATGGACTGATTAGATCTCCTTGCAGTCCAAGGGACTCTCAAGAGATTTTTCCAACACCATAGTTCAAAAGCATCAATTCTTTGGCACTCAGCTTTCTTCACAGTCCAACTCTCACATCCATACATGACCACAGGAAAAACCATAACCTTGACTAGTCGGCAAAGTAATGTCTCTGCTTTTAAATATGCTATCTAGGTTGGTCATAACTTTCCTTCCAAGGAGTAAGCGTCTTTTAATTTCACGGCTGTAATCACCATCCACAGTGTTTTTGGAGCCCCGAAAAAATAAAGTCTGACACTATTTCCACTGTTTCCCCATGTATTACCCACGAAGTGAAGGACCAGATGCCATGATCTTTGTTTTTTGAATGTTGACCTTTAAGCCAACTTTTTCACTCTCCTTTTTCACTTTCATCAAGAGGCTTTTTAGTTCCTCTTCACTTTCTGCCATAAGGGTAGTATCACCTGCATATCTGAGGTTATTGATATTTCTTCTGGCAATCTTGATTCCAGCTTGTGTTTCTTCCAGCCCAGCATTTCTCATGATGTACTCTGCATAGAAGTTAAATAAGCAGGGTGACAATATACAGCCTTGATGTACTCCTTTTCCTATTTGGAACCAGTCTGCTCTATTACTGGAAATAATGGTGGTGGTACATTGTAAAACTATGCAAAACCATTGTAAAACCATGATGTAAAAATATTCAAAATTATTCAAAGTTACAGTCATCTCAATCCCTGATGAGTTTGGAACTGTACCCAGTTCCAAAACTTTTCCCCATTCCCTTGCCTCTTTGAATAAAGAAGTCTGTTGCACATAGAAATAATACATTTGAATCAGTTCTGATGAGATGGATGAAACTGGAGCCGATTATACAGAGTGAAGCCAGCCAGAAAGAAAAACACCAATACAGTATACTAACACATATATATGGAATTTAGAAAGATGGCAATGATGACCCTGTATGCAAGACAGCAAAAAATACACAGATGTGTATAGTGGACTTTTGGACTCAGAGGAAGAGGGAGAGGGTGGGATGATTTGGGAGAATGGCATTGAAACATGTATACTATCATGTAAGAATCAAATCGCCAGTCTATGTCCGATGCAGGATACAGCATGCTTGGGGCTGGTGCATGGGGATGACCCAGAGAGATGTTATGGAGAGGGAGGTGGGAGGGGAGTTCATGTTTGGAAACGCATGTATACCCGTGGTGGATTCATGTCAATGTATGGCAAAACCAATACAGAACTGTAAAGTAAAATAAAGTAAAAATAAAAATATTTTTTAAAAAATAAAAAAATAAAAAAAAGAAAGAAACCAACTGTCTTTCTTACAGCTAATTTCCATGATTGATCCACAAATCCATAGTATACAAACTTGTGTACTGCTTGTGAATATCTTCTCTTTAAAAATTTCTCCATAATCATTGACAACATTCATTGCCAGTGATATGAAAGAAAATGTGAGAAGAAAGAGTTAATGAACTAGATCATGAAAGGCCTTAAAAACCATTAGAAAAATTTGACAGTTTTCACAGAAATTGGAGAAGAAACAGGAGACTTTTTTTTTTTTCTAACATAATAATTACTATCCTTTAAACTAGTCATTTTTAAGTGTGTTGCCATTTTTGGAATAAAACTTTTGAAAGAAGGATAAAAAGGAATGCCAGTTAGATTTAAAATCATCAAACCCACTCTATCTTCCTCATGCAGAAAAAGATGCAGTTCTCCTAAATAGATGTTTAAAACATAGGGAGTACTGGAGGAGTAGCCTATAGGCCAAAATTCCAGAAATACTTCTGTGGTGTTTAAAATTCTCTCCCTAAGGATGCAACGTTGTTTCCCAGAATCAGTAAGGGGGCGGGGGGGAACAGCAGAGAACTAGTGCTCCAAGACTGCCCTATCTCTCAGCTGTGGTCCAATACCAAGAAAAACAGTTGCCCCATACCCTTGACATTCAAAAGTGCTAAGCTCAGAAATACTTCTACAAATATCCACCCACTCCCACTCCCCCCACCACACAGATCCTGACACTAGAATCAACAGAATCAGCAGAAATAGCTAAAGCATAACCATAGCCTCATTCCTAACTTCTCAACTGCTCATGAATGCATCTGCTTGGCATGAGTCAAGTATGTGTAGAACCTGGATTTGTAAGACTATTTAAGAAAGGTTATCTTTAACTTCTCAGCCTGAAACATATCCAAAGAAATGCAAAAGAACAGTTGGCCTGCTGTTAATAAACCAATCTGCTATCACTGCCATAACCAGGAGGGAAAGGAGTGTGCATTAATGTTATATTCAGACTGAGTAAGGAACGTCTGATATTCAAACAAATGAAGTACATGTAAGGGAGAATGCATTTTCTTGTGAGAAATTTTCTTTTGGCTATCAGCAGGGACTCTACCTAATTTTGAGAATGACTTTCTCCCTTTTTCTCCTCAAAGAGTCCTCATATTATATCTGACAGCTGGTCTGATTCACATACTTAAAAAGATTTTGGATTTTTGCCTAAAGCACAATCTTGCTCATTTTTCTCTCCCATATCTCCGTTATCTTGAGCTTAAAAATATATATATTGAAGGAGTATTTTTAAAAAATAAGCAACCAGTATCATGCATCAAACTTGGACTGGTGATTCATTTCATATATGATAATATATCTGTGGCGGATTTTTGTTGATGTATGCAAAACCGATATAATATTGTAAAGTGATTAACCTCCAATTAAAATAAATATTCATATTTTAAAAAATAAAAAATAAGCAAGAAACTCTTTATTACCCTCTTTTACCTTTAATCTTTCTAAAGTGCTCTTGCCATCCATATAATATTAATATAATCCTGTTTTATACTCTAAATCAGAAGAGAGAATAACATAAGTATATTGTATACGTATTGAAGTGCTTTCTACTACCTGCTATAAAACCCTCAGTCTTCTATTAATTATCTGCAAAATGTTATCACTGCCTGCCTAGAAGGTCAAACCATCCATGCTACATTCTTGTAATTACTCCAGAGAGATGATATGGGGTGGGAGTTGGGAGGGGGGTTCAGGATTGGGAACTCATGTACACCCGTGGCTGATTCATGTCAATGTATGGCAAAACCAATACAATATTGTAAAGCAAAATAAAGTAAAAATTAAAATTAAAAAATAAATACATTAATAAAAATAATAAAGGATATGCTGAATGCTAGTGACATAGTTATAAAAAGAAATCCGTTTGTAATTTATATGGAATTTAGAAAGATGGTAACGATAACCCTGTATGCGAGACAGCAAAAGAGACACAGATGTATAGAGCAGTCTTTTGGACTCTGTGGGAGAGGGAGAGAGTGGGGTGATTTGGGAGAATGGCATTGAAACATGTATAATATCATATATGAAAAAAATTGCCAGGCCAGGTTCGATGCATGATACTAGATGCTTGGGGTTGGTGCACTGAAACAACCCAGAGGGATGGTACGGGGAGAGAGGAGGGAGGGGGCTTCAGGATGGGGAACATGTGTATACCTGTGGTGGATTCATGCTGATGTATGGCAAAACCAATATAATATTGTAAAGTAATTAACCTCCAATTAAAATAAATAAATTAATATTTTTTAAAAAAGAAAAGAAATCCATTTGTAGCCAAGATTTAAAAGATAGCCACCAACCAATCATACTAAAAATAAATATTTATTTAAAAAATAAAAGGAATTGAAATTTTCAAAAAATAAAAATACACATGGGTGTTTAAAGTAAAAAAAAAAAATAAACTTTTCTATGAAGCTAGATGTTTTCTTCCATTCAAGCTGAAAAATTTCAAAAACTGATCATTTTATAAAAAACAGAAATTTATTTCTCACATCTCTGAAGGCTGGAAGTATGAATTTATGCTAATAAATTAAAAAAAAATAAGTATTGTGAAGCAGTCAATCTTTTCACTATCCTAGTAGATTCAATCAAAATACCGCATTGGCTATTATTCTTGCTCTTCACAAAAGAATTTGATATTTTAATGAGAGAAAAACAACAACAAAGAGCATAAGAAACAACACATACACACATATAAAACAGAGGTTGCAACTTATTCTATTAGTTTGCAAGTCATATTTTACAGTTTTACTAAAGAAGAACATAGTATAGTATTAGGCATTGACACAGAACACGAAAAAAACTTTAAAAACAGTGTTATAAAATAGCCCTTTTTAGAAAGAAAGCCTTTTAAAAATAGCCAATTGACTTACAATGTGTGAATTCAGTAAACAAGAAAACTAAAGGACTAACTACAAAAAAACAAATTGTTATATATTAAATGAAAGAGCTTCTATTAGAGATCCAATTAGATAAAAAAGAGAAAAGAAAAGCAATAACCAATTAAATAAAGGAAAGAAAAGAAAAGCAAGCTACTAATTTAAAGAAGATACTGACAACATATATAATTCTCTAAGAAGTGGGACGTACAAACAGAATGTGTTAAACAAACAAAATTTAAAAAAAATTAATAAGAAGAAATCAACAGAAATTGGATAAAAGATTTGAAATGACAAAGTATCACATGATCAATAGATACATGAAACTGTGCAGCTTCACTAATAAAGACTACAAATTGTATATAATATGATTACCAAGTAATTGTCATGGAAACCACAGACACTGAATAAAACAAAGCTTACAAACAAGGACAATTAGAAATCAAAAAGAACCTAGATTAAATTCAGTAACAATAACAAAAAAAGACACGAAGCAGCTGGTAACTTTAGCTATTTTTAATTTACGTTAGTTAGCCATTTGAGTAGTGCTGAATCAAGAATTACTTACACCATTTGTAGACATGAAATTTCTTTGCATTTTTATGAGATTAAAAAATAGTAATTTGGACTTTAAAATATGATTTCTTATTTTTTAATTCTACCAGTATGTTTGTGCAATTTCTTAATATTTTACATCTATATTACATATTGTAGATAACAAAGTGATTTCTCATATCTCACTTCCAAGGTGTCACTAAACAACTTTAGGCTCTCTTAAGTTCTTACAGCTAGGAAATGGTAGTACTACTGATTTTGAGTCAGGGAAGGAATTTACTTCCATTTCAGGTACCACTAATTTGCTAATTTTTGTGAACTTAGGTTGGTAACTATATCCATTTCAATGCAATTTCTCATAAAATGCAAGAAAATATTAATATAATTGCATCTTCCTCACTGTGTTGTTAGGCAAACTCTATGCTGTTGCTGCTGCTAAATCGCTTTAGTCATGTCCGACTCCGTGCGACCCCATAGATGGCAGCCCACAAGGCTCCTCCGTCCCTGGGATTCTCCAGGCGGAATACTGGAGTGGGTTGCCATTTCCTTCTCCAAAAATTCTATGAGATAGTACCTTTAAAAGCTATTTGCATTTTAGTGATTGCAAAAATATATATATATACAAGTGATGATGATGCTGATGAATATTTAAACTTTTCCTGAGCTCAAAATTTCTTATTTCTGTGATACCATTAATTAAAAAAAAAAAAAGAAAGAAAGAAACGGACTATGGAATGAACAGTTACTCCAGCCACATACACCGCCAGTCTGAAAAGGAATTTTGGGCTAAAGAATAATTAATTGGAAATCATTACTGTATACATGCACTTGTAGCTAAGCAATAAACTCAAAATATTCTTACTTCTATTGGCCATTTTTCCTCAAATACATTAAAGTGAAAGTGAAGTCGCTCAGTCGTGTCCTACTCTTTGTGACCCGTGGACAGTAGCCCACCAAGCTCCTCCGTCCATGGGACTCTCCAGGCAAGAATACTGGAGTGGGTTGCCATTTCCTTCTCCAGGGGATCTTCCCCACCCAGGGATCAAACCCAGATCTCCCATATTGCAGGCAGACGCTTTAACCTCTGCACCATCAGGGAAGCCAAAATCCACCATGATTTTTTTTTCTTAATTTTTATTTTTACTTTATTTTACTTTACAATACTGTATTTGTTTTGCCATACATTGACATGAATCCACCACGGGTGTACATGCGTTCCCAAACATGAACCCCCCTCCCACCTCCCTCCCCATAACATCTCTCTGGGTCATCACCGTGCACCAGCCCCAAGCATGCTGTGTCCTGCGTCAGACATAGACTGGCAATTCGATTCTTACATGATAGTATACATGTTACAATGCCATTCTCCCAAATCATCCCACCCTCTCCCTCTCCCTCTGAGTCCAAAAGTCCGTTATACACATCTGTGTCTTTTTTGCTGTCTTGCATACAGGGTCGTCATTGCCATCTTTCTAAATTTCATATATATGTGTTAATATACTGTATTGTCCACCATGATTTTTTATCTTCTTTGATTTTGACTTTGCATTTCATTGTGACGTGGCTATGTGCTAAGATTACTTTGCAAGCTAATATAATGCCATCTTTTTAAAGAAGCAAATATAAAAACATATTAATGCCTAATTTAGTAATAAGTTCTGTTTATGTTGGAAGCATTAGATTAATTTTATTTAAACTGTGATATATTTCAGTTTCCATGGGAACTTGGATGCTAACCAAGTCCATTGAGGCATCGTGGAGTTTATTTCTGATTCAGCACTGCTTCTCAAGTTCTTTTCATAAAGTGTTTGCTAAATATAATTACATGAGTTTGGAGGTGATACAAAGTTGTTCTATGGAGCAAGCTTTTTTTTTTTAAATTGTTGTTTGTTTCTATTTGTTTTGTTTGTGAGTCTTATTTTGTTTGCGTCACTGCAGAAGGACAATGGTATTTCTCAAAGAAAAATGTGTTGAAAACAAATTGAACTAATACCTGGGATTTGAATTTCTGAGCAGTGAGTAATTATCAAAGATTTTAAAGCAGTCCAGATATTTAAGTTAACCTATAGGATATGCCCCAGAGGAGGGCATGGCAACCCACTCCAGTGTTCTTGCCTGGAGAACCCCAGGGACAGGGGAGCCTGGTGGGCTGCTGTCTATGGGGTCGCACAGAGTCAGACGTGACTGAAGCGACTTAGCAGCAGCAGCAGCATAGGATATACCCCAGAGGAGGGCATGGTAACCCACTCCAGTATTCTTGCCTGGAGAATCCCATGGAGAGAGGAGCCTGACAGGCTAAGACTATGGGGTCACAAAGGGTCAGACAGGACTGAGGCAACTTAGCAGGCATGCACGCATGCATAGTATGTATAGGACTTTGCCAGTGGTGCAGTGGTAAGAAATCTGCCTACCAAAGCAGGAGCTGCAGGTTAGATCTATGGTAGGGACGATCACCTGCAGGAGGGCATGGCAATCCATTCCAATATTCTTATATTGAAAATTCCATGGACAGAGGAGCTGGGCGAGCTACAGTCCTTAGGATTGCCCAGAGTTGCGATGACTGAGCATCTGAACGTGCACTCATGAGTAGGATGTACAGTACAAACTTTACTTCTATTATGTCTCACACACATGTGTGCACACATACATATACATATGTACCCACACATGTACATATACACAAACATATTCTACCATAAACTAAAGTAGAATTTTTCTCTCAAACATTGAAAGTAAAACAAAGAGATTAGGAGAGAAAAGCAGAGTAAACTGGGTTTATCGTCATGTCACTGATTAATTACATTACACAGTAACGGATTCATTTTAATGCTAGGGATGAGAACATATGTTTATTTTCTTGCTAATTTGTACTATAAATTCAGAGATGTTTGTAGAGTATCACTATATTTGATTAAGTAGAAACACATCATATGGTGCTCACAACAGGAAAACATTTGAAAATTGTGAATCTCAGGTATCTGCAGAATCAACATAAAAGCAAATACCTCAAAATATGTTGTTTGCATATCTATTATTTACCAAAATTCTACTAGATTAGCATGTTAGAGAAAACACTATTTTTCTACTTCCAAAGGATTAACAGTATGGCATGAACACTCTCACGAAAACAATGTATTAGCATAAGGGACAAATTATGATAAATAATGCATTTGACAATATAGTTAATAAGAAAGTTCAGTTCATTTCAGTCGCTCAGTCATGTCCGACTCTTTGTGACCCCATGAATCGCAGCACGCCAGGCCTCCCTGTCCATCACCATCTCCCGGAGTTCACTCAGACTCATGTCCATCGAGACCATGATGCCATCCAGACATCTCATTCTCAGTCGTCCCCTTCTTCTCCTGCCCCCAATCCTTCTCAGTATCAGAGTCTTTTCCAATGAGTCAACTCTTCTCATGAGGTGGCCAAAGTACTGGAGCTTCAGCTTTAGCATCATTCCTTCCAAAGAAGTCCCAGGGTTGATCTCCTTCAGAATGGACTCGTTGGATCTCCTTGCATTCCAAGGGATTCTCAAGAGTCTTCTCCAACACCACAGTTCAAAAGCATCAATTCTTTGGTGCTCAGCCTTCTTCACAGTCCAACTCTCACATCCATACATGACCACAGGAAAAACATAGCCTTGACTAGACAGACCTTAGTCGGCAAAGTAACGTCTCTGCTTTTGAATATACTATCTAGGTTGGTCATAACTTTTCTTCCAAGGAGTAAGTGTCTTTTAATTTCATGGCTGCAGTCACCACCTGCAGTGATTTTGGAGCCCCCCAAAATAAAGTCTGACACTGTTTCCACTGTTTCCCCATCTACTTCCTATGAAGTGATGGGACCGGATGCCACGATCTTCGTTTTCTTAATGTTGAGCTTTAAGCCAACTTTTTCGCTCTCTTCTTTCACTTTCATCAAGAGGCTTTTTAGCTCCTCTTCACTTTCTGCCATAAAGGTAGTGTCATCTGCTTATCTGAGGTTACTGATATTTCTCCCGGCATTCTTGATTCCAACTTGTGCTTCTTCCAGTCCAGCGTTTCTCATGATGTACTCTGCATATAAGTTAAATAAGCAGGTTGACAATATATAGCTTTGACGTACTCCTTTTCCTATTTGGAACCAGTCTGTTGTTCCATGTCCAGTTCTAACTGTTGCTTCCTGACCTGCATACAGATTTCTCAAGAGGCAAGCCAGGTGGTCTTGTATTCCCATCTCTTTCAGAATTTTCCACAGTTTATTGTGATCCACACAGTCAAAGGCTTTAGCTTAGTCAATAAAGCAGAAATAGATGTTGTTCTGGAACTCTCTTGCTTTTTCAATGATCCAGCAGATGTTGGCAATTTGATCTCTGGGTCCTCTGCCTTTTCTAAAACCAGCTTGAACATCAGGGAGTTCACGGTTTACATATTGCTGAAGTCTGGCTTGGAGAATTTTGAGCATTGCTTCACTAGCATGTGAGATGAGTGCAATGGTACGGTAGCTTGAGCATTCTTTTGCATTGCCTTTTTTTGGAATTGGAATGAAAACTGACCTCTTCCAGTCCTGTGGCCACTGCTGAGGTTTCCAAATTTGCTGGCATATTGAGTGCAGCACTTTCACAGCATCATCTTTCAGGATTTGGAACAGCTCAACTGGAATTCCATCACCTCCACTAGCTTTGTTCGTAGTGATACTTTCTAAGGCCCACTTGACTTCACATTCCAAGATGTCTCGCTCTAGATTAGTGATCACATCATCATGATTATCTGGGTCGTGAAGATCTTTTTTGTACAGTTCTTCCATGTATTCTTGCCACCTCTTCTTAATATCTTCTGCTTCTGTTAGGTCCATACCATTTCTGTCCTTTATCAAGCCCATCTTTGCAGAGTATGTAGTGTTAGTAAAGACATTGATTGGACAGGAAAAGTATCTTGGAAAGTTGAATGAGGAAATTTTGCAGATCCCAAAGAAGTTGGGAACATGGAACCTCTACATTCTGATGAATCTTCTTTGCCTATAGATTTAACATTTCAACTATGTTTGGAGAAGGTGACTCTAGTTTGTCTGAATAACCTATAATTGCTTCATCTGACCTTGGCAGACACTGCTGATTCTCTTCAGGACCGCCCCCCCCCCCCCGCCCCCCCACCAAACACTTACTTTGCATCTCGACATGAATTTTAAACTGTGTTTCCTGGTGCTTCAGACAGTAAAAAAATCTGCCTACAGCACAGAAGACCCAGGTTTGATCCTTGGGAAGATCCCCTGGAGAAGGGAATAGACAACCACTCCAGTATTCTAGCCTGGAGAATTCCATGGACAGAGGAGCCTGGAGGGCTACAGTCTATGAGGTTTCAGAATTGGACATGACTGAGCAACTAACATTTTCTTTTTTATATATCTAAACTGAAGAACTAGCAAGACCCAAAGGGTGAAATAGAAAGCATAAACTACAAGAAAGGGTGCTACACATCAAAACAAATGCAGGATGTTTCCAATTTATAAAGAAGGAAAGATTAGTAATATATGTTGTTATTCAGTCACTCAGTCATGTCCAACTCTTTGCGACTCCATGGATGGCAGCACACCAGGCTCCTCTGTCCTCCACTATCTCCCAGACTTTGTTCAAATTCATGTCCAGGTAATATATGTTAGGATATATATTAAGGATGTAGGGTAATGGTGAAAGGAAAATTTAGCTGGAGGAAGTAACATCTATTTATACAGGGCCCTGATGGCTCAGTTGGTAAAGAATCTGCCTGCAGTGCAGTAGACTCTAGTTCAGTTCCTGGGTTGGGAAGATCCTCTGGAGAAAGGAAAGGCTACCCACTCCAGTATTCTGGCCTAGAGAATTCCATGAACTGTATAGTCCATGGGGTCACAAAGAGTCGGACATGACTGAGAGACTTTAACTGGCTATGCAGGAACATAGAATCAAAGTTTTAGAATGAAAATTTGCAAGGGTTCTAACTGCTTATTTTGCTGGTTGGCTGAAACATGGACCTAAAAGTGGACTACGTTAAGTAAGGTATACTTTACAAAGAAGTGTCCAAAGTCTTAGGGAGATTGGAATATTACAGTAGATTTATTATATAAAACCTACCAGACACTCCTGGAAATTCCCAAGGACACACCTTTCAGCATAGCTGTGAAAAATAAACTTGTGAAGGGAGCCCCCACCACCCTTGAAGAGATCCATTTTCGTCTTTTTGTTGGTTGGAAACTTCAGTCAATTGGCATCCCCAAATTCAGTGCAGAAAATTGGATAGCAATTCTCAAGGGGCCAACTTGCAGCACTTAATCATCAAAGCCAAGATGATTGTGGTTTTGCACTCTGTAATGGATAGTTAAATCAAGATAATTGTCAGAATAGTCTAAAAAACAGTTGGCCTATCCTGTTGGCTGGGGCTTCCCAGGTGGCACTAGTGGTAAAGAACCCACCTGCCAATGCAGGAAACATAAGAAATGTGGGTTCAATCCCTGGGTAGGGAAGATCCCCTGCAAGAGAGCATGGCAGACCACTCCAGCATTCTTACCTTTAGAATTCTATGGACAGAGGAACATGGTGGCTGACAGTCAATAGGGTAACAAAGGGTTGGATATGACTGAAGTAACTTACCACAGCACAGCATATGTTATTGGCTAATTGATCACAGTGTTCCAATAAAAGAAATAGGTGAACAGCCCAATAATTACTACATGATCCATATAAGTATATGAATTCTAGGCTGGATACACAGAAATTGAACTTGAAATAACAAAGTAACCATGGTTCTTTTATCAGTTTCCAGGCTTTAGAAAGTTTATAGACCCAAAACTGCTTGAATGAAGGAGAGGTTGGATTCCTTTCAGGAAATACTTTGCTACAATTTGTATATTAATATTATTACAATTCCCCAAAATACCTGTCACCATTTGTCAGGGTGATTATTTACTATGGAAAGGGAAATATTCGTATTTTCAAGTTTGAGAGGAATTGCTAGACACAGACTCTGACATGACATTGATTCCAAAAGACCAAAACATCTCTGTGGTCTAATAGTCAAAAAAGAGGTTATGGAAGTCCATGGCATTTTAGCTCTCATCCTTCTCCCAGTATATTGCCAAATCCATCGTCTTGTTGCTTCCCTGATTCCAAGTAGCCTATGTAATGGATGAATTCATCAATTGGTAGAATTGACCTGTGGAGTGAACAATTATTTTAGAAAAGGAAAAATGACACAACTAGACTTGCCTCTATCTAAAAAATAAATAAATAAATAAAAATAGTAGACCAAAGGCAATGACACATTCCTGAAGGAATTTCAGAGACTGGTACCCGCATCAAGGACTTGAGAGACGCACAGATAGTGATTGTCCCAACTTCCCCATCCAATTTGCCTATTTGGCCTGTGCAGAAAACAGATGGTTCTTGGAGGATGAGAATAGATTATCATACACTTAACTAGGAATGACTGCAGTTGCAGCTGTTTTCCCAGATGTGGATTTATTGCTTGAGAAAATTAACATCTCCCCTGGTACCTAGTTTGCAGCTATTGGTCTGAAAATATTTTTCTCAAAAACTGTTAGTAAAAATCTCTAGAAACAGTTTTCTTTCAGCTGACAAGCTAGCAATAACAATTTAATGTCCTATTGATATTAATACATTTAACAACCTATTAATATACAGGTGTATATTAGCCTCCATCTTTATACCACTGTTTAGTCTACAAGGAACTTTGTCACCTATCCTTTTCAGATGGATAAGCTGCATTGATGACATTATGCTGGACCTAGTTATCAAGTAGTGGCAACTATTTTAGACATAATAGAAAGGAATTGCATGTCAGAAAAAGGGAAATACATTCAACAAAAATTCAGAGAACTTTCACCTCATTGCAATTTCTAGGGGCCCAGCGGTGTTGAATATCTTCAGCCATTTCTTCTAAGGTGAAGTATATAAAGGATAACTCACTGCCATAGCCCTTTCTGTAATGAAAAATAACTCGGTTAGTATTGAGCAGAACTCTTTGGATTTCAAAGATAACTTATTTCTCCTTCAGGTATGCTATTCCTACATTAGTGGTACAAGAAGCTGTTAGTTTAGAATGAGGCCCAGAAGATGGGAAGGTTCTGCAACCAGTTCAAACTGCTATGCAAGCTGCTCCACTAGTTGGACCCTTTGATCCATAAGATTCTTTGCTACTTGATGTGTCAGTGGTAGATAGACTCTATTTGGATCCATTGGCTTGCCCTCTCAGTAAGTCACAGGGCTTCCCTGATGGCTCAGATGATAAAGAATCGGCCTGCAATACACCAGACATGGGCTTGATTCCTGGGTCAGGAAGATCCATGGATAAGGAAATAGCCACCAACTCTATTATTTTTGGCTGGGAAATCCCATGGGCAGAGGAGTCAAGAGGGCTACAGTTCACGGGGTCACAAGAAGTGACTAAACACATATACACATAGATGAGTCACAGCACAGGCTCCTAGAATTTTGCAGCGAAGTCCTACCATATTATATGTAAAACTACTTTCCTTTTGAGAAGCAGCCTTTGGTTTACAATTGGCTTTAGTAGAGACCAAAAGCTTTACCATGGGTCACTATGTTACCATGTGATCTGAGCTTGGTGTTTTCTGACCTGTTAAATCATAAAGTTGGGCATGCACAGTAGCACTCTATTTTCAAATGGAAGTGGTATATAAAAGATCAGACATAAGTATGTCCTGAAGGCACAATAATATACATGAGGAAGTGCTTTGGTCTCCTACCCCTTGTACATTTCTCTTCTTTCTCAGTCCATACTCGTGTCTCATTTGGAGTTCCCTATGACCAATTGAATAAGAAAGAAGAAACTTGGGCCTAATTTACAAAGTTCTGCATGATATGTAGGCACCACCCAAAAATCGCCAGTGGTATTACTATAGCTTCTTCCTGGAACATCCTTAAAGGGTATCAGGAAAGCAAATCTTCCTAGTGGGCATAGCTTCGAGCAGTGTAATTGTTCATTTATTTTTCTTGGAAGGCGAAATGGAAAAAGCTGTGAATTTACACTGATTCATAATTGTGTCCAAAGGTTTGGCTAGAAGTTCATGGTCTTGGAAGGCGTATATTAGTAAAATTCCAGCAAGGATGTCTGTGAAAGAGATATACTGATTGGCATCTCTGAATAGGCAAAAAATGTAAAGATATTTGTGTCTCATGTAAATGATAATCAATGTGGGACTTCAGCAGAGCAGGATTTTAATAATCAAGTAGATAGGTGATCCATCCTCTGAAATTCAGTCAGCTACCTTCCAGAACCATTCTTTTCATTTCCCAGTGGGCTCATGGTTCAGTGATGGAGCTTATGCATGGGCTCAGTAACATGGACTTCCACTAATTAAAGCTGATCTGGCTACAGTTACTTCTGTGTGCCCAGTCTTTCTGCTGGTGTATTTTGTCTACCTTTTTCTATTAGAGTCTTGAACATATATATAGTATTATTTCAATTTTCTTGTGAATGTCATCATCTGTGTCATAACTGAGTTGGTTCTGATGCTTGTTTTGCCTTTTCAGATTGTGTTTTACTCTCAGGTGTGCTTTTTAATTTTGTTGTTGTTCTTGAAAGCCACACTAGATATTGTATCAAGTAATAGGACCTTTTATTTAGGCCAGTACCTTGATTTTGTTTAATGTTTATTTTAGCTATAGTTGTCAGAATATAAAAAGTCTTCTAGTGTTCTTCTTTTTGTCTCCTCTTCTGACTTGAGTTTTCTTAGTACTTCTCAGAGAGAGTCTGTCTTGCAAATCTTTCACCTGTAACCCACTATTATTATACTGGAGTGTGGTGGTAAGTTTTGGGGAAGGGGAAGCATTCTGTAATGTTCCAATTAACTCAACCTTTTAGGCGGCACAAGTATCTGACATATAACTTTCACAGTTATTTCTTATTTTATAGCTTCTTTACTCCTCATTGTTGAGAAAATAAATCTAGACACTACTGGAGTGACAGGAAAGCCCTTCTCCAAAGCTCTTGGACAAGGCTTTATTATATGTTTACTTAGAGTTTAGATGTTTGTGATTGAGAATACTCTTTTCTCCCCATGCCATTAAGTGATTTTTCTTGGCTATTTACCATGAGAAAGTTCTGTGATCATACAGATAAGCCCCATGAAACTGTGAAAGTGTCCATAAGACTGTAGACTCCAGGAGTTTCTCACTGTCAATATAATCTTTATTTAATCCCCATCAATTTATCAAAATTATCATTTATATGTTTCTATCTGTTGATGGCTCCAATAGCATCTGCTCCAAGTAAGCGGATCTTGGCTATGACTCTCAGAGTTCATCCATCTATCCAGATTTTGGGGTGGTAATTTGCACTACAAACTCAGTTTTATGATGTGTCCATGAAAGTTATTTCATTGGAAGGACTGATGCTGAAACTGAAGTTCCAATATTTTGGCCATCTGATGCAAAGAGTTGATTCATTAGAAAAGACTGTGATACTGGGAAAGATTGAAGACAGGAGGAGAAGGTGATGACAGAAGATGAGATGGTTGGATGGCCTCACTGACACAATGGACATGAGTTTGAGCAAGCTCTGGGAGATGATGAAGGATGACGAGGCCTGGCATGCTGCAGTCCATTGGGGTCACAGAGTCAGACATAACTGAGTGACTGAATAACAACAATAAAAGTTATTTACTTTTAATTTGCCTCTCTTGTTTTGAAGACAAGAAATGATAACTTCTAAGCAATTTATATGTCAAATCTGAAACTGAATATTAACATTGACTTTTGAATATTTGATCTGTTTTGATAAAATTTTACCTCAGTTGGATATCCCATCATGTCAATTGCCCATTTTACATTCACATCTACTTCCTGCAACACAGGAACAGAGTGTCCATGAAGGTTCTAAACACATCATTTTGATGATCATAGATGGTTTTATTATGTCAGAGTGTCATTAGGGTGGAAAATCTCATAATTGCTTCTTATAATTACTATTTTCTTGAATTCACTTTCTTAAAGGAAAAAACAAAATCTTAGAACAATATTTAAAAAAAAAATTATCATCCTATGATTACTTTTGAATATTAGCTTGCTGATTGGATAAAATTGTAGGTAAAATATGTCTCTGGGGAGTAAAGGAACAGCTTTTGGGGGATGGGAGATATAATATGAAGGAATAAGTCTCATTAATGCTGTGGAATATATCTGTGTGTGTGTGTTCATGAGTATATTTCCTTATGACTCAAAGAATACTTGGAAAACGATACTTAATTTCATCCTTAGTGGGTTGAATCTTGTGAGAAAAGTACAGAGATATTCCTTTCCCCAAATTTGTACATTATATACCTTACAATCTTGAAGAATAAGTCTGTCAAAAACTCAAGATAACTAAGTTTTAAGCAGCACAGAAATGGTTCTTAGATAGGCTTACAATCTGAATCCCTTGAGGGTTCCTTCTAACGTTCTGTTTATGATTTTGCACCAAACACAAAGTGCTGAGATTAACTAATTTCTCTGGAAATTTATTGCATCATTTCCTATTTTATGTAATCAGTCCTTCGTTCCTTCAGTAGCTAAATTGTGTCGCCTTCTGTGACCCCAAAGACTGTAGCCCACTAGGTCCCTCTGTCCATGGGGTTTCCCAGGCAAGAATGCTGGAGTGAATTGTCATTTCCCTCTGCAGGGGATCTTCTTGACTCAGCAATCAAACCCAGGTCTTCTCCATTGGCAGGCGGATTGTCTACTGCTGAGCCACCAGGGAAGCCCCATGTAACAATTAACATTTGCTTTTATTTGGTCTATTGTCAAAATTTTATTACTTACATTATTGTTTTCTTTTGACTAGTATGCAAGCATGCATTGAAACTGAGATTTTTAATTCCTCAGCAATATCACTATTGATTGGTTCATTTTGCTCGAATGCTATAATTTAAAATATCAGATAGACTTGAGTTTGAAATTTATCTACTTATTATATGACCTGAGGCAAAATAGTTAATCTATCTAAATATAATTTTTTCAGTCATTTTGTGGGAACACCGACAGTATCTACTACCTAGGGCTATGGTAAAGATCACAAAAGTAATTAATTTAATGTGTTTAGAGTACCATCTGCCACAGAGTGTGAGCCAAACACACCTGAGCAAAGATATTCTACACTCTATTCATTTATTTTTTAGTAGTATAAGTAAGGCAGATGTTTAGGTGGGACAATTTTTTTTTTTTAACTTTAGGGATCATTTTAAAATAAATTGTTTATATGCCCAGATTCTGATAAATTTAAATCATATTCCTGATATTTCATTGTCTTCTTATTGTGAGCAGTCAGCGTGACACTGAAGGGGAAGAAGTTTTTAAAAAAGGAGCTAATGACTAGGTTTAATACAAATTGTAAGAACAAAACCTCAAAGTCATATTTTGGAGAGAGTTCAAAAAAGCAAATATATAGAATTGATAAAAATGTATTTCCCACCTAAAAGACAATTAGTGGTGTAGGAAACATACATTTTTTTGGGGGGGGATAATTAAAATGGTCCACTTATATACAAAGAAAAATCATATTCCCAATTAATTCAATTCCACCACTTGGCTTTCACTGGCAATGCATTTTTAGAACTGGTAAGAAAAATAACTTGGAGGAGTTCATCACTTGAATTATATTTCAATAACATTGAGTTTCACTACAATGTTCAATGTCATCAATCCATGTATAATTAAAATATATCTGTAGTAATAATGTTACACAGCTTCATTTGTATTCCACTTAACATTTTGCATTTTGCATTTAGATCTTTCATTACAAATGGATTGTCAAATTAAATGAAGTGGCAAGTTTTCTATATTTAGCACCATCTAGTTTTAATTTGCACTTTTCTGGTGAGAAAATATGAACAAATGCCATCCTACTGATGATAACTGAAAAGAATGAAGCAAAATAAAAATTCCCCAATAGCTTACATTCATCTTTCTTGACAAAAACACTGTGCCTTCATTTGGCTCAATTACAGAGTTAACGTTTTAAATCTGATTGGAGCTTAAAGATCTTATTTTGACCCAGTATAGGAAGACTTACTGAATATTCACTGGAAGGACTGATGCTGAAACTGAAGCTTGAGTATATTGGTCATCTGATGAGAACAGATGACTCATTGAAAAAGTCCCTGATGTTGGGAAAAATTGAAGGCAGAAGGAGAAGAGAGAATCAGAGGATGAGATGGCTGGATGGCACCACCAATACAATGAACATGAACTTGGGCAAACTCCGGGAAATGGTGAAGGAAAAGGAAGCCTGGCGAGCAGCAGTCCATGGGTTGGCAGAATTGAACGTGTCTGGGTGACTGAATAACAACAACTGGAAGACTTTAGTATTTTAGAACTGTTATCTGAGAAATCTCATATCCATAGTTTTAAACATCTTTGAGTTAATAAGAAAAAAAAAATTACTTTGTGATTTCAGTTCAGAAGGACTTATGGCATATATGGAGGTACAATAATTTATTTGATATAAAGATTAAATGAAGCAATTTCTATAAAAAGCTTAACACAGGGATTATAATATAGGGTAATGTGTGTCTTTTAGTACTATTATCATTGTCTTTCTCTCACTTCTTTCTTTACTATTAACTATTTACATTATCTAATATTTAATGTATTTTTCTGCTGGAGTAAATGTTATTACTATACAAGGTGTTATATATAAAGACCATAGTTTTGCAAAATGTGAGTGGACAAGAGAATGTGGATTGTATTACATTTCTTCAACTTGTTTAGTTACGAAGATGCCAGAGGCCATAATTCACTTTTTAATTTGTTGAATTTAATAAATTATTAACAATGTAATTCACATTTATTTATGTAATAAAATATATGTAATTTAAATCACAAGAACTTGAACACACAATCATCTAATAATTCATCAGTTTCCTTCTTTAAAATAAAATTATTTCCTATCTCATCCTTCTTATCAACACTTTTACAGTAATTATTGAAGATTTTAGCCCTTTAATAGATAATCTTTTCAATATCCTGCTTCCTTGGCCCACTGACTTCTTCTCCTCCACTGATGGTGTCCTTCATTCTCATTCACATGTTCCGCAATACATAATTCCTGGAATGTGGCATTACTCAGCTAGTAAAGAATCTGCCTGCAATGAGGGAGACCTTGGTTCAATCCCTGAGTTGGGAAGATCCCCTGGAGAAGGTAATGGCTATCCACTCCAGTATTCTGGCCCACAGAATTCCATGGACTGTATATTCCATGGGGTCTTAAAGAATCGGACACAACTGAGAGACCTTCACTTTCACAGTACTTACATTATCTTGATCTCAATTACCCAAAACTTAACCACCAAGATTTTTCTTTCTCTCACTGATACTCTGACTATAATGATCTTTAAATGGTACAAAATTAATTAGCCTCAAGAAATTTTAGCTTTCTATCAGTGCTTTCACATCCTCATTTCCCTCCATACCCAATTTATATTTCATAGTCAATAACTGCCATCACTATCGTACATTCTAATTGCTCTCCTTCCTATAATGTCAACTTTAAACACTTTATTTCCTGTACAGCAATGAAGTAGTGTATAGTGTACAGTGTTTTCAAGCTAAAGCCAGACTCCTTAGAACCGTTACAATAATTCTTTTGAGTTAAAATTTTAAAAATTATATATTTTCTAATTTACATGCACAAGATTTTCTCGTTTGTATTCTTCAGTGTAAGCTGCTTACCATAACACATGCTCACCTTCAACAAGATTCAGTTCAGTTCACTCACTCAGTCATCTCTGACTCTTTGCGACCCCAAGAATCACAGCACGCCAGGCCTCCCTGTCCATCACCAACTCCAGGAGCTTACTCAAACTCATGTCCATCGAGTTGGTGATGCCATCCAGCCATCTCATCCTCTGTCATCCCCTTCTCATCCTGCCCCCAATCCCTCTGAACATCAGGGTCTTTTCCAATGAGTCAACTCTTTGCATGAGGTGGCCAAACTATTGGAGATTCAGCTTCAGCATCTGTCCTTCCAATGAACATTCAAGACTAATTTCCTTTAGGATGGACTGGTTAGATCTCCCTGCATTCCAAGGGACTCTCAAGAGTCTTCTCCAACACCACTGTTCAAAAGCATCAATTCTTCAGCACTTAGCTTTCTTCACAGTCCAACTCTCACATCCATACATGACCACTGGAAAAACCATAGCCTTGACTAGATGGACCTTCGTTTGGCAAACTAATGTCTCTGCGTTTGAATATGCTATATAGGTTGGTCATAACTTTTCTTCCAAGGAGTAAGCGTCTTTTCATTTCATGGCCTAAATCACCAACTGCAGAATTTTGGAACCCCCAAAAATAAAGTCTGACACTGTTTCCATTGTTTCCCCATCTATTTGCCATGAAGTGATGAGACCAGATGCCATGATCTTCATTTTCTGAATGTTGAGCTTTAAGCCAACTTTTTCACTCTCCTCTTTCACTTTCATCAAGAGGCTATTTAGTTCCTCTTCCCTTTCTGCCATAAGGGTGGTGTCATGTGCATATCTCAGGTTATTTTTACTTCTCTTGGCAGTCTTGATTCCAGGTTGTGCTTCTTCCAGCCCAGCGTTTCTCATGACATACACAGCATATAAGTTAAATAAGCAGGGTGACAGTATATAGCCTTGAGGTACTCCTTTTCCTATTTGGAAACAGTCTGCTGTTCCATGTCCCGTTCTAACTGTTGCTTCTTGACTTGCATGTAGGTTTCTCAAGAGGCCAGTCAGGTGGTCTGATATTCCCGCTCTTTAAGAATTTTCCACATTTTATCGTTATCCACAGTCAAATCTTTGGCATAGTCAATAAAGCAGAGATAGATGTTTTTCTGGAACTCTTGCCGTTTCGATGATCCAGTGGATGTTGGCAATTTAATTTCTGGTTCCTCTGCCTTTTCTAAAACCAGCTTGAACATCTGGAAGTTCACAGTTCACATATTGCTGAAGCCTGGCTTGGAGAATTTTGAGCATTACTTTACTAGCATGTGAGATGAGTGCAATTGTGCGGTAGCTTGAGAATTCTTTGGCATTGCCTTTCTTTGGAATTGGAATGAAAACTGACCTTTTCCAGTTCTGTGGCCACTGCTGAGTTTTCCGAATTTGCTATCATATTGAATGCAACACTTTCACAGCATTATCTTTCAGGATTTCAACTAGCTCAACAGTAATTCCATCACATCCAATAGCTTTGTTAGATATTGGCAAATTGTATCTCCCAAAATTTGTACACTCAGTGTCAGTGTGTTAATTACTTTTACTACACATACTCAAAGAATTCCTGAGCTGTCAAAGTTTATAATGCTTTTACAAATCTTATGCATTTGAGATTATTCGTTTAGCTTTGTTTAGCATTGCTTTACTATAGTAATATAGAACATCTTCTGAAAGCTTGTTAAATATCATTGATATTTCTTGGATGAATAGCATGTTGATAGACTCTGCCTGTTTTACAGTTAGACTGCTTATATTGCAGTCATTGACTTGTAGAATTCTGTTTGTCAACCTATCTTTTATCTGTTATGTATATCACTTTATATCTATCTACCATTAAACACTACTGCTGTGTCTTTTACATATATTTTTAGTATATTTACCTACTGTCTCCTAATGTTAAGTTTTGCATATTTATTCATTGTTTTTTGAAGGAAATTAATAATTAAACCTAGCTTGCCTTTTCATACTATTCATGGAGTTCTCAAGGAAGGAATAATGAAGTGGCTTGCTATTCCCTTCTCCTTTCTTCTCCCAAAGAAAGACATTGCCAAGGTAGGCTCAAAATACCACACAATTGCACTCATCTCACACACTAGCAAAGTAATGCTCAAAATTCTCCAAACCAGGCTTCAACAGTTCATGAACCATGAACTTCCAGATGTTCAAACTGGATTCAGAAAAGGCAGAGGAACCAGAGAGCAAATTGCCAATATCTGTTGGATCATCAAGAAAGCAAGAGAATTCCAGAAAAAAAACATCTACTTCTGCTTTATAGATTAAAAAATCTATTTCTGATTTATTGACTACACCAAAGCCTTTGACTGTGTTGATCACAACAAACTGGAAAATTCTTAAAGAGATGGGAATACCAGACCACCTGACATGCCTCCTGAGAAATCTGTATGCAAGTCAAGAAGCAACAGTTATAACTGGATGTGGAACAACAGACTGTTTCCAAATTGGGAAAGGAGTACATCAAGGCTGTATATTGTCATCCTGCTTATTAAACTTAAATGCAGAGTACATCATGAGAAATGCTGGACTGGATAAAGCACAACCTGTAATCAAGATTGCCAGAAGAAATATCAATAACCTCAGATATGCACATGACACCACCGATATGGTAGAAAGTGAAGAAAAATTAAAGAGTTACTTGAAGAAAATGAAAGAGGAGAGTGAAAAAGTAGGCTTAGAACTCAACATTCAAAAAACTAATATCATGGCATCTGGCCCCATCACTTCATGGCAAATATATGTGAAAACAGTGACAGACTTAATTTTGGGGGTGACTGCAACCATGAAATTAAAAGATGCTGGCTCTTGGAAGAAAAGTTATGACCAACCTAGATAGTATATTAAAAAGCAGAGACATTACTTTGACAACAAAGTCTGTCTAGTCAAAGCTGTGGTTACCAGTAGTCATATATGGATATGAGAATTGGACTGTAAAGAAAGCTGAGTGCTGAAGAATTGATGCTTTTGAACTGTGGTGTTGGAGAAGACTCTTGAGAATCCCTTGGAATGCAAGGAGATCCAACCAGTCCATTCTAAAGGAGATCAGTCCTGGGTGTCCTTTGGAAGGAATGATGCTAAAGCTGAAACTCCAGTACTTTGGCCACCTCATGCGAAGAGTTGACTCATTGGAAACGACTCTGATGCTGGGAGGGATTGGGGGAAGGAGGAGAAGGGGATGACAGAGGATGAGATGGCTGGATGGCATCACCAACTTGATGGACATTAGTTTGAGTGAACTCCAGGAGTTGGTGATGGACAGGGAGTCCTGGCATGCTGCAATTCATTGGGTTGCAAAGAGTCGTACATGACTGAGCAACTGAAGTGAACTGAACTGAACTGAACTGAACTGATATGGGCTTCCATCATTGCTCAAATTGTAAGAATCAACCTGCAATGCGGGAAACCTGGATTTCTTCCCTGGGTTGGGAAGATCCGCTTAAAAAGGGAATGGCTACCCACTCCAGTATTCTAGCCTGGATTTTATTTTTAATGTTCTATTTTACTATTCAGAAGACTCAGTTCAGTTCAGTTCAGTTGCTCAGTCGTGTCTGGCTCTCTATGACCCCAAAGACATCAGGGCTCCTGGCTTCCCTGTCCTTAACCCACTCCTGGAGCCTGTTCAAATTCATGTCCATCAAGTCGGTAATGCCATCCAACCATCCCATATCCCCTTTTGTCCCCTTCTCTTCCTGCCTTCAGTCTTTCCCATCATCAGGGTCTTTTCCAATGAGTCAGTTCTTTGCATCATGTGGCTAGAACATTGGAGTTTCAGTTTCAGTATCAGTCCTTCCAATGAATATTCAGGATTGATTTCATTTTGGATGGACTGGTTGGATCTTCTTGCAGTCCAAGGGACTCTCAAGAGTCGTCTCCAACACCACAGCTCAAAAGCATCAATTTTTTGGCACTCAGCCCTCTCTATAGTCCAACTCTACATTTACACATGACTCCTGGAAAAACCACAGCTTTTTTTTTTTTTTTTCCTTACTTTATTTTACTTTAAAATACTGTATTGGTTTTGCCATACATCAACATGAATCAAAAAATGGGCCAAAGAACTAAATAGACATTTCTCCAAAGAAGACATACAGAAAACCACAGCTTTAACTAGATGGACCTGTTTTGGCAAAGTTATGTCTTTGCTTTTTAGTATTCTGTCTAGGTTGGCCATAACTCTTCTTCCAAGGAGCAGGTGTCTTTTAATCTCATGGTGGCAGTTACCATCTGCAGTGATTTTAGAGCCCCCTCCCTAAATGTCTCTCAGTTTTCACTGTTTCCCCATCTACTTGCCATGACGTAATGGGACCAGATGCCATGATCTTGAGTCTTCTGAATGTTGAGCTTTCAGCCAGCTTTTTCACTCTCCTCTTTCACTTTCATCAAGAGGCTCTTTAGTTCTTCTTTGCTTTCTGCCATATGAGAAGACTATGCATTACTATTTATTATAGTCAGTTTGTTGTGTTCTTCAAATTTCCTATATCTTCCCTAATTTATTAAATCTATGAATTAATATGAAACATTAAAATACTTTTTATTTAAAGGCATATTTATCATTAATTAATTTAAAAGCTGTCGCTTTGCTTTTTTAAAGCAGATACATGCAAATTTATGTTATATTTTGATGCACTGAGATTTTGTGTGTATATGTTAGTTGCTCAGCCATGTCCAGCTCTTTGTGAATCCATGGACTGTAACCCACCAAGCTCCTCTGTCTATGGAATTCTTCAGGCAAGAATAATAGAGTGAGTTGCCATTCTCCTCTCCAGGGGATCTTCCCAATCCAAGGACTGAACCCATATCTCCTGCATTGTAGGCAGATTCTTTACCATCTGAGACACCAGGAAAGCACTGAGATTTTGGTATTACCAAATGACTCTTTTAACTCTAATCATACCTTGTAACAAAAAGTCCGTGTTTCTCTGTTAAAGCAACAACATTTGTTGTTGTTTTTCAGTTGCTCAGTTATGCCTAGCTCTTTGCAAACCCTTGGACTGCAGCATTCCAGGCTTCACAGCCCTTCATCATCTCCTGGATCTTGCTCAAATTCATGTCCATTGGGTCGGTGATGCCACCCAGCCATCTCATCCTCTGTCATCCCCTTCTCCTGCCTTCAATGTTTCCCTGCATCAGGGCCTTTTCTAATGAGTCATCTCTTTGCATCAGGGAGCCAAAATGTTGGAGTTACAGCTTCAGTATCAGTCTTTCCAGTGAATATTCAGGATTGATTTCCTTTAGGAATGACTAGTTTCATCTCCTTGCAGTCCAAGGGACTGTCAAGAGTCTTCTCCAACACCACAGTTAGAAAGCATCAGTTCTTCAGTGCTCAGCCTTCTTTATGGTCCAATTCTCACATGCATACATGACTACTGGGAAAACCATAGCTTTAACTAGATGGACCTTAGTCGCCAAAGTAATGTCTCTGCTTTTTAATGTGCTGTCTAGGTTGTTCATAGCTTTTCTTCCAAGGAGCAAGGGTCTTTAATTTCATGGTTGCAGTCACCATCTGCAGTGATTTTTGAGCCCAAGAAAATAAAGTCTCTCACTGGTTCCATTGTTTCCCCATCTACTTGACATGAAGTGATGGGACTTCATGTTTATCTTCATGTTTTGAATGTTGAGTTTTTTTTTTATTTTTAACTATTTATTGTTTATTAATTATAATTATTATTTACTTTACAAAATTGTATTGGTTTTCACTCTCTTCTTTCACCTCCATCAAGAGGCTCTTTTGTTCCTCTTTACTTTCCGCTCTAAGAGTGGTGTCATCTACATATCTGAGGTTATTGATATTTCTCCTGGTAATCTTGATTCCAGGATTTTTTATTTATCTGAACTTGGATTTTGTGTGATATATCCTACATAAAAGTTGAATAAGCAGGATGACAATACGCAGCCTTGATGTACTCCTTTCCCGATTTGGAACCAGCCCTTTGTTCCATATCCATTTCTAACTGTTGCTTCTTAAACTGCATACAAGATTCTCAGTAGGCAGGTAAGGTGGTCTGGCATTCCCATCTAGTTAAAAATTTTCCGCAGTACTTTGTGATCCACGCAGTTAAAAGCTTTAGTGCAGTCAATGAAGCAGAAATAGATGTTTTGGATGTTTTCTTGCTTTTTCTGTGTTCCAACAGATGTTGACAATTTCATTTCTGGTTCCTCTGACTATTCTAAACCCAGCTTGAATATCTAAAAGTTCTTGGTTCATGTTGGTTACCATTGAAGCTTTTTTTCCCCCAAAACTTCTATGTCCTTATCTTTTCATAAATACCATGAATATTTTAACCAATCCTTTAATTTAGATATTAGTAAAAATTTACATACTATGCTTGCTGCTGCTGCTGCTACTAAGTCACTTCAGTTATGTCTAACTCTGTGCGACCCCAGAGATGGCAGCCCACCAGGCTCCCCTGTCCCTGGGATTCTCCAGGCAAGAACACTGGAGTAGGTTGCCATTTCCTTCTCCAATGCATGAAAGTGAAAAGTGAAAATGATGTCGCTCAGTCGTGTCCTACTCCTAGCGACCCCATGGACTGTAGCCTACGTGGCTCCTCTGTCCATGGGATTTTCCAGGCAAGAAGAGTACTGGAGTGGATTGCCATTGTTTTCTCTATGCTTTCTGACATACTTTGAATTATATATATATATATATATATATATATATATATATATATCTTTACTCTTTTAATATTTATTTTATCTATTTATCTATTTGGTGGCACTGGGTCTTAGCTGTGGCATGTAGGATCTTTGATATTTGTTGTGGCATGTGCAAACACTTAGTTGTGGAATGTGGGATTTAGTTCTCTAAGCTAGACTCCTGTTCCCTGAGCATGGAGTCTTAGCAGTGGACCACCAGAGAAGTCCTCAAGTTTTGCTTTTTTTCATACCTATTATTTGCACTTATTTTAAACTATTTTTCCTATTTCCCACCTAGATTTTTTAACTGTTTTTTTTTCTCCTTTTCATATCCATGCTAACATTTATAAAATTTATTTAAATATATACTATATATATTTATTGTACTTGTGGAAGAATATATATTAATAAATAATGTATTTTACCTCATTAATAGTAATTGAAGTTTTTTTAAGGTGTCTCCCCATTCATAATTATTATTATTATTAGTTTGTAATAATTGGTATCTGTTTTGCTTCAATCATTTTCTTTAATCCTTACTTTTTGCACCATTTATTTTTTGTAGTTTACTCTTTTATCTGAGATCATTTTTCTTCATGTGAATTATCCATTTAAACTTATTCAATATTTATTATTCCACTATGGACTGACTGTTTATTTTGGTTTAAAAATAGTCTTGATAGTAATTTTAACTTTAAGTTTTGCAATTGCAATTTAAATATTATATATATAAGCTTTTATATTACATGCTAGACAATATTAATATTGTGATGTTTATGTTCAGTCCTTCCTTTACCCCTTTTCTCTTGTTTTTAGTTAACTGATATTATTTTGGGATGTCATAAGGGTCTGAGTGAAATAAATTTGTGTTTTCTGGAAATTATGCTTTCTTCTCTCAAAATTACTGAATTATATATATAAACTTTTCAGCAGCAGTTACAATTTACATGACATTTTTTAAAGTGCTTCATAACTACTAACACAGATAATGTCAGCTAAATATTTGGCTGGGAAAGTGTTGTATGCATTCACACATCAATTTTTTATAAGGACCAGGTTGTAGTTACCAAAATCTCAAGAAATATTATTTTTGTATTCTTCCTACCAAGTGTCGTGAATAACTTAGCTTTCTGTACTGTCTTCCTTTCTTGATGAGCACACATTTCCTAATTCTCTATTTCTCAAATGCTGTAAGCTTTATACACAATTTTGTTTCAATGAAGTAATCAGGAATGGGCCCAAGGCTCCATACTTCTCCAGTCATTAAAACCCGAGGCACTGTTTCTCTGGATTTTACAACACACTCTTTTCAGTCATATTCCAAAGATTTTATTCCTCAAGAAATTTTATTTATAACCTCTTATAGAATCTATATTCTAACATTGCTCTTATTGTCTTGGGATATTAGCTACACCTGGAAAAATAATATTACCTGAGCTATAAAAATTATTTCTAGATGTTTTATATCAGTAGGTGCCTTTTAATATTTTGAGAAATTTAAGTACATATCTACAATAAATTGTAATGAATTCACACAATAGAAATCTATATGTCAGTTCAAAATATGAAAAAGACTCTGTGATCTTTGTAATATTAATATGTATGTGATAAAAGATCAATGTGTTTGGCATGATTCAATTTATGTAAAAGGAAATATGCATAAAACTTTTTTAATCTGTATATTTTGCAAAATATCACAGCATAAAATATTTAGAGGACTAAGTATTTGTATCTGTGATTTAAACTTGGAATAACAAGAATAGAAGAATCAAGAAGAAATTCTTTCACATCGCCATTTTTTCAGTGATTATTTTTACCTAAATGAATAAACATTTACAGTTTATCAATGAGATTCAGTGTGCCATGATGGTTAAGATTTTACATTATGGAATATGACTCTACCATATATGGTGTTATTTGAAGTTAGTTCTTTAATATTGCAGTGGATCACTTCATTACTTTATAATGAAGATTCATTTATAATTGTACCCTATCTCGTAGTGCTATGAAGAGGAAATGAGGTAACATATGTAAACAGCTTGAAAGAGGCCAATTCCCATTGTTCTTTTCCGGTTCAATTTTTACTTAAGAGATAAACTGTAAGTGGTTTTTAAAATTACATTTGAGGCTAACATAAGTATCAGTGGGTAATGATTGCAATAACAAAGAAAGGCAGGAATACAGAATTAAAAATTGATTATTTCCCTCTACTTTGTATAGAAAGCCACTTCACTGGTTGCTGAGATGGTAAAGTGTCTGCCTACAGTGTGGGAGACCTGGGTTCAATCCCTGGGTTGGGAAGATCTCCTGGAGAAGGGAATGGCAACCTGCTCCAGTATTCTTGTCTGGAAAATCCCATGGACGGAGGAAGCTGGTAGGCTACATTCCACAGGGTCGCAGAGTCAGACACAGCTGAGTGACTTCACTTTCACTTTGTATAGAATAGAGCAGGCTTATACCTTTCTAACTGTAGAGACTAGAACCAGTAATGCTTATAAGATTTGGAAATATAATCTGAATAATCAAAAGTGTTTATTCCAATCTCATATATTAATTAGAGTAAGACAAAGGTTAATAATGGTGGATAAGCGTTAGAAGCTCATCATCTCCATTGTGTTATAATAAATGATTTTGAAAGAACATAATATGTGAATAAATAATTACAAATGATTTTTTTTTAAATTTTAAATGTCTAGACTATTTATTCTAAGACTTTCAGAAGCAATCTGCAATGTCAGGTTTAAAAAAGGTCATTGGAGAGCACAGAAGAAAAAAGGAATTTTAACAAGAATGTTTTTATAATGTCCTTCACAGGAGAATCCCATGGACAGAGGAGCCTGGTGGAGCCAGATATGTAGATATATGTATATATATAGGCATATAGGTATATATATAGGTGGATAGGTATATAGGTATATATATAGATGTATATATATGTATATGTATATGTATATACATGGGCTTCCCAGGTGGCTCAGTGTTAAAGAACCCTCCTGTCAATACAGGAGATGTGGGTTTGATCCCTGGGTCAGGAAGATCCCTTAGAGAAGGAAATGGCAACCCACTCCAGTATTCTTGCCTGGGAAATCCCATGGACAGAAGAGCCTGATGGGTTACAGTCCATGGGGTCACAAAAAAGTCAGACCTGACTTATCAACTGAACAGCAACAATGATCTTCTTCAATCATTTATGCATACACAGATGGATAATTTTGTTGTGTCCATATTTTGGCTATTATGAATAATGCTGCAATGAACAAGAATGCAATAATCTCTTCAAAATAATGATTTAATTTTTTGTATATGTACCTAAAGAAGAATTTCTGGATGACTCTTAAATTATTGGGGGAACCTCTGTATTGTTTTCCATAGTGGCTATATCATTTTACAACTACCGACAGTACAAAAGGGTTCTCTTTTCTGTTCATTCTCTGAAATTTTTTCTTAACTTTTTTTTCCTGAAAATAGCCAAATAATCCCCTCCTGTATTTTTCCTTCCATCAAAACACTCACTGAGCAAAATGTCCAGAATAGAGAACTTGAGAAGCAGTAGTTTTTTAAAGAGATATGCTTTATTTTGTTATTCTGCCAAGATTAGCTACTTACAGATTTCATCACTGAGATAAAGGAGCAGGGGTTTTTTTAAAGACATGTTTAAAAAGCATAAAATTTCATATTTTTGTCCTCATTCTGTGAATATAAGATAAATAGTAGTCAGTTTTTACTAATATCCATTTGATTTAGTCAGTTATTTTAACCATGCAAATTGTTTTATGCACTACAACTTTAACCACTTCAAAATGTTTTTCCAGGCACTGTTAAGATATGGTCATCATTAAATAGCAACTGTATCTCAATAATGGCAGATTTAGGAAGGGAGTGTCCTTATTTCTTTCTGGTTATTTGCATTTTTCTACCTGGTTTTTTTGCATTACTGAATCTCTCACTTCTCATGAATTCTCTTACCTCTATCAACTCTCAAGCCAAAAACTTGCATCCAGTACTAATAGAAAGGTTCTGCTGCCATAACAGCTTACAAAAAGAGAAACACTCAACATTGTATATATTTTAATGAAATACGCTACATGTTTTGAAGTAGGCAATATGATGGCAAATGCACAGACAATTGTCAAAGGGGAGAAAAAAATATATATAATTATGAAATGAAACTATTCATTTAGCCTAAACTGGACACCTTGAAAGGATGTAGCTCTTACCATGGGGTGTTTAAAGTACTCAGCATTCTTTGTTGTTGCTATTTTCTGAAATTATTCAAGCTAACATTTCAATTTAGAAGTTATGTGTAGTAATAAGTTTTAACTAAATTGTTTGTTATAATTATTTGATGCTTTTATAGGTCTGATAATAAAGAAGACTTGGTACAAAATGAATCAAATGTGCTATCTTACACAAGCTATTTTATTCTGATCATAAAAAATAAGAACATCAAATTACCATGAATTAAACATAACATTATTAGTGTCATGTTTTATTTTGTATTGCCTTTCTGAGAATAATGTTACACTGTTGTTGTAACCGGAGACGGCAATGGCACCCCACTCCAGTACTCTTGCCTGGAAAATCCCATGGGCAGAGGAGCCTGGTAGGCTGCAGTCCATGGGGTCGCTAAGAGTCGACATGACTGACCAACTTCACTTTCACTTTTCACTTTCATGCATTGGAGAAGGAAACAGCAACCCACTCCAGTGTTCTTGCCTGGAGAATCCCAGGGATGGGGGAGCCTGGTGGGTTGCCATCTATGGGGTTGCACAGAGTCGGACACGACTGAAATGACTTAGCAGCAGAAGCAGTTGTTGTAATATTTGACATTACAAGTGGGTAAGTGATATGCTATGCAGTTACCAATAAGGTATTTATGCTTTCTGTATCAGAACACTTTGACATTATTGTAATAAATATAGATGCTACCAAAATCCCAGGGTCATTGTATCGTTAGCTAATGTTTATGGAGAAATTAATAGATTTTCAAATATTGATGTCTTGGTATATCTCACTTCTAAATTTTATAATTTCAATCATATATATGTTTGTTTAATTTCAATTATATATATGTTTGTTTAATGAGTCATATATCCTCAGAATTGGGTCAAAAGTGAATAATTCTATTTATGTGACTCCTTAGATTTTTCTGTACATTGTTTTATTCTTCATATTCTTCCTATGTAATGCCATATACATGATGACTTCACTTAAAACCAATATGGGAGTAGTCTGGACCCCAAAGTCTTCAAATGAAGTGATATTTTCAGGTCCATGACAAATGGTGAATCCCTGTTTACTTTCTCATCTCTTGTCTTTCAGACTAACTTTCCTCATGGTTAAAAAGGTGACAAATATCTGTTGTGAGAATTTGCTACTCTGCTGTTGTGCAGCAGAACCAGAGATCAAATTGCCAAAATCCGCTGGATCATTGAAAAAGCAAGAGAGTTCCAGGAAAAACAAAACAAAACAAAACAAAACATCTATTTCTACGTTATTGACTATGACAATGTCTTTGACTGTGTGGATCACAATAAACTGTGGAAAATTCTGAAAGAGATGGGAATACCAGACCACCTGACCTGCATCTTAAGAAACCTGCATGCAGGTCAGGAAGCAACAGTTAGAACTGGACAAGGAACAACAGACAGGTTCCAAATAGGAAAAGGAGTACATCAAGCCTGTATATTGCCACCCTGCTTATTTAACTTATATGCAGAGTACATCATAAGAAACCTTGGGCTGGAGGAAGAACAAGCTGGAATTAAGATTGCCGGGAGAAATAACAATAACCTGAGATATGCAGATGACACCACCCTTATGGCAGAGAGTGAAGAGGAACTAAAAAGCCTCTTGATGAAAGTGAAAGAGGAGAGTGAAAACTTGGCTTAAAGCTCAACATTCAGAAAATGAAGATCATGGAATCTGGTCCCATCACTTCATGGCAAATAGATGGGGAAACAGTGTCAGACTTTATATATTTGTGCTCCAAAATCACTGCAGATGGTGATTGCAGCCATGAAATTAAAAGACACTTCCTCCTTGGAAGGAAAGTTATGACCAACCTAGATAGCATATTCAAAGGCAGAGACACTTTGTCAACAAAGGTCTGTCTAGTCAAGGCTATGGTTTTTCCAGTAGTCATGTATGGATGTGAGAGTTGGACTATAAAGAAAGCTGAACACCAATACAGTATACTAATACATATATATATGGAATTTAGAAAGATGGTAATGATAACCCTGTATGCGAGACAGCAAAAGAGACACAGTTGTATAGAACAGATTTCTGGACTCTGTGGGAGAGGGAGAGGGTGGGATGATTTGGGAAAATGACTTTGAAACATGTATACTATCATGTAAGAAACAAATCGCCAGTCTAGGTTCAATACAGGATACAGGATGCTTGGGGCTGGTGCACTGGGATGACCCAGAGAGATGATATGGGGAGGGAGGTGGGAGGGGGGTTCAGGATTGGGAACTCATGTATACCCGTGGCAGATCCATGTCAATGTATGGCAAAACCAATACAGTATTGTAAAGTAAAATAAAGTAAAATTAAAAAAGAAAGAAAGAAAGTAAGCTGAGCTCCGAAGAATTGATGCTTTGGAACTCTGGTGTTGGAGAAGACTCCTGAGAGTCCCTAGGACTGCATGGAGATCCAACCAGTCCATCCTAAAGGAGATCAGTCCTGGGTGTTCATTGGAAGGACTGATATTGAAGCTGAAACTCCAATACTTTGGCTACCTGATGCGAAGAGCTGTCTCATTTGAAAAGATGCTGATGGAGGGAAAGATTGAGGGCAGGTGGAGGGAAAGATTGAGGGCAGGTGGAGAAGGGGACGACAGAGGATGAGATGGTTGAATGGCATCACCGACTCAATGGACATGGGTTTGGGTTGACTCTGGGAGTTGGTGATGGACAGGGAGGCCTGGCGTGCTGCGGTTCATGGGGTCACAAAGAGTCAGACATGACTGAGTGACTGAACTGAACTGAACTGATGTGCAGAAGGGAAGAGATAGGGTATCTCCACTAGGAATAGAAACTCTTCTAATCAGTGTAACTGTGACAATTTTTTTTCACATGTATGCACTGCTATATTTATTTTTTTTTATTTTGTTGGCTGCACTGTGTCTTTGTTGCTGCACACAGGTTGTCTCTAGTTGTGGAGAGTAAGGGCTACTCTCTAGTTGTAGTGCATGGGCTTCTCATTGTGGCAGCTTCTTTTGTTGTGGAGCACAGGCTCTAGCTGTGTCAGTTTCAGTAGTTGTATCATATGGGCTCATTAGTTGTGGCTTGAGGGCCCTAGAGTGTGTGGACTTCAGTAGCTGTGGCACTGGTCTCAAATAATTGGCTCGTGAACTCTAGAGTATGGGCTCATATCTAAGCCAACTAAAATTCAGTTCAATAACTCAGTTTTGTCCAACTCTTTGTGACCCCATGGATTGCAGCATGCCAGGCTTCCTTATCCATCACCAACTCCTGGAGCTTACTCAAACTCATGTCCATTGAGTCGGTGATGCCATCCAACCATCTCATCCTAGGTCATCCCCTTCTCATGTCTTCAATCTTTCCCAGCATTAGGGTCTTTTCCAATGAGCCAGTTCTTCACATCAGGTAGCGAAAGTATTGGAGTCTCAGATTCGGCATCGATGAATATTCAGCTTCCAATGAATATTCAGGATTGATTTCCTTTAGGATTGACTGGTTTGATCTCCATGCAGTCCAAGGGACTCTCACGAGTCTTCTCCAACATCACAGTTCAAAAGCATTAATTCCTTGGCATGCTGCCTTCTTCATGGTCTCTCATATCCATGCATGACTACTGGAAAAATCATATACTTTGAGTATATGGACCTTAGTGAGTAAAGTAATGCCTGTTTTTCAATATGCTGTCTAGGTTTCTCATAGCTTTTCTTCCAAGGAGCAATTGTCTTTTAATTTAATGGTTGCAGTCACCATCTGAAATGATTTTGGAGCCCAAGAAAATAAAGTCTGTCACTGTTAACATTACTTCTCCATCTATTTGCCATGAAGTGATGGCACTGGATGTCATGATCTTAGTTTTTTGAATGTTGAGTTCTAAGCCAACTTTTTTACTCTCCTCTTTCACCTTCAGCAAGAGGCTATTAATTCCTCTTCACTTTTTACAATAAGGGTGGCATCATCTACATATCTGAGGTTATTGATATTTCTCCCAGAAATCTTGATTCCAGCTTATGCTTCATCCAGCCTGGTATTTCTCATGAGGTACTCTGCATATAAGCTAAATAAACAGGATGATGATATACCACATTGACATACTCCTTTCCCAATTTTGAACCAGTCCATTGCTCCATGTCTGGTTCTGTTGCTTCTTAACCTGCATACAGGTTTCACAAGAGTTAGGTAAAGTGTTCTGGTATTTCCACCCATTTTAGAATTTTCCACAATTTTTTGTGATCCACACAGTCAAAGGCTTTAGTGTAATCAATGAAGTAGAAGTAGATGTTTCCTGGAATTATCTTGTTTTTTCTATGATCCAATGGATGTTGGCAATTTGATCTATGGTTCATCTGCCAACCCAGGGATCATACCCACATTTTTTAAAGCCTCCTGACTTTGGTAGGCAGATTCTTTGCCACTAGTGCCACCTGGGAAATCCACATTTAGGCTATGTCTACCAAAACTATGTAATAGCCCAGCCATTAGTGTCCTGCATATCTCATGGAATATTGAGGCAGTTTTGAGTGACTAAGCACATGGCATACATAGGGTGGCTCAGACAGTAAAGAATCTATCTGCAATGCAAGAGACCTGGGTTCAATCCCTGGGTCAGGAATGTCGTCTGGAGAAAACGGCAGCCTATTCCAGTATTCTTGCCTGGAGAATTCTATGGAAGAGAAGCTTGGTGGACTATAGTCATTGAGTTCCGAAGAGTCAGACACGACTGAATGACTGACACTTTCACACTTTCTTTCATTGGAGCTTCCTTGGTGGCTCAAATGGTAAATAATCTGCCTGCAGTGCAGGAGACTTGGTTCAATTCCTGGGCTGGGAAAATCACCTGGAGAAGGGAATGGGAATTCACCCTATTATTCTTTCCTAGAGAATTCCTATTTGCAGAGGAGCCTGGTGGGCTACAGTCCATGGGGTCACAAAGAGTCAGATACCACTGAGTGACTAACACTATCAACATTGGAAGAAATGACTGATGAACAAAGATTAGTTGAATTATTTGAAAAGTGGTCATGTCAGGGACATATTTCTTTAAAGATGAAAAGTTTATCACTTCTTAGCTTTACCTCTAAAAGACAAGCTGGCATATTCCTGTGAGTGTTTCAGTGTTAACGTCTAATCCAGCAACCATGTATTGAATGGACTTATGTTTAAATAGTATAGGACTGCAAAAACATTATATTGAAAAAACTTTTGTAATTGATAAAACTGTTCTTTATACCATGTATGAGAAATAGCATGATATCCTGCTTTCACTATCAGAAAATCTGTTCATATTTGGATTGCAAATTTGTAAATGTATCTGAGATATACTCTAGTGTTATCACTCATGATGATTTTCACTTTCTTTAGTAAATAAGAAAATTGTGTTGTGCTACAGTTTTCAAACATTGTTTCATGAAATTCTGGTAATTCAGAAGACAACAGAGGTAGAATGAGTGGATAATGGGACAAGATTCTTGTCTCCAGTTGCAACCTCAAATAGAGTGTCTAGGATTGCATGCCTTATAAAGATTTAGGACTTCATGAAATGTTTTCTAAACGCTATATATTTTCAATTTAAAGGTTTAGGTTACCAATAGGTTAAATGATAGCTACAACCCTTTCATTTTCCCAAAACAAAACAAAACAAAAAAACAAAAGAATACAATAATAGTAATAGAACAGAAGACAATATTCTGAGGGCTTTATTTTTCTTGTTAATGATTGCACAAAGTTATATAAGGGCTTCCCAGGTGCCGGAGGGGTTAAGAATCCCTTGCCAATGCAGGAGATGAAAGAGTTGTGGGTTAAATCCCGGGTTAATTGGGAAGATCTCCTGGAGAAAAAATGGCAACCCACTCTAGTATTCTTGCCTGAAAAATATCAGGGACAGAGGAGCCTGGAGAGCTACAGTCTTTGGAGCTGCAAAAAGTTGGACACAACTTATAGACTGAGGATAAAAGTTATTTTTTTCCATAAAGTCATGTTCAAAGATACCATGCAATACTATGTAAGGTTAAATTATTTCTCTTAACTCTAACATCAACATCTATTCCCTAACTAGTAAAAATCAGCTAATCTTAGGGAGCCATATGTCTTCATATAATTGAAGTAAGACTTGACAGATATATATTAGATTTTCTCAATATATAATGATAATTTTATATAACTACACAAATCTAATTTTCTTCTAAAAACATTCTTACTCTGATTTGTACAACTATGAGATCCAGTTTAACATCAGGAGTAACTCTTTGGTCTGTTTCATCATAATGAGACCCTTGGGCTATTAGTTTAAAAACAAAGATAATTCCAGCTCCAAGTTTATTATTCAATGATGCTTGCATGCTAAGTCACTCTAGTCATGACTGACTCTTTGCAAACCTATGGACTGTAGCCCACCAAGCTCCTCTGTCCTTGGGATTCTTCAGACAAGAATATGAGAGTGGGTGGCCATTCCCTCCTCCAGGGGATCTTTCCAAATCAGGGATGGAGCCCACAATTCTTGTCTCTCCTGCATTGGCAAGTGGGCTCTTTACCACTAACGCCACCTGGAAAACCCCATCCAATGATGGATAGCCATTATTTAATATTCTGTTCACTTCTATTGTAATTCAGTGTTTTTGCAGTATCAAAGGCCTTAAGAAGTACCCAAGTTTTTATTTCTTATAAGAGATGACAGAGAGAGAAAAGAATTTTGAAATGCAGATTTTTAACCGTCTAATATTAGTGAATATTTAAAGCAAATGAGTCTTTTCATAAATTTTAACAAACAGAATATTTATAGACCTCAGTAGAGAAAGGAGGTTTACTGAGCAAGAGCCTTTCTGGCCATACTAATCTGGGTCAAGTCTTCTGAGGACAATCCATTTTAAGATTTGAGAGAGGTAGTGTCAGACATCCAACATGTACATATTCCAATGAAATTAAGATTTTTTTCAAATCTGAATTCACTGACAGTGTGATATGGTTTTGTTTTCTAAAGAGCAAAATTTGTTCACAACTGATTTATATTGAAAATAATGATCATCATATTTTTCTAAACACAAAATTTCTCATGTCATATAACCAAGTATTGACAAACAGCCTGACACTGTTCAAGAAAAAAATGAAGCTGCTCTAATCAATTTAGACTTTACTGTCTTTTCACTTATATCCATAAGTTTTACATAGGAAAAACTTATAGAAAATTAAACTGGTATTTAATAAATACACAGAGAAATGTATCCGATAGTTGTGCTTAGTCACTCAGTCATGTCTGGCTCTTTGTGATCCCATGGACTGCAGCCCACCAGGCTCCTCTGTCCATGGGGGATTCTCCAGGCATGAGCACTGAAGTGGGTTACCATGCCCTCCTCCAAGGGATCTTCCCAAGCCAGGGATCAAACCCAGGTCCCCTGCATTGCAGGCGAATTCTTTACTGACTGAGCCACCAGGAACACCAAATTAAAATTACCAGATAATTTTTATCTGATAGTTAAATACATATAAAATATTAGTCTAACTGGACAGATACCAAGTTGTCATTTCTGATAAAGTAGAAGCTTCCTACCTACTCTTCCTGGCAATCTCATCAAGAACCAACACTATGGACCTCCCTGGTGGTCTAGTGGTTAAAAATCTGCCTGTCAACATAGGGGACATAGGTTTTATCCCTGCTGCAGGAAGATTACACATGCAGGCAAGTAATTGAGCCCGTGAACCACAACTACTGATGCCCACTCTCCTTCAAGCCCATGCTCTGCAACAAGAGAAACCACTGCAATGAGAAGTGTGCTCACTGCAACTAGAGAGTAGCCCCTACCGGCTGCAACTAGAGAAAGCCCACACAGCAACAGACACAGCACAGCCAAAAATAGGTGAATAAATATTTTTAAAGAAAAAAAAAAAAAACAAAAAAACACTATGTTGATTACTCCTAAATCTATCTTCTGTTCATATGTCTTACAGGGGCCAGATTAATATCTTTGGATATCTGCTGAACAAAGACACATTGAAAATGTATATGCCTAAGATGATCACAATAACATTGCTCCAAAATGTCCTTGTTCTCAATTATCTCATTACTTGGCACCATATCTAACACGTTCAGTAAAATAATTAACTTATACTTATTCTCTGCTTTGTTCTTCTCACTCAAGTTGCCTGCACTGGTGCAAATTCTAATGTTTTTTGCAATATAAATGTGAAATATGGCACAATAATCTTCAGTTTCCCATTTTACAAATGCATAATAATTTATCTGAGCCGATTTTTTTGAATCTATAATCACCTGATTTTACTTTTTTTTTTTTAATCTAGCAGTATAATTACATAATAGATAAAGGAAAGGAATCTTGTTTCCAGCCCTGCATATATGAAATTTGAAGGTCCACTCATTACTCAGTTCAGTTCAGTCATTCAGTCGTGTCCAACTCTTTGAGACCCCATGAACTGCAGCACACCAGGCCTCCCTGTCCATCACCAACTACCGAAGTTCACCCAAACTCATGTCCATTGAATCCATAGATGCCATCCAGCCATCTCATCCTCTGTCATCCCCTTTTCCTCCTGCCGCCAATCCTTCCCAGCATCAGAGTCTTTTCCAATAAGTCAACTCTTCACATAGGTGGCCAAAGTATTGGAGTTTCAGCTTTAGCATTATTCCTTCCAATGAACACCCAGGGCTGATCTCCTTTAGAATGGACTGGTTGGATCTCCTTGCAGTCCAAGGGACTCTCAAGAGTCTTCTCCAACACCACAGTTCAAAAGCAGCAATTCTTCAGTGATCAGCCTTCTTCACAGTCCAACTTTCACATCAATACATGACCACTGGAAAAACCATAGCCTTGACTAGATGGACCTTTGTTGGCAAAGTAATGTCTCTGCTTTTTAATATGCTGTCTAGGTTTGTCATAACTTTCCTTCCAAGGAGTAAACGTCTTTTAATATCATGGCTGCAATTACCATCTGCAGTGATTTTGGAGCCCCAAAAAATAAAGTCTGACACTTTCCACTGTTTCCACATCTATTTCTCATGAAGTGATGGGGCCAGATGCCATGATCTTCGTTTTCTGAATGTTGAGCTTTAAGCCAACATTTTCACTCTCCTCTTTCACTTTCCTCAAGAGGCTTTTTAGTTCCTCTTCACTTTCTGCCATAAGGGTGGTGTCATCTGCATATCTGAGGTTATTGATATTTCTTCCAGTAATCTTGATTACAATTTGTGCTTCCTCTAGCCCAGCATTTCTCATGATGTACTCTGCATATAAGTTAAATAAGCAGGGTGACAATATACAGCCTGACATTGTCCTTTTCCTATTTGGAACCAGTCTGTCGTTCCATATCCTGTTCTAACTGTTGCTTCCTGACCTGCATATAGGTTTTTCAAGAGGCAGATCAGGTGGTCTGGTATTTCCATCTCTTTCAGAATTTTCCACAGTTTATTGTGATCCACACAGTCAAAGGCTTTGGCATAGTCAATAAAGCAGAAATAGATGTTTTCCTGGAACTCTCCTGCTTTTTGATGATCCAGTGGATGCTGGCAATTTGATCTCTGGTTCCTCTGCCTTTTATAAAACCAGCTTGAACATCTGGAAGTTCACGGTTCACGTATTGCTGAAGCCTGGCTTGCAGAACTTTGAGCGTTACTTTACTAGCATGTGAGATGAGTGCAATTGCGCTTTAGTTGAGCATTTTTTTGCATTGCCTTTCTTTGGGGTTGAACTGAAAACTGACATTTTTTCAGTCCTGTGGCCACTGCCGAGTTTTCCAAATTTGCTGGCATATTGAGTGCAGCACTTTCACAGCATTATCTTTCAGGATTTGAAATAGCTCCACTGGAATTCCATCACCTCCACTAGCTTTGTTCGTAGCGATGCTTCCTAATGCCCACTTGACTTCACATTCCAAGACGTCTGGCTCTAGGTGAGTGATCACACCAGTATGATTATCTGGGTCATGCAGATCTTTTTTTGTACAGTTCTTCTGTGTATCCATGACACCTCTTCTTAATATCTTCTACCTCTGTTAGGTCCCTACAATTTCTGTCCTTTATCGAGCCCATCTTTGCATGAAATAGTCCCTTGGTATTTCTAATTTTGTTGCAGAGATCTCTAGTCTTTCCCATTCTGTTGTTTTCCTTCACCCTATACTACTAACAAGTAAAAAGCTGACCAAATTGAAAAATGAATTCTTATAGAAACTTAAGAGAAAGGAAGACACAGGGTAAAACTGCCCTCAAGATTTGAGAGATAGACAGCAAACTGGGAATGGTACCTTACCAGAGAAGGATCTTATAAGCACAAAGCTGTGCAGGTACCAATACCAGGGTGAGAAAACCTGAAATTCAGAAACTGCTGGAGGCTCAGGCTGGGCAACTCTGAGACTTAAATCTTCCAATCATAATGGGATTTCTCACAATTTTATAGATTTACCACAAGAAGTTCAACCAAGTTTCCAGAGTAAATTTCTGAGGAAAATTCCCACTGGGGTCTGGTAGGGAGAAAAAAGAATCATTTCGAAATACCACAAACACTGAGTTGTTTTTAACTAGTCGTGTCCTCAGTGGAAACTAATCAACCAGAGCCTAACCTGCTGGATATTGACACAGCCTCATTAAATTGGTGGAAGGAATATATCCAAACTCAATCCAGTCTAGGCATCCTGTCCACCTAACTGGAGATATAAAAAAGACAAAGAAAAATACTGAGAAATGTTTATGAAGTTCACAGTCCAGAGGCGTACTCTTACTAAAAGTTTGAGACCTAATTATAAGATTATAGAACACTGCCCCCCCCCCCCCCAGCACATGTCACCACCACATTACTAAAAACCTATTTACAGTGGTACCTTTAAATAATACATTATGTCCCACTTTCAAGAAAAAAAAAAAGTTAAAACAAAAGGTTAAACAAACAAAAACTGAAAATACCTACACACTTGAGACAGAGAAAGTGTCAGAACAGAGAACAGCAGGAGTAGTGGAATTTTCAGACTGAGAATCTAAAACAACTATGAGAAAGCTTTTGATGGGTTGCCTAGTACACAAGATATGGCTGAGAAAAGAATCTCTGAGCTACAGTCTATATCATAGAAACTTGAAAAACCAAAAGAGCAAAGAGAACAGAAAGTGATAAAAAGAGAGTGGACTGAGACTTCCCTGGTGGACCAGTTATTAAGAATCTGCCTTCCCATGTTAGGGACAGGGATTCAATCCTTAATTAGGGAACTAAGATCCCACATGTCACCTAGCAACTAAGCCCTCTGACCCCAACTCCTGAGTCCACATCCTCTAGAGCTGGTGACACAACTAGAGATAAGTCCATGCACATCAACTAAGATACAATGTGGCCAAATAGATACATATATATACACCACACACACACACACACACACACACACACACACACATACATATAACTAAAAACAGAGCAAACTATTCAGAGACTTAGAAACAGGTACAGATTTGTAACATGCATAATGGGACTATCAGAGGGAGAAGGAAGAAAACAGAAAAAGTATGAGAAATGAAAATGACAAAGAATTTTCTCAAATTAAGATCAAACCCCAAGCCATAGACACAGGAATTTATAGACCATTAAAGATGATAAATGCTAAAAAGAAAAAAAAAAAAAAATCCAAAGACACCTGCTGGGGATAATAAACATCTTACCTACAGATGAAGAAATACAAGGATTTCATTTGACATTTCTTCAGAAAATCTGAATAAGAAGAGAGTATACTGAAATAAATATTGAGGGAAAAGAAAAAAACACCACCTAACAATGTTGTACTCTGTGAAATTTTCCTTCAAAATTGAAGGAGATTAAAGACTTCCTCAGAAAAACAGTTTGATGAAATTTGTTACTGGTAGACCTATTATGCAATAAATGTTATAAAAGTGTTTTAGAGAGAAACAAATGACATGGGCCAGAAACTTGGATCAGTGTAAAAAAGGGAACAGCATCAAAGAATAAATAGGTAATGTTAGGAAAAAAAAAGTTATTTTTCATACTAATGTCAAAGAATGCACAAACTATCACACAATTGTACTCATCTCACATGCTAGCAAAGTAATGCTCAAAATTCTCCAAGCCAGTCTTCAACAATATGTGAATCATGAAATTCCAGATGTTCAAGCTGGATTTAGAAAAGGCAGAGGAACCAGAGATCAAATTGCCAACATCCACTGGTTCATTGAAAAAGCAAGCGAGTTCCAGAAAAACATCTATTTCTGCTTTATTGACTATGCCAAAGCCTTTGACTATGTGGATGACAACAAACTGGAAAATTTGTAAAGAGATGTCAATACCAGACCACCTGACCTGCCTCCTGAGAAATCTGTATGCATGTCAAGAAGCAACAATTAGAACTGGACATGGAACAACAGACTGGTTTCAAATAGGGAAAGAAGAACATCAAGGCTGTATTTTGTTACACTGTTTATTTAACTTTTATGCAGAGTACATCATGCAAAATGCTGGATTGGATGAAGGACAAGTTGAAATCAAGATTGCCAGGAGAAATATCAATAACCTCAGATATGCAGATGACAGCACCCTTATGACAGAAAGTGAAGAAGAACTAAAGAGCCTCTTGATGAAAGTAAAAGAGGAGAGTGAAAAAGTTGGCTTAAAGCTTAACATTCAGAAAACTAAGATCATGGCATCTGGTCCCATCACTTCATGGAAAATAGATTGGGAAACCGTGGCTTAATTTATTTTTCTGGGCTCCAAAATCAATGAAGATGGTGACTGCAGTCATGAAATTAAAAGACGCTTACTCTTTGAAGGGAAAGTTATGACCAACCTAGACAGCATATTAAAAAGCCGAGACATTACTTTGTCAACAAAGATCTGTCTAGTCAAGGCTATGGTTTTTCCAGTAGTCATGTATTGATGTGAGAGTTGGACTATAATGAAAGCTTAATGCAGAAGAATCGATGCTTTTGAACTGTGATGTTGGAGAAGATTCTTGAGAGTCCCTTGGAATGCAAGGAGATCCAATCAGTCCATCCTAAAGGAAATCAGTCCTGAATATTCATTGGAAAGACTGATGCTGAAGCTGAAACTCCAATATTGTGGCCACCTGATGTGAAGAACTGACTCATTGGAAAAGACCCTGATGCTGGGAAAGATTTAAGGTGAAAGGAGAAGGGGATGACAGAGGAAGAAATGGTTGGATGGCATCGCTGACTTGATGAACGAGTTTGGGTAAGCTCTAGGAGTTGGTGATGGACAGGGAAGCCTGGTGTCCTGCAGTCCACGGGGTCGCAAAGAGTCAGACATGACTGAGTGACTGAAATGACTGACTGGTGCTCTCATTTCGTTTCAGTTACTTACAGTTGCATCTATAAAATATACAGAAACATATCTTCAAAATCTTACAGCTATTTATATGTGCATGCATCAGTTTCTATGTGTTCTCACTTTCTTTTATAATATATACTGCTGTATTGCAAAATAAACTTCTACCTTAAGATACAATGAAAATATACATTTTCCTCATAGAAAAGTTGGAAAGTGAGTTTATTATCAGTGCAAAAAATAATTGAAACCCTCACAGAAGATATTACTCTGTTAGGATTTATAAATTTTCTAGATTTTTTGTAATCACATATATTTATTTTTATAATAGCTATATTAATTAATAAATTTAACATCTTCAGGATTAAATGTGAATTTTAATGAATGCATGCAATATGAATAAACATAATTGTTAGTAGCTGCATAATCTACATAATTTTACATAATTGCACACAGTACTATTGTCCTGAAACCTATTTAACTATTGCTGGATAATTATATTTTTAGATAAATACTATAAACTCTACTGGATTACATATTTATATGTATTTGCATGAATTTTAGCTATGTAAATATTGTTCCTTTTAACAAATTTCTAGAATATGTAAAGCTATTGAAAACACCTAACAGTTTAATGGATCTTTGTATATAATGCAAATTTTTTTCTTTAGAAATTTTGAGATTCTTAAAACAGGTCACAAATTAATAGCAGTTTAGTATTGACTATATCAATGTGCATGTATGCTAAGTCACTTCAATCGTGTCTGTCTATTTGTGACCCCGTGGACTATAGCCCACTATACTCCTCTGTCTATGGCATTCTCCAGGCAAGAATACTAGATTGGCTTGCCAGGCCCTCCTCCAGGGGATCTTTCTGACTCAAGGATCAAACCCGTGTCTCCTGAATTGACAGGCAGGTTTTTCACTACTAGCCCCACCTGGGAAATCCCATCTATATCACTCTTTTCTAAAAAAATACCTAAAGTCTGAATATAAAACATTATATTTTTGGAAAGAAGACTAATTTTAGGAGTGAGAATTTCCTTATGGAGGTAGCACACAGTGTTAGGTAGTCTCATTGAGTAGATACTGAAAGACACTGGATGCTTCTCAGGAAAAAACAAGGAACACTCAGGATGACAAAAAAAGAGAAAAAAAAAGAAGGAAATGAAGATGTATGGTAAGTAATCTTGACTACTTTTCCTGGCCCATATCAACTTGTACACATCTATTGAAAAAGTTGACTTAAAACTCAACATTCAAAAAACTAAGATTATTGCATCCAATCCCATCATTTCATGACAAATAGATTGGGAAACAATGGAAACAGTGACAGATTTTATTTTTTGGACTTCAAAATCACTACATTTTTTAAAAATACAAATTTATTTATTTTAATTGGAAGTTAATTACTTTACAATATTGTATTGGTTTTGGCATACATCAACATGAATCTGCCACAGGTATATACGTGTTCCCCAACCTGAACCCCCCTCCCTCCTCCCTTCCTGTACCATCCTTTTGGGTCACCCCAGTGCACCAGCCCCAGGCATCCAGTATCATGCATCGAACCTGGACTGGCAATTAGTTTCATATATGATATTATACATGTTTCAATGCCATTCTCCCAAATAATCACACCCTTTCCCTCTCCCAGAGTCCAAAAGCCTGTTCTATACATCTATGTCTCTTTTGCTGTCTCGCATACAGGGTTATCATTATCTAAATTCCATATAAATGTGTTAGTATACTGTATTGGTGTTTTTCTTTCTGGCTTACTTCACTCTGTTTAATTGGCTCCAGTTTCATACACCTCATTAGAACTGACTCAAATGAGTTCTTTTTAATGGCTGAGTACTCCTGGGAAGAAAAGTTATGAGCAACCTAGATAGTATATTCAAAAGCAGAGACATTACTTTGCTGAGTAAGGTCCATCTAGTCAAGGCTATGGTTTTTCCAGTAGTCATGTATGAATGTGAGAGTTGGACTGTGAAGAAGGCTGAGCACCCAAGAATTGATGCATTTGAACTGTGGTGTTGGAGAAGACTCTTGTGAGTCCCTTGGACTGCAAGGAGATCCAACCAGTCCATTCTGAAGGAGATCAACCCTGGGATTTCTTTGGAAGGAATGATGCTAAAGCTGAAGCTCCAGTACTTTGGCCACCTCATGCGAAGAGTTGACTCATTGGAAAAGACTTTGATTCTGGGAGGGACTGGGGGCAGGGGAAGAAGGGGATGACCGAGGATGAGATGGCTGGATGGCATCACTGACTCGATGGACATGAGTCTGAGTGAACTCCGGAGTTGGTGATGGACCAGGGAGGCCTGGCGTGCTGCGATTCATGGGGTCGCAAAGAGTCCGACATGACTGAGTGACTGAACTGAACTGAACTGAATACTCCATTGTGTATATGTACCACAGATTTCTTATCCATTCATCTGCTGATGGACATCTAGATTGCTTCCATGTTCTGGCTATTACAGACAGTGCTGTGATGAACATTGGGGTACATGTGTCTCTTTCAGTTCTGGTTTCCTTGGTGTGTATGCCAAGCAGTGGGATTGCTGGGTCGTAAGGCAGTTCTATTTCCAGTTTTTAAGGAATCTCCACATCGTTCTCCATAGTGGCTATACTAGTTTGCATTCCCACCATCAGTGTAAGAGGGTTCCCTTTTCTCCACACCCTCTCCAGCATTTATTTCTTGTAGACTTTTGGATTGCAGCCATTCTGACTGGTGTGAAATGGAACCTCATTGTGGTTTTGATTCGCATTTCTCTGATAATGAGTGATGTTGAGAATCTTTTCATGTGTTTGTTAGCCATCTGTATGTCTTCTTTGGAGAAATGTCTATTTAGTTATTTGGCCCATTTTTTGACTGGGTTGTTTATTTTTCTGGAATTGAGCTGCATAAGTTGCTTGTATATTTTTGAGATTAGTTGTTTGTCAGTTGCTTCATTTGCTATTATGTTCTCCCATTCCGAAGGCTGTCTTTTCACCTTGCTTATAATTTCCTCTGATGTGCAGAAGCTTTTAAGTTTAATTAGGTCCCATTTGTTTATTTTTGCTTTTATTTCCAATATTCTGGGAGGTGGGTCATAGAGACCCTGCTGTAATTTATGTCGGAGAGTATTTTGCCTATGTTCTCCTTTAGGAGTTTTATAGTTTCTGGTGTTACACTTAGATCTTTAATCCATTTTGAGTTTATTTTTGTGTATGGTGTTAGAAAGTGTTCTAGTTTCATTCTTTTGCAAGTGGTTGACCAGTTTTCCCAGCACCACTTGTGAAAGAGATTGTCTTTAATCCATTGTATATTCTTGTCTCCTTTGTCAAAATAGGTGGTGACTTCAGCCATGAAATTAAAAGACATTTGCTCCTTGGAAGAAAAATTATGACCAACCTAGGCAGCATATTAAAAAGCAGAGACATCACTTTGCCAACAGTTTTCTGTACAGTCAAAATATGGTTTTTTCAGTAGTCATATACGGATACAAGAGGTGAACCATAAAGAAGGCTGAGCACTGAAGAGCTGATATTTTGGAGCTGTGGTGCTGGAGAAAACTCCTGAGAGTCCTTTGGACAGCAAGAAGATCAAACCAGTCAATGCTAAAGGAAATAAACCTTGAATATTCATTGGAAGGACTGATGCTGAATCTGAAGCTCCAATACTTTGATGTAAATAGCCAACTCATTGGAAAAGACCCTGATGCTGGGAAAGATTAAATGCAGGAGAAGTGGGAAACAGAGCATGAGATGGTTGGATGGGATCACCTACTCAATGGACATGAGTTTGAGCAAACTCTGGGAGTTAGTGAAGGACAGGGAAGCCTGACTTGCTGCAGTCCATGGCATTGCAAAGAGTCTAACAAGACTGAAGGACTAAACAACAGCAGTTATTTCCACTGATATTGAGCAATTGAGTCCTACTGATACCTCTCTTACAGATAGAAGTTTGAAGAAACAAAAGAAAGAAAAACTGATATTTAGCAGTGTTTAATTTTCTTACACTGTCAGAAATCAACTTTAAAATGCTTTTTGGGGGTCGAATTATGAAAGTAGCAAAATGTCAGATTTGGCTGCTACTTATGCTGTGGTTGGGGCTTCCCTGTGGCTCAGAGGTTAAAGCATCTGCCTCCAATGCGGGAGACCCAGGTTCGATCCCTGGGTCGGGAAGATCCCCTGGAGAGGGAAATGGTAACCCACTCCAGTATTCTTGCCTGGAGAATCCCATGGACGGAGAAGCCTGGTAGGCTGCAGTCCACGGGGTCACAAAGAGTCAGACACGACTGAGTGACTTCACTCACTCACTCACTATGCTGTGGTTGAGGATATCTGTCTCCTATGGAACTGGATGTGAATATTGAGTTTGCACTAGGAGATTGGAAGCTGCCTGTTGAGATTTGCCGCCTGGTGCCCTGAACACATTTGTTCAGCCAGTTTTGTTCAAGGTGAAAGGTGACATATAAACCCCTACACAATAGCTAGAGATTAACTTCTCTGCATCTCTAGGATATATGCCTTAGTCAAAATTTTCTTTCTCTGAAGTATTACTGACTAGGTATAGTTGGATATATATGTATATGTGTGTATATATAAATGTGAAGTTTTCTTTGGGGAACTATATTTACAGTCTCTGTACTGAGATTGGATTTTTGTTTGTATGAACTGGTATTTCCATAATACCCTATTGAGACAGATTAGCATTATGTTCATGTAGGCAGTTCCCCAAACTAACAAACTACAAATGTACCAGAGCATGAACTAATCATCATGATCTGAGCAAAATTTAATTTTGACCATGAAGTGGAAGTCTAGCAAGAAAGTCAGGGCTGTTTGGACAATAAAGAGTTTAAAGTCTGTGGTCAACAAGACAGTAAGAAGTAAATATGGGATTTTAGATTGGCAAAATGAAAATATGTGTTTGTAATTATGCATTCCTTTATTCATCAATTATTGAAAATTAACCACTGAGACTACAAAAAAGGGTAAAGGATGGTCATAGTCTCTACTCCCAAGGAACCTATGAGACAAGTTTTAAGTTAATATTACTTTGAGAAGTAGTATGAGAAGTGACCCTGAAAGCAGAAAATCCAAATATGTGCATAGCCTAACAGCCTGATTAAGTGAGCTATTCATTTCTAATTATTAGAATATTAGAAGAATAATAAACACATTTTTATTTTTTAACATGAAAGAATATAAATAGAAAACTAAAATAGTCTTCATATTTTATCACATAATAGCTATTTGTATGACTGTGAATTATTTTATATTTAAAAAGTTATAAAGAAATAGTTGAAACCAAAAAAAACAAAACAAAACAAAACTGGAAGTCATCATCCAGAATGAGTTTTTATTATTCCTAATTACTTTTTTATATGTTATTATGTACTCAATATTCACAGTTAATATATTAATTCTTATTTGTAAATATTCAGAACCCATTTTAACATACATTATTTTGGTTATCTTTCTATCTTTCTGCTTTAATTATAAATTCATCTGTACTTCAAAGTTTACTTTAAAGCTGCCATATCATCTTCCTACACAGTAGCCCTAAAACGACATTTTCTGTATATTGGTCTGTGTTAAACATCAAGGATGAATAGGATGCTAAAGTCTAAGATGATAGAGAGGTAGTGAAACAAACTGAAACCTTCATGCTAATTATTTCTGTTTCCTAGATGATTAGTTTTGGTCAGTTTGAATGGCTATAACAAGGCACCATAGACTGGGATGTTTAAATAACAAACATTTATTTCTAATGGTTCTGGAGGCTGATATATTATCAAGTTACAAGCAGATTCAGTGTTTGGTGAAAGCCAGTTTCTTGACTTCTAGATTGAGACCTTCTTGTTGTCTGCTCATATGGTCTTCCCTCCTTGCCTGCTCCTGGAGACAAGGTGTTCACTAAGAAGGTCCTCTTCTTAGTGAAAGTTGCTCAGTCGTGTCCAACTCTTTGCGACCTTATGGACTATACAGTACATGGAATACTCCAGGCCAGAATACTGGAATGAGTAGCCTTTTCCTTTTCCATGGGTATTTTCCTCTTACTAAGTTAAGTGTGAAAGTCTCTCAATCATGAAGTCTCTCTCTCTGACTCTTTGCAATCCCATGGACTATAGCCCACCAGAGTTCTCTGTCCATGGAATTCTCCTGGCAAAAATACTGGAGTGGGTAGCCATTCCCTTCTCCAGGGGATCTTCTCAACCCAGGAATCAAACCCAGGTTCCACATTGCAGGTGGATTCTTTACTGTCTGAACCACCAGGGAAACCCCTTCCTCTTCTTAAAAGGGGATTATGCCCATCATGAGGACTGCACCCAAACGACCGAATTTAGCCAAATGAGGATCCACCTCCAAATATCAAGACATTGGGCATTAGGGCTTGAATGTAATGAATTGGGAAGAGGGGAGGAAGTTGCAAACATTCAGTCCATGACATCATTAATGTCTTTCCAAAAGTGTTTTACTACTGATTGACATTTCAGCTGCTCAAAATTGGCATAACATATGACATTCTTTTTTTTTTTTTAATCAAGCCCAATTTAATTACCAATTGACACAATCCAAAGAAACTTGAAGATATTTAAATTAGTCTCCTGCCATTAAGTTTTGGCTACCTGACCAAAATTCAAATTCTGAAACAGAGTGTTTGCAGCATCTCCTACGCACTGAGTGGACACAGATATTCCTGAATCAGGGATGAAAATTCAGAAATTATTTAAGAATATTCTTTGTCTTCTTCAGATTAGTTTTAAGTGAGTAAAATGTTAGTTTAGGATCTTTTTAGAAGTTTGGTTAGTTTCATTTAGCCAAATCAGATCCATACCCCTGTAATGATGGAAATGTACTTCTAAATTTTTGTACATAATACCTAACACCAAATCTCTGCCCAGTGAAGACACAAGAGTTGCTTATACGGTAGGAAAGAGAATGATTAAAGAGTAGGAAAAAGCCTGTTTTTGTCTTTCTCTACCTAGAGATCTTCACTGAGACACTGTCTTTTCTAGGCTTCAGTTGAAAGAACTGGATACAAAATCTTCTTTGTTTCCTGTCAGTTCTATAAACAATCTATGCAACAAGGTAGAGGATATTTAGGAAAGCCAAAATAGCAATTAGAAATGAATAGCCCTGCAGGCATTGCAGTTAAATGATGCAGGAAGATTATGTATTTTATGTATTTTTCCATTGATCTATGCTTACAGAGATGCTTATATGGGTCACTACATGATCATTTAAAAAGATATTTTCCATTAAAATATTCATTTCCTCATTGGCTAAAATTTCACCTAATAAAGTTGGTTGGAAAGCATCTGTCATGTTGAAAGCCATGATTTATTTGTTTCCATGACTGGGATATCTTCTGAAATGCTTCAGACAGACTATGTTCCAGTGACAGCTGCTTGTGGAAGGAGCTGAATTCTATCCATATCTCCCAGGACTTGAGGATTCACCTCCCAGAGACTTCAGAGATCAGGTAATAATCATTGATCTATTTGCAATTCTCCTTATTTTAGTGAAAAATGGAAAATATTTTTAAGTACAGAACTTTAAATATTATTATATTTATATTTTTATTCTATCATGTTAAGCAAGACACAGCAGGAGTTAAACACAACCACTCCAGATGGAGAAAAGAGGCCATAGAGTTTTCCAGGCATGTTATGATGAGTTTTTCCTTTCAGAAAGCTGTAGCATTTACAAAGCAGACTTTTCTATTTCTGAATCTTGATAAAACTTCTAGAAGAAAACATAGGTGATAAGATCCTTGATATTGGTCTTGGTGATAATTCTCTAAATTTTACACTGAAAATACAATCAAGAAAGAAAGAAAACAATTGGCACTACATAAAACCAAAAAGCTCTGCACACACACACACACACACACACACAAACTAACAAACTGAAAAGTCTACTGAATGGAAGAAAGTATTTTCAAATCATACATTTGTCCACTGTTTTTTTTTAGGGGATTTGTACCAGGACCTGTGGAGGATATCCACACTGCTGATGATCTAGAGTGGTATTAGTCCACCAGACTGACTCATACTCACCTTTCTAGCCTTGAATGCAGGTCTGCAATTATGAGGATGGAAGGAGCATGTACTCTTAAATAACCCCAAAATTAATGTAACCCACTTTTTCCCTTCTCACTCAGCAAGGCTTTTCCTATTGAAGTAGCAGGGGAAAAAAAAAAACAAACAAAAAACAAACCGGTGGGCCTTCACAAACTCTTAGAAGCGTGCTCTAATTTCCATAAACCAGCATGTCATTTAGTACAGTGACCCCGGCCTATCATTTGACCCAACATTTCCCTGTAGATGGCCCTGCTCATAAGAAATAACATTCAGGCTCAAGACTATTGGAATGAGACAATAAAGGGCTTTCTGAAAATGCTAAACAGTTTTCAAAACATCATCCAAATACTCTTTTTCACAGCTCTACATGCACAACTCCTCAATAAGTTCTCTCACATCTTTAAAAGTATCTGTCATTAGTTTTTCCCAAGTATAGACTTCTGATAGATGGCTCAAGATTCAGAAATAGGAATGTCTGCTTTGTAAATGCTATAGCCTTCTGAAAGGACATTCATTTTTAAATCTAGTCTGGGCTTGATTAAATGACTAGGTGAATAATTTTCACAGCCAGTATCCGTATTTTTGCAAAGAAATAGGATTGCATGTCTAGTGTAAAAATACAGGTGTAGAGCATTATTCAAACAGTTAAATCTATATGCTATTTATTTCTACCATTTATACAGTCCTGTTTAGCTATTTATGTATCCTTTTACAACTCTAGGTAGATTTAAAGCTCGCGGTGGGCAATAACAATGCCCTTACCTAGTGTGTTCACAATAATGCTTAAAAGTACACCTGTGGCTGATTCATGTCGATGTATGGCAAAACCCACCACAATACTGTAAAGTAATTAGCTTCCTATTAAAAAAATAAGTTACTATTATTATTTTTAGAAGTGAAAGTGTTAGTCGGTCAGTCATGTCTGACTCTTTGTGCCCCTATGGACTGTAGCCTGCCAGGCTCCTCTGTCCTGGCAAAAATACTGGAATAGATAGCCATTCCCTCCTCCAGCTATAGTATATAAAACATTATAACACATGCAAGTATAATATGCAAAGCTTTTAAATTGAATGTATTTCTCCATAGTTTTCAGTAATGATTGCTCAAGAGAGGAAGTAGAGAAGGTTAAGAGAGGAAATAAATTAATGTAACTTCTTCAGTCCTTTTTCTATCCCTCTACTCCTCATCTATCAATCACAGGCACATCTATCAGCTTACTAAATTATCTACACACATTCAGACAACATCCTGCCACTGAAATTCATCTGCCTGGGAACATATCCTTGCAATTCAACTTTACCATGTTTCACAGAGTACTTGGACTATTTCATATTTGTCACCTCAGTGTTTATGACAAAACATAGGTAATCCTGATGTCTTCTTATGACTAAATAAATAATTAATCAAAATTACACTAACCCAGATCATTTTAAACTGGTAGTAATTTAAAGCAGTGAGCAGTATTTGGTTACCTATTATCTGGTAAGGAAACAAATCATGTCTTTGGAAACAAGAATATTTGCCTGTGTGTTAGCTTTCACAACTAGCTTCAAAGGGTTTATACTGTATCTAATCCTCTTTTCCCAATTCCCACATTATCACATTTATCAATCTGAGTTTACTATGTAAATAGACTCAACCTTTCCATATTTGGAAACCTTTATAAGTGGCCTTGAAAGTTGTAAAATTTCAGAAGCAGAGGATGGTCTTCAATGACTTCCAGTCTATCAAAAACTTCATGTTTCTGGTTCTTCTGTTTTATAAACTCATCTATCTGTACCCTGGAGGAACATATAAGCCAAAGAAAGCTAATGTCCACTGTATTCAGGCAAATAAAAAAGTAGCTAATTTTACTACCTTGTGAATAACTGAAAATGTTCTTCTGTATTTTATTACTATCTACACCACCAATCATCAGATAGGAGAAAAAATAAATCTCTTCATCAATATCTATATTTATTAACATGTTTATGTTTTTCCTTATTTTTGAAAAATGATTAAAATGTTGCACATAATTATGTACTTTATGTCCAGATTAAAATAAGCACAGAGTAATCAGAACAAATAGAAGAGAGAGAATAAAGAAGGTTAAATTTCTAGACCCTTTTGTTTACCTGCTCTTAGAACTTATGCTATGATTCTCTAGATTAGCAAACAGTATTTTTCCTCACAAAAATCATATTCTTCCCAAAGAAAGCACTATTTCACATTAGGTTGGATGTTCAGGAAACTGGGAAATACGTTAATATCTGTAGATTATTTTAAGTGTAATTAAGAATTCAAGAAATTTTAAAACTCCTCAGCAGTACAGTTGCTTTCTCCCACAGGGCCCTATGACAAATGTGTTCATTTGGGCTAGTGGATGACTTGCATGGAGTGATAATGAGGGAGTCAATATTCCATGTTGACTCGATGCAGTAGGTGACAAATTACTTTTCTCACTACTCCCTAAATGGTTCCTTAAGGCCAGCCTCGTAAATAGAAAGATTTAGCATCTGCAGCTTTAGTAACAAATGAGAAGCAGCAAGAGTCTATACTCGTAGTCATAGTAGATTATTTCCTCTAAACTCACTAGTGGAACAAGTAAGAAAGACTGCTTCTAAACACTGATCTTGAGATCGTATACTTTAACTGAAAGTGTCTCTATCTTTTTTGTTTGTTTTTTTTTAACTTCTTTAGTTCCTTATTTTAGTTTGAAATAGTAATTTAATACAGGACAATGATACTACTTTGAAACTGGTGCATATATAGTGCTTCACTAAATCCATTTGTCACTTTCCTTTCTTGGCTTCATTTTTCACAAATAAAAAATAAGGAAGTTTGACCAAGTATTTCCAATAGCTTATTGAAAAGAATCACTAATTTCTCCCAAATATTCATTGAAGATTTGTTATTCTAGTAGAGTATCACTCAGAGAAGGCAATGGCAACCCACACCAGTACTATTGCCTGGAAAATCCCATGGACAGAGGAGCCTCGTAGGCTGCAGTCCATGAGGTCGCTAAGAGTCAGACACGACTGAACAACTTCACTTTCACTTTTCACTTTCATGCATTGGAGAAGGAAATGGCAACCCACTCCAGCATTCTTGCCTGGAGAATCCCAGGGACGGGGGAGCCTGGTGGGCTGCTGTCTATGGGGTCTCACAGAGTCAGACACGACTGAAGCGACTTAGTAGCAGCAGCAGAGTATCACTTAAAAAAATAATTGAAGGATAATGGAGGGTAAATATTTCCACTAATGGGCATATGCTCTTAGAAAACCATATTTCAAAAGACATAGGTACCTCAGTGTTCATTGCAACACTTCTTACAATAGCCATAGAAGCAACCTAGATATACATTGACAGATGAATGGATAAAGAAAATATGGTACATATATGAAATGGAGTATTAGTCATAAAATCAAATGAATTTGATTGAAGTAGATGAACCTAGAGTCTGTTATACAGAGTGAAGTAAGTCAGAAACAGAGAAACAAATATGTCTATTTTATATAAATAGAAAAATATGAAAACAAATGTGTATTTTCTGTATATATGTGGAATCCAAAAAAATGGTATGATAATCTTATTTTCAGGGAAGAAATAGAGACACAGATGTAGAAATGGACTTGTGGACACAGCAGGGGAAGGAGAGGATGGGACAAACAGAGAGAGGCAATGAAATACATACATTATCATGGGTAAAATAAATAGCTACTGAGAAGTTGCTATATAACATAGGGAGTTCAACTTGATACTCTGTGATGACATTGAGAAGTGGGATGGGTAATAGGAGGGAGGCTCAAGAGAGAGGGACTTTATGTACACTTAGGGCTGATTCATGTCGTATGGCAGAAACCAACACAACATTGTACAGCAATGATTCCCCAATTAAAAAAAAAAAATCTGAAGTGGCAACAGACTCATAAACATTCAGCGAAACACCAAAACCAAAGCACAGTGTGGAAAAAGGTGAGGGTGGGATGATCTGAGAGAATAACACTGAAACATGTATATTAGCATATGTGAAACAGATTCCCAGTCCAGGTTCGAGGAATGAGACAGGGTGCTCAGGGCTGGTGCACTGGATGACCAAGAGCAATGGGATGGGGAGGGAGGTGAGAGGGGGATTCAGGATGAGAAAAACATGTAAATCCATGGCTGATTCATGTCAATGTATGACAAAAACCACTACAATATTATAAAGTAATTAGCCTCCAATTAAAATAACTAAATTAAAAAAAGAGAGAGAATTATACCAAAAAAAAATAAAAAAGAAAAAGCAATAGTTGAGTGCAACCAGAATGCCAGGAGAGGGCATGGAATTAACAGAGTGGCATGAGAGTTTTTAATACTGATTAAAGTAGTAAATACTTTAACCAGTATTCTTTAATATTGATTAAAAAAGGGGAAAACAAAACAAAACAACAACAACAAAAAAAAAAACACATGGACCAAGAATGAAAAATGGAAGACAAAAGAAGTTAATGTAAAAGGTAACTATGTATGTCAATAAACCAGAACTCTTGATCAGGAGGATAACTGAAAGGAAAACATCATACAGTGAAATTTTGGAACTAAATAACTACACTTTGATTAGTTCAATATGAATGTCAAAGTCTTGGATGTAGCTAAGAGCTGTGCGCCAAAATCAAGAGAAGTTCATTGGAAATGAGGTCAAGCTATTCAGGACTGAGGTTTTTGAATAAGTTGCTCATTCAGGTATTAAAACCAACAAGGATAATGTCAAAAGTTGAAGTGTAGACAGTTGGTAAAGCGGAGAAATATGATTGACAACTTCTCCCTTACACTCTAATGTATCTAGTTACTAAGACCTGTGATTCTACTGTTGGGGTCTCTTTTCAATCTGACCACTTAATTCCAGCATTGCCACTGCTACTTGTCTTATTTAGATTGGGAAAAACCATACTGACTGCCATACCGGTAAACAAAGTATATCACAGTAATCAGCAGTTGCAGCCACAGCAAAGATGAGCTGGTGAGCCCTGAGGGAACTCAGAAAGGAAAAGAATACCTTCTATCTACCAACCATTAGACTGTAGCCACTCCCCATGATGAGCCCTGAGAAAACTCAGGATGTGAAAATACAGAAAAGAACTAACAACTTGAGATATCTGGTTTTCTTTTATTAACAGTGACATTTTGATATTCTGACTACCTGACTTTTTTTTTTTTTTTTGGTCCAATACTTTGTTTACGTTTTTTTTTTTAATATAATTTTATTTATTTTAATTGGAGGTTAATTACTTTACAATATTGTATTGGTTTTGCCATACATCAACATGAATCTGCCACAGGTATACACGTGTCCCCCATCCTGAACCCCCCTTCTTCCCTCTTCCCCTTATCATCCCTCTGGGTCATCTCAGTGTACCATCCCCAAGCATCCAGTATCATGCATCGGAACTGGACTGGCGATTTGTTTCATATATGATATTATACATGTTTCAATGCCATTCTCCCAAATCATCCCACACTCTTCCTCTCCCACAGAGTCCAAAAGACTGTTCTATACCTCTGTGTCTCTTTTGCTGTCTCCCATACAGGGTTATTGTTACCATCTTTCCCTGACATTAGTTGCAAAACTCCTATATATTCTGGCTCCCCACTCCCCCTCCTGAGAACAGTTCTCTCAGGGTTTCTTGAGATGCTGCCTATAGGGTTTGAAATCCTAAGAATTTCCATGGAATAAAACATAAACCAACATTTAGGTAGTGTATATTTAATTTTGTCAACAAGATGAATTATTATAATAACTTTCTAATGGATCACCTGCTTTACAAGTGCATTTGTTTCAATAGTTTCATCTTACTATGGCATGTAAGATTTTGGTAAAGTCACAAAACTAATCTTACAATTTCTTTTCTGAAGTTTTCAGAGTTTTTCATTGAATTTAAGACAACATACATTCTCTTCTTCTTCTGGGACTCCTATAAAATCAAATTTCGTATATTAATGCATCCATGTGGAATCTAGAAAAATGATATAGACAAATTTATTTGCAGAGCAGAAATAAAGACAGACGTGAAAAGAGCAAACATGTATATCAAGGGGGAAAGGGAGGGTGGGATGAAATGGGAGATTGAGATTCCTGTGTATACATCATTGATACTATATGTAAAATAGGTACCCTGGAGGAGGAAATGGCAACCCACTTCAGTATTATTGCCTGAAAAACCCCATGGGCAGAGAAGTCTGGAGGATATAGTCCAAAGGGTCACAAAGAGTCAGACACAACTGAATGACTGAGGACACACATAAAATAGGTAACTAATGAGAACCTACTGAGTAGCATGGCTTCCCAGATGCTCAGTGGTAAAGAATCTGTCTGCTAAAGCAGGAGATGTGTGTTCAATCCCTGAGTTGGGAAGATCCCCTGGAGAATGAAATGGCAAGCCTCTCCAGTATTCTTGCCTAGAGAATTTCATGGACAGAGGAGCCTGGCAGGCTACAGTCCATGGGGTCACAGAGTCAGACACAACTTGAGGCATTGAGCATACATGCACTATATAGCACAGGGAACTGTATTCAGTGCTTTGTGGTGACCTAAATGGGAAGGAAATCCAAAATATAGGGTATGTATGTAAACATATAGCTGGTTTTCTTTGCTGTACAGTAGAAACTAACATATACTGTAAAGCAACTATATGCCAGTAAAAATTAATAAAAAAAAAAAAGGTTACATACAGAATCATTAGCTTGTCCTGTCAGTCCTATCTCTCTCAAGCATCTGATATCAATAATTGACTTATCTTAAGGCTAGATAAACTTTCTTTTTTTCAGTTCCTGGAATGCCATAAATATACTTCTAGATCTTGATCTACACACTTAAAAAAATTAATTTATTTATTTTAATTGGAGGCTAATTACTTTACAATACTATAGTGGTGTTTTTAATATCTTTGATATTTCCCACATTTTCCATTTTACATCTCTAATGGTGATTCCCAATGCTCTAGGTGTCCTGCTAATTGTCTCTTTGATTATCTGTTTTATTATCTTGCTCAAGATTGAAACCACTAACTACTTTGCAAATTCTATCTGCCTCATTGTTTGTACATTTTACTAATATGAAAAGCCCAACTCCATTCTTCCAAGGGTTTCTTTAATCATTGTTTCATAGATACAAAATAGTGACAAGTCATACCATCCTCAACTTCTTTCTTTACCTGGGATAAGATAGTTGCTGTTGTTCAGTGGCTAAGCTGTGTCTGAGTCTTTGCAACCCCATGGATTGCAGCACACCAGGCTTCCCTGTCCTTCTCTAGCTACCGAGTGAAAGCTGATCAGTCATGTCTGACTCTTTGTGACCCCGTGGACTGTCCATGGAATTCTCCAGACCGAAATACTGGAGTGGGTAGCCTTTCCCTTCTCTGGGGATCTTCCCAACCCAAGAATTGAACCCAGGTCTCTCGCATTGCAGGCAGATTCTTTACCAGCTGAGCCACAGGGGAAGCCCAAGAACACTGGAATTGGTAGCCTATCCCTTCTCCAGAGAATCTTCCCGACTAGTGCCTGAAGTTTGCTCAAACTCATATCCATTGAGTCTGTAAGGCCATCCAACTACCTCATACTCTGTCATCCCTTCTCCTTCTGTCTTCAATCTTTCCCAGCATCAGGGTCTTTTCTAATGAGTCAGCTCTTTCCATGAGGTAACAAAAGTATTGGAACTTCAGCATCAGTTCTTCCAATGAATATCCAAAGTTGATTTCCTTTAGGATTGACTGATTTGATCTCCCTGCAGTCCAAGAGACTCTCAGGAGTCTCCTCCACAGTCCAAAAGCATCAATTCTTCGGCACTCAGCCTTCAAGGTCCAACTCTCACATCCATACATGACTCCTGGGGGAAAAAAAAAAAACAAAAACAAAAACATAGCTTTGACTCTATGGACCTTAGTCCACAAAGTGGTGTCTCTGCATTTTTAATACACTGTAGGTTTGTTGGGCTTCCCAGGTGACCCTCCTGCCAATTCAGGAGATGAAAGAGACATGAATTCAATCCCTGAGCTAGGAAGATCCCCTGGAGAAGGATATGACAACCCACTCCAGTATTCTTGCCTGGAGAATCCCATGGACAGAGGAGCCTGGTGGGCTATAGTCTATATGGTTGCAAAGAGGTGGATACAACTGAAGCAACTTTGCATGCATGCATGCATTCCCCCTTCCCCTTGGTTCTTATGGTTTTCCTTCCAAGGAGCAAGTGTCCTTTAATTTCATGGCTGCTGTCACCATCCACAATGATTTTGGAGCCCAAGAAAATAAAATCTGTCACTGTTTCCACTTTTTCCCTATCTATTTGCCATGAAGTGATGGGACCAGATGCCATGGTCTTAGTTTTTTTTTTTTTTTAATGTTGAGTTTTAAACCAGCTGTTTTGCTCCTCTCACCTTCATCAAGAGTCTCTTTATTTCCTCTTTGTTTTCTGCTATTAGACTGTTATCCTCTGCATATCTGAGTGTTGATATTTCTCCCAGCAATCTTGATTCCAGTTTATGAGTCATCCACCCTGGCATTTTGCATGGTGCAATCTGCATATAAGTTAAACAAGCAGGGGGACAATTTACAGCCTTAACATGAGGTTAACATATTAAAAAGTAAGACTATGTTGATCAAATTAGAGAAACAAGGCTCTCTAACAATTTTTTAGAGCTTTTTTTGCCACATATTTGCCATTGATAATGTTATTCTATCCTATTCTACTTGAGAAATACTTTCTTTCTGAAAGAAATTAGAACAAAAGTACACACTGATTTTATTAATTTCCTTCAGACTATATCGTATACAGGATGCCACAGTCTCATATAATGGGACAAAAATCTCTAGATAATCAGTAAAATAGAATGTTAGGTTTATTTTAACTCACAGAATGGAAAATAAATAGGAATTTCTAGTGATCCTCTCTTTGGTTAACAAATAAATTTGTTTAGCAATAGAGAACTGGAGATATCAATATAAAGATTATGTAAGCAGGCGGGGGTTCCAAATAAGAAAAACAGTATGTCAAGGCTGTATATTGTCACTCTGCTTATTTAACTTCTATGCAGAGTACATCATGAGAAACGCTGGGCTGGAAGAAGCACAACCTGGAATCAAGATTGCTGGGAGAAATATCAATAACCTGAGATATGCAGATGACACCACCCTTAGGGCAGAAAGTGAAGAGGAACTAAAACAGCCTCTTGATGAAAGTGAAAGAGGAGAGTGAAAAAGTTGGCTTAAAGCTCAACAGTCAGAAAACGGAGATCATGGCATCCGATCCCATCATTTCATGGGAAATAGATGGGGAAACAGTGGAAACAGTGTCAGACCTTATTTTTTGGGCTCCAAAATCACTGCAGATGGTGACTGCAGCCATGAAATTAAAAGATGCTTGCTCCTTGGAAGGAAAGCTATGATCAACCTAGATAGCATATTAAAAAGCAGAGACATTACTTTGCCGACTAAGGTCCGTCTAGTCAAGGCTATGGTTTTTCCTGTGGTCATGTATGGATGTGAGAGTTGGACTGTGAAGAAGGCTGAGCACTGAAGAATTGATGCTTTTGAACTGTGGTGTTGGAGAAGACTCTTGAGAGTCCCTTGGACTGCAAGGAGATCCAACCAGTCCATTCTGAAGGAGATCAACCCTGGGATTTCTTTGGAAGGAATGATGCTAAAGCTGAAAATCCACTACTTTGGCCACCACATGCGAAGAGTTGACTCATTGGAAAATACTTTGATGCTGGGAGGGATTGGGGGCAGGAGGAGAAGGGGATGACCATGGATGAGATGACTGGATGGCATCACTGACTTGATGGACGTGAATTTGAGTGAACTCCGGGAGTTGGTGATGGACAGTGAGGCCTGGCATGCTGCAATTCATGGGGTCGCAAAGAGTCCAACATGAGTGAGTGACTGAACTGAACTGAAGGACGTGGGAGGAGAAGTGAACAACAGAGTTTGAAATGGTTGGCATCACTGACTCAATGGATGCGAGTTTGAGTAAGCTCTGGGAGTTGGTGTTGGACCAGTAAGCCTGGTGTGCTGCAGACCATGGGGTCACAAAGAGTTGGACATGACTGAGTGACTGAACCAAACTGAACTGAAGCACACCATTACATCATCATCTTTTAAAGGAAAGTGTTGCTTATAGATTTACAGTGTTTTGCGAATTCTTCTGGAATTAGTGAGGTACATTATCTTATTGCTTTCTCTAGTTTGCAGCCTGTAGCACAGATGTTATGGCTGGAGCTCTTGCAGACACCTCAGATCAGAGGGACAAAAGTCACACTCCATTGAAAATGGCATATAGAGGTGACAGAAGTTTGATTGGTTGAAGCCTTTGTGAAACTGCCTTAACTGTTCTGTTCATTTTACACCTACTGTTGTTGTTCAGTCACTCCATCGTGTCTGACTCTCTGCAACCCCATGGACTCTGGCACACTAGGCTTCCCTGTCCTTCACCATCTCTCTTGCTCAAACTCACATCCATTGAGTCAGTGCTGCTAACTCAGTGGACAGCATTACCATCTATACATGTATACAATGTATAACTGTATACTTTTTATATTTACTCAGTTATTAACTGTAACTTGTCTCTCTTCTTATTTGCCCTCACCACCACTTTTGCATTTAGATGTAATCCAAAAACTGACAACAGGATTTCTAAACAACTTTTCTTTAACCTTATTCATCAGAATATCTTCTTTTTTACTGAAGCAGAATTGATTTACAATGTTGTTAGTCTGGGGTACAGTAAAGTAATTCAACTATATATATATTATTTTTTATATTCTTTTTTAGTATAGGTTATTACAAGATGCTGAATATAGGTCCTTGTTTCTTTATCTATTTTGTGTATAGTAATGGGTATCCGTTAATTCCAAACTTCCAATTTATCCCTCCTTTCCTTCATCTTTGGCAACCATAAGATTGTTTTCTTTGTGAGTATGTTTCTGTCTTATAAATACATTAATTCGTACCGTTTTTTTTTTTTTTAAGATTTCACAAATAGGCAATATCAACCTTTGTTTCTGTGTGCTTTACTTCCCTTAGTAAGATAATCTCTACTTCCATTTACATTGTTGCAAATGACATTATTTCATTTTAAGATATCTTCTTTAATGACAATATAACTTTGATGTTTGGAGATGGAAAAATAGAGACAGATTACAATTTAAGCACCAAACACAAACAAATGCATGGAGAACAGTGCAGTGGATATCTAGGGAATAGATTTGACTTGGAGATTCAATTTGAAAATTTGCACATATTTTTTGCTGTGGCATTTGAATTAATATCCTGATATTGGAGGGATGTCAGGAAGGCTCTGAAATGATTGTTAGGCTGAGAGGAGATATATGTGTTCCATTTGAAAATGTATTCTTTATCACTAAATTTTTTTTCTCATTTGTTCAAAGATGAAATATACAGTGCATATACTTGTCTCTTGTTCAAATATTAAAACATTTTTGATAGTCATATATTTTATGGTTATACATGTATATGTATATACATGTATATACATGTTATATATGATTGAATGTGTGAATTAATAACCTACTCTGCATCTTTAATTAAGTGAAATCTATATTGGGAAGAGTCAGCCTATTTATTTCTTATTATACCTGCTTTCTTTAGCAATTTAATCATTTTTATCAGATGAATTATGCACTTTGGCTATTAATATTTAATTATCATTTTATTGATAACTGCACATTATTAAATTTATTTACCTTATTTATAGAATTAAACAGTATTAATTATGAATTTACCATCATATGCATAATGTCTTTACTATAAAATTAGGTTGTTCACCAGCAAGACTTAGAAACCTTAGGAAAAACAACTCATATTTGAAATGGAGGGAATTTGAGTCTATTTCAGATTCAGTGCATTCGTGTAAATAATGCTAGAAAACACACTATTTGAATTTATTCTCTCATTTTGTAGTTCATAAGAGAATGGTTATTGCCATGATAAATTCAAATCTTTAAATTCACAATAAACCTAGTTTGGGCCTCACTGTCAAGATGCACTTTTCTTGAGAATCTCTTTTGTGGGAAGTCTTACACCATGTGTTTAGCTGTTACCAAAGTCAGAGGCATAGTTTATGATTTTAACAAGTTGATATTGATTTGGGTATTCAGTTGCTCAGTCATGTTCAACTCTTTGCAACTCCATGAACTGTAATCTACCAGGCTCCTGTATCCATGGGATTTTCCAGGCAAGAATACTGGAGTAGGTCATCATTTCTTGATTTAGGTAGGCAGAAGGAAACATATGGCAATATATCCTAATTAAATATGAACTTCCAAGACAAGTATAAATCACATTTCTAAATTCTGAAAATCAAGACCAATAACATAATCAGAGGGCAAATGCATAGAGATATTATCTTATATTGGCTTGGAGTATAATGGAGCACAGAAATAGAAAATAAGGGACTATAGCATTCCATTCTTTAAAGGATACTTCTAAAATACTATAATCTAACAGGGATTTATATTCTTGTTAACTCATAGGTAGAGATTAATTCAACTTTATTTCTTTTGCTCAAAAAATGAAAATTAACATGCAGTCTGCTGATACATAAAGTTCTGAATTGTATTTACTTAAGCTGCATTTTTTAGCATAATTAACGGAAAATTATCTATTTGTTCCCAGAGGTATTTCTTTAATGGGCTCATGACTTGTGGCAGAATGGAATGTGCCATTAACAGTTTGATACAACTCAATAATGACCCCTCCATATTTCTCAATTCTGTCTAATAAATATAGGAATTGATTCTTTTTAATCTACTTTATTGAAGTACAGTTGGTTTATCATATTCTGTTAATTTCTGCTGTACAGCAAGTTGATTCATTTATACATATATATATAGAGAGAGATATTCTTTTGCATGTTCTTTTCCATTTTATGTTTTATCATGAAATATTGAATATACTTCTTTGTGCTATGTACAGTAGGACTAAAAGATGTAAACTATTATATATCAAATGGGTAACCAGCAAGGAATTGATTCTTAAGACTAAGGTTTTGGTGTATTTTGCCTCAATTTCTCAAAAAAATGAAATTAGCAATATACATCTTCCTGAAACTTCATCATTATTCCCTTTAAATTCTCCTGAATTTTGATACTTATTTTCATAAACGTTTTTTCTTAATGATTTCATTTATTGCTACTTACATTATTGTTGATTTTCAACTATGTTTTCTCTGACTTTATCCTACGGCCGGTCAACCTAGTGGTTTGGAGATAGCCAACACAAATAGAGACTAAGCCTTCTTGAACATTCTTGTTAAAAAATAAAGAAAATTTGTTATACCTCAATTATTGCCATGCTATTAGGTATAGCACATTGATATCTGTCTTCATTTATATATATATATTTGTGAATTTATTTATTTACCTGTTTCATAAACACACAAACTTCATTGGTTATAGCCATTGATCACTTGTCTCTTGTAGGGTTTATCAGATTTCTGAACTCTAAGCTTATTATTTTTCCCTTTTCTTACACTGAACTTTTTAGACGGAAGTTATTTTGTGTATCCCACACTTAATTTAGGAGTGAGAATTATGTTCCACTTTCTTAATTGCATAGTATCTACATAAATGACTTGGAATTTTGCACAAGAGATTTGTCTATTTTCTACCATTTGTTTACCTATACTGGAGGAGGAAATAGCAACCCACTCCAGTAATGTTGCTTGGAGAATCCCATGGACAGAAGAGCCTCATGGGCTACAGTCTATGGAGTCACAAAGAGTTGGGCATTACTGAAGCAACTTAGCACATTTACCTATACAATCATTTAAAAATATGTATATGTCAATTAGTATGGAGTAATTGCAATTTTTTTTATAATTTTACTGATATTCTATTGACACTTCATATATTCTGTTGCTCATATTGCTCCAGTTTTATCCATTGGGTACTTTCAGCTGACTTTGATCCCATGGGCCTATCTCTCAACATTGTGCAGTTTGTTGAGCACTTCCTTAGCTTTTGCCACTATGAATTTGTTGAGCCCATCTTACATAGTTCTTTGTGGTGTTACTCTTATTTAAGGCAGCCAAACCCTGCCTTATATCTTCTTGTTAAAGACAGTACTTGAGTAATATTCATATATTTATTGTCTTTCTTTGGTTCTATGGTGTTTTTTCATTTTTCTTTTTCACACTGATTTCAGCAGCAACGCGTTTTGGTGGCCCAATTCCAGCACCTTAAAACTTTGCTTTCTATAAGTGATGATTCCAAGGGAGGTGGTAGGGCCTATTTGCCTTTTCTAGCACAGGGCCATCTTTCTTTCCACATTTATGACAACAAGGAAGATTATTTTTTCCCATGTTGCATCCAAAGTTCTCAAAAGCATCTATGAAGGCTATAAAAAGGATTTTATAAGGATTGTAAACTCTTATTTCAAATAGGGCATCAGAAAAATTTATATTTTCATGATATTCCACTGCATGTTTTTAACAGCTTTTAGAAGAACTTATTAACTTCTAACTATTCATAGCTCAAAAAAAAAAAAAAAAATCTAGTGGAGCTGTCCTTATTAATGTGTATTTGGCACATTTTTGTCCTGTGTTCTGCTTTTGATGAGATACTTCATGTGTTCCATCCTTCATGCATGGCCCTGCTTACCCTTGGAAATTACATGTTTTGATTTCCCTAGTGCCTTCATTGGATTTGAGAAAATTTTAATTTTCTCAAAACTACATTGGAATTAACATTTTTCTCAGCTTTTTACATTTGAGTTGGAAGATGAAGTCCAGTCTTTTAACTGCTGTGTTCAATTCAATTCTAATTTATGCTTCCTTTTATATGTGAATACATTTATATTATTTCAAAAGTAAAATTACATAAGTATACATCAAAAATTTTTGATCCCATACTTCTTCAACCTGTCCTCATAAGTACTTATCTTTATTATTTCTCAATGTTTCTGATACTTTCTTTTGCTAATACAAGCACTTGTGCATAATTTTTTCCATACTTTGTATCAGAAAATTTCACATTGCCTTTTCATCCTTTTTTTTCCCGCTAAAACTATAGATATTGAAACACTCTTACTGTCAATATTATCTAACAGCTTCATGTACCTCCATTGTGTGAATAAAATGTGTTTAATCACTCATTCCCCTTGTACTGGGGAATTATTTACTATTACAGTTTGAATAGGTATTTCAATGTCTTAGTTCATTTCAGTTCAGTCACTCAGTCGAATCTGACTCCTTGTGGCTGCATGGACTGCAGCACGCCAGGCCTCCCTGTCCATTACCAACTCCTGGAGCTTATTCAAACTCATGACTATCAAGTCAGTGATGCAATCCAACCATCTCATCCTCTGTTGCCCCTTTCCTCTCCCACCTTTAATCTTTCCTATCATCAGAGTCTTTTCCAATGAGCCTGTTCTTTGCATCAGGTGGCCAAAATACTGGAGTTTCAACTTCAGCACCAGTCCTTCCAATGAATATTCAGGACTGGTTTCCTTTAGGATGGGCTGGTTGGGTCTCCTTGCAGTCCAAGGGACTCTCAAGAGTCTTTTCCAACTCCACAGATCAAAAGCATCAATTCTTCGATGCTCAGCTTTCTTTATACTCCAGCTCTCACATCCATACATGACTACTGGAAAAAACATAGTTTTGATGAGATGGACTTTTTTTGGCAAAGTAATTTCTCTGCTTTTTAATATGCTGTCTAGGTTGGTCATAATTTTTCTTCAAAGGATTAAACGTCTTTTAATTGCATGACTGCAGTCACCATCTGCAGTGATTATGGAACCCTAAAAATTAAAGTCTGTCACTGTTTTCACTATTTCCCCATCTATTTGCCATGGAGTGATGGAACCAGATGCCATGATCTTAGTTGCCTGAATTTGAGCTTAAATTTAAGCCTACTTGTTCACTCTCCTCTTTCACTTAAATCAAGAGGCTCTTTAGTTTTTCTTCACTTTCTGTCATAATGGTGGTGTCATCTGCATATCTGCGGTTATTGATAATTCTCCTGGCAATCTTGATTCTAGCTTGTACTTCATCCAGCCCAGCGTTTCTCATGATGTACTCTACATAAAATTTAAATAAGCAATGTGACAATATACAGCCTTGATGTACTCCTTTCCTGATTTGGAACCAGTCTGCTGTTCCATGTCCAGTTCTAACTGTTGCTGCTTGACCTCCATACAGATTTCTCAGGAGGCAGATCAGGTTATCTGGTATTCCCATCTCTTAAAGAATTGTCCACAGTTTATTGTGATCCACATAGTCAAAGGCTTTGGCAGAGTCAATAAGACGGAACTGGATGTTTTTCTGGAACTCTCTTGCTCTTTCAATGTTTCAAACAGATGTTGGCAATTTGATCTCTGGTTCCTCTGTCTTTTCTAAATCCAGCTTGAACATCTGGAAGTTAATGGTTCACGTATTGTTGAAGCCTGGCTTGGAGAATTTTGAGCATTACTTTGCCTGTATGTGAGATGAGTGCATGTGAGATTTATGTCTTAAAAAAAAAATAAATTTGAAGAAAGTATTCTAGAAAAGGGAAATGTAACCATAATTCTTAGAGGAAAGAATGGCTTAATGTATTTGAGATGTCTAAAAATTTATATTAGTTAATAATTTTGAAGAAAATGGATAGGGCTCAAAAAAGATGGGGCTCAAAAAGTATGCAGCTCATTATAGTTTTGGAGAAAGCAATGGCAACCCACTCCAGTACTCTTGCCTGAAAAAACTCATGGACAGAGGAGCCTGGTAGGCTACAGTTCCTGAAGTAGTGAAAAGTCAGACACAACAGAGCGATTTCACTTTCACTTGCCGCTTTCAGGCATTGGAGAAGGAAATGGCAACCCACTCCAGTGTTCTTGCCTGGAGAATCCCGGGGATGGAGGAGACTGGTGGGCTGCTGTGTATGAGGTTGCACAGAGTTGGACACGACTGAAGTGTCTTAGCAGCAGCAGCAGCGTTATAGTATGTCATTATTGCATGTGGTAAAACCATTTTTTTTCTCAGTATGTGTGCATGCTTAATCACTTAGTCATGTCTGACTCTTTGTAATCTCATGGACTGTAGGCCACCAGAGTCCTCTGTCCACAGAATTCCCCAGGCAAGAATACTGAAAGCGTTGAAATTTCTCACTCTAGGAGATCTTCCAACAATTGAACTCTTGTCTCTTGCATCTCCTGCATTTCTTGCTTTGACAGATATATTCTTTACCACTGGGCCACCTGTGAAGCCCTTTTCTAAGTATATTGTTGTCACTAAATATATAATCACTAAATCATTTCTAATACTTTGTGACCCCAAAGACTGCAGATACCAGACTTCCCTGTCCTTCACTATGTCCTAGAGTTCACTAAAACTCATGTCCATTGAGTCAGTGATGCCATCAAAGTATTTCAGTCTCTGTCACCTCCTTGTTTTCCTGCCCTCAATTTTTCCCAGATCAGGGTCTTTTCCAGTGAGTTGGCTTTTCATATAAGGTGGCCCAAATATCAGAGCTTCAGGTTCAGAACCACTCCTTCCAATGAACATTCAGTGTTGATTTCCTTTAGGACTGACTTGCTTGATCTCCTTGCTGTCCAAGGAACTCTCAAGAGTCTCCTCTATCACCACAACTAAAAATAATCAGTTCTTCTGCACTCAACCTTCTTTATTGTCCAACTGTCACATCCATACATGACTACTGGAAAAATGATAGCCTTGACTATATGTACCTTAGTGTGCAAAATGTGTCTCTCCTTTTAATATGTTGTCTAGGTATATCATAGCTTTCCTTCCAAGTACTTAGCATCTTTTAATTTTGTAGCTGTGATCACTGTCTGCCATGATTTTGGAGCCCAAGAACATAAAATTTGTCACTGTTTACCCAACTATTTACCATGAAGTGATAGGACTGGATGCCATGATCTTAGTCTTTTGAATGTTAAGTTGTAAGCTAGCTTTTTCACTCTCCTCTTTTACTCTCATCAAGAGGCTCTTTAGTTCTTCTTCTATTTCTGCCATTTGAGTGGTATCATCTGCCTCTCTGAGGTTGTTGATATTTTCCCTGGCAGTCTAGATTCCATTTTGTGAGTAATTTAGCCCAGCATTTCACATAATGTACTCTGCATATAAATATAAGGGTAACCATTGAAAGGCTTTAAGCATGGAAGTGGCATGATATAGTTTGCATGTTGACCTACATGCAACAGAGTGAGAATATCTTACAGAATGAAGGCCATTACCTACCTCATCTTGGTCGGTATAATTATGTTTGCTTTTCTGGTTTCATTGTTGCTACTCTATTGAAATTTCACTGAGCTATTTGAAAGGGAAAGTTGTCTAAAATGCAGCTGTTATGATTTGAGCAAAGGCCAGTGCTTCCTTGCTGGCTCAGCTGGTAAAAAAATATGCCTGCAATGTGGGAGACCTGGGTTCGATCCCTGGGTTGGGAATATCCCCTGGAGAAGGGAACGGCTATGCACTCAAGTATCCTGGCCTGGAGAATTGTATAGACTATATAGTCCATGGGGTCACAAAGAGTCGGACACGACTGAGTGACTTTCACTTTCACATGTTCACTTTTTCTCTTTGGTCCTACAAACATATTAAGGAAGTTCTAACACATTTTCATTTTGGTATTATTATTTTTAAATGATAATTCGTCACTTGATTCTTTGTAACTTCACAAAATCTTGACACTTCTATAATTCATAAATAAAGTCCTTCTTGGCTTGTAGTACAGAATTCCTTTTCTCCTTATTTCCAATGCTAAAAAAAGTTTTTCCCTGTTTTTATATTTTCCTGCTAAATTCAGCCTTACTCACAAGTGTTGGATTTAAACACTTATGCTCACATTATTTATGCCCATAGATGTTTTGAATAAACCTGTTAGGAAAAAACATAGACAATAATATATTCCTTAACTATATCACATTGCATCTTATTGTTGGATCAGGTTCAATGCATGATACTGGATGCTTGGGGCTGGTGCACTGAGATGACCCAGAGGGATGGTACGGGGAGGGAGGAGTTGGGGGGGTTCAGGATGGGGAACACGTGTATATCTGTGGTGGATTCATGTTGATGTATGGCAAAACCAATACAATATTATAAAGTAATTAACCTCTAATTAAAATAAATAAATTTATATTAAAAAAGAATGCCTTTATAAAACTTGACTGATGAAAAGCTAATTTAAATATGCTGCTACAGAGAAGGCACTATATAGGAATGCTAAATAGAGTGGACTGGACAAATAAGAAAAGTCTACATTAATGAAATAACAAATAATTATTATGTCATTTTTATACTAATCAGATATATTGAGAATTTTTAAAATTAAGAAATTTTAAGTAAAATATAGTTGGCAAGAATACATTAGATACACACAAACATATATTTTAAATTGCTAATGAAAACGTATAGCCAAATCTTCTTTAAGAGATCCAATTTTAGTATCTTAAAATAGGACATATGGAGGAGGAAAAATATCAAACTGCATTAGTAAATGAACTTGAGATGGAAGAAGTGTTTTTGCAACTAAAGGAAAGAAAAGTGTGCATATGATAGAGTTGAATGTAAGAGGTTGTGAAAAATGTGTAGCAAAATTGAGTTATGAGCATACTTATTTTCAAAGATAAAAATACAATGCTAAAAATAGACTTAAAATTCTTCATGAAAGTGAAGTCGCTCAGTCGTGTCTGACTCTTTGCGACCCCGAGGACAGTGGCCCACCAGGCTCCTCCATCCATGGGATTCTCCAGGCAAGAATACTGGAGCAAGTTGCCATTTCCTTCTCCAGGGGATCTTCCCCACCCAGGGATAGAACCCAGGTCTCCCGCATTGGGAGCAGATGCTTTAACCTCTGAGCCACCAGGGAAGCATAGAGCTTTTTAATAAATCCACTGAACTTTGTATTATTTTAGCCAACTCTGAAACAGTGTATCTAATGCTTAGAAAAATATTTTTGAAATACAGAGAAAAGCATTCCTTCTGTCTAAAATTTTTGTTTCTACTCTTTTCTTTTATTTTTTGTTTTCTTTCATTCCTTTTTCAACAATTATGGTTTGCTCACCTCATCCTTGCAATTTTACCCATAGATTTCCAGGATAAACAACAATCCCTGACACATTCTGAATGGAAGAACTGCATTCAGATCATACTGAACAATGAAGAAAGAAAAGATTGGAGTGAGAAGGGAATGCATAGGAAGATGAAAAAAGTTGAATAAAAATGAAACAACATTTCAAAACTAGCAAGTTGACTTTATAAAATCTAGATTAGAATGCTTATGTATTAGAGTGTTCTATCTTACTAAATCTTTATCAACTTAATGGACAGTTATTGTAGATATCAAGCTACTGACCTCACTACTCAATTTTGTTTGTTTGTTTTATTTTGCCCCCATTGACAGGAATGGGTCTGATGGTGATGTAAGGACAGAGGGAACTTTGCGACATCTTGTCATTTTACAGAAAACTAAACAGGCCCAGAAAAGTTAAGCAATTTTTCCTGGACTCATAGTATAATTAACAAATATGTGACTTGATTTTAGGCCCCCTGCCTGTAATTGCCTTCCAACAAAATAAGTAAAGCTGATCAGGTTTATTGTCAAATTGCATGTTCTCATTCTAGTCACCATTCCTTTTTGCCAAATGTAGAGTACTTTGTAGGAACAAGATTCTGACTTTTTATAATACTGTAAACAATGTTTTATTTTCATTCATACCATTCTTGCTTCATTCATTTAAAAGTAACTCTTAAAAATATTCTACTATGTGGTCTACTAGGCTTTAATTTATGCCTCCCTTTCCCTTTAGTTGAATTTTATTAGACACAGTCATACCGTCTTCAATGTATGTTTCATTGGATTATGGAAGAGCATTTGGTCAATGGTGATATTTCCAATTCTCAGACTAAGTTTCAGACACCATAGTTACTAAATGCAGATTTAGTTCTTTGGGGCTATTTTAATTTTGTGTCTCTCAAACCAGAGATCTATCCCTAGCCCTTCAGAGTTTATAGAAATCTCCTTCAAATTTTGTTTTTGGTCTTTTTCCCCTTCCAGATATTCAAGAAATCAAATAATAATTAGAACTCAGAGAACATAGCATTTATGCATGCGTGCTAAGTCATTTCAGTTGTTTCCGACTCTTTGTGATCTTATAGACTGTAGCCCACCAGTCTCCTCTGTCCATGGGATTCTCCAGGCAAGAATACTGGAGTGGATTGCATGCCCTCCTCTAGAAGATCTTCCCAACCCAGGAATCAAACTTGTGTATCCTTCATCTCCTGCATTGCAGTTGGGTTATTTGTCACTGAGCCACTGGGTAGGCCCATAGCATTCATAAAATGACTCTATTAGAAACAAACAAGCAAACAAAAAGCCTCCAAAACAAAAACTTCTCACTACAATTTAGATGGAAACACAGCAACAACACACTGATTTTGATACATGGCCTATCTGTAAACACATTTGGACAAAATTTGACCCTTTTGTAAATGCTGTCTCAATGCCCTGAATTTATTTAGCTTCCTGACCCAATAAGGAATTTTTCTGGGATTTCAAATTTTGAAATTTCACTAAAATATGCTCATATTAGACTCAGCAATTGTAAGGGCACATTAAGCTTCATTACTTACATTTGGAGAGATATTATGTGCCTTTTATCACTGCTCCCTAAGCATGTAAGCATCTTGTATATCCTCACCAATGATTTTTCTCAGATTTCAAAAGCTTTGCTCTACTTTGTATGTCAATTGGGACTACAAAACCTCAAGATATTTTGACAAATTCTAAATCCCACTCCTATAACAAGTTGCTAGTTTTGTTTTGTTTTTCATAAGACTTCCTTTTCTGAAAGCAGCTTTGGGTTCACAGAAAAATAGGGTAGAAGCACAGAGATTCCCCATATCTTCTGCCTCCCATGCATGCATAGCTTCCCACATTATCAAAATCTCTCCTGAGAGTGGTACATCTGTTATACTTGCTGAGCCTATATTGACGTATCATAGCAACTCAAACACCATAATTTACATTATGGTTCACTCTTGGTTTTATACATTCTATGAGTTTAGAAAATCCATAATGATATGTTTCTACCATATTTGTAAAATATAGAATATTTTCACTATCCTAAATATCTTGTTTGCTTTACCTGTTTATCTCAAAGCCCACCTTACCTACAACTGACAACCACTGATCTCTTTACTGTCTCTGTAGTTTCATATTTTTCCAGGATGTCACGTACTTGTGTGTGTGTTAGTTGCTCTGCTGCTGCTGCTAAGTCGCTTGAGTCATGTCCGACTCTGTGTGACCCCACAGACGGCAGCCCACCAGGCTCCTCTGTCCCTGGGATTCTCCAGGCAAGAACACTGGAGTGGGTTGCCATTTCCTTCAGTTGTATTCAACTCTTTGCAATCCTATGGACTGTAGCCCACCATACTCCTCTGTCCATTGGATTTTCCAGGCAACAGTCCTGGAGTGGGTTGCCAATCCTTTCTACAGGAGATTTTCCAAATTCAGGGACAGAATCCAGATCTCCTGCACTGCAGACAGACTCTTTACTGTCTGAAGTACCAGGGAGTCCTATTACATACTTAGAATCATATAGTACCCATTATTTTCTTTCATTTAGTAAAATGCATTTAATATTCTCCCATGTAATTTCATGCCTTGATAGCTCATTTCTGCTTAATATGAAAAACATTCCAATGTGTGACTGTAATACAGTTTACCCATTCCCCTACTGAAACACATCTTGGTTGAATCCAAGTTACTACAATTATTTTTTTTTTTACTACAATTATTAATAAAGCTGCTATATGTTTGCATACAGATTTTGTGTGGACATAAATTTTCAAATTGTTTGAGCAAATACCTGAGAGTACAATTGCTGGATTGTCTAAGAATATGTTCAGTCTTCCAAATATGTCTTTTTAAAATTTTATTTATTATTATTTTTTTCTTTACAATATTGTATTGGTTTTGCCACACATCAACATGAATCCACCATGGGTGTATACATGTTCCCAATCCCGAACCCCTCTCCCACCTCCCCCCACACACACCATCCCTCTGGGTCATCCCGGTGACCAGCCCCAAGCATCCGGCACCCTGCATCCAAAGTGGCTGTACCATTTTGGATTTCCACCAGCAATGAATTAGATTTCCTCTTGCTTCACTAACATCAGGTCTTGTCAGTGGTGTGGAATTTGGCCATTCTGATAGATGTGTACTGGAATTTCATTGTAATTTGCATTTCCCTGATGACATATAATATGGAGCATCTTCTCACATGCTAATTTTTTCCATTTTTAGATTTTCTTTTGTGACATGCCTCTTAAGATCTTTGCTGTTGTTCAGTTGCCCAGTCATATCCAAATCTTCCCCACCCCATGGATTGAAGCATGCCAGGCTTCCCCTCATCTTCTGGAGCTGGCTCAAACTCATGTCCATTGAGTTGGTGGTGCCATCCAACCATCTCATCCTCTGTCATCCCCTTCTCCTCCTGGCTTCACTCTTTCCCAGCATGGGGACTTTCTCTAATGAGTCGGCTCTTTGAATCACATGACCAAAGTATTGGAGCTTCAGCTGCAGAATCAGTCCTTCTAATGAATATTCAGAGTTGATTTCCTTTAGGATTGACTGGTTTGCAGTCCAAGTGAGTCCCAAGAGTCTTCTCCAAAACCACAGTTTAAAAGCATTAGTTCCTCAGTGTGCAGCCTTCTTTATGGTCCAACTCTCACATCTGTACATGACTACTGGAAAAGTCATAGCTTTGACTGCATGTACCTTTGTTGGCAAAGTAATAACTCTTCATTTTAATATACTGTCTAGGTTTGTCATAGTTTTACTTCTTGGAAGCAAGTGTCTTTTAATTCCATGGCTACAGTCACTATCTGCAGTGATTTTGGAGCCCAAGAGCATAAAGTCTGTCACTTTTTCCCTTGTTTCTCCATCTGTTTACCATGAATTATTGGGACCCAATGCCATGATCTTGGTTTTCTAAATGTTGAGTTTTAAGCCAGTTATTTCACTTTCCTCTTTCACCTTCATCAAGAGGCTCTTTAGTTCCTCTTTGCTTTTTGCCATTAGCATGGTGTCATCTGCATATTTAAGGTTACTGATATTTCTCTTGGCAATCTTGACTCTGGATTGTGCTTCATCCAGCCTGGCATGATATACTTTGCATAAAAGTTAAGCAATGATATACTTTGCATTAAAGTTAAGCAATGTGACAATATACAACCTTGATATACTTCTTTCCCAATTTGGAACCAGTCCTTTGTTTCATGTCTGGTTAAAATGTCTGTTGCTCTAATGTCTGTTCAATGCTTTTTGCTTCTTGACCTGCATACTGGTTTCTCACAAGGCAGGTAGGGTGGTCTGGTATTCTCACCTCTTGAAGAAGTTCCCACAGTTTCTTGTGATCCACATAGTAAAAGGCTTTAGTGTAGTCAGTTAAGCAGAAGTAAATCTTTTTCTGGAATTCCCTTGCTTTTTCTATAATCCAAAAAATATTTGCAATTTGATCTCTGATTCCAATGCCTTTTCTAAATCCAGTTTAAATATCTGGAAGTTCTCAGTTCACGCACTCTTGAAGCCTAGCTTGTAGAATTTTCAGCATTACTTTACTAGCATATGACATGAGTGCAATTGTCTGGTAGATTTAACATTCTTTGACATTGCTTTTCTTTGAGATTGAAATGAAAACTGCCATTTTCCAGTCCTGTGGCCACTATTGAGTTTTTCAAATTTGCTGGCATATTGAGTGCAACACTTTTACAACATCATCATTTAGAACTTGAAATAGCTCAGCTGGAATACTATCACCTCCACTAGCTTTGTTTGTAGTGATGCTTCTTAAGGCTCGCTTGACCGTGCACCAGGATGTCTGGCTCTAGATGAGTGATCACATCATTGCAGTTATATGAGTCATTAGGATATTTTGTATATTTCTTCTGTGTATTCTTGAAAATCTTCTTAATATCTTCTGCTTCTCTTAGGTAAATAACGTTTTTTCCTGTATTATGCCCATCTTAGCATGAAATGTTCCCTTGGTATATCTGTAATTTTCTTAAGAGATCTCTAAAATTTCTTGAAGATATCCCTATTCTATTGTTTTCCTCTGTTTCATTTCACTGATTACTTAGGAATGCTTTCTTATTCCTCCTTGCTATTCTTTGGAACTCTGCATTCAGATGAATATATCTTTCCTTTTCTTCTTTGCCTTTTGCTTCTCTTCTTTTCTCAACTATTTGCAATTCCTTCTCAGACAAGCATTTTGCCTTTTTGCATTTCTTTTTCTTGGAGATGATTTTTATTACTGCCTCCTGTACAATTTGTCTATTTTTAATCAGGGTATTTACTTCCTTACTGTTGAATTTAAAATATGTTTGTGTATTTTTGGATAACAGAACTTTATCAAATGTGTCTTGCAAACCTTCTTCCCCTAGAGTGTGACTTGTCTTCTCATTCTCTTTATATTTTCGTTCACTGTGCAGAAGTTCTTAATTTTAATGCAGTCCAGCTAATCAGTTATTTCTTCATGAGTCATGCCTTTGGAGTTTTATCTAAAGAGTAACCACTACTATACCCAAGATCCTCCAATTTTTCTCCTATGTTGCATTTAAGAAGCTTTGTATTTTGCATTTATATTTAATTTCCATTTTTAGTTAATTTTTGTGAAGGGTGTAAGATCTTTTTTCCCCATGTGAATGTCCAGTTTTTCAGCAACATATGTTGAAAATATTTCTTTCATTTATTGTATTGCTTTTGTTACTTTCAGAGCTCAAAGAAAGATCAAACAAAGCAAAGAAACAAAACAAAAGCTCTGGATCTCAGAAAATATCAATGCCTTCATCAGTTTGGTGGACAAAATTTCCTGTGTAAGCAATTAAACCATTCTTTCACTAATCTGGGTAGTTTTTAGTATTTCCAAGAGCAGAATGCGTTTAATGAAAGAAGTGACTATTCACTCAGTAGGGGAACCTAAAGATTTAGTCTAATGATAGTTTGTTGACTTCAGTTATATGGGTACCTTTGATACATTGCTTTTTTAGGGTCATGATTAATATATTCAACATTGAGTAAATACATGTACCTGAGTTTACATTATGCCTTGGTGGTAAAAGCAAATAAAACAAAGATCCTCCTTAGAGATTATGTATACTGATATTATACATTAATACCATGAAAGAACTAATTAAGAATTGGTATGTTTATTTATTCAAAAATATTTTCTGCTTATTTGTATCCAAGAAACTTTACCAGATACTGGAAATACAGCAATTAACAGAGACAATGTCTTTCCTATGAAGTAGCTTACATTCAAGATGGGTGGGTGACATAGCTAATAAGTAGTAAAAAAATAAATATTTTTGGCTTGTTTATTTGAAGACAAAAACAAATCAGGGTAAATGGGATATAGAGTCATCTGTGTGGTGCTCTTTTTTAATGGTAGAATCAAGGGAGACTTCCTGGAAGAGGTCATATGTTGAGCAGTGTTCCAAATAATGCACACAAATTGGAAAGATTCTTGCAAAGTCCTTGGAAGCAGAGTTCCTGGTGTAGGGGAAAAAGAAAGCACAGAAGCAGAAGCATTTTTGATATGTTAGAGATGAAAGGAAGCTGATTGGCTTGACTGTAGCAAGTTAGGGAGAAAGGGTATTAGAAGAGAGTTAGTGAAACATCTGTGAAACTTTGAGAGAGAGAAAGTAAAGAAAGTAAAGAGAGTACTTTATAAGCTACAGAAAGTGTTTTGAATTTATAGCGCACAGGATATGTAGCCTAATAATTTGCATCTATACGCCTTTGACTGTGATCCTGTAGGATCTACATGTCTGAATCCATATCGTTTTATGTCCTTGAAACTTCAAGACTTCAGCCACTTAATGTGAAGAGCCGACTCATTGGAAAAGACCCTGATGCTGGGAATGACTGAAGGCAGGAGGAGAAGGGGATGACAGAGGATGGGATGGTTAGATCGCCTCTCCGACTCAACAGACATGAGTTTGAGCAAACTCCAGGAGAGAGTGAAGGACAGGAAAGCCTGCTCCATGGGGTCACAGAGTCATACATGACTGAGCAGCTGAGCAATAAATTATTGAATATCATTTGCTCAGTGAAGATTCTCCTGACTAAAAACATAATATGATTCCAAACTTTAGCAGTATTAAAACAATGAAGAGCATATACGGTAGAGAAAAATGCATTCATCTTTAAAATTCTGAGGGTTCTCTTATCCTGTAATTTACTGTGGCCAATTAGGGAATCTGATATTTAAAGAAATGGAAGAGAGATTTTAAAAATGTTGGAAAAGTGGAAATTGTATAAGTCTTGAAAATAAGAAAATGAAAACATAGGTATAAGGAAAATTGGGAGGCTGGATGCAGTGAATGCAGTTGATGTCTCACTCCATTTCCTTCTACACACCTGAGTTCACCCTCAGGTACAAAGCCGGTGGACAGCTGCTTTGCCCGTAGCTTCCTATCTCAAGCACTCAAGTCTCTCAGCGGCTTCTTGATCCAAAGTCTTCCTCTGGCACCTTGAGGATCTGCTCAGTGTTAGCAAAGCATCCTGAATTGATGATAAATGAATGTCATAGAAGTAAGAAATAAGGACTGAACATTCAAATAAATGCTACTTTCACATTTAATGGTTGTTTAATCTTGAGATGGTTTTACCGGCTTCTTGGGGTTCTTCTAAAGGGTTCAGTTTCAATTATCCTGGGTCAGGAGTGGGAAGATCCCCTGGAGTAGGAAACTGTAACTCATTTCAGTATTCTTGCCTGGAACATTTCGTAGATAGAAGAGGCGGTGGCCTAAAGCCCATGAACTCACAGATTCAGACATGAGTGAGCACACATGCTTGCATGCCATGCATCCACAGTGGTAACCTGCTAAGTGGGAACTAAGGATTGCATATCTTCCCTTCCTGTCACACTCTGCCTGATCTTCACTGATTCTTCCCAAAATCACTTTCCATAAAAACCACCAGCATTCAATTACTTGTCTCATGGTTTGTTTTTGAGAATTGTGTATGGTAGACGTGACTGCCTGGGAAAAGAATTGTTAGAAATCTTGGTGCAAAAACAGGAGTAAAAAATTAAAATAAGTAATATTAATTGGTACAAAATAAATAAAGAACTTCAACAAATGAAAAAAAATACCATGTTAACATTGGAAGAACAGTATTAAAATTATTTAATATACTAATATTTTTGACATATTTGATATTTTCTTGGCTGTATAAGTATTATTAGATGTCTCTTAATACACGTTTCATACTTGAGGCAGAAAGGTATATGTAGAAGATTTAATTAGTGATTTCATTATAGATATGGACTCACTTGGAAGAGCATCTCCAGCACTGGCTCTGGTAGTCAGAGATCACAAACTCAATTATTTGGTTCTTCCCTTTAATTTCCCACTTGATACAGTAGAAAGAAGGAATAATAGTTTGGAGATTCAAAGCACTGCTTATAATTCTCAAATGCTTTCAGTGTAAATACACTTAGTACTTACCACATCCCTATGTAGAAAATGTTGGATAGTAAGAATAAAGCACAATTATGTGATCAATGAGACTGCATGTTCCATATACCTGAAAATTCATTTATTCAACCAAGTTTCATATATTTAATTTTTATATATTTAGTTTCAAGTAATAGTTTCATGTCTGTTCTATATCTTAATCAGGTTGCAAACTTAAGGTATAGAATTATAAAGTTGGATCCACAATATGTCTCTTCCTGATTTTATCTTTTTTCTTCTACTTCAAGGTTCAAAACTACTATAGAGTTAAATATTTCTAAAGCTATGTAAACCTTATATGTGTGTGTATATATATATACACATATATAATATAATGTTATATAGCATAATATTAGTAAAATATAATTGTTTTAATATTTTAAAGTACAATATAAATCATCTCCTTTACATGTATGATTCTAAAACTTATTTTTTAACTACAAATTTAAAAATAATTCTTAAATATATCTGTAGCAATATATCAATATTTTGCATTGTTATATTTTATGAATGGGGCTTCCCAGGGGGCACAGTGGTAAAATATTTTCCTGCCGATGCAGGAGATGCAAGAAACATGGGTTCAATCTCTGATTTGGGAAGATTCCCTGGAGTGGGAACTGACAAGTCTCTCCAGAATTCTTGCCTGGGAAATTCCATGGACAGAGGTGTCTGGTGGACCACAGTCCACGGGACCATAAAGAATCAGACACAAATGAGTGACTGAGTGCACAGCACATTTTGTGACTATTTATAACTTAATTATGCAAGTGATCTTGGAAGGAGAACAGTGAACATCCTGAAAAGAGATTTTAGTTCCTTGCCCAGGATTAAATCTGGTCAACCTGGATGAAAACTAAGAGTCCTAGCCACTATACCACCAGGGGCTAGAGGCTAAAGGCAAAGTGGCCCTGGTTGTTTACCCCGTGTGAAAGCAAGAATATCTCAAGGAGGCAAAACTGTAAAAACAGTAAAAAGTTTACTATTAGAGACATGGCATAATGTATAGAGAGCACATAGAAAAGCAGGTTGCTTATATAAGCCAAAAGCAAGGCAAAACTTCACACCCGAAGAGAGTGGGGACATCCTAAGTCAAAAGTGCAGTCAGTCAAAAACCAGGCAGAGTTACACACCTGGAGAGAAAGGATATGAGCACCCTCCCTAATGAGAAGAGTACATCAGCACTCAGAAGCTAGGCAGAGATACACATTCTGAGAGGAGTGCTGGCATCCTGAGTGAGGAGAAGCACAGTAAGGTGGCAGTGTAAATCACTTATGTAGAACAGTGCTTCCAGGTGTTTGTTTACGTTTGGCTTATTATCTTCTTTCTTTCATCACACCTTGGGTCCATGAATCCTCCCCAAGGTGCATGTGCAGCTTTTTTCTAAGATAGATACCACCGCAGAGGCCTATGGGCACATGTCCAGACTTCTTATGGCGTAGGGCCACCTTACTTTTCAACCCCCACTCTTCCAGTTGGGGGTTGACAAGGAAGTCCCCCTTAATCTCTGAAGTGGACATTTTATTTCTTTGCTTTAGCAGAGTTCAGTTTTTGCCACTAGCTTTATCCTTGGAGTGTCTGGTTGAGAACAAAGCTTGAATTATACTCCACTTGACATTACCAGGCATCCACTAAGGGGCTCATCTATCTCCTACCTCACAATCACCAGTTTTTGACATTAATGGTTTTTCCAAATAGTTTTATTATAAACATTTCAAAACTAAAAATGTATGTAAATATCTTCTTAAACACACGTTTAAAATTGCTCAGAAATAATATTTTAGGGTGGAATGCCCTCCTCCAAGGATATTATCAAGGTAGGCATCCAGCCAGTCTCTTATGTGTCCTGAATTGGCAGGTGGGTTTTTTACCACTAGTGACACCTGGGAAGCCCAGGTGAACAATACCCTATGCCTAAAGAAAGCTCTGGGCTTCCCTCACAGCTCAGTCGGTAAATCATCTGCCTACAATGCAGGAGACCCCAATTCAGTTCCTGGGTCCAGAAGATGCCCTAGAGAAGGAAATGGCAACCCACTCCAGTATTCTTGCCTGGAGAATCGCAGGGACAAAGAAGCCTGATGGGCTACAGTCCATGGGGGTTGCAAGAGTCGGACACAACTTGGTAACTAAACCATCACCACCACCAAAGAGAGCTCCAAGACTCATGGTATTCAGGGAAGGCAAAAAGAAATGGGAAGAGGGACCTAATAAAAGTATGTGAGTATTTTTCGCCCTAGTGAAGAAAGAAACTTGAAGTAGGTCACCCACTACCAGTTGTCTATCCTATAATTCCAGGGCTAATGCCACACTCTGATTCTAGGTCTAATGCCAAAACATTACACTGAAATTATGAAGCATAAATACATGTTGAAATACTTTATCTTTTATATCACCGAACAATGCTTTACTTTTCTATTTAAAATTTTGTTAAAATTAATTTGTTAGTTTTTAAAGAACATAATTCAGTTATTAATATGATAATAAAAATGTGTGTGAGGAAACAAGTAGTTTTGTTCCATACCAGGGAATAATACGAAACCTTTTTCCACATTTTTCCTAATTTTCCTAGTAAATGGCCAACAGTTCTATGTTGAGGCCATCCTGGGACAGGACTTCCCTTATATTCTCTGCTTTAACTCCTGTCTGAAGAACCTACATAATAGTATGTGCATGTGAGCAGGCATGCATGTGTGCTTAGTCATGTCCAACTCTTTGTGACCCCATGGACTGTAGCCTGACAAATTCTGCCGGGGGCCAGCGTGAGTAACTCCACCCATGGCAAAGGTCATGAGGAAGGAGGCTTGGCATACGCAAAGGCGTGATCAAGCCTCAGGAAACCCCCTGTTCCCGAGCATCTAACCCCAAAACAAGAGTCTGTTTTATGGTCTCCCCCATAACCATTTCTCTCGGAGAAGGAGTAAATGTGCAGCTCCAAGGCAATAAAAATTCCTGGGCGTGACAAGAGTATTTCAGCTTACAGACTCCTCTGAAGTTTATCTAGCCCACCTGTATAGGTTCATCCGGCCACATGTGATTGTTTGCAGCCTCCCAATCTGAGAGGCACGAGATGTTTTAGACTTACTAAAGGCAAATTCTTTTGGGGAGTTAGAAATTATTAGTATAGTGGGTTGGTTAGGAATTATATTGGTGAAGGGTTTTTCATTTGTTGTGTCAATAATTGCTACTAATTCCCTCCCCTGGGTGGGACAAGGATGTCTCAGGTCAAACCTCTCTGCTGACAGACTAGCTTGTGTGATAGGATTATCCATACTCCTGCCACATGATTGTTTACTACCTCTTAGCCATAAACAGCACAGAGAGTTTTGGAGTATTTTGAGAGTCTTAATTAGCACAGGGCTTTTTCTTCTTCTTGAGTCAATCATTGCCGCCAGGCCTCCATATCCTTAGACACCTGGGAATATATTAATCAATGTATTTGGAATATAGAAAAGGAAATATAGTAGTTTTTGATGTTAGCAATACTAGACTTTTTGAGTTAATGGATTTTCTCTTTTGTAATAGATCACTGTGCTTTGTTATAAATCACTGTGTCCTTGCTATGTAAAAATGTAACTTTATCACTATCTTAAGACTAAATAGATCTTAAGGGGAGCATTGGTGAAAGGATTTTCATTTGTTGGACTGATCCATACTAAATCTGCTAAATCTCCATACTCCCTGCCCTTATAATGAATATAACTAGCATATAGGAGAAACAAGCATTAACATTTAAGTATATAGGAGAAATAAGTATTAACCTTTAAGATTAATCATGTTAACCTTGGGTTAAATAAATTCCTTTCTTGACTGTAACTCACTACACCCTCACCCTATAGGAATGTAACTTTAGTTGGAGGGTGGTGCCTGGTTTAAGAAAAAAGACCCTTGGAAAAAATAAGTTTTTGGTTATCAGGAAGAAAGGATCATAAAATCCCTAAGACCTTTTTATGTGAAGCACCTGATTTTGATAAAGGTCAGGACTGCTGACCCCCACGTGACTCTGTATTCATCCCTATGTGTAACAAAAGGTATATAAGCAAACCCAAAAATAAAGAAATCGGATCAGTTTCTGGAAAGACTGATTCCCCCATGTCGTTTCTTTCTTGCTCCCTGTTTTTCTGGCAGAATTCCCATCTGGAGCATGGATGCTATCCCACATAATCCGTTATTCAGCCTCTTTTTCTCCACTAATCTTCCTACTACACTATCCGTTTCTAATCTCTCTATATATCTGTAATTAAATATGTATTTCTCCAAGGATGCCGATGCCATCCCCACCTTTGAATCACCCTGGATCCACCGGGGCTGGACCCCAGCAAAACTCCTCTGTCCATGAAATTTTCCAGTCAAGAATACTGGAGCGGGATGCCATTTTCTCCTCCAAGGGATCTTCCCAACTCAGAGATCAAATCCAGGACTCTAATGTCTCTTGCATTGGCAGGTGGATTCTTTGCCACTGTGTGACCTGGGAAACCTCCTAGATACTGGTATTTGATGAAAATTTCCAGAGTTGTTTTGCAGATGTGAAAACCCCCACCAAATGGAAGAGGTTAATTACTTGATGACCATCAACAGGTAGCCCCAGAACTCCTGGAGCCTAAAAATTGAGAATATTAAGTCTCGTGATACCACTCTTTTCCCTCATTATCAGATCAGCCAATCAGAGGATCAAGATCTGAATACATAGCCTGTAACACCCACTCCCTCACCTGTCTTACAAAGCTACTTCATGAAAACTCTTTGGGGAGCTTGGGAGCTTTTTTGAGGATGAGCCACACATCTTCTTTCATGCTCCTGAAGTAGACCTTTCTCTGCTCCAAACTCCAGTATTTCAGTTTGACCTCATTTTGCATTGTGCACACGAACTTGCATTAATATTTATAGATTCTTTTCCTCTAATTTTCTAGCTTTGTATGAGTCACCTAAATTAAAACTTGTTACTTTATTATGTTACTTTATTTTGGACATGAAATTAAAAGTTGTGCACTTTTCTAAATCACCAGCGCCCTGATTCAGCTTGAAAACATACTAGCTTTTCTCTGTAAGGGTGCTATTCTTTCCTCATGGTCAGCAGTCCATGAACCCTTGCTTGTTTGTCAATAACATCATGGTTTGGGCTCAACTCTCAAGGTTCACTTAGTTAAATCCCTCTTTCTATCGATGTTGTAAGCTCTCAAGATGCCAGATCAAGGTTATCAGTGAAGTTTGTGGCCAGAGAAGCAGAACAACTTACAGGATGAAATGATGACCTTGGTTCACAAGTATCAGCTCTAAATTAATGAGCTAACTTGCTAGAACTATCTATCAAGTACTCAAGAAAATGGTTTTTGTAAAGAAAACAGGTGCTCTTTTTTTTTCTTTCTTCAGGTTTATTGCAAAAAGAGGTCTGATGTTTTTAACCTGAAACGCATAAAGTAATTTCCAGATGGTAATAAGGATTTCAATAAAGTTCATAAAAACTCCACAATATGTAAAACTAGAATCAATGCATACCTGAGTATAAATTATTCCCTTCTCATAAGCCAATTTTCATTATCCAGTTCTTCCACATTTAGTCAGTAAGAAAAAAATCACTTCTTAAAATATTTAATGCCTAAGATATTAGAGCAAAACTGAATTTATCTGACATTTATGGTATAGTTGTCATAGTTTAATTTTCCTTCTTGGTTTTATTGAACTGACTGAATTGTGACTCCTGGATTATTGAACTTTGATGTTTTCCCATCAATATATATAGGGCCATAAAAATTATGGTGAGAATTATGGAACAGCACTCAGCAATAATGGAAAAATCAACATTTTCACAGAAAATTTTGATCCATATTGAATCATAGACACTTTGTAATGTTTTTAAGTTGATAAAGTAGATACATACAAATCAAGTCTCCATACACTGAATATCAAACTTAACTCAAGAAGTAATAGTACAGGTATACATTAAGATTCCTATTTTTTCTTTAAGATGGAAGAAAAATAGGAAGTGCTGGGAGTTAAAAGAATTTTTCTGAAGTCACGATATTGTATTGTTCGAGTTGGAGATAGAACCTTAGATCAGAAACTGTAAATTTCTATTCACCATCAAAAAAAAACTTACTTCTGAATTGATTATGTTACCCCATATATGTTCTGGCCAAATACAATTTCTACAAATAGCTTCTGTATTCAATAAGGTGGTGAGGTTCCCCCAGATCATACTCTCTTCTTTGAAATTCACAGTTCTTCTTTGTGTTGAAATGGCTTGGGATATTTTGTAATAGAGAATCTTTATGCACAGTTCTCAAGGTGTATTTTTAGTTTATCCTAAAATAAGTCTATGGGAAAGGGGGCAGTGTTTTACCTGACAGCAGCAAGTAAAGTGAGAAAAAGATGTATCTAGAAAAGACCCAAGTACTCATCATTTACAGCATTTACTGAATATGTTTTCTCAGATTGGTCTCTTTGTCTGAATCAAACTTGCATGGTATGAAGCCCTATCACCTTTATTGATAGAAATTAAGTATTATACTCATTGTTGCTAAAGCATAGTTTTAGAAAAACCTGGTTCTGCTGATTCTAACAGATGTCCTCCCTTGAATTGACTTCTCATGACTCCTGTTCCTAGTAATAACAATTGTGATTTAGACAGTACACCAAGGCTACAATCAGTACCAAGTTCCTACCGCTGCCTCTTTAGATACCCCAGAAGAAATAAATAGTTCTCTCTTCCTAATTAGTGGTAGAAATTTTATCTAGGGTTATTGCTGTCACACTTTTACTGAAGACGGTATCCCATACAGCTAAATGATGTCCTTACAGAGGCTCTGTCTAGACATTGGAAAATTATGAAACCTTGAGCTAAAATCAGTTTACTGCCAGAACCACAGAGAAGAGACCACTTTATGGGTCACAGCTTTATTGTGGCAAAGGGGCTTGCATAACTCGATGAATCCATGAGCCACGCTGGGCAGGGTCACGAAAGTAGATGGGTCATAGTGAAGCGTTCTGACAAAATGAGGGCCACTGGACAAGGAAATGGCCACCCCATTCAGTATTATTGCCTGGAGAACCCCATGGATAGTAGGAAAAGAAAAAAAAAAATGATACTGGAAGATCAGCACCCCCAGGTTGGAGGGTATCCAGTATATTACTGGGGAAGAACAGAGGGCAATTACTAATAGTACCAATAAGAATGAAGTGACTGGGTCAAAGTGAAAATGATAGTTGTGGATGTGACTGGTTTTGAAAAGTAGAATCCAATGCTGTAAAGAACAATATTGCATAGGAACCTGGAAGTTTAGGTCCATGAATAAAGATTAATTGAATGTGATAAAATGGGAGGTGGCAAGGTTGAACATCAACATTGAGGAATCAGAGAACTAAATGAAAAGTGAAAGCAAAAGTCATTCAGTCGTGTCTGACTCTTTGGCATCCCATGGACTTTACAGTCCATGGAATTTTCGAGGCCAGTATATTGGAGTGGGCAGTCTTTCCCTTCTCCAGGGGATCTTCCAACCCAGGGATTGAACCCAGGTTTCCCACATTGCAAGTGGATTCTTTACCAGCTGAGCCACAAGGGAAGCTCTCAGAGAACTAAATGGACAGAAATGGGTAAACTTAATTCAGATAAACATTATTACATCTCTTATTGTGGGTAAGAATCCCTTAGAAGAAATAGAGTAGCCCTCATAGGCAACAAAAGAGTCCAAAATGCACTATGTGAATGAAATCTCAAAAACGACAGAATGATTTAGGTTTATTTCCAAGGTAAACCATTCATATCAGGGTAATCCAAGTTTATGTGCCAACCATTAATGCCAAAGAAGCTGAAGTTGACCAGTTCTGTGAAGACATATAAGACCTGGAACTAACACCAAAAAAGATGTCCTTTTCATCATAGGGGACTGGAATGCAGAAGTAGGAAGTCAAGATATTCAAGGGATTAGATGTGATAGACAGAGTGCCTAAAGAACTATGGACAGAGATTTGCAACATTGTCCAGGAAGCAGTGACCAAAACCATCTCAAAGAAAAAGAAATGCACAAAGGCAAAGCAGTTGTCTGAGGAGGCTTTATAAATTGCTGAGGAAAGAAGAGAAGCAAAAGTCAAAAGAGAAAGGGGAAGACACATCCAACTGAATACAGATTTCCACAGAACAGCAAGGAGAGATAAGAAGGCCTTTTTAAATGAGCAGTGCAAAAAAAAAAAAAAGAGAGAGAGAGAGAGAGGGAGAGAGAGGGAAACAATAGAGTGGGAAACATAGAGATCTCTTCAAGAAAACTGGAGCTATCAAGGGGACACTTCATGCAAGGATGTGCATGATAAAGGAAGAAATTACAAGGACCTAACAAAAGCAGAAGAGATAAAGAAGACATGTCAAGAATACACAGAAGAACTACACAAAAAGGGTCTCAGTGACCCAGACAATCATGACAGTATGGTTACTCAGCTAGAGCTGGACATCCTACAGTGTGAAATCAAGTGGGCTTTAAGAAGCATCACTATGAACAAAGCTAGTGGAGGTGATGGAATTCCAGTGGAGCTATTTCAAATCCTAAAAGATGATGCTGTGAAAGTGCTGCACTCAATATGCCAGCAAATTTGGAAGACTCAACAGTGGCCACAGGACTGGAAAATGTCAATTTTCATTCCAATTCAAAGAGACACAATGTAAAAATATGTTCAAACTATCATACAATTGCACTCATTTCACGTGCTGGTAAAATTATGCCCCAAATCCTTCATGCTAGGCTTCAGCAATATGTGAACCAAGAACTTTCAGATGTACAAGCTAGGTTTTGAAGAAGCAGAGGAACCAGAGATCAAATTACCAAAATTCAGTGGATCATGGAGAAAATCAAGGGGGTTCCAGAAAATATTTACTTCATTAAAAATATTTATTTCTTACAACATTTCTGGGCATATAGTAATGCCCATTTTTAAAAATCAGGATACTAAGAATCAGTGTAGGAAAATTCTTATACATCAACTGTATTTTTTGGTCAACATTAAATTAAAAGATGCTTGCTCCTTGGAAAAAAAGTTATGACCAACCTAGACAGCATGTTAAAAAGCAGAGATATTACTTTGCCAATCAAGGTCCATATAGTCAAAGCTGTGGTTTTTCCAGTAGTCATGTATGGATGTGAGAGTTGGACTACAAAGGAAGCTGAGTGCCAAAGAATTGATGCTTTTGAACTGCAGTGTTGGAGAAGACTCTTGTGAGTCTCTTCGACTGCAAGGAGACTCAATCAGTGCATCCTAAAGGAAATCAGTCCTGAATATTCATTTGTAGGACTGATGCTGAAGCTGAAAATCCAATCCTTTGGCCACCTGATGAGAAGAACTGACTCATTTGAAAAGACCTTGATGCTGGGAAAGATTGAAGGTGGGAGGAGAAGGGGACGACAAAGAATGAGATGTTTGGATGGCATCACCAACTCAATGGACATGAGTCTGAGTAAACTCCGGGAGTTGGTGATGGACAGGGAGGCCTGGCGTGTTGCAGTCCATGGGGTCGCAAAGAATCAGACATGACTGACTGAACTGAACTATGGAAAAAAGGGATTTTTGTAGTGATATCTATATGAAAAAGACAACAAAATAGCACCAAAATGTTGACAGTGGTAATTAATTTTCTCATTTAAAAATATTTCAGGAGTTTTGCTTTCTAGGGCTTATAGTTATGTCCAAAACATATATTCAGACAGCTTTTCCTATTTTTACCAGTTTTGAGTATCTTTGAACAAAATAAAAAAAGAAAGAAAAATATGTCCAAAATCTTATAACTGCAATCTTTGGAAGCAGATTTTTTTTTTCCTTAGAATGAAAACTCAGCGTTTTGAGTGACAGACTATTGCTTTATTCGCTAGATATTAGAATGAGTAAATAGTGCTATCTATTCTATTAAGGTAATTTTTTATCATCAATGACACACATTTGTAAGATGGATGACCAGAGTTCATAAAGTTAATATTTAGTGTGTAACTACTTGAGGCTCAGACAGTGTGGGGAGAATAACCAATGGCTTGCCTCCTGAACCTCACACTCTCATTAACTTAACTAGACATGCTAGAATGCATACATAGTATATCGATTCAAGAATTTCACAGTTATTGCAAGTTGATTCAGATTACCTATGGATCAATTAGAAAACAACAAAATTCTAATTTCAAAAATTTTACAAAAGATGGTGCTGTCTACATAGGGTTCATTAATTGTTGTAAGGCAACTGAGTTTATCTTTTATCTTTTTTCTTTTTTTTAACCAATGTTTATTTAACAGAATAATTTATTTGCCTGTTTCAAGATTTACATAGCAGGACACTTTATTTGAGATTATGTATATCTTTGGGAAGTATACTGTGGATACAGAGAATAATCTGTCAAAAGTTTTTTGATTGTTAAACTAAGTAACATTTATTTTTAATACTGATGTGATTGGTACTTTGAAATTTTAAGGGGTTTTTCTTTAAAAAAATGAGTTAATTTAGATGAGTTTATATAGCAGCAAGAATACACAGAGGATGAATTTTTAAATTACCAAGTTAAATTTACCCCTAACCAAAATACTTAATGGAAATCATAAGTCAAACCTTCTTTACTCCACTGTTTTCATTGGCCTGGATAATGACTACATTATACTAAGGTACAAACCCAAATTTTGTTTTATTTCCAGAAAGTCTTTCCTCTCCTCACTATACAAAAAAGAAAGAAATAGAAAGGATATAGCAAAACACACTAAAAGATCTCCAATACTTCCTTTAGTAAATCAAGTTTCTCTTGACAATACCCATCTTTACATCATACATACATACATATATATATATATATATGCATTTTTGCCAGCAAATATGCTTATACTCACACATTCTTTTATAATTATATAGATGTGTGTATACATATATATATGCATATATTTATATAGAGATGATAATTTTTAACTTAAGTCTTGACCATGCCATGCAACATGTGGGATCTTAGGACTCTGAGAAGAGATAGAACCCCTTGACCCCTGCATTGCAAGCATGGAGTTTCAAGAACTGGACTGCTGGGCTGTCCCTATGATTACATGTATATAGTATATTACATATGTTATATAATACTATAAATATATGGTACATAATAAAATAAATATATGCTGTATTCTAATATATACTTGTATATTGTACATCACATCATACATTGTACTACATTGTATTATATATATATATAAAATTATACTAAATGGTATATCTACAATATGTATTATGTATGTATTATAATATATATAATATTCAACATACTATAATAAACATAATATACAAATTATCATAATACATATGAGATGAATATATGAGCTATAAAGTATTATATTACATATAATATAATATTATAATATAATATATATCATGCATTATAATTTGTTCTATACCATAATGTGTATTATATATCATTTATTATATATATACATACATACATACATATATATATATATATATTCCTCTCATCTACAGCTGAGAGTGGTGAAGTTGATGATCATGATAACTACCTGTATTAACTTTATCTCAGACAATTTGCTTCATAGTTTACCTGTATTACATTACTTATGGACAGGGAGGCCTGGCGTGCTGCGACTCATGGGGTCGCAAAGAGTTGGACACGACTGAGCAACTGAACTGAACTGAACTGAACTGAACATTGCTTATCTGCATATCATTCTGAAAGTCAGGTATGTTATTGTGCATCATGCAAGTGAAGAAGTAAATCTTATAGAACTCATGAAAAATGAACACAGTCAAAATGCTAACATGTGATATATCTTACCCCAGATTCACATTCAAAGTCCATAGTTTCCCCAAGTGACAAATTTGTTAAATTTGGAAACAGTGACAGTGCCACTGAGGTTTAAACTGGGATGAAATAAAGTGAAAGATTACATAAAATCATATGACTATTTATTAGTCAAACATTTAAAATATTGTGATTCAATATAGTGAAAACTCAATTACCTGAATATAAAAAATGCAAAATTAATAGTGTGGATGACAATGACATAGGAATATAAGTTCAAGATCTTGATCTGTTTCCAAGGCAAACCATTATATATCACAGTAATCCAAGTCTATGCTCCAAACCACTAACGCCAAGAAGGTGAAGTTAAACAACAGTTCTGTGAAGACCTATAAGATCTTTTGGAATTAACACCAATCAAAGAAGTCCTTTTTAATCATAGGAGACTGGTATTCAAAGTAGGAAGGCAAGAGATACCTGGAGTAATAGGCAAGTTTAGCCTTCGAGCACAAAATGAAGTGGGACAAAGACTAACTGAGTTTTGCCAAGAGAACGCACTAGTCATAGCAAACACCCTCTTCCAACACGAGACGACTCTACACATGAACATCACCAGATTGTCAATATCAAAATCAGATTGATTACATTATTTGCATCCGAAGATGGAAAAGCTCCTTACAGTCAGTAAAAACAAGACCTGGAGCTGACTGTAGCTCAGATCATGAACTCCTTCTTGTAAAATTCAGATGTAAATTGAAGAGAGTAGGGAAAACCACTAGGCCATTCAGATATGACTTAAATAAAATCCTTTATTATTATACAGTGGCAGTGACAAATAGATTCAAGAGATTACATCTGATTGACAGAGTGCTTGAAGAACTATGGACAGAACTTCTTAAAATTGTACAGGAGGTTGTGATCAAAATCATCCCCAAGAAAAAGAAATGCAAAAAAGAAAAATGATTGTCTGAGAAGACTTACATGTAGCTGAGAAAAGAAGAGATGCAAAAGGCAAGGGAGAAAAGGAAAGATAGACACATCTGAGTTCCAAAAAAATAGCAAAGAGAGATAAGAAAGCCTTCCTAAATGAACAATGCAAGAAATAAATGAAAACAACAGAATGGTGAAGAATAGAGATGCCTTCTAAAATATAGAAATACAAAGGGAACATTTCATACAAAGATAGGCACAATAAACATTTGGACTTGATACAAGCAGACGATATTAATAAGAGGTGGCAAGAATACGCAAAATACAAAAAAGATCTTAATGACCCAGATAACCTTGACGATGTGATCACTCACCTAGAGCCAGACATCCGGGAATATGAAGTCAAGTGGGCCTTAGAAAGTATCACTACACCTCATGTGAAGAGTTGACTCACTGGAAAAGATTTTGATGCTGGCAGGGATTGGGGGCAGGAGGAGAAGGGGACGACCGAGGATGAGATGGCTGGATGGCATCACTGACTCGATGGATGTGAGTCTGAGTGAACTCCGGGAGTTGGTGATGGACAGGGAGGCCTGGCGTGCTGCGATTCATGGGGTCGCAAAGAGTCGGACACGACTGAGCGACTGAACTGAACTGAATCACTGGAAACTGTGAATGTTACTTTATTTGGGGAAAGGGTCTTTGCATTTGACGAGATCATCATGGATTATCCCGTTATAAAAATCCAATGTTGAGTGTCCTTATAAGAGAGAGACACAGAGAGGAGAAGGAGATGTAAAGATGGAAGCAGGGCCTGGAGTGATGTGACCATAAGCCAAAAAGAAGCCAAGGAATACTGACACCATAAACTAGAAAAGTCAAGCAGAGCTTCTTCCCAGGAAATTCCAAAGGGAGTAAGTAGGCCCTGCCAACACTTTGATTCCTGACTTCTGACCTTCAGAGCTGTGAGATAATACATTTCTGTTGTTCTAAGCCACTCAATGTTTGGAAATTTATAGCAGCAGTTATAGAAATAAACATAGTTAGCTAGAAAGATGTGCAAGACATCAAGATGACTTGTTTTTCTCCATCATGGCATGATTTTAACAGGATAATTCCTGCTTAATACTTTTCTTTAAATGAACTTTGTTGTTGTTTAGCTGCTAAGTCATGTGTGACTCTTCTGCAACACCATGGACTGTGGCCTGCCAGGCTCCTCTGTCCGTGGGATTTCCCTTGGCAAGAATAATGGAGTGGGTTGCCATTTCCTTCTCTGGTGGATCTTCCCAGCCAGGAATCGAACCCATGTCTCCTGCATTGAAGGTAGATTCTTTACCACTCAGCCACCTGGGAAGCCCCTATTTAGATACAAATTATGTATAATAAAATATACTCATTTTAAACATACCATCAGAAACATACGTTTCGACAAATGTATATACTAGCATAAGTACTGCCACAATCAAGAAACAGAATATTTCCATCATCTCCAAAGGTTCTCCTGTTCCCCTTCCCAGCCAATCCCATATCCTAATCCTGGCCGAAAACAAATTGCTTTCTATTATCACAGATTAAGTACACCTTTTCAAGAATTTCAAATAAAGGGAATGATACAGCAAAAAAAAAAAAAAAAAAGAAAGTATCACTACAAACAAAGCCAGTGGAAGTGGTGAAATTCCAGCTGAGCTATTTCAAATCCTAAAAGATGGTCCTGTTAAAGTACTGTATGCAATATATCAGGAAATTTGAAAAGTCTGCAGTGGCCACAGAACTGGAAAAGGTCAGTTTTCATTCCAATCCCAAAGAAGGACAATACTAAAAAATTTTCAACCTACAGCACAAAAGTATTTATTTAACATGCTAGGAAAGTAGTGCTCAAAGTCTTTAAAGCTAGACTTCAATAGTATATGAACCACGAACTTCCAGATGTTCAAGCTGGTTTTAGAAAAGGCAGAGGAACCAGAGATCAAATTTCCAACATCTGTTGGAACATTGAAAAAGCAAGAGAATTCCAGAAAAAAACATCTACTTCTGTTTCATTGAGTACACTAAAGTTTTCTACTGTGTAGATCACAACCAACTGTGGAAAATTCTTAAAAAGATGGGAATAACAGACCACCTTACCTGTCTCCTGAGAAACCTGTATGCAGGTCAAGAAGCAACATTGAGAACCAGATATGGAACAATGGACTGGTTCCAAATCGGGAGAGGAATACGTTAAGGCAGAATATTGTCACCCTGATGATTTAGCTTATATTCAGAGCAGCAGTAGTAATAGCTTAGTCGCTAAGTCATGTCTGACTCTTGAGACCCCATGAACAGTAGCCTGCCAGGCTCCTCTGTCCATGGGATTCTCCAGGCAAGAATAATGGAGTGGGCTGCCATTTCCTTCTCCAGGGGATATTCCCAACCCAGGAAATGAAGCCGGGTCACTTGCACTACAGGCAGATCCCTCACCAACTGAGCTATGAGAAAGAAAGAAGAAAAAGAAAGTGAAGTCGCTCAGCTGTGTCTGACTCTTTGAGACCACATGGACTGTAGCCTACCAGCCTCCTCCCTCCATGGAATTTTCCAGGCAACAGTACTGGAGTGGGTTGTCATTTCATCATGTGAAATGCAGGGCTTGGATGAAGCACAAGCTGGAATCAAGATTGGAAGGAGAAATATCAATAACCTCAGATATGCATATGACACCACCCTTATGGCAGAAAGTGAAGAGGAACTAAAGAGCTTCTTAATGAAAGTGAAAGAGCAGAGTAAAAAAGTTAGCTTAAAGCCAAACATTCTTAAAACTAAGATCTTGGCATCTGGTCCCATCACTTCATGGCAAATAGGGGAAACAGTGGCAACAGTGGCTAAGTTTATTTTTCTGGGCTCCAAAATCACTGCAGGTGGTGACTGTAGCCTTGAAATTAAAAGATACTTGCTCCTTGGAAGAAAAGCAATGACATACCTAGGCAGCATGTTAAAAATCAAAGACACTACTGACAAAGGTTCATATAGTCAAAGCTATGGTTTTTCCAGTAGGCATGTATGGATGTGAGAGTTCGATTATAAAGAAGACTGAGCAACAAAACACTGATGCTTTTGAACTTGTTGCTTTTGTGGTGTTGAAGAAGACTCTTGAGAGTTCCTTGGACTGAAAGGAGATCAACTGAGTTAATCCTAAAGGAAATCAACCTTGAATGTTCATTGAAACGACTGATGCTAAAGCTGAAGCTCTAAAATTTTGGTCACTCAACATGAAGAGCCAACTCATTAGAAAAGACCTTGATGCTGGGTGAGATTGAAAGCAGGAGGAGAAGGGGTGACAGAAGTTGAGGTGGTGGATGGCATAATTAACTCAATGGACATGAGTTTGAGCAGGCTCCAGGAGTTGGTGAGGGACAGGAAAGCCTGGCATGCTGCATTCCATGGGGTCACAAAGAGTTGAATATTACTGAGCATCTGAAAAATAACATAGTCCCAAGGCACTCCACATGATCGTTATAAACACACCTAACATGTTATTTGTATGCAGACCATAGAAAGAGGTTTTTCATCCTAGTCTCTGTGTCATATTTCTAATTTTGGCCTTTTTTTGACTTAAGAATATTCTCTTAAATATTTCTTATAAAGCTGAACCTGGGGCAGCTGGCTGTGATTATTGGAGTCCATAACTGATGTTGGTCCTCTGATGTGTGATGCTTGGATCATCTGAGACTGAGGCTTGTTCTGGAGTCAGTGAGGACTCACTGGTGGGCAGAGCTGAATCCAAAGACAGCTGGCTTGGGGTTGCAGGGGATTGCCTCTGGTACTGAGACTGTTATTATCTCACTGGTGTGATAGTTTGGATCCTGGTCTCTCTAGTGAAAAGGGTTGATTCTCAGGGTTGTTGGGGCTTATGTGAGCCAATGGCTATAGAGGCCTTATTTTTAATATCCAGAAAGAGAACTAACACAAATATCCATCAGCAGGTAAATGGACAAAATAATTGTGGTATATCTGCACAACACAATAAAAGTACCAGTTAAAAACAAAACAAAACAAAACAAAAAACAGGAACACACTACAGGTAACACAGACCAAGGTGGATAAACATTTTAGGTAACAGGCAAACAATATCCATAGTGACAATTTATAATTGATACACACCTTTATATGTTGATTATTGTAGTTGAGAATTAAAGATATTACTTCAATGATTTACTTATTTTACCCAATAATAAAAACAATACATATACGTATATTATTTGTATTACATATATTTATTTATTTATTACTGGATAGAAGAATTAAATCATTGAAATAATATCATTAATCCATAACGTGCTTTCTCCGGTGGCTCAGATGGTAAAGAATCTGTCTGCAATATGGGAGACTTGGGTTTGATACCTAGCTTGGGAAGCTCCCATGGAGAAGGGAACAACTACCCACTCCAGTATTCTTGCCTGGAGAATGCTATGGACAGAGGAACATGGTGGGATACAGTCCATGACATTGTATCATTAGACATGACTCAGTGACTAACACATTCACTTTCATATGTATGTATATTTACATTCTCAAAACTACTAATTGAATATAAGGAAAAAGTTGCTACAATGAAGTGGTATTCAGTGCACTGAAAATAAGTTAGTCTTAGTTTTTGACACAAAAAGAGTTGGAAAATATAATCTGATATGGCTTATTAAACCATCTTCTTTGACATTGCTTAATATCTCATTATGTTTTATAATAATTCTACATTGTGACTGAAAATATCTAGAATTATATCTATCCTAAGCAATGAAGTAAACTGCATAACGCTTCCTAGAAGACTGATACTAGCATATAGTGAATATGTATGTCAACATTGTCTTTTTTCCAAGGAAAAAATAAAACACTGGAGAAGGAGTTAACTTATATCACATTGTTCAGAGAATCACAGTATTTAATCTTCAATTTAGATGGCTCACAGAAGGGCACAAACTTGACCCTTAAGAATGCCTAATCTAGGAACAATGCAGGGGACACAGTTTCCTTCCCTGGTCTGGGAAGATCCCCATGTTGCGGAGGAACTAAGCCTGGGTGCTGCAATTTATGAGCCTGTGTGCTTTAGAGCCTGTTTCCCTCACAAGAGAAGCCATAGCAGTGAGAAACCCATGCACTGCAATGAAGAGTAACTCTGGCTGGCAGCAACTAGATAAAGTGTGCACGGCAATGAATACCCAGTATAGCCAATAAGTAAATATTAAGAAAGAAAAAAGAATCTATGCCAGCACTTGAAACATAGAGATGCCAGTACTGTTACACACACACACATACACATATTTTAAAACAAAATAATAATTTATCAATTGTATAGAAATAATACACAATTGTTAAAAACGTCCAATAGCTGCATAAAACATAGCATAAAACATAGAAACAAAAATATAATGTACTCAGTCTCTCAGTCATCTCCGACTCTTTGTGACCCCATGAATCACAGCACGCCAGGCCTCCCTGTCCAACACTAATTCCCGGAGTTCACTCAGACTCACGTCCATCAGGTCAGTGATACCATCCAGCCATCTCATCCTCTGTTGTCCCCTTCTCCTCCTGCCCCCAATCTCTCCCAGCATCAGAGTCTTTCCAATGAGTCAACTCTTCGCATGAGGTGGCCAAAGTACTGGAGTTTCAGCTTTAGCATCATTCCTTCCAAAGAACACCCAAGGCTGATCTCCTTCAGATTGGACTGGTTGGATCTCCTTGCAGTCCAAGGGACTCTCAAGAGTCTTCTCCAACGCCACGGTTCAAAAGCATCAATTCTTCGGTGTTTGGCTTTCTTCACAGTCCAATTCTCATATCCATACATGACCACTGGAAAAACTATAGCCTTGACTAGACGAACGTTTGTTGACAAAGTAATGTCTTTGCTTTTGAATATGCTATCTAGGTTGGTCTTAAATTTTTTTCCGAGGAGTAAGTGTCTTTTAATTTCATGGCTGCAGTCACCATCTGCAGTGATTTTGGAGCCCAAAAAAATAAAGTCTGACACTGTTTCCACTGTTTCCCCATGAATTTGCCATGAAGTGATGGGACCGGATGCCATGATCTTTGTTTTCTGAATGTTGAGCTTTAAGCCAACTTTTTCACTCTGCTCTTTCATTTTCATCAAGAGGCTTTTTAGTTCCTCTTCTCTTTCTGCCATAATATCTGAGGTTGTTGATATTTCTCCCAGCAATCTTGATTCCAGATTGTGCTTCTTCCATCCCAGAGTTTCTCATGATGTACATAATGCTTAAACATATATCAAATTCAAGTCAAAGTGAAAGTCATTTAGTCTTGTCCAACTCTTTGCTACCCCAAGGGCTATAAATCTATGGTATTCTCCAAGCCAGAATACTGGAGTGGATAGCCTTTCCCTTCTTCAGGGGATCTTCACAACCCAGGGATCAAACCCAGGTCTCCTGCATTACAAGCGGATTCTTTACCAGGTGAGTCACAAGGGAAGCCCAATATATTTAGATATTATTTAATAAAACTGCAAGCATAGTAATTTACACACAAATAACGTTTGATCTATTATAGCCAAAAAGTAAATTTTACTGAATTTGAAGAAATAGGTGAACTGAAATTGTATATTTCCTCTTTGACAGTGAACTGAAAGTCACTCAGTCATGTCTGATTCTTTGTGACCCCCTGTACTATACAGTCTGTGGAATTCTCCAGGTCAAAATACTGGAGTGAGTAGCCATTTCCTTCACCAGGAGATCTTCCCTACCCAGGGATCAAACCCAGGTCTCCCACATTGCAGGCAGATTCTTTATCATCTGAGCCATGAGGGAAGCCCAGTAATTTTCTCATTACAAATTCCCAGTAATTTGTAATTTTCTCATTACAAAAGATAATATACCTTAAAACATCCTTTTTACATGTAAGGAAAAGGAAAAATGAAATAAATAAAATAAATGTTGAGGTCATTTCTTTAGCACTATTATTTCAGCCTAAAAGACTTTCAAAGATAAAAAAGTAAAAACCAAGCAAATAGTACATTTAAACTTTATCTCTTCCTTTATTTCATTATTTCCATTTCTGCAATCTTATAGTTGTATAGTATTCAAATATTAGGCCTTAATTCAAAGCATTGCTGGATCCTTTGCTCATTTCAGTAGGGTGACTTAGTTTCTTTCATTTTTTACTTTGATTGTTTATGTTGTTGACTAGCTTTTACCATCATTTTCTTTTCAGGAAGGCCAAATAGGTTCTGTATTCTCTTTATTGCCTGTAGTATGTAGTGTCAATTTTACTTTTGCAAATTATAGCTGGCTTAGGAAAAATGGAGGAAATTATGTTGAGTATGTATATACCAAGGATATTCTCTACAATTTAGTGAATACATGCAGCAAACATGTCTAATTAATATACTTAAGAAACATACTTAATATAATTTTAAACATATACTTCCTAGACAAATTGCCACATTCATGCTCATACACCCATACAGAGCTCTTTCATGCAAGTAAGATAAGATATCTAATGGAGAGTGTCTTAAGCAAAGAAACTTTGGGCAGAATGATGTTTCTATATTTTTTCTCTATTAAAAAGTATGTTTAAAAAAACTTCAATTAGAGCTCAGAAACATTGAGACCATATCCAATTAAAATTTAATTCTACTACATAGTTAAATTAAGGGTTATTTAAATAATATGTTAGATATTCATAAATAATGCATTTCTTACTAATTAGCAGCTTCTACATTACCTTCTCAACTTCTGTTTAACAAGTGTCCTCAGATCTTTAGAACATTTGGAATTGTAGATTTAGTTAGTCGGGGATTACAGGTAGACAATTATTGAGATTTGTTTAAATAGATACTGAGTTTTCTTGAAATAATATTGCTTTGACATAATAAAAATATTTATTCACATGCCAATTATAAGAATAGGATGTTAATTGCAATACATCTCTCACTTCTTTATTATTCTTGGAGGGTCAGTCTTGCACTGGAACAATTTGTGAGATTCTGGCAGATCTATAAACTCTTTAACCAAAACAGGATGGTCAGAACTAAGGTAGATGATTTGCATAGACAGGACTTGTCAGATAATCTTGGTATTCTGTGACGTTTAGCATTTTGTTATTGGAATCGGGAAAAGAAACCTGAAAATGACTTTAACGTTATACTTCTTTTTATTTCAGTGACACTAATGAGCCACTATACACATTAGGTGAATATGAGCTTCATCAAGTAACATTTTGGTAGCCCTTCTTGAGGTCAGTGATCCATTCACGTTTGTGGCAGTAACTAGTCAAATCATATCCCCTGATAAATTATCAATGTGCTGAAGTCTAATCGGTACTTTCAGAGAAAATTCTGCTCCAGAGGCAATAATTATCCAATTGAGCAATTGAACTGATAACACTATACCCGAAAATTGAGAGCTTACTCCAAGAAATGCCATAGAGAAAATGAATAAACTCATTATTTGTCTCTTATATCACATCTAAATGTGTGATAAAAAGAGTAAATCCCCTAGGCATTTGAAAAGGGAAAAAAAGATTTATAGCCAATGATCTGGAAAAGATTTTGGTGAGAATGAGACTTAAGGATTCAGAGGGTTTGAATATGTGGAAGAGATGGAAACTACCCTCTAGATAATGAATGGCACTGAATCCCTGTTTCAGCAAAGCCTAGTTTTATAGCTGACATGTTTTTTTTTTAATTTTTTATTTTTAATTTATTTTACTTTGCAATACTGTATTGGTTTTGCCATACATTGACATGAATCCGCCACGGGTGTACATGAGTTCCCAAATATGAACCCCCCTCCCACCTCCCACCCCATATCATCTCTCTGGATCATCCCCGTGCACCAGCTCCAAGCATCCTGTATCCTCCATCGAACATAGCCTGCATGTTAATTTGCATCTGTCTATGTGATTCTCAGTTGAAATATCTGTAAAATTAAGATATCATCTACCATAATTAAAGATTTGTTTAATGAAAGCTAAATCATTACAAATATCAAATGAATGCATGTTTTATACTACTAGAAAAAATATTTTATAATCAATAACTAGAGGGGAATAAAACATTAAATCCTTAGATTTGGATTCAAAGCTTACAGAGATACTTCTATTGTCTTCTTTTCTGTTCAGCACTATATATGCATCATCGAATCAGACAAGGACAACCAACAAATAGCATGCAAATACAATAGGATATGCATTTTAACAGATATGGTCTCCTTTTCATAATACTGTTTGTAAAACTAACGAAGGTTTTAATTTTTTTCGATCCATCAGAATGGAGTAGTCTATAAAGTGATGAGTACTTACATTCACATATGTTAGTTAACTAATATAACAATGCTATTACTGTTTATTTATTGATATCTCTTAAATATTCAGCTGATAAGATTCAGTTTGTAAGCAGACACTGGATGATTATTGAATGCACCAACGTTTGAATAACTAAAAGACTCTATCCATGAAAGAAAGCTGAATTTCCCTAATTGTAAGTACTTCCACATCCCTTGGTTCTTATTAGCTATTCAACTGAAGATTGTATGTTGCCATGTTACAATCATCTACTGATCCCAGAGTCATCATTTATTGCCTTATAAGTTATTCTTGGTTTGCTGTCACACTATTTAATACAGAGAGTAACATGGTAATTACCAGAAACTGAAGGATGGGGCAATGGAAGAGATGTTGTTTAAGGTTACACACTTGCAACTAGGATATAAATATGTCCTGGAGATCTAATGTACAGGATAATGAATATAAACAATACTGTATTATAATCATCAACATTTCTAAAAGACTATATCTCAGTTATTTCCACTACACACACACACACACCATAATTATGTGATATGATAGAGGTGCTAACCATAGATACAAAGTGTGCGGGTGTTAGTCACTCAATAGTGTCTGACTTTACAATCTGTGGACTGTAGCCCATGAGGCTCCTCTGTCTATGGCATTCTCTAGGTAATAATACTGGAATGGGTTGCCATTCCGTTCTCCAGGGGATCTTCCTGACCCAGGGTTGAACCCAGTTCTCTCCAACTGTGGGCAGATGGTTTATGATCTGATTACCTGGAAAGCCCATAGGTACAATGGCAATCACATTACAAATCAACGCATTGTATGTTTCAAATTTGCACAATATTATATTTCAAATACATTACAATAATCATATAAAGCAATGGATTAATTCTTCTATAAATTAATCCTTTGTGAAAATTAATTGTTATTTTGTCTATCCTTAAATCTTCCAAGTAATGTTATTATCATTAAAAGACTCTACCATGGTCTCCAGTAACAAATCCAGTGTTGCTACTGTTAAAAATTATTAATGTGAACTGAATGGATCATATTATTCAGCATATCACTTCTTATTAAATCCAATTTTGTTTAAAATAGGGTTAATTTGCAGCTGGTCTGTGGTATTTCCCCATTTATTTCTGAAATGCCTGAAACCGTAGTACTGACTCTTGGCTAAAATTAGGATAAAATGACTTAGCTAGCAATTTATAATATGCTATTTAAAGTTTGAAAGTACCCTGGAGTATCGCTTTAGAACCTTGTCTACATTATTTATTGAAAACATAGATGATTTTCATTTGGCTTAACAGGTTACAGAGCTTGGTTTTAGATACATGACCAGTAGAGTATTCAAATGCCTCAGTAAACATGTGCTTTGCCTCTTCTCATGTGTATACTGTGATTCCCAAAGCAAATGTACAATGTATCTTTGGCAACTGAAAAGATGCCCTGAGGAACTGTGCCTGAAATCAAAACTCTTTGTTTTTGCCTTCATTTTGTTTCTCCTAATATTTCATATTTTTATCTTATTGAGGCTTTGGAAACTCAGTGCTTGTGTGTTTAATCGTGTCCAACTCTTTGCGACCCTGTAGACTGTAACCTGCCAGGTTTCTCTGTCATTGGGATTCTCCAGGCAAGAACACTGGAGTGGGTAGTCATTTCCTATTCCAGGGGACCTTCCCTTGACGCAGGAACTGAACCTGTGTCTGTTGAATCTCCTATATTGCAAGTGAATTCTTTGACACGAGATGCCAGAGAAGCCCATGCATTCTTTACCTTTTATGGCCTGATGTAACTGTTATAAATTAAAAAAAAAAAAAAAAAGTATATTTAACTTGTTTTACTTAAAGGTATTTGGACATGTATTTCCCTTTTTAATATTTAGAAAGTTTTGCTTCTAATTAATTAAATGGCAATATATTTTACATTGCTTAATCAATTAAACTGTGATGTTTTTGCCTTTCCTTATATTGTACAATTTTATATTTTTACCATCCAAATATGAATAAATGAAAATAAAACCTGTATAACAAAAGAAAATGCAGACAAAGAAACTAATAATCTGAGTTATTAAATAGTTATCTAAACACTTAGATCTAAACTCAATAACTGGAATATTTCTAAAGTATTACTATGAAAAGTGCTTTAAATTACTAGTATTAGAATTATAACACAATATTTTAAATAGACATTGTTTAGCCATTTAAGAGAGACTTCAAATTAATTTAAAAAAAATCTTATATTTCTGCAAGAAACAGTTAAGACCAGCAGAAATGATGAAACTTCAAGATCTCAAGGTCAGAAAGAAGGGCAGAATAATATTCTAAAGATAGCAGTAGTTGAAAAATGAACCTGTTTGCAGTGAGAAGATAATGAGTTCAGCACTTGAAATGCTGTTGCAGGACTGCATATGTACAGTCAGTTCACAGTGGTAAAAGGTGAAACACTGATGTTATAGGTGAAATTGGATAAGATATAAATATTTCTCTTTCAATATTTTTGTGCATTACTTGGGTATACTTCAAAGCCATTGATAAAATAGCGACTTGTTTTCTTCTTGTGTAAGAGTAGTTTAGGAAAGGAAAATATTACCATAAATTATTTTTATCTATCCAAAGATGGAATAAAAAAGTGTATGGATCATAAGTATTGACATAATAATGTCAACAACATATAAATGCCTTTATGACCGTGGGTGAAGACTAGAACTCATCCATATACATAGAAAGACCCAGATGACAGATATGACAATACAGAAAGAAGGCTTTACATGGAAATTAAAAGAATCATTTGATTTTTAACATGTATTTGGCAAGTTTAAATATTTGAATGTTTTTTTGTTTTATTTTTGTTTTTGTTTCTTTGTGTTTTGTTGATATGAGAATGATTGGAATTTTCAGAGAGCAGAATTGAAGAATACTTAATGCAACTACTACATAAATATTTGAATTTCCTCTACATATTTTTTCTATATAGTGAACAATAGTGTACATAAAACCTTACATGCAACTGGAGAACAATAGAAAATTCACTTAAAATGTTAGCTCTTTGTGATTCTTAGCAATTTATTTTATGTGTCAAATAAAAATAAATCTTGTCATTTATCAACTCAATCACTTCCTACATATTGTATTTATTAAGAATCCATTCTCACTTTTCTACTGAGCATGGGCTAACCACTCTATCCAAAGAGAAATTCCTTCAATTTCTATGGACTTCCAGTTCAAGACAGAGAAGTAGAAGGATGTGTGCTCATTTCCTGCAAGAGCACCAAAATCAAAACTAGCTGCTGAACAACCATTGACAAAAGGATGCTGGAATCTGCAAAAAAAAGATACCTCATGTCCAAAGACAAATAAGATAGTGCAATTAAATGGTAATTGGGGTGCAATCACAATAAAAACAAGTCCAATAACTGCCAGGTGAATGACCCAGAAACTGGAGAACAATAATACCAAAGAAGTTCTCCTACTGCTGTGAAAGTTCTGAGCCCTACATCAGGGGATTCAGACTGGGCATCTGACAAAAGGACTGTAAAGAAGCAAGAAGAATCACAATCCCACAGAACAACAACAACAAAAAAAAACACACATTACAGAAAGTTAATCAGGATGAAAAAGCAGATAATTATGTCCCAAAAGAAGGGATAATGTAAAATCCCAGAAAAACAGCTGAATGAAATAGAGGTAGGCAAACATTCTGAAAAAGAACTCAGAATAATGATAGTGAAGATGATTCAAGATCTCAGGAAAACAATGGAAAAGATGCAAAGAATGTTTACCAAAGACCTAGAAGAACTAAAGAACAAATAAACAGAGATGAACAATACACTAGCAGGAATCAATAGCAGAATAACTGAAACTGAATAGTGGATAAGTCACCTAGAGGACAAATTGGTAGAAATCACTGCCATAGAACAAAGTATAGAAAAATGATGACAACATAGGAGAAGTCTGGAACAACATTAAATGCACCATCAATTGCATTATAGTTGTCCCAGAAGGAAAAAAGAGAGAGAAGGGACCTGAGAAAATGTTTGAAGAGATAATAGCTGAAAACTTCCCTAATTTGGGAAAGGAAATAGTCAACCAAGTCCAGAAAAATCATAGTCTCAGGCAAGATAAACCCAAGGAGGAACATACCAAGGCACAAAGTAATCAAACTTACAAAAATCAAATACAAAGATAAAATATTAAAAGCAACAAGGGAAAAATGGCAAATAACTTACAAGGGAATCCTCATCAGGTTATCAGCTGATTTCTCAACAGAAAGTCTACAAACCAGAAGGGAATGGCACTATATATTTAAAGTGATGAAAGGTAAGAACCTACAACCAAGACTACTCTACCCAGCAAGACTGTCATTCAAATTTCATAGAGAAATCAAAAGCTTTCCAAACAAGCAAAAGTCAAGAGAATTCAGCACCATCAAACCAGCTTTAAAACAAATGCTAAAGGAACTTTCCTAAGCAGGAAATACAAGAGAAGAGAAGGAAAAGACCAAAAAAATAAACCCAAAACAAAATAGTAATAAGATCATATATAATGAAAATGGATTAAACGCACCAACCAAATGACATAGACTGGCTAGGAAGATGAAAACATGCATGTATGCACTTTCACTTACCACACCACTCTGCTTGACACCCCCTCCCCCAATTATATGTAATTATGTTATATTGTTAGGTTAATCATGTTCCCATTATGGCTTGCAATTATAATTATCTTTTTTTTTTTGTCTGGCTATTGATTGTGAAAACTGATAAACATCTTTTACTATTGTGATTATGTATTATTCACTTAATACCATTGTATCATGATTAGTCAATAGGAAAACAATTGAATTCCAAAGCTCCCGATATATTTCTAATGAGCAAACATGTTTAAAATCAACTTGACTATATGACAATCTTTTACTGCTATCTAGTTTATTTCACTTCTTCTATCTCATATTCAGTATTCCCAATTCATTTAATTCATATTTTCTAATTACTCTGTCTCTCTTTTATGATATTCCTTCTCAAGTCTTTATTAAGAATAGTAGAAAAGCTTTTGCACACACACACACACACACACACATATCTGAATAGAATGTATAATATATATATTTTAGAAAACTTATGACTTTTTGCCTAACTATTAAATTTATGACACTTGCATTCCTATTGTTTCACTTAATACGAGTAGAACGTTAGATTTTGAATTAAAAGAAAATAGATATTCAAAAAGCAACAAAGGTTTACTGTATAGTGTAAGGAATTATAGTAAATATCTTTCAATAACCTATAATGAAAACAATCTGAAAAATAATATGTGTGCATGTGTATAAATGGATCACCTTGTTGTGCACCTGAAACATTGTAATTCAATTTTACTTCAATAAAATATGTATTAAAAATTATATTCTCTATGCAAGAACTTAATGAGAAAAGCATAGTTTTGTCTCTGAAAAACTCACTGGTTCATTTATTATGGAAACTTCAAACAACTAAATTTGGTAAAACAATTATCCTTCAATTAAAAAATAAATAAATTCTTTAAAATTAAAAAAAAAAAAAACTCATGTTCGAGAAACTTTGTAATTTCCTTTAAAAATACTACACTTCCAAAATAAAAGCTAAACTTCTCATAATCACTGCTGGTATAGGTATTTCCAGACCCAAAATAAAATTGACAAATATATGTGTGTGTGTATGTGTGTGTGTGTGTGTGTGTGTGTGTGTGTGTAGATATGTACAAATATACACATAATTGAATTAATAAACTTTTTTTTAATTTCCAGAAAAAATGTAAGTGTTTTTTTAGATATGTTATAAATATAATACACACATTGATGTAGATTACTTCCCCACTAGGAAAAAATGATCAAATAAAGCTAAGTAGAGGAGATGATATCAACAAAGCTTTAAATTATGATGGAAATGTAGGAAATTCTCAAGTAAGAGAAGATTCTGCATGACAAACATCTTTCTATTATATTTTTCCCAATAAAATCTTTATAACACTACATGATTTTCTACAAGGCAAACTTGCCTGATTTCTTCAGCTTTTCATCATACAAAGCATTTCTGAACTGCTTCAGAATTTTGACTTTTGTAGTTGGAACACATCCTCTTTCCTCTGGAAACTAGAATGAGTATATTGCAGATAAAGCAGAATATGTATAAATAATATATGAAATGTAGGGATAAATTCACAAAAGTAAAATAGCTACACCAGTATTTTGGGCTACATATATTTTGACTCAGATATTCCCCACCATTTGTTTATATTTAAAAGAAGTCCCTGATGTTCCTCTCAACTCCAGGATTATATAACCTTTTTGACTCTGTGCTCTTTTCACTCCAAAAATAACTCTTTCATCATCTTTCTTTTTCTTTCTCCTGGAAGTTTGATGTCACCAGATAGACATTTTGAGTTTTCTATATTCTATAGCAAATAACCACATTTCTTAACTTTTTAATGTAATTTAATTTTATTTTTGAAAACAAGTCAACAAAGTGAGTTTGCTTCTTTGATTTGTTATGACAACATGAAGAGATAAATAGATTGTGAATGTATACTTATTAGAAATCAAAGATTCATGTAAAAAATTGTCAAATTTTAAAATAATGTCAAAATATTTTCAGCAATCTGATTCGTATTTATTTTGAAAACATTATATTGTTCAAGTTTAGGACCAAACAACACATCTTTGAAGACACACTATTAAAAAATATCCATGTGCAGTATTTTAATATGCAAAATTAGCATACAAAATTCAAAGTTTTCACCTTTAAACCATATTTAAGAGTTTTTAAAAGTGATAGTTTTGACTTTTTCTGGTCATTGGTTAAGACTGGCAGGTGGCATAACTGAACTATTAAAAGTCATCTTTCCATCTGCTCAGTCATTCATGATATCCTCATTATTTACAATGAATACTTGCATTCATTGACTATAGTATTGTGTTGAAGCAACACCATCAATACCATATGCTTCAAATCACTTGATGTAATTACAGGGTAATAACCACAGCTCTTTCCATCATTCAGATTATAAATTCAAATGGTATGACTAAATATGATTATTATTACATTTGAAGCCTCACTTTGGGAAAATATATTTATCATATCAGATCAGTTCAGTTCAGTTCAGTTGCTCAGTCGTGTCCGACTCTTTGTGACCCCATGAATCGCAGCACGCCAGGCTTCCCTGTCCATCACCAACTGCCGGAGTTCAGTCAGACTCATGTCCAGCGAGTCAGTGACTCCATCCAGCCATCTCATCCTCTGTCGTCCCCTTCTCCTCCTGCCCTCATTCCCTCCCAGCATCAGAGTCTTTTCCAATGAGTCAACTCTTCGCACGAGGTGGCCGAAATACTAGAATTTCAGCTTTAACATCATTCCTTCCAAAGAAATCCCAGGGCTGATCTTCAGAATGGACTGGTTGGATCTCCTTGCAGTCCAAGGGACTCTCAAGAGTCTTCTCCAACACCACAGCTCAAAAGCATCAGTTCTTCGGTGCTCAGCCTTCTTCACAGTCCAACTCTCACTTCCATACATGACCACTGGAAAAACTATAGCCTTGACTAGACGGACCTTAGTTGATAGTAATGTCTCTGTTTCTGAATATGCTATCTAGGTTGGTCATAACTTTTCTACCAAGGAGTAAGCGTCTTTTAATTTCATGGCTGCAGTCACCATCTGCAGTGAATTTTGGAGCCCCAGAAAATAAAGTCTGACACTGTTTGCATTGTTTCCCCATCTATTTCCCATGAAGTGATGGGACCGGAGGCCATGATCTTCGTTTTCTGAATGTTGAGCTTTAAACCAACTTTTTCACTCTCCTCTTTCACTTTCATCAAGAGGCTCTTTAGTTTTTCTTCACTTTCTGCCATAAGGGTGGTGTCATCGGCATATCTGAGGTTGTTGATATTTCTCCCAGCAATCTTGATTCCAGCTTGTGCTTCTTCCAGTCCAGCGTTTCTCATGATGTACTCTGCATATATGTTAAATAAGCAGGGTGACACTATACAGCCTTGACGTACTCCTTTTCCTATTTGGAACCAATCTGTTGTTCCATCTCCAGTTCTAACTGTTGCTTCCTATAGTGAATAAATAATTTTTAAAGTGTAATGGTGTATTGGTCCCAGAGTAGATTTTTGATTTGATTTTACAAAAAAATATTGCTGAGTTTGAGGCAAAACGAATACAATATTGTGAAGTAATTAACCTCCAATTAAAATAAATAAATTTATATTTTAAGAAAAATTAAAAATTGAAATAAATAAATTTATATTAAAATAAAAAAATAAAAAATAATTTAATATAAGTGTGAACATATATTGTTTATATTTTAAGATATACATTTTATATACAATAAACATATATGTGAATATGCTACCTGAATATCATATATACACAAATATATACCCACAAGGAATATAATGATTCATCTATTTAAAAACATACTTGTACAAATATACTGCATTTGTCTTTGCAGTTACTAACTTGAGTTGACATATGCAGAATTAGTAAATTTCACAGCAAAATAGAAATTTAAAAGTCTATGTACACATTGATTATTTTAACCTATAATTTATCAGAAATAATTTTTTTAAAGCACAATTTTTCTATTTGCAAAGAATTTTCACCACTTATATTCACAATATCTTAACCAATGAGCTATTACTTATCTCATTTTGTTTGTGGTATGAAGATTATACTCATGCTTTTACTACTCATTCTCCAATAAAAATTTAAAAGGTCATCTAATTTTTTTTTTTCAAAATATATTTTCTTATTGATAATCTTCCTTAAAAAAGTGCAAAAGCAGGAAGATAGCACCCATTGCTTCACTATCCTAAGGAAACATGTCAAAATGCAGCCATCCTATAAAAAAAGACAACCAGAAATGAAGTATTCAGAATCAAATGCAAAATAAAATTTTCTAAGACCTAGAAATGAAGGAACAGTGTAAATCAGTGAATATGGCTTAAGCTGTGGATTGAAAGTTTGACAACTTTCATGAAATTTTGAAAGCAAAAATTCTCATTTTTGAAGAAAAACCTAATGCAGGCTCACTGCCAGTGAAAAACAAACAAATAAACAAAAACAACAAAAAACTTGCTAAGTCCTGAATGTAACTAAACCTTATTGGAAAATGCAGACCAACAGATACTGAGTCAACCACTCAAAGTTTCCCTCACTGAAGTTTATATTGAGAAGAAAAAATAATAATAATAAAATAAAAAATAAGAAAAATAAACCAGGGGGAACATGTTCCCCTTAGAATGAGTTCACAAACTGTAATTGAAAAATTCATGAAAAATTCTGACACTCAGAAAAAATGACCAAAATTCATATTTGGAATAGAGTTTATTTTGTACAAAAATGTTTAAAAAGCTTGAGAGTGAAAAAGTATCATTTAAATTAGACATGCACAAGAAGTATAGAAACAAATAGCTAAATTTATAGTGGGCAAAGAGCTGAAACACCACAATAGAAGATATCAAATAACCAAAATTAATATAAAAGTTTTTCATCATCATTAGTTTCAAAAAAATGCAAATTCAAACCACAATGAGGCACCACTTTAAATGCATGGAAAGTGAAAGTGAAAGTTGCTCAGTCATGTTCAATTCTTTCCAATCCAATGGACTATACAGTCCATGGGATTCTCTAGGCCAGAATACTGGAGTGAGTAGCCTTTCCCTTCTCCAGGGGATCATCCCAATCCAGGGATCGAACCAAGGCCTCCTGCATTGCAGGTGAATACTTTACCAGCTGACCCACAAGGGAGCCCAAAAATACTGAAGTGGGTAGCCTATCCCCTCTCCAGGGGATCTTCCTGACCCAGGAATCAAACTGGGGTCTCCTTCATTCTAGGCAGATTCTTAACCAACTGAGCTATCAGGGAAATCCTAGAATTGTCTAAAACAGAAGTTCCCAAATTCCAGGATCCAATGCCTGGTATTCTGAGGTGGAACTGGTGTAATAATAATGAAAAATAAAGTTCACAGTAAGTATAATGTGCCTGAATCATCCCCAAACCATCCCCTACCCCCTGAGTCCATGGTCCCTGATGCTAAAAAGGTAGGGGACCACTGGTCTAAAGTATAAAATGTGAAGATACAGAATAACTACAATTTTTATACACTGCTGGTGAGTGTCTAAAACATGAAACTATTTTGGAAAACTAGTTTGCAGCTTCTTATAAAGTGAAATATGCACTAATCATATAATCGAAAAATATAATGCTTATAATGTTTATATGCAAATACACATAAAAACTATATTCATAATAGCTCAAAAGAAAACAAACCAAATGTCAATAAATTGATAGATGGATAAGTACAATTTGATACTACTCAACAGTAAAATGAAATGAGCCATCTATCCATAGCACAATAATGGTGAATCTAATATATATTATTAAAAACCAGAAACAGAAAAGTAAATATTGAATAGCTCAATTTATTTGAAAATCTAGAACGGGCTGAACTAATTTGTCATGACAGAAATCAGATTATGTTCCCTGGGTGGGGAGATGGTTGACTAATTGCAAAACACCATTAAGATCATGGATAAAATTTCTGATTTAATAGATGTATTTCATATTTTGAGTGGTGTGTGATGAGGTGGTTACATGATTGTGTAACTGTCAGAACTTATTAAACTATACATTCAAAATGTGTGTGGTTTATTGTGCTTAATTATAGGAGAGTAAAATTGATCTAAAAATAAAGGGTGGCAGAGCTGAAGAATCAATAAAAAATTAGTGATGCACTAATAATTGTATTGCACTACCTAGTGTATTAAAAGACAATATTGATATGTCATGTAGAAACCAACACAAAGAGGCAAAAATATTGACCAAGAGAGAAAGAGAGAGAAAACAAAGAAGAACAAGGAGAAGAAGGAGGAGGAGGTAAGCAGGGAAAGAGAAAGGGAGAAGAAGAAGGGGAGATGGGAACAAAGAGATGAGGGCAAAATAGTAGAAATGGACTTCCTGGTGGCTCAAGTGGTAAACAATCAGACTGTCAATGCAGGAGCTGCAGGAGATGCAGTTTCAATCCCTGGATCCAAAAGATCCCCTGGGGAAGGAAATGGCAACCTGCTCCAGCATTCTTCCTGAGAATTTCCATGGACAGAGGAAGCTGGTGGGCTACCGTCCATGTGATCAAAGTCAGACACGACTGAGCACATCACAAGCAAATAGTAAAAATACAATTCAGTTCAGTTCAGTCACTTAGTCATGTCCAATTCTTTGTGACCCCATGGTTTATAGCACACCAGCCTTCCCTGTCCATCATCAACTCCTGGAACTTGCTCAAACTTATATCCATTGGTGATGTATCAAATCATAAAGTAAGAAAAAGTTAACTGATTAATGTGAGATTAACCGTGATAAGGCCTTTATCTTAGGGGAAGGAAAGAAAGGTAGAATAACTTTATGTAGATCATTTAATATAGTATATACATAGCAACATATTGAAATGCAGAGACATTACTTTGCCAACAAAGGTCCATCTAGTCAAGGTTATGGTTTTTCCAGTGGTCATGTATGGATGTGAGAGTTGGACTGTGAAGAAAGCTGAGCGCCGAAGAATTGATGCTTTTGAACTGTGGTGTTGGAGAAGACTCTTGAAAGTCCCTTGGACTGCAAGGATCCAACCAGTCCATTCTGAAAGAGATCAGCCTTGGAATTTCTTTGGAGGGAATGATGCTGAAGCTGAAACTCCACCTCATGCGAAGAGTTGACTCATTGGAAAAGATTCTGAAGCTGGGAGGGATTGGGGGCAGGAGGAGAAGGGGACGACAGAGGATGAGATGGCTAGATGGCATCACTGACTCAATGGACGTGAGTCTGAGTGAACTCTGGGAGTTGTTGATGGACAGGGAGGCCTGGCGTGCTGCTGTTCATGGGGGAGCAAAGAGTCGGGCACGACTGAGCTACTGAACTGAACTGAACTGATACATAGCAACATACAATGAAGTATATATTCTATTGCTTTAGAATATGTCATAAAACTGCATTATTACATGAGTATCTATAGATTTTATGCTATCAAATAGAAGTAATATTAAAAAAAAAAAGTTTCCAAAAAATCAGAGAGAAGGAAAGGGATGAGAAAAAAAAAGAAAGAAATCAACTTTGTAGAAGACCAGAAGGAGAAAGAATAGAGAAAATAAGGGGCTGATAAAATAAAGGAGTGGATACTAATCACAAAGTATCACTGTGGGAGATCACATTTTAAGCCGCAATATATTCAGTTCAGTTCAGTTCAATCGCTCAATCATGTACAACTCTTTGCGACCCCATGAACCACAGCACGCCAGGCCTCACTGTCCTTCACCAGCTCCCGGAGCTTATCCAAACTCATGTCCATTGAGTCAATATATTACCCCTAATTATAGACTGTGTGGCTGGAACAACTGTGAGAAGATACCACATGTTGAAGGGCAGAGCAGACCCAGTAAGATGGTAGGCACTGGAGCAGTGGCTGTATGGTGCTGGAGTGACTTTGAGGAGATACCCCACATCTCAGAGCAAGGGAAAAGCCCCAACAAGATGGTAGGAGGAGCCAGATCATGGTTAGAATCAAACCCCACACCTGCCAGAGATGCTAAGAGGGCTCAAACATACCTTGTGCACACCAGGACCCAGAGACTCCACAGAGACTGAGACGGAACTGTGTTTGAATGTCTCCTAAGGAGGTATGGGTCAGTAGTGGACTGCTGTGGGGACAGGGTCTCTGGGTGCAGTAGACCTGGGTATGGCATAAACCTTCTTGGAGGAGGTCACCGTTAACCCCACCATAAAGTTGCCAGAACTGACATAGGACTGTGGAAAAAGACTCTTAGAGGGCACAAAGAGAACCTTGTGTGCACCAGGACCCAGGAAAAAGTGACCCACAAGACACTGACCCAGACTTGCCTGTGAGTGTCCAGGAATGTCTGGTGGAGGCATGAGGTGGTGGTGGCTTGCTGCAGGGTTAGGGGCACTGAGTATAGCAGTGCCTTCATGGGACCTTTTGAAGGAGATCACCATTATCTTCATTACCTCTACCATAGTTTGGACTCAGGTCAAATAACAGGGAGGAAACATAGTCCCCCTCTTCAACAGAAAATTGGATTAAAGATGTACTGAGCATGGCCCTGCCTATCAAAACAAGACCCAGTTTCCCCCTCAATCTCACCCATCAGGAAGCTTCCACAAGCCTCTTATCCTTCTCCATCAGAGGGCAGACAGTCTGAAAGCAACAATCACAGAAAACTAACCAATCTGATTACATAGACCACAGCCTTGTCTAACTCAATGAAACTATAAAACATGCTGTGTAGGGCCACCCAAGACAGACAGGTCATGGCGGAGACTTCTGAGAAAACGTGGTCCACTGGAGAGGGGATTGGCAAACCACTTCAGTGTTCTTGCCTTGAGAACCCCATGAAAAGAATGAAAAAGCAAAAAGATAGGACACTGAAAGATGAACTCCCCAGATCGATGGGTGCCCAAGATGCTACTGGAGATCAGTGGAGAAATAAATCCAGAAAGAATGAAGAGATGGAGCCAAAGTAAAAACAGCACCCAGTTGTGGATGTGACTGGTGATGGAAGTCAAGTCTGATGCTGTAAAGAGCAATATTGCCTAGGAACCTGGAATGTTAGATCCATGAATCAAGGCAAACTGCAAAGTGGTCAAACAGGAGCTGGCAAGAGTGAACATCGACATTTCAAGAATCAGTGAACTAAAATGGACTGGAATGGGTGAATTTAATTCAGATGACCATTATATCCACTGCTGTGGGCAAGAATCACTTAGAAGAAATGGAATGGCCATCATAGTCAACAAAAGAGCCTGAAATACAGTACTTGGGTGCAAACTCAAATATGACACAATGATCTCTGTTCTTTTCCAAGGCAAAGCTTTCAATATCACAGTAATCCAAGTCTATACCCCAACCAGTAATGCTGAAGAAGCTGAAGTTGAACGGTTCTATGAAGACCTACAAGACCTTCTAGAACTAACACCCCCAAAAGAGATCATTTTCATTATTGGGGACTGGAATGTAAAAGTAGGGAGTCAAGAAACACCTAGAGTAACAGGTAAATTTGTCCTTGGAGTACAGAATGAAGTAGGGCAAAGGCTAACAGAGTTTTTCCAAGAGAATGCACTGGTCACAACAAACGCCCTCTTCACACAACACAAGAGAAGACTCTACACATGGATATCACCAGATGGTCAATACCAAAATCAGATTGATTATATTCTTTGCAGTCAATGATGGAGAAACTCTATTCTACAAAAAGAGACCAAGAGCTGACTGTGGCTCAGATCATGAGCCCCTTATTGCCAAATTCAGACTTAAATTGAAGAAAGTAGGAAGAACCACTGCACCATTCAGGTATGAGCTAAATCAAATCTCTTACGATTATATAGGGGAAGTGACAAATAGATTCAAGTGATTACATCTGATTGACAGAGTGCTTGAAGAACTATGGACAGAGGTTTGTGACATTGTACAGGAGGCACGGATCAAGATCATCCCCAAGAAAAAGAAATGCAAAAAGTAAAATGGTTGTCTGAGGAGGCCTTACTGATAGCTATGAAAAGAAGAGAAGCAACAGACAAAGGAGAAAAGGAAAGATATACCCATTTCATTGTAGACTTCCAAAGAATAGCAAGGAGAGATAAGAAAGCCTTCCTCAGTGATCAGTGCCCAGAAATAGAGGCAAACAATAGAACAGGAAAGACTAGAGATCTCTTCAAGAAAATTAGAGATTCCAAGGGAACTTCTCATGCAAAGGATGGGCACAATAAAGGACAGAAATGGTATGGACCTAACAGAAGCAGAAGATATTTAGAAGAGGTGGCAAGAATATCCAGAAGAACTATACAAAAAAGATCTTAATGTCCCAGGTAATTATGATGGTGTGATCACTCACCTAGAGCCAGACATCCAGGAATATGAACTCAAGTGGGCCTTAGGAAGTATCACTACAGAGCTAGTGGAGGTGATGGAATTCCAGTGGAGCTATTTCAAATCCTAAAAGACAATACTGTGAAATTGCTTCACTTAATATGCCAGCAAATTTGGAAAACTCAGCAGTGGCCATGGGATGAGTCATGTCTGACTCTTCTGCAACATCATGAACTGTAGCCCACCAGGTTTCTCTGTCCAAAGGTTACCCAGGCAGAAATACTGGAGTGGGTAGCCATTTCCTTCTCCAGGGAATCTTCCTGACCCAGGTATTAAACTCAAGTCTCCTTCACTAGCAGGCAGATTCTTTACCACTGAATCACCAGGGAAGTTCAGATACAGAAGGTAGGAAGTGGAAACTGGCCACAACTCAAAAATGGTCTTCATGGATTGGCTTGAACACCTATATAAGAAGAGCAGAGATAAATTTCTCGCCTATTATAAGAGATGGGACACAAATAATCTATGATGTGTGTTAGCAGCACAAGTACTTTTATTACTGTTGGCATCATGTGATTAAAAGGCAAATGGAGAGGAGGTACTTGAAAAATTTAGTGGCTATGCAGACTTATCACTATGGCAAAACTTATAAGAACTGTATCCTCTGGTTTCCTGTGAAGACTCTAAAGCATCTATACTGAGAATACAAAATTAAGAGCTATAATATAAGTGCCAGGAGCCAGCACGGGAGATTCCACCCATGGCAAAGATCATGTGGAAGAGAATTGTTAAGCAAGGCTTCAGGACTCGAGGGGCTCCCTAGATCTGCTTGAGCATCTGCCCCAAAACCAGAATCTGTCTGTCTTACTATTTTGTGCCTTTCACCAACTCTCTTGACATACAGGGGGCCATCCCCGACCACCTTTCTCTGGAGAAAATCAACTTAGGGTTCTAGCTAATAAGTCTCCTGGACATGAGAGGAATATTTCAAATCAAACCCCCTCTGTTAGCATTCTAGCTCGCTTGGCAGGTTTGTCCAGACTCTTACAGCTATGCATGTGATTATTTACAGCCTCCAAACTCTGAGAGGCACAGGAAGCCTAAAACATAGAGCCTTTCAAAGAGTTAAAATTTATTAAGTAGTGCTGATGTAGGATTTCATTATTGGGCCAATGCTTGTTGCTAAGTTCCCCTTATCTCTTATCCACTGTGCACCTGGGACTGCATTAGTTAACATAGTTGGAATGTAAGAAAAACAAGTGCAGTCTTGAAATTAACCACATCAGACTTTTGAGCTAATTGGTTCTTTCTTGTAACTCACTGCACCTTTGCTCCGTACTGCACCTTTGCTCCGTGAGAAATGTAACTCTGTTTGACATTTTCTGAGGCTGACATAGATTAGAAATATAAAGAGAGAGAAAAAAAAAAAAACATTTCAAGGGAAAATAAGTTTTCTGGTTGAACAGCCTTTATCAAAAGAGGGTCATAAAATGTTCACAGGCCGCCAAGGCCAGAAGATAATGTACAAAATATTGTTTATGGGAAAGGTATGCAGAAAAAATACTGGTTTAGATAAAGACAAAACAGATGTAACGTTTGGGCTGACTCTGTATGACTTTGCATCTTTCATTTCCCTCTATGTACAAATTAAGGTATAAAAATCCCTTTTAAAAAATAAAATAATGGACCTCACTCACTGAAGAAGCTTGGTCACCCCATGTTTTTCTTTTTTTCTCTTTCTTTCTTTCTCTCTCCCTCTTCCTCCCTCTCTTTTTCAGGCTGATCCCTTGGAACACAGAGGCTCTCTGCTTTCACTTTCCTGCCTGAGCTTCTAAGACTTTATTAGCTTTCTGTGTGAACCAAAGAATATCAGCCTCTTTCTCTCCTCTATTTTCTTATCTACAACATTCTTTCCTTATCTCTCTCTAAATCATCTGCCGACACCATTTCTCCTTTGGGTTCCCCTGGATCCTGCCAGGGCTGGACCCTGGCATATAATTATATACCTACTTGTGTATCACAAACCTTCAGTAGCTCTGGTTGAAGGAGCTCTCAATTCCTGTAGTTGTACCCAGAAGGGCTGAGAGCCAAGCCTAGGGTATAACTGTGAATTGCAATACTGATTAGTCCTCAGTCTCATGAATTTGCTTACATTGAAGACAGTGAAAGTTACTAATGAGGATGGAGAGGGAACTAGGGCATGAGACGAGCAAATAGTAAAGTATTTAGTAAAAGTCACTCAGTAGTGTCCAACTCTTTACAACCCCATGGACTATATAGTCCATGAAATTCTCCAGGCCAGAATACTGGGATGGGTGGCCTTCCCCTTCTCCAGGTGATCTTCCCAACTCAGGGATCGAACCCAGGTCTCCCACATTGCAGGTGGATTCTTTACCAGCTGAGCCACAAGGAAGCCCAAGAATACTAGAGTGGGTAGCCTACTCTTTCTTCAGAGGATCTTCCCAACCCAACAATCAAACTGGGGTCTCCTGCATCTCAGGAAGATTCATTACCAACTGAGCTATCAGGGAAGACCAAGAGAACATAAATGAGGAAGAAAATTTTTAATTTAAGTATTTCTTTCAACTTTCACATAAAATACTTTCAATGACTATCTTTAGGGATACAGCTTATTGATATCATCCTTGATCTTAGGATACACTTCTATCACCTCTGGTTTTAAGTTAATAATGAGACAAGTCAAACATATTCTTGACAGAGAGGTAAGGACTGGTCTTCTAGACTCCTTACTACGAGCTGAGACTAAACCATGTACAACTATTAAGTGGAAGTGGAAATGTCAGGACATTCCTGGCATACAAATGAAGATTTACAATGATTCAGGGAAATGGACATACTCAGATAAATTTGTTATGGCAAGTTTTTCTGTATTGCCATTATCATTGCTTCCAAGGTCTGGATTATACTTTTTTTCTTTAAGAAATTAGTTTGTAATGAAGGAAGAAATAGCATCCCTTAAGTACAGTATGGTAGCTGCAGACTATGTCAAGGGCTGACAGTGATTTATTCTTCAGAGAAATTGTATTTCTAATCTCAATGAGAATATTGGGATCCCAGAGTAGAGAAGGACAGATAATCTTGTTGCTTATCCATCACCACAGAAATGACAGTAATTATAACTACAGATCATGAGAACAGGTAGCTCTCAGATTATTTTGATTCTCAGACATCTTAGTGAATAGCTGATTAAACACTGGAATCCTAGAAATGAAATAAAGAACAGTGTGCTAAGATTCTATGTAGTATATATAGGAAGAAAACTGGACAGAAATCTAACTGAAATAACTACTGTGAAGTTTCACACACTCTTTTCATATCTCAGTTCACAGAGCAATTCATTAGACCAAGAAACAGTCACCTGATTAGTATTCCAGATCTGCTTTAGGAAATATTCTTTAGTGTACTCTCAGGTATACAGATCTTTCTCCTGCCTTCCCAAGAGAAATCAGCAGTAAGTAATGTACCAGGTAGAGGGAAATAATAATATTATTCAAGAGTTATTAGATATTAACTCTGAACTTACACTGATCTTTAGAGACCTGAGTGAGAGTGTGGAAGGATTTAAAGAAAGATTTAAAGGATCTCTAGGAAAGATGTAAAGAGGTTAGGATATAGATCATGTTTTGAATCTAGCATATTTAATAGTAGATCTGTACTATAAATGTTTTCCATAATTAGCTGTGAAATATACAGCTGAGATTAAAATTAATAAATGATAGAAACCCTATAATAGTTATTGATACTTAGGAGTGTCACTATTATGATAGTAAAGGGTGCATGGATATTCTTGGGACCTTTGTATTACATCCCCATCTTTCTCCAAACTACACTTGGATCAAGGCATTGAAATTACATGGCCTTCATTAATAATGCTTTCTGGTTGAGTTTAGGCAAGGGGGAATCTCTATGGAAAATTGAAGGGAGAGAGGAGAATGAACCTAGATAATGATCAATTTGTCTTCCTGAAAGTTTCCTGTGATGGACTTTGCCTCTTGAATGTGTCCCTGAAGAAAAGCTTTTCTGTTTAGTCCCACAGTCCTCTAGGTCTCCAAGTTCACATTTGACCCTGCATTCATTCATTATCCTTTAGATTTTCTCTAAACAGTTCCCACACCTTTGACATTAGTCATATTTGAAAAAAGAAGCTATTTTCAGCTTTTTAAATGAGATAATGTATCCTGTCTCCTCTTGACAATGACTGATAGAAAGTCATTATATTATATAGTGACTTTTAAAGAAGTCACTATATAATACTGAAAGGAATAGATTACATATATTATGAAATATCATAAATTGATATGTTCTTCATGAAAAAGGCTCAAAATCTTAACCAAAGCTTATCCAATTATGAGTACAATAGTTTAGATTATGTCTATTAAAGTTGAGTAAAATTACAAAGTTGATACAAGTATAAAAGTTACTAATGTTTTAATTAACAAGATGATTTAATATAAAAATCATTCAGATTCCAGAAATAATGTGCATTATTTTGACTATACTTGTAAGACATATAAAAATTGTTATTTAGTATTTTGAAAAAAAAAAATCTCAAGAGAACCCAGCAATAGAAATTTAGTCAACATATCATGTGTGTTGAGAAATGTCAAAATATACTCAAAATAAATGCATCTACATTAGAGATAATTGAAAAGAACAGAAATTTGACTATTAAAAAAGGGAAAATTAAGCTAAAAAATAGCAGAAGCAGATGTGGAGAAAAGGAAACACTTCTGTATTTTTGGTCTGAATGTAAACTGATACAGTCATTATTGAAAATAGTTTGGGATTCTTTACAAAAAAAAAAAAAAAAAAGGCTGAATCTACCATAAGAGTCAGCAATCCCATTATAGGACATATACTCTGAGAAAGCCACAATTTTAAAGAAGACAAATGTACTCCAGCGTTCATTGCAGAACTATTTTCTATAGCCAGAGCATAGAAAGAACCTAGATGTCTGTCTACAGATGAATGGATAAAGAAGAAAATGTAGTACACATACACAATGGAATATTACTCAGTTATAAAAAGGAACAAATTTGAATCAGCTGTAGTAAGGTGGATGAACCTACAGCTTCTTAAACACAGTGAAGTGAGTCAAAAAAAGAAAATAAGAATTTTGTATTAACACATATATATAGAATCTAGAAAAATGGTACTGATGAACCTAGTAGAGAATGGACTTGTGGACACAGAAGGGTGATGGTAATGGTGGGATGAATTGAGACAGTAGCACTGATGTATATACTGACACATATACACTACCATGCATAAAATAGATAGTTAGTAGGAAGTTGCTGTATAACAGAGGGAGCCCAGCCTGGTAATCCCTGCTTTCTGTGATGAACTAGAAAGGTGGGATGGGGAGGTGAGGGAGGTCCAAATTTGAGGGGATATATAAATATACATATAAAATGATGGCTGATTTACATTGTTGTACAGCAGAATAGTGCTTAAAATGGAACATAGCATTGTCAAGTAATTTTGCACCAATTAAAAATTCAAAAAAAAAAAAAAACAGAATTAAACTACAAAGAAGAATAAAATAAAAAAGTATAATAAAGTATTACATTTATATACACATATTTTTTTGTATGAGACCACTAATATAATACAGTCTAAACAGCAAGAATGTTAGGGTTTTCTAACATGCTTGTACAAATAATGAGAAAGCAAAAATATATTTAGAAAGAAAAGAATGTATCTTTCTGCACAATATACTCACTGTGTTTCAGTTAATAGAAATATGTAGAACCCTGTATCTCACAGTTAGAAAACATACCTTGTTTGCTCATGAAAAATTTATAAAATGTAAATATTTTACAATATACACTAGAACTCTGAATAGTATCAAAAAACTAAGTACAAAAATAAACAAGAATTTTGAGTCTCTACAGCACACACCTGTATATTTGATTGATTACAAACAAAATGATGATGGAAATTTATGGAATATTCCATAGTGAAACAAATCTTTAAAACAACAACTGAAAACTTGGGGAATTTAGCTAAAGTAGTAATTAAAGAATATTAATAGACTTAAATGATGGACAATTTTAAACTAAATGGCCCACAAGCAAAAATACAAAGAGAAGACAACAGAACAGATCTTATGAAAATCCACAGTATAAACCTTAAAAAAAGCAACAAAATAGGCTTTGTGAAGATACAGATAAAAATTCTATAAACATAAATTAATGAATATAAAGCAAAATAGTCCAACAGGAACAAATAATTTTTCTTTGAAATAAAAATAACAAAATGGACAAAATATTAAGATAATCTAAACAATACTAAATAAATTACAAATAATGAATATTAGGAGTAAAAATAGGACTTAATTAGAAATGCTATTAGAAAATTTCTATTAAAAACAATAGAAATATTAAGAGTAATATATTTAATCCTTATAAAAGGAAATGGCAACCCACTCTGGTACTTTGCCTGGAAAATTCTGTGGACAGTGGAGCCTTGTGGGATATAATTTATAGGGTTACAAAGAGTTGGGCATGACTGAGTACTAACAATTTCATCACAATATATAAATTGTATAACATGTAAATTGGAAGTAAAAGCAAGCATAAAGACACACACACACACACACACACACACACAAAAACCTCCATGCATAGTTTTGTTAAATATGCTTGTGGCCACAAATTTAGATGTTTCCATAAACAAAAACAAAACAAAAAAGAAAAATTATGTGTGAATATCTGATGAATCATAAAAACAGACATTTTTAAAAGAGAATAATTTATGACTAACATGTACTTGAAAAGATGATTGGTTTCATTAATGAAAAAGTCACATGAAAATTAAAATAAAATTGCAAATATACAATTGATAAAAATCGGAAAGTATATAATTTTAGTGTGAATGTTGCAAAACAGAAACAGGATTATTTTTCTTGTTCACTGTGGGTAAAAAATAAAAAATGTCACTCTTCTGTAGCACAATCTGGAAGTACCTTGTTAAATTAAACATACTTAAGACTCATTAAAACTCATTACAACTATTGAATATTATTGCAAAGGCAAACTCTCATGTAAGTCTTAAGGCCACAAGCATGAAGCAGTTCTGTCTGTGATAGTATAAAATAAGAGGCAGCGTTTGAATAGACCAACAAATACTATATACTATTAAAGATGTTTTCAATATCAGATTCAATGTTCTACTTTCCTTGAGTTATAACAGTGATGTCATCTTCATTGGTATTAACCTCCTTCATGTATATATTCACATATGTATCTCCTAACTGGTATTTTAGGATTTTCTCAATTCAGTCAATAAACATAAATGTATTAAGATCTAACTTATTTGAAGATTTCCTCCTTGATGTTTTCATTATCTATTGAGGAATCATTGATTCAGTTCAGTTCAGTTCAGTTCAGTCTCTCAGTCGTGTCCGACTCTTTGCGACCCCATGAATCGCAGCACACCAGGCCTCCCTGTCCATCACCAACTCCCAGAGTTCACTCAGACTCACGTCCATCAAGTCAGTGATGCCATCCAGCTATCTCATCCTCGGTCGTCCCCTTCTCCCCCTGCCCCCAATCCCTCCCAGCATCAAAGTCTTCTCCAATGAGTCAACTCTTCACATGAGGTGGCCAAAGTATTGGAATTTCAGCTTTAGCATCATTCCTTCCAAAGAAATCCCAGGGTTGATCTCCTTAACAATGGACTGGTTGGATCTCCTTGCAGTCCAAGGGACTCTCAAGAGTCTTCTCCAACACCACAGTTCAAAAGCATCAATTCTTCAGTGCTCAGCCTTCTTCACAGTCTTGGAAAAACCATAAGTCCTCACAAAAAACAAGAGGATACTGTATCGTAGTTAACAATATCATACTCTTAACTTTATTTGTGCCTGCTTTCACTTATTTGAACATTTTTCTTCTCACTAATTCTGAATAATTTTGCTATTCAGTTATGACTGTGTATCTCCAGACATTTACATGTCATTTGTTCAGATTCTTATTTCTTATACCCTTGGCTTCAGCAATACGTGAACTGAGAAAATCCTGATGTTCAAGCTGGTTTTAGAAAAGGCAGAGGAACCAGGGGTCAAATTGCCAACATCGCTGGGATATCAAAAAAGCAAGACAGTTCCAGAAAAACATCTATTTCTGCTTTATTGACTATGCCAAAGCCTTTGACTGTGTGGATCACAATAAACTGTGGGAAATTCTGAGAGAGATGGAAATACCACAACACCTGACCTGCCTCTTGAGAAATCTGTATGCAGGTCAGGAAGCAACAGTTAGAATTGGACATGGACCAACAGACTGGTACCAAATAGGAAAAGGAGTACACCAAGCCTGTATATTGTCACCCTGCTTATTTAACTTATATGCAGAGTACATCATGAGAAACACTGGACTGGAGGAAACACAAGCTAGAATCAAGATTGCCGGGAGAAATATCAATAACCTCAGATATGCAGATGACACCACCCTTATAGCAGAAAGTGAAGAGGAACTAAAAAGCCTCTTGATGAAAGTGAAAGTGGAGAGTGAAAAAGTTGGCTTAAATCTCAACATTCAGAAAATGAAGATCATGGCATCTGGTCACATCACTTCATGGGAAATAGATGGGGAAACAGTGGAAACAGTGTCAGACTTTATTTTCTGGGGCTCCAAAATCACTGCAGATGGTGACTGCAGCCATGAAATTAAAAGATGCTTACTCTTTGGAAAGAAAGTTATGACTAGCCTAGATAGCATATTCAAAAGCAGAGAGATTACTTTGCCTACTAAGGTCTGTCTAGTCAAGGCTATGGTTTTTCCAGTAGTCATGTATGGATGTGAGAGTTGGACTGTGAAGAAGGCTGAGCACCGAAAAATTGATGCTTTTGAACTGTGGTGTTGGAGAAGACTCTTGAGAGTCCCTTGGACTGCAAGGAGATCCAACCAGTCCATTGTTAAGGAGATCAGCCCTGGGATTTCTTTGGAAGAATGATGCTAAAGCTGAAACTCCAATACTTTGGCCACGTCATGCGAAGATTTGACTCATTGGAAAAGACTCTGATGTTGGGAGGGATTGGGGGCAGGAGGAGAAGGGGATGACCGAGGATGAGATAGCTGGATGGCATCACTGACTTGATGGACGTGAGTCCGAGTGAACTCTGGGAGTCGGTGATGGACAGGGAGGCCTGGCGTGCTGTGATTCATGGGGTTGCAAAGAGTCGGACATGACTGTGTGACTAAACTGAACTGAACTGAACTAACCATTATTATCTTTGAAATTCATTCTAAAACTGTAATATTGTGCATATTAAGCCTTGATTATTTACATTAATGAAGCTCACAGCATTGATATTCTGAAACTTTTATGTTACAGAATTTTGTTTTTAAGCTAGTTTTATGTAGCAGCTCTCACAGGTAACCATGTCAACACTTTTAAATTCTGATTGATAGAAATTAGAAATCCATTTATTTGGGAGCCAATATTTCTGGATGTGTGTGTATGTATGTATGTGTGTGTGTGTGTGTGTGTGTGTGTGTGCACGCAGTTTGGATTGCTTGGAAAGTATAAAGAATTAGCATATATATTTATGCTATGTTGTTGTTGTTCAGTCCCTAAGTTGTCACCAACTCTTTGCCAACCTATGGAGTGCAGTATGCCTGGCTTCACCATCTCCCAGAGATTGCTCAAATTAATGTCCATTGAGTCGGTGATAGTATCTAATAATCTGATCCTCTGCTGCCCTCCTCCCCTTTTCAATTCAATTTTTCCCAGCATCTGGATATTTTTCAATGAGTCAGCTCTTCCCATCAAGTGGCCAAAGTATGTGAGCTTCAATTTCAGCATTAGTTCTTCCAATGAATATCCTTTATGATTGACTGGTTTCATCTCCTTGCTATTCAAGTGACTCTCAAGAGTCTTCTCCAGCATCACAATTCAAAAGCATCAGTTTTATGGCACTTAACCTTTTTATGGTCCAACTCTCACATCCGTGCAGCACTTTAACATCATAATCTTTTAAAATAACTTTTAAATAATCCTAAACAGAATTTTAAATAGCTCCACTAATTACATCATCTCCACTAGGTTTATTCATAACAATGTTACCTAAGGCCTATTCAACTTCATACTCCAGGATTCCTGGCTCTTTGTGAATGACCACACTATGGTGCTTATCTAAGTCATTAAGACCTCTTTTGTACAGTTGTATAGTGCTGTGTACCCTTGCCACATCTTAACCTCTTATGCTATTGTTAGGTACTTGCCATTTCTGTCCTTTATTGTGTCCATTCTTACATAAAATATTTCCTTGGTATCTCCAATTTTCTTGAAGAGCTTTCTAGTCTTTCCCATTCTAGTATTTTCCTCTACATCTTAGCTTCATTCATGAAAGCAGGCTTTTTTTTTTTTTTTAACCTCTCCTCACTATTCTCTGGAATTCTGCAGTCAGTTGAGTATATCTTTCCCTTACTCCCTTTCCTTCTCTTCTCAGCTATTTGGAAAGCCTCCTAAGGCAACAATTTTGCCTTCCTGGATTTCTTTTCCTTTGGGATGGTTTAGCTCACAACCTACTGTACTGTTATTAATTCCTGTCCGTAGTTTTTCAGACATTCTATCAGATCTAATCCTTTGAATCTATTTATCAACTCCAAGATATAATTATAAGGGATTTGATTTAGGTTGTACATGAATGGCCTTGTGGCTTTCCTTCAGTTCAGTTCAGTCCCTCAGTCATGACAGACTCTTTGCAACCCCATGAATCCCAGCATGCCAGGCCTCCAGGTCCATCACCAACTACCAGAATCTAATTAAACTCATGTCCATTGAGTCAGTGATGCCATCCAGCCATCTCATCCTCTGTCATCCCTTTCTCCTCCTGCCCCCAATTCCTCCCAGCATCAGAGTCTTTTCCAATGAGTCGTATTGGAGTTTCAGCTTTAGCATCAATCCTTCCAATGAATACCCAGGGCTGATCTCCTTCAGAATGGACTGGTTGGATACCCTTGCAGTCCAAGGGACTTTCAAGGGTCTTCTCCAACACTACAGTTCAAAAGCATCAATTCATTGGTGCTCAGCTTTCTTCTCAGTTCAACCATCACATCCATACATGACCACTGGAAAAACCATAGCCTTGACTAGACAGACGTTTGTCGGCAAAGTAACGTCTCTGCTTTTGAATATGCTATCTAGGTTGGTCATAACTTTCCTTCTAAGAAGTAAGTGTCTTTTAATTTCATGGCTGCAATCACCATCTGCAGTGATTTTGGAGCCCCAAAATATAAAGTCTGACACTGTTTCCACTCTTTCCCCATCTATCTCCCATGAAGTGATGGGACCAGATACCATAATCTTAGTTTTCTGAACGTTGATCTTTAAGCCAACTTTTTCACTCTCTTCTTTCACTTTCATCAAGAGGCTGTTTAGTTCCTCTTCACTTTCTGCCATAAGGGTGGTGTCATCTGCATATCTGAGGTGATTGATATTTCTCCCTGCAATCTTGATTCCAGCTTGTGCTTCTTCCAGACCAGCTTTTCTCATGATGTACTCTGAGTATAAGTTAAATAAGCAGGGTGACAATACACAGGCTTGATGAATTATTTTCCTATTCGGAACCAGTCTGTTGTTCCATGTCCAGTTCTAACTGTTGCTTCCTGACCTGCAGATAGGGTTCTCAAGAGGCAGGTTAAGTGCTTTGGTATTCCCAACTCTTCCAGAATTTTCCACAGTTTATTGTGATCCACACAGTCAAAGGCTTTGGCATAGTCAATAAAGCAGAAAGAGATGTTTTTCTGGAACTCTCTTGCTTTTGCCATGATCCAGCAGATGTTGGCACTTTGATCTCTGGTTACCCTGCCTTTTCTAAAACCCCTTGAATGTCTGAAAGTTCACAGTTCACGTATTGCTGAAGCCTGGTTCAGAGAATTTTGAGCATTACTTTACTAGCATGTGAAATGAGCGCAATTGTGCGGTAGTTTGAGCATTCTTTGGCATTGCCTTTCTTTGGGATTGGAATGAGAACTGACCTTTTCCAGTCCTGTAGCCACTGCTGAGTTTTCCAAATTTTCTGGTATATTGAGTGCAGCACTTTCACAACATCATCTTTCAGGATTTGAAATAGCTCCACTGGAATTCCATCACCTCCACTAGCTTTGTTCATAGTGATACTTTCTAAGGCCCACCTGACTTCACATTCCAGGATGTCTGGCTCTAGGTGAGTGATCACATCATTGTGATTATCTGGGTCATGATGATATTTTTTTCTACAGTTCTGTGTATTCTTACCGCCTCTTCTTAATATCTCCTGCTTCTGTTAGGTCCATACCATTTATGTCCTTTATTAAGCCCATCTTTGCAGGAAATCCTTACTTTCTTCAACTTTAGCCTGAAATTTGCAATAAGGAGCTCATTATCAGAGCCACAGTGAGGCCCAGGTCTTGTTTTTTGCTGGAAATGGAATGTCTACCCACTTGAGCATTCTAGACAGTGTACTTCCAAGGACAGAGGAGCCTAGTGGGCTATAGTCCATGGGGTTGCAATGACTGAGGAATTAACACTTTTACTTTTTAATATTCTGTCTAGGTTTGTCATAACTGCCTTCCAAGGAGCAAGTATCTTTTAATTTCATGGCTGCAGTCACCATCCACTGTAATTTTGGAACCCAAGAAAATAAAATATTTCACTGTATCTACTTTTTCCCCTTCTATTTGCCATGAAGTGATGGGACTCTATGCCATGATCTTAGTTTTTTGACTTTAGAATATTAGGCCAGCTTTTTCACTCCCATGTTTCCAATACATCAAGAGGCTCTTTAGTTTCTTTACTTCCTGCCATTAGGGTGGTATCATCTGCATATCTGAGGTTGTTGACATTTCTCCAGGAAATCCTGATTCCATCTTGTGACTCAGCCAGTCAAGTATTTCACATGATATTCTCTGCATATAAGTTAAATAAATAGGGTGACCATATACAGCCTTTGTGTACTCCTTTCCCAATTTTGAATCAGTCCATTGTTTCATGTCCAATTCTAACTGTTGCTTCCTGACCTGCATACAAGATTCTTAGGAGACTGAGTGGGTTGCTGGGAGCCAGCGTGAGGAATTCCACCCATGACAAGGTCATGCGACAGAGCTCTGAGGGCAAGGCTAATCAGACCTCAGGTTTTCCCCCTGGAATTTCCTGAGCATCCACCACACACACACCCCCCCCCCCCCGCCAAAAAAAAAAAAAAGAATCTGCCTGTTTTTCCACTCTTCTGACATTCTCTGGAAAAAAGTCAATTCAGGGCTTTAGTCTTCTGCATTTGAAAGAGTGTTTCAATCCAAAAACCCCTCTGATGGCTTTCTAGCTTGCCTGCAGGACTCGTACAGCTGCGCATGTGATTGTTTGAGGCCTCCTGACCGCAGGAGGCACAGGAAGCTTAAAACATCCTAGGAATGCAGGGACTTCTGAGGAGTCAAAATCATTAGAATAGGACTGATTAAAGGTTTCATTTGTTGAGCCTATACTTGCTGCCAAATTTTCATATCCTTTATTTTTAGATATAGTTGGTATATAGAAAAACAGGCAGCAGACCTGGTATTAGCAACATTAGATCTTTGAGTTAAGTACCTTCTTTGTTATAACCCACTGCGCCTTTGTTCTACAGAGATGTAAGTTTAGTGCTTTAAGGAGATGCAGATTAAAAAAAACACTTCAGGGGAAACGAAATTAACATTCATTAAGGAAGAGAGCCAAAAAGTGTTAACAAGCCTCTTGGCCAGAAGATAATGTAAATCACCTGAGACCTTTTGTATACAAAAAGATATATAGAAAGAGTCTGGGCTGCTAAGGCTACATAATTTTGTATTACTCATTGATCTCTATGTATAATCAAAAGTATAAAATGCCTTGAAGGACAATAGAAGGTGAGCCAGTGGCTGGACTGGTTTCCCCCATGTCTCCTCTTTACTCTAATTCAGGCTGAATTCCCATCTGGGGCCTGGAGGCTCACTATGTCTACTTCCTTGTCCCGGCTTTTAAGATCCCTAAGAGAGAGAGCCGAAGGTGGGGCACTCTCTGATATTCAAACGGGCGTATTCAAACGGGCGCCGGCAGCCTAACGTAGATGGTGCAAGCTCCTTGTCTGGAGCTTTATTGGTTTTCCACGTAACCCAAGTTAATCAGCCTCTGCTCTCCACTTAATTTTCCTACTACACTATTTCTTCCTAATCTAATCTTATATTAATAAATAAAAAAGTTTTTCTCACGCCAACGCCGTCCCCACTTAGAATTCCCTGGATCCACCAGGGCTGGACCCCGGCAGTGGGTGGTCTGATATTCCCTTCCCTTATAAGAATATTCCACAGTTTGCTGTGATCTACAAAGTGTTTCATATAGTCAATGAAGCACAAGTAGATATTTTTCTCAAATTCCCTTCTTTTCTCTACTATCCAAGGAATTTTGGCAATTTGATTCCTGGTTCCTCTGCCTTTGCTAAGCCCAACTTGTACATCTGGAATTTCTCAGTGCATACACTGCTCTAGCCTAGCTTGAAGGATTTGGAGAATAATCTTGCTGCCATGTTAAATGGGAAAAATTGTCCTGTAGTTCGAACATTCTTTGGCATTGCCCTTCTTTGGGATTGTAATTAAAATTGATTGTTTCCAGGCTTTTTGCTGGTTTATTGAGTACAGCACTTTAACAGCATAATCTTTTAGGACTTTAAATAGCTCTGCTGAAATTCTATAACCTCCATCAGCTTTGTTCATAGTAATACTTACTAAGGCCCACTTGACTTCACACTTCAGGATATCTGGTTCTTGCTGAGGAACCACAACATCATGATTATCTAGGCTTAAGATAACTTTTGCACAGTTCTTTGATGCATTCTTGGCACTTCTTAATTTCTTCTTCCTCTTTTTGGTCCTTTACCATTTCTGTACTTTAGAGTGCTCATTCTTGTATGAAATCCTTGCTTGGTATCTCCAATTTTCTAGAAGCAATCTCTAGTCTTTCCCATTCTATTACATTCTTCTATTTCTTTGCAATGTTCAAAGACTTCTTACTCTCCTTGCTCTTCTCTAGAACTCTCCATTCAGTTGAGCTTTCCTTTCTCCCTTGCTTTTCCATTCTCTTTTTTCCTCAGCTATTTGCAAAGCCTCCTCAGATGGCCACTTCGCCTTCTTGCAATTCTTTTTCTTCAGGATGGTTTTAGTCACTGCCTCCTGTATAATGTTATGAACCTCTCTCTATAATTCTTTAGGCACTCTATCAGATCTAATTCTTTGAATCTATTTGTAATCTCCACAGAATAATAATCATAAGGGATTGATTTTTAGGGCATACCTGAATGGCCTAGTTGTTTTCCCTACTTACCTCAAATTATGTCTGAATTTTGCAATAAGGATTTCATGATTTGAGTCACACTTAGCCCCAGACTTTGATTTTGCTAATGGTATAGAGCTTCTCCATCTTCAGCTACAAAGATTATAATCAATCTGCTTGTAGTATTAACCATTTGGTGATGTCCATGTGTAAAGTTGTCTCTTGTATTGGAAAAAGGCATTTGCTAAGACCAATGTTTTCTCTTGACAAACTCTGTTAGACTTTGTCCTGCTTCATTTTGTACTCAAAAGCCAAATTTGCCTATTAATCCATGTATCTCTTTAATTCCTATTTTTGCATTCTAATCTCCTATGATGTCTTTTTTTGCTATTAGTTCTAGAAGATCTTTTATGGTTTTATAGAATCAGTCCACATGAGCTCTTCAGCATCAGTGGTTAAGGCATAGACTTCTGTTACTCTGATGCTGAATGGTCTGCCTCAAATGAATTGAGATCATTCCAACATTTTTGAGATTGTATCCAAGTAGTGCATTCTGGACTGTTTTGTTGATTATGAGGGCTACTCCATTTCTTCTAAGGAAATCTTGCTCACAATAGTAGATATAATCATCATTTACATTAAATTCACCCATTCCAGTTCGTTTTAGTTCACTGATTCCTAAGATGGTAATGTTCACTCTTGCCATCTCCTGCTTGATCACATTCAATGTAAACTAACTCATGGACCTAATATTTCAGGTTACTATGCAATATTGTTCTTTATAGCACTGGACTTTACTTCCAGTGCCAGACATATCCACAACTGAAAATCATTCCTCCTTTGATTCTGCTGTTTCATTCTTTCTGGAGCTTAGCGATTGTCCTCTCCTTTCCCCCATAGCACAGTGGACAACTTCGGACCTGCGGAGCTGATCTTTCAGTGTCAAATCTTTTGGCCTTTTCATAATGTTTATATGAATTTAATGAACATAAAAGTATATTGTTTTGTTGTTAGTTAGTGTTTGGTATTCATATGGAAGTGATGAAACTTTATCTTGAATGATCAGTTGCTTTTTATGTCATTTACTTGTCACTAGGAACCTAGATAGCATGTTGAAAAGCAGAGACATTACTTTGCCAACAAAGGTTTGTTTAGTCAAGGCTATGGTTTTTCCAGTGGTCATGTATGGATGTAAGAGCTGGACTATGAAGAAGGCTGAGAACTGAAGAATTGATGCTTTTGAACTATGGTGTTGGAGAAGACTCTTCAGAATCCCTTGGACTTCAAGGAGATCCAACCAGTCCATTCTGAAGATCAGCCCTGGGATTCCTTTGGAAGGAATGATGCTAAAGCTTGATGGCATCACTGACTCAATGGACATGAGTTTGAGTGAACCCTGGGAATTTGTGATGGACAAGGAGGCCTGGCATTCTGTGATTCATGGGGTCGCAAAGAGTTGGACACAACTGAGTGACTGAACTGAACTGAAGTGCTGGTTAAGAAGTATTTAGAATTTAATCAATCACCCTTGATCTCTTATTATTTGTAGAAGTTTTAAAGAACAATAACTTATATGTATGGCTGATGTGTGACCTCTTCATCAATATTCTATTTTCATAATCTCATACTCAATTGGCTGCAGTTTTCTACAAGAGGAAGTTGATCCCACTCCAATTGATCTGCATTCTCTTCAATACATGGAAAAATTCCACAAGGATTCATAATTGTCTTTTTCCATTATGCCAGTTCCATGCCCTTTTAGAAATCTGGTTTCTAAATTTGCTTTATAATACAGCTATGCCAATGGTGTTCTCATTTACTGCATTGATGATAAAGGTCAGTCTTTCTCTCCAAGGAGTGCTTAAGAACTGAACATGCCTTTGAAGTCCAGAAGCATTTCAGCCACTAGAAGTAAAATAACCTTTTTAATAAAACATTTCTGCTTAAAGATATGTGAAAGCGTTGGAAAAGAATAACTTCATGTTTAATTGACCACATGAAGTTTCCACTTGAACTCAGTTGTCCTGTCCTGTTTTATGCATATTTGTGTCATTAGACTCCTTAGAGCAGATAGATTTGGAAAAAAGATAAATGGAAATAAAGTGTATAAAAATTGTTTTAATTTGCATTTGTGGGTCAGTTCATAACCTAAAATAGCAAAATTGCAACCAAAAGAATTTCTCAGTCATGGAGATTTTGATTTGATTTGATTTGAGATTTTGATTTGGATTTAAATTCATGTAGCATATAGGCACTTAGTAAGATGTGTAAATGAATAGAAAATAATCAACATGTGCAATAGATTTGTTATTTATATTAAGGAAGTGGGATATTAAGGGATGATTCAGCCAGTCATTATATGTAAGATGAAAAAAAAAAAAAAAAACAACAACAAAAAACTTAATCAAAACTGTTTAATTTAAAAAAATAAATGTCTTGTCCAACAAACATCTTGGTCAATCCCCTACCCTCCTCCGGTTCTTTGAACAGGTAGAAGTTTCAGATATCTGAGACTCTATAGGTGGCCTGGAATTATTATTGCTGATATAGATGAAAGGTTGTTGAATTGCACAAAGACTCCAGGATTCTCGCCCCTGGAGGAGAAAAATTCAATCCGGGGCCAGAGACGAGGCTTGATCACTCAGAGCTTTTGTGTAATAAAGTTTTATTAAAGTATAAAGGAAATAGAGAAAGCTTATGACATAGGCATCAGATGGGGGCAGAAAGAGTACCTCCCTGCTAGTCTTCAGCTGGATGTTATATAGTCACTAGCAGTCTGTTAATGAAAGAAAGAAATGTCTTAAAACTCAGAATGGCACTAGGCCCCTCACCCATAAGATGCATTTTGGGATAATCTTGGCACCAAATGGCTCATCCTGTGCCATAAAATGATTAACTTGAATCTTGAAGAAGGGTAGATCAGCATATAAATGGTTTCATTTACATAGATAAGGGGAACAATATCTGAGGATAACATACTGGCTTGTCAAGTAGGTTCTGAGCCAAGAGGAGAACCACTTGAAGACAGATTTTGGGGTAAATGTAAAGTACATTAGCATAGCTTAAGACAAACATTTCCATAAGAAAAAGGCATTGGTTATCTCTAGGTTTGAGAATAGTTAACTTCAGGTGAAACCAGGTATCATTATGGCAACACAGTATTTTAAGAGAAACATCCTTTTAAATTCATATAAAGAAGGAAAAAACAAATATCGCTAGTTTGTTTCCTCCTGCCGCTTAAGAGAGATATAAATGTCTGACACTTGCAGGCTATTTCCTCCCTTTGGAGACCCCTGGCCTTCCTGCCTGTTACCCTCTCATATACATATTACTCAAAGGTTACAAAGCAAATGACATATTGAATTACAAAAAACTGCAACCCTAAAATTTCCAGAGAATAATATAAAAATTGCAGAAAGTAGTCACTTTACTGATATCTGTTCTAGGCATTTAGGAAATTTTTTGAAAATTTAGTTTGCACTTTCCCTTTAAGAGATTGAACTGATCATATATATTGATTTCTCTCCTGAATTTATGGGAACTTATATGTTTGAAAAGTACTACTATGAGATTGATGACTGTAAAGAGCTATTTCAGGGTATAATTTTACCTTAGTTGTTTTAAAAATAAATTTATTTATTTATCATTTTTTTTAATTGAAGAAGGAAAAACACCCCAAAGGTAGAACTTAAAAATAAGCAAAAGCGAAGAAATGTGATTAAATACCTTAATGTATAACATTTTAGTTGACAACAAATTAGCAGCATCTACACTATGATGTGATTACAATCAGCTAAGACACGGGTTCCCTGATAGGGCTTATCTGATAGTTCACTTTGTAAAGAATCTGCCTGCAATTCAGGAGATCCTGGTTTGATTCCTGGGTTGGGAAGATCCACTGGAGAAGGGATAGGCTACCTGCTACAGTATTTTTGAGTTTCCCTTGTGGCTCAGCTGGTAAAGAATCTGCTGGCAATGCAGGAGACCTGGGTTCAATCCCGGGGTTCAATCAATGTGTTGGGAAGATCCCCTGGAGAAGGGAAAGGCTACCCGCTCCAGTATTATGGCCTGGAGAATTCTATGGACTGTATAGTTCATGGGGTGGCAAAGAGTCGAACATGACTGAGTGGCTTTCACTTTAAGATTTGGGTTGGGGGTGACCAAACTGTTAGAAAGTACAAAGTGAAGTCGCTCAGGCGTGTCTGGCTCTTTGTGACCCCATGGACTGTACCCTACCAGGCTCCTCAGTCCGTGGAATTTTCAGGCAAGAGTATGGGAGTAGGTTGTCATTTCCTTCTCCAGAGGATCTCCCAGACCCAGAGATTGAACCTGGGTCTTTCACATTGTGGGCAGACGCTTGACGTCTGAGCCACCAGGGAAAAACAAACTGATCTCATAAAAAAAATATCAGCTGAACATCAAATCAATATGGCTCTGTAAGGAACCTTATATTCAACACAGGATGCTTATATACCTAACTTTGACCAGAACTGTACTGTTTAGGAAGAATAGCTTGGCTAACATATGGACCTCTGCCAGATTTCTCTTTTCATGGTATTCTCTAGGCAAGAATACTGGACTGAGTTGTCATTTCCTTGTCCGGGGAATATTCCTTACCCAGAGATTGAACCTGAGTCCCTTGTCTCCTGCAGTGGCAGGTGGGTTCTCCAACACTAATGTCATCTAGGAAATTGTAAGGAGTTTATAAACAAGAGAAAAAAGGATAGAATAGGGGTGGGAGATGAGGAATATGTGCTTTTTTGTAATTTTACGTACTCACAGATTTATTTAAATTGTGGTCTGCACCAAGACAGCCAAGTTAAGACAATTCAGTAGAACTTGTAGAGGGACAGATTTGAAAATTAATTTATCTCATTAGAGTCACCAGCAAAATCTTGTGAGATTGAATTCTCCAGGCTAGGCTGATTACTTGCCATGGATATAGTTGAGATGCCTGTGATAGTATGATGGCTTGACAAGATCACCATAACTTTTTCTAATTCTGAGAGCCCAGAATTTTCTATAACAACTTGGATATTATTAATACATATTAAATATAACACATATTTTATTTTATACTTTATATGTTGGGTTCTTAGTGTCTTTATTAAAGAAGGAAAATTCTTCTAAATATAATGTGTGATAGTGAATTCTATGTAGTTTATTTTCTAATATTTCTGAATCAAATTGCATATGAAAAAAGTTTAAAAAATTAAATGTATACTGAGAAGAAATTGCATTTATAGAGCTAGCTTTATAAAAATTTAATACACCATTAATTGCACAATGATGTTGTTGTTCAGTCGCTCAGTCATGTCCAACTTTTTGTGACCCCCTAGATTGCAGCACACCAGGCTTCCCTGTCATTAACTATCTTCCAGATTTTGCTCAAACCCATGTCCACTGAGTCAGTGATGCCATCCAATCATTCCATCCCCTGTCACTCCCTTCTCCTCCCATCTTCAATCTTTCTCTGCTTTAGGGTCTTTTCCATGAGTTGGCTCTTTGCATTAGGTGGCCAATATATTCGGGCATCAGCTTCAGCATCAGTCCTACCAATGAATATTCAGGATTGATTTCCTTTAGGACTGACTGGTTTGATATCCTTGCAAACTACATATAAGTAATTACAAAACATTATTTGCTGAAGAAAATTTTAAAAATATTTCTGCCTAGTTTGAGGAGTTGGGGTGGATTTTCCTGAGGAAATGACACAAAAACTGTATTCCAAATAATGATTAGGAGATAACAAGGAAAAGGTGAAGAAGATAATTGTTTGGGAGGGGACCAGAGCCTTTCAGGCAAAGGCAGCTGATGTCCAAAACTTTCATTTGGAGGAGAGCATGTCAAAATAGGGAAATGAATAACCTAGGAAATTTAAAAAATCTAGAGAAGGAAGGAAATAAACATACTAGAGGGCCAAAGTGTAATTCATAAGGCATACTATGAGCCAGTAAAGGCTATGATTGTTTACTTTTATCAAAATGAGAAAGTGTTAGATGACACAAAGTAGGAGATTTTTTGTATTTTTGCTTGTTTATTGTTTTTCTAAAAATCTATTATTAATTAGGGAGGAGTAAACGTAAATAGCTGGAATTAAGATTTCTGGGAGAAATATCAATAAGCTCATACATGCAGATGATACCATGCTTATGGCAGAAAGTGAAGAGGAACTAAAAAGCCTCTTGATGAAAGTGAAAGAGGAGTGTGAAAAAGTTGGCTTAAAGCTCAACATTCAGAAAACTAAGATCATGGCATCTGGTTCCATCACTTCATGGGAAATAGATGGGGAAAGAGTGGAAACAGTGTCAGACTTTATTTATTTGGGCTCCAAAATCACTGCAGATGGTGATTGCAGCCATGAAATTAAAAGACGCTTACTCCTTGGAAGGAAAGTTATGACCAACCTAGATAGCATATTCAAAAGCAGAGACATTACTTTTCCAACAAAGATCCGTCTAGTCAAGGCTATGGTTTTTCCAGTGGTCATGTATGGATGTGAGAGTTGGACTGTGAAGAAAGCTGAGCACCAAAGAATTGATGCTTTTGAACTGTGGTGTTGGAGAAGACTCTTGAGAGTCCCTTGGACTGCAAGAAGATCCAACCAGTCCATTCTAAAGGAGACCAGTCATGGGTGTTCATTGGAAGGACTGATGCTAAAGCTGAAACTCCAATACTTTGGACACCTCATGAAAAGAGTTGACTGATTGGAAAAGACTCTGATACTGGGAGGGATTGGGGGCAAGAGGAGAAGGGGACGACAGAGGATGAGATGGCTGGATGGCATCACCGACTTACATGAGTTTGGGTGAACTCTGGGAGTTGGTGATGGACAGGGAGGCCTGGTGTGCTGTGATTCGTGGGGTCGCAAAGAGTCAGACACGACTGAGGGACTGAACTGAAGTGAAGTGTAAATACATTAGCCTGGATAGATTATTAAGTGAGATCATTTCATTTCTAGTTCAATTATGTCCTGGATAAAGAATAGATAGACTTGGTAGAGACAAGAGAGATACTTAGGTTATAAAACTGCTAGAAATGGAACAGCTTTTTATATATTAAAACCCTAAAATTTATTTTCTTTCAAAATATTCTTAACTTTATATGGAACTTTGTAACACTGAGTTCTCAAAGCAATCTAAATTAAGGCTGACAACTGCAGTAATCTATAGTTTCTATGGAAACAGTGGTCCTCAAGTAGCTCTGGCTTTTGATGTTTGCAAGAGAGGCTGACCTGTAGTTGAAATACATGTACTCTAGGTGTGTTTACCCAGCTTCTGAACATTCTCAGTGTGTTGGCAAAGGTATATTTCCACAATCATTTTTTATTTCATTTATGAAAACAGTCTTTGATGACTGCCCTTGTTACCTGTCTTGTAACCTTGCCCTTAGCTAGAAATACAGAATATTGATTTTGATGAATTATTCAGAACTTCACCATACTGTGTTTGTATGTGTTGAGAACATCAAGAAGAATATATTCACTGATAAATATGGGTCTTCTCTGTGGGTCACTTGAAGTGTTTCACTCGCTTAATCTGTGAGTAACATACCAAAATGGCAACCCTGAAAGTTTTAGTGTTTATCCAATCCCTATTTAAAAAGGGAGTAGTTAGTGAGGGGATAAAATAGTCTAGTTGCTAGAGGTAATATTGTCATTAATTGGATTCAGTTGGCTTAGCAAGCCAATCCACCAAATGCATATATGTTGCCTGGATAAAATATCTTCCAAAATGCTTGCCTGCCTTGTCTTTGATTCCAGTATCACTATAATGTTTTTATACCAGCATTGTATGTACACACACAGTTAGTCCCTTGGTATTTCTGGGGGATTGGTTCTAAAATTCATGGTGGATACCAAAATCTGTGGATGCTAAAGACTCCAAGAGCAGCCAGCCCTCCAACTCTGTGAGTTTCATATCAAACGATTTAGAGGATCACAGATGAAAATTCTGATCTCAGTTTGGTTGAGTAGGTGGATGCAAAACCCACAAATAAGGTTTGAGTATATATTTATGGAAAAAATGCATGCATAAGTTCATCTGCTCTGTTCAAACCCATTGTTTAAGGATCAACTATATATGCAGTTGTGTTTTTGTTTAGTTGCTGAGTCATGTCTGACTCTTTGAGACCTCATGGACTCTAGCCCACCAGGCTCTTCTGTCTATGAGATTTTTCCAGTCAAGAATGCTACAGTGAGTTACCATTTCCTTCTCCGGGGCATCTTGTTGACCTAGAGACTGAACCCACGTCTCCTGCACTGCATTGGCAGGCATTCTTTACTGGTGAGCCACAGGGGAGCCTATATATATCTATACATATATATCAAATCTGACTAATGTAATATTTTATTATCAGAATTCCAACAAAAAAAAAACCCTAATTCTATAAACCATATAAACCATGACTTAATCACATACACCATGGGACAGATTTCAAGGAGCATCCACTCAATTCTTTCTTATTGTAATCATTTTCTATTGGTGCTGTCAAAAATGATTGTGAACTTAATTACTTAATATAGATTGCTTATCTTGTAATTATGTAGGTTAGAAATGTGACACAGGTCTCTCTGGGCTAAAATTAAGGTATTATCAAGGCTGTGTTCTCTTCTGGAGGCTCTAGAAGATCTACCTGCTTGGTTTTTCTAGACTCTAGGGGCACCTGAATTCCTTGGTTTGTGGTCTTTGGTCCACCTTTAAAGGCATCACCCTCATTGTAGACCAACACTTAACTGTCTGAATCACCATGGAAGTCCAACAATAAGATGAGATCTTCTAACAGTGCTATCTCTATGATCCTGTTTCTGTTGTTGAACTTCTTTCTCTGACTATGGATAGGAAAGCTTCTTTGCTTTTTCCTGTCTCAAGGTCCTTAACCTTAATCACATCTGCAAAGTTAGCCTTTCCGTGTGAATAACACATACACAGGCTCCTGGGGTTAGAATATGGACATCCTTTGAGAACCATCATTCTCCCTACCACATTTATAATCTACTTACCTTGAAATCTGGTGAAATTTTAAATCAAATTGATAAACTGACAACTAAAAACAGCTCTTTCAATGTCAGAATTTTTTATTAATTATAATAACAAATTATTATGCAAATATAATGAGATCTTAAAAAGTCAAAAGTTTTCTCAGATTTTATCATGATAAGTTTAATTCTCACAACAACTCTATGAAATAAGTTAAATTTATCACCTACATTTCAAAAATGATATAGCATGAATATCATGCTATAGCAATAGTAGCTTGAATGGGTTAAATAACTTGCCAACATCAGACTGAGTTATCACATAAATAGCCATATTAGATAAAGTACTAGATTCGTTTTTAAAGACGTACGAGGTGGGAGTTTAAATAATAGTTACTGCCCTTCTGAAGGAAGCAAACTATGGCACAAAATGCTTTCTACTTTGTTTTTGTTTACAAATGATCCAGATGTGTCCCATCCTTTGTCTGCTAGCTACTTCCACCTCTCTTAACCCTGCTACTTAGAGGAAGCGAAATCTAAGTAGAAAAGTAGATGTTAAACAAGAATCGCTCATGAATTGACCTGACATCAGGATTCTCAGCATTCTAATACATCCAGAATTTACACTGTGGAAATTAAAATAATTTCTGCAACTATAATTTGGTAACCCTTCTTATTAATTCTTGAAGGTGGTTAGGTATTCAAATTTATTAAGACAGCAAAATAGTTTTATTAAAATTACTGAAATCAAGTAAGATTTACTAAAGTATTATGGATAATTATATAGGACTAATTTGTGTTCTTAATTATTTTTATTTTATGATAGAAAATGTATTTAACAGGCAAAATTGCAATCAACATACACAAATATATTTTTATAAGAAGTTGAGCCCTAAAGGCTGACCACTGCTTTGTGCTTTTTATTTTTTTTAAACATTTTTTGTACTGTGGCATAACTGATAAACAATGTTGTGATAGTATCAAGTGAACAGCAAAGGGGCTCAATCATATATATATATACATATATATATATATATATATGTATGTATATACACACACACACACCCTTTCAACATATATAGTTGAGCTCAACCACACATATACATACATATATATATATGTATGTATGTATATATATACACACGCACACACACATAACACATTCCCCCCTAAAATACCCTCCCATCCAGGTTGTCATATGACACTGAACAGAGTTCCATGTACTATACAGTAGATCCTTATTGGTTATCCATTGTAAATATAGTGGTGTGTACATGTCCATCCCAAACTCCCTAACTATCTCCTCCTACATCCCTCCCACTGAAAACCTTAAGTTCATTCTCTAAGTCTGTGAGTCTTTATCTGTTTTGTAAGTAAGTTCATTAGTAATATTTATTTTTGGATTGCACACATAAGGGATGTTAAATGATATTTCTTATTTCTGTCTGACTTACTTCCCTCAATATGACAAGTAAGGTCACAGGTCTTAGGTCTCTAGGTCTATCCATGTTACTGCAAAAGGTATTATTTCGTTCTTTATAATGGCTGGGTAATAGTCCATTTTATATATATATATATACACACACACATATACATATATATATATATATGTCTCTCTATATATAAATGTCTATCATGTTGATAGACATTTAGGTTGCTTTCATGTCCTGGCTGTTGTAAACAGTGTTACAATGAACATTGGTGTGGGTGTATACTTTCAGATCATCCTTTCAGATCATCCTTTCCTCCAGATATACATCCAGGAATGAGATTAGAGTGTCATATTGTAGTTTGATTTTTAGTTTTTTAAAAAACCTCCATAGTGTTATCCATAATGGCTGGACCAATTTACATTCCCACCAAGAATGTAGGAAGGCTCCCTTCACTCCACGCTGTCTCTAGTATTTATTGTTTATGAATATTTTGATAATAGCCATTCTGACTGGTGTAATGTAATATCTTATTATATCTGTATCCCAGAATAATGCAAAGAAGAACAGAAATAAGCAAATGGGACCTATTTAAACTCAAAAGCTTTTGCACAGCAAGGAGAAAAACAAAATGAGAAGACAATTCACACAGTGGGAGAAAATATTTGCAAATGATGTGATGGACAAGGGATTATCTTACAAAATTTACAAACAACTGAAGACACTTAGTATCAAAGCAAACAACCCAATCAACAAAGGGGCAGAAGACCTAAATAGACAGTTCTTGAAAAAATGACATACAGATGGCCAAGAGGCACATGAAAATATGTTAAATATCACTAATTATTAGAGAAATGCAAACGAAAGCTACAATGAGATACACTAATTTAAAAATATTCCAATTAGTTCTCATAGATGTTGATGCAAATTTATTGCCAAATATGTTTGACAAAATAGAATAATATATGCCTGGTGGGAAATATGTCTTTCACTGTGAATTTCTTCATTAATAAATGATATTCTGGGTCCTGAAAAGTTTGTGTAGGTAAGACTATTTTCTGAAGCAGTGTATGTTTAAAGAAACTTTAGATATTGGCCTCACATTTTTGAGTAATCCTTTTCTTTGACTTTAGCTCATTAAAGATCTAATTTCTGTCACTTCTGACATTACTAATCATGTGTCTGAACAAAGTTTATGGGATAGGCTAGGGATGATCGTGGGGCTCCCTGGTGGTTCAAATAGTTAAGAGTCTGCCTGCAGTGAGGGAGACCTGAGTTTGATCCCTAGGTCAGGAAAATCTCCTGGAGAAGGGAATTGCTACCAAGTCCAGTATTGTTGCCTGAAGAATTCCATGCAGCCTGGTGGGCTACAGTCCATGGTCACAAAGAGCCAAACATGGCTGAGTGATCAACACTTCTACTTTTCACTGACTCTATGGATCTTTATGAGCAAAATGTAATACACACAAAGGTATGATCATATCTAGTTATTATAATATAATCATTAATAGCAATAAGACTGTCTTTTTAACATTTATTTATTTATTTTAATTGGAGGTTAATTACTTTACAATACAATAGTCATTTTTGCCATACATTGACATGAATCAGCCATGGTTGTACATGTTGAAAGTGATAATATTTGAGTGTTCATTTTCAAATAAAGTAAGCATTCTAAATACAAGAGTAGAAAACCTTATTTTTGTCATATGTTTGTGATTTGTGTCATTTATATTAAGATATTTAAATTAATTAGAATCCAATATAAATAAAAGTTAAATTTAAAAGATATATATGTTTTCATACAAATAAAATGCTACAGTAATTAATAATTCTTAAATTAAATAGAATAATTTAATATAAAGTAAATTATTATTACTGTTATAAATAATAAATAATAGCAAATATGAATATCAATGGACTGTCATAGCTATATATATTTAAAAACAAAATATTCGAACCAAATATATTCATAATATTAAAAATAATATTGGAAAGTCCAGGTTCGATGCATGATACTGGATGCTTGGGGCTGGTGCACTGAGATGACCCAGAGGGATGGTACGGGGAGCGAGGACAGACGGGCTTCAGGATGGGGAACACGTGTATACCTGTGGTGGATTCATGTTGATGTATGGCAAAACCAATAAAATATTGTAAAGTAATTAACCTCCAATTAAATAAATAAATTTATATTAAAAAAAGAATAATGTATATTGTATTATAGCATAGAGTCTTTGTTAAATTATTTGTAGTGAAGTGAAGTGAGTGAAGTGAAAGTCGCTCAGTCTTATCCAACTCTTTGCGACCCAGAATTCTTCAGGCCAGGATACTGGAGTGGATAATCTTTCCCTTCTCCAGGGGATCTTCCCAACCCAGGGACTGAACCCAGGTCTCCCTCATTGTGGGCAGATTTTTTTACCAGCTGAGCCAAAAGGGAAGCCCAAGAATACTGGAGTGGTTAGCCTATCTCTTTTCCAGGGGATCATCCCAACCCAGGAATTGAACCGGCGTTTCCTGCATTGCAGGTAGATTCTTTACCAACTGATCTATCAGGGAAGCCTGAGCATTAAATGCAAAAATTTGAATAATATACTCTTTTATAGCTCTACTTCAGTTTTAGTTGTTTAGTTTTATGTAGATGATAAATCTTTGAAGAAAATGCCTTGTTTGAGGATATATTATATCTTGGGAGGATAAAAGACAGATTGGCAACTGGCTGCTTCAAATTTTGATGAGAGGGAGAGAAACAGGAAGATGTTAACAACCTCTTCAATCTAGATATGATTAATCATGTTAACAGATATGAAGAAAATAAGAAATTATACTAGACCTGTGAAATACCCCAAACAGTTTGCTTTTCCTGATCAAACTTCAAAGCAACATTCAAGAATTCTTTAGAAAGATAATTTTTTCACAGTGCAATGCTGAATACATGTTAATTACTTTTGTTCATTGCTTATAGTTATAAACTGAAGTCTAATAATTTGGTGGTAACATCTGCATCAGCAGTGCTCTGTACCCAGAAAGGTAGTCAAAATAAACTTTGTTTTCTCTCTAAAACATTTGGAGATGAACACCAATGAGGGTTATATGTTTATCTCAGTGACCACAGGGATAACCCAACAATAGAGTTGACAAAAGAAGCCTTCAAGTTCAACTACTAAAATAGGAATTTAATCATGGTAGTTGAAATGAATAACATCTGAAAGTTATTCTCAATCCCAATTATCATTACCAGTTACCATTCCTCAGCGTTGGTGTTTTGCCAGTCCTACAATTAATAAGCTGCACAAGGCAAACTATAGAGTTTTATTTTATGCAACTCTCCAACTTACTTTGAAACACTGAAGTCACTTTTCTCCATGTGAGATTCCTTTGGAGCAGGAACAGTCCTTCTGCTAGCAAAGAGTCAGACATGACTGAAGTCAGACACAACTGAAGTAACTTAGCATAAAAGCAGAGTAAAGAATTTAGCTGAAAGAAGGGAAAAACTGTAACCAGGTATGGTCCATTTATTATCACTGTCTCTTATAGGTAATGGGAAATGTTCAGGAAGGTGAATGCTAAATTAAAAAATGGAATAAAGACATGTTGCTAATTATTATTGATTGTTTCCTGAATGTCATCCTCCTCGGGTTGTTTTCCTCCCTTTCCTTTAGAAATTGTCCAAGTCCTTTTATACCAGATCAATAATTATAAAGATCACTACCACCATTGTCAGCATTTTGAAAGGAGATATAAATTTATACGTAAACTCAGTCAGCGAGCCCTTCGTAAAAGCAGTTTATACCATAATTTTAGACATTCATATATTTTGATGTAACCATTTCTAAGGATGTATCTTGCAGTGTTAATTAATCAAATGTAGAGAAGCATGCATGAGGAGTTTCACTAGATTAGAACAAAGTAAAATAAAGCTTTATATATATATTTAAATGTGAATTTAAAGGAACTCTCTGCAGTTATAATTCATTTCTACCTAAAGTATATTGACAGGGATAAGTTGAAAAAAAATAGCAGTGTAGAGATTATCATATATTTCTCTCTTTCTGTAAATTCACACACAGACACACACACACACATAAGACACAGCTTAGAAGATTTTCATTAAGATGTTGATTTTTCATACAATGGGCTATTTGCATTGTTGTTGAACTCTTCTCTTATTTCCCTGTTTTATTTGAATATTTCTCATTTTAGATAAAGAATAAATATTCTAATTCCTTCTCAGCATTTTGGCTAAAATCAAATGAAGAATAAATATTCTAACTCAGAAATATTTGTTTTTATTAAAATTCCCCTGATAATAAGTGAAGATTTTTTTTTTAAAGTTGACATATGAAATGCTTAGATCAAAGTTTTCCCCCAACTTATTTTTGGCTTAAATTTCTTAGTAATTTTTGCATCCTCTTCTTATATTAAAGATGCTAATTCATTATATTAATATTGCAAAAAAATGTTATATCAAAAAGCTTTTATTTGTTAGTCTATGTTCTTTAAGACATGTTTCCAAACTGAAAATTTAAATAAACAAGTTGTCAGTTTTATTAATCACTTTCTTCAAAGATTCCAAATTTATGATGCATACAGAAAAAATTCACCAATGTTATTGTTTTTAAATATACTTCTACTTTTTCTAAAATGCAAAAAGCATAAATTTAGAAATTTAATTTAGAAATTTAATTACAAATTTAGAAGAACATCAATCTTGTATTAATGAATAAGGTAGATTCATATGGTTTTATAAACAGTGTACATATATTATATTGAATTATGTTAAAATATATATCATCAATTAATATGTAATAGAGTATAGTTTCCACTTACCAAACTTCTACCAACAATTGATATTTTTACAAGTTTGAAACATTTCCAGTGACTGAAATTTCTGTATATTCTGTTTATTAAATTCACATATGTATTTGATTTGAGTACTCAAACATTTATACTAATTTTTATTGATTAAGAGAAAGTGAAAGTTGCTTATCATGTCCAGTTCAGTTCAGTTCAGTTCAGTTACTCAGCCGTGTTCAACTCATTGCAACCCCATGAATTGCAGGACGCCAGGCCTCCCTGTCCATCACCAACTTCCGGAGTTCACTCAAACTTACGTCCCTTGAGTTGGTGATGCCATCCAGCCATCTCATCCTCGGTCGTCCCCTTTGCCTCCTGCCCCCATTCCCTCCCAGCATCAGAGTCTTTTCCAATGAGTCAACTCTTTGCATGAGGTGGCCAAAGTACTGGAGTTTCAGCTTTAGCATCATTCCTTCCAAAGTACACCCAGGGCTGATCTCTTTTATTTTATTTTATTTATTTATTTTTTTAATTTTTAGAATGGACTGGTTAGATATCCTTGCAGTCCAAGAGACTCTCAAGAGTCTTCTCCAATACCACCGTTCAAAAGCATCAATTCTTTGGCGCTCATCTTTCTTCACAGTCCAGCTCTCACATCCATACATGACCACAGGAAAAACCATAGCCTTGAATAGATGGACCTTTGTTGGCAAAGTAATGTCTTTGCTTTTCAACATGCTATCTAGGTTGGTCATAACTTTCCTTCCAAGGAGTAAGCATCTTTTAATTTCATGGCTGAAGTCACTATCTGCAGTGGTTTTGGAGTCCAAAAAAAATAAAGTCTGACACTAGTTCCACTGTTTCCCCATCTGTTTTTCATGAAGTGATGGAACCAGGTGCCATGATTTTTGTTTTCTGAACATTGAGTTGTATGCCAACCTTTTTACTCTCCTCTTTCACTTTCATCAAGAGGCTTTTTAGTTCCTCTTCACTTTCTGCCATAAGGGTGGTGTCATATGCATATCTGGAGTTATTGACATCTCTCCTGGCAATCTTGATTCCAGCTTGTGCTTCCTCCAGCCCAGCGTTTCTCATGATGTACTCTGCATAGAAGTTAAACAAGCAGGGTGACAATATACAGCCTTGACGTACTCCTTTTCCTATTTGGAACCAGTCTGTTGTTCAATGTCCATTTCTAACTGTTGCTTCCTGACATGCATAGGGTCTCTCAAGAGGCAGGTCAGGTGGTCTGGTATTGCCATCTCCTTCAGAATTTTCCACAGTTTATTGTAATCCACACAGTCAAAGGCTTTGGCATAGTCAGTAAAGCAGAAACAGATTTTTTTTTTTTTTTTTTGAACTCTCTTGCTTTTTCCATGATCCAGCGAATGTTGGCAATTTGATCTCTGGTTCCTCTGCCTTTTCTAAAACCAGCTTGAACATCAGGAAGTTCACAGTTCATGTATTACTGAAGCCTGGCTTTGAGAATTTTGAGCATTACTTTACTATCATGTCCAAGTCTTTGCAATCCCTTGACTGTAGCCCTCAAGACTCCTTTGCCCATGGAATTCTCCAGGCAAGAATACCAGAATGGGTTGCCATTCCCTTCTCCAGAGGATCTTCCTGACCCAGGGATTGAACCTGGGTCTTCTACATTACAGACAGATTCTTAACCATCTGAGCCACCAAAATTATTAATGTTCATTTTTATGTTATTATTGTTGTTTAGTCAGTTAGTCATGTCCAACTCTATGTGACCCTATGGGCTACAGCACTTCAGGCTATCCTATTCTTCACTATCTCCTGGAGTTTGCTCAAATTCATGTCCACTGAGTCAGTGATGCTTTCTAATCATTTCATCTTCTGTCACCCTCTTCTCCTTTTGCCTTCAGTCTTTCCCAGCATCAAGACTTTTTCCAATCTTCTCATCAAGTGATCAAAATATTGAAGATTCAGCTTCAACATCAGTGCTTCCAATGAATATTCAGGGTTGATTTCCTTTAAGATTGACTGGGTCAATCTTATTGCTGTCCAAGGGACTTTCAAGAGTTTTCTTCAGCACCACAGTTTGAAAGCACCCATCCTTCAGTGCTCAGACTTCTTTATGGTCTGACTCTCATATCCATACACGACTACTGGAAAAACCATAACTTTGACTATAAGGAAGTCACTTTGTCCCTTTGTCATGAAATGATATCATTTTTGTAAGAGCACATAAATGATAAATCCTTATGTTATTGATTTACATATGTAAGGAAATGTACTTTTTATCTTTTCTTGTGTACTTTAATATTAACTCTATTGCTCAGGAACAACATTCAGAAAAATTGAGGTAAGAATAATGACCAGTTGAAATACTGTTTGGAATGTATTTTGTTGATTAATTTGGAAAGATTTAATGCTGTTAATTCTATCAGAGCTCCTTATCTCAGAATAAGATATGGTTTGCTATTCATATCAAGTCTTCTGTTACTACGTTCAGTGGAGCTCAGTGATTTTCTTAATAGAAGTGTCTATATATTGTTTTAAAATATTGTTATGCCTTTTTCAATTTAAACATAGTAATTGTGGTTACCGAATTGTTATATATGCAAGTCAACTGGTTAATTATTTTCAATTTTTGCTTCTTCTGATAAGTTAATATTAACTGTGAGAAAAATTCATGAACAATGGTAACTCATCTGTTAACTGTCAGGATTTATGTGTAAATACTCTCCAGGGGGCTCTAGTGGTAAAGAACCCACCTGCCAATGCAAGAATCGTAAAGAAACATGGTTTTGAACCCTGGGTCAGGCAGATTCCCTGGAGGAGGAAATGGCAACCCACTCCAGTATTCTTGCCTGAGAAATCCCATAGACAGAGGAGCTTGGTGGGCTATAGTCTACAGGGTTGCAGAGTCGGATATGATTGAAGTGACTTAGCATGCATATGTCACATGGGATACACAGCACTGATGCATTTTAATGCTTCATTAACAGAAAACAGAAGGAATGAGGTGTAAAAATTGTATGCATCAATTCAGGTGAGTGAGAGGCCAATATCTGATCCAAAACATTGTGCAAGCAAAATGGAATGGTAAATAAATAAAAGGATGGAAGCCACAGATGAAAAATCCTTTTTAAGTTTTTATTTTGTATAAATGCATGGGACTTCCCAGGTGGCTCTAGTGGTAAAGAATGTGCCTGTCAACGAAGGTTTGATCCCTGGTTTTAGAAGATCCCCTGAAGTATGAAATGGCAATCCATCCCAGTATTCTTTCCTGGAAAATTCCATGGACAGAGGAGCCTGGTGGACTACAATCTATGAGGTTGCAAAGAGTTGAATACAAATGAGCACACACACAAGCACATAGATACATTATAAATGATGTTGCTTTAGTACTACATAGAAAAACAATTGTGTATACATATGCCAACATTAGAATTAATAAAGTTATAGTCATAATGATCTATAACATATTGCAAACTTTGCTTTGTGCCATAAAATCTGATAATCATTTTGTATATTTCATATGACAATTTTTATCATAAATCTATGAGATCCATTCTACTTTTAGCATGAGTGCATTAACTAACATTTAGAGTCATTCAGTGCTTGTCTCAGCCTACATTCAAACTTCAGTCAGTTTGATTCCCAGTCATAAATTCTTCATCACTGCCCACTATGAAAATACTGACCTAAAAAGTTCTTGGGACAAATGCTAATGTTGCTCATAGACACCAGTCTATCTTCCCCTTTCCTTCTACTTTTTATATGTTGACCATTAACTATATGAGTGTGAACTTTGTTATGGGGGAAAGATATAATTGTGCTAAGCAAGAAGCTTGATATTGAGGGAATATGCCATCATTTTTTAGCATTGCTTTATGCAGAATTTCAGATTAGTCTATGTTATCTGGCAGAACTCTAAAAGAGAACATTAAAAAAAAAAAAAGCAAGTGAGTTAGATCCTGGAATTTCATACCAGGAATATGAAAGCATGAAAGCATTCAAAATTCTTTAGGTCAGGTAAGAGAGAATGCCTAATAACAGAATTCCAAAACTAACTGTATGCTACTTTTAAGCATTCAGGTTCAACACACCAATTGAAATTTTTCCAGTAAATAAAAGATCTCTTTTGATTTTACATTTTGATTCTCTTTTACCTTTTGATTCTTTCTGAATATAAAACAACTAAATCAAATTTTTGAAACTTCAAGAATGAACTCTTGTTTGTTGGACTTATTAGGGCACTTCAAACACCACACATCCCACATTTTGGTAATAGTCTTAAACTTGTATTTCATAAATTATTTTTGATGTTTCAGAAAATTATCTTCTGAAAATCCCCAAAACATTTTCCAAAACTTGGAAGTAACAAAGATGTCCTTTAGTAAGAGAATGAATTAAAAACAAACAAACAAACAATAGCAACAACAACAAAAACAACAAACTGTAGGGCACCTAGAGAAAGGAATAGTAGTATTATGGATAAAAAAAAAAAAAAAGGACTACCAAGACATGAAAATATAAGAAGAAACCTTTAATGTATATTACTATGTGAAAGAAATAGCAATCTGAAAAGGCTGCATACTGATTGCAACCAAAGGATATTCTGGAAGAGGCAAAAATATGTAAAAAACAAAGAGATTAGTGATTGCTAAGGTATGGGAGGGGAGAGATGAATAGGCAGAGCCCAGGAGATTTTAAGAACAATGAAAATTCCTAAGCTTTATTGACTGCACCAAAGCCTTTGACTGAGTGGATCACAATAAACTGTGGAAAATTCTGAGAGAGATGGGAACATCAGACCACCTGACCTGCCTCTTGAGAAATCTGTATGCAGGTCAGGAAGCAACAGTTAGAACTGGACATGGAACAACAAACTGGTTCCAAATAGGAAAAGGAATATGTCAAGGCTGTATATTGTCACCCTGCTTATTTAACGTCTATGCAGAGTACATCATGAGAAACACTGGACTGGGAAAAACACTGCACTGGAATAAACATAAGCTGGAATAAAGATTGCCGGGAGAAATATCAATAACCTCAGATATGCAGATGACACCACCCTTAGGGCAGAAACTGAAGAGGAACTAAAAAGCTTCTTGATGAAAATGAAAGAGGAGAGTGAAAAAGTTAGCTTAAAGCTCAACATTCAGAAGATGAAGATCATGGCATCTGGTCTCGTCGCTTCATGGGAAATAGATGGGGAAACAGTGGAAACAGTGTCAGACTTTACTTTTTGGGCTCCAAAATCACTGCAGACGGTGACCGCAGCCATGAAATTAAAAGACACTCCTTGGAAAAAAAGCTATGATCAACCTAGAAAGCATATTCAAAAGCAGATACATTACTTTGCCTACAAAGTTCCGTCTAGTCAAGCCTATGGTTTTTCCAGTAGTCTTGTATGGATGTGAGAGTTGGACTGTGAAGAAGGCTGAGTGCCGAGGAATTGATGCTTTTGAACTGTGGTGTTGGAGAAGACTCTTGAGAGTCCCTTGGACTACAAGGAGATCCAACCAGTCCATTCTGAAGGAGATCAACCCTGGGATTTCCTTGGAAGGAATGATGCTAAAGCTGAAACTCCAGTACTTTGGGCACTTTATGTGAAGAGTTGACTCATTGGAAAAGACTCTGATACTGGGAGGGATTGGGGGCAGGAGGAGAAGGGGCGACAGAGGATGAGATGGCTGGATGGCATCACTGACTTGATGGATGTGAGTCTGAGTGAACTCCGGGAGTTGGTGATGGACAGAGAGGTCTGGCGTGCTGCAATTCATGGGGTCGCAAAGAGTCAGACACGACTGAACGACTGAACTGAATTGAAAAGGTATAATAATTATATTTGTATGCCATTATCCATTTGTCAAAAGTCACAGAATGTATCACATCAAGTATGAAAGTGAAAATCACTCAGTTGTGTCCAACTCTTTGCCATCCCATGGACTATACAATCCGTGGAATTCTCCAGGCCAGAATACTGGAGTGGGTAGACTTTCCCTTCTCCAGGGGATCTTCCCAACCCAGGGATAAAACACAGGTCTCCCACATTTCAAGAGGATTCTTTACCAGCTGAGCCATAAGAGAAGCCCATCAAGTATGAACCAAGGTAATTTATGTCAATATAGACTCATTCTTAGTAAAAAACAAACAAACAAACAAAAAAAAAACACATTATATTGATATTGTTGATAATGTGGGAAAATATTTATGTATGGGAACAGGTGATATTTGAGAAATATCTGTAAATTTCTCTCAATTTGGTAAAGCTAAAACTTGTAAACTATAAAGGAAAGAAGGAGGAAAGGAAGGAAGGTAAGAAGAAAGAAGAAGAAAAAAAAGTAAGGAAAAAATACTGCAGAATAGTTTGTTAGAGATGTCATCATGATCTAGTTAAGTAAACTAAGAAAGTGAAAGTGTTAGTCTCTCAGTCATGTCCAACTCTTTGGGATCCCTTGGACTGTAGCCTGCCAAGGCTCCTCTGTCCATGGAATTCCCCAGGCAAGAATATTGGATTGGGTTGCCATGTCCTCCTTAGGTGAACTTCCTGACCCAGGGATCAAACCTGGGTCTCCTGCAATGCAGGCAAATTCTTTACCAACTTGGGCTTGGTTAAGCCCAAGCCTCCCTCTAATTTATGGTATTCAGTAAACATCCAGCCTTCAGTAAATAGGTACCTCTTCATTGTTCTTATGGGAAAATGAAATATTTAACCTTGCATTGAAGTTTTTTAAGTTATAGTACAAACGACTAATAATGACACTACTTATATTCTATTTTACAGAGTGATGTATATTACTATCGTTTTGAGTCTCAAAGTTCATTTTAAGAAAAACAAAATTGCCTTCTCTAATTTATATATGAGGAAATTGAAGTCTAAAGAACTCAAATTAATTGGCTATAGTTACAAACCTAGTAAGAGCAGAGAGTAAAGCTGAACTATATTCTAAGCCCTTAGTAGAACAAATCACAGAAAGTTCATAAGTCAATCATGTGGAGGTGTAGAATTCACAAGGCTGTTTCAACTTTGAAACTTGAGCAAATGAACTAAACATAATGATGCTAGATGCCCAGTTCATTCTAAGCTTGTTTTGTTTGGACAAATGTATACATTACCCCTTCTATAACCTGAGAAGAATGTGGCAAGGTTTTTCTTTTTAGTTATCTTTTGGCAAGAGAAGTGTGTTCCAAGGGCATATGTTGTAATTATCTACAGTTTAATTTAATACTTTAACAAATAGCTCTCTGGTGGGGTGTTTTTACTATTATTACATTACCCAGGGAATCACAGCTGATCCCATTTACCTTATTTATAACCACTGAAATGTGAAGTCAATCTAGTAAGTTTAAGTCATTCTTGCATAACAAAATAAGTGAAAATTCGTAAGTTTTGAGCTTTTGCTATGCTAGAAAGGAAAGGTTTTATCAAGACATATTTGGGGGGAAGAGAGCACTAATTATGCTCCTGGAATAAGAATAATATTGCTACATGTTTTTTACTTGTAAATAGTAGTTGCAATTTTCCAGTCATTTAGTTCCTTAAGTAAATCAAATGAGAGCAAATTTAAAGTCACAATAGTCAACTGAATCAAAAGAATAATAAGATGTCACCTATATAGCAAGGCTGAATTCACTGAAAAGTGTGGTTTTCAGGGTTTGAGATATATGGTAAAGTAGCAAAAATGACCCCCAGAACTGACACTGATTTGCATAAAGTGCATCTATACTAATAGGCCAGGTTATGCTATAATGTCAAACAGCATCAAAAAAATCTCAATAAAGAAGAGAACTGAATAATCACTCATGCTATATGTTCTGTGTGAGATCACTTCTCTCCCTGAAATATAATCTTGTGATGTCACCATCTCAATGCTGTTCTTCAGGCTTCATCACAGCTGGGACAGAGAGAACTGGCAATTTGAGACTTGACAATCATTATGTGTATGTATGTTTAAAAAGGCATATGACACCTTTACTCACAATCAGTTGAACAGTATTACTTCAGTTCAGTTCAGTTCAGTAGCTCAGTTATGTCCAACTCTTTGCGACCCCATGAACTGCAGCATGCCAGTCTTCCCTGTCCCTTACCAACACCTGGAGCTTACTCAAACTCATGTTCATCGAGTTGGTGATGCCATCCAACTATCTCAACCTCTGTTGTCTCCTTCTCCTCCCACCTTCAGCCTTTCCCAGCATCAGGGTGTTTTCCAAAGAGGGTCTAATACTACTTATTTGACCACATATAGCTAGAAAACAGAAAATTGTATCCCTCTGTATATCCTAAGGTAAAGATTAATAAGAAATCCATGCAACTTAGCCCTATGTAACACAATTAAACTTTGAGTTAAATTTGGCATGATTTCCCAATTATCTTGGTCTAGTTTGTGGAATGTATTTATGTTATCAGAACTGGTACAAATTCCCACATTTTAAGTTTTATTACCAATAAGTTATCAAAAATGATCTTAGAAACAGATGGTTGCAAATGCTTAATATTTTAGTTAAGGAAACAAAAATATTTTCTCTATCATTATTATGTTTTCATAAAAGGAATTACTCTGACAACAGTGTAATGAAGTACATTTTAAAAAATTTGGTTGAATTTATATCTTTTAATGTTTTACAAGAGTTTTTATTCCCCTTGTTTTGTATCTGTATTTAATCTCTATGTATTAACTGATAAAAGCCTCAGAATAATGCTATACATGCCTGTAGAGATTTTTGATCTAAAAATTAGCCTATAATTAATCGTAGAAGAACTGAAATGCTACTTTTAGCATAATTTAAAATGTAAGAAGAAACTAAACCAGGAAAATATCTTTAAAATGTACCAAATTAATTAATTTAGAGATAGAAAATAGAAAAGATGAATAACATGACTGTTACAACTCCAGTATTTGCAATGCCTTACAAATATATTTAAAATTAAATTTTGAAATAAATAGCATATACTTATTAATTTTCTGTACCTAGTTAAATGATCCTCTATTACTCTTATTCATGGTTTGTAAATATGATAAATTGTTTTGATCTTTGCTGCGATTCCATGTTTGCATTTCTAGGAATGTATCCACCTTGTCTTGGTGCTATTTTCATTTTATATACTGTCACATTGCATTTGCTAAAATGTTATTCAGAATTTTTGCGTCACTGATCATGAGAGAGAGCTTTGTAGGGACTTCTTTTTCCATAACATCTTTGGTTTTAGTGTAAAGTAAATGTTAAACTCAGAATAAAATGGGAGTTCTGGCTCCTTTTAAAAAAAAAATCTGAAAGAGTTTGTATAGAATATATATTTATTATTTAAATATTTGGCAAAATTAACCCAGACAACTATTGGGAATGGGATATTTCTTGTAAAAATATTTAATTGAAGTTTTTTTTTTAAATATATGGGCTATTTTGTTATAGATTTCTTATTAGGTGAGTTTGGTAGTTTGTGTCCTTTAAAATTTGTGTCCGTTCTAAGTTATTTAATTAACATGAAATTATTTATAATATTGTTTGATTACAACTTTCATATTTGGGAGCTCTTGCAGTGATGTCACCTCTTTCTTTCTTACTCCTGGGTCTTTTCTTTTCTGATTAGTCAGCCTAACATCAGTTTTATTGATTTTTACAAAGGTCATATAAAAGACTATAGGTTTTCTTGCTCTTCTCGTTTGTATTTTTGGTTTTTATTCATTGATTTACACTCTAACCTTTGTAATTTATTTTCCTTCTCTTACTTTATATTTAATTTACTCTCCTTTTTCCATAGGATATTAAAGTTGAAGTTCTGGTCATTTGTGGTCATTGATTTGAGTTTTTTCTTGTTTTTTTCTTCTCTAATATGTATAGAATTTTAGTGCTATGAATTTCCCTTTTACTACAGGTTAAAGGGCATACCAGAAATTTCAAGACTTTGTCTTTTGGCTTTTATCCCATGAAAAATGTGCTTTAATTTCTTTTTGTTTTCTATTTTGGCCTTTATTTGAAAATATGCTATTTAGTTTGTGAAAAATCTATATTTTTCAAAGAATTGTGATTTTATAATTGACTTATCTTTTTAATTTTTAATTGGAGGACAATTGCATTATAATACGGTGTTTGTTTCTGCCATGCATCAACATGATTCAGTCATAGGTATATTCTAATTTATGTATGTATAAATTAACTGTTTTTAAGGTCCTTTTTGTACTACTCAAGGATCTGTTGGAGACTGGAATCAAAAGTTTATACCCGGGGGGGGAAAAAAAAATCATCAGTTTGAGGAAGAGCAGAAACTGAGGAGGCTATCTCTTGTCTCTTGAATCTATAAAATATTTTGAGACTAGTTTAATACCCAGTATATGGCTTATTTAATGTCTTTATGTAATTGAAAGTAATCTGTATTTTGTTTTTAGTGGAATGTTCCAAAAATATTATTTAAATATTCTACATTTTTATTGTCTGTATATATTTTCTGGCAGTTATTGAGAAATGTGTATTGGGATTTCATCTGGTAATTGTAAATATATCTATTACATTCAGTTCTATGAAAGTTGATACTTTCTGAATTTTTTCACCCTCTTATAAGGACCTAAATATCTGAAACTGTTAAAATTTCTTGAAAAATTAATCCTATTATTATTATGAAATGAAAATTTTATTCCCTTTCATACAATAGCCATGAGTCTATGTTGCCAAATATTAACATAGTGATTGCACCATTTACTTCTTTAGTGTTAGCAAGGTATAATTTTTAATTCTTTTATGAAATCAACGTGTATTGTCTCATTTAAAGTATGCTTGCAAAGGAGAAAAGGTAAGATATAAGCATCTGAATGCAGAAATCCAAAGAATAGCAAGAAGAGATAAGAAAACCTTCCTCAGTGATCAATGCAAAGAAATAGAGGAAAAGAACAGAATGGGAAAGATTAGAGATCTCTTCAAGAAAATTAGAGATACCAAGGGAAAATTTAATGCAAAGATAGGCTCAATAAAGGACAGAAATTGTATGGACCTAAGAGAAGCAGATGATATTAAGAAGAGGTGGCACGAATACACAGAAGAACTGTACAAAAAAGAGCTTCATGACGCAGATAATCACGATGGTGTGATCACTCACCTAAAGCCAGATATCCAGGAATGTAAAGACAAGTGAGCCTTAGAAAACATCACTACGAACAAAGCTAGTGGAGGTGACAGAATTCCAGTCAAGCTATTTCAAATCCTGAAAGATGATGCTGTGAAAGTGCTTCACTCAATATGCCAGCAAATGTGGAGAACTCAGCAGTGGCCACAGGACTGGAAAAGTTCAGTTTTTATTCCAACCCCAAAGAAAGGGAATGCCAAAGGATGATCAAACTACCACACAGTTGCACTCATCTCACAAGCTAGTAAAGTAATGCTCAAAGTTCTCCAAGCCAGGCTTCAGCAATATGTGAACTGTGAACTTCCTGATGTTCACGCTGGTTTTAGAAAAGGCAGAGGAACCAGAGATCAAACTGCCAACATCTGCTGAATCATGGAAAAAGCAAGAGAGTTCCAGAAAAGTATCTATATCTGCTTTCTTGACTATGCCAAAGCGTTTGACTGTGTGGATCACAAGAAACTGGAAAATTCTGAAAGAGATGGGAATACCAGACCACCTGACCTGCCTCTTGAGAAACCTATATGCAGGTCAGGAAGCAACAGTTAGAACTGGACATGGAACAATAGACTGGTTCCAAATAGGAAAAGGAGTACGTCAAGGCTGTATATTGTCACCCTGCTTATTTAACTTCTACGCAGAGTACATCATGAGAAATGCTAGGCTGGAAGAGACACAAGCTGGAATCAGATTGATGGGAGAAATATCAATAACGTCAGATATGCAGATGACACCACCCTTACGGCAGAAAGTGAAGAGGAACTAAAAAGCCTCTTGAAGAAAGTGAAAGTGAAGAGTGAAAAAGTTGGCTTAAAGCTCAACATTCAGAAAACTAAAATCATGGCATCTGGTCTCATCAGTTCATAGGAAATAGATCGGGAAACAGTGGAAACAGTGTCAGACTTGATTTTTTAGGACTCCAAAATCACTGCAGATTATGACTGCAGCCATGAAATTAAAAGATGCTTACTCCTTGGAAGGAAAGTTATGACCAACCTAGATAGCATACTGAAAAGCAGAGACATTACTTTGCCAACAAAGGTCCGTCTAGTCAAGCCTATGGTTTTTACAGTGGTCATGTATGGATGTGATGGTTAGACTGTGAAGAAAGCTGAGCACCAAAGAATCAATGCTTTTGAACAGTGGTGTTGGAGAAGACTCTTGAGAGTCCCTTGGACTGCAAGGAAATCCAACCAGTCCATTCTAAAGGAGATCAGTCCTGGGTGTTCTTTAGAAGGAATGATGCTAAAGTTGAAACTCCAGTACTTTGGCCACCTCACTCGAAGAGTTGACACATTGGAAAAGACTCTGATGCTAGGAAGGATTGGGGGCTGGAGGAGAAGGGATGACAGAGAATGAGATGGCTGGATGGCATCACTGACTTGATGGAAGTGAATCTGAATGAACTCCGTGAATTGGTGATGGACATGGAGGCCTGGCGTGCTACAATTCATGGGGTTGCAAAGAGTAGGACTCTACAGAGCGACTGAACTGAACTGAACTGTACTTAAATATTAGACATGAAAGCATAATACTCTTAGAAGACAACATTGGCAAAACATTCTATGCCATATATTTGAGTGATATTTTGTTAGGTCTTTTTCCCAGGGTAAAAGAAAGAAGGCAAAAAACAAACAAATGGAACATAAGAAAACTCAAAAGCCTTTGCACAGAAAAGGAAATCATAAATAAAATGACAAAACAACCTATTGACTAGTAGAAAATATTCACAAATGATGCAACAGAGAATGGTTTCATTTTCAAAATACACAAACAGCTCATATAACTCAGTATCAAAAGAAAAATATCTCAACAGCCTGGTCAAAAAAATATACAGAAAAGTAAATAGACGCTTCTCCAAAGAATACACATAGATGGCCAGTAGGCACATGAAAGGATACACATCACCGCAATTTATTAGAGAAATGCAAATCAAAAGTACAATGAGATATGACCTCACTCTGGTCAGAATTACCATCATCCAAAAGTTTACAAATCATAAAAGCTGGAGAGAGCGTGAAGGAAATGGAAGTCTCTACACGATTGGTGTGAATGTAAAATTGTGCAGTCACAATTGCGAACGATATGATGGTTTCCTAAAAAACTAGAATTCCCATATAATCCTGAAATCCTACTCCTAGTCAAATATCTTTAGAAAATGCTAATTCACAAAGATATCTGCACCTCAATGTTCATAGCATAGTTATTTACAATAGTCAAGACATAAAAGCAACCTAAATGTCCACCAACAGATGAATTGATAAAGATCAGATTAACTGACATATAAAAATATCTCATGGATATCAAAGGCAAAAGGGGAGAACTAATTTAAGAAATTAAGATTGACATATACACCATAGTATACACAAAATAGATAGCTAATGAGGACCTGGCTCCCCTGATGGCTCAGACAGTAAAGAAACTTACAGCAGTGTGGTAGACTTGGGTTCGACCCTTGGGTCAGGAAGATCTCTTAGAGAAGGGAATTGCTACTCACTCCAGTATTCTTGCCTGGAGAATTCCATGGACAGAAGAACCTGGTAAGCTACAGTCCATGGGGTTACAAAGAGTTGGACTCGACTGAGCAACTAATGGTTTCAATAGGACCCAATGTAGAGTACAGGGAATTCTACTTAATACTCTGTAATGACCTATCTGGGGAAAGAATCTGAAAAAGAACATAGATCTATGTCTATATTCACATACATCTAAATCAGTTTGCTGTATACCTGAAATTATAACAACATTATAATCAACTATCATTCAATAAAAAAAAAAAAAAACAAATAAACAAACAAAATGCATGGCTCAGACCCAAAATCTCATTTGGATAAACCAGCTTTGAGGGAATAATTGAACAATTAGGGTGATTTTAATATGATTGCAGTATTAGAAACTATGAAATTTTATGAAAATGTATTGACAGATAAACATTAGGTTTATTAAAAGAAAGCAATCTTTACAATATCTTGACTTTGATTTAAAAAAAAACATTGTACGAAAATATCCAGAAATATATGTAATAAAACACTAATACTTTTATTTATTTATTTAATTTTATTTTATTACTTTACAATACTGTACTGGTTTTGCCATACATTGACATGAATCCACCACGCATGTACATGAGTTCCCAATAATGAACCTTCCCTCCCACCACCCTCCCCATATCATCTCTCTGGGTCATCCCAGTACACCAGCCCCAAGCACCCTGTATCCTGTATCGAACCTAGACTGGCGATTCATTTCTTACATGATAGTCTACATGTTTCAATACCATTCTCCCAAATCATCTCACCCTCTCCCTCTCCCACAGAATCCAAAAGTCTGTTCTATACATCTGTGTCTCTTTTGCTGTCTCACATACAGGGTTATCATTACCATCTTTCTAAATTCCATATATATGTGTTAGTATACTGTATTGGTGTTTTTCTTTCTGGCTTACTTCACTCTGTATATTTGGCTCCAGTTTCATCCATCTCATTAGAACTGATTCAAATGTATTGTTTTTAATGGCTGAATAATATTCCATTGTGTATATGTACCACAGCTTTCTTATCCATTTGTCTGCTGATGGACATCTAGGTTGCTTCCATGTCCTGGCTATTATAAACAGTACTGCAATGAACACTGGGGTACATGTGTCTCTTTCAATTCTGGTTTCCTAAGTCTGTATGCCCAGCAGTGGGATTGGTGGGTCAAAGCAGTTCTATTCCCAGTTTTTTAAGGAATCTCCACACTGTTCTCCATAGTGGCTGTACTAGTTTGCATTCTCACCAAAAGTGTAACAGGGTCCTCTTTGCTCCACACCCTCTCCAGCATTTATTGCTTGTAGACCTTTGGATCACAGCCATTCTGACTGGTGTGAAATGGTGCCTCATTGTGGTCTTGATTTGCATTTCTCTGATAATGAGTGATGTTGAGCATCTTTTCATGTGTTTGTTAGCCATCCATATGTCTTCTTTGGAGAAATGTCTATTTAGTTCTTTGGCCCTTTTTTTTTTATTGGATCTTGTATTTTTCTGAAATTGAGCTGCGTAAGTTGCTTGTATAATTTTGAGATTAGTTGTTTGTCAGTTGCTTTGTTTGTTATTATTTTCTCCCATTCCGAAGGCAGTCTTTTCACCTTGCTTATATTTTCCTTTGTTATGCAGAAGCTATTAAGTTTAAATTAGGTCCCATTTGTTTATTTTTGCTTTTATTTCCAGTATTGTGGGAAGTGGGTCATAGAGGATCCTGCTATGATGTATGTCGGAGAGTGTTTTGCCTATGTTCTCCTCTAGGAGTTTTATACTTTCTGGTCTTACGTTTAGATCTTTAATCCATTTTGAGTTTATTTTTGTGTATGGTGTTAGAAAGTGTTCTAGTTTCATTCTTTTACAAGTGGTTGACCAGTTTTCCTAGCACCACCTGTTAAAGAGGTTGTCTTTACTCCATTGTATATTCTTGCCTCCTTTGTCGAAGATAAGGTGTCCATAGGTGTGTGGATTTATCTCTGGGCTTTCTATTTTGTTCCATTGATCTAAATTTATGTCTTTATGTCAGTACCATACTGTTTTGATGACTGTGACTTTGAAGTAAAGCCTGAAGTCAGGCAGGTTGATTCCTCCAGTTCCATTCTTCTTTCTCAAGACTGCTTTGGCTATTTGAGGTTTTTTGTATTTCCATACAAATCTTGAAATTATTTGTTCTAGCTCTGTGAAAAATACCGCTGGTAGCTTGACTCAATTCAGTTCAGTTCAGTAGCTCAGTCGTGTCCAACTCTGTGACCCCATGAATCGCAGCATGCCAGTCCTCCCTGTTCATCACCAACTCCCAGAGTTCACTCAGATTCACGTCCATCGAGTCAGTGATGCCATCCAGCCATCTCATCCTGGGTTGTCCCCTTCTCCTCTTGCCCCAATCCCTCCCAGCATCAGAGTCTTTTCCAGTGAGTCAAGTATGAGGTGGCCAAAGTACTGGAGTTTTAGCTTCAGCATCACCCCTTCCAAAGAAATCCCGGGGCTGATCTCCTTAAGAATGGACTGGTTGGATCCTCTTGCAATCTAAGGGACTCTCAAGAGTCTTCTCCAACACCACAGTTCAAAAGCATCAATTCCTCGGCACTCAACCTTCTTCACAGTCCAACTCTCACATCTATACATGACTACTGGAAAAATCATAGCCTTGACTAGACTGACCTTAGTTGGCAAAGTAATGTCTCTGCTTTTGAATATGCTATCTAGGCTGGTCATAACTTTTCTTCCAAGGAGTAAGCATCTTTTAATTTCGTGGCTACAATCACCATCTGCAGTGATTTAGGAGCTGAAAAATATAAAGTCTGACACTGTTTCCACTGTTTCCCCATCTATTTCCCATGAAGTGATGGGACCAATGCCATGATCTTCGTTTTCTGAATGCTGAGCTTTAAGCCAAGTTTTTCACTCTCCACTTTCACTTTCATCAAGAAGCTTTTTAATTCCTCTTTACTTTCTGCCATAAGGGTGATGTCATCTGCATATCTGACGTTATTGATATTTCTCCCGGCAATCTTGATTCCAACTTGTGTTTCTTCCAGTCCAACGTTTCTCATGATGTACTCTGCATAGAAGTTAAATAAGCAGGGTGACAATATACAGCCTTGAATGGACTCTTTTTCCTATTTGGGAACAGTCTGTTGTTCCATGTCCAGTTCTAACTGTTGCTTCCTGACCTGCATACAGATTTCTCAAGAGGCAGGTCAGGTGTTCTGGTATTCCCATCTCTCTCAGAATTTTCCACAGTTTATTGTTATCCACACAGTGAAAGGCTTTGGTCTAGTCAATAAAGCAGAAATAGATAATTTTCTGGAACTCTCTTGCTTTTTCCATGATCCAGCGGATGTTGGCAGTTTGATCTCTGGTTCCTCTGTCTTTTCTAAAACCAGCTTGAACATCAAGAAGTTCATGGTTCATGTATTGCTGATAGGGATTGCATTGAATTGTAGATTGCTTTGTGTAGTATACTCATTTTCACTATATTAATTCTTCTGATCTATGAACATGGTAAATTTCTCCATTTATCAGTGTCCTCTTTGATTTTTTTCATCAATGTTTTATAGTTTCCTATATATAGGTCTTTAGTTCCTTTAGGTAGATATATTCCTAAATATTTTATTCTTTTCATTGCAATGGTGAATGAAATTGTTTCCTTAAATTCTTTTTCTACTTTCTCATTATTAGTGTATAAAAGCTATATGATTATCTCAATAGATGCAGAGAAGGCCTTTGACAAAATTCAACATCCATTTATGATAAAAACTCTCCAGAAAGCAGGAATAGAAGGAACACACCTCAACATAATAAAAGCTATATATGACAAACCCGCAGCAAACATTTTCCTCAATGGTGAAAAATGAAAGCGTTTCCCCTAAAGTCAGGAATAAGACAAAGGTGCCCATTTTCATCGCTACTGTTCAACATAGTTTTGGAAGTTTTTGCCACAGCAGTCAGAGCAGAAAAAGAAATAAAAGGAATCCAAACTGGAAAAGAAGAAGTAAAACTCTCACTGTTTGCAGATGACATGATCCTCCACATAGAAAACCCTAAAGATTCCACCAGAAAATTACAAGAGCTAATCAATGAATATGGTAAAGTTGAAGGATACAAAATCAACACACAGAAACACTAATACTTTTAAAATATATGTCTTGTTGGCAACAGGCTTATTTCCTCCTTTTTTAATTGATTCTCATGGTCTCTGCTTTTAAGTTAGATTTATACTATTTATATTTACTGGATTTGATTTTTCATTGTTGGGATTAGTTCAATATTTTCATTCCACTGTTTCCTAATTTTTATACCTAAGTTTGGTGTTTGTTTGTTTGTTTTTTAATTTTCTATTTCCTCTGCATTTATAAATAAATTTTGAAAATATATTCTGCTTATTTCTTTTTTAATACTTGTTATATATATATGTATTTAATTTATATAAGTTTATAATAGGTTTATAGTCATGTTTCCTTATATCTATAATATATAGGCTTAATTCAGTCTTCCTTTACTGATATTGGACATATGGGCACGCTCAGTCACTTTAATCCTGTCCCACTCTTTGGTACCCTATGGACTATAACCCACTATGCTCCTCTGTCCATGGGATTTTCCAGGCAAGAATACTGGCTGGACTCTGTGGGAGAGGGAGAGGGTGGGATGATTTGGGATAATGGCGTTGAAATATGTATAATATCATATATTAAACAAATCACCAGTCCAGAGTCGATGCATGATACTGGATGCTTGGGGCTGGTGCACTGAAACAGCCCAGAGGGATGGTACAGGGAGGGAGGACAGAGGGGGATTCAGGATGGGGAACATATGTATACCTGTGGAGGATTCATGTTGATGTATGGTAAAAACAATACAATATTGTAAAGTAATTAACTTCCAATTAAAACAAATAAATTTATATTTAAAAAAAAAAAAGAATACTGGAGGGGGTTGCCATTTCCTACTCCAAAACATCTTCCCAACCCAGGGATGGAACCTATGTCTCCTTTGTCTGCTGCATTGCAAGCCATTTCTTTACCAGCTGAGCTATCGGAGAAGCCCTTCAAATACTACAACCTTCAAGAAGTGAGTTTCCATTTCACTCCTTCAACCATTTTCTTAATTTTGTCATATGTTTTTCTTTTATATATATCATAAACTCCACACTACATTGTTTCAATTATTTACTTATTATTTTTTCTTTAAGAATATTTAAACAAAATATTGCATGTATAGAAAAACAGATAGACTTTGGTGAGGGTAAAGGAAGAGAGTGAAAAAGTCAGCTTAAAGCTCAATATTTAAAAAAATAATAATAACTAAGATCATGACAATCAGTCCCATCACTTCATAGCAAATATAAGGGTAAAATGTGTAAGCAGTGACAGATTTCCTCTTCTTTGGCTCTAAAATCACTGGAGGTGGTGATTGCAGCAATGAAATTAGAAGACGATTGCACCTTGATAAGAAAGCTATGACAAACCTAGACAGTGTGTTAAAATTCAAAGACATCACTTTGCTGACAAAGATTCATATAGTCAAGACTATGGTCTTTCCCATAGTCATGTACTGATGTGAGATTTGAGCAATAAAGAAGGCAGAGCTTCGAAGAATTGAAGCTTTTTAACTGCAGTGCTGGACAAGACTCTTGAGAGTCCCTTGGTCAGCAAGGAGATCAAACCAGTCAATCTTAAAGGAAATCAACCCTGAATACTATTTAGAAGGACTATTGCTGAAGCTAAAGTTCCATTACTTTGGTCACCTGATATGAATAGCTGACTGATTGGAAAAGCCCCTGATCCTGGGAAAGATTGAAGGCAGATGGAGTAGAGGGTGACAGAGGATGAGATGGTTGGATGGCAATACTGATCCAATGGACATGAACTTGGGCAAACTCTGGGAGATGGTGAAGGTACTGGGAAACCTGGTGGGCTTCAGTCCATGGGGTCCCAAAGAGTCAGACATGACTTGGCAACTGAACAACAAGAAAAAAAACAGATGTATGTTTTTAGCACTATAATTTCCAGGTCATTTCATTGAGTTTCCTATCGAGAATGGCTTTGTTTCTGTCTAACTGATATCGTTGAGCATTTCTTATAGTGGAAGGCTCCTGCTGCTGCTGCTGCTGCTGCTAAGTCGCTTCAGTCGTGTCCGACTCTGTGTGACCCCATAGACCGCTACCCACCAGGTTCCCCCCTCCCTGGGATTCTCAAGGCAAGAACACTGGAGTGGGTTGCCATTTCCTTCTCCAATTCATGAAAGTGAAAAGTGAAAGAGAAGCCGCTCAGTCGTGTCCAACTCTTAACAACCCCATGGACTGTAGCCCACCAGGCTCCTCCATCCATGGGATTTTCCAGACAAGAGTACTGGAGTGGGGTGCCATTGCCTTCTCTGAGTGGAAGGCTAGTAGAGGTTAAATCCTTCAACTTCTCTGAGAGAATCTTTATTTTAGTTTCCATTTTGAAAAATAATGTGCTGTATACAAAATTCTAAATTAACAGGTCAACCTCCTCATTGCTCACTTGAGTGATTGTGCTGTTGTTCTTATCTTTGTTTCTGTACTACTGTGTTGATTTACTCTGGCTAATTTTGACTTTTCTCTATTGTTTGTTTAGAGCAATTTGATTATGATATACCTTGCTTTAATTTCCTTTATGTTTCTTATATGTCAAGGCTCTTGAGGTTCTTGGTACCTGGATTTATAATACTAAGGATGAAAACATACCATCTCATAATACACCATTTCAACATGACTTAATTAAGTTGAAGGCAATTGTTAATATGATTCAGAAAGCAGGGATACTAAAGTTTCCTTTATCCGACTGTTACTGAAAGCAGACATTTATGAGAAATGAAGCCTAACAGAAACTCTCTCTCCCAGAGGGAAGTTTTATGGCCATAAATATGATGGAAACTTGGCACTGAGAAGAATCTGCAAACAAACCTCATTAAATTAACACTTACCTTCCATTGGTGTTGTTCTTGTTCAGAAGCTAAGTCATGTCCAACTCTTTGAGACCCCATGGACTGTAGCATGACAGGGTCCTCTGTCTTTCACTATCTCCCAGAGTTTGCTCAAATTCATGTCCATCGGTATGGTGATGCTATCTAACCATCTCATTCTCTACTGTGCATTTATCCTTTTACCTTCGATCTTTCCCAGCATCAAGGTCCTTCCCAGTGAGTTGGTTCATTGCATCAGATGGCCAAAGTATTGGAGCATCATCTTCAGCATCGGTTCTTTCAGTGAATATTCAAGGTTGATTTCCATTAGGATTGACTTATTTGCTTTTCTTGCAATCCAAGGGAGTCTTCTCCAGAACTACAATTTAAAATCATCAATTGTTTGGTCCTCAGTCTTCTTTGAAGTCCAGCTTTCACATCTGTACATGACTATTTGAAAAACTATAGCTTTGACTATATGGATCTTTGTTGGCAAAGTGATGTTTCTGCTTTCTAATATATTGTCTAGGTTTATCATAGCTTTCTTCCAAGTAGTTAATATATTTTTATTTCATGACTGTTGTCACAAGCACAGTGATTTTGGAGCTCCAGAAAAGAAAATCTGCTAATGCTTCCAATTTTCCCCCTTCTGATTGCCAAGAAGGGATGGGACTGGATGCCATGATCTTAGTTTTTTGAATGTTGTTTTAAGTCAGTTTTTTCACATTCCTTTCACCCTCATCAAGCCACTCTTGTTCCTCTTCAGTTTCTGCCATTAGAGTGGTACCATCTGCATATATAATTTTGTTGATATTTCTTCCAGAAATCTTAATTCCAGCTTGGACTCATCCTGCCTGGAGTTTGGCATGATGTGCTCTGCATATAAGTTAAATAAGCAAGGTTACAATATACAGCCTTGTCATAGTCCTTTCCCAGTTTTGAACCAGTCCTTTGTTCCATGTCTGCTTCTGACTGTTACCCATTGACCTGCATACAGTTTTCTCAGGACACAGGTAAAGTGGTCTGGTATTCCAGTCTCTTTAAGAATTATCCATAATTTTCTATGATCCACATAGTCCAATATTTTAGTGTAGTCAGTGAAGCAGAAGTAGATGTCTTTCTGTAACTCCCTTGATTTCTCCATGATCTGACAAATGTTGGCAAATTGATCTCTAATTCTGCTGCTGCTTCAAAATTCAGCTTGTATATCTGTAAGTTCACATAATGATAAAGCTTAGCTTGAAGTATTTTGAACATAACCTTGCTAGCATGTGAAATGAGCACAATTTTATGTCAATTAGCTCAGATGGTAAAGAATCTGCCTGAAATTCAGGAGACCCAGGTGTGATGCCTTAGTGGTGTAGATCCCCTTTAGAAGGGAATGACAACCCACTCTAGTATTTTTGCCTAGAGAATTCCATGGGCAGACCATGGGGTCACAAAATGTCAGACATCTTACTCAAACTCTTCCAAAAAATTGCAGAGGAAGGTAAACTTCCAAACTCCTTCTATGAGGCCACTTCACCCTAATACCAAAACCTAACAAAAGTAAAAAAAAAAAGAAAGAAGAAATTTTAAAAAAAGAAAACCACAGGCCAATATCACTGATGAACATATATGCCAAAATCCTTAACAAAATCCTAGCAATCAGAATCCATCAACACATTAAAAAGATCATACACCATGACCAAGTGGTCTTTATCCCAGGCATGCAAGGATTCTTCAATATCCGCAAATCAATCAATGTAATACACCACATTAACAAACTGAAAAATAAAAGCCACGTGATTATTTCAATAGATGCAGAGAAAGTCTTTGACAAAATTCAGCATCCATTGATAAAAACTCTCCAGAAATCAGGAATAGAAGGAACATGCCTCAACATAATAAAAGCCATATATGACAAACACACAGCAAGTATTATCCTCAAAGGTGAAAAACTGAAAGCATTTCCCCTAAAGTCAGGAACAAGACAAAGGTGCCCACTTTCACCACTACTATTCAACATAGTTCTGGAAGTTTTGGCCACAGCAATCAGGGCAGAAAAGAAATAAAAGGAATCCAAATTGGAAAAGAAAAAGTAAAACTCTCACTGTTTTCAGATGACATGATCCTCTACTTAGAAAACCCTGAGGACTCCACCAGAAAATTGCTAGTACTAATCAATGAGTACAGTAAAGTTGCAGGATATAAAATCAACACACAGATTCCTTGCATTCCTATACACAAATAATGAGAATGTAGAAAAAGAAATTAAGGAAACAATTCCATTCACTATTGCAATGAAAAGAATAAAATACTTAGGAATATATCTACCTAAAGAAACTAAAGACCTATATTTAGAAAACTATAAAACACTGGTGAAAGAAATCAAAGAGGACATTAATAAATGGAGAAATATACCATGTTCATGGATTGGAAGAATCAATATAGTGAATATGAGTATACTAACCAAAGCAATCTACATATTCAATGCAATCCCTATCAAGCTACCAATGGTATTTTTCACAAATAATTTCACAATTTTTATGGAAACACAAAAAACCTCGAATAGCCAAAGCAGTCTTGAGAAAGAAGAATGGAACTGGAGGAATCAACCTGCCTGACTTCAGGCTCTACTTCAAAGCCACAGTCATCAAGACAGTATGGTACTGACATAAAGACATAAATTTAGATCAATGGAACAAAATAGAAAGCCCAGAGATAAACCCACACACCTATGGACACCTTATCTTCGACAAAGGGGGCAAGAATACACAATGGTTAAAGACAATCTCTTCAACAAGTGGTGCTGGGAAAACTGGTCAGCCACTTGTAAAAGAATGAAACTAGAACACTTTCTAATACCATACACAAAAATAAACTCAAAATGGATTAAAGATCTAAACGTAAGACCAGAAACTATAAAACACCTAGAGGAGAACATAGGCAAAACACCCTCTGACATAAATCATAGCAGGGTCCTCTATGATCTACCTCCCAGAATTCTGGAAATAAAAGCAAAAATAAACAAATGGGACCTAATTTAAACTTAATAGCTTCTGCGTAACAAAGGAAAATATAAGCAAGGTGAAAAGACAGCCTTTGGAATGGGAGAAAATAATAGCAAACGAAGCAACTGACAAACAACTAATCTCAAAATTATACAAGCAACTCATGCAGCTCAATTCCAGAAAAACAAATGACCCAATCAAAAAATGGGCCAAAGAACTAAATAGACATTTCTCCAAAGAAGACATACGGATGGCTAACAAACACATGAAAAGATGCTCAACATCACTCATTATCAGAGAAATGCAAATCAAGACCACAATGTGGTACCATTTCACAGCAGTCAGAATGGCTGTGATCCAAAAGTCTGCAAGCAATAAATGCTGGAGAGGGTGTGGAACAAAGGGAACCCTCTTACACATTTGGTGAGAATGCAAACTAGTACAGCCACTATGGAGAACAGTGTGGAGATTCCTTAAAAAACTGGAAATAGAACTGCCTTATGACCCAGCAGTCCCACTGCTGGGCATACCCACCAAGGAAACCAGAATTGAAAGAAACAAGTGTACCCCAATGTTCCTCACAGCACTGTTTATAATAGCCAGGGCATGGAAGCAACCTAGATGTCCATCAGCAGATGAATGGGTAAGAAAGCTGTGGTACATAAACACAATGGAGTATTACTCAGCCATTAAAAAGAATACATTTGAATCAGTTCTAATGAGGTGGATGAAACTGGAGCCAAATATACAGAGTGAAGTAAGCCAGAAAGAAAAACTCCAATACAGTATACTAACACATATATATGGAATGTAGAAAGATGGTAACGATAACCCTGTATGCGAGGCAGCAAAAGAGACACAGATGTATAGAACAGTCTTTGGACTCTGTGGGAGAGGGAGGGGGTGGGATGATTTGGGAGAATGGCATTGAAACAAGTATAATATATATGGAACGAATCGCCAGGCCAGGTTCAATACATGATACAGGAGGCTTGGGGCTGGTGCACTGAGACCACCCAGAGGGATGGTATGGGGAGGGAGGAGGGGGGATTTCAGGATGGGGAACATATGTATACCTGTGGTGGATTCATCTTGATGTATGGCAAAACCAATACAATATTGTAAAGTAACTAACTTCCAATTAAAATAAGTAAATTTATATTAAAAAATTAAAAAAAGAGTAACACACACACATAAAAATTTCAAAGACAACTGAACGACTAACACTTGCACTTATACTTGAACATTTTTGTATTGTCCTTCTTTGAGACTGGAATGAAAACTTACCTATCCCAGTACACTGTTGAGTTTTCCAAACTTGCTGACACATTGAATGCAACACTTTAACAACATCATCTTCTAGGATTTGAATTAGATCAACTGGAATTCCATCACTTCCACTATCTTTGTCCATAGTATTGCTTTTTAAGCCCCACTTGACCTCACACTACATGATATCTGGCACCAAAGTGAGTGAACATACCATGATGGTTATACAGGTCATTAAGATCATTTTTGTACAGTTCTTCAGTGTATTCTTGCCACTTCTTATTAATCTCTTCTGCTTGTGCTTTTTAAGTACTTACGCTATCTGTCCTATATCATGCCCATCCTTGCATGAAATATTCTCTTGATATCTCCAATTTTCTTGAAGAGATCTCTAGTCTTTCCCATTATATTGTTTTCTTCTCTTTCTTTATGTTGTTCATTTAAGAAGACCTTCTAATATCTCCTTGCTATTCTCAGGAAATCTACATTCAGTTGGGTATATATTTCCCCTTCTCCCTTGCCTAGTTCTTTTTTTTTTTTCTTTGTTCTTTTTTTTATATTTGTATTTTTACTTTATTTTACTTTACAATACTGTATTGGTTTTGCTATACATTGACATGAATCCACCACTGGTGTACATGAGTTCCCAAACATGAATCCCCCTCCCGCCTCCCTCCCCATATCATCTCTTTGGATCATCCCCATGCACCGGCCCCAAGCATCCTGTATCCTGCATCAAATCTAGACTGGCGATTCATTTCTTACATGATAGTATACATATTTCAAAGCCATTCTCCCAAATCATCCCACCCTCTCCCTCTCCCTCAGAGTCCAAAATTCCGCTCTACACATCTGTGTCTCTTTTGCTGTCTCGCATAATGAAAGAATCAATATAGTGAAAACGAGTAAACTACCCAAAGCAATCTACATATTCAATGCAATCCCTATCAAGTTACCAGCAGTATTTTTTACAGAACTAGAACAAATAATTTCAAGCATTGTATGAAATACAAAAAACCTCGAATAGCCAAAGCAGTCTTGAGAAAGAAGAATGGAACTGGAGGAATCAACCTGCCTGACTTCAGGCTCTACTACAAAGCCACAGTCATCAAGACAGTATGGTACTGGCACAAAGACAGAAATATAGATCAGTGGAACAGAATAGGAAGCCCAGAGATAAATCCACACACATATGGACACCTTATCTTTGACAAAGGAGGCAAGAATATACAATGGAGTGAAGACAATCTCTTTAAAAAGTGGTGCTGGGAAAACTGGTCAACCACTTGTAAAACAATGAAACTAGATCACTTTCTAACACCACACACAAAAATAAACTCAAAATGGATTAAAGATCTAAACGTAAGACCAGAAACTATAAACCCCTAGAGGAGAACATAGGCAAAACACTCTCTGACATAAATCACAGCAGGATGCTCTGATCCACCTCCCAGAATTCTGGAAATAAAAGCAAAAATAAACAAATGGGATCTAATTAAAATTAAAAGCTTCTGCACAGCAAAGGAAAATATAAGCAAGGTGAAAAGACAGCCTTCAGAATGGGAGAAAATAATAGCAAATGAAGCAACTGACAAACAACTAATCTCAAAAATATACAAGCAACTCATGCAGCTCAATTCCAGAAAAATTAACGACCCAATCAAAAAATGGGCCAAATAACTAAATAGGCATTTCTCCAAAGAAGACATACGGATGGCTAACAAACATGAAAAGATGCTCAACATCACTCATTATCAGAGAAATGTAAATCAAAACCACAATGAGGTACCATTTCACAGCAGTCAGAACGGCTGTGATCCAAAAGTCTGCAAGCAATAAATGTTGGAGAGGGTGTGGAGAAAAGGGAACCCTCTCACACTGCTGGTGGGAATGAAAACTAGTACAGCCACTATGGAGAACAGTGTGGAGATTCCTTAAAAAACTGGAAATAGAACTGCCTTATGACCCAGCAGTCCTACTGCTGGGCATATACACCCAGGAAACCAGAATTGAGAGAGACACATGTACCCCAATGTTCCTCTCAGCACTGTTTATAATAACCAGGACATGGAAGCAACCTAGATGTCCATCAGCAGATGAATGGGTCAGAAATCTGTGGTACCTATACACAATGGAGTATTACTCAGCCATTTAAAAGAATACATTAGAATCAGTTCTAATGAGATGGATGAAACTGGAGCCGAATATACAGAGTGAAGTAAGCCAGAAAGAAAAACTCCAATACAGTATACTAACACATATATATGGAATTTATGAAGATGGTAATGATGTCCCTTGCCTAGTTCTCTTATTTCCTCAGCTATATTTAAAGCCTCCTCAGACAACCACTTTGCTTTCTTTCATTTCTTTTTCTTTGGGATGATTTTGTCTCTGCCTCCTGTTCACTGTTACAAAACTCTATCTATAGTTCTTCAGGCACTCTGTCTACCAGATCGAATTCCTTGAATTTATTTGTTGCCTCCACTGCATAATTATTATAAAGGATTTGATTTAGGTCACCTACTTTCTTCAATTTAAGCCTGAAATTTACACTAAGGAGTTCATGATCTGAGCCACAGTCAGCTCCAGATCTTGTTTTTGCTTACTGTATAGAGTGTCTCTATCTTTGGCAGCAAAAAACATAATCAGTCTGATTTCATTATTGACCATCTGGTGATATCCATGCCTTAAGTCATCTCTAGGGTTGTTGGAAATGGGTGTTTGCTATGACCAGTGTGTTCTCTTCACAAAATCTGGATGCATCTTGATTTCCTACTTTTATATTTTCTATGACTAAAAGGGGCTTCCCAGGTGGTGTTAGTGGTAAAGAACCTGCCTATCAATGTAGGAGTCCTGGAAAATGTGGGTTCAATTGCTGGGCAAGGTAGATTCCCTTGGAGGAGGGCATGGCCAGTCACTCCAGTAATATTGCCTGGAGAATCCCATGGACAGAGCCCTGGCAGGCTACTATCCAGAGGGTTGGACAGAGTCAGATGAGACTGAGGGACTTTTTAGCACACACACAAGATAAAAAGAACTTTTTTTTCCAGCATTAGTTCCAGAAGGTTTTGTAGGTCTTCACAGAACTGATCAACTTCAGCTTCTTTAGCATTCATAGTTGGGGCACAGATTTGAATTGCTATGATGCTGAATGCTGTCTTGGAAATAAACCTAGATTATTCTGTCATTGTTGAGGCTGCACTCAAGTACTGCATTTTGGACTGTTTTGTTAACTATGAGGACTGCTCGATTTCTTTTACCCTTTTTTTGTCCGTAGTAATAGATATAATGCTCATCTGAATTAAGTTTACCCATTTTCATCCATTTCAATTCACTGATTCCTAAAATATTGATGTTCACTCTTGACATCTCCTGCTTGTCCTCAACCAATTCACTGTGATTCATGGACCTAAAATTTCAGATTTCTAAACAATATGGATTTTTACATCATTGGAGTTTATTTTCACCACCAGACATCCATAACTGAGTGTCATTTCCACTTTGGCCCAGCCACTTCATTCTTTCTGGAGCTATTATTAAGAGTAATCACCATGTGCTCTTCCACAGTAGCATATTGGACAACTTCAAATCTCATTTTCCAGTGTCATATCTTTTTCAATTTTCATACAGGTCATGAGGTTCTCATAGTAAACTTACTGGAGTAGTTTGCCATCCCCTCCTCTGCTGGGCCATGTTTTTTTCAGATCTCTTCACTATGACACATCTGTATTGGGTGGCCTTGCAGGGATTGGCTTATAGTTTCATGAGTTATGAAAGCACATAACAAAGTTTCATCACAACAAGTCTGTGATTCATGAAAGGGTTTTCCTTCCATTCAGTTCAGTTCAGTTCAGTCGCTCAGTTGTGTCCAACTCCTTGCGACCCCATGAATCGCAGCAAGCCAGGTCTCCCTGTCCATCACCAACTCCCAGAGTTCACCCAAACCCATGTCCATAGAGTCAGAGATGCCATCCAACCATCTCATCCTCTGTCACCCCCTTCTCCTCCTGCCCCCAATCCCTCCCAGCATCAGAGTCTTTTCCAATGAGTCATCAGTTCCCATGAAGTGGCCAAAGTATTGGAGCTTCAGCTTTAGCATCAGTCTTTCCAATGAACACCCAGGACTGATCTCCTTCAGAATAAACTGGTTGGATCTCCTTGCAGTCCAAGGGACTCTCAAGAGTCTTCTCCAACACCACAGTTCAAAAGCATCAATTCTTTGGCACTCAGCTTTCTTCACAGACCAACTCTCATATCCATATATGACCAATGGGAAAACCATAGCCTTGACTAGATGGACCTTAGTCGTCAAAGTAATGTCTCTGCTTTTAAATATGCTATCTAGATTAGTCATAACTTTCCTTCCAAGGAGTAAGCATCTATTAATTTCATGGCTGCAATCACCATCTGCAGTGATTTTGGAGCCTAAAAATATAAAGTCTGACACTGTTTCCACTGTCTCCCCATTTCCCATGAACTGATGGGACCAGATGCCATGATCTTAGTTTTCTGAATGTTGAGCTTTAAGCCAACTTTTTCACTCTCCTCTTTCACTTTCATCAAGAGGCTTTTTAGTTCCTCTTCACTTTCTGCCATAAGTGTGGTGTCATATGCATATCTGGGGTTATTGACATCTCTCCTGGCAATCTTGATTCCAGCTTTTGTTTCTTCCAGCCCAGCATTTCTCATGATGTTCTCTGCAAAGAAGTTAAAAAGGCAGGGTGACAATATACAGCCTTCACGTACTCCTTTTCCTGTTTGGAAGCAGTCTGTTGTTCCATGTCCAGTTCTAACTGTTGCTTCCTGACCTGCATATAGGTTTCTCGAGACAGGTCAGGTGGTCTGGTATTCCCATCTCTTTTGGAATTTTCCACAGTTTATTGTAATCCACACAGTCAAGGGCTTCGGCATAGTCAATAATAGTGTTCTCTATTTATTTGCCTTCCAATAGTTTGCTTCCCTTAAAAATCTAAACTCCTTTATTTTGTCATTTCTCTACAAATGTATTGTTCTTTTTTAAGGGAGACGGTGGGATAATTTGGGAGAATTGCATTGAAACATGTATAATATCATATATGAAATGAATCGCCAGTCCTGGTTGGATGCATGATACTGGATGTTTGGGGCCGGTGCAGTGGGACGACCCAGAGGAATGGTATGGGAAGGGAGGAGGGAGGGGGGTCCAGGATGGGGAACACGTGTATACCTATGGTGGATTCATGCTGATATATGGCAAAACCAATACAATATTGTAAAGTAAATAACCTCCAATTAAATAAATTTATGTTTAAAATAAAATAAAATGCTTTGTATGTTTGAGGGCTAACTGCCAATTTTTAGTTACTCATCACTATTTCCCCTACTTGATTAGACACTGGATACTACACTTGATCATAATCTGTTTGTTTTTTTTTCTTGTTAATCTGTCTTTTTAAGTTTTAATTTCCAGAATATGAGCTGGAGGACCTAAGAATGCAAAGAAAGAATGCTTCGGTGTCTCTCTTAGAATAACATTTATTAACTTTGGAGAAAATTAGGTATTATGTCTTCAAATATTCCTTCTTGCCTTTGCAGCTTCAGGAATGCATATGTTTGAATATGTGATATAATTTTATAGCTTATTGATGTCCCTTTAATTTTAAAAGTATTTTTGAGCGTGTTCTTTTCATTTGAATAAGATTAATTGTCATGTCTTCGTTTTCACTAATGTTTTCTTCTGCAATATCTAATATACCATTAAGCCTATTAATGTAATTTTCATGTCACACACTGTAGTTTTCATCATGAAGTATTCATTTATACATTATATAGCTTTACCATCTCTACTTAACTATTTGTACATGTGGAATATAGTTTTAATAAATATAATATCTTTGTTGATCTAGCAATTGACTTAGTTTTGATTCAGTTTCAGTTTTGGTTTTGCTTCTTGTCTTGGTTTATATTTTTCCTATTTGTTCTAAGGCAGAATGTTTGATTGGTTGTCATATAATGTGAATCTTAACTCATTGGATTATAGATGCTTTAGAAGAATAATTCTCTAATTATTCCTGAGATTTATACTGGGACAAACTTAAATGATGTGAAATAAATTTTATCATTTCAAAATTATTGGCTTGTTAGTTTGGATCTAGAGCAGAGTTCATCCTAGGACCAATTATCTCCCATTACTAAACCAGGAATTTCCTTGAACTTTTTATAACAACCTATGAACCATGATTTTTTCTAACTAGAAATAGGCATTATTCCTTGTCCTCCTCCTGTGTGATTTCTGAAAATTGTCATCCCTAATACTTTCAGGTGGTTCTTTCTCAGATTCTAATAATGCATGCATTCACTTATCAGTAGTCAGCTGAATAATCAAATGGAATCTTCCTTAAAGTTCCAGATATCTGTTTCTGTACTACTCTCTCCTCTGGTGTTCTTTTTGTTTACTATAGTCACCTTGATTTCACCAGGCAATTAGTTTATTTTCCTCATCACAAGGACTCTGTCTGCCTCTACCCTTCATGAATAGCAGCCTAGAAATTGTCTCAAGACAGTGTGGCAAGTCCTTAGATCTGACCTCATTTGTTTCCCATCTCTCAGAGTTTACTTTTCTTCATAATCTGATGTCCAGTGTCATTGGATACCACAGCTTACTTTTTGGTTACAAGAGACATAGTAAATACCATTACTGCTTTTCTGTCTTTACTCCTGTATATTAATCAATGTAGTAATCTGTTAGGGATGGAAATTTTTAGAATATATACTTAGACTTTCCTGGGTTAATATCCTTTGACTTTCCTGGGTTAATATCCTTCATATTTCTACTTGGTATATAAGTAACAGTGGTTCATAAACTCTCAGATTAAATAAACTAAAATTTTATAGTAAGCATTTCTCCTGATCATCCTAAACTGACTGCTTTCCCCTACAAAGTGATTCAAACAGCACTCTTCAGTTCAGTTCTATCAGTTTCTGATTTTTTGCGACCCCATGGATGGTAGCATGCCAGGCTTCCCTGTCTATCACCAACTCCTGGAGCTTGCTCAAACTCATGTCCATCAAGTTGGTGATGCCATCCAACCTTCTCATCCTCTGTCATCCCCTTCTCCTACTGCTTTCAATCTTTCCCATCATCAAGGTCTTTTCTAATGAGTCAGTTCTTCACATAAGGTGGCCAAAGTATTGGAGCTTCACCATCAGTCCTTCCAATAAATATTTGACTAACTCTGAATATCAGCCCGTAGTTTATTATTTTTTTTTCCTCATGTACGTTTTGTTCATTTAGTTATTTTTTCTTCCTCCTTGGCAAACGTTTTTAATTGCCTTCTATGGGTCAGGCTGTTCTACAGCTAGAATAGAACTGTTCTATTGCTTTTATTTTCAGAGATGAACAAGATCATTTGAGCTCTATTTTTGTGGCACAATTGAAAGAAATTTAGCTCACCTAGACTAATTACTTTTATGAAATTATTCTGTGATAGATTCTGATATATGGTATAGCAATTGCTATATTTGTTTTATGCCTCCCTACCAGAATATCATCCCCTTAAAGACAAGTGGTGTGTCATCATCTTTACTCTAAAGTTGTCCTGCATAATAGAGGCAGGCACATAGTAGACGCTTGCTGCTGCTAAGTCGCTTCAGTCATGTCCAACTCTGTGATGCTTAATTAAATACAATTGATTGATTTTATTTTCTGGATTTCCTGGCTTCCCTGGAAACACTATATTTTCCTAATATAATTCAGCACTAAACACACACACACACACATGCACCCCCCCTCCCCCGCAATTATCCACCTGGGAAAACACATTTAGATGATTAGAAGTGATTTTCCCCAATATGAGAATATTCCACTGCTGGAAAAAAAAAACTTAAATATTAAAATTTCCAACTTTCAATCATGTATTTAAGATAAAAGTTCATTTTCAAACCATATAAAATGGTTTCACAAACAGATATTATATATATATATGTAAATAAATAGTAGCTAAGCTAAAATATATATATTAAAATCCTCAAAGCCAAAAGAATTTTAAAATACTATACTGTTTAATTTGAGTGGCTTTGTAGATGATCTACCATTTTCATAGCTGATTTCATTAGTAATTTCCCTCTTCTAATGAGTATATAATTAAACCATTATGGGAAATACACAATTATGCATATTCATGGAGAATTTGTTACAACAAATAAATCATAATTAACTACAAACCCATAACATATTTTAATGTATATGGAGATTTCTCTTATACAACTTATTTCTGTTTGTTTAGAAAAAGAGCATAGTAATAAATACTAACTTCTTGATATAATGGGTCACATAATGAAAATCCCTTTTTTTGTTTCTTTTTCACACTACAGTTGTTTAGTTGAAATACTTTTGTTATTAAAATTAAGTGAATATAATTGTTTCCTATTACTACTATTTTTTAGAGAAAACTACACACAGTCACATACATGGCAAATAAAGTTTGCTTTCTTCTTAAGTGAAAATATATTCTATTTACACACACATCTATGTATAGTTTTGTGACTGATATAAGAGAGTTTAGATACTAAATCTAAAATATTTTCTGTCACCTTACACTGTTAACCAATATTGTTTGCAATTAACATTACATTTCTTTGGTACCCACAGAGTTTTAATGACAGGGATATACACATTTAATATTTAAGTTTTATAATTGAATAAATAAACAGTTGGGTCATATAATTAACTTGTCTAGTTGCATATGCTTATTTGCAACTAGTTTGTTATTCAAACAAAAGCAAATAAACATGAGGATATCATCTCATCTCCTTAAAAACTGTTTGTAAAAATGGAAAATACACATGTTTGAAAACCAGGTGTCCATTTTATCAATCCATACCATAAGAATTATAAATCACATGTTTTCAGACCAGTATGTCAATGTCCTGAAAATTCTGTGATATTAACAACCTGGAAATTAGACACTGTATGTAATTTTTGTGGATTTTCTGAACTCAAAGGTAACACAAATATGCAATAGTTGAAGTTAATCTGCAGAGTAAATGATGCATATGGATGAACACACACACACACACACACACACACTCAAACTCTGTATGATGATTTGAAGCACTCCATGACTTCAAATATCAGAAATGCCTATCAAATTCCAATTGTGTGGCTGAGAAGGAAAGCATGTTTAAGTATTTCTGATCCTTGTATTTTTATCCAATTTATTTTATTCAATATCTCTAGAGCATATATGTCCTTATTGGAAGAAATTGAAAAGTTAGAAACGAAAAATATCACAAGGAACCTGAAACCTTCCCCTTACACATTTCCAAAATTATCACATTTTTCATTCATTTCATTATTCATTTAACAAATATATTATATAAGATATTTTGGCTCAAGGAAAAGTTTTCCAACAGTGAGCTAAACAAAACAAAACAAAACAAAAAACTGAGCAACTCTTCATTAAAAGAATGGTTTTCTCTGCTTGAACTTGGGATATTATTTCTATTACAAATTCTGAATAAAAGCTGAGTTGGCTATCCTGGACTGCTGGGTTAGAGAAGCAGTATGACAGCAGACAGCTTGATTTCCCAAGTTGCTATGAACACTTAAGGATTAAGTCCCAGACATAGGCATATTTTGCTAATATCAGCATTCAGACTCACAGTTCCTTTGAGAAAGGCTGATAATGAATGACTGCTAATTAGATGTTAACTGTGTGAGTTGTAGGAAGCTGCTTAGCAATATGAGTCTATGGACATAATTGATCCAGTTCAGTTCAGTTCAGTTCAATCGCTCAGTCATGCCCGACTCTTTGTGACCCCATGAATCGCAGCATGTCAGGCCTCCCTGTCCATCACCAACTCCCGGAGTTCATTCAGACTCATGTCCTTCGAGTCCGTGATGCCATCCAGCCATCTCATCCTCTGTCATCCCCTTCTCCTCCTGCCCCCAATCCCTCCCAGCATCAGAGTCTTTTCCAATGAGTCAACTCTTCACATGAGGTGGCCAAAGTACTAGAGTTTCAGCTTTAGCATCATTCCATCCAAAGAAATCCCAGGACTGATCTCCTTCAGAATGGACTGGTTGGATCTTCTTGCAGCCCAAAGGAACTCTCAAGAGTCTTCTCCAACACCACAGTTCAGAAGCATCAATTCTTCAGCGTTCAGCCTTCTTCATAGTCCAACTCTCACATCCATACATGACTACTGGAAAAACCATAGCCTTAACTAGACAGACCTTAGTTGGCAAAGTAATGTCTCTGCTTTTGGATATGCTATCTAGGTTGGTCATAACGTTTCTTCCAAGGAGTTAGCCTCTTTTAATTTCGTGGCTGCAGTCACCATCTGCAGTGATTTTGGAGTCCAAAAAAATCAAGTCTGACACTATTTTCACTCTTTCCCCATCTATTTCCCATAAAGTGTTGGGACCGGATGCCATGATCTTTGTTTTCTGAATGTTGATCCAGAGGAGGAGACAAAACTCTGTGGAAATATTAGTAAAATCAATTAAATTATTTTTTTTAAAGAAGCAAAATCTTGTCCTTAGGGGAACCAATTGATAAGAGCAATAATATTTCCAGATATGACTGGTGATAGAAGCAAGGTCTGATGCTGTAAGAGCAATACTATATAGGAACCTGGAATGTTAGGTCCATGAATTAAGGCAAATTGGAAGTGGTCAAACAGGAGATGGCAAGATTTAACACTGACATTTCAAGAATCAGTGAACTAAAATGGACTGGAATGGGTGGATTTAACTCAGATGACCGTTATATATACTACTGTGGGCACAAATCCCTTAGAAGAAATGGAGTACCCATCTACCCATCATGGTCAGCAAAAGAGTCTGAAATGCAGTACTTGCATGCAATCTCAAAAACGACAGAATGACCTGTGTTCATTTTCAAGGCAAACCATTCAATATCACAGTAATCCAAGCCTGTGCCATAATCAGTAATGCTGAAGAAGCTGAAGTTGAATGATTCTATGAATACCTATAAGACCTTTTAGAACTAACACCCCAAAAAGGTATCCTTTTCATTATAGGGGACTGGAATGCAAAAGTAGGAAGACAAGAAACACCTGGGGTAACAGGTAAATTTGGCCTTGGAATACAGAATGAGGCAGGGCAAAGGCTAATAGAGTTTTGCCAAGAGAACTCACTGGTCATAGCAAACACCCTCTTCAACAACACAATAGAAGACTTTACACATGGACATCACCAGATGGTCAACACCAAAATCAGATTGATTATATTCTTTGCAGTCAAAGATGGAGAAGCTGTATACAGTCAGCAAAAATAAGACCAGGAGCTGACTATGGCTCGGATCATAAACTCCTTATTGCCACATTCAGAGTAAATTGAAGAAAGTAGGGAAAACCATTAGACCATTCAGCTATGACTTAAATCAAATTCCTTATATTTGACAAAGGAAGTGAGAAATAGATTTAAGGGACTAGATCTGAGAGACAGAATGCCTGATAAACTATGGATAGATGTTCGTGGCATTGTACAGAGACATGGATCAAGACCATCCCCATGGAAAAGAAATGCGAAAAAGCAAAATGGCTGTCTGGGAAGGCCTTACAAATAGCTGTGAAAAGAGAAGCGAAAAACAAACAGGAAAAGGAAAGATATACCCATTTGTAATGCAGAGTTCCAAAGAATAGCAAAGAGAGATTAGAAAGCCTTCCTCAGCAATCAGTGCAAAGAAATAGAGGACAACAACAGAATGGGAAAGACTAGAGATCTCTTCAAAAAAAATTAGAGATACCAAGAAAACATTTCATGCAAAGATGGGCTCAATAAAGGACAGAAATGCTACGGACCTAAAAGAAGCAGCAGATATTAAGAAGAGTTGGCAAGAATACACAAAAGAACTGTACAAAAAAGATCTTCATGACCCAGATAATCACGATGATGTGATCACTCACCTAGAGCCAGATATCCTGGAATGTGAAGTCAAGTGGGCCTTGGAAAGCATCACTACAAACAAAGTTAGTGGAGGTGATGGAATTCCAGTTGAGCTATTTCAAATCCTGAAAGTTGATGCTGTGAAAGTGCTGCACTCAATATGCCAGCAAATTTGGAAAACTCAGCAGTGACCATAAGACTGGAAAATGTCAGTTTTCATTCCAATCCCAAAGAAAGGCAATACCAAAGAATGCTCAAACACCACACAGTTGCACTCATCTCACATGCAAGTAAGGTAATGCTAAAAGTTCTCCAAGCAAGGCTTCAGCAATACATGAACCATGAACTTCCACATGTTCAAGCTGGTTTTAGAAAAAGCAGAGAAACCAGAGATCAAACGCCCAACATCCACTGGACCATGGCAAAAGGAAGAGAGTTCCAGTAAAACATCTATATCTGCTTTATTGACTATGCCAAAGCCTTTGACTGTGTGGATCACAAGAAACTGTGGAAAATTCTGAGAGATGGGAATACCAGACCACCCGACCTGGTTCTTGAGAAACCTGTATAAAGATCAGGAAGCAACAGTTAGAACTGGACATGGACCAACAGACTGTTTCCAAATAGGAAAAAGAGTACATCAAGGCTGTATATTGTCACCCTACTTATTTAATTTATATGCAGAGTACATCATGAGAAAAGCTGGGCTAGAAGAAGCACAAGCTGGGATCATGTTTACCGGGAGAAATATCAATAACCTCATATATGCAGATGACACCACTCTTATGGCAGAAAGTGAAGAGGAGCTAAAAAGCCTCTTGATGAAAGTGAAAGAGAAAAGTGAAAAAGTTGGTTTAAAGCTCAACATTCAGAAAATGAAGATCATGGCATCTGGTCCCATCATTTTATGGGAAATAGATGGCGAAACAGTGAAAACAGTGTCAGACTTTTTTTTTGGGGGGGGGGGGCCTTCAAAATCACTGCAGATGGTGATTGCAGCCATGAAATTAAAAGATGCTTACTCCTTGGAAGGAAAGTTATGGCCAACCTAGAGAGCTTATTAAAAAGCAAAGACATTACTTTGTCAACATAGGTCTGTCTAGTCAAGGCTATGATTTTTCCAGTTGTCATGCATGGATGTGAAGGTTGGATTATAAAGAAAGCTGAGCACCAAAGAATTGATGCTTTTGAACTGTGGTGTTGGAGAAGACTCTTGAGAGTCTCTTGAACTTCAAGGAGATCCAAACTTTCCATTCCAAAGGAGATCAGTCCTGGGTGTTCTCTGGAAGGACTGTTGCTAAAGCTGAAACTCCAATTTTTGGACACCTCTTATGAAGAGTTGACTCATTGGAAAAGACTCTGATGCTAGGAGGGATTGGCGACAGAAGAAGAAGGGGACAACAGAGGATGAGATGGTTGGATTACATCACCAACTCAATGGACATGAATTTGAGTGAACTCCAGGAGTTGGTGATGGACAGTGAGGCCTGCCATGCTGTGATTCATGGGGTCTCAAACAGTTGGGCAGGACTGAGCGACTAAGCTGAACTGAACTGAGGAGAAGGGTGATGTTCCCCTGGTGGCTCAGATGGTAAAATATCTGCCTGCAATGTGGATTAGATCCCTGAGTTGTGGAGATCCCAGTAAAAGGGAATGACTCCTGGAGAATTCCGTGAACAGAGGCTACAGTCCATTGGGTTGTAAAGTGTCAGACGACATAAGTACATAGAGCGACTAGTACTTCAGTTTCAAGGAGGAGGGTGTATCAAGATTCATAATAGGCACATCCTTAAAACATTGAGGCTAGCAGTTGAAATCATTTATCCATGTGTGTGTTGTTATCCACAAAATGTACAGAAAATACTGGGATTAGAGAAGCAATTTTATGACAGTTACAGAGGTAAATGGGATTATATTGAAGTGGGGAAATTAAAATGTGTAGGTAGCTAGATAGATTAAGTGATATATAGATAGATATAAATACAGATATTTTAAGGAAGTGATAATCAATGATTTTCCAGAATTATTAGAATAATCAACTGATTATTATACAAAGATGAGTAGCTCTCCAGCAGGTGAAACATGTTTAAGTTTATTACAAACAAAGAGAACTAAAACAATGTGCTTCATAAATTTGGGAATTCTTAATGAAGCCTATAATAGTTGATCTATAGGTTTTTTTTGAACACAGCAGGCTAAAGATGAAAAAGTTGAGTCATCGTGTGAAATGACTTCAATATGAAGCAATGCATTTGGGGCATTACTGTTTTGGATTTTTGTCAAGTTTATTTAGGTATAATTTACATAGAGGAAAATCTACCCCATTTAGGTAGTTTGACGAATTATGGCAAATGTGTACATTTATGTAACATCCATCAATATATAGAAGAGTTTCCTAAAGCTAAAAAATTCTTTTGTGTCCTTTTGTTTTCAGTTTCAAACTCTCCAGGTGGCACTAGTGGTGAAGAACCCACCTGCCAATGCAGAAGACATAAGACATGGGTTCAATTCTTGGAACAAGAAGATTCCCTTAAATAAAAAACGGCAACCCATTCCAGTACTCTTGCCTGGAAACTTCCATGATAGAGGAGCCTGGTGGGCTACAGTCTATGGAGCCCACAAGGAGTCAGATATGGCTGAGTGACTATGTTATTTTCATATCTAATCTGCTTTTTCTCTATATATTTTTATATTTTAGAAAATGTCTCATAAATGAAATTATATAGAATATACATATTTGTGTCTGGCTTTTCAACATCTCCTAATACTTCTTTTTCTCCCCTTTAACTTTTCAAGCCCCTATCCTAAGTACAGAGAAGTATCACTCATTTGATAAAGTTTTCAAAGGGGAAAAAAAGATTAGGCAATTATATAGACAGGTGAATGGAAATAAATTACAAAGGGAAAATTCATCTAATTACTCTGGAACATATATAGCCGCTAAAACAATGACTAGCAATTAATTGAAATTCAGTAAATACTGAAATGGAATGTAAATATGGAAGTAGCACATACCCGCAAAAGGACTTTTGGAGGTGAGTCACTCATGGTATATTGGGAAAAAGTAATAGGTATTCATATTTGGAGGTTCAGGAGAATTCAGGAATGACCTCAAAGGGACACATTTTTAGACTAGAATAAGTAAGATTATTTTAGAGAAGACTTGACTAACTGAATAGTTAGATATTTTCCCTAATTTTTATTGGGTATAAAATGAGGAAAATGTGACTAGAAGAGTGTATTAGCTAAGATTTTGGATAAAAAATGCTAGAATTAGGGCCAATTTTTGGCTTATCTAAGCATAAATGGAAAGTATTTGGAATGGTTCACAGAATTTAAACAGTAGTTTATGAATCTGACTTGGACACCACAGTAACTGTGGAAAGTTCCGTCTAGGATGCAGATTTACTTTCAAGACACACTGGAGAACCTCTACAGGTAGAAGTGCATATACATGAGACAGTGATCAATATCTTTTTCCAGCTTCTTTGCCAATGAGCTAGATTACTATCTGAAGTCTCCGTGACAGTTCTGATTAAAACAATATGACATAAACAATGGCCAACATTTCCAGGTCTAGACGCTCTAAACTTCCCATGCATTTTCCCATTTATTTTCCCTCTGACTAAATAATGTAGAAGCCTTCCCATGGTAAACCTTGGACCCCCAGGTTAAAATGGATAAAGTCACAATATGGAAAGAGTTTGAATACCTAATTTATAACCCAGAGGAAAGGCAACCACAAGAATTATTAATGTTGAATAGCTACATGAGAATTTTTTTTTTTTTTTTTTTTGCATTATGCTATTCAAACCTTATGGTTTCGATCTTACGGAAGTCACAATTACCTTCACTAATAGAGTACTGTCCATTTAACTATAAGTCAATAACACAATTTTACATTTTTGTTCTGAAAAATCATTCAACCAATTTTGGGGGGAAAATTGGTTTTCCAAAAATCAGGGGTAGGAGAGAATATAATTCACATGTAAAGGATAAATTATAATGGAGAAAGTTGCAAAAGAGAGTTGACCACTTTACAGTCAGTTAAATAATTGAATATTGAATGATAAACTGGATTATTAAGGTAGTTACAAATAGAATTTATTGAGGGATCTTGAAAAAGTTATGATTCTTCATTTATTCAGTTTTACTAGTGATAAACTTCACTTATAAAGCATAGAGATATGTGGTGGATCAAAAATTTCAAATGAAACACAGCATCTGTTAAGACTTGAAGGTAAGATTTATTCTGGCAGAAGCTCTAAGACTTAAAAAAGTAACATGTCTATTTCAACAGTATTTTTATAAAATCAATGGTTTTTGATGCTGTGAGTTATAGAAAATAAACAGGAATTTTTCCCAATGTGGCTCTCCCTTTATTCATCATTCACTAATTCATTATTTTATTAATTTCTTCAACACTGAAATTTGACTAAGCAATTTTCAGTTTCGAGTGAGCGTGATGAGATAAAAAGGGATTTTAAAGGAGAAGAATACTTAGTTTCTTAATTCCTGTCCACAGTTTGGGCATATCTTGTTAGTTTGGGAAGTTTGGAAAGAAGTTCATTAAATAGAATAATTTTATGTATCATCATAGTGTGAATTCTTTCCTACAAGCTACTGAGCAGCTGTGAAAGATTTAGGGCTAGAGAAAAAGGTGTCCATTTTACTTTACTTTTCACAAATTACTTTGTGAAAACAATTGGAATCCTCAGTGTGTCCAGAAACTAATATATAAAATTCAAGAAAATGGGACTAATAGAATATCAAAAAAAGCAACTAAATGTACTCCTTATAATCGTCAGTTCTGTTCAGTTCAGTTCGTTATAGTCGCTCAGTCGTGTCCGATTCTTTGTGACCCCATGAATCGCAGCATGCCAGGACTCCCTGTCCATCACCAGCTCCCGGAGGTCACTCAGACTCATGTCCATCGAGTCAGTGATGCCATCCAGCCATCTCATCCTCTGTCGTCCCCTTCTCCTTCTGCCCCCAATCCCTCCCAGCATCAGAGTTTTTTCCAATGAGTCAACTCTTCCATGAGGTGGCCAAAGTACTGGAGTTTCAGCTTCAGCATCATTCCTTCCAAAGAAATCCCAAGGCTGATCTCCTTCAGAATGGACTGGTTGGATCTCCTTGCAGTCCAAGAGACTCTCAAGAGTCTTCTCCAACACCACAGTTCAAAAGCATCAATTTTTCGGTGCTCAGCCTTCTTCAGAGTCCAACTCTCACATCCATACATGACCACTGGAAAAACCATAGCCTTACATCAGAGTATACTAAATAAAAACGTCTCCAAATGTAAATCTTTCATTCAGGATTAAAAGCAAGCAAGAGTCTGAATATATCTTTATATATAAATTTGTCCATTTTTAAAAATTCAATAAGTAATAATTAAGAGAGGCCCTTGGACTGCAAGGAGACCCAACCAGTCCATTCTAAAGGAGATCAGCCCTGGGATTTCTTTGGAAGGAATGATGCTGAAGCTGAAACTCCAGTATTTTGGCCACCTCATGGAAGAGTTGACTCATTGGAAAAGACTCTGATGCTGGGAGGGATTGCAGGCAAGAAGAGCAGGGGACGACAGAGGATGAGATGGGTGGATGGCATCACCGACTCAATGGACATGAGTTTGAGTGAACTCCCAGAGTTGGTGATGGACAGGGAGTCCTGGCATGCTGCGATTCATGGGGTCGCAAAGAGTCGGACACGACTGAGTGACTGAACTGAACTGAACTGAACTGAACCTTTTGCAGTTTCCACTGTGGATGTGGATACAGTTTTTGCTGTTTAGTCGTTCAGTCATGTCCAACTCTTTGCAACCCAATGGACTGCATCATACCAGGCTTCCCTGTCCCTTACCACCTCCTGGAGCTTGATCAAATCCATGACCATTGAGTTGGTGATGCTATCTAACCATCTCATCCTCTGTTGTCCCCTTCTCCTCCTGCCCTCAATCTTTCCCAGCATCAGGGTCTTTTCTAATGAGTCTACTCATGACATCAGATGGCCAAAGTATAGGAGCTGAAGCTTCAACATTAGTTCTTCCAATGAATAGTCAGGACTGATTGTCTTTAGGATTGACTGGTTTGATCTCCTTGTAGTCTAAGGGACTCTCAAGAGTCTTCTGCAACACCACAATGCAAACATATCTGTTTTTTGGTGCTCAGCTTCTTTATGGTTATATTCTCACATCCATGCATGACCACTGGAAAACCACAGCTGTGACTATACAGATCTTTGTTGGCAAAGTAATGTCTCTGCTTTTTAATATGCTCTTCAATTTTTCATAGTTTTTCTTCCAAGGAGCAAGTGCCTTATAATTTCATAGCTGCAGTCACTATCTGCAGTGATTTTGGAGCCCAAGAAAATAAAGTCTATCACTGTTTCCATTGTTTCCTCATCTATTTGCCATGAAGAGATGGGAATGGATGCCATGATTTCTGTTTTTTGAATGAGTTTTAAGCCAGTTTTTCATTCTCTCCTTTCACCTTCATCAAGAGGCTCTTTAATTTCTCTTCAATTTCTGCCATAAGGGTGGTGTCATCTGCATATCTGAGGTTATTGATATTTCTCCTGGCAATCTTGATTCCCACTCTAGCTTTATATGCCTGGTGTTCCACATGATGTACTCTGCCTATAAGTTAAATAAGCAGAGTGACATTATACAGGTGATGCATTCTTTTCCAAATTTTGACCAGTCCTTTTTCCCATGTCCAGCTCTAACAATTGCTTCTTAGCTTGCATACAGGTTTCTCAGGAGGCAGGTAAGGTGGTCTACAATTTCTATCTCTTGAAGAATTTTCCACTGTTTTTTTGTGATCCACACAGTCAAAGGCTTTATAGTAGTCAATAAAGCAGAAGTAGATGATTTTTTTTTTTTTTTTAGATGAGGGGATTCTCTTGCTTTTCCTATGATCCATTGGATGTTGGCAATTTGATCTCTGGTTTCTCTGCCATTTCTAAATCCGGTTTGTACATCTGGAAGTTCTCAGTTCATATAACCCTGAAACCCAGCATGGATATTTTGAGCATTTCTTTGCAAAGGTGTAAGATGAGTGCAAATGTGTGGTAGTTTGAAAATTCTATGGCATTGCCTTTCTTTGGGTTTGGAATGAAAACTGAGCATTTCCAGTCCTGTGGCCACTGGTGAAGTTTCCAAATTTATTGGCATGAGTGGAACAATTTCACAACATCATCTTCTAGGATTTGAAATAGCTCAGCTTGAATTTTATCATCTCCACTAGTTTTATTCATAATAATGTTTTCTCAAACCCACTTGACTTCTCATTCCAAGATGTTTAGCACTAGGTGAGTGATTACACCATCATTTTCTGGGTCATTAAATTATTTTTAGTATAGTTCTGTGTGTTCTTGCCATCTCTTAATATCTTCTGCTTCTATTATATCCATGCCATTTCTGTCCTTTATTGTGCCCATTTTTGCATGAAATATTCCCCTTCAGTGCAGTTCAGTTCAGTAGCTCAGTCATGTCCAACTCTTTGTGACCACATGAACTTCAGCACTCCAGGTTTCCCTGTCCATCACCAAATCCCAGACTTTACCCAAACTTATGCCCATTGAGTCAGTATTGCCACCCAATTGTTTCATCTTTTGTCATCCCCTTCTCTTCTTGCCCTCAATCTTTCCCAGCATCAGGGTCTTTTCAAATGAGTCAGCCTTTCACATCAGGTCGCCAAGTATTGGAGTTTCAGCTTCAACGTTAGTCCTTCCAGTGAACATCCGGGACTGATCTCCTTTAGGATGGACTGGTTGGATATTCTTGCAGTCCAAGAGATGCTCAAGAGTCTTCTCCAACACCACAGTTCATAAGCATCAATTCTCCAGCTCTCAGTTTTCTTTATAATCCAACTCTCATATCCAAACATGACTACTGGAAAAACCATAGCCTTGACTAGACAGACCTTTGTTGACAAAGTAATGTCTCTTCTTTTCAGTATGCTGTCTAAGTTGGTCATAATTTTCCTTTCAAGGAGTAAGTGTCTTTTAATTTCATGGGTGCAATCACCATCTGCAGTAATTTTGGAGCCTCAAAAAATAAAGTGAACCACTGTTTCCCCATATATTTGCCATGGAGTGATGGGACTGAATGTCATGATCTTAGTTTTCTGAATGTTGAGCTTTAAGCCAACCTGTTCACTCTCTTCTTTCACTGTCATCAAGAGGCCTTTAGCTCTTCTTCACTTTCTGCCATAAGGGTGGTGTCATCTGCATATCTGAGGTTATGGATATTTCTCCTGGTAATCTTGCTTCCAGCTTGTGCTTCTTCCAGCCCAGTATCTCTCATGATGTCCTCTGCATATAAGTTAAATAAGCAGGGTGGGTGACAATATCCAGCCTTGACGTACTCCTTTTCCTATTTGGAACCAGTCTGTTGGTCCATGTCCAGTTCTAACTGTTGCTTCCTCACCTGCATATAGGTTTCTCAAGAGGCAGGCCAGGTGGTCTGGTATTCCCATCTCTTTCAGAATTTTCCACAGTTTATTGTGATGCACACAGTCAAAGTCTTTGGCATAGTCAAATAAAGCAGATATAGATGTTTTTCTGGAATTCTCTTGTTTTTTCCATGATCCAGTGGATGTTAGCAATTTGATCTCTGTTTCCACTGCCTTGTCTAAATCCATCTTGAACACCTAAGAGTTCATGGTTCATATTTTGCTGAAGCCTGGATTGGAGAACTTTGAGCATTACATATCTAGTGAGTGAGATGAGTGCAATTGTGAGGTAGTTTGAATATTCTTTGGCATTGCCTTTCTTTGGGATTGGAATGAAAACTGACCTTTTCTTGTCTTGTGGCCACTGCTCAGTTTTCCAAATTTGCTGGCATATGAGTGCAGCACTTTCGCAGCATCAACTTTCAGGATTTGAAATAGCTCCACAGGAATTCCGTCACCTCCACTAGCTTTGTTCATAGTGATGCTTCCTTAGGCCCACTTGACTTCACATTCCAGGATATCTGGCTCCAGGTGAGTGATCACACCATCATGATTATCTAGGTTGTAAAGATCTTTTTTGTGCAGTTCTCCTGTGTATTCCTGCCATCTCTTCTTAATATCTTCTGCTTCTGTTAGGTCCATAACATTTCTGTCTTTTATTGATCCCATCTTTGCATGAAATGTTCCCTTGGTATCTCTAATTTTCTTGAAGAAATCTCTAGTCTTTCCCATTCTATTGTTTTCCCCTATTTCTTTGCACTGATCAATCAGTAAGGCTTTCTTATCTCTCTTTGCAACTCTGCATTACAAATGGGTATATCTTTCCTTTTCTCCTTTGATTTTGGCCTCTCTTCTTTTCACAGCTATTTGTAAGACCTCCTCAGACAGAAATTTTGCTAATTTGCATTTCTTTTTCTTGGGGATGTTCTTGATCCCTGTTTACTATACAACGTCACGAACCTCCATTCATCGTTCATCAGGCACTCTGTGTATCAGATTAGTGCCTTACATCTGTTTCTCAAATCCACTGTATAGTCATAAGGGATTTGATTTAGGTCATACCTGAATGGTCTAGTGGTTTTCCCCACTTTCTTCAATTTCAGTCTGTATTTGTCAATAAGGAGTTCATGATCTGAGCCACAGTCAGCTCCTGGTCTTGTTTTTGCTGACTGTATAGAGCTTCTCCATCTTCGGCTGCAAAGAATATAATAAATCTGATATTGGTGTTTGCCATCTGGTGATGTCCATGCGTAGAGTCTTCTCTTGTGTTGTTTGAAGAGCCTGTTTGCTATGACCAGTATGTTCTCTTGGCAAAACTCTACTAGGCTTTGCCCTGCTTCATTCTGTACTCAGGCCAAATATTCCTCTAGTACCTCTAATTTTATTGAAGAATTCTTTAGTCTTGACCATTCTATTGTTTCCTTCTGTTTCTTTGCATTTTTCACTTAGAAATGGTTTCTTATCTTTCATTGCTATTCTTTGGAACTTTGCATTCAGATGGGCATATCTTTCCTTTTCACCCTTGTCTTTTCCTCCTCTTCTTTTTTCAGCTATTTGTAAGACATCCTCAGACAACCATTTTTCCTTTTTGCATTTCTTTTTCTTGGGGATTGTTTTGATTACTGCTTCCTGGACAATGTCATGAACCTCCATCCATAGTTCTTCAGGGACAAGGATGCAAGTCTTCAGATCTAATCCTTTGAATCAATTTGTTACATTCACTGTATAATGATAAGGGATTTGATTTAGGTCATATCTGAATGGCCTAGTAGTTTTCCCTACTTTCTCCAATTTAAGTCTGAATGCAATAATGAGTTCATGATATGTGCCACAGTCAGTTCCCAGTCTTGTTTTTTTTTCCTGACTGTACAGAGCTTCTCCATATTCAGCTGCGGGAATTATAATCAGTCTGATTTTTACATTGACCATCTGGTGATGCCCATGTATAGAGTCATCTCTTTTGTGTTGATGAAAGATGACCAGTGCATTCCCTTGGCAAAGCTCTGTTCGTGTTTGTTGTGCTATATATTGTACTCCAAGGCCAAACTTGCCTGTTACTCCAGGTATCTCTTGAATTCCTTCTTTTGTACTCCAGTCTCCTGTGATGAAAAAGACAATTTTTTTTTTTTTTTTTTTTGTTAGTTCTAGAAGGTCTTCATAAACCATTCAGCTTCAACTTCTTTGGCATTAGTGGATAGGGCATAATATATTTTATTTACTGTAATACTGAATGGCTTGCCTTGGAAGTGAGCAGAGATGATTCTGTCATTTTCGAGACTGTGCTCAATTACTGCGTGGAAATGGCAACTCCTGTATTCTTGCCTGGAGAATCCCCATGATAGAGGAACCTGGCAGGCTACAGTCCTTTGGGTAGCAAATAGTCAGACATGACTTAACAACCACACACTGCATTCCAGACTTTCTTGTTGACTATGAGGGCTACTCCATTTCTTCTAAGGATTTTTGCTCACAGTAGTATATATAATGGTCATCTGAATTAAATTTGCCCATTCCAGTACATTTAAGTTCACTGATTTTTAAAATGATGATGTTCACTCTTGTCATCTCCTGTTTGATCACTTCCAATTTACCTTGATTCACAGACCTAACTTTCCAGGTTTTTATGCAGTATTCTTTTTTATAGACACATCCACAACTGGGTGTTGTTTTAGCTTTGGCTTATCCTCTTCATTTCATCTGGAGTTATTTCTCTGCTCTTCTCTAGCAGCATATTCAGCACCTACTGACCTGGGGAGTTCATCTTTCAGTGTCATATCTTTTTGTCTTTTCATGGGGTTCTCAAGGCAAGACTGCTGAAGTCACTTGCCATCCCTTTCTCCAGTGGACCACGATTAGTTAGAACTCTCCACCATGACCTATGCGTCTTGGGTAGCCCTACATGGCATGGCTCATTGTTTCATTGAGTTAGACAAGGTTTTGATCCATATGATCAATTTGTTTCATTTTCTTTGATTGTGGCTTTCATTCTTTCTGCCCTCTGATTGTTGAGGATAAGAGGCTTGGGGAAGCATCCTGATGAGAGTGACTGGCTGTGGGTAAAACTGGGTCTTGCTCTGGTAAGCAAGGCCATGCTCAGTAAATCTTTAATTCAATTTTCTGCTAATGGTTGGGGCTGTAGTTCGGTCTGAGGCCAAACTATTGTAGGAGTAATGGAGGTAATGGTGACCTCCTTCATAAGGACTTCTGTCAGCATGCCAGGTCTCCCAGAACTGTTGTAGTCACTGCCTCTACCCTGTGGCAGGCCACTGTTGACCCATGCCTGCTCCTTTCTCCTAAGTCCTTTTGCACACAAGGTTTTGCTTGTATCCTCTAAGAGTCTATTTCCCTGGGGGTTCTCAGTTGTTTTGCCAAATCCCCAGGTTGAGAAATCTATTGTGGGCCCTAGAACTTTTGCAATAGTGTGAGAACTTCTTTGGTATAATTGATCTCTAGTTTATGGGTGGTCTGCTTGGCAGCTCTATACTGGATCTAATGGAGATATCCTCCAAATGAACATATGCCACACCATATCTTTCAGGTCTGTTGCAGCCAGAGTCCCTAACTCCACGGCAGGTCACTGCTGAACTGTGCCTCTGCAGGAGACACTCAAACACTCAAAGCCAGGTCTGGTTCAGTCTCTTATGGAAGTCACTGACTCATTCTCTGGGTCCTGGTGTGCACAAGGTTTTGTTTGTGCCCTCTGAGCATCTCTGGCTGGTCTGAGATTTGACTTTAAATGTGACTGTGCCCCTCCTATCATCTTGTTGGGGCTTTTCCTTTGCCCTTGTATGTGGGGTATCTTTTTTTGGTGGGATCCAACATTCTCCTGTCAATGATTGTTTAGCAACTGTTTGAGATTTTGGTGTTCTTGCAGGAAAAGATGAGTGTACATCCTTTTATTCTGCCATATTGAATCTTTGAAGTGATAAAATAATAATAAATGACAATAGAAAGAAGCCCCTGCCTTTTTTGGAGATGTATTAATAGAAAGGATAGATAATAAATAAATACAATAATAAAAACAAATCATTTAATTTCAGAGACTAAGAAATGCCACAGAGAAAAATAAGGTAAAGTAGGTAATAGAATATTCTGAAGAAGGAGGAGTATAAAAAGAGTAAATTTAGAGATGGTAAAAATAGTGTTTCTTTGGGCAAAGATGACAATATAGCATAAACAGTTATGAAAGATGAGATTTGCATTAAATTTGGAGCAAAATTATTCCAAGCAGAGGAATCAGCAGAGATAGATACAGGGAGACAAGAATGATCTTGGTGTGTTTCAAAAGATACAGGTTTGGAAAATTTCAGGGAGGACATAGACTTCATTATGAAGGTCCTGATGGGTAGGTGTCCAGTTCTTATTCTAAGTATAATGACAGAAAGTTTACAGGTTGATGTTTTTTTATCTTATGTGTTTTAAAAGACATCCCTGACTGTTGTGTGGTAGGATGTGTGATTGATAGGATGTTTTAATCAAGTGTGAAAGCAAGTGAATTAGGAGGTTGTTACTGTAGGCCAGGTCTTCTCCAGATGCCCTTTTGATGTTTCCTGCTACCTTTTAGGTATAGGATTAAATACAATTCAAATATGCATTCAAGAGAGATAGAAGGCTTTGAAGAATTAGGGGAAAAATGTTAATTTCTATGTGAGGTTCTTTCTGAAATTAAGAAGATAACACTCCTTTCCCCCTATCTTTTATTATTTTCTATAATATAATCTCTCATTTTGATATTTTTTTCTTTTGGAATTGAACAGAAAATGATGGCTTACTTAAGCTGACAGATTCATACATTTAGAATCCAAGACTCCTTAAGAAAGAATGTATTCTTGTCAGCGTAGCACAGTGGTTAATAAAGTGATATTTTAAGTCAGACGGATACAAATGTAAATCATAGGTTCACCAGTTATTAACTGGGTTACATTGGTAAAGTTAATGAACACTTCTAAGACACAGTGTTTCATATTTAAATGAAGAAAACCCTATAAACCCACTGTGGAGAGAATGTGAGACTTAAGCAGCTCTATCTAAAGCTGAGCATTTAATGTTAAGGAGCTAAAATATAATGATTAAATATGAGCATCATAAAGGAGAGGAATGGGTCCTGTTTAAAGTAGACATGATAGTACAAATAACATATTTGGGTTTTTAACAATTGCTGTTAATTATATATCATATGTTCTTGGTGTATCATTTCTACCTTACACAGGACCCATATTCTCTCCTTTTTGATGCTCATATTTAATCATTATACTTTGGTTCCTTAACATTTAAAACTCATCTTAGATAGAGTTACTTAAGTCTTACATTCTCTCCATGGTGGGATTACAGGGTTTTCCTCATTTAAATATGAAACACTCACTGAGGCTTCGAATCATGAAATTAAAAGACACTTGCTCCTTGGAAGAAAGTTATGACAAACCTAGACAGAGCATTAACAAGCAAAGATATCACTTTGCCAACAAAGGTCTGTATACTCAAAGCTAAAGTTTTTCCAGGAGTCAGGCATGGATGTGACAGTTGAACCGTAAAGAAGGCTGAGTGCTCAAAAACGGACGCTTTTGAATTGTGCTGGAGAAGATTCTTGAGAATCCCTTGGACTACAAGGAGACCAAACCAGTCAATGCTAAAGGAAATCAAGCCTAATATTTAGAAGGACTGATGCTGATATTCTAATAATTTGGCCACCTGATAAGAAAATCTGACTCATTGGAAAAGATCCTGATGCTGGGAAAGATTGATGGCAAAAAGAGAAGAGTGCCAAAGATGGTGAGATGGTTAGATAGCATCACTGACTTATTGCACATGTATTTGAGCAAACTCCAGGAGATAGTGGACAGAGAAGCCTGGCATGCTGAAGTCCATGGGGCCTAAAGATTTGAATGTGACTGAGCAACTGAACTACAACAAATAATTATGTATGTCTTCCCAGATGAAAAGTGAAAGTGAAGCCATTAGTCATGTCCGACTCTTTGTGACCCCATGGACTGTAGCCTACCAGGCTTCTCCATCCATGGGATTTTCCAGGCAAGAGTACTGCAGTGGGTTGCCATTTCCTTGGTAAAGAATCTACCTACCAATGCAAGCAACTCAGGTACTGAGGTTTCGATCCCTGAGTCGGGAAGTTCCCCTAGAGGAGGAAATGGCAACAGTCCCAGTATTCTTGCCTGAAAAATCCTGGACAGCGATGCCAGGAACCAGGCTCCACTGTCAATGGGATTTCCCATGCAAGAATACTGGAGTGGATTGACATTCCCTTCTCCAGGGATCCTCCCAATCCAGGGATCAAACCCAGATCTCCTGCACTGCAGGCAGATTTTTTACCATCTGAGCCACCATGGAAACATCTTAAAGAAAATAATAAATTGAGGTACAAAATAAAATAGACTTAAGTAGAAAGATAGTTGAAATAGTGTGTTATCTTCTGTGTAAATAAGAGTGTGTGTGTGTGTGTGTGTGTATATATATATATATATATATATAAAACCTCTCCTGAAAGAAAAATGTAGAGAGGATAAAACTTCTAGAAATCCATACAAAGAGCTACATTTATGGATGGGTTACAAAATGATAAAATAGATGGATGTGAGTGAATTATAATTTTTTAAGTATAGTTTTCTTACATAACCTTGATTTTAGGACTTGTAAATTTTATATATTTTCCAAAAAATTAAACATATAAGGATAATAAAACACTGAAATTAAAATTAACTTAAAATAACTGAATAGAAAAGCATAATTAATTCAGAATAATTTTCACTGTGTGACATTTAATTTGACATCATTAATGAGATATATCTAAGGGCAAATAGCAATACAAAGAAATCTGAACTTGTTTTAATTGACTTGCTTTTAGCAGTGATGTTGATATATAGTAATACTATAACACTATGTGTTATTAAAGATAGAAAAGATAAAAAAGATTTTCTTTCTGGGAAAATGAAATAAGATTTGAAGTAAAAGTAGTTGAGAATTTTGTTAGATTTTAATTAGAATTATCAGCCATAGTTGGTGATATATTTACAAAGTTATTTCACAACTGCCTTCACCAGCTCATTTTAGAAACAATGGTGTCCCCCACATTCGCGATTAATGTGTTTAGTTCTCATATCTTCATTTCTAAACACTATTGCCTAGTAAAAAGAGCCAGGGTAAGTGGAGATGAATTGAATTGGGAGATTAGGATTTACATATATACACAATTGACACTATGTATAAAATAGATAGCTACTATATATATAATAGATAACTAATGAGAACCTACTGTATAGCTCAGGGAAACCTACTCAGTTCTCTGTGGTGACCTAAATGGGAAGGAAATTCAGAAAAGAATCGTTATGTGTATATGTATAGCTAATTCACTTTACTGTACAAGAGAAGCTAATACAACATTGTAAAGCATCTATACTCCAGTAAAAATTCATTTAAAAAGAGAGCCAGAGTAACAACTTTATGGGTCAGAGAAATCACAGTGGGATCCCACTATAGTTTGTTGTGTCAGAAAGTGAGAATGGGCCAAAGACTGTAGCTGACATGCTTAAAAAAAAAAAAAAAAGAAATATTGTAAAGCAATTAACCTCCAATTAAAATAAATAAATTTATATTAAAAACAAATATATATTTAATAAATAAATAAATATTATTGTAAAAGAGGAGAAGTTTTAAAACACACACACAAGGAATACAACAACCAGCTCAAAAGGGCTTTCACTCACAAAATTTGGAAGAAGTGGAACATTAAAAAGAATAACTATAGTAATAGATTTTAATATATTTAATCAGAATAAATCCATTGATCCATAGCAATATGTTAATAAAAGATGGGCACTTAATTAGTGATGAATGCCAGTTAATCTTCCTGAAAGTAATGAAAAAAATTAGATAAAATTCAACTACTGTTGCAATAAACTTCCCTGGGAGCTCAAATGGTAAAAGCATCTGCCTACAATGCAGGAGACCTGGGTTCGATTCTAGGGTTGGGAAGATCTCCTGGAGAAGGAAATGGCAACCCATTCCAGTGTTCTTGCCTGAATAATTCCATGGACAGAAAGCCTGGTAGGCTACAATCCATAGGGTCGCAAAGAATCGGACACGACTGAGCGACTTCACTCGCTGATGCAATACTTTATTCAGGCAAAGAATATTAGTGGATGCCGAAAGCATTTATAGATTATTGTTGGAAAAGAGAATAGACATCATCTGAAACATTACCTTCCCAATCGCTTATTAATTATCTTTACACAATTGCCTTTCAAATGGAGAGATCTGGAGGGCACCACCAACCAAATGCTCCAGCTCAGCATCATCATTAAGAAGGATTCTTGATGTGATAAAATGGGGCATGCATAGCATCATCTCTGAAGTGCTATTGACAGCAACATCTAATCTAAATCTGTTCAAGAAGCAGCCACCAGATAAATGCAGAAAGTGGGATATTTTATCAGACATGTAAAATGAACTATGTAAAATATCAGTGCCCTAAAATAAGCAAAATAAAAGTGAAATGATTGTTGTAGATTAAGTGAGATCAAAAGTATGAAAACTAAGTGCAATACGCATCCTTTGACCAAATCCTAAATTGAACACAAACAGCTCTAAAGGACATTACTTATATGTCTGGGGAATTTTATTTGAGCTCAACACTAGATAATATTGCTTCAATGTAACCTTTATTATGTGTGATAATTTGGGTTTTTTTGGTTTTATAGGATACTGTCATTTATTATAGGCATAAAACATCATGAATTCTACAACTTTCTTTCAAATGGTCAAAATGTGTGTGTGTGTGTGTGTGTGTGTGTCTGAAGAGAGAGATAAAGATTTGACAAAATGTAATAACTAGTGAATGATAAAATATATGAAGTTTACACGTTGTGTAATAAATGTTAGAAAAAAAATGTTGGAAGTAAGAGCATATACTGAAATGGGAGGCACTTTAAAAAAATTCTTTGCCTAAATTAGGAACACTATTAAAATTAGTTACTACAAAATATATTTGTAAATAGTTAATAAAATTATCTAAATAACATTGATAAATTATAAATTATAATTTTAGTTTAATAAATAAGTTAAAGTTTTCAAAATTAAGAAAGTGATATAATCTGACCCAGTTCTCAAGTGGTTAAATCTGTTTGAGCTTTGTAGAGACAACTGAAGAAGATAAAGCTCTGAATTCTTGAGAAATGTATCATGTCAGGCCTAATTATTTTCACAGCGTCTTGCCTCTGGTTTCTTAAATGGAGTATAATTAATGTAAAAATACTATCAGCATTTAAAAATGTCTTTTAGAAATAGTTATAAGATGTTATGTATATGAATATGACTATATAAAATATGTATGAAAACAGTGTCTACTGTACATGACTTGTACAATGCTAAAATGATGCTCTATCCATCTGAAGTGTATTTCTGATAAAAACAGGAGCCATATACTTATTTATAATGCTATGGCTGAGTTATATTTTATAGATTTACAGTTTTTTCTTGTAGTATCAGGCATTATCTAACAACAAAAATTCCCATTGATATCTTTATCCATCTTGCAAAATGCTTAGAGATGGTACTGGTCCATTAGAGAATTTTCCCCTTATTCCCCACAGTTAACAGAATGAACTCTGTAGATACAGACTTGTCCATTTGATCTCAATTTTGCTTATCCTTTCCAAGTCTCCATGTAAAAGATTATGGCGACTAATTAAGTGTGAAAAACTATTTGGAAGAGAAAAGAAAAAGTCCCAAAGGATAAACTGATAATTTGTGTTTAACTTGCTTTTCAACTAAAAAGAATGCTGTGTGTTTCAAGAGATGATAGATCATGTTTTGGAGCTAACCAGGTGGCACTAGTGGTAAGTAATATGCCTGCTAATGCAGGAGATGCAAGAGACATGGTTTCAATTCCTGAGTTGGAAAGATCCCCTGGAGGAGGAAAAGGCAACACTCTCTGGTATTCTTTCTTGGAGAATCTCATGGACAAGGGAACCTGGTGGGCTACATTCCATGGGGTCACAAAGAGTTGGAGATGACTAAAGGACTGAGCGCACACACAGACACACACACACACACAGACACACACAGACACACAGACACACACACACTATGCTTAGGTTCTAAAATAAGAAAGTAAAAATGATAATCTTAACTCAAGTGTTATCCTCCTGTTTTCAACTTTTCAGGGTTCTCATTCATAACATTGTGATAGTAGTATTGACTGTCTCCTAGGGTGGGGTGTATACCTGTGGCGGTTTCATGTTGATGTATGGCAAAACCAATACAATATTGTAAAGTAATTAACCTCCAATTAAAATAAATTAATATTAAAAAAATAAAGACACTAGGCACCCTAAAAAAAAAAAAAAAAGAAAATACGGAGCAATGTGATTTAGTTTCAATGTATGTTAAAATTCAGTGATGATCTTTCTACAAAAGAAAACTAAATTATCTAGTTAACAATATAAACATCCCATTGCCTGCCTGCCAACTAGTTTTCTGGGTTATCTCAGTAGGTTTCTAGCTTCCTTCCATAGCTCTTATTTATCTTTTGGCATGATTTCTGGAAAGCTGAAATGAGGTAAAAAATCTCTCTGGAGATGGATGATATGCTGTTTTTGTCCAAAACATTTTTGAAACCATGTTTTTCTTCAAAATCAACTGTAAAATGTGCTTTAAAGGACTGCTTTCTGACTTCTGCAATCCAAGATGTCTGTGGGTCTTCTAGTCACTTTCTGAAAGAGACCTATAACTTGCAAATAAGAAGATTATTGGTGAATTTGATATTCTAGAGAAGAAAATATCTGTTGAGGATAATTCCAGGCATAAGATTAAGGGTCACTGTGCATCTTCGACTTCTCAGTTCAGTTCAGTTCAGTTCAGTCACTCAGTCAAGTCCGACTCTGTGACCCCATGAATCCCAGCAAGCCAGGCCTCCCTGTCCATCACTAATTCCCGGAGTTCACTCAGACTCACGTCCATTGAGTCGGTGATGCCATCCAGCCATCTCATCCTCTGTCGTCCCCTTCTCCTCCTTCCCCCAATCATTTCCAGTATCAGAGTCTTTTCAATGAGTCAACTCTTTGCATGAGGTGGCCAAAGTACTGGAGTTTCAGCTTCAGCATCATTCCCTCCAAAGAAATCCCAGGGGTGATCATCAGAATGGACTGGATGGATCTCCTTGCTGTCCAAGGGATTCTCAAGAGTCTTCTCTAACACCACAGATCAAAGGCATCAATTCTTCGGTGCTCAGCTTTCTTCACAGTCCAACTCTCACATCCATACATGACCACAGGAAAAACCATAGCCTTGACTAGACGGACCTTTGTTGACAAAGTAATGTCTCTGCTTTTGAATACGCTATCAAGGTTGGTCATACCTTTTCTTCTCACAAACCTCTTAATTATTGTGTAATCACTTCTTTGAAAGTATAAATCAACCAAGAGCTGACCACATCTGTACTCTCTAATAACAAAGATTTGAGAATCCACCAGCCTTCTCTGCAGGATAATCATTTCATTTCATTTAGTATAGTATTTTCAGACTGAGGTTTTGACATTTAAGCCAGTTATTTGCCTTCATGGTGTTGCAGCTTTTCAAAGGGGAGCACTGTTTCAATCCAAGCATGTCAATGACTACAAAATCCCTGAGGACATTCTCTATATCTGCCAATAATGCAAGAACAGAAGGTGCCCTGACAGAAGAAAGCAACTACAATGCTTTAGTCTAGGATTAGTTGAAAATTCTATATACTGAGAACTTTAAAAATACTCAAACTTCTTTATGAGTGAAAGGAAAAAATAAGCAAGTGTGTATCTCAAAGGGTGACACTTGATATAAGTAAACTCCTTAGATCAATATACTTCATGTAGTTTATGTGAAAGTGAAAATTTCTCAGTAATTTCTGACTCTTTGTGACCCCGTGAACTATAGCCTGGCAGGTTCCTCTTCCATGGGATTCTCTGGGCAAGAATACTGGAGTGGGTTGCCACTTCCTTCTCCAGGGAATCTTCCTGACCCTGCAGTATCTGTAGAATCTCCTGCATTGCAGACAGATGCTTTACCCTCTGAGCCACCAGGGAAGCCCTGGTTAGTCAATGGGAGGTTATAAAATTTAAAATTATTTGGAAATCTGTGTGTTATGTAACCTATAAATCCTCTTGGTGGTGGAACACATAAAAACAAATATTTTATAAGTTCTTTTGTACTCTACATAGGTTTTTTAAACTCTGTGATTTAAAGAAAGCTTTTTCATATATTGTAGATTGTGGATTACCTGCAAGTAGTATTTAAACATAGTATGAACCTGAATCACATTTTAGTGACCTCAGGAAGATGTGTTTCCCCATCAATCACATGTAGTAAGACAAACTCCACAAGTAAATGCTTTCTTTAAAATGGCAGCATATCTTCATTCAAGTAAAGTATTAGCGAGTTACTTGGAAAGTTAGTCTCTCAGTTGTGTCTGACTAGTTGCAACCCTATGAACTGTAGCCCACGAGGGCCCTCTGTCCATGGTATTTCCCAGAGAAGCCTGTTGTTTTCTTTTTCCCTATTAAAAAAAAAAAAAAAAAAAAAAAAATGGTCCTACTGATTTTCCTGGGAGAGTTACAGATTTTAACATGGGATAATTTGAACTTCAATGGCCAGAAAGTAAGCCACACAGGTGAGCACCTGCCCTTGAATGGATTTTTATTATTTCTTCTGAGACATAAAAGATAACTGACAGAGAAGGTAGATAGAGAGCAGTTTAGAACCTCAAATCACTCACTACAAGCTTGTATGGGTCCAAGCAGCTAGTGTACATTTTGTGGACTTCCCTGTTGGTACAGTGAATAGGAACCCATCTGCAAATGCAAGGGACATGGGTTTAGCCCTTTTTCCTGAAAGATTCCATATACAGCAGGCACCTAAGCCAGTGTGCCACAACTACTGATCCTGAGCCCATGAACCACAACTACTGAAGGCTAGTTGTTCACCTAGAGCCTGTGCTCTGCAACAAGAGAAGTCAACACAGTGAGAAGCCCTCTCACCGTGAGGAAGAGTAGCCCCCTCTCACTGCAAGTAGAAAAATCCCAAGTGCAGCAACACAGACCCAGCACGGCCAAAAACAAATAAATAACTATGCTTCAGTAATTTAAATTGAATATATTTTGTGCCTAATTAAGACACAGCATAATTGATTGTTTGAAAATGCAGATTACCAGTATGTATTGAGGTATGATACATACAAACTTTTTGTTGTTGTTTTTAGTTAACTAGTACCTTATTAGGCCCAAAACAATGTTCTGAGGAACCAGAAGTTGGGGGGTTGGGATTTAAAAAGTTGCAAAGTATAGCACTTGTTTTTATGCATCTTTTACAGAATTGTCTTAAAATATCAATTCCCACTGAACTGCATTCCACAAATACTCATAAAGTGATTTATAGCCAATTTGTTGATTGATGTTTTGTTTATCTAGATCAGTGCATTCTACTCAGCAGGCCCTCAATAAACTTTTTTTAAAAAAACAAATAAATAAAATATACAGGAAAATACAATTTGGTTTGTGAAATTCCTATAACATTCCTGAGGAAACTAATCAAAATGGGCTAAAGAAATCTGAAAAAGAACCTTGGAAAAATGAGGTTTGAACTTATAAGATAGATAAATGGGGAGAAAGAGATACAGAGTCAATGGCTGAATTAAGTGTATAGAAAATTTGGTGAAGACTGGTTAAATCATACTTATGAAAAGAGATATGTTTAAGAGTAAGGAGAAAATTGAGTTTTAAACATAAGTTGAGATAGAAGAGAAAGATCCTTTAGGGAAGAATATGTTATTCAATCTCAGGTGGTCAGGAGCATCTGAAAACTTTGGGATGGACAGATTAAGCATTGATGCCAACCAGCTGCCTGATTCTGTCAATCCTTTTAATGCAAGTTGGCTTCCTGTTGGCTAGAATCCATGGATGTGTGTCTGGATTTCATTTTTAAAAGTCAACATCAATTTGCTGAGAGAAGCTTCAGAAATCATTCATTTTCTCAATTAAAACAAGGATGTCATTCTGTTAATTCTAGAACTATGCACATACCAAGTTGAAGTGATAGCAGTTATTTGTTATTAATTGCTGGATAACAGCATTCATGAATTCCAGAGGGTCTGGCCTTCAGTTCACTTCAGTTCAGTCACTCAGTCATGTTCGACTATTTGCGACCCCATGGCAGAATGACAGGCTTCCCTGTTCATCACCAACTCCCGAAGTTCACTCAAACTCACATCCATCGAGTCCGTGATGCCATCCTCAGCCCTTTTTCTTCCTGCCCCCAATCCCTCCCAGCATGAGAGTCTTTTCCAATGAGTCAACTCTTCACATGAGGGGGCCAAAGTACTTGAGTTTCAGCTTTAGCATCATTCCTTCCAAAGAAATCCCAGGGCTGATCTACTTTAGAATGGATTGGTTGTATCTCCTTGCAGTCCAAGGGACTCTCAAGAATCTTCTCCAACACCACAGTTCAAAAGCATTAATTCTTCAACACTCAGCTTTCTTAACAGTCCAACTCTCACATCCATACATGACTAATGGAAAAACCATAGCCTTGACTAGATGGACCTTTGTTGGCAAAGTAATGTCTCTGCTTTTGCATATGCTATCTAGGTTGGTCATAACTTTTCTTCCAAGGAGTAAGTGTCTTTTAATTTCATGGCTGCAGTCACCATCTGCAGTGATTTTGGAGCCCCCCAAAATAAAGTCTGACACTGTTTCCACTGTTTCCCCATCTATTTCCCATGAAGTGATGGGACCAGATGACATGATCTTCGTTTTCTGAAAGTTAAGCTTTAAGCCAACTTTTTCACTCTCCACTTTCACTTTCATCAAGAGGCTTTTTAGTTCCTCTTCACTTTCTGCCATAAGGGTGGTGTCATCTTCATATCTGAGGTTATGAATATTTCTCCCTGAGTCTTGATTCCAGCTTGTACTTCCTCCAGCCCAAGGTTTCTCTGTATTCTGCATAGAAGTTAAATAAGCAGAGTGGCAATATACAGCCTTGATGTACTCCTTTTCCTATTTGGAACCAGTCTGTTGTTCCATGTACAGTTCTAACTGTTGCTTCCTGACTTGCATATAGGTTTCTCAAGATGCAGGTCAGGTGGTCTGGTATTCCCATCTCTCTCAGAAATTTCCATGGTTTATTGTGATCCATACAGTCAAAGGCTTTGTCATAGTCAATAAAGCAGAAATAGATGTTGCTCTGGAACTCTCTTGCTTGTTCAATGATCCAGCGGATGTTGCCAATTTGATCTCTGGTTCCTCTGCCTTTTCTAAAACCAGCATGAAAATCAGGACATTCACAGTTCATGTATTGCTGAAGCCTGGCTTGGAAAATTTTGAGCATTACTTTACTAGTGTGTGAGAAGAGTGCAATTGTGTGGTAGTTTGAGCATTCTTTGGCATTGCCTTTCTTTGGGATTGGATGAAAACTGACCTTTTCCAGTCCTGTGGCCACTGCTGAGTTTTCCAAGTTTGCTGGCATTTGGAGTGCAAAACTTTCATACCATTATCTTCCAGGATTTGAAATAGCTCCACTGGAATTCCATCACCTCCACTAGCTTTGTTCATAGTGATGCTTTCTAAGGCCCACTTGACTTCACATTCCAGGATGTCTGGCTCTAGGTGAGTGATCACAACATCATGATTATCTGCATCATGAAGATCTTTTTGTAGAGTTCTTCTGTGTATTCTTGCCACCTCTTCTTAATATCTTCTGCTTCTGTTAGGTCCATACCATTCCTGTCCTTTATTGAGCCCATCTTTGCATGAAATATTTCCTTGGTATCTCTAGTTTTATTGAAGAGATCTCTCTTCTTCCCATTCTGTTGTTTTCCTCTATTTCTTTGCATTGATCACTGAGCAAGGCTTTCTTATCTCTTCTTGCTATTTTTTGGAACTCTGCATTCAGATGCTTATATCTTTCCTTTTCTCCTTTGCTTTTCACTTCTCTTCTTTTCACAGCTATTTGTAAGGCCTCCCCAGACAGCCATTTTGCCTTTTTTCATTTCTTTCCCATGGAGATGGTCTTGATCCCTGTCTCCTGTACAATGTCACGAACCTCAATCCATAGTTCATCAGGCACTCTATCAGATCTAGTCCCATTTCTCGCTTTGACTGTATAATCAAGGAATTTGATTTAGGTCATACTTGAATGGTCTAATGGTTTTGCCTACTTTCTTCAATTTAAGTCTGAATTTGGCAATAAGGAGCTCATGAAAATAGTCCAGCAACAGCTACAATTGGTTTTAGATAAAAATAAAAAAATCACAGGAAGCCAATGATATTTAAGATGCTTGAGAAAACTGCTGAAGCACTTCCCTTAATTAAGTTTAATTACCTCTAGAGAAAGATTTGTTGAAAATGTGATGGAAAGTAGAATAGGCCCAAATCTTTCATACTCTGAGCTACTGCTTCTCAGTAGAACTTTCTGATATGATGATAATCTATATATGTGCTGTTCTGTGTAGTATCTATTAGACACGTGTGTGTGAGTCATATCTGGCTTTTTGTGGCCCCATGGACTATAGTCCCCCCCATGTTACTCTGTCCGTTGTATTTTTCAGACAAGAATACTGAAGTGAGGGGGGGCGCATTTTCCTACTCCAGGGTTTCTTTCCAACCCAGGGATTGAACTGGCATCTCCTGCCTTCACAGGCAGGTTCTTTTCTACTAGTGCCACCTGGGAAGCCCCCAGGTGTATTAAACATTAATAAGTGAAATGTAGTTAGTGATAACTGAGTAAATAAGTTTCACATTTTATGTAGTTTGAATTGATTTAAATTTAAATATTCTAGTTGCTAGTGGCCATCATTTTAGAAGACACAGTTTTGCCTAACCAAGAAAGAGCAACAGTTTGGAAATTTTCAATCAGCTGGCTGTATCAGTCATGATAGGCTAGGTAATGCTAAATGATATTAATGATATTTTAAAAATTCTACAAGTCTATAACAACAATATCAATATCTCTGTTCACATTTAATTTTTCATGTCAGTGTCATGCTGGAACTCAGGCCACAAAGTAGAATCTGTCTGTAACAATGTTGGCTGTCCTTGTAAAGTAAAAGGAGAGCTTATAAAGTAATGTGTTATACTGGTTCTTTAAGACTTGCCAGTTTTACTAACACACTCTACTTCTGTTGATGGATGATGATGATGAGATAGATAGATAGATAGAAAGACATATAGCAGTGTATGATATATCAAAGCATCACATAATCTATGTTTCCCTCCAATCAATCACATGATCATTCTTGAGTTCCATTGAGGAAGAATGTATAGGTTTCCTCAGAGAATCAATGAAATAAGTGAGCAGCAGTACCAGCTCTTTTGTCCATAGGATTTTCCAGGCAAGAGTACTGGAATGGTTTGCCATTTCCTTCTCCAAGGGGACCTTCCTGACACAGGGATCACACCCTGATCTCCCACATTGTAGGCAGACGCTTTTACTGTCTGAGCCACCAGGGATGTCCCTAAAAGAAGATATAAAGAGATATTTTGTTGAATTAATGAATGAGTATTTGCTAGCAAGTTCTGTGTATCTTGACTAAAACTTGATTTTGTAAACCCATCTACTTTATATGTTCATAAAGCAGTGAAATATAGCCTGGTACAATATTTTCTAGGGCCATCCTTCCCCAGTTCTTAGGAATGTATCCTTTTCTTTCTTTACTCCTTAGCTTAAATATCACTTCAGAGAGAATTCCCTAATATTCCAGTTTAAATTAGTGGATTGTGGCATTTTTTATAGAATATAAGTAATCATCCAAATGGAATGTATCTTAAATTTATTTTCTACATTTAATGGAGCATGGAATGATAGTGAGAAGGATATGCCACCCACTGCAGTATTCTTGCCTGGAGAATCCCATGGAGAGAGAAGTCTGGAAGGCTACAGTCCATGAGGTCACAAAGAATTAGACATGACCGAAGGTACTTAGTACACATACACAGAGAAATAGTAATGGTCAGATCCAGAGAGATCTTAAACAGTGCACCAGGATCCCTTGGACAAATTATCACTTCCCTTTTCATTGCAAGCTCCTTGAAGACAATTAAGGAATCTGATATGAGTGTCACCAGGTTAAAGTAAGGTGTTTTCAGGTCTGCATTCCTATCTGGAGGATCTAAGAGAGGACCTGTTTCTTTCCTCATTAAGGTTGTTGTCAGAACTCAGTTCCTTGTAGTTATAGGACTGACATTCCCATGTCTTTGCTGGCCATCAACTGAGGATATGGGGTTGAACTTGGCCAATTCAGATATTCCAGAACAAATTTCTTATTAAAAAGTCAATTATTAACATTCTTTTATCATTCTTTAATCTTAATTATTTTTGCCATGTATAGAGAACACATAAAAATATTTTGAGAATTAAGACATGGATACCTATGAGTGGTTGGGGAGGCATTGTTTTTCTTAACACAGTGATTTAAAAGATTTATTGCTTTTACAAAAAATATACTTAATATGCATAAATTTGATTTTGACTCAATAAATCAATGTGACATTATGTTAGGCATTGGTTAAATAGTATTTTATAAATATACATATATATAACTATTTATATATACATAATATGTAGATATGTGGATGAAATACCAAAACAAAGGGAAACTGAGTCCTGTGGATATTAAATGAATCAACCTTCTTAGGTCCAGGTAATGACAGATTTCTTCAAGCCCCTTGTCTTTCTCCCAATAACATTGTCTGCTCATTTCATTATATGTACAGCAAGCTATCTGAATAAATATTTTTAAAAAAGTTATTCAGTGTAGTATGAAGCATATAATTAACAAAAATGCTTATCTAACTTCATTTTAAAAAGAGATTATCTTTATAATGTTTAATATAAACATTTGAGTTTGAGTAAACTCTAGGAGTTGATGATGAACAGGGAGTTCTGGCAAGCTGCAGTCCCTGGAGTCACAAAGAGTCAGATACGACTGAGTGACTGAACTGAACTGACTCATTTCTGTATGCCAATTTGCTTTTGTTAAATCTTTTACTGAGTGCAAAGCATTTTTGGTCTAGTCACAATATAATAGAAATATAGATCAAATAAGAAGTTAAAAGTAAACTAAATTTATTATATGGGCCTTTTTTATGTTTTCTCCCTCAAAGGCAATCTATATAATATGTGTCCTTTGATCAACAGCCCTCCCCAGTAAACCTTGTGAAAGGAGTATAAATGCTAATATTTTGTGGCTTAATTTTTTCTCAAATGCATGAATGTAACATAATAAAAATTTGGTGTTTCTCTGGGGCTCAGTAACTGCTATGTCTTTTTTCCCCCAAGATCTTTGAGAGAGTAAATAATATCAAAATGCCCAAAGAAACATGTAATGCATATCCCAGGATGAAAAAGGAAAATTGCAGTCCATTTGTACACTCTCTGGAATTGGATTAGAGTCCTCAGAACTGATATCACCCAACACAGACCACAGATTCTGCCCTTAACACAGGACTAAGCTGTAAATCATGTAGTAATTTTTACTGTTGCTTGTTCTCTGGTTTGGGTGACAACTTAATATCGTACAGTAGTATTCAGCTATAAAATGGTGCACAAGACTGATCACAGGCAGTAAAGAAAGTCCTTGTACTTTCTGACTGCTACAGGAAAATCTTTTGTGTAATTTGTAATTGCAATAAATAAATAGCTATACAAACAGAGCAACTTAGGCCTTGCTGAAAAGTGAGTAGAAAATAAAATTGAAAGTGAGTTTTCTTTGCTCTCCATGTTTTAAGTGCTCTGCTAGACAGGTCTGAAGACAAGATACTTACTGTATGTGTTACTTATGGTAGTTTTCATTGTCTTCATAGCTTCATTACAAAAGTACCAAAGCACCCATGTAATAGTCCCCAACCTTCAGTTTCCTTAGAATGGTTCTGTGTATATGGTTTTCAATTCTAATAGTAATAGCAACATATCTGGGGCTTCATAGGTAGCACAAGTGGTAAAGAACCCACCTGCCAATGCAGGAGATGTAAGAGACCTGGGTTTGATCCCTGAGTCGGGAAGATCCCCTGGAGGAGATCATGGCAACTCATCCCAGTATTCTTTCCTGGAGAATCCCATAGACTGAGGAGCCTAATGGACTACAGTTCATGGGGTCACAAAGAGTCAGACACAACTGAAGTGACTTAGCACTCATAACGTATTTGTTATCTGCCTTCTTTGAATATAATCACCAAATGCTACACAAACAACTATGCTCTCTCTAAAATGTATTTGAAGTTTCAGAAAATATTTAATATAATGTACTTTAAAACTTCACCAGTAATACACAAAGATACACGCATGCACATGTATACATACAAAACTCTGATTTGTGCTTAGAGCAAGGCGAACAAAGGAACCATCAGATTCTTAAAGGAAGCTCATCTAATTCAGTCACAGGCTAGTGTCTAAAAGCTTTTTGTCTAAAAAACTCATGGATCAATATATCTTATATTTATCTGCTATCTGTACCTGCTACTACTATTTTATTTTAGGCCTTAATCATTCTCTGTCCCTTGCATTACAAAAACTTACCAATGATTCTTTCTTTACTCTTACCCCACTAAAAACTAGTTTTCATGTGGCAACTAGAGCTAACTCTTTAAGAGATATCTGATCATACCACTCTTTTCTTTCTCTAGTGACTTTTATCACCTCAAAAATAGACCATACATAGATGCGTAGTGAAGATCTTTTAATGTCCTAGATTATTTCCAGTTTGAAATTGCATTTTACTTTCATAGACTGCGTGCTTCTTTGCTCATTTTGCACCTCTGGTACAAAGAATTCCTAACCACAATTATGCACAAATTAAATAACATCTCCTTTTACTTTCTCAGTGACTAAAAATCACTTTATGTGAGCTAATAGAGTATCTTTCTCCAGTCTGTTTCGTGTGTGTGTGTGTGTGTGTGTGTGTGTGTGTTTTCGTAAACTACAGATGACTTCTATATGTCTCCCTCATCTCTGTATTTTAAAATCTAGGAAGATAGTAAGTTTTTGCCTCACTTATAGCAAATACCCAATACTTGACATGTTCTAAGTTATATTGACGTCCTAGAAATTTAAGACACGAATCAATCATGAACCATGCATATGTGCGTGTGTGTGTGTATGCTGGGGATAAACACAAACTTAAAAATATTGTGTATCTCATAAAAATGCTTTAAAAGGATGAAATAGATTGTTATTAATTCATCTTTGAATGTTTGGTAGAAGGTAAAATTCATGAATGTAGTCCTCTATCTGGATCCTGGATTTGGTTGTTGTTGTTTTGATGTTTTTGATTACTGATTCTACTTACTAGTAATCAAAGTGCTCAGATTTTTTCATTTCATCATTGTCCAGTCTAGGTAGATTGTTTCTAGAACTTTCTTCATGTTTTCAAGTGTCCAGTTTCTTGGTGTATAACTGTTCATGTAAATCTCTTATGATACACATGAAAGATGCTCAACATATTAAGTGAATTTATTTTATTGAAATACAGTTAATTTACACTATAGTGTTAGTTTCAGGTATACAGGAAAATGATTCAGTTATACATATACATATATCCATTCTTTTTCACATTCTTTTCCCATAGAAGTTACTACAGAATACTGAGTATAGTTCCCTGTGCTGTATAGTATGTCCTTTGGTTTCTAGGGTATATAGTAGTGTATATATGTTAACCCCAACTCCTAATCTATCCCTCCTCTGCATTCTCCCTCATAACAATACATTTGTTTTCTATGCTTGTGGGTATATTTCTGTTTTATATATAAGTTCATTTGTATCTTATATTCCACATGTGAGTCATATCTTATGATATTTGTCTTTCTGTATCTAATTTAATTCACTTAGTATGATAATATCTAGGTCCATCTATGCTTGCAAATGGCATTATTTCATTCTTACTTATGGCTGAGTAGTATTTCACTGTATAAGTATACTACATCTTCTTTATCAATTCATCTGTTGATGGACATTTAGATTTCTTCCATGCCTTGTCTATTGTAAACAGTGCTGCAATGAACACTGGAATGCATTTGTCCTTTCAGATTGTGTTTTTCTCTAGATATGTGCCTAGGAGTGGGATTGAAGGGTTGTATGACAGCTCTACTTTGCTTTTAAAGGAACATCCATAGTCTTCTCTATGTCAGATAATCACAATGGTGTGATGGTGTGATGGTGTGATCACTCATCTAGAGCCAGACATCCTGGAATGTGAAGTCAAATGGGCCTTAGGAAGCATCACTACAAAAAAAGCTAGTCGAGGTGATGGCATTCCAGTTGAGCTATTTCAAATCCTGAAAGATGATGCTGTGAAAGTGCTGCCCTCAATATGCCAGCAAATTTGGAAAACTCAGCAGTGTCCACAAGACTGGAAAAGGTCAGTTTTCATTCCAATCCCAAAGAAAGACAATGCCAAAGAATGCTCAAACTACCGCACAATTGCACTCATCTCACAGGCTAGTAAAGTAATGCTCAAAATTCTCCAAGCCAAGCTTCAGCAATATATGAACTATGAACTTCCTGATGTTTAAGCTGTTTTTAGAAAAGGCAGATGAACCAGAGGTCAAATTGTCAACATCTGCTGGATCATGGAAAAACCAAGAGAGTTCCAGAAAAACATCTATTTCTGCTTTATTGACTATGCCAAAGCTTTTGACTGTGTAGATCACAAGAAACTGTGGAAAATTCTGAGAGAGATGGCAATACCAGAGAACCTGACCTGCCTCTTGAGAAATCTGTATGCAGGTCAGGAAGCAACAGTTAGAACTGGACATGGAACAACAGACTGGTTCCAAATAGGAAAAGGAGTATGTCAAGGCTGTATACTGTCACCCTGCATATTTAACTTCCATGCAGAGTACATCATGAGAAACGCTGGACTGGAAGAAACACAAGCTGGAATCAAGATTGCAGGGAGAAATATCAATAACGTCAGATATGCAGATGACACCACCCTTGTCGCAGAAAGTGATGAAAGTGAAAGTGGAGAGTGAAAAAGTTGGCTTAAAGTTCAACATTCAGAAAATGAAGATCATGGCATCCGGTTCCATCAAGTCATGGGAAATAGATGAGGAAACAGTGGAAACAGTGTCAGACTTTATTTTTTTGGACTCCAAAATCACTGCAGATGGTGATTGCACCCATGAAATCAAAAGACACTTACTCCTTGGAAGAAAAGTTATGACCAACCTAGATAGCATATTCAAACAGAGACATTACTTTGCTGACTAAGGTCTGTCTAGTCAAGGCTATGGTTTTTCCTGTGGTCATGTATGGATGTGAGAATTGGACTGTGAAGAAGGCTGAGTGCTGAAGAATTGATGCTTTTGAACTGTGGTGTTGGAGAAGACTCTTGAAAGTCCCTCGGACTGCAAGGAGATCCAACCAATCCATTCTGAAGGACATTAGCCCTGGGATTTCTTTGGAAGGAATGATGCTAAAGCTGAAAGTCCAATACTTTGGCCACCACATGTGAAGAGTTGACTCATTGGAAAAGACTTTGATGCTGGGAGGGATTGGGGGCAGGAGGAGAAGGTGATGACAGAGGATGAGATGGCGGGATGGCATCACTGAGTCGATGGACATGAGTCCGAGTGAACTCTGGGAGATGGTGATGGACAGAGAGGCCTGGTGTGCTGCGATTCATGGGGTCACAAAGAGTTGGACACTACTCTGCAACTGAACTGAACTGATACTCTTCTCTATAGAGACCATACCAATTTACATTCCTACCAACAATGTAGGAGGGTAAGCCCTGTCCCTACCTTTATTTATAGATTTTTTGATGATGACAATTCTAAAAGGTGTGACAATATACATTATTGTAATTTTGATTTTTATTTCTCTAATAATTAGTGATGCTCTGCAACATTATTATGAAATTTAAAAAAAAGAAAGAAAAAGTGTTAATGACGTTGGTGAGAAACTTTTTGAGGCAGTGTACACTGTTGGTGAGAATATAAATTGATGCAATCACTATAGAAAACAGTATGGAAGTTTCCCCCAGATTTAGAGCAATAATTATCATAAGATCTAAAAAGTCTTCCTCTGGGTATTAATGTGAAGAAAAAGAAAACACCAACTGGTAAAGATACATGGATCACCCTAGTAATTGCAGCATTATTTACAATAAGAAAGATAATGAAACAACCTAAATATCCACCAAAAAGATGACTGGGTAAAGAAATTGTGTTATATATATACATACAATGGAATATTATTGAGCCATACAATTTAATGAATGGGTCCTGCCATTTGGGACAAAATGAATGGACCTTTAGGTCGTATTGGTAAGTGAGATAAGTCAGACAGAGAAAAACAAAAATCCTATGATCTCTATTATTAGTGTAATCTAAAAAATACAAAATAAAAATAGAACCAAACACATGGATGTAAAGAACAGACTGCTAATTGCCAGAGGAAGAGGGATGAGGAGTGGAAGAAACAAATTAATTTTTTATTTGTTTAAATAAGATAAATTAAGAAATAATATTTTAATAAATGTAATTTCCCTGAGGGTAGTGATGTTTTACTCACTGAATTATGACCAGAACTTTGAAGAATGCCTGATACATGGTAGATACTTAATAATGTTTATAGAAGCAATCCAAAGCTATCATTGCTATTTGGAAAGTCTGGGTTGATAAAGGCAAATCCATTGTTGAGAATGTTACAGATTTAAAATGGTAGCAAGAGTATCCCTCTGAAGGACAGTTTTCAACTTTTAATGATAAGGTTTTGCAGAGAGGTTATTTGTATTGAAATATAGTGATGTTAGTTTTGGAATCCTATATAACAAAACCAGCGTATGCTCAGAGGTTGATAGGTAATTAGAGTAATGAGCAATGATACTGAAAACCCTACACTAGGATATGAATATCGTGGAGATGGAATTATATCAAGTGATGTTCATTTATATTTCTTAAAGAAGATGGCTGAAACTGAGTAACTCAATTATTGATAGGAAAGACCAGGAATAATAGAAAGAAGTTTACTAATTCTTTGTGACCCCATGGACTATAGCCCTCCAAGCTCTTATATTCATGGAATTCTCCCAGCAGGAATACTGGAGTGGGTAACCGTTGCCTTCTCCAGGAGATCTTGCTGACCCAAGGATCCTGTATTACAAGCAGATTTTTGTCACTAGGGAAGTGTATTCTGTCTTTATGATACAATATTGTAAAATAATTAGCCTCTAATTAAAATAAATAAATTTATATTTAAAAAATAAAAAATAAAATAAAATAAATAAATTTATAAAAAAGAAGAATATCTAACTGTTACATTGAATATCTGAATGCTACAAATAGTTCAATAAAAGCATTACATATACTAAAAAAAAAAAGTAGGGGGAAAAAGTAAAACAGATATAGGAAAATGATAAGAGTGACTAAGAAATTTTGGGAATAAAATTTTCATGAAAGTCCATGTGTGCTTGTGTTTGTGTGTTCTGGGAGGTGGGGAAGTAAGTGTGAGAATTAAGCTAACGTTGATTATGTATAGCATAAAAAATTTAATGGCTTAAAATAAGAAAGTGTGTTAAGCTAAGGAACAAATTGCTTACTATAGGTGACTGCAGGGTTGGTAGTTGAGTCCTTATGGAAGAATCAGGATTTTGTCATTTTTTTGGACACTATTTTTATATTGTCCTCAGTTTAGTTCTCCTCATGTTCTTGAGATCCTAGACCAGTATCACATACAGACACTTCAGTTGTCAGTGAAATAAGATGTTAAAAAGTGCTGTTCATCTGTCTTTTACAATGAAGGTGATTTCCCAAAATTGCTGACATAGTTTTCCTCTGATATCATTGAAGAGAATTTCATCACACTTCCATGAGTGTGGTACCTATGGGTAAATAAGAAGATTTACCTCTGAGCTGATACTATAGTTATCCTGCCTCAGAAATTATACTGAAACAAATGTGTGTTTGTGCAGCAAGGGATAAATGAGCAACCGAAAATAATTTTTGTTAAGGATTCTCACAAATTGGTTTTTATATCCCTGATATTTTTCATTCTAATATAGAAAAATGAAACTTCCAATAGCACATTTTACTGTTAGTTTTCAAATGTAAGCAAATTTTTCTATCAGCAATATGGTGCAATATAATTTGTATTAATATTCTAAGCATGTATTTAGAGGTTTTCCAGATTTACATCTGAATTTCATTCAAAACTTTACTCATTTTGTCATATGAAAGAGCAATTTTAAATTGTAAGTAGGTTGCCAACAAGAACACAACAAAGGTACAGGTGTTTCTATTAAAATACCGTAAGTGTGTTTCTGAAAAATCAATTATTTTGCAAAGTTTCACACTAAAACTATCAGAGCTTATGAGAAAAAGTAAGGGCAGAATCATGATAATCAAAACATAAGAAACTTTATAACTGAGGTGCTAAGCAACACAATAATATCCACAATAAAACATAATATGATGGCATAGTTACAAAATGGTATTTCTAATAAATAAATGCTACACTGAATATAGGTATGTGCATTTCTTAAAAAACAGAGAATGGGCTGTAATAGTTGTGCCTCCTAATTAATAAATATTTGGACTATTTTTTAAAATGCAATATGGAGATCTTCATAATTATACTTACACTGTAAATCAGGTGACTAACTGAGTCAAGAGGCAAGTGAAAGTGTGAAAAGAATCATTTCATTACTATGGATTCTTCCAGGGCTCATTGTATTCTGCCCTTGTGTTTCCATTCATATCTTGCTACATGTGCCAGAATAGTACAACACATTTACAGGATGAAGGTAAAAATCTCATATGAACTAATAATTTGATTAACATACCTCTACAGTACACCAATTATAGATCTATCATCTCTTTGTTTTCAGTTTTTCTGTAATATGCTTTATTTTTTAATTTTTAATTTATTTTTAATTTTACTTTACAATTCATCTATCTATTTTTCTACCTCTGTATCCAATTCATGTTGCTCTATATAACAATACTCTCTCTAAATATGGTTTCTCATGTGGCAAAGTGGTAAAGAATCTATCTGCAAATGCAGGAGATGCAAGAGACATGTGTTCAATCCCTGGGTTGGGAAGATCCCCTGCAGTAGGAAATGGCAACCTGTTCAGTATTCTTGCCTGGAAAATCCCATAGAGAGAAGAGCCTGGCAGGCTACAGCCCATGGGGTAGCAAAGAGTTGGACCAACTGAGCACAACACACAGACACAGACACAGACACAGACACAGACACAGACACACACACACACACACACACACACACACACACACATTATTTCCTTCCCAATATCAACTGAATGGGAAAGAAAGACCTTGATACTGGAAATGACCGAAAGCAAAGAAGGGGAGAAGAAGAGGATGAGATGATCAGGTAGCCTCACCTACTCAATGGACATGACTTTGTGAAAGCTCCAGGAGACAGTGAAGGACAGAAGAGGTTGGCATGCTATAGTCCTTGGGGTAACAAAGAGTTGAACAAGACTAAGCAACAGCAATTACAACAATTAATTGAATAACAGAAATAGCAATTATGCATATATATATGAAAACATTATATATATATGAAAAAACACACTTCATGTTCAGTGTAGTTCAGTCGCTCAGTGGAGTCCGACTCTCTGCGACCCCATGAATTGCAGCACACCAGGCCTCCCTGTCCATCACCAACTCCCGGAGTTCACTCAGACTCACGTTCATCGAACCAGTGATGCCATCCAGCCATCTCATCCTCTGTCATCCCCTTCTCCTCCTGCCCCCAATCCCTCCCAGCATCAAAGCCTTTTCCAATGAGTCAACTCTTCTCACGAGGTGGCCAAAATACTGGAGTTTCAGCTTTAGCATAATTCCTTCCAAAGAAATCCCAGGGCTGATCTCCTTCAGAATGGACTGGTTGGATCTCCTTGCAGTCCAAGGGACTCTCAAGAATCTTCTCCAACACCACAGTTCAAAAGCATCAATTCTTCAGTGCTCAGCCTTCTCCACAGTCCAACTCTCACATCCATGTATGACTACTGGAGAAACCATAGGCTTGACTAGACGGACTTCAGTCGGCAAAATAATGTCTCTGCTTTTGAATATGCTCTCTAGGTTGGTCATAACTTTTCTTCCAAGGAGTAAGTGTCTTTTAATTTCATGGCTGCAGTCACCATCTGCAGTGATTTTGGAGCCCCCCAAAGATAAAGTCTGACACTGTTTCCACTGTTTCCTCATCTATATCCCATGAAGTGATGAGACCGGATGCCATGATCTTCATTTTCTGAATGTTGAACTTTAAGCCAACTTTTTCACTCTCCACTTTCAGTTTCATCAAGAGGCTTTTTAGTTTCTCTTCACTTTTTGCCATAAGTGTGGTGTCATCTGCATATCTGACGTTATTGATATTTCTCCTGGCAATCTTGATTCCAGCTTGTGTTTCTTCCAGTCCAGCATTTCTCACGATGTACTCTGCATATAAGATAAATAAGCAGGGTGACAATATGCAGCCTTGACATACTCCTTTTCCTATTTGGAGCCAGTCTGTTGTTCCAGGTCCAGTTCTAACTGTTGCTTCCTGACCTGCATACAGATTCCTCAAGAGGCAGGTTAGGTGGTCTGGTATTCCCATCTCTTTCAGAATTTTCCACAGTTTCTTGTGATCCACACAGTCAAAGGCTTTGGCATAGTTAATAAAGCAGAAATAGATGATTTTCTGGAACTTTCTTGCTTTTTCCATGATCCAGCAGATGTTGGCAATTTGGTCTCTGGTTCATCTGCCTTTTCAAAAACCAGCTTGAACATCAGGAAGTTCATGGTTCACGTATTGCTGAAGCCTGGCTTGGAGAATTTTGAGCATTACTCTTGTAGCATGTGAGATGAGTGCAATTGTGCGGTAGTTTGAGCATTCTTTGGCATTGCCTCTCTTTGGCATTGGAATGAAAACTGACCTTTTCCAGTCTTGTGGACACTGCTGAGTTTTCCAAATTTGCTGGCATATTGAGGGCAGCACTTTCACAGCATCATCTTTCAGGATTTGAAATAGCTCAACTGGAATGCCATCACCTCTACTAACTTTTTTCATAGTGATGCTTTCTAAGACCCACTAGACTTCACATTCCAGAATGTCTGGCTCTAGATGAGTGATGGCATCATTGTGATTATCCGAGTCATAAATGTCTTTTTTGTACAGTTCTTCTGTGTATTCTTGCCACCTCTTCTTAACATCTTCTGCTTCTGTTAGGTCCATACCATTTCTGTCCTTTATCGAGCCCATCTTTGCATGATATGTTCCCTTGGTATCTCTAATTTTCTTGAAGAGATCTCTAGTCTTTCCCATCTGTTCTTTTCCTCTATATCTTTGCATTGATCACTGAAGAAGGTTTTCTTATCTCTTCTTGCTATTCTTTGGAATTCTGCATTCAGATGCTTATATCTTTCCTTTTCTCCTTTGCTTTTCACTTCTCTTCTTTTCACAGCTATTTATAAGGCCTCCCCAGATAGCCATTTTGCTGTTTTGCATTTGCTTTCCATGGGGATGGTCTTGATCCCTGTCTCCTGTACAATGTCACGAACCTCATTCCATAGTTCAGACTCTCTCTCTATCTATCAGATCTAGGCCCTTAAATCTATTTTTCATTTCCACTGTATAATCATAAGGGGTTTGATTTAGGTCATACCTGAATGGTCTAGTGGTTTTCCTTACTTTCTTCAATTTAAGTCCAAATTTGGTAATAAGGAGTTCATGATCTGAGCCACAGTCAGAAGGGATGGAGACAAAGCAAAACCAATACCCAGCTGTGGATGTGACTGGTGATACAAGCAAGGTCCGATGCTGTAAACAGCAATATTGCATAGGAACCTGGAATGTCAGGTCCATGAATCAAGGCAAATTGGAAGTAGTCCAACAAGAAATGGCAAGGGTGAACGTCAACTTTCTAGGAATCAGTGAATTAAAATGTACTGGAATGGGTAAATTTAACTCATATGACTATTATATCTACTACTGCGGGCAGGAAGCCCTCAGAAGAAATGGAGTAGCCATCATGGTCAGCAAAAGAGTCCGAAATGCAGTACTTGGAGGCCATCTTGAAAACGACAGAATTATCTCTGTTCGTCTCCAAGGCAAATCATTCAATATCCAAGTCTATGCCCCAACCAGTAACGCTGAAGAAGCTGAAGTTGAATGGTTCTATGAAGACCTACAGGAACTTTTAGAACCAGCACCCAAAGAAGATGTCCTTTTCATTATAGGGGACTGGAATGCAAAAGTAGGAAGTCAAGAAAAACCTGGAGTAACTGGCAAATTTGTCCTTGGAATGAAGAATTAAGCAGGGCAAAGACTAATAGTTTTGCCAAGAAAAATGCACTGGTCATAGCAAGCACCCTCTTCCAACAACACAAGACTCTACACATGGACATCACCAGATGGTCAACACCAAAATCAGATTGATTATATTATTTGCAGCCAAAGATGGAGAAGCTCTATACAGTCAACAACAACAAAAAACACTTCATGTTACTTAAGCACAAAGTACAGCCATGCAAGTGTCATATTTAAATAAGTCAATTATGTTTCAAATAGTTAAATCAGTTCCACATAATTACCAGGTAGATAGATGGGAATGTGTTTTTGAAAGGAAATTACATACTTGTTGCAAATCTGTTTCTATATGCTTTACTGTTGTAAGTATAAAATGATGCCATACCATTTGATCTAAAAAATTCTGAGGACTCTTCAAGAACTAGATTGGTTGAATGATTTCATTCTTCCTGTTCTTCATCCACTATTAGAACCTTGCAGTATGAAGTGGAGTCTGATAAATCCTTTTTCCTTAATACACAACAGGAACTATACACTTTAGAAAGAAACTACTGTTCTTGCCTTATATGGCACAAAACTTTCATAATTGTTAAGCTGATCTTTTAATTTTTCCCCAAATATCTTAGAAACCAAAAAAAAAAGAAGTATGGCAGTTATGAGACTCTCAATGCTTTTAATTCAAGATGCTCAGGAGAAATGTAGCTCTTTTTTTTTTTTTTTTTCTGGGAGATAATATAGAGAACATGGTATGAAGCACACAAGAATATACTTGCAACACTGTATATATTTTTTCAGTTGTTGTTCATAAAGCCAGAGATCCAAAATGGAAAATTAATATTGGTTAAAATGACTTTGGATGACAACAGAAAATAATGTGCTAATGCCTGGTTTGGCCAGGGGACAAGAAAGATGTTTCTTAGCTGAATGCCAGTTAGAAATTAAGACTATTTACATATTTAACAATCTGCTGAGCCAAAAGGTGGTTGAATCTATCTTACTAATTTTTTCAAAAAGAATTTATGCATGGATTTGAAGGTAAAAAGAAAATTTCCATCAAACCAGCATAGATAAGCAATCATTGGTGGTGGAGTAAGAACATATTTTCTGAGATAGTTGCCTTTGAATGGAATGAAAGCATTAGAGTTTTATGCAATTCATCTATGTTCATGAAATAGAAACAGTATTTTCAGAGATAGGACATAACACATTCTCCATTAATATGTACATTTTTATACACCTAAAAGTGTATGGTTGAAAAATTACCTTAGAGTAGCTCAATTGCAAAGCTCAAGTTCCATATTTACAAAATTTCAAATATACAAGGCTGTGTGTATGTGTGTAAACTTTAAAAAGTAAAAGAGCTCGAAATCTGTTTTGTATAAAAATAGTTTTATATAGTATTTATATTTACATTTCCTTTTCCTACAATAGCTTTCTTTACAATATCTATATCTATATTATTTACTGTATATGTATATTTATAAGCATATATATTTAAAATTAAGTTATAACTTTTATCATAGCTAGTTACTTTTAATATAAAGTTTTATTAATAACTTGTTAAAATTACTTGGAATTCATCTTATTATATTTCTAATTTTAGACATTTTAAGTCTTTAGTGTTCAGGCTTAGATTTGTGACATCCAGATATTTATTTACAACAAGTAAATAAAGTCATCATGTAATGCAAATGTTATTATATATCAAGGAAACAAATATTTATTAACACCTGTGGGATTTTACCTTATTGACATTGCAAAAATCCTTTATTTTATAATTCCAACTTTGTACGTGAAAAACTTGATTTAGAAGGAGAGTATCATAGACCTTACGATTTAGAATAAGAGATTTTGATTTAAAGTTAAACCCTTTAATTTACAATTTGACTAACCTGGAGCGAGTTACTTATCCTTTCTAAGTCCTAGCATAACAACATTTTCTCATAAGGTTAATGAAAAAAAAAAAAAATAATAATTTGTAGAAATGTCTTGACACAGTGCTTGACACACACCAATGACTAAAAATGTGTATGCTATTGGTTTTATTACAATGCTTTTTAGTTTTATATAATTATTTACTGTGCAGTTGCTTTATTGATATTTTTAGCATTATTATTACTATCACAGAAAGTAACAGTTGTTTTTTTTTTTTTATCACTGTATTGTAAACAGTTTAACCACATTTTAATTGCATGTCTTTGTTTCAAAGACTGGATTTTAATTTCAAGGGTTTTTTTTTGCATAAAATATAGATTTTTCACTATGCTTCTCAAGTTTTAAGTGTTGGTTGCTTAGTTGTGTCCAACTCTTTGCAACCCGATGCAGCTCTTCTGTCCGTGGAATTCTCCAGGTAAGAATACTGGAATGGGTAGCCATTCCCTTCTCCAGGGGATCTTCCTAACCTAGGGATGGAACCCAAGTCTCCTGCATTGCACGGGGATTCTTTATCATCTGAGCCACCAGGGAAACCTTTGAAATAACGGATTTTGGGGAGGTTATTAGGTCATGAGTATGAGCCCTACTCATGATTAGGATTAGCGCCCTTATAAAAGTGACCACAGAAAGCTTGATCACGTCTTTCTCCATGTGAGGTAACAGTGAAAAGATAGCCTTTAAAGGGGAAGCACATCTTAAACAGATTTTGAATCTTTCAGTGCCATAATCTTGAACTTCTGAGCCTCCAAAACAGTGAGAAATAAATTTCTGTTTATCAGCCACCCAGTTCATAATATTTTGTCAAAATATTTGCCAAATCAACTCAGACAATAAAGAAGGTAATTTTCTTACTTTATCACCATGATAGAAAGTTAACACTACTACCAAAGACATTCAATTAGGTATTTTGTGTTAATGTAATTTTTCCTATTTTTGCTTATTCTTCCCAGCTGCTTAATTATATACCTTATTTAACCACAGCATGTGCCTATACTAATAAAAGGAAATACAGAGAAAGAATGCTATCTGAATGTATCTTTGGAAAAAAATATTAAATATGACAATGCACTTCAGTTTAACATCCTATTCTATTTTTCATTCTGAGAATTTTGCAGAATGTTTCTCTGAGTTTTATTCTCAATGTTTGGTGACTTCTTTTTTTTATGTCTACTGAGGAGTACTAGCACTACTATCATTCTTTTGTCACCATCCATTGTCTAAACCAAGATGAATGTTACATATCAGATTTGGGAAAATCAGACTTCACATTAGGGAAATCATTTTATAAAATAATTTATATAAAACATTTAAACAAAGTAATTTAAATATATAAAGTATTTATGGATTGTGTACAGGTGTATAATATCCTTGAAACCAAGAATACTTGGTTTTTGCATAGGAAATATCAAGTAGAAGAATGTGACATGATGTAAAATCTATGAATGAAGTATCCAATACAAGCAATTAATATCTGCTTCACTAGCTGAAATTATATTACTTATGATTTTATATTCATGTTCTGTTTTCCTATCGTGTAATATCTAGAAGGAAAATGAAGCTCTATATGCTGATCTTTTTAATGACATTATAAAGATAAAAGAAGAGAACTGAATCCAGATGCATAAAGCTTTTATTGATACAATGCCCATTTATTTAGCTAGTGAGTAAAAATGGACTCGGTTTCAATCAGCCTGCCATGGTTTTAGTCCACAATGAAAAATGACCATGGTGGAGTGAGCTTTCTACAGATAAAGCTATCTTCTAGACACCAGTGGCAAAAAGAAAGAAAGGAATAAATTACTTTCTTCAAAAGTAATCCAAGTTAACACTTTATTTTTAGAAACAAAGAAATGAAGATCTAAGGAAATAAGTGAACTCATTCATATACAGTAACATTTCTCTGAATAAAAGAGAAAAACATGTATCTCAAAAGAAAGTATATTAAACATGTATCTCAAAAGAAAGTATATCTCTTACCAAAAAGAAGTATATTTCAAGGTTTTATGAGATAAAATAGTATAAAATACAAATATTGGAATGCAAATGAAATCTAGATTTATTGTTTCATTCATTCACTGTATGCATTTACTTTCTCTTAAGAATTGTGCTGCACAATGTTTTCATGCAATGTTAAGAAAATAGTGTCTTAAAGTTTAAGAAGCTTTCAGAGAGTGGATGTAATAAGCATTGAAAAATGAACTATGTTAAAAAGCTAAATACTTTCAAATATTCGTAAAGATTAAAATAAAATAGACATATTGAGAGAAAATACTTAACCAGGGGATAGGGAGCAGTGGAAAGATAAGGTATCTCCAAGAAAATTAACAATTAGACATCTGAAAAATACAAAGAACTGGTCAAGAAAACAAAGGAATAAATATATCACAATATTTTAGGGAAAACACATCACAGACAAAGAAAAGAATCATTTTTTTTAAGGAACTGGACAAGAGCAAGGTTTTTGTGATCAACTGGATCTTGATGGACAAGGGTGAGAAGAGTGGAAGATGTGGTTGGAGATACAGGCAGAGAACATATACTGTTTGCTGGTTTTGATCAAGCCTCCTTCTCTCCAGTTCCCACTGTGTAATAACTAGCAATATGAGGATGCTGGATGACTTTGCTCGTCAAATACATATTTTCTGGTTCTATAAAATATAGATAAAAGTTATTTTCTTAGCAAAGTTATTTTGAGGATTAAGCAACATGAGATGTGTAGAAATGATTGAACAGTTAAAAACATCACGACTCTGCAGGATCATCATTGTAGGGGACATAACCAGCTTCAGCTTTCAATGTTGGCTAGGCTTTTGATATACATTCACAAAAATCAGTTTATTTTACCAAGATGTCATGATTTTGTTGTAAGTTCACTAGATTCTTGGATGTCACTAGAACATTTCAAAATTAAACCTAAAGCAAACAGGTGTTTTTTCTTTTTTTTTTTTTTTAAGTCACTCAGTTGTGTCAGACTCTTTGCAACCCCATGGACTTCTCTAGGTCCTTGGAATTCTCTAGGCCAGGATACTGGAGTAGGTAGCCTTTCCTTTCTCCAGGGTATCTTCCCAACTCAAGAAACAAACTGGGCTCTCCTGCATTGCAGGCAGATTCTTTATCAACTGAACTAAAGAATTGAAATAGAATATTGATCATGATAAGAGTTAATAGATCCATGAGCAGAGTGTTCTTCTTCCACCTCTTTACACGAAGAAGGAAGCCATACAACCTATTGAGAGAAGTAAATATTAATTAAGAAAGCATATTAACTGCAGGCTGAAAGGCCTTGGGAACACAGTTGTTGGTGGGATACCGGAGAAGGTTGATTAGAATATTTGTCTATCATCCCAGTGCATGTGCAAAACAAAGACTTAGCTACTCACCAGGGAAAAAAGAAAGTGAAAGTGTTAGTTGTTCAGTCCTGTCTTGCTCTTTGTGACCCCATGAGCTGTAGTCTGCCAGGCTCCTCTGTCCATGGAATTCTCCAAGTAAGAATACTGAACTGGGTTTCTATTCCCTTCTCCAGGGAATCTTTCCTATCCAGGGATTGAACCTATGTCTTCCATATTGCAGGCAGGTTCTTTACTGCCTCTGAGCTCCTCACCAAGAATTCATATAATTTGGAGGCTTCTTTGATACCTTAATCAAGCTAGCAGCATCTGCAACTCCTTGAATCTCATCATTCATATCACTTAAGTTGCTGAAAATCTTTACAGTTTACATATTTGTCATGATGTGTAGCTCAGTGAGAGTAAGTTATTTAATTTTTTTTTTCTTGAAAAAAAAACAAATGTCAAGATGGACAAGGAATCTTCAGGGTTATTTGCAGCAACAGGAAAATGGTGCCCTGAAGTGCCCTGAATAAAACCAATTGAATTTAAACTGTGTGTGTAGTGTGCCTTTCAGTGTGATTAATGTACTTTAATCTCTTTTTGTCTTTCTTAACTTCAAAAATGGAAACAGTGTGAAATATTTGGATAATTCTTAAACAGTTTTTAAAAATCTTGATTCTTTCAGAATTTCTTGCCATAGGTGGGTGGGAGAGTGATTGAGAATTACACAAAATTCTCTCCCTATTCTGAGTTCCAGAATACACATTATATTGTATTATACTATTATTCAATACAATATTATAATACTAGAAACAAACTAGTAATCAGAAGTAAGCTAAAACTCACAGAAGAATAAGTAAGCATTATTAAAGTATAGATTGGTGGGTAAAACCAACAACAGAGCATATACTGAATACTTTGAATTAGCATTTGTAATATTTTAATATTGTCAATGTTTGAAAAATATATATATATCGTATGTGAGAGAGAAAGAGAAAGAGAAAAGGGGTAGGAGGAGCAAGAGAAAAATAGAGGGAGAAAGGAGGAGGGTGAATTTGACAAGTAACATTGAAATTTTAAAGTTATATTTTTCTAAAGTCATTGTGAACATCTTATGTTCTTTATTATACTCATCCAGGGAATATTTTGTAAAACACATTTCACAGGCAGGCAAGATATTTGGCTTTTTTTTTTTTTTTTTTTTTCTTACCATGGTTTAATCCACTTGTGAGTTTGAAACTTAAATCCTTTTAAAGATTCAGTCCCTTTGGAAATGCTAATCTCAAAAGGATTTTTCTTTCCTTTTTTTGGTGTAAAAGTAATCATTCATGTCTTGGCAATTATATACTGCATTTTATTTTATTTCTGTTGCATTTTTCACATTAATCTTATTCTCCTAATATTCTAATTACAATCCTGTACATTTCCAGTAACGCTGTTAACACAAAGTGAAAAAAATATTCTTAGAAAAGAAAAAGAATTATGCTGAAGATTTATAGAAGCTTATTTTTCCTTCCTTTTCCTTTTTGCTTCAAAACCTGGCACTCCAGTAATGCTTTTACATTTGAGGGTAAGTCTGCAGCTCAAAAATATTGATTCTTTTATCTGCAGGATGTTCTTGTCTACAGCAGACAGCACAAATGAATGAAAATACATTTATTTTCATCCCTTTCAGAAAAGGCTTGCAATCTGTCTATGGCCTTTCATGATCAAGACACCAAGTCCTTTGGTTTAATGTTATGTAAAGCGTAAGTACAGAACAGCCTCAATAAAAGATTCTACCTCAGGAAAGTGAAAGAATTGAGAGGGATTTGGAAATCTTTTGTATAATGATGCATGCCATTCAATGTTTATTAAGTGACTTCTAAAACTAGAAATTTAAAGTTTAGAGATAAAATAACCAGAAGTGTGAATGCTCCATAATTTCTTGAAATATCATCCACTCTAGTGAGAAAATAACAATTCTATGGAAAACAGTATTAGTATTTGAGAAATTCCTAAAAAGAAAATCTTAGTCTATCAAAAGACACAGATTATAGGTCCAGTTATCAGGAATTAAATTCTCAAATGTAAAATAAAGTTCAAAATATTTACCTTACATTACCCTCTAGCAGCCTAAGTCACTTATTCTGTGGACATATTGTTTTGTTGTTTGTATTATTATGGTTCAGATACTGGTATTCCCTATTATGTCTTCAATATTTTCATATTTCCAGGTACATCGTAATCTTTCAAACTGTGGTGCTGGGAAGACTTGAGAGTCCCTTGGACTGCAAGGAGATCAAACCAGTAAATCACAAAGGAAACCAATCCTGAATATACATTGGGAGGGCAGATGCTGAAGTTGAAGCTCCAATACTTTGGCCATGTGATGCAAAGAGGCTACACATTGGAAAAGACTCTGATGCTGGGAAAGATTAAAGGCAAGAGAAGGGAGCAGCAAAGGATGAGCTGTATAGATAGCATCACCAACTCAATGGACATGAATTTGGGCAAGCTCTGGGAGATAATGGAGGACAGAGGAGCCTGGCAGGCTGCAGTCATGAGTTCACAAAGGATCGGACAAGACTTAGCAACTAAACAGCAACAAATAATAGTAACCAAATATATAAATATGTATATATATGTATATGAATTTATTTAATAAAATATTGCAAAGCAGTTGTAGTAACATGAGGAATTTCATGTTGTGCTTGAAGGTTATTGAGGAATCACTGTTTAACATTTAGGGGTTTTACTTAAAGTACATCAGGGGACTTCCATATTATTCCTCCAGACAACCATATAGCATACCAAAGCTATCATTCTTGCTAATAATTTTTTTCTTTCATCCCTGCATTAAGATGTTTGTAGTGGGTATGTTAGGGTATATAAAGGAAGAAAAGTAAAGGGGATCTTAGAATAACAAGAAAAGTTAAATTTTTAGGTTAGCTTTGCTTTCTCAATCTATCTTGATAAAACTTGTGCAGAATGTCCATTTAGAATTTAGCTAGAAATACATAGAAATTTCTGACAATCAACCAGGCATCTCAGGCAAGCCATGGTTTACTTACGAAGAATTCTCTCAAGGGCCCGAGTGGTCTGGACTAAGGAAAATTGGGTTCTCTCACAGGAAGCAATTGTTTTTCTGAAACTGTGTGTATTTCCTCAAAAACAGGGCCTCGGGATAAGATAACTTGTAAATGAATGATTTGTCTCATTTTTCTTTAATGAAAGATTATCTATACCAAAGCACAGGAGAGAGGAAGAGCTTCTAGGACAAAAGAATTGTACCAGCAATAGTGACAGTTCTTATTCCTGGAAATATTTAATGTCGGTTCAATAAGATAAGCAAAGAAGGCAATGGCAACCCACTCCAGTACTCTTGCCTGGAGAATCCCAGGGACAGGGGAGCCTGGTGGGCTGCCATCTATGGGGTCACACAGAGTCGGACATGACTGAAGCGACTTAGCAGCAGCAGCAATAAGATAAGACTTGCGACTCACATAATTCTCTAGCCTATTTATACCCACATTTAAATAATTAAACATTATGGAGATAGCAATGCTTACCCTTAGTTTGGAAGAGCATAATTAAAGTGGATTTCCTAGAATAAGAGTAGAATCATAATTTAATACCATTTAGTAGAATCCTTCAATTTATTTAAGAGTTTATCACTTACAAAGTTCATTTATGCACATTATCATAAATAAATCACCAGTAAAGATGAGGAGGTAAGTCAAAGCTATTAATCCTTTTATGAATGAGGAGGTAAGACAAAGCTCTTAATACTTTTATGAATATAAGGAATGAACTGAACACTCTTGAGAGTCCCTTGGACTGCAAGGAGATCCAACCAGTCCATTCTGAAGGAGCTCAGCCTTGGGATTTCTTTGGAAGGAATGATGCTGAAGGTGAAACTCCAGTACTTTGGCCACCTCATGCGAAGAGTTGACTCATTGGAAAAGACTCTGATGCTGAGAGGGATGGGGGCAGGAGGAGAAGGGGACGACGGAGGATGAGATGGCTGGATGACATCACTGACTCGATGGACATGAGTGTGAGTGACCTCCGGGAGTTGGTGATGGACAGGGAGGGCTGGCGTACTGCAATTCATTGGGTCGACTGAGCGACTGAACTGAACTGAACTGAACTGATTTGTCATAATCAGTTTTCAAAGATCAGAAAAATGTCATTTTCTTGGCAGTCTTCCCTTAATCACTCAATTGCAAACAACTCCATCATCCTCCAAATTTTCAGTGAATATTATAGTTCTATACCTCACTATAAGCTTCCCAGGTGGCTCAGATGGTAAAGAAGTTGGCTGCAATCCAGGAGTCTGGCTTTTATTCCTGGGTCAGGAAGATTACCTGGAGAAGGGAAAGATTACATATTCCATCGACAGAGGAGCCTGACAGGCTATTATCCATGGAGTTGCAAAGACTGAGCTAGTAACTAACTCTAACTAACTACTCTCCCCTATAGACTCTAACTATTGATGAATAAACATATCTAAACATATTTTGCAATTCATAATGCACAAGGCATTGATTTAATTAAACGTTTGTATTTACTCACTTGCTCTACCTAACAGTAAGTATTATCTCCAATTTGTGAGTAAGGAAATTAAAAACTCAGTAAAAGAACTTGTCAAATATTATATTTATATAATATTAATATATTAATATATTTATTACATATATAAATATTATTTTGTACACCTCATACTGTCTCTTTGAATAAAGAATATCATATTTCTTGTATATTACTTAGAATGTATAGCAGAATGCTTTGAGAGTATTAGGTAGTAAGGAAATGCTCATCAAATGACTGAACTAAAAATAAACAGAGAGTGGCAGCAGTCTGATGGCTGCCAAGTGGCAGGTATTATTCTTCTTCCTCAGTGCCCTTAGGGAAAAACTTCTATATAATCTGGCTCCTTTCTCACCTCCTCAGTTTAATTTTCTCAAGGAAACTGGAGATGCGGTGCCTTGGGCTTGAAGTCCTCAAAATTCCCACCCAATAAAACATAGCTATCAAAAAACTATCAATATAATAAATTAGGACTTCAAATAAAGAAAAAAAACATGCTCAAGAATAAAGATGAAAACAGGTCAACTTGACAATATAATCAAAAGCCTATCAGTAAGCAAACATATAAGGCCAGAAATAGACAATATTCTGTTTCCCTCAACAAGTATATAGATCTTAGACAAATAAAACATAGTTTAATATAAGATAGAAGACAAAATATTGAAAGAAAAGTGAATTTGTGCGAGGCAGCTAAGTTAAAGGTGAAAATTGGTCAAATAACATAGAATTTCTGTCTAATGCAAATGGTGTAAACTGCATAAAGCTCTAATTTCTCTGATAAAAGTGATATCATACATTTAGACTTAACTGAGACATTTTAAAAGTAATTATTTTGCATAATTTTGTCTCTGTTTTTCTCTGCTCTTAAGATTTGTGTATCATTTAAATCTATACCCAACCTATAGATCAAAAACTATTATAGCATAATAAGTAAACAAATATTTGCCAACTTTATTAATGAAAATATTATCTCTACAAATAAAATAAGAAAAATAATTTTAAAATGTAACAATATACTCAATCTTAAATAGTATAAGAAAAATATCATTATATTATTATAACTGCATCTTAAAATTCTGTATTCTATGAAGCTTAAAATACCTATTTGCATATGCTACATAGTTATATGAAATATACTTGAAATATGCATACAGATTTTGGAAAAAGAGCAGCATGACTGATTACAAAATGATGTCTGTGGAGGAATAACATACATGAAATGCAAATTCTAAAATATTAATTTTTTTGTTTATGCAAAGTGGGCAAAAGTTGTGAACAGACTCCAAAATGCAAGGAAGGGATATAGCTTAAATATATTTTAAAATGATCGCCTGAAATGAGATTTGTTCTAACAGTCTGAATCAAACTGCTAAGAACCCATAGAATTCATAGCTGTTAGCAGCATAACTCTGGGGTCTTACAGATAACATTCAGTCACCTGTCAACTCATGAACTTTTTTTCTGACTTGTGCCAAAATAAACCTTTAGAAATTCCATTAAGTTTCTCTATGAGAGGAGGTTATGCCTACTTGATTTGCTTGTTGCATAGACTTTAAATGGTAAGAATATAAAATGACTTAAGCAGTTATTTAGCCTGTTACATAACAATAGCAATTGCTTTTTTTAAAAATTTTTCCATTTTAGATAAAAAATAATATCAGTTAGTAACCAATGTGACAGTGACTCATGATTTCAGTCTTGGCTCTGTGAACCACTTGGAAAGCATGCTGCTAACATAAGTGATATGAGTACAGGTGTAAAACGTTTTTAAGAGTGTGGATATTGCCCTCTAAAGCTCCTGCCTTCATCATAATAAGAACTTCTTCCCTGCACCTTATGATATGCTTCCAAAATGAAAATATATAAAGCATCAGTTCAGTTTAGTTCAGTTCATTCTCTCAGTCATGTCCGACTCTTTGTGACCCAATGAATTGCAGCACGCCAGGCCCCCTTGTCCATCACCAACTCCAGAGGTTCACTCAAACTCATGTCCATCGAGTCGGTGATGCCATTCAACCATCTCATCTTCTGTCGTCCCCTTCTCCTCCTGCCCCCAATCCCTCCCAACATCAGGGGCTTTTTCAATGAGTCAACTCTTCCCATGAGGTGGCCAAAGTATTGGAGTTTCAGCTTTAGCATCAGTCCTTCCAAAGACCCAGGGCTGGTCTCCTTTAGAGTGGTCTGGTTGAATCTCCTTGCAGTCCAAGGGACTCGCAAAAGTATTCTTCAACACCACAGTTCAAAAGTATCAATTCTTTGGTGCTCTGCTTTCTTCACAGTCCAACTCTCACATCGATACATGACCATGGGAAAAACCATAGCCTTTACTAGACAGACCTTTGTTGACAAAGTAATGTCTTTGCTTTTCAATATGCTATCTAGGTTGGTGATAACTTTCCTTCCAAGGAGTAAGCGTCTTTTTATTTCATGGCCAAAATCACCAGCTGTGTGATTTTGGAGCCCCCAAAAATAAAGTTTGACACTGATTCCACTCTTTCCCCATCTATTTCCCATGAAGTGATGAGACCAGATGCCATGATCTTAGTTTTCTGAATGTTAAGCTTTAAGCAAACTTTTTCACTCTCCTGTTTCACTTTCATCAAGAGACTTTTTAGTTCCTCTTCACTTGCTGCCATAAGGGTGGTGTCATCTGCATATCTGAGGTGATTGATATTTCTCCTGGCAATCTTGATTCCAGGTTGTGTTTCTTCCAGTCCAGCATTTCTCATGATGTACCCTGCATATAAGTTAAATAAGCAGGGTGACAATATACAGCCTTGACATACTCGTTTTCCTGTTTGGAACTAATCTGTTGTTCCATGTCCAGTTCTAATTGCTCCTTCCTGACCTGCATATAGGTTTCTCAGGAGGCAGGTCAGGTGATCTGGTATTCCCAGCTCTTTCAGAATTTTCCAGTTTTTTGTGATCACACAGTCAAATACTTTGGCATAATCAATAATGCAGAAATAGATGATTTTCTGGAATTATCTTGCTTTTTTGATGATCCAGCAGAGGTTGGCAAGTTGATTTCTGGTTCCTCTGCTTTTCCTCAAACGAGCTTGAACATCTAGAATTTCACGGTTCATGTATTGCTGAAGCCTGGCTTGGAGAATTCTGAGCATTACTTTACTAGTGTGTGAGATGAGTGCAATTGTGTGGTAGTCTGAGCATTCTTTGGCATTGCCTTTCTTTGGGATTGGAATGAAAACTGACCTTTTCTAGTCCTGTGGCCACTACTGAGTGTTCCAAATTTGCTGGCATATTGAGTACAGCACTTTCACAGCATCATCTTTCAGGATTTGAAACAGCTCAACTGGAATTCCATCACCTCCACTAGCTTTGTTCATAGTGATGCTTTCTAAGACCTACTTGACTTCACATTCCAGGATGTCTGGCTCTAGGTGAGTGATCACAATATCGTGATTATCTTGATCGTGAAGATCTTTTTTGTACAGTTCTTCTGTGTATTCTTGCCATCTCTTCTTAATATCTTCTGCATCCATGCCATTTCTGTCCTTTATTGAGCCCATCTTTGCATGAAATATTCCCTTGGTATCTCTAATTTTCTTGAAGAGATCTCTAGTCTTTCTCATTCTGTTGTTTTCCTCTATTTCTTTGCATTGATCGCTGAGGAAGGCTTTCTTATCTCTTCTTGCTATTCTTTGGAACTTTGCATTCAGATGCTTATAGCTTTCCTTTTACCTTTTGCTCTTTACTTCTCTTCTTTTCACAGCTATTTGTTAGGTCTCCCCAGACAGCCATTTTGCTTTTTTACATTTCTTTTCCACAAGGATGATCTTGATCCCTGTCTCATGTACAATGTCAAGAACCTCTGTCCATAGTTCATCAGGCATGCTATCAGATCTAGCCCCTTAAATCTATTTCTCACTTCGACTATATATTCATAAGGAATTTGATTTAGGTCATACCTGAATGGTCTACTGGTTTTCCCTACTTTCTTTAAGTCTGAATTTGGCAGTAAGGAGTTCTTGATCTGAGCCATATTCAGCTCCTGGTCTTGTTTTTGCTGACTGTATAGAGCTTCTCCATGTTTGGCTGCAAAGAATATAATCAATCTGATATTGGTGTTTGCCATCTGGTGATGTTCATGTGTAGTCTTCTCTTGTGTTTTTGGAAGAGGGTGTTTGTTATGACCAGTGAGTTCTCTTGGAAAAATTCTATTAGCCTTTGCCCTATTCATTCTGTATTTCAAAGCCAAATTTGTCTGTTACCCCAGGTGTTTCTTGACTTCCTACTTTTGCCTTCCAGTCCCCTATAATGAAAAGGACATCTTTTTTTGGGTGTAAGTTCTAAAAGCATACTTGAACCCAATTTGCCATTTCTAGCCAGACCCCTTGCTAGAAAAATACTTCCTGGCAGTCCAACCAGGCTAACAAAACCCAAACACCTAGCAGACTGACAAGATGTAATAAATGATTGATATTCAAAGATGCCAAATTTTTAAGTGTTTTTGTATGCAAGAATAGCAAGGAACCAATAAATACTATTTGTCAGTCAAATAAATACATTATAAACTATTTTTTTTACAGCATATGTATCCTCTCTATATTGGCACAGATGAACTTTGAATGTTTTATTGATTCTGTGTGGTGATAGAAATACTGCAAATATGTAAATAATATTGCCCATGTAATGTAATAATGAATAAATATAGACATAGATACTTTGAAATGTTAAAAGGAGTTTATCAGTATGATAGGACCTATAACATTTAAATAATATTTATTATAAAATATAACCATTATACACATGCAAGCTATGCCCATAGGATGAAAATAATATATGTGTTCTCTGAATCTTCACATATAACACCTTCAGTCATTAAATCATTTCCTTCAGCAAGATTTTTAAAGAGATCTTGGTAACACACAGTCAACTCCAGAAACAACATATCAGCCATTGATTCAAACTAGTGTCTATAAAAAGTAATCATATTTAAAACTAGAATGTTTTCATGAATGTATGCTTAACTTTCTTTCAGGTTATACATTTTCCAAAAAGTGTAGCTACAATTTGCTTCTGAATTTGTCGCATAGACTTTAGAAAAATATGTTAATAATCACTATTCATTTGAGGATTGTTGACATGAAAGAGTTACCACAACTTTGCAAGTTTCCCACATTACAAACATTATCAATTAAATGAAAGGAATTCAATACATAGTGAAGTAATTTTAAGTCAAGACAAAGTAGTAGTAGTAGTGTTAGTCATTCAATCATGTTCAACTTTTTGCGACTCTATGGATTACAAATAATATCAAGTTCCTTGCTAAGAACTTCCAAAGCCTTTTTCTTTATAAGATGTCAGTTTGCTATTGCTTTTCCATGTTTTCCACATTAACTGGAGATGACCCTTAGTACCTGTCACTCAGAATATCCACTGGATAGATTCTCTTCCTTGAGAAGAATTAAAGACATCTAAATAGCATGTCAAGCGATTTAGATCTATTTGCAATTTCTCCTTAAAGTGGCCCTAAATATTCTGTGCATTTCAATAAAAAAGAAATATGTCACTGTTGAAATTTTGTGAAGCCACAGAGATGATTATTTAACTAGAGTAATTTTCAGCAATTTCATCAGAAGCAATTCTTTTTAATATTAGAAACATCAAGAAATTCACATTTAGCTATTTTGGAAGTTGCAAAATAGCCTGTTTATTTTTTTTCCCCAAAAAAATTCACCACATTATCAGTAATTATGAGTGAGTTGCTATGATGTATGCATTTGGAGCATTTTCAGATTGAGATTTTTTTTTTCAGCTATCTTTGATAAGGTTAAGGTTTTTTTCATATCATAGCTCTTATTTATGATTCTAAAATTCAAATAACCACTTATTTAAAATCTGAAAACAACTTTTCTACTCCCTCATGAAAACTTGACAGTAAGTTAGAAAAAGGGCCAAGAATCTTTTATTTTTTTCTCCTACTTTTGGTTTCAGAGATACATTCTACTTATATCAAAGGCCTTTTGGGGGACATAACAATTTAGTAACTTAATAGAGCTCATATAACATAATTGAACTAAAATATTTTATGAACTATTCTATTTTTTCCTTTATATAAATCTTCTTAGCTAACTATTCTAGAATAAGCAGTGAATAACACCATCACTTCTGAAAAATGAGAGTATCAAGAAAAGATAAACTGAATTTTACATATACAATTTACTTTTTAGGCATTTTAAAGAAAATAGGCTTTTACATTCTGGATTCATGGAATAGGCATTGAGACTCAAGTGGTTTATTTTTTCCCAAAATGAACATATTTTTATTCATAGTGTGTTATTGCTCTCCACAGCCATACCCTCAGTCTTCACAAATTGCCCCAAGTAGGTTACTAGTTTCCCTAACACCTTCCTGCCTTTTTATTGGGGTGGGGGCCTTTTTCTCATTCTATTTCATAAGCATGGATACACAAGAGAAAGCTGAAAGAAGAATAGAGAGGATAAGAAGAGATTGGAAAAAAAACATGTAAAGTTCCCACATAGCAGGTAAAAAATAATTTCTATTTGACAGGGCATGATATATAGTAGCAGTTCAGAAAATCTGCTATCTAATTGTCAAAAACAATTTATTTTGAGACTTTGTAAACTTTGTTTTGCTTTTAGATAAGAAAACTCCAACAAAATAAGGAGTAAAGCTTAGCAAAGCTAGTAGCTCCTTCCACAGGAGAGCTTACTGTTAGCAATCCAGACTGTGCCACTTCTAATTTCCTCGACCATTTAAACACATTGTTCTTCGAAGTGAACAAATACATCCTCATCTATAATTAATAACTGTTTGGTATACCTCCATGCTTTTTTTTTTTTTTTTAACTCATTAACCTCACACTAGTTATTCTAGTCCACAAATGATCTTAATGAACTTTCATGACACTTTTGTTTGTTAACAGAAGATTCAGTATTTAATTAGTCTCAATTAATTGAATATACCTCAAGTTTTTTGTACAGACTATCAACAAGGCCAACACTCAAAGCCATTTTTGAAACCAGTCCTTCTTGTTTTATTCCCTAGGCTTATTTACTCTTGGTTGCAGGTTCCTTATATGATACATTTTTTTGTGCCATCTGAAGACATCTATAAATATATCTAGATAATATGTTCAGGCTCCTTTAGAAGTATCTTGATCAGCTAGACATTTATTTTGTGTACATAAAATATGGACTCACCTCCTAGATGACTAATCATCTTGTCTTTTTTGTTTCATTAAACAACTTTAAAGTAAAAACACCTGATTTTCTCTCTTTACCAGGGATTTGTACTGTGAACTTTAATGGAGATCATGCTTTTTAATTGTAAATTATTGGAAAAAGTTATTGAGAATTTTTTTAAAGAAACTACAATACTAATTTTATGAAGAAGTTACATAGAAACCCTAATTTCTAATGTTCAGCCTTTCTCCCAGGCCATGAATATAAGGAGGTGAGTAAAGACAATATTATAAACATTATCTTATATCATAATTTAGAATGGAGTTAGTTTCAAAATCCAGAATATTTATAAGGGAAATTCTTTAACTCTTGTGTTTCAATCCTGGTTTCAGTATTTTCAGGCTTGCAAAGCCAAGAAAGTTACTCAATTTAAATGTCTCCCTCTGGAGAATAATAATTATAATACTAATTGTACAGTGAAGATTAAATGAGATGGTGTATGGGAACATTGTCTTGTCATCAGTGAAATATTTCCCATATATGAGAGAGGATGTGATATTTATGGTAGAAATGGGGGAAATCTTTAATAGATAAATCAAGAGGTTGAATGATAATAGAGAACTATCTGTGGATGGGATACCTATACAGAGGGAATACCACTGTCCTCAGTAGAAAGAAATATATCATCAAATATCCTTTCTCTTTTGATATTTCTGTAAGATAAGCAATATTAGTTGCCAGGCACAGAAAACCCACCATCATGTATGGATTTATTTTATCTGTGCACCAAGTGAAGCTTTTTTTTTTTTTTTTTTTAAGTAAAAAGGGTTTTTTTTTTTTTTTTAAGTAAGTCTAAGGGTTCAGAATTGGAAAGGAAATACATTAAGGCTGCTTATATAACTTACATGGAGATTACATCATGCAACACGCCAGGCTGGATGTATCACAAACTAGAATCGAGATTGCCAGGAGAACTATCACACAGTTGACGCCAATTTAATGGCACAAAACGAAGAGGAACTAAAGAGCTTTTAGATCAGGGTAAACGAGGAGAGTGAAAAAGCTGGCTTAAAATTCAACATTCCAAAAAATGGAAATCATGGCTTCCAATACCATCATTTCATGGCAAACAGAAAACCATGGCAGATTTTATTTTATTGTACTCCAAAAACATTGTGGACTGTGACTGCAGCCATGAAATTAAAAGATGCTTGTTCTTTGCAATAAAAGCTATGAGACACTAATAGATGGAGAAATATACCATGTTCAAGGATGGGAAAAATCAACATAGTGAAAATGAGTATACAAGCCAAAGCAATCTATAGATTCAATGCAATCCGTATCAAACTACCAATGGTATTTTTCACAGAGCTAGAACAAATAATTTCACAATTTGTATGGAAATACAAAAGCTATGAGAAACCTAGACAGCATATTAAACAGCAGAGACATGACTTTGCTGAAAGGTCTGCACAATCAAGCTGTGTTTTTTGTTTTGTTTTGTTTTGTTTTGTTTTGTTTTTCTTTTTCCACTAGTCCTGTACAAATGTGAGAATTGGACCATAACAAAGTCTGAACACTGGAGAATTGATACTTCTGAATTTTGGTGCTGGAGAAGACTCTTGGGAGTCCCTTGGACTGCAAGGATATCAAACCAGTCAATCCTAAAGGAAATCAACTCTGAATATTCATTGGAAGGAATGATGCTGCTGCTGAAGAGCCAAAATTTTGGCCACCTGATCTGAATAGCTAACTCATTAGAAAAAATCCTGATGCTGGGAAAGTGTGAGGCCAAGAAACTTGTTCCATGTATTCCTATTGTCTTAAAAAGTAAAAATATCCAAGCTGGTTAGTCAAGTAAATAAGGTTCTGGCCAACAATTTTTTTTGCTCAGTTCTGACTCTTGCCACCTCTTTCCTCACTATGCATACAGTTTCACTATACTCCAGTACTGGCAGCTTTGTGACCACAATCATTAATCCACTATACATCATGTTTTCCTTTTGCTTTTGTTGTCATTTTGCTCATATTAACTAATAAAGGTACCCACTTTTTGAGACAGTTCTTTTTAACCCCAACCTAGAAATTCATGATATTACTGAACCTAGAATTTAGTTCTCATAATATTATTTACTGGGTTCCCAGGTGGCTCAGTGGTAAAGAATTTTCCAGCCAAAACAGGAGACAAAGAAAGTATACTTGGGTCAAGAAACTCCCCTCGAGAAGTAAATAGCAAGAGACTACAGTATTCTTGCCTGGAAAATCCCATGAAAAGAGGAGTCTGATGGATTTCAGTTCATGGAGTCACAAAAAGAGTCGGACATAACCTAGGGATTAAACAGTGACAATAACATACCATTTACTAGGTGTTCAGTTCAGTTCAGTTAAGTTCAATCACTCAGTCGTGTCTGATACTTTGTGACCCCATGAATCCCAGCATGCCCGGCCTCCCTGTCCATCACCAACTCCAAGAGTCTATGCAAACTCATGTCCATCGAGTCAGTGATGCCATGCAACCATCTCATCCTTTGTCATCCCCTTCTCCTTCTGCCCTCAATCTTTCCCAGCATCAGGGTCTTTTCAAATGAGTCAGCTCTTTGCATCAGGTGGCCAAAGTATTGGAGTTTCAGCTTCAACATCAGTCCTTCCAATGAACACCCAGGACTGATCTCCTTTAGGATGGACTGGATGGATCTTCCTGCAGTCCAAGGGACTGTCAAAAGTCTTCTTCAACACCACAGTTCAAAAGCATCAATTCTTCGGTGATCAGCTTTCTTCACAGTCCAACTCTCACATCCATACATGATCACTGGAAAAACCATAGCCTTGACTAGATGGACCTTGGTTGGCAAAATAATGTCTCTTCTTTGTAATATGTTGTCTAGGTTGGTCATAACTTTCTTTCCAAGGAGTAGGTGTCTTTTAATTTCATGGAAGGAATCACCATCTTCAGTGTTTTTGGAGCCCCCCAAAATAAAGTCACTCACTGTTTCCACTGTTTCCCCATCTATTTGCCAATGATAGGACCAGATGCCAAGATCTTAGTTTTCTGAATGTTGAGCTTTAAGCGAACTTTTTCACTCTTCTCTTTCATTTTCATCAAGAAGCTCTTTGGTTCTTCTTCAATTTCTGCCACAAGGGTCGTGTCATCTGCATATCTGAGGTTATTGATATTATTAGGTGGTAGACACTAGATATGTCTCTTATTCCCACTGGATTACTGTTTCCACTCTAGAATTAAATAAATTTAGCAATTATGTTCAAACTACCACACAATTGCACTCTCTCACATGCTGGTAACATAATGCTCAAAATTCTCCAAACAAGGTTTCAACAATGTGTGAACTGAGAAATTTCCGATGTTCAAGCTGGATTTTAAAAAGGCATAGGAACCAGAGATCAAATTCCCAATATCCGTTGGATCATTGTAAAATCAAGAAAATTCCAGAAGCACATTTGCTTCTACTTCATTGACTACACTAAATCTTTTGACTGTATAGAACACAACAAACTGAAAAATTCTTAAAAAGATGGAAATACCAGACTACCCTACGTGCCTCCTGAGAAACCTGTATGCAGGTCAAGAAGCAACACTTAGAACCAGACATAGAATGATGGATTGGAAGCAAATGGGGAATGGAGTATGTCAAGCCTGTATACTTCCACCCTGATTATTTAATTTATATTCAGAGTATATAATGTGAAATGCCAGGCTGGATGAAGCACAAGCTGGAATCAAGATTTCCAGGAGAAATATCAATAATCATAGATATGCAGATGATACCACCTATATGGTAAAAAGTGAAGAGGAAACAAAGAGCCTCTTGATGAAAGTGAAAAAGGAGAATGAAAAAGCTGTCTTAAAACTCAACATTCACAAAACTAAGATCATGGCATCTGGTCCCATCACTTCATGGCAATTAGCTGGGGAAACAATGGAACAGTGACAGACTTTACTTTCTTGGGCTCCAAAATCACTGCAGATGGTGACTGCAGCCATAAAAGTAAAAGTTTCTTGCTCCTTGGAATAAAAAATATGACAAACCAAGACAGCATATTAAAAAGCAGAGGCATTAATTTACCAACAAAGGTCCATCTAGTCAAAGCTATGGTTTTTCCAGTAGTGATGCATGGTTATGAGTTTTAACCATAAAGAAAGCTGAGTGCCAAAGAACTTATGAACTGTGGGGCTGGAGAAGACTCTTGAGAGTCCTTTGAACTGCAGGGAGATCAAACTAGTCAATCTGAAGGCAATCAGTCCTGAGTATTCCTTGGAAGGGCTGATGCTGAAGTTGAAGTTTCAATACTTTGGCCAATTGATGCAAAGAACTGACTTTTTGGGGAAGACTCTGATGCTGGGAAAGAAGGAAGGCAGAAGGAAAAGGGGATGACAGAGGAAGAGATGGTTGGATGGCATCACAGACTTGATGGGCATGGATTTGTGCAAGCTCTGGTGATAGACAGAAAAGCCTGATTTGTGACCTGGAATATCACGATGGTGTGATCACTCACCCAGAGTCAGACATCCTGGAATGTGAGGTCAAGTGGGCCTTAGAAAGCAGCACTATGAACAAAGCTACTGGAGGTGATGGAATTTCAGTAGGCTATTTCAGATCCTGAAAGGTGATGTTGTGAAAGTGCTGCATTCAGTATGCCAGCAAATTTGGAAAACTGAGCAGTGGCCACAAGACTGGAAAAGGTCAGTTTTCATTCCAATCCCAAAGAAAGGCAATGCCAAAGAATGCTCAAACTACCACACAATTGCACTTATCTCACATGCTAGAAAAGTAATGCTCAAAATTCTCCAAGCCAGGCTTCAGCAATATGTGAACCGTGAACTTCCTGATGTTCAAGCTGGTTTCAGAAAAGGCAGAGGAACCAGAGATCAAATTGCCAGCATCTGCTGGATCATGGAAAAAGCAAGAGAATTCCAGAAAAAAAGAAACATCTCTTTCTGCTTTATTGAATATGCCGAAACCTTTGACTGTGTGGATCTCAATAAACTGTGGAAAATTCTGAGACAGATGGGAATATCAGACCATCTGACCTGCCTCTTGAGAAATCTGTATGCAGGTCAGGAAGCAACAGTTAGAACTGGACATGGACCAACAGACTGGTTCCAAATAGGAAAAGGAGAACATCAAGGCTGTATATTGTCACCTTGCTTATTTAACTTATATGCAGAGTACATCATGAGAAACGCTGGACTGGAAGAAACACAAGCTGGAATCAAGATTGCCGGGAAAATGTCAATAACCTCATATATGCAGACGACACCACCCTTATAGCAGAAAGTGAAGAGGAACTAAAAAGCCTCTTGATGAAAGTGAAAGTGGAGAGTGAAAAAGTTGGCTTAAAGCTCAACATTCAGAAAACGAAGATCATGGCATCTGGTCCCATCACTTCTTGGGAAATAGATGGGGAAACATTGGAAACAGTGTCAGACTTTATTTTTGGGGGCTCCAAAATCACTGCAGATGGTTACTGCAGCCATGAAATTAAAAGACACTTACTCCTTGGAAGAAAAGTTATGACCAAACTAGATAGCATATTCAAAAGCAGAGACATTACTTTGGCGACTAAGGTCCGTCTAGTCAAGGCTATGGTTTTTCCCTCTGGTCATATATGGATGTGAGAGTTGGACTGTGAAGAAGGCTGAGTGCCAAAGAATTGATGCTTTTGAACTGTGGTGTTGGAGAAGACTCTTGAGAATCCCCTGGACTGCAAGGAGATCCAACCAGTGCATTCTGAAAAAGATCAGCCCTGGTATTTCTTTGGAGGGAATGATGTTAAAGCTGAAACTCCAATACTTTGGCCACCTCATGCGAAGATTTGACTCATTAGAAAAGGCTTTGATGCTGGGAGGGATTGGGGGCAGAAGGAGAAGGGGAGGACAGAGGATAAGATTGCTGGATGGCATCACTGGCTCGATGGACGTGAATCTGAGTGAACTGTGGGAGTTGGTGATGGACAGGGAGGCCTGGCATGCTGCGATTCATGGAGTCACAAAGAGTCAGACACAACTGAGTGACTGAACTGAACTGAACTGACCTGAATGGGGTCGCAAAGAATCAGACACAATTGAGTGACTAAACTGAAGTGAATAATAATTATTTATGCTCAATTTATTGGGTTTTTGTGAGAGTAAATGAGATGCCAAAAAAGTTACTTCAACTTTAATGGGCTATATTATTAAGAAAAATTACTAAGGTGATCATTGTTAAGTATAAACTTCTGATGGTATCTCTTCTAATTTATGCTTTCTGTTTAGCATTATTCATTTGGAATAAACTTTAAATAAAGCAGGAAAAAGAGTAGTAACTTGTTAATTCTTCAGTGATGACTGCCTTGCATAGATTCATTACATCAAATGTGTTTACATTTTTAAATGATTTGCCAGTGCGGACTTTTTAACCAAAAAATTCTAGAGAAATTTGAATAAGATCTGAGCATTTTTCTAGGTCTGTGGTTATTTTTAATAAGGTTTCTTCTTATGAGGAGTAAATTGTGTGTAGGCTAAAAGAAGTGAATTATTGTGGAAAGTAATGCTTTCTCTCTGTTCTTAAAATCATGGCACAGATAAATACTGAATATAAAACAAACGATGTATCTTTTCATAATTTTCCTTGATATTATAATTCATTGGCATATACTCTTTAGCACTTGTATTAATAGGAAAAAATAAGTCTTTTTTAAAGAGCAATCTTTATAACAGCAAGAGTGGAACCAATGTGAACAATACAATTCAGAAGATTATGACATCTCAATTCATGTTCATCAGTTCTGCCACTTTGTGTGTGTGTGTGGGGGGGAAGCTATTGTTAATGGGGGGCTATTCATAAGTAGGGTCAGGAGATAAATGTGAAACCTCTCTGTCTTACACTTAAATTTGCCTAAAACTACTCTGAAATATAATCTATCAAAATACTTTCCAAAAAAGTTTTTAAAAAGTCTCTGAAATGCCCAAGCAATTTTTTAATAAAAATTTTTACTTAAAAACAAACAAACAAACAAACAAACAAAACCCTTTTCCTTGAAGGGTAATAAGGGTATGGATGAAGGCTTTTTGATCAAATGCTCAAATCTCAAAGCAAAAATTAGCATACTTGCTTGCAACTTTTAGGAGATTTAGGACTCAAGTGAAATACATGATGGAATTGTAACATGACAAAATTGATAGGATTTTTTTGGGAGGGTGCTTTCAAATACAAAATATTTGTAAAGATTTATAAATTTATAATAAATTTAAAATTTATTCATTATTATATAAATGTACAACATATTTGAATTCACAGTATTTTGTTGAAATTTTTTTCTAAGCAGCCTGCTTCTGTGAAGTAGGCTACTATTTATTTTTGGTTAAAAGTATTTTCTAGAGTCATTTATCTAGTATATCAAAGACCCAAATATCAAATTATAGTGCGTTGACAAAGAATAAGAGGAAAAACATAATAACTGAAAGGTACTAAGTTCCAAGTCTGTTGTGTTTACATTTGGATAATAGTTGTATATTTTATTAGTGGCATATAAAGTTAAAAACAATCAAATCCTTTCAAGCTTCAAAGCTCATTAAAAATTAGCTAGTGTGCTTTTGGTTTTCATTCTTCCAGTATTTATGTCTATTTTTTCTTCCACTGGAAATCATGTAAAAGCAGTGTTTTTTTTGTTTTTTTTTTTTAACACAAACAGAAGTATCAGCTGACTCTACCAATGCTGATAGGTAATATAAATGTTGATGTACCCTTTCCTGGTTTCAGTTTTTCCCTCTGATCTACGTTTGTTGAAAGCTAAAAACTTCTCTAACAATTATTTATTTAAAAACTAAATAAATAAATGTATTTGCTTTATTAAAAGTTAACCCTGAAATTCGGGATTGTTGTGAAGGGAGAAAATAATGTAAAGGGAGAAGAAAGAACAGCAGATGGCTGGTTGTTTCAATAATCCAGAATAAATGTTTAAGTGTCATGAACCAGAAAGATAGCTGAAAACAGAATCATGAATGGTCACATTCCAGAAATATTTTGGAAAATGTTCCAAGGAAGCTTCGTGATGAATTTATTACTGGGGTATATAAGAGAGGGAAGTGAAGAAGAGAAAAAGAGGGAGGGAAAGAGAAAGGGAAGAAAGCAAACAATAAATAAGCAAAGAAAGAGGGTGAGAGTGGCTACAGATATGTTGGTTTAATCAGCTGGAGGGTTGCTGTTGTCAACAATTGAGATGAATTTCAGTTTAAGGCATATCCTTATTAAATATAAGTATGCAGCTATTATATAAAATGAAGTACAATAAAAAATAAGTTCAAAGGGTGACTGCAGAAGAAATACATACATTTGGGAACATTGGTTCACAGATGACATAAAACTATGAGAATTTAAGAGATCATCTAGGTAGTGGATAAAATAAAAATAAATACACAAATAAAGAAAGGTTTAAAGAATAAGAAATGGAGTGTTTCAAGGAAAATATTTTTAGGGATAAGAAACATAATCACAAATATAAACAGGAGAAAGGACTCTGATGAAATAGGAAAATCAGAGAATGCTACATTCTAAAAATCATATAAAAATAGTTTTAAAAGGAGACAGAAGATATTAAGAAGTGGCAAGAATACAAAGAACTATATAAAAAAGATCTTCACGACCCATAATCATGATGGTGTGATCACTCACCTACAGCCAGATATCCTGGAATGTGAAGTCAAGTGGGCCTTAGGAAGCATCACTATGAACAGAGCTTATGGAGGTGATGGAATTCCAGTTGAGCTATTTCAAATCCTAAAAGATGATGCTGTGAAAGTGCTGCATTCAGTATACCAGCAAATTTTGGAAACTCAGCAGTGGCCACAGGACTGGAAAAGGTCAATTTTCATTCCAATCCCAAAGAAAGTCAATGCCAAAGAATGCTCAAACTACTGCACAATTGCACTCATCTCACAGGCTAGTAAAGTAATCCTCAAAACTCCCCAAGCCAGGCTTCAGCAATACATGAACCGTGAACTTCCTGATGTTCAAACTGGTTTTAGAAAAGGCAGAGCAACCAGAGAGCAAGTTGCCAACATCTGTTGGATCATCGAAAAAAAACAAGAGAGTTCCAGAACAACATCTATTTCTGCTTTATTGACTATGCCAAAGCCTTTGATTGTGTGAGTCGCCATAAACTGTGGAAAATTCTGAAAGAGATGGGAATACCAGACCACCTGACCTGCTTCTTGAGAAATCTGTATGCATGTCAGGAAGCAACAGTTAGAACTGGACATGGAACAACAGAGTGGTTTCAAATAGGAAAAAGAGTATGTCAAGGCTGTCTATTGTCACCCTGCTTATTTAACTTATATGCAGAGTACATCATGATAAACGCTGGGCTAGATGAAGCACAAAACGGAATCAAGATTGCCGGGAGAAATGTCAATAACCTCAAATATGCAGCTGACACCACCCTTGTGGCAGTAAGTGAAGAAGAACTAAAAAGCCTCTTGATGAAAGTGAAAGAGAAGAGTGAAAAAGTTGGCTTAAAGCTCAACATTCAGAAAACGAAGATCATGGCATCCAGTCTCATCACTTCATGGCAAATAGATGGGGAAATAGTGGCAGAATTTATTTTTTGGGCTCCAAAATCACTTCAGATGGTGATTGCAGCCATGAAATTAAACGAATATCCATCTATTCTAGGCTATGATTTTTCCAGTAATCATACATGAATGTGAATGTTGGACTATAAAGTAAGCTGAGCGCTGAATAACTGATGCTTTTGAACTGTGGTGTTGAAGACTCTTGAAAGTCCCTTGGACCGCAAGGGGATCCAACAAGTTTATCCTAAAGGAAATTAGTCCTGAATATTCGTTGGAAGGACTGATGGTAAAGCTGAAACTCCAATACTTTGGCAGCCTGATTTGAAGGACTGACTCGTTTGAAAAGACCCTGATGCTTTGAAAGATTGAAGGCGGATGGAAAAGGCGATGACAGAGGATGAAATGGTTGGATGGCATCACCGACTCAATGAACCTGAGTTTGAGTAAACTCCTGGAGTTGGTGATGGACAGGGAGCCCTGGTCTCCTGCCCTCCTGGAGTCACAAAAAGTTGGACATGACTGAGCGACTGAACTGAACTGAACTGAAAGGATACAGAAATTATTAGGTGACTACCACAGTTTATGAGTCAAGTAAAATGGAAATTTAGCATTGACCATGGGATTTCATCATTTATAGATGATTCGTGACCTACACCAAGGCAGTTTGGGAAGAAGGGTAAGGGAAATAATGAATTGAATACATACAAAGAAATTGACAAAGGAAAGTTCAAGGCAGTAAGCCCAGAAAGCTTTGAAGTTTAGTTTTTCTGTAAAGAGAAGAACAGAAAGGCATTTGCAGTGGAAGTGTTAATGGATTTAGAAGACAGACTTTGAGGAGATCCCAGTGATACCTACATCCTGTTGTTTATGTCTCTTTGTAACCCCTTATGGGCTATACCTATGAATCACTTCAAACTTACAGTATGCGGCAAAAGTAATGAATGTTACTTCCATGTCATCTTTATATTAGAATCTTTCTAGAATTGCTCTGCTTGCTGCTTTTGCCTGACCATCCATAAGTCCTTAGTCACAAAAAATAAACCTTACCAAACACCTAACTGTACTTTGACACAAACTAACTATGCCCAGTTCAGCCCAGAGAAAAGAGACCATCTTTGGCTCACTTCATGAATGTAGTTGTGCAGAGGGCCCAACTTAGCCATGACCAGACTCTTGACATATAAAATCTGTGAGGAGACAATAATTATGTTATTTAACATTTCAATCTAAGAATGAGATGTAAACATACAAGAGGCAATATGTGAAATTTAGATTATTGGAAAATTGCAATTACTAGAATTGGTGATGGGTAGGGAAGCATGGCATGCTACAATCCACGGGGTCACAAAAAGCTGGACATGATTGAGTGACTGAAGTGAACTGTGAAGGACTATGTCTAGGTGATGGCCATGGGAAACTGACTAAGGTTAATGGAGATTAATATGAGAGGTAATTTCAAGGAGGAAATCAGTTTATTGATAAAGTTTCATATATACTCAAGTCACTTAAAGATTAGAATAAAGTAGTCTTGGAAAACATGATAGTGAAGTATAATTTAAATAGTTGAAAAATTAAGACCAGTAAACAGTGAGTTGATAAATGATCATAATAATGAGGTATATTTAATGATATAGCTTTCTATCAAAATATTCAACACAATTGGCATAGTGAGAGAAAAGTAATACAGAACAAATGGTACAAAGACTATGGAATCAAACAGATACCCCTTGAGAGGGCCACAGAGTTGCCTGGTTCTCAGAAAAGACTAGATCATCAATTATGTCAAGAATGAAATATTAGTCAAAAGATTAAGGATCTAGGTCGTTTGTCTGGCATGAATTATAAACTGCAAAGGGCACAGTCCCAGAAGCTGTCAAAAGAGAAATGGAGACAGAGAGATAATACATATATGACTGCAGGGAGTTTATGGTATAGATGTTAAGGGAAAATCTGGAAACATGGGACTTTGTGGGGAGACTGATAAGGGAAAAATGATGCAATGAAATCAATCTTCAGTAAATTATGATTATCATAATTATTGTTGCAGATAAAAAGTAAGTTATATATATAATTTGTATATATATATATATATATATATATATATATATATATATATATATATTTGTATTCTGAAAGAGATTAACCCTGGGATTTCTTTGGAAGGAATGATGCTAAAGCTGAAGCTCCAGTACTTTGGCCACCTCATGCAAACAGTTGACTATTGGAAAAGACTCTGATGCTGGGAGGGATTGGGCGCAGGAGGAGAAGGGGTATGAACAGTATGAAAAGGCAAAATGATAGGATACCAAAAGAGGAACTCCCCAGTTCAGTAGGTGCCCAATATGTTACTGGAGATCAGTGGAGAAACAATTCCAGAAAGAATGAAGGGATGGAGCCAAAGCAAAAACAATACCCAGCTGTGGATGTGACTGGTGATAGAAGCAAGGTCCAATGCTTTAAAGAGCAATATTGCATAGGAACCTGGAATGTCAGGTCGATGAATCAAGGCAAATTGGAAGTGGTCAAACAAGAGATGGCAAGGGTGAACATCAACATTCTAGGAATCAGTGAACTAAAATGGACTGGAATGGGTGAATTTAACTCAGATGACCATTATGTCTACTACTGTGGGCAGGAATCCCTCAGAAGAAATGGAGTAGCCATCATGGTCAACAAAAGAGTCCGAAATGCAGTACTTGGATGCAATCTCAAAAACGACAGAATGATCTCTGTTTGTCTCCAAGGCAAATCATTCAATATTACACTTATCCAAGTCTATGCCCCAACCAGCAATGCTGAAGAAGCTGAAGATGAACAGTTATATGAAGACCTACAGACCTTTTAGAACTAACACTGAAAAAAGATGTCCTTTTCATTATAGGAGACTGGAATGCAAAAGTAGGAAGTCAAGAAACACAAGGAGTAACAGGCAAATTTGGCCTTGGAATGCAGAATGAAGTAGGGCAAAGACTAATAGAGTTTTGCCAAGAAAATGCACTGGTCATAGCAAACACCCTCTTCCAACAACACAAGAGAAGACTCTACACATGGACCTCACCAGATGGTCAACACCGAAATCAGATCGATTATATTCTTTGCAGTCAAAGATGGAGAAGTTCTATACAGTCAACAAAAACAAGACCAGGAGGTGACTGTGGCTCAGATCATGAACTCCTTATTGCCAAATTCAGACTTAAATTGAAGAAAGTAGGGAAAACCACTAGACCATTCAGGTATGACCTAAATCAAATCCCTTATGATTATACAGTGGAAGTGAGAAATAGATTTAAGGGCCTAGATGGGATAGATAGAGTGCCTGATGAACTATGGAATGAGGTTCGTGACATTGTACAGGAGACAGGGATCAAGACCATCCCCATGGAAAGGAAATGTGAAAAAGCAAAATGGCTGTCTGGGGAGGCCTTACAAATAGCTGTGAAAAGAAGAGAGGTGAAAAACAAAGGAGAAAAGGAAAGATAGAAGCATCTGAATGCAGAGTTCCAAAGAATAGTAAGAAGAGATAAGAAAGCTTTCTTCAGTGATCAATGCAAAGAAATAGTGGAAAACAACAGAAAGGGAAAGACTAGAGATCTCTTCAAGAAAATAAGAGATACCAAGGGAACATTTCATGCGAAGATGGGCTCAATAAAGGACAGAAATGGTCTGGACCAACAAAAAGCAGAAGATATTAAGAAGAGGTGGCAAGAATACACGGAAGAACTGTACAAAAAAGATCTTCATGACCCAGATAATCATGATGATGTGATCACTAATCTAGAGCCAGACATCTTGGAATGTGAAGTCAAGTGGGCCTTAGAAAGCATCACTATGAACAAAGCTAGCGGAGGTGATGGAATTCCAGTTGAGCTGTTTCAAATCCTGAAAGATGATGCTGTGAAAGTGCTGCCCTCAATATGCCAGCAAATTTGGAAAACTCAGCAGTGGCCACAGGACTGGAAAAGGTCAATTTTCATTCCAATTCCAAAGAAAGGCAATGCAAAAGAATGCTCCAACTAACGCACAATTGCACTCATCTCACAGGCTAGTAAAGTAATTCTCAAAATTCTCCAAGCCAGGCTTCAGCAATATGTGAACCATGAACTCCCTGATGTTCAAGCTGGTATTAGAAAAAGCAGAGGAACCAGAGATCAAATTGCCAACATCTGCTGGATCATGGATAAAGCAAGAGAGTTCCAGAACAACATCTATTTCTGCTTTATTGACTATGCCAAAGCCTTTGACTGTGTGGATAACAATAAACTGTGGAAAATTCTGAAAGAGATGGGAATATCAGACCACCTGACCTGCCTCTTGAGGAATCTGTGTGCATGTCAGGAAGCAACAGTTAGAACTGGACATGGACCAACAGACTGGTTCCAAATAGGAAAAGGAGTACGTCAAGGCTGTATATTGTCACCCTGCTTTTTTAACTTATATGCAGAGTACATCATGAGAAGCGCTGGACTGGAAGAAACACAAGCTAGAATCAAGATTGCTGGGAGAACTATCAATAACCTCATATATGCAGATGACACCATCCTTATGGCAGAAAGTGAAGAGGAGCTAAAAAGCCTGTTGATGAAAGTGAAAGAGGAGAGTGAAGAAGTTGGCTTACAGCTCAACATTCAGAAAACGAAGATCATGGCATCTGGTCCCATCACTTCTTGGGAAATAGATGGGGAAACAGTAGAAACAGTGTCAGACTTTATTTTTTTGGGCTACAAAGTCACTGCAGATGGTGATTGCAGCCATGAAATTAAAAGACGCTTACTCCTAGGGAGAAAAGTTATGACCAACCTAGATACTATATTCGAAAGCAGTGCCATTACTTAGCCAACTAAGGTCCATCTAGTCAAGGCTATGGTTTTTCCAGTAGTCATGTATGGATGTGAGAGTTGGACTGTGAAGAAGGCTGAGCACCAAAGAATTGATGCTTTTGAACTGTGGTGTTGGAGAAGACTCTTGAGAGTCCCCTGGACTGCAAGAAGATCCAACCCGTGCATTCTGAAGGAGATCAACCCTGGGATTTCTGTGGAAGGAATGATGCTAAAGCTGAAGCTCCAGTACTTTGGCCACCTCATGTGAAGAGTTGACTCATTGGAAAAGAGTCTGGTGCTGGGAGGTATTGGGGGCAGGAGGAGAAGGGGACGACAGGGGATGAGATGGCTGGATGGCATCATGGACTCTATGTACTTGAGTCTGAGTGAAATCTGGGTGATGGTGATGGACAGGGAGGCCTGCCGTGCTGCGATTCATGGGGTCACAAAGGGTCGGACACGACTGAGCGATTGAACTGAACTGAACTGAATGTAAATATAAATTAGGCATGAAAGATTTCATGCATGAAATCTTGCATGCAAAACTTGATAAAAGCATAATAAATGAATGTAATTTAGGTATTTATAAAGCCTGAGCTTATTTTATTCAAAATTCATTCATTAATTTATTTTGCATAGAAGAAGTAATCAGACAGACAAAATCCTGTACCACAGAACTTTAATGTGAGCACCATTTGTCAAGTTAGACCAAAAATATTATATTAGTCAATACAATAAAAAACAAACAAACAAACAAACAAACACTATCAAGAAATACATGCCAGGTAAGATGATAGAAAAATATCAAGGCTTTTTGGGGAAAATATAGAAATGATAAAACCTATTACAGAAGGGTTGTAAGGAAAGGGTTCTTTAAAGAGTCAACTTCTAAGGAGCCAATGGAAAATGAGGAGGCAGGTTATAAAGTGCATGTTCTAAGAGAATACTTCCCAACCAGATAAACAGTAGCATCAATGTTCCTGAGATGGCAATCTTACTTCATTTCAGGAAATATAAAAGAACCAGTGGCACTTCTGTGAAACGATCTTAAGTTATAACAGGGGAAACTCTGAAGAAAAAATTCAGAACATTCTCCAAGGAAGGCATCCTGGATAAAGGTAAAATAAATAAATAAATTTTTCTTTTAGATATGAGAGTGAAAATGAGCTATAGCTCTCCAGGCTCCTCTGTCCATGAAATTCTCCAGGCAAGAATACTGGAATGTGTAGCCATGGTATGACAAGAAACCATAAAAGAATACTGAACATGAAAATGACTTGATTGTATTTACTTTTAAATCAAATTATGCTGGTCACTTTAGATGTCATAGTATAGACAAGATAGGAAGCAACTAATGTGTTCTGGATAGAAACCATGGTGAATTGCAATAAATACAGGAATAATACCTTTCTCATGCAAGAAAGAACAAAGTGTGCTTGTAAAACAGAAAACAGAGCAGAATTGAGGGTTCATGTTGAGGGTAAACAGATAAAAATTTGGGAATATAAAGTAAACCAGACAGTAAAAGTTCATGGTTTGCACTTAATTTTATTTTGACGGATTTTTAAAAGAAAAAAAAAAAAAACAAGGAAGTTACTGGAAAAAGGAGGAAACCTATGTTACAGTGACAAAGAAAGAGTTCATGAAATGTGGGTTTGTCTTGACTGATGATAATAGAATGGAGAGAAAATGATTCATAAAATATATTGTAAATGATGAATATGTTAGAATAGATTGAATGATTCTTATAAATAACATCCATTTTTTATATAATACTCTCCATCACTTCATGGGTAATAGATGGGGAAACAGTGGAAACAGTGTCAGACTTTATTTTGGGGGGCTCCAAAATAACACAGCTGGTGATTTCGGCCATGAAATAAAAAGACGCTTACTCCTTGGAAGGAAACTTATGACCAACCTAGATAGCATATTCAAAAGCAGAGAAATTACTTTGCCAACAAAGGTCTGTCTAGTCAAGGCTATGGTTTCTCCAATGGTCATGTATGGATGTGAGAGTTGGACTGTGAAGAAAGCTGAGTGCCAAATAATTGATGTTTTTGAACTAAGGTGTTGGAGAAGACTCCTGAGAGTCCCTTGGACTGCAAGGAGATCCAACCAGTCCGTCCTAAAGCAGATCAGTCCTGGATGTTCATTGGAAGGACTGATGCTGAGGCTGAAACTCCAGTACTTTGGCCACCTCATGCGAAGAGTTGACTCATTGGAAAAGAGTCTGATGCTGGGAGGGATTGGGGGCAGGAGGAGCAGGGGACGACAGAGGATGAGATTATTGGATGGCATCACCGACTCAATGGACATGAGTTTGGGTAAACTCTGGGTGTTGGTGATGGACAGGGAAGTCTGGCATGCTGCGATTCATGGGGTAGTATAGAGTAGAACACAACTGAGGGACTGAACTGAACTGAACTGAACTGCACTGAACGATGTAGTGGGACAACATTGTTTTCCATTTAATGAATTTTACAGACATTATTGTTTAGATAAACTTCACTTAAAAGGATACATTTATGTATTATTATTATCTAGAAGGTAAAGAATCAAAATTCTAGCTTTTAAAATAAAAATATTGGTAAATATGTACTTTGCTGGTTTCAGCTATGAAATGCAAAATATTTTTAAAATGTCATTCTTGTTCTTACATTAAAGGAAAGGAAGCCGAACAAATTGAAAACCAGTGACTTTTCTTATAGTCATCAGAGAACTGAGGTCACAAGGCAGACTCTCATCTGCAATTTAAAGAGATGACATATAAAATATCCAGTGAGATCATCTTATCTGAAGCAAAAGCTGATGAACATACACTGCTAAGAACACTTTTATAAGAATTATGATGAAATGGTGCAGAATGAGTGTAGATTAATTTAAGACTGAGAGATTTCTTGGCACCACAGTCTTAGAAGGACTTCATACTACTGGAGGCATTATTACCTGGAACCTAACTATGTTATAGAAGTAAGGCGCCTAGGAAACTGCCCTGTCTATTGTTTCAGGCAATGGAAAGGGAAAACTAACTGGAAATATGCCCAAAGGGCTGTCCATAATAAATATGTTCTTTTCAAGCAAATTAACATTACTTAAAACTAAGTAATGGCATTCAGTCCCATCACTTTATGGCAAGTAAAAAGGGAAGAAGTGGAAAAAGTGACTTGGATCTACATAAATTAAAGAAATGCCAAGGAAGGAACAGATAAAGATAAAATAAATGTTTTATTTTCTTCTTCTTAATTAATTGACCAGAAAATTTAGCTCAAAATAATAATTGTAACCATATATTTGACTTTTAAGTGAAATTAATAGCAACAGTATTACAGACTTGGCAGGGAGTAATTCAGAATACTCTGTTGTATGATATTAACACTACCTAAGAATTGGTGTAATGTTATCTGAAAGTGAACTTAGATTAGTTTTAAATATATATGGCAAAGGCTAGTGCAACTATTAAAAACAATATAATCAGATATAGCCATGATTAGTCTATAAGGAAAGAAAAAAAACACTTTAGTTGTAAAAACACAAATAGATTAAAAGTAAATAAAATTAGAAATACATACCATGCTAACACTAAAAATAATTGGGGTAGATATATTAATTTCAGAAAATAATTCACTATGCAGCTAATATTAGAAAATGAAAATACATGAGGAAAAACTGAAAAAAGTATAAGGAAAAACAGACAGAATCATGTTGTTTGTAGACTTCTGTAGCCATTGAACATGAAAATGATATTAGATATAAACTTAGGAAATGTGATTAGTTTATACATTTTCAGTTCAGTTCAGTTCAGTTGCTCAGTCGTGTCCGACTCTTTGGGACCCCATGAACTGCAGCACGCCAGGCCTTCCAGTCCATCAACAACTCCTGGAGTTTAACCAAACTCATGTCTATCGAGTTGGCAGTGCCATCCAGGCATCTCATCCTCTGTTGTCCCCTTCTTCTCCTGCCCTCAATCCATCCCAGCATCAGGGTCTTTTTAATGAGTCAACTCTTCGCATTAGTTGGACAAAGTATTGGAATTTCAGCTTCAACATCAGTCCTTCCATTGAACACCCAGGACTGACCTCCTTTAGGATGGACTGGCTGGATCTCCTAGCAGTCAAAGGGACTCTAAAGAGTCTTCTCCAACATCACAATTCAAAAGCATCAATTATTTGGCACTCAGGTTTCTTCACAGTCCAACTCTCACATCCATACATGACCACTAAAAAAACCATAGCCTTGACTAGACAGACCTTTGTTAGCAAGGTAATCTCTCTGCTTTTGAATATGCTATCTAGGTTGGTCATAACTTTGCTTCCAAGGAGTAAGCATCTTTTAATTTCATGGCTGCAATCACCATCTGCAGTGATTTTGGAGCCCCCAAAAATAACGTCTGACACTTTCCACTGTTTCCCAATCTATTTCCCATGAAGTGATGCGGCAGAATGCCATGATTTTAGTTTTCTGAATGTTGAGCTTTAAGCCAACTGTTTCACTCTCCTCTTTCACTTTCATCAAGAGGCTTTTTAGTTTCTCTTCGCTTTCTGCCATAAGGGTGGTGTCATTTGCATATCTGAGGTTATTGCTATTTCTCCCAGCAATCTTGTTTCCAGCTTGTGCTTCTTCTAGCCCAGCACTTCTCATAATATACACTGCATATAAGTTAAATAAGCAGGGTGACAATATACAGTCTTGATGTACTCCTTTTCCTACTTGGAACCAGTCTGTTTTTCCATGTGCAATTCTAACTGTTGCTTCCTGACCTGCATATAGGTTCCTTTTAGCTAATGATAATTTATCATAATAAAATATATATACCAAGTCATGTTAATGTATAATATTAATGACAGAAACTGTGTGTCAGGGGTGTATTTTATTAACTCTGTATTCTGTTTTCATTTTTCTGAAAATCTAAAGCTAATATAAAAGCTAATGAATAAAAACTGGAAAATAAAGTGAAAGCCTGTGAACACTGCAGTACATATGTGTCATGTGATGTTTTCCTGGTTGGGGATGTTTGTGCCTGTGTTCTAGTTGATGGAGTTGGATCTCCTCTCTCTATAGGGCCTTGCAGTGTCTAGTAGCAGTAGGTTTTGTGGTGTCTATGGGTTCAGTGTGTCTTTGGGCAGGCGTTCTGGCTTTGGAGATGTTAGACATGTCTATTTCCACAGCCTCTTCAAAGTGGCCTTCTTAGCATATTTTCACTGCTTCCAGCCCCCTACTTATTCCTGGAATCACTGCTGGTGCTTCTGCTCCCCATTCCCACCCTGCACTGTTGGCAAAAGCTTGCTAAGTAGGGGCTTCTGTGGATCTTTTCTTGGCTCCCCAAACCTGCTCTGTGTTGCAGAGACATGTGGGCTTGCTTCCCTAAACACTCTGAGCTGCCCTCTGGATAATAGGTCTTGTGTGCACTTGTCTTGGCTCACTGGACCTCCATCTATGTTGCAGGGCTTGTGTGTTCTTTTAGCTCCCCAGGCCCACCCTCTGTGCCACAAGAGTTTTTTATGCTGGAGAGGTTTGTATGACTCCCACTCTTGGCACCCTGGGCCGACCCTCTTCTTTGCAGGGCTTCTATGGGCTTATCTCGGTTCTGAGCCCACCATCTGATCAGTCCACAGTCCGTGAGCTGTTCATGGGCTGAGAAGTGCAGCTTTCTCTATTTTCTGGCCCCTAAGTCCCTGTTTGGACCAGTTTTCCAAGATTATGAAGCTCCACCTTGGTTTCACCTGTAAGGGAACTTCCCAGTGCACAGGGAATCCTCCTGTTTCAGGGCTCGGTCTCTTCATCAGGGCACAAGCTTCCATCCAAAAGTTCTTAGTCTTTTCCCTTTTTATGTCTCCATCCTCTCTCCTACCTCATTTCAGGGAGCTTATCCTGTCCCCCTGAAGGTTTGGGGTCTTCTGCTGGAAACTAGAGGTTGCTTTGTAGGAGTTGTCATGTATCTTGAGTTTTTGATGTACTTGTGGGGAGGCTGACAATCTCCCCACCTTATTCTTCCACTATTTTCTTCCACCTCTCTCCCAGAGAAAAATATTAATAGTACAGTCTAAAAGGACATTTCAATAACTTAAGAAGTAAAAAGTGAATTAAATAAACTGAATAAAATGGAATTATAAAATACAGTAGCCATGAATAAAAAAATCACTTTTGCCCAAATATCTGTTATTTTATTGCCCTATTATCTATCATTTTATATTATTTTATTTTATTCTATTTATTTTATGATTTTGATCTTCCTGCCTTTTCTTTTCATGTTTCTACTGCACATAAGTGATAATCTCTAGAAATTATATAGTCTATACATAAATCATGTTCTGTAATAAGTATTTTGATTTTCTGATAGAATTTCCTTTGATAAAACTATTTTGTCCCATCTATTTATTCTTACATCAGATATTTTTGCATTCTTTTCTCTCATTATAGCACTTTTTTACATAATGGATTTCTTGTATTCTTGCCAGATATTTAAAATAAAAAGGTATTAAAATAAGTTATTTTAGAGCTTTCAATAAAGTCATCTTTCATTTTAGAGAGAGTTTCTTTTATTTTATGTATTCATCATCATAATATTTTTTTCTCTAGTGACTTCTAATGAAGGAGGTTATATAGACATAGATATAGGCACAAATTTATTAAGATCCATTTATCCAACTATCTAAATTATACAATGTATATTTATTTTTGGTCTGGAATTTGAGCACCCTCTTCATTTTTTTTTTCCAAAGCACCTGTGAGGTTGCATATTTTTATGATGTACAATACCCTTTAATTGTTGAGTATTATTTCATTGTATGGCTATACTATACTTTGCATATCTATGTTTGTATTGTTTTCAGTACTATTGTACAAGTAAAGCTGTCTCTAATATTTGTGTACAAATCTTTGCAAGGATGTATGCTACAATATCTTTAGGACAAAGGCCTAGAGGTAACCTGGTAATATGATTATATAGTTTTATCTATACAAACCTCATACATACTATTAGTAAACACACACACACAAACACACACATATAGTTTAATCAAACTAGAATCCATGTATGTATATATGTAAAATATTTATATGTAAATATATATATGTAAAATATATATATATGTAAAATATTTAATTTTAAGAAATTGCCAAACTGTTCTCAAGTGACTATGCATATTTATAGCCCCACTTGCAGTGACAAAGTTCCAGTTGCTCTGCAACCTTGATAATACCTCATGTTGTCAAACTTTAATTTAAAACATTCCAATGTGCGTATAGTGATAACTCATAGATGTGTTAATCAAGAATTCTCAAAAATGATGTTAAACATTCTTCCATGTGCTTAGCTTTCATCTCTATATAGTCTTTGACAAGTATGTATTCAAATAATGGTGCCATTTTAAAAGCAAGTTGTTCACTTTCCTATTACTAAGTTTTTAGAGTTATTAATGCATTGCATCTAGTCAAGGCTATGGTTTTTCCAGTCATCATGTATGGATGTGAGAGTTGGACTGTGAAGAAAGCTGAGTGCTGAAGAACTGATGCTTTTGAACTGTGGTGTTGGAGAAGACTCTTGAGAGTCTCTTGGGCTGCAAAGAGATCCAACGAGTCCATTCTAAAGAAAATCAGTCCTGGGTGTTCTTTGGAAGGAATGATGCTAAAGCTGAAACTCCAGTACTTTGGACACCTCATGTGAAGAGTTGACTAATTGGAAAAGACTCTGATGCTGGGAGGGATTGAGGGCAGGAAGAGAAGGGGACGACAGAGGATGAGATGGCTAGATGGCATCATTGACTCAATGGATGTGAATTTGAGTGAACTCCAGGAGTTGGTGATGGACAGGGAGGCCTGGCGTGCTGCAATTCATGGGGTCGCAAAGAGTAAGACATGACTGAGTGACTGAACAGAACTGAATGCATTCTGAATAAAAATCCTAATTCAGATATAAGGTATATAAATATGTCATTCCAATTTATGATTTTTCTTTCTGTCTCCTCATAGCATCTTTTGAAGAGTTTTAAATTTTGATGAAATCCAGCTTTTTTTTTTTTGCTTTTTTTATTATTAATATTATTATTTTTTACTTTACAGTATTGTATTTGTTTTGCCACACATGAACATGAATCCGTCACGGGTGTAAACATGTTCCCAAATCCGAAACCCCCTCCCACCCCCCCACCCCCCAAACCATCCCTCCGGGTCATCTCAGTGCACCAGCCCCAAGCATTCTGCACCCTGCATCGAATCTAGACTGGTGATTTGTTCTTATATGATGTTATATGTGTTTCAATGTCATTCTTCCAAAACAAAAGAGACACAGATGTATAGAACAGTCTTTTGGACTCTGTGGGAGAGGGAGAGGGTGGAAATCCAGCTTTAAAAAAAAAATATGTGCATCATGCTTTTGTTGTCATGTTTTTAAATATTTGTTTAACTCTAGATTAAAAAAAAAAAAAACTTTCTTCATACTTTTCTTCTGGCATTATAATGGGTTTATGTTTAGGTATATGATTTATTTTTACTTAGGCATTATGGAGGGTGAAAAGTATAGATCTAAATTCATATTTTTACACATGAATATCTAATTTGGCCACCTTATTTGAAGAGCCAACTCCTTAGAAAAGACCGTGATGCTGCAAAAGATTGAAGGCAGGTGGAGAAGGGAGTGAAGAGGACGAGATGTTTGGATGGTGTCACTGACTTAATAGACATGAGTTTGAGTGAACTCTGGGAGGTGGTGAAGGACAGAGAAGCCTGGTGTGCTGCAGTCTGTGCATGGGGCCTCACGGAGCTGGACACGACTGAGCAACTGAACAACAACAACAATCCAGTTAGTCTTGACTTCCCTGGTGAATCAGTGGGAAAGAACCTGCCTGCAAGGCAGGAAATGTGAGTTTAATCCCCAAGTCAGGAAAATACCTTGGAGAAGGAAATGGCAACCCACGCCAGTATTTTTGCCTGGGAAATCCCATGGACAAAAGGAGCCTGGAAGGATACAGTCCAGTCCAGTTCAGTCCAATCGCTCAGTCATGTGTGACTCTTTTCAACCCCATGGACTGCAGCACACCAGGCCTCCTTATCCATCTCCAACTCCTGAAGCTTACTCAAACTCATATCCATTGAGTCAGTGATGCCATCCAACCATCTCATCCTCTGCCTTCCCCTTCTCCTCTCACTTTCAATCTTTCCCAGCATCAGGATCTTTTCAAATGAGTCAGTTCTTCACATCAGGTGGCCACAGTATTAGAGTTTTAGCTTCAACATCAGTCCTTCCAATTAATATTCAGGACTGATTTCCTTTAGGATGGACTGGTTGGATCTCCTTGCAGTCCAAGGGACTCTCAAGAGTCTTCTCCAACACCACAGTTCAAAAGCATCGATTCTTTAGCACTCAGCTTTCTTTATAGTCCAACTCTCACATCCATACATGACTACAGGAAAACCATAGCCTTGACTAGATGGATCTTTGTTGGCAAAGTAATGTCTCTGCTTTTTAATATGCTGTCTAGGTTGGTCATAACTTTTCTTCCAAGGAGTAAGCATCTTTTAATCTCATAGCTGCATTCATTAATTCTGAAGCAGAACTGTGTTTGAGCATCACATGTGGAGTTATGGTTCAGCAGTGGACTGCCACAGGAACAGGGTCTCTGGGTGCAGCAGACTTGGGTATGGCATAAGCCCCCTTGGAGGAGGTTGCCATTAACCCCACCAGAGAGCTGTCAGAACTTACACAGGACTGGGAAGTAGACTCTTGGAGGGCACAAACAGAAACTTGTGTGTACTAAGACCAAGGAAAAAGGAGCAGTGATCCCACAGGAGACTAACCCAGACTTGCCTGTGAGTGTCCAGGAGTCTCCAGTGGAGGTGTGGGTCGGTGGTGGCCTGCTGAAGGGTTGGGGGCACTGAGTATAGGAGTACATGCATGGGATCTTTTAAAGGAGGCCACCATTATCTTCTTTACCTCCACCATAGTTTCAGTTCAGTTCAGTCGCTCAGTCTTAGGATGGACTGGTTGGATCTCCATGCAGTCCAAGGGACTCTCAAGAATCTTCTCCAACACCACAGTTCAAAAGCATCAATTCTTCGGCGCTCTGCCGCCTTCACAGTCCAACTCTCACATCCATACATGACCACTGGAAAAACCATAGCCTTGACTAGATGGACCTTAGTCGGCAAAGTAATGTCTGCTTTTGAATATACTTCTTAATATGCTGTCTAGGTTGGTCATAACTTTTCTTCCAAGGAGTAAGCGTCTTTTCATTTAATGGCTGCAATCACCATCTGCAGTGATTTTGGAACCCCCCAAAATAAAGTCTGACACTGTTTCCATTGTTTCCCTATCTATTTCCCATGAAGTGATGGGACCGGATGCCATGATCCTCATTTTCTGAATGTTGAGCTTTAAGCCAACTTTTTCACTCTCCTCTTTCACTTTCATCAAGAGGCTTTTTAGTTCCTCTTCACTTTCTGCTATAAGGGTGGTGTTATCTGCATATATGAGGTTATTGATATTTCTCCCAGCAATCTTGATTCCAGCTTGTGTTTCTTCCAGTCCAGCGCTTCTCATGATGTACTCTGCATATAAGTTAAATAAGCAGGGTGACAATATACAGCCTTGATGTACTTCTTTTCCTATTTGGAACCAGTCTGTTGGTCCATGTCCAGTTCTAACTGTTGCTTCCTGACCTGCATACAGATTTCTCAAGAGGCAGGTCAGGTGGTCTAGTATTCCCATCTCTTTTTTTGGCCCCAGGTAAATAGCGGGGATGGAACACAGCTCCACCCATCAACATAAAATTAGGTTGAAGATTTACTGAGAATTGCCTGGCCCATTAGAACAAGACCCGGTTTTCCCCTCTGTCAGTGTCTTCCTTCAGAAAACTTCCATAAGCCTCTTACTCTTTTCATCAGTGGACAGACAGACTGAAAACCACCATCACAGAAAACTAACCAATTTAATCACATGGACCACAGCTTTGTTTAACTCAGTGAAACTATGAGCCATGCTGTATTGGGCCACCCAAGACAGATGGGTCATGGTGGAGATTTCTGTCAAAATGTGGTCCACTAGAGAAGGGAATGGCAAGCCACTTCAGCAATCTTGCCTTGAGAACCCCATGAACAGTATGAAAAGGATACAGTCCACTGGGTTGCAAAAGAGTCAGACAGGACTTAGTGACTAAACAGCAACATCCAATTGGTTTAGCAAATAATCCTCTCCATAACTGCCTTGGCAACTTAGTAAAAATCAATTAACCATATTTGTGCAGCTCTTCTACCAGACTTTCTATTCTATTCCATAAAAATATTTGTCTAGCTTTATTGTTTTTTCTCTCTGCAACTTTAAAGTTTCCTTTCCTTTTATATAATGCACTTTAAACATGTTCTTCATTTAATCAAACTAGAATATATGTATTTTTTTCATTATATGTCATTTCCCTACAAAAGCATCAACCTCATCATGATTTTCACACATTTTTATCAAAAATTGATTATAAAATTTTGTTATTTGCAAAATTTGATTATAGTTAATTCCCCTACACAATCCTAACTATATTTGTTTCACATATTTAGTGTTTTTAAAGTAGCAGGCAATACATTTTTCCTATGATATTCACTGACTTTTGCTCTATTTATCAGTTTAAGAAGTTTTTCTTTTTTCAGTTTTTTTAATCACTGGTCATTGTTAAATTCTTATTCATGTTTCATTAACTTTTCTTATTAATTTTATCATTTATTGAGTTGTATGTAGATAATATGCATTTTTTCTTATTAAAAATAATAACTTTAAAACTAACCAGCATCTGAACATTACCCCCAACATTATGAAATTAGGCCTGGAGAGTGACATGGTATTTTTATTATGATTATTTAATTACAAAGAAGCTGAGCAAATGTTTGTTTTGTTTCTATTTTGTCTTAATTTCCATGTCACATATCAGACGTGGCTTTGCCAGGCTTTTAGAGTTGCTTCTCAAATTCCCACCAGAGGGAAATTCAACATAATATTAGGAAAAAGTTGAATTACTGGAAACACTCTCACCATTAAGTTTTTTTATCTAATCTGAGTTAGTTTATCTTTGGATCTCTCAGCCTAGTGGTCCCTTGAGAATGGATTCTGTCAATAATTTTTCTTTTCTGTTCCATGATGCATTTATGTTCCAGCCGTCTTCCCTAGAAGTTAAGGGAGTGATTTTCTTAAATAAGATGTGCTCATCTTTTTTTTTTTTTTTTTCCAGATCTCAGTAGTGTTTTGCCTGGGCCACCCAGGTGGTTCAGAGGTTAAAGAATCCTTCTGTAATGCATGAGATGCAGTTTCAACCCCTTGATTGGGAAGATCCCTAGAGTAGGGCATGGCAATCCACTCTGGTATTCTTGCCTGGAGAATCCCATGGACAGAGGAGCCTATCAAGTTACAGTTCATAGCATCAGGAAGAGTCTAACACAACTGAAGCGACTGAGCATGCCCACACAGTGTTTTGTCTAAAAGGGGTTTTTGAGAAGATCCACAATGCCTCTGCATATACTTTGCAAACTTTAATATTTTGTATGTGGCATATGGGGGTCACACTTCATTTTCCTTTGTTTTCATATTATTTGGTCATTTTAGAAGGTATCTTCTGAAGAGCTAAAAAGGAAAAAGTTTTACATATGTCAACTCTAATTCCTAACTTTCAACTGCTGTAACTATCCTTGTTTTATAATAAACAAAATAAACATCAGGCAAGGCTAACTTTCCTTAATATTTGACTCTCAGATATAATGATTCAATATACTTGGCCATTCATTTTGTGTTTGTGAAATAAATTTTTATAAGATTATAAGAAAAAAATTTCAGGAATTTTAAATTAATTACAGAAGAATAGATAATTGCCACATTTAAGTTTCTAATATGCTCTATCATCCCACTTGTTCACATTTACTTTTTTCTCTCAGATTTTCTAGCTTAGGTAATATAGGTCATTCATTCTTCATGTTAACTATTCCTCAGCACTTGATGTTATTGCTTTCAACTTAACTTGTATTTTCATTTATATTATATTTTAAAAATTATTCATGATTTTTTGATGTGTAGCTTTTTAGGAAATCTAAGACTTAAGATACAAATAAAATTAAATGTTTATAGAAATCAAAGAATAGTTGCATTATTTACCCTTCTGCTTCCTTAGCAATAATATTATTGGCATTGAAAGTTTTTCTTTATTCAGACTACAAATCCATTTTGAAAACTTGTTACAACTATCTTTGTTCAAATGTTTTTAAATCAATTTTATATAAATGCCATTGTAAAAGATGAGGTGTCTTATACATGGTAAAATATTAATTCCTTATACTTCAAAGTTCATAATATGAAAACAAACCTCCCAATATTTATTTATATTCTAGAGTCAGCATACAAATGTCTCTTTAAAAAAGTGGTCTTAAGAAGATCTTAAGTTGTCTTCAGCACTTAATGAAAAATTACATTTTGGCATAAGATAAAGTATAGAGCTTTTCACATGGTTTCAAACAGTAATCAAATAGGGCACAGTTGAATACAAAACAAAGATGCAGAAAATGAAATCTAATTACTGCTATATAAATATTAATTCTAATAAGAATAAGAATTTCATAAATTTTTGATGAAAATAATGGAAAAAAAAAAACACAACATTTGTTTGCCACATAAAGAAATCTTCACACAAAAAGCATCCAAGTTTTACTGTTTGCAAATAAATTGGTAAATAAATTATTGATTTTCAATTAGTTAATGAATCAACCAGCATGACTTAAAAGAACTTAAGTTCTTGAAGAATTATCATAGAGATAATGATATGAAAACAATTTATAAAATAGAATAAGAAATGAAGTAATGGTAATTTTTTTACTTAAAATACTAAAGGGTATGAAGCAGGCAAGGTAAAGGGAGATGAAAATTTAAATGAGACTTTAATATTCATTACATTTTGGATTGACAGAAACAGAGATGTAAAACTATTCATAGTAATTAGAAAACAGTAAAGATATAATTGTGGACTTAACAAAGTAAACTTACTTGGTTTCATAAGGGAAAAAGGGAATGGCAAAAAACAAAAACAAATAGCAAAGCTTTTAAGATAGAGCTATGTTTTAGAGAACCTTATATATGAAGTGGTTTGTTTTTATTTTGAAAGCGAATGCTTCTTAACATTTCTTTGTTGTTGTGTAGTTGCTAAGTCTTGTCTACCTCTTTTGTGACCCCATGGACCGTAACCTCCCAGGCTCCTCTGTCCATGGAATTCCAAGGCAAGAAAACTGGAATTGATTGCCATTTCCTTCTTGAGGGGATCTTCCAGACCCAGAGATTGAACCCCTGTCACCTGCATTTGCAAGCAGCTTCTTTACCACCAAGCCACCAGGGAAAGCCATTTCTTTAGTCATAGACATTGTTTGAGGATCTGATCAAAGTTACTGATGGTTTTACGTGTGCTACAGATGACTCTTGCTGGCCTATAGATGTTAATTCCTACCTTTTTAGAAATTTTGTGAAGCAACTAGCATTAATTACTTGAAACAGGTAGTTGTGGGAGTATTACTGCTATGGAATTAGGCAATAATAAAATTTAGCTTGTTTGCTATTTTCTCCCTTACTCCAACTCTTTTCTCTTCCTACTCATCTTCCTTTATACTCTCTCTCTCTGTCCCTCTCTTCCTCTCTGTCTCTTCATTACTCAATTAAAAAAAAATTAATTTATTTTTATTTTTTATAGTGGAAAGCCAGTTGTTAGTCATTTACTAGACTGCTGATTTTTCATTATCAAATTTTATTTACTGTTTCATATATTACAGTGTACAAGATGGTTGGATGGCATCACCAACTCAATGGACATGAGTGTGAACAAACTCTGGGAGATGGTGAAGGACAGGAAAGCCTGGCATGCTGAAGTCCATAGTGTCACAGGATAGAACACAACTGAGTGACTGGAAACAACATATATTTAAGATTTTGCAAGCAACATTACAGTATACATTTTTCATAAAAATTTTGAAATGCTACATGGATTTATTCTATTTATTTGAGTGTAAGATTAATAATCATTCTATACTTATTTAGGAGTCATTGATTATTAAGTTAAAAGCTATATTACTAAACTTAGTAAAGTTAAAATAATCCAGCAATGCAGTTTAAATTTCTTGTAGGATAGAGAGAAATAATTCAGGCTCAAAAGCTGTAATTTTATTGTAATAAATTCAGATTAAGTTGCTGTTTAATTAAGCTACCATTTTGTAGTACTTATTCTGTTACCAAATGTTGTAATAGTCACTGTAGGCACCTTATTTCCTTTTACTACACAGCCACCCAATGTATCAGATACAAGGATCTCAAATTTATAGAGATGTTGACTGGGTCTTAAAACTAGAAGTGACTTCTTCATATTTATGGTTCACACCCTGTAGAACCTGGACTTGAACCAAATTTAGTTTAAAACAATATGTTTTCAAGGCCAGAAATGAATGGGAAGGCTTTGCACCTAATCTGACGACTCCAAAATAGATGAAGCCTTCTTTACAGAAGAAGCATGTTGTCATAAACGAAACTTGACCAATCAGGATGCAGTTTTAGAGGGGAGGCAAATGATTTCAGTTTAAGGTTCAATAAAGTTGAAGTATAATCATAGGAAATTTCAGAGTTCTCAGAGTTAGAGCTTGTTGCACATTTTCATGCTCAGATGCTCACCTGTGTCTGACCCTTTGTGACATCATGGACTGTAGCCCACCAGGCTCCAATGTCCACGGAATTTTCCAGGCAAGAACACTGAAATGGGTTGTCATTTCCTTCTCCAGGGGATATTCCCTATCCAGAGATTAAACCTGGGTCTCTTGCAATGCAGGTGGATTCTTTACCAACTGAGCCAGAGATTGTTCTAATCCTTTCCTATTAGAATGTAGATCAAATATTTACATTGTAAATGTTTCTCACCTTTCAAACCAGAAGAAGCATTAACAGAAGGAGTAATTTAGCAGAATTTGGCTAACAGGAAAGCCACTGTATCCAAGGTAGGGAATATTGAATGAATTTCCTATCATTTCTCTTTTGCTACTCTCAATAACTCTGAGAAGACAGGCAACAAGATTATGAATCACTAAAGTTCTCATTTATCTTCATGTATGTATCTAGCTCCTAAAGAGTTTTTGACCCATGAAAATTGTTCAGTATATAACAGTTAAATGGATTATTATTCACATTTTGTAACTGAAAAAAAATCAGGTTTTCCTGAGTTCACTGAACTATGAATAACAGGAAGCAGAATTTAAACACAGGAGTTCAGCTCTGAAGTTCAGAATTTTACATGTCATCTGGCAGACTTAAGTTTCTGAACCAGCCTGTGCTCCCAAAAGCCTTGAGGATGATGACCTATTCTCCTTCCTGTCTCATGCGATTTTCATTTGCTCTTTTGTCAGATGGCATCAATTCAATAAATTAAAGAAAACAGATGGAGAGGCACATCAAGCCGGCATTACACAATTCACTAAAGTAATTAAGCAATTACTTGCAAGAACACATTCCTCCCTCAAATATAATAATGTGTTGCATTATCAACATTTTTCTTACAGAGGATTAAGAGCTTTAAGAAAATTAAGCATCATTAAAAGGCTTGCCGTAAAATTACATAGTAAATTATTAAAGGTAAACCTTTTTTGCTTCATCAATGGGTTTTTGTTCTTTATTTAGTAGGGATCAATTTAGTGAAGGGGAAAATAAAATGAAGGAAAATGGAAAACCAAAGAGACTGGCATGGGTTTATCATGCCAGAGATTAGTGGCAAGCTTCCAATGGGTGCTATAAAAACCTTACTTAGAGGCCTCTTCTCTGTAAATTATCTAGCAACATAAATTGGAAATGAAAAAGAAAAGAGAGCCTCATCTGTGAAACCAATGCTGACACTCAAATTACTTTTTAGCATTCTCCAAAGCAAACCAGCTGCTACCTAGAAGCCGAAGGTAATCTTTACCAGAGGGACACACATATACACACACACCCACTGTGTTATGTCTTTGCATCGCATGAGTAAAGACAGAGGAAAAAGAGAGGTGAGTCACTGACAGTTATGGGAGCACAGGCTGACACAGAATTGTCACTTGTCTCTGTCAGGCCTGAGGGACTTTAATCCCTAAGCATCAGATTGCACCCAGAGATAAAACTGGCCCTTTTTTCTACTTTCCTTAATGCCAGTGGTACTGATTTCGAAGCAGTGCAGAGGAATCAACTTACATATGTCTGTAAAATGACTAATAAGTCTGCAGGTTAGCATGACTATGATCACTTCTAATACATTAGCAATGCTTTGTTAGCATAAACTTTATAACATGGCCCTTACCATTGGCTCCAAAACGGGAAACATAGGGTCATGGATTAAAAGACAAAACAAACAAACAGAAAAACTGTCAAATGACCCTTGAACCTCACATGATATTACAAAAAGTGTGGTTATCTTGTCATGAGAGAACATTCTCTGAAAAAGAGATCCTTCATGTGACCAGATAATATTTTCAGTGAGTATCAGTAATATAATGGGGAGTTTAGATTTCATATACAGCTATTAAACATGTGATTTAGACAGAAGCCAAATATATTAATGAAGATCTGCATGAAGTCACTCTTATTCTCTGCATATCTCTACCAGGTAGAATACTGAGAAGACAGATCTTTTAGAAATTTTAGAGAATAGAAAGATGAAGAAATAATAGTAATGTTCAGACACTGAATGTGTTCTATAATAATTTGTGAGAGAGAAATCAGAGAGGTAGAGAGGGTCACTATTTTTTGTCTTTTAAGCATTATTTCTTAAATTACCTGTTTTAATAAAATATCACGTAGATTAATTTTGTGGAAGAGGCTTTTTACAACTAGATTTTTCAAAAGTGTAATAGGCAAAACTTAAAACAGCACTTCAACGAATGTTCATACATATTGTGCCATGGATTGCTAGCACCAATATCATTACAGAGCTGTATAGAAAAATGTATTATTTTGGTCTCACGTTCTTAATTAGATAAAATTGGTGTGGAACCCAGCAAACTAGGAACTGGAATTGGTGTGAAAAGCTATTATTTAGCTTAATTATTAATAAAGTATTTCCATCAATATGTGTTGAGAAAAAAATATTGTAAACATAGTTTATTCATTTGAAAACACCCTGACCTATTCAATAAATTAGATAAGGCTTTAAGAGTGCAAAACCAATATAATATTATAAAGTAATTAGCCTCTAATTAAAATAAATAAATTTAAATTAAAAAATTAAAAAGAAAGAATGCTTAGTGAAACAAAACAGACTTCCTCAGAATCCTCTAAGTTAGAAAAAAAAGGGTCCAAGACAGCTAGCTTAGTCAGAAAGACAAACAGAACTATTCCTGAAAAGGAAGAAAAGTGCAAAGATGGCAAGATGTTCAGAGAAGCACAAAAGGTACCATTTGCATTATCTGAAAAACAGAAGGGACTATGTGCTATTTTGACAGCTTTGAAATTTAGACCTGAAAAATACAAAGACCATCAATATCACTCTATTTGATTGAATCATCATGTTGAATAACTGTGAAACATCTATCTCCTTATATTACTGATATTCATATTCATATTGTGTGATCACATATAGCTTCTCTTTTCAGCAAAACACTTTCTTGTGTTAAAACCAGCATATATATTCTTTCATGGGAGTGAATATGAACAGGCTTTGGGTGTGGTGAGCTAGAGGATTAAGGTTTGAATTTTTCCTCTGAATTCAACTCTGAATTTTACTTAGAATAATCAGAAACAATCCTTACATTCTGAACATCTAAAATCAAGTTGCTTTTTTATAAGACTTAAATGTCACTTTTACTTAACTAAAGATTGTTAAGGTTGTGACTGTTTGAATCAAGTTGATGAGTACAGAACTGTTGTGCTAAATTGAATCACTGAAGAACTGAATCAAAAACCACCTAAAACTTTCCATTCTTTTTAGCTTAATTACCAAAAATAGTTTCAAATCCTTTGTTCAGTTAGACATGTTACAATATATAAATGTAAAGAACCTGAAAGAAAAAATCAATATGTAAACTTCAGCAGACCTAAACCTAAAGAAATATATTTTAAAAGCAATTGCAAAGAAAATCAGGAACTGATGTGAAATGTTATTGTCGTTTAGTCACTAAGTTATGTCTGACTATGACCCCATGGACTGTAGCCTGCTAGGCCCCTCTGTCCATGGGATTTTCCAGGCAAGAATCTTGAGTGGGTTGCCATTTCCTTCTCCAGAAATGTTATTGTTTTGATCTAAATTATTAATAAAGAATTCCCACAAATGTATGTTGTGAAAAAGTTATTGTACACATTGTCTGTTCGTTTGAAAACACCCTGATTTATTCAATACATTAGATGAGGCTTTGAGATTGCTTAGTGAAACAAAATAGACTTCTTCAGAATCCTCCAGGTAAAACTAAAACAGTCCAAGACAGCTAGCTTAGTCAGAAAGACAAAGCAGCTGTTGTGAATTTTGAGAGAAAAAAACAAAAATTGAATGGTTTTATGATGGTGAAACTGTTAACTGGAAGATGCTGAAACTGTTAACTGGAAGATGCTGAATATTCATTGGAAAGACTGATGCTGAAACTGAAGCTCCAGTACTTTGGCCACCTGATGAGAAAAACTGACTCATTGGAAAAGACTCTGATGCTGGGAAAGATTGAGGGAAGGAGGAGAAGGGGAAGACAGAGAATGAGATGATTGGGTGGCATCATCAGTTCAATGGACATGAATTTGAACAAACTTGGGGAGAGTTAAGGACAGGGAAGCCTGGCATGCTGCAGTCCATGGGGTCCCAAAGAGTCAAATATGACTGAGCGACTGAAAAACAACAGCAATATGGCAGTGATCACTGTCTGAGATCTAAAGACTTGTGCTTGATTTCAAATTTTGCAATTGATTAAGGATAACATTCTCACTTATGAAGAGATAAATATATTTTCTATTCTGTTCCTATAGAGTTCTAAGATAGGACAGGTGAACAATATTTCTTCTATGTTATACCTAACTGTGGGATGCAGCTTGGAGTTCTGAAGGCCAGGATTAGGTGGTAAAGTGAGAAATTTAAGCTCAGATTGTGTCAGGAAAGAGAGAATAAACTTTTTCCAGTAAAACACCAGCCCATTATCTAAAGAGCTTAAAACAAAACAAAAAAAATATCGTTCACTCACATCATATGTGCATTGTAGGAGAGCAGGTATACCTTGCTAAACATCATCTTACAAAAATCAGACAGATAAATACTCTAATAGGAAACAAGTTTAGTAAATATATATATATATATATATATATATATATCAGACAAATAGTCAGTCAGTCAGTTCAGTCACTCAGTTGTGTTTGAATGTTTGTGACCCCATGGACTCCAGCATCTCAGGCTTCCTTGTCCATCACCATCTCCTAGAGCTTGTGCAAACTAATGTCCATTGAGTCGGTGATGCCATCCAACCATCTCACCCATCAACTTACCCTTCTCCTCCTGCCTTTAATCTTTCCCGGCATCAGGGTCTTTTCTAATGAGTCAGCTCTTCTCATCAGGTGACAAAATTATTGAAGCTTCAGTTTCAGCATCAGTCCTTTCAATGAATATTCAGGATTGATTTCCTTTAGGATGGACTGGTTGTATCTCCTTGCAGTCCAAAGGACTCTTGAGTCTTCTCCAACACCACAGTTCAAAAGCATCAACTCTTCGACACTCAGCTTTCTTTATGGTCTAAATCTCACATTCATATATGTGAGATTTAGCTTTCACTAGATGGACCATTTTTGGTGAAGTTATGTCTCTGCTTTTCAAAATGCTATTTAGGTTTGTCAGAGATTTTTTTTTTTTTTCAAGGAGCAAGCATCTTGTAATTTCATGGCTGCAGTCATGATCTGCAGTGATATTGGAGCCCAATAAAATAAAGTTTGTCACTGTTTCCATCATTTGTCCATCTATTTGCTCTGAAAGGATGGGACCAGATGCCATGATTGTTGCTTTTTGAATGCTGAGTTTTAAGCCAGCTTTTTCACTCTCCTCTTCACTTTCATCAAGAGGCACTTTGGTTCCTCTTCACTTTCTGTTATAAAGGTGGTGTCATCTGCATATCTGAAGTTATTGATATTTCTCCCTGCAATCTTAATTCCAGCTTGTGCTTCAATCAGCCTGGCCTTTTACATGATGTTCTCTGCTTATAAGTTAAATAAGCAGGGTGCCATACTCCTTTCCCAATTTAAACCAGTCCTTTGTTCCATGTCTGGTTCTAATTGTTCCTTCTTGAGCTGCATAAAGATTTCTCAAAAAGTAGGTAAGGTGGTCTGGTATTTACATCTCTTTAAGAATTTTTCATAGTTTGTTGTGATCCACATAGTCAAAGGCCTTAGTGTAATCAAAGAAACAGAAGTAGATATTCTCCTGGATTTTTTTTTTTTTTTTTGCTTTTTATATGATCCAGCAGTGGCAAATTGATCTCTGGTTCCTCTGCCTTTTCTATATCCAGCTTGACCATCTGGAAATTCTTGGTTCACATACTGTTGAAGCCTAGCTTGGAGAATTTTGAGCATTACTTTATTAGTGTGTGAGATGAGTGTAATTATGTAGTCATTTGAACATTTTTTGACATAGCCTTTCTTTGGGATTGGAATGAAAACTCAGGTTTTCCAGTCCTATGACCATTGCTGAGTTTTCCAAATTTGCTGGAATATTGATTGTAGCACTTTAAGAGTATCATCTTTTAGTATTTGAACTAGTTCAGCCTAATTTCATCACCTCCACTAGCTTTGTTTGTAGTGATGCTTCCTAAGGCACACTTGATTTTGCATTCTAGAATGTCTGGCTTTAGGTAAGTGATCACACCATTGTGGTTATCTGGGTCATTAAGATCCTTTTGTATAGTTCTGTGTATTCTTGCCAATTTTCTTAATATATTCTGCTTCTGTTATATCCATACTGTTTCTTGGCTTTATTGTGACCATCTTTGCATGCAATATTCCTTAATCTTTCATTAATGTTCCCTATATCTAATTTTCTTGAAGAGATATCTAGTCTTTCCCATTCTATTTTTTCCTCTATTTCTTTCCATTAATCACTGAGGAAGCTATTTTTTGGAACTCTGCATTCAGATGGATATATTTTTCTTTTTCTTCTTTGAGTATTTGCTTTTCTTCTTTTCTCACTTATTTGTAAGACCTCCTCAGACAACCATTTTGCCTTTTTGCATTTCTTCTTCTTGGGGATGGTTTTGATCATCGCCTCCTGTACAATGGCACAAACCTCCATCCATAATTCTTCAGGCACTTTGTCTATCAGATTTAATTCCTTAAATCTATTTGCCACTTTCACTGTATAATTGTAAGGGATTTTATTTAGGTTATACCTGAATGGTTTAGTGGTTTTCCTACTTTCTTTCACTTAAGTCTGAATTTTTCAATAAGGAGTTCACGATGTGTGCTACAGACAACTCCTGGTCTTGTTTTTGCTTTCTGTAGAGCTCCATCTTTGGTTGCAAAGAAAATAATCAATCTGATTTCAGTATTGACCATCTGGTGATGTCCATATGTAGAGTCTTCTCTTATGTTATTGAAAGAAGATGTTTGCTATGACCAGTGCATTCTCTTGGCAAAACTCTGTTAGCCTTTACCCTACTTCATTTTGTATACCAAGGCCAATTTTCCCCGTTATTGCAGGTATTTCTTGACTTCCTAATTTTGCATCTCAGTCCCCTATGATGAAAAGGACATCTTTTTTTGGTGTTAGTTCTAAAAGGTCTTATAGATTTTCATAGAACTGTTCAGCTTCTTTCACATTAATGGTTAGGACATAGACCTGGATTACTGTAATACTGAATGGTTTGCCTTGGAGACGAACAGAGATCATTCTGTCGTTTTTGAGATTATACCCATTTACTGCATTTTGAACTTGGTCCTTTTTAGTTCACTGATTCCTAAAATGTTGATATTCACTTTCCATCTCCTGTTTGACCACTTCCAATTTTTCTTGATTCATGGTTCTAATATTCCAGGTGCCTATGCAATAGTGTTCTTTACAGCATTGGACTTTACTTCCATCACCAATCACACCCACAACTGGGCATTGTTTTCACTTTTGCTCATCCTCTTCATTCTTTCTGGAGGTATTTATTCACTCTTCTCCAGTAGTACACTGGGTATCTACCAAACTGGAGAGTTCCTTTCAGTGTCCTATCTTTTTGCCTTTTCATACTCTTCATGAGGTTCTGAAGGCAAGGATACTGAAGTGGTTTACCATTCCCTTCTCCAGTGGACAACGTTTTGTCAGAACTCTCCACAATGACCTGTCCATCTTGGATGGCCTTACACAGCATGGCTCATAGTTTCATTGATAGTACATTAGTGCAAACATGGCCAGTCTCCATGCCAGAGAAAAAGATAATTTTGAAGAATTTCATTAGTAATAGTTTACCATAGCCCAGAAGTATAACGCACCATGTTTGCTCACAGATCAGTGACCAAAATGAGGTACACAGTCCACTTGACTACAAAGGCACAGAATAAGTCAATCACCACATATCTGGGAGGTAGAAAGGGAAGGGAAACTATTTTCCAATTAATAGTGACAGCCACTATATCAAGATGTTTTTGTATCAGTCTGAGATTTAAGTAAAGGACTTAGCAGTAAAAAAAAAAAATGAAAAAAAGTTTTCATTGATTGATAGAACTCTTAGGACACTTATTGAAAATTTTAAAAGGACTATATAAAAATTTTGTGATGATATAACCACTGAACTCGTGACAGGGGCTGTTTCTTATCCTAGGTAAGCTAGCCTTTCTGATATGAACAAACAAAATCTGGAAGGTGAGGCTGCTCTCTGTGAAGCAGACTTTTTTTCTTAAACTGATTTTCATATGAGGAATTTGAAAGACCCTGGAGAGCCCTCAGCTATCTCAAGTTTCTTTTTTCAAGCTTAACCTGTTTATTTTCTGGTTACTTCTGAAATACTTAGGACATTTTAGAAATATTCCACAGGTATAACCTGGATTCTTGGCATCTCCTACTTTGTATTATATCTTTTCCAATATAATGGGAAGGAGACTACTTCCAAACTGGTATCAGGAAGACAATAAATATGAGAGGCTCTATCTGGGCATTGACAAGGGAACACTAGTGTGGTAAAGGGATGCATGCATGCTTGTGTAGAGCAGTGAAACAGTTGAATAAATACTGTTATCATGGTTCTGGGGACACAGTGAGAGGAAAGTGGAACTAATAGACAGAGAATCTGTGGAAAATACCCTTTGCCTTCCCATAATAATAATAACTCTGAACATTTATCAAGTGCTTATCTACGGCAGGATCTGTGGAAAGTGATATACTATGCATTTTTAAAATTTATTTCTTAATTGGAGGAAAATTGTTTTACAACGTTGTGTTTGTTATGAGGTCATTAATATTATATACACAAAAGGAGAATAGAGCAAGACAATGTTAAATAAGTTTCCAGAGAACACAAAGATAGTAATAGACCCAGAATATTAATCCAGATAGACAGAGTCCAGAATTGACTGGAGTGTGTATTGCAAGATGAGTGGGAGGTAAAAATAAATGGTGTCAAACTTAAATACAGGACTTGATGTGGAGAATCAGGTAAAGACAAACACATGGAGTGTGTAAAAAAAAAAAAAAAAATGATAGAATTCACATTTAGTAACTTGGGAGGAGTCAAGAGACACTGAATAATGAAAAATAATGTGATGACAGTGCATATTTTCTCTCATCTCCAGAAGAGTTGTACAATGTGTCAGGATGTGCGACTATACACCTGTCTATATTATTTAAGATTTGTGTACTAAGGAGTCATCACCACCCAAATAACATTCTGTTAAACTTAGTGTGGTACATGGGGAAGGGAGGGAGGTTCAAGAAGGAGATGATACGTTTATAATTACGGCTGATTTGTATTTGTGGGGTTTCCCTTGTGGCTCAGTGGTAAAGAATCTTCCTGCCAATGCAGGAGATGCAGGTTTGATCCCAGGGATCGGGAAGATCCACTGGAGAAGGAAATGGCAACCCACTCTGGTATTCTTGTTTGGGAAACCCATGAACAGAAGAGCCTCGTGGGCTACCGTCCATGACATCACAAAGAGTTAGACACGACTTAGAGACTGAGAATGCAAGCACTCATGGCAGAAACCAATACAACATTGTAAAGAAATTTCCTTCAATTAGAAAATAAAGTAAATAATTGAACAATCTGATATATAAAAGTCCAAATTCAAGTTATCCTTTTAATTAAATTTTAAGGCTTAAAGCTATTTTATTGAGAGCTTGATATAACTCATTCAGCAAAGATTATTTTTGAAAAGAACACAACAAAAATAGAATAGAAATTAATTCAGAGATAATCTAAAGTACTGTAATAAAACTACAAGCAAATATGACAATAAGGAAGCAGGACTAGAACTTCTGTGGATACAGAAATCAAGACTCTCAAGACTGTTTGGTTAATGGTAGAGGCAGAAATTGACTTAGCAATTGAGTTCAAAGATTCCAGTCAGCCTTGCATACACTTAAATAGACATTTAAGAGATAGGCAGATGAAAGAGACAATGTAAGAAAAGATTTATATCAGGAATCACAGTAAAATAATGATTAAAATATAGATGCATATATGAAATAGATCAATTTTGAAAAGTATAACTAAAATATAGAGTTTTACTTAACATTATTTAGAAGATATGTGCTGAGTGGGGCAAGCAAGAGCTACAAGCTAATAAATAAATAAATGTTAATCTCAGTAAGCATCAGAGTAGACATTGAAAGGTAAGCTGGGAATTTTGGTATAGGGTTTAGACATGAAAGGAGAGGCCTTTCCAAAAGTAATAGCTATTCAAAGGTTATAAATGTGAGTAACCGGAGCCTATAGTGGTGGTTAAGTGGTAAAGAACCTGCCTGCAAGGCATGAGCCACAGGAGACATGGGCTCAATCCCTGTGTCTGGAAAATCCCCTGGAGGAGACCATGGCAACCCATTCCAATAGTCTTGACTGAAGAATCCCACAGACAGAGGAGCTTCATGGACTACAGCCCATAGTGTCACAAACAGTTGGACATGACTGAAACAACATAGCGTGCACGCACACACACACACACTTGCACGCACATAGAGGGAGAATGTATTTGGGACTTTGGCCCAATGACATTCCAAAAGAGAAATCAATGACTAGCAGTAAGATCATGGGTTACTCATTCATATTTTCAGGAAATGATACACAATTTTCAGACTCAAGATTTCCAAGCAGCACAATACCACTTACAATAGACAGGCTTAATGATAAGGACCAAAATCTTTGTGCAGACTTATATTTAAGTAAATGGACATACTAAAAGGTTTAATTAGCTTATTGAAGGAAATTTCAAAAAGGTTCTTTACTTGATAAAACAGGATAAAATATATCCCTACATAGACACTTTAATGAAATACTGGTGCTGCTAAGTCATTTCAGTCGTGTCCGACTCTGTGCGACCCCATAGACGGCAAGCCCACCAGGCTCCCGCGTCCCTGGGATTCTCCAGGCAAGAACACTGGAGTGGGTTGCCATTTCCTTCTCCAATGCAGAAAAGTGAAAAGTGAAAGTGAAGTCGCTCAGTCGTGTCCGACCCTCAGCGACCCCATGGACTGCAGCCTTCCAGGCTACTCCGTCCATGGGATTTTCCAGGCAAGAGTACTGGAGTGGGTTGCCATTGCCTTCTCCGAATGAAATACTAATAGAATTTAAATATATCCATGGTCTTGTCCCAATAAATATTCTCCATCTTTCTCCCACTGTTACCTTAATATCAATAATAATATTTGCCAATCCAGTACCATTACAGTTACCTCACAGGGATTTGAGGAAATTGACTGGAAATGGACATCAGGGAAATTTCTAGAGTGATGGAAATATTATATATTCATAGAGTTCTGAGTTGCTTGAATATACATACATATATGTTAAAGCTCATCAAGCTATCAACTTAAAATATATATTTTCCTTGTAAATTATAAATATGATGCCAGGTATAGTACAATATAATAAAACAGAGTGAATGAAGATGAGATGGGAAAAAAGGAATTGACAGGAAGTCCATATAGATAACTGCTTTAAACTGATTAGATGTGAAAGTAAGTAATAAGATATCTCACTAATTATTGGAAAAATAAGTGCTATCAGGAACCATTCTTACTGAATTTCTTGTTAGTTCTGGGATGATCCACTAATGAGGGAAAAATGATGATGCTATAGCAATGTTTTAAGTAGAAAAGAAAAGAATTGGACCTAGAACACTCTTGGTGAAATTGACTTTTATAAAAGCTACTCAGTTCACCTAAATTAATAGAAATGTGGTGCATGTGAGTGCAAAAAAGTGGTAGGTTTGTATGTATACTGATTGGAGTCTATGAGATTACTCTTCTGATTGCTTCAATTTTTTTCACAAAATTAGAGACTGAGCTTTATCTGGAGTGTGGAAGGACTAGAGAGTAATTTGTATTTGAAAGAGAAGAAAGAGGAAGAACCAGCCAAACAGCAGAGTGGGGAAATAAAGACCAATATTTTGATCATCAAAGCTCCAGTTGGTGCTTGTAATTATGGATCCCAAAACAAGTATGTTAAGGCAGAAAAGCAGGATTTTCTAGGAAATGTATGTTAAATTTAGAAGGATAACTACTGTACAGTTTTGCTTGGTTCTTAAAAGCAGAGTGAGCACTCAGCCAGCACATGAGAACAGAAGCTCAGAAAACATTTTTGGAGTCTATTATTGAAAATCTTAGTTCCCGGCCCTTTTTTCTCACCTTAACACTAATCTTGTCATAAATCTTGATACTGTGATACCTTGGCATCTTCTCCTCTCTTCCAATTATCTTTTCCATTTCTTTACATCAGCCACTATTTTTATAGTCATATCCTAAAGTTTGACCACTGCCAGTAACTGCAGGTATATAAAAATCTCAGCTGTAATTATTCTCCATTTTGACTTGTATCTCTTACAAATTACATCCTTTGAAAGAACTGTGATGCCATTACACTGATCCTACTATCTGTGCAATATCCCCCATTTCCCCTCACACCTTTATTTTTCTTCCCATGGTTTTTCACTGCAATCTCTCCTTTACCTATGTGCTGGTTTTCTTACCTTTCTCTCCATTTGGGAAAGAAATCTATTTTAGTTCATATTGACTTTGTCCATATTCTTTCTTACCATACATCTAGATGTGGCTGTAGAAAACCACATGGGTATGCTATAGTCTCACCTAAGCAAAGGAAAAATAACTTTAATGGAGTTGTTCATTTTTAACCCTTTCCCTAGTGTGTTTACTTTTTCATTCCATACTCATTCCCCAATCACTGTGCTACCATACACTGATATACCTCAGATATGTTACAAATTTGCAAACTATTGTTCTACTGCTCATAGAACAGTTAGATGTCTGGGCTGACTTATAAATCCTAGTTACCCTGCAATTACTCCCAGTCACCTTCAGCTATGAGCACTCTTACATGTCTACCAGTATTTTGCACAAATATTTTCAAAGTGTACCATGATGTGAAAATATTTTGAAGTACCATACAAGGTGATTATTTCACAACTTTGTCTTTCTTCTTAAATGTTAAAAGATTCCCTATCTTCCTTGTTTTATGCTGTTTAACTTTTTATATCCCTGGAAAATAAACACTTTAGCAGAAAATAGTAACATCATCCCTCCCTGGACTGGGACTTCCCTGATTGCTCAGAGGCTAAGGAATCTGCCTTCTATGTAGGAGACACAGATTCGATCCCTGGGTCAGGAAGATCCCCTGGAGGTGGAAATAGCAATCCACTTCAGTATTCTTGCCTGGAAAATCCCATAGGATTTTCTCCCATAGAGAAGTCTGGTGGGCTACAGTCCATGGGGTCACAAAGAATCAGACACAACTGAGTGAGTAAACATTCATTCATTCTAGACTGACCAACCTAAATCTTAACTTTGTATTCTATCACCCTTTCCTTCACTATGGATGAAGCTCCTGTCCAATTCAATTATATTATGTTTCACTAGATTCCATTATGAGTCACCTACTCAATAATTGTACTCCTGTAATTTTGTTTTTTTTCCTTACATCTTATATTTCTGTTCTTTTATCAGTTTATATTCTATCAGTTCATCTCTCCTCTCAAGAACACTTTATCCTGAACTCATCTCCTGTTCTCCTTTAGCAAACTCTTCAAAAGAGCTATCTTTAGCATTTTAATCTAAATATCACCTCCCCCGTCTCACCTAAATACATTCCAATTAGATTTTACACAAACTGCTCCACAGAGATATTGCTTGATAAGATCATCAATGACCTTCATGTTGCCTATCATCAATACTCAGCTTTACATTCATTCCCTTTTATGGTAGATAGAATAAGGAACCCCCTAAAGATTTCCATATCCTAATACCCAGAACCTGTTAAATTTTCAAGTTACATCAAAAAGGGGAATTAAGTTTGCTAATTAGATGATTTAAAATTCCACTAGATTATCTAAGGGGACCCACTGCAATCACAAGGGTACTTAAAAGTGGAAACAAGAGGCAGAAGAAGTGTCAGTGTTAGAATAATGCAAAGTGAGGAAGATTTAACTGACCATTGCTGTTCTGAAGATGGATGAGGGCCATGAGAAAGGAAGGCAGACAATCTCTAGGAGCTAGGAAATGTACAGAAAGAGATTCTCTCTGTGTCTTATCATCCATTCAGAATGCCTTGCCAGCAAGTGAAGGGCTACAAGTGAGTCCTAGACTTCATTTTCTCTACCTATGGTCATTATTTTTTTACACATTCTATTGATTTTGGACCTGTTGAAAGGCTGGCTCCCTAGATTATATTTTTAAATTGTGTCTCTCTTCTGAATTAGACTCATATGTATCTACCTACCCCCTTGCTATATCAACTTGAATGCTTATTATGATTTCATACTCAGTTCAAGACACACTCTTTTTTTCCACCAACACTGATCCCCCAAAATAATAATGGCTCATAAGCAGACTTCTGCACTTAATTAAATGACATATTTATTTTTCCATTTGCACAAAAAGTGTTGTAGTTATCCTGATAACTTTGAAGTCCTAAGACCAATTCATTAGTAAATTATGTTGTCTCTGTCTTCAGATTTGCAAATAATCTGCTTCTTCATGTCTTATTTCACTCCTGACCTGCTATTATTCATACAAACAAATGTCTCTCTACTTTAAGATTTTCTCACACATTTTTCCATTGGTTTATAGTAAATGCAGTCCCCCATATACCTACATGGTTTACCCTCTCACTCCCTTCAAATCTTTGTCAAATTCATCATACTAAAAGCTTTCTTTAGCACCCTTCATGAATCACATTCCTTTTTCCCAGGCTCGTTCTACACTTATTAGACTACTTTATTATACTTAAGATACCTGTCACATTCTTATATGAAATTTCTTTCTTCTTTGCTTATTATATTCACACATTAGAATATAAGCTCAATTAGGTTAGGTTTCAAACAAACAAACAAACAAAAAACTCTGTATCCCTTCTATGAAGAACAGGATGCAGCAGTGTGTTGTTGTTTAGTCATTGAGTTGTGTCTGACTCTTACAGCAACATATAGATACTCAGTAAATATATATTGCTTCCATAAATAAAACTGTGAACAAGACTCTAGAGAATACTGTATTTCACCAAGTGGACAGATGCTTAGTTTTCATCTCAGTTCTTATATTATCATTAATAATGTTCAATTTGGTATCAAGGGTGTTCTGCTTCCAATACCTTGTATTCTTCAGGAATATTAATTTCTTATTCTTAAATATAGAAATTCTACATTTTCAATGATGTCATTTGCAAATGACAAAACTAAGAGAGGCAAGAAGAGACACTGTTTAGATTTGTGTTTTTCATTCTAAGAATGCGTTTATTACCTCTTAGAGATTGTAAGGGGCTTCCCAGGTAGCTCAGTGGTAAAGAATCTTCCTGCTAATTCTGGAGACATGGGTTTAATTCCTGGGTTAGGAATATCCCCAAGAGAAGGAAATGGCAACCCAGTCCAGTATTCTTCCCTGGAAAGTTCCATGGACATAGGAGCATGCCTGACTACAGCCCATGGGGTTGCAGAGTTGGACATGACTTAGCAACTAAACACACAGGCATACAACACAGAGTGTAAGACATTTTTTAATCGTCGGAAACAAGGAGGAATTATCAAGTTTAGATATGATGCATAAAAAAAACTAGTGGAGAAAGTGAAAGTCACTCAGTTGTGTCCGACTCTTTGAGAACCCATAGACTATACAGCCCATGGAATTCTCCAGGCCAGAGTACTGGAATGGGTAACCTTTCCCTTTTCCAGCAGATCTTCCTAACCAAGGTCTCTTGCACTGCAGGCGAATTCTTTACCAGTCTAGATTGGCAATATTAATAATCTTAATTTCCCTAACCCAATTAGGTATTTAAGTAAAGCTAGGATTCAATATCCGTGAGTGTCATTTTCAGCCTGTTCTGTGGAGTTCTGATCTATTTTCTGTGTATCACTACATAGAGGAAGTGGCTTTCTGAATCTAACCTGAATTGATGGATTGTTTACCAGCCATGCTGATTTGTGGCAAACCCTAAACTTCACATTTGCCCTCTCAGTTCTATGAACATGTTATAAATTCTTATTAATTTCTGAAACTTATGCATCAATTTCTCTTGTTTAGGGGACCATGTGGGTACTGAAAAGAAAAACTGATCCTGATACTAAGTTCAGAGCTCTGGGCTTCTAGTGTTATTTAGTTCTTGCTCCTATAATCTTCCACTTCACTGAGCGCTCTCAAATAATTTTAAACATATTTTGCACATGCTTTTTTTTTTTCTTTTAGTTTTCTATTTATGTTCAATGGAAGAGTTAATTTGAAATGACTAGCTTTTCTACAGCCAAACCACCCTGAATAAACCTGATCTCTTCTGAAATGACTAGCTTGACACTATTAAAAATCTGTATTTCCTTGGAAATATTTTAAATTTAATTCAATTAAACAACAACAAATTATTAAATCTTGGAGACAAAAGCAATTGGCATTAATTTCACAGGAATACATGATATAATTGGATGTTCAAATAATTTTTAAGTGAAATATGTGTCAATGATAATTATATCAGACAATAGGTCTAGACTTGGGTTGTTCTGGAAAAAGCAGAATGCAAAGCAATTGTATGTTGCCCAAGGTATAATTCCTCCATATTGTTTATGCAAAAATTATGGAGTTTTATGCAAGAGTTATGCTTGATGTGACATGCATATATATATATATATGCATGAAAAAGTTCCCTTTGTTCGGTGAATGGTATGCATTAATAAATGAAAGGAGGTGATAATCTGATGAACCAGGCCTTCAAACATGCATATAACTTTACCATGAATAGTGTCTCCTTCATAGGAAAAAAATGGTAAAGTCATAGAAATATTAATGACCTTTGTACAATTAAGAAGACAATATTGCAGTAGATAGCATGAATATTTTTCAGTTGTTTATATATTATTTTAAAGAGTCTTAGCTGATTTACAAAATATATGAAGGGTATATAACACAAAGAAGGTGTGACTGCCTAATATATGTAATTTCTAGTGTACAATCATTTAAAGTGAAGTAGTATTATCTTTCTATCAATTTAAAAGTGATTGTCATGAAATGTTTCATGTTTTTGTTCTAATTTAATTTCCTCAGTGACTAAGGCACTAAATCCTTATAGAAGTTCAGTAAATATTACCTGAATATTTAGCACCATATAATAGCACCAACCACATTTTTGCTAGATTTTTACCACCTGTATTCTCCACACAGTCTCAAAAGCTTTCAAGAATAAAAATATACTGCCTACCACAGATAACAAAAATAAACAAATAAATAAAGTGATTTTCATACAACTCCTAAAATGTAAATATCTTATAGAATAAATATATGTTTCCTTTTATTTTATTTTAAAATAAGAAATGGCCTGAACTTCAGTTCAAAATAGAGGTTTATATGGAAACCCAAATCTATCTTTGACATGATAGCAGTAGCTAATATCAAATCTTCCTCTGAGAATCGTCCTTAATAGGTGATGTGGTTAGAATACAGGAGTAGTAATTGTCTGAGGGGATGGAAATGGTAGAGAACAGTGTAATGTATAGTGTATCATATCAGAAGGTTTATATTATACAATATCTAAGAACTTCGGTCAAATTCTATTTAATTCAAGCAAATTTTGGACAACCACATCACTTTATATAGAAGAAGATTGTGATCATTTGTAGTCAGATATGACAAGCAAATATCTAGTGGTTTCTCAACAAGCAATATAGAAGTGTCCACCTGCCCGATTTGCAGAGAATCCAAAATCTCTTGCCTTAGAACTATGGAGCTTCTAAATATATTCTGCCAAGGTACACACTATTGTAGAAAGATGTGGATATGCTTGCTTCTTGCCACACACACGATGAAAACCAGACTGAATTTTACTCTACATCAGAATATGTCAGGAATCTATTATCATAGCACATCAGCTTTGCTTACTTGGCCAATTCCTCAAGAAAGTGATCTGGATCAAGGTCAGTTATATTCCATCTGACAAACCACAAATTAATATTTCTGTTCCTCTTTCTTAGGTGAAGGTAAGTTCATTGATTCATATCTATGTACCTGTTAGTTGCACAATTGTGTCTGACTCTTTGTGACCACATTGGCTATACCACACCAAGCTCCTTTATCCATGGGATTTTTCCAGACAAGAATACTGGAGTGGATAGTCATTCTCTTCTCCAGGAGCTCTTCCTGACCCTTGGATTGAACCTGGGTCTCCTGCCTTGCAGGCAGATTCTTTACTATCTTAGTTACCAAGGGATCTTTCACTGATTCATACCCTTTATCAAAGGGTCCTTCTTATAACAGGTCATTGTTCAGGGTCCCTGGTTATTCCTGAGGAATATCAAGATGCATTTGGATATTGAAGAATATTGTTCAAGGTCTCAATGCTTTGCCTCCAAGAAGTGTCTAGTTTTTAGATGAACTTTTATCATATCTCCAGCTTAATTAACTTTGTATCCTATATATCAACTGTTTCTCCCAGAGAGGGGGAACATTTACTGTCCTAAGAACTAACCACCCTTTAGGTCTCTTTTCTTTTCTATGACAATTATTACATAACCCCTGGACCACTATCATAATTAAAAATTAGCATATGTCTTGAGAGAATATTTCTGCCTCTGTCTTGAGAGAACATTTCTGTCTGTCTTGGTCAAACACTCAAATTTTTAATGAATGATAGAGGGAGCTGAAGTAAAAAATCTGCATTTTATATTATAAAGACATGACAACCTTACACAATATCAGGGAAAATATCCATTCCAAAACAACATTTTCAACTAAAAACTCATTGAAACAAAAGACTATTAGGCTGGTGTGTGAGTGTGGTGGTTGTTCATATATGGTTAAGGGATTATTTATTTATTTATAGTGTGGTCAGATGATAATCTGATGGAAAAATACTTTCAAGAAGAAAAATTTTCTTTTGTGTGTGTGTTTGCTTATTTTCTACTACACCACCTTATGGGCTTCCCTGAGGGCTCAGTGGTAAAGAATCCACATGCCAATGTAGAAGACATGGGTCCAATCCCTGGGTTGGGAAGATCCCCTGGAGAAGGAGATGAAAACCCACTCAAGTATTCTTGTCTGGGAAATCTCATGAACAGAAGAACCTGGCAGACTACAACCCATTGTATCACAGAAGTATCAGACATGACTTAGGATCTGAACAACAACACCACCACTTCATAACATACTCCTAGTTAAAAGATCTGACCCAGCATACCCTGTGAAAACCACAAATTTGGGCTTAAATTGTGAAATTACTGATTTGATTTCATTGAAATATGTGTTTTTTAACCTTGATCAGTAACAATGCAGCTATTCTCCGGTAATTATCCTCTTAGGTAATGATTATTGAAATTGAAACAATCTCTTTTGAAAGTATTGAATTGAAAATGCTTCCATTCCACAAGAGTAAGGGAAGCATATGATGTGCTATATATTTTAACTCCTATATACCTAGCATAATGTCAAACATTATACTAGGCATATCTCATGCTATTTTGTTTTACTTTTGCCATTTCCTTTTCCAGGGGGTCTTCCTGACTCAGAGATAGAATCCCTGCATTGTAGGTTGATTATTTGCCTTCTGAGCCACCAGGGAAGGCTTTGTTCAAAAACAGCAGTTATTTTTAATAATAACCTGATATGCCTGCTGAGTCCTGAGGTGACACTACTTTGAAGTAAAGTAAGTTTTTACAGACAATACAACTTTGAAAAATAGTTTTTACATCTCTATTCATAAGGATATTTGTTCATCCTTTTCCTATGATTCCATTTTATTTCACCTCATATTCAGGTTGAGGTAGTTTACACTTAATTCCATACAATCTAGGAGAGGAGATTTAACTAATTTTAAGATGAAGAGTTGTTAAGCCTCGACAAGATTTTGAAGTGTAGATTGGATTTAAACTCCCCCCAGATCAAGCCGTGTTTGATGACTTATTTAACATGCAGTCTTATTTGATGAAAGTAAAAAGGAATCAATCTTGGATTTAGACCCCTGGAATGGGTGGGAAGAAACAAGTTCAGTGGCTTCCCCTCCGCTAAATCCTAGAGACTGACAACCCATTGCAAAGAGTTCCTTGGTTTTAAATGCTAGGCTTCTTTGCAGAATTGAGTAGTAGAGCATGTGTTCTTAAACAAACAGATGATTATCAGATCAATTAAACTGGCCTATGATAAACACTTGTCATTTTGTCTTTATAGTGTTTTTGAATTTCTCCTGGTAACAGAACTTCTCAAGTTTCTATGATTTATCATTATTTATCTACAATGTGCCACCAGTTTGCAAAAAGCTTCAAATGTTATTTGAACAAGGAAAACTATTCCTCTTAGTCTCACCAGACATATCAGAAAAAATGTTTTAAGTAACAGGAAATAATACATCGTATTAAACACATGAATGACTGTTTCACTGAGTGAATGCTTAATTTACTGTCTTATAATAAAGATATTACATTTATATGAAGTAGTCTGCAGTTCAATATTTCACAGAAATCAGTATTAATTTTCAATAAGCAAAAGTAGACTATATATGATTCCCCCTATTAGTATTGGTAAAATGATATTTTCCTTAATCAATTACATAACCCCTGGACCACTATCATAATTTTGTCTGATTATTAGCTTCCAAAACTCTAATGTCTCTGGATTCTGATTATGTGAAAAGTTTTGCAATGGTAACTTGGTTACATAACAGTGATAAAACATGAATTAAGACTTGATGGAGATGCATGAGGACATAAAGCAACAAGCAAAATCACATAGCATATCCTTACTCTCATTGGAAAGCAGGCATAGCACTATTTAAAACATACTTTGTGTGTGTGTGTGTGTGTGTGTGTGTGTGTGACTCAATAGCATTTACTTCTATGATTTGAAATAAGATGGAACTTAAATAGTCCACAGGAGTAGATTGATACTACAAACTCAATTATATAACTTTCTGAAAAACTGTTATGTTCCTAGAAATATAAGTAAATTTTTTAAATTTTTATTTATTTTTTATTTGTATTTTTTTTTTTTTTAACTTTATAATATTGTATTGGTTTTGCCACACATCAACCTGAATCCGCCAGGGGTCTACACGTGTTCCCAATCCCAAACCCCCCTCCCACCTCCCTCTGGGTCATTCAAGTACACCAGCCCCAAGCATCCTGCACCCTACATCGAACCTTGATTCATTTCTTATATGATATTATACATGTTTCAATGCCATTCTCCCAAATTATCCCACCCTCTCCCTCTCCCACAGAGTCCAAAAGACTGTTCTATACATCTGTGTCTCTTTTGATGTCTTGCATACAGGGTTATCATTACCATCTTTTTAAATTCCATATATATGCGTTAGTATACTGTATTGGTGTTTTTCTTTATGGCTTACTTCACTCTATATAATCGGCTCCAGTTTCATCCACTTCATTAGAACTAATTTGAATGTATTCTTTTTAATGGCTGAGTAATACTCCATTGTGTATATGTACCACACCCTTCTTATCCATTCATCTGCTGATGGACATCTAGGTTGCTTCCATGTCCTGGCTATTATAAACAGTGCTGCAATGAACATTGGGGTACACATGTCTCTTTCAATTCTGGTTTCCTCAGTGTGTATGCCTAGCAGTGGGACTGCTGGGTCATAAGGCAGTTCTATTTCCAGTTTTTTTAAGGAGTCTCCACACTGTTCTTCATAGTGGCTGTACTAGTTTGCATTTTCACCAACAGTATAAGAGGGTTCCCTTTTCTCCACACCCTCTTCAGCATTTATTGCTTGCAGATTTTTGGATTGCAGCCATTCTGACTGGCATGAAATGATACCTCATTGTGGTTTTGATTTGCATTTCTCTGATAATGAGTGATGTTGAGAATCTTTTCATGTGTTTGTTAACCATCTGTATGTCTTCTTTGGAGAAATGTCTATTTAGTTTTTTGGCACATTTTTTAATTGGGTCATTTATTTTTCTGGAATTAAGCTGCAGGAGTTGCTTGTATGTTTTTGAGATTAGTTGTTTGTCAGTTGCTTCATTTGCTATTATTTTCTCCCATTCCAAAGGCTGTCTTTTCACCTTGCTTATAGTTTCCTTTGCTGTGCAGAAGCTTTTAATTTTAATTAGATCCCATTTGTTTATTTTTGCTTTTATTTCCAGTATTCTGGGAGGTGGGTCATAAAGGACCCTTTGCGATTTATGTCAGAGAGTGTTTTGCGTATGTTCTCCTCTAGGAGTTTTATAGTTTCTGGTCTTACGTTTAGATCTTTAATCCATTTTGAGTTCTCTAATAATTCTCTCTAAATACTCTTGTCTGGTTTTACTGGATTTATTAAAATTACCTCCTTTTTTCTTTTATCTTCTTTCAGTTCAATTCAATTCAGTCACTCAGTCGTGTCTGATTCTTTGCAACCCCATGGACTGCAGCACACCAGGCTTCCCTGTCCGTTATCAACTCCTGGTGCCTACTCAAACTCACATCCATTGAGTCAGTGATGCCATTCAACCATCTCATTCTGTGTCGCCCCCTTCTCCTCCCACCTTCAATGAATAATAGCTATTTTGTGAGTGCAGACAGAAACCTAAGAGGGATTGTTCAAGGAGATTAAACTGTGCTGGGTCTTCGTTGTTGTTCTCTGTTTGAGGAGAGAGGCGACTACTCTCTAGCTGCACTGCTTGGGCCTCTCATTGTGGTGGCTTCCCTTGTTGTGGAGCATGAATTCTAGGCATGTGGACTTCGTAGGTGCAGCAGGTAGCATCAATAGTCGTGGCCCATGGGTTTAGTTGCTCCTCTGCCCCTGTGATCTTCCTGGACCAGGGATTGAACCTGTGTCCCCTGCACTGGCAGATGGATTCTCAAGCACTAGGACACAAGGAAGTCCTGAAACTAAATTTTTAAATTTTGCATCAACTAGTCTGTGTTCTCCTAAAGTTGGTTTCCAATATCTGGATAGAAAACAGAAATAGTATGTATCTTCCTTCTACTTGAATGAAGTTACACATGTTTTTGCAAACAATTGCAATTTTCCCTAAATTACTATTTAGATATGTATTATCCATATACTGTTGAACGTGAAAGTCTCTGAGCTGCCTCTGACTCTTTGCAACCCCATGGACTACATAGTCCATGGATTTTCCAGCCCAGAATTTTGGAATGAGTAGCCTTTCCCTTCTCCAGAATATCTTCCCAACCCAGGGATTGAACCCAGGTCTCCCATATTGCAGGTAGGTTATTTACCAGCTGAGCCACAAGGGAAGCCCATTCATTGAGACCTTGCCTATAGATTATTCTAGTTTTGCCTTAATAAAATATCAGCTCCTAGAGGCTTTATGCTTATGAAACTTAGGTTGCATGTGATGCTAAATTATTACTATGCAAATAACACCTACTACTTAGACTTGCTTCCTTTTCCACACTGTATGGTGCACCCTTTTATGGGCTAAATTTATTTTCTTTGGTGTATTCCTTCATTATGAGTACCACTGCCATACAAATTTAATGAACAGCACCACTGCCAGCATGGACAAATAAATAATTATACTGCAAAGGTAATGCCTAAATCACATGTGATTTTAGTATAAAAGTTAAGGAAAAAATTATCAGAATTATTATATGTACAAAATCTTTTTAGTCACAATTGAAATATATAAATTGCCATATCATATAAAGTGTGAGGGAGGAATATATAAAAGTGAAGGGTTTTATAAGTCATTGAAGTTAAGTTGTTATCAATTTTAAAATAGATTGTTAAAATACATTTTATGAAGGCCTCACTGTAACATAAAGAAAATATTTGTAGAAGATACATAAAAGTAGGAATCAAAACATATCACTACAAAAAGTAAAAGAAGTATTAATACAAAAAAGTGACCAATATATCTGGAGTAGTTATTACATATTGTTTAGCATATCAGTTCAGCATAATGTCACTTTGATATCTTTTATTGACATATACTTGATGTGCAATATTATATTAGTTTTAGGTATCACTACACAGTTTTTTGACATTAATATATTTTATAAAATGGTCAACGTAAATCCAGTAACTATCGTTCACCATACAAAGTTATTACCATATTCTTGATGATTCTTATGTTATATATTATATTCTCACGGTTTATTGTATAACTGGGAGTCTGTACCTCAGTCTCCACCAATTTCACAAAGTCCTGCACCAGTATACTCTCCAGCAACCACCTGTTTGTTCTTTATATCAGTGAGTCTGTTCTTATTTTGTTGTTCGGATTTTAAAATTTCACATGTCAGTGAAATCATATAGTATTTGTTTTACTGTGTCTGACTTATTTCACTTGCCATAATATCTTCTAGATTTATCCATGTTGTCACAATAGCAAGATTCTATTTCTTTTCATGGCTAATGAAACCGAATTTGGCCTTGGTACCCCAACAGTGAACTAAATTGTGGAGACAGAGTTTTGGGTGAAATAGAGAAAAAAAAAAAAAAAAAAAAAAACAGATTTATTGCTTTGCCAGGCAAAGGGAGTTACAGAAGGTAAATGCCCTCAAAACTATGTTCCAACCCGGAGGGGGCAGTGGGAAATTTTATAGTAATGGTTCAAAGAGGGAGTTATTAGCTTGTGGACATTCTTCTGAATGGTTGATTGTGAGGTAAGTGCAAGTCAGCATCATCAGCCTTCTGGTTCGAACCAGTCTGGAGTCTACGTGCTTGTGCACAACATACTGTTAAATTCTTCCATCTGGTGGTGGTTTCAGTATCAAATATATTGTTATGTGCATACCTCCATGGGGAACCAGGACTTTGACCCAAGGCAGCACTGATGTTTCTCTTGATTATTCTTCCATTGTCTCCTATCCTCTCCTTTCTTTAACAACTGCTTGAGCCTACCTATTGGAACTCAGGGAAAGACATGAATGCAGGCTGTTTCCTGTAATGAAACAAATGGAAGACACAGGAAGTGTTTTGTGCCCAGGAGCCCCACAGGGTCCTGCTTCACACCACTAGTGTGTTAGTTGCTCAGTCATGTCAGACTCTTTGTAACCACATGGACATTAGCCCACCAAGTTCTTCTGTCCGAGGGATTTTCTAGGCAAGAATACTGGAGAGAGTTGCCATTTCTTTCTCCGCGATTTCTTCCTGACCCAGGGAGAGAACCCGGATCTTGCAGATTGCAGGCAGATTCTTTACCACCTGAACTACCAGGGAAGCTCTAAGTGTATTCCATTGTATATAAATATCACATATTTTTAATCTGTTCATCTGTTGATAGGTTGCTTCCATATCTTTGCTATAGGAAATAATGCTGCAATGAAAATAATGCTGCATATATAATATTGAATATATTTTTTCTTTCTTTGGGTAAATAATCAGATGCAAAAATACTGGTTCAGGGACTTCCCTTGTGGTCCAACGTTTAGGAAACTGCACTTTCACTACAGGGGCCAGAGTTTTGTTTCTCTAATCAGGGAACTAAGATCTCACATGCCACGCAGTACAGACCAAAAAAAAAAAAAAAAAAAGCTGCTTAATAGAGAAGTTCCATTTTTAATTATTTTAGGATCTTTCATGTTTCCTATAATGACTGAATCAATTTATAACAGTGCATATTTAGTTCAGTTCAATCACTCAGTCGTGTCCAACTCTTTGAGACCCCATAGACTGTAGCATGCCAGGCTTTCCTGTCTATCACCAACTCACAGAGTTTACTCAAACTCATGCCCACTGAGTCAGTGATGCCTTTTCATCCTCTGTCGTCCGCTTCTCCTCTTGTCTTCAATCTTTCCAAGCATCAGCATCTTTTCTAGTGAGTCACTCTTTGCATAAGGTGGCAAAAGTATTGGAGTTTCAGCTTCAGCATCAGTCTTTCCAGTGAATACTCAAAACTAATTTCATTCAGGATAGACTAGTTGGATCTCCTTGCAGTCCAAGGGATTCTCAAGAGTCTTCTGCAACTCCCCAGTTCAAAAGCATCAACTCTTCTGCTCTCAGCTTTCTTTATAGTCCAACTCTCACATTCATACATGATTACTGGAAAAAGCATAGTCTTCAATAGATAGACCTTTGTTGACAAAGCAATGTCTCTGCTTTTTATATGCTGTTTAGCTTGATCATAGTTTTCCTTCCAAGGAGTAAACGTCTTTTAATTTCATGGCTGCAGTCACCATCTGCAGTGATTTTGCAGTCCCCGAAAATAAAGTTTGTCACTGTTTCCGTTGTTTCCCTAACTCTTTGCCATGAAGTGATGAGACTGGATACCATGATCCTAGTTTTCTGAATATTGAGCTTTGACCCAACTTTTTCAGTCTCCTCTTTCACGTTCATCAAGAGCCTCTTTAGTTCTTCTTCACTCTCTGCCATAAGGGTGGTGTCACCTGCATATCTGAGCTTATTGATATTTCTCCCGGCAATCTTGATTCCAGCTTGTGCTTCATCCAGCCTGGCATTTCACATGATGTAACTGCTTGCAAGTTAAATAAGCAGGGTGACAATATGCAGCCTTGATATACTCCTTTCCCCATTTGAACCAATCTGTCATTCCATGTCCAGTTCTAACTGTTGCTTCTTGACTGCATATAGATTTCTCAGGAGGTAGGTCAGGTGGTCTGGTATTATCTCTTTAAGAATTTCCCCCAGTTTATTGTGATGCACAGAGTCAAGGGCTTTGGCATAGTCAATAAAGATGTTTTTCTAGAGCTCTCTTGTTTTTCCGATGATCCAGCTGATGTTGGCAACTTGATCTCTTGTTCCTCTGCCTTTTCTAAATCCAGCTTGAACATCTGGAAGTTCATGGTTCACGTACTTTTGAAGCCTGGCTTAGAGAATTTTGAACATTATTTTGCGTGAGATGAGTACAATTGAGTGGTGGTTTGAGCATTCTTTGGCATTGCCTTTCCTTGGGATTGGAATGAAAGCTGACCTTTTCCAGTCCTGTGGCTGCTGCTGATTTTTCCAAATTTGGTGGCATATTGAGTGCGACACTTTGACAATATCATCTTTTAGGATTAGAAGTAGCTCAACTGGAATCCCATCACCTCCACTACTTTGTTCATAATGATGCTTCCCAAGGCCTACTTAATTTCATATTCCAGGATGCCTGGCTCTAGGTGAGTGATCACACCATCATGGTTATCTGGGTCGTGAAGATCTTTTTTGTATAGTTCTGTGTAGTATTTTTTTTTTTTTTCTCTGCATCCTAGCCAGCACATGTTATTTGTTGTCTTTTTAATAATAGTCATTCTGAAAGACATGAGGGACTATCTCATTGTGGTTTTTACTTGAATTTCCCTGATGATTAGATAGTGAGCATATTTTCATGTGTCTGTTGGCCACTTATTTGTCTTCTTTTATATGTGTATATTTAGCTGCTTTGGGTCTTAGTTTCTGCACTTGGAATCTTTGTTTTGTCATGCAGGAACTTCTGTCTCCCATAGGCTCAGTAATTGTGGCACATAGGCTCCAGAGGCCTTGGGCTTCAGTAGTTGTAGAACGTGGGCTCTAGTGGCATCATGTGGGCTCTGTAGTTATGGTGCATGGACTTACTTGCTCTGTGCCATGTGGGATCTTAATTCCCTGACTAGAAACAAACCCCATTCCCTGCATTGCAAGGTGGATTCTTAACCATTGGACCTCCAAGGAAGCTTCTGATTATCTTCTTTGGAAAAATGTCTATTCAGGTCCTCTTTCGATTTTTTAATCAGGTTGTTTGTTGGTGTAGAATTGTGTGAGTTTTTTGCATATTTTGCATGTTAACCTCTTGTCAGATATACTTTTTAAAATCTTTTCGTATTCATTATACTGGATTTCCTTTTGTTGATTTTTTTTTTTTTTTTTTTTTTGCTGTGAAGAAGCTGTTTAGTTTCAGGTAGTCATATTTGCTTATTTTTGCTTTTGTTGCTCTTGCCTTACTCAATAGATCCAAAATAATATTTGTACGTATGATGATAAAATACTGCCCATATATCCTTCTAGTCTGTAATACATCTTAGTTTTATTTTTGTGAATGATGTGAGAAACTTGTATTAGTCTTTTTCATATAGTTGTCCATTGTTCCCAATACTATTTATGGAATAGACAGTCCTTTCCCACCTATCTATCTATCTATCATCTATTCATCACCTATCTATCATCTAGTATCTATCTACATCCTTCCCTACTTCTGCATATTTCCTATATATATTTCACCAAGTGTTTTCAGTCCAGCTGATGAAAAATCTATCCTGCCAGTTGCTTAAGCTAAGCCTCTCGAAAGTATTCTTGACTATTCTCTTTCTTCCAAACTCTGCATGGTCATTATAGTATCTAAAATGTGACTATCTCTCACCATTTTCACTTGCTTTGTTCATGGTATAACTCGAAGGCCCAGAATAGTGCCTGATATGTGGTACTCTTTGAAAATAACTTGTGAATAATTGTATTAAAAATGAACAAGTGGATAAAATAAATTGGAGAGATATTAGTAAAGGGATGGAAACAGATTTTCATGATTTTCTTGGGTAAAAGTAAACAAACAAACAAAAAAAAATGTTGAGCAAAACTCTTTTGGGGAAAGAGGCAAAGGGTAAATGGTAGGCAAAGTTTATGGAAAAAGCAAGTTAAGATAATTTTGTGAAACTCTTTATAGCAATGAGTGTTTTGAATTTCAGCCTAGAAATTCTGTAAGTTCCATTATGTGTAATCCATGAAAAGGACATTAAACCTCACTAAGAGTTAAGTCAAAATAGGATCATCCAACCAGAAAGCTGAAATTACTATGAAGTAAATTTTCTCATTAAAAAAGGAAACCTTAAATTTTTGCAACCTTAAAAAAAATCATTCATTAAAATGTTTAAAATGTCAGCTGTTTCTTAAATTATGTTAATTAGAAACAATGCCAACTTTTTTTCTTTTGCTTTAGACTCTTCTTAATTAAAAAAGGCCAATGTTCACTTTAAAGAAAGTCCAAGGGATGTCAGGAAAAAAAATAAGTAGATGTCAAAAATACAACAATATTTTGATATCAGTGTCTAATAAAGTTGAATAAATCCATTGAGTTCACACACAAACAATATACTTTTAAAAATCACTGAGATTCCACTGAAAAAATATCAAATCCACAATATAAAATCATATTTCTATTCTCTGAATAAATTTTCCTTAAATACTTCTTCAGTTGCTTATTAAATAAACTGATTCTGTGGAAGACAAGTACAAAAATATGCTTTGTGTACTACAGACACTATAAGTATGGAGCTTCTTGACTATACATGATATAAGGACAGAGGTACTGTCAGCTTTTTCACTGTGATATCCCTGACATCTATCATAGTTTTAAGCACATGGTAGATGCTCCAAAAATGTTAAAAAATCTGAAAATTTAATTTACATAATAAGGAATGTACCTGCAAATATTAAATAAAATCTTCCTTTATATATGACTAACTCCTCATATTTTCATGGCAATTATAACTCTTCTGTGTACTTTAGTAAGTAATCACATTTGATTTTAACAGCTCCACTGTATCAAGCACTTTTACAAATTAGGACATATTAATTGATGCATCCAATTCACAGAGCAGAGCCACTAAAAATCAGAAGACTAATACTTTTCTTCTCATGAAATTATGTTATCTGTGTGATATATTTATTCTATAAAATAATGAATTAAGGAAATGGTTCAAAAATACCTGTAACATTGTTATCAATATAGTTTATATTCATTCTGGTAAGCAATTCAAGAGTAATACCTAAATCCAGTTTTTCATTAAGCAATCATTATATCATATTTTTTTTTTGCTATTTTCTGACTATAATTTTTAGATTATGGTTGTTGTATGAGATACATGGGAAGTTATTGACTTTCTAAAGTAATTCTTGCTGATTATTTTCATTTCTCTGATCCAAGAGGCTAGGACTAGGAGGTAGATGGAAATAATTAATTCTGCCTTATTGTTCTGAATAATGATTTAAATTTCATGCTTTATAAAATTGGTCAACCAGTGTTCATTGATAGCATTATATTGATATTTTAAGTTGAAATGTCTTATTTTATCCTATAAAATCCTATGAGGTAGGTATTTGTTATTTTGTTCATTCACCAAGTCATGTCTGATTATATGAGGCCTATCATTTATCATCTATCTACTATCTATTGGAGAAGGCAATGGCACCCCACTCCAGTATTATTGCCTGGAAAATCCCATGGATGGAGGAGTCTGAAAGGCTGCAGTCCATAGGGTCGCTGAGGGTTAGACATGACTGAGCGACTTCACTTTCACTTTTCACTTTCATCTATTGGAGAAGGAAATGGCAACCCATTCCAGTGTTCTTGCCTGGAGAATCCCAGGGATGGGGAGCCTAGTGGGCTGTTGTATATGGGGTCACACAGAGTCGGATATGACTGAAGCGATTTAGCAGCAGCAACAGCTACTATCTATCTATATTCTTCCTCACTTCTGTGTATTTCCAAAATCTACTTCACCAAGTGGCTTCCCTGTCCTTCACTATCTCCTGGAGTTTGCTCAAATTCATGCCCATTGAGTCAGTGATGCCATCCACCTAACTCATCTTCTGCTTCCCTCTTCATCTTTGCTTTCAACTTTCCAGAATCAGGATCTTTTCAAATGAGTCAGTTTTTCACCCTAGATGACCAAAGAATTGCAACCTCAACTTCAGCATCAGTCCTTCCAATGAATATTCAAAGTTTATTTCCTTTCAGTTCAGTTCAGTTCAGTTCATTTCAGTCGCTCAGTTGTGTCCAACTCTTTGCGACCCCATGAATCGCAGCATGCCAGGCCTCGCTGTCCATCACCATCTCCCAGAGTTCACTCAAACTCATTTCCATTGAGTCGGTGATGCCATCCACTCATCTCATCCTCTGTCGTTCCCTTTGCCTCCTGCTCCCAATCCCTCCTAGCATCGAAGTCTTTTCCAATCAGTCAACTCTTCACATGAGGTAGCCAAAGTACTGGACTTTCAGCTTTAGCATCAGTCCTTCCAAAGAAATCCCAGGGTTGATCTCCTTTAGAATGGACTGGTTGGATCTCCTTACAGTCCAAGGGACTCTCAAGAATCTTCTCCAACACCACAGTTCAAAAGCATCAGTTCTTTGGCACTCAGCTTTCTTCACAGTCCAACTCTCGCATCCATACATGACCACAGGAAAAACCATAGCCTTGACTAGACGGACCTTTGTTGGCAAAGTAATGTCTCTGCTTTTGAATATGCTATCTAGGTTGGTCATAACTTTTCTTCCAAGGAGTAATCATCTTTTAATTTCATGGCTGCAGTCATCATTTCCTTTAGGATTCACTATTTGATCTATTTTGAAGTGGGAGGGAATCTCAAGAGTCTTCTCCAGCACCACAGTTTGAAAGTATCAATTTTTTGGTGCTCAGCTTTCTTTATGGTCCAACTCTCAAAATGCACATGACTACTGGAAAACCCATAGTTTGACTATAAGAATTTTGGTTGGCAAAGTAACATCTTTGCTTTTTAATATGCTGTGAAGTTTTGTCATACCTTTCCTTTCAAGGAGCATGAATCTTTTAATTTTATGGCTGCATTCACCATCTGAGGTGATTTTGGAGGTCAAGAAAATAAAATCTCTCAGTGATTCCACTTTTCCCCTTCCTATTTGCCATAAAATGATGGGACTTTTTGACAGTTAAGTTTTAAGCTATTTTTTCCCCCTGAAGCAAGGAAAACAATTTTATTCAGAAAGCAGCCAACATACAAGATGGCAGGCTAGCACCTCAACATAATCATATTATCAAAATCTGGATGCCAGTTTCTTTTATAGATCAGAGAGAAAGAAGCAATGAGGAATTAAATTCACAAGGCAGAATAGAGAGTGAGAGGCAGTGAGGAAGTAGAGTGAAATGGTCTTCAGTATAACAAAATATCTCCAAGGGAACGGCCAGCATTTGGAATGTCTGTGCAGTTTCTTCAATTGTGTCTGGCCCTTTGAGACCCCATGGATTGTAACCAACCAGGCTCCTCTGTCCATGGGATTATCCCGTCAGGAATACTAGAGTGGGTTCCCATACCCTCCTGCAGGGGATCTTTTGATGCAAAGGTCAAACCTGTGTTTCCTGTGTCTCTGGTATTGCAGGCAAATTACACCAGAGCCAGCAGGGAAGCCCCTAGCCTTTGGCAGGTTTATGCCAATCTCTTGTGTTCACAGGTCCAGCTTAGTTCAGTCACTCAGTTGTGTCTGACTCTTTGCAATCCCATGAACTTCATTATGCCAGGCTTCCCTGTTCATCACCAAATCCTGGAGTTTACTCAAACTCATGTGCATTCAGTCAGTGATGCTATCCAACCATCTCATCCTCTGCCATCCCCTTCTCCTCCTGCCTTCAATCTTTCCTAGCTTCAGAGTCTTTTCAAATGAGTCAGTTATTTGCATCAGGTGGCCAAATTATTGGAAGGACTGATGCTAAAGCTCTGGTATTTTGCTCATCTGATGTGAACGGACAATTCGTTGGAAAAGCCCCAGCTGCCGAGAATGATTGAGGGCAGAAGGAGAAGATGGCATCAAAGGATGAGATGGCTGGATGGAATCACCAATGCCATGAATATGAATTTGGGCAAACTCTGGAAGATGGTGATGGACAAAGAGGCCTGGTGTGCTGCAGTTCATGGGGTCGCATAGAGTCAGACATGACTGGGTGACTGAAGAACAACAATAGCAACATAATAGCAAGAGCAGCAAAAGCAAGTCAAAGAAACAGTTTCCAACATGGAATCAGAATTGGCTTCGTCCCAGCAACAATTCCCTACTGTCAAAGTCCATTGCAGGATCTTGTGTAAAAAAGAGGTGAAGACCATTCTGCCAAGTCAGATGTATCTTTCTGGGAGTGTCCATCATCTTTGCAGTGTTTCAAATGTTTATATCTGTCCTCTTTTTGTTTCTTTCTTGGAAAGTGTGTATTTTATACCTGTAGGCTTAGAAATACTGAACTTCAAATCCAGGAGACAATTTTTTCATTCTCTTGTTCACCCTCATCAAGAGTCTCTTTAGTTTCTCTTCACTTTTTGCTGATAAAGTGGAGTTATCTGCACATCTGAGGTTGTTGATATTTCTCCCAGAAATCCTGATTCCAACTTGTGAGTCATCCAGCCTAGCATTTTGCAGGATGTACTCTGCATATAAATTAAAATTGAATCCTTATCTTATTCTTTTCCCAATTTTGATTTAGTCAGTTTTTCAAAGTTGCATTGTGACACACATACAGGTTTCTCAGGAAACAGGTATGGTGGTCTGGTATTCCCTTCTCTTTAAGAATTTTCCACAGTTTGTTGTGATCCACTTGGTCAAAGTTTTTCGTGTAGCAAATGAAGCAGGAGTAGATGTTTTTCTGAAAACCCCTTGCTTTCTCAATGATCCAATGAATGTTGGAAATTTGATCTCAGGTTATACTACCTTTTCTATGTTCAGCTTGTACATCTGGAAATTCTCAGTTCAGGTACTGCTGCAGCTTAACTTGAAGGATTTTGAACAAATTTTACTAGCATCTGAAATAAGCACAATTGTTTGATAGTTTGACATTCTTTAGCATTGTCCTTCTTTTGGGGTTGGAATGAAAACTGACATCTTTCAGTCCTGTGGCCATTGCTGAAATTTCCCAAATTAGCTGACATATTGAGTCCAGCACCTTAACAGCATCATCTTTTAGGATTTGAAATAGCTCAAATGGAAATCTGTCACCTCCACTACAGTTGTTTGTAATAATGCTTCCTAAAGAGATCCAACAAGTCCATTCTGAAGGAGATCAGCCCTGGGATTTCTTTGGAAGGAATGATGCTAAAGCTGAAACTCCAGTACTTTGGCCACTTCATGCGAAGGGTTGACTCATTGGAAAAGATTCTGATGCTGGGAGGGATTGGGGGCAGGAGGAGAAGGGGACGACAGAGGATGAGATGGCTGGATGGCATCACTGACTCGATGGAGGTGAGTCTGAGTGAACTCCGGGAGTTGGTGATGGACAGGGAGGCCTGGCGTGCTGCAATTCATGGGGTCGCAAAGAGTCGGACATGACTGAGTGACTGAACTGAACTGAACTGAAGATCCACTTGTGAATCACAATAAATTATGGAATATTCTTCAAGAGATGGGACTACCAGACCACCTGACCTGCCTCTTGAGAAATCTGTATGCAGGTCAGGAAGCAACAGTTAGAACTGGACATGGAACAACGGACTGGTTCCAAATAGGAAAAGGAGTACATCAAGGCTGTATATTGTCACCCTGCTTATTTAACTTCTATGCAGAGTAGATCATAAGAAAGGCTGGGCTGGAAGAAGCACAAGCTAGAATCAAGATTGCCAGGAGAAATATCAATAACCTCAGATATGCAGGTGACACCACCCTTATGGCAGAAAGTGAAGAGGAACTAAAAAGCCTCTTGATGAAAGTGAAACAGAAGAGTGAAAAGTTGGCTTACAACTCAACATTCACAAAACGAAGATCATGGCCTCCAGTCCCCTCACTTCATGGGAAGTAAATGCAGAAACAGGGAAAACAGTGTCAGATTTTATTTTGGGGGGCTCCAAATCATTGCAGATGGTGACTGCAGCCATGAAATTAAAAGACATTTACTCCTTGGAAGAAAAGTTATGACCAACCTAGATAGCATATTCAAAAGCAGAGACATTTTACTTTGCCCACAAAGGTCCATCTGGTCAAGGCTATGGTTTTTCCTGTGGTCGTGTATGGATGTGAGAGTTGGATTGTGAAGAAAGCTGAGGGCCGAAGATTTGATGCCTTTGAACTGCAGTGTTGGAGAAGATTCTTGAGAGTCCCTTGGACTGCAAGGAGATCCAGCCAGTCCATTCTAAAGGAGATGAGCCCTGGGATTTCTTTGGAAGGACTGATGCTAAAGCTGAAAGTCCAGTACTTTGGCCACCTCATGCGAAGGGTTGACTCGTTGGAAAAGACTTCGGTGCTGGGAGGGATTGAGGGCAGGAGGAGAAGGAGACGACAGAGGATGAGATGACTGGATGGGACAACTGACTTGATGAACGTTAGTTTCAGTGAATTCCAGGGGTTGGTTATGGACAGTGTGGCCTGGCGTGCTGTGATTCATGGGGTCGCAAAGGGTCAGACACGACTGAGTGACTGAACTGAACTGAATTGAACTGAAAACCCACTTGACTTAATACTCCAGGGTGTCTGTCTCCAGTTGAGTGATCACACCATCATGATTGTATGTGTCATTAAGACCTTTTCTCTATAGTTCTTCTGTGTATTATTTCCCTCTTTTTTTAATCTCTTCTGCTCCTGTTAGTTTCTTGCCATTTCTGTCCTTTATCATGCCCATCATTTCATGAAATTCTCCCTTGATATCTTCAATTTTCATGAAAATATCTCTAGCTTTTCTCATTCTATTGTTTCCTCCTTTTTTTTTGCATTTTTCTTTAAATAAGGCCTTTTTATCTCTCCTTGGTACTATCTGTAATTCTACATTCAGTTGGGTGTATGTTTCCCTGTCTTTCATGGTTTTCACTTCTCTTCTTTCCTCATCTACTTGTAAAGCCTCCTCAGACAAACACTATGCCTTCTTGTGTTTGTTCTCTTTGGGGTGATTTGATCACCACCTCCTGTACTGTGGTATGAACCTCTGTCCATAATTCTTCACTCTGTGTACTAGATCTAATTCCTTAAATATATTCACCACCTCCACTGTATAATCATCAGGGATTTGATATAGGTCATACCTGAATGGCCTAGTGGTTTTCTCTTGTTTCTTCAATTTAAGCTTGAATTTTGGAATAGGGAGCTCAGGATCTGAGCCACAGTCTGTTCCAGGTCTTGTTTTTGCTGACTCTATAAAGCATTCCCATCTTTAGATGCAAATAATGTAATCAATTTGATTTAGGTATTGACTATTTGGTGATGTGTGTTGTTGTAAAATGGTGTTTTCTATGACTAATGTGTTCTCTGGGGGAAACTGTGAGCCTTTGACCTACTTCATCTTGTATTCCAAAGCCAAATCTGCCTGTTATTTCTGGTATCTCTTGACTTCCTACTTTTCATTCAAATCCCCTATGATGAAAAGCACATCTTTTGTGCTGTTAGTTTTAGACGGTCTTGTAGGTCTTCATAAAATGGGTCAAATTCAGCTTCCTTAGCATCAATGATTGGGGCATAGACTTGTATTACTGTGATATTGAATGGTTTGCCTTGGAAATGGATCTAGATAATCCTCTCATTTTTGAGAATGTACCCAAGTACTGCATTTCAGACTCTTTTGTTTACTATGATGGCTACTTCATTTTTTTTCTAAAGGGTTCTTACCCACAGTAGTAGATATAGTGTAGTAGTCTACTACTATAATATAGTAGTACTAGTTATCTGAAGTAAATTCACACATTTCAGTCCATTTTAGTTCACTCATTCTTAAGATGTCTATGTTCACTCTTTTCATCTACTGCTTGACCACATCCAATTTATCTTGATTCATGGACTTAACATTTCAAGTTTTTATGCAATATTGTTCTTTACAGCTTCAGACTTTACTTTCATTAACAGACACATCCACAACTAAGCATTGTTGTTGCTTTGGCCTGGCTGCTTTGACCTGGCTGCTTCATTTTTTCTGGAGCTATTAGTACTTGCCCATTGCTCTTCCTCAGTAGCATATTGGACACATTCCAACCTAAGCCAAAAAGATGGCTCATCTTCTGATGTCATATTTTTCAGACTTTTCATACTCTTCATGGGGTTATTATGGAAAGAATGCTGGAGTGGTTTGCCATTCCCTCCTCGCATGTACTGCATTTTGTCAGAACTCTCCATTATGACCTGTCCATCTTGGGTGGCCCCACAGCATGGCTTACAGCTTCATTAAGTTATGCAAGCCCTTCACCCTGACAAGGCAGTGATCCATGAAGGGGTGATAGATATTAGTACATTGTATTATTTTGACAAGGATATCAAGGCTCAAAGGGCATCCCAGCTGGTACTAGTGATAAAGAAACCTACTTGTCAATGCAGGAGACATAAGATATGTGGGTTCGAGCCCTGAGTTGGGAAGATCCTATGGAGAAGGGCATGGCAACCCTCTCCAGTATTCTTGCCTGGAGAATCCCATGGACAGAAGAGCCTGGCAGGCTATAGTCCATAATGTCACAAAGAGTTGGACATGGCTGAAGTGACTTAGTATGCTTATACACATGCATCAAGGCTCAGAAGCGCCATGTAACTTTTCTAAATTAAATATTAGAACAAAAACTGGAACAAATGCTACCTGATTTCTTTTTATCTTATGCTTACCTGAGTGTTTCTACTTGTGTGTGTTTTCTCAGTATGTGTGTACTTGTGTATAAACAGAAATGTTGATTAATTTCTTTCTGTGCTTTCTTCTTCTTCTGTTCTTAGTGGCAAATTATTCGTTCTACATAAACACATACATATGTAAGTATACATATATATATATGTATTATATATATATACATATATATGTTTATATGTGTGTGTGTATATATATATATAAGTGTGTGTGTATACACATACAATTGTACTATTTTCCTGTTCCCATGATCACTGAAATGTATGAACAAACATCCTTCCAACACTGAATCCATGTAATCTGATAGAAAATACTTTAGTTATAGAATGTGTTATATAATAGCAGTGTGTGTGCTTAGTCATGTCTACTCTTGGTGACTCTTTGGACTATAGCACGACAGGCTCCTCTACTCATGGGATTTTTCAGGAAAGAATACTGGAGTGGAGTGGATTGCCATTCCTCTTCCAGGGAATCTTCCCACCCCAGGGATCGAACTTGTATCTCTTGTATTTCCTGCACTACCATCAGATTGTTTACCCTCTGAGTCATTGGAGAAGCCGTAGTAGCAACAGTTGATATTAAATCACAAAGACTGGTTTTAAATTACCAGACTGGAATAGTTGGGATGATATTATATGTGCAAAATATATTATAAATATGAGAAGTCGCATTAGAGTAAATTTAGAAGAGTAACTGAACAAAATTGATAAACTAACGATGAATCAAGGAACCTAATGTAGTACTTAGAATAACTGGGTTTAGGAATTTGCAGAGCATATTTGCAAATATGCTTGTGTCATACTTTTTAAATAAGCACCATAGAAGTTGTGATATAACCAATTCTCAGGAGTAAGAACTCGTGAGAGAACTGAGTTGGTATCCTCTGCTGAGATTATGTCTTATATCACCAAAATCTTATGTTTAGGGGATAATAATATTATGTTCTTCCTAATCAACCTGTATCAAGGCTTAGAATAAGTAGGAATGAGGAACTTGGAGAGGAGTATTGAATTCATTGTCTAACATTTTTTGTGATATTCCAAACTTGAAAAGATATAACTGTCAACACGTAGCCCAGTTAGATAACAGTTATTTTTAAAGTGTATGCAGAGAAGAGGAAGTGTTGGGAATTTGTATTTGATAGTCTTTTCCAGGGGCTTCCCTGGTAGCTCAGCTGGTAAAGAATCCGTCTGCAATGCAGGAGACCCTGGTTTGATTCCTGGGTAGAAATATCCCGGGGAGAAGGGATAGACTACTTACTCCAGTATTCTTGGGCTTCCCCGGTGACCCAGAGGGTAAAGAATCCACCTGCAATGCGGGAGACCTGGGTTCAGTCTCTGGGTTTGGAAAATCCCCTGGAGGAGGGCGTGGCAAATTATTCTATTTTTTTTTTTTTTTGCCTGGAGAATTCCCAGGGACCGAGGAGCCTGGCAGGGTGCAGCCCATGGAGGTTGTAAAGGTCGGAGATGACTGAGAGACTAAGCACAACACAGGGTTTTCCACAGAAGCATTATAGATAGATATCTAGATAGAGTGGAATAGCTCTCTGGAGACCCAAGAAAAGCTCAATACTTCTGTTCAGGCCCAGGAACCAGCAGGCTATAGGCTTAATAAAGAGTTGCTGCAATTCAAGTCTGAAGGACTTTATAAGGGACATTAGTCTTTTCTAATTCAGGCCTTTAACTGATTAGGCCACATTAGGCAGGATAATCTACTTTACTTAAGTCCATCAGTTTAAATGCTCATCTCTTGATAGGATTGTTTGTTTTGATGATACTAAGCTGCATGAGCTGTTTGTAATCCACATCATTTGCAAATATTTTCTCCCATTCTATGGGTTGCCTTTTTGTTTGGTTTATAGTTTCCTTTGCTGTGCAAAATATTTTGAGTTTAATTTGGACCTGTTTATTTTTACTTATATTTCTATTACTCTGGGATATGGATCAAAAATAATATTCTGCAATTTATGTCAGAGAATATTCTGCCTATATTTTTTCCAAAGAATGTTATAGTTTCTGGTCTTACATTTAGGTCTTTATTCCATTTAAAGTTTATTTTTGTATATAATATTAGAAAGTGTACTGATTTCATTCTTTTACATGCATCTGTCCAGTTTTTCCAGTGCTGTTTTATTGTAGGGATTGTCTTTTGTATATTGTATCATCAAAAAATGTACAAACAAATGCTGAAGAGGCTGTGGAGAAAAGGGAACACTCCTATACTGTTGGTGGGATTATAAACTGGTATGATTGTAAAGAACAATAAGGAATTTCCTTACAAAACTAAAAATGAAGCTACCATCTGATCCAGCAAACATATAGCTGGGCATATATCTGTAGTAAAACATGGTCTTGAATATTTAGGTTGTTTCTACATCTTAGCTGTTGTAAGCAGTACTGCAATGAATAACAGAGTGCATTTATCCTTTCAGACCATTGACAGAAAAAATGATAAAGATGTGGTATGTATACAATAGAATATTATTCAGCCATTAAAAAGAATGAAGTAATACCATTTGCAAAAACATGGATGGACCTAGAGATGAACCTTCATATTGAGTGAAGTGAATAAGACAAAGAAAGAGAAATACTGTATGATATCACCTATATGCAGAATCTAATATACAGAGTACATCATGTAAAATGTCAAGCTGGATGAACCATAAGCTGGAGTCAAGATTGCCAGGAGAAATATAAACAACCTCAGATATGCAGATGATACCACTCTAGTGGCACAAAGTGGAGAGGAACTAAATAGCGTCTTGATGAGGGTGAAAGAAGAGAGTGAAAAAGCTGGCTAGAAACTCAGTATTGAAAAACATTATGGCATCTGGTTCCATCATTTCATGGCAAATAGAAGGTGGAAAGTGAAAGTAGTGACAGATCTTATTTTCTTAGGCTGCAAAATCACTTCAGATGGTGACTGCAATCATAAAATTAAAAGTCATTTGCTCCTTGGAAATAAAACTATGACAAATCTAGACAGCCTATTAAAAAGCAAAGACATCACTTTGCTGACAAAGTTTTGTATAGTCAAAGTTATAGTTTTTCCAGTAGTCTAGTACATATGTGAGAGCGGGACCACAAAGGAGGCTGAGCATAGAATAACTGATGCTTTTGAATTGTGATGCTGAAGAAGACTCTTAAAAGTCCCTTGGACTGTAAGGATATCAAATCAGTGAAGACTGATATTAAAGTGAAGCTCCAATTCTTTGGCCACCTGATTCAAAGAACTGACTCATTGGAAAAGCCCTTGATGCTGGAAAAGATTGAAGGAAAAGAAGGGGGAGGCAGACGATGAGATGGTTAAATATAATTACTGAATCAATGGACATGAATTTGAGCTAACTCCAGGAGATCGTGGAAGACAGAGGAACTTGGAATGCTGAAGTCTTTGTGAAGTCAGACATGCCTTAGCATTTAACAACAACAAAAAGAAAATTATACAAATGGACTTATTTAAAGAATAGAAACAGACACACAGACTTAGAAAATGAATTTTTGGTTACCAGGGGGGGAGGGTGGATGGGACAGATAGTTAGGAGTTTGAGACTGACAAATGCACTGCTATATTTAAAACATATAACCAACAAGGACCTACTGTGTAGCACAGGGAACTCTGGTTAATATTATCTACTAACCTAGAATGAGAAAATAATTTGAAAAAGAATAGGTACATGTAATGTATAACTGAATCACTTTGCTGTACCCCTGAAACTGACACAACATTGTTAATCAGCTGTACTCCAGTATAAAATAAAATGTTAAAATCACTCATCTCATCCCAAAACATCCTTAAAGGGCCATTCAGAATAATGTTCATCTGCATATGTGGGCATCATGGCCTACCACGTTGACACTTAAAATTTACCAGCACAGTAGTTAAAAAGGCCTCACTTATCATTCTTGAACAAAAATTATTTGACAATTTACTTATACCATAGAGAGTATTTTGCCTCTAAAATGAGAAGAGCAATACTTTTTTGACAGTACTGTTCTAAAGAAAAATGATGATAATAAATATCTTACCACAATATCTAGTCCATATTAGCATTCAATAAATACTAGACTTACCATTTGTTAATAACTTTGCATGTCTGCCCTCCGCCTGATTGCACTTTTCTTAGACTTTTTCTTGGACTGAAGCCTAGATCTCAGCCCCTCATGAGTCTTTGAGCATAGTGCTGCTCCTTTGCCTTTGCTGCAGAATGAAATGAATCTCCTGAGTACAAACTATCAGATCCCTGTTTCTAGCTTTCCACCCTTAAATTAGCATATTTTTGTCCTTTAATTAGATATAAACAGTCCCCAAACTAGTTAGATATTTCCATGTTTAACTATAGCCTGGTTGATTCTAAATCTAAAATTTCTGATTAAAATAAATAAAACTCAAGTTATTTAGAATACAATAAATGATGATATTTCAGTACATAACTATTATGTGCTGCTGCTGCTGCTGCTAAGTTGCTTCAGTCATGTCCAACTTTGTGTGACCTCATAGACGGCAGCCAACCAGGCTCCCCTGTCCCTGGGATTCTCCAGGTAAGAACACTGGAGTGGGTTGCCATTTCCTTCTCCAATGCATGAAAGTGAAAAGTGAAAGTAAAGTCGCTCAGTCGTGTCCAACTCTTAGCGACCCCTTGGAATGCATCCTACCAGGTTCCTCTGTCCATAGGATGTTCCAGGCAAGAGTACTAGAGTTGGGTGTCATTGCATGCCAAAAAGCAATGAGATATTTCACTGTACTGTAGGTATTGATCTTTATAGAGACAATTCAACAAGAAACAACAATGACAAAAAAAGAGTTGTCATTTGTCTATACCAAAGACTTCAAAGTCACAATTATAGGACTGCATACCTATTTGGAAGCAGTTAATATTAATATGTGTACCCAAAATCTGAGGAATTGCAACGTTTGCAAACCACTTCTAAATACAATAAAATTTAATAAAGTAACATGTTTACAGGTTTTTAAATCTCAAAGCTCTAAAAGTTAGGCTCTTCCCCACCACCCTCACCCCCTGCACTTCTGTTTTAGAGTCTTGTAATATTGCCAGTTTAGATATTCAATTGACCTTGTAAGAAACTGAAGCCCACATCTATACTTAAAATTCCAACCTCTGCTTTGACAAGCATTCTACTAGTCTGCAGTACACAATGAAAATGGCCTTACTGCTGTGAAAGTAAATTAAGGACAAAGTAAGATCAAGTAAAGAGTTTCTTGATGAACGTGAAAGAAGAGAGTGAAAAAGTTAGTTTAAAACTCAACATTCAGAAAGCTAAGATCATGGCATCCGGTCCCATCACTTCATGGCAAATAGATGGGGAAACAGTGGCTGACTTTATTTTGAGGGGCTCCAAAATCACTGCAGATGGTGACTGCAGCTATGAAATTAAAATAATCTTACTCCTTGGAATAAAAGTTATGACCAACCTAGACAGCATATTAAAAAGCAGAGACATTACTTTGTCAACAAAGGTCTGTCTAGTCGAAGGTATGGTTTTTCCCATACCCTTGGTATGTATGGATGTGAGAGTTGGACTCTAACAAGTGTATGAGAAACCAAGGGTATGGTTTTTTCCATACCCTTGGTATGTGTGGTTTTTCCCATACCCATACGGTATATATGGATGTGAGAGTTGGACTAAAGAAAGTTGAGCACCAAAGAATTGATGCTTTTGAACTGTGGCATTGGAGAAGACTCTTGAGAGTCCCTTAGACTGCCAGGAGATCCAATCAGTACATCCTAAAGGAGATCAGTCCTGAGTGTTCATTGGAAAGACTGATGTTGAAGCTGAAACTCCAATACTTTGGCCACCTGATGTGAAGAGCTGACTCATTGGAATAGACCCTGGTGCTGGGTGGGAGGAGAAGGGGATGACAGAGGATGAGATGGTTGAATGGCTTTACCAACTCAATGGACATGAGTTTGGGTAAACTCTGGGAGTTGGTGATGGACAGGGAGGCCTGGCATACTGTGGTCCATGGGGTCAAAAAGAGTCGGGCATGACTGAATGACTGAACTGAACTGAAGACCAAATCGCTTAATATCTTAACACAAATCAAAATCTCCTCCTGAAGTACTGTGTTCTCATTAACCTTGCTTAGACTCTGCATTGTTGGTTTTTTTTTTAAAATTAATTTTATTTCATTTTTTACTTTACAATACTGTATTGGTTTTGCCATACATTAACATGAATCCACCATGGGTGTACATGAGTTCCCAATCCTGAACACCCCCTGCCACCCTCCCATATCATCTCTCTGGGTCATCCCAGCGCACGAGCCTCAAGTATCCTGTATCCCGTATTGAATCTAGACTGGCGATTCATTTCTTTCATGATAGTATACATGTTTCAATGCATTGTTTTTAACTCATCTTTATTTTTAGTTTCCCATTGCTCAATCCCTATATATATTTAATTGGCTAACATCTCTGTGTCTGTTCTGACTCTTTTCCCTAAATCTATTAATAATTATTACTGTCTTTGTCAAGCACTTTTTATTAAACTTTTTATTTTGTATTGAATTATGGCTGATTAACAATGTTGTGATAGTTTCCAGTGAACAGTATATATTCATACTCCCGTTCTCCTCCTAACTTCCCTCCCATCATGCTGTCATATAACACAGAGCAGTTTCCCACACTATACAGTAGATTCTTGTTGGTTATTCATTTTAAATATGACAATGTGTACCTTGCCATCCCAAACTGCCTAACGATCCCATCCCCTCAAACTTTCCCCTTTCTTCCAACTATAAATTCATTCTCTAAGTCTGTGAGTCTGTTTCTGTTCCATAAATAAGTTCATTTGCATGCAATAAGCATAATTTTTTGACATTCATAATCTCAATTTCTAAAGCAGTGTGACCCCTATTACTCTGTTAATAACAAGGGGCTTTTCAAACAGATTAAACCCTTAACCTTACTCTGTAGTCTCTGTTAATTCACCTGTGAACTCAAAAGCTGGATTTGGCCTTGGTTTTAGCAGAGGACTTAATCTGCCTTCTTTTAGCTTCATGTGGCTTTTTTTGAACAGAGATCTTTAAATTATAGATTCATTTAGAGTACTGTGAGCACACAATATGCCCTCAAATCGCAAGTCTATTTGTGTGGGTCACCAAGTGCATTTATTAGCATTCATGTATCAATTATTTTTAATTAGAACTTTTCTTAGAACTTCTCCTTCACCAATAGCAAAGTTATTACCTGCAATTTGCAAGCAAAAGTGATCACAGTTTCCCATGCCCCACACAATAGTGCCTGTCATTATCTAACCCAGAAAGTCACTCACTATTTCCCCTTATTTTGGTCCCTCTTTTCTCTTTATCTCTTGGCCTAACAACTTGTGGAAGTCTTAACAATGCAGCAAAAGTCTCCTAATTGCTATTTTCCACCCCATACTGATATCACAGTGAATTCTGACCTCCTCTATTCTTCGTTCTAGTTTATTTTTGTGGAAGTCAAACAACAAAACACATTTTTGAAGAGACACTAAAAAACAAAACCAGAAAACCCTGACTTTGGAACTCACAGCAGCTTTGTATTTCAGCCAGAGAGGAGGAATACCGACTTTCAACCTCCACCTTCCAGATCATACAGTCTTTTCATTCAGGGCAATTTTTTGCATGCTTAGTTTAACAGTGATCAAATTTTAAATGTCATTTTAATATTTTAAATGCATTAACAAGTCATAAATACATTTCTTTGACAGAGCAGTTGGTTCATGCCTTAGGCAGAAGATAGTATCACAAATTTATACCAGGAATTAGGAATAAACTAAATACAAAAACAAATGATTAAGTGGCTCTACATAAAAGGGACTCCAGCTAACCTGTGAACCAATAACCACATTAACAACTGGCTTGCTAAGCATTTGATTCAAAATTAAAAATCAACACTTAAATAATTGAATTATGAATCAGATTAATTTATAAAAACTTTTTTTAAGCTCAGAGTAGTTTAAGTGCAACAGAGCAATATATAGTTTATTTAATTAAGCTAGAATATCCAAATGTCTCTGAAATGAAATTCACTTTGAATTTTTTTTTTTTTTATTATTATGGTACAAATTTGTACATGGTATCAAATGTTATTTCAGTGACTTTCAATCCATGTTCCTTTGGAGCAAATTTTGGCAGTAATTACAGAAAGTCTGAGAACACACAGTTAATAGTCAGCACGAGGACTATCCTGGTTACATGAAAATTAAAATGAAATTAATATGCAAAACATCATATACTTTACATTTTATTTTCCTTATTATTTACATTTTAAAACACATTAGCATATATAATTCATTCAATTTACAATAATGTCAGGAGGTTTACATGGTAACTATTATTTTGTGCTGGTTATACAATTCATCAAACATTTGTGTGGTTTCATCATGGTAAATAGATAATAAGTAGACAAGATAGTATTACAACCAAATTCCACTGATTCCTGCACCATCACAATCATGGTTATTACAATAATGTATCATTTCCAACATCTAGTATTCCATTTTTAATTCAATCAATACATATATCAAGTGACTATTTTGTATGTTGAATTTTAAATGAAGGCAAGGATACTGAGAAATATTTGTCAGTTATCACAGAGAAATTGAAGCAGATGCTCACTAACAGAAATGGCAACCATGATCAAAATGCATTGGTTTCAATTAAAATAAAGTGGGGATAATAAAACTATAAAGGAGGATAAGGATAGGGAATAAGAATTTACATAACAGTTCACTGTTACCTAAACATAGTCTGTGCTATGTATACCTTGATTTATCTCAGTTTCCACTAGACTGATATGGTAAACATTCTTACCACTAAATTTATAAGTGAGAAATGGGCTGAGGTCATTTAAAGAAATTAGTCAGAATCACACAGAATGGAGGGGGATACTGAGAAGATGGCGGAGGAATAGGACGGGAAGACCACTTTCTCCCTCATAAATTCCTCAAAAGAACATTTCAATGCTGAGCAAACTCCACAAAACAACTTCTGAATGCTGGCAGAGGACATCAGGCACCCAGAAAAGCAGATCATTGTCTTCAAAAACAGGTAGGAAAAAATATAAAAGATGAAAAAAGAGACAAAGGAGGTGGGGAGGGAGCTCCATCCCAGGAAGGGAAGCCCGTCCCAGGAAGGGAATTTTAAGAAGAGAGGTTTCCAAACACCAGGAAACACTCTCCCTGCCAAGCCTGTGGCGAGCCTTGGAAACACAGAGGGCAACATAACAGGAAGGAAAAATAATTAAAACCAACAGATTACAAGGCCAACAGTAACTCCCCCAGTGGAAAAGCAGCGCAGACGCCTGCATCCGCCACTAGCAAGTGGGGGCAGGGCAGGGAAGCGCGGGAGGCACGGGCTGCAGTGCTTTGTAAGAATCAGGCAGGAACGCCCGACATGTAACCAGAATGAACTTGGGCTAGCAAACCAGACTGTGGGATAGCTACCACAGGAAAAGCTCAAACATAAGACACCACCAGGACTACGCACAGAACAAAGGACAGAATGGAAATAGCTGCTGCAGACCATCCCCCGCCGGGGACAGGTAGCCAGAGCCGTAATGGCTGGAAAGGCGCAATTGCAGCCCCAGAGAGACTTTACCTACCAAACTGCAAGCAGGGTTCTTTGCTAAGACTTCAGGGGGTGCTGGACAGTCACCATCTGCCTCACAAGGGGTGCCAGTGGTACACCCAGAAAACTGAGCAGCAGAGACAGAAAAGGCGACAAGTTGCAGCGATCACGCTTGCCAAACTCCTGAGCTACTCGGACCTGGGAAGGGCACAAAACACAGTCCTAACCGAATCTGCACCTCTGAGGGCTACCTGAGCGCCGAACCTGATCGGTTTAGACCAGAGAGGTGCACGCACCCTAGGGTCAGCCTCAGACGGTTCCCGGCTGAGCATCGTAGTTTGTGCACCTTGAGAAGGGACAGGTCCAGCGGGGCTGAGACACTGTGTGCACACGACAGTGCTATTTGTTTGCAGCATTCCCCCCTCCCCACAGCACGACTGAACAAGTAAGCCTAAAAAAAAAAAAAAAAAAGTGTCCACCACCACCCCCCTGTGTCAGGATGGAAATCAGACACTGAAGAGACCAGCAAACAGAAGAAGTTAAACAGAGGGAACCGCCTTGGAAGTGACCCCACACTGCCCACAACACCAGAGAAAGGGTCAGATATATCTCTACTATTTTTACAAACATTCCTTTTCGTTTTTTTCTTTTTTCTTTTTCTTTTATTTATTTATTGTTTTTTTTTGGTTTGATTGTTTTTTGTTGACGCTGATGTGGGGTTGTTTTTTCTTCTGTTCTTTTTCTTCTTTTTTTTTCTTTCAAATTTTTTAAAAATTGTTAAGTCTTCTATTTCTCCTCTAATTTTTATTTCTATAACCTACTATTACTTAAAAAAAAAAAAAAAAAGACTCTTTTTTAAGGCAAACAGCATATATAGTCTTTGTGTGGTTGTTGTTAGTGTTTTTTAATAATTCTTGTGGCTTTCTTTTTTCTTTCTTTTGATTTTCTTGTATTTCTTTTCTTTCTTTCTGTTTTTTTTTTTTCCCTTCTGCTTCTTTTCTTTAATATTGTATTTTTGAAAATCCAACCTCTACTCTAGATTTTTAATCTTTGCTCTTTGGTTTTTGTTGTCAATTTTGTACATTTAAAAACCCAAAATTCACTACCCAATTTTACCTGAGAGCAAGATTACTGGCTTGACCACTCTCTCCTCCTTTGGACTCTCCTTTTTCTCCATCAGGTGGCCTCTGTCTCTTTCCTCCCCCTTCTCTTCTCTATCCAACTCTGTGAATCTCTGTGTGTTCCAGATGGTGAAGAACACCTAAGGAACTGGTTACTGGCTGGATTTGTCTCTCTCCTTTTCATTCCCCTCTTTTATCCTCTTGGACACCTCTGTCTACTTCCTCCCTCTTCTCTTCCCTGTATAACTCCAAGAATACCTCTGAGTGGTCCAGACTATGGAGCACACATAAGGAAGTGATTACTGGCTAGCTTGCTCTCTCCTCTTTTGATCTCACCTCATCTCAGTCCAGTCACCTCTAACTACCCCCTTCCTCTTCTCTTCTCCATGTAACTCAGTGAACCTCTCTGGGTGTCCCTCAATGTGGAGAAACTTTTCATCTTTAACCTAGATGTTTTATCATCGGTGCTGTATAGATGGAGAAGCCTAGAGGCTATTGTAAAAATAAAACTGAAAACCAGAAGCAGGAGGCTTAAGTCCAAAGCCTGAAAACATCAGAGAACTCCTGAATTCAGGGAACATTAAGCAATAGGAGCTCATCAAATGCCTCCATACCTACACTGAAATCAAGCTCCACAAAGGGCCAACAAGTTCCAGAGCAAGACATACCACGCAAATTCTCCCGCAACACAGGAACACACCCCTGAGCTTCAATATACAGGCAGCTCAAAGATACTCCAAAACCATTGACGTCTCATAACTCATTACTGTTCACTCCACTGCACTCCAGAGAGAAGAAACCCAGCTCCACCCACCAGAACTCCAACATAAGCCTCCCTAACCAGGAAACCTAGACAAGCCACTGATACAACCCCAGCCACAGTGAGGAAGCTCCATAATAAACAGAACTCCACAAATTACCAGAATATAAAAAGGCCACCCCAAACGCAGCAATATAACCAAGATGAAGAGACAGAGGAATACTCAGCAGATAAAGAAACAGGAGAAATGTCCACCAAACTAAACAAAAGAGGAAGAGATAAGGAATCTACCTGAGAAAGAATTCCAAATATTGATAGTGAAAATGATCCAAAATCTTGAAATCAAAATGGAATTACAGGTAAATAGCCTAGAGACAAGGATTGAGAAGATGCAAGAGAGGTTTCGCAAGGACCTAGAAGAAATAAAAAAGAGTCAATATATAATGAATAACACAATTAATGAGATCAGAAACACTCTCGAGGCAACAAAGAGTAGAGTAACGGAGGCAGAAGATAGGATTAATGAAATAGAAGATAGAATGGTAGAAATAAATGAATCAGAGAGGAAAAAAGAAAAACGAATTAAAAGAAATTAGGACAATCTCAGAGACCTCCAGGACAATATGAAATGCTCCAACATTCGAATTATAGGAGTCCCAGAAGAAGAAGACAAAAAGAAAGACCATGAGAAAATCCTTGAGGAGATAATAGTTGAAAACCTCCCTAAAATGCAGAAGGAAATAATCACGCAAGTCCAAGAAACACAGAGAGTTCCAAACAGGATAAACCCAAGGTGAAATACCCCAAGACACATATTAATCAAATTAACAAAGATCAAACACAAAGAACAAATATTAAAAGCAGCAAGGGAAAAACAACAAATAACACACAAGGGGATTCCCATAAGGAAAACAGCTGATCTTTCAATGGAAACTCTTCAGGCCAGGAGGGAATGGCAAGACATACTTAGGGTGATGAAAGAAAATAACCTACAGCCCAGATTACTGTACCCAGGAAGATCACATTCAAATATGAAGGAGAAATCAAAAGCTTTACAGACAAGCAAAAGCTGAGAGAATTCAGCATCACCAAACCAGCTCTCCAACAAATTCTAAAGGATATTCTCTAGACAGGAAACACAAAAAGGGTGTATAAACCCGAACCCAAAACAATAAAGTAAATGGTAACGGGATCATACTTATCAATAATTACCTTAAACGTAAATGGGTTGAACGCCCCAACGAATAGGCAAAGACTGGCTCAATGGATACAAAAACAAGACCCCTCTATATGCTGCTTACAAGAGACCCACCTCAAAAGAAGGGACACATACAGACTGAAAGTGAAGGGCTGGAAAAAGATATTCCAAGCAAATAGAGATCAAAAGAAAGCAGGAGTGGCAATACTCATATCCGATAAAATAGACTTTAAAACAAAGGCTGTGAAAAGAGACAAAGAAGGCCACTACATAATGATCAAAGGATCAATCCAAGAAGAAGATATAACAGTTATAAATATATATGCACCCAATTTAGGAGTACCTCAATATGTAAGACAAATGCTAACAAGTATGAAAGGGGAAATTAACAAAAACACAATAATAGCAGGAGACTTTAATACCCCACTCACACCTATGGACAGATCTACTAAACAGAAAATCAACAAAGAAATGCAAACTTTAAATGATACATTATACCAGTTAGACCTAATTGATATCTATAGGACATTTCACACCAAAACAATGAATTTCACCTTTTTCTCAAGTGCTCATGGAACATTCTCCAGGATAGATCACATCCTGGGCCATAAATCTAACCCTGATACATTTTAAAAAATCGAAATAATTCCAAGCATCTTTTCTAACCATAATGCATTAAGATTAGATCTCAATTATAGGAGAAAAACTATTTAAAATTCCAACATATGGAGGTTGAACAACACACTTCTGAATAACCAACAAATCACAGAAGAAATCAAAAAAGAAATCAAAATAGGCATAGAAACTAATGAAAATGAAAACACAACAACCCAAAACCTGTGGGACACTATAAAAGCAGTGCTAAGAGGAAAGCTCATAGCACTACAGGCATACCTGAAGAAACAAGAAAAAAGTCAAAGAAATAACCTAACTCTACACCTAAAGCAACTAGAAAAGAAAGAAATGGAGAACCCCAGAGTTAGTAGAAGGAAAGAAATCTTAAAAAATAGGGCAGAAATAATTGCAAAAGAAACAAAAGAGACCATAGCAAAAATCAACAAAGCCAAAAGCTGGTTCTTTGAAAGGGTAAATAAAATTGGCAAACCATTAGCCAGACTCATCAAGAAGCAAAGAGAGAAAAATCAAATCAATAAAATTAGAAATGAAAATGGAGAGATCACAACAGACAACGCAGAAATACAAAAGATCATAAGAGACTACTATCAGCAATTACATGCCAATAAAATGGACAACGTGGAAGAAATGGACAAATTCTTAGAAAAGTACAACTTTCCAAAACTGAACCAGGAAGAAATAGAAAATCTTAACAGACCCATCACAAGCACGGAAATTGAAAATGTAATCAGAAATCTTCCAGGAAACAAAAGCCCAGGTCCAGACGGCTTCACAGCTGAATTCTACCAAAAATTTCGAGAAGAGCTGACACCTATCCTACTCAAACTCTTCCAGAAAATTGCAGAGGAAGGTAAACTTCCAAACTCATTCTACGAGGCCACCATCACCCTGATACCAAAACCTGACAAAGATACTACAAAAAAAGAAAACTACAGGCCAATAACACTGATGAACATAGATGCAAAAATCCTCAACAAAATTCTAGCAATCAGAATCCAACAACACATTAAAAAGATCATGCACCATGACCAAGTGGGCTTTATCCCAGGGATGCAAGGATTCTTCAATATCCGCAAATCAATCAATGTAATTCACCACATTAACAAATTGAAAAATAAAAGCCATATGATTATCTCAATAGATGCAGAGAAGGCCTTTGACAAAATTCAACATCCATTTATGATAAAAACTCTCCAGAGAGCAGGCATAGAAGGAACATACCTCAACATAATAAAAGCTATATATGACAAACCCACAGCAAACATTATCCTCAATGGTGAAAAATTGAAAGCATTTCCCCTAAAGTCAGGAACAAGACAAGGGCGCCCACTTTCACCGCTACTATTCAACATATTCTGGATGTTTTGGCCACAGCAATCAGAGCAGAAAAAGAAATAAAAGGAATCCAAATTGGAAAAGAAGAAGTAAAACTCTCACTGTTTGCAGATGACATGATCCTCTACATAGAAAACCCTAAAGACTCCACCAGAAAATTACTAGAGCTCATCAATGAATATAGTAAAGTTGCAGGATATAAAATCAATATGCAGAAATCCCTTGCATTCCTATACACTAAAAATGAGAAAGTAGAAAAAGAAATTAAGGAAACAATTCCATTCACCATTGCAACGAAAAGAATAAAATACTTAGGAATATATCTATCTAAAGAAACTAAAGACCTATATATAGAAAACTATAAAACACTGATGAAAGAAATCAAAGAGGACACTAGTAGATGGAGAAATATACCATGTTCATGGATCGGAAAAATTAATATAGTGAAAATGAGTATACTACCCAAAGTAATTTACAAATTCAATGCAATCCCTATCAAGCTACCAGTGATATTTTTCACAGAACTAGAACAAATAATTTCAAGATTTGTATGGAAATACAAAAAACCTCGAATAGCCAAAGCAATCTTGAGAAAGAAGAATGGAACTGGAGGAATCAACCTGCCTGACTTCAGGCTCTCCTACAAAGCCACAGTCATCAAGACAGTATGGTACTGGCACAAAGACAGAAATATAGATCAATGGATCAAAATAGAAAGCCCAGAGATAAATCCACACACATATGGACACCTTATCTTTGACAAAGGAGGCAAGAATATACAATGGAGTAAAGACAATCTTTTAAACAAGTGGTGCTGGGAAAACTGGCAAGCCACTTGTAAAACAATGAAACTAGATCACTTTCTAACACCATACACAAAAATAAACTCAAAATGCATTAAAGATCTAAATGTAAGACCAGAAACTATAAAACTCCTAGAGGAGAACATAGGCAAAACACTCTCCGACATACATCACAGCAGGATCCTCTATGATCCACCTCCCAGAATTCTGGAAATAAAAGCAAAAATAAACAAATGGGATCTAATTAAAATTAAAAGCTTCTGCACAACAAAGGAAAATATAAGCAAGCTGAGAAGATAGCCTTCGGAATGGGAGAAAATAATAGCAAATGAAGCAACTGACAAACAACTAATCACAAACAGATACAAGCAACTTATGCAGCTCAATTCCAGAAAAAATAAACGACCCAATCAAAAAATGGGCCACAGAACTAAATAGACATTTCTTCAAAGAAGACATACAGATGGCTAACAAACACATGAAAAGATGCTCAACATCACTCATTATTAGAGAAATGCAAATCGAAACCACAATGAGGTACCACTTCACTCCAGTCAGAATGGCTGCGATCCAAAAATCTGCAAGCAATAAATGCTGGAGAGGGTGTGGAGAAAAGGGAACCCTCCTACACTGTTGGTGGGAATGCAAACTAGTACAGCCACTTTGGAGAACAGTGTGGAGATTCCTTAAAAAATTGCAAATAGAACTGCCATATGACCCAGCAATCCCGCTGCTGGGCATACACACCGAGGAAACCAGAATTGAAAGAGACACATGTACCCCAATGTTCATCGCAGCACTGTTTATAATAGGCAGGACATGGAAGCAACCTAGATGTCCATCAGCAGATGAATGGATAAGAAAGCTGTGGTACATATACACAATGGAGTATTACTCAGCCATTGAAAAGAACACATTTGAATCAGTTCTGATGAGATGGATGAAACTGGAGCCGATTATACAGAGTGAAGTAAGCCAGAAAGAAGAACACCAATACAGTATACTAACACATATATATGGAATTTAGACAGATGGCAATGACGACCCTGTATGCAAGACATCAAAAAAGACACAAATGTGTATAGCGGACTTTTGGACTCAGAGGGAGAGGGAGAGGGTGGGATGATTTGGGAGAATGACATTGAAACATGTATACTATCATGTAAGAATCGAATTGCCAGTCTATGTCCCATGCAGGATACAGCATGCTTGGGGCTGTTGCACGGGGATGACCCAGAGAGATGTTCTGGTGTGGGAGGTGGGAGGGGGGTTCATGTTTGGGAATGCATGGACACCCGTGGAGGATTCATGTCAATGTATGGCAAAACCAATACAATATTGTAAAGTAAAATAAAGTAAAAATAAAAATTTAATAAAAGAAAAAAAAAAAAAAGAATCACACAGAATGGTAAGAGCAATGCTAGACTTTTACTCAGCTCTGTTTTGCATCAAAGCCATGCTCCCTTGATGCTTAAGAATGTGATAACAAAGAAATGTGCTAACTGGAGCAATCAACTATTTTTTTAATAACCATGAAACTTTCAGACACAAAGATGACAGGAAGAATAGAAATGTTTTGTTATTTATATATATATATATTTATAAGGAATTTAATACACATTACTGTTGATTCACAAACTGGTCCCCATACATGAAGGGTTTAAAGAGAGACCCAAGAAGGAGATGGACTACTCCACATTGGTAGGTGCTAGGTTTAATGAGCAAGGGAACTTAACATAGGAAGTTTGTCATAGGTAGTTATAAGAGGAGTAGATCTCTGAACCTGCCAGAATCTTACAGTTTATATAGAGGTTTTCACTGGTTATATATAAAGTCACTTATACATCCAAGTGATCTCAATAAAATACCTCTCAGTGCCACATCCTTACAACAGGTCCAGATGTGATAACACTGGACAGAATGTGTATTCTAAGGGAGAGGGTGAGAACTGCCACCATTTTCCTGGGTTCAACTCTTGGGTTAGCTGGTGGGCAAGTCCTTCCTTTCTATGATCTTCTCCACAATTACTAGGAATAGATTCATAAATTCTAGAAATATTTTTTGAGGTTCACAGTCATTCATTTAAACTTTCCTTCACCTTTTCTTTATTTGTTCAAAAATTATGTAATTTTCCTTGTTAAACATCAGACAAAAACACTAAATTTCATAGTCCCTCCATATATAAGGTAGTGTAGCAGGTGATTTACACAATACATTAAGTTATTAACTTTCACTGGAGCACTGCAAGTTACAGCTTACTATCACTGAGCCTCAAAAAGTTATCAGGATAAAGGAATTATAAATCTAGTCAGAAAAATTCTTACTTTTCCATCATGGAAGAAAAATATCAGGTGATCATCTCCCATAGAGTTCTTTGGATCTCGGAGAGTATGGTACTAAAATATATGAGGCTCAATGTTAGTCACAGTTACCACAGTGTTAAACACACCAAAGCCACTTTGTCTTCATCTAATTCAACTATCCTGAGGATGCTGGGAAAGAGTCTAAAAAATATCTACCAAATTACTGATATACTTTTCCACAGAGAGAGACTTTGATAAGAATAACACGTGGGTCATGTATAGACTCTGGCTTCCTTGATGGCTCAGCAAAAAAGAATCCTTCCACCTGGTCACCTGGGAAGCCCACAACATTGCCCCTAAGTCAGAGGTAATTCACAGTGTCTCTTATACTGGGCAGAATGAGCATTGGGGCATTCTATTTGTCCACTGCCTACAAGTAAATTTCACTTCTGAGTGAGACTCTGATGACAGTGTTCAACGTGATGCTGATGCCAATACATTATGCTATGCAATCTCTAAACTGGGCTCATTTTGTTTTCCTACCTCAGTCAACTGGTAATCAAAAATTCCCTGTGAGGCTATCAGCATTCCAAGTTTGAAGAATTCTTAAAAACATTTCCTTGGGAATCACAATGCTTGCATCTCCAGTTTATATAACAAAACTTCACCTGCTTGAGTGATCATGGACTCTGGTAGACACACAGTTTCAATTAAAACTGAACTAAAATGTACACTCTTTCCTACTTCAAAAAACACTCTAAAATGCATGTTACACAATACCAGATCTTAGTGAACTGTTCTCATTCTTTTCAGAAATACTTTTCTCTGTGGAATATATTCTACATTTGACAGTTTGGGACAAATTAGGAAGCAAGTCCAATCATTTTATATAGTGGCAAAAATCATAGGGAAATGAGGGGTGTATTTAAGTGCCAACTACTACAGCACTCAGGTGAGGGGACTGCAGCATCTTCAACAGAAAATGAGAAGAGAAAAGACAGTCAACGTTTTTTTATAAGAGAAGAGAGTGGCAAGAGGGGATTTTCAGGCATCAAGGACACTCCAGACCCTCCAGATAAAACTATTTCAACATTTCAGAGACCATGTTTTCCTCTTTATTTGTTCAATATCACTTTATAAAAAGACCAGAAAAAGCTGAGAGGACAGCTGACTATGCAGTTTAGCAACTTGAGAGACAATTTTAAGCTTGATTTTGGGCCAATTATTGCCAGTTGTAAGAAAGTAGATATTATATCAATATAGTCACACGTAAAAATCCTTGAATTTCAATGGCTTGAGGAGAGAATTCAAGGCTTGGAGCTGAGCTATTCGTTTGCTTTGAATTACCCCACCCCTCTATTCATGGCTACCCTACCTTGTGGCCTCCAAATTCCTGCTCGTCACAATAAACTGCGATAGAATTGTGTAGTGGTCAAGAGCAACTTTTGCCAAAGAATAACTTACTGCTTGTTTTCCTTTATGTGTGCCATGTTAACTGTGAAACCCCATGCCAGATTAGAATATAATTTTCTATTCTCCTATGAAAAAAAACTGAGCACCAAAAAAAAAAAAAAAATGATTTTTTGGAACTGTGGTGTTGGAGAGGACTCTTGAGAGTCCTTTGGATTGAAAGGAGATCAAACCTGTCAATCATAAAGAAAATCAGTCCTGAATATACATTGGAAGGACTGAAGCTCCAATATTTTGGCCACCTGATACAACAAAAATGACTCATTGGATAAGACCCTGATGCTGGGCAAGATTGAAGGCCAGAGGAGAAAGGGATGACAGAAGATGAGATGGTTGGATGGCATCACTGACTTAATGGACATGAGTTTGAGCAAGCCCTGGGAGTTTTTGATGGGCAAGGAAGCCTGGCATGCTGCAGTCCATGTGGTCGCAAACAGCTGGACATTACTGAGCAACTGAACTGACTGATCCTCCTAATAATCTATTTCTCTGATGCTCCATTGATTAAATCTGGTCCTCTAGTTTGGTGTTCTTTATCAGTTAGAATGGGCTTCCCTGGTGGCTCAGAAGATAAAGAATCTGCCTGCAGTACAATAGACCTGGGTTGGATCCCTGGGTCAGAAATATCCCCTGGAGAAGAGAATGGCTACCCACTCCAGTATTCTTGCCTAGAGAATTCAATGAACAGAGAAGCCTGGCAGGCTATAGTGCAACAAAGAGTTGGACACAACTGAGCACCAAATAATTGATGGTTTTGAACTGTGGTGTTGGAGAAGACTCTTGAGAGTCCCTTGGACTGCAAGGAGATCCAACCAGTCCATTCTGAAGGAGATCAGCTCTGGGATTTCTTTGGAAGGAATGATGCTAAAGCTGAAACTCCAGTACTTTGGCCACCTCATATGAAGAGTTGACTCATTGGAAAAGACTCTGATGCTCGGAGGGATTGGGGGCAGGAGGAGAAGGAGACAACAGAGGATGAGATGACTGGATGGCATCACCGACTCGATGGAGGTGAGTCTGAGTGAACTCTGGGAGTTGGTGATGGACAGGAAGGCTTGGCATGCTGCGATTCAAGGGGTCGCAAAGAGTCGGACACGACTGAGCGACTGAACTGAACTGAACTGAACTGAGTGACTAAGATCGTCTGACTCTAGTTACATAAGCAGAGGGAAATTATTTGAAGGAAAAGCTAGAAATCAGACTTGAGAATTGGTAGTTATTAGTGCAATTCAGATGTGATTGTATCTGATATATTTGTGATGCAAGAATAGTATCATGAGGATTTAGCTGCAAGAACTGAGTGAACTTTAAATATTTTTATGTCCTTATTCATTTCCTTATGATTCATTTCTCAGGAAAAGATGATTCAATTGTCTCACATTTGTTCTTTGTCTAGGGCAGGGGATAGCTTTGTTACATAGACTTCTTTGGGGGAAAGTGAAAGTATCAAAAGAATATCAGGGTGATGTTAGAAAGTGGAAATATATGCTGAATATGTGAGTTACATTAAGTTTAAATATTTGTGCTTTAGAATTCCATTTTCCTGCTCACCATTTTACAGGTCTAAATATAGCCACAAAACCTTAACAAGTTTCAACTTCACTCATCAGGAACAGGTAGAGCTTCTATACTCACCTCTCCCTGTTGTAAAATGCTCATGAGGTGTAAGTTTTATGATCTTCATCATAAAGTTATACAACCTCAGAGGACAGAATCTATATTGCATTCAAGTCTTTCATCTCCACAGTGCTTTACCTGTGGTAGCAGCCTTATAAATATTTGTTGCATTTAAGCACATAAATAATAGTTTAAGCTAGTGACTGAGTATGGCTTCTTATTTGACATCTTTTTACACAATATGGGGAATGTAGTTGTTAGATTACCTGAAGTATGATATTCAGGTAACAATATAATAATTTATTTCACATTCAGGACTTAAAAAAAACAAACAAAAAAACAAATTAGAAAAACACAAAAATTATTTTGAAAAGCAAGGGTCAGAGCAAGGATAGAAAGTTCTTTTCTATGATGATCACTTGAACTTTCTCACTTATGTCATTATTTACATTTTCCCTTTGTTTTTCATTAATTCCCTTATTCAATGAAGACTCTGTTACATGCAAACATATGTGCATGCTAACTCTGTCAGAGATTCCAATTGCTTTCTGAAAACTTGGTCATAACTATAGAGTATATACCTCTTATGAGGTAGCAAAAGCTTGGATTACTGAAATACAGTATCCCCCTCTTCCTTTAATAGAGGATAAACAAACCTTTTTTTTTTTTTTTCCTAAGAAGAGACAAGCACAGAGAAAATTGTGCTAATATTTTGACTACCTGCGTTAGTTATAACGATGTTTGTCAAGAGTTACAATTGGAATGTTTTAAAGTTTGCACCCAAACTGTAATTTGAAAATAAATATCATTTTTCTTTCTTTCTTTTTTTTTTTTTTTTTGCCAAGAGATAAACCTCGTATTTTCAAAAGTACAAAGTATTTAGGTTTAAGGATTCAGTGTGGGAGTGTGTATAGAAATTGAAGCCTCTCATCACCTGTGGACCCTACAAAGCCAAGCCCTATGCACAGATACTGACAGTATCTATTTTGCCAAGTATTTCCTTATAGAGCTTCCAAGAAGCAAATATCCCCTCACAGTAAGAAATTCTCTGTTCTGGGCTGGTCTGCAGTCAAATTGGGATGCATTTTCTTGTTTATTCTCCCACATTGCAAAGGATACCCTGAGGTACATAAGAAGAAGATTCCGATGGTTTTACCATCTCAGTTGATTATGGCTCTTTCCATTACCTCAAAACGGGTCTGTTTCTCTTTTACCATCACCCACCACTCCTGCTACATTGTCCTGATTTCCATTAGTTGACAAGCAAGTTCATTTCAACCACAGGACTCGTTCCTTTTCTGCTTCCTCTGTATCCCTCTGTTTGGAGATGTACATATGTCTGTTTCATCTTAAAATGTGGTGCACCCTCCATGCTATTAATATCTCCCCAGAAAGACCTTTCCTGGCCACATTTTCTAATTTTGGCTTTCTAAACAATACCCCATTTCCTTGGGATATTTATTTATTTAATGTCCAGGCAATAATAGATGCTTCTTTAACCATGGCCTTACCTGTCTTCATAGGGCATAGTACTTTTCACATGGAAATATTAATAAAAGCTAACGCATAGAATTTCTTATTATTTTCTAGACTCTGTTCTTATCACTTAACTCATTTGATATTTGAAACAATCCTGTAGCTTATTTAACTCAATTTCCTTTTCCTACAGATGAGGAAACAGGTACAGGGAAGTTATATCAGGTTTCTCCACACACATATATCATAAGTGAATTTATCACATAAATGCATCCTAAGGCAGTTAAGATCCAGAGGCTGTCGTCTCAAATGTGGTCTCAATTACTTTTCTTTAGTTGTGACTCAAAAATATTTATTGATGCATGAATGAACAAAGAATGTATGACAGGTTGAGAATAAACAACATTTGCAACTATTTTCTATATATATTAAATTAAGAATCCACCTTCCAGCACAAGGGACATGGATTTGATCCCTTGTCTGGGAAGTAAGATCCCACATGCCCCAGGGCAACTAAAGCTGTTTTTAGTTATTCAGTTGTGTCCCAGCTCTTTGAGACCCACTGGACTGTAGCCTGCCAGGCTCCTCTGTGCATGGGATTTTTTCAGGCAAAAATATACTTGCCCAGAATACACTTCAGAAAATACTGACATGATTGCCTTTTTCTTTTCCAGGGGATTTCGCTGACCCAGGGATTGAGCCTACATCTCCTGTGTCTCCTGTGAAGCAGGGGATTCTATACATGCTGAGCCATTGGGGAAGCCCTCATACATGATAAAGCATAAATTTATACCATAGAGATAATTAATGTATAATTCTAAGTCAACTTAGAACTATATTATTATAGAAGTTTTTGTATCTGGCATGGTTCAATTTAGAGTTGTTCAGTTGATAGTTTTTAGTTAAAATTTAGAATCATTAAATATTAATGAAAATTTATCTTAAATATTAACTTCAACCCCTAGGCATGTATTCTGTGCTGGGATGCCCAAGAGGGAGGTAATGGCTGCTTGATGCAGGTAGCAGCAATTTCATGCATTCCCTGAAGCCTGTTAAAATGTTGGCAGGTGCTAGCTAAGAGACAATACTTAGATACTTCAATATCAATTTTGTTAATGTAGGATATTTAATTATTTACCTTAAAATGCTATTTTTTACATGCAGCGTCTGTGGAAAATTAGTGAAGGAAGTACAAATGGAAAAGCATATGGTTATTTGCAGAAATTGTGAGTGCTTTCCTTACACTGACTATGGTAAAGACTCCTGCATAAGGAAGGGGGTGTCTGGTAGAAGAGTAGACGAGGTGCCCTTTAGGAAACCAGAGGTAGCTGTAGTAGTGGAGCTTCTCCCGACCTTGGAAAGAAACACTTCATCTAAGATTTTGGGGTGAAAAAGCAAGGATGTCAAAAACCCCATGAAATGCTCAAGTGAGGAACTGCAATGTGAAAGCAAAGTTCATCAAAGTAAAACCAACAAGAGCAATACTCAGCAATAAGCATGGATTAAGAGATATAATTAATAAAACATGACTCATACACAGTACTCTATATAAAATGGGCTTCACATGTGGCACTAGTGGTAAAGAATCTGCCTGCCAATGCAGGAGAAGCAGGAAGTGAAGGTTTGATTCCTGGGTCAAAAAATCTCCTGGAGGAGAGTATGACAACCCACTCCAATATTCTTGCCTAGAGAATCCCATGGATAGAGGACCCTAGCAAGCTACAGTCTATTGAGTCGCAGAATAGGACATGATTGAGTGACTGAGCACAGCACAGCATATATATAAAGTAGATAATTATTAATAATAAGAATCTACTGTATAGCACAAATAATTCTACTCAATACTCTCTAAAGGCCTATATGGGAAAAGAATCTAAAAAAGAGTGGATATATGTATATGCAAAACTGATTCACCTTGCTGTACACCTGAAACACACAACATTGTAAATCAAATCTACTTCAATAAAGACATTTTTAAAAGATGCTAAACTAAAAAATAAAAATCCCCACAAACTAAAGGACCTAATATCAGTCACAAAGTGGGAGAATTTTAGGACAAATCAGTGGCTTGACAATGTCCCAATGGAAAAGGCAAAATATCAGCAATGGAGAAAAAGAGTTTACTAGTTTATAGGGGATCTATTCTGGAATAAGTGTGGAATGTATTTTTCTGAAACTTCCAGGAATAGATCTCTTTACACCTTCACGTATGTGAGTGCACTTGCAGACAAGATTTCCTTACTAGGCAGTCAAGGAACCACTCAGTCAGGGGCAAGATAAACAGTCAGTCAAGGAAGTGGAAAACATGCATGGAGAAATCTCTGTCAAGTCTGGATCTTCCAGTGGAAATTAAATCATGAAAGACCAAGTAGAGATACAGAATATTTTAAAAAAATATATTAAATTATAATAAATAAGAAAGGAAGAAAATATAATGGCTGAAGAATAGAAAATAAAGAACAAAATTAGAAACTCACAAAGAATATTGAAATAGCATAAAAAACAAAGGTGCAGGAGATAGAGTTTAAGGCTTCAGGTAATGAAAACCCAAGGCCAGTGGCATGAAAAGGAAAAAAAAAAAAAAAAAAAAAAAAACTAGAGAAGGAGTCAGAACAGATGTGTCTTGGAGATGGGTGTCCAAAGGAACAAAACCTTGCAAAGAGTAAATTAATAATAATAATAATGATGATGATGATTATGATGATGATAAGTGAGGAAAAAGAAATGAGATTTGGAAGTTGATGTATAAGATGGTTGGATGGCATCACTGACTAAATGGATATGATTTAGAGCAGGACCTGGAGTAAGTGATGACAGGGAAGCCTGGAATGCTGCAGTCCATGGGGTTGCAAAGAGTCGGACATGATTGAGTGTTTGAACTGAAAAGAACTTGGAGGTTGAAGTATATTTCAGGGAAAAAAAGATGCAGTTCCCATTGTGAAGTTGGAGAAACGAAAGATCAGGACTATGCTCTGAAAGTATATTCAACTGAAAGGAAACTGCAGAAGCAGTTCTGAGACAAGCCCAGATAATGAAATAGCAATTGAAAAACTAAGGAAATAGTTTGACGAAGGAACATCATAGACTTCTTATCATCTTCAACAAGAAAACCAGCAAAAACTTCACTCCAAATTATGAAGGGACAAAGCAGGTTTTTGAAATGAGTATTATTTTGTAGTTCAAAAATAAATCCATTCTTAAAAAAAAAGAACAAATGCTTAAAAAAAAATTTCTATTAAACAAATTAAAAATCCATTCTATTATTGATGTCTTTCACTTGTTTATAAAATGTGTAATGAATTAAAACAATAATTATTTGCTCTTCAGTACTGTATCTTTAAAATAAGAGAAATATTTTTGGTAGCACTGTTATGAAAAAAAGATAAATATACTATTTTCCAAAGTCACATGCATGGACAAAGAAAAACAAAACAAAACATTAACTGGCCTGTTTTCTAGATGTAGGATCAAGGTTTTGGATTTGAGTACCTGCCCACTAGTTTGAAATCTCCATCATCTCTCTTGTGTAAATCACATCCAAAAATGAATTCTAGAGACTTTCATAGTCATTTTTTTTTTTTAATGGAGAGAGACATAAATCTATTTGCAGAGTTGTCTTAGTGCAAAATGCTTCTGTTTTTGTACAACTCCATTCTTTTTCAGCTTTTGTGCACTCACTTAATAAGCAACTTTTTAGTGACTTACCTGGTTTGTATTTGAAAGCATTCAATTAATTTTTATGGAATTTCTGACAATCATAATTGGATTGGTGCAACATTTAATTAAATTATGTAAACATAATATCTGACATATCTGGACCGAATAGGCTTAGAAATGACAAAATCTATCTTAATGAGCATAATATTTGTGGGAACAAATATTCATAGGTTTTTAGAGAGTAATCTACCAACTGTATGTGTTTATCAGACTTTGGGCTAAGTTGATAAATTCCATGGTTGAATAGTAGAATGTTGATTAATCCTGGAAAATTTTAAGTAGGCTTTATTTAAAATAAATTCCTCAGTTATAATGGTCAATCACAGGTATCTGATGACTATTGATTATGTTGCTCATGACTGTATGTAGCTCACATTTGAAGTATCTCCCACTGCACTGGCCTCTGAAGACTAGTATAATACACTTTCCCCAAATATACCACTTCACAAAGTTCATATTGAGCTTAAAGCATTTGAAGAACATCAGATATAGGAAGCATCTCTTTTTTTAATATAAATTTATTTATTTTAATTGGAGGTTAACATTTTCTTTTTCTTTTTCTTTTTTCCCAGATTTCTGTTGTTGTTCAGTCTCTCAGTTATGTCTGATTCTTTGTGACTCCATGGAGTGCAGCATGTCAGGCTTCTCTGTCCTTCACTATTTCCCAAAGTTTGCTCAAATTCATGTCCACTGACTCAGTGACGCCATTCAGCCATCTCATCATCTGTCATCTCCTTCTCTTGTGCCCTCAATCTTTCCTAGCATCAGAGTCTTTTCCAGTGAATTGGCTCTTCACATCAGGTAGCCAAAGTATTGGAGCCTCAGCTTCAGGATCAGCCCTTCCAATGAATATTCATGGTTGATTTCCTTTATCATTGACTGGCTTGATCTCCATGCTGTCCAAGGGAATCTCAAGAGTCTTCTCTAGCACCACAGTTCGAAAGCATTAATTCTTCAGTGCTCAGCCTTCTTTATGGTCCAACTCTCACATCCAAACATGAATACTGGAAAAATCATAGCTTTGACTATACAGATCTTTGTCAGCAAAGTGATTTCTCTGCATTTTAATATGCAGTCTAAGTTTGTCATGGCTTTTCTTCCTGAAGATAAGAAGTAAAAATTTTGCCTATCAAAAATGCCCTCCTTATATCCGAAAAAAGAAACAATCTTCTGTAGGAGTCATAGACAATAGAATTCTGTACAGTTATTAGTCAAATCATTCTTATCTTCCTTTATCTTGCTCACATAGTTTAGTTACTTTTTCACATTAATGTCCCTTTGTTAAACATATATAGAAATGTTTAGATTTTGTTACTTCTTTTGATCTTCTTTTCCTTATGAGGATCCCTATATCACAGAAAACATATACATATGTCTGCTTTTCCCCTGTTAATCTTTCTCTTGTCAGTTTAATTCTCAGATAAAGTCAAAAAAGTAGGCTAGAAGTAAAATCTCCCTCCTCCACCCTCGTTGTTTTATCAGTCGGAGTTTAAGAGCAAGATATCTTAGATTAAAAAATATATCTTGAATTCAAGTCCCAAACTTGCCACTTATTAGCTGTGTGATTTTTAGTAAATTCCTTCACATCTTCACTTCTCAGATTCCTCAACAATAATGGAAATAATAACATATATTTTTCAGATTGTTGCTAAATTAAATAAAATCAAAGTACAATGGGTTTAATTTAATATCAGGTACAAAACACAAAATTAAAAATATGGTAGCTTTAGTTAGCTTAATTTAATTATATTAAATTAAATATATTTAATTACACTGTTTAATTAATTATACTTGACAGTATAATTAATAATACCTACAATATAATACCTATATAATACCTATAATCTATAATACCTTCTTTTATTGGAGTTATCTTTATTTCTATATTTTTTACATACCCATCAAGCTTGGAAAGGCTTCCCTGGTGACTCAGATGGTAAAGAATGTGGGAGGCTCAGGTTCAATCCCGGGTCAGGAAGATTCCCGGAAGAAGAAAATGGCTATCCAATCCAGTATTTCTGTATGGAGAATTCCATGGATAGAGGAGCCTGGTTTGCTAGAGTCCATGGGGTCACAAAAAGTGGGATATGACTGAAAGACCAACACAGGCAAGCTTGAAAAGGTGTAAGATATATGCTTTTACTCCTCATATTCTTTCTATTTAAAGTATCTTTCTATTAATTCTTGCTTAATTTCATTACCTTCTCTCACTCTATCAACAATATTTTAATACTCTTGGCTAATTCAACCTCTTTCCATTTATTTGGCAAGGCATGTTATTTCCTATCAATGTGTTGAGAAAAGTCACCTTAAGTCATTTTCTGTTATAGATGTCATTGAAGTGGGTGATACAAAATCCACCCAACATATTCAATGGATGAGGAATTAAATATTTATTTTAAGAAAAATCAGAAATTTAATAGAAGGCAAGCATGAGAGATTATCTTTGAGATATTTAGAGTAATAGTGTATGAGCAAAGTTGAACGACAGGAGTAAAATACTCAGATAAGGATGTGTAGTTTTCAAGCCACTGCCAAAGGATTATTCAAAAGACATTATTTTGCAGGAAGCATTACATGAGCATTGTTCAGTTTCTAACTATAAGCACAATCCTCTGCTCTAAGGTGTGCATTAGACGCCCTGGTCACATTCCAAACCTGTAAAAATTGGCCTTATTGCTGCAGTAAAAGCATACCCAGAGACCAAAATAATTTTAAGTTCAGTAAATATAGTAGATATAAAACAATGATTTTCTTCAGTATAGAAATAGGAAAACTAAAAATGCTGTAATTCAAGTCTATAAAAATCATAAAAAGAACCAGAGTCATGGGAGCTGGAAGTGTTTCCTCACATGCCAGAGCATTCAGGCTAGAAGCATTTTCCCTTTAAAAACTTGAAAGAGATCATTTCAAGGTAAATAAAACAAGTTCCACTGTAATGGAAAGTAAATTTATGAAAATTATTATCCTGAAAAGTAATGAGTGATAAGACCAGAAATATAAATCACATTCTCAAGTCTGTTACTAAGACTACTTGCATAAATAACTTAAAAGTTTGCTCTTCTTCCTTCTCTCTTTCTTGCTCCCGTTTTCCTCTCTCTCTCTCATTATACTTCCCTCATAGATAGCTTGTAATCAATATAAATCATTATTATTCTTATTGAGTTATACATAAACAGGAATTTGACTGCTAAAAAAAATCTCTCAATAGGACAAAAAATGGTTTAATGGAAAATTGGAAAGGCTGAACCACTATTCAAGTTTTACATATGTTCTCTGAGAATGTAGGAACATTGCACTATAATTAATAGAGCTAATGTGTCATTTCCAATATATATTAGTTGTGTGGTCTTATAAATCTTACCTTGCTTATCTTCAAAATGGCAGAAAAATAAAAAATTTTCTCAAGTTATATTACTTAAATAAATGAGGTGGTAAACTACCCAACATACTTGTTACACGTTTATTACAGGCAAAGATTTTGATAAATGATAACTGAATTGTTTTGATCAATATCACTATTGTATTATAATTTATATGATAAAAGGAAGTAAAATTAAGCTGAGTTTATGTTTGAAAATCCAGCTGATTTTGGCTTTCAACATATGGCAAGTGCTACAAACTTTACTGTAGTTAGTAATCTCACATTTTGTACCATTTATTCAGGTGGAATCAACTAGATCATCACAGAAAACTCAGCCAAATGCGACAAAAATATGTATATGTAGACAAGAGTCAAACATATGTACATAATTTTTTCCTATATCAAATACCAGTGTTCATTAGATACTAGCCTACATGACAGTAGAAAGACCTCAGGAACTAAATAATAGTTATGGCACAAAAAATTTCAAAAAAAAAAAAAATTCTAAACCTATCACACTTCAGGGTCTCCTAAAGCAGGGGCTAGATCTCACATCTGTAACCTATATGGATACAGATAAAAATGCAGAGCTATGTGGGAAGTTTTTTAGGCAATATAATAAAGGCAGGCCATTAACTAAACTTCCCTGATGGCTCAGCAGTAAAGAATCTGCCTGCAGTGCAGGAGATGCAGGAAATGCAGGCTGAATCTCATGTTCAGGAAGATCCTCTGCAGGAGGAAATAGCAACCCACTTCAATATTCTTGCTTGGAAAATTCCATGGACTGAGAAGCCTGGCTGGCTACAGTCCATGGAACTGCAAAGAGTTGGACACATCTGAGCAACTAAGTCCTGTCATTAACTAATTCTTTGGGAAATATATAATCTTATGGGAAAAAAATAAGAACTTATGGCATTAAAAAGTAAAAGAAAAATCCGTGTGTGTGTGTATATATATGACTAGCCAGAATATATTATTTAATGTGTGATAAGCCATTGAAACAATATTCAATATGTATTTTAAAAATTGGCTAACTCATCTGATGAGTATGTGGGACATAAAGCTCTACTGCAATATTTGAAAGGAATAAGAGAAAAGCTCATGCATAAGCTGAATTGAAGGTTTGGCCAAGTTTACTATTTAAAATCCTAAAAGATAATGTTGTTAACCAATACAGTATTGTAAAGTAAAATAAAAATAAATAAATAAATAATGAAAAAAAAATGCTGCACTCAATATGTCAGCAAATTTGGAAAATTCCACTGTGGCTCAGGACTTGAAAAGGTCAGCTTTCATTCCAATCCCAAAGAAAAGCAAGCCATGAAATTTAAAAAAAGAAAATTTTGTTCCCAGGTGGTACTAGTGATAAAGACCTTGCCTGCCATTGCAGGAGGCATTAGAGACTCGGATTTGATCTCTAGGTTGGGAAGATCCCCTGGAGGGGAAAATGACAACCCACTCCAGTATTCTTGCCTGGAGAATCCCATGGAGTGAGGAAACTGGTGGGCTACAGTTCACAGGTCACAAGAGTTGGACATGACTGAAGCAAGTTAGATTGCATGCATGCATGCTCCATGGAAGAAAATCTATGAAAAATCTAGACAGCATATTAAAAACCATGGGCATCACTTTTTTGACAAAGGTCTGTACAATCAAAGATATGTGTTTTCCAATAGTCATGTACAGATGTGAGAGTTGGACCATAAAGAAGGATGAGTGCTGAAGAATTGATGCTTTCAAGTTGTGGTGCTGGAGAAGACTCTTGAGAGTCCCTTGGACAGCAAAGAGATCGAAACCAGTGAATCCTAAAAGAAATTAACCCTGAATATTCCCTGGAAGGACTGACACTGAAGCTGAAACTTCAATATTTTGGCCACCTGAAGTTAATAGCTGACTCATTGCCATACATCAACATGAATGGATACTTGGTATGGTACATCCACTTAATGTTAGTTATCCTCATGGTTGTACACTAGCTGTGAATTTTAACAAGATTACATTTCATATGTTCACTTGTATTTAGATGTCCTCTTTTGTGAAGAAACTTGTCTAATTTTTATTAGGCTTGGTTTTGTCTTATTGATTTATAGTAGAGTTTTATAAATGCTGGGTTCTATCTTTGAGAGTTTTTACAAATATCTTCTCTTAGTTAATCAACTGTATGTATTGTATATAAAACTTACATATATAACATTCTAGTGAATTATGAAAAATATATACATACTACCTCATAACCAATACTGAAATCAAGATATATAATGATATGTAGCATTCCATGTTTATAAATATCACAATTTGTTTATTTATAATCTCTTGATGCTTCCTTATATTGGATTCCACTTTTAGTTATTTTGAATAAAGATCCAATTGTAAAGTTAAAAAAAAAAAAAAAGACCCTGATACTGGGAAAGATTGTGAGCAGGAGGAGAAAGAGGTGACAGAGATGATTTAATTGCAATGACATCACTGGTCAACGGGCATGAGTTTGAGCAAACTCCAGGAGATAATGAAGAACAGGGAAGCCTGGAGCGTTACAGTCCATGGGGTCACAAAGAGTCAGACACGACTTAGCAACTGAACAGCAACAATGCTTGTGAGTTGTTCTAATTACACCTACCTGATCCAGAAGATACATTTTCCATCATTCTAAATCAGGACTCACAAGGCACCAAGTGGGTAAATGGGAAGAAGAAATTTACTTATTTGTAACAACTTTCATGTACTAGTAGAAAGAACTCTTCTTGGTTCATTAGAAGTACAGAGCGAAATCACTATTTCAACTTTCTCAAGGGCTGAATTTCCAAGGAGCATGACTCATCAATTTCACTTGAGAAACACTGTTATAAAGAATAATCAGTACCTGATTTCTCAGATCAAGGGCTCCACAACAATGTGTCCTGTAATAGAGGAAGTATGTTGGAGTTGTATGAAATTAAAATATTTTGTAAGAGCTTGAAATTGTACAAAATATCTGGGGTGGAGTCAGAGAAAAGAGGAATAGACTTGATCTACATTTTACCAATGAAGAAAATTGATATTGGTGAATCAAGAAAGCAGATTTCAGTATAGTGTAAAAATTTTCAGGATATATTAAAGAGTCTTTCTTTCAGTGAAGTGTTACTCGATCATGGCAAAGCAATAGAGGAAGCTGAAACAGCAGTGGCATATATATGGCACAACCACTCCTTTTCTTCTGCTCTGTCTAGTATAGGTGCAATTAATTGAATATAATTCTTCTATTTTCCAATTTAATTTAGATGAAGCAAAAATGTTTCTTAGTGCAGCATTATAGCACTAAATAAAGTGGATTAAATTTGGCATGCAAAGTAAAATTTATTTGCTGTACTGGAACTAAGTGATCTCTGTCTCTTTAAATTTGAAGATTTATAAGTCAATATCTAGGATGATTTTAAAAACATACAAGGTATAATTTTTTTCAATTCTAGTTATCACCCTTCTGCAAATGAACTTTGAAATCCAGAGGGCTTCACTGTAAAACTATTTCTCCCCAAGTGTCAAAATACTAAGAAGTATTTTCACATTCTTCTCAGCAGATTTTAATCATATGCCAGGATGTTAATAGGACTGAACTTTCTAAAATAAAACAGAATTTGATAAAAACATTACCCTATGAGGAGAATATTTAGTGACCTGTAATATAATATAGATATAATTTTACTGGACTTGCAAATGTAATACATGGGGACATGGAAAATTATGTTTTAACAAGTGCTATAAAAAAGATATGTACTTATCAAAATCAGCTTACTGAAAGGATGAGAAATAGAAGACAAAAAATATTTTATCTATTCCAAATCTTATTTTAAGACATTAAGATCATGCAGTGGGACTTTCCTGATGGTCTAGTGGCTAAGACTCTGAGTTCCCAATGCAGGGAGCCCAGGTTCAATCCCTGGTCAAGAAACTAGATCCTATATGCCACAGTTAAAGGGTTTCATGCTGCAAGGAAGATCCAAGATCCTGTATGCCACAACTAAGACCTGGTGTAGCCAAATAAATAAATATTTAACAAATAATAAATAAATAATGATTATATGGTGCTCAAAACATAAAAATTCAAATAATTGTCCTAGTAACATAGGATGTTATTGATGCATTAAAATAATCATTTTTAAAAACTTTAGAATGCATCAGGACACTATTTTTACTAGATAATGACAAAGTCATTAATCTTACAATTTTCATGATCAGTTAAACCTACTTTGATGTACATAGTTAAATATTCCATTTTGTGTTAATTACATATTGCTGTATAGTAAATTATACCAGAATAAGCATTTTATTATCTCATAACTTCTGGGAGCCACAAGTTTCAGGTATCACTTAGCTCAGTCATCTGACTCAAGTCTCTGACAAGACTTCAATCAAAGTGTCAACTGGAACTGTGATTTCATCTGAAGGGTCAACTGGAGTAGTCTATTTCTGAGTTCACCTGTGTGATTTTTGGGAAGATTCAATTCCTTGTGAACTGTAGAACTGATCCTTTATTACACACCGGGGCTTCTCATGTGTAGACCTCTCCACAGGTTGCCTCACAACATATCAACTGGCTTGACTCAGATTCAGTGAGAGAGAGAATAAAATATGAATTATAAAAGTGTTTTATCAATATTGCTTGTTACCTAAGCAAAGTTTAACAAGGTTCTCATACTTTTCATAGAATTATGGAAAAAATTGGTGTTAATTTAAAATTCATAAACTCTACATTTGAAAAGACCCTGATGCTGTGAAAGATTGAAGGCGGGTGGAGAAGGGGACGACAGAGAATGAGATGGTTGGATGGCATCACTGACTCAATGGACATGAGTTTGTGTAAACTTGGGAGGTGGTGATGGACAGAGAGACCTGATATGCTGCAGTCCATGGGTTCGCAAAGAGTCGGACTCGACTGAGCAACTGAACTGAGTTGAACTGAACTGAAACTCTATTTGGTTTAAAAATCTAGTTTATTTATAAGAGCAATATCCAGTGTAAGAGTTCCAGGATAAGAAAGGTAGAATTTGTCCTCTTGTGCATCTTGTTCCACTAATTGTATGCTACATTAAGGCATTTGCTCACCTGATTTTCTAATTTAGAAATGTATTAAATTAGGGTTTCAAGATGGTTACAAGTTGTAAATGACCTTGAAAATAATCAAGTCGGATTTCAAGTACATTGAAATGCTTGAAAGATTACTCTTGCTGTGGAATTGATATAGTTGAGTACTTCAAGTAATAAACAACAACAACAAAACCCCAAAACAAATACATTTTTGAAATTTTCGGTTTGAAAGTTGTAATTAAAGCACTGTTTACTATCATTTCTAATATTGCAGCTTCAAATACTAGTCTAATTATACTTCTGTTTTAAAATGACTTTTTATATCTTCTGAATATATATATATTTTTTCTCTGTCAAGTGCTGTTGATGACATGCAGACTCTTGGAGAGAATATTAGTTTTGGATACCAAAGGAATTTGGTTAACATCTAAAATTAACTGGTGTTATTTCCATAGATTTTAGCAAGTTGCTTAACCTTTTTAGTCCTACCTTTCTTTATAAATAAATGGGGTTAATAACATCTCACAAGAGAGATATGATATTTAATGAGAAAATATATTTTAATGTTATAGAATTACACTTCTTATCTAGTGGTATCACTATGAATAAAGATCCTTTTCTTCATTTGACTATTTATGTATTAGAATACATCATCTGAGTATTCAAGTGTATCTGAATATTTAAGTAAGCAGATGAGGACAAATATCCTAGGATATTGCCTATATGCGAAATAAAAAAGTGATGCAAATAAACTTGTTTATAAAGCAGAAATAGATTCACTGACAGAAAAAAAACAAACTTATGTTTACCAAAAGGGAAAGAGGAATGGGGGATAAATTAGGAGTTTAAGGTAGATAAACTCTTAATAAACTAGATAATCAACTTGGACCTATTATATAGCAAAAGAAACTATACTCAATATCTTGTAATAACTTATAATTTAAGAGAATTAAAAAAGTATGTATATATATTTATAATAATCATTTTGCTGTAATCTGAAATTAACACAATATTATAAATCAACTACATTTATTTATTTATTAAAGAAATGAAAGAGCCAGGCTAATGGAAAATTCAGGAGGACAATGGGCAAGTTCAAGCAGTTCACTCTTGTTTTAGAAGTAATAATGTACAAAGTGTCAGAGTTCAGTATCCAGCACTCATGGAAGACCCTAGAATAAAAAGTGATTCTAATATATATGACAGTATATATTTGAGAAAGGACATATTTTAATTTTCAGAAAATTTAAGAAATTATTTGTTATTTGTTAATTTATTTAAAAACTTCTTTTACCTCTGTCATTTTGGGACCTATTTATTGAATTAAATATATTTGTGGTTATTTTATATTTCTTTTAAATAAATGTGTTTCCAAAATGTTTGAGAGATCCTAATGTTTTTTCTAATTTTTTAAACTCTACCTGTATCAATCTTGACAATTCATACTATAGATAAAGGAAGAGGGTAAAAATAATATTTATCAAATGTCCTACATCTTGTAGCCTTTTAGTTGTAATGTATGTTTTGTAACATTTTAGTCCCAGGTGGCACTAAGGGTAAAGAATCCTCTTGACAATGCAGGAAATGCAAGAGACATGGATTTGTTCCCTGGGTAATGAAGATCTCCTTGAGTAGGGAATGGCAACCAACTCCAAGATTCTTGCCTGGAAAACTTCATGGACAGAGAAGAATGGCTGGTTATAGTCCATGGGACCACAAACAGTCAGACATGACTGAGTGACTGAGCAACAGCAACGGAGTAAATGTACAGTTTTAGAGCAAGCACTAAATTTAAAGTCAGATGATTAACAATACAGTGAAACAGAGAAAAACAACAGAATAGGAAAGACTAGAGATCTCTTCGAGAAAAGTAGAGATACCAAGGGAATATTTCATGAAAAGATGGGCACAATAAAGGACAGAAACAGTGAGGACCTAACAGAAGCTGAAGAGATTAAGAAGAAGTGGCAAGAATACAGAGAAGAACTGTACAAAAAAGGTCCCAATGAACCAGGTAACCACGATAGTGTGATCACTCACCTAGAGACATGGGAGCAGCAGACAGGAGTCAGTGGTGGCACAGGAAGTAGTTTTGCAGAGAGGGTAGATGGAGGGGACTGCAGGGAGGGAGGCTATGAAGCACTCTGTGCCCTGTTCAGTAAGGCCAGGCTCACTAGGCCTGGACAATAATACAGAGAAGCCAGAGAAGAGAAGGTTGAGGGCCAATTTCAGAGGTCATGGACCATGCAGGCAGTGGATCGACCCCAGGGAAGGTAGGAACAGCAAATAGGTGGAGGAGCCTATCACTTCTGGATGTTCTCCAACATGGGCTCCAGGATCCCCTGGACCCTCTTCCTGGTGACTCCAGCAGGACCTCTGCCTCTGCCCCTGGGCAACATATTGACCAACACCCAATAGCCAGTGAAGGTTTACACACTCAACAAGGACCAGCAGTGGGACAACCAGGGTGCCAAGCATGTCATCCAGCTACGTGGAGCAACTGAAAGACATGTCCCTGCTAGACAGGGCCTGAAAAAAATGTGATCCACTGGAGAAGGGAATGTCAAACCACTTCAGTATTCTTTCCTTGAGAACCCCATGAAAAGGCAAAAAGATATGACATGGAAGGATGAGCCCCCCAGGTTGTAGGTGTCCAATATGTTACTGGGGAAGAGTGGAGATATAGCTCCAGAAAGAATGAAAAGGCTACACCAGAGCAGAAATGGTGCCCAGTTGTGGATGTGTCTGGTGATGAAAGTAAAGTCTGATGGTGTAAAGAACAATATTGCATAGGAATCTGGAATGTTAAGTCCATGAATCAAGGTAAATTGGAAGTGGTCAAAAAGGAGATAGCAAGAGTGAACATCGATGTTTTAGGTATCAGAACTAAGATGGATGGGCATTGTTGAATTTAATTCAGATGACCCATTATATGTACTACATGGGCAAGAATCTCTTAGAAGAATTGGAGTAGCCTTCATAGTCAACAAAAGAGTCTGGAATGCAGTACTTGGATGTAATCTCAAAAACGATGGAATAATCTCGGTTCGTATCCAAGGCAAACCATGTAGCATCATAGCAATCCAAGTCTATGCTCAACCACTAATGCTGAATAAGCTGAACTTGAATGGTTCTATGAAGATCTACAAGATCTCCTAGAACTAACACCAAAAAAAAAAGTGTCCCTTTCATCATAGGGGACTGACATACAAAAGTAGGAAGTCAAGCGATACCTTAAATAAGAGGCAAATTTGGGCTTGGTGTACAAAATGAAGCAGGACAAAAGCTAACAGAGTTTAGCCAAGAGAATGCACTGGTCATAGCAAACACCCTCTTCCAACAACACAAGAGAGGACACTACAAGTGGACATGACCAGATGGTCATTACCTAAATAAGATATCCTGGAGTGTTAAAGCAAGTGGGCTTTAGGAAGCATTAGTACAAACAAAGCTAGTAGAGGTGATGGAATTCCACTTGACCTATTTCAAATCCTAAAATATGACGCGATTAAAGTGCTATCTGCAATATGCCAGCAAATTTGGAAGACTCAATGGCCACAGGACTAGAAAAAGTTTTCATCCCAATCCAGAAGAACTGTGATGCCAAAGAATGTTCAAAGTGTTGGTTGCTCAGGCATTTCCATCTCTTTCAACCCCATAGACAGTTCCATAGTAGGCCAGGTATTCCTCTGTCAATGGAATTCTGTAGGCAAGAATACTGGAGGTGGTTGCCATTTCCTTCTCCAAAGAAGGTTCAAACTACCAGATACTTGTGATCATTTCACATGCTAGCAAGATAATGCTCAAAATCTTTCAAACTTATCTTTCAAGCTACTCTTATCAGTGCATGAACTGAAAATTCCAGATGTACAAGTTGAATTTAGAAAAGACAGAGGAACCAGAGATCAAATTGCCAAAATCCACTGGATTTAAGATAAAGCAAAAGAATTGCAGAAAAAACTATCTACTTCAATTTCATTGACTATGTTAAATAAAGCCTTTGACTGTGTGGATCACAACAAACTGTGGAAAAATCTAAAAAGATGGGAATATCAGACCAGTTAACCTGCCTCCTGATAAATCTGTATGGAGGTCAAGAAGCAACAGTTATACCCTGACATGGAACAATAGACTGGTTCAAAATGTCAAGGCTGTATATTGTCACCTGTTTATTTAACTTACATGCAGAATACAGCGTGAGAAATGCCAGGCTGGATGTACTACAAGCTGGAATCAAGACTGCCAGGAGAAATATCAACAACCTCAGATATGCAGATGGCACTAATCTAATGGCAGAAAGTAAAGAGGAACTAAAGTGTCTCTTGATAAAGGTGAAAGAGTAGAGTGAAAAAACTGGCTTAAATTCAACATTAAAAAATTAAGATCATGGCATCTGGTCCCATCACTTCATGACAAATAGATGGAGGAAAATGAAAACAGTGGCAGACTCTTTTCTTGGCCTCCAAAATCACTGTGGACAGTGAATGCAGCCATGAAGTTAAAAGACACTTGCTCCTTTGTAGAAAAGCTATGACCAACCTAGACAGTATATTAAAAAGCAGAGACATCACTTACCTGAAAAAGGTCCATATAGTTAAAGGTATGGTTTTTCCAGATGTCATGTATGGATGTGAGAGTTGGACCATAAAGAAGCTGATCACCAAAGAACTGATGCCTTCAAACTGTGGTGCTGAAGAAGATTCTTGAGAGTCCCTTGGACAGCAAGGAGATCAAACCAGTAAATCCCAAAGGAAATCAACCCTGTATATTCATTGGAAGGACTAATGCTGAAGCTGAAGCTCCAATATTTTGGCCAAATAATGTAAATAACTAATTGTAAAAGACCCTAATGCTGGGAAAGATTGAGGACAGAAGGGGTGATAGAGTATTAGAGAACAGGATGGCTTCACTGACTCAGTGGACATGAATTTGAGCAAACTTCAGGAGATAGTGTAGGATAGGGAAGCCTGGCAAGCTACAGTCCATGAAGTAGCAAAGAGTCAGACAAGACTTAGCAACGAAACAACAACAAGAGCGTGTAGGTTCTAACCCAAGGTCTATAACTAACTAATTGAAGAACTTGCACATGCAGATTTAGTTATTCTGTCTAGGTTCTATTCATATATGTTCATTAAAAATTGGAAGCAAACACAAGAATAGGATAGGAGAGTCTTAAAATTGCACTGCTAGAGTTCTTGCTAATTAGTAAGTGAAATTATTGCACTCTAACCTGTATATACTATGATAGATGAAAGAAAAATAGTTATTTCTATCCTAGTGAGGAACTGTGGGATGAATGCTTTAACATGTGACTGAATGTTAGAATGTCACTATAAGAAACTTGATATACTGAACGTATTATATTCAATGTGACTTTAGATTGAATATAAAAATAATTTATTACTAGAAAGCATTTATTATGAAATAATGCAACAGCTACTACTGCTGAATTCGCTACATGTATGCTCACATGAGGAAGTATTCAAATGATTAAAGCATTTGAGATAATTTTCAAAAGTGATATCACAAATTACTGAGATATATAAAATTTATTCTCTGTGGTGTCTCTACTTGCAATACAGAATATATTTATCTTACTAGTTAATATGTCAGCAAACTTCATCACATGCAGTGTTGCTACTTCACCCAGTGTAAAACTGGATATTCCTGTTTAAAAGTATGCAGTATGTATCTATGTACATATCCATTTTTCTATCCATTTATCTTCTTATAGTAGATAAGATATTTTGGTAAGAAATATAGTTGGTGGTACAGGCCTCCACTGAAACATGAAAACCTCCCACATCATCTTGGAGAATAAAGAAAACAAAACCTTAATTTTTCATATGGTAGGAAGTTATTTAAGATAATCTCAATGATTCACATTCTTGTACAGCCCTATCTTCTTGAGTGTTAGATGAACCTAGTAATTTGCTTCTAATAAATTGAAAGTTGCAAGAGTAATAGGTCTCCTTTTTCAAGTTTAGGCAGAAAGCACCTTGACATCTTTCTTGTACTTCAGCTCTTATCTTCTTTCATTCCCTACATTTCTCTCTCTCATTATCACATTATCATCTTCTTGCTTTCTCACTCTGATGAAGAAAACTTCCATGTTGTGAATCCCCCAATGGAGAGATTTCTGTGACAGGAAACTGAGGGGAGTCTCTGGCCAAAATCATTGATAATTCATGGCCCTATTTGGATAGCTCAAGAGGAATGGGAGCAAGCAAAACACCATTCATGTGAATTTGGTATTGAATTATTTCCCCAATCTAGTTTTCAGATGAGATGGCATCTCCAACAGAATTGTGAGAGCATGAAGTCTTGTGAGAATTTTATTTATTTGAATCCAGTTAAACCATACCAAGATTCCTAACCCATGAATACTGTGAGATAACAAATGTTTCGAGCAGCTACTTTGTTATAGTTTACTCGGCAATAGTACATAACGAATATATTCCCCTGATGAATTGACTTCTGATGGAAAAAGCTGTATTATACATTTGTGAATTATTCTATGATTATTTTTCCTTTTTTTCACAGTTCTCTTAAGACTAGAATGTACAGACAAAAGAGAAAATATAGGCTTGAATATTCAGTTTTCATATATATACATATATATGCACACATAAACACACACATATGTATGTATGTATGCAGTCACTGCACAAAAATCCTGAAATATTAATGAATGGAAATTTAAAAGTAAATGGTCAGTTTGAAGATGTAAATGTCTGTGAAATGTTTGTTTCTCCTATTGATATAGCAAAGTAGCTGAGATTTTGAGTTGTAAGAGGAAATGAGATGACTCACCTACTAGGTTAATATTTGGCTTCTCTTATTCAAATTTCATCCCAAATGATATAGTTTTGCCTCCGCTCTTCATAGTTCCTTTTATAGTTTTTTTTTTAATTATTTTTTTTGCTTTTATCCACTCTAAAAAGTGCACATTTCTGAAAGTATTATGATTGAATTATCCATTTATATCTGCTTAAAATAATTACCACTGATTAGAAAAGAAGGCTGATAGGGTTTTAATCTTTTCTATTAAGTGATGAACATAATATGATCTAAGTATCAGATTAAGTGGAAATGACTGTTTAGGTAAATAATGTAAAGATGCTAAATAGGAGTTTCCTGAGAAGGAAGAAAACTCTTCCAATTAGCTCACTCTGAAAAGGTCAACTTTGGAACTGACAGCATCTTTGTGTTTGGGACTGAATGAAAATTAGACAAATGTCACAATATAACTGTATACTTAGCTAGTGCACAAAACTGAAAGCTACCCGAGTATGGTAATTTCCATATGTGCAATAAGATTCCAATTGTAACTAGGTAACACTTTCTGTCACATGGTCAGAATTTTATAAGAAATGATTGCAAAAGAATAAGAAGGAGAGATAAGAATGCCTTCCTCGGTGATCAGTGCAAAGAAATAGAGGGAAATAATAGAATGGGAAAATTAAAGATAACAAGGGAACATTTCATGCAAAGATGGGATGAATAAAGGACAGAAATGGTATGGACCTAACAGAAGCAGAACATATAAAGAAGAGGTGGCAAGAACACGCAGAAGAATTGTACAAAAAAAAAAAAAAAACAAACTTCATGACCCAAATAATCACAATGGTGTGATCACTCACCTAGAGACAGACATTCTGGAATGTGAAGTCAAGTGGACCTTAGGAAGCATCACTATGAACAAAGCTAGTGGAGGTGATGGAATTTCAGTTGAGCTACTTCAAATCCTGAAAGATGATGCTGTGAAAGTGCTGCGCTCAATATGCCAGCAAATTTGGATAACACAGCAGTGGCCACAGTAGTGGAAAAATCGGTTTTCATTCCAATACCAAAGAAAGACAATGCCAAAGAATGCTCAAACAACCACACAGTTGCACTTATCTCACACGGTAGTAAAGTAATGCTCAAAATTCTCCAAGTCAGGCTTCAGCAATACGTGAACCAGAAAACTCCAGATGTTCAAGCTGGTTTTAGAAAAGGCAGAGGAACCAGAGGTCAAATTGCAAACTTCCACTAGATCATCAAAAAGGCAAGAGAATCAGAAAAATATATATTTCTGCTTTACTGACTATGCCAAAGCCTTTGACTGTGTGGATCACAATTAACTGTGAAAAATTCTGAAAGAGTTGGGAATACCAGACCACCTGACCTGCCTCTTGAGAAACCTGTATGCAGGTCAGGATGCAACACTTAGAACTGGACATGGAACAATAGACTGGTTTCAAATAGGAAAAGAAGTACATCAAGGCTATATATTGTCACCATGCTTATTTAACTTATATGCAGAGTACATCATGAGAAACGCTGGGCTGGAGGAACCACAAGCTGGAATCAAGATTGCCAAGAGAAATATCTATAGCCTCAGATATGCAGATGATACAACCCTTATGGCAGAAAGTGAAGAGGAACTAAAAAAGCCTCTTGATGAAAGTGAAAGTGGAGAGTGAAAAAGTTGGCTTAAAGCTCAACATTTAGAAAGCTAAGATCATGGCATCTGGTGTCATCTTATCATGGGAAACAGATAGGGAAACAGTGGAGACCATTGTTACCTTTATTTTTGGGGCTCCAAAATCACTGCAGATGGCGATTGAAACCATAAAACTAAAAGACGCTTACTCCTTGGGAAGAAATTTATGACCAAAGTAGACAGCATATTAAAAGGCAGAGACATTACTTTGCCAACAAAGGTCCATCCAGTCAAGGCTATGGTTTTTCCAGTGGTCATGTATGGATGTGAGAGTTGGACTATAAAGAAAGCTGAGCACCAAAGAATTGATGTTTTGAAACGGGGTATTGGAGAAGATTCTTGTGAGTCCCTTGGACTGCAAGGAGATCCAACCAGTCCATCCTAAAGGAGATCAGTCCTGAGTGTTCATTGGAAGGACTGATGTTGAAGCTGAAACTGCAATACTTTGACCACCTGATGCTAAGAGCTGACTCATTTGAAAAGTTGGTGATGCTGGGAAAGATTGAGGGCAGGAGGAGAAGGGGATGACAGAGGATGAGACAGTTGGATGGCATCACCGACTAAATGGACATAAGTTCGGGAAACTCCTGGAGGTGAGGATGGACAGGGAGACCTGGCGTGCTGTAGTGTATGGGGTCGCAAAGATTCGGACACAACTTAGCGAATGAACTGAATTGATAAACAAATGTGAGAGACAAAGACCTAAGTTTCCCCTACCATGAAAATGAAGATGCTAATCCAGGTTCGGGTTATTCCCAATTAATAAAGGAATAATCTCTTATTGCATGCATTTAAATAGAATATTCTCATTAATCAAATAGGTTGTGTAAAAGAAGATTGAAAACACCAAGCTATTAATCTATTCATTTTCAGCTCATGACTAACACAAAGGAAGCCAAATCTTATGCCAAAGCATTAGGATAAAAGAAAAGGAATTATACAATTGAAATATATTTAGAATGCCACTGTAACTATCAGCAATCAGTGGGGAAATTATTTCATACAAGTGAATTTTCAATTATGTGTGTAGTAAATTTCTGTCTTTGAAGAAATGCTTTATTATTTGATCCTGGTAATAATGTCATGGGTATAGTAAGGTTTAACTTTTGAAATTTGTTGCTCTTTAAAAGTGAAGGGGGGAAAAATTCCAAAGAAGTTGTAAGAATTGTTGAAGTTAATACAGCTAGAAATATTGTAGCCCTGGTTTATACAAACTGTCTGCCTCTAGCTTCTTCGTTTCTTATTTGAATTTTTAAATTATTTTTTATTACAAGCAGACATTGTATGTGTGAGTATTTATGTATGTGAACACATCCAATAAATTAAGTCACATGATTTTATTATTTTGCTGGCACAATATAATAAGATTCTTACATATGATTTTTATTATTTTGCTAGTTTGTTGTTATTGTTTGTTTTGTCTCTTTTGGAGGGGGATAAAAGTAATTGGCTATATAAATTATATTGACTTATTTGAGTAGGTATGAATAAACACCTATCTGGGCAATGATTCAAGTAAGTATATTTTATCCTGAAGTCCAGATACTTTTAACTTGAAACCCATGACAAAAAGATAGTCTCATTTAGGAAGATATAACACTCATTATCTCACTCACTGATAAAAACTTTCTTTTGTTTTAACTCCAAGAAAGTTATAAAAACTAACCATCCTAAAGCAATCATTTTAAAAAGATTTATAGAAATATGGAATTAGAACAACTCATCATCAATGATGTGTGATGAAATTGTCCAATGAGACTAATGAGTTAGAAATAAAATATATGTGGTTTCAGAAAAATAAAGTTCACGACAATTTGAGTCATATCTTGTCTGTAAATGCCAGAAGCCCTGATGAGACTCTTCCTGTGTTCATGGACAGCGTGTGTCTAGGGAGAGAGTAACAGTGAAACACACATTCAGTTCAGTTCAGTTCAGTTGCTCAGTCATGTCTGAGTCTTTGTGACCCCATGCACAGCAGCATGCCAGGCCTCCCTGTCCATCGCCAATTTCCAGAGTTTAACAAAACTCATGTCCATTGAGTCGGTGATACCCTCCAACCATCTCACCCTCTGTCATCCCCTTCTCCTTCTGTCTTCAATCTTTCCCACCATCATTGTCTTTTCAGATGAGTCAGCTCTTAGCATCAGGTGGTCAAAGTATTGGAATTTCAGCTTCAACATCAGTCCTTCCAATGAACACTCAGGACTGATCTCCTTTAGGATGAACTGGTTGGATCTCCTTGCAGTCCAAGGGATTCTCAAGAGTCTTCTCCAACACCACAGTTCAAAAACATCAATTCTTCAGTGCTCAGCTTTCTTTATAGTCCAAGTCTCACATCCATACATGACTACTGGAAAAACCATAGCCTTGACTAGACGGACCTTTGCTAACAAAGTAATATCTCTCCTTTTTAATATGCTGTCTGTCTTACTGTATATAAAATAAAGAACCAGTGGGAATTTGTTCTATGACTCAACGAGCTCAAACCAGGGTTCTGTGACAACCTAGAGGTGTGAGACGGGTTGGGAGGTGAGAGGTAGAATCAAGAGGAAAGGGACATGTATATACCTATGGCTGATTCATGTTGATGTATGGCAGAAACCAAGACAATATATTGTAAAGAATTTATCCTTCAATTTAAAATTAATAAATTTCAAAAAAGTTTTGAAGATAAAAAAAATAAAGAAATGTGGTGTTATTGACTAAATATTTGTGTGTCCCCAAATCCATATGTTATGTTCTAACATTCAATGTGGTGGTATTTCTGAGTGGGGGGATTTATGATTAGGTCATGAAGATGGAGCCATCACAAATGAGATTTGTGCCTTATAAAAGGGCACTAGAGAACTTCCTCATCAACTTCATTCATCTGAACCCAGAGACAGATGGCCATCTATGAAACAGGAAGAGAGCTCTCACCAGATACCAAATCTGCCAGCACTGTGATCTTGAATTTTGTTTCCACAATTATGAGAAATAAATTTCTGTTTTTCATAAGCCACCCAGTCTATGGCATGCTGTTAGGGCAGCCTAAATGTACTAAGATTCTTGACAAAGATAAAATGTGCTGGTACTGGTGTTGATGGTACATTTATATGTAAATGTTTGAGTTCAGAAGTTGAAGAGAGTTTTGTTATTCAAGACTATACTATTAGGGCCTAACTTGTGAATTACATAGCATTAGAAAAAGTGATGCAAAGCACCAAGAACAAATTTACTTAAAATTGCTTTCTTATATAGAATCTAAGTTGTCTTTTTCACTGAAACATAGGGAAACACTTTTATGTATATCATCTTTTCTGAATTACTTGCATTTTTTCATCACTCTTCAAATGGTGGCAAGAAAAAGCAGAGAACAAATGGCTTCTCTAGGGGGAGAAAAGAGCCATATCTAAGACCAGAAATACCCTTCAAACTGCTCTGAGGAAATGCTAATAATTATTCCCCTAGGAAATGGGGCACTTCATGTCTACATATGAGTGAAATCAGCATTATGCCAATTCATTTGAAGGAAAGAGAAAGCTTTGGCAGCTACAAAGATTAATGTCTTGTTAAGCAAGTCATTAGATGGTTGGGTCATGTTTTGAAAGATAGATTTTGCTCCCCCTCCCCTGATTAATGTACAAGTCAAGGTAGAAATTTTATTCGTAAGTCATTCTGAAAGACAGAGTGTTCACATAACTAAAAATTTTATTGAGGGGAAAGACATTTGTGCGACCATATAATGATGTTCTTTTTATTGGTCTATCATTAAAGAATTATATCTTATTCAGTATTGCAAATCATTCCCATAAACATTATAATGGGAGTGAAATGTTGTTTGGCCATAGAGGAGCTCTCCAGTAATATTAATATTAAATTTATTTAATGTGTCCTGTGCCATCATCTGCATTGCAAAAAGATCTTTTGCTAAGTTAAAAGTATTGTTAAAGGAACACAAACATAATAATGAGGCAGAGTTATAATGCAGTGCTAACAAAGGCCAAATAGGACTACGTTTTAAAAGTAAATTAAATTAGGCTTAGACAAATGATAAACATTTTTTGAAAAGAAGCACAGTTACACTATTCAGTCTAAAAATGAAAGATTTGTCATCTGAAAGACATTATTTGGAGAGGAAAAGACAGATAAAAGATTTAAAGAAAAAATTAATCTAGCTAATGGCTCTCTTGAAAAGTTAGAAGTAGGAAGAAGAACCTTGAAGTTGATATGGTCCTTAATTCATGGTCACTGAAGCAACGGGAATCATAGAACTAATGTAGCCTCACAATACTTAGGATTCTGCCAGGCCACGTTCTATACTAATTAAAGCTCTTAAATTGACAGGGTCACAGTGCTAAGAGAAACTTTAGTTTCAAGGAAGACAAGGATCAGACATTTCTAGATGAGTATTTTAAGACTGGGCTTCTGAAAATCTGCAAATGTTGCTTTTTATAAACATACAAGAAACAGTTAAATGTCTCCCTCTTTGCTTCATTTCTGCTCTCAGTGGCTTCCCATTGCTTTCCCTGTTCATCTTAACACCAGAAATTTGGAGGAGTGGCAAAATATGAATCAGGAAATAGTCTAACTCAAAAGGTCAGATTATCTTTTGTAAACATAATTTCATGAGATAAATAGATGAAGAGAACATTCTGAGCTGCTGACTGAGAAGAGGTTGTTCTTTTCAAGACTCATGAATTTGATAGACTCTGGACTCTAGTTCCTGCTTTGTGTCTGAGGTATCCAAGATATTTCTAAAAATTATAGAAAAAGGGAAATGTAATATTGAATGGAAACATAGTCTTCTATTTTCTTTGCTTAGTAGAAGGTAATATCAACTGGTGTACTCATTCAATTCATGCTTGTCAAAAGGTTAGAAGAAATAAGTTCAAGATGTGATTTTAGGAACAAAAGATTTTGTCTAAAGATTAACAAAAACCTGACACTAGTTTTAATTCCATTGTAATTGTCCTTTTAGTGCAAAAATGATATGATTAACAGTTATCTTTTGAAGATACAAATATGCATTTTAATATACACTAGTTGATTATGATTCATTAATATGTTGGCATTCTTGAGTTAAGCTGATTGGTTAATAAATTATTTAGATTATATAAGATTATATAAGAAGCAAAGAAATAGGCATTAGAGAGCTAAGATCTGGCTTCAGTAGTTTGCAAGAATGATTCAGAAAATGTTCAGGATACCTGAAGATAAGGAACAATCAAAATCAAGAAGAGAGTATTGGACAAAAGGCTAGTGAAACACAAAACAATTTTAATCAGTACAACAACTTAGTATTTAACTAATTTTATCTGCTTTGAATATCTTATATTAGGATTCCTTAAGAAGATAGGATAGATAATAAAATACTAAATTACATGGTTTTTAATTTATGAGCCTAAAAAAAGGATAGTGAAGGAGATATAAATTAAAGAACTTTGTTCATATATATGCATTTTTTTTTTCCTAGAGTGTTCTGTATCATGTAAGTATAATTCACTGGTAATTTCTGAAAATAAAAGACTGTGCAAAGCTGGATTTGTAAGAGTTCCCAGTGCAAAAATCCCTACACAATCTCCCGAAGAGAAAATATATGTTCTTCAAGTAAAAGCCTCCAGGAAAGAAAAATCCTGATATCCAAGAGTGATCTAGTTATGTGGAAAACTTGATTATTAGAACTGTCTTTGCTATAGCAAACTGATACCCCCTTTACATATATATGTGCATATATATACCTTTGGGCATTCTTTGGCATTACCTTTCTTTGGGGTTAGAATGAAAATTGACATTTTCCAGTCCTGTGGACACTGCTGAGTATTTCAAATTTGCTGACATATTGAATATCTCCAATACTTTGGCCACCTGATATGGAGAGCTGGCTCATTTGAAAAGACCCTGATGTTGGGAAAGATTGAGAGCAGGAGGAGAAGGGGATGACAGAGGCTGAGATGGTTGGATGGCATCATCGACACAATGGACATGGGTTTGCATGGACTCTGGGAGTTGGTGATGGACAGGGAGGCCTGGCATGCTGTGGCTCATGGGGTCGCAAAGAGTTGGACATGACTGAGCAACTGAACTGAACCTTTGGGCACAAGAATTCTGGGGCCATGTAGATAAAAATGTAAGTTTTCTTCCAAGTAATATAATTTAGATAACAAAAATAAATTTCCCCATGAATCTTCTTTAATCAATGAAAACTCCCCCCCCTTTTTTTTTTTTTTAATATTAGCCCTGATCTATTTTTTATGTAGACTACTCTACCTGGACACCTTTCTGTTTATCAGTGTCACAGTTTAAAATGTGATGCCTAGACTCAGTCTATAGGAATCATTTCAAGATGGTGGTGCCAGGGGAAAGCCTGAACTTACCTTCTCTCATTACCATAACAAATATACAGTGACCAGTGACATTTGAATCAGTTCTGTCTGACAGGGACCTGAAAACTAAAGAAATACGTGCTTTACAATAAAGGAACAACATGGTGATGAGTTTTAACACACATTCAGAAAAGGAGCATATATTAAGAATGAATCAAATAATGAGACAACTACATATTGTAGAGACAACCAAGATCTAGGGTAGGTTTGAAGGAAAGAGATCATCCTTTAAACGTGGCCACTCCTTCAAGACCAAGAGAATTAACAGTTTCTCCTAAAACACAGAAACAAACACAGAGAGACTCACAAACTGAGGAAACAAAAACATATTTCAAAATGGAAAAACAAGACAAAATTCACAGATTTTCATGATACGGAAATAAGTAATCTACCTGATAAAGAGTCCAAAATAATGGTTATAAATATGTTTACAAAACTCAAATGAAAATAGATGAATGTAGGAAGTGCTTCAACAACAAGATAGAAATCATGAGAGAACCTTTCTGAGATGAAGAATTCAATAACTGAAAAGAAAAAATATGCCAGAGCAAATCAACAGCAATTTAAGTGATATAGAAGAACAAATCAGGGATTGGAAATCACTGAATCAGAGTAGCCAGAGAGAAAATAAATATTTTAATGAGAATAATTTCAGGGACCTTTCTAACAATAACAAGCATTCTAATATTCACATTATAGAAGTCACAGAAGAAAAAACAGAGAAAGGCAGAATATTTATATGAGGAAATAATGACAGAAACATTCCCTAACCTGGGGAAGAAAAAAACACATCCAGATCATGGAATTAAACAGATTTTTACAGCAATATGAATGCAAAGAAACACACATCAAAACACATTATAATTAAAATATCAAAAGTTAAATTATTATTATTATTATTATTATTTGGTTTTGGCTATACTTTTCATTTTTTTTACTTTATTTTACTTTACAATACTGTATTGGTTTTGCCATACATTGACATGAATGCACCATGGGTGTACATGCGTTCCCAAACATGAACCCCCCTCCCACCTCCCTCCCCATAACATCTCTCTGGGTCATCCCCGTGCACCAGCCCCAAGCATGCTGTATCCTGCGTTGGACATAGACTGGCGATTCGATTCTTACATGATAGTATACATGATAGAATGCCATTCTTCCAAATCATCCCACCCTCTCCCTCTCTCTCTGAGTCTAAAAGTCCATTATACACATCTGTATCTTTTTGCTGTCTTGCATACAGGGCCGTCATTGCCATCTTTCTAAATTCCATATATATGTGTTAGTATACTGTATTGGTGTTTTTCTTTCTGGCTTACTTCACTCTGTATAATCAGCTCCAGTTTCATCCATCTCATCAGAACTGATTCAAATGTATTCTTTTTAACGGCTGAGTAATACTCCATTGTGTATATGTACCACAGCTTTCTTATCCATTCATCTGCTGATGGACATCTAGGTTGTTTCCATGTCCTGGCTATTATAAACAGTGCTGTGATGAACATTGGGGTACACGTGTCTCTTTCAATTCTGGTTTCCTCAGTGTGTATGCCCAGCAGTGGGATTGCTGGGTCATAAGGTAGTTCTATTTGCAATTTTTTAAGGAATCTCCCCACTGTTCTCCAAAGTGGCTGTACTAGTTTGCATTCCCACCAACAGTGTAGGACGGTACCCTTTTCTCCACACCCTCTCCAGCATTTATTGCTTGCAGATTTTTGGATCACAGACATTCTGACTGGTGTGAAGTGGTACCTCATTGTGGTTTTGATTTGCATTTCTCTAATAATGAGTGATGTTGAGCATCTTTTCATGTGTTTGTTAGCCATCCGTATGTCTTCTTTGGAGAAATGTCTATGTAGTTCTTTGGCTCATTTTTTGATTGGGTCGTTTATTTTTCTGGAATTGAGCTGCATAAGTTGCTTGTATCTTTTTGAGATTAGTTATTTGTCAGTTGCTTCATTTGCTATTATTTTCTCCCATTCAGAAGGCTGTCTTTTCACCTTGCTTATATTTTCCTTTGTTGTGCAGAAGCTTTTAATTTTAATTAGATCCCATTTGTTTATTTTTGCTTTTATTTCCAGAATTCTGGGAGGTGGATCATAGAGGATCCTGCTGTGATTTATGTCTGAGAGTGTTTTGCCTATGTTCTCCTCTAGGAGTTTTATAGTTTCTGGTCTTACGTTTAGATCCTTAATGCATTTTGAGTTTGTTTTTTGTGTGTGGTGTTAGAAAGTGATCTAGTTTCATTCTTTTACAAGTGGTTGACCAGTTTTCCCAGCACCACTTGTTAAAGAGATTGTCTTTACTCCATTGTATATTCTTGCCTCCTTTGTCAAAGATAAGGTGTCCATATGTGTGTGGATTTATCTCTGGGCTTTCTATTTTGTTCCATTGATCTATATGTCTGTCTTTGTGCCAGTACCATACTGTCTTGATGACTGTGGCTTTGTAGTAGAGCCTGAAGTCAGGCAGGATGATTCCTCCAGTTCCATTCTTCTTTCTCAAGATTGCTTTGGCTCTTCGAGGTTTTTTATATTTCCATACAAATCTTGAAATTATTTGTTCTAGTTCTGTGAAAAATATGGCTGGTAGCTTGATAGGGATTGCATTGAATTTGTAAATTGCTTTGGGTAGTATACTCATCTTCACTATATTGATTCTTCCTATCCAAGAACATGGTATATTTCTCCATCTATTAGTGTCCTCTTTGATTTCTTTCATCAGTGTTTTATAGTTTTCTGTATATAGGTTTTTAGTTTCTTTAGGTAGATATTTACCTAAATATTTTATTCTTTTTGTTGCAATGGTGAATGGAATTGTTTCCTTAATTTCTTTTTCTACATTCTCATTATTAGTGTATAGGAATGCAAGGGATTTCTGTGTGTTGATTTTATATCCTGTAACTTTACTATATTCATTGATTAGCTCTAGTAATTTTCTGGTGGAGTCTTTAGGGTTTTCTATGTAGAGGATCATGTCATCTGCAAACAGTGAAAGTTTTTCTTCTTTTCCAATTTGGATTCCTTTTATTTCTTTTTCTGCTCTGATTGCTGTGGCCAAAACTTCCAGAACTATGTTGAATAGTAGTGGTGAAAGTGGGCACCTTTGTCTTCTTCCTGACTTTAGGGGAAATGCTTTCAATTTTTCACCATTGAAGATAATAGGTTTGCTGTGGGTTTGTCATATATAGCTTTTATTATGTTGAGGTTTGTTCCTTCTATGCCTGCTTTCTGGAGAGTTTTTATCATCAATGGATATTGAATTTTGTCAAAGGCCTTCCTGCATCTATTGAGATAATCATATGGCTTTTATTTTTTCAATTTGTTAATGTGGTGAATTACATTGATTGATTTGCGGATATTGAAGAATCCTTGCATCCCTGGAATAAAGCCCACTTGGTCATGGTGTATGATCTTTTTAATGTGTTGTTGGATTCTGATTGCTAGAATTTTGTTGAGGATTTTTGCATCTATGTTCATCAGTGTTATTGGCCTGTAGTTTTCTTTTTTTGTAGTATCTTTGTCAGGTTCTGGTATTAGGGTGATGGTGGCCTCATAGAATGAGTTCGGAAGTTTACCTTCCTCTGCAATTTTCTGGAAGAGTTTGGGTAGGATAAGTGTTAGCTCTTCTCGAAATTTTTGGTAGAATTCAGCTGTGAAGCCATCTGGACCTGGGCTTTTGTTTGCTGGAAGATTTCTGATTACAGTTTCAATTTCCGTGCTTGTGATGGGTCTGTTAAGATTTTCTATTTCTTCCTGGTTCAGTTTTGGAAAGTTGTACTTTTCTAAGAATTTGTCCATTTCTTCCACGTTGTCCATTTTATTGACATATAACTGCTGATAGTAGTCTCTTATGATCCTTTGTATTTCTGTGTTGTCTGTTGTGATCTCTCATTTTCATTTCTAATTTTATTGATTTGATTTTTCTCTCTTTGCTTCTTGATGAGTCTGGCTAATGGTTTGTCAATTTTATTTACCCTTTCAAAGAACCAGCTTTTGGCTTTGTTGATTTTTGCTATGGTCTCTTTTGTTTCTTTTGCATTTATTTCTGCCCTAATTTTTAAGATTTCTTTCCTTCTACTAACTCTGGGGTTCTCCAATTCTTCCTTTTCTAGTTGCTTTAGTTGTAGAGTTAGGTTATTTATTTGACTTTTTTCTTGTTTCTTGAGGTATGCCTGTATTGCTATGAACTTTCCTCTTAGCACTGCTTTTATAGTGTCCCACTGGTTTTGGGTTGTTGTGTTGTCATTTTCATTAGTTTCTATGCATATTTTGATTTCTTTTTTGATTTTTTCTGTGATTTGTTGGTTATTCAGAAGTATGTTGTTCAACCTCCATATGTTGGAATTTTAAATAGTTTTTCTCCTGTAATTGAGATCTAATCTTAATGCATTCTGGTCAGAAAAGATGCTTGGAATGATTTCGATTTTTTTGAATTTATTAAGTTTATATTTATGGCCCAGGATGTGATCTATCCTGGAGAATGTTCCATGAGCACTTGAGAAAAAGGTGAAATTCATTGTTTTGGTGTGAAATGTCCTATAGATATCAATTAGGTCTAACTGGTATAATGTATCATTTAAAGTTTGCATTTCTTTGTTGATTTTCTGTTTAGTAGATCTGTCCATAGGTGTGAGTGGGGTATTAAAGTCTCCTGCTATTATTGTGTTTTTGTTAATTTCCCCTTTCATACTTGTTAGCATTTGTCTTACATATTGAGGTACTCCTATATTAGGTGCATATATATTTATAATTGTTATATCTTCTTCTTGGATTGATCCTTTGATCATTATGTAGTGGCCTTCTTTGTCTCTTTTCACAGCCTTTGTTTTAAAGTCTATTTTATCGGATATGAATATTGCCACTCCTGCTTTCTTTTGGTCTCCATTTGCATGGTATATCTTTTTCCAGCCCTTCACTTTCAGTCTGTATGTGTCCCTTCTTTTGAGGTGGGTCTCTTGTAAGCAGCATATAGAGGGGTCTTGTTTTTGTATCCATTCAGCCAGTTTTTGCTTTTTCGTTGGGGCATTCAACCCATTTACGTTTAAGGTAATTATTGATAAGTATGATCCTGTTACCATTTACTTTATTGTTTTGGGTTCGGGTTTATACACCCTTTTTGTGTTTCCTGTCTAGAGAATATCCTTTAGAATTTGTTGGAGAGCTGGTTTGGTGATGCTGAATTCTCTCAGCTTTTGCTTGTCTGTAAAGCTTTTGATTTCTCCTTTTATTTGAATGAGATCCTTCCTGGGTACAGTAATCTTGGCTGTAGGTTATTTTCTGTCATCACCCTAAGTATGTCTTGCCAATCCCTCCTGGCCTGAAGAGTTTCCATTGAAAGATCAGCTGTTTTCCTTATGGGAATCCCCTTGTGTGTTATTTGTTGTTTTTCCCTTGCGGCTTTTAATATTTATTCTTTGTGTTTGATCTTTGTTAATTTGATTAATATGTGTCTTGGGGTGTTTCGCCTTGGGTTTATCCTATTTGGAACTCTCTGTGTTTCTTGGACTTGTGTGATTATTTCCTTCCCCATTTTAGGGATGTTTTCAACTCTTATCTCCTCAAGGATTTTCTCATGGTCTTTCTTTTTGTCTTCTTCTTCTGGGACTCCTATAATTCAAATGTTGGAGCATTTCATATCGTCCTGGAGGTCTCTGAGATTGTCCTCATTTCTTTTAATTTGTTTTTCTTGTTTCCTCTCTGATTCATTTATTTCTACCATTCTATCTTCTATTTCACTAATCCTATCTTCTGCCTCCGTTATTCTGCTATTTGTTGCCTCCAGAGTGTTTCTGATCTCATTTATTGTGTTATTCATTATATATTGACTCTTTTTTATTTCTTCTAGGTCCTTGCGAAACCTCTCTTGCATCTTCTCAATCCTTGTCTCTAGGCTATTTATCTGTAATTCCATTTTGATTTCAAGATTTTGGATCATTTTCACTATCAATATTTGGAATTCTTTCTCAGGTAGATTCCCTACCTCTTCCTCTTTTGTTTGGTTTGGTGGGCAACTCTCCTGTTCCTTTACCTGCTGAGTATTCCTCTGTCTCTTCATCTTGATTATATTGCTGTGTTTGGGGTGGCCTTTTTATATTCTGGCAATTTGTGGCGTTCTCTTTATTATGGAGCTTCCTCACTGTGGGTGGGGTTTTATCAGTGGCTTGTCAAGGTTTCCTGGTTAGGGAGGCTTGTGTTGGAGTTCTGGTGGGTGGAGCTGGGTTTCTTCTCTCTGGAGTGTAGTGGAGTGACCAGTAATGGATTATGAGACGTCAATGGTTTTGGAGTAACTTTGAGCTGCCTGTATATTAAAGCTCAACGGTGTGTTCCTGTGTTGTTGGACATTTGCATGGTATGTCTTGTTCTGGAACTTGTTGGTCCTTGGGTGGAGCGTGGTTTCAGTGTAGGTATGGAGGCATTTGATGAGCTCCTATTGCTTAATGTTCCCTGAATTCAGGAGTTCTCTGATGTTTTCAGGCTTTGGACTTAAGCCTCCTGCTTCTGGTTTTCAGTTTTATTTTTACAGTAGCCTCTAGACTTCTCCATCTATACAGCACTGATGATAAAACATCTAGGTTAAAGATGAGAAGTTTCTCCACATTGAGGGATACTCAGAGAGGTTCACTGAGTTACAAGGAGAAGAGAAGAGGGAGGGGTTAGTTAGAAGTGACTGGAATGAGATTTGGTGAGATCAAAAGAGGAGAGAGCAAGCTAGCCAGTAGTCACTTCCTTATGTGTGTTCCATAGTCTGGACCACTCAGAGGTATTTACGGAGTTATAAAGGGGAGAGGAGAGGGAGGAAGTTGACAGAGGTGGCCAGGAGGATAAGAGAGAGGAATGAGAAGGAGAGAGACAAATCCAGCCAGTAACCAGTTCCTCAGGTGTTCTCTACCATCTGGAACACACAGAGATTCACAGAGTTGGATAGAGAAGAGATGGGGGAGAAAAGAGACAGAGGCCACCTGGTGGAGAAAAAGGAGAGTCCAAAGGAGGAGAGAGTGGGCAAGCCAGTAATTTCACTCTCAGGTAAACTTGGGTAGTGAAGTTTGGGTTTTTAAATGTACAAAATTGACAACAAAAACCAAAGAGCAAAGATTAAAAGTCTAGAGTAGAGGTTGGATTTTCGAAAATACAATATTAAAGAAAAGAAGCAGAAGGAAGAAGGAAAAAAGAAAAAAAAAAGAAAAGAAAAAAAAAAAAGCCACAAGAATTATTAAAAAAAAAAAAAAAACAATAACCACCCAAAGACTATATTTGGTGTTTGCCTTTAGAAAAAAAAAAAAGAGTCTTTTTTTTTTTAATAGTAATAATAGATTATAGAAATAAAAATTAGAGGAGAAATAGAAGACTTAACTATCTTTAAACAAAAGTTAGAAAAAAAAAGAAAAAAAGAAAAAAAAAGGAATGATTTTAAAAATAGTAAAAATATATCTGGCCCTTCTCTGATGTTGTGGGCAGTGTGGGGTCACTTCCAAGGTGGTTCCCTCTGTTTAACTTCTTCTTTATGCTAGTTTTTTATGCTCACTAGTTCAGTCGCGCTGTGGGGAGGGGGGATGCTGCAAACAAATAGCGCTGTCGTGTGCACACAGTGTCTCAGCCCTGCTGGACCTGTCCCTTCTCGTGGCGTACAAACAGCTCCAGCTCTACGATGCTCAGCTGGGAACTGTCTGAGGCCGGCCCTAAGTTGCGTGCACTTCCCCAGTCTAAGCCACTAAAGCTCGGCGCTCAGGTAGCCCTCAGAGGCATAGATTCGGTTGGGACTGCGTTTTGTGCCCTTCCCAGGTCCAAGTAGCTCAGGAGTTTGGCGAGCGGGATCGCTGCGACTTGTCGCCTTTTCTGCCTCTGCTGCTCAGTTTTCTGGGTGGACCGCTGGTGCCCCTTGTGAGGCAGATGGTGACTGTCCAGCACCCCCAGAAGTCTTAGCAAAGAAGCCTGTTTGCAGTTAGGTAAGTGAAGCCTCTCCGGGTCTGCAATTCCCCCTTTCCAGCCCTTATGGCTCTGGCTGCCTGTCCCGGCAGGGGATGGTCTGCAGCCGGCTTTTTCCATTCCATCCTTTGTTCTGTGCTCGGTCCTGGCAGTGTCTTATGTTCGAGCTTTTCACGTGGTAGCTATCCCACAGTCTGGCTTGCTAGCCCATGTTAGATCGTTCTGGTTGCTCGTGGGGCATTCCTGCCTGATTCTTACAAAGCATTGCAGCCGGCGCCTCCCGCTTCCCTGCCCTGCCCCCAGTTCCTAGTGGTGGATGCAGGCATCTGTGCTGTTTTTCCATTGGGGGAGTTACTGTTGGGCTTGTAATCTCTTGGTTTTAATTATTTATTTATTTTTCCCTTCCTGTTATGTTGCCCTCTGTGTTTCCAAGGCTCACCACAGACTCGGCAGGGAGAGTGTTTCCTGGTGTTTGGAAACCTTTCTTCTTAAAATTCCCTTCCCGGGACGGGCTTCCCTTCCCGGGATGGAGCTCCCTCCCCACCTCCTTTGTTTCCTTTTTCATCTTTTATATTTTTTCCTACCTGTTTTTGAAGACAATGGTCTGCTTTTCTGGTTGCCTGATGTCCGCTGCCAGCCTACAGAAGTTGTTTTGTGGAGTTTGCTCAGCGTTGAAATGTTCTTTTGAGGAATTTTGAGGGAGAAAGTAGTCTTCCCGTCCTATTCCTCTGCCATCTTAGGACAGCCCCCAAAAGTTAAATTACTTCTTAAAGCAGCAAGAGAAAAATACTTTTTATGTACATGAGTAAACCCCTATAAGACTACCTTCAAATTTCTTAGCAGAAATTTTGCTGGCCAGAAGGGAGTGGAATAATGTTTTCAAAGTGCTGAAGGAAAATGAGAAAAGAGAATGCTTAAATCAAGAACACACTCTCTGGGAGAGTTATCACTCAGAACTGAAGGAGAGATAAACCAATTCCCAGGTAAGCAAAGACCCAAGGTCTGCATAATCACTAAACCAGCCTGTTAAGAAATGTTAAAGGAACTTGTTTAGGAGAAAAAAAGGCCATTGCTAATCAATTAGAAAATATATCAAAGAAAAAGATTAACTGTTAAAAGCAAATATATACTAAAGGAATTAGAATAATAGTTTATAAAGTTAGGATGAATGTCATAGTAACCACAAAGCAAAAGCCTATAACAGACACACAAAAAGTAAAGAGAATCAAGCCTAAAGTGAAGAGATTAAATGGAAAATAAATAAAAAAACACAAATATAACCAGAATAAGATTAACAAGACACAGTAAGTCAAAAATCATTTTAAATGAAATGGATTAAAGTTTGAATCAAAAGACAGAAGATGACTTAATGGATAAAAAATTAAACAAAATCCATCTATATGCTTTTCATAGGAGACTCACTTTAGATCTAAAGACACAAGTAAGCTGAAAGCAAAAGAGATGCAAGAAAGCTATTCCATGCAAATCAAAGCAAAAAGAAAGCTGGAGTGGTAATATTCTTATTAGATAATATAGACTTTAAAACAACGATTGTAACACAAAGAAAGGCATCACATAACGATAACAGGGTTAATCCAACAAGAAGATATAAATATATATAACATATATATATATAACATTAATACTTATGTATTCACACCTAGTGAAGCCATATTATGACTGCATTAAGTCAAGTCATATTAGGCAATATCTCATATTATGAATAGAGAAATCATTATTTTTTCTATTAAATGTATAATTAGATGGTCCACTCATCATTTGAAGTTGCCTAGATCCTTCTCGATTCTACATACTATCCAAGCTATTAACAAGCTCTCTTACCCTTCTCTTACCCAAAGATTAGACAAACTGAATTAGCAGGTTGAGGCTTTGAACTCTGACATCTGAAATTAAATTAAACATTAATATGTTACAAATTACATAACCTGAGATTTTGTGATTCAACTTCTTTGTGAAATAGGGAAAGAGTAGCCTGGATGTTTAATTTTTTTGCCTTAGCACTCTCATTTGCATCACACTAGTCCAGATTCTAATTTTCTCTTAATTGCAAGCTAACACAATTTAGATCAGTGAAAATCAAGTGTGAAACTTTCTCTTAGGCAATTTGAAGTGAACCTATAGAGTATCTAAATGAGTAGGACATCAGCCAAGAGATAATGACCCTACTTCTGTCAAAACAAATAGTAGCCTTTAGAATTAAGCCAGCACAGTAGAAATAAGACATGAATAAGAATTTTCTCGGAGAAGGCAATGGCACCCCACTCCAGTATTCAAATCCCATGGACAGAGGAGCCTGGTAGGCTGCAGTCCATGGGGTGGCTAAGAGTCGGACACAACTGAGTGACTTCACTTTCGTTTTTCACTTTCATGCATTGGAGAAGGAAATGGCAACCCACTCCAGTGTTCTTGCCTGGAGAATCCCAGGGACTGGTGGGCTGCCATCTCTGGGGTCACACAGAGTTGGACACGATTGAAGGGACTTAGCAGCAGCAGGCGCAGAAGCAAGGATTCTCTAGAAACATGTCTTAAGCCCCTAGGTATAGTTGTATAAATTGATTTAATGCCTTATTTATTTATTTTTCTAGATAACATTGGCCAATAAATTCTGTTTGCTATCTTAACCAATTAAATTTCCTCCACTGGCAACCAAGATTCTACTCTGTGGTTCGTTTCACCCACTAAACTTCCAGAAACTAGAATATGCTATCCCTTTATTAGAACTCTGCTTTCTCTTTCTAAATATTACTTTTATAAGAAATATATTTTACTTTACAATATTGTATTGGTTTTGCCATACAATATTAATTTATATCAAAAAAAGTAAAGAAAAGAAATATATTTTAGATCTTGTAAGTACATATATTAATATCTCTACAGCTGAAAAGTAATAATAAGCATGCTTCTATGGAAATGACATGAAAGTTAAGAGTTGGTATCTTATCAATTCCTTTGCAGAATCTTCTTTACTGTATCTTATTCCTTTTGTCAAATAAACATGTTTTTTACTAAATTAAGAAATATTTTTATCCCTAAAAATATATTATTTACTTTTATTGACTAATTTATAGATAAATGTTCTAGAGTTTTGAGCTAGTATGGTTCTGCATTTAAACAAATCAGCTAAGTTATATCACAATGATCACATCAAAATTTTGAATAATCGATCACCCCTAACATATTTCTTCAGAACTTCTGGGGTAAACATAACATATACTCAGTCCTTTGCAAACACAAACTGTTCACCACCACTATAGTTTAACATTTTATACACTTTCACATAAACAGAATTAAATTTTGAATCTGGTTTATTTCATAAAGCATAAAGATATGATATTCATCCATGTTCAAAACTGTAGTTTTATAATGAGTCTTGGAATTAGGTAATGTGAGTATTTCAATGATTTTCTAATTGTTTTTGCCAAATTTGTATTGTAGTTATATTAATTTGGAAATTTTATGTAAATTTTAGAATCATGTGATCTATTTCCATTAATTAAAATATTTTGGCACTTTGAGGTTGCTTTCAATAAGTATATATATTTGGGAGAAATGATTTCATAACAATATTGTTTATCCAAGTCATGAGCCTGATTTACCTCTCCATTTATTTATCAGTTCTTCGATTATGTTCAACAGTATTTTGTAGTTATTAGAATAGTGAACTTGCATATATTTCCCCAAACTTATCCTTACAGATTTTTGGATATTTAGTTCTAATGATAATGTTTCTATTCTTGATAATGGTGTTATTATGATTATTAATCTATTAATGTCTATTTATTGCAAATGTACAGAAATACAATTAAATCTTATATTTAATTGTATATTGAAAACTGTGTTCTTGCTGTACTCCTTAGTAGTTCTAATCTATGTTTTGTAGATATCAATATTTGGGTCTATTTCTTATAATATAATTATACCATTTTCAAATAGAGACTTTGTCTTGATATTTTATATGTCATTTATATCTCAGTTAAAAACTTGGGAGCTTCCCTGGTGGCCTAGTTGTTAAGAATCCACCAGTCAATGGAGAGCACATGGATTCAATTCTTGGTCCAGGAAGATCATACATGCTGTCGGGCAATGAAACCCATGTCCCACAACTGTTAAGCTAGTGCTCTAGAGACTGTGATCTGCAATTACTGAGCCCAAGTGCTGAAACTACCAAAGCCCATGTGCCTAGAGTCCATAAGAGAAGCCACTAGGATGAGAAGCACATGCACCATGATAAAGAGTGCCTCTTTCTCATCACAACATGATAAAGATTTGCAAGACCAAAAATAATAAACAATTAAAGTTTTAAAAATTTGAAAAGCAAAAACAATACAATATTGTAGAAAGATGATGTTGTGAAAGTGCTGCACTCAATATGCCAGCAAATTTGGAAAACTCAGCAGTGGCCACAGGACTGGAAAAGGTCAGTTTTCATTCCAGTCCCAAAGAAAGGCAATGCCAAAGAATGCTCAAACTATCGCACAATTGCACTCATCTCACATGCTAGTAAAGTAGTGCTCAAAATTCTCCAAGCTAGGCTTCAGCAATACGTGAACCGTGAACTTACTGATGTACAAACTGGTTTTAGAAAAGGCAGAGGAACCAGAGATCAAATTGCCAACATCTGCTGTATCATGGGAAAAGCAAGAGAGTTCCAGAAAAACATCTATTTCTGCTTTATTGACTATGCCAAAGCCTTTTACTGTATGGATCACAATAAACTGTGGAAAATTCTGAAAGAGATGGGAATACCAGACCACCTGACCTGCCTCTTGAGAAACCTATATGCAGGTCAGGAAGCAACAGTTAGAACTGGTCATGGAACAACAGATTGGTTCCAAATAGGAAAAGGAGTACGTCAAGGCTGTATATTGTTACCCTGCTTATTTAACTTATATGCAGAGTATGTCATTAGAAACGCTGGGCTGGAAGAAGCACAAGCTGAAATCAAGATTGCCGGGAGAAATATCAACAACCTGAGATATGCATATGACACCATCCTCATGGCAGAAAGTGAAGAGGAACTAAAAACCTCTTGATGAAAGTGAAAGTGGAGAGTGAAAAAGTTGGCTTAAAGCTCAACATTCAGAAAACGAAGATCGTGGCATGTGGTCCCATCACTTCATGGCAAATAGATGGGGAAACAGTGGAAACAGTGTCAGACTTTATTTTTTGGGGCTCCAAAATCACTGCAGATGGTGACTGAAGCCATGAAATTAAAAGACGCTTACTTCTTGGATGAAAAGTTATGACCAACCTAGACATCACATTCAAAAGCAGAGACATTACTTTGCTTATGTCCCCTACATTGTCAGGTGTGTTCTTTACCTCTAGTACCACCTGAAAACCCTATAAATAAACCCACTTGTTTGTTTCTTTGTTTGTTTTTAAGAAAAATGTTCCTCTTTGCTTAGTCTTTATTAATTATGAACTGACTTATATTATCTCTTTCTTCAACCACCGTTCAATTTTTTTACCTGAGTTGTTCCTAAATTTTTCTCACTATTCTTTTTCTTTTTTAGTTTATGTAATGAGTAATTCTTCCTCCTTTTCATTGTTTCTGAGTGTGAATACATAACTTCTCTTCCCACCGCTCTTCTTTCCTCAGTTTTTCAAAAGATTTGTCAATAAATTAGTCATTCAAGTGTAACTTTAATTTTATTCATCTATTCCTCTTCATTATATGTTGATTTTTATTTAATTAAATTAGAATATATCATTTTATTTATCTTTGAATTTTAAAAATTCATTTTAGGTCAAATTGCCTCATTAATTTTCATCACTTTTTTAAGATATATACATTTAAGATATATACATCTTTTTAGATATATACATGGTGACTGTGGTTCAGTAGCTAAGGCATGTCCAACTCTGGAGATCCCATGGACTGTAGATGACCAGGCTCCTCTGTCCATGGGATTTCCTAGGCAAGAATACACAATTGGATTGCCATTTCCTTCAATATATATATATATTCCCCCACCCCCAAAGCCATTTTAATGGAAGATATTAATTATCAAGCACATGGGGATTTTTATGCTAATCGTTTTCATTTCTAGTGTAGTGCATTGCAATAGGAATGCAGACTGGGGTCATCCATGCTTCTGTCCCTGTACACGCTCAATTTTATAAATGTTCTTACGTTTGGAAGATTAAATTCTGCATTTTCTGAGCTCATTGTTCTTTATATAGATATCTGGTTAAGTTTTCAAATTTGCTAAAATCTTCTATAACCCTTATTTAACATTAGCTAACTTTTTCTATCAATTACCAAGAAAAGTGTCCAAAAGTTAAATACCTAGTACGTTGTGTTTTGCCTTCTATGCCTTGAGGGTAAATTATTATAACAATGCTATTTTAGAACAATTATGTAGTCATGGTTATCACATTTTTATCTATGTAGTGATTATTGTTTTGTCTACTAGTTATATTAGCCTTAAGTTCTAAGTTTTATGTTATTTATGTTGCTATACCAGCTCCTTTGGTTTGAATTTGGTAAGTAATTTATTTTTAATTTTTGCAGTCAACCATTGAACTAACTTATGATCCACCTGTGTCTCTTATACATAGAAGAAATTGGATTGTATATCTAATACATGACACTTTACCCCTGAGGAATCTAATAAATTTTACTAATAAAAAATAATTCTATATATGGGCCTGTTTTTCACTTAATATTCCATCTATTTTATGGTTTTTTTTTTTCCCCTTAGATTTTTGTTTTCACTAGAATTAGTTATTCATTTTTTCTGTTTTTATTCCTCTCCTAGTCTGGATCTTATACTCTCTTTGTTTCTATACTTTATCCTGTGTTCTTAACATTACAAATGGCACATGCTATGTCAGTTTAAATTTGATCAGTTGATTTTTAGTTGCCCCCTAACAATGGTAATATTTCAGAATTCTTCAACTTCATTATTTCACATTAATAATTACATGTAAATATGTATGCATTTTAATTTTTATTTAAACTTCACCAATTACTATCATTATTATATACAGTTAACATACATTTATTTTACATATATATATATTCAATCCATTTTACATTTTCTTTTTTTCTTTCTTGGTACTAAAATCTTCCATTAACACAACATTTAACTTTTTCTTGAGAGAATACCTGCAGGTTGCATGCATGTCAATTTTTGTTAGAGAATATCTTTATATCACTTTCATTATGAAAGATGCTTTCACTGGTTATAATGATCTAGGCTGACAGTTATTATCTCTCAGCACATTAATTATCATATTTCTGTCTTCTGCCATCCATTGTGACAGAAAAGAAGTCATCTGTCAAGCTGTTACTGCTTTTAATGTAAGCTTTTAGATCTGGCAGCTTCTAAAATCTATGTCTCATCTTTAATTTCCCTCATTATCACTACAGTAGAAATTTCATTTCCTTTATCATGCTTGTAAATTTTGTGAATCTTTGGATTTCTTAACTTTTTCGTAAGTTCTTTCATGTATGTCTCCTCGGTTCTAGGTAGTCTCAGAGTTATATTTTTCCTATATTTACTTTGGTATACTCTTCTTCTAGAATCAGGGAAAACAATGGATTTAGGGATCAGATTATATTATGCAAAATGTTGGGCTGGATGAAGCACAAGCTGGAATCAAGATTGCCAGGAGAAATATCAATAACCTCATATACACAGATGACAACAACCTAATGGCAGAAAGTGAAGAACTAAAGAGACTCTTGATGAAAGTGAAAGAGGAGAGTGAAAAAGTTGGTTTAAATCTCAACATTCAGAAAACTATGATCATGGCATCCGGTCCCATCACTTCATGGCAAATAGATGGAGAAACAATGGAAACAGTGGCAGACTTTATTTTCTTGGGCTCCAAAATCACTGCAGATGGTGACTGCAACCATGAAATTAAAAGACATTTGCTCCTTGGAAGAAAAGCTAAGACCAACCTCGACATCATATTTAAAAGGAGAGACATTATTTTACCAAAAAAAGATCCATCTAGTCAAAGCTATGGTTTTTCCAATAGTAATGTTGGATGTGAGAGTTGAACTATAAAAAAAAAAAAAAAAAGAAGAAGAAGAAGAACAAAGCAGAGCACTGTAGAACTGATGTTTTTGAACTGTGATGTTGGAAAAGACTCTTGAGAGTCCCTTGGACTGCAGGGAAACCCAACAAGTCAATCCTAAAAGAAATCAGTCCTGAGTATTCATTGGAAGAACTGATGCTGAAGCTGAAACTCCAATATACTTGCCACCTGATGCAAAGAACCGACTCACTGAAAAAGACCCTGATGCTGGGAAAGATGCTGAGGAGAAGGGGACGACAGAGGATGAGATGGTTGGATGGCATCACAGACGCAATGGATATAAATTTGAGTGGGCTCCAGGAGTTGTTGATGGACAGAGAGGCCTGGCATACTGCAGTCCACAGGGTCGCAAAGCGTAGGCCATGACTGAGCAACTGAACTGAATGTAATCTGCAATTCTAGTGAAAATGAAAGTCTTCCTCACTACTTTCTCTGTAACACTTGTTATCTGATTGGTTTCTAAAGAAAATTATTAGAATCTAGGTAACTTGAGTAGAGAGAACACTGATTCTATATCACTGTGTTACTTATAGTCTTGATGATAAAATGATATTTGGTGACTATTTTTAACACAATTCATAATTTTCCATACACACAACTGACAATAGAAGCAAATATCAAAGCAGACCAATTGCTTTGTCAGTGATTTACATGAGCTTTGTCAGTGCTTTGAAAATTTTTCATGCATTTTAATCTCTGATTTATTAAGATTATTTTGTTGTGGTAATTATTATTGAGAAATGCTATAGTCTAGAGACATTATAAAACAAGAACTCTAAGATACTTGAAGGATATGCCCCTGAATGTGGATAAATAAAGTGAGACAGACATTTGAGGTAAATACATATTTCTCTTTTTTAACCTACACTATGGCTTAACTATTATGGATATTTCAACTAAATGAAATAGGAAATCCAGAAATGAAAGTATTTTTTAAGATGGAAAAGATAATGGGTTAAACTATGGCTAATTTAGAAATTCTAAGAAAATATTATCATAGATACAGTACTCTACTTGTTCTTGGTTAGATTTTTTTGAAGGTTAAAAATTAGAGGCAATTAAGAAACTTCGATTCCACTTCCCAATTCTTCTTGCTTATTTGAATACCAAGGAAGAAGATTTAACTGTTCACAACAAGGTGTGTTTATCTTGAAATATTATTTGAGTAAAATTATCTTTGTAGCAGAATCCATAGGAAAATATATCATGTACCATGAGAAAACCAGTAATCATAGGTGCTTAATGAAAAATTTACTAAACTGACTGAGAATATATTTATAATAACTTACATACATAGGTGACCAAAGAGAATATCTGTATTTTCACTCAATTTCCACCAACATGCAGAGTAACAGTACATGGTACCAATGTTACCTAATCTAAATTTAGGTCCACTGGCCAGAAATGCTTTTACAGAAATGCTGCCCAGCCAATTATTGGCATTCCATTGTAGTGAAAGAAAGTGAAAGGAGACAATATTCAGCCTTGATGTACTCCTTTCCTTCTTTGGAAACAGTCTGTTGTTCCATGTTAAGTTCGAACTGGTGCTTCCTGACCTGCATACAGATTTCACAAGAGGCAGGTCAGGTGGTCTGGTATTCCTATCTTTTTCAGAATTTTCCACAGTTTATTGTGATCCATACAGTCAAAGGCTTTAGCATAGTCAATAAAGCAAAAATAGATGTTTTTCTGGAACTCTTGTTTTTTCAATGATCCAACGAATGTTGGCAATTTGATCTCTGGTTCCTCTGCCTTTTCTAAAACAAGTTTGAAGATCTAGAAGTTAATGGTTCACATACTGCTGAAGCCTGGTTTGGAGAATTTTGAGCATTACTTTACTAGCATGTGAGATGAGTGCAACTGTGCGGTAGTTTGAGCATTCTTTGGCAGTGCCTTTCTTTGGCATTGGAATGAAAACTGACCTTTTCCAGTCCTGTGGTCACAGCTGAGTTTTCCGAATTTGCTGGCATATTGAGCACATCACTTTCATAGCATCATCTTTTAGGATTTGAAATAGTTCAACTGGAATTTCATTACCTCCTCAAGCTTTGTTCGTAGTGATACTTCCTAAGGCCCACTTGACTTCACATTCCAGGATGTCTGACTCTAGGTGAGTGATCACACCACTGTGATTATCTGGGTCATGAAGATCTTTTTTTGTACAGTTCTTCTGTGCATTCTTGCCACCTCTTCTTAATATATTTTGCTTCTGTTAAGTCCGTGCTGTTTCTGTCCTTTATTGACCCCATATGTGCACGATGTGTTCCCTTGGACATAACTTTCTTGAAGAGATCTCTAATCTTTCCCATTCTATTATTTTCCTTTATTTCTTTGCATTGATCACTGAGGAAGGCTTTCTTATCTCTCCTTGCTATTCTTTGGAACTCTGCATTCAAATAGTTATATCTTTCTTTTTCTCCTTTGCCTTTTGTTTCTCTTCTTTTTACAGCTATTTGTAAGGCCTCCTCAGGCAGCCTTTTTGTATTTTCCGTTTCTTTTTCTTGGGGATGGTCTTGATCCCTGTCTGCTGTAGAATGTTATGAACCTCCGTCCATAGTTCATCAGGAACTCTGTCTATCAGATCTAATCCCTTGCATCTATTTCTCAATTCCACTGTATAATCATAAGGGATTTGATTTAGGTCATACCTAAATGGTCTACATTCTTCATTCCCTACATTCTACATTCCCTACATTCTTCAATTTAAGTATGAATTTGGCAATAAGGAGTTCATGATCTGAGCCACAGTCAGCTCCCTGTCTTGTTTTGCTGACTATGTAGAACTTTGTCTTTGTCTGCAAATAATACAATCAAATTGATTTTGGTGTTGGCCATCTGGTTATGTCCATGTGTAGAGTCTTCTCTTGTGTTGTTGGAAGAAGGTATTTACTATGACCAGTGCATTCTTTGGGCAAAATTCTATTAGCCTTTGTCCTGCTTTATTCTGTATTCTGAGGCCAAATTTGCCTGTTACTCCAGGTGTTTGTTGACTTTCTACTTTTGCATTCCAGTCCCCTATAATGAAAAGGACATCTTTTTTGTTTGTTAGTTCTAGAAGGTCTTGTAGGTCTTCATAAAACCATTCAACTTCAGCTTCTTCAACATTAATGGTCGGGGCACAGACTTGGATTAATATGATATTGAATGGTTTGCCTTGGAAATGAACAGAGATTATTATGTCATTTTTGAGATTGCATCCAAGTACTGCATTTCAGACTCTGGTTAATTACAATGGCTATTCCATTTCTTCTAAGGAATTCTTGCCCACAGTAGTAGATATAATGGTCATCTGAATTAAATTCACCCATTCCAGTCCATTTTAGTTCCGTGATTCTTAAATCATTGATATTCACTCTTGCCATCTCCTTTTTGACCACTTGGAATTTGCCTTGATTCATGGACCTAACATTCCAAGTTCCTACGCAATATTGCTCTTTACAGCATTGGATATTGCTTCTACCACCAGTTACATTCACAACTGGGTGTTGTTTCTACCTTGGCTCCGTCTCTTCAATCTTTCTGGAATTATTTCTCCACTGATTACAGTAGCATATTGGACACTACCAACCTGGGAAGTTCATTTTTCAGTGTCCTATCTTTTTCACCTTTTCATACTGTTCATGGGGTTCTTAAGGCAAGAATATTGAAGTGCTTTGCCATTCCCTTCTGCTCAACATTCAGAAAACAAAGATCATGGCATCTGGTCCCATCACTTCATGGAAAATTGACGGGGAAATGATCAAAATAGTGACAGACTTTATTTTTTTGGCTCCAAAGTCACTGCAGATGGTGACTGCTGCCATGAAATTAAAAGACACTTACTCCTTTGTGCAATGACATCCCAATTCAATACTCTTGCCTGGAAAATCCCATGGACAGAGGAGCCTGGTAGGCTGCAGTCCATGGGGTCACTAAGAGTTTGACACGACCGAGAGACTTCCCTTTTACTTTTCACTTTCACACACTGGAGAAGGAAATGGCAACCCCTTCCAGTGTTCTTGCCTGGAGAATCCCAGGGACGGGGGAGCCTGCTGGGCTGCCGTCTGTGGGATTGCACAGAGTTGGACACGACTGAAGTGACTTAGTAGCAGCAGCAGCAACTCCTTTGCAGAAAAGTTATGACCAAATTAGAGAGCATATTAAAAAGCAGAGACATTGCTTTGCCAACTAAGGTCTAGTCAAAGCTATGATTTTTCCAGTAGTCATATATGGATGTGAGAGTTGGTCTATAAATAAATTTGAATACCAAAGAAATGATGCTTTTGAACTGTGGTATTGGAGAAGACTCTTGAGAGTCCCTTGGACTGCAAGGAGATTGAACCTGTTCATCCTAAAGGAAATCAGTCCTGACTATTCATTGGAAGGACTGATGCTAAAGCTTAAACACCAATACTTTGGCAACATGATGGGAAGAACTGACTCTTTTGAAAAGACCCTGATGCTGGGAAAGATTGAAGGCAGGAGAAGGGGACAACAGAGGATGAGATGGTTGGATGGCATCACCAACTCAGTGGACACGAGACTGAGTAACCTCTGGGAGTTGATAATGGACAGGGAGCCCTGGAGTGCTCTAGTTCTTTGGGTTGCAAAGTGTCAGACATGACTGAGCGACTGAACTGAACTGTACTGAGGAAAGGAAAATGGCAGCTAGTACTCCAAAGGCCTGAACTCCCTGATGACTTCAAGGAAGGGATCACTAGGATTATGGATTGCAGGGTTCTTGATAGGCTAATGGATATCTTTCTAATTGATTTGTAATGAGGTAACAGGGTGATGTTTTGCCAGTCAACATCAACAAACTTCTGGTCCCAGCTAGTCTAGTGTTTTCGTGTTGTGATCAGCAGTATTCATCTGGTGAGGTTCTGGTTTTGGTAAAAGCAACTTAGGAATGTGTGTCAGCCATTTGAATCTATTACTTTCAAAGAACAAGGAGTTCAATGACTCTGCTATGTGACTGACATAGCAGTTTCATGGCTTAAAAGCTATTTTTGTTTCTGCATTTTCACATATCCTAATACTAATCATTAACTTGAGCTAGCCTTTTGAGATTCAAGAGAGGTCAGGGGAATAAAGCATAAGTCTTTTACTTCAAAAAATGGGGACATAGGAGCTTGTATACCATTTCAATAGTAGCTTACAATAAAGTGAATTTGTCAATGTGAGAGTAGAAAAAGTAGAAATATACCTAGTTTTTTAATAGATTGATCTACATAGAATTTGGGGCTTCTCTGGTGGCTCAGATAGTAAAGAATACACCTGCAATGCAGGGGACCTGGGTTTGATCCTTGGGTTGGGAATATCCCCTGGAGAAGGGAATGGCAATCCATTCTTTGCTTGTCTGAATCCTTGCAACCTGATGGACTGTAGCCCACCAGGCTCCTCTGTCCATGGAATTCTCCAGGCAAGAATACTGGAGTGGGTTGCCTTTTCCTTCTCCAGGGGATTTTCCAAACCCAGTGATTGAACCCGGGTCTCCCACATGCAGGGAGATTCTTTACCAACTGAACCACCATGGAAGTTCATAAACTTATTTTTTTAATTTATTTATTCATTTATTTTAATTTGAATTTATAAATTATATTTTAAAATTTTTATGGAAGGTATAGTTGCTTCAGTTTCCCAGGTGGCTCAGTGGTAAAGAATCTGCCTGCAGTGAATTAGAACTGGGCTTGATTCCTGGGTCTAGAAGATTCTCTGGAGAAGGACATAACAACGTGTTCCAGTATTCTTGCCTGGGAAATCCCATGAACAGAGAAGCCTGATGGGCTGCAATGCATGGGATCTCAGTTGGACATGACTGAGCAATTAAGCATGTTGCTTTACATGTTGTGTTAGTTTCTACTGTACAGCAAAGTGAATCAGATATATATATATGCTTTTCTGTATTCCCTTCTCATTTAGGTCAACACAGAACATTAAGTAGAGTTCCCTCTGCTATAAAATAGGTTCTCCTTGATATTTTCATGGCACAACTTAGTTAGGTATATTTGGTTGATTTTTATATTTATTTTATTTTTTTATTAATTGAGAAAAAAATGTTGTGAGCTTCCCTATTACTCAAGAGTTGGCTATATTTTATCATTTTTTAATCTTTTAATTTCAAAATTAATGCAACAGTGAAGTGATATCAGGATGTATTTTGTAATGAAATAAGTTCTGGAAATTTGATAATTTCTACCATTAATAAAAGATGAAATGATTTTGTTTTAGGAAGACACAAATATTTGGAGTGAGCAACTGATATTATTAATCATCTTTCTATTTTTCCCTTGAATTTCTGTAACACTGACTTGATATCAGTCCTTCAGCATTCTCATATGCTACTTCTCTTCTACTTTTTTTCTTTTCTTAATGTTCAAATAAGGGGATAAAGATGATAATAATTGAAAGTTAAAATTTATTGTGTTGTTGAATTTCTTTTGAGTTTCCAGAGAAAGTTTAGGAAAAATATTAAATAACTATAATCTCATTTTTAATTCATAACAACTTGACTGAGTGTAATATTAATTTTCTCATTCTATTCTCATTGTACTGTGAATGGAGAGCTATTTTTATCCACATTTTACAGAAGAGAAAGTATACCTATAAGAGATAAGGAAAAAAAGTAAATTCTAATCCATTAGTGCTTAATTTTAAAAGTTAAGCTTTCATATAGAGCATCCCACAAAAGACAAAATTGAAATAGAAGCAAACAAAACAAAAGAAAAAAAAATTGAATAATTAATAGAATGATAAGCTTTAACCAAGTAATAAAGTAAAAAGGGAAATTATGAATGAATATCAGTTGTGTCTGACTCTTTGTAACCCCATGAACTGCAGCATGCCAGGCCTCCCTGTCCATCACAAACTCCCAGAGTTTACCTAAACTCATGTCCATTTAGTTGATGGTACCATCTAACCATCTCATCCTCTGCCATCCGCTTCTCCTCCTGCCGTCAATCTTTCGCAACATCAGGGTCTTTTCAAATGAATCAGCTCTTTGCATCTGGTGGCCAAAATACTGGAGTTTCAGCTTCAGCATCAGCCCTTTCAATGAAAAACCGGGACTGATTTCTGTTATGATGAACTAGTTGGCTCTCCTTGCAGTCCAAGGAATTCTCAAGTGTCTTCTCCATATCACAGTTCAAAAATATCAGTTCTTCTGCTGTCAGCTTTCTTTGTAGTCCAACACTCACATCCATACATGACCAATGGAAAAACCATAGGTTTGACTAGATGGACCTTTGTTGACAAAGTAATGTCTCTGCTTTTTAATATGCTGTCTAGGTTGTTCATTACTTCCCTTCCAAGAAGTAAGCATCTTTTAATTTCATGGCTGCAGTCACCATCTGCAGTGATTTTGGAGCCCCCAAAAATAAAGTCTGACACTGTTTCCACTGTTTCCCCATCTATTTGCCATGAAGTGATGGGACCAGATGTCATGATCTTCATTTTCTGAATGTTGAGCTTTAAGCCCAGTTTTTCACTCTCCACTTTCACTTTCATCAAGAGCCTTTTGAGTTCCTCTTCACTTTCTGCCATAAGGGTGGTGCCATCTGCGTATCTGAGGTTATTGATATTTCTGCTGGCAATCTTGATTCCAGCTTATGTGTCTTCCAGCCCGGTGTTTCTCATGATGTACTCTGCATATAATTGAAATAAGCAGGGTGACAATATACAGCCTTGACGTACTCCTTTTCCAATTTGGAGTCCAGTCTGTTGTTCCATGTCCAATTCTAACTATTGCTTCCTGACCTGCATAAAGGTTTCTCAAGAGGCAGGTCAGGTGGTCTGGTATTCCCATCTCTTTCAGAATTTTCCACAATTTATTGTGATCTACACAGTCAAAGGCTTTGACATAGTCAATAAAGAAGAAATAGATGTTTTTCTGGAACTCTTTTCCTTTTTCGAGGATCCAGTGGATGTTGGTAATTTGATCTCTGGTTCCTTTGCCTTTTCTAAAACCATCTTGAACATCTGGAAGTTCACAGTTCATGTATTGCTGAAGCCTAACTAAACAATGTAAAATCACAAATACACCAGTTGTAAATGGGCTAAATACAATCTTGACTGTCGATTAGGCAAGATATAACCCTTAGTAGTTCAATAAAGAGTTTTTGAAGATAGGCTTCTTTTCTCTCTAGAAGTTCTGGTTCTAAAACAAATGAACAAATAAAAATGTTAACTAATCTAAAATGAATAGAGCTGCAGACATATGGTACAATGAAGAGATTGACTCGATTTGGTGCCTAAGCCAAGTTTCCAACATTTAGTGAATTTAATACATATTCCCGGATATATGAAATTCCTGGCAGTGATGCCTGGTCCTCTGGCATGGCATCAGAATGTTTACTTCAGAGCTATAATTTTCTGGAAGAGAGACAAACAATCCTATTCAATATAATTTATTGACAAAAAAGCTTATTTGTGCTTCTAATTGATAAACAGTTGAAATAGCAACTTGCAGCACATAAGCCTTTTGAAATTTTTTCTATGTTTAAAAAATAGGGGGTATGCATATGGTAAAGCACATTTGGAAATTTAACAAACCTCAGACACTTACTGTGAGATGTTTGTTGAACTCAAACATAGCTGTGTACACTTTTATCCATTCCATATGTCATTCTTTTATCAAAAACAGAAATTACCTCTTCATGCTATCAGCCTAATTAGATGACACCATCCTCATTTAAAAAAAAAGTAAAAAAGGTCTGTTTTTACACAGCACATTTGTGAGAAAGACTTGCTTTCAGTCCATGAACAGGCTAAAATTCAGTGAGGAAAATACTGTTTCTAGAATAATTTAATATCCTGAGGATACCCTAATAGTTATTCAAAACAACCCATTTTGGTTTGAATGATATAAGAATGGCCTGTGAGCAAATGAATGGAAAATCTACTGGGATTATGTATCCATCAAGTTTAAATAAAAATAATAGAATGTGTTAAATAATGTTGTCTTTTACTTTGATATCATGTATATTATCATTAATTGAAACTAATTTTCTTTCAAGAATTTTTTGCATGATGTGAGTAAAAATCACCTGAAAATAGAGGAAAAAAAATATTGAGCTTGAAATAGTCTTAGTCTAAAAATAAATCTTTGCTTCTGTGTGCTTTCCTTAAAAAGTAGCAAAAATATTATCATGATGATGCAAAAAATAAAGTAGACACTAAAAACAAAGGAAAAAGAAAACAACATTGTGGATAGCATATACATTCATATGTGAATTTCATGCACTTTATTCCTATATGTACAGCTGTAGAGCTCTTACATTTATCATGTTTTATTTCTTTCAGTTTCCTCTTGGCTAAATATCAGAATAGTCATCTTTATGAGAGTTATGACCAATTATAAAAAACTATATGTACCTATATACACATATAAAATATAAATACAAAATAATTTGACTGTATATATGTATATACATGTATATACATATATATACATCAATTAAAAATTATATGTACCTATATACACACATAAAATATAAATACAAAATAATTCAACTATATATATGTATATATATATACATGTATATATACATGTCTGTGCTAAAATATCAAATGTATTAAAATGTATAATTTTATTCCTAACAGGAAAGGATGATGAGAATATGGCAGAATGGGATATTTGGAAAAAATAATTATATGATCCAGGAATGCCATTCCTGGGCATATATCCAGAGAAAAGCATGATTCAAAAGGGTATATGCAACTCAAAATTCCTTTCAGGAGCATTTACAACAGCCAGGAAATATAAGCAACTTAAATGCCCATCCATAGGTGTACAGAGTGTGGTACAGATACAATGTAATAATACTCAGTCATTAAAAGAAATGAAATAATACCATTTGCAGCAAAATGGATGGACCTACAGATGATCATACTAAGTGAACTAAGTCAAAGAAAGTCAAATATCATATGATATCACTTATTTTCAAAATCTTAAAAAAAATGAATTTATTTACAAAACATAGATGCACAGATGTAAAGAACAAACTTATGGGTATTAGGGAGGAACACTATGGGGAAATGATGTATTGGGAGTCTGTGACTATCATATATACACTCCTATATTTAAGATAGATAACTGACAAAAAGAGTGCAGGGAAGTTGCTCAATATTCTATAACAACCTAAATAGAAAAGAATTTGGGAAAAAAAATAGATACATGTTTATGTACAACTGAATCATTTTGTTGTACACTTGAAAGTAACACAACATTATTAATGAACTATACTTGAATATAAAATTTAAAATTAAAAAAAAGAAAAATAAAAAAAGGATGGCTAAAAAATCCCCAATTTAGGGAAATAAGATGCAAAGAGCAGAGAAAATAAAACAAAATTACATCTACACATATTATATTACACTGCTGAAGATCAAAGATGAAACAGTTAAAATAAGACAACGTGTGGGGAAACAGTGTTTTAGATAACCCACTGACTTTTTATCTGAAACTGGAAACAAGACCATTAATTCATTAGGAGCAGTGAGGAGAAATAAAAGGTCAAATCAAAGTTTGAAATTCAGTTTAAATGTCTTTGAGAATTAAGGCAAAATATTCAGCACAACATTTTGTAAACAGATGTACTGTCACCAAGGCTCTGCTGCTTCCACTTATATAGCATAGGTTAGGCAAAATAAAAGATTAGTACATTTAGAAATTTACTTAAGAATTGTATGATTTCCAGAAGAGTAAATTATGCAGCTATTGCATGATTTCATATTACTCCTCTGGTGACTCAGATGGTAAAGCATCTGCCTACAATGTGGTAGACACAGGTCCAATCCCTGGATTGGGAAGATCTCCTGGAGAAGGAAATGGCAACCCACTCCAGTATTCTTTCCTGGGAAATCCCATGGACAGAGAAACCTGGTAGGCTACAGTCCATGGGGTCGCAAAGAGTCAGACATGACTGAGCGACTTAACTTTCACTTTCAAATGGGCACTGGCATCAACTTAAAGACACCAGCTATGTTAGCCACAAACAGATCGCTGGCATGTCCTCTGAAGTTTTGAACCAAGCATTGACTTTCCATCTCTAGCTATGAAATTCCTAGATGATATCTTCTTCTTGTAGAATACTGTTCCATCTACATTGACAATCTATTGTTTAGTGTCACCACCTTCATTAATTACCTTACCTAGATCTTCTGGAGAGCTTGCTGCAGCTTCTACATCAACACTTTCTGTTTCACCTCACACTTTTATATTACAGAGATGGCATCTTCCCTTAAACCTCTTAAGACAGCCTCTACTAGTTTCATATTTATATTCTTCATCACCTCTCTTAGCCTTCATGCAACTGAAGAAAGTTAAGGCATTGCTCTGGTTTAGGTTTTGGCTTAAAGAAATGTTGTGGCTGGTTTGATCTTCTATCCAGACTATTAAAACATTGTTCATACCAACAACAGGTTATCCCACTTTCTTATCATTTTTGGGTTCGTTAGAGTTTAATTTCCTCAAGAAGTTTTCTTTTGCATTGACAACTTGGCTAACTGGGGCCAGAGACCTATACTTCATTTTTGTCTCAGCTTTCAACCTGCTGTCCTCACTGTTTATTTCTAGCTTTTGTTTTTAAATAAAAAATGCATAACTATTTCTTTCATTTGAACACTTAGAGGCCATTTTAAGGTTATTAAATAATAGCCCAATTTAAATATTTTTGTGTCTCAGGAAATAAGGAAGCCTGAGGAGAGAGAGAGAGATGAGGAAACCCTGGTCTGACAACAGATCTATTAGTTCACTTACTTAGATTAATATGGTTTTTGGCACCTCAAAATTATTACAACAGTAACATTAAAGATTATATATTACAAATCACCATCAGTTCAGTTCAGTAGCTCAGTCATGTCCGACTCTTTGTGATCCCATGAATTGCAGCACACCAGGCCTCCCTGTCCATCACCATCTCCCGGATTTCACTCAGACTCGCGTCCATTGAGTCCGTGATGCCATCCAGCCATCTCATCCTGGGTCGTCCCCTTCTCCTCCTGCCCCCAATCCCTCCCAGCATCAGAGCACCATAAAAATATTATAATAATAACAAAGAAGGTTGAACTAATACAAAAAATGGTGAAATATGATGCAGAGGTACAAAGTGAGCAGATGCTGCTTTAAAAATGTCACCCACAGACTTATTAGACACATAATTGCCACAAACCTTCAATGTGCAAGAGCACAGTAACTGCAAAGTACAATAAAATAAAGTGTAATAAAATGAGGTATGCCTATAAATGAAATAGGCCTTTCTTTAATGGATGTTTACAAATAGTCTAAAATTTTAAATGGAAATGCAAAGGACAGGGAATATCCAAAATAATCTTGAGAAATATAAACGAAGTTGTAGAAATTAGTCTATTTGATTTCAAGTTGGTATGTTACTGGCATAAGGATAAAAAAAGATCAATAGAAATAACAGAGATGTCATAAACAGATCCATACTTTCATGACTATTTTTTTTTTTTTTTACAAAGAGCTGAATATTAAAATTAAGCCTGAATTCTTACTTCACATTAGTGAAGTGAAGTCGCTCAGTCATGTCCGACTCTTTGCGACCCCATGGACTGTAGCCTATTAGGCTCCTCCATCCGTGGGATTTTCCAGGCAAGAGTGCTGGAGTGGATTGCCATTTCTTTCTCCAGGGGATCTTCCCGACCCAGGGATCAAACCCTGGTCTCCTGCATTGCAGGTAGACGCTTTACCGTCTGAGCCACCAGGGAAGCTTCCACATTAATTCAGATTAAAAGTATCTAAATTTAAAGTAAAAAAAATATATATATTGGAAATATTTTAGAGGAAAATTAGAGGATAATCCTTGTGATTCTGTGGTAGGCAATGTTTTCTTAGACCATTTAAAAATTACTTAAAAATTAAAAAAAAGATCATCAAAATTAAAACTTATACTCATCAAAAAACAAAACTAATTAATGAGTAATTAGGCAACAAACAAGGGGAACATATTTGTAAGTCATAGATTTGAAAAGAGATGATAATTTCTATATATAATTCTACAAATTAATAAAGAAAGTTATGAATTGCTAGTAAGGACTCATGCTCAATATTTTTAATAATTAAAGATATGAAAATTAGAGCCACATGATATATCACTTGTCCACCAAAATGTTTCATATATTCAGTTCAGTTCAGTTCAGTTGCTCATATGTCCGACTCTTTGTGACCCCATCAATTGCAGCACGCCAGGCCTCCCTGTCCATCACCAACTCCCGGAGTTCACCCAAACTCATGTGTATCAAGTTGGTGATGCCATCAAGACATCTCATCCTCTGCCGTCCCCTTCTCCTCCTGCCCCCATTCCCTCCCAGCATCAGGGACTTTTCAGTGAGTTAACTCTTCACATGAGGTAGCCAAAGTATTGGAGTTTCAGCCTCAGCATCTGTCCTTCCAATGAACACTCAGGACTGGTCTCCTTTAGGACGGATTAGTTGGATCTCCTTGCAGTCCAAGGGACTCTCAAGAGTCTTCTCCAACACCACAGTTCAAAGCATCAATTCTTTGGCACTCAGGTTTCTTCACAGTCCAACTCTCACATCTATACATGACCAATGGGAAAACCAAAGCCATGACTAGACGGATCTTTGCTTTTTAATATGTTATCTAGACTGGTCATAACTTTTATACCAAGGAGTAAGCATCTTTTAATTTCATGGCTGCAATCACCATCTGAGTGAATTTGAAGCCCCTTCAAAATAAGTTTTGCACTGTTTCCACTGTTTCCCCATCTATTTCCCATGAAGTGATGGGACCAGATGCCATGATCTTCGTTTTCTGAATGTTGAGCTTTAAGCCAACTTTTTCACTCTCCACTTTCACTTTCATCAAGAAGCTTTTTAGTCCCTCTTTACTTTCTGCCATAAGGGTGGTTTCATCTCATATCTCAGGTTATTGATATTTTTCCCAGCAATCTTGATTCCAGCTTCTGCTTCTTCCAGTTCAGTGTTTCTCATGATGTACTCTGCATGTAAATTAAATAAGCAGGGTGACAATATACAACCTTGACGTACTCCTTTTCCTATTTGGAACTAGTCCGTTGTTCCATGTCCAGTTCTAACTGTTTCTTCCTGACCTGCATACAGGTTTCTCAAGAGGCAGGTCAGTTCAGTTCAGTTCACTTCAATCACTCAGTCGTGTCCGACTCTTTGCGACCCCATGAATCACAGCATGCCAGGCCTCCCTGTCCATCACCATCTCCCGGAGTTCACTCAAACTCATGTCCATCGAGTCCATGATGACATCAAGCCATCTCATCCTGGGTCGTCCCCTTCTCCTCCTGCCCCAGATCTCTCCCAGCATCAGAGTCTTTTACAAGGAGTCAACTCTTCGCATGAGGTGGCCAAAGTACTGGAGCTTCAGCTTTAGCATCATTCCTTCCAAAGAAATCCCAGGGCTGATCTCCTTCAGAATGGACTGGCTTGATCTCCTTGCAGTCCAAGGGACCCTCAAGAGTCTTCTCCAACACCACAGTTCAAACACATCAATTCTTCAGCGCTCAGCCTTCTTCACAGTCCAATTCTCAAATCCTTACATGACCACAGAAAAAAACATAGCTTTGACTAAATGGACCCTAGTTGGCAAAGTAATGTCTCTGCTTTTGAATATACTATCTAGGTTGGTCATAACTTTTCTTCTAACTAGTAAGCGTCTTTTCATTTCATGGCTGCAGTCACCATCTGCAGTGATTTTGCAGCCCCAAAAAATAAAGTCTGACACTGTTTCCACTGTTTCCCCATCTATTTCCCATGAAGTGACGGGACCAGATGCAATGATCTTCGTTTTCTGAATGTTGAGCTTTAAGCCAACTGTTTCACTCTTCACTTTCACATTCATCAAGAGGCTTTTGAGTTCCTCTTCACTTTCTGTCATAAGGGTGGTATCATCTGCATATCTGAGGTTATTGATATTTCTCCCAGCAATCTTGATTCCAGCTTGTGTTTCTTGCAGTCCAGAGTTTCTCATGATATACTCTGCATAGAAGTTAAATAAGCTGGATGACAATATACAGCCTTGATGTACTCCTTTTCCTATTTGGAACCAGTCTGTTGTTCCATGTCCAGTTCTAACTGTTGCTTCCTGACCTGCATACAGATTTCTCAAGAGGCAGGTCAGGTGGTCTGGTATTCACATCTCTCTCAGAACTTGACACAGTTTATTGTGATCCACACAGTCATAGGCTTTGGCATAGTCAAGAAAGCAGAAATAGATGTTCTGGAACTCTCTTGCTTTTTCCATGATCCAGCGGATGTTGGCAATTTGCTTTCTGGTTCCTTTACCTTTTCTAAAACCAGCTTGAACATCAAGGGGTTCACGGTTCACGTATTGCTGAAGCCTGGCTTGGAGAATTTTGAGCATTACTTTACTAGCATGTGAGATGGGTGCAATTGTGCAGTAGTTTGAGCATTCTAAGGCATTGCCTTTCTTTGGAATTGGAATGAAAACTGACCTTTTCAGTCCTGTAGCCACTGCTGAATTTTCCAACTTTGCTGGAATATTGAGTGGAGCACCTTCACAGCATCATCTTTCAGGATTTGAAATAGCTCAACTGGAATTCCATCACCTCCACTAGCTTTGTTTGTAGTGATGCTTTCTAAGGCCCACTTGACTTTACATTCCAGGATGTCTGGCTCTCAGTGAGTGATCACATCATCATGATTATCTGAGTCGTGAAGATCTTTTTTGTACAGTTCTTCCATGTATTCTTGCCACCTCTTCTTAATATCTTCTGCTTCTGTTAGGTCCATATTTCTGTCTTTTATCGAGCCCATCTTTGCAAGAAATGTTCCCTTGGTATCTCTAATTTTCTTGAAGCGATCTTTAGTCTTTCCTATATTAGAAAGGGATAAAAAGAGAGAGACATCATCAAACATTGGTAAACTTGTGGAAATGGAAAATCTTTGTTAATGAGATGGTAAAATGATAAAACTGGTTTGAAAATTTCTAGTGGTTTATTACAAAATGAAATACACACTCATCCTATGACCCAGCAATTTTATCCCTCTGCATCAACCCAAGAGAAATAACAACTTTTTAAACTTATGTAAAATATGTTCTAATTTTAAATGCTACTGATAATATGTTAAACATCATGAGTGAATTTCAAAAGTACTACTCCATGTTATGAAAAATACTTTTCTGAAAATTCTGTTGTTCAGTTGCCAATTTGTGTCTGACTCATTGCCAATGCCATGGACTGAGCATACCAAGCTTCCCTGTCTGTCACCACTTCCCAGAGTTTGCCTAAGCCCATGTCCATTGAATTGGTGATGCAAAATATATGCATGATTTTATTAACATGCAATTATGGAAGAGGGAAGGAAAACTATTATATGGGTAAAGAAAGAGAACAAAATGGTTGCCTTGCAGGGGTAGAAACAAAGCAAAAAATAAATAAATAAATAACTGAAGAGTTGCATAGAGAGATTTCAGAGCAAAGTAATCTGCAACTGGCTAGAATTTTGGGTGACACATGTCAATACTCTTTCTAGACTTTTTGTATGTATATTGTGAATTATATTTTTGAGGTTCAATAGTCAAGAATCTGCCTGCCAATGCAGGAGACACAGGAGATGCAGGCTCAATCACTGGGTCAGGAAGATCCCATGGAGAAGGAAATGGCACCCCACTCCAATATTCTTGGCTGGAAAATTCCAAGGAGAAAGCAGCGTGGCAGGTTATAGTCCATGGGGTTGCACACAGTTTCACATGACTTAGTGACTGAGAATGAAACTATACACTAAAATTAAGATTCTGAAGTTATTGCACTCAAGATAATTATTTTCATGCTTAGGTAATCAGGAAAATTTTCCTTCAAAATTTATTAAGAATGACATGGATTAAATGTTTATGTAGAGAAGCAGGTAGATATGTGATAGTTCAGTTAAGTTGCTCAGTTGTGTCCAACTCTGCAACCTGATGAATGCCAGGCCTCCCTGTCCATCACCAACTCCGGGAGTTAACCCAAACTCATGTCCATTGAGTCAGTGAGCCATCTAACCATCTCATGCTCTGTCATCCCCTTATCTTCCTGCCTTCAATCTTTCCCAACATCAGGGTCTTTTCAAATGAGTCAGCTCTTCACATCAGATGACAAAAATATTGGAGTTTCAGCTTCAACACCAGTCCTTCCAATGAACACTCAGGACCGATTTCCTTTAGGATGGACTGGTTGGATCTGCTTGCAGTCCAAGGGACTCTCAAGAGTCTTCTCCAACACCACAAGTATATATAATAAAAACCTTAACCTACATAATATGATTATAGGAATTCTCTGTTAAATTATTTAAAAATTTAGTATGATTGATAATCTTAACAAAAGGTTGAGAAGAACAACAGCAACAACAACAAAGAAATCTAGAATTTTACATTTTGTTCTTCTTTTGAAGCTTCTTTCAACCGCCGCCAGTGATACTGCAGTCGTGCTCATCATTCAGAAAGCATGGAAACCTAAATGTGAAGACAATGGTATTAAATCACCAGCAAAAGAATTTTTAGCAATTATTGAAGCATCCACATTGTTAACACAAATTCAACTAGATGATCTTGATTGGTTTCCTCCTGTGTTCCACACCTCAGGTCCATGTGTAAGAATAATATCTCAGTCCACTTATTTTAGAATTAAGAATTTGAGTCTATATTCTCATAACCAATGGCAACATTTAGAAAACTCAGTGGGTATGAGATCTGGGTGAAACAGTACATGCTTTGGAATTATGTGGACTACAATTTAATCTCTAGCTTTCATATTTTTGTAGAAGAAAAATAGCATAGGTTCCTTAAGATTACATTAGCTAAAAGATGTGCTGCCTTATGATGCACCTCATGCTCATTAAAGTTAATTACCTTTCTTCTTTAAATGTGCCTATAAATAGCTAAGTAACTGATACTATCAAATGAATGGAATTCACATTCCATTCATTGGAAGCTTGGATTTAAATTCAGTCCAAAGTGTTTCAATTATTTAAATTACTTATAATTTACATAATTCTGAAATTCCCAAAATGGAAATATTTTAAAATATTGTAAATTGTATATAATAGCATATTTTATAAATTAACAATAGCAGGAATGGCTGAAAGTTGATGATATCAAACTCTGTACTGCTTGGTGAGTGAACAAAATTTAGCACATGCTTGAATTGAATTTCTGCTTTATCATCTCTAAAATATTTTCCAAAATTTTATAGCTCATTTCCTTCAATGCTTCTAATCCATCAGCAAAAATGTAGATTCAGGTATTGAAAATGTACGTAAAACAAAATTTAGATATAGAATTTGAAGAAGAAACATGAAACATTAAAATATGCTTAAATATTTTATATCTTATGGGTAAAGCTGTTTAGATTAAAAAATACTAGTATCTCTGTTGCCCCAAGAGAGAAATATATTCCCAATTTTATTAAGTGTGGGTACTATGAATATAAAATCTATCCTAAATTATATAGTCATGTAAAGTTTCATTACATAATATTTAGCATATATGGAAAATGAATATAATCTCTTTAGGAGGTATGGATCAAAAAGAAACAGACTATAAGCACAACTGGATCATTCACAACATATTTGCCTGGACTTTGTTGTTCTTCCCCATCCTTTAGCCTCTTCTCCTCACCAAGCACCTGATACATACATTGTGTATAATTTCATTGCTTTATATATTTTTATTTAAGATTTTACTTTACACAGCTGTTTAAGATTTACAGCAAAACTGAGAAGAAGGTGCAGAAATTTTTTATATAGTCCCTTCTCCACACATGGTTAGCCTCCCCCATTATGGATATCCTTTCGACTTAATCCATTAGAGCCCTTAACATATTCATTATTGTTGTTTTCAATTACTGTTTTGATAATTCCAACATCCCTGTATGCCTCATTCTTATATTTTCTCTGTGTCTTGATATGTCTTATAATGCTTGATAGTGAAGCTGAATCTGCCCTCTGTACTCTGACACCAAATTAAATCTCAGAGACAAAGTTTGGGTGAACTTGAAAAGAGTAGCTTTATTGATTTGCCAGGCAAAGGGGACCACAGCAGGCTGAGTCCCTAAAAATTGTGTCCCCCAACATGGAGTGGAGTTTCATTGTAATGGTTCAATGAGAGCATGATCAGCTAGTAGATACTGATTGGTGATGAGGTAATTGGTAGTCAGTATCAGCAACTTTGGGTTTCAAACAGCCTGGGATCTAGGTGCTTCTGTGTGAGTGCTCAGCTACTCGGTCATGTTTGAACTCTTTGCAACCCCATAGACTGTAGCCCACCAGCCTCCTCTCTTCATGGAAAATTTCAGGCAAGAATTCTTAAGTGGGTTGCCATGCCCTTCTCCAAGGGATTTTCACAGCCCAGGGATCAAACCTGCATCTCTTGTGTCTCCTGCATTAGCTGGGGGATTCCTTATCACTGGGCCACCTACAAAGCCCCAGGTGATTATGAACAAGTTACTGCTAACTTCTCCTTCATAATGAGGATTTCAGTGTCTGCAAAACAGCTCAAATATATCGTTATGTGTATCCCTTGAAGTGGGACGACAGTTCTGCCTCAAGGCTGCACTATTATTTCTCTTGACTATTCCTCCCTTTTCTCCACATCCATTCCTTCCCTAACTAACAACTGATTGAACCTACTGTTGGAACTCTGGGAAGGTCACTAAGGCTGAAAGAAGTCTATTTCCTATAATCAAAGAGATGGGGGGCAAAAGAAGGCCTTTGTGCCCAGGAGTCCTTTGGAGTCCTGCTCATAACAATAGTTACAGTACCTAGTAAAAAGATTGCTGTAGATAGGTCTTTAATGACACAGTGATCTATGACTGGGTCTCAGTCTTTTAATGAGCCCATACCTCTGGATTATTAACGTCCAAAGAGTTTCTCAGGCTTTTTCTCTCCCCTTAGGTGGAATAGGACTGCTAGAACCAAGTGGGATTTAGATTCCCCCAGGCCAGTAAGGCTCTGATAACACTCCTGCAGGTTAAAATCTGATTATTATTATTATTATTATTATTTTTCCTGAGACAAGACCTTGTTAATACGAATGGAATGCTTTGGCATATTGCAAAATTTTTCCTTTTATCTTGTATCTGCTAGAAGCATATGGGGATTTTTCTTTGATATTTACTGTGGAAGTATGATTAAGTTCCTAGAGGACAATTCAGTTTAGTTCAGTGACTCAGTCTTGTCCGAATCCTTGCAATGCCATGGGCTGCAGCACATCAGACCTCTCCGTCCATCACCAACTCCCGGAGTTTACACAAACCAATGACTATTGACTCGGTGGTGACATCCAACCATCTCATTCTCTGTCTTCCCCTTCTCCTCCCACATTCAAACTTTCCCAGCATCAGAGTCTTTTCAGATGAGTCAGTTTGTCGCATTACATGGTCAAAGTATTGGAGTTTCAACTTCAGCAGCAGTCCTTCCAATGAATATTGAGGAACAATTTCCTTTAGGATAGACGGGTTGGATCTCCTTGAAGTCCAAGGGACTCTCAAAAGTCTTCTCCAACACCACAGTAGAAAAGTATCAATTCTTCAGTGCTCAGGTTCCTTTACAGTCCAACTCTCACGTTCATACATGACTATTGGAAAAACCATAGCTTTGACTAGATGGACCTTTGTTGGCAAAGTAATGCCTTTGCTTTTTAATATGTTGTTTATGTTGATCATAACTTTTCTTCAAGGAGCAAGTGTCTTTTAATTTCATGGCTGCACTCACTAACTACAGTGATTTTCAAGCTCCCCAAAATAAAGTCTGTCCATTTGTTCACTGATTCCCCATCTATTTTCCATGAAGTGATGCTGGGAGGGATTGGGGTCAGGAGGAAAAGGGGACGACAGAAGATGAGATGGCTGGATGGCATCACCGACTAGATGGATGTGCGTTTGGGTGAATTCCAGGAGTTAGTGTTGGACAGCAAGGCCTGGCATGCTGCAATTCATGGTGTCGCAAAGAGTCAGACACGACTGAGCGACTGAACTGAACTGAACTAATGGAACCAGATGCTATGATCTTAGCTTTCGGAATGTTGAGTTTTAAGCCAACTTTTTCACTCTCCTCTTTCACTTTCATCAAGAGGCTCTTTAATTCTTCTTCACTTTCTGCCATAAGGGTGGTGTCATCTGTATATCTGAGGTTACTGATATTTCTACCGATAATCATGATTCCAGCTTTTGCTTCATCCAGCCCAGTGTTTCTCATGATGTTCTCTGCATATAAGCTAGATAAGCAGGGTGACAATATACAACCTTGATATACTCCTTTTCTGATTTGGAATGAGTTGTTCCATGTCCAGTTCTAACTGTTGCTTCTTGACCTGCATACAGATTTCTCAAGAGGCAGGTCAAGTTTTCTGATATTTCCATTCGTTTAAGAATTTTCCACAGTTTGTTGTGATGCACACAATCAAAGGCTTTGGCATAGTCAGTAAAGCAGAAGTAGATGTTTTTCTGGAATTCTCTCACTTTTTTGATGATCTAAAAGATGTTGACAATTTGATCTGGTTCCTCTGCCTTTTCTAAATTCAGCTTGAACATCTGGAAGTTCAATATTCACATAATGTTGAAGACTGGCTTGGAGAATTTTGAACACTCCTTTGCTAGCATTTGAAATAAGTGCAATTGTGTCGTATTTTGAGCATTTTTTGGCATTGCCTTTCTTTGGGATTGGAAAACTGACATTTTCCAGTCCTGTGGCCACAGCTGAGTTTTCCAAATTTGCTGGCATATTGAGTGCAGCAGTTTCACAGCATCATCTTTTAGGATTAGAAATTGCTCAAATGGAATTCCATCACCTTCACTAGCTTTGTTCATAGTAATGCTTCCTAAGGCCCACTTGACTTTGCATTCCACGATGTCTGGCTCTAGGTGAGTGATCACACCACGATTATCTGGGTCATGAAGATCTTTTTTGTATAGCTCTTCTGTGCAATCTTGCCCCCTCTTCTTAACGTCTTTTGATTCTGTTAGGTCCACACAATCTCTGTCCTTTATTGTGCCCATCCTGGCATGAAATGTTCCCTTAATATTTTTAGTTTTTTTGAAGAGATCTCTAGTCCTTATTCTATTCTTTTCCTCTATTTCTTTGTATTGATCACTGAGGGAGGCTTTCTTACTTCTTCTTGCTATTCTTTGGAATTCTGCATTCAAATGAGTATATCTTTCCTTTTTTCCTTTGCCTTTTGCTTCTCTTCTTTTCACAGTTATTTGTAAGGCCTCCTCAGACAACCATTTTGTTTTTTGGCATTTCTTTTTCTTGAGAATTGTCTTGATCGCTGCCTCTTGTACAATGTCACAAACCTCCAACCATAATTCTTCAGGCACTCTGTCCATCAGATCTAATCCCTTGTATCTATTTGTCACTTTCACTGTATAATAGTAAAAGATTTGATTTAGGTCATACCTGAATGGTCTAATGGTTTCCCCTATTTTCTTCAATTTAAGTCTGAACTTGGCAATAAGGAATTAATGATCTGAGCTACAGTCAGCTCCCTGTCTTGTGGTTGCTGACTGTATAGATCTTCTTCATCTTTGGCTGCAAAGAATATAATCAATCTGATTTCAATATTGACCATCTGGTGATGTCCATGTGTGGAGTCTTCTCTTGTGTTTTTATAAGAGAGTGTTTGCTATGACCAGCTTGTTCTCTGAAAACTCTATTAGCCTTTGCCCTGCTTCATTCTGTACTCCAAGGCCAACTTTGCCTGTTACTCCAGGTATTTCTTGAGGTCCTACTTTTGCATTCCAGTCCCCTATAATGGAAAGGACATCTTTTTTAGGTGTTATTTCTAGAAGGTCTTGTATGTCTTCATAGAACCATTCAACTTCAGCTTCTTCAATATTACTGGTCGTGACACAGACTTGGATTACCATGATTTTGAATGGTTTGCCTTGGAGATGAACAGAGATCATTTTGTCGTTTTGAGATTCCATCCAAGTACTGCATTTTGGACTCTTTACTGACTATGATAGCTACTCCATTTCTTCTAAGGGATTCCTACCCACAGTAGTAGATATAATGGTCATCTGAGGTAATTCACCTGTTCCAGCCTATTTTAGTTCGCTGATTCCTAAAATGTTGATGTTCACTCTTTCTATCTCCTGTTTGACTACTTCCAATTTACCTTGATTCATGGACCTAATCTTCCCGGTTCCTATGCTTTTTACAGGATCAGACTTTACTTCCATCACTAGTCACATCCACAGCTGGGTGTTGTTTTTGCTTTGCCTCCATCTCTTCATTCTTTCTGGAGTTAAGTCTTCACTGATCTCCAGTAGCATACTGGGCACTTACTGACCTGGGGAGTTCAAATATCAGTGTCCTACCTTTTCGCATTTTCATACTCTTCATGGGGTTCTCAAGGTAAGAATACTGAAGTGGTTTGCCCTTCATATCTCCATATATAGTTTGTATCATATATCATCTTAATTCTCACAAGAACACATATCTGTAGGTTAGAAACAAAGGTGGTGTTTTTATCATTAATGACCAGTTAATGAGAAAAGTTATCCTTTCATGTAGATGAAATATATTAAATATTTATGTTGTGTCCTGAAGAGAATTTATCTCCAGTGGTTTCTGTACAACTAGCAGGTCACTTCTATCAGCTTTGATTTTTACTGGCCTTCTTAAGTACCTTCAGTTCAGTCAGTTCAGTCCCTCAGTCATGTCCAACTCTTTGCCACTCCAAGAGCTGTAGCACAAGGCCTCCTCGACCATCACCAATTCCCGAAGTTTACTTAAACTCATTTTAATTGAACGGTGATGCCATCCAACCATTTCATCCTGTGTCATCCCCTTCTATTCTTGCCTTCAATCTTTCCCAGCATTAAGGTCTTTTCAAATGATTTGGTTCTTTGCATTACATGGCAAAAGTATTGGGGTTTCAGCATCAGTCCTTTCAATGAATATTCAGGACTGATTTCCTTTAGGATGGACTGGCTGGATCTCTTTGCAGTTCAAGGGACTCTCAAGAGTCTTCTCTAACACCACAGTTCAAAAGCATCAGTTCTTCAGTGCTTAGCTGTCTTTCGGAGGAGGCGATGCCACCCCACTCCAGTACTCTTGCCTGGAAAATCCCATGGAAGGAGGAGCCTGGTAGGCTGCAGTCCACGAGGTCATGAAGAGTTGGACACAGCTGAGCAACGTCACTTTCATTTTTCACTTTTATGCATTGGAGAAGGAAATAGCAACCCACTCCAGGGTTCTTGCCTGGAGAATCCCAGGAACGGGGGAGCCTGGTGTGCTGCCATCTATGGGGTCGCACAGAGTCAGACACGACTGAAGTGACTTAGCAGCAGCAGCAGCAGCAGCTATCAATATCGTCTAATTATCACATCTATACATGACTACTAGAAAAATCAAAGCTTTGATTAGATGGAACTTTGTTGGCAATGTAATGTCTCTGCTTTTTAATATGCTGTCTAGATTGGTCATAACTCTTCTTCCAAGCAGTAAGTGTCTTTTAATTTCATGACTGCAGTCACCATTTGCAGTGATTTTGGAACTCCCAAAAATAAAGTCTCTCACTCTTTCTCCAGTTTTTCCATCTATTTTCTATGAAGTGATGGGACCCAATGCCATGATCTCAGTTTTCTGAATGTGGAGTTTTAAGTAAACTTTTTCACTCTCCTCTTTCACTTTCATCAAGAGGCTATTAAGTTCCTCTTCACTTTCTGCCATAAGGGTGGTGTCATCTGCATATCTGAGGTTACTGATATTGCTCCTGACAGTCTTGATTCCAGCTTGTGCTTCATCCAGCCCAGCGTTTCTCATGATATACTCTGCATATAAGTTAAATAAGCAAGGTGGCAATATACAGACTTGACATACTCCTTTCCCAATTTGGAACCAGTCTCTTGTTCCATGTTCAGTTGTAACTGTGGCTTCTTGACCTGCATACAGATTTCTCAAGAGGCAGGTCAGGTGGTCTGGTTTTCCCATCCCTTTAAGTTTTTCCACAGTTTGTTGTGATCCACATAGTCAATGACTTTAGCATAGTCGACCAAGCACAAACAGATGTTTGTTTTTTTTTTTTTTCTTCTGGAACCCTCTTGTTTTTTTGATGATTCAGTGGATTTTGGCGATTTGATCTCTTGTTCCTCTGCCTTTTTTAAATCCAACTTGGACATCTGGATGTTCACAATTCAAATACTGTTGAAGCCTGGCTTGGAGAATTTTGATCATTAGTTTGCTAGCGTGTGAGATGAGTGCAATCAGGTACCTTCAGTCAGTCAGTTCAATTCAGTCGCTCAGTCATGTCCGACTCTTTGCGACCCCATGAATTGCAGCATGCCAGGCCTCCATGTCCACCACCAACTCCCAGAGTTCACTCAAACTCACGCCCATCGAGTTGGTGATGCTTACCAGCCATCTCATCCTCTGTCATCCCTTCTCCTCCTGCTCCCAATCCCTCCCAGCATCAGAGGCTTTTCCAATGAGTCAACTCTTTGCATGAGGTGGCCAAAGTACTGGAATTTCAGCTTTAGCAACATTCCTTCCAAAGAACACCCAGGACTGATCTCCTTTAGCATGGACTGGTCAAATCTCCTTGCATTCCAAGGGACTCTCAAGAGTCTTCTCCAACACCACAGTCAAAAGCATCAATTCTTCAGCGCTCAGCTTTCTTCACAGTCCAACTTTCACATCCATACATGACTACCAGAAAAAGAATAGCCTTGACTAGTTGGACCTTTGTTGGAAAAGTAATGTCTCTGTTTTCTAGTATGCTATCTAGGTTGGTCATAACTTTCCTTCCAAGGAGTGTCTTTTAATTTCATGGCTGCAATCACCAGCTGTGTGATTTTGGAGCCCCCCAAAATAAAGTCTGACACTGTTTCCACTGTTTCCCCATCTATTTCCCATAAAGTGATGGGACCAGATGCCATGATCTTCGTTTTCTGAATGTTGAGCTTTAAGCCAACTTTTCACTCTCCTCTTTCACTTTTATCAGTTACCTTAGTGGTATGCTAATATAGTAGATAGATTGTTATTTTCTCCTCCAGGGAATCTTTCTGACCCAGATTTTGAATTCATGTCTCTTACATCTCATTCATTGGTAGTCAGATTCTTAACCACTAGCATCACCAATATAGATTTGAAAGATGTTGTTCATAGGTAAATGTATTGAAATTAGACTCGCACATATGGCTCAGATAGTGAAAAATCAGCCTGCAAGGCCAGACAACTGCGTTTGATTCCTGGGTGAGGAAGATCTCCTGGAGTAAGAAACAGCAATCCACTCCAGTATTCTTGCCTGGAGAATCCCAAGTACAGAGGAACCTGGAGGATTACAGTCCATTTGTTGGCAATCAGTCGGTAATGACTGAGCGACTTACACATTCGCACATAACAGCATATAAGGACAGTTGTGTGTCTGTAAGGTCAGTAAGTGAATATTGGCGTATGAGGTAAGTAAACCGACCAGACCAATGACAACAGGCAACTTTACAATTGAGTGTTTGACCGGGAGTATACTATAGCAGAATAGCAGACAATTGTATACTTGTATTCTGAAACTTAAATGGCATAAATGAGCTGATTTTTCCTGATTTCAAGAAATATGTTAAAAATAAATGCAAAAAGACTTATTATATAAAGTATCTAAAGATTTTCTCCTAAATGATCCTGCAGTGTAAATTTTCTCTAATGTATATTGTCATATTTCTTTTGATCTTTTTACATCTTTTATATATTGTTTTTGAGTCAAAAGTGTCTTAATCCTCAGCTAAAGCTATCATTCATGAGACATATTTGTGGCATATATTTTTAAAATGGTCTAGGTACAATTGTGTTTCTTTCCAAAGGCTTCAATTTGATTTTTCACCTTATTTATTTTATTGTGATAAAAAAAAAGCACATAATATTAATTTTCCTATCTTGTTATTTTAAGTGTACATTTCAGTAATGCTAAAGGTACTCAACTAAATGTACCTTTAGTTGTTCATTTGTGCCTGACTCTTTGTGACTCTTTGGCCTTTAGCCCACCAGGTTCCTCTGTCCATGGGATTTTTAGGCAAGAATACTGGAGTGGTTTGCCATGTTCTCCTCCAGGAGAGTCTTTTCAGCCCAGGGATCAAACCTGCATCTCCTGTTCTCTTGCACTGCAGGCAAATACTTTACACATGGAGTCATCAAGGATTCCCTGAGTTATATTCATACTGTTTGCAACAAATCTCTAGAAATTTATTATGTTGCAAACTTGAAACTTTATATTCATAAAAATGAATTCCTCCTCCCATAAGACCTTAGCTTTCTACTTTCTGTTTCTGATTTTGAGTACTTCAGATGCATCACATGAATGGACTCATACAGCATTTGTCTTTTCATAACTGACATTGTGTTTAGTATAATGTCTTCAGGATTCATCTACATTGTAACAACTGGCATGATTTTCTTATTTTTTTAACGCTGAATGACATCAAATTTGACATTTAATATTCAGGTTACTTCCAGCTCTTCTCTCTTATAAATAGTGCTGTAACAAACATGGTGTCTAATTATCTCTTTAAGATCCTGCTTCAAGTTCTTTTGAATATAAATCAGAGGTAGAATTTCTGGCTCATATGGTAGTTCTTCTCCTTCTCCTTCAAGAAGATGAGGATGCTGGATGGCATCACCAATGCAAGAACAAGAACTTGAGCAAACTCCAGGAGATGGTGATGGACAGAGAGGCCTGGTGTGCTACAAGCCATGGGGTCCCAAAGCATCAGACACGGTTGGGTGAATAAATGACAACAACATGGTAGTTATATTTTAAATTTTTTGAATAATCTCCATACTGTTTTCCATAATGACTCCCCTATTTTGTATTCCCACCAGCAATGTTCACCCTTCTTTCTATCCTAGTCAATTGTAACTGCTATTTTTCCCTTCATATTTTCAAATTAGTGTACATCTATATATTTATATTTGTGTTCTCCTTTTCAAAGGCATTAGGTTGAAATCACTCTGAGAAAGCTACATACCATTCAATTCCAGGCAATTGTATACTTGTATTCTGAAACTTGAATGGCATAAATAAGCTGATTTTTCCTGATTTCAAGAAATACGTTAAAAATAAATACAAAAAGACTTATTATACTATTGAGACAGAAATATCATTGGTTGCCAGAGGTTGAGGGCAGAGATAAATAGGCAGAGCACAGAGGATTTTAAGGGCAGTGAAAATACTGTATGGTACTATAATGGTGGATCCATGTTATTATATGTGTTCCAACCCATAACACATACAGCTCCAAGACCAAACTCTTAACGTAAATTTTGGGCTTACAGTGAGAATGATGTGGCAGGGTAAATCAATCAAATATTACAAATATACCACTCTGTTTGGGATGTTGATAAGGGAGGAGCCTAAGCATGTGTGGATGAGACAACAGAGGATGAGATGGTTGGATGGCATTACCAACTCAATGGACATGAGTTTGAGCAAGCTCCAGGAGATGGTAAAGACAGGGAGGCCTGGTTTGCTGCAGTCCATAGGGTTGCAAAGAGCTGGACATGATTGAGTGACTGAACAACAACAAAATGTATATGGGAGCAGGCAATATATTGGAAATCTCTACGTCTTCCTCTCAATAGTTTTCTCAATGGAGACTAAAAATGCTCTGAAAAAAATAGTTTGAAAAATTGCATTAAAACTGTAATTAATTTCATTTTTAATAAAGGTTTCAGTTTATATGCCTCTAAATATGACTTCTATAAGATTTCATATTTCAACTAATAATATTATAATTTGTAAGTAATTTTCAATTATAGTTTATATGACCCATAAGTCATAAGGAGATTTTTTAATTAACATTTCTAAATGTTCACAGTTGTATTTGTATTATGGATTTGATCATTGCCTAGTGTGTTCACATATTGTGACACACATGACTAAATTATTTTTGTCCATGACCAAACACATTCACATTTTGTAAAAGCTGCAAATAACCACAACTCTGTTAAACACACTTGTGGAGAAAGAGAAATATCAAAGCTACCCACTTCCTATCTTCATATTACACTGAAATTAATTTACCATATAATATTTGGAGGTAAAAATGATGCAAGAGCTTTTGTGACATCGTGTAAGATAATTTATTGATTTAGTATTATCATGGATAGTAAAAGTTGGAAAGTTAATATAAAATGTAATTACAGGTCATTACACCCAGAGTCTTCATATGCAGATGAGTAAACTTAGGTTTGGGATCTATTAAACCACTTGTCTGGTGCCACATAGGAAATTAGTGGATAAGAGGAGGTGGGACTCCAATCCCTTTACCATCATTTAATGTCTTCTCTATGCTGCCAAAAGGGAACTTTAAAGATCACCTCATCATTGACCACAGAAGTGAAATATAACCTAAAATAAAATATAATTTCTTTCAAATTCAGAGGACAGAAATCCTTCAAGAAGCACGGTCAGTATTATATATACACAAATTATTTAGTTTCTTTTGTGGTTTGAAAAGAATGGCATTAGAAAAGACTTTTGTATCTGCCAATATATCTATCTGATTTCCTGGCCAGAGTTAACTATATCACTCATAATTCATTCTTTGGCTTTAAACAGAGGCCTCCTTATGTCTAATATTTTTAAATGTAAGTGTTCCTGTAGTTTATTAAAGGATTTCACCTTAACTTTCTTAACTGAGTTTTATCACATATTTTTTAGGAGAAAGTAGAAGGACCACGAAAGTGGGAACATTTAACAGTAATAAGTGAGACTTGATGATGAAACCTGCCATTCACTTTTAAATTGTCCACTACACAGGCTGTGTTCTGGAATTAGGAAACTAGTGCAGATTTACAGGTGAAGTTTCTCATATGTTGTCCTTACTGGTGGTGTGTTTTAATCAGCATTTGATGTAAGTCTTCATGTTTCCCTCCGCTGGAAACAATCTTGGACCCTCTGGCATTTTATAAAAAGGAAATTTCTCCTTTTGCTCACAGATAAGGAGTGCAGAGGGATAAAAAATAAATCTTCAGAGGGCTTCTCTCTACTGTTTTAACAGTCTTATCTTCAAGCATCTGTTGTAAAATGATACAGAGAGAAATTTATCTTTTATTTCATACCATTCTTGATATGGAGAAGAAAATGGCAACCCACTCCACTACTCTTGCCTGGAAAATCCCATGGACAGAGGAACCTGGTAGGCTACAGCCCACGGGTCGCTAAAAGTTGGACACAGCTGAGCGAATTCACTTTCACTTTTCACTTTCCTGCATTGGAGAAAGAAATGGCAACCCACTCCAGTGTTCTTGCCTGGAGAATCCCAGGGACAGGGGAGCCTAGTGGGCTGCCGTCTATGGGGTCACACAGAGTTGGACACTACTGAAGTGACTTAGCAGCAGCAGCATTCTTTATATATATATATATATATATATATATATATATATATATATATATAAAATTTAATTGGTCAAGCTTGTCCTTCTTGATCAATACATTTTTATGTCTGATTTCTCAGAAATCAATATCTGCTTCTTCAATCTATTTTTTCCTTAATGGCACTGAGAGGTTAATTGATATGGCCAGTGCCATGGGGTGAGAAATCTACTAAGTTCTAAGAAATCTTGCTGCTGTTGCTTTTCCATTGCTAAGTCTTGTCTGATTCTTTGTGATCCCCTGGACTGTAGCTCGCCAGGTTTCTCTGTCCTCCGCTATCTCCCCAAGTTTGCTCAAATTCTGTCCTTTGACTTGGTGATATTCCTTAATCATCTCATCCTCTGCTGCCCTCTTCCTTTGCCTTCAATCTTTCCTAAAATCAGGGTCTTTTACAATGAGTTGGCACTTAACATCAGGTGGCCAAATTATTGGAGCTTCAGCTTCAGCATCTGTTATTCCAATGAATATTCAGGGTTTATTTCTTTTAGGATTGAATGGTTTGATTCCCTTACAGTCCAGGGAACTCTCACGAGTCCTCTCCAGCAGCACAATTTGAAAGCATCAATTTTTCAGCACTCAACCTTCTTTATGGACCAACTCTCATGTCAGTACACGACTACTGGAAAAAATATAGATTTGATATATGGACCTTTGTCAGTAAACTAAGGTCTATGCTTTTTAATACATTGTCTAAATTTGTCATAACTTTTCTTCCAAAAGCAAGAGTCTTTTAATACCATAGCTGCAGTCACTGAGCACAATGATTTTGGAGCCCAAGAAAGTAAAGTTTATCACTGCTTTCACTTTTCCCCACTTAGGTTAGTAAGGGTTTGAAATACATCTGCTTGCTTCTGCAGCATTTTATATTACATTATGCCTTAGTTTTTATTTGCTCTGAAGTTTTAATAGGCATATTCTAAATCATTGAGTCATAGGTTAGACCTGATATTCTATGCTTTTAACACTCTTACGCTATTCTAAAGCAGGAACTTGAAGTTTTGTTATACAGTGGTTCTTTAATCAGTCACATATTAGAAATAAGTGGAAACCTTTTAAAAATTACCTGTTAAATTTTTCCAAATCTTCTATTGTTGTTGTTCAGTGGCTAAGTCATATCCGACTCTTTGCAACCCTATGGACTGCAGCACGCCAGGCCTCCCTGTCCCTCTGTTCAGTTCAGTTCAGTCCTCACTCATGTCTGACTCTTTGTGACCCCATGGACTGCAGCACACCAGGCTTCCCTGTCGGTCACCAACTCCCAGAGCTTGTTCAAACTCATGTCCATTGAATCAGTGATGCCATCCTACCATCTCATCCTCTGTTGTCCCCTTCTTCTTCTTCCCTCAATCTTTCCCAGCATCAGAGTCTTTTCCAATGAGTCAACTCTTCACATGAGGTGGCCAAAGTACTGGAGTTTCAGCTTCAGCATCAGTCCTGATTTCCTTCAGGACTGATTTCCTTTCAGATGGACTAGTTGAATCTCTTTGCAGTCCAAGGGACTCTGAAGAGTCTTCTCTAACACCACAGTTTAACAGCATCAATTCTTCACCACTCAGCTTTCTTTATCCCTGTCCCTCAGTATCTTCCAAACTTTGCCCAAGTTCATGTGAAGATGACCCAGCTATTTCATTCTCTGCCACTCTCTTCTTTTGCCTTCAGTCTTTCCCAGCATCAGGGTCTTTCTACCATAATATTAGATCTAATGGTCATCTGATTAAATTAGCCCATTCCCATGCATTTTAGTTCACTGAATCCTGAATCCTAAGATATCGATGTTTACTCTTGCCATTTCCTGCTTGACCACATCTCATTTGCTTTTATTCATAGACCTAACATTACAGGTTCCTACGCAATATTGTTCTTTACAGCAATGGATTTTACTTTCACCATCAGATATATCTGTAACTGAGCATTCACTTCTGCTTTGGCCCAGTCGCTTTGTTCTTTCTGGGACAATTAGTAACTGCCCTCCACTCTTCCCTAGTAGTATATTGGACAGCTTCCATCCTGAGGGGCTCACCTTTGGTGTCTTTTTTTGACTTTTTATACTGTTCATGGGGTTCTCATGGCCCATTGAGTAGTTTGTCATTTTCTCCTCCAGTGGACCATGTGTTTTCAGAACTCTCCACTATGACCTGTCTTGAATGGTATGGCTCATAGCTTCATTGAGTTACACAAGACCCTTTGCCAGGACAAGGCAATGAGTGATCCACTAAAAGGGGATAAAGATCCTGAAGATATGCTAACTGAGTGTAAGGATGACAATCATTAGTATTAGAATTTCAATCTTTCTTCAAAACCCAAGTCAGGTCTCAACTTTTACTCGTCTTTCCTTGATAAATCTCTTCTGTTTATTATATTCTTCACTTTTTTCCCACTGTCCTGATGATTTGAAATACTTTCTAGTCAGTGACTTTTTAAAATTAAGTTTATATAACTTATCCACAAACCAAAAGTGTCCTAGACCCATTTTTTAATTTCCCCAGGGCATTTAGATCATTACCCCCATTTTCCATGCTCTGACCTCTGGACTTTGACCTTCTGATAATTAAAGGTGTTAACAGACACACCTTGATATATATAAGATAATCCCCTTCACTTTATTTGTTTTAGCAATAATCATACAGTATTGGCTTAAAAAAACTGGGAAGGAGTACAGGTTTCAAAGAAGGTAATGCTATTTGTGGGCTGAAAGTTGAACCAGTTCAGGACTAGCTATGGGGTTTCTAACTATGATCTTTGGAACTATTTTCAGTAAATCTAGCTAGTTCTTTGACAATGTTTAGCCCTCTCAGTGGAATATCTAACTTTTACAAGGGACAAAATAATCTTATGTTAGACCTCATTCCTTCTTTTGTAGTTATTGTAAAAATATCTCACGGACATATTCAATTAGTCCATATTTGCAGCAATATCTCAGGCAGCATGATGGAATCTCTTTTCATTAACTGTAAATATTTTTTGTTTTTTCTATATTGTTATTTCATTTTTTCCTGCTTTCATATTCACAAAAACATATATTGTGCTTATGCTAACCTGCATAAAACACACACCTAAATGGCATTTAAATTATTATGATTTATTAAAGTACATTCAAGTTTCAAATCATTATTGTCAGTTGTACTGGTCAGCTTGGGCTACTATAACAAAAATATAATAGTCTGGGTAGCTTAAACAATAGATCATATTTTGTCTCAGTTCTGGAGGCTGAAAGTCTGAGAGCATGGCACAGTACTGGTGAGAGATCTCTCCCCAGCTTGGAGATGGCTACCTGCTTGCTTGTTATTATATGGCAAAGAGAGAGAATTTCCTTCAATCCAGTCCCATAGTATCCCATCCCTATCCTTATTACCTCATCTAATCTTATTTACCGCCTATAAGTCCTAAATCCAAGTAGTCACTTGGAAGTTAAGATGTCAACATCTGAATTGAGAGTAGGGTACAATTCAGTCCACAGCAATTGTCAAGTAGGCTACTTGACATAGAAATAACCCTCCCTAACACTGACTCATGTGATAACTCTACAAAGTTATACAGACTTTCCATTTCATAAATATCAGTGATCTTATATTTGAAGCCCATAAGAACACCACTGAGCCCTTGACAAATGAAGAAATCAGGAGTAGGGGCAGAGTTCTGAGGGTACCAATGAACCTTGTTCCTGCTTTTATAACATAAAAATAGTGCTCAGTAGCTCAGTGGTGTTTGACTCTTTGTGACCCCATGGATTGCAACCCCACAGGCTCCTCTATTCACAGAATTTTCCAGGCAAGAATACTGTAGTGGTTTGCCATTTTCTCCTTTAGGAAATCTTCTTGACCCAGGGATAAAACCTGCATCTTTTGCATTGGAAAGCAAGATTTTTCCCAATGAGCACCACCTAGAAGCATTTTCAAATAGCCCAAGAACTGAGAAAAAAATAAAGATGGAGAAAAACTTAAGGTATTCATGAGCCTTGGTTCACCTTTCTGTTACAAGGATTGACTTAGAGTGTAGAAAAAAAAAAAAAGTTGACTCCATTTTTTATGTAACCCAACCTTTGGCAAACATTACAACATATTTTCTCCATAACTTAAAAGTTGGAGCTTCTAAGGTTTAGTATTGGATTCCCCTGATAGCTCAGCTGGTAAAGAATCCACCTGCAATGCAGGAGACCCTGGTTCAATTCCTGGGTCAGGAAAATCCCCTGGAGAAGGGATAGGCTACTCCTTCCGGGATTCTTGAACTTCCTCAGTGGCTCAGATGGTTAAAGAATCTGCCTGCATTGTGGATACCTGTGTTTGATTCCTGGGTTGGGAAGAACACCTGGAGAAGGAAACAGCTACTCACTCCAGTATTAAGGTTTTATATGAAGGTTTAATATTAAATCTTCAGCTTCATTTATTGGCTTAAAATTGAATTAATCTTTTAAAAATCTTGAAATATGTATATGCATATGTTATTAACTAAAATTAGAAATTACTTTATATTTGAACTTTGTAGAAAGAGAAAAAAATTATGCCTAACTCAAACTTTGATGCTTGACTTTGATAGAGAATAATTGCAAGGTAGGATATGAAATTCACTCTTTCCTTTGCAATTTTGACTATATAAAATTGTTGCAATGTAACTTATAAGGAAATTGGCTTTGGAAAAGTGAGTTTTACTTGATACTGCCTTGTAATATTAAGATGCACTTAGATAGCTAATGTAAAAAAGGGTAAAAAAAATCAAGTGGAGAAAAACTTTCTAATATCTTTTGTATATCTGGTTGTCATGAAATTTATTACATATTGTTACATGCTGGGAGGTTTAACAAATACACATTGAATTAATTTCATCTGAATTAGGGACAAACTAATTACTAAAATTACATTACTAATTACTGGAGAAGGGAATGGCAAATCACTTCAGTATTCTTGCCTTGAGAACCCCATGAACAGTATGAAAAGGCAAAATGATAGGATACTGAAAGAGGAACTCCCCAGGTCAGTAGGTGCCTAATAAGCTACTGGAGATCAGTGGAGAAATAACTCCAGAAAGAATGAAGGGATGGAGCCAAAGCTAAAACAATACCCAGCTCTGGATGTGACTGATGATAGAAGCAAGGTGTGATGCTGTAAAGAGCAATATAGCATAGGAACCTGGAACGTCAGCTCCATGAATCAAGTCAAGTGGAAGCGGTCAAACAAGATATGGCAAGAGTGAACGTCAACATTCCAGGAATCAGTGAACTAAAATGGACTGGAATGGGTGAATTTAACTCAGATGACCATTATATCTACTACTGTGGGCAGGAAGCCCTCAGAAGAAATGGAGTGGACATCATAGTCAACAAAAGAGTAAGAAATGCAGTACTTGGATGCAATCTCAAAAATGACAGAATGATCTCTGTTTGTCTCCAAGGCAAAACATTCAATGTCACTGTAATCCAAGTCTATGCCCCAACCAGAAATGCTGAAGAAGCTGAAGTTGAACAGTTCTATGAAGACCTACAAGACCTTTTAGAACTAACACACAAAAAAGATGTCCTTTTCATTATAGGGGATTGGAATGCAAAAGTAGGAAGTCAAGAAACACATGGAGTAACAGGCAAAATTGGCCTTGGAATGTGGAATGAAGCAGGTCAAAGACTAATAGACTTTTGCCAAGAAAATGCACTGGTCATAGCAAACACCCTCTTCCAACAACACAAGAGAAGACTCTACACATGGACATCACCAGATGTTCAACACCAAAATCAGATTGATTATATTCTTTGCAGACAAAAATGGAGAAGCTCTATACAGTCAACAAAAACAAGATGAGGAGCTGACTGTGGCTCAGATCATGAACTCCTTATTACTTAATTCAGACTTAAATTGAAGAAAGTAGGGAAAACCGCTAGACCATTGAGGTATGACCTAAATCAAATCCCTTATGATTATACAGTGGAAGTGAGAAATAGATTTAAGGGCCTACATCTGATAGAGTGGCTGATGAACTATGGAATGAGGTTCGTGACATTGTACAGGAGACAGGGATCAAGACCATCTCAACAGAAGAGAAAATGCAAAAAAGCAAAATGGTTGTCTGGGGAGACCTTACAAATAGCTGATGGATGTGAGAGTTGGACTGTAAAGAAGGCTGAGTGCCGAAGAATTGATGCTTTGAACTGTGGTGTTGGAGAAGACTCTTGAGAGTCCCTTGGACTGCAAGGAGATCCAATCAGTCCATTCTGAACGAGATCAACCCTGGGATTTCTTTGGAAGGAATGATGCTAAAGCTGAAACTCCAGTACTTTGGGCACCTCATGCAAAGAGTTGACTCACTGGAAAAGACTTTGATGATGGGAGGGATTCAGGGCAGGAGGAGAAGGGGACAAAAGAGGATGAGATGGCTGGATGGTATCACTGACTCGATGGACGAGAATCTGAGGGAACTCTGGGAGTTGGTGATGGACAGGGAAGCCTGGCGTGCTGCAATTCATGGGGTCGGAAATAGTTGGACACAACTGAGAGACTGAACTAAACTGGAAAGACTAGGAGAAAAGGAAAGATATAAGCATCTGAATGCAGAGTTTGAAAGAATAGCAAGAAGAGATAAGAAAGCCTTCTTCAGCGATCAATGCAAAAAAATAGAGGAAAAGAACAGAATGGGAAAGACTAGAGATCTCTTCAAGAAAGTTAGAGATACCAAGGGAACATTTCCCTGACACGACTGAGTGACAAACTGCACTGAATTACATAAAGAGTGTCCATTTTACTTGACTATTTTTAGTAAATAGCAAAATGTATAAAATATAATTTCTTCTTTAAAGAAAATTGAAAAACAAGACTGTTAATGAAGAAAAATAACAGACTATATCACAATATATTATTAATCATTTGCAGTGAGAATTTTAACTTGTAGAAGACTTAATAGAAAATTAGTAGCTTTAGATTACTATCAAATGACAAGGAGAATTTACATAAGAGTGTATGTAGTGATATAAGGGAAATAAGAAGATTAAAGCAAGAAATAATTAAATAGTTAAGAAATCAGGTTGCTAAGAGTGCTCACACTGGTGTATAGTGAGACTGCTGCTGCTGCTGCTAAGTTGCTACAGTCGTGTCCGACTCTGTGAGACCCCATAGCCGGCAACCCTCCAGGGTGCCTCATCCCTGGGGTCTCCAGGCAGGAACACTGGAGTGGGTGGCCATTTCCTTCTCCAATGCATGAAAGTGAAAAGTGAAAGTGAAGTCACTCAGTCGTATCCAACTCTTAGCCACCCATGGGCTGTAGCCTACCAGGTTCTTCCATTCATGGGATTTTCCAGGCAAGAGTCCTGGAGTGGGGTGCAGAACCTAGTGTGAGTTTTTGGTTATGTTTTTATTTCTAAATCAGTATTTTGCATGATCATTTTGTATAACTTCTACTAGTTGGCTTGTGTGACCCTCATTTAAATTCCTGTGTCAGGTAGATTTTGGCAGTTCTGCCCAGCTTAGCACAAATCTTTTTTTTCTGGATTTTTGGTCCCATTTCTTAGGGTTTCCTGTTCTTTTGGTTTACAAACTTGATATCTACTATTTCTTCATCTCTGTCCATTTACTCAGTCCAGGGGAAGACATGGGATCCAGATTTGCCTCTAGCTGCCATCTTGCGTCCCCGCGTGTGTGTGCCTAACCTCAGCTGGTCTGCCCGAGACCACCTGAGCGCCAACCCTAGTCCCCCGCGCGGCCCCATTTCTGCTCCAACAAGATGAAAGAAACTATCATGAACCAGGAGAAACTCACCAAACTGCAGGCACAAGTGCGCATTGGTGGGAAAGGAACTGCTCGCAGAAAGAAGAAGGTGGTTCATAGAACAGCCACAGGCAGATGACAAAAAACTTCAGTTCTCTTTAAAGAAGTTAGGGGTAAACAATATCTCTGGTATTGAAAAGGTGAATATGTTCACAAATCAAGGAACAGTGATCCACTTTAACAACCCTAAAGTTCAGGCATCTCTGGCAGCAAACACTTTCACCATTACGGGCCACGCTGAGACAAAGCAACTGACAGAAATGCTCCCCAGCATCTTAAACCAGCTTGGTGCCGACAGTCTGACCAGTTTAAGGAGACTGGCTGAAGCTCTGCCTAAACAATCTGTGGATGGAAAAGCACCACTTGCCACTGGAGAGGAGGATGATGATGAAGTTCCAGATCTTGTGGAGAATTTTGATGAGGCTTCCAAGAATGAAGCAAACTGAATTGAGTTAACTTCTGAAGAAGATAAATCTTGAAGAAGTTACTGGGAGCTGCTATTTTATATTATGACTGCTTTTTAAAATTTTGTTTATGGATCTGATAAAATCTAGATCTCTAATATTTTTAAGCCTAAGCCCCTGGACACTGGAGCTCTTTTCAGTTTTTGCTTATATACAATTCATTCTTTGCAGCTAATGAAGCTGAAGAAGCCTAAGAATAAAGTTTGAGACAAAGATAAATAAAATTCTTTGCCTAGTATATGGTTTTATTTTTTATTTCATTGATACCAATTTGTACACAGAAGGCAAAATTGTTTATAGAAAGCTAATCATGGCATGTAATATGACTGATAATCATGAATGGAATCTGATTAAAGATTTAAAATGACAGTATAAAAAATAAAAATAAAATTATAAACTAGGATACAGAGAATAATTATCATCTCCATGTTGGTCAATATGAAGAACAGTTAAAATTCATAAGTTTGGGGATAGTTATCTAATGTGGATAGAGAAGTACTAGAGAATTATATTCTGATGAGCAGACTAAAGTCGAGGTGAAAGGAAACACTAGAAGTTCAAAGAAATGGCCAGGTCTTGAATGTTTTCCAATCTATATTCTCTCTCTGCCCTCACTTCTTTTCTTCCATCTTTCCTTCCATCCATCCTTCTTTCCTCATTCCTTCTCTTCCTTGCTTCCCTTTTTTCTTTTTTTCCAGTTCATTAGCTAATTTAGATAGTTTCTGTAATATGGACCTAGAAGTAAATTACGGATGAGAGTCCTGATGTAATTGTATAATTCATTTTAGTAGTACTGTGTTTCTTTTAATTATACTGTTGTCAGCCAAAATCAAATATAATTTATTACAAATCATATAATATTCTAACTCAGCCAAATAATGAAACTATAAGAATTAAGGAAAGTTAGGTACTCTAGAAAGTACAGAAAATCAATTTGATTGGGAAGATTAAAAGATGCTTGCTTCTTGGAAGAAAAGCAATGACAAATGTACACAGTGTATTCAAAAACAGACACATCACTTTGTTGACAAAGGTCCATCTCATCAAAGCTATGGATTTTTAGTAGTCATGTGTGGATGCAAGAGTCAGACCATAAAGAAGGTTAAGCATCAAAGAATTGATGCTTTGAATCATGGTGCTGGAGAAGACTCTTGAAACAGTGAGGAGATCAAACCAATCAATCCGAAAGGAAATCAACACTGAATATTCATTGGAAGGACTGATGCTGAAGCTGAACCTTCCATATTTTGGTCACCTGATGCAAAGAACTGACTCACTGGAAAAGACTCCCATGTTGGAAGTGAGTGAGGGCAGGAAGAGAAAGGGACAGTAGAGAATGAGATGGTTGGATGGCATCATAGACACAATGGACATGGGTTTGAGGAAACTTTGAAAGATAGTGAAGGAGAGGGAAGCCTGGTGTACTGCAGTCCATGGGGTAGCAAAGAGTCAGATATGACTCAGTAACTGAAAAACAACAACAAATCATTCTGGTCACATATTAAGGGAACTGATTGCTTTAAAGTTTTGTTTTTTTTTCTTTAAATTTTCAAGGTGAAATGTCTTCAGTTCAGCATCTTCTAACTAGAATTTATATTGTTGGAATGTTGAGAAAAAAACTGCATATGATTGATAGAGAAAATTATTGTTATAATCCAAGCTTTCCAAAACCTAAATATGATTTATAAAAGAAGCAACAGTCCTCTGAGATGTAAAGAAGCATCTTCATTTATGAAATTAATTTTCATATTTAGTTAAACCTGGCTGTTTGATAATGGCTGAGGCACTGATTAAAGTGTAAAATGTCTGCAAGTTATTTGAAGCAAAGATTTGACGCTGTAAATGAATTTTAATTTACTTTGAAAGATAGGAGATTAAAGATATTTTCATATTTTGGGTTGTTGTTACAGATTGTTAAGAGTGCAGAGGATATCTGTAAGTTTGAACATGGAAAAACACAGTGAGAATAGTGAAGTGAAAGAAAGCATTCTCTTAGGCAAATGTTAGCAGAAGATGGCATTGATGACTTCTTCCAGAATGTAATGGCTTTGTCAATATCTCTACAAAGTTTACACAAGCTCCAGAATTATTAGTAGAATTATTATAGGGAGGAGATGAGAAGAAGAAATAGTAGAAACCATTAGGAAAGAGGAAACTGTGTATGTGAGTACATATGAGATGCTCCAAGGCACCCTGAGAAATAGCTGTGTATGAGGAAGGGAGAAGGTGGTGAGAGAAGTGATGTAGAAAGAAAAAAAATAGTAGTGCTGGGAGGAGACACCACTCGTCCAAGGAAAGGAATAGCAGCTGCACTTTGGTGGAGCAGCTGTGAAGAGATACCTCACGTCCAAGGTAAGAGAAACCCAAGTGAGAAGGTAGGTGTTGCTAGAGGGCATCAGAGGACAGACACAGTGAAACGATAATCACAGAAAACCAGTCAATCTGATCCCATGGACCACAGCCTTGTCTAACTCATTGAAACTAAGCCATACAATGTGGGGCCACCCAAGACTGGTGGACATGGTGAAGAGGTCTGATAGAATGTGGTCCATTGGAGAAGGGAATGACAATCCACATCAGTATTCTTGTCTTGAGAACTCCATGAACAGTATAAAATGCAAATTGATAGGATACTGAAAGAGGAACTCCCCAGGTGGGTAGGTGCTCAATATGCTACTGGAAGTCAGTGGAGAAATAACTCCAGAAAGAATGAAGTGATGGAGCCAAAGCTAAAACAATACCCAGTTGTGGATGTGACTGGTAATAGAAGCAAGGACCAATGCTGTAAAGAGCAATACTGCATAGGAACCTGGAATGTTAGGTCCATGAATCAAGGCAAACTGGAAGTGGTCAAACAAGAAATGGCAAGAGTGAACGTTGACATTCTAGGAACCAGCAAACTAATATGGACTGGGATGGGTGAATTTAACTCAAATGACCATTATATCTACTACTGTGGGCAGGAATCCCTTAGAAGAAATGGAGTAGCCATCATGGCCAACAAAAGAGTCTCAAATGCAGTGCTTAGATTCAATCTCAAAAACAACAGAATGATCTCTGTACATTTCCAAGTGGAACCATTCAATATTACAGTAATCCAAGCCTATGACCCAACCAGTAGTGCTGAAGAAGCTAAGTTGAACAGTTCTATGAAGACCTACAACACCTTTTAGAACTGACACCCAAAAAAGATGTCCTTTTTATTATAGGGGACTGGAATGCAAAAAAAAGAAGTCAAGAAACAGCTGGGGTAACAGGAACATTTGGCCTTGGAATGCGGAATGAAGCAGGGCAAAGGATAATAAAATTTTGCCCAGAAAATGCACTGGTCATAGCAAACACCCTCTTCCAACAACACAAGAGAAGATTCTACACATGGACATCACCAGATGGTCAAACCTGAAATTAGACTGATTATATTCTTTGCAGCCAAAGATGGAGAAGCTTTATACAGTCAGCAAAAACAAGATCAGGAGCTGACTGTTGCTCAGATCATGAACTTCTTTTTGCCAAATTCAGACTTAAATTGAAGAAAGTAGGGAAAACCACTAGATCATTCAGGGGTGACCTAAATCAAATCCCTTATGATTATACAGTGGAAGTGAGAAATAGTTTTAAGGGACTAGATCTGATAGATACAGTGCCTGAAACAATATGGACTGAGGTTCATGACATTGTACAGGAGACAGGGATCAAGACCATCCCGATGGAAAAGAAATGCAAAAAAGCAAAATGGCTGTCTGGAGAGGCCTTACAAACAGCTGTGAAAAGAATAAAAGTGAACAGAAAGGAGAAAGGAAAGATATAAGCATCTGAATGCAGAGTTCCAAAGAATAGCAGGAGAGATAAGAAAGCCTTCCTCAGTGATCAATGCAAAGAAATAGAAGAAAACAACAGAATGGGAAAGACTAGAGATCTCTTCAAGAAAATTAGAGATACCAAGGGAACATTTCATGCAAAGATTGGCTTGATAAAGGACAGAAATGATATAGACCTAACAGAAGCTGAAGATATTAAGAAGAGGTGGCAAGAATACACAGAAAAACTGTACAAAAAAGATCTTCACCACCAGGATAATCACAATGGTGTGATCACTCACCTAGAGCCAGACATCCTGGAATGTGTAGTCAAGTGGGCCTTAGAAAGCATCACTCAAAAAAAAAAAAAAAAAAGAAAAGAGAAGAAAACATCACTACAAACAAAGCTAGTGGAGGTGATGGAATTCCAGTGGCGCTATTTCAAATTCTGAAATACGATGCTGTGAAAGTGCTGCACTGAATATGCCAGCAAAGTTGGAAAACTCAGCAGTGGCTATAGGACTGGAAAAGGTCAGTTTTCATTCCAATCCCAAAGAAAGGCAAAGCCAAAGAATCCTCAAACTACCACACAATCGCACTCATCTCACAAGCTAGTAAAATAATGCTCAAAATTCTCCAAGACAGGCTTCAGCAATATGTGAACCATGAACTTTCAGATGTTCAAGTTGGTTTTAGAAAAAGCAGAGGAACCAGAGATCAAATTGCCAACATCTGCTGGATCATGGAAAAAGCAAGAGAGTTCCAGAAAAACATCTATTTCTGCTTTACTGATTATGCCAAAGCCTTTGACTGTGTGGATCACAATAAACTGTGGAAAATTCTGAGTGAAATGGGAATACCAGACCACCTGACCTGCTTCTTGAGAAACCTGTATGCCGACCAGGAACCAACAGTTAGAACTGGACGTGGAACAACAGACTGGTTCCAAAAAGGAAAACGAGAATGATAAGGCTGTATGTCTTCACCCGGCTTATTTAACTTATATGCAGAGTACATCATGAGAAACACTGGGCTGGAAGAAGCACAAGCTGGAATCAAGATTGCTGGGAAAAATATCAATAACCTCAGATATGCAGATGACACCACCCTTATGGCAGAGAGTGAAGAGGAACTAAAAAGCCTCTTGATGAAAGAGAAAGAGGAGAGTGAAAAAGTTGGCTTAAAGCTCAACATTCAGAAAACTAAGATAGTGGCTTCTGGTCCCATCACTTCATGGCAAATAAATGGAGAAACAGTGGAAACAGTGTCAAACTTTATTTTTTTGGGCTCCAAAATCACTACAGGTTTTGATTAAAGCCATTAAATTAAAAGACGCTTACTCCTCGGAAGGAAAGTTATGACCAACCTAAATAACATATTAAAAAACAGAGACATTTCTTTGCCAACAAAGGTCTGTCTATTCAAGGCTATGGTTTTTCCAGTAGTCATGTATGAATGTGAGAGTTGGACTGTGAAGAAAGCTGAGCATCGAAGAATTGATGCTTTTGAACTGTGGTGTTGGAGAAGACTCTTGAGAGTCCCTTGGACTGCAAGGACATCTATCCAGTCCATTCTGAAAGAGATCAGTCCTGGGTGTTCATTGGAAGGACTGATGCTAAAGCTGAAACTCCAATACTCTGGCCACCTCATGCGAAGAGATGACTCATTGGAAAACACTCTGATGCTGGGAGGGATTGGGGCCAGGAGGAGAAGGGAACGACAGAGGATAAGATGGCTGGATGGCATCACGGACTTGATGGACATGAGTTTGAGCAAACTCTGGTAGCTAGTGATGGACAGGAAGGCCTGGCGTGCTGCAATTCATGGGGTCACAAAGAGTGGGACACTACTGAGTAACTAAATTGAACTGTGAGCAAATTATAAAACTATTCAGATCATATTTTTAACCTCAGGTGGGTATACGACTTTAGAAGTCAGTTAACTTTTAACACCAAAGATATTCTAGGTTAGTGATTTTTAAATTGTCAGTACTAAAATAAATAAATAAAATAAGCAAATAATCTCAAAACAGTTAATTTGCTTTACAAGTTATTCATGGCAATGCCAAAATATAGATTAGGGAAACATATTGTGCTCTTTTTTTTTAAATTTAACATCAAACGAATGCTTTTGTCTTAGTCTTTCAGAACGGATTTATTTATATGATTTTAAAACTTTGAAATCTGCATAGAATCAGAGTTTCACAATAATACATATATAAATATATGCTATTCTCTTATGAACTACAGGGTCAGAGAGGTTCTCCATCTAGCTGCTTTGAAGTTTTCAAAAAAAATATTTTTCTGATATGAATTAAAGTAGTCATTTTCTGAAATATAATAATTACAGAAATATTGAATTTTCAAATATAATTTCTCTTTAAATAGATTTTTTCTATTTATGACTGTTTTTAAATATATTCCTAAATAATATCATTGGTTTAGGTCCAGTGAAAATATCCTCTTTCATTTCAAACTGAAGTTTATTTCCTCTATGGGTTTTACTTAGAGCATTGAATTTTTCATTCTTTTGATTCTATTTCAATGGAAAATTAAGATACAAAGTAGTATTTTTAGACTTGTTATTATTGTTTCCAACATCAATAGATTTTATGTAAAATTGATCATCCATAGATTAATGACAATTAGGTTTCTTTGTGGGAACTGCCTATGTAACAGGTAGAAGCACAGATAAAAGTGTAGAATTTTATCTCAACTATAGAGAAAACACATACAAAGGAATTTGATAATGTTTCCACTTACGTTTTCTGTTGATGATGTATAAAATACTGTGGGTTGCTACGTTAATTTTATTTTGTTGTGGTGGTGGTTTACTTTCTATACTGATCTATTGGAACATTAACTTCTGACCAAGGTGGAGTAAAATTGACTAAATTTGAACACCTGCCTTACCAGTGAACCAGACAAAATATATGAGACAACAGTTTTCATATATTGGCCAAAAGGTAGCACTGAAGAGGTCACTTGAGAAAAGGAACAAACAAACTATCCCTACAAATATCCCAAATTATTATCACATTGTATGTGTAAAGTTCATATTCCATATTCAGCCTTATACTGAGGAACACAATCGAGAATTTGGGAAGGTAATTTGAAATTTCAGGCAGAGTGCAGGACAGGAAAGAAATGTGTAGAAAAATCTGAATAATTGTATAAAGGTGCCTGCAAGTCTGAAGCTGAGTACTGATCAGTTCAAGTAAATTATGCATGCTTGTGGGAAAAAAAAAAAAAAAAAAATCAGCCAAGGCTGGAGAAAGACCCATCAAAATAAAAGGCCAGTCAGAAAAACTGTCCAAGCTCAAATGGACCTACAAATAGTTTGCATTGCTACATGCCAAAATGTAAAAATCTTAAAATAAACTGAACAGTAGATAGAATATTTGGTAAGATTTTGCTTCAAAAGTGTGGAGAAATGAGCCGAAGACTAACAGCTGCTCTGCTTATTCTGAAAATAAGCTTAAAAGTGAGAACTAAAAATATCAAAACATTTCTAGTGACTTAACTGTGTCTCAAAACAAAGCTCAAGAGTATTTATAGAAATATACAAATATCTAACATAACACAAAATAAATTTTAAAATACATATCACACCATAAAAAAGTTTTCCGGCATTCAAAAAGCAGGAAAATATGATTAAAAAAAAAAAAAAAAAAAAAAAAAAACCAGAAAGATACAGACCCAGAAGTAACACAGATGTTAGAATTAGTAGACAAGTGCAGCATTTGGTGTAAATATATTCCACATATTTCAGAATGTAGAGAAAATCATGAGCATACTGAAGAAAGAAATGAAAAATAAAAAACACACAAATTGAAGATCTAGAAATGAAGGCAATGACACCCCACTCCAGTACTCTTGCCTGGAAAATCCCATGGATGGAGGAGCCTGGAAGGCTGCAGCCCAAGGGGTCGCTGAGGGTAGGACACGACTGAGAGACCTCACTTTCACTTTTCACTTTCATGCATTGGAGAAGGAAATGGCAACCCACTCCAGTGTTCTTGCCTGGAGAATCCCAGGGACGGGGGAGCCTGGTGGACTGCCGTCTATGGGGTTGCACAGAGTTGGACATGACTGAAGAGACTTATGGGCAGTAGCAGCAGCAGAAATGAAAAAGATAAAACTCAGATGAAAAAGATCCTGCATGTAATTAACAAAAGAGTAGACGTAGCTGAATACCGATTAACAAGTTTGTAGTGACAGCAATTGAAACTATTCAAAATAAAACACATAGGAAAAAACAATAAATTAACTGTATCAGTGAAATATGGAACAACTTCAAGTGGCTTAATATACAGGTAATTGGAGATGTCAAAGGAGAAAATCGGTGGGGAGAGGAGTCTTTGGGAAATATTGACATGAATTTCTCCAATCTGATGAAGAATATCAACTCGAGCATCCAAGAAATTCAACAAACCAGAATTCAAATGCAAGAAGCATGAAAAAACTTTATTAAGAAACATCAAAATCAAATTAATTAAAATCCATGATAAAGAGATAATCTTAAAAGCAGCTAGAAAAGACATTACATATAGAAGGATAAAAACAAAGCCAGTTGTAAACTCGTTATAAACAAATGTAAGTCAGAAGACATTGTAGCAACATCTTTAGCATATTAGAAAGATAAAACTAACTTAGATTTTATATCTATCAAAAATATCTTTCAAATGAAAGGTGAATACAATAAATACTCTTGATGAAATACAACACCTGAAAGAATTGATTACTTCACTACAGGAATGTTAAAGATATTTCTTGATGCAGAAAGAGAATACTCAATGGAAATCTGGATCTACACAAATGACTAAGAACAGGGCTTCCCTGGTGATTCAGATGAAAAGAACCTGTGTACAAAGCAGGAACTCTGGGTTCAATCCCTGGGTTGGGGAGATCTCCTGGAGAAGTGAATGGCAACCCATCCCATATTCTTGCCTGGAGAATCCCATGAACATAGGAGCCTAATGGGTGACAGTCCATGGAATTGCAAAGAGTCAGACATGAATGAGTAACACTTTCACTTTCAGAAATGGTTAAGTAGATGGATAAAGAAAACAAAGTAACATTTTTATTATTTCTAAAATATCTATTAAACTTAACTAATGGTATTAAAAAGTGAACAAACATTCAAAATATTCTACATGCTGCATGTCTTGACTAGAATAGAAGGCATATGAGTGTTAAATATTTCTCAAGTTTCACTGAAATGTAAACTAAATTCTGTACTATATGTTTTCCTACTTATATTTGAAAAATGATTGATGAGCAAACTATTAGGGATATTTAAGTCATATATTTCATATATTTGTGCCCTAGTTGTATTATTGTTATATCATTAATTGTTTGAATCCCTCTCTTAATTTTATTTCATAAAATGTTCCCTAGTGGGTGAAAATCATTCATGCCAGTTCCTAAAACATGCTACATTTAAAGTGGAGAATCAGTCAACAAATAAAGAAGTTGATGTCAACAGTATAGAGTGAAATTGAAAGTGAAGATCACTCAGTAGTGTCTGACTCTTTGTGACCCCATGGACTGTACAGTTCATGGAGTTCTCCAGGCCAAAATACTGTAGTGGGTAATCTTTCCCTTCTCCAGGGGATCTCCCTGGCCCAGGGATCAAACACAGGTTTCCTGCATTGCAGGTGGATTCTTTTCCAGTTCAGTCACAAGGGAAGCCCAAAAGTACTGGAATGGGTGGCTTATCCCTTTTCCAGGGGATCTTCCAACCCAGAAATGGAACCAGGGTCTCCTGGACTTCAGGTGGATTCTTTACCAACTGAACTATCAGAGAAAGCCAACAACAGTATAGACTGCCAAAATATGTCAGTGGCCAATATTTTTTATTTTAAAGTTACTTATTTTGACTGGTTTAATTGACTGACTCATCATTACTTCCAGTTAATTTGTTTTACCTTTAAAATAGAAAGCAGGATTACCTGGTGTCAAAGTTAATGTATTTATTGTCTTGTCTCTAAAGTATACATGGTATGTGCAGTAAAAGCCAAGGAAGCAAGCCTCAATATGTACTAGTAAAGAATTATATAATATGAATGAAATAATATATTCTAGATTAAATGTTTCATGGAACAATATGATGTTGTTCAAGAAGCTCTTTCAATGAGGGTTTCTTAAAAAAAAAAAAAAATAGAAAAAAAAGAAATATACTGCCTTCTTTCCTGAAAACTGTTGATCCTTCAGAACTCTACCATCTGTGTAGGCAAGTAACATATTTTGCAGCATGCAATATTTCAACCAATCCAAAAATAATCACTCAAATCCCATTATTTTAATGAATTTTCCTTAATAGAAGGAGTCATCTCTGGGATTTGATTCTAAGTATCTTAACTGCAAGGGCCAATTATTTTTATGGAAATTGTTTTATAGCCCATGAATGTCCTTGATATTGATGCTTTTAATTCCTAGATTGGTAAAGATATGAAATGGAGATTATAATTTCTTTTATGCAGATTTTAAATTATAACTCTTTTTTTTTTTTTTTCAAAAATATAACATGATATATAGATGTCATGTTTAGCCTGTCCTCAAATTCTCAGAGACACAGAGCTTTATTATTAGAAGCTGTCAGTTGAGTTATCCCTTAACTGTCAAATACATTGCTATTAAGGAACCTAGGCAACCATGTCCCTTTTGCCATATTCAGCATGTTGACATTTCCTTTTAAATCAGGGTGACAAGCCAAGTATAGACTTGGCAGTTATCTAAGGGATTTAATTAGTGGCAGCTGGATATAAGGAAGTTCTACTAGTCAAACTGAAAAAAAAAAGAAAAGTTTTCATTTCCCCCCTCTTTTTGAGAATCACCCTAGCCTTCACTTTGAGACCTCCTCATCTCCAAATTACTCTTCCTGACTATTGCATATCATGAGCCTATTGAAAATACTTCAGTCAAGGAAGGGAATCACACTAATGTGGATTATTGCTACCAAATATATTTTTGCTCTATTTCTAAGACTACTTTTTTTTTTTCTCCATGCGGCATCTGCTTTTTTCCCCCTTTAAACTAGACCAGTGCTTTTAGATCACTGTGGTTTCTGGACCAACTGCGTCAGCATCACCTGAGGAGTTCTTAGAAAAGCAGATCCTCAGCCCAGTCACAGATGTAGTAAAATAAAAAATTCTTTCACTGGGGAACAGAAATCTGTGTTTTAAAAAGTTTAATAACTACTCTTCTGCATATAGTGTTGCTTTATCCTTTCATGGGAATCTACTTATCTCTTTCCTTCCTTTAACTTCAAGAAAATACTTTTTGCTTTCCCAAGCTTTACAAGTACTATTATTTTAATATGTAACTTTAGGAAATAGATGAAAATTTGCCTGATTTTCTCTATTTCAAATCTAAAATCCTCTTGGGTCATGCTCCTATTCCTAGAGTATACAACTATGGCCAATTATTAGTGTTTTGCATTATAACCTTTCTCACTGCAGCCATGGGGATTATTGTAGGAGACAGGAAGAATAAAAGAAAAGCAGGCCCTGGTAAGGGCCACAAAAGGAAATTATTATTATTATAAACTGGATGCTATAAGACATAAGACTCTTTGAACATGTCCAGAGGGAATACTTCTCAATCTTGAAAACAAAATATGATTCTGGGGTCAGAGAACTGACCTCAGACTGTTTCCCAACTGACGTATCAGAGTCACGTTTTACTTATCTGGAGGAAAATCTATAGATAAGAATATGGGTCTTAGTTACTGATTTGTTATTGATTACTGTTTCTTAGTTAGTGGTTAATGTTCACTCTATTCTTTGGCCCTGAAGGCCACATGAGCTATAGCTTAACTCCCTTCACATTCTTTCCTTCACAGCTGAGAGTATAATAAAGTGGGCCTGGATTAAGTTTCAGCACCTTCACCTTGGAGTGGTGTTGGTCCCCTGAGCCTCACCTTTCACTGAACTCTTGTGTCTTGTTTCTCATTCTCCCACTGCATCTCACTTTCAGAAACCCTGCTTGTCAAGCTGGTCTCAACAGATTATGAGGGAGATGGGAAAAATATCAATTCCTAGAAGAAAGAGGTTGCTGCGCACACAATCCCAGAGTGTCCAGTTCAACATTCATCAGATCTGGAATTCTTACACTCCCGGTAGGACTTTCACCTTCACTTACATCTTAAATACCTTGTGAACAGCTTTCCATAGTACATCAGTGTTTCTCTAATAGGTACTATGATGTATTTCTTAACTTTGGTACTTGAAGGGCTAAGTAAATCAGCAGTGGTTTCTAGACTTTTTTTTTTTTTTACTAATCTTAATTTTATCATGGGAGATTTACTGTCTTATATTTAAAGTCAAAATTATCCCCAGTGAATTGGAAAATTATCTCTCCACCAAGGGTGACACATCACCATTAAGATCACAAAGAAAGATACCACTGTATTTCTTGTAGCCACTTCTTGCCAGAAACTTTAGTCTTCCCTTTAACCAAGTTAGAGAATATTTTACTTTGATGTGTCACAGATTCATTTCACTTCAATGTTTCCATCCTCATTTAATATCCTAGATCTACTGCTGCTGCTAAGTCACTTCAGTCGTGTCCAACTCTGTGTGACCCCATAGATGGCAGCCCTCTAGGCTCCTCTGTCCCTGGGATTCTCCAGGCAAGAGTACTGGAGTGTGTTGTCATTTCCTTATTTTAGATCTACAGTGTTTCTTTATATCTATGATACAACTCAAGGAATTAGTTATTGAATGAAACATGAACATGACTTCCATGACATGGAAGTCAGTGGAAATCTTCTTGGATCCTGAGTGATGCTGAGATGTTTTCCTGCTTCAATTATTGACTTGCTGACTCCAAACATGCTGAAATTTGTTATTCTGACACATCTCTTTGCTTATCATGATAACTATGATTTCCCACATATCTTATTATTTAATATAAATTTCCCATTTCCGTCTTCATCAGTTTTACTTCAGTTTCCTGGGAGACCTGAAATTTATTTTTATTTGTTTATTTATTTTGATTGTGATGGGTCTTCATTGCTTTGCTTGGGCTTTCTCTATTTGTCGCGAGTTGGGGCTATTCTCTAGTTGTGGTGTTTGGGCTTTATATTGTGGTGGATTATCTTGTTGTGGAGCATGGATTTTAGGGCCCATGCAAAAGCCTCAGTAGTTGTGGCAATGGGCTCAGTAGTTGTGGCTCATGACCTCACGAGCACAGGTTCAAAAGATGTGCATGGACTTTGTCGCTACATGGCATGTGGGATCTTCCTAATCAGGGATCGAAATTGTGTCTCCTGAATTGTCAGGTGGATTTTTTACCACTGAGCAAACCAGGAAAGGCTTCTACCAGAAATTTAGAGCTAAAAACACCTTTACTAGTCATTCCAAAAACTTCCTAAAATACTCTTCAAATCTTCTAAAGAAAGCATCAAATTACAGTTTATGATAAAGACACTTTGAATCTATTGTGTCTAAATTCTCACCTTCCTCTATTCACATATATTGTACTATTATATCACACTTTTCCAACCCTAACCAAAGTCTTGCGTTGAAAGAACTAGCTTAAACTGATACTAAAATCTCAGTAAATATTCTGACGTAAACTTTCTTTCTGAGACAATGCTAAGATTGTGGCAAAATTATATTCTCTTACAGTGATAAGCAGTACACTCAAATTTGTCTTGTCAACAAGTAATATTGGTGAAGTTTCAGGGATCCAGTATTTGAAAACCTATATAATGTATCAGAATTGCACATGTATTCATACTCCAATCATACGTATAGAGTAAACACAGTGCCTATAACTAGTGTGGTCCTGATTTGGAGACTTTCTGCTGACTAATGTGGCCTCACTTTAGTTCTACTTGAGGTTATAAAACCACTGAATCTCTATCATGATACCCATTCAGGCTCTAGCTAGAAGTTTGGGAATGGGTTCCCACCCACCTGGCCCCAGAACTCAAATGAGCTAACTTCTTCTATGTGGATTCATCTGGGGGGGGGGGGGGGCGCAGGGGGGCCGGGTTGGGCAATGAAGCAAATATAGGATTTGGTTCTTCCTTGTATAAATCTTCTGCCAGGGTTCCAGTGTACCAGGGTTCCCAATGAATGGATTTTTGAGAAGCAAGAGAAGAATGAGACATTGTTTTTTAACTTACATGCAGAGAACCTTATGGGAAATGGGGCTGGATGAAGCACAGTCTGGAATCAAGGTTGCCAGGAGAAATGTCAATAACCTCAGATATGCAGATGACAACATCCTTATGGCAGAAGTGAAGAGGAACTAAAGAGTCTTTTGATAAAAGAGGAGAGTGAAAAAGCTGACTTCAAAATTAACATTCAGAAAACTAAGATCATGGCATCTGGTCCCATCACTTCATTGCAAATGGATGGAGAAACAATGGAAACAGTGACAGACTTTATTTTCTTGGGCTCCAAAATCACTGCAGATGGTGATTGCAGCCATGAAATTAAAAGACACTTACTCATTGGAAGAAGAGTTATGACCAATCTAGACAGCATATTAAAAAGCAGAGACATTACTTTGTCAACAAAGGTCCATCTAGTCAAAGCCTCTGCTTTGCAATCCTCTATTAATTTTCTCTATAGGGATATAGGCCTAAGCAAGTCCCATGATTTAGACCATGGGAGAAATATAAGAATCACAAAGCAATACTAAAGCCTAACTGACATTCTTCAATTGGATGTTTATCAGAAAGGCCTGATTCAGATTTGAGATGGAAGTTCAGTTAGTTATGTGTGTGTTCTAAGTCTCTTCAGTCATGTTCAACTCTATAAGACACAGTGGACTATAGCCCGTCAGGCTCTTCTGTCCATGGGGATTCTCCAGGCAAGAATATTGGAGTGGGTTGCCATCCCCTTCTCTGGTGGCTCAGTTAGTTATAAGTGATCTCCTGGTTGTTCAGTCGCTCAGTCGTGTATGAATCTGCAACCACATGGACTGTAGCATGTCAGGTTTCCCTGTCCTTCACCATCTTCCGGGCAGAAAAATAGCCTTCTTCCCTATGATATCCATGTCTCAGTCACAGGAACCTTTAAATATGTTACCTTACATGGCAAAAAGGAATTGATTGAAGGTAGGTTTTTGGTTCTTGATCAGCTGACCTTAACATTGGAAAATTATACTGAATTATCTATGTAGCTCCAATGTAATCACAAGGGTTCTACAAAGTGGAAAAATTAATGTAAAAGAAAAGCTCAAAGTGATGCAATGTGAGAGGGTCTTGACTTGGAGTTGTGGGCTCTAAGGATGGAGGAAAGAATATGGGCAGCCTCTAGATACTGGAAAAGACAAGAAGTCAAATTCTCTAGAATGTACAGAAAGGAGTACAACCCTACCAGCACCTTGATTTTAGTCACTGAGATCTGTATTGGACTTCTAATTATATGGAACTAAAATATAACTACAAAGCTTGTGAAAATCTGTCACAGAATCAAAGGAAACTAACACACCAATTATATTGTCAGTGACTCTTTGCTTGGAGAAGAAGAGACAAAGTGGGGAGGGCTGCTGGTAAATGGGTGGACAGAGGAGCCAAAGGCTTTCCCCCTATATCTCCCAAGACTGATTCAGGCACCTTCATTTTAATTACTTATATAATTTCCTCATGCCTCTCTTACTAATTTATCACATGCTTTTATAACTGGAGATATATCTGGTTACAATGAGATAATGAGTCATTTGAGGGCCAACATTATTTTCTTAACTTGGATTTCCAGCATTCAGTATATATTTCATATATATATATATATATATATATATATATATATAATTTTTTTTTTTCACTTCAAGAGGAAGTGAGAACCACCTATGGGCCAAAGAGATTGAAATGCAATTAAAAGTTCCTAAAGTAACTACTCGTTAATATCACAGAGAAGAATCTAGGTTATGCTGCAGTCACATGTGACCTCAAACTTAGAGGCTCATTATAGCACATGATTCTTTCTTGGCCACATTACATGACCAACATGGGTCAACTCTGACTCTACTCCAAACACTCTCCTAGGCAAAGTCCAAGCAATTGTATCAGCCTCTCCAACTGTATTGGCCATCTCATGACCCACAGGAAATAATCATTATTACCCATGTACTGACTCTAAAACCTTTTCTTTGATAATAACACACTTTCCCTTCGCTCACATTTCATTATTCAGAGAAAATCTTATGGCCATACCTCTAGCCAGTGGAGCAAAGAATTATAATAACTTCTTAAGAAGATGAAGATAATATTTTTGGAAAACAGAAACACATGTACACACACACACAAAATCCAGTGCTCTTATCTCCAACCCTAATATTTCTAGGATCAATTCAGCTCCAGTCTTGTTGATGAACAATGGAGAGAGTTCATATTGGGATCACCCTACCAGAACTTGCTAGTGGAACTACAATATGAGCATCCATTTTTCAATCTAGTAAGGTGTCTTAATCTAATAAGATTACTCATACTTTGTTATTCCATCAATACTTAAAATAATTTTGAAATAAGATAGAGGCTCAATAAATGATCCATTAGCATTTAATTAAATATTTTGAAGGTTTTCCTGAAAGAAAAAATTAAGCACCATAATACAAATCTCTCAAATACCTGTAAGTGTTTGACTGGGATATAACTCCACTTTGTTCATATAAAATAGGATGGAAAAATATAAATAAAATAAAGCAGATATTTGTTTCACAAATGTCTGCTATACAAATACCTGCAAATCTGCAGATAGGTAAATTATGACTATAAAGAAGAAAGTAACTAAATGAAGGATAATAATTTTGAATAGGAGTATATGAAAAAAACATAGTGATAACAATAGCATATATTATACACACACACACACACACACACACACACACACACACACACATATATATATATATATATATATAAAATGGTTTGCCTTGGAAACAAGCAGAGATTATTCTGTTGTTTTTGAAGATTGTACCCAAGTACTGCATTTTGGACTCTTGTTGACTGTGAGGGCTACTCCATTTCTTCTAACAGATTCTTGCCCACAGTAGTAGATATTATGGTCATCTGAGTTAAATTTACCCATTCCAGTTCATTTAGGTTCACTGATTCCTAAATGCTGATGTTCACTCTCGCCATCTCCTGTGTGACCACCTTCAATTTACTTTGATTCGTGGAACTAACATTTAAGATTCCTATACAGTATTGTTCTTTACAACATGGGACTTTACTTCCAACACCAGTCACATCCACAACTCAGTGTCATTTTGCTTTGGCTCTGTATCTTCATTCCTTCTGCAGTTATTTCTTCACTCTTCTCCAGTAGCATATTGGGTACCTAACGACCTGGGGAGTTCATCTTTCAGTATCATATCTTTTTGCCTTTTCATACAGTTTATGGAGTTCTCAGGACAGGAATTCTGAAGAGGTTTGCCATTCCCTTCAAAAGTGGACGACATTTTGTCAGAAATCTCCACCATGACCCTAACCGAGAACTTAAAGATGTTGAAGTTGAATTTAGAAAAGCCAGAGGAACCAGAGATCAAATAACCAACAGCTGTTGGATAATCAAAAAAGCAAGAGAGTTCCAGAAAAACATCTACTTCTGTTTTATTGACTACACCTTTGACTGTGTGGGTCACAACAAACCATGGAAAATTCTTAAAGAGATGGCAATACCAGAGCACCATACCTACCTCTTGAAAAATAAGTATGCAGGTAAATAAGCAAAAGTTAGAACTGGACATGAAAAACAGACTGATTGGAATCAGGAAAGGAATATATCAAGGCTGTAAACTATCACCCTGTTAATTTAATGTATATGCAGTGTTCAGTCAGTTCAGTTCAGTCATTCAGTCGTGTCCAACTCTGCCACCCCATGGACCACAGCATGTGAGGCATCCCTGTCCAACACTAACTCCTGGACACTACTCATGTCCATTGAGCGGTGATGCCATTCAACCATCTCATCCTCCACTGTCCCTTTCTCTTCCCATCTTCAATATTTCCCAGTATCATGGTCTCTTGCAGTTCTTCACATCAGGTGGCCAAAATATTGGCATTTCGGCTTCAGCCTCAGTCCTTCCAATGAATATTCAAGACTGATTTCCTTTAGGATAGACTGGTTGAATCTCTTTGCTGTCCAAGGAACTCTCAAGAGTCTTTGCCAACACCACAGTTCAAAAGCATCAATTCTTCGGCGATCAGCTTTCTTCATAATCCAACTTTCACACCCATATATGACTATTGGAAAAAACAAAGCTTTAACTAGTTCGACCTTCGTTGGCAAAGTAATGTCTCTGCTTTTTAATACGCTGTCTAGATTGGTCATAACTCTTCTAAGGAGTAAGCATCTTTTAATTTCACGCTTTAGTCACAATCTGAAGTGATTTTGGAGTCCCTCCTCACAAAAATAAATAAATAAAGTCTCTCACTGTTTCTACTGTTTTCTTATCTATTTGCCATGAAGTGATGGGGAAATAGATGGGGAAACAGTGGAAACAGTGTCAAACTTTATTTTGGGGGCTCCAAAATCACTGCAGATGGTGACTGCAGCCATGAAATTAAAAGACACTTACTCCTTAGAAGGCAAGTTATGACCAACCTAGATAGCATATTCAAAAGCAGAGACATTACTTTGCCAACAAAGGTCCATCTAGTCAAGGCTATGGTTTTTCCAGTGGTCATGTATGGATGTGAGAGTTGGACTGTGAAGAAAGCTGAGCACTGAAGAATTGATGCTTTTGAAGTGTGATGTTGGAGAAAACTCTTGAGAGTCCCTTGGACTGCAAGGAGATCTAACCAGTTTATTTTAAAGGAGACCAGTCCTGGGTGTTCTTTGGAAGGAGTGCTGCTAAAGCTGAAACTCCAATACTTTGGCACCCTCATGCAAAGAAGATCCTCTATGACCCACCTCCCAGAATATTGGAAATATAAGGGGAAAAAAAAAAAAAAAATGGGACCTAACTAATTAAAAGCTTTTGCACAACAAAGGAAACTATATGCAAGGTGAAAAGATAGCCCTCAGAATGGGAGAAAATAATAGCAAATGAAGCAACTGAGAAATAACTAATCTCAAAAATATACTAGCAACACCTGCAGCTCAATTCCAGAAAAATACATAAGCCAATCAAAATTGGCCAAAGAACTAAATAGACATTTCTCCAAAGAAGACATACAGATGGCTAACAAACACATGAAAAGATGCTCAAAATCACTCATTATCAGAGAAATGCAAAACAAAACCACAATGAGGTACCATTTCACGCCAGTCAGAATGGCTGTGATCCAAAAGCCTACAAGCAATAAATGCTGGAGAGGGTGTAGAGAAAAGGGAACCTTCTTTCACTGTTGGTTGGTGGGAATGCAAAATAGTACAGCCAGTATGGAGAACAGTGTTGAGATTCCCTAAAAATTTGGAAAGAGAACTGACTTGCTGCTGCTGCTGCTGCTGCTGCTAAGTCGTCTCAGTCGTGTCCGACTCTGTGCGACCCCATAAATGGCAGCCAACTAGGCTCCCCCGTCCCTGGGATTCTCCAGGCAAGAATACTGGAGTGGGTTCCCATTTCCTTCTCCAATGGATGAAAGTGAAAAGTGAAAGTGAAGTTGCTCAGTAGTGCCGAACTCTTAGCGACCCCATGGACTGCAGCCTACCAGGCTCCTCCATCCATGGGATTTTCCAGGCAAGAGTACTGGAATGGGTTGCCATTGCCTTCTCCAAGAACTGCCTTATGACCCAGCAAATCCACTGCTGGGCATATACACTGAGGAAACCAGAATTGAAAGAGACACGTGTACCCCAATGTTCATTGCAGCACTGCTTATAACAGCCAGGACATGGAAGCAACCTAGATATCCATCAGCAGGTGAATCGATAAGCAAGCTGTGGTACATATACACAATGGAATATTCAGTTTAGTTCAGTTCAGTCGCTCAGTTGTGTCCTACTCTTTGCGACCATATGAATAGCAGCATGCCAGGCCTCCCTGTCCATCACCAAATTCCAGAGTTCACTCAGACTCACGTTCATTGAGTCAGTGATACCATCCAGCCATTTCATCCTGTGTCATTCCCTTCTCCTCCTGCCCCCAATCCCTCCCATCCTCAAAGTCTTTTCCAATGAGTCAACTCTTTGCATGAGGTCACCAAAGTACTGGAATTTCAGCTTCAACATCAATCCCTCCAAAGAAATCCCAGGGTTGATCTTCAGAATGGACTGGTTGGATCTCCTTGCAGTCCAAGGGACTCTCAAGAGTCTTCTCCAACACCACAGTTCAAAAGCATTAGTTCTTCGGAGCTCAGCTGTCTTCACAGTCCAACTCTCACATCCATACATGACCACTGGAAAAACCATAGCCTTGACTAGATGGACCTTTGTTAGCAAAGTAATGTCTCTGCTTTTCAAAATGCTATCTAGGTTGGTCATAAATTTTCTTCCAAGGAGTAAGCATCTTTTCATTTCATGGCTGTAGTCACCATCTGCAGTGATTTTGGAGCCCCCAAAATAAAGTCTGACACTGATTCCACTGTTTCCCCATCTATTTACCATGAATTGATGGGACCAGATGCCATGGAATATTACTCAGCCATTAAAAAGAAAACATTGGAATCAATTCTAATGAGATGGATGAAACTGGAGCCTATTATGTAGAGTGAAATAAGCCAAAAAGAAAGAAAAAAAAAATACAGTATACTAACTCATATATATGGAATTTAGAAAGACAGTAACGATAACCCTGTATGCGAGACAGCAAGAGACACAGATGTATAGAACAGTCTTTTAGACTCTGTGGGAGAGGGAGAGGGTGGGATGATTTGGGAGAATGGCATTGAAACATGTATAATATCATATATGATATGAATCACCAGTCCAAGATCGATGCATGATACTGGATGCTTGGGGCTGGTGCACTGAGACGACCCAGAGGGATGATATGAGGAGGGAGGTGAGAGGGGGTTCAGGATGGGGAACATGTGTATATCTGTGATGGATTCATGTTGATGGATGGCAAAACCAACACAATATTTTAAAGTAATTAACCTCCAATTAAAATAAATAAATTTATATTTTAAAAAATCAAAAAAAAAAAAAAAAAAAAAAAGAGTTGACTCATTGGAAAAGACCCTGATGCTGGGAGGGATTGGGGGCAGGAGGAGAAGGGGATGACAGAGGATGCAGTGGCTGTATGGCATCATCGACTCGATGGACATGAGTTTGGGTGAACTCCGGGAGTTGGTGATGGACAGGGAAGCCTGGCATGCTGTGATTCATGGGGTCACAAAGAGCTGGACATGACTGAGCGACTGAACTTAACTGAACTGAACTGATGGGACCAGATGCCATGATCTTAGTATTCTGAATGTTGAGTTTTAAGCCAAAATTTTCACTCTCCTCTTTCACTTTCATCAAGAAACTCTTTAGTTCTTTTGCTTTCTGCTGAAAGTGTGGTGTCATCTGCATATCGGAGGTTACTGTGATTTCTCCCAACCGTCTTGATTCCAACTTGTGTTTCATCCAGCCCAGTGTTTCTCATGATGTACTCTGCATATAAGTTAAATAAGTAAGGTGACAATATACAGCCTTGACGTAATCCTTTCCCGATTTGGAACCAGTCTGTTGTTCCATGTCCAGTTCTAACTGTTGTATCTTGACCTGCATACAGATTTCTCACAAGGACGATCAGGTGGTCTGGTACTCCCATCTCTTTAAGAATTTCCACAGTTTGATGGGATCTACACAGTCAAAGGCTTTTTTATAGTCAATTAAGCAGAAGTAGATGTTTTTCAGGAACTCTCTCATTTTTTCCATGATCCAACAATTGTTGGCAATTTGATCTCTGATTCCTCTGGCTTTTCTAAATCCAGCTTGAACATCTGGAAGTTGATAGTTCACATACTCTTGATGCCTGGCTTGGAGAATTTTGAGCATTACTTCAGTAGCATCTTAGTTGAGTGCAATTGTGCAGTAGTTTGAGCATTCTTTGGCATTGCCTTTCTTTGGGATTGGAATGAAAACTGACTTTTTTCAGTCCTGTGGTCACTGCTGAGTTTTCCAAATTTGCTGGCATATTGCATGCAGCACTCTCACAGCATCATCTTTCAGGATTTGAAATAACTCAACTGGAATTCCATCCCCTCTATTAAGTTTGTTCGTAGTGATGCTTCCTAAGGCCCACTGGAAATGCTGGGCTGGATGAAGCACAAGCTGGAATCAAGATTGCCAGGAGAAATATCAATAACCTCAGATATGCAGATGACACTACCCTTATGGCAGAAAGGGAAGAAGAAAATAAAAAGCCTCTTGATGAAAGTGAAAGAGGAGAGTTTAAAGTTGGCTTAAAATTCAACATTCAGAAAATTAACATCATGGCATATATTCCCATCACTTCATGGCAGATAGATAGGGTAACAGTGGAAGCAGTGAGAAATTTTATTTTGGGGGGCTCCAAAATCACTGCAAATGGTGACTGCAGCTGTGACGTTTAAAGACACTTGCTCCTTGGAAGCAAAGCTATGACCAACCTAGACAGCATATTAAAAAAGTGGAGACATTATTTTGCCAACATAAGTCCATTTAGTCAAAGCTATGATCTTTCCAGAAGTCATGTATGGATGTGAGAAAAGTGAAATGTAAGTGAAGTTGGTCAGTCATGTCCGATTCTTTGTGGTTCCATGGAGTCTACTAGGCTCCTCAATCCATGGGATTTTCCAAGCAAGAATACTAGACTGTGTTGTCATTTCCTTCTCCAGGGAATCTTCCCAATCCAAGGATCGAACCCGGGTCTGTCACATTGTAGGCAGATGCTTTACCTTCTGAGCCACCAGGGATGCCCTGCCCTGGATGTGAAGAGTTGGATGTGAGATGTGAGATGGATGTGAGAGTTGGAGTATAAAACTGAGTGCCGAAACATTGATGCTTTTGAACTGTGGTATTGGAGGTGACTCTTGAGTCCCTTGGACTGCAAGGAGATACAACCTGTCAATCCTAAAGGAAATTAGTCCTGAATATCCATTGAAAGGACTCATGAGGAAGCTGAAACTCCAATGCTTTGGCCACCTAATTCGAACAACTGACTCTGGAAAAGAATCTGATGCTGGGAAAGATTGAAGGCAGCAGGAGAAGGGGACAACAGAGGACATGATGTTTGGATGGCAACACTGTCTAGAAGGATTTGAGTTTGAGCAATCTCCGGAAGTTGGTGATGAACAAGGGAACACGGTGTCCTGCTTTCCATAGGGTTCACAAAGATTTGGACAGGACTGAGCAACTGTACTGAACAAAACTAGATATATGCATATATACAGAATCAGCCAGCTTCAAAATGCAAATTCTCTCAACTGAAAATATTAATGAGATAGCAAGAATAGCTTCTCCCAAACGACCCAGGTGGTCACACAAACTCACACACACAAACAGCATAAAAATTCTTTAATAAAGAGTTTTTGATTGTATTGTGTGCTACAGAATCTGATATTCTGGTAAAATGAGTAATATGTTTTAAAGAAAGTCACAATATAAAGCAACTTCTAATTATAATTCAACACAATTCTCTGAATGTTAAAGCTCTGCTTAATGTAATTTTGGTCTTCTCTATTTCAGAAAGCAATTTAAAACCTTACAAGCCATTAAAAATATTTCTTATATTTGTAGCCCATTAAATTTTATAAGGTACTCTCATATACATTGTCTTTTTATTTTCATGCAAACCCCTTGAAAGGCAAAGCATTATCATTCCCAGTTAGTATAACTCATGGCATATAACAGGCCATTGTTGATAAATATTTGTTATTAGAACAAGTGAATTAATTCATGTATAATTTATAAGAAAGATGAACTTAAAATAGTCGACTGTTTAGCTCAAGGTGACAGATTCTGAAGGCAGAACTTCAGACTTAATGTTAAACCTTCTTTCTCTTCATCATGAATATGACCACTTTTCAAAATCATCATGCTCAAATTACACTGAAGAAATAGAAAGGTGTAAATAATTTATTGGTCTTCCCTAGTAGCTCAGACAGTAAAGCATCCAATTGCAATGCAGGAGACCTGGGTTTGATCCCTGGGTCTGGAGGATTCCATGGATAAGGAAATAGCCACCCACTCCAGTATTCCTGTCTGGAAAATTCCATGGACAGAGGAGCTTGGTGGGCTACAGTCCATGGGGTCTCAAAGAGTCAGACAGGACTGAACAACTAACATACACACAAATAATTTATTCTAGTGTAACCTGGCCATAAGATCTCAAATATTTAGTTTTATGTAAAACCAAAAATTAAACAAAATTTTACATTTAATAAATTTAATTAAAAAATATGTTGCCTTCAAAGGTAATATATATATAAATTCATTTATGCACATATTTAAATATATTTACTTGAAAGTTTACAGAACTTTTAGTTCAGTGTTGCTGGTATATAAAACAATGGGAACCACAGTCTCTGGATCCCACATTTTTTGGTATAGATGGCTTGGCAGGATAGTGACGCAAAGGACCCTTTTCAGAAAGATATTTTTAAGTGTATAAAATAAACTATGAACATTGGGGTACACGTGTCTCTTTCAATTCTGGTTTCCTCGGTGTGTATGCCCAGCAGTGGGACTGCTGGGTCATAAGGCAGTTCTATTTCCAGTTTTTTAAGAAATTTCCACACTGTTCTCCATCGTGGTTGTACTAGTTTGCATTCCCACCGACAGTGCAAGAGGGTTCCACAATGAAGTATTACTCAGCCATTAAAAATAATGCATTTTTTTTTTTTAAAGAATGCATTTGTATCAGTTCTAATGAGGTGGAAGAAACTGGAGCCTATTATACAGAATGAAGTAAGTCAGAAAGAAAAACACCAATACAGTATACTAACCCATATATATGGAATTTAGAAAGATGGTAACAATAACCCTATATGCGAGACAGCAAAAGAGACACAGATGTATAGAACAGTCCTTTGGACTCTGGGAGAGGGAGAGGGTGGGATGATTTGGGAGAATGGCATTGAAACATGTATAATATCATATATGAAAAGAATTGCCAGTCCAGGTTTGATGCATGATACTAGATGTTTGGGGCTGGTGCACTGGGACGACCCAGAGGGATGGTATGGGGAAGGAGGAGGGAGGGGGGATTCAGGATGGGGAACACGTGTATACCTGTGGCGGATTCATGTTGATGTATGGCAAAACCAATACAATATACAATATCATAAAGAAATTAACCTCCAATTAAAATGAATTTATATAAAAAATAAATAAATCTTAAAAAATAAACTATGTAAATTATAGAGGAACGCTGTTTTATTTAACTATAGTTTGATCCACATTGAGACTCACCAAATGGATAGTTAAATGAGGGTTATTTAGTTTTTGATCATTATCCATGATCTTTAGTGCTTTATGCCCTATTAGAACAAGAAGGGAACTACTAATCTTTGTATAGCACACATGTATTTGTTCAAAGATGAAACAAAGGCAAAAATGTAAATTTCATTTCTCAAAATACCAACAGCAACACATAACTAAATTGAACATTATGGTATCAAAAGTCATGATTAGGTAAGAATTATGGATCTTATTCCAAACGCTTCTGGGTAAGCCTGACTTCGTCATTTAATGTATTATCTCTACCTTTCAAAGAGAGAAAATAACATACACTCAACACTATTTAATGAATTTTTGTGAAGATAAAACATACCAATACATGAAAAGAAACTTTGAAATGTGTGTAACACTTAAAATACAAGGTAGAATTTTATGAAATAAACAATAAAGGATGACATTAAAAAATACACAAGGCCATAATGCCTGAAGTTATGTAACAAGATATAAAGAGTAGAATAGCTCAAAAAAACAATGAAGAATATCATAAAACATCAAGTTAATGTTTAATTGTCCAGTGCATGGTGTAGACATCTATGATAACTGGGGATTGTAGTTTAATAAATCACTATGGTCTGAGATGGTAAAGAAATGCTAATTTAAGTAGGGAGTATTTTTTGAAGGAAGGAATAATGTAAAGATGGATGGAAGGAATCAAAGATAGAAGAGATGGAGAGAAGAAGGAAAGACTTTTAAAGATATCTCTGTCACAGTATTCTTAAGAAAATTAGCAATAACAAATCTGAAAATATTGACATATACTCAGCATTCAGTATATGATAACTATTATTATAACTTTACCTTGGGCAGACTTTGCAAAAGAGCACCTTTAGATTGCAACACCAATCATGAGAAATATATGTCTATATATGTTTTACAATAAAAGACTTAATAACAAAATTCTTAAATAGCAGTCATTTTGGTGCAAGTGCTTGATTTCTACTTTAACCAGCTAAAGCCACAAAGATAATTTATTTAAAGAATTAAGAGTATCTGATGAAACTTAAGACCCTACAAGAAAAAAACAGACATAGAAAAGTCATCTACAAAAATCACAAGGACTCAAGTCTCCATGACAAAAAGCACCCACATCAGAACTAGCAAATAATTAGAAATCTGACAGAGGAGACACATGTATGCTGTCCTGTTTGTAAAATATTCTAGTTGATATTCACTGAAAATACATCTATAACCCTCATGAGAGTAGTGTATTCCTGGTTTTAGAAATAAAATCTACTATTTTTTTCCCCCTGATTTAGTCAAAAGGTCACTGCAAATCACACAAGCCCGAAAAAAGGTGGGCAGCAAACCAGAGGATTATGCATGCATAAGCACACATGTGTGCCTGTGTTTGCTTATGTATATTTATTTAGACTTATGTAAAAGGACTTCCCTGATGCCTCACTGGTAAAGAATCTGGCTGTCAATCCAGGAGACTCGGGTTTGATCCCTGGGTCAGGAAGATCCCCTGGAGAAGGAAACGGCAACCTACTCCAGTATTCTTACCTAGAGAATCTTACAGACAGAGAAGCCTGGTGGGCTACAGTCCATGGGGTCGCAAAGAGTCGAACATGACTTAGTAACTGAACAACAACATTATGTAAAAATTTTGTGAAGCATATAGAAAAACACATAATTCACACACACATGGACACACATGCACACCCACCCTACCTTAAAGAATTATGTCCTAAATCTCCCAATTATTAGAATCCAAAAATATTCAGGGCTATCTCAGTTGTGCCCTTACCAATATATATCTGCTTTGTTTTATTTTTCCCTTCTTAAGAAGATGATACACAGTGCTACACAAATTGATTTACAAAATCACTCTGTCTTATATATATTTTTGAAAACAATATACTTGAAAATCATTTAAGTCTGCCTATTTCACGTTCTGGGTCTACTATACACTAATATTTTCATATTGAATATATTTAGATTTTCTTCAGTTTATTTGCCACTGGATATTAAGTAAATTAGCACACACATACACATTACCAACATAACTAGAGAAAAACCAGTTTATTTATTCTCTTCAGCCATAAAGAATTTCAGTAAATTGTCTCAGTAAACATTTTACTCCATTTATTGTTCATTTATATTTCTTCTTCTGGGGTTAACCTGTTCATGTTCACAGGTATCATGGAATCCTCAAGTAACATTGGAAAAGCTAGCACATGGGAGCTATTTTTCAAGATGTACAAAAACAAAACATCAGTATGGGCTATAAAAATGAAGGGTAAATTCATTATCAGCCTGTCAATCCTACCACACACAACTGTAAGAGATTTGTAAAACCAGCCAGACTTGAATTTGAGTTGACCCTCAGACCAGCTTCTGTTTTCCTTCGTCCTCATAAATTGATTAAGTTTAGACACATTTCATTTCTACTTAATGAAATGAGAAGAAAAAGTAGATTGAGTTAAATGGTCATGTGACTGAATCAACAGTTTATAGATTACCATTGTCTTGCTTGTTTTGGTTATATTGTTGTTTGGTTCCATAGAAAATGTGTCAACCATGCCGATGTGATAAAGAAATGACATTCCAGAATCACTGATAAAGAAAGCAAAAGTAATGAAAAAAAGATAGCAGACCTGTGAGACAAAGCCTTCTTCCTCACTTTTTGTTCCCTCTTTTTTTTTTTTCTTTAATTTTATTTTTGGTTAAGAATGAGAAAAAAGTTGCTACCATGGGTCATAGAAAAAGATGAAAAAGGTGTCTAAACAGTAAACAACATTCTATCACGTTTCCTAACATTGTGTTTCCTAACTTTTATTCTTAATTAATTATACAAGTTACCCATTTTGACTATTCAAATTCATTTGTGAGGAAAAACAAAGCAACTCCAGAGTAAGTCTTTGGTCACACTTCACATTATGAAGGACCAATGAAAGGCCAGGGTGGGAGGAGGGTGTTGTTAAATCTAATTGGTCCCTGCATTTTCTGTATGAACCCTGCCAGAACACCCCAAAGGAAAACATCCTTGATGTAGATTGTCTCCCTTATCCTTATTTTCATTCTGTCTGACAACACTAAATCACGGATCTTCCTCTTACATTCTGCAAATGTGTATTCAAACATCTGGTCCTTTCTCATGTCAACTACTTGGCTGAATGTCATCTATTAAGTTTTGTCATTGTCTCCCAGTATCATAAATGCCCTTCCATTATCTGCAGGTTGGTCCTTTCCAGCCACTTTACATTAGCGCTGTTTGGTTTATGGACCTCTGTAGTTTAATCACGTTTACTAATTTCTCTATCAAGCAACCTTTCTATCTGCTAAGCATACACACTACCATGTGTAAAATAGATAGCCAATGGGAATTTGCTGTATGACTCAGGAACTCAAACAGGGGCTTTGTAACAATTTAGAGGGGTTAGAAAGGGTGGGAGGGAGGCACAAGAGAGAGGGGACATACATATACCTATGGCTAAATCATGTTGATGTACGGCAGAAACCAACAAATGTTTCAAAGCAATTATCCTTCAATTAAAAAATCAGTAAATTAAAAAAGATGTTAGACTATGAAAAAAATGGTCACCAACTTAAAGTTCCACAATATTCTAGTTTGAATAAAAATCAAAAGGCTAAGATTTAAATACATTCAATTTAATTACATGGTCATTGATTTATTGATGATCATGTAAATGCCATTATTTACTCATGTAATTCCTTAAAGGATGAGACCATAAGCTCATTGCAAGGTGATTTTCTCATTTCATTAAGATTTGATAAACAACCTTGATATAAAGTAATTCACTGCTCACATATTTTTATCCTTCCTTGGGAATATTCTCTGTTTAAGAACCATAGATTTACTATATGCAATATGATAGTAAATTTTTTAATAAATGTGATCCTGCTTCTTGAACAGCACAGAAATGGATGATAAATGACTTGTGCTAACAAATATGAAGGCAGTAATATTGGGAAAGTGACTGCTTTGGTTTTCTGTCAAACCTTTTGACTGATGTTGGCATACACTAGACCTTTTCCTTCCTAACTTTACTTTTTAAGGGCATGAAAAAAATCACTTAGCTTACTTCAGAAACTGTCATATATTTACTTTTGTTTAACTTTTTTTTGCTTCTACCTTGATCTCCTATGTGTATCTTCTGTCCTTTGGCGATTTTTCTATATATATTCTTAATGTCTTGATGAAACAATTGGACACTTTTATTGACTCTAAATTTACCATTAACCTTCTGCCTAAAATTATCTCATTCTTAACCTGGATTTTACCACTTTCTAATCTAGATAGATTATTTCTGTTTATCCCTTACAGCTAAAAGTTTGCCCAGAAAATATGGCCACATTTTAATTCCAGGGTCACACACAGATTCAGTTCAGTTCAGTTCAGTTCATTTCAGTCGCTCAGTTGTGTCCGACTCTTTGCGACCCCATGAATCGCAGCACACCAGGCCTCCCTGTCCATCACCATCTCCCGGAGTTCACTCAGACTCACGTCCATCGAGTCAGTGATGCCATCCAGCCATCTCATCCTCGGTCATCCCCTTCTCCTCCTGCCCCCAATCCCTCCCAGCATCAAAGTGTTTTCCAATGAGTCAACTCCTCGCATGAAGTGGCCAAAGTACTGGAGTTTCAGCTTTAGCATCATTCTGTCCAAAGGAATCCCAGGGCTGATCTCTTTCAGAATGAACTGGTTGGATCTCCTTGCAGTCCAAGGGACTCTCAAGAGTCTTCTCCAACACCACAGTTCAAAAGCATGAATTCTTCGGTGCTCAGCCTCCTTTACAGTCCAACTCTCACATCCATAAATGACTACTGGAAAAACCATAGCCTTGACTAGACAGACTTTAGTCAGCAAAGTAATGTCTCTGCTTTTGAATATGCTATCTAGGTTGGTCATAACTTTTTTTCCAAGGAGTAAGCGCGTTTTAATTTCATGGCTGCAGTCACCATCTGCAGTGATTTTGGAGTCCAAAAAAATAAAGTCTGACACTGTTTCCCCACACAGATAGAATATTTCAAATAAATGTCTCACCATAGTGTTATCCCTTATAAACTGGAAAAATGCCCTGACCCATCCTCAGAGGCAGGTATAAATGCAGGTGTCATATCCCAGTTATGAAAGAGTTCCCTGGGTCCTTCCTGTCTATATAAAATAATTAATCACAGGAATGTTGTTGTTGTTCAGTTGCCCAGTGGTGTCTGACTCTTTCTTTGCAACCCCATGGACTGCAGCATGCCAGGCCTGCATGTCCCTCACCACCTCCTGGAATTTGCGTGTTTGTGTTCATTGCATTGGTGATGCCATCTAGTCATCTTATCTTCTGACACTCTCTTCTCCTTCACAGGAGAACAGTGTTAAAAGTGCCAAGATCTGGAGGGTATTACAGAAGATTCTGGAAGATAAGAAAATATTTGGTGCATATGAATTGGCATATCCAGGTTGATGACAGTCAAGTGTCATCTAAGCAGGTTTGGTGATTAGTGTGTAATTAACAGTATAAGGTGATGAATGAAAACATGGTCTCTAGAGCCAGCTTGTGCATGCTAAGTTGCTTCAGTCTTTTCCAACTCCTTGCCACCACATGGATTATAGCCCACCAGGCTTCTCTGTTGATAGGATTCTCCAGGCAAGAATATTGCAGTGGTTTACCATTCCCTTCTCCAGGGGATCTTCCTGACCCAGGGATTGAACTTGGGTCTCCTGAATTGTAGGCAGATTCTTTACCATCTGAACCAGCTTTCATTTCAGTCGCTCAGTCGTGTCTGATTTTTTGCAGCCCCATGGACTGCAGCATGCCAGGCTTCCCTGTTCATCACCACTTCTCGGGGTTTATTTAAACTCATGTTCATTGAGTCAGTGATGCCATCCAAACATCTCATCCTCTGTCATCCCCTTCTCCTCCAACTTTCAATCTTGCCCAGCATAAGAGTCTTTTCTAGTGAGTCAGTTCTTCTCATCAAGTGACCATAATATTGGAGTTTCAGCTTTAGCATCAGTCCTTCCAATGACTATTCAGGACTGATTTCCTTTAGGATTGACCGGTTGAATCTCCTTGCAGTCCAAGGGACCCTCAAGAGTCTTCTCCAACACCACAGTTCAAAAACATCAATTCTTTGGTGATCAGCTTTCTTCATAGTCCAACTCTCACGTCTATACATGACTACTGGAAAAACCAAAACTTTGACCAAACCGACCTTTGTTGGCAAAGTAATGTCTTTGCTTTTTAATATGTTTTCTAGGTTGGTAATAACTCCTCTTCTAAGGAGCAAGCATCTTTTAATTCCTGGCTGCAGTCACCTTCTGCAGTGATTTTAGAGCCACCCAAAATGAAGTGTGTCACTGTTTCCCCATCTGTTTGCCATGAAGTGATGAGACCAGATGTCATGATCTTAGTTTTCTGAATGTTGAGTTTTAAGCCAACTTTTTTCACTCTCCTCTTTCACTTTCATCAAGAGGCTCTTTAGTTCTTCTTTGCTTTCTGCCATGAGGTTGGTGTCCTCTGCATATCTAAAGTTATCAATATTTCTCCTGGCAATCATGATTTCAGCTTGTGCTTCATCCAGCCCAGCACTGGCCTAGTAAATAAAGCAGAAATATATGTTTTTCTGGAACTTTTTCTATGATTCAGTGGATCTTGGCAATTTGTTCTCTGGTTCCTCTACCTTTTCTAAAACCATCTTTGTGTATATGGATTGGGAACCAGCTTGCCTGGGACCAAATTTCAGCTGGAACTAACCATGTGATATTGGATAAATTGCTTAGATTCTTAATATCTTGGTAACTGCTTCTCTCTTAGCAATTGTAGCACTTAGCAGTACTTAGCAATAGTAGTACTTACCCCATGATATTTTTATAAGATTAAACATGTGATATTCATATGCAATGGGGCTTCCCTGGTGGCTCAGTGGTAAAGAACCACCTTCCAATGCAGAAAATGGGTTTATTCCCTGGGTTGGGATGATCTTCTGGAGAAGGAAAAGGCAACACATTCCAATATTCTTACCTGGGAGATCCCATGACAGAGGTGCCTGACAGGCTACAGTCCATGGGGTCCCAAAAGAGTCAGACACAACTTAGCGACTAAGCAGACAAAAAAATAATAACATACAATACTATGTTAACAAATAGGATTTAACAAACAATGCACTTATAACAATGCTTAGAATATGATGACTGCCAGATGGTGAGAAAAGTAAAGAATCCACCTGCCAATGTAGGTCAGACTTAACAGTTGTTGGTTCCATATCTGGGTAGGGAATTTTTCCTGGAGGAGGAAATGGGAACCCACTGCAGTATTCTTGCCTGGAGAAACCCATGAACATAGGAACCTGGTGGGCTACAGTCTATGGGGTCGCAAAGTGTCAGACACAACTGAGCGATTAATACAAACACACATGTAAATTTAGATATTATTATCTAAACTCATATGACCGCTTTATAAATCTAAATTTGACTAACTATGATAGTATCTTGCAAATCTTGGGATGTTTATTCTTTAGAATGAAATCAAACCACCTACAATTGAACATCTTATGGGCAATGGTTAAAAATTCAGAACTCTGTACCCACTAGGTGTCTAAATTTTTCACAAGCACTTACAAAATTTTCAGGTACTCTAGAGTTGGAAACCATGGACTGTAAGTCAGACAGGGTGAAGATGATCTTGGATAAGATCAGGTTTTATAATGTTTGTGGTATTTATTTGAATCTAAAGGTGCAAGGATGCTTGCTAAGTCACTTCAGCCCTGTCCGGCTCTGCAAACCTATGGACTGTAACCTGCTAGGTTTCTCTTTTCTTGGAATTCAACAGACAAAAATACCAGAGTGGGTTGCCATGGCTTCCTCCAGCAGATCTTCCTGACCCAGTGATTGAATGTACATCTTCTGCAGCTCCTGCATTGCAGGCAGATTCTTTACACCTGAACCACCATGAAAGCCCCAGCACAGTGATAAAGAATCTGCCTGCTAATGCAGGAGACACAACAGAGGCAAGCTAGATTCCTGGGTCAAGAAGATCACCTGGAATAGGAAATGACAACCCCATCCAGCATTCTCAGCTGGAAAATTCCATGGATAGGGTAGACTGGCAGGCTACAGTACATGGGATGGCAAAGAGTTGGACATGACTGAACACACACAACACACACACACACACATAATAGAAGTTGAAGACTGCAAGACTTGTATCTGTGGTGCTTTTATGCAGGGTTCTTTCTCTTTATTGAAGATGTTTAATTAGATAGAAATTGTACAGAGAGGATCATGAACATAGAACAATTTCTCCGATCTTTTTATTTTTCTTTCTTATATTAAAGCTGAGAGAGTCCTCCCCACCCTCCTGAAAGATTGACAGAAGCTAATCTCTTACCCATATTCCTGATTTAAATGAAAAGGGTTTAGCTCATGAGATGATCCAATTCTTTCTAGTTACGGTCTAAGGTCAGCCACTCTCCATATCTCTGGAAACCCATATCATTCAGACTTTGAATGATAATATAGGAGCTTAAAGAAAAACACATAGCAATTTTATTAAAACATTTTCTCAGTAGTCTGAGGAGATTAAGAGAAAATTTGGGACTGGAAAAATATGCTTTGCTTTTTACGACTTGACAGAAAAGAGTTAACAAATGAAAAACGTGAAAATATTTTGAGATACTAATTTTCAATCATCTGTTTTATAAGCTAGTCTGTTTAGTTGAGACAAAGGATATTTCATTTTTTAAAATTTAATTTTATTTATTTATTTTTAATTTTTATTTTTACTTTATTTCTTTAATAAATAGTTTGAATTAAGCCAGGAAAGGATCACCTGGCAGCCTGAACTTTGAAAAGATGTCATAACATCATAGACTGTGTTTTCCCAGGAACAAATATTCAGCTTCACATGAGGAATCAATATTGCTGGAAATGCTATTTCCTCTAAACTATTAAATATATACTAGAATATGCATTTCATTATATTAAAACATTCCGAGGTGACTTCAGGCCAGAATTCCAGATGAGCAATAGTTATAGAAAAGAAAGGCTGAAAAGGGTAGAATAAAATCATTGCTTTGAGAGCTGAACCATTGTTTCTTAGGGAATGAAATCTCTCTTAACTTTTCAAAAATTTACAATGATACACACACAGGCAAGAATTATAACTCTGATCTCATTGATAAGCTGTCAAATCATGTTCAAAATCGAAATCAAGCAACTCAAATCTTCTTTGAGGAAAAGGTAAATTTTATTTCCTTGAAAGTAGAGGAAAGGAGTTAAAGCATGACGCAGGAAAAAGATGAAATTGTCATTTGGGAAGAATTGAAAGAAAACCGCATTGACCATAAGTATGAGGCATACATCTTAATTATGGCTATAACTATAACAAAGGAAAAAAAAAAAAAGAATACTCTACTTTTGGTAACAATTTATCTTTTCTTATTTGCAGACTTAGGAAGTTGCTGTAAATAATGAACTAATAAGAGGAGATCTGTTGTATAGATGTATATTTTAAGGGAAAAACATGATATAGGTAATGGATTTTCATATGGTTATAAAATAGTCTTAATTGTGATATTTCACTATAAGAAGGCGATAGATATAAATATCTTCTAATTTAATAATTTTACATGCCTTAGGTAAGGGACTGATTTGGGGGAAAAAAAAAAAAACAGTCTTAAGGATCTGCATGGAAAGAAAGGGCAAGAAGAGAAAGATGGCAATCTGCCTAGCAATTCCCCCCTTCATTTCCAAGGATCAATACATTCTAAGACTAAGGGATAGATTTAGGAAGGCATACATGCTATGTTTTGGGGATGGAATGGGAGCCTGTGAAAACATTGGGATTCCCATGAAAACTGGGAATTTTTGTGATCTCAAGAGAAACAAATGTACCTTGATGTTTTTTGCATGTTGGCCCAGCAGTTCAGTTCAGTCACTCAGTCATGTTTGACTCTTTGTGACCCCATGAATTGCAGCATTCCAGGCTTCCCTGTCCATCACCAACTCCTGGAGTTTTCTCAAACTCATGTTCATTGACTTGGTGATGCCATCCAACCATCTCATCCTGCATCGTCCCCTTCTCCTCCCACCTTCAATCTTTCCCAGCATCAGGGTCTTTAAAATGAGTCAGTTCTTTGCATCAGGTGGCCAAAGTATTGGAGCTTCAGCTTCAGCATCAGTCCTTCCAATGAATATTTAAGACTGATTTCCTTTAGGATGAACTGCGCTTCTTCAGCCCACGTTGGTCTATAGAAGGGCAGTAATATCAATAACAGTAGAGAGCATGAAGAGATTTTAAATATGATAACATCCTTCAAAGTCAGTGTGGAATCTATGCCTATCAGCTTTCATACATATATAATCTCTAAGTTATTGATTATGTTTATCTAAGATAATCAGAAATTTCTAGAAGTTCTGACATATATTTTATAATTATTTCAATAGAGAATTTAACTAAATGTTCTTATAAATATGCAAAAATAAATTGAATTGAATGGAAAACTGTTCTTCAAATAAAGATTTTAAAATTATAGTTTGGCTACAAGCAATAGTACCAAGAGTTCAAGTGAAGATGTTTTAATATTTCTTGTGTTGCTGTAACAAAAAAGCACAAAATCAGCACCTTAAAACCACACCAATTTAACTGGAACTCCAGTGGACAAAAAAAAAAAGAGAGAGAGAGAGAGAGAGAGAAAGAGAGATAATCTGGACACATACCATATATCTTTTAGAAAAACTAAATCACAGTGGACCACAGACCTAAGTGTAAAATATAAAAACTATAAAAAATCCTAGAAGGTAATACATAGGAGGAAAGTTAGATGACCTTGGGTATGGCAATGAGCTTTTTGGTACAAACAGAAGGTATAATACATGAAACAAATAATTGACAAGTTGGACTTTTAATTATTAAAAACTTTTTCTCTAGAAAAGACAATTTTTGAGAGAATGAGACAACATGCCACACACTGGGAGGAAATATTTTTTGTAAAATACACATCTGATAAAGAACTGTTACCCAAAATAGTCAAATGATTCCTAAATATCAAAAATAATAAAAGAAACAACCCAATTAAAATGGCCCAGAAACATTAACAGATATCTCATCAACAAAGATACATGTAACAAAAAAGCATGTAAAAATATACTCACATGAAATATTATCAGGAAAGTGCAAATTAAGCAACAATTAGATTCCAGCGCACACCTGTTAAGATGGTCAAACTGACAATAGTAAATACTGGCAAGAATGTAAAGCTATCAGAACTCTCATCAATTGCTGATGAAATGCAAAACAGTGCAGTCACTTTGGAAGAAAATAAGATTTCTTATAAAATTAAACATATTCTTACCATTCGATCTAGCAATCATGCTCCTTGTCATTTACCCAAATGAGCTGAAAATGCATGTCCACACAAAACCCTGCACATAGATATTTATGTTGTTGTTGCTCAATCACTAAGTCATGATTGACTCTTTGCAACCCCATAGACTGTAGCATGCAGGCTCCTCTGTCCTTCACTGTCTCCCAGAGTTTGCTCAAATTCACACCCATTGAATAGCTGATGGTATCTTGCCATCTCATCCTCTGCCATCCCTTGTGCTTTTGGCTTCAATCTTTCATCAGGGATTCTTCCCAATGAATCTAATGTTTATAGCAGCTTTATTTATAATTACCAAAATTCAGAAGTAACCAAGATGTCTTTCTGTAGGTGAATGGATAAATAAATGGTGGAATATTATTTAGTACTAAAAGAAATGAGCTAACAAGCCTCAAGGCAGAAAGTGAAGAAGAGCCTCTTGAGGAAAGTAAAACAGGAGAATGAAAAAGTTGGTTTGAATACAACATTCAAAAAACTAAGATCATGGCATCCGGTCCCATCACTTCATGGCAAGTACATGGGAAAGCAATAGAAACAATGACAGACTTTACTTTCTTGGGCTCCAAAATCTCTGCAAATGGTGACTGCAGCCATGAAATTAAAAGATACTTGCTCTTTTGAAGAAAAGTTATGACCAACCTAGACAACATATTAAAAAGCAGAGACATTACTTTTCCAATAAAGGGCCATCTATTCAAAATTATGGTCTTTCCAGTAATCATGGATGGATGTGAGAGTTGGACCATAAATAAAGCTGAGTGTGAAGAAAAGATGCTTTTGAACTGTGGTGTTAGAGAAGACTCTTGAGAGTCCCATCGACTGCAAAGAGATACAACCAGTCCATCCTAAAAGAGATCAGTCCTGGGTGTTCATTGGAAGGACTGATATTGAAGCTGAAACTCCAATACTTTGTCCAGCAAAGACTCATTGGAAAAGACCCTCGTGCTGGGAAAGATTGAGGACAGGAGGAGAAGGGGATGACAGAGGATGAGATGGTGGGATGGCATCACCAACTCAATGAACATGAATTTGAACAAGCTCTGGGAGTTGGTGATGGACAGGGAGGTCTGGTGTGCTGCAGTCCATGGGGTCACAAAGAGTTGGACGTGATTGAGTGACTGAACTGAACTGAACTGAGCGACTGAACAACAACAGCAAGCCAGGATAAGATATGGAGGAAACTTAACTGCATATTTCTAAAGGAAGCAAAAAGCAATTGTAAAAAGCTACATACTTTATGATATCAATTATATAACATTCTGTAAGAAGCAAAACTATGGAGACAATAAAAAATAAGGGGTTGCTGGAGGAAGGGATGAATAAGTGGTGAACAGAAAATTTTTAGAAAAAAGAAAAATATTTAGGGTGATGTTATAATGGTCAATATATTCCACTTTATATCTGCCCAAATCCATGTAATGTACAGCAACAAAAATGAATTTTAATGCTAACTAAAACCCATATGTAGGTCAGGAAGCAACAGTTAGAACTAGACATGGAACAACAGACTGGTTCCAAATAGGAAAAGGCTGTATATTGTCACCCTGCTTATTCAACTTATATGTAGAGAACATCATGAGAAAAGCTGGGCTAGAAGAAGCACAAGCTGGAATCAAGATTGCTGGAAGAAATATCAATAACCTCAGATATGAGATGAAACCACCCTTATGGCAGAAAGTAAAGAGGAACTAAAAAGCCTCTTGATGAAAGTGAAAGAGGAGAGTGAAAAAGTTGGCTTAAAGCTCAACATTCAGAAAACGAAGCTCATGGCATGTGGTCCCATCACTTCATGGAAAATAGATGGGGAAAACAGTGGAAACAGTTTCATACTTTACTTTGGGGGGCTTCAAAATCACTTCAGATGGTGATGCAGCCATGAAATTAAAAGATGCTTATTCCTTGGAAGGAAAGCTATGACCAACCTAGATAGCATATTCAAAATCAGAGACATTACTTTCCCAGCAAAGGTACATCTAGTCAAGGCTATGGCTTTTCCAGTGGTCATATATGGATGTGAGAGTTGGACAGTGAAGAAAGCTGAGCACCGAAAAATTGATGTTTTTGAACTGTGGTGCTAGAGAAGACTCTTGATAGTCCCTTGGACTTCGAGGAGATCCAACCAGTTCATTCTACAGGAGATTAATATTTTAAAGAAATTAGCCTCCAATTACAATACATAAATTTAAATAAAAAAATAAAATAAATGAGATTAGTCCCGGGGGTTCATCAGAAGGACTGATGCTAAAGCTGAAACTCCAATACTTTGTCCACCTCATGTGAAGAGTTGACTCACTGGAAAAGACCCTGATGCTGGGAGGGATTGGGGGCAGGAGGAGAAGGGGATGACAGAGGATGAGATGGCTGGATGGCATCACTGACTCGATGGACATGAGTTTGAGTGATCTCTGGGAGTTGGTGATGGACAGGGAGGGCTGGCGTGCTGTGATTCGTGGGGTCCAAAAGAGTTGGACAAGACTGAGGGACTGAACTGAACTGATGGACTTTGTGTGATTATATGTCAGTGTAGGTTTATCATTTGTAATAAACATACCACTATGGTGGGGGATGTTGATAAGTGGGAGGGTTATGCATGGATATAAGCAAAGAATATATGGAGAGTCTCTCGCTCTTTTTTTTCGAATTTTGCTGTGTAAGTAAAATTGTTCTAACAATTGTCTTTTAAGAAATCACCTATTTTGTATATATTTCTATAAGTCAGAAATCTGAAATGAATTTCATGGGGCTATAATCAAGGTGTTTTCAAGGCTGGTTGCTTTTAGATATTCTAGGATGAATCTATTTCTTGACTTTTCTAGCTTCTTTTAGAGGATTTACCCATTCATTGGATTGTGAATGAATCTTTTCAAACTCTACCTCATTTATCACTCTGACTGTGACTCCTCCTGCATTTATTTTGCAAGAATCCTATTATTACATTAGACCCACTAGATGGCTGCAGTCCATGGGGTCATAAAGAGTCGGACATGACTTATCAATCAAACAACAACACTAGGATAGTACAGTATCAGGTCAGTTCACTTCAGTTCAGTCCCTCAGTTGTGCCCGACTCTGCGACCCCATGAATCACAGCACGCTAAGCCTCCCTGTCCATCACCAACTCCTGGAGTTCATTCAGACTCAAGTCCATCGAGTCAGTGATGTCATCCAGCCATCTCATCCTCTGTCGTGCCCTCTTCCTCCTGCCTCCAATCCCTCCCAGCATCAGAGTCTTTTCCAATGAGTCAACTTTTTGTATGAGGTGGCCAAAGTACTGGAGTTTCAGTTTTAGCATCATTCCCTCCAAAGAAATCCCAGGGCTGATCTCCTTCAGAATGGAATTGTTGGATCTCCTCGAAGTCCAAGGAACTATCAAGAGTCTTCTCCAACACTACAGTTCAAATGCATCAATTCTTCGGTGCTCAGCTTTCTTCACAGTTCAACTATCACATCCATACATGACCACTGGAAAAACCATAGCCTTGACTAGACGGACCTTTTTTGGCAAAGTAATGTCTCTGCTTTTAAATATGCTATCTAGGTTGGTCATAAATTTTCTTCCAAGGAGTAAGCGTCTTTTAATTTCATGGCTGCAATCGACATCTGCAGTGATTTTGGAGCCCGCAAAAGTTAAGTCTGACACTGTTTCCACTGTTTCCCCATCTATTTCCCATGAAGTGATGGGACCGGATGCCATGATCTTCATTTTCTGAATGTCGAACTTTAAGCCAACTTTTTCACTCCCACTTTCACTTTCATCAAGAGGCTTTTTAGTTCCTCTTCCCTATCTACCATAAGGGTGGTGTCATCTGCATATCTGAAGTGATTGATATTTTTTCTGGCAATCCTGACTCCAGCTTGTGCTTCTTCCAGCCCAGCATGATGCTCTCATGATGTACTCTGCATATAAGTTAAATAAGCAGGGTGACAATATATACAGCCTTGACATACTCCTTTTCCTATTTGGAACCAGTCTGTTGTTCTATGTCCAGTTTTAACTGTTGCTTCCTGACCCACATATAGGTTTCTCAAGAGGCAGGTCAGGTGGTCTGGTATTCTTATCTCTATCAGAATTTTCCACAGTTTATTGTGATCCATACAGTCAAAGGCTTTGGCATAGTCAATAAAGCAGAAATAGATGTTTTCTGGAACTCTGTTGCTTTTTCCATGATCCAGCAGATGTTGGCAGTTTGATCTCTGGTTCCTCTGCCTTTTCTAAAACCAGCTTGAACATCTGGAAGTTCACAGTTCACGTATTGCTGAAGCCTGGCTTGGAGAATTTTGAGCATTACTTTACTAGCGTGTGAGATGAGTGCAATTGTGTGGTAGTTTGAACATTCTTTGGCATTGCCTTTCTTTGGAATTGGAATGAAAACTGACCTTTTCCAGTCCTGTGGCTACTGCTGAGTTTTCCAAATTTACTGGCATATTAAGTGCATCACTTTCACATCTTACACTCCCCCAATTCAAGATCTTTTATTTAAACATGTCTGCAAAATTTCTCTTGCCATATAAAGTAACATATACAAGTTGTAGAAATTAAGACGAAAGCACCCTTGAGAACCCATTGTTCAGTCCACCACACTGAATCCTAAACAAACTTATCCAACAGGTTTAAATTCCCCACCATGTTTTCCCAAGCTGATTCCCTACTTGCTTCTCAGAAAGCATCTTTTTTTCATGATTCTTAGAGTCCAAAATAAATCAGAAGGCATGTAGTTGAAATCATTGTAATTTCCATAGTAGATGAAAAATATTCTGAAAATATATCCCATATATCATATTCCCAGATGAGAATGAATGATAAGAGAATGCTGCCTGGTTTTCAGGTTATTCATTCACCAAGCCCATTTTTTATAAATAACTCTGTCCCCAGATGATATATTAGGCTTTACTGAGATCCACATACAAATAAGAGTAAAATAGAACCGACGTCTAACTTCTCTATGGGAGCATGGATAGGATGGTTTGAAATAGAGAGTATAGACTAACATTTATGATGGGAATAGATTAATCCTCTGAAATGACTATTATGCATCAGCCATATTAGGAAATTAATTTAGATCATTGGTTTCTAATAGTTGCATAATGCTATATTCTCGTGTGTTCTACTTTTGATTTTAAAGTCTGAAATGGTTTTTTTAGAAGTAGTTTTCTAAGACTGGATATTTATAACATTTTGTCAACATTTACTTTTCAACTTAGACTCATAAGTTTAATGCATCATTAAAAAGTATAATTCTCTTAGACTTGATTGCTATAGGGAAATCATCTATGACATATGGATTGCATCATCTAAGGAAGTTTTTTTTTAACATTAAAATTAATATGCCAAAGCCATTAATAAATTGTAAATATTTGCATCAAAAATTAAATTATCTGAGATAAGCCTGGAATTTAGAAAATTTATAAATGCTCTACCTTCTTAATAAGTTAATATGAGATTCATCTTGCATTTACTCCCAGCTTTAGGTCATAAAAATTATTTTACCCATCATGAATATGTTCTTTTTAAGACAAAAAGAAACAATTTAATGAGAGTGCTCCTTGAGTTATAGTTGTGATTCCATTATTAAATCAGAGATAGAACATAAAATGAAGGTTTTGAAATATAGTTTTGTTTTGCCTTTAAAAGATTCTACTGTCATTAGAAAAAGTCTTTTTAACTTTATATTTCCCTTGTCAGCCCAGACTAATTGCAACAACATGCTGTACAATATCACATTAAACTACCTGAAGTCTCGGCACTTTAGTCTTTTCAATAAGCTTTTGTTTTTGTTAAATGAACTCCCAGTGCTAAGGATCTATTAAAAATATTTAGATTATCTATGTATGTACATATTCATAAATCAAACAAAGGAAACATTATGAATGAAGAGAGTGTTTAATTCATAGTCAACTATTTTTGATACTAATGTCATCTGGGTATGTTGAGCTACTCAAACATAAAATGTATAGATTTTAGGAGGAAAGCGTATACAATAGATTTAATCATCATTTGATTTTTCCAAATCTATTAGCAATCATTTTCTGGTAAGTTACAAATGGATGGTTGATTCGGAAAAATAAATCCTGGTTTGGGAATTAATATCAACTGTTAAGCACTGCCTTTCACTATGCAATACTAGGTGAGACTTCAAACATTTTAGACATGAGAGTCTTTTATATAAATGAGCTGGGTTGGATTATATCATCTCTGTTGTCTCTTCCATATCTCTAATATGTTGTAACTTTATTGTCAAGCATGAAAAATTCTTACTCCCTTATATGCACACTAAAGGAGACATGAGATTATTTTAACTTTCAGTGGAAAGCATTTTTGAATTGAGAAATTCTGACCAAAACAAGTACATATGCAACTTAAGGTACTTTTTGAGCTCCTATTAGTGCTATTTTAATTAGGACACAATGATTAAACCTTTATTGATTGAATGTAAATAACCTGTGATTTCATTAGAATGTCAATTCTAATCAGAGCACATGGTTCCTATTTTTCTCTGTAATTTCTTCACTTCTATATTTACTGTTTTTTTTTAATTATTATTTTATTTTCTCTTTGGGCAAAATAAAGGCTAATGCATTTAAGGACTGCAAATCATTTTAACCATCTCAATAATGGATTAAAATTAACCAAATGAAACTAAACAGTTCAGTTCAGTTCAGTCATTCAGTCGTATCCTACTCTTTCGGATTCCATGAACCACAGCACACCAGGCCTCCTTGTCTATCACCAACTTCGGAGTTCACCCAAACCCATGTCCATCGAGTTGGTGATGCCATCCAAACATCTCTTCTTCTGTCGTCCCCTTCTCCTTCTGCCCTCAATCTTTCCCAACAACAGGGTCTTCTCAAATGAGTTAGCTCTTATCATGAGGTGGCCAAAGTATTGGAGTTTCAGTTTCAACATCAGTCCTTCCAATGAACACCCAGGACTGATTTCCTTTAGGACGGACTGGTTAGATCTCTTTTCAGTCCAAGGGACTCTCAAGAGTCTTCTCCAACACTTCAGTTCAAAAACATCAATTTTTTGGTGCTCAGCTTTCCTTATAGGCAGTATAAATTTTTGTATATTTAGATTCAAATCACCATTATAGTTATTGTTGATTCCTATGGATTTTCCTACCAATCTCATCAGTTTTTCCCTCATTTCTTCCTTGAAGCTCTATTTCCTGATATAATTTGAAATGCTTTTGTCCACTCTTTCAGTTGTGTGTGTTCCTGTTTTTTTCTCCCCAGCAGGTGGAAACAACACCACAGAGTTGACCATCTCTAGAAGCAGATATAGCTAGTAGAGGTGATGGAATTCCAGTTGAGCTATTTCAAATCCTGAAAGATGATGCTCTGAAAGTGTTGCACTCAATATGCCAGCAAATTTGGAAAACTCAGCAGTAGCCACAGGACTGGAAAAGGTCAGTTTTCATTCCAATCCCAAAAAAAGGCAATGCCAAAGAATGCTCAAACTACCACACAATTGCACTCATCTCACACGCTAGTAAAGTAATGCTCAAAATTCTCCAAGACAGGCTTCAGCAATATGTGAACCATCAACGTGCAGATGTTCAAGCTGGTTTTAGAAAAGGCAGAGGAACCAGAGATCAAACTGCCAACATCCGCTGGATCATGGAAAAAGCAACAGAGTTCCAGAAAAAAACATCTATTTCTGCTTTATTGACTATGCCAAAGCCTTTGACTGTGTGGATCACAATGAACTGTGGAAAATTCTGAGAGATGGGAATACCAGACCACCTGACCTGCTTCTTGAGAAACCTATATGCAGGTCAGGAAGCAACAGCTAGAACAGGACATGTAACAACAGAGAGGTTCCAAATATGAAAAAGAGTACTTCAAGGATGTATATTGTCACCCTGCTTATTTAACCTATATGCAGAGTACATCATGAGAAACACTGGGCTGGAAGAAGCACAAGCTGAAGTCAAGATTGCCAGAAGAAATATCAGTCACCTCAGATATGCAGATGACACCACCCTTATGGAAGAAAGGGAAGAGGAACTAAAAAACCTCTTGATGAAAGTGAAAGAGGAGAGTGAAAAAGTTGGCTTAAAGCTCAACATTCAGAAAACGAAGATCATGGCATCCAATCCCATCACTTCATGGGAAATAGATGGGGAAACAGTGGAAACAGTGTCAGACTTAATTTTTGGGGGCTCCAAAATCACTGCAGATGGTGATTGCAGCCATGAAATTAAAAGATGCTTACTCCTTGGAAGAAAAGTTATGACCAACCTAGACAGCATATTCAAAAGTAGAGACATTACTTTGCCGACTAAAGCCCATTTAGTCAAGGCTATGGTTTTTCCAGTGGTCATGTATGGATGTGAAATTTGGACTGTGAAGAAAGCTGAGCACCGAAGAATTGATGCTTTTGAACTATGATGTTGGAGAAGACTCTTGAGAGTTCCTTGAACTGAAAGGAGATCCCACCAGTCAATTCTAAAGGATATCAGCCCTGGTTGCTTTTTGGAAGGAATGATGCTAAAGCTGAAGCTTCAGTACTTTGGCCACCTCATGCGAAGAGTTGAGTCATTGGTAAAGACTCTGATACTGGGAAGGATTGAGGGCAGGAGGAAAAGGGGACGACAGAGGATGAGAAGGCTGGATGGCGTCACCAACTCGATGGACGTGAGTTTGAGTGAACTCTGGGAGTTGATGATGGACAGGCAGGCCTGGCCTGCTGTGATTCATGGGGTCGCAAAGAGTCGGACACAACTGAGTGACTGAACTGAACTGAGAAGCAGATATTCATATAAACTAGACATTATATGGCACATATTTTGTGCCTAGGCCTATGTCTTTGCTCAGTTGACTTGATAATATAGTCACATATACATTTTTGATCTAAGATTAAATCTAGATCATCTTCAGTAGATGTTATAAACTTTATATTTGAGTCCTCTGCCATCAGAAGTGAATAAATTTACTTTCATTCATATGTGTCTACATTCATCTATATGCATCTTCATCCTCTTCATCTACATCAATAAACCATCATTATTGTGATTTACAATATCACACCTACAGTTAATTCTCCAACAGACTTAGCTTGGGGATCCAGTACAATTTAGCCTCAAAGTCTAACAATTAGCATGTTTACTGTTGTTTCCTGCTATAGATTATTAGTTTATGGAGCAAGAACAAAAATAAAACTGACTTTAAATGAAATATTAAAAAGGTAAAATTGTGTTTATTGATATGTTTATGTGTTTATTTTAAAAAGGAAATTATTTAAACAACAGAATTGAAATAGATTTAAACAAGTTATATACTTCTCAGCTTATCCTTTCTCCCTTTAAAGTCCCTAATACTCAGTGAGCACATCTTTAACTCTCTGAGGTGTGTCTCATACCCTACATTATTTGGTTCCATCCCTTAAGATTGACCCAAGTCCCTCAGGACCTTTGGTTGAATAGTTCAGTCTGTATGCCAGCATATACTTAAAGAATATTCATGATCTCTTCTCAGTCAAATTTCCTTTGACCAAAGCCAGGCTTCCTCTTTCATTTGCATTTCTCAACTATTCTTATAAACATGGCTGAGTTTTCTTAAATTAAGTAGGACAGAATTTTTGTAGACTTGAATTTAGTGTAATAAAATTAATGAAATAAGTTTAAGAATACGGTGAGAAAGCACTCTGTGAATCCTGATCACTGTGATACCTAAATATTGGAGTTTTTGTCATTGCTTTTTTATGTATTAATATTTATATGATTGATACCAGAAGGGCTAATTGCTATTTGAGAAGCAAACAAAAAGCATCAGCTTGGTTGACGTTAGAAGAAATTTGAGACTCATAGTTCTTACTGCTTTGAGATGTTTACCTTCTTATTCTGGGAACTCTGAGGCTGTTTGTCTGTCTAGTGAATGGATAACCTCATAGGCTGGATTCTCCAGGAAGTTGACTGTGACATAAGATTAACATATAAGAAATACCTTTGGGATCAACATTGGTAAGGGGAAGGAACGGAAGTAGAAATGGACAGGGGAAGAAGTTGAATTTAATGTAGTCTCTGAAGGTCTTAGAGTGATCTTTGAATTGGGAGGCCCTAGGCTTCCCAGGTGGCATTAGAGGTCAAGATTCGTCTGCCAATGCAGGAAACATAGTGAGACCTGGGTCCGATCCCTGGGTCAGGAAGATCCCCTGGAGGAGGGCATGGAAACCCACTCCAGTATTATTGCTTGGAGATGCCCATAGACAGAGGAGCCTGGAGGGCTAAAGTCCATGGGGTCGCAAAGAGTCAGACATGACTGAAGTGACATAGCATGTATGCATGCAGAGTTTTCATGAGTTGGAGCAAGAGGCCTGGACTTAACATCTCCATATCAACCAGATATTTGATGCAGGCTGCCCAAAAAAGTGGTTTGACCTTGCAAGGGGCAGTGCACTTCATCTGAGGCAATTCAGAAGAGGCTGAATAGTTAAAGACTGACAACTAGCAGTCAGTCCATCGACTGGAGGAACAAGTCTTTCCACTTGAAGGAGGTCTAGAAAGCACATGATAGCATGGACTACAGATACACTGGCAAAACAAGCTGAGAAAGTCTGGGAGACTCAGCGCAGCTCCTCTGATTCATCATTAAAGTCTAGAATTCTTCCATTAAGTATTATTCTCTCACTGTTTCTCTTTTGAAATATAACTGTTTACATCAAACACACTAAATCACTTGTATTTATGAACTAAATGTATCTGTTTTATCACTCTGTAAAGAATGTGCTCTTAATGGGCATCTTTTTGAAAGCAACTTTTTGGAGGGGGTAATGTTCAAGTTGCTAGGTGGAAAAGAGTCCTTTAAAATAGATATTTACATAGCTATCTGTAACTAAATCAATGAGAAAATCTTGGGTAAGTTACTCAGAATTAATCATAGGATATGTGTAATATAAGGAACTCAAAAATAGTCTTCATAAATACCATCATTTGATGCTTGTGTAAATAAAATTTCCATCATTTGCATCTTATCTGTACTTTAAAATACCATTATCAGAGAAAGTACAGTGCATATTTAGATAACTGATTCTTTCACCTAACCATCCATCTATTAAACACACGTTTTCTGAGAACCTTTTATATGCCTCTACCTGTACTAAAAGCTTGGGACACAAACTTATTAGTCACTAGAACAAGTAGTTAACTGTTCAGCAATGGAGGAAAACAAAATATAAAACATACAGGGATAACAGTAGAGATGTGCATAAATTTTAGTGGTGACTAGAAGAAAGCTTTGTGGGAAAGCAGAAAGATTGGCACTAGAAATGAATCTTTAATAATGTGTAGATTTTCTCTTTTTTCCACAGAAAACAAAAGTGTTTGAGGCAAAAGATATAGATTGTAAAAGAACCCTCTCCCTTCTACCTAAGTTATAACTGTTACTTAAAAGTTTATTTCACATTAAGCATATTAAAGTATTATCTATTTCTTAGTGCTCCTACACATGAGACAAAATACAGTCCTAAGGGTGCATTTTAGTAGAAATCCCCATGCAGAATAACTGGGAGGATTACTACAAAATGACAGCACTTTAAATTTATTGAAAGCTGTTGCATAGAATCCTTCTCAGTTATATTTCATTCACCACTCTCACCACCAAGCCTCGGGTTTCCTCATCTCAAAAGTGAGATTTATTTGAGTGAAGAGAGTGGTTCCTTTGAAATTGAATATTTTGTGAATTCACTTGAAATCCACCTAAGAGACATTTTATATTTTGCTTTTTTTCATAAAGTCTGTATCTTTGGCCTTTACAAATTACTCCAAGCTGACAGTATAACTGGAATAATGCAAAAACATTGATCAAGAAGTTTTCTAGGATATATTTAGGTACATGTCATTTGTGCCAAGGACAAACACAACTATTTTAAAACTGAAGTTACTTGGTGAAGACAACAAAAACAGTTTAAATCTATATTCAATGGTCCTATTCTCTACTTTTGTTTCCCATCTGCTGCAATGACATTTTTTTATTGCAATTATGTCCCCCTAAAATTTCCTTTGCCTTTATAAAAATGATGAAAATAGTAAATTTTATATATCAACAGTCCTGCATAATTCACTTAATGATCTATGGAAGGAAGGAAGAATGAAAAAAATTAGGAAGGAAGGAAGAGCAAATAGAGAAGTGAGTTTAGTCAACATTGTAGAAATCATTTCTGGACATTTGGATAAGCTCACCCTCATGTACTTTAGACTTTGCCATAATATTTGTTAAAATATTTAAGCATGATTCAACAGAATACCTTTATCAATGCATCCTTTTACTATATCCTGTTTAACCACTAATTCATATATTTGAAAGCTGCTTACAAATTTGTTGCAGCTACATGTCTATTATTAGAATTAATAATTTGAATCATTCTTACATTTTTGGATGGGAAAACCTCTCTATAAACTGACAGGTTTTAAGCAAAATTGTAACATTTATGTATATTTATGTATATTTTGGTTTATTTTCAATAAAGCTACAGTCAGTAGAATTCAGAGACCTAATACATATGTATCATTTTGATTTGTAATAGACGGATTGTTTAATTAGACAATAGTGTACCTTCTAATATGATCCTTTAATTCAATTAATTTTCTCATGATTCATTGTTAAATATCTGCAAGATAAGGGGGAAATACTAAGAAAAACTTTAGTTTGAATTGGAATGACAGTGGAGATGTGGAGATTCATAGAAGGACAAAAATTTTCACCTGCTAGGCAAATATCTTTTAACACATATATATGGAATTTAGAAAGATGGTAATGATAACCCTGTATGCGAGACAGCAAAAGAAACACAGATGTATAGAACAGACTTTTGGACTCTGTGAAAGAGGGAGAGGGTGGGATGATTTGAGAGAATGGCATTGAAACATGTATAATATCATGTCAGAAACGAATTGCCAGTCTAGGTTTGATGCAGGATACAGGATGCTTGGGGCTGGTGCACTGGGATGACCCAGAGAGATAGTATGGGGAGGGAGGTGGGAGGGGGGTTCAGGATTGGGAACTCATGTACACCCGTGGTGGATTCATGTTGATGTATGGCGAAACCAATACAGTATTGTAAAGTAAAATAAAGTAAATAATAATAATAATAATAATTTTAAAATAAATAAATAAATAATAAAGAGTTATCAATTCTTGATTAGGCAAAATCAATGCAAAAAATCCATTCCTATTTGCTCAGTTGTAACAACACAAGCACTCGGTTTTAATCCTCATGTTTAACATTTGCAATTTTTAAATGAATTTCAATTATGTTGACCTTACCTATGCACATATTGTTTAAGCTTAAATCACAAAAATGTGTACTTTTTTCCTCAGCATTCAAGAACTCTACAAGTAAAGTTAGAAGCCCTGTGATCTGCCTTCAAATCCACACCTTTAGATTGTGCTAAATTGAATCAGAATGTATGGGATTATTTTAAGAACATGTGTTATTTAATGTGGCAAAGCAATAGAGGTTTTTAGCCATTTGCTGTTTCAAACCAAGGAATAGCTATTAATGTATCCTCACGATTATTTGTTCGCTATAAGGACAAAGTAGTAAGTATACATGACAGAAGAATGCAACATTTTGACCTTGCGTGCATGCATGCTAAGTCACTTCAGTCTTGTCTGATTCTGGGACCAGTGGACGGTAGCCCTCTGTCTCCTCTGTCTGTGGGATTCTCCAGGGAAGAATATTCTGAGTGGGTGGCCATTTCCTCCTCCAGGGAATCTTCCCAACCCAGAAATCCAACATCAGTCTCCTGCTTGGCAAGTGAGTTCTTTACCCCTAGTGCCACCAGGGAAACCCAACATTTTGACCAGGTGATCAAAATTAACATCTTTATTGAGGGACAGATATTCATCATGTGTCCTTAGAGGAAAAACCACAAGATACAGTCTCATTTACATAATATTCAGACTGTGAATGTACAACTGGAATCTGCTCATGAGGAAACATAAAATAAAATAAAAATGAGGAACATTTTTCTGGCAATAATAAAAACAAAAATATTAACAGTAATAATAATGTAGTATATCTTTCAAATTATCAGTGCATTAAAGGATAAAAAGTGAAGAAGACTGAAGAGTTATGAGAAGTAAATTCAATATTTTGCCTTTGACTAGATTCTGTACTGGAGAGTAAATGACAATAAACTATACGGTTATTTTCTTTAATGAATAAGGAGAGTAAACTAGATAAAATATTAGATCATTTTAAAATTTGCTGAGTGATAACTGCTTTTTGATTATGTAAGAGAATAGTATACTTATTTATAATAAATGTATATGAAGATGTTCATTGGTTAATGGACATGATCTACACAATTGCTCTAAATTTTTTAAGAAAAATACATACACACACACATCCCATGAAAGAGACAGCGAAGGAGATAGATGGAGAATGAGAGAGAAATGTAAAAGCAAATGGGACAAAATGTTAGTAATAGGCAAGCTTGGATAAAAAGTATCATAGTTCTTTGTGCTATTCTTATTCTTCCATATTTCTGTAATTTAAGAATAATTTTAATAAAAATCTTAAAAATTTGAAAATAAAAGCAAAGCATATATTTTGAAAAATGCACATATAGTACTTTGCTGAATTTTAAAATAATTGAAAAAAAGAACAATGAATTGTAGGAACAGAGCTCAGAATTATGAAACAAGATGCTCTATGTATTTGATGTTACCATTCAATTTGTATCTAATGTATGCCAAATGTAATGATTGTACTTTCCTCATCAGCATCCCCAACCCAATAAACCTGTTGAACAGCTATTATTAACTGTCACAGATGAAGACGGTGAGACATGGGAAGTTTACCTAACTTTTACAACTATGTAGAGTTGCAGACCAAACTTTAAAGGCAGAAATACAGATTGTATTCATTATATTTTCATTATATTAAAACTGCTATTTATCTGGTCCACATTTTCACTGTACAAACAAGAAATGTAAGGTCTTAAAGATATGAAATGACTTGATTCACAAACATGACTCACTGTTGGTCTAGACTGCTACTGTGACTGATAAATTAACTGATCATGGATAGAAAAACAGTGTAAGTGAGGTTGACCAAGATACCCAATACCATCTGAATGGCCAAGGCAAACTGATTCGGTTACAAGAAACTGGCTAAAATATATGTGACTAGATTATTGTCAAACATCCTTGATTCTTTTAACACTTATTAATTCATGATGTATACATTTTAGAATGATTTTTCTTAATTAAATTATAGCATATATACATAAAATTGGGCAACTCAGAAGTTTAAATCTCATTTATTTTTTGTAAAGTGAGCAACACTTAATACTGTTTTCCAGATCAAAGAACAGATGAAAGAATAGAACACAAGCAACACCTAAGAAGCCCCCAATTTCTCCCTCTATAGAAGGAAACTTCTACTGTGACCTCAGTCACTGAAATTACTTTGGCCTGTCTTGGAACATTTTATAATTATGTCATGAAACAAACTTTTGTGTTTGTCTCCTTTTATGCAACATTTGTGTGATGTAATCAGGTTTCCACTGAAGTAATTTATTCATTTTCATTATTGTGTAGTATTTCTTTGTAACTATACTACCACGTAATTGTTGACTTTACTGTTGATGAATACTTGGAAAATCATGAGTAATACTGATCTGTACATCCTTGTACTAGAGAAGGAAATGGCAACTCACTCCAGCATTCCTGCCTGGAAAATCCCATAGATAGACAAGCCTGGAGGTTACACTGCATGGGGGTCACAAAGAGTTGGACACAAGTGACTGAGCACTTCCTTGTATATGCTTTTTATTAGCAAAAATATGCATTTCTGTTACACTTATGCCTAGGACAAGTTTAGCTGAAATATTATTAAGATTTAATAGATATTGCCCAACAACTTTCCAAAGGGCATGTGTCAGTTCATACTCCTTAATATAGTATAGGGAGAGTTCCAGTTATTCCAGATTCTTGCCATTGCTGACTCTTAGAATTGTCTTCGTTTTTAATTTTATTTTAGTTATTTGATAGGTATATAGTAGAATCACATTGTGATTTTATTCAAAGTCTCCTAATGATTCTTCATATATTAATTGGTTATTTGGCTATCCTGCTCATGGAGTGCCTGTTCCTGTTTTTATCTGTGTATTATTTAATCTTTTTCTTATTGAGTAATAAGAGTAGGACTGACTATGTATAAGAATCTTTCCTAGTTATATGTATTCCAAATATCTTCTATTGTATGGTTTTCTTTTTCTCCCTCTTAATGACATATTTTGATGAGCACATTAATGAATTAACTCCACTATATCCATATTTTTATTATGACTACTGAATTTGTTTGTATCCTATTGTTTTCCAAAGATCATGAAATCTCTGTTGTTGTTGTTTTTTTTTTTTTTCCCCTAGAGTTATTCCTCTTTACTTTTAAGTCTACAGATCAAATGATTCAGGGACTGGGCTTCACAATGATTTCACAATGACTTCTACGGAATTTACTGTTAGAACCCTATCTGATGTCTCCTCTGAATAAATTTGCCCTATTAACATACTTCTATGCAGCCTGGGTCATAGCACAGCTCAGGTCAAACTTATCAAACTTTCTGAAATATGAAGGGGTAGAAAATATGAATCTTAGGAAGATGACACTTCCCTATCTATGTGTGAAGTACTGAGGGAAAATGTTCTAGCACCTGGGTTGGGATAATATTTCCACCAGGAAAAATTTAAACTTTGTACATAAAGTTAGTTTGAGCCAATCAGTAAAAATATGCACAGGAGTTGAATATTAAGGTCAGATGGCAGTTTGCTACAAAAAGATTATAAATTCAAGAAATGCAGACTATTTGAAGGGAACACTTCAGGCCCTCTTATGATTTCTCTGTAGAGTTTAATTTGACATAGTTATTTTTCATCCGAGCATGGGTGTTACTATGATATGGTTGATTAAACTTGCAATCAGACAAATTTCTGGGCTGAAATGGACACTTGTCCTCTTCTCTTTATTGAAGAATTTGCAGTCTGTTCATTTACTTCCTACTTATACAGCATGTCTTCATCTAATAATTAATAATGTCAGTTTAAAATGTTGCTTTCTTAATGTGATTAACATTACATTGCTCCCTTCTTATTCAAATAACCCAAGCTCTTTATGCAGGGACACAGCATCTATTTATCTTTTGGCTTAATATATAGTCCCCATAGACTTCAAGTTCATAATTAGTAAGAGTTTTAAATAAAAGTAACAGCATGACCATAGGTAAATAGAGCTGCCTTTACCACTTTTGCTCCCATAAGCTCAAAGCAAGATTTTTTTTTTTACCTTTTTAACCACTTGAGTTATTTTCCTATGTGGTCTCTACGTTAAATATTTTACATCCTTGGAGGACATTTTGCTGCTTCCTGATAGCCAAGTCAAGCTCATAATCACATTAATTCTTTGGGGTGTGGTATCATTAAATACCTACAACCCAATTTTTACTGCAAGTTGTTTAAAACAATGAACTTTTTCTGGAGATACTAAAATACCAAGGTATAAAATAGAGTGAGGCCTGTATCCAAGTGTAAATTTAGAGTACTTTGAACTTCCAACTGAAACTTAAGCTATGAAAAGATTTCTACCTTTGTCAGCATGACAGGCTTCCCTAGAGGCTCAAAGGGTTTCTCTGGCAGCTAAGATAATAAAGAATCTACCTACAATCGAACCTGCATGAGACCTGGGTTCTATCTGTGGGTCTGAAAGATCTCCTGGAGAAAGAAATGGCAACCCACTCCAGTATTCTTGCCTGGAGAATCCCGTGGACAGAGGAGTCAGGTGAGCTACAGTCCATGGGGTCCCAAAGAGTCAGACACAATAAGCGACTAACACTGGAGTTCTTTAGTTTATTTAGTAAATACGGCGCAGCACACAGTAGCCAGGTTTTCACCAGGCATTGTGGAAAATAACGAATCTCCCTAACACACCTAGGATGTAACTACTTTATGGTTCACACTTCACAAATAAGAAAAGGAAAGTGATACAAATTTAAATAATCAAGTAACTTGCCCATGGTTGCACAGCTGGAAAATAGTATTCCACCAGAGAGTCTGCCTCCATAGTTCATGCTCTTAAACTGCTTTACTAATTTTAAAGAGGTATATATTGAAGATTAAGTGACTTACACTCCAAGCAGAATTGATCCTATCCTGACTTGAAACCTTGATGCCAGATCTCATATGGAGGGGTTCATTTTTGTTCCAAAAGCTTTTTCCCTGCCTTGCTCCTTATTTGAATTTTCTAACCTGTTTTACATAATGTTCTAGAAATGAAGTCTTACACTATTTTGTTTTGTTTTATTTTCCTACTTTCTACTGTGTTCTAGAGAGAAAGAAATTTTGTCTTTGGTCTCTGACTGTGTCTGGTATGTCTGAGGTCCTGCTTCCTGGTATCAAACCTCACTAATGAAGTCTTTGCACCTATATGGGGACTAAACATACCCTTTTGTTCAGCTACATTTTTGGGACACCTAAATCTGTGACTTTCTGTGCTACATTCAATCTAACTCTTTACCTGGGATATGGCCAGCTATCTGCCACCTGTATGAACAATATCCATTTAGATATTATCCTCTGTCTAGCTAAGCAGACTTCCTCTTTTTTAAAAAATAGTTTTTGGAGCATAGTTAATAACAATGTTGTGTTAGTTTCTACCATACAGTAAAGTTGTTATACATATACACATACATATACATATACATATATCCAGGTTTCCCTGGTAAAGAATCTGCCTTCCAATCTGCCAGCAGACATGGTATTGATACCTGAGTCTGGAAAATTCCCTGGAGAAGGAAATGATGACCCACTGCAGTACTCTTGCCTGGGGAATTCCATAGACAGAGGATCATGGTGGATTATAGTCCATGAGGTAACAGTTGGACACAACTTAGTGACTAAACAACAACGATGTATATATCCACTCTTTATAAATTATTTTCCCATATAGGTCATTACAGAATATTGACTAGAGTTCCTAGTGCTATACAGTAGGTCTTTATTAGTTATCTATTTCATACATAATAGTGTGTATATGTCAGTTCCCATCTCTGTTTATCTCTCCCCCATTTCCCCCCTGGTATCCATCACCAACTCAATGGACATGAGTTTGAGTAAACTCCAGGAGTTGGTGATGGACAGAGAGGCCTGGCGTGCTGCAGTCCATGGTTTTGCAGAGTCAGACATGGCTGAGTGAATGAACTGAACTGAGCCATAAGTTTGTTTAGAGGGTTTCCTCTTTAGCATCGAGGAGAGATGAATAAGAGATTTTTTTTTAAATTCAAATGTTTGACTTACTATTTAGTGAATGCCCTTTACTTAGGTCTGTGACCTAAATTATCATAACCTTGCCCTGTCAATTTATAAAATCCATATAAAAGTCAATGGGTATGAACTGAAATTCTCTTCCAGTGTTTGGCATGTAATTTTACCATTTCTGGGTTTGTCAACTCCAAGTTCCTTCCAGCATCTGAAATAAAATCTATAATAAAGACCTTGTTAGTAATGATGTTGTATCTCAGTTTTTGCTTGTGATATTGAAATTAACATACATTATCCAAGGGTAGCTTGTTTATGCACTTTATGGCCTTCTTCTCTTTATGATGAAAATTTAGGAAATTATTATTAGAGTAAAACCAAAAACAACTATGTGAAATTGAAACAATAAATGTGGTTCTGTTCCAAAGAGGAAACTTTAAATTGTCTATTTCCATGACAGAAACATTCAATATAATTAAACACTAAGAATATTCAGAAGAATCTGAAAAATGTATAACCAGTATGATTGATATCTAGTAATTCAACAAATATTTGATTATCTTTTAAGTCCAGCATGGGCTTCACTAGTGGCTCAGAGGGTAAAGTGTCTGCCTGCAATGTGGGAGACCTGAGTTTGATCTCTGGGTCAGAAAGATACCCTGGAGAAGGAAATGGCACCCCACTCCAGTATTCTTGCCTGGAGAATCCCATGGACAGAGGAGCCTGATAGGCTACAGTCCATGGGATCCCAAAGAGTCAGATATGACTGAGTGACTTCACTTTCTTTCCTTCTAAGTACAGAATAATCTATTTGGGGGATACTGTTTTGAACAAAATGGGGATTTTTCTTTCTTTCTTGCAACTTATAGTTTAATGAGCAAGCAAACGCTTAAAATAAGCAAATCAATGAAGACGTGAAAATTTTCCATCACTACTATCATTGACAAGATTGGGAAGATCCCCTGGAGAAGGGAAAGGCTACCCACTCCAATACTGTGGCCTGGAGAATTCCATGGGCTGTAGGGTCCATGGGGTCACATACAGTAGAACACGACTGAGCGACTTTTGGTTTCACTTTTATCTTGGACAAAAGCAGAATACTAAATTAAGATGAACTCTATTTGGGCTGGCTGATCAGGAAAAGTGTCATATTTAAACTCCAAAGTAGGAGAGCGAAAGATCAAACTATTCAAAGGGAAAAGAGGGAGAGCAATTAAGTTTTCATCTTACTTAACAAGATTTGGTCCAATCTTTTGTCTCCTACTTCACAAATCATTTTTCATATTAGCTTCTGGGATACCATACACTCCTGGTCTTCTTAACATATTGGTCACTACTTATTGAACTATTTAAATGGTTTCTCTTCTTTTGAGCATATAAATATTGGAGTGTCTACAAATAGGTCATTGGTATTCTTCCTATCTATACTCATTTTCTATATCTTATCAACTATAAAAATATCATTAACTGCTCTCTATTTTCTTTTGGGGATTCCCGCATGCTTTAGTGGTAAAGAATCTGTCTGCCATTGTAGGAGACATGGATTAAATCCCTGTGTTGGAAAGATCCCCAGGAGAAGGAAATGACAGAACACTCCAGTATTCTTACGTGGGAAACCCGATAGACATAGGAGACCAGCAGGCTATGGTCCACAGATTAACAAAGAGTCAGAAACAATTTAGAAACTGAACAACAAGAGCAGAAATTTTCCTTTGACTCTCAAATTTGTAACTTTACTTGAAGCTTTCCATCTGACGTCTAGGCTCTTCAGTTCAGTAGCTCAGTCGTGTCCAACTCTGCAATCCCATGAACCACAACACACCAGGCCTCCTTGTCCATCACCAACTCCTGGAGTTTACCCAAAATCATGTCCATCGAATCGGTGATGCTATCCAACCATCTCATCTGCTGTCATCCACTTCTCCTCCTGACCTCAATCTTTCCCAGCATCAGGGTCCTTTCAAATAAGTCAGCTCTTCACATCAGGAGGCCAAAATATTGGAGTTTCAGCTTCAATATCAGTCCTTCCAATGAACACCCAGGACTGATTTCCCTTAGAATGGACTGGGTGGATCTCCTTGCAGTCCAAGGGACTCTCAAGAATCTTCTCCAATACCACAGTTCAGAAGAATCAATTTTTCTGTGCTCATCCCTTTTTATAGTTCAACTCTCACATCCATAAATGACTACTGGATAAACCATAGCCTTGACTACATGGATCTTTGATGACAAAGTAATGTCTCTGCTTTTTAATCTGTTCTCTAGGTTGGTCATAAAGTTCCTTCCAAGGAGTAAACATGCAATCACCATCTGCAGTGACTTTGGATCCCTTCCCCCCCCCCCCCAAAAAAAATAAAGTCAGCCACTGTTCCCACTGCTTCCCCATTTATTTGCCTTGCAGTAATGGGACCTGATGCCATGATCTTAGTTTTCTGAATGTTGAGCCTGAGGCCAGCTTTTTCACTCTCCTCTTTCATCTTCATCAAGAGGCTCTTTAGTTCTTCACTTTCTGCACTAAGGGTGGTATCATCTGCATATCTGAGGTTATTGATATTTCTCCTGACAAACTTGATTCCAGCTTGTGCTTCTTCCAGTTCAGCATTTCCCATGATGTACTCTGCATATAAGTTAAATAAGCAGGGTGATGATATACAGCCTTGACGTACTCCTTTTCCTATTTGGAACAAGTTTGTTGTTCCATGCCCAGTTCTAACTGTTGCTTCCTGACCTGAATATAGGTTTCTCAAGAGGTAGGTCAGGTGGTCTGGTATGCCCATTTCCTTCAGAATTTTCTGCAGTTTATTGGGATCCACACAGTCAAGGGCTTTGGCATAGTCAATAAAGCAGAAATAGATGTATTTCTGGAACTCTCTTTCCTTTTCAATGATCCAGCAGATGCTGTCAATTTGATCTCTGGTTCCTCTGCCTTTTCTAAAACCAGCTTGAACATCTGGAAATTCACAGTTCACGTATTGCTGAAGCCTGGCTTGGAGAATTTTGGGCATTACTTTACTAGTGTGTGAGATGAGTGCAATTGTGCAGTAGTTTGAGCATTTTTTGCCATTGCCTGTCTTTGGGAATAGAATGAAAACTGACCTTTTCCATTCCTTTGGCTTCTGCTGAGTTTTCCAAACTTGCTGATGTATTGAGTACAACACTATCACAGCATTACCTTTTAGGACTTAAAATAGCTCAACTGGAATTCCATCACCTCCACTAGCTTTGTTAGTAGTGGTGATTCCTAATGCCCCCTTGACTTCACATTCCAGGATGTCTGCTCTAGGTGAGTGATCACATCTTGGTGATTATCTGGATCATAAAGATCTTTTTTGTACAGTTTTGTGTATTCTTTCTACCTCTTCTTAACATCTTCTGCTTCTGTTAGGTCCATACCATTTCTGTCCTTTACTGAGCCCATCTTTGCATGAAATATTCTCTTGGTACCTCTAATTTTCTTGAAGCAATCTCTAGTCTTTCTCATTTTATTGTTTTCCTCTATTTCTTTGCATTGATCGGTGAGGAATGCTTTCTTATCTCTCCTTGCTATTCTTTGGAACTCTGCATTCAAATGGATATATGTTTCCTTTTCTCCTTTGCTTTTCACTTCTCTTCTTTTCACAGCTGTTTGTAAGGCCTATTAAGACATTCATTTTCCTTTTTTCATTTCTTTTTCTTTGGGATGGTCTTGATCCTGGTCTCTTGTACATGTTATGAGACTCTATAGAGGACCCACCAACTCCATATCTTCCCTTGGAAAACATCTCAAATTTAAGGTCCTGAGATGATCAATAAATATGAGTGAATATTTAAACTTCCAACCACAATATATATGTATATATAAAACTTTATTCTATTGTTTTGACCTCCAATTAAAATAAATAAATTTATATTAAAAATATTTTTAAACCATGGCACACAATTCCACACCTATTATAATGGGAAGCATTTTTTAAAATGTGTGATGAAATTATTATAGATTTGGTGCAAAGGGAACTTTATAGACTGCTGTAGGCACTTGAAAGGCACTTTGGTAGTTTTATTAGACCACCAGGTGATCATCTCAGTATATGCTAAAGAATGTTACCATTTATTTATTAAATATGAAGAACATATCAGATATATTCCTTTGAGTATGTTACTGGAGTTGTAAATCCAGAAGAAATGTAATTTTTAAAAAATGTAAATCCAGGAGAAATAATACCAAAATTACCTATGGTATGTTATAGAACAGAGTAATATATAGCAGTCAAAATAAATCTACGAGAGCCATACATTTGAAAATGTAAACATATTGCTATGCTTTGTCGCTCAGTTGTGTCCAACTCTTTGTGACTCCATGGACTGCAGCACACCAGGCTCCTCTGTCCATGGGGTTTTTCCAGGCAAGAATACTAGAGTGGGTTGCCATGCCCACCAACAAGCGATCTTCCCAACCCAGGGATCAAAACCAGGTGTCCTGCATTGCATATTAAATAATCAGAAATCAAATTTTATAATAATAAATACAGTAGGGAAAAACAAATATATACACATACAATTTTTAAGTCTGAAAGACTACATTTGTTCGTATATAAATAAGTCACAAATATGAAAATCTGTATGGAAATGTTAATGTCAATTTCAGTAAAATAGGTAAATCTGAGAAAGAAAGCATAAATAAAAATGGGATCACGAATATCACAAACAGTTGGCTGTAACCTTATCTGAAAAATGTATTATGAGAAAAACAATCCGAAGGAAAAATGAAAGGAACATAATTTGATGATTTACAATGCCATTCACTAAAGTTTTTCCTATGAATTTCCACTCATTGGTAATATATCTTCTAAAAACTCAATATATTCAAATAAGACACTTTATTCCCTCACTACCTGAATCTTTCACTAAGTGTCACTACATTCACTCTGTCTTTTAAATCAAGCCATAAGTTCAGTTCAATTCAGTTCAGTTCAGTCGCTCAGTCATGTCCGACTCTTTGTGACCCCATGAATCACAGCACGCCAGGCCTTCCTGTCCATCACCAACTCCCGGAGGTCACTCAGACCCATGTCCATCGAGTCAGTGATGCCTTCCAGCCATCTCATCCTCGGTCATCCCCTTCTCCTCCTGGCCCCAATCCCTCCCAGCATCAAAGATTTTTCCAATGAGTTAACTCTTCACATGAGGTGGCCAAAGTACTGGAGTTTCAGCTTTAGCATCATTCCTTCCAAAGAAATCCCAGGGCTGATCTCCTTCAGAATGGACTGGTTGGATATCCCTGCAGTCCAAGGAACTCTCAAGAGTCTTCTCCAACACCACAGTTCAAGAGCATCAATTCTTTGGTGCTCAGCCTCCTTTACAGTCCAACTCTCACATCCATTAAATGACTACTGGAAAAACCATAGCCTTGACTAGACGGACCTTATTCAGCAAAGTAATGTCTCTGCTTTTGAATATGCTATCTAGGTTGGTCATAAATTTTCTTCCAAGGAGTAAGTGTTTTTTAATCTCATGGCTTTAGTCACCATCTGCAGCGATTTTGGAGCCCAAAAAAATAAAGTCTGACACTGTTTCCATTGTTTCCCCATCTATTTCCCATGAAGTAATGGGACTGGATGCTATGATCTTCATTTTCTGAATGTTGAGTTTAAGCCAACTTTTTCACTCTCCTCTTTCACTTTCATCAAGAAGCTTCTTAGTTTCTCTTCACTTTCTGCCATAAGGGTGGTGTCATCTGCATATCTGAGGTGATTGATATTTCTCCCGGCAATCTTGATTCCAGCTTGTGTTTCTTCCAGGCCAGCGTCATCTAGAGCCAGACATCCTGGAATGTGAAGTCAAGTGGGCCTTAGAAAGCATCACTACAAACAAAGCTAGTGGAGGTGATGACATTCCAGTTGAGCTATTTCAAATCTTGAAAGATGATGTTGTCAAAGTGCTGCACTCAATATTCCAGCAAATTTGGGAAACTCAGCAGTGGCCACAGGACTGGAAAAGGTCAATTTTTATTCCAATCCCAAAGAAAGGCAATGTCAAAGAATGCTCAAACTACCGCACAATTGCACTCATCTCACATGCTAGTAAAGTAATGCTCAAAATTCTCCAAGCCAGGCTTCAGTAATATGTGAACTGTGAACTTCCTGATGTTCAAGCTGGTTTTAGAAAAGGCAGAGGAACCAGAGATCAAATTGCCAACATCCGCTGGATCATGGAAAAAGCAAGAGAGTTCCAGAAAAATATCTATTTCTGCTTTATTGACTATGCCAAAGCCTTTGACTGTGTGGATCACAATAACCTGTGGAAAATTCTTTAAGAGATGGGAATACCAGACCACCTGACCTGCCTCTTGAGAAATCTGTATGCAGGTCAGGAAGCAACAGTTAGAACTGGACATGGGGCAACAGACTGGTTTCAAATAGGAAAAGGAGTATGTCAAGGCTGTATATTGTCACCCTGCTTATTTAATCAAGGCATAACAATCATTAACTCCTCTTACCTGTATATAATAGGAATATAGTCCATTAGTAGAACCTATCATGGAGTCACAAAAGTTGGACACGACTGAGCAACTAAGCACATCATCTCTACATAGGTATACTCATTTCTACAACTTTGGTTTAAGCTACCTTTCTCTCTCATCTGAATTTCTGTAGAACAAGTGACTTCTCTATTTCCACAGTTCCCCCTTCAGTTAGTACTTCCTACAAAGCTCATAGTGAAATTTTAAAAATATGAGTTAGATTACAATGCTTCTTTATAACAAAGTTTCCACTACCTTTTCAACACATTCCAAATATGATCAAAGTCTTTACACAGCATGTAAGTCTGACCAAGACATCTTAACGTTCCTCTCAGCTTGACTAAACTTTAGTATCATTGAGCCTGGAAATGGGGTAGGTAAATTCTATCTCTGTATATAGATAATTCTTATTTCTTCTCCTCTTCTCCACAAAATACTAGCTCTGAAACTTTCGTTAATATATTAAATCACCCACTACCCCAAATGTTATTATTAAATAATAACAAGCAAGTAATTTATTTTAATTTATTGAAAATTATATCCTTTGGGTCACCAAGACTAATGTCTTAGTTAATTCTTGGAATCTTCTAATCACACTTAGGTGATCCTTTCTATGTTTGTGCTTCTTGTATTTGAGATTATCTCTTCAAATAATCATATCCTCCACACAATTTCAGGCCTAGGCTATACTTGTCATTATCAATTCTAAGAGTGAATAAATCATCTTAATGTATGTGTTATGTTATGTGGTTAGTATCTTTTTTTTTTTTAACCTTCCCCCCTTAGAATCTAGATTACAACAATTCATGAAAATTTATGCATGATTTTCATAGTCCATCACATCCTTGATATCCTCTGTTTCTTCCTTTATTGGCTAAAAAATCCATGATAAATCATATTAATCGCTCCATTACATAGACCTTGAGCATTTTTCCTTCTCAATCAAACTTCTTTCCCAAACCACATTGCTGATTCAACCAATGAAGTTTTATACTCTACTCTTATACCCAGAATGTTTCAAAGTCATGGGGAAAAAATGCAGTCATTTGACTTGTCTCACCTAAGTTCAAGACCACAAGTCACAGATGGTGCTTTAATGTTGCTAGGCATTCATACTGTAGGAACTCAATCCATTCACTCTCCCATTTATATATATGTTGCATATATGTGTTGTTGACTTGACAAAAGTTTCAAGATAAACTATTAAATGAAGAAAACATAGCACAAAGTGGATCATATTTGATGGGGTGTCAATTTTATTTATAAGAAATAAAGTTATCTTGCCTTTTGCTCTTGAGTTTCATTTTATTTAAAATGTGAGCAAAAATAAGTTGATAATATGTACACGCAGCTGTGTGTATTTAATAAGTATCCAAATATTTCAAAAGGTTGATAATAAAATAGCTAAAGAAAATTACACAAAGATTATTGCTTTTAGAAATTGAATTACTTGAGAAAAATAAAAAATTCAGCAGAATATTACCAATTATTTATTTAAAAGATACATAAACTCAACATGGGAGTATTTATTTACTAAGGATCAGCTTACATTTCTTCAGTTCAGTTCAGTTCAGTTCAGTCACTCAGCCATGTCAGACTCTTTTCGACCCCATGAATCACAGCATGCCAGAACTCCCTGTCCATCACCAACTCCCAGAGTTCACTCAGACTTATGTTCGTCGAGTCAGTGATGCCATCCAGCCATCTCATCCTCTGTCTTCCCCTTCTCCTCCTGCCCCCAGTCCCTCCCAGCATTAGTCTTTTCCAGTGAGTAAACTCTTTGCATGAGGTGGCCAAAGTATTGGAGTTTCAGCTTTAGCATCAGTCCTTCCAAAGAACACCCAGGACTGATCTCCTTCAGAATGGACTGGTTGGATCTCCTTGCAGTCCAAGGAACTCTCAAGAGTCTTCTCCAACACCACAGTTCAAAAGCATCAATTCTTCAGCACTCAGCCTTCTTCACAGTCCAACTCTCACATCCATACATTTTAGATCTATCAAAACACTGCAGTTAATAGCATCATCCATCTCTGCTCTACCTTCTACAATGAAACATGTTCCTGCTGACTAGAATTAGGAATTTTTGATAGAGTTAATTATGTTGATGTTACTCTCATCCACAAAATGCAAAAAGAACATGTAAAAAGAGGTAAAATGTGACACCTTCTGGCAATGAACTCTTACCCTGTCTTCTTGATATTAAATCCCCCAAATTTCTTTGAATATCTCTAGACCAATAAATCCTGGATATGTATCAAAATTTATGAATGTGTTCTCGTCCAATAGGGAGGACTATTTTTCTTTTAAGTCTCTTCAAATTTTATCAAAAATTTGCACTGTCTTTATCATGTTTCCTTTTTCCTCTCCATCTCCTTTATAGATTCTCAACATTCTAAAAACACTAATGATTTTGTGTTGTTTTTTTGCCTCAGAGAAATTGATCCTGTAGACTTACATGCACACTAAAACACTGGAGTCTTAATATTATATTTTAGAAATATTTGCATTTTTTAAAAACTACAGACTGAAAATTTTGAAATGAGAAAGAATTCTTGAAATTTTAGTTATTTAGAAACAAAGCTTTCTTTCAAACATAAGTTAATGATCTGAGCAGTTTGCTTTTTAATATAAACAAGAAAGTAAGGAACTTAGATTTTTGATAAGTCAGAAATAATTTTTTATTCATTTTTAATTGGAGGATGTGAAGTGAAAGTCACTCAGTTGTGTCTGACTCTTTGCAACCCCATGGACTGTATAGTCAATGGTATTCTCCAGGGCAGAATAACTGGATCAGGTAGCTTTCCCCTTCTCCAGGGGATCTTCCCAACCCAGGGATCAAACCAATATCTCCTTCATTGCAGGTGGATTCTTTACCAGCTGAGCCACAAGGGCAGCCCATAGTTCCCTTAAAATATTTTGTTGGTTTTTGCCATATATCACCATGAATCAGCCATATGTATACATATGTCCATTCCCTCAGAAATCCCCTCCAATCTCCCACCCTATCTCACCTCTCTAGATTGTCACAGAGCACTGAGTTTGAACTCCCTGTGTCATACAGCAAATTCTGATTGGTTATCTATTTTACATACAGCAATGCATATGTTTCTATGCTACTCTTTCAACTGGTCCCACTCTCTCCTTCCCACACTGCGTCCACAAGTCTATGAATGTCTGTATCTCCACTGGTGCCCTGGATATAGGTTCATCAATATCATCTTTCAAGATTCCATAGATATGTTTTAGTATATGACTCTTTAATTACTCTTTGTCTATTTTTTTTAATTTCATTGTAGAATAAGCATAATAAAAGGCATTATATCTTGTTTGTGAATAGTCAACAATTTGAACCACGTGAACTTGAAATGTTCATACATCAGTTTTAGGACATATTTCATTTGGAATCTGATTCTTACTTACCTCTTCTAATATTATATCTCAAGATGAAATTTCATTGCTAAAGCAGAATAACTCTCAGGCAACAGGGGCAATCCCAGGTAAACTAGGACAAATTGGTAACCATAATTCAGAGCTTAGAATTTTATGTCTGAACACAGGTTTAGCCTATGGGCTTTAAAGCCCTAACGAAGACATAATTTACAAAAGAGAACAAAAATGCAGCCAATTCCACTCCAAGCTAAAGACACAGAGCCCAACAAAGAGTGTTCTTAGATTGTCTTGCTCTAGAGTCACCTTGTTTCACACAAAGTTCATCTCAGAAGTTTAGGAATGGTTTTCTATATCCCTAATTGCCTGCTCTACATTTTTCTTTGAGGATTTACACAAATCTTTCCTGAATCTGTTTATACTTTAATTATGCAGGTATGTTAATAATGACAGTAATGCAAATAATACCAATATTGGCATGACAAAATAAACAAAGTCAAGAGCCTAAGCTTTGCAGATACACAGCCTTAAGTGGTTGGTGTTGTTCAGTTGCTAAGCCATGTCTGACTCTTTTCAACTCTGTGGACTACAGCACGCCAGTCTTCCCTGTCCTTCACTATCTCCCAGAGTTTGCTCAAATTCATGTCCACTGAGTCAATGATGCTATCTAACCATGTCATCCTCTGCTGCCTTGGACAGCCCTTTTGTAGTTTATGATTCTTGACAAGAGACTCCATTTAACTAAAATTTAGTTCCTTCACCATGTAATGTGTTTTTCTGTAAGGAAGCAGAAAAACACATAAAGTTCCTAAAACATAAAGTATATGTTGCATGCCCAGTCATGTCCAACTCATTGCAGCTGCTTGGACTGTAGTCTGCCAGGCTCTTCTGTCTGTGGAATTTTCCAGCTAAAAATACTGGAGGGGGTTGTCATTTTCTATTTCAGGGGATATTCTCAACCCTAAAATGAACACACATTTCCTGTGTCTCCTTCACTGACAGGTGGATTCTTTACCACTGTGCCACCTGGGAAGCCCCCAAACACAAAGAGATCTTAGTAAATAGCCATTTTTATGGCAAATTGGGTTTTATTGTATAAATTAAGAACTTAAAAATTTAACAGCACAAGATTATATATTTACAGCTTCAAGATGTGCACATAACAATTCATCAAATTAAATGAGGAATCAGGCTTTGCCACTTTAATATAAAAAGGCTTAGGCCTCAAAGGTCTACAGCTGTGACAAAGTAGCAGACTTGTCATCCATAAGCTTTATGAAGTAGCTATCCTTGAAGAGTTTTGTGTAATTACCTGGGTCAAACATTTCCAGGGTCATGAAGTTGCTTTAAAAAATTATGAGTCACCTGTGCAAAAATGATTCCAGATGGTAGATAACATTGGAAGAAATATTTCCCCAACTTTAAAGTATATCACTCTTACCCTCTTTTTACTTGTTTTATATATTTTCTTCTCTGTAATTCCTCTAATTTGACCCATTGATTGATCTGCTTCCCTGACTTTCAAACTTTCTTCCTCACTTAATTCATTTCCCCTCCTGGCCCAGTATTACTTTGACAACATGATAATGAATTGCCCTAGTGAAAGCTAAATTGCCTCCATTTCTGCCTCATCTCTCTCTCACTCTCTCTCACACATACACCCACAAACACATCTTTTAGTGCCCTTACTGATAATACTGGCCAAGATTGGCCTGGTCTCCAAGCTATTCAGGGACAAATTTACTCTGATGCTTTCTTCATTTCAGCTTTTTTAATGACATTGTATAGATGTATATCTTATTGTTATATTCCCACTTCACTGTTTTATGGCAATTTAATAAGAACGTATATCACATTTGGACTGCTATTAAAAGTAGTATTTATAGTATTAGTTCACTGCATTGTTACTTACTTCTTTACTCCTATAAATGTTTATAGTGTTGAAGATTCTACATTGTATAGACTGCAGTTACTTTGAAAGACAATTTCTAATCATAGTCTTTCATGATCAAAAACACTAAAACTTTGTATGATATCTTTACAACTTAAAAGATTAATTATTTTATGATCAATTTTAATCACAGAAGAAGAAACTCATCATGCTCACTTTGTGACCTGCAATCCTCATGGTGAAGCAGTTCCTAAGACTGTTCTGAAGCAACTCATTCATTTCCCAATATGACACTCTTAGTTGTTGAAAAGAATGTGTTGCAGAAGATGTGCAATGGTCTGCTCTTCAACTAACTCTTCAATTTTGCTTTTGAAAATAATTCACTTTTGGTGCTGAGGTGTTTTGTGTGACAGAGTCCTTGATTGCTCACTTAACAGACACTCTTAGCCAATTTAGCCCTGAGCACTTCTCAATAATTCATAATTCCTTAAATCCTCAAATCCCTTGCCTACATTTAGAAGGGTAATTGTGACTATGACTATGTTAGGATCACATGTGTCTTTATTACAAGACAGCAATTTTCAAATCACCAACCTTCCATGTCTCTCATAATTATCTATTAAAAATTAGGTTTATAAATGATTTGGAACAATAATTTCACAAGTAGTATTTACTTGTTTCTTCTTATTGTTATAATAATCTATAAAGTATCTTTCTTTTCTTAAGAAATGTGGCCATTATATAACAATTGCCATTACTTAAATAGAGCCATGTCTATACAGGAAACAGTTTAGGAATAAGTGAATGAGAAAGGAAAATGAATAATTATTGCATCAAAATTCAGTTATGTAAAATATATCTGTGAAACTCTTAGGGTAAAATAATGAGCAGCAAGGCTGTTGCCTACCCATTCTCTCCTATTTAGGGTGTCTTCCTAAAACCATAATAGAGCTAATAAAAATGTCAACCTTTTGATTTTATAATGCAAGTTCATGGGCTTTCTGAATCTTAGGATCCTTCAGATTAACTCAAAGGTCTCTCATAAGCTATACACAAGACAATCTCAAGGTATATAGGAAAAATTTTTTATTTTTATCTGTTTTACTTTTTCTTGCAAATTTATGTGAAATTCTGTGTGAAAATTTTGTGAAACTTGTAGTTGTTTTAGTGCCACCTTAATGCAGGTAACACAGATCTTTTTTTTTTTTTTTTCAATATTTATATTGTATTCTCCCTCATTTCTCTATTACCGAGTTTTCCTTGTGGCTCTGATAGCAAAGAATCTGCCTGCAGTGCAGGAGACCCAGGATCAATCCCTGGGTTGGGAAGATCTCCTGGAGAAGGGGATGGCTACACACTCCAATAAACTTACCTGGAAACTTCTATAGACAGAGGAGACTGGAGGGCTATAGTCCATGGTGTTACAAAGAGTCAGACATGACTGAGTGACTGACACTTTCACTTTTCACTTCTTTATTAGTCTGGAGGGATAATTTGTTGTTGGGACTCTTTTGTCCTTCATGGTAACAAATGCTCCTAACAAAAGCTTCATAAGATTAGCAGGAACCTTCTGGAAAATATGTGCTTGATTGCATGTATTTCTCTTTCACCAAAATCACATATATATTGTCCTCCCCTCTTACCTCTTCGGCGCAGTTTCTCAGAGCTATCTGAGGTGATATGTCCCAGACTGCAGCCTTCATTTTGCCCCAAATAAAATTGAACTTGCAACTCTTATTTTATGACTTTTTTTTTTTTTTAAGTTGACAATAGCTATGAGTTTAATACAAAGTTTGGAAAATTAATTAGGAAAAAAGACAAGAGAAACACAATAGAAAAAGGGGAAAACATAAATAGGCAGTCAGCAAAGTGCAGAGGAAAAACAGTCAGTAAAAGCTCGTTAACTTCTCTAAAAGCTAAAGAAATGCAAACTGAATAAAAAAATGAGATACTATCTGCCATCTTCTGTTGCACACAAAACAAGCAACAATAAAAGGAGTGATAAATTCATCGCTTCTGGAAATTCCAGGGTTGAAAAAATGACATTTTCATTCATTGCCAGTAAAATGTGCATTTATCCATAGCTTAAAAATTCTTTGGTTTGCTTTATGGCATGATTATTAAAATCATTTCCATTGTTACAAATTTATTCCGTAGAAATAAGGAGAAAGAATGTAGACTGTAGCATGGTATGAGAGGAAAAAAATTTCTGTAAGGAATCTGATGTTAATCATCAATAGAGAAAATAATACATTCTGTTATAATCAAACATGGATTATTATGTAATCATTAAAAACAGTGAGTTAGAGTTTTAGTAGTTAAATGGAAAGAATTTTTAGTATCATGCCTGAACCCCAAAACTATGTTTTCTATTATTTCACATTATGGAAATGGTTAATAATAAATCTGACATGGAGAATCATGTTTTACCTCTGGAGTGTGTGGGATGTGAAAGGTGAAAGGACAACAGAGATGAAAGAGGAATGGGATCACTAATGAATAAAAATTATTAAATAAAGGGGTACTTGAAATAAAAACATCATGCATATGATGAGCTTATTCATGTGAAGTTATCCATTTGGCTATCTATTTATTAGTCTACATTAGCATTAAAGAAGGAATACATTTAATCCTTTATTTTTTCCCTTCATTGCCTTGAAATTTTTACAATGATTAGCTCACATCATTAGACAATCAGGAAAAATGAACTATTTTAATTTTACAGAAATATGACTTCAAAGACAAAACTTTTTAAAAATAACTTGATCATGTTTCATTCAATTAATTATTAAATGAGGAAATATAGCTATTTTGAATAGAAAACTCTCTTTCAAAATCTCAGGGTCAGACTCATGATCATCTTTTATTGTTTTTGTTTATGAGAAAGAAATGGTGAGTGTACCCCAGGATAAAGGGCAAGCTATTTCCATTTAACTTCTCTCCTCTTAAAGAACTACTTAAATTGATATTCGATGTTCTGAGCAATACGTATGGCTGTATAGCTCTTTCTATTAAATTTGTATACATTTTTCTTTATACATTAAGATAAAGACAACTGAATAATTTGGGCAAATCCAAGGAGATGATTTAGTTCATTCACATTTGTAAGTTTTCTCTGTCCATGGCTGGAGTGTAAATTGCTGAGAATAGTAAAAGGTCTCACACAGCATCTCAGGAAAATGCCTTTTTCAAGACCACAAAGAGTAGTCTGAAGAGTCAGTCCATCTTTTCAGAGGCTCCTACAGGACCAAAGAAGTGATTAGTTAGAATAATGAGTAAGCAAAAATGTCAAGACAGCTACTGCAAATTTCCTTGGAAGAAAGGCCATGACAAACATAGACAATGCATTAAAAGGCAGAGACATCACTTTGCCAACAAAGGTCCATATAGTCAAAGCTTTGGTTTTTCCAGTAGTCATGTACTGATGTGAGAGTTGGGCCATAAAGAAGTCTGAGCAATGAAGAATTGATGCTTTCAAACTGAGGTGATGGAGAAGACTCTTGAGAGTCCCTTGGACAGCAAGGATATCAAACCAGTCAATCTTAAAGGAGATCAACCCTGAATATTCACTGAAAGGACTGATACTGAAGCTGAAGCTCCAATACTTTGGTCACCTAATGCAAAGTGCTGACTCATTTGAAAAGACCCTGATGCTGGGAAAGATTAAGGGTAGGAGGAGGGTGCGACTAAGGATGAGATGGTTGGATGGCATCACTGACTTAACGGACATGAGTTTGAGCAAACAGTAGGAAATAATGAAGAACAAGGAAGCCTGGCATGCTGCAGTTCATGGGGTCACAAAGAGTTGGACGAGACTGAACGACTGAACAACAACAAAATTAAGTCATCATTTTTCTTTTCTTAATGGTGAGAAGTCATTTATTGTGATAGATATTAAATACACATATATTACATGAAAGTATTTAGCTGAATTAATGCTTTCTTTCTGTGAGTTCTGTAATTTTAAAGTATACATGTAAAAAAAAAAAGTCTACATGGGTCTCTGTTTCCAATTATTTTGTAAGTTTTCATCAGTTTGATCACTGGGTTTAAATCAGGTACGCATAATATACAGCAAAATTTTGTGTTGGTAAATGAATATGAAAATCTGAATGAAAGACATGGCATGTCATTGTCTTCCATCATCAAATAAGATATATTTAGTATATTGTTAGCCACTAGCACAATCATTTTACTATCCATGAGAAATTTAAACAAATTTAAACAAATGAAAGGTGACAGAATATATTAACATCATCCCAAAATATGCCACTCTGGCATATTGTCTACTTTGAGTTAAAGTTGCATAACAAGCAGTAGGAGCCATAGCTTCTATCCCTGGGTTGAGAAGATCCCTTGGAGAAGGAAATGGAAACCCACTTCACTATTCTTGCCTGGGAAATTCCATAGACAGAGGAGCATGACAGTCTAGAGTGCACGGTATTGCAGAAGAGTTAGACATGACATAGCAACTAAACAACAACAAACAGCAAATAATACATAGAAGAAAAACACTCTGCCCTTTCTTTTTTCTTAAAAGAAAGAGATGAAATTCCATGAAAGATGCCCTTCCTGTACTAGAAGGAAAGTGTCATTCTTATCATTAAGAATAAGAAATTGAGACAGAGACAATTCTGTGCAAATAGACCTTGGTAAAATAATTTATGTCTTCTTTTAGCTGCCTCTCATAATTTAGCTACTTTCCACAATTGCTGGTCTTTACAGGTTCATCGTTTCTTGGAGGTTTCATTTCCTTTTGAGGACTTGTGTCATGAGAAACTTACTTAAACATTTGTTCTTCCTTGTTAATCTGTCTTATGTCAGTTTTAATTCTCAGATTCAGTTGAAAAACCCAAAGAGTGTGGAGGTAAAATTTTGCCTCCCCTACAATATCAAATGGAAATTTTAACAACTTGTATTTAAATCCAGCTACTTAGTTCTGGAAAATGTCTTATGAAATAGGTGTGCCAATCTTCTATTTTTGAAAATAAATGGATACATACTAATTCACTAGCATTTGTGTTATCTAAATAATTTTATGCAGAAGGAGCAACTTCAATTCCCAAAGTCAATCAATTCTCTTTTCTGAGGTTTTAATAAAGATGTTAAAACACACCAGACTTCACAACAACCGTAATTCAGCCTCATATTCTTTGACATTTTATCAAAGTGATTGACTTCTTCATTGCCCTCCAGTATTTTTCGATAGTGTGGCAAATTCTTTTCCTCTCTTCTAGAATATATTCCAAACTAAGTCCTTTCAAATTAACTTGTAGAAATCTAATTTCATGCACCACATTTACTAAAGGTCATATAAATGAAATGTTCTAAAATTTCTTCTTTAATAATTTGTATTTCTTTTGGGAAGAACTGGGTTAGAATGATTTTTGCGTAAAACAAACATGTGGCATAACTCTCACACTTATGCCTTTAGCTAGGCTCTATTTTACTATATTTTAGATATATCAAAAGTTAACTGAAATGTCATATCATTGGAATTTTATGCAAATTTCCCTTATATTTACTTCACCACCTGTGATATCCATAATGCATGTATTTTTTTTTTCAAATAGATTTGGAAACTTTCCTAATAAATATTTTCATTAAAAATGGAAAATAGTAGGTCATCCTCAAAGCTGGTCACATTTAATAAACCTGTCATTGCAGTTGGAGGGCATTGTTTGTTTGTTTTGGATTCATTTACCCTAATAACCCCAGAGCAATGTACCCCAGTGCCCAAAGTTATGGATGATTGTCATTAATTGGATGACCCTATCTATTTAGTTTCTAAGACTTGAAAAAATATTAAACCAGCCTCATTAAATGTGTCAATTCCTTGCATTAAAAATAATAATAATAATAATCTGAAGACCAACATTAGTTAATATGTGTAAAATACATATTATATGGAAGGGAAAGTTCTTAGAGGGATTTAGGCAGCCTTGCTTAATTTATTTTCCTGACTCATTAATGCATGAGGTATTAATAATTTATTGGAGTCTAATACTCAATTATATAAGCATTCAGAATTTCATCAGTGTGATGAAACCAGGTTTGTTTTCAGAAGCAAGATATTCATTTTGGATATGAAAGTCAAGGTCACTGGCAATTTTGATGAAAGGTAGACGTGAGTTAGAGAATTGTTCAGGCTGTCCTAGGCAGCCAGAAGACAGTTAAACTTCAATAGACAAATAACACAGACTTGGAGGTGAAGGGTAGGTAGTTACTCTGTAGTTTTCCCAAAGACTGATCAGAGCTTGTTCTACAAAAAATAAAAGATTCCAAATAGAGCATCAGAAGATGCAGTAAGATGGTTGTAAAAATACAGATTTTAATATCAAAGGACATAATTTGATCCCCAAATTTACCAGTTATATTGCTTATGGCACTTAGCCATTCTGAGCTTCAGTTCCTCAAAAGGAAAATAGAGTAAAATATAATTTACAAGGTGAGAATGATGATTAAATTGGACAGTGCACATGGAAGTTCCTTATATTAAATGCCAGTTCATTATAGCAAATGCAAATATTCATTATAATTATATTTTACTGAAAGAAAACATAATTAAAGAAGAAACCATAATTAATCTTTTGAAGATTCAGAATTAACCTCCTCTTGAAAGACTTTGATAGATATATGGATGAAGAGAGAGATGTATATATTCATTTTTTTCTCCATTCAAATATAAACTATATGATAGCTTAAAGACTAACTTTAAGATTTATATACAATTTTCTTTAACCTCCTTTTTACATCTTTGTCAGAAGTCTAAATCCTTTCCTTGGATTTCTGCAAATCCTCGGAAGCTTACATTCTCTTGCTTTCACTTCTCTGTTCTTGTTGAACTCCCATTCACAGTTGCGTTTTACATCTAAAGCCTGGGTGGAGATTTGGACCATAATCCCTCAAAAACTTCCACTTAACAAGGTATATATTTGTTAAGCTGTATTTAAACACTACTTTCAAAGTTTAATATTAGATATATATGTCCTTCAAAATCTTTTAATCACTCCCAGGGTGGTAATTTTTTTTTGACAAATTTTTTTTTCTAGCAAACTTCAACTCATCACTGCTCAATCATGTTACTTGAGTCCCTTCTCTCTCCCTTGAAGCTCTAACTCAATATTCATGTTAACTTATGAGTTGTGTCTATGTTTTGTCTTTCAACCCAAACCATGCCTTAGGATTTCATGTTTTCCATCGAAAGTGGCCTGTCAGAATTTTTTGAGGAAAAAAAAAAAAAATGAAAGTTGCATCAGGAAATGTTATATGAGTTCTTCGAGGCTGATGACATCTTAGTTAGTCTTAAATATAAATAGCCTTTATATAACTTCGTTACTCAAATATTTATGAAGCACATGGTCTATTCACAAGACTGATAATGCTCATTTTACCTCTTCTTCTTTTAGCAGGTTTGTTAATTTTTGAAAAGTAGAATATTAATCATGCTATTTTTCACTATATATTTGCTTATTTGCTTTAAATGATTATTTGCTTTTAATATTCCCAATATTCAAAGTGACCTCCAAAGATAAAGGTGAGTGTCCTTTCTATAGTTAGTCAAAAGAATGGGTCTTACTTATTGTATAAAATCCCCAAATAATTCTTCAAAGATGTTAAAAGTAAGTTCAACATTTTCATAGCAATAAATTAAAACCATCTTATACAAATAAGCATTTGCTTTCTTTTTATTAGTGTGTTTGTTGCTCAAAGACATAGATTAATTTATAATCTATGGTCATCATTCAATTTTGAGGAACTTTTTCATGAAATTCTTTCATCAGTATATATTTATTGTCTTGCATCTTGCTTTTCTTTTGCTAAAATTGTTTTGTTGTGTTCTGCAACTCATTTTCTGCATCTATATTTATAAGGTTGATATCTGCCATGACTTTGCTTTTTTAGCATATTAATAACATATGTGAAAAAAATAGTGAAGTTGCTCAGTCGTGTCCAGCTCTTTGCGAACCCATGGACACCACGCTCCTTCGTCCATGGGATTTTCTAGGCAAGAGTACTGGAGTGGGTTGCCGTTTCCTTCTCCAGGGAACTTCCTGACCCAGGGATCAAATCCAGGTATCCCACATTATAGACAGACGCTTTCCGTCTGAGCCACCACTTGATCTTAGCCAAAATGCCAAGATCTATTTTATCTATTTCTATATTTATATATTTGCTATAAACTGAGCACAAACATTAAATCCCTATTGCAACCTTTAATAATAAGTTGGTGTGCATGCATGCATGCTCAGTTGCTTCACTTGTATCTGACTCTTTGCAAACCCATGGACTGTAGCCTACCAGGCCCCTCTGTCCATTGAATTTTCCTGGAGAGAATATTAGAGTAGGTTGTCATGCCCTCCTCCATGGGATCGTCCAGACCCACGGATTGAATTTGGGTCCCTTGCACTGCAAATGTATTCTTTTCTGCTGGGCCACTAGGAAAGCCTGGTATGTAGGTGTGTTTTTACATATATATATTAATATGATAGTACTGCTATGTGTTTGAAAGTATGTTTCATCCATCTTCACTTGAATTAACACCCTTCTTTGCAACTTAATGTAATTAGCAAAAAGAATCCTACCCCAAATCCTGCCTCAATCACTCACAGCAGTATAAATTTTGACAATTCACATAATTTGCCAAAGCTCAAGTATTATAATATCTACATTTGGGAATTTGGAGTTATGGTGTTTCTTCTGTTTATTACAAGTCAGTTCCCTTCGTACTCTTTCTTATCCATCTTTTTTACTTTTTTTTTAGACTTTATTTTTTTTATAAATTCTTCAACCTTTGTTAATTTTCTCAAGTCCCATTCCCTCTATAAAGTCTCCCTTGATCACCCAAAATATTTCCCTTCTGAAAAGTGTCTGCTGGAACTTGGACTCTCCCCAGATCTTGATTTTAAAGTGAATTTTATTTATTCATTTAGTCATATGTGTTCATTCTTTCCTCACATTAAGATTTTATGCTCACTAAAGTCAGAAAAATGTTTAAGTAGGGCTTATCAAAGATGTCTTTATATAATTCTCCCTAAGTCAAGGGAAATACATTGCATATTGCAAATACTCAGTAATTTTTATCATTGTTGTTTGTATTTACTTTGAAAATATGCCATGATGGCATCAGCCAGTGTTGCACAATTGGTCTCATTAATAGTGCCCACTATTGCATCAATTTCACTCTCACATGTATATGGGCCTTTTCCTATGCCTGAGACAGCTTTACAAACACATTTGATTTTGTTTATCAGACTACCTTGAGAAAGTTAAATACATTTCCTTGTGCACTGAGATATATTCTCCCAAACTAAAACATCAGCTTAATATACTGGTTGGACTTCCCAAGGAGAGCTAGTAATAAAGAATCCACCTGTCAATGCAGGAAATAGAGATGCGAGTTCGCTACCTGGGTTGGAAAGATCCCCAGAAGTGGGGAATGGCAAACCATTATAGTATTCTTGCCTGCAGAATCCCAAGGACAGAGGAGCCATGAGGGCTACAATCCAAACAGTCACAAAGAGTTGAACATGACTGAGCATCTGAACAGGGTATACTAGTTAAATAATAGTCATTATTTTAGTGAATGTTGAAATATTGTACTATCCCTTGAAATTATGAGTGTCTGACCACAACTTAACTGTAAAATCCCTAATAAACCTTTTATCGGGTTATGTTTCCATATATAAGATAAGTATGAGCATTAAAATTATTAATTCAACAGTTCTGTTACACAAAATTACACAGAATTACTATTTAAAAAAAGGAACTTGTCAAACCTGAACTATTAACTTTAAATACTTAAATGGGAAAGTTTTCCTGTACAAGTGAAAAAATGGTAAATTATAATCAGTAATAGTATAAGTTATCTTGATTATCTAATATTTCTTCCCCACTCATTTAATAACAATAATAGTAATAATAAAATCAGTGAATTAAAATAAAATAATATTATTATTTTAAACTGACACCAGTTGAAATTTGCTAAAGCACAACCTGGATTATATTCAAAATTTATGGGGAATGGTATGTTTTTCAAATAAACAATCAATAACTAACACCTAGAGTTAGTTATTTCCAAATTTATTTGTGTGTTTCCTTTATAAACTTAATTCCTTATCTTAATTCAAGTCAAATAGTCTGCTCTGAATGCTCGCTTTACACAAAGAAAGTCCAGTTGCAGTTCAGGCTTTAGCCTATTTAGTCTTTAATTCACAGATTATCAGGTGTTTCTAGGCTCATAAGGAGCTATTTGCTTTTGCGTGTGCGTGGGGGTGGGTGGGGGCTCAATCATGTCCAGCTCTTTGCAACCCCATGGACTGTAGCCTCCCATGCTCCACTGTCCATGGAATTTTCCAGGAAAAAGTACTGGAATGGATAGCCATTTCCTTCTCCAGGTGATCTTGCTGACCCAGCGATTGAACCTGTCTCCTGCATTGGCATGCTGTTTCTTTACCATTGGACCTCCTGGGAAGACCTTATTTGCTTTTACTGATAAGTAATAGGATTTGTTGTTGCTGTTTTGTGCTTGTTGCTTGACAGGTGGAATGACTGTATTAAAGTATACTTGCTTTGATGGAAAGAGTAGAATGACTAGAGAAAGGAAGAAGATGTAAGCAACTTGTGAGACTAGAGAGCAATTATTCAGAGCACAAAATTGTACCAACTTCAGATGAAACTACTGCCTATTTCCTGGGACCTGATCTTTAGTGTTTTTAGTTAGAGAAAAAGTCCATGGATAGCTCTATGGATGCTGCCACTATAAGCATAAGAAGTGTTCAGTGGAAACCTGGATTTTAATTACTTTAAAATGATTGTTTTCCCAAGTAGTTCAGTTCAGTTCAATTCAGTCACTCAGTCCTGTTCGACTCTTTGCAACCCCGTGAATTGCAGTGCACCAGGCCTCCCTGTCCATCACCAACTCCCAGAGTTTACCCAAACTCATGTCCATTAAGTCGGTGATGCCATCCAGCCATCTCATCCTCTCTCACCCCCTTCTCATCCTGCCTCAAATCCCTCCCAGCAAAAGGGCCTTTTCCAATGAGTCAACTCTTCAAATGAGGTGGCCAAAGTATTGGAGTTTCAGCTTCAGCAACAGTCCTTCCAATGAACACCCAGGACTGATCTGTTTAGGATGGACTGGTTGGATTTCCTTGCAGTCCAAGGGACTCTCAAGAGTCTTCTCCAACATCATAGTTCAAAAGCATCAATTCTTCAGCACTCAGCTTTCACTGTCCAGCTCGCACATCCATACATGACCACTGGAAAAACCATAGCCTTGACTAGATGGACCTTTGTTGACAAAGCAATGTCTCTGCTTTTCAATATGCTATATAGGTTGGTCATAACTTTCCTTCCAAGGAGTAAGCGTCTTTTAATTTCAAGGCTGTAATCACCATGTGCAGTGATTTTGGAGCCCCCCAAAATAAAGTCTGACACTGGTTCCACTGTTTCCCTATCTATTTCCCATGAAGTGATGGGACCAGATGCCATGATCTTCGTTTTCTGAATGTTGAGCTTTAAGCCAACTTTTTCACTCTCCTCTTTCACCTTCATCAAGAGGCTTTTTAGTTCCTCTTCACTTTCTGCCATAAGGGTGGTGTCATCTGCATATCTGAGGTTATTAATATTTCTCCTGGCAATCTTAATTTCAGCTTGTGTTTCCTCCAGCCCAGTGTTTCTCATGATGTACTCTGCATATAAGTTAAATAAGCAGGGTGACAATATACAGCCTTGACGTACTCCTTATTTGAAACCAGTCTGTTGTTCCATGTCCAGTTCTAATTGTTGCTTCCTGAACTGCATACAGGTTTCTCAAGAGGCAGGTCACATGATCTGGTATTCCCATCTCTTTCACAATTTTCCACAGTTTATTGTGATCCACACAGTCAAAGGCTTTGGCATAGTCAATAAAGCAGAAATAGATGTTTTTCTGGAATTATTTTGCTTCTTCAAGGATCCAGCAGATGTTGGCAATTTGATCTCTGGTTCCTCTGCCTTTTCTAAATTCAGCTTGAACATCTGGAAGTTCATGGTTCACGTATTGCTGGAGCCTGGCTTGGAGAATATTGAGCATTACTTTACTAACATGTGAGATGAGTGCAATTGTGCAGTAGTTTGAATGTTCTTTGGCATTGCCTTTCTTTAGGATTGGAGTAAAACCGATCTTTTCCAGTCCTGTGGCCAGTGCTGAAATTTCCAAATTTGCTGGCATATTGAGTGTAGCAATTTCACAGCATCCTCACAGGATTTGATAAAGCTCAACTGGAATTCCTTCACCTACAACAGCTTTGTTCATAATGATGCTTCCTAAGGCGCACTTGACTTCACATTCCAGAATGTCTGGATCTAGGTGAATGATCATATATTCCTGATTATCTGGATCATGAAGATATTTTTTGTATAGTTCTTCAATGGTTCATATTCACTTTTATTTATTTTGAAAGTCTCACATTTAATAAACAATATAGAAGTAAAACAAACAAACAAATAACTACCATGTCAAGAAATGGTCAAGTAGCTAACATGTATTCTATTAATTCCTCAAAACAACATAGATGAGATTTGGAAAGTTTAATAGTTGCTCAGGTATTAGTAGAAAGCACTTAGTAGAAAGCACAGCTGGAAGCCCAACATCAGCCTGAAAATAATTTTTGTGCTTTGAGTGATGGAATCATTCTCTTGGTCAATAAGGAGTGCAACCTTGAGTCTTTTAGCACTACTATTTAACAGTAAAGTATCCATGAGAATTTAAGAAAAATATAATAAATTAATAATAATAGTAGACTGCAAATATTTATACATGGCTAACCACTTGCATATTCAAAAGCAGAGACATTACTTTACCAACTAAGGTCCGTCTAGTCAAGGCTATGGTTTTTCCTGTGGTCATGTATGGATGTGAGAGTTGGACTGTTAAGAAGGCTGAGCACTGAAGAATTGATGCTTTTGAATTGTGGTGTTGGAGAAGACTCTTGAGAGTCCCTTGGACTGCAAGGAGATCCAACCAGTCCATTCTGAAGGAGATCAGCCCTGGGATTTCTTTGGAAGGAATGATGCTAAAGCTGAAACTCCAGTACTTTGTCCACCACATGCGAACAGTTGCCTCATTGGAAAAGACTCTGATGCTGAGAGGGATGGGGGCAGGAGGAGAAGGGGACGACAGAGGATGAGATGGCGGGATGGCATCACTGACTCGATGGACGTGAGTCTGAGTGACCTCCGGGAGTTGGTGATGGACAGGGAGGCCTGGCGTGTTGTGATTCATGGGGTCGCAAAGAGTCAGACACGACTGAGTGACTTAACTGAACTGAACCACTTGCCAGACCTTCTTTTACACAGTTTGCATATATTCATTCATTTAATCCTCACAATATTTCCATAGAGCAGCTTCCATTACTGTCTCCTGAGAAGGAAACTAAATCAACTTAAAGTAGATCACAGCCAGGAAGTGTAAAAACACATTACATATCCACAAGTAACACACTTGCCAGATGGTCTTATTGGAAAGCTTTAAAATAGACTGGGCTTCTCTGGTAGCTCAGATGGTAAAGAAACTGCTTTCAATGCAGGAGACCAGTGTTCGAATACAACCCACTACAGTATTCTTGCCTGGAGAATTTCATGGACAGAGGAGCCTAATGAACTAAACAGTTTGTGGTGTTGCAAAGAGATGGACAAGGTTGAGCAGCTAACTCATACACATACAAATATAGTAGGTAATATAAAGTTGTGTATATAAGCAGTAGTGGTGCTAGTTCACTTTACAACCACAGAAATAAAGGATAAGAGTACTTACAGAAACAGCTTTGCCTCTAGTAAAATTACTTTTCCCCCTGAAAGGAGGATTCTTCTGACACCGATATCCATTGGACTGACTGTAAAAATAAATGTAAAGGAGGGTTTGGCATTCAAGCTTAGCTTCATGTCTGTAAACATTCAAATCATGTAATGAACCCTCGTGCTTAGGTTCTGTATTTATTTGGCAATTTTTAATTACACTGTATTTTCCCTCTCAGATTTCTCAGCACTATGAAACTGTGATATTGAGAGATTAAATGCATCTTCACAGGAATTCCATTTATAACTTCAGATTTAAAAATTAACATTGGTGTAGTATAATGGTAATGTCAGATGGTTAATGTGGTTCTCACTAATTTTGTGTTGTCAAATTGAACTTTGATATTTCAATGACAGAGGCTGACCCATGGTGACTTATGAAAAGCAGTTCACCAAGAGCCCTGTTTAACAGTGTGAGAAACTCCACTGGATGCTGTACTATACAGTAGTTATTTTCCTAATTACTACATCTATGCTTTGTTTATTCTTCTTTAAAAATATCCCCTGCTTCCCCTGCTTCTGATTTTCCATTGTCATTTTTATAACTTAGACCATCAATAATTAGTATCATAGGTGTTATCATAGGATCATGTCTCTCCTAAAATCAGGCTTTATTTCATTCATCACACCACTTTGAAATTAGACTTCTTAAAATATTGTCTCCTTATCCTTTAAAAACTCCTCATTTTCATTATAATAAAATCATTAAACACAATCAGATGCAAACACTACTCTTAACAAAACTTATAGTGCCCAGAAAAAAGAGAGCAAGTAAGCTGGAATATTTTTATCATTTTCTTGGTTAAATTAAAAAAAGAGAGAGAGAGAGAATCTGTATAAGTAAACATCTTTTGTGTTTCTATAATGCAAGGAAAATAATTCTACTTTTTGAATGACATTGAACTTTTTATCTTATTAATACTGTGTATTTCTCTCTTGGCAATTCTATCTTCAGACCCATTATTCAATTCATCTTAGGTTGTGAATTTTTATAGATTCATAAAATTACTTTATATATTAAATATATTACAATTTCCCCCATGTATGTGACATTATTTTACCAGAATAACATTCTCTTTTTTAAGGTGTTTATATATTTGATATGTTTATATAAAATTATATTTATATACATTATATTACATACATATATTTTTTAATTTTAAGATTGTGAGATCTGGAGAAAAAAATCTCAAAATCTGTTCAAATTCTGGCTTCTTTATATGTTAACTGAATAGTCTTAACCATCAATGTCTATTTTAGATAAATTGTATGAGTTAATATATGCAAAATAACACTAATTTCCCATGTTACCAAAGTAATGCTCAAAATTCTTCAAGCTAGGCTTCAACAGTACTTGAACCAAGAACTCCCAGATGTTCAAGCTGGATTTAGAAAAGGCAGAGGAACCAGAGATCAAACTGATCCTAGACAGAGCAAGAGAATTCCAGAAAAACATCTACTTCTGCTTCATTGACTGCACTAAAGCCTTTGTCTATATGGATCACAAAAACCTGTGGAAAATTATTAAAGAGATGGGAATACCAGATCACTTTAACTGCCTCCTGGGAAACCTGTATGCAGGTCAGGAAGCAACAGTTAGAACTGGGCATGGAACAACAGACTGGTTCCAAATAGGAAAGGAGTATGTCAAGGCTGCATATTGTCACCCTGTTTATTTAACTTGTATTCAGAGTACATCATGAGAAATGCCACGCTGGGTAAAGCCCAACCTGGAATCAAGATTACCAGGAGAAATATCAATAACCTCAGATATGCAGATGACATCATCCTTATGGCAGAAAGTGAAGAGGAACCTTTTGATGAAGGTGAAAGATGAGAGTGAAAAATCTGTCTTAAAATTCAACGGTCAAAAAACTAAGATTATAGCATCTGGTACCATCACTTCATGGCAAATAAATGGGGAAAAATGGACAGATTTTGTTTTCTAAGGCTCCAAAAATCACTGAAGATGGTAACTGCAGCCGTGAAATGAAAAAAATGCTTGCTTCTTTAAATAAAAGGTATGACAAACCTAGACAGAGCATTAAAAAGCAGAGACATTACTTTGCCAAAAACGGTCCTTCTAGTTAAAGTTATGGTTTTTCCAGCAGTCTTGTATGGATGTGAGAGTTGGACCATAAAGAAGGCTGAGTGTTGAAGAATTGATGCTTTTGAACTGTGATTTGGAGAAAACTCTTGAGAATCCCTTGGACTGCAAGGAGATCCAACCAGTCCATCCTAAAGGAGATCAATCCTGAATATTTATTGGAAGGGCTGATGTTGAAGCTGAAACTCCAATACTTTGGCCACCTGATGTGAAGAACGGACTCATTAGAAAAGCCCCTGGTGCTGGAAAATAATGAAGGCAGGAGGAGAAGAGGACAAAAAGAGGAAGAGTTGGTTGGATATCATCACCAATTCAGCGCAGTTGAATTCGATCTGTTCAAATTTGAGTTTGAGCAAGCTCCGGGAGATGGTGAAGGACAAGGAAGCCTGGCATGTGGCAGTCCATGGAGTTGCGAAGAGTAGGACATGACTGAGTGACTGACCAACAACAAAATATATGTTAAATCTAGCAAAATTTAAAGATTCGGTTAATATCCTTGCTATCATGATAATAATATGATAATAACATTTTATAATGACAATAACATGATAATGATCATAACAGTGACAATTAGTGATACTCTGGAGAAGGAAATGGCAAGTCACCCTAGTATTTTTGCCTGGAAAATCCCATGGATGGAGGAACCTGGCAGACTACAGTCCATGAGGTCGCAAAGAGTTGGACACGACTGAATCACTTCATATTAGTGATAATGGAAACTAAGTGGTCATGATGATCACGACAATGGGGATGATAGTGATAATGAAATTCTAAAATTTAATATCTTTTTTACTATAACTTAACTTCAAAAATTCTAAAGTCAATAGGCTTTTCCCTGAAATGTGACATTTAAGTTACTTGGGTGCAGGTCACTAAGTTTCTTCTACATAATAGATAATTGTAGCAATACTAATAAAATATTTTGTAATAACCTATAGCATATATATATATATATATGAACTGAATTATGTTGCTGTACCCCTGAACCTAATAAAACTATGTAAATCTACTATAATTCAATTTTTAGAAAATTGCCTGGTATGTACAAATCTTTGAGTAAATGATAAAAAGTGGGCCAGAAATAGTGATTAAAAGAATACATTTATGGACATATTGTGTATGGGTCATTATTTTAAGTGTTTTGTACATTATTCACTTCAGTTCAGTCACTCAGTCATGTCACCATCTCCTGGAATGGTATCTTTGGGGGAACTTTATTTATATTCATCAGAACTGACCAAAAAATCAAGATGGTGAAATCTCTGTCTGAGATCAAATTCCTGTCCCATCCCTACCCTGTCCCCAGTTGCTCACAGAATGGATAGTGTGCCCCCTATGTTGACATGACCACTTACTTACTCTCCTGCATCCTTTAAAGAAAGAAAGAAAATATTTTTTGCTGCTGATTTAGCCATATGAAACACAACATTCTTTTTCTGGGAAAGCCATCTCATTTCATCAGTTAGTGCTGGAGAAATCTAGAATAACTTATGTACAAAATAGTTTTTAAATTTTATATTATTTTGAAATTTTGTTTCTTTGGGATTGGGGCACAGTGGGCACCCCATTTGTCTGTGAGAGCTCTCTATAGTCTATAGGCTGGTGGTGCACTTATCTGGTAAAGTTTCTTTCCCTTACCCAATCCCCCTTTTTGGTGAGGTCCCAGTAAGGTCGGGTAGGTGTGCATCTTGAAGCTTAGTTGGCTGAGAAGCTTCTCTCTTTTGGTGTGATCTCTTTGGGAGCCAACTGGGAGAAAGAAAAACCAATAGTGTAACTGTTTTGGAAACTGAAAATTCATGTGTCTCTTTTTGAAGTAAAGAACCAGTTCCTCAAAGAAAATTAAAACCCCAAGTTGAAAATATTGGTTAATTTTTCAATACTAGTAACTGGCGAAACACTTGCCTCTAAGTAATTAACCAGAATGATACTATCTTATCAGAATGAATACTAGAGAAACTTTCAGTAATGTTTAGTTATTTTGTAGCATAGCATCTTATTCTATTGATGTGGGTGACTGTTAAAATACAGAGTAACACAGACACACAAGTACATATTGTTTATTACTTTAACATTTCTAATAGGTTAAATGAATTATCTTACTTTTCTTCAAAGCTATAGCTTATAAGAAAAATAAACATCTACAAACGGAGAAGGCAATGGCACCCCACTTCAGTACTCTTGCCTGGAAAATCCCATGGATGGAGGAACCTGTTAGGCTGCAGTCCATGGGGTCGCTAAGAGTCAGACACGACTGAGCGACTTCACTTTCACTTTCATGCATTGGAGAAGGAAATGGCAACCCACTCCAGCGATCTTGCCAGGAGAATCCCAGGGATGGAGGAGCCTGGTGGGCTACCGTCTATGGGGTCACACAGAGTTGGACACGACTGAAGTGACTTAGCAGCAGCAGCAGGAGTACCACAAAATGTTTTTCTGCTTCTGTCAAATGAACATACATCTAAAACTTTCAGAGAAAAATAGAAAAGATAATCAGTAATTGAGTGATCTGATGATTACTTAAAGACCCTGTTGATCCAAATATAGAGCTCTTAATCCAATTTGGTGTTTGTTTGTTTGTTTGTTTGTTTTTCTTTCTAACTAAAGAAGCACATCTGAACCTACCATTGAGGCAGCTTGTCTTTAATCTTAAGAAAAATTAGGATTCCACTTGATAGATATTGTAGAGATAAGTTCCATTAACGTTTCAGTGAGAGGAAAGACAAAGTAATTGTTTCATCAATTTACACAACAATGTTTTCAAAACAAATCCTCTTTTGAGGATTTTGCTGCTTGAATTGTTCTAAATGCTCTGCCCTATATACAGAGTATATAAACTCCACTTATCCTTTCATAGTTCCTCAGTCTTCCATGAAGCTTTTTGTAACCACTGCTAACCATACCTACATTAATGCTCTTTGCAAATCTGTGATATTTTTCTACTACTTTTTTTTATTGCTTGTTGAGAATTCAGAAAAGGTTTATAGTTCATTATCAAGATGTTGTAATTATTCAATCAAGCAATTAGTTTATTAATATTGAGGACATATTCTCCAGATCCTAATTTTATATTCACCCCCTTGTCATTTTTCTTTGTTATTCTGTTCATGTGATGATTAACATTAATTTATTATCAAATATTAAGCCAAACCTAAAAGTCTGGATAAATCCTACTTGGTCACGGTATATACATACATACATACATATACATACATATATATATATATATATATATATATACATACATACATATATATATATATACACATTGTTGAGTTCATTTGACTAAATTTGTTAAGAATTTTTGTATCTCTGTTCATGTGATATATTAGTTTGTAGTTTTCTTGTACTGTCCTTGTCTAGTTTTCATACTAGGGTAAGGCTGGCCTCAAAGAATGAGTTAAAAAGTATCCCCCTCATTTCAATCCTTTGAAAGAAATTGTAGAGAATTGGTGCAATTTCTTCCTTAAATGTTTCTTAGAATTCATCTGTGTCTAGTGACTTCTTTTTTGGAAGATTATTAGTTATTGATTCAATTTCTTTAATAAATACAGGCTTATTCAGATTATCCATTTCTTGTTTTGTTAGATTTGGTAGATTGGGTCTTTCAATGAACTAACTGAATCTATTTTGTAAAATATTTTTCCTAATGGAGAATATTCAAAAGAGATCTTTGAAGATGTATATGCAACATTCTTACCCTATCATATTACATATTTTACCTCAAAGAGAACATACTATACTAAATGGGATCTAGTTTGAGCCACAACCTGCACGATTTTTTAAACTTCTCTTAGAAGGAGTTCTGTAACTTTAAATACATTTTCTACAACTCAAATTATTCTCTGCACCACAGCATATATGAGTATTTCATTTTTCAGGGCCATTACAAAACAAAAAAGAAACTTGGGAACAGATAAAAGTAGCCCTGGAAATTCTCTTGAAGTTCAGTGGTTAGAAATCTGTGCTTTCAATTCTTGTTTCCTTGGGCTATTTGCCCAATAGTGGGATTGCTGGATCTTTTGGTAGTTCTATTCTGGCAGATAAGTGGATAACAAGGTTGTGGTACATATACACAAGGGAATATTACTCAGCTGTAAAAAGGAACATATTTGAGTCAATTCTAATGAAGTGAATGAACCTAGAGACTGTTATACAGAGTGAAGTAAGTCAGAAAAAGGAAGACACGTTAATGCATATATATGGAATCTAGGAAGACGGCACTGACAGTCCTACGTACAGGGCAGTAAAGGAGATACAGATGTAAAGAACAGACTTCTGGAGCCAGTGGAAGAAGGAGAGGGTAGGATGATATGAGAGAAGAGCATTACACCATATTCATTACCATATGTAACATAGACAATCAGTGCAAGTTTGATGCATGGAGCAGGGCACACAAAGCTGAAGCTCTGTGACAACTGAGAGAGATAGGATGGGGAGGAAGTTGGGAGAGGGAATTCAGGATTAGGGTGACACATGTTTACCTATGGGCAGTTCATACTTATGTATGGGAAGAAACATCACAGTATTGTAAAATAATTATTCTCCAATTCTCCAATTAAAAAAAAAAAAAAAAAAGAAATCTATGCTATCACAGTTATGGGCCTGAGTTCAATCCTGACTGGTGAACTAAGATTCAATAATCTATGCAGTGCAGAAAAAAAAAAAAAAAAAAAAAATCATGTGGGCACTAAGAATTCTTTTTTTTTTAATTTATTTTCTATTCAAATTGAGGATTAATGTTTGTTTTTATTTTTATTTTTGGTATTTATTTATTAATTTTTATTTTTACTTTATTTTGCTTTACAATACTGTATTGGTTTTGCCATACATTGACATGTTTTTAAATGAAACTCCTTTCTTTCTGAAATAAAAATCAATGGCAAAAATTGGCCCTTTGAAAAATAGAGTCTCAAATGCAGGTATATGAACATAAACCTAATACCAGTTCTTAGACAACTAAATGTATACTTTTACCAAGGTATTCATATAGGTTTGCTGAATATTATGGACATTTTTTGGCCTCTTTCAAAGCTTGGTCTGGTAGCAGGAGATAAAATTTGTACTATGGAGATCATTAGATAGACAAGTAAAATAGCTTCTCGGTGCCTAACTAATGTATCTTTCTTTGAGATCTGAAGTTTGATGATATCTTAATATGCATCATTTGGTCTGGCTCTTTTCCAGCTTTATGTTTGTATTTGGTTTGGTACACAGACTGACTTTCATGACAGATTCTCAAATGTTATTTCTGCATTGACAGAAAACAGATTTTCTAGGTAGATTGTGATAGAGTTTGTGATAGATTTCTGGATGCCTGGGCTGTTGTGCCTATTTCTATCTAAAGCATCACTATCTAGAGCAAACAATGGATCCATTTACTCCCAAATGAATTGCATTAATAAAAAATTACTGTCAAAGGAAACATTGGAACAGAATAGAAAGTGTATATAAACTCAAAAGTTTGTCTGTATGTTTTAGCCAAACAGCAAACAAATTGTAGCTAGCTATTGGATGCATAATAAATATAAGCAAAAATCACAAAGATAAATATTAAGGATATGCATTTTATTAGTAGCATTGTTAAGAACAATAATATCTAGCAATAATCCAGAATCTTATCATCATAAGAGAGGAAAATAAATAACTACTTAATCATAAAAGCATGTAGAATAAAGCATGCATTGTGTGATTTGGTTGTCTTGGATCTTATTTCAAGGATATTTGTAGAAAGCTGTCTACTACATACTTTTATTTCATCAAACTAGAGGAGTTTGGTAAAAGCTTCTTTATCATGCTAAACAATTCTGAGATTTCTCAGCTCTTAATCTCCAGTTTCCATGATAGTTGTTAATAATGTTTAGTTATATCTCTTTCTTTGATATTTCATAGCTGTAGCAAAATTTTGTGTGTTAAAGAGATTCTAAGGCAGTAAAACTATTCTATATGATGTATATCCTGTATGATGCATATATGTCATTATATGTTTGTCCAAAACCACAGAATATACAACATCATGAGTGAATCTTACTGTAAACTATGGATTTTGAATTATTATGACATTTCAGGAGTGCTGTTATTTCTGACCCTTTGTGGCCCATTGGACTGTAGCCAACCAGGCTTTTCTGCCCATGGAATTTTCCTGGCAAGAATACTGGAGTGGGAAGGTATTTCCTACTCCAGGGGATTTTCCAGACCCAGGGATTAAACCTATGTCTCTTGCATCTCCTGCATTGGGATACATGCTAATTATTTACCACTAGCACCACCTAGGAAGCAATGGTAACCCACTCCAGTACTCTTGCCTGGATAATCCAATGGACAGAGGAGCATGGTAGGCTGAAGTCCATGAGGTTGCTAAGAGTCGGACATGACTGAGTGACTTCACTTACACTTTTCACTTTCATGCGTGGGAGAAGGAAATGGCAACCCATTCCAGTGTTCTTGCCTGGAGAATCCCAGAGATGGGGGAGTCTGGTGGGCTGCCATCTATGGGGTCGCACAGAGTCGGACACTACTGAAGTGACTTAGCAGCAGCAGCAGCAGCCACCTAGGAAGCACAAAGTTCATCAGTTATAACATATATACCGCTCTAGTGGGAATACTGATTATGGGAGAGGCTATGTATGTGTTGGGGTAGAGATATACATGACATCTCTGTACTTTTCTGTTTTTCTCTGAACTTAAAATTGAATTCTTTAAAAAAAAAAAAGAAAAAGAAAGCCCTAAACAAATCTGGTATGTTTTATAAAACTCTCGTGTTAGGTCATGCAAGTGTGAGTCATTTAAAAAGATGTTGAGTGCAAACTCTTGCTAGTGATGATATGATTGCATGTAATACTTCAGCATTTGGCAATGTCTACCTGCAATAAAGCAGAGACTAAAACTCAAAGGTGAAATTCCTAGACATTGGTCAATTTGTTACTAAATGATAAAGGGAAAGTTTGTGAATCTCAGAAGAAAATCAATCTTTTTGTCACTAAAGTGAATATCAAAATTATAAAAGTGTAAGTGTTTGTGAGAGCTTTGTTAACTGTAATTTTAGAACTCCATTTTTTTTTTCTTACCTGGATGTCTGTTATGGTATGAAAATTAAAGATTTTGACTAATTGAGAGGATTTTTCAAGGCTCCTTTATGCTCTTTTGGTGAAATGCTTGTTTCTGTCATTGAATAGATAAACTGGGTATTCTCTAACTGAGAATGAAAGCTAAAAGTACCTTCTGCTACTGTTAGAACTATGACTCTCTGCAAAATAAATGCTGCAAGTCACTTTGAGAATAAGCAAATAATGATATGACCATATACAGAAACCATCATGAGGGGTAAATGTATGAATAATATTTAGAGACATTAAAGCGCACTCTGAGGTGTGGGCTTGTGTTGTGTCTCATTGTGAGTTTTCCCAGTATAAAACTGATTACAGGAGAGACAAGCATCAGGGAAATCTCAGAAATTTTAGAACATTTTCCACTATAAATTTTGATGCAGTATAATGCCTTTTTTTCCCTTGCAGTGGTAGTGTAAAATCTTTGCAAGTTTCCATCTGAGGTCCCTTGAAATTAACATGCAGCCATGATGAAAACATCAAAGATTTTCCTCCTGTAATTTTCAGACCCATTTTATCATTTTTCTGACTATGATGTTAGTTGTTAGGATTCTATAAAAGTCTCATTTAACCTCACCAAAGACTTCTACATTTGAGTGGTCATCATAGGGCTTGTATCCCAGAAGTTGCCTATCTGGCATATAATCAACCAGAGCATGTACTTAAGTCTTTGTGTTATCATTTTGTCCTAGCCTTGATATAGGTAGCAATAAACTACTTAGGAAATAGTTGAGAACTTAAAAGTTCTTTAATCTGTTGATCATTCTTAATTGTGTGTTCTACTATGGTAAAAATAATTGTTTCCAGAAACGTAAAAATCAAGACTTCCCTGGTGGTCCAGTGGATAAGAATCTGAGCTTAAAGGCATGGGCCTTTGGTTTGATTGTTGGTCGGGGAATTAGATTCCACATGCCACAATTATGAATTTGAATGTCACAACTAAAAGATTCTGCATGCTGTGATAAAGACTGACGATCTTATGTACAACAACTAAGACCCAAAGCAACCAAATAATAAATAAATAAATATTTTTTAAAAAGTAAAAATACATGGACTACCTCCAAAATATACTGGCTAACTGCATATATGGATCCTCTGGTTAATCACAAATTTAGATATAATTTAAATTTAAATATAATTATTTCTTCCATCTAGTCTGACTATGACTCTGGCAAGTGTTCGTGTACTAGGGATAGCTGATTACTTATTGCATCATTTTTTTTCTGACATTTTCTTGTTACATAAACCAACCAAATTATGAATTTTCTAGTGATATTCTATACAAATATGTTTAATGTATAAATCATCCTTGGAAAAAGACTAGGTAACTGGATAGTCACTTCTGGAAATAAAAGAGTTGCTGTTGTTTATCAGTTGCTGATTCATGTCCAACTCTTTGCAACCTCATGTACTGCAGGGTTCCAATCTTTCCTATCTTCCTAAATTTGCCCAAACTCATGGCCATTGAGTCAGTTGATGCCATTCTACCATTTCATCCTCTGTCATCTCATCCTCTTCTTCTGCCCTCAATCTTTCCATCATTAGGGTGTTTTTCTATGAATCAGCTCTTCACATCAGGTGGCCAAAGTACTCGAGCTTCAGCATCAGTCCTTTCAATGAATATTCAGTGTTGACTAACTTTAGGATTGACTGGTTTGATCTCTTTCCTCTCCAAGCGACTCTCAAGAGTCTTCTCCAGCACCATAGTTCAAAAATAACCAATTCTTTGGTGCTCAGCCTTCTTTATGGTCCAACTCTCATATCCATGACTACTAGAGAAACCATAGCTTTGACTATACAGACCTTTGTCGGCAAAGTGATGTCTCCACTTTTTAATATACTATTTAGGTTTGTCATAGCTTTTCTTTCAAGGAGCTATCATTTTTTAATAGAAGGATGCCACAATTTAAAATAATACTCCTATGAATTGAAATGTGGATGGTAATAAGATTCTAAGGATGAAATCTTGTGTGCTGAGAAATGTTGTATATTTTTGGTGAGTGACAAGGTTTTTCTCAATTTAATTATTTTTAATTGGAGGATAATTGCCTTACAATATTGTGTTGGTTTCTGCCATATACCAACATGAATCAGCCATAGATATACATATGGAACGACAATGTTTGAACAACATGAAGGAAAATTAAGTCTCTCAAACCAAGTCAGCAAAGGTTTCCAAAGTCTAGTAGAATAATGGTTTACCTGCGTCTTCCCTGAGAAAAGGTGAGTTTTGGAATTAGGTCAATAAAAAGTGATAATAAAATACTAGTCTCTAATGACTTTTATGTGCTGAGTAGAGACACCAAAGGTTTGCACAGAATTTCTTAAACACGAATATGTAGAAAGGTTTTGGATTATGTAAAATATTTGAAACATGAAAAGCTGCATTCTTGGGATAAGTCAAGGCCTACATCATGAAATTAGTCTTAACAAAATTAATACATTTCTTGAAAGACATCTTTTCTGAGTTAGAACAATGAGTGAATAGTTAAACTTTATCAATAGCAAGTTGTTGTTTTTCAGTTGCCCCGTCATGTCTGATTCTTTGTGACCCCATGGACTGCAGCACTCCAAGCTTCCCTGTCCTTCACCATCCCCCAAAATTTGCTCAAACTCATGTCCTTTGAGTCAGTGATGCCATCCAAACATCCCATCCTCTGTCATCCCCTCTCTTCCTGTCTTCAAACTTTCCCAGCATCAAGGGATTTTCTAATGAATCAGTTCTTCACATCAGATGGCCAAAGTATGGAACTTCAACTTCAGCGTCAGTCCTTCTAATGAATATTCAGAATCGATCTCCTTTAGGATAGACAGGTTTGAACTCCTTGCAGACCAAAGGACTCTCAAGAGTTTTCTCCAACATCACAGCTTAAAAGCATGGATTCTTCAGTGTTCAGCCTTCTCGGTGGTCTAACTCACACACCCATACATGACTACTAGAGAAACTATAGTTTTGACTATACAGAGCTTTGTCAGGAAAGTAATAATGTCTCTGTTTTTTAATATGCTGTCTAGGTTGGACATAGCTTTTCTTCCAAGGAGCAAGCACCTTTTAATTGTGTACCTGCATTCACCATCTGAAGTGATTTTGGAGCCCAAGCAAATAAATTATGTCACTGTTTCTATTGCTTCCCTATCTATTTCCCATGAAGTGATGGGACCAATGCCATGGTTTTCATTTTTTGAAAGTTGAGTTTTAAGCCAACTTTTCACTCTCCTCTTTCACCTTCATCAAGAGGCTTTTTAGTTCCTCTTAACTTTCTGTCATAAGGGTGGTGTCATCTGCATATCTGAGGTTATTGATATTTCTCCTGGCAATTAATAGTTAAGAGAACACTTCAATTTTAGAACATAGTCATACTTCATCCACATATTGGGCATGAGTAGAATCACAGGAAAACTTTAGTCCTTCAGGTCCTGGTTAAAGGCATATAAAATTTTGTAGAGGTCTTAATAAATCCCAGAGAAGGCAATGGCACCCCACTCCAGTACTCTTGCCTGGAAAATCCCATGGGTGAAGGGGCCTGGTAGGCTGCAGTCTATGGGGTCGCTAGGAGTCAGACACGACTGATTGACTTCACTTTCACTTTTCACTTTCATACATTGGAGAAGGAGATGGCGACCCACTCCAGTGTTCTTGCCTGGAGAATCCCAGGGAAAGAGGAGCTTGGTGGGCTGCCGTCTATGGGGTCACACGGAGTCGGACAAGACTGAATTGACTTTGCAGTAGCAGCAGTAATAAATCCCAGAGGAATAACTGTCTGATATATGGTTGAAATTTAAAGGGAAGGATAGAATTAACTATCTTTATCTAAAAGAATCCAAATGAGGTAGAACACCAACTTTCATTGCAAATTATGTAGAGTCAGATTATACTGAGAATAGATATTATTCAGGCATGGTTCCCCAGAAGAGAAGGTCATACTTATTTTATATATGGACCTGAATTTATAAAGTATCTATATTCTTTCCCATTGAATGACAGTTTGAGTATTACAATGGCTTCCAGTTTCAGAGAATATTGTGCAAGTTTGGCTAAATATTTAATTTGGTCGATCTAATTCTTGAGAAGTTCTGGTACAGTAATTGCACATAGCAATAGAATTTTTGTTTTGTTATAAGGCTGACACATCATATTGAACTTAAACATACTCTTAGTTTAAAAACAAATAATATGAGTAGGTAACAATTCAAAAGAGCTAGTTCTTGATTTTAAGTAGTAGAGATTTTAGGAATTTTCAGGAAAAGGACATCAAGAAATCACTTAATTAGGCAATTCTATTGTCCATGTAAAATCCTTATCAAGTCCTTAAGCAGATATCATATAGCAGGGAAGAATGCTCTTTAAATATTTGTGAGGGATAGCTATGTGCTAAGATCTGCAGAATGCAAAGCATTTAGAGATAACCATACAACATTTTTTGTTAATTCTCTGGTAGAAATTGTGCAACAATGGAGGGCTTTATAAATTGGCAGTATAAAGGGTGCAACAAAGATTTATAAGCTTATCTTTTTTAGTGATATTTTTTCTTGTGCGTTAAACAATAAGATGAAAAAAGGCTGTGATATTGTCACTACAGAAACCCAATTGAACTCTTGCCTTTTTCCTCCCCACTTCAGTTCTTTAGGTAATGCTGGAAAATGTTTTTATAATATATTTCCAGCTTGAAGTTGGTTCACTATCTCTGAGAAACTCACATCTCTCCAGGACCTAGAATATGACCTCATTTACAAATAAGATCTTATGGATATAGGAGAAAGGAGAGGGATACTTGGATACTGAAGCACACAGAGAGAAAGGTCATATGAAAACAAAGGCAGAGATGGGAATTAATGTGGCCACAACCCAATGAGCTCCAGTGATTGTCAGAAAAAGAAAAGAAAAACAAAATTAAATTCTCCCTCAAAAACTTCAGAAGGAGCCAACCCTGCTGACACCTTAATTTGGAGTTCTAGTTGCTAGAACTGAGAGAGTACATTTGTGTTGTGTTAAGTACATCTGTGGTAATTTGTGTTGGCAATACTGATGGAAACTGACACACCATATACAATTTTACATATCCCTTTATGAAAACATTCCCCTCTTAGATTTAATAACTGGGAAGATTGTATCTAGTTGTCTTAACTTGAAGGCCATTATTTTCTGTTTTTTGTTTCTGAATCGTAGTTGACTTTTCTTTTATTGCTCTTTTGAAATGTTTAAAAAAATGATCTGACAAAGGAGATATTTATCATCTGATTTGTTTTCTGTTTGCATTTTAATTCACTTATTCACTTAAATCTAGCTAAAAGCTATTCACAAAATCTGAGGTAGAGAACTGTTGTCATAACTGCTACTTCTGAATATCCTTTTAAAGAACTAAGGAGCCTAACTATGAATTTTAAACAAACCTCAAATTTTTGGATCTCATAACTGGGTTACAACCCAGTCAATTTTCACAAGAAATATATTAGAAATAACTGTTAAAACTTCTTATCTAACATCTACAGTTTTTTGAAACGTCTGACTTCTACAAGTATATGGTTTCTTAATTCTTCAAGGTCTGTGTTTTTTTTTTTTTTTTCCATTATTTTTTCCCACTGATGGTCCTTCTAACATATGAATCTATAGCACTGATTGTATCCTTTAGATTTTGTGCTGCTAAAAATATTCTAAACTCTTATGCTTGTTTCTAATTATATAGGCACTAAAACATTTTTTGAAAATGACTCTGAGTACACACAAAAACTATGGCTAAAAATCAGCCGTGATTATTTTTTTCTCTTATAATCAGGGTTTATCATTAAAAGGCAGAGAGAAATCAGGATTTTTCATTAACCATAAGGGGAGAGAAAAAGGACAAGAACAGAGGTATTGGAGGATATGTTACAGGAGAAGAAAAATAATGAAACAAACACATTGAGATCCAGGCTGTAGTTTGAGATGACCTGATAGAGAAACAGTTTTAGTTACTCAGATTGTTTATTTGCCTTGGATAAGCCAAAGAACTGATGCTTTCAAACTGTGGTGTTGGGAGAAGACTCTTGAGAGTCCCTTGGACTGCAAAGAGATCCAACCAGCCCATCCTAAAGGAGAGCAGTCTTGAGTGATTGGAAGGACTGATGTTGAAGCTGAAACTCCAATACTTTGGCCACCTGATGCGAAGAGCTGACTCATTGGAAAAGACCCTGATGCTGGAAAAGATTGAAGGCAGGAGGAGAAGGGGACAACAGAGGATGACATGGTTGGATGGCATCACCAACTCAATGGACATGAGTTTGGTTAAACTCTGGGAGTTGGGGACACGACTGAGTGACTGAACTGAACTGAACTGAAGGACTTTACTAAATGAAAAATTCTGAGTTTTTTGGAAGCATCTTTATTCCAATAAAAATGTAGATATTAAATATTTGAAATTTTACTATTTTCATTTTAATGAACTTCATATATAATTTTATGCATATCACAATCTTCCTAAATAGCTGTTCTAATTTTGAATTATTATCATAGAACGAAGAAAGATAAGCACATGAATTAAATTTTTAGCACAAAAGCATTTAAGTTACAGGAGACTGGAGCATGGACCTAAACCAAGATTATTCTAAGAGCAATAAATAATCTTTTAAATAAATTACTACATTGCTTAGATCCCTACATTAACAGGTAGCTATTTCCATTTGCACACCGTTAAATTTTGCAATCCTCATCCAAAACAAACTTTGGAAAGATCTCTTTATGTATAACATTCTTATGGACAAAATGAGATAACTGAGGAATTCCTAATTCTCATAAAATCTTGATATATGATACAAGACAAAGCTTGTCCTATAAAGATGCCAGTTTGATGAGAACTTCTAATCTTGTCAATCTTCAGGGCAGCTGCCACAGAGCTATGTTCTAACATCTGATCTATGTTCACTTTATTATATATATATATATATATATATATATATATATTTTGCAACAAAGAGCAACAAAGACCAACAGAGAAATAAACAGCAGTGCTGTTAGTAACAAGGCAGTTTTCCATGAAGGATTAGAGTTTTCAAATTTGATAAGATATTCAAAAGGTAGATAAAATTATCCCTTTATTCTTAAAAGAGAAAATAAAATTATCATTTTATTTATTTATTAGAGTTTAATGAAAAAAAATTGTATCTGAGATCTAACATAACCTTTACTTGACTCTTACATTTGAACAGACCTCTGGAGCAGGAGACTCAGGAACACATGAGCTCTTCCACATCAGGAGTATTGAACTATGGAGGCAAAATTGTCTTAACAGGATGTTGGCTGAAACTTGAGGTTCAGAATTATCAAAATTCAACTCACTAAAAGATTACCAGAAAGTCCCATTTGGCCAAGCAAAGATGATCTTATTAGGCCTTTTCAGAATCTTAATAGATCTCAGAAGAGAAAGTCAGGGAAGGCATAGTATTTTTAGACCCTGGGCTGGATGAATTTAAGTCAGGTCTTGTATAGTAAGAAATTGGCTAGAATTGGGCAAGTTTTGTGGCATAATAACTGAATTGGTGAGAATCTTCAGAGAAGCCATGAGTCTTCAGTCTTCAGAAAAGCCATGATGGATAAACTGCTATTTTTTAATAATCAGCTCAATTGTTTTTGGTTCACAGTCTTATCTTCAATTAGCAAGTATCCCCTGGATCAAGTGTGTCTAAGTTCTTTTTGATTTTCCTATGTAATATTTAACAGAGAATCAGAAAAACATTCTGGTCCCAGAATTCTTAGATTTAGGGATGGTGAGAAATGTTGCTTTCCATTCTCACACATGTGGATCTCTTCGTTGTTTATTTGGCAGTTTATATTCTAAACAAAACATATTCAAATTTCTGCTAAGTAATATTATTTTCCTTAAGGTAAAATCATTTTTATCCTATAACTTAAAAAAATAAATAAAGAAAAAAATTACGCTATTTTCCTAATGGAACAGTACACCCAGCGATTGCGAAATCTTTGTACAATATTTGGAGATGGGGAGAGATTTAGTATAAGCTACATATCCTGACCCAATTTAGTGCATACTTTTTGAACTAAATTAGGACATGAGTTTGAGTGAACTCCTGGAGTTGGTGATGGACAGGGAGGCCTGGCATGCTGTGATTCATGGGGTCACAAAGAGTCAGACACTACTGAGCAAATGAACTGAACTGAACTGAACTGAACTGAAATGAAGGCACTGTTATAGTCAATGTCACTACTAGAGATTGTAGTGTGAGAATAGCCTGTAGTAAATTTATGGTGCTTTTCATTGATATGATTATTGTTACTCTAGTGGTAGTTTTGTTTGCTTGTTTTGTGTTTATTTTTTGATAAGAGTGGATCAGTTCAGTTCTGTTAAGTTCAGTTCAGTCCCTCAGTCATGTCCAACTCTTTGCGACCCCATGAATCACAGCACGTCAGGCCTCCCTGTCCATCACCAACTCCCGGAGTTCACTCAGACTCATGTCCATTGAGTCAGTGATGCCATCCAGCCATCTCATGCTCGGTCATCCCCTTCTCCTCCTGCCCCCAATCCCTCCCAAGATCAGAGTCTTTTCCAATGAGTCAACTCTTCACATGAGGTGGCCAAAGTCCTGGAGTTTCAGCTTTAGCATCATTCCTTCCAAAGGACACCCAGGAATGATCTCCTTCAGAATGGACTGGTTGGATCTCCTTGCAGTCCAAGGGACTCTCAAGAGTCTTCTCCAACACCACACTTCAAAAGTATCAATTCTTCAGTGCTCAGCCTTCTTCACAGTCCAACTCTCACATCCATAAATGACTACTGGAAAAACCATAGCCTTGACTAGATGGACCTTTGTTGGCAAAGTAATGTCTCTGCTTTTTAACATGCTATCTAGGTTGGTCATAACTTTTCTTTCAAGGAGTAAGCGTCTTTTAATTCCATGGCTGCAGTCACCATCTGCAGTGATTTTGGAGCCCCAAAAAATAAAGTCTGACACTGTTTCCACTGTCTCCCCATCTATTTTCCATGAAGTGATGGGACCAGATGCCATGATCTTCGTTTTCTGAATGTTGAGCTTTAAGCCAACTTTTTCACTCTCCTCTTTCACTTTCTTCAAGAGGCTTTTTAGTTCCTTTTCCCTTTCTGCCATAAGGGTGGTGTCATCTGCATATCTGAGGTTATTGATATTTTTCCCGGCAATCTTGATTCCAACTTGTGTTTCTTTCAGTCCAGCGTTTCTCATGATGTACTCTGCATAGAAGTTAAATAAGCAGGAAGACAATATACAGCTTTGACGTACTCCCTTTCTTATTTGAAACCAGTCTGTTGTTCCATGTCCAGTTCTAACTGTTGCTTGCTGACCTGCATACAGATTTCTCAAGAGGCAGCTCAGGTGGTCTGGTATTCCCATCTCTTTCAGAACTTTCCACAGTTTATTGTGATCCACACAGTCAAAGACTTTGTCATAGTCAATAAAGCAGAAATAGATATTTTTCTGGAACTCTCTTGCTTTTTCCATGATCCAGCGGATGTTGGCAATTTGATCTCTGGTTCCTCTGACTTTTCTAAAACCAGCTTGAACATCAGGGAGTTTATGGTTCACGTATTGCTGAAGCCTGGCTTGGAGAATTTTGAGTATTACTTTACTAGCATGTGAGACAAGTGCAATAATTTTTAGAACCTTACAAAGTAAGATGTCATATATCCAAAGTAATATGTTTCTCTAGCTCTCAATGCATGGAATCTAAGTTACCAGAGAGTAGCAAGTCAGTTAGTTTTGTATTAGTACATGGCAAGATGACTGTTGTTCACAGGACAAGAACACATCATCCACACTCACAAAAATGTCAAGTTTAGAAAGTAATCAATTCTAACAAATACCTGTGATGTATACTTTTATATTTTTATCATCTTCTGTCTGAATGTATAAATTTTCTTTATGCAAAGCCACCATTCATATTTTAGAACAAAGATTGCTTTATCTTCTTGAAATAATTCGATTCATACATCCATTAAGGGAATACTTTTTGGTCCATGCTTCAGTGGCATTACATGTTGCTTGTTTAAAGAGAACAAACAATTTGTATATGCTGGGTTCAATAAATTCTTCTTAACACTTCATCAAATAAAGATAAGAGAAGAGATTTCTGGAAATGAGCTAGGATTATTTTTCATCTTCTCAGCTATTTGACTACTTTAACTGTTTTGCATAAGTGATAAATGATTTGTAAAGGAGAATTATAACAGTGGTGAAAATTCCTTACTTTGAAATTGATCATTGGAATTCACCAGCAGCTGTGGTTAGGTGAAAACATTACTTTTGAAATATATTATTCTGTGTAAAAGAGCTATATAGAAATTTATTCTTTTTAAAACATATAATTATTAAAATAGCATAATATTTCAAATATATATATATAATATTTCCATAAACATTTAAAGGGATTCCCAGATGGCTCAGTTGGTAAAGAATCCAACTGCAATGCAGGGGACCCTGGTTCAATTCCTGGGTCAGGAAGACATTTAAAAGCATAGGTTCAAATATTAGAGGTGTTGTGTTATTGCATAGATTATTAAGTGTCATGGAACTGCATGCAAGACCAAAAAAAAAAAAAAAAAAAGAGTATTTCTTTTCGGCATTTTCTTCTTTTGAATATTTGAACTCCTGAATATTGAGTGGGAAATTTGCTTTCTCACTCCATGATTCATTTACACATAAACCTTTGTGAGTGGTTTCATCTAAAAGATAGCAGAATGCTTGAAATGAGAAAAAATAGCACCTCCAAAATGAGTTGTATTCAACAACAAAGTCATCAATCACAGCATGGTTTGAAAATAGTTTCAAAATATTATTGAAAAATCATATAAAAAGATGTGAACTAGTCAAAATTTTGAAACTTTACAAGCATGATATTAGGCCATGTTTATATGTCTTTAGTGAAAATGAAGTACAGTTTCATTTCTCTCATTTTAGCTGTAACTTTCTTAGTAAACATTACATCCATATTGCAGTAGAGCCATTATAGCTATTTACATACTGAAATATTTTATCTCTGGGAAGATATGGGATATCTCTTGCATCTATGATCTCTGAGTCATCAGAATGATATATTAGAATAAGAATCAAGATCTATGATAGAAATGTAACTAAGATAAAATTATCAAGGAATTGAATTAACTTGTTATAAAAATGATTTTCTGATGTTCTACTAATCCCTTATGGAAGAGCTAAGGCTTAAATAGAAATTGTTAATTAGTAGGTAACTGTAAACTCTTTTTCTAAATTTAATACTATGGGACTGAAAGTTCAGGGGAACATCTTGATTTACAGAGCAAAAATATTGCAAGAAGGAATTTGGGTAAGCAAAATGTAGGAAAAAATGTCTCTTGAGTTGTGTAGCTTCCACTGATAATTCTGTGATATCACTGGTGAAATATAACATTAATGTAATTTCAGTTACTAGTTGAGCCTTTAACTCACATCTTAAACCAGCTGGTGTTTCTGAACTCTAGACCAGGTAAATTTTACAAAAATCTGTGGGGATGGCAAATAAGGAGTATCTTTGGTGTACCTTCTCCTGTCTTACCCTTGTTAATATTATATTTTTCAAAAAGATTGACAGAGAGTGTGGGAAAAATCATTTTCTACAAAATGAGAAGAGGCTTCTCCCAGTTGTCTTTAGTAAAGGTGAGAGAGATGAGAGAGAGAGAGAGAGAGCAAAAGCAAGAGTAAAGTAGTCCTTCCCCAAATGTGAAGCAGATGCTCACTCTCATTACCAGGGTGGTTCACATAGAAAGAAGTAGGTCCAAGTGTACACCATCTCTTCTGTACACTACCAGACACTTGGGTCCCTTTGTTGTACATGATAAAAAGTCCCAGTTTCTGTTATGGGTGTCTATTCAAATATCTTTAACCTGACCAATTAATTTGGTAAGAGGAGGAATTGATGAAATTTCTCCTAGCCAATGGAGATCTTTAGTTTCATTCATGTTAGAGATGGCCTTACAGACTTGTAGAATTCCCTCTTGCCCATTCGTGCTATGGTCTTGCCCAATCACCAGCTGGTTGGCACCAGTCTTGGAACCCCTCAGGCAAAGTGGATGTCCTTACAAGGTCCCAGTCCCACCAAACAGTGAACAGGTACTAGCTGAGGACCCCCTGCCCCTCTAGCCATCTTCTTAAGGACCTTAAAGCCAGCTACTTCCACAAAAAGCAATTCCTGACAGCCAACTGTGTCAGGGGCCAGTCTTGCCTACTAGTGCACAAATAGTAGTCAGCCCTACTACAACACAATGGTACATACAAGCTACATAGGGAGTACCTCTAGAGCAAATACCTCTGGTGACCAATCAGGAATGTGCTGCTAAGCACTATTTAAACACTCTTACATAAAGCAACCTCTCTAAAGCCAGGAAATATAACTGTCTTACCTAATATATAGAAATAAAACACAATAAGCAAGATGAGGTAATATAGAAATATGTTACAAATAAAGAGATAAAATAAACCCCAGAATAAGAATTAAACATAGTGGAGGTAAGCAATCTAACAATAAAGAATTCAATCAAATCATCATCAAGATGCCCAAGAAACATGGGAGAAGAGTACAAAAGCACCAAAAGAGGTTTAACAGAGAGTTAAAACATTTAAAAAGAATGAAACATAGCTGAAAAATATAACAATTAAAATACAAATACAGTGGAAGGAATCAACAGTAGATTAGATGAGTAGTTCCCTGGTGGATCAGTGGTTAAGAATATACCTTCCAATGAAGGGGACATAGATTTGGTCACTGGTTCAGAAAGAACCCACATGCTTCAGGGCAACTACACTTGTGCAGCACAACAAAGTCTGTGCACCCTAGAGTCTGTGTTCCACAACAAGAGAAACCACCACAATATGAATCCCGTGCACCACAACTAGAGAGCTACCCCACTCAATGCAACTAGAGAAAGCCCATGTGCAGCAAGGAAGACAATACAGCAAAAAAACATATAATAAAATAAATTTAAAAAATAATGAAATAAATAAATTTTTAAAAAACTGGTAGATTAGATGATACAGAGGAATGGATCAGTGAACTGTAAGCCAGAGTAATGGAAATCTATCCAAGAAAAAGAATTTTAAAGCAACTTTAAAGAAATGAGAAACTTTCTGGACAATATAAAGCATGATAACATTTGTATTATGGGGGGGGTGGTTTCTCAGAAGGAAAAAAGACACATTGCTTAAAGACATAATAGCTGAAAATTTCATAACTCAGGCATGCAATACAGGAAACACAGAGTCTCAAACATAATCAACCCAAAGAGGTCCACACCAAAACATATTGTAACCAAGAAAAAATAAATAAATAAAAAGATATTTTAAAATAGCAATGGAATAGTAATTAGTTACATACAAGATAATTCCATGAGACTATAAGACAACTTTTCAATGGAAGCACCACAAGCAAGAAGGAAGGGAAAAATAATTTTAAAATGAGAAGAAAAATATACAGCTAAGATTATTCTACCCAGCAATGCTCTCATTTAGATTTGAAGGAGAGATAAAGAGTTTTGCAAACAGATCTTCAGTACCACTTCAAGCTTTATAAAGAATGTTAAGGGGAAATCCCTAAACAGAAATAGAAATATAAAAATTACAAGAGGAAAAATCTCAATAGTAAAGGTAAAAATGCAGTAAAGTTAGTGGAAGTGGATCAAAAACTTACAAAGCTAGTTGGATGGTTAAAAAATAAAGTTAAAAAAAAAAATAATCTTTACCCATACCAGGTATTTAAAGGGTATACAAAACAAAAAGATGCAGCATGTAGCATCAAAACTATTAAAAATGTGGAAGGACTACAATACAGAGTTGTTACAATGAATTCAAACTTAAGATATCAACTTAAAACAACCATTGTTGTTGTTGCTGTTTACTTTCTAAGTAATTTTGAACCTTTTATGACCCCATGGAATGCATCATGCTAGCTTCCCTCTCTTTCACTATCTCTCAAAGTTTGCCCAAACCCATGTCCATTGAGACGGTGATGTCATCCAATCAATGCTCTGTCACCCTTTTCTCTGTGTGCCCTCAATCTTTCCCAGTATCAAGATCTTTTCCAGTGAGTCAGCTAAATGCATCAGGTGGCCAAAGTATTGACACTTCAGCTTCAGCGTCAGTCCTTCCAATGAATATTCAAGGTTAATTTCCTTCAGGATTGACTGGTTTGATCTTGCTGTTCAAGGGACTTTCAAGAGTCTTCTCCAGCACCAGTTTGAAAGCATCGATTTTTTGGCACTCAGACTCATTTATGATCCAGCTGTCACATCAATACATGACTACAGGAAATACCATACCTTTGACTATATGGAAAAATTGTGTCTCTGCTTTTTAATATGTTGTCTAGGTTGGTCAGAGCAAATATCTCTTAATTTTCTGGCTGTAGTCACCGTCTGCAGTGATTTTGGAGCCTAAGAAAAGAAAATTTGTCACTGTTTCCACTTTTATCCCATCTATCTGCCATAAAGTAATGTGATCATATACCATGGTCTTAGCTTTTCTCATGATGAGTTTTAAACTAGATTTTCACTCTTCTCTTTCACCTTCATCAAGAGGCTCTTTAGTTCCTCTTTGCTTTTCGCCATTAGAGTGATATCAGCTGCATATCTGTGGTTGTTGATACCTCTCCTGTCAATCTTGATTCCAGCTTGGGATTCATCCAGCCCAGCATTTCACATGATGTTCTCCGCATATAAGTTAAATAAGCAAGGAACTTTGACATATTCCTTTCCCAATCTGAACCAGTCTGTTGTTCCAGGTCCAGTTCTAACTCTTACGTCTTGACCTACATGCAGGTTTCTCAGGAGACAGGTAAGGTGTCTGATGTTTCCATTTCATTAAGTATTTTCCACATTTTGTTGTAATTCACACAGTCAAGGGTTTAGCATAATCAATAAAGCAGATGTAGATTTTTTTTTTTTTTTCCTACAATTCCTTTGCTTTCTCTATGATCCAACAGATGTTGGCCATTTGATCTCTGGTTCCTCTGCCTTTTCTAAATCCAGCTTGCACATCTGAAAGTTCTTGATTCACAAACTGATAAAGCCTAGCTTGAAGGATTTTCAACATTACTTTGGTAGCATGTGAAATGAGCAAAATTATATGGTAGTTTGAATATTCTTTGGCATTGACTTTCTTTGGGATTGGGATAAAAACTGACATTTGCTAGTTAAAAGAGATAGATAAATCATATGTATATCTATATCTATGTCTACCTCATGATAATCATAAACCAAAATCTGTAATAGATATATACAAAAGGAAGAGAAAAAAATAGAAACATAAGATTTCAACTAATCATGAAATCATAAAAGAGACCAAAAGAAGAAAGAGGAAAGCAAAGAACCACAAAAGTAATTTCAAAGAAAGTGGCAAAATGGTAATAATACATACCTATCAATAAACACTGTAAATCAAAATGTATAAATAAACACTACTATCCAAATATATAGTGACTGAATGGATTAAAAAAAAAAATCCATATATATGCTGCCTGCAAGAGATTCATTTCAGATCTAGAGACACACAAACATACACAAACTGGAAGGAAGTTGATAGAATTAACCTCCAATTAAAATAAATACATTTATATTAAAAAAAAAAGAAAAAAGTATTCTATGAAAATGAAAAGAAAGCAGGGGTAGTAGTATTTATATCAGACTGAATATACTTTAAACAAAGATTGTAACATGAGACAAACAGGGACTTTATATAATAATAGAGGAATTGATCCAAGAAGATAGAACAATTGTAAATATGTAATCCCTCAACAAGGAACACTTGAATACATCAAGCAAATATTAACAAAATTAAAGGCAGTAACTTACAGTAACACAATAACAGTAGGAAACTTTAATAGTTCATTTATATAAATGGACAGATCATCTAGACAAAAAAATCAAGAACACAATGATGTTAAATTATTAATTAGACCAAATGGAGATAGATATAGAATATGAAACATTCTCTAAGGTAGATCACATGCTCGGTCACAAAACAAGTCTCAATAAATTTAAGAAGATTGAAATCATATCAACCACATCTTCTGACAATGGTGTTATAAGAGTAGAAATCAACTATAAGAAAAAAAGCTGCAAAACAAAACACGAACACATGGAAGCTAAGCAATATGTTATCAAACAACTAATGGGTCACCAAAGAAATCAAAGAGGAAATAAAAAAATATTCCTTTACAAAAATGAAAATTGAAGTACCATAATGCAAGATCTATGGGATATGGGAAAATAAATTTTAAGATGAAAGTTTATTTCTATACAATCCTATCTCAATAAAAAAGAAAAATATCATAAAAACTACCTAAACTAACAACTAAAAAAACTGGAAAAAGAAGAAGAAACAATACCCACAGTCAGTATGTGTAAAGAAAAAAAAAAGTAGAAAAAAAAAAACACATGAAAATAAGAGCTAAATCTTTAAAAAGGTAAAATCTTTAAAACTTCAGCTAGACTCATCAAGAAAAAAAAGAGCTGAAAAAAATAACATTAGAAATTTAAAAAGAAAAGAACCAAACTGAGACCATAGAAATACAAAGAATTATAAGATTCCTACAGGCATCCACTAATAAAATGGACAAATTAGAAGAAATGGATATGTTTCTAGACATGTAATGTATCTCAAAATTACATTAGAAAGATATAGACTATATAAACAGATCAATTACCAGCAATAAAACCAAATCTGTAGTAAAACAAAGAAAAAAAAATCCTAACAAATGAAAGTCTGTCATCAGAAAACCTCACAGTTGAATTCTATGACACATTTAAAGAAGTTACCACATATTCTCAAAGTATTCCAAAACACTGAACAGGAAGGAATACTTCTGAACTCTTCCTGTGAGGTTGGCATCACTCTCAGGCCAAGATCAGATGAAATGCTCAAGAAAAAGAAAAATTAAAGTCCAGTATCACTGATGAACATAGATGCACAATCATGAAAAAAAACTGGATTCAAAATGTATTCACATTAACAGGATCACATACCATGATTGTGCCATTTATTCCGTGAATGTAAGAGTGATTCAACATATCCAAATCAAATGTAACAGGTCACATTAACAAATTGAAGAATAAAAATTATATGATCATCTCAGTAGATGCACTGGTGATTATTTTTTAATACATAGAAATATGGAATCACTATGCTGTGCACCTGGGACTAACATACTGCTGGGTCAATTATAATTCAATGAAAATTATTTTTTATAATATTTATAACCATATTCCAAGAGTATAAAATTTAACATATTTTCAGCAAAATTAAAATATAAAAATTAAAAATTATTTTACATATAGTTACCCAAGTTATTTTATTCTAAAATATATAAATGATATGTTAAAAGTCAAAATACAAATTATTATTAATGTGCATACAATTTTCAAATAAATTATTAAAATAAAGTGAATTTTGAATTCATTTTTTGAAGTTTAAGTCTTATTAGATATTTTCATAAAACTAAAATATCCATCTGTGGACTTTTAGTGTATTATATTAAGTGAAATTAATCAGAAATGATAAAAATATGCTATGATCTCACAGATGTAAAATCTGAAAAACAGAACTAAAATATTGCAAAATATAAACTTCACAGATACAGAGATCAGACTGATAGATGCCAAAGGCAGGAGTTTGGGGATTAATTAAATGAGTGAATGTGCTCACAAGGTACAAATTTTGAGTTATAAAACATGTTTTCGAGATGCAGTGCACAACATTGTGACTATAGTTAATAATACTGTATTGTATATTTGAAAGTTACTAATGAGGAGAATGAAATGGCAACCCACTCCAGTGTTCTTGCCTGGAGAATCCCAGGGATGGGGCAGCCTGGTGGACTGCCATCTATGGGGTCACACAGAGTCAGATACGACTGAAGTGATTTAGCAGCAGCAGCAGTAGCATACAATAGACTAAGTAGATCTCAAAAATATATATATATTTTGTAACTATGCATGGCAATGCATGCTAAGTAGACTTACTGATGTGATCATTTTGCACTATACACAAATATATCTCATTACATTGTGCACCTTAAATATAATGTGTGTGTGTGTGTGTTAAATTGCTTCGGTCGTGTCTAACTCTTTGTGACCCCATGGACTGTAGCCCACCAGGCTCCTCTGTCCGTGGGATTCTCCAGACAAGAATACTGAAGTGAGTTGCCATTTCCTCCTCCAGGGAATCTTCCCAACCCAGAGACTGAACCCATGTCTCCTGGCTCATGCATTGCAGGCAGATTCTTTATCCCTGTGCCACCAGGGAAGCATTATATGTCAGTTATATCTCAATTTAAAATTTTTTCACAAAGAAAGAGAGTAATGTAAATGTAAGCTGTTTTCTATATTTTGTTTAGTTGACATTTTTAAAATAGAATTTATGTGAAACTTTTAGTGAAAACAGTTTACTCACTTTTGCTTAGCTTCCTTTTTTGGTTCATTCAATTTCCAGTAAAATGCAACATAAAAAATATATCATCTTAAATGTGGCTATTGCAAACACTGTGGTGGTTCAGTGGTAAAGAATCCACCTGGAATGCAGAAGACACAGAAGATAGGGGTTCAATCACTGTGTTGTGAAAATTCTCTGGAGGAGGGCATGGCAATTCACTGAAATACTCTTGCCTGGAGAATCCCATGGACAGAGGAGGCTGGTGGGCTATAATCCATAAGATCACAAAGAATTAGACACGCCTGAAGTGACTGAACATGCATATTGCACACACATGATATAATTTTCCTTAAATCACTTGTGAAAACTGCATCAATTGTGCATCAGTTCATAAGGAAAACCGAACATCATTCCCACACTATACATGGTAAACTACAAAAGGATATACATCAAGTACCAAATTCCTGAAAAACAGAAGACTTAAAACAGCTCCACATGATGCCAGGACATCCTATTAGTAAACTAGTTCACATCCAAAGGGCAAAGCCTGAAGGCATAGGATGATATTCAAATAGATGCAAAGAAAATGCTGCAGGTAGAGTCTTCTAAGGTCTGTCAAGATGTAAATTTTCTAAGTAGATCAATGAAAATAGAACTAGTACCTTATGTTATAAGAAAACTGAATATTGAGTTAAACTGTCAGTATGCAAATATACAAATTAGAACCTCAAAATAGTAATAGATTCTATAAGTGATAGTTGAAGAATAGGGAGGAAAGAAAGGTTTCATTTACTTATGTTTTTGCCTGAGTATGTATTTTATGCAGATTTTTCCCCCTTCATAAATTGTGAAACTTGCAGTGGTCCAAGAATAAGAACTAACAGATTCAAAAATCAAACGTTTTTCTTTCCTCTCAATGCGTGCATGCTTGTGCAGGCTAAGTTGTGTCAGACTCTTTGAGACCTCATGGACTGTAGCCCACCCGGCTCCTCTTTACATGGAATTTTCCAGGCAAGAATACTGGAGTGGGTTACCACATCCTACTCCAGGGTATCTTCCCAACCCAGGGATTGTACCCGTATTCCTGCATTGGCAGGCAGATTCTTTATCACTGTGCCACCCGAAATGCCCCTTTTCCAAATAGTTTGGAAAGAGAGCAAAACAAAGCTATGTGTCTCCCTGTGTCCTAAGGTTTAGATGGTCATTTCTTATCCTGTTCAAACTTGCCAAAACACACGCCAGATTCCCTTAGGACAAGTGTTATGAGAACAGTTATTGCCTGCCTCAGTCTCCATGGTAATGACAGAGAAAAAAAGATCCCTTATGTAACCGGAAACCAAAGAATGAGATTTCTAGGTTAATATTCCATCAATCAGAATTGACTTTGTAAGAAAAATAAATGCTGGAGAATAGGTGGATTATAAAAATTAAGATTTATGGCATTTAGCTAGCATACTCTTTCACAAAAATTTTTCTTTGCTGCCTTATAATATATCTGCTCCTTTTTACACTGTAACTTGTTGAGGAACTTGAAATTATCATTGTCAGATATTTATTCAGTTTATTTTATATTTGGAGCCTCTGAAAATCTTCATTAGGTATTATCTTCCCTTTACTTATTAGCATGAATTACATTGTCAGAAAAACTATCAATAACCAGTCAATGCATTGAGATAAAGTGAATTTCAATGTGAATTTAAATCAAAGTACAGTTTCTAACATGACAGTTAATCAGATAGATACTTGTTACTGGGCAAGAGAAGATAAAGAGTAGGTCCAGGTAATAATGTCCTACCAGGAAAAAGACTTCTTGGTAGGTATCAAGGTACCTACCTCAAGGTAGCTTGAGGCTCAAGGTAGCTTGAGGCCCAAGGTACATGATGTGGGCCTATTAGGAAGGAAGGGTTGCATATAGGTGTGTTAAAGGAGATTCATCTCAATACATAGTATAATAAAAGGAGAAAGCTCAAGATAAATTACCCACCAAATGGATGTTCTAATTGATTTACACTGATTTGAGGCTTTCCAGGAGGCTCCGTGGTAAAGAATCCATCTGCCAATGCAGGAGACACAAGAGAGGCAGGTTCTATCCCTGGGTCAGGACAATTTAGCCACTGAGCATGTGCACGTGCACACACACACACACACACACACACACACACACATTTTTCAAATTCATAATTGCCCCCCCTCAAAGAAGGAAGCAGCTGTCTGCAGCAAATACAACTATTTCTTTTATAAAATCTCCATTTTATTCTGACCCTTGAATTTGGGTCTGATAAATGCCACCTTGATTCCTTTGATTTTGAAAATAATGTAAATTATACAAAATTGAGAGTACTCTCTGGCAGAATTCTACAGCCTCAAGATTATTTGCAGGGAAAGCAATAGGAATGTATGGCTTCCAACACTACCCCAATCCCTGCCCTTGATTTTGACAGATATTTACATTTTCAACAAAGAGAAGAGAGAGAGGTTACAGGAAATTTGAAATGATTAAAATACTAGTGCTGTTTATTTGGGTTTCCCAGGTAGCTGAAATGGTGAAGAATCTGACTGCAATGTGAGAGACCTGGGTTCACTCCCTGGGTCAGGAAGATTCCCAAGAGAAGATCATGCCTACACACTCCATTATTCTCGCCTAGAGAATTCTTTGGACAGAGGAGCCTGTTGAGCTAAGTCTATGGTGTGGTAGAGAGTCGGACATGACTGAGTGACTAACACACACACACACGGGTTCTTTAGAGCAGAGTGTGGATTTTACATACCTCCCTGAATGAAATACAAATGTATTTTGGGCCTTTACCAATTACACTTGGATGGAATATATTAATATACACACCCTCCAATCCAAGTGATGTATTTTTAATCTAAATATTTGTTATCACATAAACATAAAAATATGCTTATTTTATAGAATTTGGAAACTACAGAGATGTGAACATATATGAAATATGCTGAAAAATGAGAGATGTGTTTAGCAGAAACATTCCTTTTAATCTGCTTGTATTCTAGGTGATGGTATTTTGAAAGCTTCTTTATATTTTCCTAGATAATTACTTTTTAAATAATGACTAGTAGTTGGCTGTGTACTTGTTGTTTTTTGTTTAGTCCCTAAGTCACATGTTCCACTCTTTTGCATGAGTCCCCATGGACTGTAGCCTGTTAGGCTTGTTTGTCCATGGGATTTCCCAAGAAAGGATATTACAGTGGGTTGCCATTTCCATCTTCATGGATGTGTACTTACATCTTGCAAAATGGATTGCTACTCTAATTTCTTTGAAGTCAAGTCATTTTTAAATGGGAAGAAAATACGGACTTTTGGACTCAGAGGGAGAGGGAGAGGGTGGGATGATTTGGGAGAATGGCATTCTAACATGTATACTATCATGTAAGAATTGAATCACCAGTCTACGTCTGACGCAGGATACAGCATGCTTGGGGCTGGTTCATGGGGATGACTCACAGAGATGTTATGGGGAGGGAGGTGGGAGGGGGGTTCATGTTTGGGAACACATGTAAGAATTAAAGATTTTAAAATTAAAAAAATAAAAAACTAAAAAAAAAAAAGAAAGAAAATACTCTCCTGCAAACAGAATGCGTCTTCAGGGAGTTAGACTCTGAGAAACTATTAATGACTGGCTTAGGCAGATTGCTTTCATTTCTGTGAGGGAGGAAAGTGAGATGCTTAATGGAGACTATAAATTAACATGCTATTAGCATGCCCTCTCATAATCTATCATACTAGGCCTTTCTGCTTAGATTAATTCCTTTTTGGCTCTCTCTTGCAAGCCACCACTTCACTGACTGATTAGATACTGTCAGTGTAAGTGAAGTATCAAGATGCCACCATCCAAACATTAGGACTATTTAGACACATCAAGGTGTATAAATAAGGAGTAAATATATGTGTGCATGTGCTCAGTCACTTCAGTCATATCCAGCTCTTTTGTGACCCCATGAACAACAGCCCTCCAGATTCCTCTATCCATGGGATTCTCTCAGCAAGAATACTGGAGTGGGTTGTAGTGACCTCCTCCAGGGAATCTTCCCAGTTCAGGGATCGATCCCAATCCTGTATCTCCTGCATTGCAGGCAGATTCTTTACCAACAAGCCACCAATGCAGAAGCCCAAGGAGCAATATAGGTATAAGCTTTACAAAGTATTATTGTGACAAGGAATGAACCACTTAGAAAGAGATTGTTCTATAACGTTAGTTCTGCTCAACTGCATGTATATATAGCATTTATGATGTCCTGGGAAAAGTCATGAGTCTAAAAATTTTATACACAATCCATGTTATGTCATTAAAATAACACTTCAACACCACTCCACCACTTTCATCCAGTTTACAACTGAGTAAACTGAGGCATGAAGAGATGACTTCACTCAAAACACAGCTGGTAACAAAAGAGTGAGAATTCAAACTTAGGGAATCTGGCCTAAAACCTAGTCTTAATGTCTATGCTACATAGCATGCTTACCTTGGATAATATCAAGCTCTTTCACTTGAAGAAGCTATGTTGCTGTCTATTGGAGGCTGGGGTTTCAGTTAATTCACTGAAGAAGTACACATTTCCTGTTTCCTAATTTCAGACCCTGTAACAGTTCCTTGCAAGAAAGGACAAATAAGACACAAATTTATCTTTTAAGGGTTTAGAATTTAGCTTGTTAATATTCACTAAAATATTAGAAGGAAATTTTAGTGTCTGAGGGGATGACAGAGAACTCAGAGGAAGTAGAGTAAGGTAATGAAAATATTTTATATTGGGGGAGGGAAACACCAGAAAATTTTAACCTGAAAGAATTCTGAAAAATAATATGAACTTTTTACCCCATCAGTTCAGTTCAGTTCAGTCGCTCAGTTGTGTCTGACTCTTTGCAACCCCATGAATCACAGCAGGCCAGGCCCCCCTGTCCATCACCAACTCCCGGAGGTCACTCAGACTCACGTCCATTGAGTCCGTGATGCCATTCAGCCATCTCATCCTCTGTCATCCCCTTCTCCTCCTGCCCCCAATCTCTTCCAGCATCAGAGTCTTATCCAATGAGTCAACTCTTTGCATGAGGTGGCCAAAGTACTGGAGTTTCAGCTTTAGCATCATTCCTTCCAAAGGACACCCAGGAATGATCTCCTTTAGAATGGACTGGTTGGATCTCCTTGCAGTCCAAGGGACTCTCAAGAGTCTTCTCCAACACCACACTTCAAAAGTATCAATTCTTCGGTGCTCAGCCTTCTTCACAGTCCAACTCTCACATCCATACATGATCACTGGAAAAACCATAGCCTTGACTAGATGGACCTTTGTTGGCAAAGTAATGTCTCTGCTTTTTAACATGCTATCTAGGTTGGTCATAACTTTTCTTCCAAGGAGTAAGCGTCTTTTAATTCCACGGCTGGAGTCACCATCTGCAGTGATGTTGGAGCCCAAAAAAACAAAGTCTGACACTTTCCACTGTTTCTCCATCTATTTCGCATGAAGTGATGGGACCAGATGCCATGATCTTCGTTTTCTGAATGTTGAGCTTTAAGCCAACTTTTTCACTCTCCTCTTTCACCTTCATCAAGAGGCTTTTTAGTTCCTCTTCACTTTCTGCCATAAGGGTGGTGTCATCTGCTTATCTGAGGTGATTGATATTTCTCCCGGCAATCTTGATTCCAGCTTGTGTCTCGTCCAGCGTTTCTCATGATGTACTCTGCATCTAAGTTAAATAAGCAGGGTGACAATATACAGCCTTGACATACTCCTTTTCCTATTTGGAACCAGTCTGTTGTTCCATGTCCAGTTCTAACTGTTGCTTCCTGACCTGCATACAGATTCCTCAAGAGGCAGATTAGGTGGTCTGATATTCCCATCTCTTTCAGAATTTTCCGCACTTTATTGTGATCCACCCAGTCAAAGGCTTTGGCATAGTCAATAAAGCAGAAATAGATCTTTTTCTGGAACTCTCTTGCTTTTTCCATGATCCAGCGGATGTTGGCAATTTGATCTCTGGTTCCTCTGCCTTTTCTAAAACCAGCTTGAACATCAGGGAGTTTATGGTTCACGTATTGCTGAAGCCTGGCTTGGAGAATTTTGAGCATTACTTTACTAGCATGTGAGATGATTGCAATTGTGCGGTAGTTTGAGTATTCTTTTGCATTGCCTTTCTTTGGAATTGGAATGAAAACTGACCTTTTCCAGTCCTGTGGCCACTGCTGAGTTTTCCAAACTTGCTGGCATATTGAGTGCAGCACTTTCACAGCATCATCTTTCAGGATTTGAAACAGCTCAACTGGAATTCATGGTGGTATATAAAACAAACATGTGATGACCTAAAATGTTGTGGTGTCCTGCAGTGTGTTGGTGCCAGATCCCTTCTCCATTCATGGGCTCTGCTGGAAGAAGGCACATTCTTATTTTTCTATCTGTACTTGTTCCCTGAGATCAAGTTTAGATTAGATGGCCTCCTCCCTCAGAGGTTCTTGATGATAGTAAATTCAAATGCATTAGTAAAAATGTTACATTACAGGAGCAAACATTCTACTTTAGTTTAGTTTTATACTGGGTTCTTTCATTTTTGTTAGGTTTGATTCTTATTTTTCTCTTTAGGCTGTGTGACCAATTTCAAATGACTTTTTTTATGGGGAAGCACAATTATAGGACATTTTGAGGGGATTGAGGGTCTATTTACTCTTAACCCCTCATCCTTCTAAAAGACTCATTAAAATATTCCTTTACTAGGAACCTAGTAAGCAGTCTTCTCAGGTCAGTAATTTCACCTTCTTTTTATGAAGAGAAGTGATATTTCAGTGTGCTTGAAGTGTCCTTTCAAACAAAACTGAGTACTCTTCTGGAAATGAAAGATTTTATGTCATTAACCTTTTTATTATATCTCAAGGAGTTGGTGAATGTAATCCATAAGAAAAGATGAGTGAACAGGATAATTTTGGGGGAAGGATAACAGATATATAATATCATATATAATATGATATGATATATTATAAGCTTAGATTCTGTCCCATAACCTCAGTAAGATACTCTTTTACTGTGTTGTAAGCAACTGACAATTTTCTGTATGCAGCATCGGAACAATTTCCTAGTGTTCATAATTCATCACTGTTATCTCCCTTTAATACTTGAAAGGCCTTTATTAAAGATCAGTTTTCTCCCAAAACAACATTTATCTTAAGTGCTCCCTATTAAAATGCTGCTGCATGCAAAATAGGTAATTCTGTTAACGCTTTAGCAGCCATTAATACCAAGAAAACTTGCATTCAGACAGCAAATTATACGTTTCCCAGATATTAATGGACTCAAAACTATCTTATTGCTGCTTTTTTATTTGTTTTGCCATCCCCTAATGAATAAGGTAGAAGAGAAACACCCCCACTGTTCTCCTAATTAGAGGTGCTATCTAGGCAGGGTTGCACCTTTAAGATAACACAAATTCAAACCTGCAAAGTAGAAGGAAATCTTCTATAACAGTGCCCTTTCCCAGACAGTAAGAAAGGAAAGACATTATAGGAGCTGCCTAGGGAACAGTTATTTGATCACCTAGGTTGTTATTTCATTAAAATTCTCCAGAATCTAACAATTTTTAGCTCTGCCATAGCCTATAAAAGCTGCCCACATTGGAAACTTCGGTTCATTTCAAAGACACATGAATAGTGATAGTGATATAATGGTCAGATGGCATGGCAGGATGGGAAGAAAGGAAAACCAAAAACAACCTAGCAAGAAAATGTAAAAGACATCTTTATTTATTTATATAGTATACTTTGCGATTGTATAGTTCTTGGGACAAGGATGAACACTGAAGCATAGTTTAATCTTACCTCACTGTAACATCATTTCTGTTAGTTAGCTGGAGGATATCTAGCCTTAAATGAAGGACAGCTGCTCATCTTGGGTGTCAGAAACCTAACAATGATTGAGCATTTGGCTTTCATAAAACTGTTTCTGTTTGTGTAGAACATTAATAAAGTTTAGAAAATAAAGTAGCAATAAATAGTTTGGGAAGATCCAAATTAAAAAAAATATTTCTTTAGTATAGAACTTCCTAGAGGTGTCAATATTTCAATATGGCTCATTGTGAATCTCCAAAAGAGCATGTAGGAGAGAAGAGTAATATATTTAGCCACAGGTATCTTTTTTTTTTTTTTTCCCAGAGACATCGTAAAAATAACATACCACAGATTATCAGGCTAATGGCCTCCAATCACGGCATATCTGAAGTCTTCTGCTTTTTCCACGAGGAAGCTTTCCTGCTTCTCTGCCCTTGTTGTTGCTGCTTAGTTGCTCAGTCATGTCCTACTCTGTGTGACCCCATGGACTGCAGCATGCCAGATTTCCCTGTCCTTCATCATCTCCCAGAGTTTGCTCAGACTCATGTCTGTCGAGTCAGTGATGCCATCCAACCATCTCCTCCCCTGTCATCTCCTTCTCTTCTGTCCTCAATCTTTCCCAATATCAAGATCTTTTCCAGTGAGTCAGCTCTTCACATCAGGTGGTCAAAGGATTGGAACTTCAACTTCAAATCAGTCCTTTCAATGAATATTCAGGGTTGATTTCCTTTACGATTGACGGGTTTGATCTTCTTGTGGTCCATGGGATTCTCAAGAATCTTCTGCAGCACCACAGTTTGAAACTATCAACTCTTCATCACTCGGCCTTCAGGTCTCTGCCAAAATACAAGTGATGGTGGCTGACCCTGTCATTATAAGCTCTGCTCTCATTTTGGTGCTCTTCATTTATCTCAATCACTACAGTGTCACAGAGATTGACTGTGTACCATCCATTGCCTCAGATCCCAGCCTTTAACCATTACTTACACTCACACATGACATGTGTGCCTTGCTGGTTCTGACTTGAGGAATCTGAAATTAGTTGCTTAAGTCAGCATGCAGTCTGAGCTCTGCTCTCTTTTCATTCAGTGCCTTAGCTCTTTATTCCCAAGTTAGTATGCAGGTTTTATTACTGGTTTCCATTTTCTGTCATTCTTGGTGACATCAAGCTCCTTTCCATCCTTCCCCAGTTTCTTTTGTGTTACTGTTAAAAATGTGCTTATTAGAAGAAGGAGAATCATAGACACAGGCAAAGGCCTTATACTTCTATCGTATGAACTGCACTCAGATACTCATGAATCTGAGGCTCTCACCACAAAGACATGAATTATACAAACTTTTCTGTGGGTTACCAATTAAAACAGCATAAAGGTTTTTCTTTTTTCTTTTGTTTACCTCATTTTTTGTTTTGAGACCTTGGATTTGATCCAGAGTTAAAATTCAGATTTTCACCTACCAACAGTTGAAAATTTTTGAGCTTGTTTGGAGGTGGCCAACGATCAAATTAGAGACTTTGATACATTAAATCCATGATCATTGCATCCTTACTGATGTTGCTAAGTTTTGTTGGGCTATCAAATTATAAACTTTCTACTCTTCCACGAAACACTCTGCTTCTCACATGTACTCTCATTAGAATTCCAGCTATTGATCCTATGTTTCTAAGTGACATCATTTCATTAAGGATAACTTGGGACTTCACTGGTCACTCTGAGGAACATTTCACGTATACATTATCATTCATTTCACAAGCACTTTAAAAAAGTTAAGGAATAAGATTTCTTAGACCCCAATGCAAAACAGTTTGATTGATATGTCAAGTATTTCATGTGAAAATCTGAATCAAAAACCCTTTCACTAAAAGATACTTTGGCCAAACAGGCACAAGAAAAGATGCCAAATGTCATGAATCAGCAGAGAAATGCAAATAAAAACCACAATGAGATATAATGCTAAGCCTTTCAGAATGGCTATCATCAAAATATATAAAAATAACAGATACTGGTAATGACATAGATAAAAGGGAACACTTTTACACTGTTTGTGGGAACATAAATTAGTGCAACCACTGTTGACAATACGGAGGATTCCCAAAAAACTAAAAATAGAACTATCATATTACCCAGTAGTTCCACTGCTGGGTATATATATGAAAACAAAACAAGCAAACAAAAAATTCAAAAGGATACATGAACCCTAATTTCCACCACAGCGTTATTTAAAATTGCCAAGACATGGGAACTACCCAACTGTTCAATACATGAATGGATAAAAACGATGTTGTATGTACATAATAGAGTGAAGTAGTACTCAGCCAAAAAAATGAACTTTTGTCATTGCAGCAACATGGGTGAATTTGGAGGATATTATGCTAAATAAAAGATGCCAGACAGAGAAAGATAAATACTGTATGATATCACTTATATATGGAATCTAAAAAACAAACAAACAAACTAGCAAATATAGCATAAAAGAATCAGACTCACAAATGTAGAAAGAAATTAGTGGTTACCACTGGGGATGAGGGAGGGACAATGTAGAGAAAGAGAAGTGGGAAATACAAAATAGTAGGTATAAAATAGGCTCAAGAATGTACTGTGTGTTGTGCCAATATTTTTTTAGTAACAGTAAATAGAAAGTACTCTTGAAAATCTTATAAAAAAAGAAAATTAAAAACTGCTCTTTGGACAAAACAAATGGGCAATTTAACAAACTAAAGCAAGACCAAACTAGATTTATTCTCCTAGTAAATCATTCCTCCACAGAGGTTCGTCTAGTCAAAACTATGATTTTTCCAGTAGTCATGCATGGATATGAGAGTTGGACTATAAAGAAAGCTGAGCGCCGAAGAATTGATGCTTTTGAACTGTGGTGTTGGAGAAGACTCTTGAGAGACCCTTGGACTTCGTGGAGATCAAACCAGTCAATCCTAAAGGAAATCAGTCCTGAATATTCATAGGAAGGACTGATGCTGAAGCTGAAACTCAAGTACTTTAGCCATGTGATGCAAAGAACTGACACATTTGAGAAGACCCTGGTGCTGGGAAAGATTGAAGGTGGAAGGAGAAGGGGACAACAGTGGGTAAGATGATTGGATGGCATCATTGACTCAATGGACATGAGTTTGAGCAAGCTCCAGGAGTTTGTGATGGATAGGGAAGCCTGGCACGCTGCAGTTCATGGGGCCGCAAAGAGTCAGACACTACTGAGGGACTGAACTGAACTCCGTCCCTTCAATTGCCTCCTTTTGTCCAGTCCTCTCTCTTCCCCTTATCCTTCTGATTTCTATTAGGTAGAACTCTGTCTACCTCTCCCTTCTCTTCCTCTTGTTCAGATATCCTACATTATTTGAAGAACTTTCCTAAAATCCCAAAATTCAAGTTGCAATTAAAAATGAATCCATCCCATGATTTATGTATGTAAATTACTGCAGAATTTAAACCATGGATTGAAGTTAAATTAAGAGCTATGATTAAAATTTTTGTAAACCATGAAAAGATAAAACAATATTGATGGAAATATTTAGAACTTCTTTGAGGATTGATTGCCTGCATTGCAGGAGATTCAGGATTCAATCTCTTGGTCAGGAAGATCCCCTGGAGAACACAGTGGTTATTCACTCCAGTATTCTTGCCTGAAGAATCCTGTGGAGAGAGGAACCTGGTGAGCTGCAGTCTATTGGGCCACAAAAAGTCATACATGACCGAGCAACTAAGCACACATAGTAACTCTGAGAGGTTTTTTTTTTAAAGAACCCACAGATTTTCCCTCTCTCCCAGCCCTTAACCATAATCATTAAACCAATGACCAAAATGCCCTATTCTGCAAAGTTAATTGGAAGAAACTTACTCTGCAAATTCAACTAATATAAAAGGGATACCTGAGGAATACAACTGAATATGCACTAGTACTTTATTCAGAAGAGAAGATGAAGTCCTTGTTGATGTTTACTACTCCCTATATACTTTGTAACTTAAACACTGTAATGCAAAATTAACAATACTTAAATGCTATAATATAAAGTAAATATATAAAAATGGATGAGGAGAAAAACTATATATATATATGTGTGTGTGTGTCTGTGTGTGTGTGTGTGGGTGGGTGTGTATCACGCCAACATCATAATAATGAAATCAGGAGTAAATACTTATGACCATTACAGTCCTTGTTCCTGTAACTAGTCATGTTGTTATAGCTGTCACATATAACTACTTCCTTCCACTAGTATCCTCTTTGCCTTCAACAAGCATCTCACTTGCTAGGGTGAGACAAATCTTCATATGTCATTAGCAGTCTACCTTGAATTGGGCTATTATAGTTTTCCACTAGTATTCATCACAAGGCATGATGATACTGAGGTAGGGGATAGATGGGCCCTTGGACTGGATAGCTGGTGATATCCAGTGGAGTTAAATTAAAACTTCATTTTCTGTAGATGCTCCAAGGACAAAGCTAGTTGCAGAAGCTGAGCTCTGCTGAAGTAAGAGATAAGATGATCACTCCTGAGATCAAGGAAAACTTCCCTATATATATACATGCATAGGAAGGCTCATTGGGAGTCAACACAGGAGGGGGTGCCACCCCATAATTAGTAAGGACATATACGTACAGGGATTTGCAGTGAAATCCATCTTAACAAGGGGCTTCCCCAGTGGTATTAAAGAACCCACCTGTCAATCAATGTAGGAGACATAAGAGACACAGGTTCAATTCCAGGGTTGGAAAAGGTTCCCTGGAGGAGGGAATGGTAATCCACTCCAATATTGTTGTCTAGAGAATCACATGGACAGAGGAGACTGACAGGCTACAGACCATGGTGTTGCAAAGAGTTGACAAGACTGAGTGACTAAGCATGCATGCATACATGTTATCTTAGCAAAATGTTATGCATGTGTGTATGGGAGGCTCCTAGGACAGGTTAGTTGTGAAAAAAGAAACAAGATGATGGCCAAAGGTAAATAAAGACCCAGAAGGACGATCCTATATAAATGATTTAATCACCCCTTTACTGGCCCTCTCCTCATTATGGGGGATGCCCAAGCCCTTAACACTCTTGATATGTGTTTCTGCCCTGCTTCTGTTTTAAAGAAACTGTTTTTCACTGTGCTCCCTCACTATTGTGCTGTGTCTATAAAAGAAACTTTATACCTGTTTTTAAAATTTTAACCTCCTTTAGAAATGCATTTTTCAATGGGGGTAAGAGTCAGGAGAACTGTGCTTCTAGCCCCTAGCCTCTGGTGGACTAGTGTTTGGGATTCCTGGTTTTCACCCAGGCTGCCCAGATTCAATTCCTGGGTAGGGAACTACAGTCTCTCTTCAGAAACACTCTCTATTCTCTCTCTGAGATCAATACTAGGAGATACCCTAAGGAATCTCTATTGCAGAGTAGCAGTTCAATTTCTCCTTGAAGTCAGGACAATCATCCCAGCTAGCACAATAACTGTCTTCATTTTCCTGAAGTTTTAGGAGCCCGAAGTTGCTGGATAGCAGTTTTAACCTTTTGTTCAATGTAATCATTGTTTTGTGTCCTGGTGGAAATATTCCTCCATGTAGAACTAAGACTTCCAGACCAGTAGACTTAAGGTCACAAAGACAGTAAGCAAACTTTTTGCTATTGAGTCACTGAGGAGAATAATAAGTGGTTCAAGTCCCATTTCCATCCACTGATTTCTAGCACCACCTGGGAAGCCCCAGGTGAATTCTGGTGATGGGAGGAAAAGCACCATATATCAGAGATATTTTATAAATCCATGGATAGTAGCTTTGACAGGCACATTGTGGACAGAAAAGGTAAATCTGTATGGAAAGCATATGTCTATTTCAGTAAAACAAAATACTGTTCCTTCCATGATTGAAACAGTCCAGTGTAATCAACCTATCACGTTATCTGGCTAAACATCCTGAGGAATGAATGGTATCATGTCAGGGATTCAGTGCTGGCCTCTGCTGCTGGCAGACGGGGCTCTCAGTATTGGCCTTAATCAAGTTGGTTTTGGTGAATGAAAGTCCATGCTGCTTATTTCAGACAAAAAGTCAATCTCTGCCACTATGGCTACTTTATACATAAACCCAGTAGGCAATGATGGGGCTGTCTAGGAAAGGAAACTGACTGGTATCTCCAGAATGGATCATTCTGTCCAGTTAATTATTCAAATCCTCTTTTGCAGAGATCAACATTTGACCAAGAGATACAAGGGTAGAACAGGGGAGACTGGAGGGTGGTAGTCCATGGGGTCACACAGCGTTGGACAGGAATTAGAGACTGAACAGTAACAGAGGGACACAAATACCTTCACATTGTGTGCCCAGACAGAGGTCTATCCCCAAGCCTCTTCCCCAAATTTTCTTTACGTTGTGCGCCTAGACAGAGGTCTATCCTCATGCATCTTCCCCAAATTTTCTTCACATTGTGTGCCCATACAGAGGTCTATCCCCATGCCTCTTCCACAGATTTTCTTGTATCAATTCTCTAATTTGTTCCAGTCCTGTTTCTGACTGTCTGGCCAAACTTTCAGGTACATAAATCAATATACACATGTCTGGCCATTTCTCCTTCCAAGCAAAATGAACAACCAGGTGCACTGCTTAAATTTCTATTAGTTGGGAGGATTTCTCTTCACCACTGTCCTACAGAGGTGTCCCCAAAACGGACTATAGTGCTGTAGTTGTTCACTTTGGGATGATGGCTGTATAGGAAGAACCATTTGTCAACAAGGTCAAAGTTTCTCTTCCTTGGTGAACTGGTCATAGGGAATTCCAGAAGAGGCCAAAGGTACAGACTGGGAGAGAGAAGTAGCATGCCAGGAGTGGGGGTGGTGGCATTTGCATCACTTCTTCACAGAACTAACTTGTGCTTTCAGAGTCTGCTCAGGCCTGATTACATATATATATATATACATTTATAGATGCAATAACAATAATTGAGTGTGTATATGTGTGTGTATATAGTTAAGCTGGTGATAATCCTCTGTCATTCTTCAAAATCCATCTGTCTTCTGCACAGGTCAAGAAGTTGAGCTCATAGGATTTGATAGATATCACCAGGTGGCGCAATGGTAAAGAATTCTCCTGCTAATGCAGGAGATTCAAGAGATGCAGGTTTGATCCCTGGGTTGGGAAGATCCCCTGGAAATGACAAGCCACTCCAGAATTCTTGCCTGGAAAATTCCATGGATAGAGAAGCTACAGTCCATGGGTCCCAGAGAGTCAGACACACCTGAGTACACACATGTACGCACACATCACCCCTGTTCCTTTCAAGTCCACATGGTGGCACTAGCCTCTGCAGTTCCTCCAGGAATACAGTATTGTTTTAGTTTTCTACGTTCCTAGCATAGGCACTTCTTGTGGTTTCCATATGATTTTTCTATAATGATGGCCCTCATTGCACAGGTCAAGGAATCAATATTGGGATTCTACCACCTGCTGATAGTGTTTGTTTCAATTATGCATTTCTGGGGAACAGTTATAGGATGAGTTTAGGGATCAGGTAGGCCCATATTGACATAGATCTGAGATAAAACTAATTTGATCACCTGACATCTTTAAGCCCCATACTTTGATGAATATATCAGAGTGTTGTTTGGGGTCTCCTGTAGTTAGTGTCTGTTCCGAGTCAGTGTTCAGTGCCCCTGAAACTTTTAATTATTTCCTTTTTCCCAGTGCACAGTTACCCTTGTAAAAGGTCGTAAGTCCCTTTGAAGAAGACTGGGATAAAGGTTAACAGTTTGATTGTTGGCAATATACCAGACTCCTTTCTCAAGAGAAACTATCATCCCTTCATTCAAAAGATTCTGGATCTGGAGATTCCCCTGGCTGTCCAGTGCTTAATAATCTGTGATTCCACTGCAGGGGGCATGGGTTCAAAGCCTGGTTGGGGAAATAAGATCCCACATACTGGCTAGCAAAACAAACAATGAAAAAAAAAAAAAAAAAAGCACCTCACAGATATTATTAATTAAATCTGTGACTATTCAGAGTGATAAGGGCAGGGGAAAAAAGACTTTATAAAAAAGAGAGATATTCTAGATCTGTAAACGTGTTCAAGTCTCGGGTTGATTGTTTCTATTATTCAATTTTGACTTTTGTTCAACTGACCTATAACTTATGCTTTAACTGCTCACATAGGATATCCAACTTCTATATAGTCTGTCTTCAGCTTCCTCATGTTAATAATCTGCAGTCAGACCTACAGCTGTCCTGTCTTTCGTGTTTTTGCTACAAAGCTTTCTTCCACCTCTATCTTCTAATATATGCCAAAATGCAAGCGGTGGTGGCTTACCCCTTCACTTTAGCAAGCTCTGAATAGTCTTTGCTTCTTCTCACTAGTGGGCTCTTCACTCATTTCCATAGCACTGATTTTTGAATTAATTAATCAATTAATTCAACTATTGGGTGCCATATGTTGTCAGTATTATTTGTTCCATTAAGTTTTAAGGATTCTTTTAAGAGGTGACATCTTGAGACAATATGGTACTGCAGAATTAGCAAGGAATAGCTCAGAAGGCTTGAATTGCTGTATTGCTGCCTATGGCATATCTAAGTTTGTTTCTGTGGTTCTTTGGCTCTATAGTTTTTGGCTTCATTATAAGTGCAGCGAGAACATTAGAATGACCACTCTCTAAGAATGTTCCATCTCTGGGGTGGTGCCAACTCCAACTGTAACCACCCTTGATTTCCTGATTTAAGGCTTTTCTTCTTTCTTTCTCTCTCTCTCTCTCACAGATGCATGTACATTTTTCTCTAGTTTATCTACAGTAATTCACAATATGTCCAAATAAGTATGCAATTAATAAATTTTAAAACCTACAATTATGATCAATTAGAATCTAGAAGCTGCTTCAATATGCATCCTTTTAATTAATTTGTTTGTTTGACCTCAAATGTCCCTTTTAACCCTACATCCCAAATTACATGATAAAGAATAAGTGTTCATAAATAACATGTGGATTGTTATCAAATGTTAGCTTGCCTTATGTGATTAATTTGTTCTCTTTTCACTGAGAAACTTGAAGCAAAGCATTTTTTGTGTCTTTGCTTTAATGATTTCCTAATCTCTTGCCAAAGAGCTCTGGTTTATTCTGAAATACCAAAATTCAACTAGGCTGGATCTATTTTCATATTGTTTAATTCTTCATATTTCTGAATTATAGAAATCTAAGTCAGAGTAAGATGGTCAGAAGATGCATGTGACATAGGCCAGTGTTTTTAAAACATTATAGGGCTGTCAATCCAGGAGAGTGTCTTTTGTAGTAAAAACACTACCAAGCCAGAGGCCAAAACTCTTGAGTTTGAGTTTTGTGTCTACTGCTTCTTGGCTGGTTGACCTTGAGTAAATCAATTTACACTTCTGAGTATCAGTATTCTAACAAAAAAAAGATAAGGTAACGAATGACTTAACAATAACTACCATTTTTGCTTCAGAGCATTCCTTGAAGCTGATTTAAGATAAAATGGTACATGGAAGATGTAATTTTCTCCAAGTGATGTGAATGTTAAGTGGTTGTTTCATTATCATTTTAACACAAAAAAAGGTAAATTAGATTATTTCTACCATCCTAGTGACAGGTTCACATTATTATATGAAACAATTCAATTGACGATGCAAAATTAGACATTTGAGTGAATTAGAAGACCTGATCCAGCAAAAACAAAGCTACAAAATTATATCCCAGGGCAAATTGCTAATTTTTATCTATTACAAACTTCAGATGAAAGGTTAGTCAGCACTTACTAATAGAATATTGTATTCTAGCCATGAAGTCCATCATGATTTCACATTATAAACTTAGGAATGAAAAAAGCCTATTAAAGTTTCAATAATATTTAATGGAGAAGGGTACATGAATCTAAAAACAGTTCACAAACAAACAAGCAAACAAAAAAAGTGTTATAATCAATAACCAAGGGATGCACAATTTTTATATCAATGTTGCAAACTTAAAGGAGAGAGAACATGTATGAACACAGATAACAGGAGCAATTAGGAAGGTCTGAGGACGGATTTAATTTTAAGAACACCAGTTATAAATAGTTAAATACCCTCAATAGCCAAAAAATGCATGACTTTCATAATAAGAATCAGTTTGCATGTTGTGTGTGTGTCTGCTATTTTTCTTAGCAGCTATTATACAATCATAATTAAGTATAATTTAACTGAAATTCAGAGTTGAGGAACTTTAGCACTTTTGGGCAACAAACAGTGTATGAAATCCGAAACACAAAGTTGAATGATCCAATAGTAATTAAATGGAAGTAGAGAAAAAGATTAAAAAGAAGAATCTATTTAATATTAAGAAAATATTTTCAATTTTGTTTCTTTTGTGGTTAAAATAAAAACTTTTTCTTTCTAAAATAGTGTTTGAAATTTTTTTTTCCCAATTTTTGTTGTTTTCTAATAATTTGATTGCATTTTTGCCTATGTCAGAGACAGCAGCAACATAGCATGACTGACACTTATTGTGGATTTTCCCACTTTTTAATCAGTTGTTTACCTGTATTTCAGTAAGTCATTAACTATCATTCCTTTATCGTATGATATACAGTGTCATAAAATGTCAGGATATATTTATATTATGTGTGTGTGTGTGTGTGTGTGTGTGTGTGTGTGTGTGTGTGTGTGAGCCATGAGCCATACCTTTGAGTTTGAAACCAATTCTCCTATGTCAAATGACTTTGAGAATTTTATGAGATACCTTGGGCCACTAATTCAGTTTCCACTTATGTGTCATGAAAGCATAGCAATTTGTTCCAAAAAGGCAAATTTATGAATAATTTCTAACGCTGGCTCCTTCAAGAGATATGGACAAATTGAGACATAAATAGGGTCTTCAGACCACAGCTCTTTTATTTCATGGCTGTCTAATTTTTTAGCATAACTCACAAAACTCTTGGTAGATACAAATGATACATTTTCAGAAGGTGCACCAGTTTAGTTTAGTTTTTATCAGGACCAGGGGCACAGTTCCCGTCCTGTTTTCATTGTAAGCACACATCTTAGTTGCAGAAAATAAATACCTAAAAGAGTCAAAGAAAATAGGTTCTTTCTTTCCAGAATGAAAACTCAGCTTCTTTGGAACACAGATATGCCCACAGTAGGTTATTATTAATTTTTAATGATGTCAAAATAAGAGAGAAGATATTTTTTAATAAAAAGTCAGGAAGTATTTTTGTTTTTGACTTTTGTGGTTGTAATTTCAAAGTAAAAAAAAAAATCACATTACTATAAAGAATATAGATAATCAACAAGGACCTACTTACTGTATAGCACAGAAAACTATACTCAATATTCTGTAACAACCTATATGGGAAAAGAATTTGAATAAGAATGAATATATGTATATATATAATGAAATTACTTTGTTATAATCTGAAACTAGCACGACATTGAAACTCAACTCTATTCCAATATGAAATAAAAGTTTGGGAACTCATGTACACTCGTGGTGGATTCATGTCAATGTATGGCAGAAACAATACAGTATTGTAAAGTAAAATAAAGAAAAAATAAAAATTTTAAAATAAAATAAAATAAAATGATAAAAACATAAAATAGCAATCTCCCAAAATATATTCTTTCAAGTGTGATATATATCATTCAAAGCCCAAGACTGAATTTATTTCATGTGAATTAATAAATAAAAGTGTTCTCAATATCTGCATTGTGAAAGACTATGGATCACTTCTTTGTAAATAGACTTAAGTAGAGAACCGTCATCAATAGGCAGGATGCTCTTATGAAGTAATGTCATTTGTTATTCATTTCTTGAAACATTTGTTTGCTTTTGTAAAGCTGATATTTGAATGGTTTAAACCAGTTTTTGTAACAGACCACGTTTCTAGGTGTCAAATGAAATCCCTTCACCTCTCTTGCAGCCATTAAATGGGTAGTAAATTAACAATTATCTGAACTGACCATGTCTGAACATAGAAATGTCTATTGCATGTAGACTGCTTTTGGGTGTGCCATCTCTCATAAACATCCTTATGAGAATCTCTTGGACTTTATGCATGTATTCAGGTCCTTCCATTGTCAGAGTCTTGTCACAGAAAGATGAATTCTGATCCATTCTTCACTCACCTAACTGAAATCTATAGTCTCACTTAGATATTATCAGCTCTAGATCTCAAAGTAATTGTTCCCTAGTTGTTCTTGATTATAGAAATATTATAGGTGGAAATGGAAATGCATTTCTACTCAGATTCAAGGATTAGATGATTTCTTCCAGTCTCCATTGCCAAAGTCTTTGTCAAAACTACAAATTTGTTGATAAAACATTGTTCTTATCATTCTCATCATGCACTTTCTCCTTAGACCCGGATGAGTGACTGAATGAAAGTGTGAATGAACAAACACTGTACATAACATGTGCCAAGTATTGTGCTAAGCATTTTCATGGGTTAGAACATTTTGTGATTTCAGGGATATTTTCTGTGTAAGAGTTGTTCACACAGTGTTAAGTGTTTGCCAGTGTGATCCATGTTGCAAAATCCTTGATTTTATATTTCATTTAAATTAAAGAAGAAAAGAAATGGCTTATATATATATTTTTTTACCCAAAGCCTATTGTATTATTTTTTAATATAAATTTATTTATTTTCATTGGAGATTAATTACTTTACAATATTGTATTGGTTTTGCCATGCATCAACATGAATCCGCCACAGTACAGAAACACATCATTTAAAGAATGAAACTAGAACACTTTCTAACACCATTCACAAAAATAAACTCAAAATAGATTAAAGATCTAAATGTAAGACCAGAAACTATAAAACTCCTAGAGGAGAACATAGGCAAAACACTCTCCGACATATATCACAGCAGGATCCTATATGACCCACCTCCAAGAATTCTGGAAATAAAAGCAAAAATAAATAATGGGATCTAATTAAAATTAAAAGCTTCTGCACAACAAAAGAAACTATAAGCAAGGTGAAAAATAGCCTTCGGAATGGGAGAAAATAAAAGCAAATGAAGCAACTGACAACTAATCTCAAAAATATACAAGCAATTTATGTAGCTCAATTCCAGAAAACTAAATGACCCAATCAAAAAATGGGCCAAAGAACTAAATAGACATTTCTCCAAAGAAGACATACAGATTGCTAACAAACACATGAAAAGATGCTCAACATCATTCATTATCAGAGAAATGCAAATCAAGACCACAATGAGTTACCATTTCACACCAGTCAGAATGACTGTGATCCAAAAGTCTACAAGCAATAAATGCTGGCGAGGTTGTGAAGAAAAGGGAACCCTCTTACACTGTTGGTGGGAATGCAAACTAGTACAGCCACTATGGGGAACAGTGTGGCGATTCCATAAAAAAACTGGAAATTGAACTGCCTTATGACCCAGCAATCCCACTGCTGGGCATACACACTGAGGAAACCAGAGTTGAAAGAGACACGTGTACCTCAATGTTCATCGCAGCACTATTTATAATAGCCAGGACATGGAAGCAACCTAGATGTCCATCAGCAGACGAATGATAAGAAAGCCGTGGTGCATATACACAATGGAGTATTACTCAGCCATTAAAAAGAATACATTTGAATCAATTCTAATGAGGTGGATGAAACTGGAGCCAATTATACAGAGTAAAGTAAGCCAGAAAGAAAAACACCAATACAGTATACTAACACATACATATGGAATTCAGAAAGATGGTAACGATAACCCTGTATGTGAGACAGCAAAAGAGACACAAATGTATAGAACAGTCTTTTGGACTCTGTGGGAGAGGGAGAGGGTGGGATGATTTGGGAGAATGGCATTGAAACATGTATACTATCATGTAAGAAACGAATCATCAGTCTAGGTTCGATACAGGATATAGGATGCTTGGGGCTGGTGCACAGGGATGATCCAGAGAGATGATATGGGGTGGGAGGTGGAAGGGGGGTTCAGGATTGGGAACTCATGTACACCCATGGTGGATCCATGTCAATGTATGGCGAAACCAATACAGTGTTGTAAAGTAAAATAATAAAAAATAAGTAAGCCAAGGAATGGCTTATATTTTAAATGATGTGTTTCTGTATAATACTAACAGCTATAGCTGTAGTTAATAATAAAGCATCTTGAAAAATGTCAAATAAATATTTGATTTCTGATGCAACTTTAACAAAAATATCTAATTTAGAAATCTGAATAATCTTATTTTTCTATTATCATTTTATATAATTAAAAGTAAATATTTTGTAGAAGAAAGACATAAATGTATTTCTCTTAAGATTTGGTTTCAGATAGTTGATTCCTTAACTAAACTATATTTCTGATCCTAGCTCTTCCCTCTCTTTACTAGCTTACCTCCTACTCTTCCTGGAGTATACCCCACTGAGTTTTCTTATACATTTTGCCTAAAGTGGGGCAACATTCTGGCAGCTGTTAATATCTTAGATTTAGGAAGTCACACAATTTCTATTCATCTGATACTTATCTTTTTTCTTCTATGTTTTATAGCCTGTAAATTGAGTAAAGAGTAGAGTATGAAATCTATTAAAGTTTGAAATGATTATTATATAAATTATGTGTTAGTCTCTTAGTCATGTTCAAACTTTTTTCAAGCCCATGGACTGTAGCCTCTGCCATGGATTTCTTCAGGCAAGAATACAGTAGTGGATTAAATATGAATATTATATAACCATCTCTGAAAAATAGAGTAAATAAAGAGCAGTACAGCATAATGATTGAGCATGTGGCCTTTAGCACAAAGCCACTGGAGTTTAAATTTGAGTTCAGTCCCATTAGTCTCTTAACCCAGGATCAGATATTTAATACTAAATTTAATGAGATTAGAAAATAAAACCTTAAGAACAATAAATAATAATAGTAATAATATCAAAGACATATCATATTTACGCATTCATTTTTTCAGTCAATATTTTCATAAATTACCATTAAACTGTTTCAGAGGGTTCATGTTCAAGTGTATTCTCACCATTAGTTGACCAGTGAACATCAAGCAGAGGGCAATATTTTTAAATGGATCAGAATTTGATCAAAAAATACCTCAATTTATAGGAAATACAGAAAATTAAGGACTTGTTGAACTTCACCACATGGCTAAAATCATTGAAATCCAACTTCAAACATGTTTACATGACAATCCACTTTCCTCTAAAAAGAAATTACAAGTAAAGAAAACAGCAAGAGAAGAGAGAGAGAGAGAATTCTATACTCAGAAATACTTCTTGAATCTACTACTAGAAGATAAGTTTTATCAATCAAAATAAGTACTGAGGGCACTTCAGTTGTGTCCGACTCTTTGAGACCCATGGACTATAGTCTGCCAGACTCCTCTGTCCGTGGAATTCTCTAGGCAAGAGTACCGCAGCAGGTTGCCATGTCCTCCTGCAGGGCATCTTCCTAACCCTGTGACTTCCCAACCCCACATCTCTTATGTCTCCTGCATTGCAGGCAGATTCTTTACCATCTGAGGAAATAGGGAAGCCCTATATGGAATAAACACACATATATATATATATACACTATAATGCTTTATATTTCAAATTTTAAATTAACTCAGAAACAATTAACATTTCTCTATCTGGTTTATCAACTTTTATGAATATCATTTGACACCCCCTAAATAATGAACTTATAGTTCAATATACTGTTGTGCTAAGTCACTTCAGTCGTGTCTGACTTTTTGTCACCCTATGGAATGTAGCCTGCCAGGTGCCTCTGTCCTTGGGGATTCTCCAGGCAAGAATACTGACATAGGTAGCCTTTCCCTTCTCCATGGGATCTTTCCAACGGAAGGATTGAACCCAGGTCTCCTGCATTGCAGGCAGATTCTTTACCAGCTGAGCCACAAAGGAAGCAAAAGAATACTGGAGTGGGTATCCTATCCCTTCTCCACCAGATCTTCCTGACCCAGAAATTGAACTGGGTTCTCCTGCATTGCAGGAAGATTCTTTACAACAGCTATTTGGGAAGTCCCAAAAGTATATATGTATGTATGTACATACCATTTAGGGCCTTTCTGGTAGCTCAGACAGTGAAGAGTTTGCCTGAAATGTAGGACACCTGGATTTGTTACTTGTGTCAGGAAATCCCTTGGAGAAGGGAATGGCTACCCACTTCAGTATTTTCGCATGGAGAATTCCATGAAAAGAGGAGCCTGGTGGGTTACAGTTCATGTAGTCACAAAGAGTCAGGCAGGACTGAGTAACTAACATTATCACTCCACTTTCATATACTATGTATTCATATATGTACTCATTTTCATATACATATATATACATTCATCTTGCAGAAAAAGAACTATAGGAAAAAACCTAAATTAATATAATTGTAACATGAAACATCAATATATGCAAATTAATTTCACTCACTCATTTTAAAAATTCGTTTTCAGCAAGTCTCACAAAAGAAGAAGTTTCCACCACATGCTGTATGTAAAATAAATATGCGACCCTGTGGACTGTAACCCACTAGATTTCTCCGTCCATGGGATTCTTCAGGCAAGAATACTGGAGTGGATTGACCATTTCCTTCTCCAGGGGATCTTCCCGACCCAGGGATCGAACCTGGGTCTCCCGCATTGGAGGCAGACGCTTTAACCTCTGAGCCACCAGGGAAGCCCCATTTAAAGCATGGTGAGTTAAAAATAAAAATTAAAAAAAAAAAAAAAAAACTTTCCAGGAAAATAGAAGCAAAGAGAGGAGAGCAAGGCTGATTTTAAACATAATAGAAGTTCAGCCCCAAAGCAGTGAATGTGGTAAAGGACACTTTCCATTAGAAAATCTGCAGTACAAAATGTAGCTACAATTTTTATATATTCAGGCATGCAATAACCTACTACCTTTGTGAGTAAAAACTGTATGATAGGTAAGTAGACATCAAATCACATTAATGATAGAACACCTTAATATTGCAGTCTCATTACAAAAGAGCTCAGAAGGACAATAAAAGACAATGGAAGAGGTAGAGATCATATGGATATATTGCAACCTCTATATGTACTACTTAAGTGCCCATGGTAGTATCACTAAATTTGATTGTGTGTTATGTAACAAATAAAACATCAAGAATATCCATAACATATAAATATTACAAAGAACACTCCTGGACATAATGCAATAAAACTGGAAATTACTAATAAAAACAAAAGGGACAAAAGCCCTCCACCTGGAAATTGAAATATTTTCTAAACTGTCCTTGAGTTAAAGAGGAAATATGAACTTAAATGCCAGAATTGAAAAAAAAAAAAGCATAGTGGCAATAGAAATACTTTGTATTAGAGTATACAAGATATAGCTAAAGCAGTGTGCTTGCATGTTAAGTTGTTTGTCATGTATGACTCTTTTCATCCCTATGGACTGTAGCTCACTAAGCTCTTCTGTCCATGGAATTCTCTAGGCAAGAATACTGAAGTGGGTTGCCATGCCCCTCCTCTAATTAGCACTAAGCATTTTTATAAGAATAAATGAAAGAATAAAAATAAATTACTTACATTTCCAGTTCAGGAAACTAGACAAAGCAAAGTAAATAAAAAGAATATACACAAAAATAGATGATGAGAGAAAAGCAGAAATATACAAGATATACAGTATTTTAAAAGTGTAGGATGTTAATTAATTATACACATCTTTGTGATAAAGTAATGAACAATCTACTCATTACACTGACAAAGTAAAAAGAAAAAAAGAAGAAATTACAAATTGGCATCCAGTCCCAACACTTCATTGCAAATAGATGGAGAAAAAATAGAAACAGTGACAGATTTTATTTTCTTGGGTTCCAAAATCACTGTGGACAATGAACACAACCATGAACCTAAAACACTCTTGCTCCTTAGAAGGAAAACAATGACAAACCTAGATAGCAAATTCAAAGGTAGAGACATCACTTTGCCCACAAAGGTCTGTATAGTTAACCTATGATTTTTCCATAGTCATGTACAGACGTGAGAGTTAGAACATAAAGAAGGATGAGTGCCAAAGAACTGACGCTTTCAAAATGTGGTGCTGGAGAAGACTCTTGAGTACCTTGGACAGCAAGGAGATCAAACCAGTCGATCCTGAAGGAAATCAACCCTTAGTATTCCTAGGAAGGACTGATGCTACAGCTACAACTCTAATACTTTGGCCACCTGATGAGATGAGCTGACTCATCGGAAAAGATCCAGATGCTGGGAAAATTGAGGGTAGGAGGAGAAGGGGGAGACAGAGGTTAAGATGGTTTGATGTGATCACCAACTCAATAGATGTGAGTTTGAACAAACTCCAGGAGATAGTGAAGGAGAGGGAAGCCTGGTGTACTGCAATCCATGGGTTTGCAAGGAGTCAGACACGACATAGCAACTGAAAAACAGCAAATATACAAGGTAAGAAATGAGAAGAAACTAACAACAGAAATAAAAGATATTTTTGAAAACCATAAGGCAAATTGACATACTTCTATGCAAAAATATCTGGAAAAATAAAAATGTATAATTGACAAGGTATATACAGATTTCCAAAGTTGACCCCATTAGAGTTGGTAAGTTTATACTAACCAATTTATAAAGAGGATGTCTATCAAACCTTCCATGACTAGATAGTATGCTATCTAGTATAACATATAGATACTAGTATATAGTTTATAGGTAGATAGATAGATAGTATATATCTATAATATATAGATACTAGTATAAATTACTTCAGGGAATTGATAAAGAATGCATTTATTTATGTTCCAATACATATAGGAATGATAGTGTGGATAATGATGAAGTCAGTTACCAACATCAACAAAACGGAAAAGAAAAATCATCCAGTATGTGAGGCTGCACAAAACAGAACTTAAACTGTGACAATGAACCTAAGTATGTAGCGAGTAAATTCTTCATTACTTTTTCACAGAAAATATGAATATAATTAATTAACATACTGTGTTTTTAAAATGCTATATATCTTGCAATTTATGTGTCCAGTAGGGTTGAAAAAATGCATAAATTATAATGAGAGCCATTTCTCAGATTTGGACAAAAATAAGAATGATGGATGACTAAACCAAATCTGTAGTTTTGTTTTGAAATCAGAGGTATCAGTATGAACTCATGGTTTTATATATATATATATATATATATATATATATATATATATATAAATCAATATAAGTGTTTATGTGTGATTGGTATATATGAAGATATAGTAAAAATATATATTCTACCTTTGTCCATGGCAGGGTAAAATATAAACAAGCGGTGAGCATACCTGCAGTTAGTTGGATCTTGGTTTCTGAACACCATTTCTCTTTAAAAGAGACCAGAGCTCCTAGAAGAACTGGGGTTGGAAAAAAAATGAGAAGAGCCTAAAATAACTTGTTGTGTCAGAAAGTAAAGAGATACTGAAAAATGTATGAGAGAAAGTCAATACAAAGAAAAAATCTGAAGATGTGCCAAATACTTATATCTGCAATGATTTGCCAATTAAATAATTAATGAACTATTGGGCTAGAATCCCTAAAGTAAAATGAATATTCATAAGTCACTGCTGATACAAATAAATAATTGAATGAAAAACATAATAAAGGCTAAAGGAAAAGCTTTTTTATAGAAAAGTTTCAATTAATTTTTTAAAAAGTGAAGAAAACAAACTCCCCATTAAGCCAATAATACAGTTAATAATTTTTGCAGAAAAGATCCTTATTTACTAAAGAATGAAAAAAATAGTAGATAGGAACTTAAAGGTTTCAAAGTATCCGTCCCCATGATATTGATTAATTCAAAAGGGAAAAATCCTTGAGAATTTGCTGGTGGTTCAGTGGTTAGGACTCTGCAGGGGACTGGGGTTCCATCCCTGGTCAGAGAACTAAGAACCTGAAGGGTACAGCAAAAAAATACAGACAAAGGGAGGAAATTGTGATCTTACTGTGTATGGAACCAGGCAAAAATCAATGTAAGTGATGAAAGTTAACGTCAGTTCAGCAATAAGACATATCCACATCATCACCTGTCTCTGACATGATTCTGAACCTTCAGGCATGTGATTTTTTTTTCCCGGCAAGAAAATAATTTAATAGTCACATACTTCCCTCGTGTCTCAGATGGTAAAGCGTCTTTCTGCAATGTGGGAGACCAGGGTTCGAGCCCTGGGTTAGGAAGATCCCCTAGAAAAGGAAATGGCAATCCACTCCAGTAGTATTGCCTGGAAAATCCCATGGACAGAGGAGCCTGGTAGGCTACAGTCCATGGGGTCGCAAAGAGTCGGGCATGACTGAGCGACTTCACTTTAACAAATTAAGAAGCATTGGAAAGCCAGTCTAGACTGGAGTGGCAGCTAAACTTGTCCTCCAGCTCTACTATCCTCATCACGGGGCTTTTGGGCTCAAAGTACCTGCAGACATCATGTCTTCAATCAGAAAGAAGAAACTAAAGGCCAAAATTTCCTACAAGTCTTGCTTTCCCAGAAGATCTTCCATCAGTGCTTGATTCTCTAAGTGAAAATGCATCAGAATGATTAGTTATTGATATATTCAGGTAAGCAAGTTACCCTCAACAAAGAGGGTACCAAGAGCAGTCCTCAGAACCAAAGTATACACCCAAGCCATCTTCCTCCTCTGGAGACTGAAGCCAGTGCCTGGACTGGTCATTCACTCAGGTCTGGTGTGTGTGAGATGGAAAGTGTTGGAGAAGGCATGGCCCCTTTTCCCCAGAACCTGCCCCTATCCTTTGTCTTCACTGTGCCCACACTTAGTCATGCTTTGAGGAATTCAGGTTGAAAGAGGGTGCTTTCTGGGTTCCATGTGAACATGCCTAATGCCTTTAAAAAAAGAGAAAAGATCAAGTTCTCTTTGAAATTACTAGAAATTGGCTCCCTTTGGACTGATCATCCCATGTGTGGGAGATCACCCCACAGATGGGTCCTGACCATACCCACAGTGCACCCTATCTGGCAAGTGTGAATCATGGCAGCCTGACAGACCAGTTCACAGAGTAGGCAACCTGTACAATCACCCAGCACAGCTGCAGCCCTTGAAAGACAAAACAAACTACATGAACAATTTGACAGAGCTGCAATTCAATGGGAAATTTAAGCATGCATAACTCCTAGAATCTCATAGATCAAATGGAGGATTTGTGTAACACAATTATTTAAATGGTGCAACACATGTGAGTCTGTGCCCCCTTCCTCTGCCTCAATACCAACTACTTAGAGTAGCTGGCATTAACCATGCGTCAAGTGTATTTTGTTGGGGTCTTGTTTGTGCTAACATACCAAAACAAAAGTTAGATACAGTAGGAATTAGCAGTTTTGAAGAGAAATCTGTTAAGTGAATAGAGAAGAATGGAAGTGCAGAGGGAAAGGAAAGAAGAAACGCTAAATGAAAGAGTATTTGAATACAGAATTTAAGAAATGTCAAATATGAATTTATAGATTGTCTAACTCTGGAGTTTTTTTATTCAAATTCCTCCTCCTATGCCTCTAGCAAATTGACAACGTCTTCTATGCCTTACTGCTTAACTGAGTACTTTCAAATGATGTACAAGATACTTGACCTAAGTATCCCATAAGATAATACATTTTATGCAAATTTTAGAATCCCAAAGAAGTATAGGGACTTCTTTAGACCATAGAATTAAGATGTGGAACAGACTTATCTAGACTCCATGGGACAAGAAAATAGCAGATGACCTTCCTTTTCCACATATAGTTAAAAGTTTATATATATAAATGCATACTTGGACTTATATACGCATGTGATTGGTGTCCGTGTGTGTATGATTACATCTATAAATGAACGTATGGCTGTGGACCATTAACATTTCGATGAGAATCCTTACCCTTGTCAAACATCAGACTTGTGGAAATAAGGATCACCCAGATGAGGACAAAGAAAACTTTTTTTTTTTTTTCTTCAAAATTAGAGACATGAGAAAGCTTTTTAGTGGAAAAAAAGAGAAGGCTTTGGATAAATATTATTTGATTGGACACTGTTGGCATCAGAAAATTGAAGGTGGGCTAGCTATAGTTAGAGGAGCACTTTTGACTTTGTCTGGATGACAGTAGTTGAAAGTGTGAAAGGGGGTGCAGAATTATAAAAGCTGTTAGTTATTGATCAAGTTTTGGCTATTTTAGATGATCATTATAAAAATTGTTGGTCAGGGTTCTATTTTTTTTTACTATGACATGGCCATGTCTAAGTGTATATTCAGTCATTCAAATTGTTAAAAAAACAACTCTATACACTTTGAGCAGATGAAATGTAGACTAAACTCTATGCATAATGTATTAATAAAAGAATATATACATGAATAAAGAAAAATAAACAATAGACACATCACCCCTAAAAATACTAAACACACAAATGCCTTTGAGATTAGTCACCCAACAGAAAAAAAAAGAATTGGTATAATAACTAACACAAATATTTAACTCAAAAATAAAGTAAAAAATACTGTACCTATGTTAAAAATGAATTTAATGCTCAATTATAAAAGATGATGTACAATAATCAGAGAAAGGAGAAATTGATATAAATGAACTCATAAGTAAATACATAAAATAACAGCAGCATATGGATAAAATAAAGCTACTCTGATTTTTAATAAATTAATAATATGTATTCATTGCAACACTAACCAAGAATAACAGAATAAATTAAAATAAACATAATCAGGAGGAGGGTGACTATAAAAATACTATTACATTCCACTGGATATTGAATAAAAATGCAATTGATCTTGAGTAAATAATTACAATGTATGACAAAAAATCCATGTGAAAATCACCTTTTAGAGAAAAATGTTAATAAATACCCAAATCAAAAAAATAAATCTTTCAATGATTAATAAACATGGGAAGCAAGAAGTGTTGAAATTTTAACCTTTAAAATTACCCCCGGCTACATGGATTAATTTTTAAAAACTGTGGAGAATTCAGTTAAGAGAATAATTATAATATTATTCAGTATGTATTTTATAATAGAAACATTATTTTAAATTTTTTGACATAATTATATTAGTGTGACATAACCTAACACCAAACATGTTAAAAAATATAGATGCACACAGATGTATACAAATACACAGAAATCTATAGACCAAGATTGGCAAACTACAGCCAGAGAGCCTGTCCAATTTTTCTGCTATTTTAATGAGTCAGGTCTTCTTGAAAAGTGGCCACACGGATTCACCTGAAATGTCTGTTGGCAGTTGACTACCTGCATCTCAGATTTCTGGAGTAGCAAAGACTAAAGTATTTATTACTTGGCCTTTTTTGATTAAAAAAAAAAAATGTAGACCTCTGCTATATACCAATCTCTCATGGAATCGGATATATAGGTACAATCAAGTAATATAGCAATACAATACAACTCACATTGTAGCAATACAACTCACAAATAGCAAAGCAACTCACATATAGCAATACAGTACAACTTACATTAAAAATAAAATGATTCTGATCAAATAAAATTAATTATATGAATGCAAAGATATTTAAATATTTCCTTATTTGAAGATGAGACACAATTGTATTTTTCCCTTCCATCTTTGCTATAGAAAGATTCATTTTAATAGCGGTTTTGTGGATTGACATAGGTGTTATGACTTGACCCAGAATTAAGTTATTCTTTCTAATCTGCAACCCTCTTACACCTTATTCCCACAACCACTACATCAACTCCACCATTCTGCTAGGGATGAAGTTTGCACAGATAAACTCAGCTGGTGCAGAAACAGTATATGTGCTTGAGAATAAAATTCTTCAAAAGAGACTAAAGAAGAGGCTCACTCATTCATGCCCAAGACTTTCTCCCAGTTTTAGAAATCCTGTAATTTAATATCTTTCAATTGCATAAAACAAGAATCTAGGAATGAGAAAGTTCCTACTTACAAAGCAGGATAAAATGACTAGTGTAAAAGAATGGTTCCTCTGTATGTAACAATACAATGATATACTATTCGGCCTTTAGAAGGGAGGAAATCCCGTCACATGCTTCAACAGGAATGAATCTAGAGGACATTATGCTAAGTGAAATAAACCAACTACCAAAGGACAAATATGGTATGATTCTACTAACAAAGTATCCAAGGAGTCATACTCATTGAAACAGAAACAAAACAGTGGTTATCAGTGGCTATGGGAATGGAGATGTGGGGAAATGATCATTAATAGATATTAAGACTGAGTTTTACAAGATAAGAACAGTTCTGGAGGTTGCAAAACAATGTGAATATCCTTAGCATTACTGAAATAATACACTTAAAAATCATTAAGATGGTAAATTTTATATAGTGTGTTTTATTACAATTTTTTTAAAACAGGAGATAATAAACAGTTCTCAAAAAAAGAAATATACAATGCAATTATATTTAATATTTGTAAAAGGTATTCTCAATACTTTAGTCAAGGACAAATAAAGTTAATGAAAATTTAGCACACATTCTTAAATTAAAAATTTTTTTAATAATGTAGAAAAATAAAAGTAAAATCAACAAATATTAACTATTAAAATCTGTAAACATTAACTGTAATATTCTTGAGTAGTATTTACCAGAATATGTTTTAAGGACAAAAATAAATAAATAAATAAATTCCTAAAGACCAAATTTAAACGTATTATTTTTCTAAAGTAAGTTTTAAAAAGACTCTAAACGGTGTGTAGTGCTTATGGATTTGCAATGTACTTTAGTATATTGAAAGCTTTGCCATGTTTAAGTCATATATTCATTAAATGTTTTACTTAGAAATTCCCAAACATATTTGACAAGATATATTTTAATTCACTATTCATTATCCTACTGTTGAAATGCTGAAAGAAAAAAAAAAAAACAAACACAGTTTTTAAAGGAAAGCATCTATCTTTGATTAATAAAAGGCACATTGTGTATAAGTATGTGCCTGCTCAGTCCCTCAGTCCTGTCGGACTCTTTGCGAGCCCCGGAACTGTAGCGCCCCCTAGCCTCCTTTGTCTATGGGATTTGTAGGCAGGAATACTGGAACAGGTTGCTGTTTCCTTCTCCAGGGGATCTTCTTGACTCTCTGTGATCAAATCCATGTCTCTTGCATCTCCTGCATTGGCAAGCAGATTCTTTACCACTGCACCACTTGGAAAGTTGTGTATGAGTATACCACTGTATATAAAGAAACAAAATAAAGTAACATATTAACACTTTAAGTAAAACTGTGAAGGACCTCTGAAAAAAATCTCCACATTTCTTCAGATATTCCCTGAGAGAATACTTAATATAAAGTTGAAATAGTCAATTTTCACAGATAGGAATATCTGTTCTATTAAATCTGTCAATAGTGTCCAAGTTCATTCATATATTTATATTATTTGTTTCAGAAGAAATGGATAATTTAACAGTTAAGATTTTATCAGATTGATTATAAATTTTCTCTGGAAAGAAGCTAACACATGAAAATTGTCAAGATTTGCAACATGAAGGAGAAAAGATAAGAGCATTTTAAAAAATTAACATCCAAGAGGCCTGATCAGAGTAGTCTCAGTTTTAGTTGTATAGAAACCTTAAAAAATCTTGGTTTTCAACTCTTTCTTGAATTCTATGAGCCAGTAAACACAATAACTTCTAACGCTATTTCAAACTGCAGTTTTATTAGTTACAGCCAATATCATCTATATTAATTATTTACTGATACAAAGCAAATGACTCGAAACCTTAACAACTAGAAACATCAATTTTTATCTTACTTTCTGCAGGTCAGGAGTTTAGGATCAGCTGACCTGGATGCTTCTGCTTCAGTCTCCTTCACAAGGCAGACTTCAAGGTGTGGACCAGGGATGAAGTCATCTCAAGGCTGGACTGGGAGAGGATCATTTCCAAGGTCCTTCATAAAACTGCTGGAAGCTGGGTTTGGTGGGATATAGGTAACAAGAAAATATAAGGTAGATATTTTACTACCATGCAGATTATGGGACAATGCAAAATACTTTAGCTCCCATAGTGACCATAAAATAAACTGAGGCAAAATCAAACACAGATTTTTAAAAATAGAACCAAAAGCACTGGATGAAAGGAAATCTTAAATGAATTGAATACCATAGAGATTTTGCCCCCAGTGTTTGAGGAGACAATGTTGACAGCAGCTGTAACTGAGAAGGGGCTACTCCTCTGGGTTCTGGAAGCCTCCTCTAGGGGAGTTTGCTAACAAAGTGAGGTCAAGTATCCCAGGCCAGTGACAGAAGTATAGGTTGGCATGACAGTTTTGAGTGTGGAAGTGCCCTAAAGAAAAATTTGATTGGATGGCATGGCATTTCCCCCATGTATCCTGCCTCGGATTTGCCCAAAAACAAAGCACCAGTGGAGGAAAATCTATCAAAGAGAAAGTTCAAAAAGATCTAAAACTATTTAATCTGAAATACTGACAAAAGTCATAAAGGCATTGTCTAGAGCTCCTGATGGTCAGCTTATGTGCTCAGTGGTTTCAGTCATTTCCAACTCTTTGAGACCCTTTGAACTGTATAGTCCACCAGGCTCCTCTGTCTATGAGATTCTCCAGGCAAGAATACTGGAGTAGGTTGCTAAACCCTCCTCCAGAGGCTCTTTCTGACCTAGGGATCAAACTCACATCTCGTGCATCTTCTGCATTACAGGCAGATTCTTTATAGTTGAGCCACCAGGGAAGCCCAAGAGTTAGCTTAATCACAGGTCAATTTAATCTAATCAAGTTGATTCAACCTCAAGTTAATAATATAATAAAGTGTGATCCAGTTTCAGATTAACTTAATTCTAGAAGGAAGTAACCCATCTTCCTAAACACCAAATTCAAGAAAATGATGTCAACTAAGCTAAACAAAACAAAAACTTTCACAGTACTCTGCTGCTGCTGCTAAGTCACTTCATTCGTGTCTGACTCTGCGCGACCCCATAGACAGCAGCCCACCAGGCTCCCCCGTTCCTGGGATTCTCCAGGCAAAAACACTGGAGTGGGTTGCCATTTCCTTCTCCAATGCATGAAAGTGAAAAGTGAAAGTGAAGTCGCTCAGTTGTGTCCGACTCTTAGCGACCTCATGGACTGCAGCCTACCAGGCTCCTCCATCCATGGCCTTTTCTAGGCAACAGTACTAGAGTGGGCTGCCACTGCTTTCTCAGCACAGTACTGTAAATACCTAGAAAATTGTAAGAAAATCTAGAAGCTTTAACTCTTTTCTAAAGAAAACAATGCAAATAGAACTAAATTATCAAATGACTCAAGCTTTGGAATTAACAGATAGAAGCTTTAAAACTATTTTTATAGACATTAAATAATTCTTAGGAAAAGAGTTTAATAAGGGAATGCATAAGATAGTTCTGGAGAGATGTGGAAATCCTAAAATTAAAGATAGTAATTGGAAATTTGATAATCGGAAATAAGTTTTCTTTAATTTAAAATATGCATGAAATGGATTTAACAGTAGGATGAACATTACTGAAAATTTAAAATGTAAATTGGAGGAATGCATAAGTATAAATTATTTAAAATGAAGGAAGATATTTTGGAGAAGAAAAGAATTATAACCTTCGTAACTTTGGGGGTAATATCATATATTCTAAAATACACATTATTGTAAAAATATATGGAAAAGAAAGTGGGAATAGAGCAAAAATCATGGAGGATATCAGCCAATATATTTCAAATATGCATAATATTAATTTATAGGCTGAAGAATATTAACCATCTCCAAGCAGCAAAAGGAAAAATCAGATTTTCATGAGTGAGCAAGACTGAAAACAAGGGAGAGTTGGAGAGTTAGAGATAACACATGCTTAATTATATCAAAGATAAACTGCTAAACAATAATAAAGAAAAATCTGTTATGTGACCAGAGGGGCGGAACCACATACAATTTTACCTATAGGAAAACAATTTAAATACAACTCTCTTTTAATGAAACAGACATATGCAGAAAATAGTGGCTAGACATCTGTAGATGCTGATAGAAAAAAAATGATATAAACATGTCAGTCTATAAAGTTGATATCCAGAACAATTACCCTTTAAAAATGAAGGCAAGCATAAATTTTTCAGAAAAATAAAAGATGCTGGTTTTGTTATCACAGATACATTCTAGTAGAAATGCATAAGGATATACTTCTATAGGTAAATGATACTATTTAAAAACTCAGATCTATAGCAACTACAATTAATAGTAAATATGTAAGTAAATACAAGGGGCTTCCCTGGCAGGTCAGTGGTAAAGACTCTGCCTGCCAAGACAGGTTTGATACCTGGGTAGGGAAGATCCCCTGGAGAAGGAAATGGCAGCCCACTCTAATATTCTTGCCTGGCAAATTCTATGGACAGAGGAGCCCGGTGGGCTACACTCCATGGAGTTTCAAAAGAGTCAGACATGACTGAGCAAGAAACAGTATACATACACACACACATACATTTGCTAAATGACTCTTTAGTGAGATCAGCTTAGGAAGCGACCTGAGCTAATAATTACTTTTGTTAAGAAAGAAAGGGTGGGAGGAGGAAGAAAGGAAGGAATGGAAGAAGAAAATAAAGCTGCTGCTGCTGCTGCTAAGTCGCTTCAGTCGTGTCTAACTCTGTGCGACCCCATAGACGGCATCCCATCAGGCTCCACTCTCCCTGGGATTCTCCAGGCAAGAACACTGGAGTGGGTTGCCATTTCCTTCTCCAATGCATGAAAGTGAAAAGTGATAGTGAAGTCGCTCAGTTGTGTCCAACTCTTAGCAAGGATAGGAGAAATCTGATACTAGAAAGTGTTTCATTAAATATACAAGTCTCTGATTTATAAAAGTGAAAATGTCATAAATTTTCCTTGCTAAAGCTGCACTTTGGAAACTTGCACAATTTGGGTCAGCCAGCACTTGTCCCATGTTGTGAGGAAGGATGAAGGGGCATGTGAGAAGTTCAACAAGGGTTTGTTTTGTGCCAAGGATTGACTATCCATAAAATTATTAATAAAGCTTTATGTTGGTGCAATTGCTAATTTGACTGGATGTGATGTGACAATTCAAATATTTAAGATAGCACAACTACATAAAGCAAAATAACAATCAGATCTATAGCATGTAGAAGTGAAGTATTTGATGAAAATCACAAAATGAATGAAGGGTGGTAAATTGAACATACTGTTAGTAGTTCTTTTCATTATATGTAAAGTAATATTAATTCAAAATAGATAGGAATCCTTAAGGTAATACAAATACCACAAGCAAAAATGAAACAGAGGAATAGTTAGAGGAGATAAATTCTAATACTAAAATTTAAAAGAAAATAAGAAAAGACAAAGAAAATTTAAAACAGAAGGGTCAAATAAAAATAATCAAAGAACATATTTAAATAATAATATAAGCTAAACATTTTAAGGCAGTGCTTGTCAAGCTGGACATAAAAAAAAATAATCCAACCACGTGCCTTATAGAAGACACACAATGTAGATGTAAAGAAACAGTTTTATGGCCACATAATTTTTATGTTGTAAATCCAAAAAATCAATGAGAGGACAAAAACAAACATTGATGACTACATTTGTAAATTGACTACAACATATTCAATACAAAAATTAAGATATATGTTATGGACATACTGGTAATGAACAACTGGAAAACTACAATATAAATATCATTTACAACTGGATAAGAAATTAAGGGCAATAAATCTTCACCACATACAATTATATAACATACTGTGTATGAAATATTGTATGCATTGTATAAAATACATTGGAGAGAAATAAAAGAAGCTACAAGTAAGATTTAAATCTCTTGGTTAAGAAGAATTTACAATGTCAGAAAAATCCATTATTCCCATATTGATCTTTAGAGTCACAAAACCCCACATAACTAATTTGTAGCTTTTGTTATTTAATATATAAATTAATATATAACATATATGTAACATGCTGATTCTAAGACTGATATGGGAATACAAACACTTAGTCAAAACAATCTTGCAGTAAAAGAAATTCAAAGATCTTAAACTATTTAATTTTGTGATTTATTCTGATGTCACACTAATCAAGAAAATGTATTTTTTTATTTAGATGGGGACAATATCAATAAAAGAGAATAAAGAGGTCAGAAATACAATGATAGTTAGTACATCAATTGACTTTTGACAGAGATTCGAAACAGTTCAATGAGAAAATGACAAGCTATTTTCCAAATACTGCTGGATTAACCAGATAACCATATAGGAGAAATTGAGGTCAAATTCCACTTCACACTAGCTCTATGAAGTCTGGATAGCCAACTCAACAGTTTCTATGTATTATTCAAGCTGAGAGAATACTTCTCTATCATCTTCTCTCTCCTCCTATTTTCCCTCCTCTTCTTCTTACCTACTTTTGCTGACTTCCTTCTCCAATTTGTGCTCTTTTATTCCTTCCTTCTTTCTATCTTCTCATCCGTTCCCATTCTTTCCTTCTGCTTCTTTCTTATCTTCTACTTTCCATTCTTGCATTCTGCATCTATGACTTATTTTACCATTTTCAGTGACCATGAGTTACCTTATATGACCAAAACAAATGAACTTACCTTACGTTTTACACTGCCATTTCTTCAAAATTATTGTAGAGCTAAAACATCACTCTACTGGAAAATTCTGAAAGAGATGGGCATACCAGACCACCTGACCTGCCTCTTGAGAAACCTATATGCAGGTCAAGAAGCAACAATTAGAACTGGACATGAAACAACAGACTAGTTGCAAATAGGAAACGGAGTATGTCAAGGCTGCATATTGTCACCCTGCTTATTTAACTATATGCAGAGTACTTCATGAAAAACGCTGGGCTGATTAAAAAGAATACATTTGAATCAGTTCTAATGAGGTGGATGAAACTGGAGCCTATTATACAGAGTGAAGTAAGCCAGAAAGAAAAACACCAATACAGTATACTAACACATATATATGGAATTTAGAAAGATGGTAATGATAACCCTCTATGAGAGACAGCAAAAGAGACACAGATGTATATAACGGACTTTTAGACTCTGTGGGAGAGGGAGAGGGTGGGATGATTTGGGAGAATGGCATTGAAACATGTATACTATCAGGTAAGAAACGAATCGCCAGTCTCTGTTCGATACAGGATACAGGATACAGGGTGCTTGGGGCTGGTGCACGGGGATGATCCAGAGAGATGATATGGGGTGGGAGGTGGGGGTGGGGTGTTCAGGAGTGGGAACTCATGTACACACGTGGCTGATTCATGTCAATGTATGGCAAAACCAATACAGTATTGTAAAGCAAAATAAAGTTAAAAACACACAAACAAACAAACAAACGCTGGGCAGGAAGAAACACAAGCTGGAATCAAGATTACCAGGAGAAATATCAACAACCTCTGATATGCAGATGGCACCACCCTTATGGCAGAAAGTGAAGAGGGACTAAAAAGCCTCTTGTTGATGAGAATGAAAGAGGAGAGTGAAAAAGTTGGCTTAAAGCTCAACATTCAGAAAACGAAGATCATGGCATCTTGTCCCATCACTTCATGGGAAATAGATGGGAAAACAGTGGAAACAGTGTCAGACTTTATTTTTTAGGCTCCAAAATCACTGCAGATGGTGAATGCACCCATGAAATGAAAAGACGCTTACTCCTTGGAAGAAAAGTTATGACCAACCTAGATAACTTATTCAAAAGCAGAGACATTACTTTGCCAACAAAGGTCTGTCTAGTCAAGGCTATGGTTTTTCCTGTGGTCATGTATGGATGTGAGAGTTTGACTATGAAGAAAGCTGAGTGCTGAAGAACTGATGCTTTTAAACTGTGGTGTTGGAGAAGACTCTTGAGAGTTCCTTGGACTGCAAGGAGAACCAACCAGTCCATTCTGAAGATCAGCCCTGGGTGTTCTTTGGAAGAAATGATGCAAAAGCTGAAACTCCAGTACTTTGGCCACCTCATGTGAAGAGCTGACTGATTCGAAAAGACTCTGATGCTGGGAGGGGTTGGGGGCAGGAGGAGAAGGGGACGGCAGAGGATGATATGGCTGGAAGGCATCACCAACTCGATGGACGTGAGTTTGAGTGGACGTGAGTTTGAGGATGGACAGGGAAGCCTGGCGTGCTGCAATTCATGGGGTCACAAAAAATCGGACCCAATTGAGGGACTGAACTGAACTGAAAGCATAACTAAACCTAAAAAGCTATAGTTTTTCCAGTAGTCATGTCTGGATGTGAGAGGTAGACTATAAAGAAAGCTGAGAACCAAAGTGTTGATGCTTTTGAACTGTGGTGTTGAAGAAAAAATTCTTGAGAGACCCTTGGACTTCAGGGAGATCCAATCAGTCCATTGTAAAGAAACCAGTCCTGAATATTCATTAGAAGGACTGATGCTGAAGCTGAAACTCCAGTACTTTGGCCACCTGATGTGAGGAACTGACTCATTAGAAAAGACCCTGATGCTGGGAAAGATTGAAGGCAGGAGGAGAAGGGGACAGCAGAGGATGAGATCGTTGGATGAAATTACCAACTCAATGGACATGAGTATGAATAAACTCCAGGAATTCGTGATGGACAGGGAGACCTGGAATGCTGCAGTACATAGGATTGCAAAGAGTCGGACATGACTGAGCAACTGAAATGAGCTGAACTGAAAGCATCCCTGGTGGCTCAGATGCTAAAAATCTTCTGGCAGTGGGAAAGACCCAGTTTGATCCCTGGGTCAAGAATAACCCCTGCAGAAGGGAATGGTTACCCACTTGAGAATTCCATGGACAGAGGAGGCTGGCAAGCTACAGTCCACAGGATCAGATAGAGTCAGATATGACTGAGTGACTAACATTTTCAAAGCAACCAGAGGGCTATAAGAGATTTACTAGGGGAACATTATACTATTATTGTTTTTCTGCTTGTTTGGTTGTGAACCAACTTTTCATCTAGGATAAGTTTTAAAGATGGTCAAACATAGTAAGTGGTATTTACTGAATTTGACTATTGATCTTACAAGTCCAAGTAGATAATTTGATTGATAGCTATTACTTTGCAAAGCCTGAAATAAAGAATATTAGTATAGTAATGTACAGGTTGTGAATTAGAGTAACACTGCTGCTTAAAATTAAGAAACAGAACTTAACAACTAGAATTGTTTTACTGGCATGACATGGAATAATGCATATTTCATGGCTTTATTTTATTTTAATATTACCTCTCCTTAAGCTTGTTACCTGGCTAAATAAATCTTTATTAATTATTTGTTATATTTTATACTGTTTGATTGAAGATTAAAAATATTTAACTAACCATGGAATATATAAGAAAATATTAATCTGTTTATTTCTCCTTTCCTTTTATACTTAAATAAAGCTTTGCAGTCTGGGCACAAACACATTTCAGGTAACATCAATTTAAATCTATGTTATATCAGCTCTAAGGAAGCAGTTGGAATTTAAATATCACTTCAAAATATTATGAATTTGCAAGAACATTGCCAAACCATAACAAACAAATCAGCAACAAAAAATCATTCTTTCTCTCTTCATGTTCCCTGCTTAGTTCACATCCCTGAATTTTAAATGGCTTTTCTTTTTTTAGACTTCGTGGCCCTTTCTGGTAAAAATCAGTAATCTGATTCCCAAATGAGTTTAATGTGCTAACTATAGAAGTAGTGCAATTTTTTCAAATCAAACGCTTTATAAAGATCATTTCTAATAGAAGGATGAAATTTGACTTTCAGAGATTAGAATAAAAAACCCCGATATATTAGCTGTTAAAGTGATCCATCTATGCTGCCAATGAAAAACAAAATCATGCTTATCAGCAGCATGCCTCTTATGCTTGGTTTGATATAGACAAGGATATTTTTTACACAGGACAAAGCACAGAAAACATCCTCATTCAAGTTCAGTAGCAAACTCTGACCCTCAATTCTGTTACAATACTTGAACATTGTTTCATTAAAATGGAATCATTATCTTATTAAAAGTACATGGATTAATTATGGTTATTTAGTCGCTAGCGATAGTTACTCGGTCATGTCTGACTCTTTGCCACCCCACGGATGGTAGCCCCCCAGGCTACCATGAAATTCTCCAGGCAGGAATACTGGAGTACTAGTCATTCCTTTCTCCAGGGGATCTCCCCTACCCAGCCATCGAACACAGGTCCCTGCAATGAAGGCTGATTCTTTACCATCTGAACCACAAGGGAAGCCCATTTATTTGCTAAGTCTTGCCCAACTCTTTGCAACTCCATGGACACAACAAGCCAGGCTCCTCTGTCCTTCACTATCTCCTGGAGTTTTCTCAAACTCATGTGCATCAAGTCGGTGATGCTACCCAACCATTTCATTCTTTGTCACACTCTTCTCTTCCTGCCCTCAATCTTTCCCAGAATCAGAATATTTTCCAATGAGTCAGCTCTTTTCCTCTGGTGGCCAAAGTGTTGGAGCTTCAGCTTCAGCATCAGTCCTTCCAATGAGCATTGAGGGTTGATTTCCTTCAGGACTGATGTGTATATTTAATGTTAAATGAAATCATATTTCCTGTCAAGGCATGGATCATAATCTTTTGGTTTTAAAAATATTTTCTCAGTAATAAGACTGAGTGTTGGTACTATCATTGCAACCTCATCTTACCTGGAGCAAACTCAGCTCCACCCCAGAACAGGCCTAGGAGCTGATCAAGCAGAATTTAGGTACAAGAACCACATATTCCACTTTAAGGACTCAGTACTATTGTATGCATATACTCCTGAATTTGTCTCTGTTTTCTACATCTGAGCTGTATTGCTTTCCCTAGAGATCTAGAATTATCCTTGAAGTCTTATTTAATCAACTATATAGAGCTTATTCTGATACTAGGCATATGCTTGCACATTGTGTTCAATGTGCCAGTTTCAATAAAATGATGGCTTTATTTTTTATTGGCTATTCCTTACTAGAAACTGGATTATTTGTCTTGAAACTCAATCCACTGGCTAGATCTTCACAACATGATGATGTGCTTTCCTGATGCATATTGCCTTGGCTGTTTTTATCTTTTACTTTGAATGGCCCAATTTTGTTTTATGCCAGGTACAGTATCACAGGTAAAAGCCACCTGTATTCCCAATGTTTTTTTGAAACAACAAAGCTGTTGCACTATTTTAGCTGATCTTTCCAGAAAATTGCCATTTCGTCTATACCTCCAGTACTTACTTCAATTCATATGTTTGCTTTTGAGTCCTGGTACTTTTGAGTCTGCCTTTCCAAAAATAGTTAACCCCCTAATACAAAAATAGAGCTGTCTATGTGGCTTAGTGGTAAAGAATCTGACTGACAATACAGGACATGCGGGTTCAATCTCTAGATTGGAAAGACCCCCAGGAGAAGAAAGTGGCAATCCACTCCAGTATTCTTGACTGGACAATCCCATGGACAGAGGAACCTGGCAGTCTACAGTCCATGGTGTAACAGAGTTGGACACGATTGATCACGCACACAAGAGTGTCTTTCTCTGTCCTAAGACACAAAAATCAGTGAATGAGAAAGGTTTTATTTTAGCTAGACTGTCTTTTTTATAAAAGAAGAGATAGTCATATAAAGTGAAAGAAAGTGAAAGTGAAGTTGCTAAGTCATGTCCGACTTTTTGCGACCCCATGGACTGTAGCCTACTAGGCTCCTTCATCCATGGGATTTTCTAGGCAAGAATACTGAAGTGGGCTGCCATTTCCTTCTCAAGAGGATCTTCCCAACCCAGGGATTGAACCCGGGTCTCCTGCATTACAGGCAGACTCTTTACCATCTGAGCCACCAGGGAAGTCATATTAATTGAGAATGTATTTGAACTTCTTGCCTGGAGCATAATTGCTCTTCAGTTCAATTCAGTTCAATCACTCAGTAGTGTCTGACTCTTTGCAACGCCATGAATTGCAGCATGCCAGGCCTCCCTGTCCATCACCAGCTTCCGGAGTTCACTCAAACTCATGTCCACTGAGTCGGTGATGCCATCCAGCAATCTCATCCTCTGTCATCCCCTTCTCCTCCTGCCCCCAACCCCTCCCAACATCAGAGCTCTTAGGGTATCTATTATTTGCTACAGCACTGCTAGGTCTTTTCAGAGAAGGCAATGGCAACCCACTCCAGTACTTCTGCCTGGAAAATCCCGTGGACAGAGGAGCCTAACAGGCCACAGTTCATGGTGTCACTAGGAGTCCGATATGACAGCAATTTCACTTTCACTTTTCACTTTCATGCATTGGAGAAGGAAATGGCATACCACTCCAGTGTTCTTGCCTGGAGAATCCCAGGGATGGGGGAGCCTAGTGGGCTGCTGCCTATGGGGTCGCACAGAGTTGGACACAACTGAACTGACTTACCAGCAGCAGCAGCAGCTAGGTCTTTTACTTATAATCTTTTTTTTAAAATTAATTTATTTACTTTAACTGAAGGCTAATTACTTTACAATATTGTAGTGGTTTTTGCCATACATTTACATGAATCAGCCATGGGTCTTTTCTCCCCCTGTTGCCGGAGTCCAACTCCAGTAACCAGGGATTCAACCTGAAGAGATGAACGGTGTCGGCGAGAAAGATGAACTGTGTCAGTGAGAGAAATGAGACAGCCTCTCAATTTTCTATGGACTGCCTATTTATTCCAAGTTTAAGACTCTCTTTTTTACTTTTACAAAAGCATTAGGCCAGAGGCTTGACATTTTCAGATCCCCCTCTCCCAGAATTATTATCTCCATAAATCATTGTTGCTCTTCAAACAGAGTTCCTGTTTCAGTGATTCTCTTGGAATCAGCCTTATCATCTATTATCTACCTCTTCTAATGTGTCCTATAGTTAACTTGTGATTACATTGTAATTCATGCTACATTCCTCAGTTTCCTACTTATCTTCCTAAGTCCTGTTTGCCTCTAACATCCTGAGCTCACTATCTCTTAAAAAGGCTTCTAGCTAGAGTGTCTCTAAAAATTCCTAACTTCTATAAGCTATAGTAAAATATGCTAACTTTACAACACACCTTAAATCCTTAACTTCTGTTTTAATTACTTCTAAGCCCTAAGAGAAAACCAAGTAAGATGGTAGGTGTTGCAAGAGAGCATCAGAGGGCAGACACACTGAAACCATACTCACAGAAAACTAGTCAAACTAATCACACTAGGACCACAGCCTTGTCTAACTCAATGAAACTAAGCCATGTCTTGGGGAAACCCAAGACAGGCCGGTCCTGGTGGAGAGGTCTGACAGAACGTGGTCCACTGGAGAAGGGCAAACCACTGCAGTATGCTTGCCTTGAGAACCCCATGAACAGTATGAAATGGCAAAATGATAGGATACTGAAAGAGGAACTCCCCAGGTCAGTAGGTGCCCAATATGCTACTGGAGATCAGTGGAGAAATAACTCCAGAAAGAATGAATGGATGGAGCCAAAGCAAAAACAATATCCAGTTGTGGATGTGACTGGTGATAGAAGCAAGGTCCGATGCTGTAAAAAGCAATATCGCATAGGAACCTGGAATGTCAGGTCCATGAATCAAGGCAAATTGGAAGTGGTCAAATAAGAGATGGCAAGGGTGAATGTCGACATTCTAGGAATCAGCAAACTAAAATGGAATGGAATGGGTGAATTTAACTCAGATGACCATTATATCTACTACTGCGGGCAGGAATCCCTCAGAAGAAATGGAGTAGCCATCATGGTCAAAAAAAGAGTCTGAAATGCAGTACTTGGATGCAATCTCAAAAACGACAGAATGATCTCTGTTCATTTCCAAGGCAAACCATTCAATATCACGGTAATCCGAGTCTATGCCCCAACCAGTAACGCTAAAGGAGCTGAAGTTGAACGGTGCTATGAAGGCCTAAAAGACCTTTTAGAACTAACCCCTAAAAAAGATGTCCTTTTCATTATAGGGGACTTGAATGCAAAAGTAGGAAGTCAAGAAACACTTGGAGTAACAGGCAAATTTAGCCTTGGAAAGCAGAATGAAGCAGGGCAAAGACTAATAGAGTTTTGCCAAGAAAATGCACTGGTCATAGCAAACGCCCTCTTCCAACAACACAAGAGAAGACTATACAGATAGACATCACCAGATGGTCAACACCAAAATCAGATTGATTATATTCTTTGCAGACAAAGATGGAGAAGCTCTATACAGTCAACAAAAACAAGACTGGGAGCTGACTGTGGATCAGATCGTGAATGCCTTATTACCAAATTCAGACTCAAATTGAAGAAAGTAGGGAAAACCACTAGACCATTCAGGTATGACCTAAATCAAATCCCTTATGATTATACAGTGGAAGTGAGAAATAGATTTAAGAGCCTAGATCTGATACATAGAGTGCCTGATGAACTATGGAATGAGGTTTGTGTCACTGTACAGGAGACAGGGATCAAGACCATCTCCATGGAAAAGAAATGCAAAAAAGCAAAATGGCTGTCTGGGGAGGCCTTACAAATAGCTGTGAAAAGAAGAGAGGTGAATAGCAAAGGAGAAAAGGAAAGATATAAGCATCTGAATGCAGAGTACCAAAGAATAGCAAGAAGAGATAAGAAAGCCTTCTTCAGAGATCAATGCAAAGAAATAGAGGAAAAGAACAGAATGGGAAAGACTAGAGATCTCTTCAAGAGAATTAGAGATACCAAGGGAACATTTCAGGCAAAGATGGGCTCAATCAAGGACAGAAATGGTCTGGACCTAACAGAAGCAGAAGATATTAAGAAGAGGTGACAAGAATACACAGAAGAACTGTACAAGAAAGATCTTCACGACCCGGATAATCACAATGGTGTGATCACTCATCAAGAGCCAGACATCCTGGAATGTGAAGTCAAGTGGGTCTTAGAAAGCATCACTACGAACAAAGCTAGTGGAGGTGATGGAATTCCAGTTGAGCTATTTCAAATCCTGAAAGATGATGCTGTAAAAGTGCTGCACTCAATATGCCAGAAAATTTGGAAAACTCAGCAGTGGCCACCGAACTGGAAATGGTCAATTTTTATTTCAATCCCAAAGAAAGGTCATGCCAAAGAATGCTAAAACTACCGCCCAATTGCACTCATCTCACACACTAGTAAAGTCATGCTCAAAATTCTCCAAGCCAGGCTTCAGCAGTATGTGAACCGTGAACTCCCTGATGTTCAAGCTGGTTTTAGAAAAGTCAGAGGAACCAGAGATCAAATTTGCCAACATCTGCTGAATCATGGAAAAAGCAAGAGAGTTCCAGAACATCTATTTCTGCTTTATTGACTATGCCAAAGCCTTTGACTGTGTGGATCACAATAACCTGTGGAAAATTCTGAAAGAGATGGGAATACCAGATCACCTAACCTGCCTCTTAAGAAACCTATATGCAGGTCAGGAAGCAACACTTAGAACTGGACATGGAACAACAGACTGGTTCCAAATAGGAAAAAGAGTATGTCAAGGCTGTATATTGTCACCCTGCTTATTTAACTTATATGCAGAGCACAGCATGAGAAATGCTGGGCAGAAAGAAACACAAGCTGGAATCAGGATTGCTGGGAGAAATATCAATCACCTCAGATATGCAGATGACACCACCCTTATGGCAGAAAGGGAAGAGGAACTAAAAAGCCTCTTGATGAAAGAGAAAGAGGGGAGTGAAAAAGTTGGCTTAAAGCTCAACATTCAGAAAACGAAGATCATGGCATCCGGTCCCATCACTTCATGGGAAATAGATGGTGAAACAGTGGAAACAGTGTCAGACTTTATTTTTTGGGTCTCCAAAATCACTGCAGATGGTGACTGCAGCCATGAATTTAAAAGACGGTTACTCCTTGGAAGAAAAGTTATGACCAACCTAGATAGCATATTCAAAAGTAGAGACATTTCTTTGCCGACTAAGGTCCATCAGTCAAGGCTATGGTTTTTCCAGTGGTCATTTATGGATGTGAGAGTTGGACTGTGAAGAAGACTGAGTGCCGAAGAATTGATGCTTTTGAACTGTGGTGTTGGAGAAGACTCTTGAGAATCCCTTGGACTGCAGGGATATCCAACCAGTTCATTCTGAAGGAGATCAGCCCTGGGATTTCTTTGGAAGGATTGATGCTAAAGCTGAAACTCTAGTACTTTGGCCACCTCATGTGAAGAGTTGACTCATTGGAAAAGAGTTTGATGCTGGGAGGGATTGAGGGCAATAGGAGAAGGAGACAACAGAGGATGAGATGGCTGGATGGCATCACTGACTCAATGGACTTGAGTCTCAGTGAACTCCAGGGGTTGATGGATAGGGAGGCCTGGCATGCTGCGATTCGTGGGGTCGCAAAGAGTCGGACACGACTGAGCGACTGAACGGAACTGAACTGAAGCCCTATATTCTGTAAACTCCTTTGCGATAAACATTCTTGTTGCAAATATGCTTCAGATATCAGTCTTTCCCATGGCCTCAAGCTTGAGCCTATGTGCTCATCCTGGAACACTTTTTTGTAAAAGTCCTTGAACAAATGGCAATGATTAACTTTATGAATTATTTTCAGAACAATGCTGCACAAGGCTTTATGCCTTCTCATGCTCCTCTCAAGAAAAATAAGCACCTTAATATTCCTTTTCAGTCAACTCAACAGAGGAGAGGCAAAGACAAGTAAGAATTACAAAGCCTAACTCCTTTTCCCAGGATCCCTGCCTGCGGAATGAGGAGAGGGGGCTGGGGGACCATGCCTCCATTTTGTCAGTAATGCCTAACATGGCTCCCAACACCCTGTAACCCTGCTATAAATGTTCCCCATACTCAGTTTTCTTATGATTAAATTGAGTTGCAGAAAGATCAAGGTCACTCACCTTGTAAGTGGGGAAACCAAGATTTGAAAGTTTGTCATCTTTCTACTTAATTATGTTGCCTCTAAGCAAAGAGAATAAAAGGCCTTTGTCTCCCTCACCATCTCCAAGTAATTGCTTCTGAATTTTTCAACTTGAAAGAGCTCTCTTCTCCACCATTTTCCTATAAATTACCACATGCCCTTTCTTCTCTCATGATATTTAATCAGATATTTCCTTGGGTTGATGACCATTTCATATATATATATATATATATATATATATATATGCATGTATATATTTCAGTTCAGTTGAGTTCAGTTGCTCAGTCTTGTTGACTCTTTGCAACCCCATGAATCCATATTTAATTTCTCTATAATTCTATTGTAAGCTCTGTGAAGGCAAATATACTTTCTTTATTTTTACACTGTATGTGGCAACTAGCACAATGCAACAGACGCATCCAGTAAATTTCTACTGAAGTGAATGTTGTAAAATAAATGTGGTTGTGTTCTCTGGGGGGAAATCTTTATGCAAATAAAAGCAGTTTTATAAATATTTAGCACTTATTTTCTGTGTGAATGTCAGGAACTTCTTGTACTCCTTGATAATGGCAGGATGAAATCAGACAACATAATCTTGGCTTTTTCTTTCTCCTGTTTCCCTTCCTTCCTTTCTCTTACTGTAATTAAACATCAAATTCAATTTATGAAGAACTCTTAATTTATTTTTAAACTCTTGTAGCTATATCCATTTATTCAAAATATAGAATATAGGAAGCAACTGCTTTAATCACAATAGCAAATAAATCAAAGAGAAAACATGGTTCTAGGTGAATTCTTAACTTTAGTTTTGTTTTGTTTTGTTTTTTTTTCTAAAATAAAAAGTATGCATCACACTTTAACTGGACTAGTTTACCCACAAGTTATGGAATATATCATTCCATAAAATCATAAATTATCTAAAACTTCACAGGTAAATATCTTTTCAAAGTAATCATTTCACTCTTCCAAAATAATAATAATAGTAAGCTTCTGGTATAATTTCTTTAAAATTCTAGTATTTACATAATTATGAATGAAAATATGAGTCAGTATATGAAACACAGGGAAACAACCAAGCTAAATCATACTTTTAGTATTAAGAGTTCCTAGAATCAGCTGAGGTACCAGTGACAATAATGGGAAGAAAATCTCTATAGTCCTGGATCAAAGTGGATACTGTATACTCATGGTTATCATATTAATAATTTTAGCAACCTCCCTGGTGGTCCAATTGTTAAGATTGTGAGCTTCCACTGCAATGGGCCTGGGTTCGATCTCTGGTCAGGGTACTATGATCCCACATGCCATGCAATAGCAAATAGAAACACCAAAAAACACCAAATAGAAACAAACAAAAAAATACATGAAAATCTAAAACAAACAAACAAAATCTCAGAAGACGGCATAAACCAAACTACCAGACATGTTTGAGAAAATCATAAAACCTGTTTCTCAAACCTTTCCACACTCTTGGTTTTCTGATAATGTCAGAGTGTTACAAGAGTTAAATGAAACTTAACTTAGTTTCTAGCATGAACTCTGAGTAATAGAAAAGACAACAAAACACTTAGTCTAATTTCTTAGCTAAATTTAATAAATTGGAAGGCAGTCTTGAATAGCCTGAGGGATGTTCCAGTTTTACTTGCTGCCCTTTGGTTTTTAACTTTGATTGTAATTAAAATTTAGATATGTCATCTTCAATTTAAATCACAAGAGATGGGTGTTGTTTCAAGATTGCCAGCTTTTGCCTCATCAGCCATTAATAATTAGGCATGTTTGACTGCTTAGTATTCTTTCTATATTCCTTTTGAATATATATTGACAGGTGCTCTACAGAGGATAACCACTTTCCCCTTAAACTTAGGAATCTGTGAATAAACCCAGCTAGAAAGCTGATTAATGTATGAAATGAGTTGGACAGATTTGATCCAAGAAAATGTAAATTCTGTCATTTTCTTTACAGGATCAATAATGTTTTCTATACGCTTTTCTCTAGTTGTAGTCCTAGTAGACAGGGAGAGTTGCAGAAGATCCTTCTTTATGGGCCTTGGATCTTAGTAAGAACACAAAGAAGAATCTGAGGTCTTAAGTTCAGTCACTCAGTCATGTCTGACTCTTTGAGACCCCATGGACTGCAGCACACCAGGCCTCCCTATCCATCACCAACTCCCAGAGGTTACCCAAACTCATGTCCATTGAGTCAGTGATGCCATCCGACCATCTCATCCTGTCATCCCCTTCTTTACCTGCCTTCAATCTTTCCCAGCATCAGGGTCTTTTCCAATGAGTCAGCTCTTTGCATCAGGTGGCCAAAGTATTGGAGTTTCAGCTTCAACATCAGTCCTTCCAATGAACAGCCAGGACTGATCTTCTTTAGGATGGACTGGTTGGATCTCCTTGCAGTCCAAGGGACTCTCAAGAGTCTTCTCCAACACCACAGGTCAAAAGTATCAATTCTTCAGTGCTCAGCTTTCTTTATAGTCCAACTCTCACATCCATGCATGACTACTGGAAAAACCATAGCCTTGACTACGGACCTTTGTTGGCAAAGTAATGTCTCTGCTTTTTAGCTTTCTAGTCTGGTCATAACTTTCCTTCCAAGGAGTAAGCATCTTTTAATTCATGGCTGCAGTTACCATCTGCAGTGATTTTGGAGCCCCCTCCCAAAAAGTCTGCCACTGTTTCCCCATCTATTTGCCATGAAGTGATGTGACTGGATGCCATGGTCTTAGTTTTCTGAATGTTGAGCTTTAAGCCAACTTTTTCACTCTCCTCTTTCAATTTAATCAAGAGGCTCTTTAGTTCTTCTTCACTTTCTGCCTTAAGGGCGGTGTCATCTGCTTATCTGAGGTTATTGATATTTCTCCTGGCAATCTTGATTGCAGCCTGTGCTTCATCAAGCCCAGCCTTTCTCATAATGTACTCTGCATATAAATTAAATAAGCAGGATAACAATATACAGCCTTTAAATACTCCTTTTCCAATTTGGAACCAGTCTGTTGTTCCATGTCTATTTCTAACTGTTACTTCCTGACCTGCTTGCAGATTTCTCAAGAGGCAGGTCAGGTGGTCTGGTATTCCCATCTCTTTCAGAATTCTCCACTGTTTGTTTTGATTCAAACAGTCAAAGGCATTGGCATAGTCAACAAAGCAGAAATAGATGTTTTTCTGGAACTCTCTTGCTTTTCTGATGATCCAGCAGAAGCTGGCAACTTGATCTTTGGTTCCTCTGCCTTTTTGAAAACCAGCTTGAACATCTGGAAGTTCTTGGTTCATGTATTGTTGAAGCCTGGCTTGGAGAATTTTGAACATTACTTTACTAGTGTGTGAGATGAGTGCAATTGTGTGGTAGTTTGAGCATTTTTTGGCACTGCCTTTCTTAGGGATTGGAAAAAAAAATGTACTGAAGAAAGAACAGAAAGAACACCTCAAGGGAGAGGTGGGACTGACACTGGAATGATGAAGTATGGAGGTTTTCAAGAGAGGGCTTTTATGCATTCATCTAGGTGGATGTGGACTGACAGTTTTGATTGACATATGCAAGTTATATAGCAACCAGCTCTATTGAACATATCTTTCCCATAATTCAGTCTGTCATAATCATATGTATGTATGTATAGACTATTAATAAACCCTTAAGGGGCTTTTGGCTGCCTAAGCTTACTTGAGGACAGCAGCTGTGCCTCAAGGGTGCATGTGGCATGTACCAGAGTTGGAGAAGTTCCTGTGGTTAGTGTGTAACTGCTGTTGTCTAGAGTGAAGGGGTTCGATTTGAAAACGTCTCTGTGATTATTTTGTAGCATATATGAGCTCTCCTGGGATGCATTGAGGTATGTTTGGGTGGGGTTTAGAGATTAGCTTCGGAGAAGGCAATGGCACCCCACTCCAGTACTCTTGCCTGGAAAGTTCCATGGGCAGAGGAGCCTGGTAGGCTGCAGTCCATGGGGTCATGGAGAGTTGGACAAGACTGAGCGACTTCACTTTCACTTTCATGCATTGGACAAGGAAATGGCAACCTACCCCAGTGTTCTTGCCTGGAGAATCCCAGGGATGGGAAAGCCTGGTAGGCTGCCATCTATGGGGTCTCACAGAGTTGGACACGACTGAAGCGACTTAGCAGCAGCAGCAGCAGGGATCAGCTTGAACCACTTTTGGCTAGGCCACCCTCATTGCTCATGCCTGACTTCCTACCTAACAGCAGTGGTGGAAGCATTAAAATGAGAGTCCATCTTGGTCTTTAAGCTCATAGAAGGACTTCCCTGGAGATCTGGTGGTTAAGACTTCTCCTTCCAGTGAGGGAATGTAGTTTCAATCTCTGGTTGGGGAGTTAAGATCCATGTGTCCCACAAACAAAAAACAAACAAACAAATATATATATATATATATAAAACAGAAGCAATATAGTAACAAATTCATTAAAGATTTTAAAAATGGTCTACTTTTAAAAAAACCTAAAAAAATAAAAAAAATCTCAGAGTAAGAGAGTCTAGTGTTCCAGTTCATATGAAAATTAGTCACAGAGAGAAAATTACTTTACACAAAAAACTTAAGAGATTTTTCAAAACCTTAATTATAAATTATTTATTCCCTTTCTCTAATTTTTAATCAATCCCCATCACAATATAAAGAAAATGAAATGTTAGTCCTTTATGAAAACCTTGAGTCTACAAGACTCTGTTATCTGGTCCTTGGGTCTTTTTCTGACCTCATTTCCTACCCACTCCACTTTTCAAGTTCAGTTTTATCCACAATGACTGTCTTGATAATCCTTGAATAAAATAAGTACATTCCAGGCTTTGCAAGTTTTGCTTACTATTTTCTGATATTACATTGCCTCATATATTCTCATGGCTGGCTTCTGAAGGGCCTGGTCTACAGAAGGCATTATTACTAACAACAATAACAAACAGCAAAAGATTTTCTGCTAACACAGCCCCCTGTAAGCAATTTTTGGCTTGGACTTGTATATCCTCCAATGGCCTTCCTGAATACATTCCATACCATCTAATATTTTTCTACTTTTTCTCTTTGTCTTTTTTTTTTTTTTCTTTTTAACAGCCATCACTAAGGATTAAAAATAATAACACACATCATTTATTTTAGGTGATCTCTCCTAGTATTGCACTTGAACATAGATACTCTCCAATGGATATGTAATATAATTACAAAATAAATCTTTGTAATTTTAAAGCATTGAAGTTTTGATCTTTTTTGTTAGTGGTAAATACCAAGACCAGCTGACCTTGATCACCAAGTTAAATTTTATTATGGGCTTCCCTTGTGGCTCAGCTGGTAAAGAATCTGCCTGCCATGTGGGAGACCTGGCTTTGACCCCTGGGTTGGGAAGATCCCCTGGAGACGGGAAAGGCTACCCAATCCTGTATTCTGGCCTAGAGAATTCCGTGGACTGAAACATGAATGGTTACAATGTACTGAAATTTGCATCTTTACATTTTACAGTCATTTACAGGACTGCTTTACAGGGCCAGTTCTGTAGTGAACTCAGTCCTCGTATTTCTGTGGATTTAGGTGTATAATCTCCTTTGACCCTCATTCAGTCCTTAGAAGATTGTGATCCTCCTTGTAGTAGATGACAATACAGACATTAACATAGCTTGAACTGGTACCGATTATCCTATAAGGAAGGAGTAGCACCAAGAATGAGACAAAATTAAGATTAAAATCCATAACACTGTGCTCTTACTATTATATTATAATCTGGCAAAATTAAGTGTCTGAAGGGTTAATAAATGTTATAAAGCATCATTAGCAAAATGTTGTAAAATTAATATGATTCTATGGGCAAGACTTGCTTGGAGTTTTGTGGGTTTGTGTGGAGTTCATCTTGACAGTTTATCTTTAAGGCTACATAATGTAGTAGCATGCAACTACCAAGGAATGTGAACTGTGAAGCTGCCCAGTGCTTTCATAGCAATTATTCTTTGTCTGAATTGTTTGTTCCTGTTCAGATTCTATTTCTGAATGTGTCCTTATAATATTTTTTGATTCCACTTTCTCATTTTTTTACCTTGATTCTTCTCTAGACACAGAAGTATATTTAAGTATTGGATTTCCATATGTTAATGTGTTTTCCTGGGAAGACTCTATTCAAACAAGTTGATTAACTCCTTGCACAAAAATGTATATAATAAATAAATAAAAATGCCACTAACAATATTAATATCAATTCAATAAATATCTTCTATCAAAAACAGCCCCTCTGGATCCATTTTTATTACTGCCTTTTCCATCTACCAGGCCAACAGAATGGAGCTGGAAGGTAAAGAGGTAGCCTACACCCTTCAATTTATTAGAAAATTAGCTTTCCATTGACAGTCTGCTTTTTTTTTTTTTTTTTTTTTTTTGCCCATAGCTAAAATACACTGTCATCACTCTGGCAGTAGATTAAAATGCCTTCAGTAGTATGACTTTCAAGAAAACTCTAAGGCTGATGCTGAATATGGGCAAAATATAAGCTTACATGGAAGATAGGATCTGACAACATCTTTCCTCACCTATTCACCACTCCTTTTTTAAAATCCTCTGAGGATAAAGCATTATCTTTTCAGGAAGAGAGAAAGAAGAGCTAAGCAGGTGTTCATTTATTTCATTCAAGATTTTTAGGAGGAAAATTGCCAGGGAGCAGAGTGTTAGGGTATGTACGACTGAATTGGTGAATTGAAATCAAAGGGCTCAGGGCATAAGTAGCTTTGTGGTTCCAGAGAAAAAAAAATACTAACTCATGATTCTTAACTCTAATAGTATAAACTTCAAAGGGTATTAATTATAAATCATATATATGATAAATGGAACATGATAGGTTGTAACATGATAAAGACTTTGAAGTAAAATATGGTAAAACCAATACAATATTGTAAAGTAATTAGCCTCCAATTAAAACAAATAAATTTATTTTTAGAAAGGACAGTGACTCAGAAAAAAAAGAAAAAAGGGTCAGTTTTTTGTTTCTTTTTTAATTAGAAAAAAATCAGTAGGCTAGAGAAAACTTGATAAGGCAGCTGCATTAAAAGCTAGGGGCTTTCCTAATGGCTCAGTTGGTAAAGAATCTGCCTGCAATGCAGGAGACCACGGTTTGATTCTTGAGTCAGGAAGATCTGCTGGAGAAGGGACAGGCTACCCCCTCCAGTATTCTTTGGCTTCACTTGTGGCTTAGCTGGTAAAAAATCCACCTGCAATGCAGGAGACCTGGGTTGGGAAGATCCCCTGGAGAAGGAAAAGGTTACCCACTCCAGTATTCAGACCTGGAGATTTCCATGGACTGTATAGTCCATGGGGTCACAAAGAGTTGGACACGACTGAGCAACTCTCACCTTAAAAAATAGAAAAGTAGATGGCATTGTGGTGGTTAGCTTTATCTATTAACCTGGGTGGGCTATTGTATCAGGTTCCCAGGATTGCTGTAACAAACTAACACAAACTGTGTGATTGAAAGCAGCGCAGATTTATTATCTCACTGTTATGGAAGCAAAATATTCAAATTCAAGGTGTTGGAGAAGTATTGCTCACTCTAAAATCTGAATGCGAGGATCTCTTCCAGCTTCTGGCAGCCCAGGCATTTGGCAATAAGCATAAATCCAATCCGTGTCTCCATCCTCACGTAACAATCTTTACTCTATCTCTGTGTACCTCTACCTTCGTGTCCAAATTTCTCCTCTTCTATAACAATAACAGTAATATTTGATTTAGGGCCCAGCCTAACCCATTCCTAATCCACTATGGGTTTATAATAAATTGATTATGTCTGTTAAAATCTATTTTCAAATAAGATCACATTCATAGATTCTGAGAGAATTTGAAATTTGGAGAGGCGTGATTATTTGCCGACTAAGGTCTGTCTAGTCAAGGCTATGGTTTTTCCTGTGGTCATGTATGGATGTGAGAGTTGGACTGTAAAGAAGGCTGAGCACCGAAGAATTGATGCTTTTGAACTGTGGTGTTGGAGAAGACTCTTGAGAGTCCCTTGGACTGCAAGGGGATCCAACCAATCCATTCTGAAGGAGATCAGCCCTGGGATTTCTTTGGAAGGAATGATGCTAAAGCTGAAACTCCAGTACTTTGGCCACCTCATGTGAAGAGTTGACTCGTTGGAAAAGACTCTGATGCTGGGAGGGGTTGGGGGCAGGAGGAGAAGGTGCGACAGAGGATGAGAGGGTTGGATGGCATCACTGACTTGATGGATGTGAGTCTGAGTGAACTCCAGGAGTTGTTGATAGACAGGGAGGCCTGGCATGCTGCGATTCATGGGTTTGCAAAGAGTCGGACATGACTGAGAGACTGAACTGAACTGAACCGAACTGAGCACAGTAACCACGTAGAGTTAGAGTAGTCAGTGATTTTGTCAAATATGAATCTAGGTACTATATTAAAATGTTTTAGAGATGTGATTAACAATTATTGTCATTGAACGATAAATCTTTTATCATTGAAAAAAGCTTTTCAATAAAGGCAGTTACCTTCCATAATGTGTGGGCTTCATTCTATCAGTTGAAATCTTATGAACAGCAAGCAAAAGCTGAGGTTTCTACAGGAAAAAAAAAAAAAAAATCTGTCTCAATACTGTATCAGCAAATCCTATGTGAGGGGCACAGAGAAAGGGATATTATACATATTATGCATTAGTAATATATAATATGGGGCTTCTCAGGTGGCACAGGTGGTAAAGAATCCACCTGCCAGTGCAAAAGACATAAGAGATATGGGTTTGATCCCTGGGTTGGAAAGATTCCTTGGAGAAGAAACTGGCAACCCCCTCCAGTAATCTTGCCTAGAGAATCCCATGGACAGAGGAGCCTTAAGTCACAGGTACAGTCCATAAGTCACAGAGTCAGACACCACTGAAGCGACTTAGCACACAATATGTAATGTACATCTGTATATACAACCAATATGTATATAAGTACTATATACATGTTTCATGTGTTATGTATGTATATGTGTAGAAAATATATATAAAGAAATATATATTTGTCAATTCCCATTGTTTCTTTTTCTCTGGAAAACTCTGACTAATGCAAGGACATAGACAAAAGGGAAGAAACAGAAGTATTTAAGAGAAGTAAGAATAGGATCTTAAATTTAGACCACTGAGGATTTTTAACTAGGATTGTACTCTGGATTTTTTTGTAAATAAAGTTTTATTTACCTTCATTTATGCTTTCCTTGATCTCATTTCTCAAATAGAACTGACTTTCACTTTCCTTCTCTTTAGATAACTCTTTTCAAACATCTTTTCCAAGACAGGTCTACTGACAATAAATTTCCTCAATTTTTGCATATCTGAGAAAACATTTATGTCTCCTTAACTTTTGAGAGATAATATCACATACAGAATTATGAACTGGTGACTATTTCTTTCTTCCCACATTTTAACTATTTGACTCTACTTTCTTTTTGCTTATGTGCAGAAGTCAGATGTAATTCTTATCTGTGTTCATGTTTAGATAAAGCATATTTCCTTCTGATTTCTTTCAGGACTTTTTTTTGTTGTTGTTGCCTTTAATATCCTGTAAAATTTATATGGGCTTCCCAGGTGGCACTATTGGTAAAGAACATTCCTGCCAATGCAGGAGATGTAAGAGATACAGATTTCAACCCTTGATCAGGAAAATTCTCTGGAGTATGAAATGGCAATCCACTCCAGTTTTCAACATATTAGGTATAGCTTTTCTAGCACTCTCAGCTTCTGGGATCTGTGGGATGGTGTCTGACATTAAATTAGGGGATTTCTCAGTCACTGTTGATTGCTTCAAATATTTTCTTCTTTTTGGTTCTCTTTATTCTCCTTCTGGTACTCTCATGACACATGCCATACTTCTTGTAGTTGCCTCATCAGTTCAGTTCAGTTCAGTTCAGTAGCCCAGTCGTGTCCAACTTTTTGATACCCCATGAATTGCAGCACGCCAGGCCTCCTTGTCCATCACCAACTCCTGGAGTTCACTAACTCATGTGATGCCATCCAGCTATCTCACCCTCTGTTGTCCCTTTTTCTTCCTGCCCCCAACCCCTCCCAGCATCAGAGTCTTTTCCAATGAGTCAGCTCTTCGCATGAGGTGGCCAAAGTACTACAGTTTCAGTTTTAGCATCATCCCTTCCAAAGAAATCGCAGGGCTGATCTCCTTTAGAATGGACTGGTTGGATCCCCTTGCAGTCCATGGGACTCTCAAGAGTCTTCTCCAATACCAGAGTTCAAAAGCATCAATTCTTTGGTGCTCAGCTTTCTTCACAGTCCAACTCTCACATCCATAAATGACCACTGGAAAAACCATAGCCTTGACTAGATGGACCTTAGTCGGCAAAGTAATGTCTCTGCTTTTTAATACGCCATCTAGGTTGGTCATAATTTTCTTCCCAAGGAGTAAGAGTCTTTTAATTTCATGGCTGCAGTCACCATCTGCAGTGATTTTGAAGCCCAAAAAAATGAAGTATGACACTGTTTCCACTGTTTCCCCATCTATTTCCCATGAAGTGATAGGACTGGATGCCATGATCTTCGTTTTCTGAATGTTGAGCTTTAAGCCAACTTTTTCACACTCCTCTTTCACTTTTATCAGGAGGCTTTTTAGTTTCTCTTCACTTTCTGCCATAAGGGTGGTGTCATCTGCATATCGGAGGTTATTAATATTTCTCCCGGCAATCTTGATTCCAGCTTGTGCTTCTTCCAGCCCAGCGTTTCTCATGATGTACTCTGCATAGAAGTTAAATAAGCAGGGTGACAATATACAGCCTTGACATACTCCTTTTCCTATTTGGAACCAGTCTGTTGTTTCACGTCCAGTTCTAGCTGTTGCTCCCTGATCTGCACACAGGTTTCTAAAGAGACAGGTCAGGTAGTTTGGTATTCCCATCTCTTTCAGAACTTTCCACAGTTTATTGTGATCCACACAGTCAAAGGTTTTGGCACAGTCAATAAAGCAGAGTTTTTCTGGAACTCTCTTGCTTTTTCGAGGATCCAGCGGATGTTACCAGTTTGAACTCTGGTTCCTCTGCCTTTTCGAAAACCATCTTGAACAGCAGGAAGTTCACGATTCACATATTGCTGAAGCCTGGCTTGGAGAATTTTGAGCATTTCTTTACTAGCATGTGAGATGAGTGCAATTGTGCGGTAGTTTGAGCATTCTTTAGCATTGCCTTTCTTTGGGATTGGAATGAAACCTGACCTTTTCCAGTCCTTTGGCCACTGCTGAGTCTTCCAACTTTGCTGGCATATTGAGTGCAGCACTTTCACAGTATCATCTTTCAGGATTTGAAAGCTCCACTGGAATTCCATCACCTCCACTAGCTTTATTTGTAGCTTTATCTGTAGTGTGTAGTCAAGGCCCACTTGACTTCACATTCCAGGATGTCTGGCTCTTGATGAGTGATCACACCCTCATGATTTTCTTGGTCATGAAGATCTTTTTTGTACAGTTATTCTGTGTATTCTTGCCACCTCTTCTTAATATTTTCTGCTTCTGTTAGGTCCATACCATTTCTGTCCTTTATCGAGCCCAACTTTGCATGAAATGTTTCCTTAGTATCTGTAATTTTCTTGAAGAGATCTCTAGTCTTTCCCATTCTGTTCTTTTCCTCTATTTCTTTGCATTAATCACTAAAGAAGGCTTTCTTATCTCTTCTTGCTATTCTTTGGAACTCTGCATTCAGATGCTTGTATCTTTCCTTTTCTCCTTTGCTTTTCACTTCTCTTCTTTTCACAGCTATTTGTAAGTTGCCTCATAGTGCTTAGCTATTCTGTTCATTTTTTTTGTTTGTTTGTTTCTGTTTTGAGACTTTTTTGCTGACGTATGCTGAAGCTCAGAGATTCTTTCTGCATTCATGTTCAATCTACTAATCAACCCATTAGATATTCCCTCTCATTTCTGTCACAGTGATTGTTATCTCTATCATTTATTTTTAGTTATTTTTTTTCCAAGAATTGCCATTGCTCTGCTTACATTGTTCAACTGTTCTTGTATGTTATCTATTTTATCCAAGAAATATCAACATATTAGTCATATTAGCCATGATGTGTGGCAGGTGAAATCTTAGTTACCAGACCAGAGATCAGAGATGGAATCTGTGCCCCCTGCAGTGGAAGCTCAAGGTCTTAACTACTGGATAGCCAGGGAAGTCCCTAATCATCATTTTAAATTCTTGACTTGATAATTCCAATAACCCTGATGTGTTTGTTACTAATACTTGTTTTGCCTCTTCAAATTGCATTTGTGTTTTTATGGGTTTTGTTTGTTTGTCTGTTTTTGCGTTTTAGAATGCCTTTTAATTTTTCTTGGTAGCCAGACATGTACTGAATGAAAAGAATAGCTATAAATAGGCCTTCAGTAATGTTTTGAGGTGTGTAGGGATGTAGGCATGGGAAAGCATTCCATAGTTCTGACCAAGATTGTTTTTACAGAGTATGTGCCACTGGACTATGAGCTTCTCCAGTATTTTTCAGTATTTTTTTTTCTCTCTTAGATGAGACAGAATAGCAAGAATTTACTGGAGTTAGATTATTTCCTTTCTTCCAAGTGGAATGATAGAGAAGGCTAAAAGTTGGATATAACCCTCTCCCCACCCACTCTGGTCATTTAGGTTCATATAATACTCCAGTAAGTTAGGCTCTGCTGAACTATTAATAGTTTCTCCTAAGGGAAATATTTGTTAAGAAAAACAGTGGTCTACTGAATTTCAAAAGTTCTCCTTTGCATTTTCAGAAGCATGAGGGGATTTTTGTTTTCTGATATTCACTGTGGAAAACTGATTAAGTAAATCTAAATATATTGTTGGGGTGGGGGAGGTTCCCTGATGGCTGGGTCCTCCTGGAGTTTTAATCTCTCAAAAATTTTCACTTTAAGCTTCCAACAGTTTGCCAATTATAGCTCAACTTTCCCTAGTTCTTATTCTCAGGGCTATTTCTACTCCTGATTCTCTGCTCTTAAAAGTCCTTGCTCTCTGCATTCATCTATCAATCTCCCCAGTATAAGGGGCATGGATTTGCCCTGATTCCTCCCCTCTTCTATTGACTAAATAGTAGTTGTTGATTTTCCAGTCTGTTCAGCATTTTGTTTATTGTTATAGAGTGATAACTTCCAAACTCCTTACAGATGTAAGGGTTACAAAAACAGAATTTTATTTGCTTCCCCCCACCCCAATGTATTACCTCTGTTTTCCAGTTTGAGTTAATTTTATATTATTTTATTAAGTTCTTTGTATCTATCATCTGCATATCCAGTTTATTATCTAAACTGTCCAGAGACATTTTGTTTTCACTTTAGTATTTATTATTGTTTTCTTCAATTCTATCATTTTCACTTGTTTCTTTTATAAATTCCATTTATTTGCTGACATTTTCTTTATTACTTTAAATAAAATTTGTTTTTAACTGTTGAATTTTTTTTTTTTATACCATTTGCTTTAAAATCCTTGTCATATACTTCCATTATCTGGTTTACCTTAGTACTTATCAGTTGACTTCCATTCCTTTCAAGATGTGATTCTCTTGGTATATGGTAGGATGGGTGACATTGTTATTGACCAGGGGTCTTGAATTTCTCCAATCAATAGAAGTTGACCAAGCACAAGACAAGAAATTCAGGCAAGGCTTTGTTGGGGCCACTGCTGGCACAGAAAGGAACAAGAACAAACGAAAAATTTCCTTGCTTGTTAGCTCCCCTAGAGGGGTGTGAGCTTGTTCCTTATATGGGGTAAAGGTGTGTCCAGCAATCTGGCTGGGGAGAGGCTTAGGCATTTAGCCCACCTCTTAGGTGGCGGTGTTTGCAAGGAACATGAGTAGTATCCTGCTTTTGCTCTAGTCTCTTCAAAAGTGGCAGCTGAGTTTTTTGGTCTCTTACTATCTCTTGTTGAGAAATTGTCCCAACTGTGCATGCATGCAGTTATTTTTAGTCCCATATAGTTGCTTCATAGTTTGTTGCTCCAGGAGAGGTATATCACTGCAGCAAAGGTTTCCAGGTTCCATCCTGTCTCAATATTAGAATGCATCTTGGAGCAAGGTTAAATGACTCTTGATGAAGAAGAGCGACACAGTCTTCTGACAAATACCCCTTGGCTGCCCACGTGTCTCTAAGTAGAGTAGAAAAGCCTCAAGGCCGCTGAGGTTGAGAAGCTTCCCAGACTGAGCCACTTTTGATGATGATACCACTTTGCTGTTTCTATCAATTACCAAACTTGCTGTGACTGACTCTCCTTTTCTTCTTGCTTGTCTTGATTTTTCTGAGGACACGGGAAACATCTAAAAGTCTTCCTTCCCCAACCCACTTGCTGTAGCTGCATCTCTCATAGTGGTTCTGTTTAGCCACCTCAGTTCACTTGTGAAAAAGGAGAGTCTCAGGCTTGGCCAAGAATGAAAGTGCTTCCCCTGTCTGCTTATTTTTGGAAGGCTCCCAATCTATTTCTCTTACTTGGTATTAATCTCATCTAATATATTTAGAGGGCATTCCATTCAATCCATGACAAGGAATGAATGTACCTGTGTTATTTTTCCATTGCTTGGTTTAAAGTCAGGAAATATTGGGTCTGAGTGGCCATTCTCTATTTGGTGGGGTGGATACAAGATACCTGCTCAGGGTCCCAAATCATTTCTCCTTCTAACCACATTTCAAGGTTTTTCCTCAGATGTCAAATTCTCCATTCTCAGGGCTTATACACACATTAATGAAAAGAGATATGGAGAAGTGGGTCTATGCCACCTTTCCTGGACTAAAAGTCATCAGTGGAATTCTTTCTGAAGTGCAAATATGATGGTTCTTAACAATTTTATAGAATGAAAATCTCAAGGCACAGTTTGCAAATCTAAATATTTAAGAAAATCCCTAGTGATTCTGATCAGGAGATAAAGTAACTATGCAGATAAAGTGCAAATTTTGACACATGCAATTTCTAAAGATGGCATCATTATCTAACCTGAATTATTTTAAAAATATATTGCATTTTGGTAAATTTGACTTGCTCGTGTAGTTTTTACTACAGGCTTTAAAGAAAAGAAATATGCCAATAGTGATTATGCTATTCCCAGTAATTTATTAATTCCTTAGAGCTAGATATTTCTAAATGTATCCCTATAAATTTCAAAGCAATTAAGCTTTGGTGATAAGATGTCCCACTGAGGTTAGTTTCATTAAATAATGGCTGAAAAGGGAAGAGTATGAACAAACTTTAGGTTTAAATTATCAAGTTAGCAGAACCAGACTTGAGATTTAACCAGGTTCTTTATAGAAGGCTGTGAAGACATTTTCTCTTGATTGTGAGTAATAAATTAACAGATCTATGGTTCTGAGCTTAATGGAGATAACCAAAAACTGTGTAATTTGTCTCTTTAGGGAATTTCTCTGGTTTGATATGATGAGTTTTTACTAATTTTTAGATGCTAAAATTAACATGGAAATGTATCTCAATGCCCTGTATCCTTGATTAATAATAACTTTGAGGTATTATAATTACTCTGAAAGAATTCAGAATTGTACTCATTTTTGCCCGTGCTTTTATTCTGCATGTCTGTATATTTCATTGGGAATAAAATAAAAATCAGTTCTCTTCTTTTTCTAACAAAAGAATCTTTTGTAGAAAGTAGCAATAATTGCCTTTTAAGAAAATGAAGGGGGAATAAAGCTTTAATTCAGATGAAGAAATAGCAATCTGCTTGTTATTTTCTATTCCATTCCTCAATATGGTTTTCTTAATTGGAGATAGAATCACCATGTAAATATTCAGAGACCAGCACCCCTTTTCTCATCCCTCTTTATTTTCTGTTGTTTTCAAAGTTACATGATAACAGAATTTTTTACATTAATTACATTAATAAAACCTCTTTTTTATAAAATAGTATATCATCCCTCTTCCATCAAAAATTTCCGTGTAGATTATGGGACAATTTTTTAAAGACATATATAAATAAGCAAATAATGGAAAGACACTTTAAGACAATCTAAAAGTAAAAGGGAAAACAAAGCAAAACAGAGTTTAGTTAATGACTTAGTATTTAAGTAGAAAACAACACAAATCTCACCATGAGCTTGTAAACAATATTGAAACAAACTTCAAACACTAAGCATTGCTTTTGATCGGAAAACTCAAACTAACTCTTTCCTGACTTGGGTCAGGCATCTTGCAAATGTTTAGCAAAAATTACTATACCCACACTATATACATTTGGCCAATATAATTTAATATGACTTATATGTGATACTTCTTATCTTTCTACCCTGATTAGCATTATCCTGATTAACAATTTATAACCATATTCTATCTAACTTTTCTCTCCAACACACTACACACCATTTCAATACTCAGTAAATGGAGAATCATAGAGCTAGAATTGGACACTATGAGAAAGCCTTGAGAAGACCCTCACTGTGCTCCCCATTCATCCTGGTTGCACATGCCCAGTAAAGCTCCTATTCACCCCAGGGTGAAGGTTAAAGATGTGAGCCAAAAGTAAACATCCATCTTCCTTGGAAAGGTTAAATCTTTTTAAGAATCTAGTATAGATCTGATTCAAATAATTCACTTTGTTTTCTCGTGTCTCAAAGATAGGCAAGTTTCCATTTCTTTTAACACCAAAGATGAACGGAGACAGGCAGGGAAAGAGAGAGAGAAATTCTAGCTTGGTTGGATTTGACTGTTAGGATTATTTGTTTTTCAGTTGCTTAGTCATGCCTGATTCCTTGAGACCCCATAGATAGGAGCACGGAAGCTTACCAGTCCTTCACTGTCTCTCAGAGTTTGCTCAAACTCATGTCCATTGAGTCAATGATGCCATCCAACCACCTCATCCTCTGTTGCCCACTTCTCCTGCCCTTCAGTCTTTCTCAGCATCAGAGTTTTTTTTCCAGTGGGTCAGCTGTTTGGATCATGTAGCCAAAGTATCAGAGCTTCAGCATCACCATCAGTCCTTCCCAAGAGTATTCAGGGTTGATTTCTGTGTTGATTGACTGGTTTGATCTCCTTACAGTCAAAAGAATGCAAGACTCTTCTATAGCACCACAGTTTGAAAGCATCAATTCTTTGGTGCTCAGCCTCCTTTATGGTTCAAAACTCACATCTGTACATGATTACTGAAAAAAAACATAGGTTTGACTATATGGACCTTTGTCAGGAAAGTCATGACTCTGCTTTTTAATACACTGTCTAGGTTAGGATTATAAAACTAGTTAAACTAACTTCAAAAACAACTTTTATGGTGACTTACAAACAACTGTGTCTGAGATTTGCTTTCTCCATTTATTCATTCACTCTTTTAATATATATATTTATTCAGATCTTTTAGACATATTATCCATATTAGTTGGTAACATAATATAACCACCAACAAAACATATCAAAACTAAAACCATGAGAAGCAAAACTCCATGGATCTGTTCTTCATGAAAATTTCAATACAGTACAGGATAACTATGTTAAATAATCAGTATCAGTTCAGTCAGTTAGTCATGTCCAACTCTTTGTGACCCCATGGACTGCAGCATGCCAGGATACCCTATCCATCTTCAACTCCTGGAGCATACTCAAATTCTCGTCTATTGAGTCAGTGATGCCATCCAAACATCTCATCCTCTGTCTTACCTTTGTACTCCCGCCTACAATTTTTCCCAACATCAGGGTCTTTTCCAACGAGTCAGTTTTTCACATCAGGTGGTTAAAATATTGGAGTTTCAGCTTTAGCACCAGTCCTTAAGTTCAGACTGAAATTGACGAAAGTGGAGAAAACCACAAGACCATTCAGGTATGACTTGAATCAAATCCCTTATGACTATACAGTGGAAGTGATAAATAGATTTAAGGGACTAGATCTGATAGAGTACCTGATGAACTATGGATGGAGATTCATGACGATCATTGTACAGCAGACAGGAATCAAGAACATCGCCAAGAAAAATAAATGCAAAAAAGCAAAATGGCTGTCTGAGGAGGCCTTACAAATAGCTGTGAAAAGAAGGGAAGCAAAAAGCAAAGGAGAAAAGGAAATATATACCCATTTGAATGCAGAGTACCAAAGAATAGCAAGGAGAGATAAGAAAGCCTTCCTCAGTAGTTGATTTCTACAACATAGCATTCTCTTGATTTTCTTATTTCATCAGAATCCTTTCTCCTGTTTATATTTCTGATTACATTTCTTATCCCTAAAAATACTTTTCTTAAAATATTCCATTATATTCTTTAAACTTTCTTTTGTTTATTTTTATTTTATCTACCTAGATGATCTCTTAAATTCTCATAGTTTTAAATGTCATCTGTGCACAAATGACCCCTCAAATTATCTATTTCTTTCACAGTCCCCCTTTGAAATTATTTTTATTACACTTCTTTCTCTATAATAGGCACATACTGATGTTTAATATGGGTACACTTTAAACTGAGATTAATCTCAATTGTTGACAACATCAACACTCTAGCTGATTAAGCCAACATATCTGTAGCTATTCTCATCATCTTTCTTTGCTTATTTATTGTTTGCACAAGCCTTTCTCAGTGATCAATAGAAAAAAAAATAGAAGAAAAAAATAAAATGTGAAAGACCTGAGATCTCTTCAAGAAAATTAGATATATCAAGGGAATATTTTATGCAAATATGGGTCAATAAAGAACAGAAATGTTAGGAACCTAACACAAGCAGAAGATATTAAGGACAGGTGGCAAGAATACACAGAACTGTGCAAAAAAGATATTCATGATCCAGATAATCATGATGGTGTGATCACTCACCTAGAGCCAGATATCCTGGAATGTGAAGTCAAGTGGGCCTTAGGAAGCATCACTACGAACAAAGTTAGTGGAGGTGATGGAATTCCAGTTGAGCTATTTCAAATCGTAAAAGATGATGTTGTGAAAGTGCTGCACTCAGTATGCCAAAAAAATTGGAAAATTCAGCAGTGGCCCCAGGACTGGAAAAGGTCAGTTTTCACTCAGTCCCAAAGAAAGGCAATGCCAAAGAATCCTCAAAGTACTGCACAAATGAACTCATCTCACACACTAGTAAAATGTTGGTTAAGATTCTCCAAGCCAGGCTTCAGTAATACGTGACCTGTGAACTTCCAGATGTCCAGGATGGTTTTAGAAAAGGGAGTGAAACCAGAGATCAAATTGTCAACATCCTCTGGATCATCAAAAAAACAAGAGAGTTTCAGAAAAACAAAACAAAATAAAACAAAACATTTATTTCTGCTTCATTGATTATGCCAAAGTCTTTGACTGTGTGCTCACAATAAACTGTGGAAAATTCTGAAAGAGATGGGAATACCAGACTTGTTTCTTGAGACACCTGCATGTAGGTCAGGATGCAACAGTTAGAACTGGACACGGAACAACAGACTGTTTCCAAATAGGAAAAAGAGTACATCAAGGCTGTATATTGTCACCCTGCTTATTTAACTTCTATGCAGAGTACATCATGAGAAACGCTGGGATGGAAGAAGCACAAACTGGAAACAAGATTGCCGGGAGAAATATCAATAGCCTCAGATATGCAGGTGACACCATCCTTATGGCAGAAAGTGAAGAAGAACTAAAGAGTCTCTGGATGAAAGTGAAAGAAGAGAGTGAAAAAGTTGGCTTAAAGCTCAACAATCAGAAAACAGAGATCATGAAATCCGGTCCCATCACTTCATGGCAAATAGATGGGAAAACAGTGGAAACTGTGGTTGACTTTATTTATTTATTTATTTATTTTTTTGGCTCCAAAATCACTGCAGATGGTGATTGCAGCCATGAAATTAAAAGACGCTTACTCCTTGAAAGAAAAGTTATGACCAACCTAGACAGCATATTAAAAAGCAGAGACATTACTTTGTTAACAAAGATCTATCTACTCAAGGCTATGGTTTTTCCAGTGGTCATGTATGGATGTGATATTTGGACTGTGAAGAAAGCAGAGCACCGAAGAATTGATGCTTTTGAACTGTGGTGTTGGAGAAGACTCTTTCATATATATAAATTCATTTATTTTAATTGGAGGCTATTTACTTTGCTAAGTCGCTTCAGTCATGTCCGACTCTGTGTGATCCCATAGACAGCAGCCCACCAGGCTCCCCCGTCCCTCGGATTCTACAGGCAAGAACACTGGAGTGGGTTGCCATTTCTTTCTCCAATGCATGAAAATGAAAAGTGAAAGTGAAGTCACTCAGTTGCGTCTGACTCTGCAACCCCATGGACTGCAGCCCACCAGGTTCCTCTGTCCATGGGACTTCCCAGGCAAGAGTACTGGAATGCGTTGCCATTGCCTTCTCCAAATTACTTTACAATATTGTATTTATTTCACCATACATCAACATGAATCCGCCACGGGTGTACACGTGTTCCCCATCCGGAACCCACTTCCCACCTCCCTCCCCATACCATCCCTCTGTGTCATCCCAGTTCACCAGCCCCGAGCATCCTGTATCATGCATTGAACCTGGACTGGCAATTCGTTTCACATATGATATTACAAATGTTTCAATGCCATTCTCTCAAATCATCCCACCCCCGCCCTCTCCCACAGAGTCCAAAAGACTGTTCTATACATCTGTGTCTCTTTTGCTGTCTTGCATACAGGGTTATCATTACCATCTTTCTAAATTTTATATATATGCATTCAGTTCAGTCTCTCAGTCGTGTCCGACTCTTCTTGACCCCATGAATAGCAGAACGCCAGCCCTCCCTGTCCATCACCAACCCCCGGAGTTCACTCAAGCTCATGTCCATCGAGTCTGTGATGCCATCCAGCCATCTCATCCTCTGTCGTCCCCTTTTCCTCCTGCCCCCAAACCCTCCCAGCATCAGAGTCTTTTCCAATTAGTCAATTTTTCACATGAGGTGGCCAAAGTACTGGAGCTTCAGCTTTAGCATCATTCCTTCCAAAGAAATCCCAGGGCTGATCTCCTTCAGAATGGACTGGTTGGATCTCCTTGCAGTCCAAGGGACTCTCAAGTGTCTTCTCCAACACCACACTTCAGAAGCATCAATTCCTCGGCACTCAGCTTTCTTCACAGTGCAACTCTCACATCCTTACATGACTACTGGAAAAAACCATAGCCTTGAGTAGATGGATATATGCATTAGTATACTGCATAGGTGATTTTCTTTCTGGCTTACTTCACTCTGTATAATAGGCTCCAGTTTCATCCACCTCATTAGAACTGATTCAAATGTATTCTTTTTAATGGCTGAGTAATACTCCATTTTGTATGTGTACCACAGATTTCTTATCCATTCATCTGCTGATGGACATCTAGGTTGCTTCCATGTCCTGGCTATTATAAACAGTGCTGCGATGAACATTTGGGTACATATGTCTCTTTCAATTCTGGTTTCCTCATTGTATATGCCCAACAGTGGGATTGCTGGGTCATATAGCACTTCTATTTCCAGTTTTTTATGGAATCTCCACACTGTTCTCCATAGTGACTGTACTAGTTTGCATTCCCACCAACAGTGTAAGAGGGTTCCCTTTTCTCCACACCTCTCCAGCATTTATTGCTTGCAGACTTTTGGATAACAACCATTCTGACTGGTGTGAAATGGTACCTCATTGTGGTTTTGATTTGCATTTCTCTGATAATGAGTGCTGTTGAGCATCTTTTCATGTGTTTGTCAGCCATCTGTATGTCTTCTTTTGGAGAAATGTCTATTTAGTTCTTTGGCCCATTATTTGATTGAGTCATTTATTTTTCTGGAGTTGAGCTGCAGGAGTTGCTTGTATATTTTTGAGATTAGTTGTTTATCAGTTGCTTCATTTGCCATTATTTTCTCCCATTCTGAAGGCTGTCTTTTCACCTTGCTTAGAGTTTCTTTTGTTGTGCAGAAGCTTTTAATTAGGTCCCAGTTGTTTATTTTTGCTTTTATTTCCAATATTCTGGGAGATGGGTGATAGAGGATCCTGCTGTGATTTATGTTGGAGAGTGTTTTGCCTATGTTCTCCTCTAGGAGTTTTATAATTTCTGGTCTTACATTTAGATATTTAATCCATTTTGAGTTTATTTTTGTGTGTGATGCTAGAAACTGTCCTTTCTTTTACAAGCAGTTGACCAGTTTTCTCAGCACCACTTGTTAAAGAGATTGTCTTTTCTCCATTATATATTCTTGCCTCCTTTGTCAAACATAAGGTGTCCATAGGTGCATCGATTTATCTCTGGGCTTTCTATTTTGTTCCAGTTATCTACATTTCTGTCTTTGTGCCAGTACCATACTGTCTTGATGACTGTGGTTTTGTAGTACAGCTTGAAGTCAGGCAGGTTGATACCTCCAGTTCCATTCTTCTTTCTCAAGATTTCTTTGGCTATTCAAGGTTTTTTTGTATTTCCATACGAATTGTGAAATTATTTGTTCTATCTCTGTGAAAAATACCGTTGGTAGCTTGATAAGGATTGCATTGAATCTATAGATTGCTTTGGGTAGTATACTCATTTTCTGTATATTGATTCTTCTGATCCATGAACATGGTATATTTGTACATCTATTAGTGTCCTCCTTGATTTCTTTCACCAGTGTTTTATAGTTTTCTATACATAGATCTTTTGTTTCTTTAGGTAGATGTATCCCTAAGTATTTTATTATTTTTGTTGCAATGGTGAATGGAATTGTTTCCTTAATTTCTCTTTCTATTTTTTTCATAATTAATGTATAGGAATGCAGGGATCTCTGTGTGTTGATTTTATATCTTGCAACTTTACTACATTCATTGATTAGCTCTAGTAATTTTCTGGTGGAGTCTTTAGGGTTTTCTATGTAGAGGATCATGTCATCTGCAAAAAGTGGGAGTTTTACTTCTTTTCCTATTTGGATTCCTTTTATTTCTTTTTCTGCTCTTTCTGTGGCCAAAACTTCCAAAACTATGTTGAATAGTAGTGGTGAAAGTGGGCACCTTCGTCTTGTTCCTGACTTTAGGGGAAATGCTTTTAGTTTTTCACTGTTGACGATAATGTTTGCTGTGGTTTTGTCATATATAGCTTTTATTACACACTGAGCTACTTCACTTTCATTTTCACTTTCATGCATCGGAGAAGGAAATGGCAAACCACTCCAGTGTTCTTGCCTGGAGAATCCCAGGGATGGGGGAGCCTGGTGGGCTGCCATCTATGGGGTCACACAGAGTTGGACACGACTGAAGCGACTTAGCTGCAGCAGCAGCAGCAGAAGCAGCTTTTATTATGTTCAGGTATGTTCCTTCAATTCCTGCTTTCTGGAGAGTTTTTATCATAAATGAATGTTGAATTTTTTTCAAAGGCTTTCTCTGCATCTATTGAGATAATCATATGGCTTTTATTTTTCAATTTGTTAATGTGGTGTATTATTTTGATTTGCAGATATTGAAGAATCCTTGCATCCCTGGGATAAAGCCCACTTGGTCATGATGTATAATCTTTTTAATGTGATGTTGGATTCTGATTGCTAGAATTTTGTTAAGGATTTTTGCATCTAGGTTCATCAGTGATATTGCCTGTAGTTTTCTTTTTTGTGGCATATTTGTCATGTTTTGGTGTTAGGGTGATGGTGGCCTCATAGAATAAGTTTGGAAGTTTACCTTTGTCTTCAATTTTCTGGAAGAGTTTGAGTAGGATAGGTGTCAGCTCTTCTCTATATTTTTGGTAGAATTCAGCTGTGAAGCCATCTGGTCTTGGGCTTTTGTTTGCTGGAAGATTTCTGATTACAGTTTCAATTTCCGTGCTTGTGATGGGTCTGTTAAGATTTTCTATTTCTTCCTGGTTCAGTTTTGGAAAGTTGTACTTTTCTAAGAATTTGTCCATTTCTTCCACGTTGTCCATTTTATTGGCATATAATTGCTGATAGTAGTCTCTTATGATCCTTTACATTTCAGTGTTGTCTGTTGTGATCTCTCCATTTTCATTTCTAATTTTCTTGATTTGATTTTTCTTCCTTTGTTTCTTGATGAGTCTGGTTAATGGTCTGTCGATTTTATGTATCCTTTCAAAGAACCAGCTTTTGGCTTTGTTGATTTTTTCTATGGTCTCTTTTGTTTCTTTTGCATTTATTTCTGCCCTAATTTTTAAGATTTTTTTTTTTCCTTCTACTAACCCTGGAGTTCTTCGTTTCTTCCTTTTTTAGTTGCTTTATGTGTAGAGTTAGGTTATTTATTTTTTTTTTTTTACCATTTTCTTGTTTCTTAAGATATGTCTGTATAGCTATGAACTTTCCCCTTAACACTGCTTTTACAGTGTCCCACAGATTTTGGGTTGTTGTGTTTTTATTTTCATTCATTTCTATACGTATTTTGATTTCTTTTTTTTTTATTTCTTCTGTGATTTGTTGCTTATTCAGCAGTGTGTTGTTCAGCCTCCATATGTTGGAATTTTTAAATATTTTTTTCTCCTGTAATTGAGATCTAATCTTACTGCATTGTGGTCAGAAAAGATGCTTGGAATGATTTCAATCTTTTTGAATTTATCAAGACTAGATTTATGGCCCAGGATGTGATTTATCATGGAGAAGCTTCAGTGTGTGCTTGAGAAAAAGGTGAAATTCATTGTTTTGGGTTGAAATGTCCTATGGATATCAATTAGGTCTAACTGGTCTATTGTATCATTTAAAATTTGTGTTTCCTTGTTAATTTTCTGTTTAGTTGATCTATCCATAGCTGTGAGTGGGGTATTAAAGTCTCCCATTATTATTGTGTTATTGCTAATTTCCCCTTTCATCAGTTCAGTTCAGTTGCTCAGTTGTGTCCGACTCTTTGCGACCCCATGAATCGCAGCACACCAGGCCTCCCTGTCCATCACCAGCTCCCTAAGTTCACTCAGACTCATATCCATCGAGTCTGTGATGCCATCCAGCCATCTCATCCTGGGTCGTCCCCTTCTCCTCCTGCCCCCAATCTCTTCCAGCATCAGAGTCTTTTCCAATGAGTCAATTATTCGCATGAGGTGGCCAAAGTACTGGAGCTTCAGCTTTAGCATCATTCCTTCCAAAGAAATCCCAAGGTTGATCTCCTTCAGAATGGACTGGTTGGATCTCCTTGCAGTCCAAGGGACTCTCAAGAGTCTTCTCCAACACCACAGTTCAAAAGAATCTATTCTTCAGCGCTCAGCCTTCTTCACAGTCCAACTCTCACATCTATACATGACCACAGGAAAACGATAGCCTTGACTAGACAGACCTTAGTCAGCAAAGTAATGTCTCTGCTTTTGAATATACTATCTAGGTTGGTCATAACTTTTCTTCCAAGGAGTAAGCGTCTTTTAATTTCATGGCTGCAGTCACCATCTGAAGTGATGTTGGAGCCCCAAAAAAATAAAGTCTGACTTTGTTTCTACTGTTTCCCCGTCTATTTCCCATGAAGTGATGAGACCAGATGCCATGATCTTTGTTTTCTGAATGTTGAGCTTAAAGCCAACTTTTTCACTCTCCTCTTTCACTTTCATCAAGAGGCTTTTTAGTTCCTCTTCACTTTCTGCCATAAGGGTGGTGTCATCTGCATATTTGAGGTTATTGATATTTCTCCCAGCAATCTTGATTCCAGCTTGTGTTTCTTCCAGTTCAGCATTTCTCATGATGTACTCTGCATTTGTTAGCATTTGTCTTACCTATTGTGGTGCTCTTATGTTGGGTGCATATATATTTATAATTGTTATATCTTCCTGGATTGATCTTTTGATCATTATGTAGTGTCCTTCTTTGTCTCTTTTCACATCCTTCATTTTAAAGTCTATTTTATCTGATATAAGTATTGCTACTCCTGCTTTCTTTTGGTCTCTATTTGCATGGAATATCTTTTTCCAGCCCTTCAATTTCAGTCTGTATGTGTCCCTTGTTTCGAGATGGGTCTCTTGTAGACAACATATACAGGGGTCTTGTTTTCATAACCATTCAGCCAGTCTTTGTCTTTTGGTTGGGGCATTCAACCCACTTATGTTTAAGGTAATTATCGATAAGTATGATCCCACTGTCATTTACTTTATTGTTCTGGGTTTGAGTTTATACATCCTTTTTGTGTTTCCTGTCTAGAGAAGATCCTTTAGTATTTGTTGGAGAGCTGGTTTGGTGTTGCTGAATTCTCTCAGCTTTTGGTTGTCTGTAAAGCTTTTGATTTCTCCTTTATATTTGAATGAGATCCTTACTGGGTACAGTAATCTGGGCTGTAGATTATTTTATTTCATCACTTTAAGTATGTCTTGCCATTCCCTTCTGGCCTGAAGAGTTTCTATTGAAAGATCAGCTGTTATCCTCATGGGAATCCCCTTGTGTGTTATTTGTTGTTTTTCCCTTGCTGCTTTTAATCTTTGTTCTTTGTGTTTGATCTTTGTTAATTTGATTAATATATGTCTTGTTGTGTTTCACCTCGGGTTTATCCTGTTTGGGACTCTCTGGCTTTCTTGGACTTGGGTGATTGTTTCCTTCCCCACTTTAAGGAAATTTTCAAATATTATCTCTGAAGTATTTTCTCATGGTCTTTCTTTTTGTCTTCTTCTTTTGGGGCTCCTATGATTCGAATATTAGGGTGTTTAACATTGTCCCAGAGGTCTCTGAGGTTGTCCTCATTTTTTTAAATTCATTTTTCTTTTTTCCTCTCTGATTCAATTATTTCTACCATTCTATCTTCTACTTCACAAATCCTATCTTCTGTTTCTTATTCTACTATTTGTTTCCCCCAGAATGTTTTTGATCTCATTTATTGCATTATTCATTATATATTGACTCTTTTTTATTTCTTCTAGGTCTTTGTTAAACATTTTTTTGCATCTTCTCAATACTTGTCTCTAGGCTATTTATCTATGATTCCATTTTGTTTTCAAGATATTGGATCATTTTCACTATCATTATTCAGAATTGTTTATCAGGTAAATTCTCTATCTCTTCCTCTTTTGTTTGGTTTGGTGGACATTTATCCTGTTCCTTTACCAGCTGGGTATTCTTCTGTCTCTTCATCTTGTTTATATTGCTGTGTTTGGGGTGGTCTGTCTGTATTCTGGCCGTTTGTGGAGTTCTCTTTATAATGGAGTTTCCTCACTGTGGCTGGGGTTGGACCAGTGACTTGTCAAGGTTTTCTGGTTAGGGAAGCTTGTTTCGGTGTTCTGGTGGGTGGAGTTGGATTTCTTCTCTCTGGAGTACAATGAAGTGTCCAGTAATGAGTTATGGGATGTCAGTGGGTTTGAAGTGACTTTGGGCAGTTTGCGTATTGAAGCTCAGGGCTGTGTTCTTGTGTTGCTGGAGAATTTGCATGGTATGTCTTGCTCTGGAACTTGCTGGTGGTGCATGGTTCCAGTGTAAGTATGGAGGCATTTGATGAGCTCCTGTCAATTAATGTTCCCTGGAGTCAGGAGTTCTCTGGTGTTCTCAGGATTTGGACTCAAGCCTCCTGCTTCTGGTTTTCAGTCTTATTTTTACTGTAATCTCAAGACTTCTCCATCTATACAGCACCATTCATAAAACATCTAGGTTAAAGATGAAAAGTTTCTCCACAGTGAGGGACACCCAGAGAGGTTCACAGAGTTACGTGGAGAAGAAAAGAGGGAGGGGGGAGATAGAGGTGACCTGAATGAGATGAAGTGGAATCAAAGGAGGAGAGAGCAAGCTAGCTAGTAATCACTTCCTTATGTGTGCTCCACAGTCTGGACTGCTCAGAGTTGTTCACAGAGTTATACAAAGAAGAGAAGAGGAAAGAAGGAGACAGAGGTGGCCAGGAGGATAAAGGGGGGAATTAAAAGGAGAGAGACAGATCCAGCCAGTATTTAGTTCCCTAAGTGTTCTCCACCATCCGGAACACACAAAGAGATTCACAGAGTTGGGTAGAGAAGAGAAGGGGGAGGGAGGAGATAGAGGCGACCTGGTGGAGAAACAGGAGAGTCCAAAGAGGGAGAGAGTAGTCAAGCCAGTAATCTCGCTCCCAAGTAAAAATGGGTACTGGAGATTGTGTTCTTGAAGGTACAAAATTGATAACAAATACCAAAAAGCAAAGATTAAAAATCTAGGGGTTGGATTTTCAAAAATACAATATTAAATAAAAAAACAAAGTCACAAAAATTATAAAATATATACATATATGAAGTTTGCTTTAAATAATAGGGTCTCTCTTTTTTTTTGCAGAGTAATAGTAGTTGTAAAATGAAAATAGTAGTTATAAAAATGAAAGTTTTAGTTATAAAACTAAAATAAATAGGAATTATAAATAGTGTTATAAAAATGAAAATTAAAGGAGTAATAGAGGATTTAAAAATTAAAAAAAAATAAAAAAAGAATGATAGTAAAAATAGTAAAATTATATCTAGGACTTTCTCTAGCATTGTGGGGTCAGTTCATTTTTGGATAGTTCCTTGATCTGACTATATTTTTCAAGATCTATAGGCCCCTCCCTATGTAGTCGCTACTAACTACAGGTTTTTAATCTATTGCACCTGTCACTTCCAAGGAGGATCCTTCTGTTTTAGCTTCTTCTGTTTGCTGGTCTCTTCAGTGTCTAATTTCTGCCCTGACACAAGGAGATGGTGGTGGACACTTTTTTAGGCTCACTCGTTCAGTCATGCTGTGGAGGGAGGGATGCTGCAAACAAATAACACTGGTGTGTGCTCACAGTGTCTCAGCCACACTGGGTTTGCCCCCACTCACGGTGTGTGTGCTTTTCCTGTCAACATTGCTTAGGCTCTAGGTTGCTCTGCCAGGAACTGTCTGAGGCCGGCCCTGGGTTGTATGCACTTCCCAGGTCTAAGCCGCTCAGGTTCAGGCACTCGGGTAATCCTCAGAGGCACAGACTCGGTTGGGCCTGCGTTTTGTGCCCTTCCCAGGTCCAAGCAGCTCAGGTGACCAGGTGTTCGGCGAGCATGCTCGCTGTGATTTATCACCTCCCCCTTCCCTGCCGCTTGGTTTCTGGGTGTACAACTGGTGCATCTTCTCAGGCAGATGTTGACCATCCAGAATCCCAAGAAGTTTTAGTTATCAACGAAGCCTGCTTGCAGTTTGGTAGATAATGCCTCTCTGGGGCCATGATTGTCCCCTTCTGGCTCTGGCTGCCTGTCACTGGAGGGGGATGGTCTGCAGCTGGCTAGCTCTGCTCAGTCCTGTGTTCTGTGAGTGGGCCTGACAGTGTCTTAGGTTAGGGCTTTTTGTGTAGCTCTAGTCAGTCATTTGTTCTGTGAGCAGGCCTGGTGGCATCTTAGGTTAGGGTTTTTTGCATGGTGGCTATCCCACAGTCTGCTTTGCTAGCACAAGTTAGTTCCTTCAGATTGCCCTCGGGGCATTCAGGCCTGGTCCTTACTATAAGGTGTGCAGCCCGCGCCTCCCTGCCCAGCCCCTGCTTGCTAGTGGCAGATGCAGATGTCTGTGCTGCTTCTCTGCTGGGGGAGTTACCATTGGGCATGTAATCCTCCCAGTTATGTTGCCCTCTGTGGTTCAAACACTCACCACAGTCTCGGCAGTGAGAATGTTTCCTGGTGTTTGGAAATTTCTCTCATTTTTAAGACTACCTTCCAAGGATGGAGCTCCGTCCCTAACTCTTTTCTCTCTTTTTGTGTTTTATATTTTTCCTACCTCCTTTTAAGGCAATGGGCTGCTTTTCTGGGTGCCTGATGTCCTCTGCCAGCATTCAGAAGCTGTTTTATGGAATTTACTCAGTGTTCAAATATTCTTTTGATGATTTTTTTGGGGAGAAAGTGATCTCCCCATCCTATTTCTCCACCATCTTCTGGAGAAGACTCTTGAGAGTCCCTTGGACTGCAAGGAGATCCAATCAGTTCATCCTAAAGGAGATCAGTCCTGGGTGTTCATTGGAAGGACTGATGTTGAAGCTGAAACTCCAATACTTTGGCCACCTGATGTGAAGAACTGACTCATTTGAAAAAGTCCTTATGCTGGGAAAGATTGAGGTCAGGAGAAGAAGGGGATGACAGAGGATGAGATGGTTGGATGGCATCACTGGCTCAATGGACATGGGTTTGGGTGGACTCTGGGAACTGAGGATGGACAGGGAAGCCTGGCATGCTGTTGTTCATGGGCTTGCAAAGAGTCAGACACGACTGAGAGACTGAACTGAACTGAACGTCCAACTGTGCTCAGTTGGTGAACTGAACTTCCAACCTCCAAGATGCTCAGCTTTCTTTATAGTCCAACTCTCACATCCATACAAGACTTTTGGAAAATCCATAGCTTTGACTAAATGGACCTTTGCTGGCAAAGTAATGTCTCTATTTTTAATATGCTGTCTAGGTTGGTCATTACTTTTCTTCGAAGAAGCAAGCGTCTTTTAATTTAGATGACTGCAGTCACCATCTGCAGTGATTTTGGAGCCCAAGAAAATAGTCTCTCACTACTTTCACTGTTTCCCCATCTATTTGCCATGATCTTACTTTTATGAATGTTAAGTTTTAAGCTAACTTTTTCACTATCCTCATTCACGTTCATCAAGAAGTTCTTTAGTTCTAATTCACTTTCTTCCATTAGGGTAGTGGCATCGGAATATCTGACTTTATTGATATTATTTCTGGCAATCTTGATTCCAGCTTGTGCTTCATCCAGCCTGGTGTTTCACATGATGTACTCTGCATAGAAGTTAAATAAGCAGGGTGACAATATACAGCCTTGATGTATTCTTTCCCCGATTTGGAACCAGTCTGCTGTTCCATTTCCAGTTCTAACTGTACTTCTTTACCTGCATACAGATTTCTCAGGAGGCAGATCGGGTGGTCTGGTGCTCTCATCTTTTAAAAATTTTCCACAGTTTGTTCTGATCCACACAGTCCAAGGCTTTGGCGTAGTCAATAAAGCAGAAGTAGATGTTTTTCTGGAACTCTCTTGCTTTTTTGATGATCCAGAAGATGTTGGCAATTTGATCTCTGGTTCCACTGCCTTTTTAAAATCCAGTTTGAACATCTGGAAGGTCACGGTCCAGGTACTGTTGAAGCCTGAATTGGAGAATCTTGATCATTACTTTGCTAGCATGTGAGATGAGTGTCATTGTGCAGTAGTTTGAACCTACTTTGGCACTGCCTTTCTTTGAGATTGGAATGAAAGCTGACATTATCCTATCCTGTGACCACTGCTGAGTTTCTCAAATTTGCTGGCATATTGACTGCAAACTTTCACAGCATGATCTTTTAGGATTTGAAATAGCTCAAATGGAATTCCATCACCTCAACTAGCTTTGTTCATAGTGATACTTCCTATGGCCCACCTCACTTCACATTCCAGGATATCTGGTTTTAGGTGAGTGATCACACCATCGTGATTATCTTGGTTGTGAAGATCTTTTCTGTACAGTTCTTCCGTGTGTTCTTGCCACCTCTTCTTAATGTTTTCTGCTTCTGTTAGATCGATATGATTTCTGTCCTTTATTGTGCCCATCTATGCATGAAATATTCCCTTGGTATCTCTACTTTTCTTTAGAAATCTGGAGCCTTTCCCATTCTATTGTTTTCCTGTATTTCTTTTCATTAATCACTGAGGAAGGTTTTCATACCTCTCCTTGCTATTCTTTGAAACTCTGCATTCAACTGTGCATATCTTTCCTTTTCTCCTTGCCATCTCTTCTTTATTTTGCTTGTTGTAAGGGCTTCTCAGACAATCATTTTGCCTCTTTGCATTTTTTTTTTTTATGGGGGGATAAACTTGATCACTTCAGTTCATTCGCTCAGTTGTGACCGACTCTTTCCAACCCCATGAATCGCAGCAGTTTACCCAAACTCAATCCATCGAGTCGGTGAGCCATCCAGCCATCTCATCCTCGGTTGTCCCCTTCTCCTCCTGCCCCCAATCCTTCCCAGCATCAGGGTCTTTTCCAATGAGTCAACTCGTTACATGAGGTGGACAAAGTATTGGAGTTTCAGCTTCAACATCAGTCCTTCCAATGAAAACCCAGGACTGATTTTTAGGATGAACTGGTTGCAGGTCCTTGCAGTCCAAGGGACTCTCAAGAGTCTTCTCCAACACCACAGTTCAAAAGCATCAATTCTTCAATGCTCAGCTTTTTTCAAGTCCAACTCTCACATCCATACATGACCACTGGAAAAACCATACCCTTGACTAGACGGACTTTGTTGACAAAGTAATGTCTTTGCTTTTTAATATGCTACCTAGGTTGGTCATAACTTTCCTTCCAAGAAGTAGGTGTCTTTTAATTTCATGGCTGCAATCACAATCTACATTGATTTTGGACACCAAAACAATAAAGTCTGACACTGTTTGCACTGTTTCCCCATCTATTTCCCATGAAGTGATATGACCAGATGCCATGATCTTAGTTTTCTGAATGTTGAGATTTAAACTAAATTTTTACTATTATCTTTCACTTTCTTCAAGAGGCTTTTTAGTTCCTCTTCACCTTCTTCACTTACTTTCATAAGTGTAGTGCCATCTGCATATCTGAGTTTATTAATATTTCTCCTGACAATCTTGATTCTATCTTGTGCTTCTTCCAGGCCAGCTTTTCTCATGATGTACTCTGCATAGAAGTTAAAGAAGCAGGGTGACAATATACAGCCTTGACGGACTCCTTTTCCTATTTGAAAACAGTCTGTTGTTCGATGTCCAGTTCTAACTGTTGCTTCCTGACCTACATATAGATTTCTCAAGAGCCAGGTCAAGTGGTCTGGTATTCCCATCTCTTTCAGAATTTTCCACAGTTTATTGTGATCCACACAGTCAAAGGCTTTGGCATAGTCAATAAAGCAGAAATGGAAGTTTTTCTGGAACTCTCTTGCTTTTTCAGTGATCTAGTGGATGTTGGCAATTTGATCTCTGCCTTTTCTAAAACCAGCTTGAACATCTGGAAGTTCATGGTTCATGTATTGCTGAAGCCTGGCTTGGAGAATTTTGAGGATTACTTTACTAGCATGTGTGATGAGTGCAATTGTGTGGTAGTTCGAGCATTCTTTGACGTTGCCTTTCTTTGGGATTGGAATGAAAATTGACCTTTTCCAGTCCTGCAGCCTTTGCTGAGTTTTCCAAATTTGCTAACCTATTGAGTGCAGCACTGTCAGAGCATCATCATTCAGGATTTGATATATTTCAACTGGAATTCCATCAACTCCACTAGCTTTGTTCATAGTGAAGCTTGCTAAGGCCCACTTAACTTCACATTCCAGAATGTCTGGCTCTAGGTGAGTGATCACACCATCATGATTATCTGGGTCGTGAAGATCTTTTCTGTGCAATTCTTCTGTATATTCTTGCCACCTCTTCTTAATAGCTTCTGCTTCCGTTAGGTCCGTATAATTTCTATCCTTTATTGGGCCCATGTTTGCATGAAATGTTCCCTTGGTATCTCTAATTTTCTTGAAAAGATCCCTAGTCTTTCTCATTCTGTTGTTTTCCTCTATATCTTGGCATTGATCGCTGAGGAAGGGTTACTTATTTCTCCTTGCTATTCTTTGGAACTCTGCATTCAGATGCTTGTATCTTTCCTTTTCTTCTTTGCTTTTCACTTCTCTTCTTTTCACAGTTATTTGTAAGGCCTCCTCAGACATCCATTTTGCTTTTTTGCATTTATTTTCCATGGGGATGGTCTTGATCCCTATCTCCTGTACAGTGTCACAAACCTCCATCTATATTTCATCAGGCACTCAGTTTATCAGATTTAGTCCCTTAAATCTATTTCTCACCTCCACTGTATAATCATAAGAGATTTTATTTAGGTCATTCCTGAATTATCTAGTGGTTTTTCCCTACTTTATTCAATTTAAATCTCAATTTTGTAATAAAGAGTTCATGATCTGAGCCACAGTGAGCTCCTGGTCATGTTTTTACTGACTGTATAGAGCTTCTCCATCTTTGGCTGCAAAGAATATAATCAATCTGATTTCGATGTTACCATCTGGTGATGTCCATGTGTAAAGTCTTCTTTTGTGTTGTTGGAAGAGGGTGTTTGCTATGATCAGTGCATTCTCTTGTCAAAACTCTATTAGCCTTTGCCCTGCTTCATTCTGTACTCCAAGGTCAAATATGCCTGTTACTCCAAGTGTTTCTTGACTTCCTACTTTTGCATTCCAATCCCCTATAATGAAAAGGACATCTTTTATGGGTGTTAGTTCTAAAAGGTCTTGTAAGTCTTCATAGAAACTTTCAACTTCAGCTTCTTCAGCTTTATTGTTTGGGGCATAGGTTTGGATTACCGTGATATTCAATGATTTGCCTTGGAAACGAGCAGGGGTCATTCTGTCCTCTTTGATATTGCATCCAAGTACTACATTTTGGACTCTTGTTGACCATGATGGCTATTCCATTTCTTCTAAGGGATTCCTGCCCACAGTAGTAAATATAATGATCATCTGAGTTAAATTCACACATTGCAGTCCTTTTAGTTTGCTGGTTCCTAGAATGTCAATGTTCACTCTTGCCATCTCCTGCTTGACCACTTCCAATTTGCCTTGATTTATGGATGAGAGGAGCTACTCCACGTCCAAGGTCAGGGACAGCTGCCAAGAGGAATTATTCCGTATCCAAGGTCAGGGGCTGCGGAAAATAGGAGCCACCCCATGTCCAAAGAGTGGCAGCTGCGTGGGTGCAGGAGGGCTGAGAGGAGCTACTCCATGTTCGAGGTCAGGAAAGCGGCTCGTTCAAGGTAAGGAGCAGTGGCTGCGCTTTGCTGGAGCAGCCGTGTAGAGATAACCCACCTCCAAGGTAAGAGAAACCCAAGTAAGACAGTAGGTGTTGTGGGAGGGCATCAGAGGGCAGACACACTGAAACAATAATCACAGAGAACTAGCCAACCTGATCACATGGACCACAGCCTTGTTTAACTCAATGAAACTAAGCCATGCCATGTGGGGCTACCTAAGAAGGACTGTTCATGGTGGAGAAGTCTGACGGAATGTAGTCCACTGGAGAAGGGAATGGCAAACCACTTCAGTAGTCTTGCCTTGAGAATCCCATGAATGGTATGAAAAGGGTAAAATGATAGGATACTGAAAGAGAAACTCCCCAGGTTGGTAAATGCCCAATCTTGATCACTGCTTCTCGTACAATGTCACGAGCCTCCATCAATAGTTCTTCAGGTACTCTGTCTAACAGATCTAATCCCTTGAATCCGTTTGTCGATTACTGTATAATCATAAAGGATTTCATTTGGTGTAAGATGGCAGAGTAGAAGGACGTGTGCTCATCTTCTGTGAGAACGCCAAAACTGCAACTTGCTGCTGAACAATTGTCAACTGAAGAACATTGGATTCCACAAAAAAAAAATATACCCAACATCCAAGGGCAAAGGAGAAGCCCCAGGAAGATGGTAGGAGAGGCAAAATCAAGTTTAGGATCAAACTCCTTACCTTCCAGAGATACTCAGAAGGCCCAAACAAATCTTGTGCGCACCGGGACCCAGAGACCCCACACAGGGACTGAGCCAGAATTGTGTTTGAGTGCTTCCTGCGAAGGTTGGGTCAGCAGTGGCCAGCCACAGTGGCTGGGGCTCTGGGTACAGCATACTTGGGTATGGCATAAGCCCTCTTGGAGGAGGTTGCCATTGACCCCACCATAAAATAGCCAGAACATAGACAGGATGGGAGAAACAGACACTTGGATGGCAGACAGAAACTTATGCATATCAGAACCCAGGAGAAAGGGGCAGTGACCCCACAAGAGACTGACCCAGACTTGCCTGTGAGTCTCTAGGAGTCTCCAGCAGAGGCATGGGTCAAAGGTGGCCTGCTGCAGGATCAGGGGCACTGAGTGCAGCAGTGGGTGCATGGGACTGTTTGAAGGAGGTCACTATTATCTTCATTACCTTCACCATAGTTTGGCCTCAGGTCAAACAACGGAGAGGGAATACAGACCCACCCATCAAGGGAAATTGGATTAAAGATTTACTGAACATGGCCCCACCAATCAGAACAAGACCCAGTTTCCCCCTCAGTTAGTCTCTCTCTTCAGAAAGTTTCCATAAGCCTCTTATCCTTATCCATATGAGGGCAGACAGAATGAAAACAACAGTCACAGAAACCTAACCAAACAAGGCAAACTGAGTTAGCCTTGTCTAACTCAATGAAACTCTGAGCCATGTCTTGGAGGGCCACCCAAGATGGATGGGTCATGGTGGAGAGTTCTGACAAAATGTGGTCCACTGGAGAAGGGAATGACAAATCACTTCAGTATTCTTGCCTTGAGAACCCTATGAACAGTATGGAAAGGCAAAAAGATAAGACATTGAACGATGAACTCCCCAGGTCAGTAGGTGCCCAATATGTTACTGGAGAACAGTGGAGAAATAACTTCAGAAAGAATGAAGAGATGGAGCTAAAGCAAAAACAACACCCAGTTGTGCATGTGACTCGTGATGGAAGTAAACTCTGGTACTGTAAAGCGAAATACTGCATAGGAACCTGGATTATTATGTTAAACAGGAGTTGACAAGAGTGAACATTGACATTTCAAGAATCAGCGAACTAAAATGGACTGGAATGGTGAATTTAATTCGGATGACCATTATATCTACTACTGTGGGCAAGAATCCCTTAGAAAAATGGAATAGCCATCATAGTCAACAAAAGAGTCTGAAATGCAATACTTGGATGCAATCTCAAAAACGACAGAATGATCTCTGTTCGTTTCCAATCCCAACCTTTCAGTAACATAGTAATCCAAGTCTATCCCCTGAATAGTAATGCTGAAGAAGCTGAAGTTGAATGGTTCTATGAAGACCTACAAGGCCTTCTAGAACTAACACCTGAAAAAGATGTCCTTTCCATTATAGGAGACTGGAATGCAAAAGTAGGAAGTCAAGAAATACTTGGAGTAACAGGCATATTTGACCTTGGAATACAAAACAGTAGGCCAAAGGCTAACATAGTTTTCCTAAGAGAACACACTGGTCATAGCAAACACCCCCTTCCAACAACGCAAGAGCAGGCTCTACTCATGGATATCACCAGATGGTCAATACTGAAATCAGATTGATTATATTATTTGCAGCCAAAGATGGAGAGGCTCTATAAAGTCATCAAAAACAAGACTGGGAGCTGACTGTGGCTCAGATCATGAACTCCTTATTGCCAAAATTAGACTTAAGTTGAAAAAAGTAGGGAAAACAACTAGACCATTCAGGTATGAACAAAATCAGATATTAAATAATAATAACAAAGAAAAGTAAAAAATAATCACTGACATAAGAAATAAGAAGAATGTATACTACCAGCATTTGAACCCATTGTGGGAAATCAGGAAGCATGTGATGAAAATAAACTTATTTTAAATTTAATTAATAACTAGAGCCAAGCAGTGTGGTATTCCATAATTTTTTTTTCCTTATATTTCTGCACAGTTAGTGCTTTGTGAACTACTGTTAATGAAAGTTGGTCCCTAGGTTAAAGAAAGGACCAGATGGTAATCCGTCACTGATTGGAGATTCTGTTCCAGACAATGGATTATGTGGTGATCTGTAGAAGAGTTCTCAAGTGAAATAGTAATAGCAGGTGAACATATTTATTTATATCTACAGATGAACTAAATTATGGGGGGAAAAATATACTGGGTTTTGTCAAAAAGTTAATTCTGGTTTTTCATACCATGTAATGGAAAAATCCAAAAGAGCTTTTGGCCAACCCCATGGTAACTTATCAATAAGAAGGACATTAATATCTGACTCTTCACCAATATTCACTCCTCCTGTTTATTTCTCTCTGCATGCACTCCACTTTAGGAGGATGTGGTCAAGAGGTTGTAGTTTCCTCTCTTCTCAGGTTTCAGTCAAGGGCTACAATATCTCTCCAGGAGGGCAAAATAAGTAGCCTTCCTCATCCCCCTAAGCTCCATATTGCAGAAGCAAAATTCTAGGTGAGTGCTGTGGGAGTAGTAACTCAGTAATTGTGTACAGGAGAGAGTGGACATAAAGGACAAAAAATTCTCCCTGAATGAAGTGATTTTATTTGGAATAGAGAGTGAAAAAGTGTGAACACTCACATAAGCAAGGTAGCATATGGTGGTAAGTAATTGAAGCTCCATGAAAGCAATAAGTTAGATGCAATAGCAGTTAGTGTACAGGGAGGAGGACAGGGAATAACAGCTAAGTGGAGCATTTCTGGTGTCAGATGGAGCTAGTGGTGAAGAACCTGCCTGCCAATGGAGAAGGTATAAGAGACATGAGTTCAATCCCTGGATGGGGAAGATCCTAAAGGAGGGCATGGTGAGAAACTCCAGTATTCTTGCCTGGAGACTCCCCTGGACCTAGGAGCCTGGTGGGCTATAGTCCATAGAGTTGTAAAGAGTCAGACACTACTGAAGTGACTTAGCACACATGCATGCACATGAGCCATAAAACTATCCCTTTAAATTTTAAATGGATTAGACTGAAGAATAATTATTCCCTAGTGAGTGGGTGAAAGTCGCTCAGTCGTGTCCAACTCTTTATGACCCCATTCACTATCAGTTCAGTTCAGTTCAGTTCAGTCGCTCAGTCATGTCCGACTCTGTGACCCCATGAATCGCAGCATGCCAGGCCTCCCTATCCATCAACATCTCCTGGAGTTCACTCAGACTCACGTCCATCGAATCCATGATGCCATCCAGCCATCTCATCCTCGGTCATCCCCTTCTCCTCCTGCCAACAATCTTAGAGTCATGGAATTCTCCAGGCCAGAATACTGGAGTACGTAGCCTTCCCTTCTCCAGGGGATATTCCCAACCCAGGGGTCGAACCCCAGTCTCCCGTATGGCAGGCAGATTCCTTACCAGCTGAGCCACAAAGGAAGCCCAATTATACCCGAGGTTGTTATCAAAGACAATGAACAATCAGCCAGCAGTTAGCAGGGTCTTAGAATTGGTGTAATACCAACAGATCCAAACAGCTTACTAAAATTACTGTTATTTTAGGGTGCAAGTGGACTTGCGGAAGGCTAGACCCTCTGAGGAATGACAGGAATGGCTTCATACTGCTTAAGAAATAATTATTTCTCTAAAATAATTGAGGCAAGTCACTAAAGAAGTATATAAGCAAGATATAATAGCCCACCTTGGGGATTAGGTAAAACAGTAAGTAGAGTGGTTATAATATGTTAAATACCCAGATTTCAATAAAAATATGAGAATTCAAACTGGAAAGTATGATCTATAAACGGGACAGTAGGCAACTAAAAGTGTCTGTGGGAAAAATCATATATTAGATATAAAATATTTTAAAGAAATAAATAAAACCTGAGATTATAGAAATAAAGGAAGGAATGATGACAATGTCTCTTCAAATAAATGGTATAAGTATAGAGATCAATATTTATATAGAGATCACGATTTTAAAAGACCTAGTGGAAATTGTAGACCTGAAAAGTATAAAATCTAAAATAATAATTAAAGGGAATAAACTGCAGATTTGAATGAGCATAAGGAAAAATCAGTGAATTTAAAGATTGATAGGTATTATGCAATCCAATGAAAAGAGAGAAAAAAAGAAAATAATGGAAAGGTTATGAAAGAAATTTTGAATAATCTTAAGTGCATAAGAATATATAGAATAGAATTATTTGAAGGAGAAAAGGGGTAAAAAAAATTATGCCAAGGAATAATGGCTGCACATTTTCCAAATTTAGAGAAAAAAAAAATTACCCTACACAAACTCTCTAAGGAGCATAGACACAGAGAAGTCTACACACAGACATCAGAGTAAAACTCTTGAGAGACAAAGACGAACTTAAAACAGCAAGAAAAAAATGACTAATCACATAAAAGAAACTTCAATACATTTAGATACCGATTTTTTACCAGAAACAATGGTAGTCAGGAGACATTTGGAGGACATATTCAGAATACTAAAAGAATGAAAGAAAACTGTCAGACAACTTACCTCCAGCAAAAGTACCTTTTCAAAACCAAAGTAATATAAATAGTTTACAGATAACAAAAATGAAGAGACTTTGTTGCTAGCAGATCAGCCTTTCAAGAAGTACTTAAGAAACTTCTTGGGCTGAAAGCAAGTAATGTAAGATACTAATTCAAATCCAAACACAAAACAAAGCATTGGTAAGTGTAAATATGTAACAGTAAAAGAAGATATGAAGATTTGTTGGATATAAATGGATATATGGATATATATGGATAATATATGGGTAGTTAAGTGAATTATTGTGACTATTATAGGAATGTAACATAATTGGCAAACAGAGTGCAAAAATGGTGAATAGGAGCAGAGATCTGTTGAAATAAGAAATTTACACTAGCTGGTAACTCAAATCCACAGAAACAAATGAAATGAACCATAACAGATAAATAAGAATCCTATTATAATAAACAACATAAATATGTACTTATTTTTTCTCCTATCATCTTTTTAAAATACATTAAATTAGATAGAATCATAATTAAAGAAATTAATTGTTATTTTGTACCATGCATAGATATAACAGTATTATAATGGCAGTACAAAAAGTGGGAGAGGGGATAGAGCTATATAGGAACATCATTTCTATATTTTATTATAATTATGTGAACATAAATCAAGACTACACATTTCACAACAATATACAAACAAAAATATTCATTAAACTCATTAATGGATGTATTTGGGAAATGCAGGGAACAGAAGTGTGAGATAAAGTAAAAGGGAAAAATAAATTGACAAATCAAAAACAGGGCTCTTGAAGCACCTATGTGCCATGTAAAGAACACTGTGATTTAATCAAGTCTTCGTGTGTGGAAGGAAGGAAAGAATATGTGAAACCCATACTATGACCTTGAAATTTATGTTTCTTTTCTTATTCATTTTGACCTTTAACATAGGAATAAATGATTGCTAATAAAACGCTACTACTGAGTCAGTTCATTTCAGTTCAGTCACTCAGTCATGTCTGACTCATTGTTACCCCATAGACTGCAGCATCCCAAATGTCTCTGTCCATCAGCAACTCCCGGAGTTTACTCAAACTCATGTACATAGAATCAGTGATCTCATCCAACCATCTCACCCTCTGTTGTCCCCTTCTCCTCCCACCTTCAATCTTTCCCAGCATCAGGGTCTTTTCAAATGAGTCAGTTGGCCAAAGTACTGGAGTTTCAGCCTCAGCATCAATCCTTCCAATGAATATTCAGGACTGATTTCCTTTAGGATGGACTGGTTGAATCTCCTTGCAGCCCAAGGGACACTCAAGAGGCTTCTGCAACACCACAGTTCAAAAGCATCAAATCTTTGACGCTCAGCTTTCTTTATAGTCCAACTCTCACATGCATACACGACTAATGAAAAATTCATAGCTTTGACTAGACAGACCTTTGTTGGCAAAGTAATCTCTACTTTTTAATATGCTGTCTAGGTTGGTCATAACTTTTCTTCCAAGGAGTAAGCGTCTTTTAATTTCATGGCTGCAGTCAACATATGCAGTGATTTTGGAGCCCAAAAAAGAAACTCTGTCACCATTTCCACTGTTTCCCCATCTTTTTGTCATGAAGTGATGGGACCAGATGCCATGATAATAGTTTTCTGAATGTTGTGTTTTAAATCAAGATTTTCACTCTCCTCTTTCACTTTCATCAAGAAACTCTTTAGTTCTTCTTCACTTTCTGCCATAAAGGTGGTGTCATCTGCATATCTGAGGTTATTGATATTTCTCCCAGCAATCTTGATTCCAGCTTGTGTTTCATCCAGCCCAGCATTTCTCATGATGTACTTTGAATATAAGCTAAATAAGCAGAGTGACAACATACAGCTTGACCTACTCCTTTCCCTATTTGAATCAGTCTGTCATTCCTTGTCCAGTATGAACTGTTGCTTCTTGACCTGATCTGCATACAGAATTCTCAAGAGGCAGGTCAGGTGGTCTGGTATTCCCATCTCTTGAAGAATTTTCCACAGGTTGCTGTGATCCACATAGTCAAAGGCTTTGGCATAGCCAATAAAGCAGAAATAGATGTTTTTCTGGAAGTGTCTTACTTTTTTGATGATCCAATGGATGTTGGCAATTTGACCTGTGGTTCTTCTACCTTTTCTACATATATCACAAATATTTATATATTTATTTTTAAATATGCATATTTTATAGCTCATTGCACTTTGCATAGCATATTTCTCATGTGTTTTCTTACTCTCTGTTTTGAAAATTGTGAGGAAAGCAACCTTCTATTAAGGAGCAGTGTGATTTTCAGAGAGATTTAATGACTTGCCTATTAAAGTCCCTCACATTGTCAAGACTCTACCTACTCCCTCTGCCTAGATCATTGAGTTATATACCATGAGGGGAATGAGCATTGAAGTTTTAATGTATTTATCATAACTCTATACTTAACATTCAGAAAAGGCAATGGCATCCCACTCCAGCACTCTTGCCTGGAAAATCCCATGGACAGAGGAACCTGGTAGGCTGCAGTCCATGGAGTCGCTAAGAGTCAGACATGACTGAGCAACTTTACTTTCACTTTTCACTTTCATGCATTGGAGAAGGAAATGGCAACCCACTCCAGTGTTCTTGCCTAAAGAATCCCAGGGACGGGGGAGCCTGGTGGGCTGCCTTCTGTGGGGTCGCACAGAGTCAGACACGACTGAAGTGACTTAGCAGCAGCAGCAGCATACTTAACATAGGGCAAGAATCCCTGACACTTTACTGAAAGGAAGGAAAAGTGGAAGAGTGGGGTGGAAATTCTCCCAAGTTACTGAAATCAATACAAAAAAAATTTTTGTTGTTGTTTTTTTAAACCTTTTATGAAACATAAAAAGCAGGCATATGGAGATTTGTGCATAAATACTTGACATTGAAATAAATCACCTGCATCAATGATGTTGAAAATAAAAATCTATTTTCAGAATAAAGTCTAAATTTCTGAACAAAAAGGATATATTGTAATTCCAAAAAAAAAAAAAAAAGCTTAATTTATTAAGGGGCCAGCATAAATTTGGAATCTTCAATGCTGCCTTATTTGACCAGTTTCTAAAGTCCATCCTTCTAAGAATCATCTGTGAAAGTGCATCTCTGCATGGAACCTAGGCTATTTATCAGGTTTTACAGTTTGTACGAGACAGAGTGCTCAGTGTTTAAAGAAGCAGGATATTATGGTCTGAAGATGCAATACTTGCTAGAATATAAAATAAATATTGACAAGAAAGAAGAGCCATTTTGGAATTGCTTCCACAGAGTAGTACAAACAGAACCAACTGTTGGTTTTTTGAGTTTCAACCAGTCACATTTGATGTGGTCTCTAATATAATGTTGGCAAAGAGGAGAAGTGAGGCTATTCCTTGGGACGATGTTAAGTCCATCATACCATAGATCTGTTTTCAATTTTAAATGTCAAGGACCCCGTCAAAAGTTGTTGTACTTATATTGATTTTTAATAAATGTATTAAAACAATTAATATTTTGTAAGGCCCCAAATTTTCATAGTCATCAAACTAATTGCTGTGAGTACATGGGTGAGCAGGCTTCCCAGGTGGCTCAGTGGCAAAGAATCCTCCTGCCAGTACAAGACATGCAGGAGACATGGGTTCACTCCCTGGGTTCTAAAGGTCACCAGCAGGAGGAAATGGCAACCCATTCCAGTATTCTTGGCTGGAAAATTCCATGGACAGAGGATCCTGGTGGACTACAGTCCATGGGTTCACAAAGAGTCGAACATGACTGAGCAACTGAGCACACACACATTGATGAGCAAAATTAGCATAGTTCTTTCCACTATGAAACCTATAGTCTAGCATAAAAGACAAAAGCAATAGAATATTCTAAGTTTTTTCTTAAGAGTACAAAGTATGGAGTGTGACTGAGACACTAATGATGATTTTTTTTTAATAGATAATAGCTTCCCATTTTTATTATGAAGAATCTTGAACATACCTAAAAATTAGAAATACTAGGATACCCCACCTACATGTCTTTTGCTTTATTATTTGAAGTAAATTGCATACTAAGAATCGTGTAACTTCAAACATAAATATTTTAGTGTGTACTCATAAAAGGTAAGATCTCATTTTTAAAACAATGCTAAATAAAATTTTAGAATGATTCAAGCATGCTAATATTGTTCTGATTTGCATAGTTAGCAGCACTGATCAATATCCAAACTACATATATTTGCCTTGCATTTAATAAACTTGCTAGACTATTCTGCCTATTCAAGTGATTGTAACTAGATTTAAAAGTTCGTATTTCCATCGGTAGCTTACTGTTTTGTTTATAAATGGATTGGTTGGACATATCTATCTCGTTTGAAAACAAGTTTCAAATTTTTAGCTGTACAATCAATAATAACATCTCTTCTATAGGGGAAAAACTTAGGTTGAAAATAGAGGATATATATACAGAGCCCTATTCAATTATAGTGAACTGGCTCACATAGCCAGGAGGAGACACCCCGTGTCCGAGGTCAGGGCGGAGGCCAGGAGGAGCTACCCTGCGTCTGAGGCCAGTGGCAACCGGGAGGAGACACCCCGCGTCTGAGATCAGGGGCAGCCAGGAGAAGACACTGTGTGCCCGAGGCCAGGGGTGGTGACATTGAGGAGCTACCTGGAGCTGGAGGCCAGGGCCAACGGCCGGGAGGAGCAACCCCAGGAGTGGTGGCTGCGCAGGCACAAGCGGGCCTAGAGGAGCTATTCCACGTTGAAGGTCAGGAATGGTGGCAGTAAGGAGATACCCCTCATCCAAGGTAAGGAACAGTGGCTGTGCTTTGCTAGAGCAGCCATGAAGAGATATCCCATGCCAAGGTAAGAGAAATCCAAGTAAGATGGTAAGTGTTGCAAGAGGGCATCAGAGGGCAGACACACTGAAACCATACTCACAGAAAACTAGTCAATCTAATCACACTAGGACCACAGCCTTGTCTAACTCAATGAAACCAAGTCATGCCTATGGGACAACCCAAGATGGGCGGGTCATGGTGGAGAGGCCTGACAGAATGTGGTCCACTGGAGAAGGGAATGGCAAGCCACTTCAATATTCTTGCCTTGAGAACCCCATGAACAGTAGGAAAAGGCAAAATGATAGGATACCAAAAGAGGAACTCCCCAGATCAGTAGGTGTCCAATATGCCACTGGAGATCAGTGGAGAAATAACTCCAGAAAGAATGAAGGGATGGAGCCAAAGTAAAAACCATACCCAGTTGTGGATGTGACTGGTGATAGAAGCAAGATCTGATGCTGTAAAGGGCAATATTGCATAGGAACCTGGAATGTCAGGTCCATGAATCAAGGCAAATTAGAATTGGTTAAACAAGAGATGGCAAGGGTGAACTTCGGCATTCTAGGAATCAGCAAACTAAAATGGACTGGAATGGGTGAATTTAACTCAGATGACCATTATATCTACTACTGCGGGCAGGAATCCCTCAGAAGAAATGGAGTAGCCATCATGGTCAACAAAAGAGTCCAAAATGCAGTACTTGGATGCAATCTCAAAAATGACAGAGTGATCTCTGTTCGTCTCCAAGGCAAACCATTCAATATCACAGTTATCCAAATCTATGCCCCAACCAGTAATGCTGAAGAAGCTGAAGTTGAACAGTTTTATGAAGATCTACAAGATCTTTTAGAATTAACACCCCAAAAAGATGTCCTTTTCATTATAGGGGACTTGAATGCAAAAGTAGGAAGTCAAGAAACACCTGGAGTAACAGACAAATTTGGCCTTGGAATGCAGAATGAAGCAGGGCAAAGACTAATTGATTTTGGCCAAGAACATGCAGTAGTCATAGCAAACACCCTCTTCCAACAACACAAGAGAAGACTCTACACGTGGACATCACCAGATGGTAAACACCGAAATCAGATTGATTATATTATTTGCAGCCAAAGATGGAGAAGCTCTATACAGTCAATAAAAACAAGACTGGGAGCTGACTGTGGATCAGATCATGAACTCCTTATTGCCAAATTCAGACTTAAATTGAAGAAAATAGGGAAAACCCCTAGACCATTCAGGTATGACTTAAATCAAATCCCTTATGATTATGCAGTGGAAGTGAGAAATAGATTTAAAGGTCTAGATCTGATAGATAGAGTGCCTGATGAACTATGGAATGAGGTTCGTGCCATTGTACAGGAGACAGGGATCAAGACCATCCCCATGGAAAACAAATGCAAAAAAGCAAAATGGCTGTCTGGGGAGGCCTTACAAATAGCTGTGAAAAGAAGAGAGGTGAAAAGCAAAGGAGAAAAGGAAAGATATAAGCATCTGAATGCAGAGTTCCAAAGAATAGCAAGAAGAGATAAGAAAGCCTTCCTCAGTGATCAATGCAAAGAAATAGAGGAAAAGAACAGAAGGGGAAAGACTAGAGATCTCTTCAAGAAAATTAGAGATACCAAGGGAACATTTCATGCAAAGATGTGCTCGATCAAGGACAGAAATGGTCTGGACCTAACAGAAGCAGAAGATATTAAGAAGAGGTGGCAAGAATACACGGAAGAACTGTACAAAACAGATCTTCACGACCCAGATAATCATGATGATGTGATCACTCATCTAGAGCCAAATATCTTGGAATGTGAAGTCAAGTGGGCCTTAGAAAGCATCACTATGAACAAAGCTAGTGGAGGAGATGGAATTCCCCTTGAGCTGTTTCAAATCCTGAAAGATGATGCTGTGAAAGTGCTGCACTCAATATGCCAACAAATTTGGAAAACTCAGCAGAGGCCACAGGACTGGAAAAAGTCAGTTTTCATTCCAATCCCACAGAAAGGCAATACCAAAGAATGCCCAAACTACTGCACAATTGCACTCATCTCACATGCTAGTAAAGTAATGCTCAAAATTCTCCAAGCCAGACTTCAGCAATACATGAACCGTGAACTCCCTGATGTTCAAGCTGGTTCTAGAAAAGGCAGAGGAACCAGAGATCAAGTTGCCAACATCCACTGGATCAAGGAAAAAACAAGATAGTTCCAGAAAAAAAAATCTATTTCTGCTTTATTGACTATGCCAAAGCCTTTGACTGTGTGGATCACAATAAACTGTGGAAAATTGTGAAAGAGATGGGAACACCAGACCACCTAACCTGCCTCTTGAGGAATCTGTATGCAGGTCAGGAAGCAACAGTTAGAACTGGACATGGAACAACAGACTGGTTCCAAATAGGAAAAGGAGTATGTCAAGGCTGTATATTGTCACCCTGCTTATTTAGTTTCTATGCAGAGTACATCATGAGCAACGCTGGACTGGAAGAAACAAAAGCTGGAATCAAGATTGCTGGGAGAAATATCAATAACCTCAGATATGCAGATGACACCACCCTTATGGCAGAAAGTGAAGAGGAACTAAAAAGCCTCTTGATGAAAGTGAAAGAGAAGAGTGAAAAAGTTGGCTTAAAGCTCAACATTCAGAAAACGAAGATCATGGCATACGGTCCCATCACTTCATGGGAAATAGATGGGGAAACAGTGGAAACAGTGTCAGACTTTATTTTTTGGGGCTCCAAAATCACTGCAGATGGTGACTGCAGCCATGAAATTGAAAGACGCTTACTCCCTGGAAGAAAAGTTATGACCAACCTAGTTAGCATATTCAAAAGCAGAGTCATTACTTTACTGACTAAGGTCCATCTAGTCAAGGCTATGGTTTTTTCCAGTGGTTCTGTATGGATGTGAGAGTTGGACTATGAAGAAAGCTGAGCACTGAGGAATTGATGTGTTTGAACTGTGGTATTGGAGAAGACTCTTGAGGGTCCCTTGGACTGCAAGGAGTTCCAACCTGTCCATTCTGAAGGAGATTAACCGTGGGCTTTCTTTTGAAGGAATGATGCTAAAGCTGAAGCTCCAGTACTTTGGATACCTCATGCGAAGAATTGACTCATTGGATAAGACTCTGATGCTGGGAGAGATTCGGGGCAGGAGGAGAAGGGGACGACCCAGGATGAGATGGCTGGATGGCATCACTGACTCGATGGATGTGAGTCTGAATGAACTCCGAGAGATGGTGATCGACAGGGAGGCCTGGCGTGCTGCAATTCATGGGGTCTCAAAGAGTCGGACACAACTGAGCGACTGAACTGAACTGAACTGATTCAATTAATGGAATAGAGAGTCATCTTGGTCTGTTTGGGTTTTTACAGCAAAAATACTGTAGGCTTAGTAACTTAAACCACAAGCATTTATTTCTCATAGTTCTGAAGTTTGAGGAGTACAAGATCAATGTATCGGTATAACTGGTGTCTGGTGAGATGCTATTCTCTGGTTCACAGACTGCCATCTCTTGTTGTATTCTTACATGGTGGAGAGGTCAAGGGAGCTCTCTGGTGTCTCTTTTACAAGAGGCACTAATCCCATTTATGGTTTCACCCTAATGACTTAATCACCTCCGAGAGACCCCATTTCCAAATATCATCACATTGGGCTTAGGTTTCAATATGTGAATTTTGGGAGACACAAGCCATCTACAGCAAGAGTGAGATATTAATATATGTGTTGTTTCCAGGACTAGACATTCTTGCTGGCTTCTTTCTTGTTGTTGTACAGTCCCTAAGTCAGGTCCAACTCTTTGTGATCCCATGGACTATAGCACGCCAGGCTGCACTGTCCTTCACACTCTCCCAGTGTTTCTTCAAATTGATGTTCATTGAGTCAGTGATGCCATCAAACCATCTCCTCCTTTGTCATCCCCTTCTTCTGCTTTCAGTCTTTCTCAGTATCAGGATCTTTTCCAGTGTGTCAGTTCTTCACATCAGATGGCCCAATTATTGGAGCTTCAGCTTCAGCATCAGTCCTTTTGATGAATACTGAGGGTCGATTTCCAAAGAACTGACTGATTTGATCTCGTTACAGCCCAAGGGGCTGTCAAGAGTCTTTTCAAGCACCACCATTTGTAAATATCAATTCTTTGGTGCTCAGCCTTCTTTATGGTCCAACTTTCACATCTGTACATGACTTCTGGAAAAACCATAGTTTGTCTATACAGATCTTTGTCAGCAAAGTGATGTCTCTGGTTTTTAATATGCTGTCTAGTTTTGTCATAACTGTATCAACAATATTCTTTATTAAAGATAGCTATCTTTTTTTTTTAATAGTGACAACTCACATCTAAATTTTATAAAGAACATGTCACTGCTCTTTGTCTGATTGATGTTTGAGTAGTAATATTGGTGCTAACCAGAGCAGAGGATGCAATACTCAGCTCCATCAAATATTTTCAGGTCTCATTGATAGTGCTGGCCTTTTATACCCTGATGAAAATTCACCAGAGGAACAAACTTAGAAAATAAATTTAGAATAAAGTTCCTTTTCCACTTTCTCCTCATAATGCTCCTGCTCTTTGTCATGGCATTGCTGCTAAGAGTAGAAACTGTAAAAGGGTTGTAAATTATTACTCCAAGAAATGTGTTTTGTTACTTATATAACTTTCGGTCCAAATACATCCCTTGGCATATGTTGAAGGCATTGTTAACCTTATATGGCAGATACTGTAATATTTGGAAAATCCCCCATGAGCCTGTGAATAAAATTGGCATCTGTATTCTATATTTCAGTATGAGACCCAAAGGTTCTACGATTGAAATAGCAGTTCCAGAATTGACAACAATAAAAGTAACAGTAGAAGTAAAAAAGAAACAAAACAAAAACCACATACTTTGATCCCATCCTAATAAATTCAATGTCTCCCACACTATTTGATATATTTTATAGTAATAATAATTTTATTTACAGAACATTATATTCTGCTTTTTGTTACTTGTTGTGGCCTGGAAGAGAGTATTGCATCCTATAAATATTTGCAAACATAGACACATCTTCATTGGTTTTTGCTTACTACAAGCTTCTGACATATGCAGTGGTTAAGCAATAATTATATTACCATAAAATACTGTACTCTCTTACACTGAGACTCATAAATTTCTCTGCTGTTGTCTATGACAGTTTGCACTGACTGGTCTACTGTTGCTACTTCTTTTTGTTTTAATTTCCCTGTCCAAACCCAAACCTGCCATCCCTTTCATCAAAGTCTTCTATCACTCTAACTCACATTGATGACTCTTTTCTTGTTATATTTATTTTCTTAGATAATTGACTATATATCATGTATGTTTTCAGTTGCTCATTAATTTCTCACATCAATATGATTTACCTTTCTACATAGACTGCAAGCTCCATACAAATAATATTTATGGATCTGAGTTTTTTGTTGTAAACTATTATGGCTTTGAAACTAAAAATGTCTTTCAAGCTAATAGGCATCAACTGGTAGCTCACTGGGTCTTCCCAAGTGGCTCAGTTGTAAAGAATCACCCTGCTAATGCAGGAGATGCAACAGATGTGAGTTCAATCCCTGGGTTGGGAAGGTCCCCTGGAGACGGAAATGATAATTCACTACAGTATTCTTGCCTGGAAAATATGGACAGAGGTGCCTGGTAGGCTATAGTCCATGGGATCATAAAGAGTTGGATAAGACTGAATAACTGAGCACACACCCATGGTAGCCTGTTAGGAATTTGTTATCTCTGGTTCTTTCTGTCATCCAGTGAAACAGAATCTGCAAATAACAAGATTTCAAGATATTTTGCATAAATTTTTAGTTTGATGTACTGCCCTAAAATGTATCACCCATCTGTATAGGCTAACTGAATGACTCTTCATTTATTATTTGTGACAAAAGTTTTCTTAGATCACTATAACAAATTATCACAAACTGGATAGCTTGAAACAGTACAGGTGAAAGTGAAAGTTGCTGAGTCATGTCCGACTCTTTGTGACCCCATGGACAATACAATCCACAAAATTCTCCAGGCCAGGATACTGGAGTGGGTAACCTTTCCCTTCTCCAGGGGATCTTTCCAACCCAGGGATCAAACCCAGGCCTCCCACATATTGCAGGTGAATTCTTTACCAGCTGAGCCACAGTAGAAGCCCAAGAATACTGGAGAGGGTAGCCTATTCCTTCTCCAGTGGGTCTTCCCAACCCAGGAATTGAACCAGGGTCTCCTGCATTGCAGGCGGATACTTTACCAACTGAGCTATCAGGGAACTCCCACAGGACAGGTGACCAGAGGTCAAAACTCAAGTGGTCTGTGGGGTTGCTTTCTTCTGTAGTCTGTGAGAGAGAAGGCATCCCATGTTTCTCTCATAGCTTCTGGTACTTGTCAGCAATCTTTGATATTCTTTGATTTGTAAATGCTCATTCCAGTTTTTACCTTGCTCTTTCTCATTGTGATCTTCTCTATGTTTCTGTGTCCTGCTCTTTTCTTATATGGACATTAGTCATTGGATTTAGGCCACACCCCTGGTGGCTCAGATAGTAAAGCATCTGCCTGCAGTGCAGGAGACCCGGGTTCGATCCCTGGGTCTGGAAGAGCCCCTGGAGAAGGAAATGGCAACCCACTCCAGCAATCTTGCCTGGAAAATTTCATGGACAGAAGAGCCTGCTAGGCTACAGTCCATGTGTTCACAAAGAATTGGACGTGACTGAGTGACTTCACTTTCACTTTCACTATATGCAAGATTATTTTATCTCAAAGTACTGAATTAATTACACATGCAAAGGCTCTATTTCCAAATATGGCCATATGCTGCTGAGGTTCCAGGTAACTGTGAATTATTAGTGAGATGGAAGGAACTGTGTTCAAATCACAACAGCCATGTACAAACAAAGGTGCAATTCATTACTTTGTTTCTTTGTTATTGCAGATGAGATGATGACTACTCTTTCATCCCAGAGTCAGATATAGTGAGACATCATTATTAATGGAGGTAAAATAGTGATGTTGATAAAGGTTTTCATTTTCATTGTAGCTACGACTCCTCATTTAAAGAAATCCAAAGTCCTAAATGATCTCATTCTCTCTTTCTCTCTCTTGTGTGCACGTGTGCACACACACACATACACACACAACCATAAAGAAATTGGCCTTTCTTTTTTCTTTCTTTTTTTTTTTTTTTTACTTTATTTTACTTTACAATACTGTATTGGTTTTGCCATACATTGACATGAATCAGCCACGGGTGTACATGAGTTCCCAATCCTGAACCCCCCTCCCACCCCATATCATCTCTCTGGATCATCCCCTTGCACCAGCCCCAAGCATCCTGTATCCTGTATTGAACATAGACTGGTGATTCATTTCTTAACTGATAGTATACAAGCTGAAACTCAGTGAATGGAATTACTATAAGGCTCTCTTAAGATTTTTTTTCCTTATCATTTCCCATTAAACAACTATAAAGTCCATCATTTTTTTATATGCACTTTCTTATAATCACTTTACAGGAGAAGGAAGCAGTGACCCACTCCAGTATTCATGCCTGGGAAATCCCATGGGCAGAGGAACCTGGCCAGCTACAGTTAATGGGGTCTCAAAGAGTCAGACACTACTGAACTACTATACAACAACAGGATTCACTTTAAGAAAACCTAGTGCTAAACCTTGCATTCCCTGCATCTACTGTATTCTTTTTTAAAAAATATCTGGGTTGCCATTTCCTTCTCCAATGTATGAAAGTGAAAAGTGAAAGTGAAGTCGCTCAGTCGTGTCTGACCCTCAGTGATCCCATGGACTGCAGCCTTCCAGGCTCCTCCATCCATGGGATTTTCCAGGCAAATGTAGTGGAGCTGGGTGCCATTGCCTTCTCCATTTATGGAATTAACTGAATCAATTCATAGTGATTCTTTTCCTATTTTAAAGTCCATTTTTCCTACAGATTATAGTTAAATGATTAACCTGTGGTATTTCCTGTCAACACTACAAATGTTTCTCCTTTATATTACACAGTTAATATCTCTAGAGCATGCTTTTTCCCTGGCAAAATGTTACTTCATGGGTATATTCATACCCAGAATGAATGCAATGGGAACTTTTAATGTAATGGGAACAAATGAAAAGAAAAAAAAAAAAAGAAGAAAAAGAAAGAAACATATTAAGTAAGTATGAAGTGAAAGTGAAAGTCACTCAGTCGTGTCCAACTCTTGCGAACCCATGGACTGTAGCCTCCCAGCTCCTCTGTCCATGGGATTCTCCAGGCAAGAATACTGGAGTGGGTTGCCATTTCCTTCTCCAGATAAGTAAATATGCATCCCTATAAATGATTATCTGGGAATACTTAAATGCTGCTTTCCTTCTCCATTTGATAAAACTGTCTGGTGTAAACAAGTGATGCTTATCAGTTATATTGATGATTCTGCTAAAAATATATTAGATATTAGTAAGAGAGCTTATTAACAAATAGGGATTTATTTAATATCTGAGTTGTTCAACAGACATTGGGTATGACTCGTATGTTAATGTTTCTTACAATACTTCTTTTCAGGTGAAAATATTTATTTGACCTCTGATTAGTTAGCTAAAATCAGGACAACTTGCCCACTTTGATATTGTCAAATAAATGAAATTGATCTTTAGATAAGCAGGTAGGTAATTTTAGTGTTTCCTTGCTGTCCGAGTCCTTATTGTGCTATCCAACTTTTAACTCATGCCTCCCCCCCTCCTCAGTGAATAAATATTCTCCTCAGGTACAAAATTTAGGGGGTTGTAAAATTAGAGTGTTAGGTGACAAAAATATATTTTCAAGACAAATAGTACTTCAGTTATGGTTACCAGACAAAATATAAGATCTTAAATTTGAATTCTAGAAGAACAACACATTTTTAAACAATTTAAGTGTACTTCATGTTGTAGTTCATCCAAAATTCAAATACTACTTGTTAAATGTATACCAAATTTTGTTCCTTGTTGTTCATATTAAAATTCAACTTTGTCCTATGTTTTCATTTGCTAAATAAGGCAATTCTAAATTTAAAAGTGAAAATTAATACAAAAAACCCATAAAGCAAATAATATAAATGTAAAACATCCCCAAGATTAGTCTTACTATTTTTTTTTTTCTTCCTTCTCAGGTTCAGAACAACATTGTAGTTGATTATGTTACAAGTCCGAGTCCAGGCTTACTCTACTGACCACATGACAGGCCAATAAATCTGAGAGATGAGGTATTGAACCAAAGAATATAATTATATTCTGAAAGCTGGCTTACCAAGAAGATGGCTGACTAATGTCTCAAAATAGCCATCTTATTGGGTCTGAATACAAGGTTTTTTTACAGAATAGAGATAGGGGAAGGTGAGGAAACAAAGTAAAAAGGTCATTAATTTTGCAAATATCTCCTAGAATTGAAGCCTCATGGAGGAGAAGTGTTAATTTCTTCCTTCCTGCCATCTACAAGTGGACAAGTTCCTGAACAAATAATATAAGGCATATATTAGTAAATGCTAAAAACAAAACAAAAAGCTTAATAATAATAATGATTTTCCTAAATGTGAAAAGTTATATTAGTTTATATGGGAAAGAAATACTTTTATGAGAAAACGACAACTGACAAGAGAGAAGAATGTTGAAAGATGTAATCAAGATCTATATGGAGAACAGTCCATGTGAATGAAAGAGTCAAGATAAAACCTAAAGGAAGCCAGAGTTCGGCCTAATTAGGAAATACTAGTCCATAAATTTCAGTATTGCATAATACTATTCTGCCTTTATTTAAAATAAGCATCTAGAAAACTTTTTAGAGCTATTTAAACCTTATTCCAATGTTTCTAGAAACATATATTAACCCTCAAATTGGAAATTTCAAGGGACAACAAAAATGTTAACCAGATAAGTGGCTATTAACATTTAAGTTAATAAAAATTTCTAAAAATAAAAAAAATGTAGTGCCTCAGTGGCACTAGCCTTGTTCAAATGCTCCATATGGCCTCTGTCTACTATATTGGACAGTGCAGACACAGAGTACTTGTATTCTCTAAGAAGGTTCTATTGATCAGACGATGAGTAGACTAGAGGAAAGAACAACAACAGGTTAGTTGTTCTTTTTTTTTTTGGCTGTGCTGGATTTTCCTTGCTGCACAGGCTTTTTTCTAGTTGCAGAGAGTGGGAGACAGTCTCTAGTTGCAGTGCAGAGGCTTCCATTGTGGTGGTTTCTCTTGTTGCAGAGCACAGGCTCTAGGGATGGTAGTTGCTGCACATGGGCTCAGTAGTAGTGGCTTGCTGACTCTCGAGTGCTGGCTCAGTAGTTTTGGTGCAAGGGCTTTGTTGCTCTGCAGCATGTGGGATCTTCCCAGACCAGATCTCGAACCCATGTCTCCTGCATTGGTAGATGTATTCTTTATCCCTGAGTCACCAGGGAAGCCCCCATATTACTTTTATGTCTAGAACTATACAGATATGTATATGCATGTAAATATATGCATATATATATATTGGTTTTATAAGAAATTCAATTCTTTTTAGGCATTCCTGTATTCATAATATTGATTAACTGACTGCTACATGACAGAAAACAGGAACTATTAAAAACACTAAGATTTTATTGCTGAACCACAGAGGCAAAATCCCTATATTCATGGAGCTTATATTTTAGTGATAAACAGGAAAAAATAGTGAATTCAATATTAATATATGCTGGAGAGAAAAAGATAAAATAGGAAACGGGAAGTGAATGTTGCGGTTTGGTTGGAGAAACTGAAATGATATATGTGGTGGTTAAGGGAAATCCTTCTAAGAAGATGACATTGGGGGAAAGACTTGAGGAATCAAGCATAAAAGAAGGAAGGAGACATTTCTATCTGGAAGGAAGAGCAGAACAAAGACCCTGAGATGGATGTTGGCCAAGCCTGTTTGAGGAAAAGAGAGATAAACAAAAGGAACATTAGTGAACACAGGGGAGTGAAATGTAAGAAGTTAGTGGGAACAGACTATTTAAGAATTTGAGAATCATTGGAAAAAACATATGTTCTAATATATATATGAAAAAAGATAAACAATTTTCTTTTGAAAGATACCAGTCAAGAAGAAATAAATTGTTTGCACAAATGCCTTATTAAAATTGTTTGGATAGGAAGATTCACGATGGCAATGTAGGGAGATTTTAAACTCACTTCCTCTCACAGACACAACAAATATACAACTACATGTGGAATAATTCCTTTGGAAAGAAATCTGACAACTGGATAAACAGAGTCTCCATAATAGAGGATAAATGGACAACATCAAAACAAGTAGGAGAGGAACAGATACAGATTATCCAGGAAAAACACACACCCAACCATGGTGATATCCAATTCAGAAGGAACACAGAGCTATGAATCCTCTCTGAGGAGTAAGGAGAATACCATATCATCTATCCCAACCCCTAGATCCTGCAAAGGAGAGACAGAATCCTAAAAGAGATGGCTTTGAAAACCAACAGAGAAAGTATCTAGTAAAACTATAAAACTTCAGGGAACAAAACCCAAGTTTTGCAGGGCTCTCATGCAGACACACCAGACCTGAAAAGCAGCACACAAAAGCAGATTGAAAAGCTTGTAGACCACAGGTAAAAGGGACCAATGTACTAATCTTGAAGCATCTGTCAGAGAGAGAGGAACCTGTTGAAATGAGTCACTGGTAGGAAATATTTATGCAATTTTAGGCTACCTTCCTAATACTGGCATTGATGGGCATGACTTTGGAATTCTCTATTTAACCTGTTAGTACCAATGGGCATGCCCCACTGACAGTCCACCCATATCTGGGCCTAAAACAGACCTCATAGCAGGTGGGACAGTAGCTTTTCCTACTGGTGCCCTTCAGCAACTGTGGCCCTGCCATGAAAGGAAGGCACATACAATCTCCTTAAGGGATCCTACTTGAGTGCTTGGTTGTAATGACCAGGTTGCATTGAACTTCTGAGCCCCACAAAGCATCTCTTAAATCAGGCCACTACTTCAGTGCTGGGAGAGAAAACTGATAAATATGGAAACAGACAAACAAAAAAGGAATATGTTGATAAATATGGAAACAGACAAACAAAAAAGGAATATGTTACAATTGAAAGAAGACTGACCAAAGAGACGAATAATCTACTTGATAAAGAGTTCAAAGTAGTGTTAATGAAGATGTACACTTAGGAGAATAATGAGTGAACAATAATTACTTCAATATAAGAATATCCTAAACAGAAATTTTAGTTGAATTGAAAAATAGAATAGAGAGTTTCAACAGTGGTTGAATGAAGTAGGAGAATGAATCAGGGAGCTGGAAGACAAAATAATGGAACTCATTCAGACAGATCAGCAAAATGAAAAAAAAAATAAAAAGGAATTTAGAAAGTGAGGATACATTCAGTATATTACTTATAATATATGAGAACCATAATAATGGTCCCAGGATGAAAAGATGGGAAAAAGAGCTAGAAAAAATTATTTTGGGGAAACAGTGGCTAAAGTTCTCTAATCTGAAGAAGGAAACAGACACTAACTAAGACAAATTATAATTTAAAAAGTAAAATTTAAGGATAAAGGCTCCTATAAACAACAATAGGAAAACAACTTGCTATGAACAACAGAAATTTCATAAGGCTATCAGCAGTTTTTCTACAGATACTTTATTAGGCCATAGAGTGACGTGGGATAAAGTGTAGGAGACAGGAAGAATAAAAGAAAAGAAGGCCCTGGCAAGGGCCACAAAGAAATTTATAATTATTGAAGAACAGGATGCTATAAGGCATGAGACACTTGGAACAAGTCTAGAGGGAACAGTTCATAATCTTGAAAACAAGATATGATCCTGGGGTCAGAAAACCAACCCCAGCCTGTTTCTCAATTGGCATCTCAGTTCAGTTCAGTTCAGTTCTGTTCAGTCTCTCAGTCGTGTACGATTCTTTGTGACCCCATGAATTGCAGCACACCAGGCCTCCCTGTCCATCACCAACTTCCAGAGTTTACCCAAACTCATGCCCATCGAGTAATTGAGCCATCCAGCCATCTCATCCTCAGCTATCCCCTTCTCCTCCTGCCCCCAATCCCTCCCAGAATCAGGGTCTTTTCCAATGAGTCAACACTTTGTATGAGGTGGCCAAAGTATTGGAATTTTAGCTTCAACATCAGTCCTTCCAATGAACACCCAGGACTGATCTCCTTTAGAATGGACTGGTTGGATCTCCTTGAAGTCCAAGGGACTCTCAAGAATCTTCTCCAATACCACAGTTTAAAAGCATCAATTCTTCAGCTCTCAGCTTTCTTCACAGTCCAACTCTCACATCCATACATGACCACTGGAAAAACCATAGCTTCAACTAGACAGATCTTTGTTGGCAAAGTAATCTCTCTACATTTGTATATGCTATCTAGGTTGGTCACAACTTTTCTTCCAAGGAGTAAGCGTCTTTTAATTTCATGACTGCAGTCACCATCTGCAGTGATTTTGGAGCCCCAAACAATAAAGTCTGACACTGTTTCCACTCTTTCCCGAACTATTTCCCATGAAGTGATGGGATCATATGCCATGATCTTCGTTTACTGAATGTTGAGATTTAAGCCAACTTTTTCACTCTCCTCTTTCACTTTCCTCAAGAGGCTTTTTTGTTTCTCTTCACTTTCTGCCATAAGGGTGGTATCATTTGCATATCTGAGGTTATTGATATTTCTCCCAGCAATCTTGATTCCAGCTTGTGCTTCTTCTAGCCCAGGGTTTCTCATGATGTACTCTGCATATAAGTTAAATAAGCAGGGTGACAATATATAGCCTTGACATAATTCTTTTCCAGTTCGGAACCAGGCTGTTGTTGATATCCAGTTCTAACTGTTGCTTCCTGATCTGCATATAGGTTTCTGAAGAGGCAGATCAGGTGGTCTGGTACTCCCATCTCTTTAAGAATGTTTCACAGTTTATTGTGATCCACACAGTCAAAGGCTTTGGCATAGTCGATAAGGCAGATAGATGATTTTCTGAAACTGTCTTGCTTTTTTGAGGATCCAGCAAATGTTGGCAGTTTGATCTTTGGTTCCTCTGCCTTTTTGAAAACCAGCTTGAACATCTGGAAGTTCATGGTGCAGGTATTGCTGAAGCCTGATTTAGAGAATTTTGAGCATTACTTAACTAGCGTGTGATATGAGTGCAACTGTGCAGTAGTTTGAGTATTCTTTTGGCATTGCCTTTCTTTGGGATTGGAATGAAAACTGACTTTTCCAGTCCTGTGGCCTCTGCTGACTTTTCCAAATTTGTTGGCATATTGAGTGCAGCACTTTCACAGCATCATCTTTCAGGATTTGAATTAGCTCAACTGGAATTCCATCACCTCCTCTAGCTTTGTTTGTAGTAATGCTTCCTAAGGCCCACTTGACTTCATATTCCAGAATGTCTGGCTCTAGGTGGGTGATCACACCATCATGATTATCTGGGTCATGAAGATATTTTTTATACAGTTCTTCTGTGTATTCTTGCCACCTCTTCTTAATATCTTCTGCTTCTGTTAGGTCCATACCATTTCTGTCCTTTATTGAGCCCATCTTTGCATGAAATGTACCCTTGGTATCTCCAATTTTCTTGAAGAGATTTCTAATCTTTCCCATTCTGTTGTTTTCCTCCATTTCTTTTCATTGATCATTGAGGAAAGCTTTCTCCTTTTCTTATAGATTTTATTATTTATAAATTTTATTATTATTATTATTATTTACTTTACAATATTATATTTGTTTTGCCATACATCAACATGAATCTGCCATGAGTATACATGTGTTCCCCATCCAGAACCAACCCCCCCAACCCACCTCCTTCCCCATACCATCCCTCTGGGTCATCCCAGTGCACCAGCCCTGAGAATCTTGTATCATGCATCAAACCTGGGCTTTCTTATCTCTCCTTGCTATTTTTTGGAACTCTGCATTCAGATGCCTATATCTTTCCTTTTCTCCTTGGCTTTTCGCTTCTCTTCTTTTCACAGCTATTTGTAAGGCCTCCTCAGACAGCCATTTTGCTTTTTTGCATTTCTTTTCCATGGGGATGGTCTTGATTCCTGTCTCCTGTACAATGTCACGAACCTCATTCCATAGTTCATCAGGCACTCAGTCTATCAGATCTAGTCCTTTATATCTATTTCTCATTTCCACTGTATAATCAGAAGGGATTTGATTTAGGTCTTACCTGAATGGTCTAGTGGTATTTCCTACTTTCTTCAATTTAAGTCTGAATTTGGCAATAAGGCGTCTCAGAATCATGGTTCACGTATCTGGTGGATAATCCACAGATAAGAATATTAGTCTTAGTTATTGATTTGTTATTGATTTCTGCTTCCTAATTACTCAATGGTTAATGATCACTTTGTTCTTTGGACCTGAAGGCCACATGAGTTTTAGTTTAATTCCCTGCATATTTTTTCATTCATGGCTGAAAGTATAATAAAGCTGGCTTGGATTCAGTTTTGGTACCTTCACCTTAGAGCAGTGTTAGTTCCCTGATCCTCACTTTTCTCTGAATTCTAGTGTCTCATTTCTCATTCTCTTGCTGTATTGCGCTTTCAGAGACCCTACATTTCGAGCTGGTCTTGACAATAAAGTGCTGAAGGGAAGAAAAAAAAAAAAAAAAGAAACAAAGAGAAACAATAGAACAAACTTCCAACCACAAATTCTCTACCTGCAAGGCTGTCATTCAGAATAAATGGAGAGACTAAGACATTAGAAAAAGCTTAAGGAGTTAATCACCACTAAAACAGCATCAACACCGAAATCAGTTTGATTATATTCTCTGCAGCAAAAGATGGAGAGGCTCTATACAGTCAACAAAAACAAGACCATGAACTGACTGTGGCTCAGATCATGAACTCCTTATTACCAAATTCAGACTGAAATTGAAGACAGGAGGAAAAACTGCTAGACCATTCAGTTATGACCTAAATCAAATCCCTTATGATTATACAGTGGAAGTGAGAAATAGATTTAAGGGTCTAGATCTGATAGATAGAGTGCCTGATGAACTATGGAATGAGGTTCATGACATTGTACAGGAGACAAGGATCAAGAACATCCCCATGGAAAAGAAATGCAAAAAAGCAAAATGGCTGTCTGAGGAAGCCTTACAAATAGCTGTGAAAAGAAGAGAAGCGAAAAGCCAAGGAGAAAAGGAAAGATATAGGCATCTGAATGCAGAGTTTCAAAGAATAGCAAGAAGAGATAAGAAAGCCTTCTTCAGAGATCAATGCAAAGAAATAGAGGAAAAGAACAGAAGGGGAAAGACGAGAAATCTCTTCAAGAAAATTAGAGATACCAAGGGAATATTTCATGCAAAGATGGGCTCGATCAAGGACAGAAATGGTCTGGACCTAACAGAAGCAGAAGATATTAAGAAGAGGTGGCAAGAATACACAGAAGAACTGAACAAAAAAGATCTTCACGACCCGGATAATCACAATGGTGTGATCACTCATCAAGAGCCAGACATCCTGGAATGTGAAGTCAAGTGGGCCTTAGAAAGCATCACCATGAACAAAGCTAGTGGAGGTGATGGAATTCCAGTTGAGCTATTTCAAATCCTGAAAGATGATGCTTTGAAAGTGCTGCACTCAATATGCCAACAAATTTGGAAAACTCAGCAGAGGCCACAGGACTGGAAAAAGTCAGTTTTCATTCCAATCCCACAGAAAGGCAATACCAAAGAATGCCCAAACTACTGCACAATTGCACTCATCTCACACACTAGTAAAGTAATGCTCAAAATTCTCCAAGCTAGGCCTCAGCAATACGTGAACCATGAACTTTCTGATGTTCAAGCTGGTTTTAGAAAAGGCAGAAGAACCAAAGATCAAAGTCCCAACATCCACTGGATCATGAAAAAAGCAAGAGAGTTCCAGAAAAACATCTATTACTGCTTTATTGACTATGCCAAAGCCTTCGACTGTGTGGATGACAATAAACTGTGGAAAATTGTGAAAGAGATGGAAATACCAGACCACCTGACCTGCCTCTTGAGAAATCTGTATGCAGGCCAGGAAGCAACAGTTAGAACTGTACATGGGATGACATACTGATTCCAAATAAGAAAAGGAGTACATCAAGTCTATATATTGTCACCCTGCTTATGTAACTCATATGCAGAGTATATCATGAGAAATGCTGGACTGGAAGCAGCACAAGCTGGAATCAAGATTGCCGGGAGAAATATCAATAACCTCAGATATGCAGATGACACCACCCTTATAGCAGAAAGTGAAGAGGAACTAAAAAGCCTCTTGGTGAAAGTGAAAGAGGAGTGTGAAAAAGTTGGCTTAAAGCTCAACATTCAGAAAACGAAGATCATTGCATCTGGTCCCATCACTTCATGGGAAATAGATGGGGAAACAGTGGAAACAGTGTCAGACTTTATTTTTTGGGGCTCCAACATCACTGCAGATGGTGACTGCAGCCATGAAATGAAAAGACACTTACTCCTTGGAAGAAAAGTTATGACCAACCTAGATACCATATTCAAAAGCAGAGACATTACTTTGCCGACTAAGGTCCATCTAGTCAAGGCTATGTTTTTCCAGTAGTCATGTATGTATGTTAGAGTTGAAATGTGAAGAAGGCTGAGCGCCAAAGAATTGATGCTTTTGAACTGTGGTGTTGGAGAAGACTCTTGACAGTCCCTTGGACTGCAAGGAGATCCAACCAGTCCATTTTGAAGGAGATCAACCCTGGGATTTCTTTGGAAGAAATGATGCTAAAGCTGAAACTCCAGTACTTTTTCCACCTCATGGGAAGAGTTGACTCATTGGAAAAGAGTTTGATGCTGGGAGGGATTGAGGGCAGGAGAAGAAGGGGGCGACAGAGGATGAGATGGCTGGATGGCATCATGGACTCGATGGACGCTAGTCTGAGTGATCTCCGTGAGTTGGTGATGGACAGGGAGGCCTGACATACTGCAATTCATGGGGTCGCAAAGATTTGGAGATGACTGAGAGACTGAACTGAACTGAACTGAATACAGCCTTACAAAAATTGTTAAAGCGACTTCTCTAAACTGAAAAGAAAGGCACTACATAATAACAAGAAACATAAACAATTAAAATCTCACTGGAATAGGTAAAAATTTAATAAAGGTAGTGCTGCTGCTGCTAATTCACTTCAGTTATTTCTGACTCTGTGCGACCACAGAGACGGCCGCCCACCAGGCTCCTCCATCCCTGGGATTCTCCAGGCAAGAACACTGGAGAGTGTTGCCATTTCCTTCTCCAATGCATGAAAGTTAAAAGTGAAAGTGAAAATGATAATTTGCTTATATATCAATTGGTTTTTTTTTAAATTGTGTCACAAATTTGTTTAATATTTTTTATTATTAAAAAAATCTCTTTTTTTAAAGAAATATTTTTAATCTAAATTTATTAATTTTAATTTGGGCTTAATTACTTTATAATATTGTATTAATTTTGCCATACATCAGCATGAATCTGCCACTGGTATACATGTGTTCCCCATCCTGAAATCCTCTTCCTCCTCCCTCCCTGTACCATCCCTCTGGGTCGTCAGTGCACCAGCACCCCCCTCCCCCCCCAAAAAAAAGCACATAGAATGTGTCACCAACAGTACAAAATGTGGGAGGGGTAAGTAAAAAGACAAAGCCTTGAAATGTGTTCAAATTTAAGTTACTACTAACTTAAAAATACTATTGTTTATATAGTATATCATTGTAAGTCTCATGGACTAAGGAATAAAACAACTGAAAATAAAATTATATCTGGAACCTACTTATCTATAATCTACATCCTATTTTTTGACTCTGGATTTTGAAAAAGATAGATTTCCTACCTTAAGACTAATAAGAAAAGACTTTGTTATAAAGGCCCATAATACAATACTAGATGTAATCTCCATTAGGGTAATAAAACACAACTTATTATTTTTGTAGTCCCATAATTAGCGTTAGAAAAGGAAGTGGCAACTCACCCCAATATTCTTGTCTGGAAAATTCCATGGACAGGGAAGCCTGGTAGGCTACAGTTTATGGGGTCACAAAGAGTCAGACACAACTAAGCAGCTAAACAACAACAATAATAAGCATAGAGTGTGAAACATAAGAAATGATCAATTAGCATTTCCTTCTCTGAGTTCAATTCATTATCATCTCATATCATATGAAGCAATGGGGGAAAAATATACTAGAATAAGACATCTTGACATATTGAACTAAAATTTGTTCTATTTCCTTTGCAAGAGTATAGACAAAATCAAAGTCACAGGATAAGAGAAGGAAAAAGCATATATAACAATATTAGGCTGACTATAAATGAAAACGAGACAAACTAATGGTAAGTGCTCAAGGATGGTGACTTACTTCCCATTAGCTATGACACGCACACATATGACATTCTAGGAATAGCAAGGCTTGACACAACAGTATATAGCAAGAGAACAACAGAGCCTGCAAAGAATACATAATTCTTGATGCCTTTGCTGTAATGTCAATCTTCCCTTTTTTGGTGGTTTGTTGTTTTAAAGACTTTTAGTATAAAAGTGACTGAGAATGACATCATTACAGAGAAGGCGACTGAAGAAAGTGAGTGCTTTAAGAAAGCAAGTCCAGGTGCTAACCCTGTACTTGTAACACTGTGAGAGTGAACATATCTTTAACATTTTACCGTAGGAGCCTGTCTGGCCTCACATATTCCAGGCCCATGGACTATGGGTGGCTCGGGACCGTTTGGGATTGCAGTTTATTTTTCTGGCTTAGTTAATGAGAGTGCTTTTCACTTTCAACATTTTTCGAATGATAAATTGTACATTCATCATAGATAAAAGAATTTTTAAAATCAATATTAAAGTAGATAATTTGAAGACATTAGATTATTTCTTACATTTTGTAAATTAATTTTATCCAAATTGAAAAAGATTAAAATACTTCTATGTTTTGAGATATCAGAGTTGAAAACTTCTGCTAAAGGCATTTAACAGAAGTGAAAGACTCACTCTGGGCTAATGCAGACTTGAAAAATGTTACAGAAGATATAAGGCCTAAGCTGATACATGATATGTAATGCTGTTTATATATGATAAAAAGTAAAATGTATATACTTTCAGGGCTTCCCAGGCGACTCAGTGGTAAAGAGTCCCTCTGCCAATACAGAAGACTGGGATTCCATCCCTGGGTCAGGAAGATCCTCTGGAGAAGAAAATGGCAACCCACTCCAGTATTCTTGCCTGGAAAATTCTATGAACAGAGGAATTTGGAGGGCTACAATCTGTGGTATCACAGTCACATATGACTGTGTGTGCATGCATGTGCACACACAGATACACACATCTATAGTTTCGGGTTGGAAAAACTGATAAATACTACTTAAGCTTCACAAGAATTCACTTCCAGGTGGGGAAATGTAAGGCAAATATCTTAAATTTCTGTAGCTTCTTTTTCCACTTTTTGAGAGGATATGTCTATAGGATAATAAGTATTTAAAAATACGTATTAGTTATAGTTGGCCTATGTTATAATATATTTCTGACAGTAAAACAAACATCTTAACAGTCTGTCAGATCGTCAGACAATTTTTACATTTGACCTCACATCCACTCAGTTGTTCACTAAGTCTTCTCTTGGGAGTGACTTTAAGTGATTTACATATAATCAACTAAATCTCTGGTGGCTCAGACAGTAAAGCATCTGTTTGCAGTGCAGGAGATCTGGGTTCAGTCCTTAAGTTGGAAAGATCCCTAGGAGAAGGGAATGACTACCAATTCCAGTATTCTTGCTTGGAGAATTTCAGGGACAAAGGAGCCTGGTGGGGAAGCAAAAGGCCACAGTCCACGGGGTTACTAAACGTCAGACAGAATTGAGCAACTAACACTTTTTTTTTTTTTTTTCAATTAATAGATTTTCTTTGTAGCGGGAATGACAACATTTACTTCTGGAATTGCCCATGCATGGATCAATGTTTCAAACTTATGGAAAGCAGAGTTTACTCTTGTTAACAATCTACTTCAGAAATTAAAGAATGACAGTACAATCTGGTCTTCATGGCTCCATGAATCCTTCCTTTCTTCTTCCATAAATCATGGAGGCCTGAGTAGTGTTTGCATTCAACACTTGAAACATTTCACTGGGTAGTATTAATATTAGTATGCATGCATGCTAAGTAGTTTCAGTCATGTCCAACTCTTTACAACCTATGAACTGTAGCCCCCCAAGTTCCTCCATCCATGGGAATTGTCTAGGCAAGAATACTGGAGTGGGTTATTTGTTGGTACAATAAACCAATACTAGTAGCTCTTTATAGAAGAAACTAAACCTAGTAGAACCCACCCATTCCCCACAGTCAAAGCTCACAACAGAGTGGTGGTCAGTGTCCGCTGATGTCTATCATGCATCAGGATATGTGTACCGACTCTCTATCTAATTCTGGCTTTGTGGACCCTCATGAAAATATCCAACTACAGTTCTTGTTATATACTCAGTTACCCACAAACAATTCTCACTTAATATTTATTCAGCTTTGTCTCTTCTCATCTTAAAATCTAAGGGTAAGCCTGCAGATTAATTGGCAAAATAACTTGTGTGACAGTGTGAACAAGAGAGGAAGAGCAGGCTATAAGTTCTGTAGGTTCTCTTGTACATTTTCACCATGGCTATCTGGATATGCCGAGGGGACACCAGTGAGTGCTCTTAAGTTGCTACTGCTTCAGGATGCATTACTTTTATGTATATGATTTATAAAGAATCAGAGCCGTACAATATCTGAAGTTTGATTGGAACATCTATTCTGCCAAATGAATACTGCTCATTGCTAACCAAAGCACCAGAAACAACACAGTTAATGATTCCAACAGAGGGAATTTTAAACAAGATAGAAAGATATAACAGCAAGCAAGAAGGGAAACACATATAGCGTAGACATTCAGGTGTGCGGAGTCAGTTCAGAATTATGACTTGTGTTCACTCACTGTATGACTGTATTCAGTCCATTTAACCATTTGACCATGTGTTTTCTCATCTGTAAAAGGAAATGAATATTATCCCTATAAAGTCCTTGATTAACTGGGATGATTATAAAGTGTATAGTTAGTGGCTTAACATAATATTTCATTAAATTAGCAATTATTATTGTTACTATTATTATTATAGTAAAATGAAGAGAGATATATTTTAGGGCCAGATGAAAACAGATACAGTCCTGCAGAGCACTGTGTGTGATCAACCATCTCGTCCACCCCAGGGTAATGCCAGCTTGGGGTAAGTACAGAGGACTCCCTTGTTACTCAAGAATACTGTTTCACTACCACTAGCTTTACATTAAGCCATTTCAATCATTTTTTAATGAATTTTGACTGTCAAGTCATTTGAGAATGAAATATATCCAGAATCTTTACCAGAACTCAAAAGTACCATTCCTGTACTATTTTTGCTACTTTACAGTTAAAATATTTATCTAATGGGGCAATTTGCAGAAGCTTTTAGTTACAAAGCACCAAGTCTCTGGCCATCCCCAAGGAATATAAATACAAGATTTATTTAATGCTCCTTGTCCTTGTATTTTAAGTATTTAAGCTGTTTTCCTGAAGAAAGTAAAGCAAGATCAACATACATAATCCCTTGTCTTAAGTCTTAGAAGAAAGTGACTGCTTTATATGTCCTGCATATGCTGTGTGTTTCCTTAGACTCTAAGGGTGAAGAAAAAAATAATAATCTCAAGGGTATTAAAACCAGAAAAAATATTTGCTGGCATGTGAATTTCAGGACTTGATATCTTCCTTCCTTCTTTAATTTCCCTCAATGCTAAAACTATTATGAAGTGAGAGGCAATGTTTTGAAGGCCAAGACTTTTAATCAACATTTAGATATCTGTTTATATACTGCATTTTATGTGTAAGTTATTCTAAAATTTCTTAATTTATACTCCTCCCTCAGCCAGCTTTAAAAAAGTGGGGAGGGGTTAGTTGATTGGCTTGCTTGGTTTTTTATTATGCTATTGCACCACTGTTAGTGAAATTGACCATGAAAGTGCATTAAATGGTTGATCATAAAACAAAGCATTCTTGGAATGTGGAACAATGACAAAATAACAGTGTGGAGCTTATTTTAATTAAAATCACTCCTTTCTGTCTGAGGAATTAAATTGTTCTGAGTACTAGCAAGAAAATAGTAAACACTACAAAATTTCTGAGTAGGGAGCTAAAGGTATCTGATGTAATTAATTCTAACCATCTGATCACCTGTGCACAAAATCCTGAAGTGTAAATGTTTAGCATGGCTTTCATGGTAACAGCACAGAAACAGTATGACCATTTTATAAAGGTTTCTAACAGGTGTTATTAGGATATGGGAAATCATGGCTTGTAGACAAAGATAGGAAATGGCTTGGTGCCAATCACCAACCAGCATTGCTAGATCCTTTCCCTGTTTTCCTTTTGCTATGTTCCCTGATAGCTCAGTTGGTAAAGAACCCGCCAGCAATACAAGAGAACGTGGTTCAGTTCCTCAGTGGGGAAGAGCCCCTGGATAAGGGATAGGCTACCCACTCCAATATTCTTGGGTTTCCCTTGTGGCTCAGCTGGTAAAAAATCCGTCTGCATTGAGGGAGACCTGGGTTCGATTAGGAAGATCCACTGGAGAAGGGAAAGGCTACCCCCTCCAGTATTCTGGCCTGGAGAATCCTATGGGCTGTATAGTGCATGGGGTCACAAAGAGTTGGATATGACTGAGCGACTTTCACTTTCACTTTCAAGTGATAAAATTCATAACAAAGGTAGGCAGAAAGGCAAGGAGAAATAATATGCACCAAAGAAGAAAGTAGATGAATATATGGCTTTAATAGAAACAGTTTGGGTCTTACACTTTTCTTCATTGCTCTCCATATCCATGCACTCACTACACCGGCCCAGAGTTTGGTTGATAATTCACAATGGTCCTTTCTCTGAAGAGTTGTCTCTGGCCAAATGCCACAGAGAATAGCCCTGCTATCACCCCAATGTTTACAGAACTTAGCCTATAGCTGCCTACAAGAGAGTACTAAAAAAGGCCAGGTCTTTCGTCTGAAGACTAATACTATGGAGAAAACAAACACACACAGACACACACACTCACAAACACAGGAACACCAATACATTTTTGGAAGTGATAGATATGTTCAGTAGTTTGGTTGTTGTGGTTATGTATTATAAGTTATTAGCCTTTCAAACTTGCATATGTACTTTATGAAGCCACATATCATCCATATTAATGTTGATGACAGATGACACTAAAAATGTCTCATATGAAAAAATGAGAGATAATCAGTGTTCAGTTCAGTTCAGTTCAGTCGCTCAGTCATGTCCAACTCTTTGCGACCCCATGAATCGCAGCATGCCAGGCCTCCCTGTCCATTACCATCACCCGGAATTCACTCAAACTCACGTCCATCGAGTCAGTGATGCCATCCAGCCATTTCATCCTCTGTCGTCCCCTTCTCCTCCTGCCCCCAATCCTTCCCACCATCAGAGTCTTTTCCAATGAGTCAGCTCTTCGCATCAGGTGGCCAAAGTACTGGTGTTTCAGCTTTAGCATCATTCCTTCCAAAGAAAACCCAGGGCTTATCTCCTTTAGAATGGCCTGGTTGGACTCCTTGCAGTCCAAGGGACTCACAAGTCTCTTCTCCAACACCACAGTTCCAAAGCATCAATTCTTTGGCACTCAGCTTTCTTCATAGTCCAACTCTCATGTCCATATATGGCCACTGGAAAAACCATAGCCTTGATTAGACAGACCTTTGTTGGCAAAGTAATGTCCCTGCTTTTCAATATGCTGTCTAGGTTTGTCACAACTTTTCTTCCAAGGAGTAAGCGTCTTCTAATTTCATGGCTGCAATCACCATCTGCAGTAATTTTGGAGCCCAAATAATTAAAGTCTGAAATTGTTTCCACTGTTTCCCCATCCATTTCCCATGAAGTGATGGGACCAGAAGCCATGATCTTTGTTTTCTGAATGTTGAGCCTTCAGCCAAATTTTTCACTCTCCTCTTTCACTTTCATCAGGAGGCTTTTTAGTTCCTCTTCACATTCTGCCGTAAGGGTGGTGTCATCTGCATATCTGAGGTTATTGATATTTCTTCTGGCAATCTTGTTTCCACCTTGTGATTTTTCCAGCCCAGTGTTTCTCATGATGTACTCTGCATATAAGATAAATAAACAGGGTGACAATATACAGCCTTGACCTACTCCTTTTCCTATGTGGAACCATCTGTTGTTCCATGTCCAGTTCTAACTGTTGCTTCCTGACCTGCATATAGGTTTTTCAAGAGGCAGGTCAAGTGGTCTGGTATTCCCATCTCTTTCAGAATTTTCCAGTTTATTTGACTGTGTGAGCCACATAGTCAAAGGCTTTTGTACAGTCAATAAAGCAGGAATTGATGTTTTTCTGGAGCTCTCTTGCTTTTTTCATGATCCAGCAAATGTTGGCAATTTGATCTCTGGTTCCTCTGCCTTTTTTAAAATCAGCTTCAGCACCTGCAAGTTCATGGTTCACGTATCACTGAAGACTAGCTTGGAGAATTTTGAGCATTACTTTACTAGTGTGTGAGATTTGTGCAATTGTGCGGTAGTTTGAGCATCATTTGGCGTTGCCTTTCTTAGGGATTGGAATGAAAACTGACCTTTTCCAGTCCTGTGGCCACTGCTGAGTTTTCCAAATTTGCTGGCATATTGAATGCAGCATTTTCACAGCATCATCTTTCAGGATTTGAAATAGCTCAACTGGAATTCCATCACCTCCACTAGCTTTTTTCGTAGAGATTCTTTTTAGGCCCACTTGAGTTCACATTTCAGGATGTCTGGCTCTAGGTGAGTGAGCATACTATTGTGATTATCTTGGTCGTGAAGATCTTTTTTGTATAGTTCTTCTGTGTATTCTTGCAATTGCTTCTTAATATCTTCTGCTTCTGTTAGGTCCATACCATTTTTGTCCTTTATTGAGCCCATCTTTGCATGAAATGTTTCCTTGGTATCTCTAATTTTCTTGAGGAGCTCTCTAGTCTTTCCCATTCTGTTGTTTTCCTCTATTTATTTGCTGAAAAAGGCTTTCTTATCTCTTCTTGCTATTGTTGGGAACTCTGCATTCAGACTCTTATATCTTTCCTTTTCTCCTTTGCTTTTCACTTCTCTTCTTTGCACAGCTATTTGTAAGGCCTCCTCAGACAGCCATTTTGCTTTTTTGCATTTCTTTTCCATGGGGATGGTCTTAATCCCTGTTTCCTGTACAATGTCGCGAACCTCCATCCATAATTCATCAGGCACTCTGTCTATCAGATCTAATCCCTTCTATCTATTTCTCACTTCCACTGTATAATCATAAGGGATTTGATTTAGGTTATACCAGAATGGTCTAGTGGTTTTCCATACTTTCTTCAATTTAAGTCTGAATTTGGCAATAAGGAGCTCATGATCTGAGCCACAGTCAGCTCCCAGTCTTGTTTTTACATACTGAATAGAGCTTCTCCATCTTTGACTGCAAAGAATATAATCAATCTGATTTCGGTGTTGATCATTTGGTGACGTCCATGTGTAGAGTCTTCTCTTGTTTTGTTGGAAGAGCATGTTTGCTATGACCACTGCGTTTTCTTGGCAAAACTTTATTAGCCTTTGTCCTGCTTCATTCTGTATTCCAAGGCCAAATTTGCCTGTTACTCCAGGTGTTTCTTGACTTCCTACTTTTGCATTCCAGTCCCCTATAATGAAAAGGACATCTTTTTTGGATGTTAGTTCTAAAGGGTTTTGTAGGTCTTCATAGAACCGTTCAACTTCAGCTTCTTCAGCATTACTGATTGGGGCACAGACTTGGATTACTGTGGTATTGAATGGCTTGCCTTGGAAACGAGCAGAGATCATTCTGTCGTTTTTGAGACTGCATCCAAGTACTGCATTTCAGACTCTTTTCTTGACCATGATAGCTACTCCATTTCTTCTAAGGGATTCCTGTCTGCAGTAGTAGATATAATGGTCATCTGAATTAAATTCACCCATTCCAGTCCATTTTTGTTCTCTGATTCCTACTTTCACTCTTGCCATCTCCTGTTTGACCACTTCCAGTTTGCCTTGATTCATGGACCTAACATTTCACTTTCCTATGCAATATTGCTCTTTACAGCATTGGACCTTGCTTCTATGACTAGTCACATCCATAGGTGTGTATTGTTTTTGCTTTGGCTCCAACCCTTCATTCTTTCTTCAGTTATTTCTCCACTGATCTCCGGTAGCATATTGGGCACCTACTGACTTGGGTAGTTCCTCTTTCAGTATCCTATCATGTTGCCTTTTCATACTGTTCATGACATTCTCAAGGCAAGAATACTGAAGTGCCATCCCCTTCCCCAGTGGACATTCTATTAAATGAGAACATTTTTTACAAGTAAGAGAAATACTTGTTTATGATTTTAAATTCTTCTTTCATTTAACTGAAAAACTTTTAAGTATTAAATGAGTAAAATATAAAGTAAAACTTATCAGCTTTTTATATTAGTAATATAAAATCATGATAGAAGGCCTAATCATTTTTTGTTAAAATAATTCTAATATTCAAATTCTCACCTATATGTGATTATAAAATATGCTCAATGTTTTTGTGGTTATAAAAGTTCAGAAACTAATACTATCCCTAGATAGATGATATGGCTGTCTCTGCATTAGGAGGCAGAGGATGATGTGGGATGAGTGAGCAGTTAGCAAGATTTCAGGCAAGAAAAGCAAATCTAAATTTCAAGTGCTAACCAGAAAGATCTGACTTTTTTGAAAGGTACTGAGAATCAAAGAAAACTAAAAAATAGCATCAACACAATCAGATTTGACAAGATTTTATCTAATATCTAAAGCAATAGCTTAAAGGGTTTAACAATTCCTGACAACATATGCCTTTAAACAAAGACAGGGTATGTCTTCGGTGACATAATCAAAGGCATGACTTGTTGAACAGATTTACATATTAAATCTGTAGGATTTATGTTATTACTCCTTTCACAATAATGTGTTTAACTAAGAAAAGAGAGGGAGAATAGTTTTCTAATAAGACTTCAGTATACACAGATGTGTCTTCCACTACTTCATAGTGTTTCCTCCCTTGAGATTCATCCCTGGAAGATTAGGTAGCCTTTAAGTTCCTGAAATAAGGAAGACAGGTGTCAGAGGCCACTCTCAAGGGGGGAGGTGTTGTCAAGGTGCTATACAGGTTGATACACTGCAGAATGAACAAAGAGAGTAACATTAAAACTCCAGAAGCACACATTTTACTCTCTCTTTCTCCAAGCAACTTAGGAAGTTTTGGTCTAAAAATGTTTGAAAACAAGCTTTACCAATGATAAAAACCTAACAGCTGTAGTTCCAAGTTTGTTTGCATTAACACTGCCCGTAGGTTTTACCTGATAAACTTGGTCAATCACTGCCAACTATTCTTCTCCAAACTCTGTGTGTGTGTGTGTGTGTGTGTGTGTGTGTGTGTGTGTGTGTGTAATTACTCTGATCAGAATCTTCACATTGGAGCCTGGTCTGAAAATATGACCTGAGATGTGGAACCCCCATAATCTAACACTAATATCTATATATCTATAGTTCCTCATCTCACTATTATTTTTAAATATTAGGTTCCAATGAGCCTACCCAGTACATTTTTAGGAATGAGTCAGAATGCAGAAAATAGTTTCCATACATGTAAAAGCTGTAAAATTTTGGAAGAACAGAAAATTGCCCAGGCATGATTTTGTCTTTACCATCTGGCTGTATTTTCACAGTTTATAGCCTTAGAATCTTCAAACAAGCAAGACCTAGGTGGTTGGCTTTAAATGGAACCAAGAACCAAACCTGAATGTATATGGAAATTATCTGGGAAGATTTTCAGAAATACTGATACTTGAATTCCATTTTCATTATCATTGGTCTAAGGTGAAGACTGGCATCAGTACTGTTTAACGTGTTTGTGGGTGATATTGTTATGCAGGAAAGGTTGGAAATCAGTTAGTAGGGAAGAATCAGTAGCTATGAGTTATGTGCCCCAAATGCAATTCTTTCAAGGATCTAACTCATGAGAGAAAATCACCAACTAATTACATAAGAATATACTATATATTTTAGTTAAAAATAGCTAGAGTATTTAATGTTCCAGGCAATAAATCTTCATTTCATGTATGGTTCTAAATAAGACAGAGATTCTATTCTTGAAGAGCATAAAACAAAAGCCATGGTTACCAATGGGATATGGCATTTTTGGAGATAGTGTTTTTATTTCACTTTATGCAAATTACTCAAATTAAAATTATCAAGTGTCTAGAAATGAATCCAATGAAAGTTGTGAAAGGTATTTATACCAGATCATATTAATATAACATCACTAAGTGTGAGTTACATCTCTGGTGTGGCAGAGAAAGTTGCCAACAGACTGACCCTCCCACACATATGGAAAAGCACTTAATATAAAATATTAAAAAAAAAAAAAAAAAGATGGCAGAGGAATAAGCCTAGGGAGACCATTTTCTCCCCCACCAATTAATCAAAAGATCATTTGAATGATGAGCAACTTCCACAAAACAACTTCTGAATGTTGGCAGAGGACACCAGGCACCCAGAAAGGCACCCCATTCTCTTCAAAGGGAGATAGGACAAAATATAAAAGACAAAAAGAGAGACAAGTGAATTAAGGATGGGGACCCATCCTGGGGAGAGAATTGTGAAGGAGGAGAAGTTTCCAAACACCAGGAAACTCTCTCACCAATGGGTCTGTGGGGAGTTTTGGATCTCAGAGGGCAACATAACCAGGAGGAAAAAACAAAACAAAACAACAAAACCCACAGAATAGGGGCCTAATCACAACTCCTAGTGGAGAAGTAGCCCACATGTTCACGTATGCCACCAGAGAGAGGGGGCTGAACAGAGAGAGTTGCAAGTTGCATGATTAGGGTAAGGACTGGATCTGAATGCCCTGAGGACAATCTAAGGGAGCTAACATGAGATAGTAACCCAAACTACGATAGTCAGAGAGAGGGGGGAAAAAAAAAGAGAGAGAGAGAGAGAGAGAACTTTCCTGTGAAAAGCTCTAACTTAAGGCACAGCCTGGCCTGCTCACAAAACAAAAGATTGAGTGAATACCAGAGGACAGCTAGCAAGCTGTGGACCAGCCCATCCCCCAGCCAGAGGCAGAGAGGCAGGTGGGTGAAAGCCAGAAGGCAAGGGGCAATCTAAGCCCCAGAGACAGCATCCTCCACCAAATTGTGAGCAGGCTCCCAGTTGCTAACCAAGTCTTCCTCAGATCCTGGATGGTTGACATCTGCCAGGAGGGTCACAACCAGAGATCAGCTCCCCAGAGGAGACACATGGCACACTTGAGACAGCGCTATTGTGGCTAACCCAGGAAACCATTTGGCAGGGACCAGGGAGGAGATTAAGACACACAGATCACCTGGAACAGTGTGATCACCAAGCACCTGGTTGCCTGAGCTGCTTGGACATGGGAATGGCACAAAATGCATGCCCAACTGTGTCTTTGTGGAGTCCCCAAGAACCTGAACCTGAGCAGCTTAGACCTGGGAAGTGCATGGAACCCAGGGCCCTCTTTGGACAGTTCCCCTGCAGAGCAACCTGGAGTCTGAGCAGTGTAGACCAGGAAAGCACATGTGCTATGAGCTGGGACAAACCCAGTGTGGTCCATATACTGGGAGCACTCTTCACACACAGCAGTAATATGTGTTTGCAGTGTTCCTCTTTCCCCACAGCACAGCTGAACAAGTAAGCCTAAATAAGTGACCACATTCACACCCTTCTGTCAGGGTGGAAATTAGACCCTGAAGAGACTTGCAAACAGAGGAAGCCAAAAAAAAAAAAAAAAAAAAAAAACCAAGAGGGGACGACTTTGGAAGTGACAGATGCAACAGATTAAAACCCTGTAGTTAGCATTGACCAAGCATTGAAAAGGGCCTAAAGACGCTGTTTATTTAACTTATACTCAAAGCACATCATGAGAAGCGCTGGGCTAGAAGAAGCACAGGCTGGAATCAAGATTGCTGGGAGAAATATCAATAACCTCAGATAAGCAGATGACACCAACCTTTTGGCAGAAAGTGAAGAGGAACTAAAAAGCCGCTTGATGAAAGTGAAAGAGGAGAGTGAAAAAGTTGGCTTAAATGACACATTCAGAATACTAAGATCATGGCATCCGGTCCCATCACTTCATGGCAAATAGATGGAGAAACAGTGAAAACAGTGTCAGACTTTAATATGTGGGCTCTGAAATCACTGCCGATGGTGATTGCAGCCATGGAATTGAAAGACGCTTACTCCTTGGAAAGAAAGTTATGACCAACTTAGATAGCATATTCAAAAGCAGAGATGTTACTTTGTCAACAAAGGTCCGTCTAGTCAAGGCTATGTTTTTTCCAGTGGTCATGCATGGATGTGAGAGTTGGACTGTGAAGAAGGCTGAGTGCCAAAGAATTGATGCTTTTGAACTGTGGTGTTGGAGAAGACTCTTGAGAGTTCCTTGAACTGCAAGGAGATCCAACCAGTCCATTCTAAAAGAGATCAGTCCTGGGTGTTCATTGGAAGGACTGATTCTGAAGCTGAAATTCTAATACTTTAGCCACCTCATGCAAAGTGTTGACTCATTGGAAAAGACCCTGATGTTGGGAGGGATTGGGGGAAGGAGGAGAAGGGGACGGCAGGGGATGAGATAGCTGGATGGCATCACCAACTTGATGGACATGAGTCTGAGTGACCACCAGGAGTTGGTCATAGACAGGGAGGGCAGGCATGCTGCAATTCATGAGTCAGAAAGAGTCAGACATGATTGAGCAACTGAACTGAACTGAACTGAATGACCTTGAGGAGAAGTATAAGCTGGAACAAGGAACTATCTGAAACTAAACTGACTCCACACTGCCCTCAACAGCTCCAGAGAAATACCTGGATATATTTTATTATTATTATCATTTTTTTTTAAATTTTTAAGTCATTATTACTCCTTTAATTTTCATTTTGGTAATCTACTAGTACCTTGCAAAAAAAAAAAGGCCCCTATTTTTAAAGCAAATTTCATATATATGTATGTGTATATATATATATATATATATATATATATATATATATAATAAATTTTGTGATTTGTTTCGTATTTTTAATATTGTATGTTTGAGAGTCTAACCTCTATTCTAGATTTTTAATCTTTGCATTTTGGTATTTGTTATCAATTTTGAACCTTTAAGAATCAAATCCTCAGTATCCATTTTTACTTCAGTTCAGTTCAGTCGCTCAGACATGTCCAACTATTTGTGACCTCATGAATTGCAGCACGCCAGGCTTCCCTGTCCATCACCATCTCCCGAAGTTCACTCATACTCATGTCCATCGAGTCAATGATGCCATCCAGTCATCTCATCTTCTGTCATCCCCTTTTCCTCCTGCCCTCAATCCCTCCCAGCATCAGAGTCTTTTCCAATGAAGTGAGGTGGCCAAAGTACTGGAGTTTCAGCTTTAGCATCATTCCTTCCATAGAACACCCAGGGCTGATCTCCTTTAGAATGGACTGGTTGGATCTCCTTGCAGTCCAAGGGACTCTCAAGAGTCTTCTCCAACACCAATTCAAAAGCATCAATTCTTTGGCACTCAGCTTTCTTCACAGTCCAACTCTCTCATCTACATGACCACTGGATAAACCATAGCCTTGACTAGACAGACCTTTTTTGGCAGGTAGTGATTACTGCCTTGATTGCTCTCTCCCTTTTACTGTCCTTTTTCTCCCCCAGGTCACCTCTATCTCTTCCCTCCCCCTTCTATTCTCTACATAATTCTGAGAATTTCTCTGGGTGTTCTAGGCTGTGGAGAACACTTAGGGAACTGATTACTGGCTAGATTACTCTCTCCTCTTTTGACTCCCCGTCTTCTCATCCTGGTTACTTCTATCCCCCTCCTCCCTCTTCTCTTCTCCATGTAACTCTGTGAACCTCTCTGGGTGTCCCTCACTGTAGAGAATCTTTTCACCATTAGCCTAGATGTTTTATCATCAGTGCTATATGGATCCAGAAATCTTGAGGCTACTGTAAGAATAAGACTGAAAGCCAGAGGCAGGAGGATTAAATCCAAAACTTGAGAACACCAGGAAATTCCTAAATTCAGGGAACATTTATTGACAAGAGCTCATCAAAAATCATCCATAGCTACATGGAAACCTAGCTCCACCAAAGAGCCAACAAGTTTCAGAGCAAGATATAACACACTAATTCTTCAGCAACACAGGAATATAACCCTGAGCATTAAAACACAGGTGGCCAAAAGTCACATCAAACCCATAGACACCTCAAAACTCACTACTGGACAATTCACTGCAATCCAAAGAGAAGAGATTCAGCTCTACCCACCAGAACACTGATGCAAGCTTCCCTAGCAAGGAAACCTTGACAAGCCACTTGTCCAAACCACCCACAGGAAGGAACCTCCATGATAAAGAGGAACCACAAACTTCCAGCATACAGAAAAGCAACCCCAAACACAGCAATCTAAACAAAATGAAAAGACAGAGAAATATTCAACAGGTAAAGGAACATGATAAATGCCTACCAAACCAAACAAAAAAGGAGGAGATAGGGAGTCTATCTAAAGATAATTCAAAATAATGATAGTAAAGATGATCCAAAATCTTGAAAGCAAAATGGAGTTATAGATAAATAGACTGGAGACAAGGACTTGAAAAGATGCACGAAATGTTTAACAAGGACCTAGAAGAAATAAAAGAAGAGTCAATCAATAATGAATAATGCAATAGCTGACATCAAAAGCACTCTGGAGAGAACCAACAGTAGAATAACTGAGGCAGAAGATAGGATAAGTGAGGTGGAAGATAGAATGATGGAAATAAATGAAGCAGAGAGGAAAAAAGAAAAAAAAAATGAAAGAAATGAGGACAATCTCAGAGACCTCTGGGACAATATTAAATGCCCTAACATTCGAATCAGGAGTCCCCAAAGAAGAAGACAAAAGGAAAGGCCATGATAAAATACTTGAGGAGATAATGGTTGAAAGCGTCACTAAAACGGGGAAGGAAATGGCCACCCAAATCCAAGAAACCCAGAGTATTCCAAACAGGATCAACCCAAAGCAAAACACCCCAAGACACATATTAATCAAATTAATGAAGATCAAACACAAAGAGCAAATATTAAAACCAGCAGGGGAAAAGCAACAAATAACACACAAGAGGATTCCCATAAACTTCCAAAACTGAACCAGGAAGAAATGGAAAATCTTAACAGACCCATCACAAGCACAAAACTTGAAACTGTAATCAGAAATCTTCCAACAAACAAAACCCTGGACCAAATGGCTTCACAGCTGAATTCTACCAAAAATTTAGAGAAGAGCTAACACCTATCCTACTCAAACTCTTCTAGAAAATTGCAGAGGAAGTTAAACTGTCAAACTCATTCTACGAGGCCACCATAACTCTAATACCAAAACCAGACAAAAAAAAAAAAGAAAGAAAGAAAACTATAGGCCAATATCACTGATGAACATAGACACAAAAACCCTTAACAAAATTCTAGCAAACAGAATCCAACAACATATTAAAAAGATCATACATCATGACCAAGTGGGCTTTATCCCAGGGGTGCAAGGATTCTTCAATATTTGCAAATCAACCAGTGTGATACACCACATTAATGAATTGAAAGATAAAAGCCGTATGATTATCTCAATAGATGCAGAGAAAGGCTTTGACAAAACTCAACATTCATTTATGATAGAAACCCTCCAGAAACAGGCGTTGAAGGAACATACCTCAACATAATAAAAGCCATATATGATAAACCCATGGCAATCATTATCCTCAATAGTGAAAAATTGAAAGCATTTCCCCTAAAGTCAGGAACAAGAAAGAGTGCCCACTCTCACCACTACTATTAAACATAGTTTTCGAAGTTTTAGCTACAGCAATCAGAGAAGTAAAATAAATAAAAAGAATCCAGATTGGAAAAGAAGTAAAACTCTCCTTGTTTGCAGATGACATGATCCTCTGCATAGAAAACCCTAAAGACACCACTAGTAAATTACTAGAGCTAATTAATGAATATAGTAAAGTTGCAGGATATAAAATTAATGCACAGAAATGCCTTGCATTCCTATACACTAACAATGAGAAAATAGGTAGAGAAATTAAGGAACCAATTCTATTCACCATTGCAACAAAAATAATAAAATACTTAGGAATAAATCCACCTAAAAACAAAAGACTTATATATAGAAAACTATAAAACACTTATGAAAAAAATCAAAGATGTCATAAATAGATGAATAAATATATCATGTTCGTGGGTTGAAGAATCCAGATAGTGAAAATGAGTATACTACCCAAAGCAATCTATAGATTCAATGCACTCCCTATCAGTCTACCAACGGTATTTTTCAGAGAACTAGAACAAGTAATTTCACAATTTGTATGGAAATACAAAAAAAACCTTGAATAGCCAAAACAATCTTGAGAAAGAAGAATGGAACTGGAGGAATCAACCTGCCTGACTTCAGACGATACTACAAAGCTACAGTCATCAAGACAGTATGGTACTGGCACAAAGACAGAAATAAAGATCAATGGAACAAAATAGATAAACCCAGAGATAAACCCACGCACCTATGGACACCTTATATTTGATAAAAGAGGTAAAAACATACAATGGAGAAAAGACAATCTTTTTGAGAAGTGGTGCTGGGAAAACTGGTCAACCACTTGTGAAAGAATGAAACTAGAACACTTTCTAACAACATACACAAAAATAAACTCAAAATGGATTAAAGATCTAAATGTAAGTCCAGAAACCATAAAACTCCTAGACAAAAGCATAGGCAAACACTCTCTGACATAAACCAGAGCAGGATCCTGTGTGACCCACCTGCCACAGTAATGGAAATAAAAGCAAAAATAAACAAATGGGAACTAATTAAACTTAAAAGCTTTTTCACAATGAAGGAAACTATAAGCAAGATGAAAATACAGCCTTCAGAATGGGAGAAAATAATGGCAAGTGAAGCAACTGACAAAAAGTTAATCTCAAAAATGGGGGTGGGTAGGAGGGGTGTTTGGGATTGGGAACACATGTACACCTGTGGCAGATTCATGTTGATGTGTGGCAAAACCAATACAATATTGTAAAGTAAATAATAATAATAATAATGATAAATAAAAAGGGAAGAAAAAAAATATATATATACACACACACACAAGCAACTCCTACTGCTCAATTCCAGAAAAATGACCCACAGAGATGTTATGGGGAGGGAGGTGGGAGGGGGGTTCATGTTTGAGAACACATGTAAGAATTAAAGATTTTAAAATTTAAAAAAAAAAAAAAATGGGCCAAAGAACTAAGCAGACATTTCTCCAAAGAAGACATACAGATGGCTAACAAACACATGAAAAGATTTTCAATATCACTCTTTATCAGAGAAATGCAAATCAAAACCACAATGAGGTACCATCTCATGCCAGTCAGAATGGCTTCTATCAAAAAGTCTACAAGCAATAAATGCTGGAGAGGGTGTGGAGAAAATGGAACCCTCTTACACTGTTGGTGGGAATGCAAACTAGTACAGCCAGTATGGAGAACAGTGTGGAGATTTTTAAAAACTGGAAACAGAACTGCCATATGGCCCAGCAATCTTACTGCTGGGCATATACACCAAGGTAACCAGAATTGAAAGAGACACATGTACCTCAATGTTCATCACAGCACTGTTTACAGTAGCTAGGACATAGAAGCAACCTAGATGTCCACTGGCAGATGAATGGATAAGAAAGCTGTGGTACATATACACAATAGAATATTACTCAGCTATTACAAAGAATGCATTTGAATCAGTTCTAATGAGGTGGATGAAACTGGAGACTATTATACAGAATGAAGTAAGTCAGAAAAAAAAAAAAAAAGAAACACCAATACAGTATATTAATGACTATATTTGGAATTTGGAAAGATGGTAATGATGACCCTATATGTGAGACAGCAAAAGAGACAGATGTAAAGAACAGATTTTTGGACTCTGTGGGAGAAGGTGAGGGTGGGATGATTTGAGAGAATAGCATTGAAACTTATATATTGCCATATGAGAAATAGATAGCCAGTCCAGGTTTAAAGCATGAGATAGGGTCTTCAGGGCGGTGCACTGGGATGAACCTGAGTGATGAGATGGGGAGCAAGGTTGGAGGGGGTTCAAGACGGGGAACACATGTATACCCATGGCTGATTTATGTCAATGTATGGCAAAAACCATTACAATATTGTGAAGTAATTAGCCTCCAATTAAAATAAACACATTAATTTAAAAAATAAATAAGAAAAAACATACAAATTTAAAAAAAATAATGCTTTTTAAATGATCTAGAGAGCAAACAATTGCAGGCACATTTGGAATAGAGTAGAGTCTTGTATGAACAAGCAAGACACAGAGAAAAAAAAAGTCAAAGTTGTTGTTTTTTTTAATAAATTGAAACAATAATTTTTTATCTATAATTGCAAATAAAAGATAAAAGCACATTAATTATCAATATCAAGAATGAGATTACTATTTGCAGTGTAGATCAATAAAACACCACTTTTTAATGCCAGCTTCTTGCCTGAAAAATGTCTCAGTTTCTAACTGGATGAATATTTAAGGCTGATGCTAATTGCCTCTCCTAAGCTATCTCTTGCTATTTTTTTTCTCTTTTCCTAAGTTTTCATGTTGAATCAAAGGCCAAGTAATATTAACATATGTATTATAATGATAGCATCTCACTGTCTTGATCAGTTTTGCAAAATTGAAGCATTGTTTCTGTTAAGTGATGCTGGGAACTAACAACATGCATTTTCCTGAGAAGAAGAATGCAGGGAATAAGGCTTCTAGCCAAAAAAACAAAAATCAGAAGAGGGGCCATTATTTGGAAAATAACCTCTGTCTACAGAAATAGTCACATAGCAGTTCTTGACTAGACTTAAATTCAGATTTTATAACTTTGCCTCTTTCCAACAGGCATGTGAAGTCAAGTGGGCCTTAGGAAGCATCACTATGAACAACGCTAGTGAACATGATGGAATTCTGGTTGAACTACTTCAAATCCTAAAAATGATGTTGTGAAAGTGCTGCAGTCAATGTGCCAGCAAATTTGGAAAACTCAGCAGTGGCCACAGGACTGGAAAAGGTCAGTTTTCATTCCAATCCCAAAGAAAGGCAATGCCAAAAGAATGCTCAAATTACCCCACAATTGCACTGATCTCATTTATACTAGTAACGTAATGCCCCAAATTCTCCAAGCCAGCCTTTAACAATACGTGCACCATAAACTTCCAGATTTTCAAGTTGATTTTGGAAAAGGTAGAGGAACCAGAGATCAAATTGCCAACATCTGCTGGATCATCAAAAAAAGCAAGGGAGTTCCAGAAAAACATCAATTTCTGCTTTATTGACTATGCCAAAGCCTTTAACTATGTGGATCTCAGCAAACTGTGGAAAATTCTGAAAGAGGTAGGGATACCAGACCACCTGACCTGCCTCTTGAGAAATATGTATGTAGGTCAGGAAGCAACAGTTAGAACTGGACATGGAATAACAGACTGGTTCCAAATAGGAAAAGGAGTACATCAAGGCTGTATATTGTCTCCCTGCTTATTTAACTTATATGCAGAATACATCATGAGAAACGCTGGGTTGGAAGAAGCACAAGCTGGGATTAAGATTCCCGGAGAAATATCAATAACCTCAGATATGCAGAGGACATCACCCTTATGTTAGAAAGTGAAGAGAAGCTAAATAGCCTCTTGATGAAAGTGAAAGAGGAGAGTGAAAAAGTTGGCTTAAAGCTCAACATACAGAAAACTAAGATCATGGCATCCAGTCCCATCACTTCATGGGAAACAGATGGGGAAACAGTGGAAACAGTGTCAGACTTTATTTGGGGGGGGCTTCAAAATCACTGCAGATGGTGGCTGCAGCCACGAAATTAAAAGACACTTACTCCTTGGAAGAAAAGTTATGACCAACCTAGATAGTATATTCAAAAGCAGAGACATTACTTTGCTGACTAAGGTCCATCTAGTCAAGGCTATGGTTTTTCCTGTGGTCATGTATGGATGTGAGAGTTGGACTGTAAAGAAGGGTGAGCACCAAAGAATTGATGCTTTTGAACTGTGGCATTGGTGAAGGCTCTTGAGAGTCCCTTGGACTGCAAGGAGATCCAACCAGTCCATTCTGAAGGAGATCATTCCTGGGATTTCTTTGGAAGGAATGATGCTAAAGCTGAAACTCCAGTACTTTGTCCACCTCATGCGAAGAGTTGGCTCATTGTAAAAGACTCTGATGCTGGGAAGGATTGGGGGCAGGAGGAGAAGGGGATGACCGAGGATGAGATGGCTAGATGGCATCACGGACTCGATGGACGTGAATCTGAGTGAACTCCAGGAGATGGTGATGAACAGGGAGGCATGCGTGCTGTGATTCATGGGGTCGCAAAGAGTTGGACACGACTGAGCTACTGAACTGAACTGAACTGAACTTACATATTTAATAAAGCACTCCAAATAATTTTGCCACCTACCTCTGGAGATACCACCTTACATCTGTCAGGATGACTATTATCAAAAAGACGGCTCACAACAATTGTGGGCAAGGATGTGAGAAAGGGGAGCCCTAGTGCACTATTGTTGTGAATCCAAATAGGTGCATCCACTGTGGAAAACAGTATGAAGATTCCTCAGAAAGTTAAAAATAGAATATTTTATGATCCAGCAGTTCCACTACTATGTATTTATCTAAAGAAAATAAAAACAGATTTTAAAAGATACATGCACCCTTATATTCATTGCAGCTTTATTTACAATAGCCAAGATATAGAAACAACCTACATATCTATCAATAGATGAATCGGTAAAAAAGATGTTAGAAACATATCTATTACTCTATCATAAAAAATTGAAATATATAAATATAAAATCTTGTTATTTTCAACAATGTGGGTGGACCTCGAGAGTATTATTCTAAGTGAAACAAGTCAGATAGAAAAAGATAAGGAACAGTTTCATACATACAAAGAAGAAACTGATGATTGTCAGAGGGAAAAGTGGGAAGAGAAGAGAACTAAGTGAGGGAGAATAAGAAATACAAACTTTCTTTTACAAAATAGATGATCCAAGGTTATGAAAGGTTCAGAGTGGGTAATATAATACAATAATTTCATATATTTGTATGATTACAGGTCATAACTAGACTTATGATCCTAATCATTTTGAAATGTACAGAAATATCACATATGTTGTATATTAGGAACTAACATGTGTTGTAGGTCATGTATACCTTAAAAAAATAGAAAAGAAACCAATTCATCAAAAAAGAGATCAGATTTGTGTTACCAGTAGCAGGGCTCAGGGGAAGAGTAACTGGATGAAGATAATCAAATGATATAAACTTCCACTTATAAATAAATACCCAGGATATAATGTACAACATGATAAATATAATTAAAACTGCTCTAGGTTATGTAAATGTTGTTAAAAGAGTAAATCCTAAGAGTTCTCATTACAAGGAAATCTTTCATCTATGTTTTTAATCTTGAGATGAAAAATGTTCACTAAACTTACTTTGGTCATAATTCTATGACATATATAAGTCAAATCCTTATGCTTATACTTTAAACTATACAGTGATATCAATTGTATCTCAATAAACTTGGAAGAAAAAAGTTTCAAAATTGAGATGAGTAAGAGGTTCATAGGAAACTATATAGACAGAAAATATTAAACAGCTGGTGATAGCTAGTTATTACTTTCTGAACACAAAATTGCAATTGCAAACTTTGTTCATAAATAAGGAATTGAGCTATACACAGAAAGTTATAGCTGTAAATAGTTCGCTTTCATATGGATTAAATATGAATGTTTTAGAAGGAACATATACAGTAGTAAAATATTAAGCTTGCTAGAGATATTAATTTCTTTTTGATGATGTTTAGAAAGCTGTGTAGGTGGATTCTGCATATGTTTATTAAACTCCTTTGAAAACGAATAAGCAAAGGGATCTAGCTTATTAATGCAGATGGTGTATATCAGATGAGGGAAAGGGGATTTGAGAAGAGAAAGACAACACATTTACTGTCAATTAAATAATAGCATAAGTTTTTCAATACAACACAAGAAATTCTAGAGTGAAAGAAAGGGGAAACATATAATCTGGATCAAAGTCAACTAAGTAACGAATTTCTAGACTCTGTTAAGATTCAGCACATGAATTGGAGCTCATGGAAACTATGAGGCTTGATATAGAAGCATGTATTACTTAAGATCTTTCTATGGAGTTGATGGGTTCAGTTCAGTTCAGTTCAGTTCAGTCACTCAGTAGTGTCCAACTCTTTGCAACCCCATGAACTGCAGCATGCCAGGCCTCCCTGGCCATCACTAACTCCTGGAGTCCACCCAAACCCATATCCATTGAGTTGGTGATGCCATCTAACCATCTCATACTCTGCATCCCCTTCTCCTCCTGCCCCCAATCTTTCCCAGCATCAGGGTCTTTTCAAATGAGTCAGCTCTTTGTATCAGGTGGCCAAAGTATTGGAGTTTCAGCTTCAATATCAGTCCTTCCAGTGAACACCCAGGACTGATCTTTAGGATGGACTGTTTGGATGTCCTTGCAGTCCAAGGGACTCCCAAGAGTCTTCTCCAATACCACAGTCCAAAACCATCAATTCTTTGGTACTCAGCTTTCTTTATAGTCCAACTGTCACATCCATACGTGACCACTGGAAAAACATTAGCCTTGACTAAATATACCTTTGTTGACAAGGTGATGTCTCTGCTTTTTAATATACTGTCTATGTTGGTCATAACTTTCCTTCCAAGAAGTAAGAGTCTTTTAATTTCATTATCAGGAGAACTCTCAGGACCTACATATTAGTACCTATTTAATTCATAATTGTTGAAGCATATAGTACTTATCATGAATTAGTATCTTAATATAAAAATAAGTAAAATGAGGTTATCTGCTAGTCTTATTAGATGCCTCTCGTTGATGGTGGTTTAGTTTCTTAAGTCATGTCCGACTCTTGTGTCCCCATAGACTGTAGCCCACCAGGCTCCTCTGTCCATGGGATTCTTCAGGTAAGAATACTACAGTGAGTTGCCATTCCCTCTCCAGGAGATCTTACTGACCCAGGAAATGAACCCAAGTCTCCTGCATTGCAGGTGGATTCTTTACCAACTGAACTACCAGGGACACAGGATGCGAAATTAATGACCTAAGGAAGTGGAAGGGCTTTCAAAATCATGATCAGATGATAAAATTATATGTAAACAGTGAGACTGCCATAATGGTTCTATTATTGTTACTTACACTGACTATAACCTACACAACCAACATCTGAAGAGTTTTCAGGGTTGTATATATAGCCCTGTATATTTATTTCTAAAGTCATTTCATATATTGCCCTGGATAGAGCTGCATTATCAAAAGAAAATAAGTAACTTTTTATTTTATTATTTCCTAGATCAAGGATCAAACCCATGTCCCCTTCATTGGCAAGTGGATTCTTTACCACTGAGCCCACAGGTAAGCCCTATGTAACTTCTACAAGGCTACTTTTCCCAATATGATGTCAGATCCACAGTAAATTTTCTGCCCAAATAGACATATGTTTTAAAAAGCCAAGGTTGAAAGGTTTTACATATTGTGTCCCTCACGACCATCACCCTTTTGCACATAGGGTAAGTCTCAGATATGATAAATATATTTCATTTTGCATTTGAGCTCATGCTATTGATATTAGTAATTAAAACCTTCTGTGTTAAGTAGGACTCAGCATGTCTAACTTCAGTGGAAGCATGTTTGCTCTGGCAAGAGATGATGGAGAGGCTGCTCTCATGAGAAAAGCTACACATTTCCCAATTTCAGTTAATACTTTTATGTGCACAAGAAATTATCAATTTAAAATTTTATTTTATAACATGAAATATTACAGTAAACATTTTATGAAACATCTGTCATTCTCCTAAATTTCAGTAGAAATAAAATTGGAGACTTTCTGTCATTTGTCAAGTGGTGGATGTCAATTAACACAATAGCAAAGCCATAAAATATGGCTGAAATGATGCAAAACAGTAGTAAAACTTATTGAAAATTAATTTTAAAAGCAGTTTGTCCTCCAATTTCTGGAGAACATTGGCTGGTTTTGACCCTTTAGCATCCATTTCCAATTTAGTTTACTCATAATACCTTGCTTTTCCTATAGGAATTCATATCTCCATCCTTATGACTACATGCTATATCTAACTCACTCCTTGGGAAGGAAACAGCCACTTGTCTGGCTCAGAGAACCCAGAGGTGTAGTCTTTGAAAAGAGAAACTTCTTTACCATTCAGAAAGAATTCCTGGGAAAGAGCATGTAATTGTGGAACACCTAGAAGTTGCTGGCAAATATCTCACAGGGTGATCCAGCCAGTTTTCTTGTAAAGAAAATGCAAAGGAATACTTAGAAGAGGAAAGAACCGAGAAAAAAGAGGAGGTGAGGGAGAGAGAGAGTTGTTGGAAGAAGGAAAGGAAAAGGGGGAGGGTGGGGAGAGAGAGAAAGGGTGATATTTTGCACGTTGCTTCAATTCTGCATCAAATTGTTGTTGTTCAGTCATGTCTGACTCTTTGCCACCACATAGACCGAAGCATGACAGGTTTCCCTGCCCTTCACTATCTCCCTGAGCTGGCTCAAACTCATGTCCATTGAGTCAATGATGGCATCCAACTATTTCATCCTTTGGTGCCCCTTTCTCCTCCTGCCCTCAATCTTTCTCAGTATCAGAGTCTTTTCCAATGAGTCAGCTCTCCACATCAGGTGGTCAAAGTATTAGAGCTTCATCTTTAGCATCATTTCTTCCAATGAATATTCAGGTTTGATTTTCTTTAGGATTGACTGGTTTGATCCCCTTGCTGTACAGAGTACTCTCAAGAATCTTCTTCAACACCACAGTTCAAAAGCAGCATCAATTCTTTGGTGCTCAGCCTGATTTTACTAAACATCATTTCTACAACTGGACTTTTAAGTTAACAAAGCCAACATTATTGCTTGAGCCAGTTCGAAAATATTTTCTATTATTTATATCCCCCAAATGTCTCACTTATGCACCATTAACTCTGCTAATTATGTCTTTTGTTGTCTTTGCTACACATTGTTTTTGTAGTTGCAGGAAGATGTAGAAAGAAGCCCTTTGCAGTAATAGTCCACAGACAGCAAAAGTTCCCCAAACCCTAGCATGCACTGCAATCTACACGACCTGACCAAATAAGACTTCAATTCTCTCATGCCCAGAATTATGGTCTGAAGACTTGTGCATCAGGTAGGCTCATTAATTTTTATGGCTTTTCCCTTTTACCCTAGTCTCCCATAACCACAGGCTTAGGTGATTGCTTTTGGGCAGAGAAAACTGATGTGCAATCCATGATTCCAGCAGGAGAAGAGAAAGTTCACTTTCTGGCTGGTTAATTTCTTGGAGAATAGGAAAGGCATTTTCATTAAATCATGGGAGGGTCTAAACAGGATACCGTAGTCCCACCAAAGCTGAGCTAACAGGATAAAATACACTTTATTAGTTCAGCTACTACATTGCTTATACAGTAATCTAATGCCAATAAATATCTGTAATTAAGCTTTAGTAAGATGACAAAGGACTTTTAATTAGGCACATCACAACACCTTTGCATTTATTAATACTTTCCTTTAGATTTGCCTTTTAAACATATGTCTGGCTAATTAAAACCTGATAAGAAGGAACATTGCTTCCTAAAATGTTGCTTTCAGAAAAAAAAAAAAAGAAAGTGTACTTCTCTCTCTTGCAAAAATAGAAAATATATAAATGTATCTGATGAATACCAAGAAACATGTTGGCCCATTGGAATTTCAACCTGAGTGACTGGAGTTAGGGGGTCATATCAGAGAATGATTTAAAAAGTCATGATTTAGGAATAAATGCAGAAGACCAGTGGTTACCCTTGAGGAAATACTACCTAGTCTGGTAAGTTTGCTTTGGAATGTGCTTCTGTGAGAGTGATAGTTGCTCTTAGTGTTATTACTATCTGCTTATCTAGTACCTATGACAACCCACTCCAGTAGTCTTGACTGGAGAATCTCATGGACAAAGGAGCCTAGTGGCTTACAGTCCATGGTGTCACAAAGAGCTGGATACAACTGAGCAACTAACACTGTATTCTCATGTTAGCTATTTCTCTTTAATTGTAAGTCATCTTATTTTTTTATGATATCTACTCTATATTTACATGCAATCACAGAATGAAGGACTTCCCTGGTGCCTCAGATGGTAAAGAATCTGCCTGCAATGTGAGAGACCTGGGTTGGATCTCTGGGTCGGTAAGATCCCCTAGAGAAGGAAATGGCAACCCACTTCAGTATTCTTGCCCGAAGAATCCCAAGGATAGAGCAGACTGGTGGGCTACAGTCTATGGGGGTGTAAAGAGTTGGGCATGGCTGAGTGACTAACACACATAGAAGCAAAGTTTTTGAAACTTTGGTTAGGTTTTGCCTTAATGCTTAACTCTTCAGAAAGAAAATCTGGAAAAACAAAATCCAAGATATCATTCATCCCTATTTTGAACAGGAATAGTGATCATAAACAGAAGAGTCATATGGCCAAGATTATCTTCTCTGATCCCTTTATTTGGCCTTTGACACTTATAGGCAGTGCTATGCTCAGCACCACTTACCAGTACCTCCATGTTACAAGTCTTGGTGGAAGGTCTAAAGAACTAAACAAATAAATGGAAAATATATCAACAAGTGGTAGATACAGATACACAAGGCATAGTTCAATAAGAGTATTAACCTCTAGTATTTTCTTCAACTATAAAGCTAATTCCTTATAGTACTATTTATGCATTTTAAATAAAAGGTTTAAGTGATTTGAGGAAAACCTTTTTGCAAAAAGCATGAAGAGCAGTAATAATCTAGTAAATCAAGTCATATATCTTTATTAATCAGAATAATAAAAAATAAATTAATGAAAAAATAAGTAAAATTCTGAAAGTGCATTTTTTAAGAGATAATAACTATTTTGATATGTGTCTAACTTTCTAGGTAAGGGTTACAAGAGAGTAATGGACTTTGAAATTCCATTTACAAGAAGAAAACAAATTGTTTTAAGGGTGAATGCTTTTTTGATCCATTTTCAATTCTACAAAATTTTAATATGAATTTTAAATCTTAAATTTTAAATTTTATAAACTAATGTAACTTTGGTTACTTTTAAAAAAGCTATAATATATATATATACTTAATTTAAAACATCAATGTTGTATAAGATATAGCAGTCTGGATGGTGAAAATACTTCCTGGAGATACACTGATGATAACAAATGATTTCTCCAAACTATTTTGTGGATCTGATAGGCAAAGAACCTCAAACACTTGAAATTCCAAAAAGTATACAATAATCTATGCTGTTACTGTTCAGTTGCCCAGTTGTGTCCAATTCTGCAACTCCATGGACTGGAGATTCCCTAGCCTCCCTGTCTCGTCTCCTGGAGTTTGCCCATGTTCATGAACATTGCATCAGTGATGCCATCCATTGCATCCTCTGACCCTCTACCCCTTCTGCCCTCAATCTTTCCCAGTATCAGGGACTTCACCAATAAGTTGTCTGTTTGCATCAGATGACCAGAATACTGGAGTTTCAGCTTCAACATCAGTCCTTCCAGTGAATGTTCAAGGTTGATCTCCCTTGAGGTTGACTTTAAGTTCAAGACGTTTCAGGAGTCTTCTCCAGCAACACAGTTTGAAGCCATCAACAATGATCTATAGCTAAATGGAAAATAGAGACACACATTGTTCTACTTGTTAGAAACAGGTTGAAGAGGAAAAGGAATAAGGACACAGAAAAGTAAAAAATGATTCTACAGAAAAGTGTAAACTTTCTAGGTGATGAAAACAATTTAAAACATAAAAAAGAAACACAAAGTTCAAACTTAGATGACAAATTAATCAATAATCTCAGTTATTCAGATAAATGGTTTTAGTTATTCTTTTAAGAACCGAAATAATTTTCTAAGAAGTAAATGCAGAGATTAAAAGAAAAAAAACAGGATATTTGTGTATCTTGATATCTAGCTATCTTTGTAATGTTGTAAAATGTCTTTTTTAAATGGGAAAGACCAAATCTTAGAAATTGAAATAGAGAAGAAATGATGATGGATGTCATCTTTTCTACTTTTCAGTAGCAAAATGCAAACAATCTCACTGTTTTTAATATCACTTGTCCCTTTTATATCATTTTCCTCTGTCACTCTGCTCACATACTTTTATATACAGTTAGAGAGAAAAGACAACACCAACTTCCCTCAAAGTAATTCTTCCTATCTTCCTTCTCAATCCCTCACCCAATGACACAAAAAGAACAGTATCAGTAGTGCCAATCCTCAACCTCTAAATAGTGCATGCCTGCTAAGTGGCTTCAGTTTTGTCTGACCCTTTGTAACCTTATGGACTGTAGCCCACCAGGCTCCTCAGTCCATGGGATTCTCCAGCCAAGAACACCAGAGTGAGTTGCCATGCCTTCCTCCAGAGGATCTTCCTGACCTAGGGATGGAACCTGTGTCTCTTATGTCTATGGATTGGCAGACAGGTTCTTTATCACTAGTGCTACCTGGGACACCCTAAAAGGAGTGAAAACTGGCATTTAAATAGCCTTTGACATGTGTATGTGTGTTAGTCACTTAGTAGTGTGCAACTCTTTGCAATCCTCCAGGCTCCTCTGTCCATGGAATTCTCCAGGCAAGAATACTGAAATGGGTTGCCATTCCTTCTGCAGGGGATCTTTACAACCCAGGGATCAAACCCAAGTCTCTTGCCTTGCAGGCAGATTCTTTACTGTTTGAGCCACCAGGGAAGCCTTTACCATATCACTACTCAATTTCCCTGACTTAATCAGTATGTTCCTGACTGTGCGGTATGCTGGGAGCATTCCAGAAAAACAAGTTTGAAACAGCCAATGACAGAAAGGCATGGGGCTGGAGAAAATTAACATTGCAGCCCAAAGTTTTGGGGCCAACTGTCAGGAATTAATAGTTCAAATCATCAGAAAGGTGCCTTAGCATCTGAGCCTGCTCCTGCTTACACTGAACTACCTACCTAAGGGTTCTGATTGTGGGACTGACTAGTTCATTTCAGTTGAGTTCAGTCACTCAGCTGTGTCTGATTTTTTATGACCCCATGAATCACAGCATGCCAGGCCTCCCTGTCCATCACCAACTCCCGAAGTTTACCCAAACTCAAGTCCATTGTGTCAGTGATGCCATCCAGCCATCTCATCCTCTGTTGTCCCCTTCTCCGCCTGCCCCCAATCTCTCCCAGCATCAGGGTCTTTTCCAATGAGCCAACTCTTACATGAGGTAGACAAAGTATTGGAGTTTCAGCTTCAGCATCAATCCTTCCAATAAACATCCAGGACTGATCTCCTTTAGGATGGACTGGTTGAATCTCCTTGCAGTCCAAGGGACTCTCAAGAGTCTTCTCCAACACCACAGTTCAAAAGCATCAATTTTTGAGCACTCAGCTTTCTTTATGGTCCAATTCTCACATCCATACATGACCACTGGAAAAACCATAGCCTTGACTAGACTCACCTTTATTGGCAAAGTAATGTCTCTGCTTTTTAATATGCTATCTAGGTTGGTCATAACTTTCCTTCCAAGGAGTAAGCGTCTTTTCATTTCATGGCTGTAATCACCATCTGCAGTGATTTTCGAGCCCCCGAAAATAAAGTCTGACACTGTTTCCACTGTTTCCCCATCTATTTCCCATGAAGTGATGGGACCGGATGCCATGATCTTAGTATTTTGAATGTTTCATTTAAGCCAACTTTTTAACTCTCCTTTTCCACTTTCATCAAGAGGCTTTTTAATTACTCTTTATGTTCTGCCATAAGGGTGGTGTCATCTGCATATCTGAGGTTATTGATATTTCTCCCGGCAATCTTGATTTCAGCTGTGCTTTTTCCAGCCCAGCGTTTCTCATGATGTACTCTGCATAGAAGTTAAATAAGCAGGGTGACAATATACAGCCTTGACGTACTCCTTTTCTGATTTGGAACCATCTGTTGTTCCATGTCCAGTTCTAACTGCTGCTTCCTGACCTGCATACATACTTCTCGAAAGGCAGGTCAGGTGGTCTGGTGTTCCCATCTCTTTCAGAATTTTCCACAGTTAATTGTGATCCACACAGTCAAAGGCTTTGGCATAGTCATTAAAGCAGAAATAGATATTTTTCTGGAGCACTTTTGCTTTTTTCATGATCCAACGGATGTTGGCAATTTGTTCTCTGGTTTCTCTGCCTTTTCTAAAACCAGCTTCAACATCCAGAATTTCACAGTTCACATATTGCTGAAGCCTGGCTTGAAGAATTTTGAGCATTACTTTACTAGCATGTGAGATGACTGCAATTGTGTGGTAGTTTGAGCATTCTTTGGCATTGCTTTAATTTGGGATTGGAATGAAAACTGACCTTTTCCAGTCCTCTGGCCACTGTTGAGTTTTCCAAATTTGCTGGCATATTGAGTGCAGCACTTTCACAGCATCATCTTTCAGGATTTAAAATAGCTAAACTGGAATTCCATCACCTCCCCTAGCTTTGTTTGTAGTGATGCTTTCTAAGGCCCACTTGACTTCACTTTCCAAGACGTCTGGCTCTAGATGAGTGATCACATCATCATGATTATCTGGGTCGTGAAGATCTTTTGTGTACAGTTTTTCCGTGTATTCTTGCCACCTCTTCTTAATATCTTCTGTTTCTGTAAGGTCCATACCATTTCTGTCCTTTATTGAGCCCATCTTTGCATGAACTATTCCCTTGAAATCTCTAAATTTATCTCTAGTCTTTACTATTCTATTGTTTTCTTCTATTTCTTTTCATTGATCACTGAGGAAATCTTTCTTATCTCTCCTTGCTATTCTTTGGAACTCTGCATTCAGATGCTTATATCTTTCCTTTTTTCCTTGGCTTTTCACTTCTTTTCTTTTCAGAGCTATTTGTAAGGCCTCCTCAGACAGCCATTTTGCTTTTTTTTCCATTTCTTTTCCATGAGAATGGTCTTGATCCCTGTCTCGTGTACAATGTCACAAACCTCTGTCCATAGTTCATCAGGCACTCTGTCTATCAGATTTAGTCCCTTAAATCTATTTCTCACTTCCACTATATAATCATAAGGGATTTGATTTAGGTCACACCTGAATGGTCTAGTGGTTTTCCCTACTTTCTTCAATTTAAGGAGTTCATGATCTGAGCCACAGTCATTTCCCAGTCTTGTTTTTTCTGACTGTATAGAGCTTCTCCATCTTTGACTGCAAAAAATATAATCAATCTGATTTTGGTGTTGACCCTCTGGTGATGTCCATGTGTAGAGTCTTCTCTTTTGTTGTTGGAAGATTGTGTTTGCTGTGACCAGTGGGTTGTCTTGGCAAAACTCTATTAGCCTTTGCCCTGCTTCATCTGTACTCCAAGGCCATACTCCAAATAACTTTGCCTGTTACTCCAGTCATTTCTTGACTTCCTACTTTTGCATCCCAGTCCCTCATAATGAAAAGAACATCTTTTGGGAGTGTTAGTTCTAAAATATCTTGTAGTTCTTCATAAAACCATTCAACTTCAGCTTCTTCAGCATTACTGGTTGGGGCATAGGGTTGGATTACCATGATATTGAATGGTTTGCCTTGGAAATTAACAGAGATCATTCTGTCATTTTTGAGATTGCATCCAAATACTGCATTTTGGACTCTCTTGTTGACTATAATGGCTATTCCATTCTTCTCTCTAGTACCTTCCAAAAGTAAAATTCATTTCACATTCCTTTATTCTTCTCTTTGTGTTAAATCCACTTTTCTCCCTGCCTGACACATAAACTAATGAGGATGAAGTCAATACAGAAAAGACCTTAATATATACTGAATTTACAAAGAACATTTAAAGTGTTCTTTATTATTCTATGTCCTATTAAATATGACAAACTGCTCTATTTTGTAAAAGTGATTAATGGAGTATGACAGACTGGAATATGTTCCCAGTCATTTCCTCCCTGCTTCACAACTGGATTATGCAGTCTCACTTTCTGTCTAGTTAACTACAGTAATTTTACACTTCTGATGTTGGGCTTATCACTTGATTTTCTTCGACCAATGAAATGTTATTAGATGAAATATAAGCATTGGCTGGAATCATGACTGTGTAATTAAAGATGGTCTCTCATGCCTTTGTCATTACCATGACAAAAAAAAAAAAAAAAAGCCTCAGCTGCCTAGCCACTCAGAATTCAAGTTCCTTGGAGAAGAGCTGTGGGGTTAAGCCCAGACCCTGCCCTTGGCCCAAGGAAATGTGAAAAGAAATGTTTATTTTTGAATGACACTGAAGCATGTTGGTTGGTTATTATACAGCATTACTTTTGTGTAGGTTAATGGAAAGTTATAGGGGTTTTTGCTGACACGATTACTGGAAGGGCCAAAGGATCTGACTCTAGATGAAAATTTCAGAATGACTCCCCAGAAGCAAATGAACAGGCCCATGTGGAAACTGCCCTTTCTGGTACAATTGCTCAGTTGCTATAGGAACTACTGATTCAAATATCACTTGTCCTAGAAAACATGTGTGAGAGGAGTTGGCTAACATAATCTATATTCATGGTTGAGATCTATGCTTAGCAATAATGTACTATTAAGCCTTACTTTGACTCAAAGATTGGAAACAAGTTAACAAATAGATGGGCATTTACCCCTTCTTGGATAAGTCACAAGCCATGAGGAACCATTGAAAGAGCTAAAAAGTGAAAGTGTTAGTTACTCAGTAGTGCACAACTCTTTGTAACTCCATGGACTGTAGCCAGTCTCTTCTATCCATGGAATTTTCCAGGCAAGAATGCTGGAGTGGGTACCCATTTCCTTCTCTAGGGGATTTTCCCTACCCAGGGATAGAATTGCAGACAGATTCTTTACTAACTGAGCTGCCAAAGAGACTGTTGAAACTTGCCAAGAATCTATGCAAAAATATAGGAATATATACTCCTTTATAAGAAAATAATATACAAATGAGACAGCATTTCAATTTTTTTCTCACTTAATTTTTCATACTCCTATCAACACTTTAATCATCAACAATAAGCAGCAAAACAAAACATAAAAACAAAAATAAAACAGAAACATTTGTGAAGAAATAATAAAGTTTTTACACTCATGGAACAGTAGCACAGTAGGGAATATGTTGAAGTTTCAACATAGACATCAAAAACTACTTTAATCGGCTTAACTCTTGTAAATAATTTAACAATCTTAGTAGTATCCAAATTTCTATAAAAATCAAGCCTGTCTGTGGGATTTATGGTGTTGACACCTCAGGGTAAATAGTGATCCATACTATTGGCTTGATCTAATATTGACTACAGTTTTGTGGGAGATCGGAAGAATCAAAACACACATAGGTATTTCATTGTCATAGTCAACTGTAGTTTGGTTTAATTTAATTTACAGTGTTGATAAAAATGTACCATGATGATCTATAATCTCAGTCTAGTTATGAGAAACAGCATAAGACTGGTCTCAGTTTCTGACTAGGCATAACTATCGGTAACTCTCTATAAATATCAATAGTTCTCAAGACTTTGAAAATTATGAAAAACAAAGACAGTCTGAGAATGTGTCACAGATAACAATAGCCTGAGATTACAGGAATACCAAATGTAATGTACTTTCTTGGATAGAATGCTGGAATAGAAAAAGAATTTTAGATAACAAAAATTAAGGAAATCAGAATAAATGACAGCGTTTACATAATGATGATGTGCCAAATTGATTGTGACAAATACACCATACTAATGTTACTTGTTGGTAGAGAAAATTTCCTATTTTTTAATCTTCACATTTTTAATAAATCTAAAACTATTCTTAAATTTAAAAATATATTTAGTAAAGTAAAATAACAAAAAGAATTCTGTCAAGAAGCCACATCATTAGAGAGCAGTCGCTCAGTCGTGTCCTACTCTTTGCGACCCCATGAATCGCAGCACGCCAGGCCTCCCTGCCCATCACCATCTTCCGGAGTTCACTCAGACTCACATCCATCAAATCCGTGATGCCATCCAGCCATCTCATCCTCGGTTGTCCCCTTCTCCTCCTGCCCCCAAACCCTCCCAGCATCACAGTCTTTTCCAATGGGTCAACTCTTCGCATGAAGTGGCCAAAGTACTGGAGTTTCAGCTTTAGCATCATTCCTTCCAAAGAAATCCCAGGGTTGATCTCCTTCAGAATGGACTGGTTGGATCTCCTTGCAGTCCAAGGGACTCTCAAGAGTCTTCTCCAACACCACACTTTAAAAGCACCAATTCTTCAGCATTCAGCCTTCTTCACAGTCCAACTCTCACATCCATATATGACCACAGGATAAACCATAGCCTTGACTAGATGGACTTTAGTCGGCAAAGTAATGTCTCTGCTTTTGAATATACTATCTAGGTTGGTCATAACTTTCCTTCCAAGGAGTACGCGTCTTTTCATTTCATGGCTGCAATCACCATCTGCAGTGATTTTGGAGCCCCAAAAAATAAAGTCTGACACTGTTTCCACTGCTTCCCCATCCATTTCCCATGAAGTGATGGGACCAGAAGCCAAGATCTTCATTTTCTGAATGTTGAGCTTTAAGCCAACTTTTTCACTCTCCTCTTAAACTTTCATCAAGAGGCTTTTTAGCTCCTCTTCACTTTCTGCCACAAGAGTGGTGTCATCTGCGTATCTGAGGTTATTGATATTTCTCCCGGCAATCTTAATTCCAACTTGTGTTTCTTCCAGTCCAGCGTTTCTCATGATGTACTCTGCATATAAGTTAAATAAGCAGGGTGACAATATTCAGCCTTGACATACTTCTTTTTCTATTTGGAACCAGTCTCTTATTCCATGTCCAGTTTTAACTGTTGCTTCCTGACCTACATACATATTTCTCAAGAGGCAGGTCAGGTGGTCTGTTATTCCCATCTCTTGAAAAATTTTCCACAGTTTATTGTGATCCACACATTCAAAGGCATTCTCATAGTCAATAAAGCAGAAATAGATGTTTTTCTGGAATTCTCTTTCTTTTTCCATTTTCCAATGGATGTTGGGACTTTGATCTCTGGTTCCTCTGCCTTTTCTAAAACCAGCTTGAACATCAGGGAGTTCATGGTTCACGTATTTCTGAAGCCTGGCTTGGAGAATTTTGAGCATTACTTTACTAGTGTGTGAGATGAGTGCAATTGTGCGGTAGTTTGAGCATTCTTTGGCATTGCCTTTCTTTGGAATTGGAATGAAAACTGACCTTTTCCAGTCCTGTGGCCACTGCTGAGTTTTCCAAATTTGCTGGCATATTGAGTGCAGCACTTTCACAGTATCATCTTTCAGGATTTGAAACAGCTCAAAGGGAATTCCATCTCCTCCCCTAGCTTTGTTCATAGTGATGCTTTCTAAGGCCCACTTGACTTCACTTTCAAAGATGTCTGGCTCTGGATTAGTGATCACATCATCATGATTATCTGGGTCATGAAGATCTTTTTTGTACAGTTCTTTCGTGTATTCTTGCCACCTCTTCTTAATATCTTCTGCTTCTGTTAGGTCCAGACCATTTCTGTCCTTTATCCAGCCCATCTTTGCATGAAATGTTCCCTTGGTATCTCTAATTTTCTTGAAGAGATCTCTAGTTTTTCCCATTCTGTTCTTTTCCTCTATTTCTTTGCATTGATCGCTGAAGAAGGCTTTCTTATCTCTCCTTGCTATTCTTTGGAACTCTGCATTCAGACACTTATATCTTTCCTTTTCTCCTTTGCTTTTCGCCTCTCTTCTTTTCACAGCTATTTGTAAGGCCTCCCCAGACAGCCATTTTGCTTTTTTGCATTTCTTTTCCATGGGGATGTTCTTGATCCCTGTCTCCTGTACAATGTCATGAACCTCATTCCATAGTTCATCAGGCACTCTATCTATTAGATCTAAGCCCTTAAATCTATTTCTCACTTCCACTGTATAATCATAAGGGATTTGATTTAGGTCATACCTGAATGGTTTAGTGGTTTTCCCTACTTTCAATCCAAATACTTTTCAGTGCAAAGGAAATTTCCTACCTAAAAAATAGTAGAGCATTACAGGGCTTCATTTTGGAAAAAAAAATAAAAATAAAAATAAAAAAGGCCTGAAAGTCACATGATCCAAATTTAAGCTTCAGGATATCAAGCTAACCTCAACTATTCTTTCTCTGGGAAACAGGAACTACACATTTAAGCATAAAATCTATTATTAAAATAGTTTTAAAGAACCACTGTCATCTTTATTCTTACAGGCTAGAGGGGAAAAACTCAAGCAGCTGTAGATTTTCTAGTTGAATACCTTTAGCTGAAAAACTCAAATATGAGTTATGATAGTTACTGTGAGACATCTGAATATAATTACATCTTAAGTAACTACTTTTTACTGAAGTGTTTCTATAGCTTTTAAATTTTTTCTGCGATATGACATGGCTTATATATAAAAGTTAAATAATTACATGTGCCTTTTAGGTGTTTTGGTTGTAATATAATGTCTTTCATTGTAGCGAGTGAGAGAAAAACATAAATAGGCAGACTGAAGGTATGCTTATTTTGATATTCTTGAAAAAACATAATAATAATAAAAATCTTTCTTTTTAAGATGTGGCCTATGTATAGGCAAAGAGCTTGATAGAAATGTGAAATTCATACTTAGCCAGAACTTCTAATTATTCATTTTAACAAAATCCCTTAGTGATTTGCATGTGCATTAAAATTTGCAAAATACTGAATTAAGCTACTTTATTACTACTTAATGGCAATTATCTAACATTCACACACACACAAACACACATGCACAAGCATGTGCAAAATATGCATTTTTTATTCATTTATATCATGAAGCAGAAATGTAAATTCTAATGAACTTATCTTCAAATGGCTACATGATGAATGGAGTCAGCTCTAGACAAAAAGTGATGAGATACTGTCATTTCTGCCATTTATTATTGGTGTAGCTTAGATGGTTATTAAAAATCTGAGCCTCATTTAATTCACCAGCAAAGTGGGGCAGTAACATCAATCCTGACTGCTTCACAAGAGTTTTCATGAGAATAACAATTATTCACATGTCCACTTTGAAGTCCATAAAATACTAGAGTCATATGAATTTTGCCATGATAATTACTGTTAGCACCATTTAATGAAGGAAAATGTCACAGTTGCAATATTTCTAAGTCTACAAGTCCAACAACAGATAGACTTGGTTCATTTGCTGTTCTTGTTGCTATGGTAATGCATAGATATACAATTTTTATTAACTCATTTCCTCTTTCATCAACTGATTTCTGTTCATAATGCAAGAGTCAGCATGAGATGTTATCTATGGTAAACGTTTTAATTATCAATTTGGCAAAAGTTAATCAAACTATCATTACATCTCCAAATAAATAACACCTTTACCAAAAAAAAAAAAAGAAATAAAAAAATATAAAATTGACTAAATTTTATGTAGACACCAAAACAAGGTTAATTTTTTATTTTTATAAAGATTTAATTTTTTTGTTACTTTATGAGTAATACATGGGAATGATTTAATCCATGTAAGATGACTACTAGATCTGCAGAGGTATAAATTATCTTCCTACCCTCTTGCTCTTTGTGAAAGTAAGTTAGTTTTACTGTGAGCTATAAAAATTTAATTCAGTATCCTTGCTCAGAGTATTCTCCATCAACATCATTACTTTACTCCCTGATATAAAGATTTAGTTTCCCAATTCAGGTGGAAACAGTTTTCCAAATCCTCATATAGGCACCAGTTTGCCAAGTCCTTATACATACATCTATACATCTAGTGTTTAGGTTGATTCTTATCTTTATGCATTAGAATTAAAAATTGAATAAATATTTATATACTATATAACATAAATAGCTTGTTAATTGGTTAAAATTCTTAAACTAAAATTTAAGGATCAAAGTTATCCTTCTTATAAGGATTTTTATATATCTATCAAATAACATATTTCCCTGTAAGTTTGAACCAATATAATCTCCCAGAGGACAACAATAACCATGGCTCTCTTTCATTCCAATATCAATGATTATATTTAAAAATTAACCGTTTAAACAACAAAAATATAACCTAATTTTTAAAATGTGTATTCATTAAATTTATGAAGGAAAATAAGCTTAGCTTTATCAGTTATTTTTGATCATCTGCCTTCTTTCATTCCTACCTCTCTCTTTTTGAAAAAGAATACTTAAATTACTGTTTATTTTATTTTACATTTTTTAAATGAAATTTATCACAAAATACATAAAGACAAAACCTTTATTTTTGAAGATAATTTGTTGTCAAATGTGTCACCAACGTGTTTTAATCAAATTTTTGTTCATTTGTTTAATGTAGTTTTTATATTTAGTTCAGTTTAGTTCCTTCAGTCATGTCCCACTTTTTGTGACCCCATGGACTGCAGCACACCAGGCTTCCCTGTCCATTACCAACTCCAGGGCCTTGTTCAAATTCATGCCAATAGTGCCATCAAACCATCTCCTGTCATCCCCTTCTCCTGCTGCCTTAAATCTTTCCCAGCATCAGGGTCTTTTCCAGGATGTCAGTTCTTCGCATCAGGTGGCCAAAGTATTGAAGCTTCAGCATCAGTCCTTCCAATGAATATTCAGAACTGATTTACTTTAGGACTGACTAGTTTGATCTCCATACAGTCCAAAAGACTCTCAAGTCTTCTCCAACACCACAGTTTAAAAGCATCAATAATTCAGCACTCCTCTTTCTTTATAGTCCAGCTCTCACATCCATACATGACTCCTGGAAAAACCATAGCTTTGAGTAGACAGATCTTTGTCAGCAAAGTAATGTCTTTGCTTTTTAATTTTCTGTCTACATTTTTTGTAGGTTTTCACCAAGGAGCAATTGTCTTAATGTCAAGGCTGCTATGATTTTGGAGCCCAAGAAAATAAAGTCTGTCAGCGTTTCTATTTTCCCCCCATCTGTGTGCCATGAAGGGGAACACAATTGTGGTGTTGGAGAAGACTCTTGAGAGTCCCTTGGATTTCAAGGAGATCAAACCAGTCCAACCTAAGGGAAATAAGTCCAGAATATTCATTGGAAGGACTGATGATGAAGCTGAAACCCCAATACTTTGGCCACCTGATGAGAAGAACTGACTCATTTGAAAAGACCCTGATGCTGGGAACGATTGAAGGCAGGAGGAGAAGGGATGATAGAGAATGAGATTTTTGGACGGCATCACTGACTCAATGGAAATGATTTTGAGCAAACTCTGGGAGCTGGTGATGGACAGGGAGGTCTGGCCTGCTGCAATCCATGGGGTCAAAAAGAGTCAGACATGACTGAGTGGCTGACTGAAGTGATATGCCATGAATTTTAAGCCAACTTTTTCACTCTCCTCTTTCACTTTCATCATGAGGCTCTTTAGTTGCTCTTCACTTTCTGCCATAAGGGTGGTGTCTTCTGCATATCTGAGGTTATTGATATTTCTCCCAGCAATATTGATTCCATCTTGTGCTTCATCCAGTTCAGCATTTCACATGATGTACTCTGCATATAAGTTAAATAAGCAGGGACAATATTTTGACTGTACAAAATTTACTGTTTCCATGCAAAATATTTAAATCCATACATTATGCTAATCTCATCTTTATTTTTTACTATTTACTTTCCAATTTACACTTGTCTAAATTAAGTTTGCTTCTTGTATTTTATCTTAATTTTTATCTCCTTAATTTACCAATAATTAATATAATTCCATGCTCTAATATAAAAATTTCCATCTCTGTGTATCTCAACAAGTAACTATCTGCCTTAACACCATGTATTATATTTAGACTTATCTGTTATTTACAAATATCATCATTGCTGCTCATTGTAAGGTAAACTAGATTAACATTCTGGTTGTTTTACTCTGTTCCAGTAATGTATTCACTCCTGTACCAGCAACATTTTACATATACTGTTGCTTTCTGAAGCATTTTACTATCCAACAGAATATATTCCTCTCATAAATTTTTACATTTAAAATTTTTTGTTGAAATATAGTTGATTTGCAACATTGTGTTGATTTCTGCTGTATAGTAAAATGACTCAATTATATATATATATACTTTTAAGTGTTCTTTTAGATTATAGTTTATTACAGGATATTGAAAATAGTTCCCTGTGCTATATATTAGGACCTTGTTGTTCACCCACTCTATATGTAATAGTTTGCACCTACTGTCCCCAACTCCCAACCCATTCACCCCCCACCCACCCTTCCCCTTGGCAACCACAATCTGTTCTGTAGGTCTGTGATTCTGTTTCTGTTTCATAGACAGGCTCATTTGTGCCATATTTCAGATTTCACATATGGTTGTATCCATGTTTATAAAAATGGCTTTATTAAGTTCTTTATTATGACTGGATAACATTCTATTGTGTGAAAGTGAAAGTGTTAGTCACCCAGCTGTGTCTGACTCTTTGCAATCCCATGGACTGTAGTCCATCAGGCTCTTCTGTCCATAGAATTCTCCTGGCAAGAATACTAGAGTGGCTTGCCATTTCCTTCTCTTAGGAATCTTCCAGACCCAGAGATCAAACCTGGGTCTCCTGAATTGCAGGCAGATTCTTTACCATCTGAGTCACCAAGAAAGTACATTCCATTGTATATCTCTACCAAATCTTCTTTAACCATTCATCTGTAAATGGACATTTAGGTTGTTTCATGCTTTCTCTATTGTGGTTAGCAGAATACAGAATAGTTGCAATAAATAGGGGTGAATGTTTATTTTTGAATCATTTTTAAAAAGTTTTGAAGGTAGACACTAATCACAAGAAGATTTTTATTGACATGTAATTGAAATATTACATCTGGAAGTCATATATATCTATGCAATTAAAACAAAAATATATCTCTATTTTTATCATTGTGCTTTCTTTAGTCTTTCTAGAAAAACACATTTTCATCAGGAATACTCTGTTTCTAATGGCTATCTCAATATCTGTGTGTGGTTATTCTTAAAAAGGAAATTGAAACCCAAAACCTAACCTACTCTGAGTATAATTATACAGCATTTGTAATTAGCACATTTAGAAACTCCAGGTAGCTAAGAATGTGTTCTAAAAGAAGCTCTTTCATGTAAAAAGAAAAATAATAATGATGCCACACATTACTGCTCTCCGCTAAGCATTGTTTCCCTGTCTTCATTTATTTTGTATCACTTTAGCTTACATGTAAATAAACTTTCCATGCAGGAATTAAAAAAAAAAAATTCACACAAAGTGATATGAATGGTGGTTTAATTTTTATGGCAACATTTCACACTTTTTTTTAATTGCAGAGTCAGATTCAGAAGAGAAATTATGAGACACTTAAGGTTTAACAAGTCAAAGTTAAATTACTTAGGGTGCATTTTCAATAATGAGCAAAACTGGGGAAGACAGTGCGGGTATACAAAACACTGTTGCCATTCAACCACAAAACCCAGTTCTCATCTAATATGATATAAAGGATATTTTAAAATTATTATATGTATATCACTTGTCTGAGTTCCTTCCCTGATATGGGAAGATCTCCTGAAGAATGGAATGGCTACCTACTCCAGTATTCTTGTTTGGAGAATCCCATGGGCAGAGCAACCTGGCAGGTTACAGTCCATGGAGTCACAAAGAGTTGGACATGACTGAGTGACTTCACTGCCCATAATTAATCATAAATAGAAACAATTTCTCATTCTTATACTCATATTATTAGCCAGTTGTTTTTAGTTGTTGTATCAGGCTCAGATTATATTTGATTGTTTATTTAAAGCTGAATATGTCAGGTGACATCAGTAGCAAAATTATTCTAGTAAATCTAAAAATAAACTTTTCCATAAACATTTGCTCAACATTTTAAAACAAAAAAGTTAATTCAGAAAAGAAAATCAAAATTTTCCTTTTTTTTTTTTTTTTACTGAATTTGGAAATGGAATATTTCTTAAATATTCTTTGGGCTGCAGTCTTTATATCAAGTAAATTAAAAAGTTAAAACAAATGAAATAGAAGTTCTTTTAGAATGCTTAGTCCACTTCAAGACAAGCACTTAGATATCTAGTTCAAGGCATTAAATATTCAAATACTTGTTTGATAGCTAAGAAAGTATCTCAAAATTAGATAGCAGTAGAGGCCATATTTGAACACAGATCAGTTTGAGCTAGAGTGCTCTAGTACACAAAGGGCAAAACACAAAGAATATCAGGAAAAAAAAAAAAATATATATATATATATATATACACATATACACACTAACTCAAAAACAATTGCAGACTACAACATCAGATAACAGCAATGTGTTTTATATCAAAGTATTGATACAGGTTTCATTGAGGCAATACAAATTAACTGAGACTGAAGCATTTCTGAATTCAATCTAGTCTCTGACCACAAGTATGCTTTAAATTTTGTACTTCCGTCTCTCCTATTGAAATTGTTCTTTGACTACATACAGGTTTCTCTTATTTCGCATTCCTATTTCTTTTATTTTCTCGTTTAGAACCTGCCATTCCACTTGTTCACAAGGGAAAACACCTACCTACTATCAGTTTTTGAACCATGTGTGGAACCTCTTTAAAATACTCTCTTTGAATAAATACTAAACATGTGTGGAACCTCTTTAAAATAGCCCCTTTGAATAAACACAGAAGATGGCTTGAATTTATTACATTAAAATATAAACTTTCTTGGAGATAGAATCATTGCTCCAACTTCAATTTTCTTGTAAAGTTGTACACATGGTGTTTTAGTAACTGCCTTATTGTAACATGGCGTCCATTTTAGTTCATCTGATGTGTACTCTGCAGCAGCAGCAGTCTGTCACTGAGGAGAAAGTAATGGCACCCCACTCCACTACTCTTGCCTGGAAAATCCCATGGACCAAGGAGCCAGATAGGCTGCAGTTCATGGGGTCGCTAAGAGTTGGACACAACTGAGCGACTTCACTTTCACTTTTCACTTTCATGCATTGGAGAAGGAAATGGCAACCCACTCCTGTGTTCTTGCCTGGAGAATCCCAGGGGTGGGGAAGCCCGGTGGGCTGCCATCTATGGGGTTGCACAGAGTCGGACACGACTGAAGTGATTTAGTAGTAGTAGCAGCAACAGTAGCAGTCTGTCATTGGGCTTCCCTGGTAGCTCATTTGGTAAAGAATCCACCTTCAATGAGAGAGACCTGGATTTGATTCCTGAGTTTGGAAAACACCCTGGAGGAGGACATAGCAACTCACTCTAGTATTCTTGCCTGGAGAATTCCACAGACAGAGGAGCATGGCAGGCTGCAGTCCGTGTGGTCACAAAGAGTCAGACGTGACTGAGCGACTAAGCACAGCACAGCTGTCACTATCATTCTTAGTATATGACGCAGAAGACAGTATCAATATATGTAATGTAAATATTATATTCATATTTTAATTGAGTAAGCCATTGATTGTATTATCAATGCATACACATATACAGTGTTCTTTTTTTTTTCCTTTGAGCCTTGTATATATACCAGAAGTCTTTAGTTTCTATTCTTAAAGTACCTTTCCCTACTTCTCTAATGAATACTTTCATTTAAAAAGTGTTAGAAAGTGTTTCCCACACTGAAATTTCAATTCAATAAATAGGAAGACAGATAAAAGTGTATTTCATATGCACATTGCAGAATAAATAATGGAACATTTTGAATTTTTCTTCAACTTCCACAGAATAAATGATCCTGCTTTAGAAAGGCAATGCAGACTTCTAGATGAAATGAGGAAAAGATATCATGTAATTAATTGTAAAATACTCTATATCACATTTGAATATATATATATACTATGCATTACATATACAATGTATATATATTAAAATAGGAAGGTAGTTGTATAAATTTCTACTTTTAAATGAAGCAGAAATATTCACATATGGGAGTGAAAGTGAAAGTGAAGTTTCTCAGTCATGTCCAACTCTTTGCGACCCCATGTACTGTAGCCTATCAGGCTCCTCCATCCATGGGATTTTCCAGGCAAGAGTGCTGGACTGGATTGCCATTTCCTTCTCCAGGGGATCTTCCCGGCCCAGGAATCGAACCCGAGTTTCCTGCATTGCAGGCAGATGCTTTACTGTCTGAGCCACCAGGCTTATAATTTCAAGTCAATTTAATATTTTTCTTGCCTCACACAATCCTCTTTCTTCAAAATTTTCAGATGATGATTTAGCAAAGAAGAATTAGGAGAGTCCTTTTTGAGGCTCTTGCCCAGGGACAGTGAATGTTTACTTCTATGAAATGATTACAGAAAGTGTTATTATTTAGTTGCTAAATTGTGTCTCTTTGTGATCCCATGGACTATATAGCCCACCAGGCTTCACTGTCCAGGGATTTTTCCAGACAAGAATATGGGAATGAATTTCCATTTCCTTCATCAAGGGATCTTCCTGTCCCAGGGACTGAATCCAAGGCTCCTGCCATATCCCTTATATTACAGACAGTTTCTTTATCACTGAGCCAAACAGGAAGCCTATACAAAAAGTGTATATAATTCTCCTTTTTATTTCTGTCTTCTCTGTTTTTGGCATGCTAAAAGTTTTGGCTGCATATATTTTATTCTTAGAGTTCCAGGTGGCACTAGTGGTAAAGAACCCACTTGCCTGGATGGAAGACTTAAAGAGACATGGGTTTGATCCTTGGGTCAGGAAGATCCCCTGGAGGAGGGAATGTCAACCCACTTCAGTATTCTTGCCTGGAGAATCCCATGGACAGAGGAGCCTGTCGGGCTATGGTCCATAGTGTTGCAAAGAGTTCGACATGACCAAAGCAACTTAGCACACAGGCACATTTTATTCTTATAAACATTAATGCTGACAGTTATTGATATTCCAGTCTGAGGGCTCAATGCAAAGAAAGATATCATTGCTGTTTAGGGTGGGTTTTGAGCTTCAAAAGTAAGATTGGGGGAAAAGGACTTTGGACATTTGCATTATTTAACATTCAGCAGATTTAAAATTTTCCAGGGATTCAGTGTAAGGGTCTGGTTTGCAGTCAAAGGAGTATGTCCATGTGGGATGTTCGGTTTTTCTTGTTTTTTTTTTTCTAATTTTATATTGGGCTATAGTTGATTCACAATGTTGTTTAGCTTCAGATGTATAGCAAAGTGATTCATTTATACATATGTCTACTTCTTTTTTTCAAATCATTTTCCCATTTAAATTATTACAGAATATTGAGAAGAGTTCCTTGCGATATACACGAGTTTCATGCTGATTATCTGTTTTAAATAGTAGTGTGTATATCTCAGTCCCAAATTCCCAATTTATCCCCTTTCTCCTTTCGTTATTACTCCCTGACCTAGTTTATTAAAGAAATATTTTCTAAAGAAATTAAATAATGAAACTTATGTAGATACAGAATAAACATGTGTTACTTAACATGTGTTATAGTGAACAATATATGTTTTTCTTCCTTCAATTTTATCTTGTCCACTTAAAGAAATTACTTTCATTGGGATGAATACACATGTACTACTAAATATAAGATAGATAACCAACAAGGACTTACTGTATGGTGCTGGGTTAGAATTTGAACCATATTTATAAATTAGTGTGTTTTCTGTTTACTTCAGCAACACCACCTCACCAAACTCTTGTTTCTCTTTCTTTTGCGATTGTAAGACCGTGATCTCCTAGATCCTCCCACAGAAAGAGAAGGTTGAAGTCTGGGTCAAGATTCACCACCTTTAAAGCCTACTAGGTGTTTTTGTTTTGTTTTGTTTTTTGGGTGTGGGTGTGTGTGTGTGTGTGTGTGTGTGTGTGTGTGTGTGTGTGTGTGTCCATTTCTGATATCCCATGGACTGTAGCCCTCCAGGCTCCTCTGTCCATTGGATTTTTCAGGCAAGAATACTGAAGTGGATTTCATTTTCTACTAAAGGGGATCTTCCCAATCCAGGGATCAAACTCTCTTCTCTTGTGTCTCCTGTATTAGAAGGCAGATTCTTTAATACTAGCACCACCTGGGAAGTCCTATTAGGCACAATAGTTTAGCCATGCTTGAGGAAATGAAAACTACTATGAGTCACAATATGTCAGAGGCATGAAGTACATCTTAAATGCAACCAAGTGCTCTCAGTGAATTTTCAGTCCAAATATGGTGAAAAAAAAAAGTGATCTAATTATATAGCTAAGAGACCAAAATTGAGAAGTCACAAAAGACAAAAATGTTGAAACTGGAGTAGAAATTGGATCACATATCTGCCCAACATTTTTTTAGAGAGCCAAATCACACTTATTCAAAGATTAGAATATTCTGATGTGTCTGATCATTCTTTCTTATTACAGATATAAGAAGACCAAGCAGAGTTCTATCTCTCTACATTTTCTGTTAACATCAACAGAATGCAGAATATGACTTTTCTGGTGCTAGTAAGCTATGCTCAGTTGCTCAGTTGTATCAGATTCTTTGCAACCCTGTGGACTGTAGCCCACCATGCTTCTCTATCCAAGGGATTCTCCAGGCAAGAATACTGGAGTGGGTTGCCATTTGCTTCTCCAGAGGATCTTCTTGACCAAGGGATAGAGCCATCATCACCTATATTTCCTGCATTCCAGGCAGATTGTTTACCCATTGAGCCATCAGGGAAGCCTTAAGTTTATTAAACTAAGAAGAAACTAAGTATGAATTGGTGGGGGGTGGGGGTATTGCTACCAGGGAACAAACAGAAATAAAGCTAAGATAGAGGAATAAAATAATATATGCCATGGAGGGAATGGTGTCTGCAGTCAGAAATACAAAAATACTTTTAGTTATTGTATCATTTTGTAGATTAGCTTTGAAGCCACTTTTATTCCGTGTCCCTGGATGGATGTGTGCTAAAAAAAAAAAAAAAAAAGTCAATTCTAAGCACTGTGCATTTTAGCAATTGCAATGACCCTCAGGCTGGAGAGCATCACTGATGCAAAGGACAAGAACTTGGGCAAACTTTGGGAGATGGTGAGGGACATGGAGGCCTGGAGTGCTACAGTCCTTTGGGTTGCAAAGAGTCACACACAACTGAGTGACAGAACAACAGCACTTCTGTAGTCCTCATTCTTAATCTTCTGAGCACTCTAGATAAAACAGAATAGCATATGGACTTTAGAATTCAACCATATGCATTTCATAGGATAATTTTGGAGGTTTGGGCATAAGAGGAAACCCATGACTACCTAGACTAGAGCCTACTGCAATGCCAGCTCATGCAAGTACATTTTGAGACAACTATACTGCTACAAAGATGAGAGAGTATTGTAGTGTAGTGTTTCCATACCAAAGTAGATAAAACTGGAAGGTCATATTTTTGTAAAATAGCCATTTCAGAGCCCTAGAAGATGTGCCCATAAAGTAATATTGTGTGTGCCAAGTCACTTCAATCATGTCTGACTCTTTGTGGCTCCTCTGTCCATAGGATTCTCCAGGCAAGAATACTGGAGTCAGCTGTCATTTCCTCTTCCAGGGGATCTTCCCCACCTAAGTAGTATTAAATCAGATTGAAAGTAATAAAGTGAAGCAGCTTAGTCATGTCTAACTCTTTGTGACCTCTTGGATTGTAGCTTACCAGGCTCATCCATCTGTGGAATTTTCCAGGCAAGAGTGCTGGAGTGGGTTGCCATTTCCTTCTCCAAAAAGTAATATTTGAGATAATAAAAATATGAAACTATTCCTAGTCCTAGCAAGGTGATACGATTATATCTGCTATCATGTATGTGGAGGGCCCAGAGAAAACCATCCCTTTTCCAAACTCTTCTGAGTTTTCTCACAGTTTTTCTACCATATTAACTGTTTCCATGCTGATTTTCTAACTATCCCTAGCAGTTCTATAATCCGCCCACAAATTAGTCCCAAGCAGGTAACACATACATTAGAATTTGTTCCAAAAGCACTGTTTCTCTCAGTGTCAATAATTATATCATCCTTTGGTTCATTGTAAAACAGCCTAAAACACAGAGGCTTAAAACAACTGTTCTTTCCGAGAGCATAATACATGGAATTAACAATTTGGGTGATTGTTAACACAGGTCTCTTTTGGATTTATTCATGAACCGAGTACACTAGCAGGTGAGAAAGGGCTAGACAGTCTAAACTAATTTGAAATGTAGTATGCAAAAATGGCTGCACCAGTATACATTTCATTTCTGATTATATCCGTACATGCACTATTGACCCTCCAGCACTCAGAACTGGAGTCCATATTTCCTCTCCTTGAACATGGATGGGCCCATACCAGATGCATGATTTCCAAGGCTAGGTACAGTTTGTACCTAGCTCTGTTACTTAAGCTGTCCATTCTTCAACTAATTAAGCAGGCTGAGAAGAAAGTCCAATCTGCACCATACAGATAAACCACACTGAGTTTCCCACGCAGAGGAATAGACACAGCAAATTCACAGTCAGCATTAACCATGAGGGAAGAGTAAGTCTTCAGATAACTTTAGCCTGCAGCCTTTAACCTGACCCAGGTGATAAGCAGAGAGAGTCGAGCCATCACTGCCAAGCTATGCTCAAACACCATATTCTGAAAAAAAGAGTAAACTTCTTTAAGCCTCGTTTTGGGTGTTTTTTAATCCATCATGAAATGACCAAAGCAGGTAGCCTCAATCATACATCTTGCAGTTTAAAGGCTGTTGACTGGAGAGCTTCAGTTCAACTCAAAGTGGTTTCAAAGTAGAGGTTAACTCAGGCTTGTTCACATTTTGGTTTTTCATTTCCAAACACAGAGAAAGAGAGCAAGAGTTAAATGCATAGACATTTTTTTAAGTCACAACTTGTGTTGAATCTCTTAATGTCCCGTTGACCAAAGTAATCTATCTCCATGCCTACACCTTGTCAGAGTACCTGGGTCATGATCTCTGAAAGGTATGGTACCTTCCGAAGTCATATGATTTATAGCACCAATTCAAATGTAACACAGTGAACTGCATGTGCAGTTTCCTTTCTGTATAAGCACCACAAATTTCCTGAGATCCTAAACGTAGAAGTAGCTGTGAATTTAGAAATTTTAATGGATTTTACTCAGTGTAGCAGAGATTTCAGGACATAATCAGATTATAAGTGACTATATAAAACAGGTCTAAGGAGTCTTATGGAAAGTACAAGCATCTTGACATTTTTCATACTCACTAAGATTGGGAATAGAGTAGGATATTATGAATGCCAGTCTAAGACTTGAGCTATGGAATAATCTGACATTTTTCTGTTTAATATTGTCTTGGCTGGGAAACAGGAAAACTGCTATCAACTTATGTAACAAGGGATTTAGAAAACTCCTTCTGGAGGCCAAATACTCAGGCATGAATGAAAATGTTATTCCACAGTTTCTTTCAAGATCTAAGGGACGTCACAGAGAGCTAGGCATTTGTGAAGTTAAAAAGTCTCTCAACAATAAAGGCACAGTCACCCAACCTGGTTTACAAAAGCCTAGATTGTTTTCATCAGAACATCTTAAAAGTAAGATTTTGAAACAGATGTTTAGACCAGTGAGGTGAGTCTAATTCATTTGAGGGGGAGAGCTGTGCTTCACAGAGGTGAAATCAGGGTGGTATTCTATTCACCAAGATAGATGTACTGGGATAGCAGTCTATCTCAGGAGGATGAGGAAGGGATAATAAATTTTAGAAAAAAGAAGGAGAAATAAAAGTTCTGGAGGACAGAATGAATGTATATAGGAAACTTTGTCAAGCATCACAGTGATATCTTCTAAGCATTCAGAGAGTAATCAAACGAAAATAGTCAGATCAGTTGAAATTACCCATTTTGTAAAATAAAAAAAAATAACTTTCTATATGGCTAAGAAAGTGAAGAGGAACTAAAAAGCCTCTTGACGAAAGTGAAAGAGGAGAGTGAAAAAGTTGGCTTAAAGCTCAACATTCAGAAAACAAAGATCATGGCATCTGGTCCCATCACTTCATGGGAAATAGATGGAGAAACAGTGGAAACAGTGTCAGACTTTATTTTTGGGGGCTCCAAAATCACTGCAGATGGTGATTGCAGCCATGAAATGAAAAGACTCTTACTCCTTGGAAGAAAAGTTATGACTCATCTAGATAGTATATTCAAAAGCAGAGACATTACTTTGCCAACTAAGGTCCGTCTAGTCAAGGCTATGATTTTTCCTGTGGTCATATATGGATGTGAGAGTTGGACTGTGAAGAAGGCTGAGCGCCGAAGAGTTGATGCTTTTAAAGTGTTGTGTTGGAGAAGACTCTTGAGAGTCCCTTGGACTGCAAGGAGATCCAACCAGTCCATTCTGAAGGAGATCAACCCTGGGATTTTTTTGGAAGGAATGATGCTAAAGCTGAAACTCCAGTACTTTGGCCACTTCATGTGAAGAGTTGACTCATTGGAAAAGACTTTGATGCTGGGAGGGATTGGAGGCAGGAGAAGGAGATGACAGAGGATGAGATGGCTTGATGGTGTCACTGACTCAATGTATGTGAGTCTGAGTGAACTCCAGGAGTTGGTGATGGACAGGGAGGCCTGGTGTGCTGCGATTCATGGGGTCGCAAAGAGTCAGACACGACTGAGCAACTGAACTGAACTGAGCTGAACTGAATCTTAAAAATTAAGAGCAAAAAGTAGTAGTATGATATAAAATGTTTGTTCCATGTCAATTATATGAATAGCAGTAATACCCAATATCTGAAATTTCACTTTTTGAAAGGTTTCTGCTGTATCCATGTGAGTTTACAGACAGATCCTTAGATATCTACCTTTAATAGGTACTCACATAATGAATACAGTCATCAGCCAAACCAAGTTTGTATTACCCATCCAATACAAATGAGTGCAAAACAATTTTGCTTAATTAAACAAATAACACAGATCTTGACAGACTCCAAATGTTCTAGAAATATTCCTACAGGAGAAACTTGTATTGCAAAATATGGTAAGCAGATCTTAGCATTACATAAATTGTCACTGAATGGGACCAAAAAAAGTCATCTTGAAAAGTATGGGCAAGAAAAACAAAATGATGATAACAGAAGACAGATTCATAATAAGGAGCAAAGAGGTTCTGATCAGAAATCCAATGCATCTCTGCATGACACATATACATACACCTGTGTTTACCTATAGCACTGGAATGTAAATAAATATATTGTGTTCAGGATCCATCTGATTGTTGCCAACCCACAAGCTCTTGGAACTTATATGAACACAATAGATGGGAAGCTGTTCTGCAACGTAGCTTTTGATATCTGATGGGAAATTCAATGATTTATAACCAGAGGACGTAAAATAAAAATATGGTTTCTCTTCTAGAATTTCTATAGGAATTTTAAAATATCTCAGATGGTTTGTTTCTCATATGATCACATGAAAACAAATACAAATATATTTGGGCAACAAATATTTTTGAAATTAAAAAATCTGTTATGATTAAAAGTTCTGAATTTCATTTTATGAAATCCATAGAGCCTTTATAGAAATGAGAAATTTCCATATGTGGTTGTCATAGAAACAAGAAAACTTCATGCTTTTTCTTATTCTTGATGATAGTATTAAAATAAATGGGCCATATATTGCAAGTCTTTGATTTTCCTCCCATCTTGGGTATATTTGATCTCTCATCACACATTGTGAGAATGCTATATCATAAAAAAATTACATCTTCAGATGTACTTAAAGAATGAATACACTATTCTTCATTAATAATAGAACTGCTACACTACTAGTGACCCTTCTATTTTTTCAGTAATGTGAGACATAGAAACACAGAACACTAAAGAATATGTTTTGTAAAAATAATAAAAGTTTCAATTCCAGCATTTGAATTTGTTTGGCAAAATGGCCACAACAGATCATGTTCAATATCCCTACTACAAATAGATATATTCCATGAACCACGGTATATTTTGATCATTGTTTATAGGAACTCATGATCTGTTATATGTATGGAGTGCACATTGGTGATACAGAAATAACCAATCTCACTCCTCGACATATGTATTCAGAGAAGAAGAAAATCTGAAAGTATACATGCACCCCAGTTTTTACTGAAGCACTATTTACACCAGCCAAGACATGGAAGCAAACTAAATGTCCATCAACAAATTAATATTCCATTGCACATATGTATATACAGCCCATTAGAAAAAAATGAAATAATGCCATTTGCAGGATCATAGGATCAGATTATCATAGCGTCTAGAGATTATCATACTGAGTTAACTGAGTCAGAAAGAGAAATGTCTTATGATATTGATTATATGCAGAATCTAAAAATAAATTATACAAATGAACTAAATTGTAAATATTCACAGACTTAGAGAAAATTATGGTTACTACAGGGAAGGGTATAGGAAAGGGATAATTGGAGAGTTTGGGATGAACATGAACACACTGCTGTATTAAAATGGATTACCAACAAGTTCCTGCTGTATAACACAGGGAAATCTGCTCAGTATTGTATGGATGCCTGGATGAGAGGGGAGTTTGAGGAGTAAACACATGCATATGTAGAACTGAATTACTTTAGTTTCATTGAATCACTTTTGCTGTACACCTAAGACTATTATCAAAATGCTGTTGGTCGGTTCAGTTCAGTTCAGTCGCTCAGTCTTGTCCGACTCTTCGTGACCCAATCGACCACAGTAGGCCATCACTTCCCTGTCAATCACCAACTCCAGGAGTTTACTCAAACTCATCTCCATTGAGTCGGTGATGCCATCAAACCATCTCACACTCTGTCGTCACCTTCTCCTCCTGCCCTCAATCTTTCCCAGCATCAGGGTCTTTTCCAATGAATCATTTCTTTGCATCAGGTGGCCAAAGTATTGGAGTTTCAGCTTCAACATCAATCCTTCCAATGAACACTCAGGACTGATCTCCTTTAGGATGGCCTGTTTGGATAGCCTTGCAGTCCAAAGGACTCTTAAGAGTTTTATTCAGCACCATAGTTCAAAAGCATCAATTTTTTGGCATTCAGCTGTCTTTATAATCCTATACATCCATACATGACTACTGGAAAAACTGTAGCCTTGACAAGACAGACCTTTGTTGGCAAAGTAATGTCTCTGCTTTTTAATATGCTGTCTAGGTTGGTCATAACTTTTCTTCCAAGGAGTAAGTATCTTGATTTCATGGCTACAGTCACAATCTACAGTGATTTTGGAGGCCAGAAAAATAAAGTCTCTCACTTTTTCCACTGCTTCCCCATCTATTTGATATGAAGTGATGGGACTGGATGCCATGATCTTAGTTTTCTGAATGTTGAGTTTTAAGCCAAATTTTTCACTTTCCTCTTTCACTTTCATTAGGAGGTTCTTTAGTTCTTCACTTTCTACCATAAGGGTGGTGTCATCTGCGTATCTGAGGTGATTGATATTTCTCCCAGCAATCTTGATTCCAACTTGGACTTCATCCATCCCAGCATTTCTTATGATGTATTATGCATATAAGTTAAATAAGCAGGGTGACATATACAGCCTTGACGTACTCCTTTTCCGATTTGGAACCAGTCTGTTGTTCCATGTCCAGTTCTAACTGTTGCTTCCTGACCTGCATAAAGATTTCTCAAGAGGCAAGTCAGGTGGTCTGGTATTCCCATCTCTTTCAGAATTTTCCACAGTTTATTGTAATCCACACAGTCTAAGGCTTTGGCATAGTCAATAAAGCAGAAATAGATGCTTTTCTGGAACTCTCTTGCTTTTTCAATGATCCAGCAGTTGTTGGTAATTGGATCTCTGGTTCATCTGCCTTTTCTAAAACCAGCTTGAACATCTGGAAGTTCACGGTTCACGTACTGTTGAAACCTGGCTTGGAGAATTTTGAACATTATTTTACTAGGGTGTGAGATGAGTGCAATTGTGTGATAGTTTGAGCATTCTTTGGCATTGCCTTTCTTTGGAATTGGAATGAAAACTGACCTTTTCCAGTCCTGTGGCCACTGCTGAGTTTTCAAAATTTGCTGGTATATTGAGTGCAGCTCTTTCACAGCATTGTCTTTTAGGATTTGAAACAGGTCTACTGGAATTCCATCACCTCCACTAGCTTTGTAACGATGCTTCCTAAGGCCCACTTGACTGCACATTTCAGGATGTCTGGCTCTAGGTGAATGATTATACCATCTCGATTATCTGGGTTGTGAAGATCTATTTTGTACAGTTCTTCTGTGTATTCTTGCCACCTCTTCTTAATATCTTCAGCTTCTTTTTGATCCATACCATTTCTTTCCTTTATTTTGCCATCTTTGCATGAAATGTTCCCTTGGTATCTCTAATTTTCTTGAAGAGATCTCTAGTCTTTCCAATTCTATTGTTTTCCTCTATTTCTTTGCACTGATTGCTAAAGAAAGCTTTCTTATCTCTCCTTGCATTCTTTAGAAATCTGCTTTCAAATGGGTATATCCATTCTTTTTTCCTTTGCCTTTAGCTTGTCTTCTTTTTCAGCTATTTATTAGGCCTTGTCAGATGACTGTTTTGTCTTTCTGCATTTGTTTTTCTTGGGGATGGTCTTGGTCACTGCCTCCTGTACGGTGCCATAACCTCTGTTCATAGTTCTTCAGGTACTCAGTCTATCAGATCTAATCTCTTGGATGTATTTGTCATTTCCACTGTGTAATCATAAGGGATTTTATTTAGGTCATACTTGAATGGTGTAGTGGCTTTCCCTACTTTCCCCAATTTAAGTCTGAAGTTTACAATAAGGAGTTCATGATCTGGGCCACAGTCATCTCCTGATCTTGTTTTTTGATGACTGTATAGAGCTTCTCCATCTTTGGCTGTAAAGAATATAATCAATCTGATTTTATTATTGACTATCTGGTGATGTCCATGTGTAGAGTTGTCTCTTATGTTGTTGGAATAAGGTGTTTGCCATGACTAGTTCATTCTGTTGGCAAAATTCTGTTATCTTTGTCCAGCTTCATTCTGTATTCCAAGGCCAAATTTGCCTGTTACTCCAGGTATCTCTTGATTTCCTACTTTTGCATTCCAATCCCCCGTAATGCAAAGGATATCTTTTTGGGGTGTTCATTCTAGAAAGTCTTGTAAGTCTTCATACAGTTCAGTTCAGTTCAGTCGCTCAGTTGTGTTTGACTCTACAACCCCATGAATTGCAGCACACCAGGCCTCCCTGTCCATCACCATCTCCCGGAGTTCACTCAGACTCACGTCCATCGAGTCAGTGATGCCATCCAGCCATTTCATCCTTGGTCGTCCCCTTCTCCTCCTGCCCCCAATCCCTCCCAGCATCACAGTCTTTTCCAATTAGTCAACTCTTTGCATGAGGTGGCCAAAGTACTGGAGCTTTAGCTTTAGCATCACTCCTTCCAAAGAAATCCCAGGGTTGATCTCCTTCAGAATGGACTGGTTGGATCTCCTTGCAGTCCAAGGGACTCTCAAGAGTCTTCTCCAACACCACACTTCAAAAGCATCAATTCTTTGGCACGCAGCCTTCTTCACAGTCCACCTCTCACATCCAAACATGACCATATGAAAAACCATAGCCTTGACTAGATGGACCTTAGTCAGCAAAGTAATGTCTGCTTTTGAATATACTATCTATGTTGGTCATAACTTTTCTTCCAAGGAGTAAGCATCTTTTAATATCATGGCTATAGTCACCATCTGCAGTGATTTTGGAGCCCCCAAAATATAAAGTCTGACACTGTTTCCACTGTTTCTCCATCTATTTCCCATGAAGAGATGGGACCAGATGCCATGATCTTCGTTTTCTGAATGTTGAGTTTTAAGCCAACTTTTTCTCTCTCCTCTTTCACTTTCATCAAGAGGCTTTTTAGCTCCTCTTTACTTTCTGCCCTAAGGGTGGTGTCATCTCCATATCTGAGGTGATTGATATTTCTCCTGGCAATCTTGATTCCAGCTTGTGTTTCTTCCAGTCCAGCGTTTCTCATGATGTACTCTGCATAGAAGTTAAATAAGCAGGGTGACAATATACAGCCTTGACGTACTCCTTTTCCAATTTGGAACCAGTCTGTTGTTCCATGTCCAGTTCTAACTGTTGCTTTCTGACCTTCATAGAGATTCCTCAAGAGGCAGGTCAGGTGGTCTGGTATTCCCATCTCTTTCACAATTTTCCACAGTTTATTGTGATCCACACAGTCAAAGGCTTTGGCATAGTCAATAAAGCAGAAATAGATGTTTTTCTGGATCTCTCTTGCTTTTTCCATGATCCAGTGGATGTTGGGAATTTGATCTCTGGTTCCTCTGCCTTTTCTAAAACCAGCTTGAACATCAGGGAGTTCACAGTTCATGTATTGCTGAAGCCTGGCTTGGAGAATTTTGAGTATTACTTTACTAGCATGTGAGATGAGCGCAATTGTGTGGTAGTTTGAGCATTCTTTGGCATTGCCTTTCTTTGGAATTGGAATGAAAACTGACCTTTTCCAGTCCTGTGGCCACTGCTGAGTTTTCCAAATTTGCTGGCATATTGAGTGTCGCACTATCACAGCATCATCTTTCAGGATTTGAAACAGCTCAACTCGAATTCCATCACCTCCATCTGTCAAATTCAGGTTCTTCAACATTACTGGTTGAGGCATAGACTTGGATTACGTGATATTGAATGGTTTGCCTTGGAAATGAACAGAGATCATTCTGTAATTTATGAGTTTGCATCCTGGTGCTGCATTTCAGGCTCTTTTGTCAACTATGATGTTTTCTCCATTTCTTCTAAGAAATTCTTGCCCACAGTAGTAGATACAATGGTAATCTGAGTTAAATTCATCCATTCCAGTCCATTCTAGTTCGCTGATTCCTAAAATGTTGATGTTCACTTTTGCCATCTCCTGTTTGACCACTTCCAATTTTTCTTGATTCATGGACCTAACATTCCAGGTTCCTATACCATATTGTTTTTTATTGCATCGGACTTTACTTCTATCTCCAGTGACATCCACAACTGGTTGTTGTTTTTGCTTTGGCTCCATTTCTTCTTTCTTTCTGAAGTTATTTCTCTGCTGTTTTCCAGTAGCATATTGGGCACCTACTGACCTGGGGAGTTCATCTTTCAGTGTCCTATCATTTTCGCTTTCCATATTGTTCATGATGTTCCAAGGCAAGAATACTGAAGTGGTTTGCATTCTCTTCTCCAGTGGACCACATTTTGCTAGAACTCTCCACCACTTTCTTTCCATCTGAAAAATAAAATAATAAAACATTCCTCTCTTTTTTGTTGCATGAATTTAAATCTGAATATTTGTAAAATCTTTAATTGGCTCAGTGCTTTGTACATAATGCAAGTGCAGCAAATGATTTCTATTATTGTCAATAGTATAATTAGTTAACATTGTTTCATTTATTTGTCTGATATTTTTATTAGATACTAATTTGCCCTTGATGCTATAGAGAATATATGAAATTAATTACAATCACTTTGGAATGAAAGCTGAACTATACTTATCCAGATTATATATTCAGTAATCTACTTGAACAATTATAAACTATAAACTCATTTATAATAAGAATATTAACATATACCTTAGTGACTGCCTCTCTAATATAAGTTATTTCACTGTAGTTTTGTGTAATATTGGATAACAGTGAATTCGTTTGAATTTAAAATGAGTATATACATATATATATATATATATATATGATGTGTATGAACATTGTGATAGACTGCCTTTCAAATATATTCTACTGTAAAATTCAAAGTGATTCAACTATCATGAGGAGGATCTACAAAAATATGTATGATCTATTGGCAATCGGTTTACAGGCACAGAATTTGGTTAAATCATAGTAGAAGAAGAGTTAATAAAAATAGTTTAGGAGTTGTAATTAGACATTAGAGGGATACTGACATTTAGAGATCAGGAACAAAAGAGGCAAAGGTAAATAATATAAATAAGACAGTTAATATTATGTGGTGTCATGGAAGCCAGCAGCAAGCACTTCAAATGTAGTAGAATTAAACAGAATCTAATAAAAATCTCAAGGTAAAAAATGGGATCAAGAAAAATATATTTCACAAATGTTGGAGAGTATATGAAAAAATTAAACCACTTCTGAACTGTTTGTGAGAATGTAAAATTGTACAGACACTGTGGAAAACAATGAAGTGATTCCTGAAAAATATTAGAAACTAAGATAAGCATACGATCCAACAGTTCCAATCCTGGTATACACCTAGAAGAATTGAAAGTAAGATATGGAAGAGCTATTTGTACAATCATGCTCATAGCAGCATCGCTAACAATAGCTAAATGTGAAAGCAAACTAAACATCCATTTATGGATGAATTGGTAAGCAAATTGTGATGATACACAATGGGTTATTATTTATCATTTAAGAAGAAGGGATTCTTTTAAGAGGGATCTAAGATGGTAGTGTAGAAAGACCCACTTTCTCTCTTGGACACACTGAATATACACTTATATATTGGGCAATTCTTTCTAAAAAACTGAGGGCTAATTTGTAGCTTCTGCATGTAGAGGGGCCACATAGAAATGGAAAGCAACTGTGGGAACCTCACTCATGATGCAGTGACCTATAGTAAGGAGAATATCACCCAGGGGCCCAGTGCAGGCTTGATTGATAAAGAACAGAGACAAATACACACACACACACACACACACACACAAACACATTATATCAATTCAGTACAGTTCAGTTGTTCAAGCGTGTCCAACTGTTTGCGACCCCATGGACTGCAGCATGCCAGGCTTTCCTGTCCTTCAATTCCTGGAGCCTGCTCAAACTCATGTGCATTGTCACTGATGCCATCCAGCCATCTTATCCTCTGTCGTCCCTTCTCCTCCTGCCCTCAGTCTTTCCCAGCATCAGGTTCTTTTCCAGCGAGTCAGCTCATCACATCAGGTGGCCAAAGTATTGGAGCTTCAGATTCATCATCAGTCCTTCCAATGAAGGGTTTATTTCCTTTAGGAGAGTTTCTATTCACTTTCCATATTTCCAATATGGGAAAATCCAGTTTGGGTTCAATTTGTATATTCACTTAAATATTTCTGATCTAAAAATATGAATTTGTTTGGATTGTTTTTTTAATTGGTTGCAATACATTATGGGTTTCTTCTTTTTAGTGAATTAAATAAAATCTTTAACACATGTGCACTATTATTGATTATTCAGACATTAAAAGAGTCAGAGTAAGCCAACTACAAATATTAACATGGCTCAATTAAAATTGATCATTAATTCTCATAGAAATATCGAGATATGCACAAAGCCTCTTTTATATTTCTTTCATCTAAAGCCAAAGTAAAGGAGATGAAAGGGTTATATTTGCTTTTGTCCATCCTTTATGCTTGATTTCTTCCAGTCATGATTTGGATTTTATTGGACCTTCTCTCCAAATCTCTCCATCAATGTACAAACACTTTTTGATAAATATGCCCTTGATATTTGCATTGCTGTTCCAGATCACCCTAATATACAACAATTGCTATATATGCCAAAAACAAGTATACTGTAAAATTCTCTTTTTCCTTATGCCAAATTCCATTACTTGGAGAAAGCAGTATGTAAATAAAAATAGCATTCAAGCTGTGAAACTCATTTTAATTCTCTTACAATGACTTCCACGGTGCTTTCAAAATGAAAGCCAGTCTCTCTGCAAAATACAAACTCATGAGCTCTTTCAGATACCTCCATAATTTGTCTCCCACCTTCTATACCATGACTTTTTGAAGACTATAAAGAGCATGTTTTACTTATCTTCCAAACTATTCTATTTTTATGTAAAAAATATTGAAATGTATGTTACCCAATATATATTTTTGTGGGTTTCCAAAACATTTGTTTACTGATTAAAAAATCAGATGTTTGTTCAAACCTATCACTAATTAATGAAGAGACTTTTTTTTTTTTTTTTTTCCCCAGTCTCGCTCAGACGGTAAAATGTCTGTCTACAATGAGGGAGACCAGGGCTCGATCCCTGGGTTGGGAAGATCCCTTGGAGAAGGAAATGGCAATCCACTCCAGTACTATTGCCTGGAAAATCCCATGGACAGAGGAGCCTGGTATGATAGGCTACAGTCCATGGGGTCACAAAGAGTGGGGCATGACTGAGCGACTTCACATTCACGTTCACATTCAAGTTGTATTTAGTGTATACCAATTGCTTACTTTCTACTATTTTTTTTTAAGTAAATGTAACCTTGAGAAAAATTGTAAATCCAGAAAAGCTAGTGGATATCACCTCTAGTCTTCTCATCCATTGTGTTTTGGTGGAACAAATGCTTCTCTTTTTCTTTCCCACTAAGAATGTCATGGCTAACATACTCTTGCCAATCCAGTTTTCTCCATCAAAACATATTTATTTCAAAAAGGACATATGGAATACCTTATGTTCCAAAGATAGCAGTAAGCACATGGGATAAAGATCTGACCTAACAAAATCTACCATTTACTAGGAAAGATGTACAATTATCAAGATACAATACTAGTTGGTTAATTTGGTTTCTGTTTTAAATCACACATTTTATTTTTGTGCTTGCAAAAGTAAAAGTTAATCCTGTCACAGTGATCAATATTTCATTTCTGTAAAAAGAGATGGAATCAGATGCGGCCCTTGAAATACTTCTTTTTCTCCAAGGTAACACCAGAAAAAATACTTAAGTCCTGCTTGAGCAAACTCACTCTGAAAAAAAGTAAAATGCATAAATAATTTTATACCCCTTATTTAATGTCACAAACTCTCATGTGGTATGAAATAAATTCCAATTCTGCACAAGAATTTCTCAGCCTGAAATACCTCAAGTATGTTTTTATTTTTTTCCCTTTAGGAGTATCATAATGTTACAAATTTAGTTAAGTTAGTGTTAAACAACTTTGCAAGCTTTTAGAAGTGATGTCTGAAATCAATTTTATCATTCACTGGACAAAAATAATTAAAAATAGTATTACATTCTTGTTTATAAAACTTTTTTTTCTAGGAAGCTCCTGAGTGTATATATAAATTTTAATGTTGCCTTATTTTTTCACTCATTGATTTATTTGAACTGTATATGGGAAAGTAGAAAGAATATTTGATATCAGAGTTAAAATTAGTTCTAATTTAAAAAGATAATTCCAATTTATAGCATATTGCTGGTCATCTGGGTTAAAATAAAACTGTCACACTTCATTTCAAATTCAATTATTCTGATCAATGTAGACAGAAAATTCAACCCTTTAGGGTGACCTATTTTTTTTGTTGTTTGTTTGCTTTTTTTTTTTTTTTTTTTGTAGAGTAAATTATTTTTTTCTAAATATTTGGTAAACTGGTTTTAACTCTACTTTGTCAAAATGTATCTCATTAAAAAAATTCTCTATTGGATATTTATGAACAATCCAATTTACACCGTAATGTAAGATTTTCCAAATATAACTTGACATAGAGTCACAGATTAACATTTTTAAACCTTAAAATAAAGATGATCCTCAGCATATGTTTGCATATTTGCTTTATTTTAATGCATACTTATGTCTCTCTCCTATGACATGACTCGTATTTTATTGATATATATCTAATGCTAGAACATTGCTTGCTATGAGTACATATTCATGATTTTTATGAAAGAAACAAAGAACTAAAGAGAAAGAGAGAGAAGAAAGAAGAGAGGGAGAAAGAAAAGCAGGAAGAGAAAATGTGAGGGAAGAAAGAAGGAAGAGAAGTAGGAAAGAAAATAAAATAAGAGAGTGATAAACTTCTTTTCTGGGCTTCCCAGGTGGTGCTAGCTGCAAAGAACCTACCTGCCAATTCAGGAGACATAAGAGACATCAGTTCAATCCCTGAGTGGGGAAGATCCCCTGGAGGTGGGCATGGTAACTTACCCCAGTATTTCTGCCTGGAGAATCCCAGAGACAGAGGAGCATGGTAGGCTACATCCAAGGGGTCACAAAGAGTTGGGCATGACTGAAGTGACTTAGCATGCAGCCACACAAACCTCTTTTTGAAGATTAGGACTGAGAAAATGCTTATGAGTTCATTCAATTTTTACCCTGAGTGCTCTACAAATTCTATACTCTTAACTCCAATTCTATACTCTTGCTGTCATCTTGTGTGATGACAGTAAGGAAATAACTCTCAGAGCTAGGAATTCTCTGTGAAAGAGTCATGGCTTACATACAGAATATTATTTTTCCATTCTTTAATTAAACTGTCTGTGAGCAGAACACTAGGAACATATTATTCATAATCCCTGCTCTTGAGTTCTCTTGCCAAACAAATGTTCAAACAATGGTATTCCCAAAGTAGAAAAAAGTGAAGTTGCTCAGGTATGTCCAACTCTTTGTGACTCCGTGGACTGTAGTCTACCAGGTTCCACCAACCATGGGATTCTCCAGGCAAGAATACTAGAGTGGGTTGCTATTTCCTTCTCCAGGAGATCTTCCCAACCCAGGGATCGAACCCAGGTCTCCCACATTGCAGGCAGATGGCTTACTCTCTGAGCCACCAGGGAAGCACCATCCCCAAAGTATTCACACTTAAAAAGTGAAATCTTGGCAGAAAATATTTCAAAAATTTCAGTTTTGTAGTAAACATAGTGCCCCCTTCCCACCTATCAAGAATTTCAATGACTACTACAACATATTACATATGTATACTACTTGAGGTAATCTAGCTTCTTTGGGCTAGAAAATTATTAAAAGCATCTTCTTAAAAAATATCTTACTTATAATAGGGAGCAAGGAAAAAGAGTCATCCTGCTAACTTTAACTGAATCTGACTCACTGGAACAATGCTACCTACATAGAATCTGCATTAAATATGGATTTGTCATTTACTGCTTTCCCCCTGCTATTGACTATGTGGCAATTCACAGTTCACTTCAGTTCAGTCACTCAGCCATGTCCGACTCTTTGTGACATCATGAATTGCAGCACGCCAGGCCTCCATGTTCATCACCGGGACATCTCCCAGAGCTCACTCAGACTCACGTCCATCGAGTCCGTGATGCCATCCAGCCATCTCATCCTCTGTTGTCCATTTCTCCTCCTGGCCCCAATCCCTCCCAGCATCAATGTCTTTTCCAATGAGTCAACCCTTCACATGAGGTGGCCAAAGTACTGGAGTTTCAGCTTTAGCATCAATCCTTCCAAAGAAATCCCAGGGCTGATCTCCTTCAGAATGGACTGGTTGGATCTCCTTGCAGTCCAAGGGACTCTCAAGAGTCTTCTCTAACACCACAGTTCAAAAGCATCAATTCTTCAGTGCACAGCCTTCTTCACAGTCCAACTCTCACATCCATACATGATTACTGGAAAAACTGTAGCCTTGACTAGATGGACCTTAGTCGGCAAAGTAATGTCTCTGCTTTTGAATATGCTATCTAGATGGGTCATAACTTTTCTTCCAAGGAGTAAGCGTCTTTTCATTTCATGGCTACAGTCAACATCTGCAGTGATTTTGGAGCCCCAAAAAAATAAAGTTTGACACTCTTTCCACTGTTTCCCCATCTATTTCCCATGAAGTGATGGAACCAGATGCCATGATCTTCGTTTTCTGAATGTTGAGCTTTAAGCCAACTTTTTCACTCTCCTCTTTCACTTTCATCAAGAGGCTTTTTAGCTCCTCTTCACTTTCTGCCCTAAGGGTGGTGTCATCTGCATATCTGAGGTTATTGATATTTTTCCCGGCAATCTTGATTCCAGCTTGTGTTTCTTCCAGTCCGGCGTTTCTCATGATGTACTCTGCATAGAAGTTAAATAAGCAGGGTGACAATATACAGCCTTGACATACTCCTTTTCCTATTTGGAACCAGTCTGTTGTTCCATGCCCAGTTTTAACTGCTGCTTCCTGACCTGCATAGAGATTTCTCAAGAGGCAAGTCAGGTGGTCTGGTATTCCCATTTCTTTCAGAATTTTCCACAGTTAATTGTGATCCACACGGTCAAAGGCTTTGGCATATCAATAAAGCAGTAATAGATGTTTTTCTGGAGCTCTCTTGCTTTTTCCATGATCCAGCAGATGTTGGGAATTTGATCTCTGGTTCCTCTGCCTTTTCTAAAACCAACTTGAACATCTGCAAGTTCACAGTCATGTATTGCTGAAGCCTGGCTTGGAGAATTTTGAGCATTACTTTACTAGCATGTGAGATGAGTGCAACTGTGTGGTAGTTTGAGCATTCTTTGGCGTTGCCTTTCTTTGGGATTGGAATGAAAACTGACCTTTTCCAATCCTGTGGCCACTGCTAAGTTTTCCAAATTTGTTGGCATATTGAGTGCAGCACTTTCACAGCATCATCTTTCAGCATTTGAAATAGCTCAACTGGAATTCCATCACCTCCACTAGCTTTGTTCATAGTGATACTTTTAAGGCCCACTTCACTTCACATTCCAGGATGTCTGGCTCTAGATGAGTGATCACACCATTGTGATTATCTCCAATTCTATGGGTCATGAAGATCTTTTTTGTACAGTTCTTCTTTGTACCTCTTCCTAATATCTTCTGCTTCTGTTAGGTCCATACCATTTCTGTCCTTTATCGAGCCCATCTTTGCATGAAATGTTCCCTTAGTATCTCTAATTTAATTCACAAGAAGTAATTAGAACCTTATATCTTGTTAAAAAAAAAAAAAAGCTCTCAAGAAAATAAGCTGTCTCAATGAGTAAGGCAATCAAAAATTAAGGAGGAAATGAAAAGGGCAAGCCAAAGCAAATTTGAGTACTGTCTCCAGGGATCCCTGCATAACCCCATTTACCTACCTACATCTGTAAATTTTCACCTCGTGGTGAGTTTCCAGGAAACCAGTCTTCTTGTTGTTGGCTAGAACTTCCAGGTTCACAATTAGCACAGGCTACAGTTGTCTTGGTCAAGAGAGCTCCTATCCATCATCAATCTCAGGAGACTTCAGAAATTTTTTTTCAGCCATTCTCAACATATCATGTAATGTTATCATTCTAAGTCACAGTAAAATAAATTCCTGTGGCTATCCATCTATTCTTTTTTTTTTTTTTATCTTTACAGAATAACTACTGCGTCCATAATTTCCCTCAAATCAGTCTCCCACAAAGCATTCAAATATATCCCAAGGAAATCCTAATTGTGGTTATATTAAAATAAGAAAATGAATAATATTGATGACAGCAAAACTCACACACTGTTATTTTCTCTTCAAAAGATCCATTTTATAAGTTAAGGTAAATTATACACATTAATTAACAACTTACTTATACCTTCAGGTTATTTACTAAATATTTAATCTTACTTATATCTTGATTATTTTTCTTTGGAAAGTCAACCAAGATGTTGATATAAGTGAAACCTGAACTCTTCTCATAAATTCACAATTTGCAAATGCAAACTGAGCATTTATCTATGAAAAAACCCAGAAACTAGCTGAGGGAAAGTGACTCTTACATATTGGACAAGTAAGAAGGTACTTACACTGAGACAGACAAGAAAGGTTGAGGCACTTAACATAAATCCCATAATGGCAGAATGCCATACAAAGAGAACCTCAACTGCCAGCTTCTTCATAGTGTGTGAAGACTTTGGATCCCACATCTAGTGTCCCAAATTTTAAGATTCCAGTCAGGGGTTGAGCCCCCAAAGCACCGATTTCTGAAAGGCAATGAGGTTTTCACCCAAGAGACCCACAAGACAACAACAAACAAAGAACCAGTTCTTAGTGGACTCAAAGAGCATGTGTGTGACTGTCTCCCCAGCTTAGTGGGAATGCCAAAACTGCACATCTCTCAGTCTTCATTTGAAAGGATTTTATCTGCATACTTTAAAAGCTTCTGCCTAAGGGCCAGGATTCTAATTTAACAGATATCTTAGGGGCTAGCTGAAGCCCCATCCAGAGACTAAGGTAGGTCAGAGGAGACTTCTCCAAAAAAATTTTTTCCACTTTCTTTCATTATTTATTTTATTATTATTATTTTTATTTATTTATTTATTTATTTATTTTTACTTTACAATATTGTATTGGTTTTGCCACACATCAACATGAATCCGCCACGGGTGTACATGTGTTCCCAATCCCAAACTCCCCTCCCACCCCTCACCCCACACCATCCCTCTGGGTCGTCCCAGTGCACCAGCCCCAAGTATCCTGCACCCTGCTTCAAAACTAGACTGGCGATTTGATTTTTCCTCCAATTTGCTCCAATAATAAAACAAAGTCACTGGCATTTTCCTGGTAAAAGCTTGTACACATATCTCACGCTTCAGCCCTTGCAGTTGTCAGCCAGGGACAGGCCCATAGATGGTATGGCTCTGATGGTCAATGAGGCTTGCCTTCTCCAGTAAAACAGTTCAGTTCAATTTAGTCACTCAGTTGTGTCCGACTATTTGTGACCCCATGAACCACAGCACTTCAGGCCTCCCTGTCCATCACCAACTCCCGCAGTCCACCCAAACCCATGTTCATTGAGTCAGTGCTGCCATCTGACCATCTCAACCTCTGTCGTTGCTTCTCCTCCTGACCTCAACCTTTACCAGAATCAGGGTTTTTTCAAATGAGTCAGCCCTTTGCATCAGGTGGCCAAAGTACTAGAGTTTCAACTTCAACATCAGTCCTTCCAATGAACACCAAGGACTAATCTCCATTAGGATGGACTGGTTGGATCTCTTTGCAGTTCAAGACACTCTCAAGAGTTCTCTCCAACACGACAGTTCAAAAGCAGCAGTTCTTTGGAGCTCATGTTTCTTTATAGTCCAACTCTCCGTGTATAGTTCATCCATACATGACCACTGGAAAAACAATAGACTTGACTAGATGGACCTTTGTTGGCAGAGTAATGTCTCTGCATTTTAATATGCTGTCTAGGTTGGTCATAACTTTCCATCCAAGGAGTAAGCATCTTTTAATTTCATGGCTGCAATCACCATCTGCAGTGATTTTGAAGCCCAGAAAAATAAAGTTTCTCACTGTTTCTACTGCTTCCCCATCTATTTGCCGTGAAGTGATGGGACTGGATGCCATGATCTTTGTTTTCTGAATGTTGAACTTTAAGCCAACTTTTTCACTCTCCTCTTTCACTTTCATCAAGAAGCTCTTTAGTTCTTCTTCACTTTCTGCCCTAAGGGTGGTGTCATCTGCATATCTGAGGTTATTGATATTTCTCCCGGCAATCTTGATTCCAGCCTGTGCTTCATCCAGTTCAGCGTTTCTCATGATGTATTCTGCATAGAAGTTAAATAAGCCGGGTGACAATATATAGCCTTGACATACTCCTTTCCCAATTTGGAGTCAGTTCGTTGTTCCATGTCCAGTTCTCACTATTGCTTCCTGGCCTGCATACAGATTTCTCAAGAGGCAGGTCAGGTGGTCTGGTATTCCCATCTCTTTCACAGTTATTCACAGTTTATTATGATGCACACAGTCAAAGGCTTTGGCATAGTCAATAAAGCAGAAATAGATGTTTTTCTGGAGCTCTCTTGCTTTTTCCATGATCCAGCAGTTGTTGGTAATTTGATCTTTGTTTCCTCTGCCTTTTCTAAAACCAGCTTGAACATCTGGAAGTTCATGGTTCACGTACTGTTGAAGCCTGGCTTGGAGAATTTTGAGTATTACTTTACTAGTGTGTGTGATGAGTGCAATTGTGTGGTAATTTGAGCATTCTTTGTCATTGCCGTGTTTTGGGACTGGAATGAAAACTGAGCTTTTCCAGTCCTGTGGCCACTGCTGAGTTTTCCAAATTTGCTGACATATTGAGTGCAACACTTTCACAGCATCATCTTTCAGAATTTGAAATAGCTAAACTGGAATTCCATCACTTTCACTAGCTTTGTTCTTTGTGATGCTTCCTAAGGCCCACTTGACTTCACATTTCAGGATATCTGGGTTTGGGTGAGTGTAAGTAATCCTAGCATTCTGATTTTCTGTGTCATGAGAATATTTTTTGCATAGTTCTTCTGTGTATTCTTGCCACCTCTTCTTAATATCTTTTGCTTCTGTTAGGTCCATAATATTTCTGTCCTTGATTGAGCCCATCTTTGCATAAAATGTTCCTTTGGTATCTCCAATTTTCTTTAAGAGATCTCTAATCTTTTCCATTCTATTGTTTTCCCTCTATTTCTTTCATTGATTGCTGAGGAAGGCTTTTTTATCGCTCACTGCTATTCTTTGGAGCTCTGCATTCAAATGGCTATATCTTTCCATTTCTCCTTTGCTTTTCACTTCTCTTCTTTTTACAGCTATTTCTAAGGCCTCCTCAGACAGCCATTTTGCTTTCTTGTATTTCTTTTTCTTGGTGATGATCTTGATTCCTTTCTCCTGTACAATGTCACGAACCTCATTCCATAGTTCATCTGGCACTCTGTCTATCAGATCTAGTCCCTTAAATCTATTTCTCACTTCCACTATATAGTCATAAGGGATTTCATTAAGTCATACCTGAATGGTCTAATGGTTTTCCCTATTCTTTTCAATTTAAGTATGAATTTGGTAAAAAGGAGTTCATGATCTGAGGCACAGTCAGCTCCTGGTCTTATTTTTGCTGACTGTATAGACCTTCTCATCTTTGGCTGCAAAGAATATAATCAGTCTAATTTCGGTGTCAACCATCTGGTGATATCCATGTGTAGAGTCTTCTCTTGAGTTGTTGAAGGAGGGTGTTTGCTATGACCAGTGCATTCTCTTGGCAGAACTCTATTAGCCTTTGCCCTGCTTCATTCTGTACGCCAAGGCCAAATTTGCCTGTTACTCCAGGTGTTTCTTGACTTCCTACTCTCGCATTCCAGTCCCCTATAATGAAAAAGACATCCTTTTTGGGTGTTAGTTCTAGAAGGTCTTATAAGTCTTCATAGAACCGTTCAACTTTAGCTTGTTCAGAGTTACTGGCCCAGGCTTAGACTTGGATTATTGTGATACTGAATGGTTTGCCCTGGAAACGAATACACAATAACACATGGTTAAAACAAACAAAGCAGTAGTTCTTAACAGGTGCAGGAGCACTTGTTATCTACATACCTACATCTAGCACAGAGGGAACAGGCAAAAATACCTGTTTCTCCTTAGAATGGGCTTAACTACACACTTTCTAACCTTTTGCCTGAGGATACAGCTTCTAACCAGCTTGAATCTAGGTGCTGACTGTGATGCTCCCATTGGGGTATCCAAGGGTCTTTGTAACACTCCAAATACTGAAGGCCACTAAGAATAAAGAAGCCAGCTTAGACAATCACAGAAACCTCAGCAACAATCAATAGCGTAGGCTAGGCTAACTGACAAGTTTAATCTCATATACTGGGCTATTTTGTTACATCAGCAAAGGTGGCTATTTTGTGTAAAGTGTAGAAAGCAACACAGGAGAATCAAGGAAAATAAGGAAACAGAAGAACATTTTCAAAATACAATAGCAATAAAAATCTCCAAACATAGATTTTTTTTTTTATACCTAGGTACTTTATTTTTTTGATCCTATTGTAAATAGTATTGCTTTTTAAATTTTAAATTTCAATTTGTCATGTGAGTACACAGAAATATAATTACTTTTTTAATATAATGACCATGAAATTAAAAGACGCTTATTCCTTGGAAGGAAAGTTATGAACAACCTAGATAGCATATTGAAAAGCAGAGACATTACTTTGCTAACAAAGGTCCGTCTAGTCAAGGCTATAGTTTTCCCAGTGGTCATGTATGGATGTGAGAGTTGGACTGTGAAGAAAGCTGAGCGGGGAAGAATTGATGCCCTTGAACTGTGGTGTCGGAGAAGACTCCTGTGAGTCCCCCGGACTGCAAGGAGATCCAACCAGTCCATCCCAAAGGAGATCATTCTCGGGTGCTCACTGGAAGGACTGATGCTGAGGCTGAAACTCCGATACCTTGGCCACCTCATGCGAAGAGCTGATTCATTGGAAAAGACCCTGATACTGGGAGGGATTTAGGGCAGGAGAAGAAGGGGACAACAGAGGATGAGATGGCTGGATGGCATCACCAACTTGACGGATGTGAGTTTAAGTGAACTCTGGGAGTTGGTGATGGACAGTGAGGCCTGGTGTACTGCAATTCATGGGGTTTGGACACGACTGAGAGACTGAACTGAACTGAACTGAATGACCTTGTAGTCACTGTTATTGCTAAACCAACTTAGTATTTCTAGAAGAGTTATTATAGATTCTTTGGGATTTTCAATATAGACAATAATGTTGTGTGCAAATAGAAATAGTTTACTTCTTTTCCAATCTGTATCCCTTTTCTCATTACACTGGGTAAAAATTACAACAGGCTTCCCTGGTGGCTCAATGGCAGAGAACCCATCTGCCAAGGCAAGACTCGGGTTCATTCCTGGGTTGGAAGGTCCCCTGGAGAAGGAAATGGCAACCCACTCCAGTATTCTTGCTCAGGCAATCCCAAAGACAGAAGAGCCTAGTGGGCCACAGATCATGGGGTCACGAAAGAGTGACTTAGTGATTAAACAACAACAAGGTTTACAACACAATGCTGAACAGGTGTGGCGAGAGATGATATCTCGGTCTCTCATCATTGAGCATCATGTTAGCTGTAAGCTTTTGTAGACGTTTCTTATTAGGTTGCCAAAGTATTGAAGCTTCAGCCTCAACATCAGTCCTCCCAACGAACATTCAGGACTGATCTCCTCTAAGATTGACTGGTTCCATCTCCCTGCAGTCCAGGGGACTCTCAAGAGTCCCCTCCAATGGCACAGTTCAAAAGCATCAATTCTTCAGCTCCCAGCCTTCTTTATTTTTTTATTATTATTTTTTTATTTTTTTTAATTTTAAAATCTTTAATTCTTACATGTGTTCCCAAACATGAACCCCCCTCCCACCTCCCTCCCCATAACATCTCTGTGGGTCATCCCCATGCACCAGCCCCAAGCATGCTGTATCCTGCGTCAGACATAGACTGGTGATTCAATTCTTACATGATAGTATACATGATAGAATGCCATTCTCCCAAATCATCCCACCCTCTTCCTCTCCCTCTGAGTCCAAAAGTCCGTTATACACAGCTGTGTCTTTTTTCCTGTCTTGCATACAGGGTCGTCATTGCCATCTTTCTAAATTCCATATATATGTGTTAGTATACTGTATTGGTGTTTTTCTTTCTGGCTTACTTCACTCTGTATAATCGGCTCCAGTTTCATCCATCTCATCAGAACTGATTCAAATGTATTCTTTTTAACGGCTGAGTAATACTCCATTGTGTATATGTACCACAGCTTTCTTATCCATTCATCCGCTGATGGACATCTAGGTTGTTTCCATGTCCTGGCTATTATAAACAGTGCTGCGATGAACATTGGGGTACATGTGTCTCTTTCAATTCTGGTTTCCTCGGTGTGTATGCCCAGCAGTGGGATTGCTGGGTCATAAGGGAGTTCTATTTGCAATTTTTTAAGGAATCTCCACACTGTTCTCCATAGTGGCTGTACTAGTTTGCATTCCCACCAACAGTGTAGGAGGGTTCCCTTTTCTCCACACCCTCTCCAGCATTTATTGCTTGCAGATTTTTGGATCGCAGCCATTCTGACTGGTGTGAAGTGGTACCTCATTGTGGTTTTGATTTGCATTTCTCTGATAATGAGTGATGTTGAGCATCTTTTCATGTGTTTGTTAGCCATCCATAGGTCTTCTTTAGGAAATCAATCTTGAATATTCACTGGAAGGACTGATGCTGAAGCTAAAACTTCAGTACTTTGGCCACCTGATGCGAAGAACTGACTCACTAGAAAAGACCCTGATGCTGGGAAAGATTGAAGACAGGAGGAGAAGGGAACGACACAGGATGAGATGGTTGCATGGCATCACTGACTCGATGAACATGGGTTTGGGTGGACTCTAGTAGTTGGTGATGTACAGGGAGGCTAGAGTGCTGCAGTTCATGGGGTCATAAAGAGTTGGACAGGAATGAGCGACTGAAGTGAACTGAACTGAATATGTCACTAGTCTCTTGTCCTAATTTGTCTCTTCAGACTGATGTGATCTATATCTTATTATCAATGTGGATTCAAAGTGAGGACTTTGAATTAAAATATCAAAGAATATCAGAGACAATTATGAACAAAAGAGGAAGAAGGAATGGCAGGATTGGTGGATGAGGGGACTATACTATTTCAGTTTGTGGTGTATTGACCTTGATAAGAGATGGGAATACCAGACCACCTGACCTGCCTCTTGAGAAATCTACATGCAGGTCAGGAAGAAACAGTTAGAACTGTACATGGAACAACAGACTGGTTTCAAAGAGGAAAATAGTACGTCAAGGCTGTATATTGTCACCCTGCTTATTTAACTTCTATGCAGAGTACATCATGAGAAACGCTGGACTGGAAGAAACACAAGCTGGAATCAAGATTGCTGGGAGTCACCTCAGATATGCAGATGACACCACCCTTATGGCAGAAAGTGAAGAGGAGCTAAAAAGCCTCTTGATGAAAGTGAAAGAGGAGAGTGAAAAAGATGGCTTAAAGCTCAACATTCAGAAAACGAAGATCATGGCATCTGGTGCCATCACTTCATGGGAAATAAATGGGGAAACAGTGGAAATAGTGTCAGACTTTATTTTGGGGGGCTCCAAAATCACTGCAGATGGTGACTGCAGCCATGAAACTAAAAGATGCTTACTCCTTGGAAGAAAAGTTATGACCAACCTAGACAGCATATTCAAAAGCAGAGACATTACTTTGCCCACTAAAGTCCGTCTAGTCAAGGCCATGGTTTTTCCAGCAGTCATGTATGGATGTCAGTGTTGGACTGTGAAGAAGACTGAGCACCAAAGAATTGCTGCTTTTGAAGTGTGGTGTTGGAGAAGACTCTTGAGAGTCCCTTGGACTGCAAGGAGATCCAACCAGTCCATTCTGAAGGAGATCAGCCCTGGAATTTCTTTGGAAGGATTGATGCTAAAGCTAAAACTCCAGTACTTTGGCCACTTCATGTGAAGGCTTGACTCACTGGAAAAGACTCTGATGCTGGGAGGGATTGGGGGCAGGAGGAGAAGGGGACAACAGAGGATGAGATGGCTGGATGGCATCACTGACTCGATGGACATGAGTCTGAGTGAACTTCTTCGGGAGATGGTGATGGACAGGGAGGCCTGGAGTGCTGTGATTCATGGAGTTGCAAAGAGTTGGACATGACTGAGCGACTGAACTGAACTGAAGTGAAGGCTTTGAATCATCTAGTTAGAAGTGTTTAACTTAAATCTGGATATAATAGTGCTCTGGAGAGAGAGCTATTTTAAAAAGGTATTTTTCAACTTAAATTACTTTAGGTTACAATAGTAAACCACTTTCAGTCCTTTAAAGCATGATCAATATGGTTTGGTAGGAAGGCTCTGCTCATTAAAGACATGAACAGTGGCTGACCCTCTAAACAATGCATAATTCCATCACCTCCGTAAGAGACTTCGGGCAGAAAAAGAAAACCCAGAGAACTCTTGACTGCCTCTTAATTGTTTCCATCTGGAATTGATGTGTATTACATTTCATGAGTCAAAGCAGAACAAAAGGTCAGTCCTAGTTTAAATAGGGCAGGAAATATAATTGTCTTTGGGGTCTGCATCAAGATAGTTGAAAACATTAGCGAGCACTACCAACATCTACCTAAAGAGACCTGTGAGACACTTGTGTATTAATGATAGCTTAAATCATATAAAGGTGTGAGATTATTTACATACTGATATCAAGTAAAAAGTGCATATACTGGGAAAAATCTTAAAGAATGCCAAGTTTAGCAGTCATTCTCTGGAAGAGTAATCCACTCTTTATTAGCGTAAGTGAAACCATTTTATAAAATTAAATTGAAATGCTAGAAAGGAAAATATATAAAAGATGAACCTTAAATGAAGCAAATGCTCATTAAAAAATCTGAGTGATTTTATTTTCAACTTATATTACATTCTTTTTTATTGTATACTTTGCTAAGTATGATATCAGTGTTGAAATAATAGCAATAATAATAATAAAGATGAGCTAATATTTTGTAATGGGCAAGTATTTTGATATTTTGTATTTCAGTATTCATAATTGCTTGCTAGTTAAAAACCGTAGATTTTATTAAAATATATAAAATCCTCTTTTCTTAATTTATTTTATCTCCAAACTTCAACTATAACAATTTAAGATCAACTTTCTAATCAGACAAAACCACCTTCAAATCCCCTATTATTTATGAGATGTTTGATTTGAGCAAGTAGCATAACATGTATAAATCTTAATTATTTTAAACAAATGTAAGCAATTAATTGTTGACATTTTATAAAATGAAAATAAAATTTTATTGTACAGCTTAAGTGATACACTCTATGTACAATAAAATAGATCAATATATATGAAGTTAATTTTAATATCATTTTATGTAATAATTTGGTGAACAAGTATTTTATTTCCTTGATTGACCATCCTGCTAATGATTTAATTACTTATGTCTGTTTAAAACATTTGCTCTCCCAGAGAATATAGCTGTTGTTTTGATTGTTGTTGTATTCTTATTTTGAAAATTTAAATTTGTGGTTATACATATCAGCCTTTTTGTGAGTTGGATACTAGCTAAACTATATATTATTTCAAATAAAATTTACAAAAATAAGACCAATATAATATAATTTAATAAGAAACTGTGGTCTATCTGTTTTCTACTGAAAGGAACCTGGAAATCTGACTTTGCTATTTATTCTGTGACCTTGAGCATGCTGTTTGCCTTTAGAGATTATTATTTCATTTGTAAAATAAGAGTGGATGGACTATATGATCTTGAAATCTTGATCAATTCCTTTATTCTTTGATTTCACTGGATTACTCTAATAAAATTCTCTAGCTTTTTATATTTTATTTGATTAAATCAAAATGTGTGAATGGCTTCTGAATTGTTTAGAATGTATTTTTCTATTAGCTTAAAATATTAAAGCAGTTCTCTTTTGTATATTTATTATTTTACCACAGAGAAGGCATAGAAATGGCATATTCCATTTGTTTATGACATATTTGAATGAATAATGCAAAGACAAGAGTATGATAAAAGACTACAACATATTCACATATCTTTTCTTTATACTAATAAGAACACCACAATGTCAAAATCAGTGTCTGTAAAAATATTGCTTTCTTGGTGGCTCAGACGGTAAAGCGTTTGCCTACAATGTGAGAGCCATGGGTTCAGTCCCTGGGTCAGAAAGATCCCCTGGAGAAGAAAATGGCAATCCACTCCAGTACTATTGCCTGGAAAATCCCATAGACAGAGGAGCCTGGTAGGCTACAGTCCATGGGGTCGCAAAGAGTTGGACACGACTGAGGCACTTCACTTCCTATGGGGTTATAGAAGGTAATTTATTAGTAGCAATGACATTTATTATACTTATCTATTAATTTTTAAAAAAGCCAATTCATGTCATTAAAAAATTCTAAATGACACAAAATAAATTTTAAAGTTTGTCTCTATGAAAATTGATGAAAAACTAATCTAATTAATGAAGAATATTCTATGTTTTTTTAATCAACAAATGCAATTAATTTTATATGTGGCATTCTCATTATTACACGGCTTGGAATTTTCTCAACATAGTCTAATTTAGACTTGTTGAACCATGAAGTAATAATCCAAATAAAAAATGATATTTGTGTCCAGAGTAGATATCATCTACTCATAGTCTTTGGATGGAGTAATACTGATATCACATAAGAGCTTCAGGTCATTTTCTTCAGTTTAGTTTAGTTCAGTCACTCAGTCATGTCCGACTATTTGTGACCCCATGAACCGAAGCACACCTCCGTCCATCACCAACTCCCAGAGTATATTCAAACTTACGTCTATAGAGTCGGTGATGCCATCCAGCCATCTCATCCTCTGTCATCCCCTTCTGCTCCTGGGCCCAATCCCTGCCAGTATCAGAGTCTTTTCCAGTGAGTCAACTCTTCACATGAAGTGGACAAAGTACTGGAGTTTCACCTTTAGCATCATTCCTTCCCAAGAACACCCAGGGCTGATCTCCTTCAGAATGGACTGGTTGGATCTCCTTGCAGTCCAAGGGACTCTCAAGAGTCTTGTCCAACAGTTACAGTTCTTCCGAGTATTCTTGCCACCTCTTCTTAATATCTTCTGCTTCTGTTAGGTCCAGACCATTTCTGTCTTTATCGAGCTCATCTTTGCATGAAATGTTTCCTTGGTATCTCTAATTTTCTTGAAGAGATCTCTAGTCTTTCCCATTCTGTTCTTTTCCTCTATTTCTTTGCACTGATCACTGAAGAAGGCTTTCTCATCTCTTGTTGCTATTCTTTGGAACTCTGCATTCAGATGCTTATATGTTTCCTTTTCTCCTTTGCTTGGCCTCTCTTCTTTTCATAGCTATTTGCAAGGCCTTCCCAGACATCCATTTTGCTTTTTTGCATTTCTTTTCCATGGGGATGGTCTTCATCCCTGTCTCCTGTACAATATATTTCATGGCTGCAGTCAGCATCATCAGTGATTTTGGAGGCCAAGAAAATAAAGTCTGACACTATTTCCCCATCTATTTCCCATGAAGTGATGGGATCGGATGCCATAATCTTCATTTTCTGAATGGTGAGCTCTAAGCCAACTTTTTCACTCTCCTCTTTCACTTTCATCAAGAGGCTTTTTAGTTCCTCTTCACTTTCTGCCATAAGGGTGGTGTCATCTGCATATCTGAGGTGATTGATATTTCTCCCAGCAATCTTGATTCTAGTTTGTGCTTTTTCCAGTCCAGCGTTTCTCATGATGTACTCTGCATAAAAGTTAAATAAGCAAGGTGGCAGTATACAGCCTTGACATACTCATTTTCCTATTTGGAACCAGTCTGTTGCTCCATGTCCAGTTTTAACTCTTTCTTCATGTTATTGCTAATATCTAGTGAAGTTTTTTTTTTTTTTTTTTTTTTTTTTACCAACATATTGTATTAATTAACTGGAATAAACTATGTAAAAGTACTTTTCCAACTATGCAATACTACTTAAGCTGCTAAAGTGATTTGAGAATAATTTAAATAATTTCTAATATCAATTCTAGTGAATGAAAGTAAGCTCAGAGGACAAAAAGATACAAAGTTTTCATGTGATGGTAAAAAAAATGCACACATAGTTTTGGACAATTTTATGTACCCTTGAGAGGGGAAATATTCAGTCTAATTTATTCAGTCAAGATCTTTCTCCCAACCTCCCCCAAAGAGACCTACAGTCTTTTGTAAAGGTAACTCTATATTAGGGGAAAAGAAATAGTCAGAAATCTTGGGAAATTTTGGACACAGTTCTTAAATGAGACTATCTTGGGAGACTCAAAATGTCACTACTGTTCAGGAGTCAGAACAGAAGCTTATTGAGCCCAGGTAATGACTCAAGTTTTACTTTGAATCTCTATCAATCTGGGCCCAGTGGATTCCCAGCCCACCCTATGATTATTTCCCCAGTTCCAGGATGCATATTTGACATAGATATTTTCAAGAGCTGGCAGAATCCACACATTAGTTAACTGACTTTTGCAGTGAAGGCTAATAGGATATAAAAAGTGAAATGGAGATCACTAGAATTACATCTACCTAGTAAAATGAGAAATGCAATTAAACATTCTTTGAATGATTATAAAAATGTGTGCCACCATAAAGGATTTGAATGATGTAGGGGTGGTGATTCATACCACACCCCCATGCAACTCACCAATTTGTCCTGTGAAGAAGAATCTTGGATGGTGACAGTAACTTATCATAAATTTGACCAGATGGTGACTCTAATCACAGTTGCTGTACTCAATGTTGTTTTAATGTTTTGACAAATTAACATACACTTGGGCTTCTCTGGTGTCTCAGAAGGTAAAGAGTCCACCTGCAGTGTAGCTGACATGGGTTCATTCCCTGGGTTAGGAACATCCCCAAGGGGATGAAATGGTAACCCAATCCAGTATTCTTTTCTAGGACAGAGGAGCCTGGTGGGCTATAGTTCAAGGGGTTGCAAAGAAACAGAAAAGACTTAATGAATAACACTTTCCTTTCTAGAACCTGATGTGCAGCCACTGATCGAGGAAATTACTTTCTTCTATGCCTATCAATAAGGTACACTAGAAGCAGTTAGCTTTCAGCTAGCATAACCAGAATCACATCTTCAGGGTCCTACCTTAGGGGTATATCAAGCCTCCAATCCTATGTCATTATTTAGTCAACAGGGTTCTTTTGCATTTCCTTTACACAAAATATCAACATTGGTCCATTACATTGATTATATTATGCTGACTGAACCTAGTGAGCAAGAAACAGCAACAATTTTGATACATTTTTAAGACATTTAAGTATCAGAGGATGAGAAATAAATCTGACAAAGTTTACTATTCTTTTACCTCAGTGAAATTACTAGGGGTCTTGTGGTGTAGGGCTTCCCTGGTAGCTCAGCTGGTAAAGAATCCACCTGCAATGCAGGAGACCTGAGTTCAATCCCTGAGTTGGGAAGATCCCTTGGAGAAGGGAACAGCTACCCACTCCAGCATTCTGGCATGGAGAATCCCATGAACTATATAGTCCATGGAGTTGCAAAGAGTAGGACATGATTGAGCAACTTTCATTTTCACTTTTTCAGTAGTGTGGGATAAGTCGAAATATCTCTTCCAAGGTAAAGAATAAAGATCCTCCTACAACCAAAAAAGAGACATGATGCCTTTTGGGTAGCTTTGGAACTTAGAGGTAACATATTCCTAGTATTCTTGCCTGGAGAATCTGCATGGACAGAGGAGACTGGCAGGATACAGTCTATGGGGTTGCACATAGTTGGACATGACTGATCAATTATGCACACAGCACATTCCATCATTTGAGTGTATTATTCCAGCCCACAAGGAGTTCCCTACAGTCAGTTGACATAGAAATAGAAAACCTTAAGCTCACTATGCAGATGGTTCTGTATATGTAGCTGCTAAATTGCTTCAGTCATTTCCGACTCTGTGCAGCCCCATAGATGACAGGCCACGAGGCTCCCCCATCCCTGGGATTCTCCAGACAAGAACACTGGAGTGGGTTGCCATTTCCTTCTCCAACGTATGAAAGTGAAAAGTGAAAGTGAAATTGCTCAGTCGTGTCCGACTCTTAGCAACCTCATGGACTGCAGCCTACCAGGCTCCTCTGTCCATGGGATTTTCTAGGCAAGAGTACTGGAGTGGGGTGCCATTTCCTTCTCCGTTTGTATACGTAGGCAACACCCTAAAGTGAACAGCTGCAGTGCTACCATCTGGGACATCCATGAACGACAATGGTGAAGAGAAATTTGCCCAATAGGCAGAACTTCAATGAGGATTCCCACTTTTTCATTTTTCTTGGAGGTAGGAATTACCTCCAAGATGTGTGATTGTACACAAATTCATGAACTGTAGGCAATAGTTTGGCTGTATAGTCATAGACCTGAAGGAAGCATGATTAGGAAATTGGTGACAGGAAAATATGGTAAAGAATTATAAGTACAGACCTCTCTGAATAGGTAAATAAGATGAGAATATTTTTGTCCCATATGGGTTCCCACCAAAGGGTGACATTCGCAGAGGAATAATTTAATAATCAAGTGCATAGGTTGGCCCATTCTATGAGGACTAGTCATATTCTTTTCCTGGTTGCCACTGTCCTTGCTGAATAGGATTATAATCAAAGTGGCCTTGGTGATAGGAAGCTATGCTTGAGCTAAGTAGTGTGGATTTTGATTCACTAAGGCTGACCTGGTAATAGCTACTGCTTAATGTACAGTCTGCCAGCAGTAAAGAGCAATACTGAATTCTCAATATAGCACTGCTTTTCAGAGTAATCACCCAGCTACCTGGTTGCAGGTACAGGAAGGAGCAGGATTTTGTTCTTATAAATAGACATTTATTCTCCACACAAATGTGTCTTCTCTCCATGCCAAAATGTCTATCCATAGATTTCTATGATGCCTTATCTACCATCATTACATTCCACATGGCATTGCTTTTGTAAGAAGTTCTCTTTATAGTAAAGGCAGGATTGTAATAGTCAAATCTCAAGGTATCAACTGGTCTTGCCATGTTACCCATAGTCCTGAAGCAGTTGGCTCAACAGAATTGTGAAATAACCTTTGAAGATGTAGTTACAGTGTCAGCTAAGTGGGAATATTTTGCAGCACTGGGGCAAGGTCTTCACTGAGACTGTATATGCTCTGAATCAACATAGCTAGGATTTACTGGTCCAAGAATCAATTGGTAAAAATAAGAGTGGTAACATTCACTGTTATCCTTAGTGACACACTAGCAGAATTTATCTTCCTCTCGTCATGACTTTATTCTCTGATGACTTCAGTTCAGTCACTCAGCCATGTCCGACTCTTTACGACCCCATGAATCACAGCACACCAGCCCTCCCTGTCCATCACCAACTCCTGGAGTTCATTCAGACTCATGTTCATAGAGTCAGTGATGCCATCCAGCCATCTCATCTTCTGTTGTCCCCTTCTCCTCCTGCCCCCAATCCCTCCCAGCATCAGAGTCTTTTCCAATGAGTCAACTCTTCTCATGAGGTGGCCAAACTACTGGAGTTTCAGCTTTAGCATCAATCCTTCCAAAGAAATCCCAGGGCTGATCTCCTTCAGAATGGACTGGTTGAATCTCCTTGCAGTCCAAGGGATTCTCAAGAGTCTTCTCCAACACCACACTTCAAAAGCATCAGTTCTTCACTGCTCAGCTTTCTTCACAGTCCAATTCTCACATTCATACATCACCATTGGAAAAACCATAGCCTTGACTAGATGGACCTTTGTTGGCAAAGTAATGTCTCTGCTTTTGAATATGGTATCTAGGTTGGTCATAACTTTGCTTCCAAGGAGTAAGTGTTTTTTAATTTCGTGGCTGCAGTCACCATCTCCAGTGATTTTGGAGCCCAAAAAAATAGTCTGACACTGTTTCCACTGTTTCCCCATCTATTTCCCATGAAGTGATGGGACAAAATACCATGATCTTCATTTTCTGAATGCTGAGCTTTAAGTCAACTTTTTCACTCTCCACTTCCACTTTCATCAAGAGGCTTTTTAGTTCCTCTTCACTTTCTGCCATAAGGGCGGTGTCATCTGCTTATCTGAAGTGATTGATATTTCTCCTGGCAATCTTGATTCCAGCTTGTGCTTCTTCCAGCCCAGCATTCCTCATGATGTATTCTGCATATAAGTTAAATAAGCAGGGTGACAATATACAGCCTTTATGTACTCCTTTTCCTAATTGGAACCAGTCTGTTGTTCCACGTCCAGTTCTAACTGTTGCTTCCTGACCTGCATACAGATTTCTCAAAAGGCAGGTCAGGTGGTCTGGTATTCCCATCTCTTTCAGAATACCATCTTAATTCCAAAAGGAGGAACTTCCATCAGAAAGCACCATAATAAATCCATTGAACTGAAAGTTAAGGCTGCCACCCAGCACATAGGTCTCCTCATCTTTCTTTATTAACAGATAAAAGATTAACTATACTGGGTGGTGTAAGTGATCCTGACTGCCAAGGAGAAATTGAACTACTCTCCCTCAACAGAAGGGAGGAAGAGTATGTCTAGAATAAAGAGAGCCCTTAAAATATCTCTTAGTATCATCCTTTGATTGAAGTCATTGATAAATTACTTATTAACCAAATACAGGCAGAACTACTAGGGGCCCAGGCCCCTCATAAATGAGGGTTTGGATAACCTCACAACATAATTTATCACAAATAACTGAGATTCTAGATAAAAGCAAAAGAAATACAGAAAGAATAGTGAAAGGAAGCAGTTCTAAATACCAGCTATGGCCTCATGACCAATATAATCACAGATTGTAATCATCATCACCATAAATATTTCCTCCTTATTTTATTATGTGTTGCATACATATGGGTATGAATGATATATTTGTTTCCTTCCTTGTCTGTACAGAGGTACACATCATATAACATAAGAAGTATTGATTTTGCGTTATGATATTTAAGCTATAGGATATCTTAAATTATCTATATTTAAGATATAGACTATGCAGGGACTCTGCATCCTTTTCTGTGGAAAAGATTTTCATGTTTTTGACCCTACACAGATAGTTTAATCAAGTTATATGAAAGTATGACCTTGCTTTATTATTTTATTGTCTTTACTTGGAGATCAAATATGATATAAGGACATGTGTATGACTGTCAATATGCCTGGGCTATAGGGTACCCAGATATTTGGTTAAACACTATGTTATATATATAACACTGTGAGGGTGTTTTTGATGATATTAACATTTAAATTGAGAGTGGCATTTGAATAAAGTAGATTGCCCTCCATAATGTGAATGGGCCTCACATAATCAATTGAAGGCCTGAATAGAACTAAAAGATATCCTGTTCACCAGCAGACTGCTTTCAGTTTCATCTGCAACGCTGGCTCTTCCTAATATTAGAGTATACAGACTTCAGAGGAAAGACGTTAATGTCGAGAGAATGAAGTTTGTACTCATTCTCATGATTAAAGTTCTGAGTGCCCTTTTGGCTCAGAATTTACTTCAAAATGAGAAATTAATGCAGGGTTTTTCTTGACATGAAATGTGAAAGACTGAAGATAGGAAGAAATGTCCAAAGATAAGTAACCCATGTGAAAAAAAAATAATAATCCCAATTGAATGAGTCTCATATTACCAAAAAATGGGGATCTAGGCATAAAAATAATTTAAAAAAATATAAATTGTATTTTTGAGACAAGAAGGAAGTTCTTGTTTTGATTTATCTTTGGGATACTAACTGAAAATCAAGGATGAGGGGGCATATTTTTCTCTACTATGCACCCTTCTTACCACTAGAAACTTTTCCTTTCTTATGCCATGTGCTTCTTTCTGATGGTCTTCCCAATCATATGGTGTCATCTTTCTCCTAGCAATAGGCATCACTGTGGAATGCAAAGGGACTATTTAGAGTCCTTTCAATATATACCAGATAGTCATACACTAAATCACAAGCAAAAAGAAAAGGACTTGGGTTTCCAGTAGCTATCTTCCCTTCTGTATGGTAGACTAAGCCATCATTGAAAAAGATGTGAATAAACAAGAGTAAATTCCAAGACCAAGCAGAATCAAGATACTAAAGGGGCCAGCAAGAACTCCTATGGCCTTTTGTGCCCTGAGTCCATAATGCACATTAACATCATTTAAACTTGTCTAAAGGCATGCCACTCATTCTCCCCTCAACCAATAAAATATATTAAGTAGACTTCCCTGGTGGCTCAGATGGTTAAGTGTCTGTCTACAATGCGGGAGACCCGGGTTTGATCCCTGGGTTGGGAAGATCCCCTGGAGAAGGAAATGGCAATCCACTCTAGTACTATTGCCTGGAAAATCCCATGGACAGAGGAGCCTGGTTGGGTACAGTCCATGGAGTCGCAAAGAGTCAGACACAACTGAGCAACTTCCCTTTAATATATAATAACATAATATATAGCCAGGAATTGTTCTCAGTGATACTAATATCTTAGAGAAAATGTGGGAAATATTCCTACCTATATTAAGATGCAGAAACTTGGAGCGAAGCTGAAATTTCTGAGGTGAGTTTCTAGTACTCAAAATGGGAAAAAGCTCTATCATAGTCTTCAAGCTTTATTTCAACTAAGGAATATACAGGCAAGAGGCCAGGGAGCTAGAAGGTCATTTAGGGATTCCATAAATATGTAGACAGAATGTTTATGGTCACACTATGAGATAGTATTCATGTCATTGCAAAGTAGATTTTATTTCAGCAATCAAATTTCTTTGGCTCCAAAATCACTGCTTATGATGACTGCAGGCATGAAATTAAAAGATACTTGCTCCTTGAAAGAAAACCTATGACCAACCTAGACAGCATATTAAAAAGCAGAGACATTACTTGGTCGACAAAACTCCGTCTAATCAAAGATATAGTTTTTCCAGTAGTCATGTATGGATGTGAGAGTTGGACTCTAAAGAAAGCTGAGTGCCAAAGAATTGATGCTTTCGAATTGTGGTGTTGAAGAAGACACTTGAAAGTCCCTTGGACAGCAAGGAGATCCAAACAGTCAATCCTAAATGAAATTAGTCCTGAATATTCATTGGAAGGACTGATGCTGAAGTTGAAACTCCAATAATTTGGCAACCTGATGCAGAGAACTGACTCACTGAAAAAGACCATGATGCTGGGAAAGATTGAAGGCAGGAGGAGAAAGGAATGATAGAGGATGAAGTAGTTGGACGGCATTCCTGACTTGATGGATATGAGTTTGAGCAAACTCTGGGGGTAGGTGGTGGACAGAAAAGCCTGGTGTGCTGCAGTCCATGGGGTCACGAAGAGTCAGACACGATTGAGTGACTGAAATGACTGAATCAGATATTCCAGGGGGAAAAAAAGGGGGGTTTTATATAAATTAAGTGATGGTTCAACTGTGCTGTTTTACCAGAAACAAAATTTCCATTTGTAATACCCCATCTTCATTTTGGATGGATTATATGTCATACAGGCTTCCAAGGTGGTGCTAATGCTAAAGAACCTGCCTGCTAATACAGAAGATGCAAGAGACTCGGGTTCAACCCCTGGGTCAGGAAGATCCCCTGGAGGAGGGCACGGCAACTCACTCCAGTGTTCTTGCCTGGAGAATCCCATGGTCAGTGGAGCCTGGAGGGCTACACACCATAGGGTCACATAGAGTCAGACACATCTGAAGCGATTTAGCACATGCACATATATAAACAGCCTAGATGTAATTATCTTAGCCTCTCAGCACTTCACTGCAGTTCCTTTATTTATCTGTGAGTGATTAAATGACAGTAAAGAAAATCATTACATGAATCCCAGGTGAGGCTTTTTATAAGTGAAGACTCATTTTATACTGCAATTTACCACTTCTTTATTTACTTATTTTGTAAATTAGGAGTTTTATATATGACATTTTCATAAAAATTATAACCGGGAGGGTTTACTTTTAATTTTTCAAGTAATATTGACCTGAGACATAATGTTATAAAACTATTAATGGTAATACATAACATGACAAATTATTCTGAGTTACAAAATATAAGTGGTAAGAAAAAATAAAAACCTGTTAGTACTCAGAGGATGTTTTATACAGAGTTCAAGCTCTGAACTCTTAGTAACAAAATAATAATAATTACTATTTGGTCATAAGCTGAGCTAACATTAAAAGAGGTACAGACTTTTATTTTTCCTCAGTGAATGAAAACTTGTAATCTTTCTAAGTAAGAATAAAGGATGTAAGGACTTATTATTTCTGAGGATGTTTCTGAAGTATTAGAAACATATAAATAATAAAGTCTCTTTATTGTCATAGTCATACCTGACATTTTGCATGCTTTATTCTTTCTTTAATGGGTGAAATGCCTTTATTCTTCTATTTCCAGAAACTACAACTAGAGACAAAGACAGCAAAGAGAATGCCCTGAATTTGCTGGTACTTTAATTGGATTAGAAGTGTCTTTGATGTTGAGAAAATTTTGTGTTTAATCATTAAGCTTATTCAAGACAAGATCTACTCTAGGTAAGCCTGTGGATGTTGTTAAAAACCTCTTCAGCACCCTTAATGAGACCCTGCCTAATGTGCAGCGTTCAGATTCCTTTCCTACAACGTGGCACTGTTCAAGTTTGAGATTTGAGGTCAGAATTGTTTAAGGACTCAGCCTGAAAGAACTAGCATTCAGTATCAAGATTTTCTTACCCAGTGTGAGCCATTCCCTGGTGTTCCCTGATATTCTGGTCTGCCAGCTTTTTATGAGGTGACCCGATAGTATTTGAAGTTAGATTCATTTTCCAGTGACTATCCCATTCCAGGCAAAATGTCTATTTTTTTTAGGATTTGCAAACTCACAACTTGCCCTATTCTTCTACAGCCAACTTCATGTTTATCTCCGAGTATCTAGCATCTCTTTTCTGCATTTCTCCAGTATACAAGTGATCCACTTCCATTAGCCTACATTCACAGATCATGTTCTATGAGCTAGACTCTACCCTTCCATTCCTCAACACAAACCCAATTCAGCCTCATTTAAAAGGATGAATAAATTACTATGTTTACTAATAACAGCTCACTTCCTTTCCTATCCTATAAGTATTACTCATAAGTTAAGGAGATTGAGTTGGAAAAGCTTGTATCCATCCTTCCTTTGATTTAAACCAGAGGTGTTTTTTTTTTTTTTTTTTTTTTCACTCTGAGTTTTGTGAATTATCTTCTTAGTTGAGGTGAATTTAAGATAAGAATTCAAGTTTCTTTAATATATGAGGGAGCCTGTTTTTGGAGGGTTAGGAATTTTGACACCCATCACATTCATTCACATAAGAGTCAATTCTTAAAGTTTTTTTTTTTTTTTTCAAAAAAGAGTAGTTTGTTTCATAAAAATAAAAGAAAACTTTTGAAAAAATGCCAAAGCTTGCTTTAATTAAGGAAGCCATTAATATATAATGAAACACTATATCTTAGCAAAATATTAGTGAAATGTTAGCCTTAGAGTGTGAATCAATTAAAAAATTCACCTTTTCCCATCTTTTTTTTTTTATTTTATTAAAAAAATTATTGGAGTTTACTGTTGTATTAGTTTTAGGTGTACAGCAAAATAAATCATTTATATAAACATATATATCCAGTCTTTTTTAGATTCTTTCCCATATAGTCCATTACAGAATATTGAGTAGAGTTCCCTGTGATATACAGTAGGCTGTTTACTGCAAATGGCATTGTTTTGATTTTTTTTTATGATTGAGTATTATTCCATTATATATGTACCACATTTCTTTATCCATTTCACTATTGAAGAACATTTAGGTCGCTCCCATTTCCTGGTTATTGTAAGTAGTGATGTAAAACAAAAAAATACAACCATCAGAAAGGGAGAAAGTATTTACAAAGAAGCAACTGACAAGGGATTCATCTCCAAATATACAAAGAGTTAAAAATATATAAACAACTCAATCAAAAACTAGGCAGAGCTAAATAGACATTTCTCCAAAGAAGACATATAGATGGCAAAAAATTTCCATGAAGATATGCTCAGCCTTACTATTTATTAGAAAAATGCAAATCAAAACTACAGTGAAGTTACCACCTCACACAGGTCAAAAAGGCCATTATCAAAAATCTACAAACTGTAAATGGTGAAGAGGGTGTGGAGAAAAGGGAACCCTCCTAGATTGTTGGTGGGAATGTAAACTGGTTCTCCCACTATGGAGAACAGTATGAAGGCTCCTTAAAAAACTAAAAATAGATCTACCATATGATCTAGCAATCCCACTGCTGGGCATATATCTGAATAAAACCATATTTTGGAAAGATGCGTACACCCTTTCTAAATAACATCCTTTCTTTTCCTCCTTATCTTTCGGAAAAATCTCTGTTTTAGAATCTTGCAAAGAAGTCTGGAATTCTGTTTTTGATACTTTCTTATGGTCTCATTTCTTAATTGGTCCACAAACTTTTCAAGCTTCAGGACTTTTAACTTTCTGTTATTTTGTGTTCTTCTTTTCATTTGATTAGTTATATTTGTCAAGTAACAGGAAAAAGATAACATTTGGGTTCAAATATAGTGTCTGCTGTTATGTTTAACAGATACAAAATTCTAAATAAATGCTGTTTCCTATCTTCTTAACTTGCATAGCCTTAAAAAAAAATTACTTCCTACATCCCTCACTGTACTCCTCTTTTCTTTCTTTTTCATTTCCTCTCAGTCTTTCAGATTATTTTCTATCTTTACCATCACTCCCTCTCCTCTTGCCAGTATCTTTCCTCCCTCTCTTTTTCTTTCCATCTATCTCAGAAGGAGAATTACCATTTCTGCTTGCAGTGAACTTTATAGTTCTAAGCTAGTACTAAGGACAGGGCTGGTAATTTAGCCATGAGTGATGAACAACATGTCTGAACTTCCTGGTTAAACAGGAGAAAACACAAATGTGATTGTCTTAAACATGCTTCATAAATACAGTTTTGTTTTTCACATAGAGAAACTAAGGTGCTTGTTTTGTAACAATAAACTGAGATGGGGTCAAGTATGAAGGACTGAGAAAAAGACCAATATTTGGAGAACTTCAATTTAGAAAGTTGAAAGTTGATAGAAATGCTTATAGAAATTTTGAGGCACTGGCTGGCTTTTAACAGGACAGTGAAATAAACCTTTCAACTGCAGAGAGAATTGTAGAAGGCCAGAAGCCCACAGGTGTGTGGCTGGTTCATTGACACTCTCAGGGACGCATCAACTGATATTGAAAAGGAAGGAAAGGTTGACAATTACTTAAAAATCAGATTAACAGGTAAGGAACTAAACTGAATTTTAGGGCAGAAAATAGCAAAGTGTTTTGGAACAGATAAGTTTGGTTATTCACATAGTTTGCCTCTTATGTTTTCCTAAGGATGGGAGAGGGATTGGGCTAAAAAGGACTGGGGAAAAATTTCCTCTCCTCTCAGCAATTTATTTGTAGGACATATATTAAGTTAATCTTAAAAATGTATTCCAATATATATCAAGTGCAGACAAATAATGTTTGATTCCACTTATATGAGATACCTCAGTTCAGTTCAGTCTCTCAATCGTGTCCAACTCTTTGTGATCCCATGAATCGCTGCATGCCAGGCTTCCCTGTCCATCCTCAACTCCTGGAGTACACTCAGACTCATGTCCATCGAGTCAGTGATGCCATTCAGCCATCTCATCATCTGTCGTCCCCTTCTCCTACTGCCTCCAATCCCTCCTAGCATCAGAGTCTTTCCAATGAGTCAGGTCTTCGCATGAGGTGGCCAAAGTACTAGAGTTTCAGCTTTACTATCATTTCTTCCAAAGAAATCCCAGGGCTGATCTCCTTCAGAATGGACTGGTTGGACCTCCTTCCAGTCCAAGGGACTCTCCAGAGTCCTCTCCAACACCACACTTCAAAAGCATCAATTCTTTGGCACTCAGCCTTCTTCACAGTCCAACTCTCACTGGAAAAACCATAGCCTTGACTAGATAGACCTTTCTTGGCAAAGTAATGCTTTGAATATGGCATATTCTGCTTTTGAATATGCTATCTAGGTTGGTTATAACTTTTCTTCCAAGGAGTAACTGTTTTTTAATTTCATGTCTGCAGTCACCATCTGCAGTGATTTTGGAGCCCCCAAAGGTAAAGTCTGGCCCTGTTTCCCCATCTATTTCCCATGAAGTGATGGGACCAGATGCCATGATCTTCGTTTTCTGAATGTTGAGCTTCAAGTCAACTTTTTCACTCTCCTCTTTCACTTTTATCAAGAGGCTTTTTAGCTCCTCTTCACTTTCTGCCATAAGGGTGGTGTCCTCTGCATACCTGAGGTGATTGATATTTCTCCCAGCAATCTTGATTCCAGCTTGTGTTTCTTCCAGTCCAGCATTCCTCATGATGTACTCTGCATAGATGTTAAATAAGCAGGGTGACAATATACAGCCTTGAGGTACTCCTTTTCCTAATTGGAACCAGTCTGCTGTTCCATGTCCAGTTCTAACTGTTGCTTCCTGACCTGCATATAGATTTCTCAAGAGGCAGAACAGTCAATTCATAGAGTCAGAAAGTAAACTGGTAGATGCCAGGGGCTGGGAGCTAGGGAATTGGGGAGGGAGAAAAGAGAGTTAGTGTTTACTGGAGAGAGAGTTTGTTTAATAAGGTGAAAAATTCAGGAGATAGATAATGGTGAGAGTTGTATAGCAGTGTGAAACTACTTAGTGCTATTAAATTGTACAGATAACTACAGCTAAAACTGCATGTCTTATGTGACTTTTATCACAATAAAAAACATTAAAGGTACCTTAATTTAAAAATTCTTTATTGCTAAAAAACACTAACTGAAACTTCAGTGACGTGTAATCTTTTTGCAATAGTAACAGCACATATTACTGATCAGAGATCACAAAAACAGATATTATAATAATGATTTTTTTTTTAATATTGCAAGAATTACCAAAATGTGAGAGAGTAACACAAATATAAGCAAATACTCTTGGACAAATGGTGGTGATAGAGTTGCTCGACATAACATTGCCACAAACTTTTAATGTATTAGAAAAAAAAGAAAAACCCACGGTATCCATGAAGCACAATAAAGCAAAGCTCAATGAAAAGAAGTATACTTGCATATGACCAACTCTTTCTTGATGCTGTTGTTTTGATGCCTTCTTTCCTAATTAAAAATATTCTCCTGATGAGCTTCACATAGAATTGTTTTCCTTTTCTTCCCTCTCCAAATCTCCACCATGCCAATGAAAAATGGTCAAGCTGGAGAACAAGGGAGCCATTACTTGCAAATGACTCATGTTACTATGCTAAAATGAATGTCTTCCTGGTAATAATCCTTTTGTGTTTTCTTACCAACAATTTAGCAGATTATATAAAACAACAGTTTTCATTTTCTGTCTGATCAAAATTTTTTTCATTTTAAATCCTATGTAGAAACATGATATATACATCAAAAGTAATTCAAGAAGCATTGCAGAATGGTGGAAATGAAGAACTTGCATTGCCTCCTCACTTTCATTTTCTCTCTTTCCCAAAATATCTTCCATGTGGCATCAGTCCATTTTTGAGTAAACTCTAGGAGATAGTGGAAGACAGAGGAACCTGAAGTGTTGCAGTCCACGAGGTCACAAAGTGAAGGTCAGACATGACTTAGTGACTGAACAATAACAAAAAGATGTCATAATAAGTCAACTAGAGATCATTCATTGTTCTGTCAACTTCTCTTTTGCCTCTTGTTTGAAACAAAACCAGTCAAAGCATAGGTCTAAGATGAGGAGACAGTATGTTAATTTCAAAGAAATGCTCAATAAGCAGAAAACACAGAAGAAAGGCAAAGACAAATCTTCCATCAGCTTTCTTTTAAGCCACTTCAAATAAACAATATATAGCAAAATTAGTGTGCTTTCCTGAACTGAAAGCTGTAAGAAAAATCCTCCACTATTCCTCATCATCTGCTACTTAAACTGTCATCTCCCTTTACATAAATATCTTCTGTCTGTTTATTCAACAGTCAGCCTTTTGCACTATGGTAAGCCAGTCACAGTGTTAGGTACAAAGTAGGATTTTGAAGTGAAGGATTCAGTTTGGACGCTTGTCATTTTTTTCAGGGATCTAGAATTATTGCCTTATCCCAATACCTATGGGAAATAATTTGTGTCATTTCTGAAGAAAAGTGTAAATCTCTACCCCTCAGTGGCTGCCTTATCTAAGAGAATAAAGAAGGTTTATATTATATTCAATCTAGTACCAGTTTGTCGGAATAAAATATGAGAAAGTTGGTAAGAAGAGGACAGAAAATATTTTTACCTTTTGCTTGAATGTGTCTTTGTACTCTTTCTCCATAGTTCCTCAGAGGTTAAAAGGAAAGAAAGAAAACTCTCATCACTCATATATTTCTGCTCAAGCAACCCTGAGGGCTACTTCCTGTTTTGCTGTGTGAATAATAGCCTGGTGCTGAGGGCAACTGGCTTGTGTTTTATTTTATTGTACTGCTGTAAAGCAATTTTGGTCTCCAATTGAACATTTCATTTCTTCTTTATTAAATTTCCTGATTGTTCTTTCACCTCAGGTAGTTAGAGTACCAGCACTTGTATTTTGGAGAGCACATTTTCTTCAATGTAAGTACTTATCATAAAGAAGCTGGTGCTTTTCAGTACAAGAAATCCAGGCAAAATAAGCTGGAAATGGGTACTTAGACCTTGGAAGGGCAGAGTGCAGGCACTTGTCTAATAGAGAGGGAGGATGGTGAACTGAAATAATGCAGGGCAGATCAATGTGATGCCTAATCAATGTGGCAAAAAGGTCAAATCTTCATGGTTGATATGTGATTGATAATGGTCTTCATGTCTGTGAACAGTCATTAGAGAGGGAATGAATGTGAACTCTGCTGAGTTTGAAGGCAAAGGACAAAAGCTACAAGTGAGTATAATAGATTTAAGGCCAAGTTCAAATGTTACCTATTCTATCAAGTCCTCTCTGACTCCATCAGCCCTCACTAGTCTTTCTCTTAAATGAGCTTGTATATTGCTTCCTTGGAGAAGGAAATGACAACACACTCTGGTATTCTTGCCTGAAAAATTCCATGGACAGAGGTGCCTGGTGGACTAGAATCCATGGGGCCGCAAAGAGTCAGATATGACTCAGCAAACTGAACGATTGCCAACATTCTGGATTGTAATACAAAGTTTCGCATATCTATTTGGCTTCCCAGGTGGCGATGTGCTAAAGAATCTGCCTGCCAATGCAGGAGATAAAAGATACACGGGTTCAATCCCTGGGTGGGAAAGATCCTTGGAGAAGAAAATGGCAACCCATTTCAGTATTCTTTCCTCCAAAATTCTCTGGACAGAGGAATCTGGCGGACTACAGTCCATGGGATCACAAAGAGTCCGACATGACTGAGCACACACACTGCATATTGCTTCCCTCACTGCTGCATGATTTAACATTTAATCGTTTTTTGTAGTATTTGTTTTTCTTTTAAAAACGTTTTTATACTTTATGTTACTGGTTTAGATGGCATACCTTATTGCTTATCTAGCCTGCAAGGCTATAAAAACAGTGATATGTCATCAAAAAGATAACCTGGTGTGGTAGAATATTAAAGCAACCATACTAATTGTGTAAAGTACCACAATTATAACATTTAAAACATGAATCTGCATTTCACAGATTTATATAATTTACTTAAGTATTGATATTAAAATCTAAAAACTAGATATATAAACCCCTGCAACTCACATTTATTCTATTATAAAGAAACACTGGAATTCTACTGAAAAAATCAGAATTCTACTCTGAACATGATTCCCTTTTTTTGTTGTCCACTGTGGATTTTCATTGCCTTTTCCTGAGCCTGAATTTCATCACTCATAGCACAGAAACAATAGCTCGTGTCAAAATTCTTAATATGGTTGAAATTTCAACAAAATCATAACAAATAACAAGAAATTATAAATTTAAAAATATTACCCATATTAAAGAATAATAACTCCTATCTTCTTTTATACCCCCTCATGAAAGCCATTCAACTATTTTAAATGACATAGTTTTAAAAATGATGATGAAACGAGAACATAATATTAATATTCAGTAAATAATAATATTCAGGGAGCAACCCTATAAAATATGCAAGCAAATCTAGAAGATTTTCATGCTGTTTTTAAAATTTAATTTCAGGTGTGTGTGTCTGACTTCCCTGGTGGCTCAGATGGTCTATTGTGTTGAGCAAGGTTGGTGAGTATACAAGGGAAGAAATGTTTTGTTTTCTGGAAATAATCACATTAGCAGAGAATATACACAGAAAATAAATTTATTCTGCAAAATACAGTTGTTGATATATCATGTAATAAAATATAACTAAAGTTATTGCTTTGGTATGTTCAAGTGGTAATTGGGCCCCAAACAGTAATTACTAAAAGCTAATATTTTTTGTTTAAAAAATGCTGGAATGTTACTTGACCCCTGTTTTCCATGTACCCTCTCCACTACCTAAGGCAAAATAATTTAAATTCAGTTTGCTGGAATCTGTTATTTTGAAATGCTAATTATGAGAGGCTTCTAAATTGGTTGCTCCCTCTAAACCATGTCTTCCAGTACCCAGGTACTTATGTAATCAATCCTCTCCTATGTTAACTCTGGGCTTTGCTGTACAGTTTGGTTTATGAATGGGATATTAGCATGACAACAAAAGAAGAGGTTTAAGGAGTAATTGCATATGGGGGCTTGCCATCTTAGAACCTCCTCTCCCGAAAGACAGCTACCATTCTGCAAAGAAGCTCAGACTAGACTACTGAATAGTGAGAGGGGACACAGAGAGAAGGAGACCTTGAAGGATGAAAGACCATCCTGGATATTCCAACATCAATTGAGCTTCTGTTTGAAGACAGTTTCTTGAATGACTTCAAACAAAATGTGAAGCAGAACTACCCACAGAATTATAATAATGAATTACTTAATGACATTGCATTTTCTTTACTATGCTTTGCGGTAACACCTAAAACACTAAAACAATATTGATATAACACAAATTTCAAGAAGAATATCAATTTTCTATATCATGAAATTACTGATTTTTCCTCCTTTCTTCCACACTGTATTCTTTTCAAGAAAGTCAATGTGCCCAGGCCACAATTAAGAAGTAAGGAGTTATGTGCCACGATTTTGAAATGTGAAGGGTCTAAAAAATTATTTGGAGTTTTGCAAGAGATACCTTCCTATATTCCCCCATTTATTATTTATTCAAGATTTTATTTATGCCAGTGTAGACATACAGATATTTGTTTTACACTGTAGGTGAAAATCCAATACAACTTTACAATTTTTCCCTCATATTGTTCCTCTTTTTGCCAATAGGTCTTTTTTGATTATCACAAGTATCCATTTGATATAAACATCATTTTTCTTCTTCTGTTTGTTCCTTTAATTGATTGTTTTTAACACCTTTTTTTTTTTTTTTGGCATTACAGGGTGCTGTAAGCTGTTCTTACATATTTCTTTCCTGAGTCCTAAAAGAAGCCATTTCTCTATGAACCCTGTTTTCTATTGGGAAATAGTATTTAAAATCAATGAAATGTGACATATATTTACAATGAACCACTACTCAACTATAAAAGACAGTGAAATTTTTGCCATTTCCGGCAATAGGAATGGACTGGGAGGGCATTATGCTAAGTGAAATAAGTCAGACTGAGAAATACAAATACTATATGATATCACTTAGATGTAGAATTCAAGCAATATAACAAACTAGTTAATATAATGAAAAAGAAGCTCACAAATATAGACAGTAGAGTAGAGGTTACCAGTGTAGGAGGAGAGGGACAGTAAAGGGATGGGGAGCAGGAGGGAGAAACTATTGTATGTAAGATAGGCTCAAGGATTTATTGTACAACATGAGAAATATAAGCAATATTTTGCAATAATGGGAGAGAGTAACCTTTAAATTGTATACATTTTTTTTTTTTTTAATTAAAAATCATGGCACTAAGTTTGTTCATGCAACTTGAGTGTCAATGCGTCTAGGCCCTTTCAGCTGACAGAGAAAGGAAATCTATATGTGGAATGTAACCAAGGTACTTACAGATCTATATTTCTATTTGTTACCATCTTCATGTTTATTACATTTAAAATGAATGCATACTGAGGTCTCCTGCTCTAATCCAATACTACATGAAACACTCTATCAGGCTTCTCTGTAGCCTCCCACGCTAAAAGTGTGATAACTGACTTCTACTGTTGCAAGAAGGGGGACCCCTTCCAGGGCCTACAACTGGGCTCTTGTCTAACATTCAGAAATGAACTGTCCGGGGAGATACATCTGCTGACAAAGCAAGAGATTTTATTGAGCAGTGGCACCCCACTCCAGTACTCTTGTCTGGAAAATCCCATGGACAGAGGAGCCTGGTAAGCTGCAGTCCACAGGGTCGCTAAGAGTTGGGCATGACTGAGTGACTTCACTTTAAGTGAAGTACCTATGTTAAGTACCTATGCAGGCTCATTTCTGCTCCTTTGCAAAGTGAATCTTCTGCCCTCATCATTTATATCTTTCTTAGGCACATTTCCATTCTGTTTTCTTGGATTCTACCATTTACTGTTGCTCATCCACATTTAAGTGATCTTATATTTGATTATAGCTTCCCTGGTGGCTCAGACGGTAAAGCATCTGCCTGCAATGCGGGGGACCCAGGTTCGATTCCTGGGCTGGGAAGATCTCCTGGAGAAGGAAATGGCAATCCACTCCAGCACTGTTGCCTGGAAAATCCCATGGACAGAGGAGCCTGATAGGCTATAGTCCATGAGGTCTCAAAGAGTCGGACACGACTGAGCGACTTCACTTCAGGGCACCTGGACAGAGAGCAGTAGGGTAAGGGAACCCAGGAGAACTGCTATGCCACAGGGTTTTATGGCTAACAGGTTTTTATGGTGATGGAATTAGTTTCTGGGTTGTCTTTAGCCAATCATTCTGACTCAGAGTCTTTCCTGGTGGTGTACACCTTGCTCAGCTATGATGGATGCCCTCGAGAAGGATTCTGGGGGTGCTCAGACATGTGGTATCTCCTTTTGACGTTTCCCAAACTCCCTCAGTTGATGGTGGCTTATTAGTTCCGGGTTCCTTACTAGACCTCATGCAAATGGTTACTATGATGCCTGGCTAGGGTGGGTAGTTTCAGTCAGTATTCTTCCGCTAACACTACCACTTGATATTCGCTTGTTCAATGCTCAATTCCAGTACACAGGTGTAGTGGTTTCAGAATTATCTACCTGGTAACTCCATTGGGCAAGAGAAAATTGCTTTTTTTAAAATTAATTTTTACTGGAGTATAGTTGCTTTAAGATGTTGTGTTAGTTTCTACTATTCATCAATGTGTATCAAATTTATGTGTTCATATATTTCACCTCTTTTGGATTTCCTTCCCATTTAGATCACCACAGAGCACTGAGTAGGGTTCCCTGAGCTATACAGGAGGTTCTCCTCAGTTAGCTATTTTATACAATTATCAATAGTGTATATATGTCAATCCCAATCTCCCTATTCATCCCATCTTCCCTCCCCCCACTGATGTCCATGCATTTGTTCTTTATGTCTGTATCTCTATTTCTGTTTCACGAATGAGATCAATCAGAAGTCCAAGATCAGATGACTTTACAGAAAATTCTATCAAACATTTAGAGAAGAGCTAACACTATCCTCAAATTCTTCTACAAAAACTGCATACGGAAAAGCATTCCTAAACTCATTCTACGATGCCACCATCACCCTGATTCCAAAACCAGACAAAAATGCCACAGAAAAATAAACTTATAGGTCAATAATCACTGATGAACATAGATGCAAAAATTCTTAACAAAATACTAACAAATGGAATCCATTAATATGTTAAAAGTAACATGCATCATGATCAAGCAGGATTTATCCCAGGAATGCAAGGATTTTTCAATATATGCAAATTAATCAATATGATACACCATATTAGCAAGTTAGAAAGTAAGAATGACTTTAAAAAAAAACTAGAGTGTAGTGCTTTGTATATTCTATTTGCGTTTTGTCTTGCAGAATCTATCGTTTCCAGAGTTACTTAAGTCAGCACATTATCACATTGTCCCCTTCACATTGTCAAACACATTCACAGTATATTTAGATTACTTTTCACATTCTGCATTTCATGCTGGGATGGCCAAACCACAAAGTATTTTTAATTTGCATGCATTAAGATTTATCTCTTCTGTTGTTAACTTCTACTGATTTTGACTGACTCGCTCATTCTATTATATGTCTCTGCATTACATTTTGGTAATTCTCACAATTTTTAAACGTTTTCATTGTTTTCATATGGTTATAGTAATCTGTGATCTTTGATGGTACCATTTTAATTGTTTTGGGGTGCCACAAACCACACCCAGGTGAATTAACAAACTTCATGGATAAATGTTGTGTGTGTTCTGTCTATCCCACAAACAGCTGTTCACGCAACTCTGTGCCTCTCCTCAGAACTTCCTCTAACATGTGAGATGCAAAAGTATTGAAACCAGGCCAATTAGCAACTCTAGAGTACAGTTCAGTTCAGTTGCTCAGTCATGTCCCACTCTTTGCGAACCCATGAATCACTGCACGCCAGGCCTCCCTGTCCATCACCAACTCCCAGAGTTCATTCAGAAGCACGTCCATCGAGTCAGTGATGCCATTCAGCCATCTCATCCACTGTCATCCCTTTATCATCCTGGTCCCAATCCCTCCCAGCGTCAGAGTCTTTTCCAATGAGTCAACTCTTCGCATGAGGTGGCCAAAGTATTGGAGTTTTCAGCTTTAGCATCATTTCTGCCAAAGAATTCCCAGGGCTGATCTCACTCAGAACGGACTGGTTGGATCTCATTGCAGTCCAAGGGACTCTCCAGAATCTTCTCCAACACTACACTTCAAAAGCATCAATTCTTAAGCGCTCAGCCTTCTTCACAGTCCAACACTCACATTCGTACATGACTACTGGAAAAACCATAGCCTTGACTAGGTGGACCTTAGTCGGCAAAGTAATGTCTCTGCTTTTGAATATGCTATCTAGGTTGGTCATAACTTTTCTTCCAAGGAGTAAGCGTCTTTTAATTTCATGGCTGCAGTCACCATCTGTAGTGATTTGGAGCCCAAAGAAATAAAGTCTGACACTGTTTCTACTGTTTCTCCATCTATTTCCCATGAAGTGATGAGACCGGATACCATGATCTTCATTTTCTGAATGTTGAGCTTTAAGCCAACTTGTTCACTCTCCTCTTTCACGTTCATCAAGAGGCTTTTTAACTCCTCTTCAATTCCTGCCATAAGGGTGGTGTCATCTGCATATCTGAGGTTATTGATATTTCTCCCGGCAATCTTGATTTCAGCTGTGCTTTTTCCAGCCCAGCGTTTCTCATGATGTACTCTGCATATAATTTAAATAAGCAGGGTGACAATATACAGCCTTGATGTACTCCTTTTCCTATTTGGAACCATTCTGTTGTTCCATGTCCAGTTCTAACTATTGCTTCCTGACCTGCATACAGATTTCTCAAGAGGCAGGCAACCAGTAACACTGAAGACTGAAGTTGAATGGGTCTGTGAAGACCTACAAGACCTTTTAGAACTAACACACAAAAAGGATGCCCTTTTCATTATAGGGGACTAGAATGCAAAAGTAGGGAGTCAAGAAACACCTGGACTAACAGGCAAATTTGGTCTTGGAATGTGGAATGAAGCAGGGCAAAGACTAATACAGTTTTGCCAAGAAAATGCACTCGTCATAGCAAACACCCTTTTCCAATAACACAAGAGAAGACTCTACACATGGACATCACCAGATGCTCACCACTGAAATCAGATTGATTATATTCTTTGCAGCCAAAGATGGAGAAGCTCCATACAGTCAACAAAAACAAGACCGGGAGCTGACTCTGGCTCAGATCATGAACTACTTATTACCAAATTCAGACTTAAATTGAAGAAAGTAGAGAAAACCGATAGACCATTCAGATATGACCTAAATCAAATCCGTTATGATTATACAGTGAAACTGAGAAATAGATTTCAAGGCCTAGATCTGATAGAGAGAGTGCCTGATGAACTATGGAATGAAGTCCATGTCATTGTACAGGAGACAGGGATCAAGACCATCCCCATGGAAAAGAAATGCAAAAAAGCAAAATGGTTGTCTGGGGAAGCCTTACAAATAGCTGTGAAAAGAAGAGAGGCAAAAAGCAAAGGAGAAAAGGAAAGATATAAGCATCTGAATGCAGTTCCAGAGAAGAGCAAGAAGAGATAAGAAAGCCTTCTTCAGTGATCAATGCAAAGAAATAGAGGAAAAGAACAGACTGGGAAAGACTAGAGGTCTCTTCAAGAAAATTAGAAATACCAAGGGAAAATTTCATGCAAAGATGGGCTCCATCAAGGACAGAAATAGTCTGGACCTAACGGAAGCAGAAGATATTAAGAAGAGGTGGCAAGAATACACAGAAGAACTGTACAAAAAAGAGCTTCACGACCCAGATAATCACGATGGTGTGATCACTCACCTATAGCCAGACATCTTGGAATGTGAAGTCAAGTGGGCGTTAGAAAGCATCACTAAGAACAAAGCTAATGGAGGCAATGGAATTCCAGTTGAGCTATTTCAAATCCTGAAAGATGATGCTGTGAAAGTGCTACACTCAATATGCCAGCATATTTGGAAAACTCAGCAGTGGCCACAGGACTGGAAAAGGTTAGTTTTCATTCAAATCCCACAGAAAGGCAATGCCAAAGAATGCACAAACTACCACATAATTGCACTCATTTCACATGCTAGTAAAGTAATCCTCAAAATTCTCCAAGACAGGCTTCAGCAATATGTGAACCGTGAACTTCCTGATGTTCAAGCTCGTTTTAGAAAAGGCAGAGGAACCAGAGATCTAATTGCCAACATCTGCTGTTGCCAACATCTGCTGGATCATGGAAAAAGCAAGAGAGTTCCAGAAAAACATCTATTTCTGCTTTATTGAATATGCCAAAGCCTTTGACTGTGTGGATTACAACAACTCGACAATAGCCTCTAAATGTTCAAATAAAGTAAACAGGTGTATGTCTTTTGCTTTAAATCTAAAGCTAGAAATGATTAACCTCAGTGAGGAAGGCACGTTGAAAGCCAGGATAAGGTAGACTGAATGCAAGTTCTCCTGCGCCAGTTGGCCAAGTTATGAATGCAAAGTAATGCTCCAGTGAAAATATGAATGAGAAGAAAGAAAAAGAGCCTCATTGTAATACAAAGAAATTTGATACAGAGTAAGTTTTAATCTGGATAGAAGATCAACATTAAGCCAACAGATTCCCTTAAGTCAAAGCCTGATCCAGAAAAAATGAAAGTGTTAATCACTCAGTCGTCTCTGACTCTTTGTCACCCCATGAATTGTAGCCCACCAGGCTCCTCTGTCCATGAAATTCTCCAGGCAAGAATAGTGGAGTGGGTAACCATTCCCTTCTCCAGGTAATCTTCCTGACCCAGGGATTGGACCCGGGTCTCCCTCATTGCAGGCACATTCTTTACCATCTGAGCCAGAGAGGAAGCCCCACCTGATCCAGAACAAGGCCCTGCTGTTGCTGCTACACCCCTTCAGTCGTGTCTGACTCTGTGCGACCCCATAGATTGAAGCCCATGGGGCTCCGCCATCCCTGGGATTCTCCAGGCAAGAACACTGGAGTGGGTCGTCATTTCCTTCTTCAATGCATGATAGTGAAAAGTGAAAGTGAAGTCACTCAGTCGTGTCTGACTCTTCGCCACCCCATGGACTGCAGCCTACCAGGCTCCTCCGTCCATGGGATTTTCCAGGCAAGAGTACTGGAGAGGGTTGCCATTGCCTTCTCCAGAATAAGGCCCTAAATCTCTTCAATTCTTTGAAGGATGAGAGAGCTGAGGAAGCTTCAGAAGAAATGTTTGAAGCCAGCAGAGATTGGTTCATATGGTTTATGGAACGACTCCATCTCCATATGGTTTTTCCAGTGATCATGTATGGATGTGAGAGTTGGAGTGTGAAGAAAGCTGAGTGCCAAAGAATTAATGTTTTTAAACTGTGGTGTTGGAGAAGACTCTTGCGAGTCCCTTGGACTGCAAGGAGATCCAACCAGTCCATCCTAAGGGAGACCAGTCCTGGGTGTTCATTTGTAGGAATGATACTGAGACTGAAACTCCAGTACTTTGCCACCTCGTGCAAAGAGTTGACTCACTGGAAAAGACCCTTATGCTGGGAGGGATTGGGGGCAGGAGGAGAAGGGGACGACAGAGGATGAGGTGGTTGGATGGCATCACCGACTCGAGACACATGAGTTTGGGTGAACTCCGAGAGTTGGTGATGGACACGGAGGCCTGGCGTGCTGCAATTCATGGGGTCACAAAGAGTCAGACACGACTGAGCAACTGAACTGAACTGAACTGAAGCAACAAGTGCTGATGTAGAAACTGCAGTAAGTTGTCCAGAAGACTTAGCTAAGCCAATTAATGAGGTAGCTGCACTAAATGACATATTTTCAATGTAGACAAAGTAGCCTTCTTTTTGAAGAAGATGTCATCTAGAACTTTCATAGCTAAAGAAGAGAAATCAATGCCTGGCTTTAAAGTTTCAAAAAGCAGTCTGACATTCTTGTTACTGGCTAATGCAGCTGGTGTCTTGAAGTCGAAGCTAGTGTCCATTTACTATTCCAAAAATCTTATAACCTGTAAGAATTATGCTAAATCTACTTTGTCTGTGCTCTATAAATTGAACAACAAAGCCTGATTATAGCACTCTGTTTATAACACTGTTTACTAAATATTTTAAGCCCACTGTCAAGACCCACTGCTCAGGGAAGAAAAAAAAAATTCTTTCGATATATTTCTGATCAGTGTCAATGCACTTGACCCAGGAACCATGACGGAGATGTACAATGAGATGAGTATTTTTAGGCCTGCTAATACAACATCCATTTTGTAGCCTATGGGTCAAGGAAAATATTTGGCCTTCAAGTGTCATTGCCTAAGAAATACATTTCTAACACTATAGCATCCATTGATAGTGATTCCTTTGATGGATCTGGGAAAAGTTAATTGACAACCTTCTGGAAAGCATTCATTTTCCCAGATGCCATGAAGAATATTTGTGATTCATGAGAAGATATAAAAATATCAACATTAATAGTAATCTAGAAGAAGTTAATTCCAACCCTAATGGATGATTTTGAGGAGTTAACGATTTCAGTGTAGGAAGTAACTACTATGTGGTGGAAATTGAAAGATAACTAGAATTAGAAGTGGACTCTAAAGATGTGACGGAATCCCTACAATCTCATACTAAATAATCTCATGATAACAAAGGAGTTACTTCTTTTGGATGAGCAATTAAACTGATTTTTAGTGATGGAATCTACTCCTGGTGAAGATGCTGTGAAGACTGTTGAAATGTCAACACAGAATTTAGAACATTATTTAAACTTAGTTGATAACACAGTGGTAGGGCTCCAAAGATTTGATTCTAATTAAAAGATGTCCTCTTATAGATAAAATGTCATCAAACAGCATTGTATGACACAGGGAAATCAGTCATAAAAGGAACAGTCAATTGATGGTGCAAACAACATTGTTTTCTTACTTAAAAAAACAATTGCCACATTGGCCCCAAACTTCAGCAACCTAATCAGTCAGCATCCATCAACATGAAGGCAAGACTCTCCCTCAACAAAAAGTTTACAACTTACTACAGCCTCAGATGACAGCATTTTTAGCAAGAAAAATATTTTTAAATTAAGATATACTATTTTTTTTAGATAAAATGCTATGAAACACATAGTAGTTTAAAGCACAGAGTAAACATAACTTTTGTATGAATTGGAAAACAAGAAAAAAATTGTATGACTCACTTTACTGAGATATTTGCTTTATTCTGTTCATCTGTAATCAAACCCACAATATCTCTGAAATGCTTGTAAATTCCCTGTGATATACTTATCCAACTCTCCATCCACTTCTACCTCTGCCAAACCTATTAGTCACTGATTTATTTACTCTCTTTACCATTTTGCCTTTTCAAGAAAGTCATAGAGTTGGAATTATATGGAGTTGTTCATCCTGACTTCTTTCACTTAACAATATGCATTTAAGTTCCTCCATATAATTCTGTGGCTTACTAGCTCACTTATTTTTACGACTGAATAATGCTTCATTGTAAGGATATATCAGAGCTTATATCCATTCACCTGTCAAAGGACATCTTGGTTGCTTTTGGCTATAGTAAGTGTGAATGAAGTCGCTATTTACATTCATGCACAGGTTTTTAGGTAGGCATAACTTGTTAATTCAATTAGGTAAATGCTAAGAGCTTGAGAGGTGAATCATATTATAAAACTACATTTAACTTTGCAAGTGATTGCCAAACAATCTTCAAAAGTCTCTGCACCATTCCTGGATTCAAATTTTAATTGAATGTTTTGAAAGTGCTTCAAATTTTAGTCACTTTAATAAATGGCATTTGATAAGTAGCATTTAATTGTTGTTTCCATTTCCAATTGTCTATAGCAAATTATTTGATAATTTACCCATCTATATACCTTGTTTGGTGAGTATTCAGTCAGCTATCTTGCCATTTTCAGTTGGCTTGTTTATTTTTCATTCTTGAATGTTAACAGTTATTTTTAAAAGTCCAGTATTGTATATTTTGAATACAAGTTCCTTATCAGATATATGTTTTGAAAATGTTTTCCTCATTTTTTACAATATCTTACTGGTATCTTTCACAGAGTAGTTTTTAATTTTAATAACATCCAAGTTATCACTTTCTTCTTTCATGTGTCATACTAGTGGTGTTTTACTTAAAATTCCACCGCCAAATCCAATGTCATCTCAATTTTACCCCAAAAGCTTTCTCTGGCTTATAGATTTGTATTATATTCTTAATTTCTATATCTCATTTTTATCTAATGTCTGCGTGATATATAAATTCTGTTTCTTGGATTATATTTTGTATCAGGCAGCCTGATTTTTCCAGCACAAATGTGTTGACACACTATGCTCTCTTCATTGATTTCTCTATCAAAGACCTGTTCACTGTATTTGTGCGAGTCAGTTGGTAAGCTCTTTCACCAGCACTCCATTGTCTTGAACACTGTGTCTTTATGTCTTCAATTTGGGTATTATGAGTCATCCAACTTTGTTTCACCTATTCAGTATTTGGATGGCCTTTTACATTTCTACAAAATTGTAATTTGTCAATATTGAAAGACAATTTGCTGGGATTTTGATTAGCATTGCATTGAATCTGTAAATCAAGTTGGGAATAGTTGTTATTTTATCAATATTGTTTCTGCCAATTCATAAAATTATATTATCTCTTCACTTATTTAAAAAATAAAAAGAATTATGTCCAACCTATAATCGTAACTGTTGAGCTATTTGGTGGTTACATAAAATTATTATTGCTGATTGCATTTGTAAACAAATTGTTTAAATTATTTTCCTTGGGAAGAACAATATGTTTCTTTTTACTTTACAAGAGCAGTTACTAGATACATGTTCATTCTAAAGTGTTTGGAAGACCATTTTGTTTTTCATATTTGAAAGATGTAGAATTACTAGTTTCTGATACTCAATTAGGCTGCTTCCATACATATGAAAACAAATTCAGAGCCTTTTTAAAATGCACCCATTCATATTCATTTAATTTACTGTGGTTGGGAGTAGGAGCTGAGAATCCTTTGAAGTGTTACTATTTAAAACCCAAAAGTTGATACTCAAAGATGTGTGTGGGGGGAAAAATAAATAAATAAATAAATAACAGACAATATGCTAAAGAAAAAAAATTTGTTAATACCTTCATCATAGCCAAAAGGATCCTAAAATCGACTCAACTCAAAGGATAAAATTATGCTTAATTCTGAGGATTAGATAGTATCAATAATGGGTGTTTGTTTGAGTTGGGGCTTCCATCTGTTGCTTTTGGCAGAGTAAAAAGGCTGAATCTAAACTCATCCTTATCAACACAAATATAATATTTCTTTTTATTGCATCTGGCAAGTTAGAATAGATTATTTTTTGCAAAGATGATATAATTAAAACTACACTTTTGCATTTCTGATACACTATAATGATTCTTAACATTAATTACTATCTCCACTATCCTATAGCAGATGTTAAGTGTCCCTAAACATCGATTTAGAATTTTCAAAAAAAAAAAAAAAATGAAGAAAAACTTATCCTTAGGAAAAGTATCTCTATTAAGAAAACTTGTTTAGAATGACTATCAGTAACAAATGTATTATTTTAAGTTCCAATGAAAATTGAGTTAAGTGTGAAGTGTAATACATTTATATGTTTCATTTAAGTTCAGTCACTCAGTCGTGTCCAACTTTTTGTGACCCCATAAATCGCAGCACAACAATCTTCTCTGTCCATCACCAACTCCCAGAGTTCATGCAAACTCATGTCCATCGGGTTGGTAATGCCATCCAGCCATTTCATTCTCTGTCGTCCCCTTCTCCTCCTGCCCCCAATCCCTCCCAGCATTGGAGTCTTTTCCAAAGAGTCAACTCTTCGCATGAAGTGGCCAAGTTATTGGAGTTTCAGCTTTAGAATCAGTCCTCCCAAAGAAAACCCGGGACTGATCTCCATTAGAATGGACTGGTTGGATATCCTTGTAGTCCAAAGGACTCTCAGGAGTCTTTCCCAACAGCACAGTCCAAAAGCATTAATTTTTCAACGCTCAGCTTTCTTCACAGCCCAACGTTCACATCCATACATGACCACAGGAAAAACCATAGCCTTGACTAGATGGACCTTTGTTGGCAAAGTAATGTCTCTGCTTTTGAATATGCTCTCTAGGTTGGTCATAACTTTTCTTCCAAGGAGTAGGCATCTTTTAATTTCATGGCTACAGTCACCATCTGCAGTGATTTTGGAGCCCAAAAAAATAAAGTCTGACACTGTTTCCCCATTTATTTCCCATGAAGTGATAAGACCAGATGCCATGACCTTCGTTTTCTGAATGTTGAGCTTTAAGCCAACTTTTTCACTCTCTTCTTTCACTTTCATCAAGAGGCTTTTTAGTTCCTCTTCACTTTCTGCCATAAGGGTGGTATCATCTGCATATCTGAAGTTATTGATGTATTTCTCCCAGAAATCTTGATTCCAGCTTGTGTTTCTTTCAACCCAGCGTTTCTCATGATGTACTCTGCATATAAGTTAAATAAGCAGGGTGACAATATACAGCCTTGATGGACTCCTTTTCCTATTTGGAACCAGTCTGTTGTTTCATGTCCAGTTCTAACTATTGCTTCTTGACATGCATACAGATTTCTCAAGAGGCAGGTCAGGGGGTCTATCATTTCTATCTCTTTCACAATTTTCCACAGTTTATTGTGATCCACGCAGACGAAGGCTTTGGCATAGTCAATACAGCAGAAATAGATGTATTCCTGGAACTCTCTTTCTTTTTCGATGATCTATTGGATGTGGGCAATTTGATCTCTGGTTCCTCTGCCTTTTCTAAAACAAGCTTGAACTTCTGGTAGTTCATGGTTCACATATTGTTGAAGCCTGGCTTGGAGAATTTTGAGCATTACTTTACTACCATGTGAGATGAGTGCACTTGTGTGATATGTGAGCATTCTTTGGCATTGCCCCTCTTTGAGATTGGAATGAAAACTAAGCTTTTCCAGTCCTGTAGCCACTGCTAACTTTTTCAAATTTTCTGGCACATCGAGTGCAGCACTTTCACAGCAATATCTTCCAGATTTGAAATCGCTCAATTGGAATTCCACCACCTCCACTAGCATTGTTCATAGTGCTGCTTTTTAAGGCCCACTTGACTTCACATTCCAGGATGTCTGGCTCTAGGTGAGCATTCTCATCATTGTGATTATCTTGGTCTTGAATCTCTTTTTTGTACAGTTCTTCTGTGTTTTCTTGTCACCTCTTCTTAATATCTTCTGCTTCTGTTAGGTCCATACCATTTCTATCCTGTATCGAGCCCATCTTTGCATGAAAAGTACCTTTGGTATCTCTAATTTTCTTGATGATATCCCTAGTCTTTCCCATTCTGTTGTTTTCCTCTATTTCTTTCCATTCATCACTGAGGAAGGCTTTCTTATCCCTCCTTGCTATTCTTTGGAAGTCTGCATTCAGATGCTTATATCTTTCCTCTTTTCCTTTGCTTTTCACTTCTCTTATTTTGCAGCTGTTTGTAAGGCCTCCCCAGACAGCCATTTTGCTTTTTGGCATTTCTTTTCCATGGGGATGGTCTTGATCCCTGTCTTCTGTACAATGTCATGAACCTCCATTCATAGTTCATCAGGCACTCTATCTATCAGATCTAGTCACTTAAATCTATTTCTCAGAATGTGGTCCACTGGAGAAGGGAATGGCAAACCACTTCAGTATTCTTGCCTTGAGAACCCCATGAACAGTATGAAAAGGCAAATGATAGGACACTGAAAGAGGAATTCCCCAGGTCGGTAGGTGCCCAATATGCTACTGGAGATCAGTGGAGAAATAACTTCAGAAAGAATGAAGGGATGGAGCCAAAGCAAAAACAATACCCAGCTGTGGATGTGACTGGTGTTAGAAGCAAGGTTCGATATTATAAAGAGCAATATGGCATAGGGACCTGGAGTGTTAGGTCCATGAATCAAGGCAAATTGGAAGTAGTCAAACAGGAGATGGCAAGAGTAAACATCGACATGCTAGGAATCAGCGAACTAAAATAAACTGGAACGGGTGAATTTAACTCAAATCACCACTAATTATATCTACTACTCTGGGAAGGAATCCTTTAGAAGAAATGGAGTAGCCACCATGGTCAACAAAAAGTCTGAAATGCAGTGCAGTTCAGTTCAGTTCAGTCACTCAGTCGTGTCTGACTCTTTGTGACCCCATGAATCGCAGCACGCCAGGCCTCCCTGTCCATCACCATCTCCTGGAGTTCACTCAAACTCAAGTCCATTGAGTCAGCGATGCCATCCAGCCATTTCATCTTCTGTTGTTCCTTTCTCCTCCTATCCTCAATCCCTCCCAGCATCAGAATCTTTTCCAATGAGTCAACTCTTTGCATGAGGTGAACAAAGTACTGAACTTTCAGCTTTAGCATGATTCCTTCCAAAGAACACCCAGGGCTGATCTCCTTTAGAACTGACTGGTTGGATCTCCTTGCCAAGAGTCTCCAAGGGACTCTTAAGAGTCTTCTCCAACACCACAGTTCAAAAGCATCAATTCTTTGGCACTCAGCTTTCTTCACAGTCCAACTCTTGCATCCATACATGACCACTGGAAAAACCATAGCCTTGACTAGATGGACCTTTGTTGGTAAAGTAATGTTTCTGATTTTCAATATGCTATCTAGGTTGGTCATAACTTTTCTTCCAAGGAGTAAGTGTCTTTTAATTTCATGGTTGCAGTCACCATCTGCAATGATTTTGGAGCCAAAAAAGATAAAGTCCAACACTGTCTCCACTGGTTCCCCATCTATTTCCCATGAAGTGATGAGACCAGATGCCATGGTCTTCGTTTTCTGAATGTTGAACTTTAAGCCAACTTTTTCACTCTTGCCTTTGCAGTACTTGGATGGAATTTCAAAAGCGACAGAATGATCTCTGTTCATTTCCAAGGCAAACCATTCAATATCACAAGTAATCCAAGTCTATGCCCCAACCAGTAACACTGAAGAAGCTGAAGTTGAATGGTTCTATGAAGACCTACAAGACCTTTTAGAGCTAACTCCCTAAAAACATGTCTTTTTCATTATAGGGGACTGGAATGCAAAATAGGAAGTCAAGAAACACCTGGGGTAACTGGAAAATTTGGCCTTGGAATACAGACTGAAGCAGGGCAAAGGCTAACAGAGTTTTTCCAAGAGAACACAATGGTCATAGCAAACACTGTCTTCCAACAACACAAGAGAAGACTCTACACATGGACATCACCAGATGGTCAACACCGAAATCACATTGATTATATTCGTTGCAGCCAAGGATGGAGAAGCTCTATACAGTCAGCAAAAACAAAACTGCGAGCTGACTGTGGCTTAGATCATGAACTCCTTATTGCCAAACTCAGACTTAAACTGAAGAAAGTAGGAATACCACTAGATCATTCAGGCATGACCTAAATCAAATTTTTATGGTACTGCCGTGATTAATGTTATTCCGGTGACTTTCTCTTGTGTCTTGCCAAATTATTTGTCCCACTCATGTTAGTTGAAATTGGATACTGAATAATAGATAAATGTATTCCCATGAGAAAATGCTGGGAGAAGAGTATAAGTTCTGACAATTATAAAAAAGTAATAAAGATTTAAATATGGCTAAAATCAATTATATCTAGATATTCAAAATTTCTTCCATAAGAAAATACAGGGAGACTAAGTTCATTCCTTGAATTTTAAGGTAGAAACTCAAGTTTCAGAAGAGTGTAAAAAGTGTATTGTTGAAACGTGGTATATTTTTAGAAAACTATAGTCTTAGATTGGAAAAAGAGTTAAAGAGTTGAGAGTTGAAGTTTATTTTTAATTTTTATTTCTAAACTCAAAAAATGCTCTCTATATATTAAAATAAAGATTAGATATTTATTTAAGAGTCCCAGACTGGCCCAGAATAGTCCTCAAGGAACTTCATTGAGTCTAAAAGAAAAGATGCTTCCCAAGTGGCTCAGCAGTAAATAATGTGCCTGCTAATTCAGAACATGCAAGAAGAGACTCTGGTTGGATCCCTCAATCAGGAAGATCCCCTGGAAAAGGAAATGGCAACCCACTCCAGTAGTCTTGCCTGGAAAATTCCATGGAAAGAGGAGCCTGGTGGGCTACAGTACAGGGAGTCACAAAGATTCAGACATGACTGAACACACACACACACACACACACACACACACACACACACTACAACTAGTAAAGATACTTTATTTTCTCTTGCACTGATTCTGCTTCTATCTCCAGAGAAATATGTTTGATGAGTTTGTTACACCATTTTACACTGATATGTTAATTTTGCAATTCTGATAAGAATAGAATACATTCTATCTTACTTTGAATCATGAGAATATAATAAAACGTGTTAATTTTTCTATAATTTGGGGTGAGTAATGGCATAATTAAGAGATTTCATGCAACAATGCCTCAGTTTTCTCAAAGATGCACAAGGCAAAACCTTGATTAAGGCTGGAGGTGAATTTAAGGTCGAAGGTTTGCCGGGGGAGGGGAGCATATTTTAAAGAGTTGCTTGGGGAAAAATAGCTTAAAATAAGAATTAGTATAACTAAGAACGAATGAAAAAGATTGACCTAGAGCTGATATTACAGACAAGCATTTTGTTTTAATTTCAAAATCCCTGATTAACATTCTTAAGGATTTCTTTTGCAATAGACAAGTTTCCCAAAATCTACTGAGAAACCAGGGCCATAATATTGACTCAGTGGTTTTTGCAAATGATCGTTCATTCCTCTATTTACCAAAAGGAAAAAAAAAAATCAAGCAAAAATTAATAATATAAGAAGGAAAGGAAAAGAGACAAAAACTGCTTTATTTTCTTTTTGTTGTTCTTAGTTCCAAAATATGCCATATGACAAATATGAAGGATTGTCTGAGTCTTAGACACGGAAGAGAAATTAAGTAAGAGGTGATCTGCTCTGAATGTCAACGTGGAAAATAATCAATAAAGTTGTTTCATGTTTGGATATTTGAATGATTAATTCACAGTTTTACTTTCTCAGTTGTTTATGATCTGGAGGATGAACGGATATCAAAAAGCTGATGTGTATTCTTAAGCCACAGTTTACTTGACCAGAGTGAGAAGCTTATCATTTCACTTCTGTCTGTATGGTCTCCCTATCCATTTTCTTTTATATTAGACTTCCTCTTTTGCAAAATATTTTTAAACTTAGTTTTACTGATATCTCCCACTATGAAAAGATCCCCTATTCCAGTCCTAAAGTTATACAACAAATACAGTTTTTGTATACAAAATAACATTTTACAAAGTGATACCTCTTCAGTACCCTTAGACAAAAAGTAGAGTTATTAGCAAGAGTTAGATAAAATCACTGCTTGCAACAAATTGCAATTTCATTTCCAAATTTCTCCACATCAAGGTTTAATAAAATAAACATATTTTTGTTATTTTATTGAAAATTATTATTTATATAAGGAATAGACTGGAAAGGGGGCTTCCTAGGTGGCTCAGTTGTAAAGAATCTGCCTGCCAATGCAGGAAACACTGGAGACGTGGGTTCTGTCCCTGAGTGGGATGATCCCCTGGAGGAAGAAATGGCAAACCACTCTAATATTCTTGCATGGAAATTCCCATAGACAGAGGAACCTGGCAGCTACAGTCCATGTATAGTCTTTATAACCATGAGGTTGCGAAGAGTCAAACATGACTGAGCAATGAGCACGAGCATGAAGACTGATAAATTAATGATTAGAATTTCTTAATTCATGAAGGAAATATAAGAATATAATTAGAATTTGAAGTGCTGAGGGATACAGTTGAAATGGGAAATAATTAAATTCAGGTTTCATGAGGGAAATATCCCAGTGAGGAAGAAGCTGATAGTGAGCATAAAAAGAGTCTTAAGCAGAACAACTAATGTTGAAAAGAAAGATTGTCAGGAAGCATTGAAAAGAAGGCTTCCTGTGTGCTGTTTTGGATCTGTCATGAATCCTCTGTCCCTTATTAATTCCTGAATTCAGGAATTAAGTGGAGTAACAAATTACTCCCAGGGACTTAGGAATGCATGCGTTTCCTTCTTTAGTTTTTCCATATGGTAATAGGTAACTATTTACGACCTTCTTCCTTTTTATGAACCATATGGTAAAAGTGAGGTAAAAGTGATTATTTACAACACTTTCTCTTTCATATGGATGACCTCATGTTTCCTTGATAACTTGTAAGTTTTGATTTTATCTCTGCTGAAAATAGCTACCTTGTAAGACAGTATAAATACCCACACAATGTTGAATAAAACACCTTTGCTCCATCAGAGCTTTTGTCCCCATCTCTCTCTCTCTCTCTCTCTCTCTCTCTCTCTCTCAGGCTAATTCTCTGGAGTGCAGAGACCCGTCACGCTCACTCTCCTGCCCAGGCTTCTAAGACCCTCTTGAGAAGGTGCCCTTCATGAGCGATGCAAGCCCTGTGTCAAAGCACTTACTTGATTTTCTGCATAAACCAAGAAATATCAGCCTCGTTCTCTCTTTTATTTTCTTATTGATGACCCTGAACCATGAGGTTCCGGTCCATTAAAGGACCTCAACAAGTGGCACCCAGAACAGGTACCTGGTACATGTGGTAGATTCAGATGGAGTGACCTCAAGGTCCTATTGAGGCCAGTAAGTACTAAGACATGGGTCAAACGGCTAGAAAGCCCCATATTTTTTCTTCTTTTCTTCAGCACTTATTTAAAATTCAGGGATTTTCAGTTTTCCCTCAGCGAATAAAGGCTCGCCTTCAGACAGTGGTTGAATGCAACCTTTGATTCCCTGACGAAGGTAGTTTTGATTTAGAAATTTGGCACTGGGCCAAAGAGAATGTTGAACATGCTGCCAGACAGGGGAAAAATATCCCAATAGATTTTTGGCCTCTATGGACTCTTATTGAAGCCATTATTTTGCCATTTCAAGGTAATTCTAGCCCTTCTAATATTTGGCAACAGGCAGAACACTTATTAAATAAATATGAATTAGATGACAAAACCTTATGAAAGGCCCAATTAGAACAACATGAAATATTTCAGAACTTTCCTACAAGCCCTGCCTGGTTGTTCCAAGAGCTCCTCCCCTGCCAGCAGGCACAAATCCCAAAGTATCTCCCTTGCTAGAACCTAATGATTCTGGCAATGACATCTTTTGACATTAAAACCAACAACACCTTTCTAAATAAAAATAATCTACCTACTCACTCTCCTTCATGACAGAGGCTTTCTGAATTGCTGGCTTTGCAATCACAGGTCTCTGAAACCGATGGTTTCTCTGCCTTTCCAATTTTAAGAAATCCTGATGCTCAAGGGCACAAAATCCCTCAATATGAGGGTAGTAACTTCTATCACATGCAGTAAATTAAAAAAGCTATAACTATGTACGGCCCATATTCACCTTTTACTAAAGTACTTCTAAATTCTATAACATCCTCTATTGGAAATTTTATTCTCCATGATTGGCGAACTTTAATAAAAGCTCTCCTTAAACCAGGAGAATATCTTCAATGGAGTATGTGGTTTCATGATATAGCCAGAGATCATGCTAATAGAAATGCTCGAGCTGGCGCTCCCCAAAATCAAATTACTTTTGAAATGCTAACTGGTACAGGACAATTTGACGCTATAGAAGCTCAAATACAGTGCCCTCCCTTGTTACATGAACAATAAAAACAGTAGCCCTTGAAGCTTGGGATCGAATTACTCCTCAAGGGAAGCCTACAGGTAGCTATACTAAAATATTACAGGGACCCAATGATACGTATGCTGATTTTTTAGTTAGATTACAAACTGCTATTTCCTGTACTGTAATTGGAGAAGACGCCAAAAGACAACTAGGGAAATTACTTGCTTATGCAAATGCAAATCAGGAATGTCAAAAAGCTATAGCTCCAATTCCTGAGACAGGGACTATTATTGATTATTTGAAGGCTTGTCACAATCTAGGATCAGAAACTCAAACGATGCAAATGCTAGCTGAAGCAATTGTTACTGCCTTAAGAAAGGGAAATGAAGGACGCTTTACACGTGGAGATAAGAACCATTTCAAAAGGGACTGCCCCGAGAAAGTTAATAAAAAACCTCCCAAAATCTGCCATCGCTGCCATAGAGGAATGCATTGGGCCAAAGATTGTAAATCTAAATTTGACATTGAAGGGAAACCTATTCCAAGGAACTTCAAGCAGGGGACCCCTATCTAGTTTGACTTCTAAAGGAATTGTTGTTCACTCTGGAGTAATTGATTCAGATTATAAAGGAGAAATTCAAATTATGATGTCATCTCAGATTTTATGGCAATTTAAAAGGGGGGATAAAATTGTTCAATTACTCCTTTTACCTTACGTTTCTATTAACTCCTCAAATGATGTACAGAAGGGCGGATTCAGCAGTACAAATCAAAGACAGTCCTTTTGGACATCATTAGTATCTGAATTTGCCCAATCAACTATAATTATCAAAACTAATGGTAAAAGATTTTCTGGTCTCTTCTACACTGGATCTGAGATCACTATTATTTCCAAACATTTATGGCCCAAATCCTGGCCTGTACAAAAAATTTCTTGCCAAACTGCAGGGATTTCTCAAAAAAAAGTACAAGAGGTTTATCAGAGTACTCAAATTTATCCGTGTGAGGGATCAGAAGGCCAGCCTGCAACATTAAAATGTTATGTGATAGATGCACCCCTTAATCTAATACGAAGGGACTTATTTTTGCAATGGCAAACTCAGATATACATTCCACATTTTTCCTAGGGGCCACAGTTCATTTACCAAACAACACAATTATTAAAATAACTTGGAAGAATGACGAGCCTATTTGGACAGAGCAGTGGCCCCTCACAAAAAAGAAATTACAGGTGGCTAAGGAAATTATAGGTACACAACTAGAATTAAAGCATTTTGAGGAATCTTGTTCTCCTTGGAACTCTCCTATTTTTGTTATAAAAAAGGAATCTAACAAATGGCATCTCCTAACAGACCTTAGAAAAGTTAATGCATCTATCTATGAAACCTATGGGTACATTACAACCAGGAATCTCATCACCTACCACTATTCCTCAAAATTGGCATATTATTATTATTGATTTACAAGATTGCTTTCTTAATATACCTTTACACCCTTTAGACTGAGAAAGATTTGCTTTCTCTCTCCCTTATCATAATCATATTGGATCTCATAAATGGTACCAATGGACTGTACTGCCACAAGATGTGATGAATTCGCTCACCATGTGTCAGTACTATGTAGCCAAAGCTCTTGAGCCTGTGAGAAAGCAATTTTCAAACTTTCTTGTTCTTTACTATATGGATGATATATTAGAAACTATCTATCTTAGAAACTCAACATATGTTTGATAAGCTCAACTATGCTTAAGAAACTCTGGTTTAATCATTGCCCCTGAAATATTCAAACCTCTACACCTCTACCATTATTTGGGTTTTGTTGGTAATAGACAACGTATTACTCCCAAACTAACTCAGATCCGTACTAATAAATTAACAATGTTACATGATTTTAAAAAGCTCTTAGGTGATATAAATTGGATTAAATCTTCTTTCAGTTCAGTTCAGTTCAGTCACTCAGTCATGTTCGACTCTTTGCAAACCCATGAATTGCAGCATGCCAGGCCTCCCTGTCCATCACCATCTCCGGAGTTCACTCAAGCCCATGTCCATTGAGTCCGTGATGCAATCCAGCCATCTCAGCCTCTGTCGTGCCCTTCTCCTTCTGCCCCCAAACCCTCCCAGTATCAGAATCTTTTTCAATGAGTCAACTCTTCGCATAAGGTGGACAAAGTATTGGAGTTAAAGCTTTAGCGTGATTCCTTCCAAAGAACACCCAGGACTCATCTCCTTTAAAATGGAATGGTTTGATATCCTTGCAGTCCATGGGTCTCTCAAGAGTCTTCTCCAATACCACAGTTCAAAAGCATCAATTCTTCCACACTCAGCTTTCTTCACAGTCCAAATTTCGCATACATACATGACGCCTGGAAAAACTATAGTGTTGACTAGATGGAACTTTGTTGGCAAAGTAATGGTTCTGCTTTTTAATATACTATCTAGGTTGGTCATATTTTTCCTTCCACGGAGTAAGCGTCTTTTATTTTCATGGCTGCAATCACCATCTGCAGTGATTTTGGAGCCCCCCAAAATAAAGTCTGACACTGTTTCCACTGTTTCCCCATTTTTCCCATGCAGTTATGGGACCAGATGCCATGATTTTCGTTTTTTGAATATTGAGTTTTAAGCCAACATTTTCACTCTCCTCTTTCACTTTCATCAAGAGGCTTTTTAGTTTCTCTTCACTTTCTGCCATAAGGGTGGTGTCATCTGCATATCTGAGGTTATTGATATTTCTCCCGGCAATCTTGATTTCAGCTTGTGCTTCTTCCAGCCCAGGGTTTCTAATGATGTATTCTGCATAGAAGTTAAATAAGCAAGGTGACAATATACAGCCTTGACGTACTCCTTTTCCTATTTGGAACCAGTCTGTTATTCCATGTCCAGTTCTAACTGTTGATTCCTGACCTGCAAACAGATTTCTCAAGAGGCAGGTCAGGTGGTCTGGTGTTCCCATCTCTTTCACAATTTTCCACAGTTTATTGTGATCCACACAGTCAAAGGCTTTGGCATAGTCAATAAAGCAGAAATTGATATTTTTCTGGAACTCTCTTGCTATTCCAATGATCCAGAGGATGTTGCCAATTTGATCTTTGGTTCCTCTACCTTTTCTAAAACCAGCTTGAACATCAGGAATTTCACGGTTCACGTATTGCTGAAGCCTGGCTTGCAGAATTTTGAGCATTACTTTACTAGCATATGAGATGAGTGCAATTGTGTGGTAATTTGAGCATTCTTTGGCATTGCCTTTCTTTGGCATTTGAATGAAAACTGACCTTTTCCAGTCCTGTGGCCACTGCTGAGTTTTCCAAATTTGTTGGTATATTGAGTGCAGCACTTTCACAGCATCATATTTTAGGATTTGAAATAGCTCAACTGGAATTCCATCACCTCCACTAGCTTTGTTCATAGTGATACTTTCTAAGGCCCACTTGACTTTACATTCCAAGGTGTCTGGCTCTAGGTGAATGATCACACCATCGTGATTATCTGGGTTGTGAAGCTCTTTTTTGTACAGATCTTCTGTGTATTCTTGCTACCTCTTCTTAATATCTTCTGTTTCTGTTAGGTCCATATCATTTCTGTCCTTTATCTAGCCCATCTTTGGATGAAGTGCAACCTTGGTATCTTTAATTTTCTTGAAGAGATCTGTAGTCTTTCCCATTGTGTTTTTTTCTTTTTTCCTCTATTTCTTTGCATTGATCACTGCAATTGGCTTTCTTATCTCTTCTTGCTATTCTTTGGAACTCTGCATTCTGATGCTTATGTCTTTCCATTTCTCCTTTGCTTTTCACTTCTCTTTTTTTCACAGATTTTTGTAAGGCCTCCCCAGACAGCCATTTTGCTTTTTCACATTTCTTTTCCATGGAGATGGTCTTGATCCCTGTCTCCTGTACAATATCATGAACCTCAGTCCATAGTTCATCAGGCACTCTCTCTATCAGATCTAGTCCCTTAAATCTATTTCTTACTTCCATTGTATAATCATAAGGGATTTGATTTAGGTCATACCTGAATGGTCTAGTGGTTTTCCCTACTTTCTTTAAATTAAATTTGAATTTGGCAATAAGGAGTTCATGATCTGAGCCACAGTGAGCTTTCAGTCTTGTTTTTGCTGACTGTATAGAGCTTCTCCATCTTTGGCTGCAAAAAATATAATCAATCTTATTTCGGTGTTGACCATCTGGTGATGTCCATGTGTAGACCTTCTTTACGCATTGCTAATCATCAACTGAATAACCTATTTAATATCTTAAAAGGAGATCCTGATTTAAATAGACCTAGTTCAATTTCTTAAGAGGCATGAGAGGAACTCTATTTGTTGCAAAATAAATTACAGAAACAATTTCTTGCTCACATCAAACTAGATTTACCTCTAGAATTGTTTATACTCCCCTCTCCTCATTGTCCCATAGGACTTCTTGCCCAACAAGAACACCCAGTAGAATGTGTCTATACCCATTTTAGGGGGATCAAGTCACTTACACCCTACCTTGATTTAATTGCTTTAATCATTATCAATGGAAGAAATAGGACTAAAACTCTAATTGGCTCTGATCCTCATGAAATTATAATATCTATCAATAAATCTCAATTTGAGAACACATTACAAACTTCTACCTATTTCTTAATAGATTTTCTGGAATACTTTGGAGAAGTTTCATTTCATTATCCTTCTGGTAAGCTGTGGATTTTCTTAAAAAATACTGAATATATTATTTCTCACATTATCAGCTCACAGCCTATACCACAGGCCAAGGTTTTTTTATATAAATGGAACTAAAATCCTGAAAGATGATGCTGTGAAAGTGAAGCACTCCTTATGCCAGCAAATTTGGAAAACTCAGCAGTGGCCAGAGGACTGAAAAAGGTCAGTTTTCATTCCAATTCCAAAGAAAGGCAATGCCAAAGAATGATCAAACTACCACACAAATGCACTCATCTCACATGCTAGTAAAATAATGCTCAAAATTCTCCAAGCCAAGCTTCAGCAATACGTGACCGTGAACTTCCTGAGGTTCAAGCTGGTTTTAGAAAAAGCAGAGGAACCAGAGATCAAATTGCCAACTTCCGCTGGATCATGGAAAAAGCAAGAGAGTACCAGAAAAACATATATTTCTGCTTTATTGACTATGCCAAAGCCTTTGACTGTGTGGATCACAATCAACTGTGGAAAACTGTGAAAGAGATGGGAACACCAGACCACCTGACCTGCCTCTTGAGAAATCTGTTTGCAGGTCAGGAATCAACAGTTAGAACTGGACATGGAATAACAGACTGGTTCCAAATAGGAAAAGGAGTACGTCAAGGCTGTATATTGTCACCCTGCTTATTTAACATCTATGCAGAATACATCATTAGAAACCCTGGGCTGGAGGAAGCACAAGCTGAAATCAAGATTGCCGGGAGAAATATCAATAACCTCAGATATGCAGATGACACCACCCTTATGGCAGAAACTGAAGAGGAACTAAAAAGCTTTTTGATGAAAGTGAAAGAAAAGAGTGAAAATTTTGGCTTAAAGCTCAACATTCAGAAAATGAAGATCATGGCATCCGGTCCCATCACTTCATAGGAAATAGATGGGAAAACGGTGGAAACAGTGTCAGACTTTATTTTGGGGGGCTCCAAAATCACTGCAGATGGTGATTGCAGCCATGAAATGAAAAGACGCTACTCCTTGAAAGAAAAGTTATGATCAACGTAGATAGTATATTAAAAAGCAGAACCATTACTTTGCCGACTAAAGTCCATCTAGTCAAGGCTATGGTTTTTCCAGTGGTCATGTGTGGATGTGAGAGTTGGACTGTGAAGAAGGCTGAGCGCCGAAGAATTGATGGTTTTGAATTGTGGTGTTGGAGAAGACTCTTGAGAGTCCCTTAGACTTCCAGGAGATCCAACCAATCCATTCTGAAGATCAGCCCTGGGATTTCTTTGGAAGGAATGATGCTAAAGCTGAAACTCCAGTACTTTGGCCACCTCATGCGAATAATTGACTCATTGGAAAAGACTCTGATGCTGGGAGGGACTTGAGGCAGGAGGAGAAGGGGACGACAGTGGATGAGATGGCTGGATGGCATCACTGACTCCATGGATGTGAGTCTGTGTGAACTCCGGGAGTTGGTGATGGACAGGGAGGCCTGGCATGCTGAGATTCATGGGGTCACAAAGAGTGGGACACGACTGAACGACTGAACTGACCTGAAAAATGTCAAAGCTTCATTCTGGTCTCTTCAGTTCATTTCAATTAAGTCACTCAAATGGAGCTTTTCTCCAATTTCTATGTGTAACAATGCCTTGGAAAAAAGTATATTGTTTTAGAACAGTTGAATTTTGTCTTTATTTTAGAATTATTTTGCCTGAATGTGTCAATATATTCTCACTCTATATGATAACAACAATAAAGAGAGAAAAAACAGTAGCACACAACTGGGGATTTAATGTGATGAAGTTAGATACTCTTTAAGCATTCAATAAAGAACCTGTACTAAACTGTATTTTTTTTTTTTAAAATTCATCCATCCCTGTAGGCTTATAGCCTCACGCACTTTTCTGCATAAGACAAGTCACAGGCTTTAGAGATTTCAGTCTCTAAATTAACTGCCATGGGAATGTTTAGGTGTGAAATCAGTCACCAGAGGGAGCCCATATAATTCCTCAAAAGCATTCTCCAAAGACTAAGGGCAAAATGAAAATACATGTAGAGACTGGGACATAGAAGTTGAAGGAGAGTACAGAGTGTTCTTTTACTGTTTCTTGAATTGCAGTTTCCTCTCAATTTCAAGCTTCAAAATGAACTAACTTTGATAGATGCAAAGGTTTTCTTTCTTTCTTTCTTTTAATAGCAAAGATACAGAAAGAAATAGAACACATTCTACCTCCTCCACCCCCGTGCCTCCCCCCGCCCCACCACCCTCCTACCCCTGTCAGGGGCTATTTATTCACTGACCTTCTCATTTATTTAACAAGAAAGCTATTTTTGTATATGTATATTCAGTTGACCAATAAATAAGATATTTTATTAGATTTCTGGGAAGGTTAACTGTGATAATTTCCAAACAACCCAAATGTCAACAATTTGTGCAATTCTTTTAATGAAATCACTCTTGGTCATGTATTTAGCAACTAGAAGCATTTACACATTTTGGCCTTGTAATAAGTATGAAAGAAAGCAGGGCTTGAAAGGAGAGGAAACTCCTTACTCCAAAGTACTTCCTGTTTTGAAATTTTGTAACTATAGGATTTTATGAAATGGGAATCTATGAATACTTGTCAATCAATCAATTAAAACTGGCTAAGCAGTGCAACTCTTTTTTTTCAAAGAGAAATTTAGGACAAAACTTCAAGTAGACATTTTGTTACTGTAAGACTGAATCATTTGTATGCTTGAATGGACTGAGATGAGAGAAAACACCATATGCAATGTACTCTATGATCGCTATTGAATTTGTTTACTCAGATATTAAACTCAAAGAATTGGAGAAAGACCATGGGTTATTCAGATTTTTTAAAATGTTAAACTCATATATCTATTACTGAAAGTATGACTGAAACTCTAGTGAAACCTGCATAACTTCAGTCTGTAATGATTACTTGAGTTGGCTGACTTGCCTTTACAGGTTGAATTCTGCAAAAATTGTCTTTTTTCTTTTATTGAAGTATAGTGGACTAACACACAATGTCTTGTTAGTTTCAGGTGTACAGCACAGTGATTATGTGTGTGTGTGTGTGTGTGTATATATATATATATATATATATATATATATATATACACATATATATATTTATATATATATATGGTTTCCCTGGTGACTTGGTGGTAAAGAATCTGCCTGCTAATGCAGGAGACACAGGTTCAATTCCTGGGTCAGGAAGATTCCCTGAAGAAGGAAATGGCAACCCACTCCAGTATATTTTTCTGGGAAATCCCATGGAAACAAGAGCCTGCCAGGCTATAGTTCATGGGGTTGAAAAAGAATCTGACATGACTTAGTAGCTAAACAACAACATATGTGTGTATATATTCTTTATATGAAGAATATATATACATTATTTTTCAGATTTTTTCCCTTATAGGTTATTATAAAATATTGAGTATAGTTTCCTGTGCTAGCTCATAATGGCATTTTAAAGCAACAACAACAACAATCATGATAGTTTTGTTAATTAAAATAAGCAGTACAGTAAATATAAATAAATACAGTCATAGTTTTCCTTTGAATTGCTATGCAAAAAGGTTCCCCCTGATCTCTAGTTGCCTTAAGTGACCACAGATATCTTTTCAAAGTAGAAAATTCTGCATTCTTCCAATTTTATAAAATTTAAAACAATTACAAGTGATTCATTCAGAAGGTTGTTGATACTTTCTGTTAAATTTGTGTGATGTAGCATAATGTTTTTGTCCACATATGATTATTTTGAGTGATGATGATGATGACAGCAATATGCACAGGCAGTTCCCACTTCTAAAGTAGTGCCAGATCAGAAAAAGGTACATACCATGAAATTGGGCAAAGTGATTTTAATCAATGGGAAATTATGATTATTCTGTGACCTTTAAAAATATGTACCAAAACATTATAAACTCTCTTATTGTTAGTTATGAGTATATAAATAAAAATTTTAAATAGTAAATAATATTTATTTAGTACACTGCAAAGTAAAAATTAAGAAATAATGAAAACTGTGTTTTAATTCTTTGCAAATCATATACAGTTCTCATTGTATAGCATCTAATATGGAGTGAGCATCTTTTCTATTCCCTACTGAATTGTTATGCTCTTTTCTCTTTAGGAAGCCAAAAAATACCTGGAGTAACAGGCATACTTGGCCTTGGAGTCCTGAATGAAGCAGGGCAAAGGCTAACAGTTTTGCCAAGAGGACACACTGATCATAGCAAACACCTTCTTCCGGCAACACAAAAGAAGACCCTACAAATGAACATCACCAGATAGTCAATACTGAAATCAGGTTGATTATACCCTTTGCAGCCAAAGATGGAGAAGCTCTATCCATTCAGCAAAAACAAGACTGGGAGCTGACTGTGGCTCAGATCTTGAATCCCTTATTGCCAAATTCAGACTTAAATTGAAGAAGGTAGTGAAAGCCACCAGACTAATCAGGTATGGCCTAAATAAAATTCCTTACGATTATACAGTAGAAGTGACAAATAGATTAAAGGGATTAGATCTGTTAGACCAACTGCCTGAAAAACTACAGACAGAGGTTTGTGACATTGTACAGGAGGCAGGAATCAAGACTATACCAAATAAAAAGAAATGGAAAAGTCAAAACGGTTTTCTGAGGAGGATTTACAAATTGCTGTGAAAAGAAGAGAAGTAAAAGGCAAAGGAGAAAAGGATATATATATATATATATATATATATATATATATATATATACCCATTTGAATGAAGAGTTCCAAAGAATAGCAAGGAGAGATAAGAAAGCCTTCCTCAGTGATCAACACAAAGAGATAGAAGAAAACCATAGAAGGGGAAAGACTAGAGATCTCTAAAAGAAAGTTAGAGATACCAAGGGAACATTTCATGCAAAGATGGGCAAAATAAAGGATAGAAATGGTATGGACTTAACAGAAGCACAAGATGTTAAGAAAAGGTGGCAAGAATACACAGAAGAACTGTGCAAAAAGATCTTCATGACCCAGATTATCACGATGATGTGGTCACTCACCTAGAGCCAGACATCCTGAATTTGAAGTCAAGTGGCCCTTAAGAAGCATCACTGAGAGCAAAGCTAGTGGAGGTGATGGAATTCCAGCTGAGCTTTTTCAAATCCTAAAGGATAATGCTGTGAAACTGCTTCACTCAATATGTGAAGCTTATTGAATATAATGCTGTGAAACTGCTTCACTCAATATGTGAAGCTCAGGCTTTGGCATAGTCAATAAAGCAGAAATAGATGTTTTTTCTGGTACTCTCTTGCTTTTTCCATGATCCAGCAGCTGTTGGCAATTTGAACTCTGGTTCCTCTGCCTTTTCTAAAACCAGCTTGAACATCAGGAAGTTCACGGTTTACGTATTGCTGAAGCCTGGCTTGGAGAATTTTGAGCATTACTTTACTAGCATGTGAGATGAGTGCAATTGTGCCGTAGTTTGATCATTCTTTGGCATTGCCTTTCTTTGGGAATGGAATGAAAACTGACCTTTTCCAGTCCTGTGGCCACTGCTGAGTTGTCCAAATTTGTTGGCATATTGAGTGCAGCGCTTTCACAGCATCATCTTTCAGGATTTGAAATAGCTCTACTGGAGCTATCCACCTCCACTAGCTTTGTTCGTAGTGATCCTTTCTAAGGGCAGATGACACCACCCTTATGAAAGAAAGTGAAGAGGAACTAAAAGGCCTCTTGATGAAAGTAAAAGAGGAGAATGAAAGAGTTGGCTTAAAGCTCAACATTCAGAAAACGTAGATCATGGCATCCGGTCCCATCACTTCATGGGAAATAGATGGGGAAACAGTGGAAACAGTGTCAGACTTTATTTTGGGGGGCTCCAAAATCACTGCAGATGGTGATTGCAGCCATGAAATTAAAAGATGCTTACTCCTTGGAAGAAAAGTTATGAGCAACCTAGGCAGTATATTCAAAAGCAGAGACATTACTTTGCCAACTAAGGTCCATCTAGTCAAGGCTATGTTTTTTCCAGCAGTCATGTATGAATGTGAGAGTTAGACTATGAAGAAGGCTGAGCACTGAAGAATTGATGCTTTTGAACTGTGGTGCTGGAGATGACTCTTGAGAGTCCCTTGGACGTGAGTCTCAGTGAATTCCGGGAGTTGGTGATGAACAGGGAGGCTTGGCGTGCTGAGATTCATGGGGTCGCAAAGAGTCGGACATGACTGAGCGACTGAACTGAACTGAACTGAAGTATTTTAAAAGATGCTATTACTTAGTAAAAAGAAAGAATGAGCATTAGTTCCGGCATGCTAGTTAAAGTTGACTGAAGAAATACAAATGATAGTACCAAAAAAAGTTAGATTTTATATACTCAGATTTCTGAGGATGTAATATACCATTCAGTTGAAATTGTCCTAGTGGTTCACATTAAATTCCCAGTTGAGATTTTTTTTTTTTTTTAATTTTCAGGAAAGAAAATGAAAACATAAGCTGATAAGCTGAAAAAATTACAATAGATACCTGTGGGAATAAAGATATAAATTTGAGCTAATGGTTCTGTTTATAGAGGATGCTAACTAGTCATTAAATTATATTTGGTATATATATTCTGTATATAAATGTGCTAATATTTCCAAAGACCATATGTAAAATTTTAATATAATGATAAATAAATAAGGAGACTAATTTTAAGATTATACCATTCTAGAAAAAATGTACATGTCAATAAAAATTTGAAATGTACATCTGTATTTCAAGAAGTGACAGGGACAGGTAACCTTCTGCCTAGTCGTGAGAAGTGGGTTGATGCAAGTGAAGATTCTATCAAAAGTGACAACTTTGCAGAGTTTGGAATGGGAAAGAGAATCTCACAGAGACAGTGTTGAATTCAGGCCATTGGATGAAGAGGGAAAGAAGCATTCCAGGTCACAAAAACACCTAACAGAGGCAAAAAGATACAAAACAAAACTATGTCTTGCTGCACCATAACTAGTGGTCCTGATAGAGCACTGGAGGTACACTGAGCAGAAGATGAGGCTACAGAGGCAGTCAGTGATAGTGGCTTTGTTTTGTGTCTACCATATCACAGAACTTGGAATAGATCCTAGAGGTGAGATAATCCATGAAGGAGCACTGCAATGTATAGTGTAATTACATTTTAGATATTATTTACTTTAACTTCTTACAAAGCTAATGGAGGTGATGTAAAAAAGCTAGTGGAGGTGATGGAATTCCAGCTGAGCTATTTCAAATCCTAAAAAATGATGCTGTGAAAGTGCTCACTCAATATGCCAGCAAATTTGGAAAACTGAACAGTGATCACAAGACTGGAAAAGGTCAGTTTTCATTCCAATCCCCAAAAAACACAATGCCAAAGAATGTTCTAACCACCACACAATTGTACTTATCTCACATGCTAGCAAAGTAATGCTCAAAATTCTCCAAGCCAGGCTTCAATTGTACATGAACCATGAAATTCCAGATGTTCAAGCTGGTTTTAGAAAAGGTAGATGAACCAGAGATCAAACTGCCAACATCCGTTGTAGCATCGAAAAACAAGAGAATCCCAGAAAAGCATCTACTTCTACTTTATTGACTGTGCCTTTGATAGTGTGGGTCACAAAAAACTGTGGGAAATTCTTAAAGAGCTAGGAATACCAGACCACCTGACCTGCCTCCTGAGAAATCTGTGTGCAGATTTCTGGCACTGGACATGGAACTCAACATGGAACAACAGACTTGATGTACAGGAAAGCAGTATATTAAGGCTGTATATTGTCACCCTGCTTTTTCAACTTATATGCAGAGTACACCCTTGTGGCAGAAAGCAAAGAAGAAGTAAAAAGAGCCTCTTGATGAAAGTGAAAGAGAAGAGTGAAAAAGTTGGCTTAAAACTCAACTTTGAGAAAACTAAGATCATGGCATCTAGTTCCATCACTTCATGGAAAATAGATGGGGAAATAATGAAAAGAGTAACAGATCTTATAATTTTGTGCTCCAAAATCACTACAGATGGTGAGTGCAGCCAAGAAATTAAAAGTTGTTTGCTCCTCGGAAGAAAATTTATGACCAACCTAGACAACATATTAAAAAGTGGAGACATTACTTTGCTAACAAAGGTCCAGCTATGGTTTTTCCAGCAGTTATGTATGGATGTAAGAATTGGACTACAAAAAAAGCTGAGTGCTGAAGAATTGATGCTTTTGAATTGTGGTGTTGGAGAAGACTCTTGAAAGTCTCTTGGACAACAGGGAGATCCAACCAGTCCATTCTAAAAGAAATCATTCCTGAGTATTCATTGGAAGGACTGATGTTGAAGCTGAAACTCCAATACTTTGGCCACCTGATGCAAAAAGCTGACTCATTTGAAAAGACCCTGATGCTGGGAAAGATTGAGGGCAGGAGGAGAAGGGGATGACAGAGGATGAGATGGTTGGATCGCATCACCGACACAATGGACACGGATTTGGGTGGACTCCAGGAGTTAATGATATACAGGGAGGCCTGGCATGCTGCGGTTCATGGGGTTGCAAAGAGTCGGACACAACAGTGCAACTGAACTGAACTGATGGCAGTTCTATTTCCAGTTTTCTAAGGAATCTCCACTTATTCTACATAGTGGCTGTTCAGTTCAGTCGCTCAATCATGTCCGACTCTTTGCAACCCCATGAATTGCAGCATGCCAGGCCTCCCTGTATATCATTAACTCCCTGAGTTCACTCAGGCTCACATCCATCGAGTCCGTGATGCCATCCAGCCATCTCATCCTGAGTCATCCCCTTCTCCTCCTGCCCCCAATCTCTCCCAGCATCAGAGTCTTTTCCAATGAGGCAACTCTTTGCATGAGGTGTCCAAAGTACTGGAGCTTCAGCTTTAGCATCATTCCTTCCACATAGTGGCTGTACTAGTTTGCAATCCCACCAACAGTGTAAATGGGTTCCAGTTTCTCCGCACCCTCTCAAGCATTTATTGTTCATAGATTTTTGATAGCAGCCATTCTGACTACTTTGACCTCATTGTGGTTTTGATTTGCATTTCTCTGATAATGAGTGATGTTGAGCATCTTCTCATATGTTTGTCATCCAGCTGTATGTCTTCTTTGAAGAAATGTCTGTTTAGTTCTTTGGTCTATATTTTGATTGAGTCATTTATTTTTCTGGAATTGAGCTGCAGAAGCTGCTTATATATTTTTGAGTTTAATTGTCAGTTGCTTCATTTGCCATTATTTTCTCCCATTCTGAAGGATATATTTTCACTTTGCTTATAGTTTCCTTCATTGTGCAAAAGCTTTTAAGTTTAATTAGATTCCATTCATTTTTGCTTTTATTTTCATTACTGTGGGAGGGGGGTCATAGAGGATCCTGCTGTGATTTATGTTGGAGAGTGTTTTGCCAATGTTTTCCTCTAGAAGTTTTATAGTTTCTGGTCTTACATTTAGATCTTTAATCCATTTTGAGTTTGTTTTTGTGTGTGGTGTTAGAAAGTGTTCTAGTTTCATTCTTTTACAAGTGGTTGACAAATTTTCCCGGCACCACTTGTTAAAGAGATTGTCTTTTCTTTATTGTATATTCTTGCTTCCTTTGTCAAAGATAAGATGTCCATAGGTGTATGGATTTTTCTCTGGACTTTCTATTTTGTTCCATTGATCTATTTTCTGTCTTTGTGCCAGTGCTACACCGTCTTGATGACTGTAGCTTTGCAGTATTGCCTGAATTTAGGCAGGTTGATTCCTCCAGTTCCATTCTTCTTTCTCAAGATTGCTTTGGCTATTCGAGGTTTTTTGTATTTCCATACAAATTGGGAAATTATTTGTTTTAGTTTTCTGAAAAATACTGTTAGTAGCTTGATAGGGATTACATTGAATCTATAGATTGCTTTTGGTAGAACACTCATTTTCACTATATTAATTCTTCTGACCCATGAACATGATATATCTCCATCTGTTTGTGTCATCTTTGGTTTCTTTCATCAGAGTTTTATAGTTTTCCATATATAGGTCTTTTGTTTCTTTGTTTGCTTTTATGTAAATATCTAAAGACTACTTTATAGGAATGTAGTTGCTGGATTAAAGTGTTTGATATATTAGATTTTGATCAGTGTTACCATTTAAGTCTCCAATGGCACCCCACTCCAGTACTCCTGACTGGAAAATCCCATGGATGGAGGAGCCCAGTAGGCTGCAGTCCATGGGGTCGCTAACAGTCGGACACAACTGAGCGACTTCACTTTGACTTTTCACTTTCATGCATTGGAGAAGGAAATGGCAACCCACTCCAGTGTTTTTGCCTGGAGAATCCCAGGGACGGGGGAGCCTGGTGGGCTGCTGTCTATGGGATCGCACAGAGTCGGACACGACTGAAGCGACTTAGCGGCAGTAGCAGCAGCATACATTAAGTCAATTTACACTTCTACCAGTGGCATGTGAGAAAGATCAGTCCTCCAAACTTATTTATACTAAATGTTATCAAACATTTCATCTAAGCAAATGTAATAGATAAATGTAGAATTCTATAGACTTGCCTATCTGCAATCATCTGACTACCTTTTGTGTATTAATCAGTCATTTTTTTTCTCCTGTGTACTCCCTATTCACACTTCATTTATTGTTTGTTATTATTATCTTATGTATATTCTGATTATGTGCATAGCGATTACAATACTTGTCCTCTCAAATAAATTATAATATTTGTCTGTCTCTAATTTTAACTTCATTATTTGACTTTCAAAATTTATAAATGGTTTTAATTTTTGATGAATCTATCCTGTGAATCTTTTACTTTATAGAGATTTCCATAGATCCTAAATTTTATTTTTTAGAATTTTCCTTGTACTTTGTAGAAATTTTTTAATCAGTTTGGTTTACAACTGTGGCTATTCTACAAACTTTTAATATTTCCCTCTGCTCATAGCTTACTACAAAGACTTTATATGAATTAATGCAAAGAGAACAAAAAAAGGAAGCTGTCATTTAAATAATTTTTGAACGCCTGAAGTCAGCTAAAGTAGGACAACTGACTTAACAGAGAAAAATCCAAAGTAATATTCTCTTGGATTCCCTGGTAAATCAGTGGTAAAGAATCCACCTGCCACCCCAGGAAATTGGGTAAATTCCTGATCCAGGAAGATCCCACATGCTGCAGAGGTTCATAACTATTAAGCCTTCCCATCCTAAAGAGATCAATCCTGGGTGTTCATTGGAAGGACTGATGCTGAAGCTGAAACTCCAATACTTGGGCCACCTGATGCAAAGAGCTGACTGATTGGAAAAGAGCCTGATGCTGGGAAAGATTGAGGGCAGGAGGAGAAGGGGACGACAGAGAATGAGATGGCTGGATGGCGTCACCGACTCGATGGACATGGGTTTGGGTGGACTCCAGGAGTTGGAGATGGACAGGGAGGACTGGCATGCTATGGTTCAGGGGTGGCAGAGAGTTGGAACAACTGAGTGATGGAACTAAACTGAACTGTACTCTGAAGCTTAGGAGGCGCAACTAATACTGAACTCATGTGCCCTAGAGCCCATGCTCTGCAACAAGAGAAGCCACTGCAGTAAGAAGGCTGTGCACATCAGCTAGAAAGTAGCCTTCATGCTGCAACTGGAGAGAAGCCAGGCAGCACCGAAGACCTCGTACAGGCATAAATAAGTTAATAAAAATATTTTAAAATAAACAAACTCTTGGAGATGGAGGACTCCTAAAGACTTGAGGACAAGAAAGATTACATACCACAGACTGGGTACACAAGTCAGTTCAGGTCAGTCACTCAGTCGTGTCCAACTCTTGTGACTCCATGGACTGCAGCAAGCCAGGCCTCCCTGTCCATCACTAACTCCCAGAGTTTATTCAAACCCATGTCCATTGAGTTGGTGATGCCATCCAACTATCTTATCCTCTGTTGTCCTCTTTTCCTCCCACCTTCAATCTTTCCCAGCATCAGGGTCTTTTCAAATGAGTCAGTTTTTTACATCAGGTGGTGAAAGTATTGGAGTTTCAGCTTCAGCTGGATATTCAGGACTGATTTCCTTTATGATATCCTTGCACTCCAAGGGACTTTCAAGAGTCTTCTCCAACACCACAGTTCAAAAGCATCAATTCTTCAGCACTCAGCTTTCTTTTGTAGTCCAACTCTCACATCCATATATGATTGCTGGAACAACCATAACTTTGACTAGACTGACTTTTGTTGGCAAAATAATGTCTCTGCTTTTTAATATGCTGTCTAGGTTGGTCATAACTTTTCTTCAAAGTGTCTTTTAATTTCCTGGCTATAGTCATCATCTGCTCTATACAGTCAGCAAAAACAAGACTAGGAGCTAACGGTAGCTCAGATCATAAATTCCTTATTTCTAAATTCAGACATAAACTGAAGAAAGTAGAGAAAACTACTAGACCATTTAAGTATGACCCAAATAAAATCCCTTATGATTATACAGTGGAAGGGACAAATAGATTCAAGGGATTAGATCTGTTAGACCGACTGCCTGAAAAACTTCAGAAAGAGGTTTGTGACATTTGTACAGGAGGTAGGGATCAAGATCATCCCCAAGAAACAGAAATGGGAAAAGTCAAAATGATTTTATGAGGAGGACTTACAAATTGCTGTGAAAAGAAGAGAAGCAAAAGGCAAAGGATAAAAGGAAAAATATACTCATTTGAATGAAGAGTTCCAAAGAATAGCAAGGAGAGATAAGAAAGCCTTCCTCAGTGATCAACACAAAGAAATAGAAGAAAACAATAGAATGGGAAAGACTGGAGATCTCTTCAAGAAAATTAGAGATACCAAGGATACATTTCATGCAAAGATGGGCAAAATAAAGGACAGAAATGGTATGGACCTAACAGAAGCAGAAGATGTTAAGAAGAGGTGGCAAGAATCCACAGAAAAACTATATGAAAAAGATCTTCATGACTGGCTACTGCTGCTGCTGCTGCTGCTGCTAAGTCACTTCAGTCGTATTTGACTCTGTGTGACCCCATAGATGGCAACCCGCCAGGCTTCCCCATCCCTGGGATCCTCCAGGCAAGAACACTGGAGTAGGTTGCCATTTCCATCTCCAATGAATGAAAGTGAAAAGTGAAAGTAAAGTCACTCAGTCATGTCCTACTCTTCCCGACCCCATGGACTGCACCCTATCAGGCTCCTCCATCCATGGGATTTTCCAGGCAAGAGTACTGGAGTAGGGTGCCATCACCTTCTCCTTCACGACTGGCTACAAGAGCTCAAACTAAAATATACTCATAGTCTTAACTCCCAAAAATAAGTCACGAGGAAAAATAAGTTTATTATCAAGGGAGTCTGAATTGGAAATGCTCTAAACTCAGGTGTTTCCAGACCAGCAATGAAAAAGGTGATCCTGAAAGCTCAAAGTATATGGTGGGTATGGGAAAGTCTAAATGCTGATGTCTGCCAGGCTTCCTGCCATCATCTGGGGACCACACAAATCCCCACACAAGACATTAGGAGACACTCCTGTGGAATATTAGATTGCTCCTGAAAATAACCTCTTGATGAAAGTCAAAGTGGCAAGTGAAAAAGTTGGCTTAAAGCTCAACATTCAGAAAATGAAGATCATGGCATCCGGTCCCAACACTTCATGGGAAATAGATGGGGAAACAGTGGAAACAGTGTCTGACTTTATTTTGAGGGGCTCCAAAATCACTGCAGATGATGACTGCAGCCATGAAATTAAAAGATGCTTACTCCTTGGAAGGAAAGTATGACCAACCTAGATAGCATATTCAAAAGCAGAGACATTACTTTGCCAACTAAGGCCCATCTAGTCAAGGCTATGGTTTTTCCTGTGGTCATGTATGGATGTGAGAGTTGGATTGTGAAGAAAGCTGAGCGCCGAAGAATTGATGATTTTGAAGTGTGGTGTTGGAGAAGACTGCAAAGAGATCCAACCAGTCCATTCTGAAGGAGATCAACCCTGGGCTTCTTTGGAAGGAATGATGCTCAAGCTGAAACTCCAGTACTTTGGCCACCTCATGCGAAGAGTTGACTCACTGGAAACGACTTTGATGTTGGGAGGGATTGGGGGCAGGAGAAGAAGGGGATGACAGAGGATGAGATGGCTGGATGGCATCACTGACTCGATGGACATGAGTCTGATTGAACTTCAGGAGCTGGTGATGGACAGGGAGGCCTGGCATGCTGAGATTCATGGGGTCACAAAGAGTCAGACACAACTGAGTGACTGAACTGAACTGAATACAAATATTTGGGGTTTCTTTAGTGAAAAGCTAATTTTAACGTGGGTATTCTACATGATATCCACAGTCAGAGGTCTGATTAAACATTTGGTTCTCCCCAAAATGTTAAGACTAACATAATATGTTAAGAGAAAGAAAAAAAAAGAGGTATTTTGTAGATGGAAATGAATCTGTGGTTTATAGATGTAAATATAAGAGAGAAGTCTCTTTTACCTTAAGAGAAACCAGATTGTTAAGTGTCTTTATTTGACAAACAGAAAACAGCTACAAAAAGTAGTACCAATGAATTGATGCTTTCGAATTGGGGTGCTGGATAAGACTCTCGAGAGTCCCTTGGATAGCAAGGATACCAAATCGGTCAATCCTAAAGGAAATCAACTCTGAATACTCTTTGGAAGGACTGATGTTGAATCAGAAGCTCCAATACTTTAGCCATCTGATGAGAAGAGCTGACTCATTGGAAAAAACCTTTCCATGGGTTCATGACACTCCCTGCCCAGTCACCTAACGAGGACATTGGTCCAATTTACCCCTTTTCTTTTCTTCTGAATCACACCCATCAGCATGCAAACTTTGTGTAATTTCACCATCCCAAATAAATATTTAAAACAAAGCATGAAATAATGAGAAAACGAACAAGAGTTTGTTTAACCCCACATCCCTTTCTATTTACTATCCCAACTCTCTTCATTATTGCAAAACAATTTGACCCTAATTATCTGTCCATCCTCACTGACTCCATATGTTAGATTCTCTTTTAAACCTTCCCCAACAATTCTGTTGCTTTAATCACTCTACTAAAGTGTACTTAGACGAGATCACCACTGACAACTCTGTTTCCATGTCCACTAGTCAATTCTCAGTCTTCATCTGGTTTGACTTAACAGCAGTGATCACTCTCACTTTCCTGAAATGTTGTTTTCAGATAGCTTCTTAAGGACATGGCACTCTTCTGATTATCCTACTTCCGCAATTATTACTCACTTTGCTTATCTTCCAAGCTCTACATTCTGGCATAGCCAGAGCTCTGTCTTTAAATCTCTTCTCTATTTCTGCCCACTCCCGTGTGATTTCATCTGCTAAATTGATTTAAAAGTAGTATACACCCCAATAGTTCTCAAATGGCATACCCTTCCTTCACAGACCTTTCTGAATTTATGAATCAAATTAATTGCCAAAATTACCTGTACTTTTAAGAAGTCTCTCTAATTTAATCCTCATTGTTAGCTCTTATCATGCATTGTTTGACTCTCTCAAGCCTGTTTCGTCTGTAATTTTTTTTTTGTCCCTCCAAGTTTTCCATTGTTTAAACTATTGCTTAAATGTTACAGTCATCTTTTGTCCTTCTATTTACCTAATAGCTTTCATCCTTTTTTTTTTTTTTTTTTTTTTTTTTTTTTAGTAAATCTTATTGGTTGTTAGTGAAATATTCACAGTGGATACAATTATCATACACCCAAGGCTGTTTTCCCAGTCCAAGTAATCACAGTCTTTCACCCAGAAAAACGTGGCAGTCTACTAAATGAACTTTTTGCTTTTAGTTTCTTTCCCTGGTAGCTAAGCTGGTGAAAAATCCACCTTCAATGCAGGAGACCGCTGTTCAATTCCTGGGTCAGAAAGATCCACTGGAGAAGGGATAGGCTACCCACTCCTGTATTCTGAGCTTCCCTGCTGTCTCAGCTGGTAAAGAATCCACCCTCAATGCTGGGCACCTGGATTCGATTCCTGCATTGGGAAGATCCCCTGGAGAGGGGAACAGCTATCCACTCCAGTATTCCGGCCTGGAGAATTCTATGGACTGTACAAGCCATGGGGTCACAAAGAGTCAAGCACGACTGAGTGACTTTCAGTTCACTTCACTTCACTCTAAATATAGCAACCTGAGTGGACTGATCATGCTGTTTCACAAAGTACATATATATGTATATAAAAATAACAAGTTGTATACCTTAAACATACAATTTTAATTAATCAATTATACTTCAGGAAAGCTAGGGGAAATATCTCTTGATTCAAGCCACTTCTCTTTCCAATTATATAAATGACTTTATATCTCAGTCAAAGTGAAAGCCAATGCTTCCCATCATGGCTTAGCCATCTATAACCTTCTCTCCCCATTGTTTCACCCTTTCCCTTAGTCAGTACATGGTTTCAGGCTAGTCCTTAAACACATCAAATCCCTGTGAACACGAGGGCCTTTACACATGCAATTTGTTTCACCTAGAAATAATGTTCTCCTGATTTTTCTAGTTCTCCCTTCCCTGGATTCTGCAAAGCATCAAATGACTAACTAAATGCCTTTTATGATTTTTTTGTTTCCAAATATCAATGATCCTCAAATTTTGTCTATAGAGGAAAAAGAAAGCTTGTAGGTATAGAAAATTTAAAAAATGAGTAAGTCCACACCAAACACATAGTCTCATTTTATAAGAAATGGTTATTTCACTGTGCAAATGTTTCAAAGTTTTCTCATGAGTAAAGCCTTTGCAAACTATTCTTTCCCAAAAATTCCATCTCTTTTCCTTTATTTTTCTTCTATCTGAGAAAATCATTAAATGCATTGTGTTTTCCATACAACTGTCCTTCAGGTATGTGTGAGAAATTATTATTGTCCCCACTTTATCTTCTCTTCTGCAAAATAAATACCCTGTTTTTGACTGTTTTCTATTTCTATAAGCTTAGAAATAAAATATGTTGTCATATTTGACTTTTTCTCCCATCACTTCGAAACAGAAACAGTATTTTCAGCTTTCGATCTTCAAATTCATTTTGCAATCTGGTTAACTTTTGTCTGAATTTGTGCAGTAAAATCAAGTTGGAATTTTATACAATATTCCAATTTTCTTGAATTTAAATGCACTATTTATCATATTTTTCTATCCTTTGAGCTTTCAGTGCATTTTTGCAAGGGAAGATTAAAGCAGGTTTGAGTTCAATCATACTACCTTCTAACTTTATTTATGCTGCATTGTTGAAAATTTTTTCCAAACAGACCTGTCGCTCTTATTTTATATTAATCAGAACTAAGAAATAAAAACAGCCAAATTAAACTTATGTGGCTTATGTTTTTAATATTTTATAACTTCAGTCATTGTCTCTTTGGTTTTAATCCAGGGACTGGCACTTTTTATCTATACCTCATTCCATGAATAAAATTCCTCTCATAATTTTCAGGGATACATCTGCATTTTATGTGTGCTTTGGCCAATTTTTCCTGGGATAATTTGTTACTATATGGCTCAGATTTCTTTCTTCAGTCCCTTTGCTATCCTTTAGTTGATCTTCCACATGAGAATCTCATTTACTGTTACAGTACAAATATCAGGGCCTTTGATATGGATCTGGGTTCAGTCCCCTGCTCTGATGTATATAATCTTGGACAATCTCCATGATCATTGTAAATTTTATATTCCTAACCTGCAAATGATTATGCAGATTTTTGGTGGTGGTGATGGTTTAGTCACTACATCATGTCCAACTCTCATGATGCATGAGCCGATGGACTGTAGCCCACCAGGCTCCTCTGTCTATGGGATTTCCCAGGCAGGAATACCGGACTGAGTTGCCATTTCCTTCTCCAGGGGATCTTCCCAACCTAGAAGTTGAATTCACATCTCCTGCATTGCAGACAGATTCTTTACCACTGAGCCACGAGATTTTTAGTGTTTTGCTTATGCAAATATTTTAAAAATCTTTTGTACCAACTAGATGTTCAATAAACAGATAGTGAGCATGATGATAGTCATGAGATTATTTATAGTTTTAAGTCTTTATAATAAAGCACAGGTGAATTATGTCTTAATTACCTCTGCTTATTTATATTGCATTTTTTTTTCCTGTATTTTGCTACTGAGAACTTCAAAGTGGCTGTCTTATTCCGTTCAGGTTGCCATAACAAACTTCCATAAACTAGGTGGTTTAAACCACAGAAACTTTTCCTCATAGTTCAAGAGCCTGGAAAGTCCAAGATCAAGTCCAGCCAACCCAGTGTCTGTTAAGAGCCTGTTTCTTGGTTTGCACATGTCTGTCTTCTCTAGCGTCCTCATGTGGTCAGGGGCGGAAACTCCTGTTTCTTCTCATAAGGGCTCCAATTCCATTTGTGAGGGAGCCTCCTTCATAACTTAATTACCTCCAAAGGGCCCCACCTCCAATACCATTACATTGGGAATGGAGATTTGGGTTTAGACATATGAACTTGGGAGGGGGCATGAATATTCAGTCCAGAACACTGCCATAATGATCTTTCATCATTCCTGGTATTTATTCTCATCAACATAAATCAGATTCAAATTAACAGTTTCCCTATTCCCTTATTCTGATAGGTGAATTAGCCAACAGTGTTAGTTGAAATGAAACAGATTTCCAATAAATTTACAAAATTTTTAAATCCTTTCACTACCACAGGTCTAGCTTCTATGTGGATATTGCATTTATTTTAGAGAAGTGTTCCTTCATTAAAGCTGTCTTTTAAATATCTTCCACAAAATACTGCTTCTGTTTGATTATATCATCAAAACATAAGCAAAACAAATTATTTCTTTTGGAAAAATGAACAATTGGCACTTTTCATGAGTCCCTCACCTGTGTAATAAGAAAAAAGAAAAAAAATCTGTCATCATATTTAGAGATGTAAGTGGAAAACTTTAAAACATGAAACAAAAGGAAGGAAAAATACCACCTATGCCCCCACTATTTTGCAGTTCTCCAACTAGAATTTCAGAGTTGACTAGAAATGTCTAGTTCTTTTAGCTCTATAGTTTGTCTAGTACAGTGTAAGCAGACACAGCTTTTATTCTTGTCAAAGGTGTTATCTTAAACATGGCAGGTGAACCCAAGGGTGAGATAAGAAGTAGGCTGTGTGATCTATTAGATGTGGTTCCAGGATCCTCTTTTTCACACACTAGACCCCACTGATTTCTGCTTGAAATTTTATTGGATTTTTATACCATGACCATTAGCTACTCGCTAATGCACATTTGCATTCATCTCACATGCATAGTTGCACACATCTCACATGCAAGTAAAGTAATGCTCAAAATTCTCCAAGCCAGGCTTCAGCAATATATGAACCATGAACTTCCAGATGTTCAAGCTGGTTTTAGAAAAGGCAGAGGAACCAGAGATCAAATTGCCAACATCCGCTGGATCATAGCAAAAGCAAAAGAGTTCCAGAAAAACGTCTATTTCTGCTTTATTGACTATGCCAAAGCCTTTGACCTGACCTGCCTCTTGAGAAACCTATATGCAGGTCAGGAAGCAACAATTAGAACTGGATATAGACCAACAGACTGGTTCCAAATAGAAAAAGGAGCACGTCAAGGCTGTATAATGTCCCCCTGCTTATTTAACTTCTATACAGAGTACATCATGAGAAACGCTGGGCTGGAAGAAGCACAAGCTGGAATCAAGACTGCCAGGAGAAATATGAGTTACCTCGGATATGCAGATGACACCACCCTTATGGCAGAAAGTGAAGAGGAACTAAAAAACCTCTTGATGAAAGTGAAAGAGGAGAGTGAAAAAGATGGCTTAAAGCTCAACATTGAGAAAACGAAGATCATGGCATCTGGTCCCATCACTTCATGGGAAATAGATGGGGAAACAGTGGAAACAGTGTCAGACTTTATTTTTGGGGCGCTCCAAAATCACTGCAGATGGTGATTGCAGCCATGAAAAACATGCTTACTCCTTGGAAGGAAAGTTATGACCAACCTAGATAGCATATTCAAAATCAGACACATTTCTTTACCAACAAAGGTTCATCTAGTCAAGGCTATGGTTTTTCCTGTGGTCATGTATGGATGTGAGAGTTGGACTGTGAAGAAAGCTGAGTGCCAAAAAATTGATGCTTTTGAACTGTGGTGTTGGAGAAGACTCTTAAGAGTCCCTTGGACTGCAAGGAGATCCAACCAGTCCATTCTGAAGATCTGTCCTTGGTGTTCTTTGGAAGAAATGATGCTAAAGCTGAAGCTCCAGTACTTTGGCCACCTCATGCGAAGAGCTGACTCATTGGAAAAGACTCTGATGCTGGGAGGGATTGGGGGCAGGAGGAGAAGGGGATGACCGAGAATGAGATGGCTGGATGGCATCACTGACTCGATGGACGTGAGTTGGTGATGGACAGGGAGTCCTGGCGTGCTGCAATTCATGGGGTCACAAAGAGTCGCACATGACTGAGCGACTGAACTGAACTGAATGCACATTCTTCCAGAAATGTTTGTACTTGAATCTTGCCTGTCATGATAAATCACTTGGGTAGAATATATCAGGAAAGTATTAAGATAACCTATTTTTGCCTTTTTTTCTCCAGATACTTTCTGTAGAAGGTGAGTAAACTTGCTTTCTCAATTAACCTTACATTTGTTATTTGTAAAGTGACATAGTTTTACTATGTATCACTTAGATTTCCTGCAAAAATCAACTAAGTCAATTTTATAAAAATGTTTTACCTATTATAGATTGAATTACATGTGATTTTTGAGGGGAACAGAAAACCTACCATGCCATTTTAGAAAGGTTTTGATCATTGCATTTAAATATACTTGCCCTAAAGGATGGGTTTTGCTACATACTGGCTGTGAAATCTTATACAACCAATTCTCCCTTTCCAAACCTCATTTTCCTCACCTGAAAAGTGTCATCTATATGTAAGGGAATATTATAATAATTACTTTTGAAAAATATATATTATTGACCTAATATAAGGACCTGTCCCTTATGGTGATGAAAAGTGCTAATTATTTGCTTGGTTTTCTTCCTTTCCTGTGCAGGTCTTTAGAGAAAGTTTTCTTGAGGAAAGGGAGCAATAGCTGAATCTGAATATCTGAGAACAAAAATCGTCAGGATAGACTGAGTCTACAGTGAATAATAATAAGTAACACATAAGGGTTTACTATATGCTTGGCAATTTTTTAAGCCCTTAACATACATTAACTCATTTGATCCTTACAACAATCCTAGGAGGTAGATGCCATTATCAACTCTAGTTTATACATGAGGAAGATGAGGTACAGATAATTTAAGTATGTTCCTAGTTTTACAAAACTGGGAAGTGATGGAGCTGAAATCCGAACCATTCTGAATACAGAACGGTTCCTAACTTGCACTCTGGGTTACTACACAAAGATAGATCACTACCAAAAGGACCCAGACCTCAGTTTCACTCTCCTTAATTGAAAGTCTTCTCTGAAACTAGTACATCAACAGAAAGATAGACAAAATTGGGATAGTGGCCATTCCACACCCCTAAAATTGCCATGCATTGATCTTTCTATGCCAGAGAGAAATCACTGTGCCTGAAATTTGTTTCTCTGTTTCCAGCTCAGCAGTTTTACTTTGAATCCTCTCTATTTTGGCAGGTAGACAAGGTCATAAAATGCACAATTGCCTGAAGTTTCTTAAGCTAGCCTCCTGACCATGGAGTCAGTGACATTTGCAGCTTTTTAATTATATACATATGCCCCTTTCATCTTACACAGTGTTGAGCAATAAATCCAAAAGCACATTCTTTCCTCTGGAGGCTATTTGGAACACAAAGCATTTGTATTATGTGTTAATCAGCACATCAATATTTTGGTGGGGTATGTATGGACACGAGATACAGGAGTTCGCTTACTCCATTATAATGAATATATAGTCCTGAGGAACTCACAGAAGGGTTAGAAAATGTTTGCTATTATACTGTTTTAGGAAAATGTATTTCCTGAGTATTTAGAAGTGCTAACTATTGGGGAACCAAAGTGGATTTAAAGGAAGCACATAGCATGACATAAAGTTACATCAAAATAAGTTTTAAGAATATAATCAGGAGACACGGAAGCCAAGAAACAAGAAAGATGAGGAGGACATTACTTGCAAATGATTGCTTCTTGGCAGGATTTCGATTTAGGCTCTGGGAGAGAAACAGATTAAACAGAAATTCAATTTTCACTTTATGCTTAGACCACAACCAGCAAATGGAATTTAAGGAGCAGATTTGCATGCCTGACATCATAATCTGAGAAGCCTAATAGTTGTGCACTTGGGTATCGATCTTTCCTTGTGGTTCCCTTTTTTGGTACAATCTCTGACATCTCCTTAAAGATGTTCTTGCTTAAGAAACTATCTTCAGATAAATAAGGTAAAGTATCTGAGAATTTTGAGTTCATTTCATAAATTCTAAATTTATCTATGTTCAAAGAAATTTCTGGGTACGTAACTTATGGCAGAAAGTGAAGATTAACTAAAAAGTCTCTTGATGAACGTGAAAGAGGAGAGTGAAAAAGTTGGCTTAAACCTCAACATTCAGAAAACGAAGATCATGGTATCTGGTCCCATCACTTCATGGGAAATAGATGGGGAAACAGTGGAAACAGTGTCAGACTTTAATTTAAATTTAAATTAATTTAAATTAAATTACTTTGTTTTAAATGCAGAACGTTTATTTCAAGCCAGACTGTGTTTAATTAGCTTAGTGAGAAACTATGTGTAAAGTACTAGGCAAAAATTTCAATTCATAGTATGTGCTCAATAAATACACCAGTGTTTTTAATTCGAACTGGTTTGCACTCAGATTGATTGTTCATCTGTTATTCTGTTTGGTTTTGTTTTTACTTAAACTTTATATTTTACTAACTTATTTAACAGTGCTTATGAAAACTTATCTAGACTCTGTGATAGAAACTAAAGACTGATGTGGCTTAGTGATACCCCATCCAACACAAAAAGTTTGAAGTCTAGTTGAGGACATAAGCTTAAATAAATGAAAAAATATAACAGATCCAGGCAGTATGGAGTAAATTCCAAGTGACTGCAAGTAATAAAAGCTCTAAATGTGGAAAGAAGGGAAAATCAAGGGTGTTATGAGCAAGGGAGTTTTATGAAGGTTCATCATTAATTGAATCTTATAGGGGGCTGGGCATTTGCATTGGTATATAGAAAGTATTATTTTATAATCAACATATTTTTCTTGTTTTTCAGTCCCCAAGTTGTCCCTGGCTTCTCTGTACCTCATCATTTCCTGGGGTTTGACCAAGTTCACGTCCAATGAATCAGTGATGCCATCCTCTGTCACACTCTTCTCCTTTTGCCTTCAATCTTTCCCAGAATCAGGGACTTTTCTAATGAGTCAGCTAATCACACCAGGTGACCAATTATTTGAGCTTAAGCTACAGCATCAGTCTTTCCGAAGAGTATTCAGGGTTGACTTCCTTTAAAATTGACTGATTTGATCTCCTAACTTTCCAAGGGATTCACAAGAGTCTTCTCCAGCACCGCATTTCAAAAGCATCAATTCTTTGGTGCTCTGCCTTCTTTATTGTCCAGCTGTCACATCCATACGTGACTGCAGGAAAGACCATAGCCTTGACTATATGCTTTGGTGGCAAGGTGATATCTTTGCTTTTTTTGTTTTTGTTTTTTAAACAGTTAGTTATTTTTAGTTGATTGATGATTGCTTTATAATATTAGTTTGATTTGTCATACATCAACATGGAGTAACCATAGGTGTACCTATGTCCCCGCCCTCTTGAATCTCCCTCCCACCTCCTACCCATTCCCACCTCTCTAGGCTATTACAGAGCCCCAGTTTGAGTTCCCTGAATCATGCAGCAAATTCCCATTATCTGTCTATTTACATATTTTGGAGCATATGCATTCATGCTTCTCTCTCCATTCATCTCACCCTCTCCTTCTTGTTCCCCACCCTTGTCCCTTAATCTGTTCTCTATTTCTGCATCTCCATTGCTATGTGAACAGATTCGTCAGTACCATCCCTCTTGATTCCATATATATGCTTTAAAAAACAATATTTGTTTTCTCTTTTTTACTTATTTCACTGTTTAAAAGGCTCTAGGTTCATCCACTTCATTAAAACTGACTCAAAAATGTTCCTTTTATGGCTGAATTCCATATAGTCTTTAATTGTTCCTTAGCCATGTTTTGAGAAGGGTCGTGGAGATATTCAGCTCCATTTCAGTTTGGGCTTCCAGTCTTAGTGTACACAGCAGAGCTACGTTCTGGATGAGACCTCTGGCATTTGCGAGCATGGTGGCCCACAGTGGGCTCGAAACCCTCCTCTGACTAGCAGGCACAGGCATGTTTTGACTTCAGACTTGGCTCTGTGACCAGCTGGCAGGGGCTTTGTCTCCTCAGGACCATCAGGGCTCAGGCTTCTGGATAATGGGGCTGGGTCCATGGTGAGAGGAGCACAGTTGCCTTAGTACCCACCACCAGTGAGGTGCTGCAAGAGGGAAAAATGAGGACAAAGTAGATGTTTCCTGTGTCCTACTGAGTGCTGACTGGAGGTCCATCTCAGAGGACTCAGGAGGGAAAGAGCTCCATGTGGAAAATTGTGGGGTTTTAGTTAGATTTCTGTATGATTTAGAGGATGACAGGTGATGTTCTTTAGTGTAGGGTGGCCTGTCAACATTTTTCCTGTCACTGTTTCTTGAGAGGACTGTCCTTTATTCTTTGCATTTTTGGGGGTTGATTTTCATGAACTAACTGGCCACATACATGTGGGTTTATTCCTGGGCTCTCTATTCTATTCCTGTAGTCTGTGTGTTTGTGTTTGTGCCAGTTCCTTACTGCTGTGGTTACTACAGCTCCATGATGTAGTTTGAAGTCAAAGAGGAAAATGCCTCTAGGTGTGTTTTTCTTTCTCAGAGTTTTTTGTCTATTCAAGGTCCTTAGTTTGCTGAAAGCTAATATTAGGAATATTTATATTTCTATGAAAAATTCCATTGTATATTATGTTGTGATTGTAGTCAGTGCATTTGCTGATGGCTTTCGTTGGAATGGACATTCTAATTATTCATTGTTCCAGTGCTTGAGCATGGAATATGTTTCTGTTTATTTGTGTTTTATCTGGTTTCTTTATCAATGCTTTCTAGTTTTCTGACTATTGATCTTTTATATCCTTAGTTAAGTTTGTTGCTAGATGTTTTACTCTTTTTGATGCAATTATAAATGGGATTTTCTTAATTTTTGTTTCTGATTATTATTAGTGTATGGATACACCACTGATATCAAATTATTCAACCTTACTGAATGTATTCTAAAAACTTTTTGAGAGTATATATGGAAAATTTTATTTGTAAAATCTGTTTCTCCTGCAGTAGCTCATCCAGAGGACCTAAGACATGATGGCTACTAATATGTCCTTCCCACAGTACTTCTTCACAATGTAGTACTTCTTCACAATGTAGACTCCTACAAGGCCAGTGAGCATCACAACTTCCCTTGAACTTGCTTTTTAACACACTGTCTAGGTCTGTCATAGCTTTCCTGATAAGAGGGAATCCTCTTCTAATTTCATGGCCGCAGTCACCATCCAGAGTGATTTTAGCACCCAAGAAGAGGAAATTAGTCACTGCTTCCACATTTTCCTCTTCTATTTGCCATGAATTTATGGGACTGGGTGCCATGATCTTGGATTCTTTTTTTTTTTTTTTTTTAGATAATTGAGTTTTCAGCTTTTTTTTACACTCTCATCCTTCACCCTATACATATTAGGTATATTTATAAATAAAGATGAGGATAACTCAGATCTTTGAAGGTATTTAAAAAGTTTAAAAATGGTGTGTATAACAAGGCATTTTGACCATTCTGGATCAGAAACTTTCTTTTCAAATTAATGGAACCAAAATATTTCAAAACAAGAATAGTTATTACATCATCTTTAATGTTAGAACTTATGACCTTGATCATCTTGGTACTGGAAACTTCATTTGAGAGTAGAAAATGATATAACAAAAAGAGGATTTGGCAGGATTATTCAAGAAGTTATGTATGTGAATATGCTATAACAAATATGATGCAAAGAAAATATAGTTATAAGGCAATTCACTGCTATAAAACATTTCAAAGATTAGCTAATTAGAATCTAGAGTTTTGTAGAGGTTAAGTAGAAGATCTCTGTGTGTGCACATGTGTGCATGTGTATGTGTGTTAACAGAAAAAAACATTGTTTGCATCAGGCTACGCATGTATTTTTCCTTACAAAGAAAGAGCTTTGAACAAGACAGTATGTATAGTATCTGACAACTTTTGAATGCTATACTTTTATGTCTACACAAAGGAAAAGTACTCAGTGATGTTACATAGCAAATATTTCACAAAACATCAGAATCTTAAATTTCATTTGAATAAATGTTTTGGAAGAGTTTTTGTGTTTGTTTCAGTGAAGAAGTAAGAGGACATTTAGAGTCTCAGGGACTGATTTTTCAAAGGTTTGGGGCCATTGAATATTATACTATGAATTCCATTTTTAAGTGTAGATATTCTTTCTTTGAGGGCTTCCCAGGTGGTTCAGTGGCAAAGTATTTGCCTGCCAATGCAGGAGACTCAGGAGACATGAGTTTGATCCTTGGTTTGAGAAGATCCTTGTGAGCAGGAAATAGTAACCCACTCCAGTATTCTTGCTAGAAAAATTCCATGGACAGAGGAGCCTGGCAGGCAACAGTCCATGGGGTCATGAAGAGTTGGCCATGACAGCATGCACATGTGCTCATTCTTTCCTTCAAGATTTTGGTTGCATTTCACTGTGAAAGTTGAGCATTAACATATATTTATTTTTCTCTTTATATGATGTATCATACCTTCTTTAGCACTAAGGATTGAATCACTATTGATGCCTTAATATTCTTGCTTCTCCATAGGGTGGATAGAAAAGTTCCAAGAATGGAGATAATGCATTTATGATGGGGTAGGATTATTGAGACACCAGAAAACTCATAGGAGCAGAATAATAAATTTATAATATGGGAAAAAAGAATGCAATACCTAAGAAAAACTAAAATCTGCCATAGAAATAATAATATTGTGGGAATTTCATTCATTTAATATATTATGATAAAATAAGTAATAATGTTAAGCTTTGAGATATATAAAATGCTAGATAGCACAGTGAAGTATTTGGCCATTTGTACAGCTCATGTCAGAACCGAAAAACTTAACAAGTTCAACATATTTGCTTTTCAGCAATTAAATAGACTAGAATATAGTCAATAAGGAGAAGGCAATGGCAACCCACTCCAGAACTCTTGCCTGGGAAATCTCATGGATGGAGGAGCCTGGTAGACTACAGTCCATAGGATCGTGAAGAGTCAGACACAACTAAGCAACTTTACTTTCACTTTTCACTTTCATGCACTGGAGAAGGAAATGACAACCCATTCCAGTATTCTTGTCTGGAGAATCCCAGGGACAGGAGCCTGGTGGGCTGCCATCTGTGGGGTCTCACAGAGTCGGACACGACTGATGTGACTTAGCAGCAGCCCCAGTATAGTCAATAAAACCTGTGATGTCATTGACAGTAAAAACATCTATTTAAAATTCCCAGTACAATCTTTAAAATGTGTTCAAATTAAACTAAAAATTATAAGCTTCACAGTTCAACAGTAAAATCATTCATGCTTTAAAAAAATCATTGGTTGTCATATAGCTGAATTGGAACATAAGTAATATATATTTTTGAATCAATAAAAGTAGGTTGAGAGTAAGAGACCTGAGATCTGAGGTCAAGAGGGAGAAATATAAGATTTACAATCATCATTTGTAAATAGGTCTTGTCAAGTCAATGGCTTAAACCATGATAATCAAGCTTCTGTTACCTGATTTGGGGAGTGCTGAAGAAGACCCTCCCTTGTAGGCCTCTCAGGTCTTGGTAAGGACACAAAGAAGGATCTGAGGTTTTATTTGTGGCAAAAGCAAGTTTATTAATAATAGAAAGAACAACTCAAGGGAGAGGTGGGCCAAGCCAAGAGAGGCAGTGGCCCCAGAATGGTGAGGTACCGGGTTTTTCAAGACAGGGCATTTACATATTCATCTAGGTGGGTGTGGAGTGACAGTTTTGATTGATAGTTACAAGTTACATAACAATAGCCTCTATTGCACGTCTTTCCCTTAATTCTGTTATAATCATATATATGTATGTATAGAATATTTATGAATCTTTAATGGGCTCCTGGCTTCCTAAGGTCACTTGAGGGCACAGCTGTTCAAGGGTGCCTGTGCCAGAGTTGGAGAAGTCCCTATGCTTAGTTTGATGCAGGTCTGTGAGCTCCCCTGGGCCACATTGAAATGTGTCTGGGCTGGGGTTTAGAGATTAGCTTGAATCTTTTTCTGCTAGGCCACCTCTCCTTGCTCATGCCTAACTTCCTACCTAATACTTTGTGGTTCAGGCGGATATTCTCTGAGTGGTTTTCAAAGAGAAAGTAGTGTGGTTATATCAGGTGATGGAATTAAAACTAATTTGGTGGTGAGGATGCTGTAATGTACAGAGAAGTAGAAATATATTGGTGTACACATGAATCTTATATAATAGCTACTTCATTAAACCAAAGTTATTTCAATTAAAAAAAGAAGAAGAATATCAAGGCAAATGCTTTAGAGCCAATTCTCTTATTGGGTTTCTGTTAAGGTTCAAAATATGGTATTTCCCAACCAGTAGGAAAGGAATGAGGATAGGAAGGAGGTAAAATCCTGCTCCATAGTGTCTGTCCTTATAGCGTCAGGCCCCAGTGGCCACTGGGTGAAATGTAGGTGGGATTACTAAAAAAAAAAGAAGAAGAAGAAAAAGTGTTCCAATAGTTTATACTCCATAATAAACTATGCCAACATTCCTTTATGAAATTAAAGCAACAACCATTTTATTATTTCTCATAATTCCTCATAGTTCTTTAATTTGGTCTTCTGTTTCTCGTGGTGTATGCCAGGGATAGAAGGTCCCAGTATTCTTGCTCACTCATGTTTTGTGTTTCACCTGGAGTAGCTCAAACAGCTAGGAGTTAGTCAAGCATTTTTTGTGTGTCCATGGAGCCTCTAGCACAGCTATTTGGGGCTCTGTTCTCTGGTCACTCAGCAGTAAAAAATATCTACCTGCAAATTCAGGAGATGCAAGAGACATGGATTCCATCCCTGGATCAGGAAGATCCCCTTGAGAAGGAAATGGCAACCCACTCAAGTATTCTTGACTGAGAAATCCTGTGGAAAAGGAGCCTAGTGGGCTACACTCCAAGGGGTTTCAAAGATTTGAACACAACTGAACAACTAACACTTTTGTGCAAAAGAATGGTGGTGTCTGGATAATAAGATGTATTACACAAATGATTTCCAAAAGGGAATGTCACAAAAGTGCAAAAGCTGAAATGTGATTCCTTTAGAAGTTGATATTAGAAATTATAGAGTCACTTCTAGCACAGTGTCTCGCTTATGGCCAACTATGGGGCCATCTTACATTCAGTTCAGTACAGTTCAGTCGCTCAGTTGTGTTCGACTCTTTGAGACCCCATTAACTGCCACATTCCAGGCCTCCCTGTCCATCACCAACTCACAGAGTTCACCCAAACTCATGTCCATCGAGTCTGTGATGCCATCCAGCCATTTCATCCTCTTTTCTCCCCTTCTGTTCCTGCCCTCAATCCCTCCTAGCATCAGTCTTTTCCAATAAGTCAAGTCTTTGCATGAAGTGGACAAAGTATTAGAGCTTCAGCTTTAGCATCATTCCTTCCAAATAACACCCAGGACTGATCCCCTTTAGAATGGACTGGTTGGATCTCCTAGAAGTCCAAGGGACTCTCAGGAGTCTTCTCCAACACCACATTTCAAAAGCATCAATTCTTCGGCACTCAGCTTTCTTCAGAGTCCAACTTTCACATCCATACATGACCACTGGAAAAATCATAGCCTTGACTAAATAGACCTTTGTTGACAAAGTTATGTTTCTGCTTTTTAATATGCTATCAAGGTTGGTCATAACTTTCCTTCCAAGGAGTAAGTGTCTTTTCATTTCATGGCTACAATCACCATCTGCAGTGATTTTGGAGCCCCCCCAAAAATAAAATCTGACACTGTTTCCACTGTTTTCCCATCTATTTCCCATGAAGTGATGGGACCAGATGCCATGATCTTTGTTTTCTGAATGTTGAGCTTTAAGCCAACTTTTTCGCTCTCCTCTTTCGCTTTCATCAAGAGGCTTTTTAGTTCCTCTTCACTTTCTGCCATAAGGGTGGTGTCATCTGCATATCTAAGGTGATTGATATTTCTCCCGGCAATCTTGATTCCAGCTTGTGCTTCTTCCAGCCCAGCGTTCCTCATGATGTACTTTGCATAGAAGTTAAATAAGCAGGGTGACAGCCTTGATGTCATACTCCTTTTCCTATCTGGAACCAGTCTGTTGTTCCATATCCAGTTCTAACTGTTGCTTCCTGACCTTCATACAGATTTATCAAGAGGCAGGTCAGGTGGTCTGGTATTCCCATCTCTTTCAGAATTTTCCAGTTTATTGTGATCCACACAGTCAAAGGCTTTGGCATAGTCAATAAAGCAGAAATAGATGTTTTTCTGGAACTCTCTTGCTTTTACTATGATCCAGCGGATGTTGGCAATTGGATCTCTGGTTCCTCTGCCTTTTCTAAAACCAGCTTGAACATATGGAAGTTCATGGTTCACATATTGCTGAAGCCTGGCTTGGAGAATTTTGAGCATTACTTTACTAGCATGTGAGATGAGTGCAATTGTGCAGTAGTTTGAGTAATCTTTGGCATTGCCTTTCTTTGGGATTGGAATGAAAACTGACATTTTCCAGTTTCCTTGAAACTGGAAAAATCCTACATTCAAGGAAATGTAGAATAGATTTCAAGTTTTGATGGGAGCAGTGGGAATGTATTTGTGGCCCTTACCACAAGAATCCAGATTTTTTTTAAATTTAAGGTTATCTGTATGATTGGCATCCTTTCCTAATATAATCTGTTGGTTGAGGATAACCTGTGTTTGCACCTAACCAGAAGGTGAAATGCAAAGGGAAAAGAGTGAGCTATCTTCCTTTGGAGGCAAATACTGAAAATTACCCTCACCACTTCTGTTTTCATTTCCTTAGCAGAACTTAATTGCGTGGCCACATCCAGCCCTAAGGGACACTGGATAATATAGAGTCTTCAGGCAGACACATATCCAGCTGTCAAATATGGATTCTTTTTCTGTAGAAGGAGCAAAGTCTCTGGTGCAAAACTTGTGGCTTAAATTATGTGTTTCCCTATCATTCACAGGTAGATGGGCTTCCCTCGTGGCTCAGTAATAAAATATCCACCTGCCAATACAAAAGACGTGAGTTTGATCCCTAGTCTGTGAAGAGTCCCACATGCCAAGGAGCAATTAAGCCTTTGTGCCACAAGTATTGAGCCTGTGCTCTAGAGTCCAGGAACCTCAACTACTGAGTCCATATTCTGCAACTACTGAGCCTTGCACACCCTAGAGCCTGTTCCACAAGAGAAACCACTGTAAGGAGCAGTCCATGCACTGAGGCTAGAGAGTAGCCCCTACTTGCTGTAACTAGAGAAAAGCCTGAGTAGCAATGAAGACCCAGCACAGGCATAAATAAATAAATAATAAAATAAAATTACTCTTCTAAAAAATTAACAGGTAGGAGCTGTACCTACTTCATTCCTCTCTTCCCTGTAGGATATTCTTCAGAAAGCACAATATGGAACACTGCCAGTTGGTTGTGGGAAGAAACACAGCTTTACTGAAGGGTATTTTCTTTTAGTGGCATTTCCTATGAGAACATTTTTTTTTTTTTAAAGCTCTAGTTCTCCGCTTGCAAGCTTCCACCCTCCTCTCCTAGGAGCCGTAGGCATTTTCCTAATGATGTGGCATCCTTGGATAGACACGATAAGGCCAATTGGATCTCTGAATGCAAAATTCAGCTGAGCTACCAGGGGGAAAAAAAAAAACACACAAAACTGCACCAGTGTGTGTCTCTTCAACACTTAGATCTCTTCTTAATAAATCTCAACAATGTATACTTCTTATTCAATACTGACCATCCCTCTTCTTCACACAGTAATGACTGGTTATAGACATTTTATTTAGGGAGAACAGAATGATATTTGTCTGAGTAAGAACAAAGTAATTTCCCTCAAAGCAATTGCCAAGTGCATTAGGAACACACACTCCATCACTGCCCAATCCAGTATCTCAGGGCTCATTTCTTAAACTCACTCAGATAGCATACCTGTCTGAAAAAGGCAAAAATAGTCCTGAATTCAAGTTATTATTGTTTTATCAGTAATGTAATGAAAAATTGATTGAAACAGAAAAAACGAACCGAAAGTAACTAACTCATAATTTATGCTATCCTAATACTTAATATTTTTCTTTATCTGCATTTACCTCAAAAATATATTTGATAATCCCTCTTTTTTATTAAAATCTCACATAATTTTTACCATTTTACCTTCTTTATCTTACTACTTAAAGTGCTCTCACAATATGCTACCCATGTCAACCTCCTGTTTTGCTATTGTTCAGTCAATCAATTGTGTCCAACTCCCTGCAACTCCATGGACGGCAGCCTGCCAGGCTTCCCTGTCATTCACCATCACCCAGAAATTGCTCAAACTCATTTGCACTGAGTCAGTGATACCATCCAACCATCTCATCCTCTGTCACCCCCTTCTCCTTCTGCCTTCAATCTTTCCCAGCATCAGGGTCTTTTCAAATGACTCATTTCTTCACATCAGGTGGCCAAAGTATTGGAGCTTCAGCTCCAGCATCAGTCCTCCTAATGAATATTCAGGATTGATTTCCTTTAGGGTTGACTGGTTGGACCTCCTTGCTGTCCAAGGAATTCTCAAGAGTCTTCTCCAACACCCCAGTTAAAAAGCATCAATTCTTCAGTGTTCAGCCTTCTTTATGGGTAACTCTCACATCCATACATGACTACTGGAAAAACCATAGTTTTGACTAGACAGACCTTTGTCAGCCAAGTATTGTCTCTACTTTTTAATATGCAGTCTAGGTTTGTCATAGCTTTTCTTCCAAGGAACAAGTGTCTTTTAATTTGGTGGCTACAGTCAACATCTGAAGCAGTTTTGGAGACAAAGAAAATAAAATGTCACTCTTTCCATTGTTTCCCCATCTATTTGCCATGAAGAGATGGGACAAGATGCCATGATCTTAGATTTTTAATGTTGAGTTTTAAGTCAGTTTTTTCACTTTCCTCTTTCATCTTCATCAAGAGGCTCTTTAGTCCTCTTCTTTTCTGCCAGAAGGGTGGTGTCATCTGCATATCTGAGGTTGTTGATATTTCTCCTGAAAATCTTGATTCCAGCTTGTGCTTCATCCAATCTGGCATTTCACACGATGTATGTAGACTTAGTTTAGTTCTTTCTCCAGAATCACACTCTCTGGAAGTCTTTGAGATAGTTTTCCAAAGAAGAATTTGCAGGACATTTTGGAGGTGGCACTCAGGCAGAAGCCATTATTCTCTGATGGTCACCAAGATCAGGCATTGTGACAGATAGATGGGAAGGGGCAGTCTCCCTCACTCCTCTATTCTGTGTCCAGATCTTCCCAAATGCTCATCCTTCTTAGCCAACAGCAGATCCAGGCCTTCCAAGAGAAGCATGGCATCAGACCCACAGAGAACATAACACAGAAATGAAATTTTCTATAGACCTCCACATGAGTTTTTTCTTTGCAGGATCATATTAGCCATTCAACATGCTTGATTTCTCAGATTGATAGGTCACAGATAAATTGTATCATGCCCCAGACACTCTCCTGAATTTTTACTTCACAGCCCTTTCTAAAATTATATACTGTTTAATTCCTATAGAGTCAGTTCAGTTCAGTTTAGTCTCTCAGCCATGTCCGACTCTGTGACCCCATGAATCGCAGCACACCAGGTCTCCCTGTCCATCACCAACTCCCTAAGTTCACTCAGACTCATGTCCATCGAGTCTGTGATGCCATCCAGCCATCTCATCCTCTGTCATCCCCTTCTCCTCCTGCCCCCAATACCTCCCAGCATCAGAGTCTTTTCCAATGAGTCACTTCTTCACATGAGGTGGCCATAGTACTGGAGTTCCAGCTTCAGCATCATTCCTTCCAAAGAAATCCCAGGGCTGATCTCCTTCAGAATGGACTGGTTGGATCTTCTTTCAGTCCAGGGGACTCTCAAGAGTCTTCTCCAGCACCACAGTTCAAAAGCAGCAATTCTTCAGTGTTCAGCTTTCTTCACAGTCCAACTCTCACACCCATACATGAACACTGGAAAAACCATAACCTTGACTAGACTGTTGGCAAAGTAATGTCTCTGCTTTTGAATATGCTATCTAGGTTGGTCATAACTTTTCTTCCAAGGAGTAAACACCTTTTAATTTCATGGCTGCAGTCACCAGCTGTCAAATGAGATGGATGGACATTATGTAGAATTAGGCAGCGATTAAAAGCAGCAAAAGACAATCAATAAGTAACACAACATTATTCACATAAAATAAAAATGTGCATTCACATATATATACTTTTTTAAAAAATAATGATGACTCTGGAGATACAGACAAATACAAGGAAAATTCAGGGGAATCTCACTATAGACACAAACAAGCAAAACAGATCATAACATTAACTATAAAACCGATAGATTTCAAGTTTGCAAGCAGAAACAGCAAATACCTCCCTTTTGTAAACAGTGGTAGAGTTTAGCGTCCTGAATTTTATTCCTCTATGAAATCTTGCCCAACATTTCCAGATCAGCCTTTCCAGTGAAGAAAACAAATGTATTTGAAATGAGAGAAATTTTAAATAGGACCGTGGTATTCCTTGTTTAAAATCTTTCCTTGTCTTTTAGGAAGTAATGCAGAATCATCAGTACTCTGGTCCTCCAGACAGAGGACCAGCCTTGGGTGCCTCATGCCACTCTTTTCTCTTCTGTTCACTCCAACCCTATTTATCTCCTTTCATTCACAGTTTCTGGTTCTCTCCTCACTTAACACCTTCACACTTTTGCTTCTCCAAGCTACCACTTTTCACACACACACTAAGTAGAAAATCATACAGAACCATACAAAAGGAAACCAAACCATTCAAATACAAATAACACCTAAGATAAAAATACATTGGAAAAATGTCCTTAGAATAAAACCCCCTAATGCATATCTATAGTATCTTATACTTATCCTTTTTAATACCAACTTAGAAGAATTAAGTGAAACCCCCATGGAATTCTCCAGGCCAGAATACTGAAGTGGGTTGCCATACCCTCCTCCAGTAGATCTTCCCAACTCAGGCATCAAACCCAGGTCTCCCACATTGCAGGAGAATTCTGTGACCTCTGAGCCACCAGGGAAGCCCAAGAATACTGGAGTGGGTAGCCTATCCTTTCTCCAGGGGATCTTCCCAACCTAGGAATAGAATCAGGGTCTCCAGCATTACAGGCAGATTCTTTACCAGTTGAGCTACCAGGAAAACTATAGTATCTTCTACTTATCCTTTTTCAAACTGATACTGAAATTTTCCTTCTGTTCTTGTTTTACATTGCTTTGATTTCAATAAAATATTTCTCATCATGATAGCTTTTTGAGAACAGGGGCTCTCTCTCTCTCTTTTATTTTTTTGTCTGCTATAGTTTAAGGCCTCCTAAAATATACAGTGAGTGAATTTTAAATGATTTATGTGTGTAAACTCTGATATTAAAATAAGCTTACTTAGAACATTAAAATAATGTCATCTACCTTTGAGAGATGTTAATCAAAATTTAAAGAAAGATTACAGGCTATATGCATATAATTAATATATAAATCTAGCTCTAATGAAAATGCATACTGAAAATTCTTTTCAAATTCCTCATTTTGAAAAAAGCATCATTTATTATTTTTACAGGATGATAAATTATCCAAACCTCATTTTCTGAACTCAGAGCAAAATAAGTCTGATTAATAAGAACAGAATAAGAAATTTAAAAAAAAAAACATCTGAAGTATCTGGAAAGATGAAAGCTTTCTAAATACCTTGTGGGTCAAAGAGGAAATGATTACAATAATTTTAGTCTATTTAGAAAATTACAAGTACGAGTTCCAAGAAAGAGGTAAAGAACACTTTGGCATATTTCACTATACTGAAATGAATAAACTTGGACACAATTAGGTAAAAATTTAAAAGGGGGTACTTTCTCTAATTTGAAATCAGAAAATTTAAAAAAATCCAACTATCATTCAGATACAATATTATTTGGACCAAATCAATAAATACCATAGAAGTTAACAGAGAGCTGATATCTACAAACTTTTTTCTAGAATGCATTGGTTTATGATTTCAAAGACATATGATCTCTATTGGAGCAACTCAACTCTTCTGTGTAATGCAAAAGCATTACATAACCAAACAAATGTATGAGACTTTGTTCCAATAGTACCTAGTACATAAACAAATGTATGAGACTTTGTTCCACTAAATTTTTTTATGGATACTAAATTTGAATTTTGTAAAATTTATATTAGATCAAAATATATATATTTATATATTCAAAAATTTATATATCATATATTTATATTTTATAATAGGTAAAAATGTCTTCCTTATTTTGCATTTTCTCCACTGTTAAAAGATGTAAGCTTGTAAAATCCATTCATAGCTCTTCAACTACACAAAAACATAGAAGGAAATTGACTGTATCTTGACAATCCATGACCAAACTTTCCATCAATCAAGCACAAATACTAAAGATAACAACCAGGGACTGAGAGCCATGGGGAAAATAGGAAATAAACTGAAATTACATGTCATGAAATAGTTGAATTTAGACATTCCTGTATTTTATTTTTTATCACTCATTGGCTGAAGAAGGGAATGCCAACCCACTCCAGTATTCTTGCCTAGAGAATTCCATGGACACAGGGGCCTAGAGGGCTACAGCCCATGGAGTCACAAAGAGTCAGACATGACTGAGCAACTAACACTGCCACTGTCTCTGTGATATAATTGACATATTATATAACAACATGACGACCACGATGTTAGTTAACAAGTCCATGGTCACAATTGTATGTGTGTGTGTTTGTTGAAAAAGTTTTGTATTTACTGTCTTAGCAATTTTCAAATATACAATAAAGCCATAGTAACCATGCAGTATGCTCAGTTCATTTCAGTCTCTCAGTCGTGTCCGACTCTTTGTGACCCCATGAATCGCAGCATGCCAGGCTTTCCTGCCCATCACCAACTCCCAGAGTTCACTCAGACTCACGTCCATCGAGTCAGTGATGCCATCCAGCCATCTCATTCTCTGTCGGCCCCTTCTCCTCCTGCCTCCAATACCTCCCAGCATCAGAGTCTTTTCCAGTGAGTCAACTCTTCGCATGAGGTGGCCAAATTACTGGAGTTTCAGCTTTAGCATCATTCCTTCCAAAGAAATCCCAAGGCTAATTTTCTTCAGAATGGACTGGTTGGATCTCCTTGCAGTCCAAGGGACTCTCAAGAGTCTTCTCCAATACCACAGTTCAAAAGCATCAATTCTTTGGTGCTCAGCCTTCTTCACAGTTCAACTCTCACATCCATACATGACTATTGGAAAAACCAAAGCCTTGACTAGACGGACCTTTGTTGGCAAGGTAATCTCTGCTTTTCAACATACTATCTAGGTTGATCATAACTTTTCTTCCAATGAGTAACCGTCTTTTAATTTCATGGCTGCAGTCACCATCTGCAGTGGTTTTGGAGCCCAAAAAAATAAAGTCTGACACTGTTTCCACTGTTTCCCCATCTATTTTCCATGAAGTGATGGGACCAGATGCCATGATCTTCGTTTTCTGAATGTTGAGGTTTAAGCCAACTTTTTCGCTCTCCTCTTTTACTTTCATCAAGAGGCTTTTTAATTAATCTTCACTTTCTGCCATAAGTTACGTACCCAGAAATTTCTTACCTTACATGTGGAGGTTTGTACCTTTTGATTCTTTTCATCCATTTCCCCCACTATGCCCTCATTTTGATCCTGGCAACCACCAATCCACTACTCTGCTTATATGTTTGTTTGTTTATTTGTTTATTTATTCCACATAGAAGTGAGATCATACAGTATTTATATCACATAGCATAATGCACTCAAGATACATCGATTTTATCACAAATGGGAAGATTTTCATATTTTATGGCTGTCGTTTCTATGTCTTGGCTATTGTGAATAATGATGCAATGAATATGGGAATGCACAGCCTGTTTTCATTTCCTTTGGATATATACCCAGAAATGGATTTATTGAATCATATGGTGTTTCTATTTTTAAGTTTTTAAGGAACTACCATACTGTTTTCCAGAGTGATTATATCCATTTATATTCCCATCAATAGCATAAGAATTTGCTTATCTCCACAACCTCAACACTTGATATCTCTTAGTTTTTCTGATACTAGCCATTCTAACAGGTGTGAGCTGACATCTCATTGTGGTTTTGAATCACACTTTCCTCATGAAGGATGATGTTTGGCACATTTTCCTGAACCTATTAGCTATTTGAATAGCAACTTTGAAAAAAATGCCTTTTCAGGTATTTGGCTTATTTTAAAAATTGGTATATTATTTTATTGCTGTTGAGCTTATGACTTCCTTATATATTTTGGATATTAACCCATTGTAATATATGTAACTTGCAGATATTTTCTCCCATTACAGCTATTTGCATAGATTGCTTTTTCATTTTGCTTATTGATCCTTTTGCTGTGTAGAAGCCTTTTAGTCTGATGGAATCCCAAAGAAAGGCAATGCCAAACAATGCTCAAACTACTACACAATTGCACTCATCTCACATGCTAGTAAAGTAATGCTCAAATTTCTCCAAGCCAGGCTTTAGCAATAGGTGAACTGTGAACTTCCAGATGTTCAAGCTGGTTTTAGAAAAGGCAGAGGAACCAGAGATCCAATTGCCAACATCCTCTGGATCATGGAAAAAGCAAGAGAGTTCCAGAGAAACATCTATTTCTGCTTTATTGACTATGCCAAAGCCTTTGACTGTGTGGATCACAATAAACTGTGGAAAATTCTGAAAGAGATGGGAATACCAGACCCCTGACCTGCCTCTTGAGAAACCTATATGCAGGTCAGGAAGCAATAATTAGAACTGGACCTGAAACAACAGACTGGTTCCAAATTGGAAAAGGAGTACATCAAGACTGTATATTGTCACCCTGCTTATTTAACTTATATGCAGAGTACATCATGAGAAACACTTAGCTGGAAGAAACACAAGCTGGAATCAAGATTGCCGGGAGAAATATCAATCACCTCAGATATGCAGATGACACCATCCTTATGGCAGAAAGTAAAGAGGAGCTAAAAAGCCTCTTGATGAAAGTGAAAGAGGAGAGTGAAAAAGTTGGCTTAAAGCTCAACATTGAGAAAACGAAGATCATGGCATCTGGTCCCATCACTTCATGGGAAATAGATGGGGAAACAGTGGAAACAGTGTCAGACTTTATTTTGGGGGGATCCAAAATCACTCCAGATGGTGATTTCAGCCATGAAATTAAAAGACACTTACTCTTTGAAAGGAAAGTTATGACCAACCTAGATAGCATATTGAAAAGCAGAGACATTACTTTGACAACAAAGGTCTGTCTAGTCAAGGCTATGGTTTTTCCAGTGGTCATGTATGGATGTGAGAGTTGGACTGTGAAGAAAGCTGAGCACCAAAGAATTGATTCTTTTGAAGTGTGGTGTTGGAGAAGACTCCTGAGAGTCCCTTGGACTGCAAGGAGATCCAATTAGTCCATTCTAAAGGGGATCAGCCCTGGGTCTTATTTGGAAGGAATGATGCTAAAGCTGAAACTCCAGTATTTTGTCCACCTCATGCAAAGAGCTGACTTGTTAGAAAGACTCTGATGCTGGGAGGGATTGGGGGCAGAAGGAGAAGGGGACGATAGAGGATGAGATCGCTGGATGGCATCACCTACTAGATCTACATGAGTTTGAGTGAATTCTGGGCGTTGTTAATGGACGGGAAGGCCTGGCGTGCTGCCATTCATGGGGTCGCAAAGAGTCGGACACGACTGAACGACTGAACTGAAGTGAAATGAACTGAAGCAAGCTAATTTTGTTGCCGGCGACTTTAGTGTTAACTGAAAAAATATTATTGTCAACATCAACGTCAAAAAACTTGTACTCTGTGTTTTCTTCCCAGACTTTCATGCTTCCATGTCTTGTATTTCAGTCTTTAAGCCATTTCAAATTAATTGTTGTGAGTGATGTAAGGGGTCTAGCTTCTTTTCATTTCATTAAATATTTATTTTTGCAGAACCATATATTGAAGAAACTCTCTTTCCCCATTGATTATTCTTGGCTCCCTGTATAACATTAGGTGACTGTATATGCATGTGTTTATTTCTAGACTCTCCATTCTATTCCATGACTCTGTCTGTTTTAATTGCAGCATTTTGATTACTATAGTTTTGTTTGTCTTCTTCTGGATAAATGTCTATTTAGGTCTTCCACTCATTTTTGACTGGGTTATTTGTTTGTTTGCTTTTGACAAAAGCTGCATGGGCTGTTTGCATATTTTGAATACTAATTGCTTATTGGTTGCTTCATTTGCAAATATTTTCTCCCATTCTGTGGGCTGTCTGTTTGTTTCATTTGTGATTTCCTTTGCTGTGCAAAAGCTTTTAAGTTTAATTAGGCCCTTTTTTTTTTTTTTCCTCATTACTCTAGCAGGTGAATCAAAAATATATTGCTGCAACTGATGCTAAAGTGTGTTCTGCTTACATTGTCCCTTAACAGTTTCATAGTGTCTGGCCTTGTATTTAGGTCTTTGATCCATTTTTAATTTACGTCAGTGTATTGGAGTTTGGAATGTTCTAATTTCATAGAAGAGTTAATATCCATCCTTCTGCCAGTCATTTAAAATATTGCAGAGGAAAGAACCCCCCAAACTCATTCTACAAGACCACCATCACCCTAATATTAAAACCAGATAAAGATACCACACAAAAAGAAAATTACAAGCTAATATCACTGATGAATATGGACACAAAAATATTCAACAATATCCAACAAAATCGAGTCCAACAATACATTAAAAAGATCATACATCATAATCAAGTGGAATTTGTCCCAGGGATGCAAGGATTCTTCAATATATGCATACCAATCCACGTGATCCACCAGACAAAGAAACTGAAGAATAAAAAACATATGATCAACTCTAAAGATGCAAAACATTTTTGACAAAATCCAACACCCAGGACAATCCTGGTGGTCCAGTGGTAAAGAATCTGCCTGCCAATGCAGGAAACACAGGTTCAGTCTCTGGTCTGGGAAAATTCCATATGCCATGGGTAAACTAAGCCCATGCACCACAACTTCTGAGCACACATCTGCAACTACTGACCCCACACACCCTAAAGCCTGTGCTCTGCAACAAGAGAAGCCACTGCAATGAGAAGCCTGGGCACCATAATGAAGAGTGACCCTACTCACTGCAACTAGAGAAAGCCCTTATGCAACAACAAAGATCCAGCCCAGCCAAAAAATAAATAAATTAATTAAAAAACCCAACCCCCATTTATGATAAAAACAAAACTCTCCAGGAAGTGGGCATAAAGGGAACATACCTAAACATAATAAAGGCTATATACAACAAACCCACAGCAAACATCATTCTCAATGTTGAAAAACTGATAGCATTTCCTCTAAGATTAGGAATTAGAAAAGAAAGTCCACTCTTGCCATGATTATTCAACATAGACTTAGAAGTCATAGCCATGGCAATCAGAGAAGAAAAAGAAGTCAAAGGTATCCAGATATGGGAAAGAAGGAGTAAAACTCTCACTATTTGAAGATAACATGATACTGCACATTGAAAATCCTAAATATGTTACCAGAAAACTACTAGAGATGATGAATTCAGTAAAGTTGTAGGATACAAACTTAATAATACACAGAAATCTGTTCCATTCCTATATACTAATAATGAAAGATCATAAAGAGAAATTAAGCAGTTCAATTTACAATCACATCAAAAAATAAATTATCTATGAATAAACCAACCTAAGGAAGCAAAAGACATGTAATCTGAAAACTATAAAATGCTGATAGAAGAAGTCAACAATGTCACAGATAGATGGACAGATATACCATCTTATTGGGATGAAAGAATCAATATTGTCAAAATGACTATACTGCCTGAGGCAATCTACAAATTAATGCAATCCCTATTAAATTACCAATGGCATTTCTCATAAAACTAGACCAAAAACATTAAAATCTGCATGAAAGCACAGAAGATCCTAAATCCAAAGCAATCATGAGAAAGAAAATCAATGGAGGAATCAAGCTCCCTATCTTCAGACTGTACTACAAATGTCAGTAACCGAAAACCAGTATGATATTGGTTCAGAAACAGAAATATAGATTAATGGAATGGGATAAAAATCACTGGAGGAGGAAATGACAATCCACTCCAGTATTGTTGTCTGGAAAATCCTATGGACAAAGAAAGCTGGCATCAGCAGTCCATGGAGTTGTGAAGAGTCAGAGATTACTGAGCATGCACACATGTATAGAAAGCCCAAAAATTAACCTGCAAACTTATGATCAATTAATCTATTACAAAGCAGGCAAGATTATACAATGGATAAAAGATATTCTCTTTAAGAAGTGCTGCTAGGAAAACTGGATAGCTACATGTAAAATAATTATATGAGAGCAGTTTAGGGTTCTGAACAGTCAGCTGACAGTACCTGTGGTCCACAACAGCTTGCTATGGGGACCCAAGTTGCTTGAGGGCACAGTCCATGCTCTGAGTTCAAGGTATGTACCATTAGATATGATACTCAATTGGGTGGACTCAGTGACTGATGTACTTGCTCAGCCACTTCAGTCATATCCAACTCTGTGTGGTCCTATGGACTGTAGCCTGCTTGGTGGTTCTGTCCTTGGGATTCTCCCGGCAAGAATATTGGAGTGGGTTGCTGTGCCCTTCTCCAAGTGATCTTCCTGACCCAGGGATTGAACCCACGTCTCTTATATCTACCTGCATCGGCATGTGGTTTCTTTACCACTAGCGCCACCAGTGACTGATATATATGTTCAAATGGAGTTACTGAGTGAACTATCTGATCAGGCTGGGCTGCTGTCTGTACTTCACATTCTGGTGGGGACACTAGTTGAACTGTGCAGTCAGCTCTGGTCAGGCAAAACCATAGCCTATTCTCCCTGACAGAGTTGTGCCAGTGGTTGGTACCAGCTCTGCTGATGAGGAAGGCAATAGCTTGACTCTGCCATTGCTCCTGGTTAGATGGGTCTCAAGTACTCTATTACCTAGTGGTGCTGCGACTTGTTCTCCATATTCAATTGGAGCCATAGGTTCTTTCCTTAAGTTGGAAACTGGAGTAGAGGCTGGGTTTTGTAATCGGATAGGTCAGTGACTGTCCTTCTCTGCTGTTCAAGATTGCTGGCTAGGGTTTTTGGTTGGGAATGGCCTCTAATTATATCTTGCAGTTGGGTGGGAATAGAGACTGCTCTACAATTAGTTAGATTCCTCTTGAATAAGGCCATAGGCTGTGTTCAGCAATCAGTCAGGGATGTACACTGGGCTTCACTGCTAAGTAACACTGTAGGCTGGGCTTTGTAGCTGGGCAGAGGTATAGGGAGGGCTTCAGGGCTGCCCAAGGTCATTGTTCAGGCTCAGTGGTTATGTGTGATCACAGCCAATGCTCTACTGTTGGGCAAGTTGCTGGTTTGGCTCCCTGCCTGAGTGAAGCTATAGGAGGGGCTCTGAAGCTGCCCAGGTCCTCTGGCTAGGCTTTCTGAATGGGTGGGAATAAAAGCTGTGTTCAGCAATTTGGTGGGGCTGAAAATTTGCTTCGCTGTCCAGGCAGAGCGGTAGAATGGGCTCCAGCTAGAATGGTCCATTGACTGGGGACCCAAACCAGGAATGACTGCCAAATGAGTTCCTTGGCCAGACAGGGGAAGCAGCTCAGCTCTGAAAGTGGGCAGAGCTGCTGGCTGGAATCTCTGATTGTGTGACACTGCCAGCCGGTACACTACCAATGTCTGAGAACTATTTACTGTAAGCCCCAAACTCTCTCTTTCTCTTGCTGATGCCCAGTGGTTAAGCCTCACAAATTCTCCCAGTGATTGTCATAAGGCAAGACCTGAGTGGGCCTCCTAGAAAGTGTCTTGCAATACTGGAGGAGCCAAACGTCCTTGCTGAGGTCTCTTTTCTCACTGGAGAAACCATAAGACCAAGGGAGCCCTCTTGGTGTCACTCTATTTTGACCTGGTGGAGACTCCATGTGGCCAGTGTGTAGCCATTCTTCTACCCTTCTTATGTGGTCCTTCTTTATCCCTGCGATCTGCAGTGGTGAGTCTTCAGCCTCACCTGGAGATTCTGGAATTTTTTCAGCAGTATTAGTCTGTGGATAGTTGATATTCTTGTGAGGAGGACTGTAATCTGGAATGACTTATGTTGCTATCTTGATAACATCATTAGCCATTGATGTTCCTGTAATTTATCTGTAAATATACTCTCTGAACAAACATAGCAAAAGCAAAATCTTCTTTTTATTTATTTTTTGTTTGTGTGTTTTCTGTTTTTATGGACTAACCTTTCTAACTGGAAGGACTAAATACTGAAGATGGCAGTGGGCTGAAAGAAAAATATAATTTATATTTCATTGATTTTAAGATGCACATTCTCTTGCAAGTAGCACACACAAAATTGATTTTTATCTCATTATCATTATGTCTTATAATCACTGTCAGCCAACTGGGGGTTATGAAATAGTTGTCAAGGCCTGCAGATACACAGACTTGATTATTCCTACTTTATTTTTCAATGCAATTATTTAATGTATTTCATTGTTACTACATGCTTTGAGTTTAATTGCCTTTTAAAATGGCATCACAAAGATTACACTATGAGCCATTCTTAAAATGAAATGTCTCTTTGATTATGCAGCAGGGTTCAGAAAAAAAAGCAGTTCAATATGCATTTTATATGAGTGAAACAAATCTTTGTTGTTGGAGGAATGATAGTGAACCCACATTTTGTTATAAATCAACTGTCAAGTTCAATGTAGAACATAAGAAAAAGCAATGCCCAAAAGTAAAAATTAAATTATATTTCTGAGATACACACATAGAATTACTAACACAATTTTCACTGTACACAAACAGCAATGCAACTAAATGCAAGTGAAATTATCAAATCACCTAGAATAGATTGAAGAAATTTCAAAGAAATGGGACACGTGTTATATACCTTTAAAGGACTGAGTTACAATGAAACATACTTTTTTCATTCTTAATGAAGCGTCTTGTAATCAATTGACTGATATAATTTATAAAACTTGATAATATATCTAAAGATGTCTTTGAAGTGACAGGCTAATACAGATTTAGGGAATTTAAAACTAGCAGCACAAGCTTGAATGCACAGATCATCTTTTCCCTTTACCCAGATATTATTCAAAAGCAAATTGCTTTTTTTTTTTTTTAATTTCCATTGTTGGTTCTAGAAAACCTTATCTCATCTATATTTTTTTAAATAAGTTAATGTTTCTCTACTATTATATCACTTAAAGTTTTGATTAAGAGAAGATTACCCCAACAGAGTGTACAAATAATAGAAACTAGAATATCCAGTGTTGGGTTCCAAGAAAGTCCATAATCCTTTTTCCTTTCTCATTTTTAGTTTTTGGATGAATTTGTAAATTCTTTCTTCTTCTTAGGTATTATTTTATCTACTTTAAAAATTATCTTTCTAAGAAATAATTATTCATATTTACTATATTCATTTCCTTTTTGCCTTACCTTACTTTTCTGCTTTGCCTTACCTTATTTTCCCAGCAATAAAATCAATCACCCTATAAAGAATGTCCGTATCCAAGTTTCTGATGGAAACGTTTGACAGAATTTATATCCTGATGAAACCACTAGACCTCTCCAGGAGATTTACATTGATTCACTTATTGTTCACTTTGGAAAGAACCAGCCAACAATCTTTAATTGTCTTAGGATCCAGTCCACAATCATCTATTATTCTAGCAAGTTTTTGTGTGTATACATATTCTTTATTGAATAAGTGGTATTAGAGAAATAACATGTTGTATAATAATGAATATACAAATTGTCATTCAATCAGGATGTTTTGGAGACTAATAAAATGGTTATTTTATTTTTAATATAAATTTGTTTATTTCAATTGGAGGTTAATTATTTTACAATATTGTATTGGTTTTGCCATGCATCAACATGAATCCACCACAGGTATACACGTGTTCCCCATCCTGAAACCCCTCCCTCCTCCTTCTCCATACCATCCCTCTGGATCATCCCAGTGCACCTGCCCCAAACATCCTGTATCCTGCATTGAACCTAGACTGGCAATTCGTTTCTTATACGATATTATACATGTTTCAATGCCATTCTCCAAAATCATCCCACCCTCTCCCTCTCCCACAGAGTCCAAAAGACTGTTCTATACATCTGTGTCTCTTTTGCTCTCTCGCATACAGGGTTATCAGTACCATCTTTCTAAATTCCACATATATGTGTTAGTATACTGTATTGGTGTTTTTCTTTCTGGCTTCCTTCACTCTGTATAATCGACTCCAGTTTCATCCACCTCATTAGAACTGATTCAAATGTATTCTTTTTAATGGCTGAGTAATACTCCATTGTGTATATGTACCAAGCTTTCTTAACCATTCATCTGCTGATGGACATCTAGGTTGCTTCCATGTCCTTGCTATTATAAACAGTGCTGTGATGAACAGTGGGGTACACGTGTCTCTTTCAATTCTGGTTTCCTCAGTGTGTATGCCCAGCAGTGGGATTGCTGGGTCATAAGGCAGTTCTATTTCCAGTTTTTTAAGGAATCTCCACACTGTTCTCCATAGTGGCTGCACTAGTTTGCATTCCCACCAACAGTGTAAGAGGGTTCCCTTTCCTCCACACCCTCTCCAGCATTTACTGCTTGTAGACTTTTGGATTGCAGCCATTCTGACTGGCGTGAAATGGTACCTCATTGTGGTTTTGATTTGCATTTCTCTGATAATGAGTGATGTTCAGCATCTTTTCATGTGTTTGTTAGCCATCTGTAAGTTTTCTTTGGAGAAATGTCTATTTAGTTCTTTGGCCCATTTTTTGATTGGGTAGTTTATTTTAATAAAATAAACAGAGAAACAGTTTAGGGAAATTGAATGGTTATTGTCTTAGTTTGGCTGCAACAATAAAATACTAAGGACTGTGTGGCTTAAAAAACAGACTATTTGTCACAGTTTAGAAGGCTGAGAGATCCAGATCCGAGTATTGGGAGGTTCAGTTTTTTGTTGAGGACCCTCTTCCTGGCCTGAAAATGATCACCCTTCTCACTATGTCCTCAAATGGCAGAGAGAAAATCCTGGTATCTCTTCCTCTTATTAGAGCTCAAATCTCTCCTCGGGTCTCCTCCATCAGGACCTACTCAGTCTAATTAGCTCCCAGTGCTCTGTCTGGGAGGAAGAAATCATTTCCCCTTCCCCTACTGAACTATTGTGATTGAACTACTAATAAAATTGACACAAAACAGAATTAACAGGAGAAAAGGAACACACTTTAATAACCTTGAACTTAATATACAATTCAAACCTAAAGGCCCAAACCTGCTGACTTTTGATGACTGGATCGTCACATCTTATATAAAACATTGTAAAAAGTTTTTTTGTTGTTTGTTTCTGTTTTCTTCAGTAAAGGTGAGAGAGAAAACTGTTCCTTGAGAGAGGTAGGAACACAGTATGGCATTTATCTGTGTCAGAGTTGTACCCTAGCTTTACCTATGGATTCTAATTTAAAAGAATAGCAAAAGCTGTGATAAGTACAGATACACATTAGATTGATTTTTTTTTCAAGAATAGTATAGCAAAAAGTCTATTTTCATATAATTTTACCAAATTATTTTTTATAACATTGTTAATTCTTAAATGGGTAGTCAATAGCTTTGTTATCTTTGATGGTTAAATTATTTTCATATGATTATTGATAATTTTATGTCTTTCACTGAATTTTTCCAAGTGTTGTCTTGACATTTATCTTTGGATACAAAGCATTCTTCATATATTTTTATGGCAACATTTTCATACAATGGAAATAACTATTCTTTGATTTTTTATTTATCTTTTGATTTTGTTTCTATATTTGGGCACATATGAATTTGATATTTTTCTTGAGTATTTTGAGTTTCATGATATATATTTTTTGAAAAAAGCCCATAATAACTCTTAGATTATACAAATATTTATGTATCTGTTAGACATTTTTACTCTGTTTTACATTGTTGTATGGGATAAACAATCTAATTTATTTATTTTCTAAGTGCTAAGTTTATTTTTCGAAAACCCAATTACTGAAAGCATTTTACCAACTCAGCTTATAATTTCACCTTTAAAGGCTATTTTTGTTTTTATTTGAGCCTCTCCTGTCTTCACTTCTTAAAGATCTTGCTGTCTTCTAAAGACTTCATCAATGCTTGGTAATTTATCAATATAATGGAGGAATGGGGAAATCTGATCATGGACACAAATGGGGCAAGAAAACTCTCACAAGCAATACACAGCCTTTCCCAAACTGTATCCAGAATGAAGACTCACCAGTGTGATAAATAATAATAACCATTAGTGTTTTCTCAGGGCAACAGCTCTCATTTTGCAATTACATATACTAAGGCTTAGCCTTATATATACTAAGGCTTCCCTGATGGCTCAGTTGGTAATGAATCTGCCTGCAATGCAGGAGACTGGGGTTCAAGAAGAGAAGGAGATGTAGAGGATGAGATGGTTGAATAGCACAACCAACTCAATGGACATGAGTTTGAGCAAACTCTGGGAGATAGTAAAGGACAGGGAACCCTGGCATATTTCAGTCCAGGGGTCATAAAGAACTGGACACAACTTAGTGACTACATAACAACAAGGCCAAGAGAGACAAATTAATTAAAGTAACTGCCAAAATCATGTCAACTATTGGCACAACTCTTCCAAACATTCTGATAAAATGACAAATTAGGGGTATTGGGGTCCACAAGGCAAAATCATATAAATGAAATTAAAAAGAACCCGTAACTTTTGATTGACCCTTATATTAGAATCTTGCAATCAGTCCATCAGATTGAACTCTTCCAGCCTTCACAGTCTATTTCCTCAGCAGCCTTCATAAATATTGGTGTTTGACAGAATAGTAACAATCCCTGTGACACTAGGAAAGTTGATCACTCTGGTATTCATATAATCCGTTATTTTAAACTTCACTTTGGTCAGCTAGTCAGCACAATATTCCTTTATATACATAGCTATAGTCATTTACAAACTCTTGTTTACAGCTAATAAAATGTTCTTTAGCAAGCAAATATAGTACATCTTGCCAGGAGAATCCCATGGACAGAGGAGCCTGGCAGGTTATAGCCCATAGGGTCACAAAGAGTGGGACATGATTGAAGCGACTTAGCACATGGTACATCTGTATAAAATAAATCTGAACATTTTTCACTTTTTCTATAAACAGTCCTCTTTTCTAGTATCACATTTACTTGGGTTTCTCCATTTCCTGTATCCCTATGAAGTAATTTTTGTTTATTTTACTTTAAAATAACCATTTTAGTCTTACATCTAGATATTTAATCCATTTTGAGTTTACTTTTGTGTACGGTGTTAGAAAGTGTTCTAGTTTCATTCTTTTACACATGGTTGACCAGTTTTCCCAGCACCACTTGTTAAGGAGATTGTCTTTAATCCATTGTATATTCTTGCCTCCTTTGTCAAAGATAAGGTGTCCATAGGTGTGTGGATTTATCTCTTGGCTTTCTATTTTGTTCCATTGATCTATATTTCTGTCTTTGTGCCAGTACCATACTGTCTTGATGACTGTGGCTTTGTAATAGAGCCTGAAGTCAGGCAGGTTGATTTCTCCAGCTCCATTCTTCTTTCCCAAGATTGCTTTGGCTATTCTAGGTTTTTTGTATTTTCATACAAATTGTGAAATTATTTGTCCTAGCTCTGTGAAAAATACCGTTGGTAGCCTGATAAGGATTTCATTGAAACTATAGATTGCTTTGGGTAGTAAACTCATTTTCACTATATTGATTCTTCCAATCCATGAACATGGTATATTTCTCCATCTATTAGTGTCTGCTTTGATTTCTTTCACCCGTGATCTAAATGTAAGACCAGAAACTATAAAACTCCTAGAGGAGAACATAGGCAAAACATTCTCTGACATAAATCACACTAGGATCCTCTATGAATATTGGAAATAAAAGCAAAAAATAAACAAATGGGATCTAATTAAACTTAAAAGCTTCTGCACAACAAAGGAAACTATAAGCAAGGTGAAAGACAGCCCTTGGAATGGGAGAAAATAATAGCAAATGAAGCAACTGACAAACAACTAATCTCAAAAATATACAAGCAACTTCTGCAACTCAATTCCAGAAAAATAAATGACTCAATCAAAAAATGGGCCAAAGAACTAAATAGACATTTCTCCAAAGAAAACTTACAGATGGCTAACAAACACATGAAAAGATGCTGAACATCACTCATTATCAGAGAAATGCAAATCAAAACCACAATGAGGTACCATTTCACGCCAGTCAGAATGGCTGCAATCCAAAAGTCTACAAGCAGTAAATGCTGGAGAGGGTGTGGAGAAAAGGGAACCCTCTTACACTGTTGGTGGGAATGCAAACTAGTGCAGCCACTATGGAGAACAGTGTGGAGATTCCTTAAAAAACTGGAAATAGAACTGCCTTATGACCCAGCAATCCCACTGCTGGGCATACACACTGAGGAAACCAGAATTGAAAGAGACACGTGTACCCCACTGTTCATCACAGCACTGTTTATAATAGCAAGGACATGGAAGCAACCTAGATGTCCATCAGCAGATGAATGGTTAAGAAAGCTTGGTACATATACACAATGGAGTATTACTCAGCCATTAAAAAGAATACATTTGAATCAGTTCTAATGAGGTGGATGAAACTGGAGTCGATTATACAGAGTGAAGGAAGCCAGAAAGAAAAACACCAATACAGTATACTAACACATATATGTGGAATTTAGAAAGATGGTACTGATAACCCTGTATGCGAGAGAGCAAAAGAGACACAGATGTATAGAACAGTCTTTTGGACTCTGTGGGAGAGGGAGAGGGTGGGATGATTTTGGAGAATGGCATTGAAACATGTATAATATCATATAAGAAACGAATTGCCAGCCTAGGTTCAATGCAGGATACAGGATGTTTGGGGCTGGTACACTGGGATGACCCAGAGGGATGGTATGGGGAGGGAGGTGGGAGAGGGGTTCAGGATTGGGAACATATGTACACCTATGGGAGATTCATGTTGATGCATGGCAGAACCAATACAATATTGTTAAGTAAAATAATAATAATAAAATTAAATTAAAAAAATAAATAAAACTGCTTATTTTAATCTGTCTTCTACAAGGTTACTGGCATGATTTGTTAAATCATAGATGCCATCTTTCACAGTTTGCTGCTAGAAGACACTTTAGTGATTCACCATAGCCTGCAGCATAAAACCCAAGTCCTAAAAATTGACATAGAAGACCTTTCCTGATCTAACCCCAGACACTTTGGTAGCCTCGTTTTCTGGCTTTGAGTCAAATATGCATATTTTTCTGAAGTCATTCAAGACTATATAAGATCACAAAATAACTCCTTTGAGTTTCTGCCATTGTGTGTGTGTGTGTATGAGAGAGAGAGAGAGAGAGAGAGAATGCGTTTGAAGTGTCTTTCCTTATTTTTGCCTTTCCTAGCCTAAAATCTATCTTTGGTACTGAATTCAAATTCATAAGCATCAATGCTTTCTCTTATCACTGGATTTTTTTCTTTAAATAGTGAATTCAAATTAACCTGAGCTACGGTACCCATTCTCTGCCAGGAACTGTGTAGGCATTAATGATACAAATATGAAGAAAGCCAGTATTGACACTGTCCTTTTTGGAGCTTAAAATGACCCTTACTTTATTCTGATATTAATACACTATCTCCATCTCCACACTTTTGGCAAGTGTCTCTCTTATACCAGCATAGAGGTCATAATGTTAAGTATCTCTCTTGTTCACAGCATAAAAGTGTCATCCGGTGCCTAATAAAAGGCTCAATGAAGCTTTTATTGAATGAATAAGTTTTATGACTCTGCGGATTAAATTGTTAAGAAAGTCTATATGAAAGATACTGAATTTCGTATGAGCTGAAATAGTTAATCTGAATTGTAAGGAGAAGGAAAGACATTGCATAATGGGGACTTTTTTTTTAAGGTGTGTGTGGCATTAAAGAGCAAATTAATCTTCCACATCACAATAACAAGGCTGTAAAATTAGGTTACTAATATCTACCTTATAGGGGCTTCCCAGGTGGCTTAGTGGTAAAGAATCCACCTGCAATGCAGGTGGTCAGGAAGATCCTCTGGAGAAGGAAATGGCCACTCCAGTATTCTTGCCTGGGAATTACCATGGTCAGAGGAGCCTGGTGGGGCTGAGGTCCTTGGGGTTGCAAAAGAGTTGGACATGACTGAGAAACTAATCAACTACAACAATGAGTGTACCACATAAGATCTTTGTCAATATTAACTGCCCAAACTTAAGTAAAAGACCTAGCATAATTCTACATGCATAATCAAAAAACACAAAAGAATAATCATCATTGCTATTATATAAGGTATATCCTTCCCTGGAAAGTTTTAAATGGGATGAGTTGCAGTTTTCAAAGGATTTCTGTGCAAAATGGCAATACACCTGATATGGATGATAGCTGCTACCATTTTATCTCAACGTGTAAAATATCACCATAAAATTTTACTAGATAACAATTTTGTAACAAAATATAGATGTAAGCAACTGATATTTATGCCCATTTTAATTAGTGTTTATACATTAAACAGTTAACAGATCTTAAAATTGAGTATATTGAATTGAATAAACCTTTAAGTGTAGGAACATGCTACTGAAATTTAAGTAATTTCTAATAAATTATTACCTCTAAAGTTTTAAAAGGCTCTTAAGACTTAAAGTGATTATTGAAGATAAATGTCATAATTAAGGAAACAGGAAAAACTAAAGTGCAGTTGTGTTTTTTTTTAATACAAAGGTTATTATACACCAGACATGGAGTGCTCCAAGTCCTTTATAAGTAACGTTGTATATAAGCTTCAAAATTAATTTAAAGAAGATATACAAATGCCCAATAAATATCTGAAAAGATGCTCAATAATGTTATCAATTTGGGAAATGAGAATACTTTACACACACTAGAATGGCTACATTCAAGTTTTGACAAGAATATTGGAACTCTCATGCAAGGCTAGTAGGAATGCAAAATGGTGCAGCTGTTTTGGGAAACAGTCTGGCAGTTCCTATAAGAATTAAACAAAGCATTACCTTATAAATTGGAAATTATTTCCCTTATTATTATAACCAAGAGAATGAAACTATAATTTCACACGCACATACAAATAAACCCTTGCATACAAATTTTCATAATAGCATTATTCATAATAGCCAAGAGTAGATACAACCCAAATATCCAGCAACCGATAAACAGATGAAAAATAATGTGAAATATTCATAAAATGAGATACTATTTATCTGAAATGGAATGAAGTACTAATATATGTTATAACATAGATGAACCTTTAAAACATGCTGAGTGAAAGCAGCTACTTAAAAAAAGGCCACATATTGTATGGCACCATTCACCTGAAACGTCCAGGATATGCAAATGTTTAACCAAGGAAAGCAGGATTAGTGGTCACTTAGGGTGCTAGTGGTAAAGAACCCTTCTGCCAGTGCAAGAGGCATAAGAGATGTGGGTTTGATCCCTGGGTAGAGAAGATCCCCTGGAGATGTGCATGGCAACTCACTACAATATTTTTTGCTTGGAGAATCCCCATGGACAGAGGAGCCTGGTTGGTGACAGACCATAGAGTCCCAAAGAGTCACATATGACTAAAGTGACTTATTACATGTGCACACAGAGCTGAAGTGTTAGGGAAAAATAAGGAATCATTGCTAATAGGCAGAGAGTTTATTTTGCGGGTGATGAAATATTTTGTAAGATTTATTGTGATAAATGATTACAAATAGCTCCTAGTCTCAAAACTTAGTGCAAATTCATGGCCTTATTTCTCAGCCCCCATGACTCTCAGTTATTTTCTCATTTCCAACCAAATACAAATCCTAAAATAATTGTAATTGTCCAAAGCCCTGTAAATATTAAGAGAGAATAGGATTCAAAGCCAACTAAACCCAGCTGAAATCAAGCCCTGCCCTTGTTATCTGAATATGTTTGCTCTTCAAAACTTAGTTTCTCTCATCTTTGAAATGTTGATAATGATGATGATCTCAAGGGCTTTGTGAAGTAGTATTGACTACTTAGGCTGTGGTTTTATGCATTTCTTCATGCTCAGTTGCTTCAGTCATATCCAACTCTTTGTCACCCTCTGGACTGTAGCCTGCTGGGCTCCTCCGTACATGGGATTCTCCAGGCACGAATATTGGAGTGAGTTGCCATGCCCTCCTCCAGGAGAATCTTCCTGAACCCAGGCATAGAACCCAAATCTTCTGTGCCTCCACCATTACAGGTGGATTATTTACCCACTGACCTACCTGTGATTTTATAATGTGACATAAATCTGTTCAATTTCTGGCACAGAGCTCAAACCCTTGGTACTTTCTAAGTGATGACAGCAATCCAAACACCACTACCATGAGAGTAATGAAGATGTCTTTTGTGAGGTAAATCAGGTGACTTGGAGGATGCACCTGAGAAGTGGGTTGATTGCCAAGAGAACTCACCATGAGATGATAAGATGGTATACACATATAGTACATGACCTGGAAATGCTTATTCTTTTTTCCTCCACTTTAATGACCTCATTTTCACAACTGAAACACTGACTCCACTAACACTTTTATCTGTTCTCAAGCACTCAGCCGTCCCCTGATGGACTAACATAGGTTTGACAAATGAAGGGCCCTTGTGTTGTGCTCATCACTCTGCAACCCACAACAAATCTCTAATAATTCTCACTCCAATTACAATGTGTGGAGGAGTTTTTCCCACAATACCCAGCCATTCTCAGATACCAAGAACATGTCCTATAATTCAACTCAATTCTGACACTATCTACCTGGATTCTGCAGGTTAAGGGCTCAGTGCCGGAAGATTGCCAATTGTAAGTCTACGTTTTCAATTGGGCTTCTGACTGATTGGTTACAGATTGATGGTTACAATGACTCCATCATCGTTATTGTTGTTCAGTCACTAAGTCAACATCTGACTTTTTGAGATCTCATGAACTGCAGCATACCAGGCTTCCCTGTCCTTCACCATCTCCTGAAGTTTGCTGAAACTCATGCCCATCAAGTCAGTGATGCCATCCAATCATCTCATCCTCTGTTGTCCCCTTCTCTTGTCTTCAATCTTTCCCAGCATCAAGGTCTTTTCAAATGAGTCAGCTCTTCACATCAGGTGGACAAAATATTGGAGCTTCAGCTTCACATCAGTCCTTCCAATGTGTATTCAGGGTTGATTTCCTTTAGGATTGACTGGTTTGATCTCCTTACTGCCCAAGGGACTCTCAAGAGTCTTCTCCAGCATCAAAAACATCAATTCTTCAACACCCCTTCATTGGGCTCAATTAATTTGCTAGAGAGGATTAAAATTTAGGGAAGTATCTTATTTACTAGTTTGCCAGTTTATTATAAAGGGGTATAACTCAGGAAAAGCTAGATGGAAGAGATGTATGAGCAAAGATATGGAGAAAGATCTCAGATTTTCCACACCCTCTCTAAGCACACCACTCTCTAGGAATCTCAAGGTTTTCACCAACCTGGCAGTTCCCCAAACCCTATTCTTTTGGTTTTTTGTGAGACTTCATTACATAGGCATGTTTGATTAAGTAATTGGCCATTGGTGATTAAATTCTATCTCTAGCCCCTTACCTCTTTCCAGAATTTGGGGATGGGACTGAAATTTCCAACCTTCTTAGCAATCAGCCCACATACTCAGGTAACCCCCAAATCACCTGACTAATCTAACAAAAGACATCTTTATTACTCTCATCACTTAGGAAATCCCAAGGGTTTGAGCTCTGTGCCAGAAATGGGGCAAAGACTAAATATATATGTCTCACTGTAACACCACAATATCACAACCTCACTAATCAATTATACTCCTTCCTGCTGAGCATAGATAGATTTGGCCTGATTTGGCATAAGATTTAAAACATATTTTACAGCGCTTTATTCAATTCTTATGAGAGAGGCTTGAGTTTATACTAATGACAATGAAGATGTTCTGGGTGCATCTTTGTCACTTTTGGAGACAAAGCATTTTCTTTTATTTTATAGTGTATGTTTGAACTTTTTATTTTAGTCTTCATCAATAAGGAGTTAAAAATCTTACAATAGCAAAAAGGCACCCCAAAACAGAATGAAGTTTCATAGTATGTACATATATGTATGTATATGCTTATGCACAGTCACAAACATATACTAATTGTGAGATAAATGAAGATGACAAAAGATAATAAAGTGCTGATCTTCTTTTCTAAGTAAACTAAATATTAAATGGTTAATGTTAATTTTAATCAAGGTGGAATGACTCAGAAAATGCAGGGCTTGAGTTAGATTGACCTTACATGGTTCTAATATTCAGATATTTTTTAAAGATGCTGAAATCCTAAATTATGATATTTGCCTGAGCAACTAATTATCTTAAATAAGGTAAAAGTGAGACCATAATGAATTAAGAAATAAAATACCTAAAGAAATAATGGAGATACCTAAGTCCTGACTACATCCACAGATTTTATATATATATAGCTTACATATATTCACAGAACAAACCAAGAATATGGCAGATAAATCATGATTTATCTCCATTTCAATGGTGAATATAAAATCCTGTTTATATGATTTATGGAGTTTGAGAAATGCACATTTCCTTTTGGAGCATTAACAAATGAGTGAACACTCAGGTCAAGAGAACGATTAATTTAGGAAAAAGATACACTTGATCTTGTACTTAATCAAGAAACGCATTTCTCTAGGTTAAAAAAAAAGAATACAAGAGAATTAGGAATGCAAGGGTGTCTCCCATGCAGAAAGGTCAGAGCAAACCCAAGGCATTTTATAAAATTCGCAAGCTCGGCAGAGCAGTGTGCAATGCCTACTGTTTCCACAGCAGAGCTCAAGATGGCCTGGGGGAAGACAGGAGACAGGAAGAATTAACCAGTTACTCTCTTGTTTTAAAGTTTGCAATGATAATTTTTCTCTTAAAGAAGAGGTTTAAAATATTTCAAGCATTTAAGACAGAATTTCTCAACCTTGGCATAAGTACCCTGGATCAGATAGATCCATGTTGTGAAGGCCTGTTCCGTGTATTGTAGGGTTGTTGTTGCAGTTCAGTCATTCAGTTGTATCCAATTCTTTGTGACCCCATGAACTACAGCAGGCCAGGCTTACCTGTCCTTCATTATCTCCTGGAGTTTGTTCAAACTCTGTCCCTTGAGTCGATGATGCCATCCAACCATCTCATCCTCTATTGCCCCCTTCTCCTTGTTCCCTCAGTCTTTCCCAGCATCAAGGTCTTTTCCAGTGAGTCAGCTCTTCGTTCATTCTTGGTCTCTATCCACTAAATGCCTAAAGCTTCCCTATCCCTAGTCCTGACATCTCCCCAAATATTGACAGACTTCCCAGTGCATGGATGGTATGTTTCATAATCAGCTGCAGCTGAGATCATTGCTCTAAGACCTACTGTCACCCTCCCCATCTCAGAAACATATTATATGTACAGCAGAATAAAGGCAGATCAGATTTTAAGTCATTGCCCCTGCACAACCATCACTTAAATGCCTTAAGAAAAGTATCCTCTCTACTTCTTCACCTTTATGAGATTATTATAATTCAACTCAGGTCCTAATTCCTCCTGAAGACTTTCCTGATGATACTAGTTTCAATTAGATGCCTTTTTTCTTTTTCCTCATTTTTGTTTCTACCAATCATAGAATTTGCCATGCTGTATTACAATTTTTTATTAACGTGACTGTCTCCTTTCCTAGGCAGAGTTTCTTAAGTTCAAAGTATCTTTCTTACCTGTCTCTTAATACATGAAACTTTACATGAAAGTGTTATGAGCAGACTGACAAAAAAAAAAAAAAAAAAAAAAACATAACATAACTTCTGAATGAAGGAATGGATGAATGTGAGATTTATGTCTCTGCTATAATACATAAAGTCTTCCCTGGTGGCTCAGATGGTAAAGCATCTACCTGCACTGTGGGAGACCTGAGTTCAATCACTGAGTCAGGAAGATCCCCTGGGGAAGAAAATGGCAATCCACTCCAGTACTCATGCTGGTAAATTCTATGAATGGAGAAGTCTGGTAGGCTACAGTCCATGGGGTCACAAAGAGTCGGATATGACTGAGAGACTTCACTTTCACTTTCATGATATATAAAGAAATTGGAAGATGAGGTACAGACAACTAATAATGAAAGAACCAATATAAACCATCTGATATTCAAAAGAGAGAGAATATAGATGCATAAAATTTGGATGCATTTGTACTATTATCAGTGCACTGAAATACAATCACCACCTCTGGGTTTCTTCTTTGGAAAGTGGATTACTTTGCATGAATCTCTCTAATAGTGGGAAGCCAGGGATCTAGGCAAAGTCATTAGATTGTCAAAGCTTAGGAATGGAAACTGTTAGATTTGAAGTGAACCACCACACATTTGTAGTCTCTTCTTAAGAAGATTGCTTTTCATTCTGTTTGTCAAATTATTATTTTAGTAGCTTAGAAACCTCCTGTTGTGAAGATTCATTGCGTCTACTTTATATTGAGAATGATGATTGTTCAGATACCTGAAGATACTTTGCCCAGACCAAATCTTCTCTTTTCTATGTTAAACATTTCTAGCGCCTTCAACTATTTTTCCTGTGCCCTGGTTTCTATATTCTTTATCAAGCTTTATTCAAATGAGGAAAACTTGGAGTAAATTGTTGCAGTTTTAGATTCAGTTCAATAATTCAGTGTAGGAAACAGTAAATTTCACCTAGGCTTTCTAACATTCTCCTTCCTCATCCATAAATTGGGGATAATTTTTTCTCTTTAGATTCTTTTGAGGAAAACTCAAAATAATGTAAAAGTTTTTCAATGGAATTTGTACTTGGCAAGTGCTTCATAAATGCCAGTTTCCAGATTTTATCTCCACCCTATGTTCCTCTTTCTCTTTCACTCTCCTTTGATATATTATGGTAAATTACTTATGAATAATACTCTTAAGATAATTAGTATCAAAAAAAAGATAATTAGTATCTACTCATTTTTATCCCTTTTCCTCCCTTTCAGAATTGCTCCTCCTTTACCACTGCTACATAGAGATGATCAGGGAAATGTTTTTAAATACTGTTACTACTATTAATTAAGGGCTTCCCTGGTGACTCAGTGGTAAAGAATCTGCTTGCCAATGCAGGAGACACAAGTTCAATCCCTGGGTTGGGAAGATCCCCTGGAGAAGCAACCCACTCCAGTATTCTTGCCTGGGAAATTCAATGGAGAGAAGAGCTACAGTCAGTGGGGTGGCAAAAGAGTAGGACACGACTCAGTGATTAAAAATCACTTTATGACTAATTAATTAATAATAATAAAGACCCTAAAGTGCTTTTTTTACAGCTCTGTCTTTTGAAGAAATAATCCATGTTCAATGGTATCTCCATCTCAAAGCATTGTTACTTTATTATGCCATGATACCAGGATACTCATTCACATTGCTGCCTAGATACATCTATACACAGGGACAGTGGGGTGATGTACTGGTTTCTCTAGTGGCTTAGATGGTAAAGAATCTGCCTGTAATGCAGGAGATCTGGGTTTGATCTCTGGGTCAGGAAGCTCTCCTGGAGAAAGGAATGGTTACACCTGCAGTATTCTTGCCTGGAGAAAACCATGGACAGAGGAGCATGGCAGGCTAGAGTCCATGGGGTTGCAAAGCAACTTTAATTTTCTTTTTTCATATTGAGTAAATAAGGTTAAAAAGAAGAGAAATAAAAAAATGAGAACTCCATATCATGACTATAATACAATGAGTATAAAATTACAACTGTTTCTAAATTCAATTTGCTGGAGAACAAGGTACTGAAAAAGTACTTACTAGCTATGTTGTTTTTGTGTTAGGGATTCAAATAATAACAATTCACAGTTAGAGATAACAGTGGAGATATTGCAATGTATAGAGTAGAAACTTGAATAATTATAGAGCATTACATAAATAGCTATGATATAAGGGCTAGATATAAGTTTTAGGAAAAATGATTAAGCCATATAAAAATATTTAAAAGGTCACATCCTGATTCCTTAGAAATCACTTTGCTTGTGAGCAATTAGTATGCATATATACATGCAAAGATAAATGCCTTTCTTAGCCTTCTGTTTTTTTTAACTTTTTAACCATAAAAAAAATGGCACATCTGAATTATCTATCCATTGTAGCATAACAGATTATCTCCAAATATAGTTGCTTACAACAACATACATTTATTATCTTACAGTTTCTTGAGATCAGAAGTTTGAGAGTGGTTCAGATGTTAGTTTCCAGCTTGAGGTCTCTCATAAGGTTTCAGACAAGCTGTCTGCTGGGCTGCGGTCATTTGAAGACTTGGTTGGGGATTAAAGATCTACTTCCCAAAGGGTTTACTCACTTGTCTGTGGCTGAGAGTCTCAATTCTTTGTTATATTGGTCTCTCCTTTGTGCTGCCTTAGTGCTCTCAAGGTATGGACACTGATTTTCCCAGAGAGAGAGGGAGAAATCAAGACATATGACACAATAATTCTTTATACCCTAGATTCTGTGCACTGTCAATGACTGTATTCATTACAAATGTGTCACTAAGTCTGGCCTGTAGTCAATGGGAAGAGAAAAAAATAGTATGTTATAGTAGACATAAATACAATCAAACAAAAAGATGAAAGTGAGGAGGAGAGGGAGGGAGAGAGGAGGGGAGAAAGGAAGGAAGGGAAGAAAGAAGGGAGAAAGAAAGGATAAGGGAGAAAGATTGCAGCAAGTTTATAGCAATAGCATCCGGGGAGAGTTCACTGGGCGTGTGGTTGGGGAAGAAATAACATTCAGATGCTGGAACTAGGATTAGAGGCAGAGATGTAGATGAATATTAGAAGTTTGGGACTCCATTTAGAAAGATCTATTTAAGCCATTTTTTCCTGTAAAATCCAGTTTCCTCTTCTATAAAACAATGTAGGACAAAATGATGAAAATTTTCTAACACTAATATTCTGAGTGGGGATGGGAGAGAGCAAAGGGGCTATTTAGGATAAGCACAGATCAAAACATTATTTGTTCAAAGACATTAATATTGACAATATCTATTAGGCCTATGTGTGTGAGCCATCTAATGCTGCAGAACAAAATACAGCCAAAATGTAATATCTCAAAAAACATCTTACTTACTGGGGTTTCATAATATTCAACCCCGAATATTCACTGGAAAGACTAATGCTGAAGCGCCAATACTTTGGCCACTTTATGCAAAGAGATGACTCATTGGAAAAGACCTTGATGCTAGGAAAAGTTGAAGGCAGGAAGAGAAGAGGATGGTTGGATGGTATCACCGACTCAATGAACATGAGTTTGAGCAAGTTCTGGGAGATGATGAAGGACAAGGAAGCCTGGTATGCAGTCCATGGAGTCACAAAAGTCGGACACAACTGAGCAACTGAACAGTGACAAAATTTCAGAGTTTTTCATGTCTTTATAGGTTACTCTGATAGCTCAGTTGGTAAAGAATCTACTTGCAATGCAAGAGACCCAAGTTCGATTCCTGAGTCAGGAAGATTCACTGGAAAAGGAATAAGCTACCCACTCCAGTATTCTTGAGCTTCCCTTGTGGCTCAGCTGGTACAGAATATGCCTGCAATGTGAGAGACTTGGGCTTGATCCCTGGGTTAGGAAGATCCCCTGGAGAAGACTAAACGCTACCCACTCCAGAATTTTGGCCCAGAGAATTCCATGGACTTTATAGCCCATGGTATCGCAAAAAGTCAGACAAGACTGAGGGACTTTCATTTTCTCTTCAGTGGGTTCAGTGGAGTTCTATAAATGGTAGCTGTGTCCAGAGTGAGCTGAACGTTTGCCTGTGTAGTACACACAATACATCTGACTCACTGCTGATGTCACTGTCACTGACTGGAACTCAGGAGCAGCCAGCAAGAGAGCACTGCACACAGCCTGGTCTTTCACAGCACTACCGCCAGTTTTTCAAAAGGTAAGAAATAGAAGTTTCCAGGCCAGTTAAGAACTGGCTAAATGTAGGGCTGCCAAAGCATCACTTTTTCCTTGTTCTATTTTTGAAAACACTTAGATTCTAGGGAGACAGGCATAGACTTTACCTCCTGATACAGGGGGAGTTATAAGGTCACAACTGCCAAAGGAAGTGGGGGAGGGGAAATGTTTCTGCAACCACTTTTAGAAAATATTAATTCAGTGTGCCCCAATGAGATTATGTGACAGATAAAACAATACTGAATGCAGATACTCTGAAAATGTTTACATTTACTAAAAATCGTGAGTCAGTTGTGAATTCTACCGATGTCTGTAATTATTCATTGATGTCTGCTGATTAATGGACACAAGAGCTGCCTTAGTAGGACATCCCTATCTCTCAGGTTGCAAACAGCAGCTAAAATGTGGGCACCACTGACTCAATGGCCATGAATGTGTGCAAACCTCAGGAGATGGTGAAGGACAGGGAAGTCTCACATGCTACAGTCCATGGGAGTCTCAGAGAGTCAGATAGGACTTAGCAAATGAACAACAACAACACAATTTAGGCTAACAGTGTGCTTGATTAAAAATATGTTCAGGGTTCATATCACCCTTTACATTAGAAAGTTTCTTTTTAGTGTATATCTTTGCTTGTGTTTCTGTGAACATATTCATTTACCTTCAGAGTATTTAATGATTTATTATATACAGATTTAATGAAGTGAGTAAAATACACAAGTTGACTTTTGGATTTCTTGAAATTATTATTTAAATAAACATTTACAATTGTCTGTTCATCAAAAATACAGACATAATGTTACACTGAATTTATAAATAATGTAAAATTAGGCACCAGGCTTCCATAATTTCCCCTTACATCTTGACCACCTAATGAGTAATAAGGATAAATTTATCATTATAGATTTTTATTTGGCATGATGACTTAGAACCAACATCATCCTTTCACCATAGCTCTGTTTAAAACATTCTGCACTGGGGGCTTCTCTGGTGGCTCAGTGGTAAAGAATCTGCCTGCCAATGCAGAAAACAAAGGTTCCCTATCTGGGAACATGCCCAGGTACAAACAAGCCCATGAGCCACAACAACTGAGCCTATGTTTTAGGTGCCGCAGCTACTGAACCCTGCACATCCTAGAGCCCCTGCTCCACAAGAGAAACCACCAAAATAACCAGCTGGATCACAACAACAAAGAGTAGCCCCTTTCTCACTGGAACTAGGGAAGCCTCATGTCATCAACAAAGACCCAATGTAACCAAAATAAGTACACTAATAAATCTTTTAAAATTCTGTATTATAAGTTTAACATGTTTCAAGAAAAGTTATGGCTTTGTCAAAAGTTAATTTTTAACTTCTAGAAGAAAAGAGCTAAATTTATAAGCATGCTATGCAAAGTGATAGTTCTCTAACAGTAGGACAATAAAAAGTAAAAAGAAACAAAAAGATGCTGGTTTGGCAAACTTATTCTTCCTTTTATTATATTGTTATATTTTTGCTTTGTTTTGAAATGGAAGATTTAAAATCATATTTGGCTAAGACTACAGATTTAGACAAATCAGTTCTTTAAGTGACATGGAGGAGCTTCCATTTCTGGAAGGAGCAGACTTAGGCTGGTTTGTTCCAAATCCTCAGTTAGAACAATTAGAAAAGTAAGACAAAAATTAAAACACATGTTTGAAAGCACTGGAGAGCTACCCAGAGCACTGAGGAACTATGGTGTCAAATAAGAGAGAAGGAAATTTATATAAATGATCCCAAATTTTCCTGTCTCCTGGAGGCAGCTGCTAATACTAAATGTAGTGGCTAAAAAGATGAGCAGCACATTCAATAGATTTGTCAAGCAGGTGGTACAAAAACTGAAGTTTAGAGATGACCATGGCATCTAAGACAAGACCTATAGCAAATCCAGACAACAGAATTGTGTGTATGTTCAGATGCTCAGTTGTGTCTGACTGTTTGCGATTCCATGTACTATAGCCTTATAGGCTTGTCTGTCCATGGAATATTCCAGGCAACAGTACTGGAGTGGGTTGCCATTTTCTCCTTCAGAGCATCTTTCTGACCCAGGGATTAAACCTGCATTCTATCTCTCACATCTCCTGCATTGGTAGGTGTTGTATTCTTTACCATTAGCACCACCTGGGAATCCCAACAGAATTAAAGACACAAAAATGCAAATGACTCTTAAGAATCAGCTGGTGAAGAATCTGCCTGCAATGTGGGAGACCTGGGTTTGATCCCTGTGTTAGGAAGATCCCCTGGAGAAGGGAAAGTCTACCCACTCCAGAATTCTGGCCTGGAGAATTCCATGGACTGTATAGTCCACAGGGTCGCAGAGTTGGACACAACTGAGAGACTTTCACTCACTTCACTTACATTCTAGGGCTTTTGTGGTGTCTCAGAATGTAAAGAATCTTCTTGCAATGCAGGAAATTCAGGTTCAATCCCTGGATTGGCAAGATACCCTGGATAAGGAAATGGCTACCTACTCCAGTATTCTTGCCTGGGGAATTCCAAGGACAGAGGAGCCTGAAATAAAAGACAAGATAGAGAATTTCACCAGAAAATGGAATAAATATAGAAGTGCATAAAATAGATTATCTATAATTTAAAACATAGCTATAGATTAAAGATTCAAAACAAACATCTAAAGATAATATTAAGAAACTTGGGAAAAAATCATAAGACAATACTCTGCCTACTGGTGCTCTGTATTTTATTTTGGTTTTATATTCGTATTTATTTTTTACTTCTTTATTCCTTATAATGGTTTATTTTATGTATAAATTTGACAGAGGTTGCCCAGTCAAACATTATTCTCAGTGAATCAAGGAGGGTGTTTCTAGAGGAGATTAATATTTGAATTTGTAGACTTAAATTGAAGAACGTAGGGAAAAACACTAAGCCATTCAGGTATGTATGACCCAAATCAAATCCCTTATGATTATACAGTGGAAGTGACAAATAGATTCAAGGAATTAGATCTGATAGACAGAGTGCCTGAAGAACTATGGATGGAGGTTCATATCATTGTACAGGAGGCCATGATCAAAACCATTTCCAAGAAAAAGAAATGCAAAAAGTGAAATGGTTGTCTGAGGAGGCCTCACAAATAGCTGAGAAAAGAAGAGAAGTGAAAGGAAAAGGAGAAAAGGAAAGATATATCCATCTGAATGCAGAGTTCCAAAGAACAGCAAGGAGAGAAAGAAAACTTTCCTCAGTGATCAATGCAAACAAATAGAAAAAAACAATAGAATGGGAAAAGCTAGAGATCTCTTCAAGAAAACAAGAGATTCCAAGAGAACATTTCATGCAAAGATTGGCTCAATAAAGGACAGAAATAGTATGGACCTAACAGAAGCAGAAGGTATTAAGAAAAGGTGACAAGAATACAAAGACCTATACAAAAGAGATCTTAGTAACCCAGGTATCCAGGATGGTGTGATCACTCACCTAGAGCCAGACATCATGGAATGAGAAGCAAGTGGGCCTTAGGAAGCATCACTACAAACAAAGCTAGTGGAGGTAATGGAATTCCAGCTGAACTAATTCAAATCCTGAAAGATGATGCTGTGAAAGTGCTGCACTCAATAGGCCAGCAAATTTGGAAAACACAACAGTGGCCAAAGGACTAGAAAAAGTCAGTTTTCATTTCAATTTTAAAGAAAGACAATGCCAAAAAAATGTTCAAACTATTGCACAATTGCAGTCATTTCACATGCTAGCAAAATAATGCTGAAAATTCTCCAAGCTAGGTTTCAACAATATGTGAACCAAGAACTTCCAGATGTTCAAGCTGGATTTAGAAAAGGCAGAGGAACCAGAGATCAAATTGCCAGCATTTGTTATATCATCGAAAAAGCAAAAGAGTTCCAGAAAAACATCTCCCTCTGCTTCATTGATTATGCTAAAGCCTTTGACTAAGTGGATCACAATCAATTGTGGAAATTTATTCAAGAGAATGGAATACCAGACCACCTGACCTGCCTCCTGAGAAATCTGTATGCAGCAAGAAGCAACAGTTAGAACTGGACACAGAACAAGGACTGGTTCAAAATTGGGAAAGGAGTATGTCAAGCCTATATATTTTCACCCTGCTTATTTAACTTATTTACAGAGGACATTATGAGAAATCCTGGACTGGATAAAGCACAAGCTGGAATAAAGATTACCAGGAGAAATGTCAATAATCTCAGATATACAGATGACACTACCCTTATGACAGAAAGCGAAGAGGAACTAAAGAGTCTCTTGTTGAAAGAGAAAGAGGAGAAAAAGTGAAAAAGCTTTCTTATAATTCAACTTTCAAAAAGTTAAGATCATGGATCTGGTCCCATCACTTCATGGCAAATAGATGAGGAAACAAGGAAACAGTGACAGACTTTATTTTCTTGAACTCCAAAATCACTGCAGATGGTAAACACAGCCATGAAATTAAAAGATGCTTGCTCCTTGGAAGAAAAGCTATGACAAACCTAGATAGCATACTAGAAAGTACAGACATTACTTTGCCAACAAACATCCATATAGTTAAAGTTATGGTGGTTTTTCCAGTAGTCATGCATGGATATGACAGTTGGACCATAAAGTAGGCTGAGCATCAAAGAATTAATGCTTTTGAACTGTGTTGGTGGAGAAGACTCTTGAGAGTCCCTTGGACTGCACAGAGGTCAAACCAGTCAATCCTAAAGGAAATCAATCTCAAATATTCATTAGAAGGATGATGCTGAAGCTAAAGCACCAGTAATTTGGCCACCAGATGAGAACAGCCAACTCATTAGAATGGACCCTGATTCTGGGAAATATTGAAAGCAGGAGGAGATAGAGGGCAAGATGGTTGGATGACATCACTGACTCAAAGGACCTGAGTTAGAGCAAGCTCCAGGATATAGTGGAGGACAAGGAAGCCTGGCATGCTGCGGTCCATAGGGTCCCCAAGAATACACATGACTGAGCAACTGAACAGCTGGCTGAATAAAGCAGACTGGCCTCTCTAAGGTGGATGGGCCACATCCAATCTACTATAGACCAGAATAGAACAGAAAAGCTGAATAAAAAGGAACATCTTCTACCTGCCTACTGAACTAGAACACTAACCTTGTATGCACACACCCATACACACAGACATATCCCCATTCTGCTAATTCTGTTTCTCTTGAAAATTCTCATAATCTCCTTTCTGTATCACTGCATGTTTCCTTACTCATCAGTTCCCACTGGCACATAAACAAGCTCCAGCAGTACCAGTTGACATGAGCTTTCCCTTTTGTTTACTGCTCAATTATCACTTATTCTTTGGGTATACTTTTTCACTCCCAGTTTTCTCTTTCTGATACAGTGGTATTGAGGGGGTAAGGGGAGTGGAGGGGAGGTGGAGATGGCCAATAATCCAAAGCTTTGAATGAAGAGTCCCAGTGAAAGTTTATACATATCAGCTATTAAGCTCATTTAAAAAAAAAAAAAAAAAAAAAAACCACAGGCAAAATTTTATTCTGCTCTCTTTGGACCTACTCATGTGATCAATTGACTGGAGGAAAATGCTTTGCCCTACCTTGATCTTAAAGGTATTTTTAAGGGAAAAACTTATTTATTTAACTTTTTAGCTTATTTTTAAGGGAATATTCTTTTTCCAAATGGAAAATGTTGGTACCTTGATTTTAAAACTGCCAGCCATAGAACTTTGATCTAGCATGGCAGTAAGACCAAAAAAGTGTATGTCAGTTCATGTACTAAGCCACCCTTAACATAGCCAAAAGCAGAAAATGTGTAAATACACTGACATTTGGATTCAAACAAGGGGAAAAATTTATTTCCAGATGACATTTTTATCTTAATGCCAAGATTTTATTGAAACTCATGTTCAGAAGATGACTGCTGAAAGTACCCAAACCCTCTGGGTCATTGATAGCTGTCTGATGGGTGCTTAGCTGTTAGTCTTTCTAATCAAAAGTTTTGTCTAGTTTTTCTACTGGATAATGACAGTATTTTCCCCATGTATTCTGTTACTTCTTTGGGGGTAGCTGATGATGCTGTTTTTGACTATGAATATTATCTATTATCTTTCTCACTTCTGCTTGATGAAGTGTTATCTCTAATGGGTGGCATGATACAGACAAGGGACGGAATACAATGACAAATTTTGTGGCAATTGAATAGCTTGGCTTACAACTGAGCCTCATTTCTATTTGTAAGTGATTGTTAGGGACAGAACTGGTTTGCATCCTTCTATACTTTTTGAATGTTATGATCTTTGGTGATTTAAATGAAGATCATGGCATCTGGTCCCATCAATCCACAGTAAATACATGGGTAAAAAGTGGAAACAGTGACAGATTTTATTTTCTTGGGATCCAAAATCACTGTGAACAGTGACTGCAGTCATGAAATTAAGACATTTGTTCCTTGGAAGAAAAGCTATGACAAAACTAGAAAGCATATTAAAAAAAAAAAAAATGAGACATTACTTTGCCAACAAAGGTCCATATAGTCAAAGCTATGGTTTTTCCAGTAGTCATATACAGATGTGAGAACTGGACCATAAAGAAGGCTGAGTGCTGAAGAATTGATGTTTTCGAACTGTGGTGCTGGATAAGACTCTTGAGAGTCCCTTGGACTGAAAGAAGATCAAACCAGTCAATCTTAGAGGAAACCAACCCTGACTATTCATTGGAAGAACTGATGCTGAAGGTGAAGCTCCATTATTTTGGCCATCTGATACAAAGAAGCAACTCATTGCTCATGAGTTTGAGAAAACTTCACCAGATTTTAAAGGACAAGGAAGCCTGGCATACTGCAGTCCAGGAGTCGAAAAGAGTAGGACACTAATTAGTAACTGAATAACAACAACTGCTTCTTATAGGCTAGATAATATTCCTTTCTACGTAAACACCAAGTTTTATTCACCCATTCATTCATTGATGGACGCGGACTGTTAACACATTACGACTATCATATATAATGACAATGGCAGTGAATTTAAAACAATGCCTTCCCACCAAAGTACGTGCACCTCTGTGTCTTCAATTGGATTAGTATTTAGTAATCAGAGCACAAATCTCTGATATTTGAAGGATAAAATCCTTATTGCTCACTCTGGCCCCTGCAAGCTGCTTTAGGAACATGTATACAGCCACATGCCACAGTGTTGAGTCTGAGGAATGAATAACTGCTACCAAGCTAAGAGTTAAAATTGACCAAAATTAACCACAACTTATGGGCTTCCCTGGTGGCTCAGCAGTAAAGAATCCCTCTGTCAATGCAGGAGACAGGAGTCCAGTCCCTGAGTCAGAAAGATCCCCTGGAAAAGGAAATGGCAAACCACTCCAGTATTCTTGCCTGGGAAATCTCATGAACAGAGGACCCAGGTAGGCTACAGTCCACAGGGTTGCAAAGAGCTGGACACAGTGTAGCGACTAAACAAATCAACAAACCAGAGCTTACCATCCAAGCCTTCTCTTGGATGTTTCAAGCCTTCTCTTGGATGTTTCAAGCCTTCCAACAGACCCCCATGTTTCAAAATGTTTACATCAGAAAGATTCTGCCATGGTAATTGCTATCTAGGTGTAGAAACAGGCTCTTGGTGTATCCTACTCTGCCACATTCCCAGAAATCTCTATTTGGTAAATATTTTGAAAAATATGGATGGCTATGAAGCATACGAAAAGATGTTCAACACCACTAATTATTAGAGAAATGCAAATCAATACTACAATGAAGTATCACCTCACACTGGTCACAATGGCCATCATCAAAAAAACCTACTGAAAAAAAAAGAGAATTCTGGAGAGGATGTGGTGAAAAGTGAACTCTTCTATACTGTTGATGGGAGTGTAGATTGGTACAGCCATTTTGGAGAACAGAGGTTAGCTATAGAACTAAAAATAGAACTACTATGCTCAATGCTCAGGTGTGCTCAGTTGTTTCCAGTGCTTTGTGACCCCATGGACTGTAGCCCACCAGGCTCCTCTTCCCATGGAAATTTATAGGCAAGAAAACTGTAGTGGGTTGCCATTTTCTTCTTCAAGGGATCTTCCCAATCCAGGGATCAAACTCCTGTGTTCCTCGTCTCCTGCATTGCAGGTGCATTCTTTACTGCTGAGCCACTAGGGAAGCTCCAGAACTTTTATATGACCCAGCAATTCCACTTCTGGGCTTGTACTCTGAGAAAACCATAATTCAAAAAGACACATGCATCCCAGTGTTCATCACAGCCAGGACGTGGAAGCAATCTAAATGTCCATCAACAGAGGAATGGATAAAGAAAATGTGGTGTGCATATACAATGGAATATTACTCAACTACAAAAAGAACAAAATGATGTAACTTCAACAACATGGATGGACCTAGAGACTGTCATAGTAGGTGAAATTAATCATACAGAGAAAGACAAATATCATATATCACTTATATGCGGAATCTTAAAAAACAGAGTACAAATGAACTTATTTACAAAACATGAGTAGAGGACCAGATGTAGAAAACAAACATGGCTACCTGGGGACAAGAGGAGGGAGAAGATAAATTGGGAGATTGGGAGTGACATACATAGTGTACTACATAGAGAACAGATAACTAGTAACAACCTACTGTATAGCACAGGGAATTCTACTCCATACTCTGCAATAGTCTATATGGGAAAAGAAATCTAAAAAAGAGTTGATATACATAAATGTATAACTGATTTACTTTGCTGTACACCTGAAGCTACTACAACACTGTATATTAACTATACTCCAAAAAAATTTTTTATAAAACACATTTTGAGAAAAGCTAACAAAGTGAAGTGTACTTAATTTATTATATTTCTTCACTTATTCAATCCATTCATTCATTTGTTGATTGAGTGTCTGCATTGAGAGGCCTCTAATATTCCAAAGCAAATATGTAGCTACAGCCTCTGAGTTTCTAAAATTATGAAATCAAATATGAGAGACAAACAGAAGTAAACAATTGCAGTACTGTATGAGTTGTGCCCTAATTGACCACTACATGTGATGCAGAATGTCATCCCTTCTGCTTGAGTGAGAGGGACAGGTTGAGAAAGGCCAGGGAATATTCCATTTTGTCCACAACTAGCTCCTTCATATGACTAATTGGGGAAGCCTGGAGACAATCTTTGCTTCCTCTTTAACTTAACTACTTCACTGCATTCACAGGTCTCTAAAGAAGGTGAGCCTGTACGAAATGTTGAGAACTGGGTGAACTCTTGTTTTGTGCCCATAGTCTCCATTTATAAGCCCTTTTTCTCTGTCAGTCATTCACTGATTTCATAAGAATGTGTACTTTTTCTTTAAGCCTAGATTTTACTTTTCCTCATGAATTTATTCATCAATTTATTCATTCAGTAAACATTTTTGGAGCACCTACTATGTTCCAGGGACAATGTTAGACATTTTGTTACTATCTTAAAAAAAAAAAAAAAAAAGTAGCAATCAAGGCAAGTTATAGCCTCTGCATTGTGTAACTTGCAGTCTTGTCTGGAACATAGACAATAAATAAGTAAATCAAGAACATAGAAAATAAATTGAGTGAGATAGTTTGCTTTCTCTCTTTCTCTCTCTTTCTCTCTCTCTCTCTCTCTCTCTCTCTCTCTCTCTCACACACACACACACACATATGCATTTGTACAATAATATTTTAAATATCTTTCTTAAGGTTTATCTTCTAATGGATTCACTAAATAGGAAAATTATAACCCTCTTTAGTAGTTCCAACTGCTGCTTCTTTAATGCCATCAGCTCTTATAAATTGATATTTCTTTCTTGTTCTCTTTGTCCAATTTCTATTCTGAGATGGCTCCTTTTATTGAGAAGTTTCTTTGAAGCTCAGTATGTTTTGTTCTTCAGTCTTCCACTGGAGATGAACATGCAACCAGTCTCAGACCCTAATTGTTCCCCTTTCACGCCAAATCCAGAGTTATTCAGGTCTTCTGTGGAATCCACTTCGTATTCTATCCACCTGCTATTTCTGTCTGACGGCATGCCACATCTGCTCTGCCTTGTCCACTCACCAGGGATAGAAACAGAACATGGTGAGACATTATATACTGCATTATTTAGCAATGAGCAAGGAGGACACCCCTAGAGAAGAATGCAATTTTAAACTAGAAAAAAAAATGATTAAGAATCATAGGCGTGAAAGGAACAGCAGCAAGCAGATGTTGTAAAACATGGGTAAGGAGGACAGAAAGGCAACAGCTGAGAGTGAATTGATTTTCCTCCGAAGTCTTCATCCCTACTCAATCATGCCAGATGGAGAAGCAATCATGAAGACATAAGGTCCTGTTGGTCTCACTGCCCTTCCCACAAGAGAACTGGTTGAAAATACTTTCCCAAAGCAGCAGAATGATAAAAGCAAATGCACTGTTTCATTTATTAATCAAGATTAAATTTATCTCTCATTTGAGATGGCAAGCTGCGGAGGAAAAGAACAGTCTTTGAGTAAGAGACATGGCTTTGAATCTTAATTCTTTTCTTTACTACATGTATGACCTTGATGGAATGAATGTCTTCCTTTTTTGAGCTGAAGGATTATCACTTACAAAAGATTAAGAACTAACATTTATTGAGACCTTCCTTTGTGCTGGGCATTATGCTGATTGCTTCATTTTATGATCACATTTAATCCTTCTAAAAAGCCTTTGAGGTACATGTTATCAGCTGGTTTATACAAGGCAAAAAAAAAGGAAAAGAAAGAAAAGAGAGAGAGAGAAGTTAACTTAAGAGTTAATTACCTTATAAAGCTGGCAACCTAATGTAGACATCAAGAGCATGGATGAAAGGCTGGAGTTCCTGTGTTCAAATCCAGGATTTGTCACATAAACTTGAATATCTTCTTTTAACCTCTTCTTGCCACATTTTCTTCATAGATAAATGTGGGCCTTGAGAACAGCTGCATCATATAGCAGCTATGAAATTAGATGAGGCAGGCTGTTCTTAGTATCATACCTGGAACATAATAACTGTTCAACAAACACATTAATCAATATTATGTGTAATATAGTATTATATATCAATATATTATTATCACTGTTGTGGGGCTTCCCTGGTGGCTCAGCTGTAAAGAATCCAACTGCAATGCAGGAGACAGGGGTTTCATCCCTAGATCAGGAAGATCGTGTGGAGGAGGGCATGGCAACCTGCTCCAATATTCTTGCCTGAAGAATCCCATGAACAGAAGAGTCTGCTGGGTTACAGTCCATAGAATTGTACAGAGTTGGAAACAACTAAAGTGACTTGGCATGCATACATCATTGTTGTGATTGTTTGTCTAAGTCACAGATCTAAATTTAAATCCAGGTCTATCTGACTCCAAATCCCTCACTCTACTCACAACAATAGTGAGTGCTCTTGTGAGTTAATAGTTGTGGCACATTAAAACTCAATACATATTAGGTGCCAAATACTAGCTGATTCTTCCTAGAGCCTCCTCTTATTCTCCCATCTGTAAAGAGGATAAAATCTTGCATTTGACAAGGGTTACACACCTCTTTTAATTTTGTGTACAGATGTCTCAAATTATCATTGTCTTCCTCAAATGACTCTTTTTCAGATTTATTCCTGGACTCGTCCCTGTTTTATCCTATAAATATTCATGATATTCAGGGTTACATTCTTGGCCAAATTCTCTCTTTCTTCATGTTCTGTTATACCAATTGTATGTCAATTGCACTCTTAGATTTAAAAAGAAAAGAAAAACAAAACACAAATTCAGGCATGTCAATAAGAAAATTTATTTTAAAAGATTATTGCAAAGAGTGAGGGGGAAGAGGACTATTCCGATAGGGCAATGGGGCCTATTACAATAGAAAGAATACTAAGGGAGATAAATAGCATTGGTGTAGTTAAACAATAGATATCATTTTTATTATTTATTTTTATTCCACCCTATTCTCAGATGATGCTGTTACATGCAGGTTGTACACTGCATCCAGTGAAGGGCAATCAAAAGACTAGGGATCTGAGGTGAGAAATGGAATATTTCCTGCCCTATCAGTAAATAAAGGATGACACAGTCATTAGTTATTGCAGCCATCTCTGCTGGTGAGCTGATGAGCCCTGAGGGAACTCAGGAAGGAAAGAATCCCTGCCACCTAGCAGCCATCAAACTGGAGTCACTCCCCTGGTAGGCCCTGAAAAAGCTCAGGATATAAAAATGTAGAATACTGGATCCAGGTTGGTGCATATTAAAGGAATGATTTCAGTGAACCCAACTCTTGAATCTTCCAATACATAGAGTAATACTACATTGCTTAAGATATCTGTGCTGTACTGTGCTTAGTTGCTCAGTTGTGCCTGACTCTTTCTGACCCCATGGACTGTAGCCCACCAGGCTCCTCTGTCCATGGGGATTCTCTATGCAAGAATACTAGAGTGAGTTGCCATACCCTCCTCCAGGGGATCTTCCCAACTCAGGGATCAAACCCAGATTTCTTGCATTGCAGGCAAATTCTTTATCATCTGAGCCACCAGGGAAGCCCTAAGATATCTGAGTTTTCTTTAATTAACAATAATCTTTTGATGTTTAGACTACCTGCCCTTTGTTGCAGAACTTCTTTATAACCTAGCTCCCCCCTGACTGCCTTGAAGCAGTTTTCTCAAAGTTACTGTTTCCTAGGCTTTGAAGTCCCACTAAATAAAATACAATTTTCAACTTTTTGGTTGTGAATATTTTTTAAGTTTACACGGGGAAGGAGAGAATCTTGACCAAATTTAGATAACAATTGTTTTGTTTTGTTTTGTTTTGTTTTCTCTGATTGATCAACAGGGACAAGAGGCTTAATCAATTATCAGGCAAATAATGGAAATTTGAAAGGTCTTCCTCTACCTACCTTCTCCTAGGTAATAAGAAGATCACAAGAGTCTGTGTTATTGTTCAGTAGCTCTTGTTGTTGCTGTTGCTCAGTAATGTCTGACTTTTTGCAACCCCATGGACTATAGAATGCCAAGCTTCCCTGTCTTTTAGCATCTCCGTGAGCTTGCTCAAACTCAATGTCCATTGAATCAGTGATGACAGTCAGCCATCTCATCCTCTGTTGTTCCCTTCTCCTGCCTTCAATCTTTCCCATTATCAGGGTTTTTTCTGATGAGTGGGCTCTTTGCATCAGGGTCTGTGTAAAATGCAATGATAGTATATATCTGCTGCTACTGCTGCTGCTAAGTCGCTTTAGTCATGTCTGACTCTGTGCGACCCCATAGACGGCAGCCCACCAGGCTCCCCCATTCCTGGGATTCTCCAGGCAAGAACACTTGAGTGGGTTGCCATTTCTTTCTCCAATGCATGAAAGTGAAAAGTGAAAGTGAAGTCACTCAGTCGTATCTGACTCTTTGCGACCCCATGGACTGCAGCCTACCAGGCTCCTCCGTCGATGGGATTTTCCAGGCAAGAGTACTGGAGTGGGGTGCCATTGCCTTCTCCAGTATATATCTAGATATGCCTAATTATGCTGGTTAGATATTATCTCCCTGAAATAATTAATCTTTTCAACATAATACTTCCAAAACTAAACTCATCTTTCCTGTAAAACTCCTAGAGTAAAACATAAGCAGAATACTCTTTGACTTAAGTTTCAGCAATATTTTTAAACTATTTCCTAAAATTAAGAGAATAAAAGCACAAATAAATAAATGGAACCAAATTAAATTAAAAGGCTTTTGCACAGAAAACTAAACCATAAACGAAAAGACAGCCTACTGAATGGGAGAAAATATTTGCAAATGGCATGACTGATAAGGAATTAGCATCAAACATATATATAAATAGTTCATTAAACATCATCAAAACAACTAACAACCCAAAGAAAAAATGGGCAAAAAAAAAAAAAAGAATAAATGTATTTTCAAAAAGGAAAGGCAAATGACCAGCAGGCACATGACAAAATGCTTAGTATTGCTAGTCATCAGAGAAATGCAAGTCAAAAGTAGAATGAGATATCACTTCACAATTGTCAGAGCCTACCATCCAAAAGGACACTAACAAATGTTGGTGAGAATATGGAGAAAAGGGAACCTTCGTATAGTATCGGTCAGAATATAAATTGGTGCATACACATCTTTATGCATTCATCCATTGACACTTAGATTCCTTCCATACTTTGGCATTTGTAAATAATATTGTTATGAACATTAAGGTCATATATCCATGAGTAGAAGTGAAGTGAAGTCATTCAGTCGTGTCCAACTCTTTGCGACCCCACGGACTGTGGCCTACCAGGCTGCTCTGTCCCTGGGATTCTCTGGGCAGGAATACTGGAGTGGGTTGCTATTTCCTTCTCCAGGAGATCTTCCCAACCCAGGGATCTAACCCAGGTCTCCCATATTGCAGGCAGATGCTTAACCATCTGAGCTACCAGGGAAGCTAGAATTGCTGATAGTAGTGTTTTTTGTCTTTTCATGGGGTTCTCAAGGCAAGAATGTTGAAGTGGCTTGCCAATCCATTCTCCAGTGGACCACATTTTGTGAGAATTCTTCACCATGACCTATCTGTGTTGGGTGGCCGTACAAGGTAAGGCTCATAGCTTCATTGGGTTAGACAAGGCAAAGGAATCAGAAATCAAACTGCTGACATCCATTGGATCATAGAAAAAGCAACAGAATTCCAGAAAATACATTTGCCTCTGTTTATCAACTGCACTAAAGCCTTAGACTGTGTGGATCACAAAAAACTATGGGAAATTCTGAAAGACATGGGAATACAAGACCACCTTGCCTGCCTCCTGAGAAACCTGTATTCAGGTCAAGAAGCAACAGTCAGAATTGGACATGGAACAACAGACTGGTTCAAAATTGGGAAAGGAATATGTCAAGGCTATATATTGTCACACTAATTATTTAACTTATATGCAGAGTACATCATACAATATATTGGGCTGGATGAAGCACAAGCTGGAATGAAGATTGCCAGGAGAAGTATCAATAATCTCAGATATGAAGATGACACCACCCTTATGGCAGAAAGTGAAGAAGAACTAAACAGCCTCTTGTTGAAGGTGAAAGAAGAGAGTGAAAAAGCTGACTTAAAATTCAACATCCAAAAAATGAAGATCATAGCATCTGGTCCCATCACTTCATGACAAATGATGAGGAAACAATGGAAATGGTTTAACAGACTTTATTTTCTTGGTCTCCAAAATCAGTGCAGATGGTGACTACAGCCATGAAATTAAAAGAATCTTGCTCCTTGGAAGAAAAGCTATGACCAACATAGATGGCATATTAAAGAGCAGAGACATTACTTTGCCAACAAAAGTCCATATAGTCAAAGCTATGTTTTTCCCAGTAGTCATGTATGGATCTAAGAGGTTGAACACTGAAGAACTGATGCTTCTGAATTATGGTGTTGAAGAAGACCCTTGGGAGTTCCTTGGATTGCAAGAAGGTCAAACCAGTCAATCCTAAAGGAAATAAACCATGAATACTCATTGGATGGTCTGATGCCTGCTGAAGCTCCAATACTTTGGCCACCTGATGTGAAAAGCCAACTCATTAGAAAAGACCCTGATGCTGGGAAAGATTGAAAGCAGGAGGAGGAGGGGACAACAGATGACATGGTTGGATGGCATCACCGTCTCTATGGACATGAGTTTGAGTAAACTTCAGCAGATGGTGAAGGACAGGGAAGCCTGGCATTCTGCAGTGCATTGGGTCGCAAAGAGTCAGACATGAATGAGTGACTGAAAGTATGAAGGAACAAATAGTAAGTTCTGCTTTTAGTTTTGCTTTGTTTGTTTGTTTGTTTTTTTCCGAGTGGTGGGATAACTTTGAATTGCATTTTTCTGATGATAATGTCAGGGAAGTATGTAACTTCACTGATTCTGTCTCACTGCAGCAAAAATGTGAAGCAACGCACAGATCAGTGTTACATCTCTGTATGATTTCCTCAGTTCTGTCTTGCTGCAGGAAAAATTTGAAGTGACAAACAGACCAGTGTTACAGCTTTGTGTTACAGCTCAGTTTTATTTGGCAAGCAAAGGAAAATATATCCTTAAGGCGTGAGGGCAAGCAGACCCAAAAGACTCGAAGAGAAGAGGAATCCCCACTCAATTTTGGCTTCTCTTTTTATGTGATTTTCTCCTCCCCCTGAGCCTGCACTATGTAAATTAGGCTTTCCAGGAGGGCTGTTTGTTTTACCTGAGGTCCTCACTCCAGTCCTCAGACATTCCTTTGTTCTATTTTCACAGGTTTTTCCCTTCTTTTTCTTTTATCCACTACCATGCTGGACTCCTTTTTCCTATTCTAACTATCTAACAATAAAAAGTGTTTAGCATTTTTTCAGGAACTTCCATTTTGTTTACCGTAGTGACTGTACCAATTTATATTCTTATCAACAATTTAGGAAGGTTGCTGTTTCTCCATACCCTTTCCAGCATTCATTATTTGTAAACTTCTCAATTATTTTCATTCTGTTGATATCATGTGATGCTTCACTATAGTTTTGATTTGCATTTTGCTAATAATTAGTGATGTTGAGCATCTTTTAATGTTCCTATTGTTCATCTGTATGTTTTCTTTGGAGAAATGTTTATTTAGATTTTCTGCCCATTTAAAATTTTTTTTTAATATATAGAGCTGTATGAGCTGCATATATATATATATATATATACATATATATATATATATATATATATATATATATATATATATATAGAGAGAGAGAGAGAGAGAGAGAGAAATTAATCCCTTGTCAATTGCATAGTTTGCAAATATTTTCTCTCATTCTGTAAGTTGTCTTAGGGGAAGTGGAAACTTTGCTAACACTCAATAGAGTCAAATTAACTTATAAGAAGATACTAAGCATTGCACCTCCCAGGAAGAAAGGAAAATTCGCAGTTTCCTAAACACTTACAGATAAGTATTCCATTTATAAAAATAAAATCTATTTTGTGGTTAATCTGCATTTGACTTAGAATATTTAAATTTTTTCTCATATGTATATTGGCTATTCACATTTCAGAGTATTGATTTGATCCTTTTTCTGAATGGAAAATACATTAAATAGATGGATACATGTATAAACACTTTCCTTCCAAATCTCAATTTAAAATCTTAATTAGAGAGAAATTGTCAGCTACTCTTTACGAATTGATCTAGAAAGAAAGAAAACTTACTATCTCAAAGGACATTTATTGAAATAATATATGCTAAGTCAATAACATTACAAGTACATTCAATTATTTCTTACATTTCAATTAATTATTAGTTGAATTTCAAAAACAAATCTTTAAAATAGAGATTCCCAGTTTATAAAGAAGGAAATTCAGGATTAAAAAATGCCAAGCCACTTTCCACAGGTTATATATATTGACGATGCCAGGATTTCCAGCTCTGAATAATCAAATTCCTTAGTAGTGTATCTAGCTTAAAATGGTGAAATCCAGCTTCATAGATACTTGATAACCTGAAAGTTTTCTAATGTTGTTTAATACTTTTCTTATACAGGGAGACCATACAAGCAGTAGAGTAGGACAAAGGAGGACCCCAGGAGAGGGGTCACATGATCAGATTGTCGACGAAAAAAATAGTCTGAAGAAAAATAGACTGAAAATTGATAGTTGTTTTATTTGATGGGAATTCTTAGGACATCAAGTCCCAGAGACAGTATCTCAAGTAACCCTGAGAGAACGGCTCCTAAGAGGTGAGGGGAGGAGCCAGGTTATATAGAAGTTTTGCTAAAAAAGGCCAGTTAGCTTGAACATCAAAAGATTATTGTTAAAGAAAACCAAATATCTCAAGTTGAGGGATTTAGTACTTTTCTAGGTATGTGAAGATTCAAGAGTCAGGGCTCCCTGAAATCCTTCCTTTCATTTGCATCTCAGCTACCCTTGACCAGTATCCAGTGTTTTTAAACATCCTGACTTCCCTTAGGGCTCACTACAGGGACTGGCTGCAACCTGCTGACTGCTAGATCACAGATATTCGTCTCCTTCCTGGGTGCCCTTAGTGCTCACAAGCTCACATTGGAGGGCTGGAATCACTGATGACTATGACATCCTTGTTTACTGATATGGCAGCAAATATTTCATTTTTCAAGAGGAAAGAGGCACCAAATGTATTCATAAGTGTCTTAGTGTCACTGGGCCAGAGTGGAAAGAAGGCTTTTGTAGGTTCAAGATGCCCAGATTTAAGCAATAAAATAATGACTGAATCATTGATCCCTTTACTTTATATACAGTGATTTACAATTTAAATGGTAGCACTCTGCAGTTTTCATAAAACATTTACACAGTGATTTACATAAATATTTGATTTTCTGTCATGATAGTTGACTGCCCTTTGTTTTTGCTCTGCCTTGGGTCTGTTACATTATATTTTTTGAGTGCCTGACTTCTCAGTGGTGACCACATTATTTTTGAAAACATTTATCAGATAATCAGATTTCCTAAGAAATAATCTCCATTAGTATTATCAACAATCTCTATTCTGCACTGGGCAAATTTAAAGAGTGCCATACCAACCTTTGTGATCCATTCATTATAAATTGAGATAGTGCGATGATTCTTGCAAATATTCATGGTGCTAGGTTAATTTTTCTGATGGAGTGGATATATGGAAATTTGAAATATCTGAGTGTAAAAGAAACTGCTGTTATCGAAGTTCCTGCATTCCTTTATGGCCTGACAATGTGGAATCTCTGGATAAGGACAGACATCAATTGCTTTCACTTCCATCTTCAGGCTATAGAATCAGATAGATGCTATCTTTACTTCTAGGAGAGAAAAACTCTAACGATTCTCTGCCATACTGTGTCGTTAAGAACAGAATGAAAGAGAATGAAAAAAGGGAGAGAGGAAGGAAAGAAGGAAATGAAGCCGGAAGGAAAGAAAGAAAGAAGGGAGGGAGGAAAGAAAAAAGAAGAGAGACAAAGGAATTTTAACTTATATATGAGACTCTTATCAAGCTCATTGTTCTCAGGCACACTGACTTAGGCAAGAGTCACCCTCTATGTGTGGCAGAAGCAAGAATTGCTAATCATCATGCCTTTTGAAACATAAATCAGGAAGCCCCTGAGAAATCCTAAATCATTACCTGACTACACACATAGCTGTAATTAATGACTGTTTGTAAAAGACTCTGAAGATGAAAAGCACCTTAATTGGAGTAACTCTCAATCATGCAGATGGAGAAAATCTAAAATAAATGGAAATATTAGGATGGATGGATTATTTTACTAGAGTAATAGGACATTAAATGCAATTTTGTTTCCCCTCTTGGTATTTCATTTGGTGTTTCAAGCTAAAAACAATATGTTATGCATTTTAAATAGAGCTATGTTCATGTCCCATGGGACATAATAAGAAAAAATCTGTAATTGGTCATTTGGCTCTTACTTCCCTAAAATACCTCCAGTCTAACCAAGAAACAGAAAATTACTTTGAAAGAAATTTGTAGAAGCAAATATCACTTTGGTGTTTTGCCTCTCCCAAGAGAAGAGAGAAGGAGGAATGTGCTTTCCCATTCTCAAACCTAGGAGAATGGAGATTCTTAAAAAAAAAGAATCACTTAAATATCATATATTAATGCATATAGGTGGAATCTAGAAAAATGTATATATGAACTTATTTCCAGGGCAGGAGTTGAAATGCAGACATAGAGACGGGACATGTGAATGCGCAGGGCTGGGGGGAGGGAAAGTGGGAAGATAGGATGAATTGGGAGATTAGGATTGGCATATATAAATATAAATAAATATATATATATATTACTGGGTTGAGTCTGGTGGCTCAGTGGTAAAAGAATCAGCCTGCTGATTCAGGAGACATAGATTTGATTCCTGGAGAAGGAAATGGCAACCCACTACAGTATTCTTTCCTGGGAAATCCCATGGACAGAAGAGCCTGGTGGGCTACAGTCCATGGGTTAGCAAAAGAATCATGACTTAGTGACTAAACAACAACAATATATACATTGCTATGTGTTAAATAGATAGCTAGTAGGAAGATACTCTATAGTTCATGGAACTTAGTACAGTGCTCTGTAATGATCTAGAGGAGTAGGATAAGGGTGGAGAGGGAGCAAGGTCCAAGGCGGAGAGGATATGTGCATACATATAGTTGATTCACTTTGTTGCACAGCAGAAACTAACACGATATTGTCAAGCAATCATACTCAAATAACAAAGAATGATTCAGAAACTGATAACTTCTTTCAAAATAGGAGAAGAGGGTGGATATATTGTGGGCACTTACTGGATGAAAACGAAGAAGAATACCATCTCTCTGTGGTCACCAGGATTGCAAAAACAGCAGGAGGTTGGCAATATAAATACATACACATATATATGCTCTTTCCACCTCCCATACTCTCAGAGATTTAGGGAATTTTGTGACAACAGAAAGTATCACCTATTTCCCAAGTGAGGTCTGAAGTCAGGAAGGAGTCTGACTAGAGCAAACAGCAATGTTAGGAAAAAATGAAAAGGCAACAAATTCAGACAAGCTACAGTTTGAATCATTTATCAGGGCAAATACCTTCCAAATTAACTAGCCTAGGTATGTGTTTTTCATGTAACTTATCTACAAAACTAGGTTAGTTTTGTATTTATTCTCAGGACTTTCCCAATTTTGCTTTAAGATACATCCACATTCTTTAATAGCCCTTGAGGTTATTCAGTTCTTAAGTCGTGTCTGACTCTGTGATCCCATGGACTGCAGCACACCAGGCTTCAGTGTCCTTTACTATCTCCTGGAGTTTGCTCAACCTTATGTCCATTGAGTCAGTGATGCCATCGAATCAACTCATCCTCTGTCGTCCCTTTCTCCTCCTCCCCTCAATCTTTCCCAGCATTAGGGTCTTTTCCAATGCGTGGGCTCTTTGCATCATAATCCTTAGTGTTAACACAATCAGTAATATAAGCCTCATCTCATGACTACTACCTGAGGAATTAGTTCCTGAAATAAGTATGTGTCCTATTTCCTTTTTTCCAGACAATGTACATTTATTTTTCAGCAGTTTGTCAAAAGCAAAATAAAAATCTCAATATATCTTTGCTTAAGCAAGTGGAGATTTATTACTAATAATTGAAAGGACACATTCACAATGGCAGCAGACCTATTTCAACAGGTAGAAACTCTTCTGTTGGCCTAGCAGACTATCCGGAGAAGGAACTGGCAACCCACTCCAGTATTCTTGCCTGTAGAGTCCCATGGACAGAGGAGCCTGTTGGGCTGCTGTCCATGGGATCACACAGACTCAGACCTGACTGAAGCGACTTAGCAGCAGCAGACTTTCTCACACTCACCAAGGTCACTGCTTCCTGCCAATGCATGGTAGAAGGCATGCTGGAAGGCATTTCAGAGGCTGGCATTGTGATGTACCCAAGATCCACGATTCCATTGTTGACTTCCTACTGCTTCGCTAGTGTCAATTTTTCAGTTTCTGTGGTATTGGAAAGCTGTCATTTGACCATAAGGATATGCATGTGATAACATTTTCTCCACCAATAGGCAGAGACAGTGAAATCTCATCCTTGTAAAACTACATACAAAATGCAAATTCTAGCCTTGTCTACCAACCCTGTGCCATTAATCTGTATTTCAGGTTAGCATGGAAAGGATCAGAAATATAGCACCATGAAATCTGTATAATACTTCATTTAAATTAGAAACAAAGTTTCTTGCCTACAAGAAAATTTGTCACTTATCACTGTAAAGTTAAAGACATATGTGCCTTTCTTGGTTGTTGTTCAGTCTCGAAGTCATATCCAACTCTTTGCAACCCCACGGACTGCAACAGGCCAGGCTCCCCTGTCCTTCACTATCTCCCAGAGTTGGCTCAAATTCATGTCCATTGAGTCAGTGGTCCTGTCTAACCATCTCATTTTCTACCACCCCCTTCTCCTTTTGCCTTCAATCTTTCCCAGCATCAAGGTCTTTTTCAATGAGTCAGCTCTTCGCATCAGGTGGCCAAAATCTTAAGAGCTTTAGTTTCAGCAACAGTCAGTTCAGTTCAGTCACTAAGTAGTGTCTGACTGTTTGCATCCCCATGGACTTCAGCATGCCAGGCTTCCCTGTCCATCACCAACTCCTGGAGTTTACTCAAACTCATGTCCATTGAGTCAGTGATGTCATCCAACCATCTGATCCTCTGTCGTCCCCTTCTCCTACTTCCTTCAATCTTTCCCAGTCTCAGGGTCTTTTCCATTGAGTCAGTTCTTTGCATCAGGTGACCAAAGTACTTCCAATGTAACAGTACTTCCGATGAATATTCAGGACTTATTTCCTTTAGAAATGACTGGTTTGATCTCCTTGTTGTCCAAGGGACTCCCATGAGACCTCTTCAGCACCACAATCTTAAAGTGTTAATTCTTCAACACTCAACCTTCTCTATGGTCCCAAATGCACATATGTACATGACTACTGGAAAAATGATAGCTTTGACTCTGCAGACTTTTGTCAGCAAGGTGATGTCTCTGCTTTTTAATATGCTGTCTAGGTTTGTCATAGCTTTCCTTCCAAGGAGAATGTGTCTTTTAATTTCATGGCTGCAGTTACCTTCTGCAGTGATTTTGGAGCCCAAGGGATAAAAATGAAATCTGTCACTGTTTCCTCTTTTTTACCTTCTATTTACCATGAAGTGATGGGACTGGATGCCATGATCTTAATTTTCTGAATGTTGAGTTTTAAGCCAGCCTCTTCACTCTCCTCTTTAACCCTCATCAAGAGGCTCTTTAGTTCCTCTTCACTTTCTGCCATTAGAATGGTATCATTTGAGGCTGTGGATATTTCTCCTGGCAATCTTGGTTCCAGCTTGTGATTCATCCAGCCTGAAATTTTGCATGACGTACTCTGCATATAAGTTAAATAACCAAGGTAACAATATACAGCCTGGTCATACTCCTTTCCCAATTTTGAACCAGTAAGTCCCTTGTTCCTTGTCCAGTTCTAACTGTTGCTTGACATACATATAGGTTTCTCAGGAGACAGGTAAAATGTTCTGGTATTCCCATGACTTTAAGAATTTTCCATAGTTTGTTGTGATCCACTTCATTTGCCATAGTCAATGAAGCAGAAATAGATGGTTATCTGAAACTGTCTTTCTTCATGGATGTTGTCATTTGATCTCTGATTCCGCTGCCTCTTTGAAACCCAGCTTGTGCATCTGGAAGTTCTAGTTTAAGTACTGCTGGAGTCTAGCTTGAATGATTTTGAACATAATCTTGCTAGCATGTGAAATTAACACAATTTTATGATAGTATGAACAGCCTTTGGTGTTGTCCTTCTTTGGGACTGGAATGAAAATGGACCTTTTCCAACCCTGTGGTCACTGCTGAGTTTTCCGTTTGCCAACATAGTAAATGTAGCACTTTAATTTAGGATTTAATATTTCATCTGAAATTCCATCAGCTCCAATAGCTTTGTTTATCATCATGCTTCCCAAGGCCAATTTGACTTCACACTCCAGGATGTCTGGCTCTGTGTGAGTGACCACACCATCATGGTTATTCAGACCATTAAGATCGTTTTTCTATAGTTCTTTTGTGTGCATTTCTAGAAGTATTTAAGTATTGATGAAGTATAGGTTTCTGTGAAATTATACCTCTCTTTGCATGTGTTTATTTAAAATCTTTAAAACAGGCTTTAAAAACACTATTACCTCTGAAGTTGTCATATGCTGGAAAAAAGAGCTTGACCTAACTACTTTGATAAACTATCTTTATCCTCTGGCAAAATTCTAATATAATATTGTAATTATTAAACATTATTCAGTTTCTCACCATGTTCTATAGTTTCCAATATATTTGAGTGGTATAGTTGTGCAAAACTCCTTTCTGTCCCAGATTCCAGGAGATCCAAATCTGTGATTCTAATTTATATTTTAGTTTATAGTGAAACTAGTATAAATGTTAGACCCAAAGAGAAATGGGTGCATATTTGGACTTTCTTTTTTAGCCTCAATTTATTCATCAAAAATAGAAAGAAAACTTGACACCCCTCAGAGATTTGTTTTGAAAATTAAATTAATTAAAATATTATGTGTTATAGTCTATCTTATATAAAATATGCATTCAATATTAAATCTGCTGAAATCATCTTTATTTTTTCCTTTATTTTTACTGTACCTAACATGAAGCCAGATATTTTGATTTATTTAAAGTAAAATTTTAATGAGCTATGTAGGATCTTCTTCTTCTACTTGACCTTTTCAGATAAATTTGAGATAAATTTTTTCAGATAAATTTTTTCCCTTCAAATATTTATTGAGTATCCCTGATGCTCAGTAAGGAAATCCTTGATCCTGTAGGCTTTAAAATGATGAATTAGAAATTGATCTGTATTTTTTTTTAATGTCAAAACTCAGTGCAACATAGAATGTGTGTCTATACATAATTTGAATACAAAGAAAAAAACAAAAAAGTGCAAAAAATTAGGATATGGAATTATGATTTTGAACTGTGGTGCTGGAGAAGACTCTTGAGATTCCCTTGGACAGCACAGAGACCAAACCAGTCAATCGTAAAGGAAATCACCCCTTAATATTCATTGCAAGGACAGATGTTGAAGCTGAAGCTCCAATACTTTGGCCACTTAATGCAGAGTAGAGTCACTGGGAAATACCTTGATGCTGGGAAAGATTGATGGCAAGAGGAAGGAAGCTTCCCAGGTGGCGCTAGTGATAAGGAACCCACCTGCCAATGCAGGAGATAATAAGAGATATGTGTTTGAACCCTGTGTCAGGAATATCCCCTGGAGAAGAGCATGGCAACCCACTTCAATATTCTTGCCTGGAGAATCCCATGGTCAGAGGAGCCTGGTGGGCTATGGTCCATAGTGTTGCAAAGAGTCGAACACAACTAAAACATCTAAGGAAAACAAGACACCAGGACAGCAGATAGGACTTATTGCTTAACTGCAGATATCCAAGTTTACCCAGAGCCTTTGAAATTTGTTATATATGGTTAGATTAACACTATATCTGGGTGTGATTCAGGCAATGTAAGAAAGTGACATGGTGAGGTTACCCATGGCAGAAGTTGCTGAAGGCCCATTCTGAAGCACATACCTAGAGAGGGGCATCTGTGTGTCCTTCTTTCACCTGTTAATACCCCAGTGCATGTATGCTCATACCCTTAGGCTCTTCTGTCCATGGGATTCTCCAGGCAAGAATACTGGGGTGGATTGCCATTGCCTATTCCAGTGGATACCCTAGTATCTCATAGTTAATGTACAGGCAGGCAGTCTTCAATACCAGTTTGTCTGATTCAAAATCTTGATATTCTTAAGACTCTGGAGAAAGTCCTGAGTTTTTCGGTTTCCTTAGACTAGCTATTTTCCAGAACTCGGTTGGACATCTGATTTCTCATTTCTGGATTTCAGACTTCTGACTCAGCCTCTTTTAAGAGTCTGGACAATTTAACTGCATATTCCTCCATTTAACTTATCAAATATTTGACAAATATAATGCAAGGTCTCATGTAAATGTATTAGTAAGAGTCTTGTAAAATTACAAAATAGCCATACTTCCTGATTCAACACTAAAACACGATTTCAGATTTCCCAGACTCTCGTTCATCTAATTATGGAATACATGGTTATTTCTAGTGCACACAGAGCTCAGTAGGAAAAATCTAAGGATTTTAAAATCCAGTGCATCTGGTGTGGTGACACTTCTCCATCTGTGAGTAGGACAGAAAGATGGGGCAGGCATAATCTCAACCCCTGGACCTTGCAGCTTCTTGACAGCTACAGATCTGTTTTGAGTTCTAGGGGCAAAGGAGGGGAAGTGGCTAGGTAGCAGCCTAGTAATATTTCACTTGAGCCATCCAGTTGAAGAATGTTATATGTTTGAGAAACACATGAACACCTAAGGGAGAGGTGGGCTTCTTTACAGCAAAAAGAAAATATATATATATATATATATATATATATTTATATAAAATATATATATATATTTATATATATATAAATCTGAAAACACCATGATTCACTCCAGTCATCTTCCTAAGTCCTATTAATCTCTTATTGTTATAAAAATATGCAGTATTTTTACTGCAACATCAGATCAATACTGACAATAATGATCCTAATAACAGGAGAAGAATTGGACAAATCACTTGTAATTAGAAGTTTGGTGGTATTAGAAGAAAACGTTTGTGTTTTGAAAAATATGTGGATTTCTATGAGGTCCTGTTGATGGGTTTTTAGTTCAGTCCTAATTTAAGTCTTGACTTGGTCCTGATTTAGTCACTTCAGTTTAATTTAGCTCACTTCAGCCAGTGTCTGACTCTGTGCAACCCGATAGGCTGCAGCACAACAGGCTTCCCTCTCCATAAGCAACTCATAGAGCTCACTCAAACTCATGTCCATAGAGTCGGTGATGCCATCCAACCATCTCATTCTCTGCCTCCCTTTCTCCTCCTGCTTTCAATCATTCCCAGAATTAGGGTCTTTTCCAATGAGTCAGTTATTTGCCTCATGTGGCCAAAGTATTGGAGCTTCAACATTAGTTCTTTTGATGAATATTCAGGATTGATTTCCTTCTGGTTTGATCTCCTTGCTGCCCAAGGGACTCTCAAGATTCTTCTTCAACACCAGAGTTCAAAAGTATCCATTTTTCAGCATTCAGTTTTCTTTATGGTCCAAATCTCACATCCATACACAACTATTGGAAAAACCAAAGTGTTGACTAGATGGACCTTTGTTGACAAAGTAACGTCTCTGCATTTTAATATGCTGTCTAGGTTGGTCTTAGCTTTTCTTCCAATAAGGAAGCAACTTTTAATTTCATTGCTGCATTCACCAACTGCAGTGATTTTGGAGCTCAAGAAAATAGAGTCTGTCACCATGTCCATTGTTTCTCCATCTATTTGCTATGAAGTCATGGGACCGGATGCCATGATCTTTGTTTTTTGAATGTTGAACATTGCGCCAGCTTGTTCACTCTCCTCATTCGCTTTCATCAAGAGGCTCTTGGTTCCTCTTTGCTTTCTGCCATAAATGTGGCATCATCTGCATATATGAATTTATATTATTCCCAGAAATCTTTATTCCAGCTTGTGCTTCCTCCAGCCCAGCATTTCGCATGATGTACTCTGCATATAATTTAAATGTGCAAAGTGACAATAGCCTTGATGGACTCCTTTCCTGATTTGGAACCAGTACATTGTTTCATGTCTGGTTCTAACTGCTGCTTCTTGACCTGCATACAGTTCTCTCAGGAGGCAGGTAAGGTGGTCTGGTAGTCCCATCTCTTGAAGAATTTTCTACAATTTGTTGTGATCCACACAAGGCTTTGGCATAGTCATTGAAGCAGAAGTAGATGCTTTTCTGGAATTCTCTTTATTTTTCTAGGATCCAAAGGATGTTAGCAATCTGATCTCTTGTTCCTCTGCCTTTTCTAAATCCACCTTGAATATATAACATTTCACAGTTTGCATATTATTAAAGCCAGGGTGGCAACTTTTCAGTATTATTTTGCTAGTTGGTGAGATGAGTGCCATTGTGCAATAGTTTGAATATTTTTTGTATTGCCTTTCTTTGGGATTGAAATGAAAACTGACCTTTCCAGTCCTGTGGCCATTGCTGTGTTTTCCAAATTTGCTGGCCTATTGAGTGCAGCACTTTCACACTATCATATTTTAGGATTTGAAATAGCTTAGCTGGGATTTCATTACTTCTACTAGCTTTGTTTGTAGTGATGCTTCCTAAAGGCCATTTGACTTTCCATTCCATGATGTCTGGCTCTAAGTGAGTGATCACACCATTGTGGTGATCTTTGTTGTATAGTTCTGTGTATTCTTGCCACCTCTTTTAATGTCTTCTACTTCTGGTAGGTCCATACAGTTTCTGTCCTTTATTGTGCCTATCTTTGCATTGAATGTTCCCTTGGTATCCCTAATTTTCTTGAAGAGCTCTCTAGAATTTCCCATTCTATTGTTTTACTGTATTTCTTTGCATTGATCATGTAGGAAGCCTTTCGTATCTCTCCTTGCTATTCTTTGCAACTCTGCACTCAGGTGGATGTATCTTTCCTATTCTCCTTTGCCTTTAGCTTCTCTTCTTTTCTCGGCTCTTTGTAAGCCCTCCTCAGACAACCATTTTGCCTTTTTGCATTCCATTTTCTTAAGAAGAGTTTTGATCACCACATCCTGTACAATGTCACAAACCTCCATCCATAGCTCTTCAGTCACTCTTTCGATCAGATCTAACCCCTGGAATCTATTTGTCATTTCTATTATATAATCGTAAACAGACTGGTTTCAAATAGGAAAAGGAGTGCATCAAGGCTGTATATTGTCACCCTGCTTATTTAACTTATATGCAGAGTACATCATGAGAAATGCTGGGTTGGAAGAAACACAAGCTGGAATCAAGATTGCCAGGAGAAATCTCAATCACCTCAGATATGCAGATGACACCACTCTTATGGTAGAAAGTGCAGAGGAACTAAAAAGCCTCTTGATGAAAGTGAAAGAGGAGAGTGAAAAAGTTGGCTTAAAGCTCAACATTCAGAAAACGAAGATCATGGCATCCGGTCCCATCACTTCATGGGAAATAGATGAGGAAACAGTGGAAACAGTGTCAGACTTTATTTTTGGGCTCCAAAATCACTGCAGATGGTGACTGTAGCCATGAAATTAAAAGACGCTTACTCCTTGGAAGAAAAGTTATGATCAACCTAGACAGCATATTCAAAAGCAGAGACATTACTTTGCTGACTAAGGCCCATCTAATCAAGGCTATGGTTTTTCCAATGGTCATGTATGGATGTGAGAGTTGGACTGTGAAGAAGGCTGAGCACCAAAGAATTGATGCTTTTGAACTGTGGTGTTGGAGAAGACTCTTGAGGTTCCCTTGGACTGCAAGGAGATCCAACCAGTCCATTCTGAAGGAGATCAGCCCTGGGATTTCTTTGGAGGGAATGATGCTAAAGCTGAAAGTCCAGTACTTTGGCCACCTCATGCGAAGAGTTGACTCATTGAAAAAGACTTTGATGCTGGGAGAGGGATTGGCGGCAGGAGAAGGGGACCACAAAGGATGAGATGGCTGGATGGCATCACAGACTTGATGGAGGTGAGTCTGAGTGAACTCCGGGAGATGGTGATGGACAGGGAGGCTGGCGTGCTGCAATTCACGGGGTCGCAAAGAGTCGGACACGACTGAGCGACTGAACCAAACTGAAGGGATTTGATTTAGGTCATACCTGAATGGTCTAGTGGTTTTTCCCTACTTTCTTCAATTTAAGTCTGAAGTTTGCAATAAGAAGTTCATGATCTTATCCATGGTCAGCTCGCAGTCTTGTCTCTGCTGATTGTATAGAGCTTGTCCATCTTCAGCTTCAAAGAACACAATCAATCTGATTTCGGTATTGACCATCTGGTGATGTCCATGTGTAGAGTCATCTCTTGTGTTGTTGGAAGACGGTGTTTGCTATGACCAGTGTGTTCTCTTCGTGAAACTCTGTTGGCCTTTGTCCTGCTTCATTTTGTACTCCAAGACCACTCTTGTCTATTACTCCAGGTATCTCTTGACTTCCTACTTTTGCATTCCAGTCTCCCATGATGGAAAGGACATATTTTTTGGTGTTAGTTTTAGAAGGTCTTGTAGGTTTTCAAAGAACCACTCAACTTCAGCTTCTTTGGCATTAGTGGTTGGGGCATAGACTTGGATTACTGTGATGACAAATGGTTTACCTTTGAAACAAACAGATCATTCTCTCATTTTGAAATTGCACCTGAGAACTGCATTTCAGACTCTTTTGTTGACTATGTGTTCAGTTTAGTTAAGCAACCCTTAACCCTTAAAGGGATGGAATTTACTCACTGAATAATGTCATTTCCCAATCCAAAGGATAATGGCCTAAAATGACAAGTGTTGCTGCCTTTAGCATTTCAATGGACAATAATAGGAGCCTCTTTCCCTTCCCCTTACTCTTTCCTTCAGTTGACTGTTGACCATGCCAGTTTCTCTTCCCCTCTTTTCTTTCCATTCCTTTCCATTCCCCAAACCCCACAAGAAAGGCTCTTTGGGGGAAAGAACGACAAATATATTGACTGAAAATTTAGGTATTTTCACAGTAAATATACTTCCAGATTATTTTAACTACCATTTTTGGCAGTTTGTATTTTAATATGGCTAATAAAGAAATGATTACCCAAACATTCACTTTCAATGATTCCCTGACCTAGAGTTGTGAAAGAAGGATCTAGAATCCTTCTAGAAGAAGGATCTAGGATCCCAGAGGCTAAATGCCCTTTTATTGGCATAAAGTCCCATACACATCCAGGGACCTAAGAGAAAGGAGAGGTATCCAGTAGGAACTGTGTGTCAGATGTAAGCATGCAGGTGATTTGGCATGCAGATTCATGTATGTGCGTGGGAGATATGAGTATATGTGCGTATATGCAAGTGGGTTCTATGTATGTGTATGTGCATGTGGGTGGAGAGGAGAGGCGAATATGTTGGTGCATGCGTGTGTGTGTATGTGTGTTATACACGCATATGTGTTTGCTTTGGAGGTAAGGACTTTTAGGAAAATAAAGGTACATAAATTAGGCATTGATTAATAAAAACATCATCATTATTATATACTGCACTCGAATTTCAAAATTGTGTAATTTTGTTGAAATCATAGATATGGGTCCTCATATTTTTTAAAACAGATGATACAGGTACCCATTAAAATAGATGGGACATGATTGCCCATGTGAGACTGTTTTGCATTTTACAAAACATGTTAAGAATGCTTTGCTATTACTATTTTTCCTGTTATCCTCATGTATAGATGCATCTTCTCTAATATGCAAATCAAATATAATAAAACAAAGTACCATGAAACAGCTAACTTCAGAAGTCCTCTTATATTTGGCTCTGCCTTAACCTTTCTTTCACTTCATGCCAGACAAACATTTCAACTCAATATAAAATAAATTAACTTTAGGTTTACCAAATTTTGGGTTAAGAATGAATGTATAATCTATCTCAACAATTGTGCAATTAGCATGCTAGAGGATAAGAATGTATCTCAGCCTCTGCTCCATCTTAGTGCAGGAACACTGCCTGAATTTGAATTCCATCCCCACCACATAATAACTTTTGTACAAATTACTTAATACTTCTTGCCTAATTTTTGCCATTTGTATTTGAGGAATCATAATTATTTTCTAGAATTTTACAAAGGATGAAAAATTTAATACATGAAACTATTAAGAATGTTGCTGTTTAGTCATCAAGGCATACCAGACTCTTCGTGACCCGTTCCTCTGTTCATGTGATTTCTCAGACGAGAATATTGGAGTGGGTTGCCATTGCCCCCTCTAGGGGATCTTCTCATGCAGTGATCAAGCCTAAGTCTCCTGCATCTCTTGCATTGGCAGGCAGATTCTTTACTGCTGAGCCACCTAGGAATCCCAAATATTAAGAATAGTGTATGGTAAATAGTCCGTTCTCAGTAATATTTAGATTATTACCAGTATTAGCATGATAGTCATATAATAGCAAGCTTTATAAATGCTATATTATAAAGATCATCCCATAATATGCATGCATTTTATTCTTAAAAAGTAAAGGTAGCAATTATAAACAAAAAGAAAGGAGAAATCCACTTGGATGGAAAAAAGAAGTTTGCAAAAAGATTGAATATAATAAAATGACATGTGTGTAAAAAGTTCCTGGTTAGAATGATGCAAATAGAGTGCAGGGCACGGATTGAACACGGGCACAAATTAAAATAAAATTGATGCATTAGCCCTGATTATGAAAATTTAAAGCCACATATTTATCATACTCTCTGAATTATAAACTTCTTAATAGTAAAAACCATGTTTTCTATACTTGTTAACTCCTTGGTCTCTCTACTTTATAATCAATATTCCTAGAATAGTAGCACCGATTTAAGAACCAGCCCCAAATCCTTAAATTATTGCAGGGGAATTAAGGTCATGGTTTCCAGCTGTTGCTTTGGGCTTTCTAGGACACATCTGTCAAGTGTATCTGTCTAATGGCAGATGCATCTGGAACTTCTTTGCATCAGTCTCTTTGGTCATGCCCATTTAAGAGTTCTTCAGATTTTCCAAGCTGGTTCAATGTCTAAATATTTATGTATATAGATAATTTTCCTCATTTTTTTTTTCTCTCTGACGTTTTAGCTTCACAAATTGCAGGCAGGCTAAATCTATAAGAAATTGATGGGGAAATTAGGAGGGCAGCCAGAACTTAATATGGTGTTAAGGATGAGAGAGCCCAAGGAAAACAGGATGAGTTGATTGTGAAAATAAATAAAGTACCTCAAGTAGTGTTTATAGAAGCAGTCATAAGAGTGTTTAATGAGCTCCAGGAAAACAATCTGATACAGAGGAAAGAGCAAAGCAAGTCTCCAAGTGCGGCATATACACCTAAGGATTAGCAAAGACATCTTGCCTTCACTTTCCTTAGGAGAAGTCTCAGTGATTTAACATGTCAGAGGGATTTTTAATGACACAGTATTGCAGTTTTAATTAATTTTTCCATCTATATGCAAGCACTCAATTAAAGCTTTACCTCCTCCCCATATGCTCTAAGATTTGCTAGTTACATTTCAATTTAATGTATTGTTTCAGTAGTAGACGGTTAGGAGGGTTTTCATTTACAAATGAGGGCAAGATACAGTAGTACTCTTCTAGAAGTCTGACTTGCTTAACAGATAGGGGAAGGACACAACACCTATTGGGTTATTGCGTCTCTCTCTCTCTTTTTTTTTTTTTTAATATAGTTTTTTATTTTTTTAATTTTAAAATCTTTAATTCTTACATGTGTTCCCAAACATGAACCCCCCTCCCACCTCCCTCCCCATAACATCTCTGTGGGTCATCCCCATGCACCAGCCCCAAGCATGCTGTATCCTGCGTCAGACATAGACTGGAGATTCAAATCTTACATGATAGTATACATGATAGAATGCCATTCTCCCAAATCATCCCACCCTCTCCCTCTCCCTCTAAGTCCAAAAGTCCGTTATACACATCTGTGTCTTTTTTCCTGTCTTGCATACAGGGTCGTCATTGCCATCTTTCTAAATTCCATATATATGTGTTAGTATACTGTATTGGCGTTTTTCTTTCTGGCTTACTTCACTCTGTATAATCGGCTCCAGTTTCATCCATCTCATCAGAACTGATTCAAATGAATTCTTTTTAACGGCTGAGTAATACTCCATTGTGTGTATGTACCACAGCTTTCTTATCCATTCATCTGCTGATGGACATCTAGGTTGTTTCCATGTCCTGGCTATTATAAACAGTGCTGCGATGAACACTGGGGTACATGTGTCTCTTTCAATTCTGGTTTCCTCAGTGTGTATGCCCAGGAGTAGGATTGCTGGGTCATAAGGGAGTTCTATTTGCAATTTTTTAAGGAATCTCCACTGTTCTCCATAGGGGCTGTACTAGTTTGCATTCCCACCAACAGTGTAGGAGGGTTCCCTTTTCTCCACACCCTCTCCAGCATTTATTGCTTGCAGATTATCAGAGGTCATTTTGCCCCCTTCCTCAAAGGACATTTGGCAATGCCTAGGGACATTTCTGCTATTACTATTTGTATGATGCTACTGAGATCAAGTGGGAAGAGGTAGGGATGCTGCTAAATATCCTACAGTGCACAGTACAGAGTCCCATAAGTTAGCTGAAACAAAATTTGAACAGTGCTGAGACCAAGAAACCTGTGTTAAGTGAAAAGCATGTGTAATATTTCATTATATGAAGCATTTGTTTTGTACTGGATAGACCGCATTTTTTCCTGGCTGTGTACATTTGATAGCTATTAAAAAAAAAAAAAAAAAACTTGGTTTCAATGGAAAATGAATGCTATATTTAAGTTAAACATATATAGCTTTCTTTCTATAAATATATGCAATATATGTGCATGTGTACTCAGTCATGTATGACACTTTGTGACCCCATGGACTGTAGCCTGCCAGGCTCTTCTGTCCATGGAATTTTCCAGGCAAGGGTACTGGAGTGGGTTGCCATTTCCTTCTATAGTGGGTCTTCCTGAACCAGGGATGGAACTCAGGTCTCCTGCATTGCAAGTGGATTCTTTACTGACTGAACCAGCAGGGAAGCCCTATATAACACACATACATAATAATTGTAAGTTATATAGATAAGCCCTTTTGTGCATAAATCTTGTTTTTTAATCAAATGCAAGAGATGATTTAACAATAATAAAGTTCATTTATCTTGTAAGGTGAAATCCACAAAAAGTATAACATACAAATAATCAAATATCATCATATCATTTACCAGTTAATAGTGTATAATCTTACTCAGAGACTCAGACAGAATTGGAGTTCTTTCAAGTTTTCTGCTACAAGAACGAGCAGTTATTCCAGCAGCCCTAAACTAAAACAAACATATACCTCATTCAAAATAATCTAAATAAAGACACACAGATTAACATAATACTGATCCTAAGTTTCTACAAGTGACTGATCTTAGAATCTCCCAAAGAAAAATGATGTTCTTTGAAACCAGTTTAGTGTAAACCTATCTCTGTTTTTATCTCAAAAGACCACAAAATGGACTCTTTGATGACCGATAAAATAATAGACTAAGAGCTTTTCTTTAGTTGAGACTTGCCAGGTTATGCATATATGTCAGTTTTCTGAAATGTATTACCTATAAAATTGCAATAAATTGATAGCTATCATTCATTAAGAGGTTAATCATTGAACTAAGAATGAACCAAACCTGTTGGGGAATAAAATATTTTTGTGGGGTTATCAATGCTGATGTTCAACATTTATTTTTAGTTTTCCCCTCTGGACACATGTTTAGATCCCACTTCCTGGTGCCGTAAAACTAGTTATGGCCAATAATTTTTCAGCAGAAGTAATGGTCATCAATTCTGAGACCTTTATTTCCAGCATAAAATTTATCAGAGCTCTACTTTTCTCTGCCAAGGCCATTGGTACTATTCTAGATAGCTCGTGATCCATCAGCCTGACTCCCAGAGTAAGGGCAGTGAACAAGGCAGCTGACTATTTTTAGAATATTTTTTTTTTCCATTTTCTGAGAAGGCAGATATTTTGGTAAAACTATTATTTGTGCTTATGTGGACGGCAGATAATGTACTGTGGTTGAGAGAATAATAGGTCCCAAAATGTGTCCAGGTTCTAATCCCTAGAAACCAGGAATATATGACCTCACACAGCAAAAAGAATTTTGCAAACACAACCAAGATTTTTAGGATGGAGAGATTACCTGGGTAATTCCAGTGTAATCACAAAGACCCTATAGAAGGAAAACAGGCAGCTCAGAATTAGAACATATGATGCGGGATACTGAGGTCAGAGTGATGCAGGTAGGTATTACAAGTCAAGAAAGGCAGGCAGGCCCTAGAAATTAGAAAATTCAAGGAAAAAGAGTCTCTCTTAACACATCCAGAGCAACACAACTCAGGCCCATAAACCAGTTTTGGATTTCTGACTTCCATAAATGTGAGGTAATATATTTGTATAGTCTAGTATCTATATGCTTTGTATTTTCCTATATAAGATTCTAAGAGTGAGGATACATGATCCAGAGACATGGATACAGAAAGTAGTTTTCAGAATCATGATATATATCTATAAACCAAAAAAGCAGATCAAGATGAAACATATTGAAGTCCACACATAATAGATTTTTATTGAATGTCATAATAAAAACAGTTGGGATAAGTGAGAGGCTAAGGAAACAGATGGAATATACTACCACTTCTAGGCAATAACACATGCTCCCAAGATACCCTGTGGCCTTAAGAAAGGGTTTTATATATGTGTGTGTGTTTGTGTTAGTCACTCAGTCATGTTCAACTCTTTGCCACACCATAGACTGTAGCCCACCAGACTCTTCTGTCCATGGAATTCTTCAGGCAAAAATACTGGAGTGGGTTGCCGTTTCCTCCTCCAGGGGATCTTCCCAACCCAGGGATCAAACCTTTCTCTCTCTGTATATATATATACTGCTGTGTATATATATATATATACACACACACATATATACTGCTGAAGTATGGTCAGCAGAAGTAATGGTCATCAATTCTGAGACCTTTATTTCCAGTATAAAATTTATCAGAGCTCTATCAGTCGTGTCTGACTCTGTGCGGCCCCATAGACAGCAGCCCACAAGGCTCCTCTGTCCACGGGCTTCTCTCGGCAAGAATACTGGAGTGGATTGCCATTTCCTTCTCCAATGCATGCATGCTTGCTAAATCGCTTCAGTCGTGTCTGACTCTGTGCGACCCTATGGACAGCAGCCCACCAGGCTCCTCTGTCCATGGGATTTTCTGGGCAAGAATACTGGAGTGGGTTGTCACTTCCATCTCCATACATACATTTATATTTCCCTATCCCTGTAAGAGGAAATGCAATCCACTCCAGTATTTTTGCCTGCAGAATTCCATGGACAGAGGACCTGCTGGGCTACAGACCACAGGGTCACAAAGAATTGGACATGACTAGTGACTAACAACAAAGCACACACATTATGCATATACATATATATAGTACACATATATGTAACATATATAAAACAAATTATTATGTTTATTGGATGATACAGAGCAGACTTAGTAATCTTTTAGTAGTATTGGTCTGGCTTTGATATAGCCTTAAACACAATATTTTAGAATAGTACTATGTATTTGGTTAAGCCAGTAAAGAACATGGTTTAAAATGTTTAGAGTTTTGACAGTTATGAGCAATAATCCACCCAGGTATGCTGGTGCTGAGATATGGCACTCATGTTCAAGTTTCATCTTTCAAAGTCTATAACTACCTGGCTCATCGTCAGTGCCTAATACATATTAGAAGGACAAAAAGGCTGGCTTATTGGACTAGAGAGATGTGCGTAATCACTTGGGTTCAGCATATGCTTTTCCCTACCAGATCATTTCTAATTGCAGGTTGAAAGCTGCATTTTTTTTTTAAAGCAGATATATTATGTTCTATCTGGCTTCTTTGTTATGATGTTCACTTGGTGGTTCCTTCTGCTCAGCAGATAGTATGTATGGCCTGAAATGCTGTGGTTTGAACGTTTATATACCTCCAGAATTCATATTTTGAAATTCGATCCCCAGATGTGATGTATTGGTAGGTGGGGCATTTGGAGGTGCTTAATTTATGAGGGTAGAACCTTCATGAATGGAATGGTGCTTCTCAAAAGGGGCTCCTGTGAGCTCCCTAACCCCCTTCCACCATGTGAGAACACAGCAAAAAGGTGTCATCTAAGAACCAGAAAAGAGTCCCTCTCAAGATACTGAACCTACTGGCACCATGATCTTGGACTTTCAGCTTCCAGAATTATAAGAAATAACTTTCTATAATTATAATCTGAGGTATTTTGTTACAGCAGCCTACAAGAACTAAGACAGCACACGTTGAGAACAAAACTCAAATTGTTGAGTAGATAGGTCCCTCTGATTTTCTGATTTTAAAAGTGGGCTATTCTGTTGTCAGGCTTCCCAGGTGGCTCTAGTGGTAAAGAACCCACCTGCCAATGCAGGAGACTTATAAGAGACATGAGTTTGATCCTTAGGTTGAGAAGATCCCCTGGAGGAGGGCACAGCAACACACTCAAGTATTCCTGCCTGGAGAATCCCATGGACAGAGGAACCCAGCAGGCTACAATTCATAGGGTCACACAGAGTTGAACACGACTCAGTTAGCACACATGCATTCTGTTGTCACTGAACACCAAATAGGGTTGTGAGGCCAGCCTATGCTTTAGTTTCCAGTAATATTAGAGGTTATACTCCTGAGTATAAGATATGGACAGAGATCATTTTTGCCAGAAATTTTTGATCAATAGGATGGTCACTGTTAGTTGTTAGAAGGATTATTTTCCATAGCACAGTCATGACTTAGGACAAGATACACAAAGATTTTAATGGAAATGATGATGTTTTAACATGGGGATTGTCTAGCTACAATCAGAATCCAGTGCTATTTGGTACTAGAATGCTTCTTATGAGCTATCTCCTTTAGTTTACATGGTTAAATTGTATTCACTATTTATATGTTAGGTTAAAATTAGCTTCCTCAGTCAAGTTTTCTTTAAATCTCTGAGAAGTGGTCAGGAACTTAGCTATATAGTTTAATGGCACTTATCACTTTGGCATGCGTGTGTGTGTGTGTGTGTGTGTGAACACCTAAGAACTGTAGTTCAGTCTCTTTTTAGTGACAATATAATAACTTGGTCTAAGGTCCAGTCTCCTTCATTTTAAGTCATTATAGACTGTGCCTGTGTGGAGTCCCATCCTACTCTAACCCGTCAGGACTAAACTCACAAACCAGATCAGAACCATCAGAACATTAGATCATCGTAGCCATCGTCAGATGGCTGAGAGATAACATGTGAATCAAGAGAAGTAATAATAAGATTAAAGAAAAACCTTGTGATACCTTCTTAAATGATCTTGAAGGAAGCCAGTTGAAATTATGAGTAATATTAACCTAAGGCCCAAGAAATGCTAAAATCGTTTTATATACATAATGAAGAGGAAAAAAAAAAAAAAAAGAAGCAGGAGATAGAGAAAAGAATATAAACTTTTAAGTATCTGGATCTATTTAAGGTTCTTGTACATTTTCCAGGGAAATGAGTGGACAAATTATTTCCCAATTTTTTGTCTTAAACAAACTGAGTTAGACTTCAGTCATTCACTATCAAAATAATACCATTTTTGATGCTGAGCACACAAATAAATGGTAATCTAGAAACCATTTATTTTAAAAATTGATTTATTTTATTTTAACTGGAGGCTAATTACTTTACAATATTGTGGTGGTTTTTGCCATATATTTCAAACATGCTGTTTAGGGAATGTTCTAGTCAGATTTGGCTGCTACAACAAAATACCATTCACTGGGTTACTTAAACAGTAGATATTTATTTCTCCTGGTTGTGAAGGCCGAATTTCTAAAATCAGGCTGCAAATATGGTTTGATTCCAGCAAAAGGTCTCTTTCTGGCTTGTCAACGGCCACCTTCTTGCTGAGTCTTCACCTGTATGGAGAGACAGAGCAAACACACTGGTGTCTTCTTTTATAACAGCCCCAATCCCATCATGAGAGCCCTGCCTTTATGACCTAAACCTAATTACATCTCAACATCCTCATCTCAAATTTCGTCATGTTAGAGGTTAGGGCTTCAATACATGAATTTTGGAGGCATTCAATTATGTCCGTCCTAGTGAGTAACTGGGGGATTCCCAGGTGGTGCAGTGGTAAAGAATCCACCTGCTCACACAGGCGTAAGAGACAAGGGTTCGATCCCTGGGTTGGGAAGATCCCCTGGAATAGGAAATGGCAACCAGCTCCAGTATTCTTGCCTGGAGAATTCCATGGACAAAGGAGCCTGGTGAGATACAGTCTGTGGGGTCGCAAAGAGTTGTATGTGACTGAGCATACACACACAGTGAGTAATGATTAAATGACTGAACCAAATGATTTATAATATTTATAGTAGTTGTTTGAGAATACAAGTTATTATTCTGGCCATATTTCTGAAATCAACTTTGTAATGATGATTACAGTCACTTTATTTGGGTTTCTATTAGTATATTATTGTTATATCCTACCCTTTGTTCAAAAGTACAGTTATTAGAATCAAGGCTGAAGGTTAGAGACTAATAAAGTGTTCAATGTCTACAATGACTGGTTAAAATATGAAACAAGGAAGTTTCTGAGTTCTGGTGAGTAGTTGGCAAATATTCATCAGATTTTTGGAGCATAGATTAATGGTTTTCACACGCCATATAAGAATACTGACATATTCCATCTCTTTTGGACTTCACTTTATCAAGTAGATAAATAACTTTTGGCAAGGATTATTTCTTCAGTAAGTGTAAACAGTGTAATAGTCCAATGCTATTATGTGGGCATGTGTGCTAAGTAGCTTCAGTCTACTGAAGTAGACTTCAATCTACAACCAATTAATTTTTTATATCTGACTCCTTGTGATACCATGTACTATGGAATTCTGGGTTCCTCTGTCCAACTATGTGGGCATGATATATTGAAGCTTTACAATTAATGGCTTATGTAAAATATATTTGTGTGGATGAAAGAATTTCCTGAAGAATGGCACACTAAGAAATGCCCAACTTCATCATAACTTGAAGCAAATGATACAAGTATCTGCATAAGCAAATATGAGAGAGAGGGGTAGGTGGATTCCTGGTGAAAGGAATCAGAATTTCTGATCATTGCAAAATCCTTGTGGTTCTGTAACACTTGCAAATTGCAGATAAACCTCAGGATCATCAAGGCTACCAGTCACTGAAATTTCTACTGTAATGTAGAAAATAATCTATCTCAATTGTTTCTGCTCTCTAATGGAATATGTACAGAAAATGAACTAATACCATCTATATTATTCTAGTCCTTAATTTATTTATATTTCTATTCAAACACAATAATTCTTATGGCAGATAGGGATATGACAGACATTTTCCATAGGCTAACATGTTACCTCTCTGAATGAGTTAAGCAAGCCAAAATATTGGGAAAGCAAATCCCCAAGTAAATCTCACTTCATCCTCCCCTTTCAAAATAGTCTTCACTATAGAACAGAGCCTGAGGTTATAGAGCAACCAATTAATTTTTTATTATTCTGATCTACTTTCTGAAGCTAAGAATGCTGAAGTGTTTTGACAAGAGAACACCGTAAGCTCTCCCTTACTCTTCTAAAAGCACTCACACACTGATTTTGCACAAGCCTGTTGGTCTAAGTTTTACATAGAGTTTCTGGTTTCCCAGGAAAAACCGACTGATATGTATACAAAGTTCAAAGCCGTGAATTTAGCGTTAGAAAATCAAGGCAAATTGGAAGTGGTCAAACGGGAGATAGCAAGAGTGAACGTTGACATTTTAGAAATCAGCAAACTAAAATCGACTGGAATGAGTGAATTTAACACAGATGACCATTATTTCTATTATTGTGGGCAAGAATCCCTTAGAAAAAATGGAGTAGCCATCATAGTCAACAAAAGAGTCCAAAATGCAGTATTGGATGCAATCTCAAAAACGACAGAATGATCTCTGTACGTTTCCAAGGCCAACCATTTGATATCACAGTAATCCAAGTGTATGCCCCGACCAAGAATGCTAAAGAAGCTGAAGTTGAATGGTTCTATGAAGACCTACAAGACCTTCTAGAATTAACACCTTAAAAAGATGTCCTTTTCATCATAGAGGAATGGAGTACAAAAGTAGGAAGTCAAGAAACACATGGAGTAACAGGCAAATGTGGCCTTGGAGTACAGAATGAAGCAGGGCAAAGGTTAAAGGAATTTTGCCAAGAGAATGCACTGGTCATAGCAAACACTGTCTTCCAACAACACAAGAGAAGACTCTACACATGGACATCACCAGATGGTCAATACTGAAATCAGACTGATTATATTCTTTGCAGCCAAAGATGGAGAAGCTTCATACAGTTAGCAAAAACAAGACCGGGAGCTGACTGTGGCTCAGATCATGAACTCCTTATTGTCAAATTCAGACTTGAATTGAAGAAAGTAGGGAAAACGACTAGATCATTCAGGTATGACCTAAATCAAATCCCTTATGATTCTACAGTGGCAGTAAGAAATAGATTCAAGAGATTTGATCTGATAGACAAAGTGTCTGATGAACTATGAACAGAGGTTTTTGACATTGTACAGGAGACAGGGATCAAGACCATCACAAAGGAAAAAAATGCCAAAAACCAAACTGTCTTTCTGAAGAGGTCTTACAAACAGCTGTGGAAAGAAGAGAAACAAAAAGCAAAGGAGAAAAAGAAAAATACATCCATTTGAATGCAGAGTTTCAAAGAATAGCAAGGAGAGATAAGAAAACCTTCCTTACTGATCAGTGCAAAGAGAGAGAAAAACAATAGAATGGGAAAGACTAGCGATCTCCAAGAAAATTAGAGATACCAAGGGAACATTTCATGCAAAGATGGGCAAAATAAAGGACAGAAATAGTATGGACCTAACAGAAGCAGAAGACATTAAGAAGAGGTGGCAAGAATACACGGAAGAACTGTACAAAATAGATCTTCATGGACCTGATAATCATAATAGTATGATCACTCACCTAGAGCCAGACATTCTGGAAGGTGAAGTCAAGTGGACTTTAGGAAGCATCACTACAAATGGAGCTCATGGAGGTGATGGAATTCCAGTTGAGCTATTTCAAATCCTAAAAGATGATGGTGTGAAAGTGCTACACTCAATATACCAACAAATTTGGAAACCTCAGCAGTGGCCACAGGACTGTAGAAGTTCAGTTTTCATTCCAATCCCAAAGAAAGACAATGCCAAGGAATGCTCAAACTACTGCATGATTACAATCAACTCACATACTGTTAAAGTTATGCTCAAAATTCTCCAAGCCAGGCTTCAATACTATGTGAACCATGAAATTCTAGAAGTTCAAGTTGGTTTTAGAAAAGGCAGAAGAACCATAGGTCAAATTGCCAACATCCACTGGATTATCAAAAAAGCAAGAGAGTTACAGAGAACATTTATTTCTGCTTTATTGATTAACTATGCCAAAGCCTTTGACTGTGTGGATCACAAGAAATTATGGAAAATTCTGAAAGAGATGACCTGCATCTTGAGAAATCTGTATGCAGGTCAGGAAGCAACAATTAGAACTGGACATGGAATAACAAACTGGTTCACAATTGGGAAAGGAGTGTGTCAAGGCTGTATATTGTCACCCTGCTTATTTAACTTCTATGCAAAGTACATCATGAGAAACGCTGGGCTGGAGGAAGCACAAGCTGGAATCAAAATTGCAGGAGAAATATCAATAACCTCAGATATGCAGAAGACACCACCCTTATGGCAGAAAGTGAAGACCTAAAGAGCATCTTGATGAAAGTGAAAGAGGAGAGTGAAAAAGTTGGCTTAAATCTCAACATTCAGAAAACGAAGATGATGGGATCTGGCCCCATCACTTCATGACAAATAGATGGGGAAACAGTGGAAATAATGGCACTTTCTTTTTTGGGGCTCCAAAATCATTGCAGATGGTGACTGCAGCTATGAAATTAAAAGATATTTACATCTTGGAAGCAAAGTTATGACCAAACCTAGATAGCATGTTATCAAGCAGAGACATTACTTTGCCAGCAAAGAACTGTCTCAGTTCAGACAGTTCAGTCGTGTCTGACTCCTTGCAACCCCATGAATCGCAGCACGCCAGGCCTCCCTGTCCATCACCATCTCCCAGAGTTGACTCAGACTCACGTCCAACAAGGCCGTGATGCCATCCAGCCATCTCATCCTCGGTCGTCCCCTTCTCCTCCTGCCCCCAATCCCTCCCAGCATCACAGTCTTTCCCAATGAGTCATGTCTTCGCATGAGGTGGCCAAAGTACTGGAGTTTCAGATTTAGCATCATTCCTTCAAAAGAAATCCCAGGGTTGATCTTCAGAATGGACTGGTTGGATCTCCTTGCAGTCCAAGGGACTCTCAAGAGTCTTCTCCAACACCACACTTCAAAAGCATCAATTCTTCGGTGCTCAGTCTTCTTCACAGTCCAACTCTCACATCCATACATGACACAGGAAAAACCATAGCCTTGACTAGACGGACCTTAGTCGGCAAAGTAATGTCTCAATTTTTGAATATACTAACTAGGTAGGTCATAACTTTTCTTCCAATGAGTAAGCGTCTTTTAATTTCATGGCTGCAGTCACCATCTGCAGTGATTTTGGAGCCCAAAAAAATAAAGTCTGACCTTGTTTCCACTGTTTCCTCATCTACTTCCCATGAAGTGATGGGACCGGATGCCATGATCTTCATTTTCTGAATGTTGAGCATTAAGCCAACTTTTTCACTCTCCCCTTTCACTTTCATCAAGAGGCTTTTTAGTCCCTCTTCACTTTCTGCCATAAGGGCGGTGTCATCTGCATATCTGAGGTTATTGATATTTCTCCTGCAATCTTGATTCCAGCTTGTGTTTCTTCCAACCCAGCGTTTCTCATGATGTACCCTGCATATAAGTTAAATAAGCAGGGTGAAAATATACAGCCTTGACGTACTCCTTTTCCTATTTGTAACCAGTCTGTTGTTCCATGTCCAGTTCTAACTGTTGCTTCCTGACCTGCATACAGATTTCTCAAGAGGCAGGTTAGGTGATCTGGTATTCCCATCTCTTTCAGAATTTTCCATAGTTTATTGTGATCCACACAGTCAAAGGCTTTGGCAAGTCAATAAAGCAGAAATTGATGTTTTTCTCGAAATCTCTTCTTTTTCCGTGATCCAGTGGATGTTGGCAATCTTATCTCTGGTTCCTCTGCATTTTTAAAACCAGCTTGAACATCAGGGAGTTCACGGTTCACGTATTGCTGAAGCCTGGCTTGGAGAATTTTGAGCATTACTTTACTAGCATGTGAGATGAGTGCAGTAGTTTGAGCGTTCTTTGGCATTGCCTTTCTTTGGAATTGGAATGAAAACTGACCTTTTCCTGTCCTGTGGCCACTGCTGAGTTTTCCAAATTTGCTGGCATATTGAATGCAGCACTTTCACAGCATCATCTTTCAGGATTTGAAATAGCTCAACTGGAATTCCATCACCTCCACTCGCTTTGTTCATAGTGATGCTTTCTAAGGCCCACTTGACTTCACATTCCAAGATGTCTGGCTCTAGATGAGTGATCACATCATCATGATTATCTGGGTCATGAATATCTTTTTTGTACAGTTCTTCCATATATTCTTGCCACCTCTTCTTAATATCTTCTACTTCTGTTAGGTTCATACCATTTCTCTCCTTTATTGAGCCCATCTTTGCATAAAATATTCCCTTGGTATCTCTAATTTTCATGAAGAGATCTTTAGTCTTTCCCATTCTGTTCTTTTCATCTATTTCTTTGCATGGATCGCTGAAGAAAGCTTTCTTATCTCTCCTCGCTATTCTTTGGAACTCTGCATTCAGATGCTTATATCTTTCCTTTTCTCTTTTGCTTTTTGCCTCTCTTCTTTTCACAGCTATTTGTAAGGCCTCCCCAGACAGCCATTTTGCTTTTTTGCATTTCTTTTCCATGGGGATGGTGTTGATCCCTTTCTCCTGTACAATGTCATGAACCTGATTCCATAGTTCATCGGGCACTCTATCTATCAGATCTAGACCCTTAAATCTATTTCTCACTTCCACTGTATAATCATAAGGGATTTGATTTAGGTCATACCTGAATGGTCTAGTGGTTTTCCCTACTTTCTTCAATTAAATTCTGACTTTGGCAATAAGGAGTTCATGATCTATCTATCAAGGCTATATTTTTCCAGTAGTCATGTATGGATGTGAGATTTGGACTATAAAGAAAACTGAACACCAAAGAACTGATCCTTTTAAATTGCGGTGTTGGAGAAGACTCTTGAGAGTCCCTTGGACTGCAAGAAGATCCAACTTGTCCATCCTAAAGAAAACCTGTCCTGAATATTCATTGGAAGGACTGATGCTGAAGCTGAAACTCCATACTTTGGCCACCTGATATGAAGAACTGACTCATTGGAATAAACCCTGATGCTGGGAAAGATTGAAGGCAGGAGGAGAAGGGGATGACAGAGGATGTGATGTTTGGATGGCGTTACTGACTCAATGGACATGAGTTTGAGTAAACTCCAGGAGTCAGTGATTGGCAGGGAGGCCTGGCATGCTGCAGCCCAGGGGTTTGCAAATATCAGACACAACTGAGTGACTGAACTGAATTCTTATAGGAATAAATATAAGCAAATACTTTCAAATGAAGTGTAGTCTCTCACCTCATATTTCCAGCTGGTTGTCATTGTATGGTTGATGGAATATTAATCCAACTCTACTTTTTATAAAATATTTATTGTCTAAGAAATTAACCTGAAATAATTTTCAAGTCTTAGAGAATCAGATTCCAGTTTTAGCATTAAATGACAGTCATTCAAATTCTTCCTTGATGCCTCTGTGGTAAAGAATTTGCCTGCAATGCAGGAGATGCAAGTTCAATTCCCTGAGTCAGAAAGATCCACTGGAGAATGAAATAGCAACCCACTCCCGTATTCTTGAATGGGCAAACACATGGACAGAGGACCCTGGTGGGTTACAGCCATGGGGTCTCAAAAGAGTTGGGTGTGACAAGAATAACAACCAGTCATTTATATACATACATGACTTAGACAAGTTTTTTTGAGGTAGAATTTCTTCAAATTCAGCCTCTAGAGGCTGTATTCTCTATTATCACATTTAAATGTCCATTTCTTGCATATGATAAATTATGTATCCATAAAAATTATATCAAACACAAACAGAATAAAATGTCATGTATATGCTAAAACCACACATTACTGAGCAATATTTTCCATCAAAAAAACCTTCTAGATATTCTTAATTTTAAGCAATGTTAGTCTGACTGGATAATTTATAGCAAAATCATATCACAAAGTAGCAGGCAAATGAACAAGAAAAAAAAGAGCGGAATATCTGTATATTGCAGTGAGGTACATTCAGAATATACTGCTGGATAAAAAAACAATGTATATAAAATATGTTTGGAAGACTAAAATTTACCCCAAAGTGAAGTATTTTTATATTTAAATTTATTAAAACAAGTTTTTATTATACAAGCATTTTATACATAAGACAAAATATTACCAACAAGAGAATGAAGGGATAAACGAAGATCTTATATTTAGAAGCTAGATTTCTTAGAATATATTTGTTTTGTAGATTTGTCTTTGTAACCAGAGAACTATTTTGCAAAGCTTTAACACACAATTAAATTCAAGATAATAATATAAATAAATGATGAGTGATTTGACACCAATGTGTATTGCTAGTTTTTAGCTATAACTGATGTGTTCCTTGAAGAAATGGCTCATTCTTGGTTCTGGAAAAAAATACATAACATAAGCTGAGAATCTCTTGTGATAATAGAAAAGAAAAAATTAACAAAGACTATTAACATCATGTTTAATATTCAGGTGATACTATAAAGAAACATCTATTGGAAAACTAAGGGATACTTAGACATCAGTTAGGACAGTGGCAACAATGAACTGAATCACATAAGTTATGCTCACTTCCATAGACATATAATTATATTGATAACTCACATACAATTGCACAAACCACTGTAAGACACCAGTGAATCAATTCATCATTATGAAAATTACAAATAAATAATCAATTATTTATAATATATCCCAAAGTAAGTTTTTAATCTTGTGAGTTTCTGCTGAATATAGGGGACTCAAGTTTCCCGCTTGATAGCATGTTGCACAAAGAAAAAGAACTAAATTTTGACACCTAGCAAAGAAGGTAACTCTAAAAGAAGGGTTGGGGGAATAAAATACCCCACTGAGAATTGAGAACTCATAATAACAAGCCAGCCTAAGAACACATTTGTGAGATTTTTATGCTGTCCATATCACTGGAAAAACCTTATATTATAAAGTATAGTCCTAGGTTAGAAGAGAAGCTGGCAAAACTAAAACTCCAGCAGGTCTTTTAAACCAGGCCATAAAATAAGCCACACAAATAAAATTTTAAGAAAAAGTAGCACCTCATAGTCAAACATTTAAAAATAAAAGAAGGAAATAGGAACAGGAATTGAGAGATAGATAAAATAGACAAAATCAGATATTCAACAGTCCAGAGGTTAAAATTTACTATTGAAGATTGTGAGATAAGTAAGCCCACACTTCAGCTGCTGAAAGAATTTTACTCTCTTTACAACTCTACTGGGAGATGACAACTGCAAAATTGAACTTGTTTTTCCTGGACCCTTCCCTATGCAATTTTTCACTTTACTGAGTTTGATCTGTATTGTTTCATTGTAATAAACTATAACAATGAGTACGACAGCTTTTCTGAGTTCTTCTAGAAAATGATAGACCTTGAGTGTGGTGTCAGGGACTACCAAAACATTGAGGCAAAAAAGCATAAATGTGGCATCAAGAGAAAATGGAATGGTTAAATTCTGATTTCCCTGCATGGGAAAGGGACCAACTTGCTATGCAGTATATAAGATTGATTTAGAACCTGACATGAAAAATGTATAAACTTGGGAGGAAATAATGATACTTCCATATAATAGGATAAGTCAAGTAGGACAAAGATCAGGTGGAAGCCAAAGTAGCATTAACAGAGTTCTTTACATTTCTGTTTCTGTAAGAGTTGCTTTTATTTACCAGACATAACTTTATTCCCACAAAGATGTTTTCTGTTGTGGAAAAACAAAAAAGTAAGTAAATAAATACAATGAGATTTTCAACTCTAGGACTAAGATCCACAGAAGGTTTTAGAAAGGAGACTGTGGGGTTACTACAACCATCTTTGGCATCTGCTCTACCCACATCAAGCTCAAATGTATGGCTTTCAGTTCAGTTCAGTTCAGTCGCTCAGTTGTGTCCGACTCTTTGCGACCCCATGAATTGCAGCACGCCAGGCCTCCTTGTCCATCACCAGCTCCCGGAGTTCACTCAGACTCAAGTCCATCAAGTCCGTGATGCCATCCAACCATCTCATCTTTGGTTGTCCCCTTCTCCTCCTGCCCCCAATCCCTCCCAGCATCAGAATCTTTTCCAATAAGTCAACTCTTCGCATGAGGTGGCTAAAGTACTGGACTTTCAGCTTTAGCATCATTCCCTCCAAAGAAATCCCAGGGCTGATCTCCTTCAGAATGAACTGGTTGGATCTCCTAGCAGTCCAAGGGACTCTCAAGAGTTTTCTCCAACACCACAGTTCAAAAGCATCAGTTCTTGGTGGCTCAGCTTTCTTCACAGTCCAACTCTCACATCCATACACGACCACTGGAAAAACCACAGCCTTGGCTAGACGGACCTTTGTTAGCAAAGTAATGTTTCTGCTTTTCAATATGCTATCTAGGTTGGTCATAACTTTTCTTCCAATGAGTAAGCGTCTTTTAATTTCATGGCTGCAGTCACCATCTGCAGTGATTTTACATCCATTAAAATATAAGTCCATACATTTCTGCACCAACTCCATTATCATCTATACAAGTTTTATACAGAATTTTAAGCTTTTACTTAGTTTCAATTTTCCAATATTCATAATGGAGATAAAAATACTATGTTATAATTCTATTTTAATACATAATGTTATTTAATGATTATATGGGTTTTTTGTAAATTTCCAGTGAGATGATGCTTGTAAATCATTTAGCATGGTAACTAAAGAGGTGCACATACAGATTATGTAATAAGTATACTTCTAAGTATTTTAAGTATTGTTAGTATAGTTAGAGAAGGAGACGGGAACCCACTCCAGTATTCTTGCCTGGAGAATTGTTTTGGGCAGAGGAGCCTGGAGGGCTATAGTCCATGCGGTCACGAAGAGTCAAACACGACTGAGCAACTTCATTTTCTTTCTTTCTTTCTTCTTTCTATTAGTATAGTGGCAGTGAGTGCTTTGTAATCACTAGATCATCTTAGGCCTTAAAGGGATAGCTGTTCACAGTACAATAATAATAAGATAGAAGTTCATAGGGCCTTCGATGTTAGCCAGAAAGTCAATTATTATGGTTCTTTCTATCCTAAGCATACAGGCATCTAACTTTATAGCAGTTAATTGATTGCTTTGTAATTCTGTTCTAGAGACAAACAGAGAAACACAAGGGACCCAGTTACACTTTATTCATAGATATGGAGATTTGAGTCCACAGCAAAAAGTAAACGAAGGTCAGAACACACCAGGAGTAAAACACATTCCCAAACTAGCTAAAGGCTAATCTGCTCAAGACATTTGTTAGTCATTCCCAATAAGGTATGCTGCCCTGACCCCTAAATGAGGAGTTAAAACTGAGAATGTGTCATTCCAGACAGAGACCTGGAGACCGAGTGCTCCCAAGGGACTCTGAATTGAATAAAAAGGCCAGGAACAGAGAGAAGTTCAGTCTGCACAGTGAATCACCCTACAAAAGGTGGTCAATTATTTCTGGAGTTAGCAGAAACTTTTACTGCTCAAACAACCGCTGAATCCTAAACCAAAGCCTTTTTATTATTTGCCATTATAATTACTTTTATTAGAACTGTAGATAAAATAAAAGGCTAAAAACAAAGAAATTATTATCATTATTGCATTCATCCATCCAGAGGTGGTTTAGTTTGTAAGCTATTAAAAAAGAGCAATAGTAGAATAGATCCTATAAAAGACACTAATTTGAAGAAGAAATGGCTTAAGGTGCTATGCAAACAAGCAATAACCTAATGATATGTAAATGCTTCTAGGAATGCTCCATAAATAGTTGGACACCTGGAGGGCAGAGGAGCAGATCAAGACGTAAAAGCCAAATATCCTCTTATCTTTATGATATGTGAGGATTTCTACTCAGGGACCATTTGCCAAGCCTACCCATTATTTACTTCTAAATTTAATTTGATTTTTAATGCATAAGGGAATTTTAAGTATTTTCCTGGTTTAATGATTCTTAAATAATATAGAAATCTGTTAAGAGTGGGGAAAAGGGTAGCAATTAAGTTTTCATTGGATAAAACTTAAATAGTGATTATTTTTTCAATAGTGACTGTGTGCCAAGAGCTGATTGCAGGAGCAATAGATATTAATATATTCAGGGAGAATAATTGGAAAAACAGAAAAGAGGAAAGGAGTACTGAAATATAAGTTTGGAAATTAACTGAGATAATCTTTTCATTCCAAAATATTTCCTAAGAAAAGTTAAAATTCAGCTGAAATGTTAAATCTTTATGTTGTACACCTAAAAGTTACAAAATGTCCTATGTCCATTACATCTCAATGTTGTATCTTAATAGAGCTGAAAAAAATCAGTTGAAAAGCAGAGCTTCTAACTATTGTGAGTAGCTGTAGTTTAGTAAGTAAGTGAAGTCATTCAGTCGTGTCCGACTCTTTGCGACCCCGTGGACTGCAGCCTACCAGGCTCCTCCATCCATGGGATTCTCCAGGCAAGAATACTGGAGTGGGTTGCCATTGCCTTCTCAGCTGTAGTTTGCTATACTGATAATAAACAGATTAGACCATCCCACCATTATTTGAATCGAGGTATGGTGATCAAACAAAGAAATAAGAATGTGTATCAGGAGATTCAAAAAGTCTGAAGGCAATGAATATAAAACTGAAAACACCCTCCCCAGAAAAGTTAGGCTAGGAAAATATATTAATTAAAAATTTATGCTGTTATACTGACAGTCGTGTTCAGTTCAGTTCAGTTAAGTCGCTCAGTCATGTCCAACTCATTGTAACCCCATGGACTGCAGCACACTAGGCCTCTCCATCCATAACCAACTCCCAGAGTTTACTCAAATTCATGTCCATTGAGTCGGTGATGCCATCCAACCATCACATCTTCTGTCATCCCCTTCTGCCTTCAACTTTCCCAGTATCAGGGTCTTTTTGAATGAGTCAGGACATGACTGAAGCAACTTAGCAGCAGCAACAGCAGCCAAAGTATTGGAGCTTCAGTTTCAACATCGGTCCTTCGAATGAATACTTAGGACTGATTTCCTTTAGGACAAACTGTGTGGATCTCCTTGCAGTCCAAGGGACTCTCAAGTGTCTTCTCCAACACCACAGTTCAAAAGCGTAAATTATTCAGTGCTTAGCTTTCTTTACAGATCAACTCTCACATCTATACATGACTACTGGAAAAACCATAGCCTTGACTAGACAGACTTTTGCTGGCAAAGTAACACCTCTGCTTTTTAATATGCTGTCTAGGTTGTGTTACTAGCTGTGTTACTGACTCCAAATTATCAGGAAATGATTATGATGTTTGATGATGATGATGATGATGATGCTACTATTTTCAAAATAGCCGATATTTGTGTCATATTAACAAATATTAATATTTATTCTATTTATTTATATTAACTCTAATAAAAGAGGTAACTATAAAATAATTTTGGAGCATAGAGAATCTGAGAAGTGTAAAGAAATATTCAGTTTTATACCAGTTTTGCTATGGGTTTGTTTAGTAACCTTGCAAAAGAACACTTATTTTGCTCATTTTAAAGCAACAGTTCTGGATCCCAAAATATGAAAAAATTTTTCTTGAACATTTATTGCTTTGGCATTTAATAATTCCTAAATTCATCAGTCCATGAATTGTGTACTTCCAGATGTTCAAGCTGGATTTAGAAAAAGGCAGAAGAATAGTACAGCCACTTTGGAGAACAGTGTGGAGACTCCTTAAAAAATTGCAAATAGAACTCCCTTATGACCCAGCAATCCCACTGCTGGGCATACACACCGAGGAAACCAGAATTGAAAGAGACACATGTACCCCAATGTTCATCGCAGCACTGTTTATAATAGCCAGGACATGGAAACAACCTAGATGTCCATCAGCAGATGAATGGATAAGAAAGCTGTGGTACATATACACAATGGAGTATTACTCAGCCGTTAAAAATAATACATTTGAATCAGTTCTGATGAGATGGATGAAACTGGAGCCGATTATACAGAGTGAAGTAAGCCAGAAAGAAAAACACCAATACAGTATACTAACACATATATATGGAATTTAGAAAGATGGCAATGACGACCCTGTATGCAAGACAGGAAAAAAGACACAGATGTGTATAACGGACTTTTGGACTCAGAGGGAGAGGAAGAGGGTGGGATGATTTGGGAGAATGGCATTGTAAGATGTATACTATCATGTAAGAATCGAATCTCCAGTCTATGTCCGACGCAGGATACAGCATGCTTGGGGCTGGTGCACGGGGATGACCCAGAGAGATGTTATGGGGAGGGGGGTGGGAGGGGGGTTCATGTTTGGGAATGCATGTACATTCGTGGTGGATTCATGTCAATGTATGGCAAAACCAATACAGTATTGTAAAGTAAAATAAAGTAAAAAAAAAAAGAAAAAGAAAAAGGCAGAGGAACCAGAGATCAAATTGCCACCATCCGTTGCATCATCAAAAAAGAAAGAGAGTTCCAGAAAAAAAATCTACTTCTGCTTTGTTGACTATCTCAAAGAATTTGACTGTGTGGATCACAACAAACTGTGGAAAATTCTGAAAGAAATGAGAATATCAGACCACCTGACCTGCCTCTTGAGAAACCTATATGCAGGTCAGGAAGCAGCAGTTAGAACTGGACATGGAAAAACAGACTGGTTCCAAATCAGGAATGGAGTACCTCATGGCTGCATATTGTCACCCTGCTTATTTAATGTATATGCAGAGTACATCATGAGAAATGCTGGACTGGATGAAGCACAAGCTAGAATCAAGATTGCTGGGAGAAATACCAATAACCTCAGACATGAAGATAACACCACCCTTAAGGCAGAAAGCGAAGAAGAACTAAAGAACCTCTTGATGAAAGTGAAAGAGGAGAATGAAAAAGTTGGCTAAAACCTCGACATTCAGAAAACTAAGATCATGCATCTGGTCCCATCACTTCATGGCAAATAGATGGGGAAAAAATGGAAGCAGTGGCAAAATTTATTTCGGAGGGGCTCCAATATCACTGCAAATGGTGAATGCAGCCATGAAGTTAAAAGATGCTTGCTCCTTGGAAGAAAATTTAAGACCAACCTAGGCAGCATATTGAAAAGCAGAGATGTTACTTTGCCAACAAAGGTCCATCTAGTCAAAGCTTTGGTTTTTCCAGTAGTCATATATGAATGTGAGAGTTGGACTATAATGAAAGCTGAGCACTGAAAAATAGACACTTATGAACTGTGGTTTTGAAGAAGACTCTTGAGAGTCTCTTGGACTGCAAGGAAATCCAACCAGTCCATCCTAAAGGAAATCAGTCCGGAATATTTATTGAATAACTGATGCTGAAGTTGAAACTCCAGCACTTTGGCCACCTGATATGAAGAACTGACTCATTTGAAAAGACCCTGATGCTGGGAAAGATTGAAGGTGGGAGGAGAAGAGGGCAAAAGAGGATGAGACAGTTGGATGGCATCACTGACTCAATGGACATGAGTTTGAGTAAACCCTGGGAGTTGGTGTTGGACAGGGAAGCCTGGTATGCTGCAGTCCATGGGGTCGCAAAGAGTCGGACACGACTGAGTGACTGAACTGAACTGAACTGAATTCCTAAATTTGGGTTGCCATGTAGAGATAAAAAATAGTTCACAGAGATTTGTGTGTGTGTGTGTTTGTGTGTGTATGCATGCACGTGGGTGCATATGTGCGTTTTCTTTTCCTCTGAGATGGTAATCCACTATATATACATATATATATGTGTATACATATATATATATATGTTTAATTCCAAATTTTGAACAAATATTTAAAAGTTCATTTTGCAATAAGGCAATTAACTTTTTTTTAAATTTTTATTTTTACTTTATTTTACTTTACAATACTGTATTGGTTTTGCCATACATCGACATGAATCCACCATGGGTGTACAGCAGTGGAAGAGAATCTATAGAAAGGAGTTAACCCTGATTCCTGAATCCCTGAATCCCTGATAGCCTTTTTTTCACCCAGCCATGATTATAGCACACAGTACAGTCAGAGGAATGTGCTTGGGCTTAGTCGCACAGTTGTGTCCGACTGTCTGCAACCCCTTGGAATGTAGCACACCATGCTCCTCTGTTCATGGTATTCTCCAGTCTATTGTTCCATGTCCAGTTCTAACAACTACTTTTTGACATGCATAAAGATTTTTCAGATGGCAGGTCAGGTGTTCTGGTATTCCTATCTCTTTAAGAACTGCTTTTGTTCAAATCAGAGATCTGCTAATTATTATATGAAGTTAAGTTAGTTACTTTGCCTATTAATTGCTCAGTTCCTTATTCTTAAATGAAGCAGATGCCCATTATTCAACCCAGCAATCCCACTCCTAGGTAATACATTAAGAGAAATGAAAACTTATGTCTAAATAACTCTATATTAATCAAAAATATCTGACATAGATAATTATTATCACTTTATTTGTAATCATCAAAAAGCAACCCAAAATGTGCATTAATTTGTGGACAAATTGTGGTATATACATACTATAGGGTACTACTCAAGAATAAAGATGAATTGGTATTTGCAATAATGTGGATTAATCTTAAATGCATTATGCAATATGAAAACTGACAAAATAAAATACCACATTTAAAAATCTCATTTATATAGTATATTGGATTCCAATGTGGCACAGCGGTAAAAAAAATCCATCTGCCAATGCAGGAGACACAAGAGATATGTGTTGGATCCCTGGGTCAGGAAGACTCCCTGGAGTCAGAAATGGCAACCAACTTGAGTATTCCTTCCTAGAAAATTCCATGGACAGAGGAACCTGGCAGGCTGTAGTCTATGGGACCACAAAGAGTCGGACATGACTGAGCAACTGAGCACACACACATATAGTATTATGGAAAGATAAAAGTATGAGGACATAATACAAACCAGTAGTTATCATGGGTTATGAGTAAAGAGAGGGTATGAACTCCAAAAGGGCCTGAGGGAACTTTTGGAGAGTAATGGACCTGTTGATTGGCATGTGATCATATAATTGAATGCATGTATCTAAGTTTATAGGAATACATATTAGCAAAAGGTGACTTTGTAAGTTATATCTCAAAGTTATATCACATAATTCAGTTCAGTTCAGTTCAGTCACTCAGTTGTGTCCGACTCTTTGAGACCCCATGAATAGCAGCACACCAGGCCTCCCTGTCCATCACCAACTCCCAGAGTTCACTCAGACTCACGTACATCGAGTCAGTGATGCCATCCAGCCATCTCATCCTCTGTCATCCCCTTCTCCTCCTGCCCCCAATCCCTCCCAGCATCAGAGTCTTTTCCAATGAGTCAACTCTTCCCATGAGGTGGCCATAGTACTGGAGATTCAGCTTCAGCATCATTCCCTCCAAAGAAATTCCAGGGCTGATCTCCTTCATAATGGACTGGTTGGATCTCCTTGCAGTCCAAGGGACTCTCAAGAGTCTTCTCCAACACCACAGTTCAAAAGCATCAATTCTTCAGCACTCAGCTTTCTTCACAGTCCAACTTCCACATTCATACATGACCACTGGAAAAACCATAGCCTTGACTAGACGGACCTTTGTTGGCAAAGTAATGTCTCTGCTTATAAGTTATATCTCAAAACATTTAATTAAAGTGACATTATAAAGGTACATACAAATCCTAGCTATTATTATTGCCTTAAACCCAATTCTTCATAATTGTAAATGGTGAAATTTTTATTAAAAATTATTTCAAGTAAAAAAGTAACATTTTAATAGCCTTTTAAGAAAATAGTAGGCTTTTTGGTTTAATAATAGTTTGGTTTATAGTAAGGCCCACCTGTTTCTATCATATTAAAAATAACTGCCATACTCTCAGGGCTGTGTTTTCAAGATAGATTCGTGTACTGAGGCTGTCCATGAGTTTTTGTGCCAAATGAAATCTAGACACAAATAAACCTAAAATGAGAAGGAAATCTTCTGACTTTTCAGAGGTGTCCAGTCGTTCTTCCAGAGTCCCCCAGCCTTCCATTCAGAGGCCAGGATCAGGACACCTATCCCACTTCCCCAGGGCCTTGCACTCTTTTGTCTCTACCTTCTCAGCACCTTCTCTTGGCTCTTTCCTTCCATATCTCAGTCTTCATATCCACCAAGCTCTGCAAGAGTTTTGATTTGTTAAACCTATCAAATCATTCCATCTCCTTTACATAGTGCCTGGATCAGAGGTGGATATAACCTGATACTCCCCTGGCCATAGGTAAGGAGCAGAGTAGAGTGGAGAAGAGCACAGTAGTTGTTCAGTAGTTGTGGGAGAGACCTCTCTATCTCTTTCTATCTCACCTATAGGTGTGATAATGTGCAGACAGATCCTGAAAGTACCACCACGTGGGAGGCCTGCCATGAGACAAAAGCCAACCAGACTACAACCTCTATCATTTCAGTAACCAATAAATTATCCATGTTGTTTAAGCCATTTGGAGTCAAATCCTTTACTGATAAAGAAAATCACTTCAGTCAATATATTTCCCATTAATATTCCAGTTTTACAAGTCCAATAAGATTTACAATGGTTTGGAGCTCAACTAATCTGATTATATATACATTAAGTCCTTAGTGACATGTAATAAGAGATTCTCAAATACACATGCACATTTTAGTATACAATTTAGAAATCTTAGAGTTTTTTGTTCAATGAAAATTACACAAAGGGGGTAGGTCTTATAAACATGTTTTTTTTTTATGGACATTTTTTGAAAATCTACATAAATACTGTCTTACAAAAATTTTCTTTGTTATCTAAATTTCAAAATAGTGAAATACATCTGTAGTTCTTTACCTCTGTTTTCTAACAACAAATGGATGTCGTATAGATTAAAAATGTACAACTTCTTTGGCTTATAAAAATTAATAAAACTACTTAAAATTTGGACAAGGATGTCTGAATTAATGCAGAGACTGTGAGCTAATTTCATTAATATTTTTTTAAACTCTGAAAACAAAATGACTACTAAAGCTTCAAAAAGAGTATATCAGACACCTAGCACCAACCCCAGTTCTTTTTAAAGGGAAACAAAAATTGAGAGGAGTTATCTTCATGGGTGAAAATAAAATAAGCTACTTACTATACACTAGTGTCCTAGGATTTTCCAGAACTAGCATTTATTGTTTGTTTGTTTATATTATATCTGTGGATTGAAGAAAAATGTACAACCTAACAGTCATAAGTGAAGTTTTATCTGGTGACCTTACTGAGGACTATAGCCCAGGAAATAGCCTCTCAACTCTGAGGAAGTGATATGAAGGGGTAAAGGAAGATCCAGGATATAACAGAGTTTTGGGTACCAATATATATATATATATATATATATATGTAGTTGAATGTCAAAAGATTACTGCTATTCACAAAAAACAGAAATTTCAAGTTATGATTTTAGTGCTTTTGTATGTATGGGAAGAAACAAGAGTCTGGGCTCACTGAAATTATTCTTTAGATGTGCATTTTAACCATCTAAGGATAGTACCCAAAGCACAGAATTCTTCCTGTTTTTCTGCATTCTGAATTACTACTGGGATGCACTGTTGGGGGTGCATGGGGCAGCTACAGTTTCCACAGGTTAATAGAGGGAAAGGTTCACTGTTCACTGGTTTGCTAGGCAACATTCCCTTTCCACACAGCTATTTCAAACACAAAGTCATAAATTTTGTCATTCCTCGATTTTCAGCAAGATAACTGTATCTACAAAACTTTCTTCCCCTTTATCTAACTATACTTGAAATATCATAATTTTTCCCAACTTATATGAATATTTTTTCTTTAGGAATTGAAAATACCCTATGAAATAGTTAGCACTTCACTTTGTTACTGGTAGTTGAAACTTAGTCCTGCGAAACTTAATCTACCAGTTCTTTCAATAAAGCTTTAAGAGTAGTAATTGAGAATAAGTGAAGATAATGAATAAAATAAACACTACAACTAGAATATTTCATGTCAAACTGACTCAATCCTTCTTTGTTTCCAACATATACTCTGGTAACTATCATATCACAACTTTTTATTATAGGATTTTCCCTCCTCTCTTATTATCAAAATAGCCAGTAAGAGTCTAACATGACTCTCAATTTCAGAGACAGGAAAAGACAAATTGTGCCCCTATGTTAAAGATATGCCCAAGGCCACATAGGAAGAAACAGAACAGAAAATGAATAGTATTTGCCTGATTGGCATATAATCAACTCCTAGATGGTGAGGTATAGACAGAACCATAAAGAAGATCATACAAAAAAGATCAGCTGTCCAGCAGTGTCCCTAGGGCCCAACTACCTGGGTTCATAGCAGGGTCATCCATGTGCTGTCCTGGGATATTAGGACATAACATCTCTGCCTATTTCTGCACCTGAAAAGAGAAAGGGCACATGATTGTGAGGAAAACTAGGTAACACATATAAATGACATGACATAGTACTTAGGATGCAGAAATCACACAATACACATTAGCTATTATTATCACTATTATTATTAGTACTAGTCATTTTTACTGAAAGACTTGAAAATGAAAACATGAGCTGAACTGGATGTACCCTGTCTTACCCCCTCCCTGTTGTGGACTGAATTTCCCTGATAAAATTTATATTTTCAAACTCAAACTTTAGCATAACTGTATTTGTAGATGGGGCCTCTATGCCTGCTAATGTAGGAGACATGAGATGCAGGTTTGATCCCTGGGTTGGGAAGATCCCTGGAGAAGGAAATAGCAACCCACTCCAGTATTCTTGCCTGGAGAATCGCATGGACAGAAGACCTTGGCAGACTAGAGTCCATGGGATCGCAAAGAATTGAACATGACTGAGGCAACCAGAGTCAAGGCTATGGTTTTTCCAGTGGTCATGTACGGATGTGAGAGTTGGACTGTGAAGAAAGCTGAGCGCAGAAGAATTGATGCTTTTGAACTATGGTGTTGGAGAAGACTCTGGAGAGTCCCTTGGACTGCAAGGAGATCCAACCAGTCCATTCTAAAGGAGATCAGCCCTGGGTGTTCTTTGGAAAGAATGATGCTAAAGCTGAAACTCCAGTACTTTGGCCATCTCATGTGAAGAGTTGACTCATTGGAAAAGACTCTGATGCTGGAATGGATTGGGGACAGGAGGAGAAGGGGATGACAGAGGATGAGATGGCTGGATGGCAAGCTGACTCGATGGACGTGAGTTTGAGTGAACTCCGGGAGTGAACTCCTGGTAATGGACAGGGAGGCCTGGCGTGCTGCGATTCATGTGGTCTCAAAGAGTCGGACACGACTGAGCGACTGAACTGAACTGAACTGAACTGAAGCAACTTAGCACACATGCACATGGAGCTAGTTAAGATCCAGTGAGGTCACAAGGGTGGGGCCCTGATATATGAAGAGAAGGAGACTACAGAGATCTCTCTTTCTGAGCACACAGAGAGAAGGTCCTATCATGGCTCAGTAAGAAAAATGCTTTTCAGTAAGCTAGGAAGAGAGAGACGTCACTAGAAAGCAACCCAGTCAGCAACTTGATCTTGGACTTCCGGGCCCCAAAACTGTGAGAAAATAAATTTCTCAATGCCATTTCTGCCATTTAAGTCTGTGTATTTTTTTATGGCAACCAAGTAGACTAAGACACTACCCATTCTTTTTCTTTATTATCTTATTTAAATTTTTACTGGAATGTAGTTTCTTTACAATGTTGCGTTAGTTCTGCTGTACAGCAAAGTGAATCAGCTATATCAAGTGAAGGACAGGGAAGCTTGGCATGTTGTGGTCCATAGGAACGTAGAGTCGGACGTGATTTAGTGATGGAACACATACACATATCCCCTTTTTGGATTTCCTTCCCATTTAAATCACCACAGAGCCTTGAGTAGAGTTTGCTGTGCTATACAGTAGGTTCTCACTAGTTGTCTATTTTATATATAGTAGTTTAGAGTAAAGTAAGTAAAGTTGCTCAGTTGTGTCCGACTCTTTGCGACCTCATGGACTGTAGCCTATCAGGCTCCTCCATCCATGGGATTTTCCAGGCAAGAGTGCTGGAGTGGATTGCCATTTCCTTCTCCAAGGATATAGTAGTTTACATCAATCTTAGTCTCACACGTCATCATGATATACATGTTTGTTCTGTTTCTGCTTTGCAAATAGGTTCATCTGTACCATTGTTCTAGATCACAAATATGTGTTAATATACGATATTTGTTTTTCTCTTTCAGACTTCACTTGAATGGACCTTGACACTACCCATTTTTGCCCTATCACTTCAGAGACTGGAATGTTTAACAGCTTCTTTCCACCACTCTATGAGGGAAAAGTCACTGACAAAACCCTGCTATCAGTTTTTGTCTTAGACCAGGACTGGAAGACTTTTTTTGTAAAGGGCCTGGATAGTATGTTACACTTTGCAGGACATGTGGTGACTGTTATCACAACTCAGCTCTGCCATTGCAATGTGAAAGCCATCATGGATGATACAAACACTCTGAATGGGACTGCGTTCTGATAAAATTTTATTTATAGACACTGACATTTAAATTTCACATAAGTTGAATATGTCACAAAATATGCTTTATTTTTTTCAGTTATTTAAAAATGGGAAAAAGCCACATTCTTAGCTTGCTAGCCCCTGTCTTAGAGCATTGTTTAGTTATAAGTATTTACCCTGTCTTTAGTTTCTCTTCTTTTGCAGTGGCTTTCCCAAGTTTTACTCACTTAAGTTAGTGCACTGTAAAGTTTTATTGGTTAGAGAAAAATCTGAAAACCTTTGCTCTATTTCCCAAAGACCCTGATTCCAAAATCACACCACCTTACTCAGATCACAGGAATACATTCTGTTAGAACATTCCCTTGGCAGACTTTTTCCCAACAGGACAAATTAGACTGGCAATCCCTGTACTCGTTCTACATGACTTTATAACATTAAAGGGGATGATACATGCAAAAGAGTTTTGAAAAACAAAAGGGCTATTTAAGTACAAATAATGCAGTAAACTGCTTTGGACATGATTTTTCACTTCGATACTGATTTATTTAGCTAGTCATGTCCCCTTGATACAATGAAAATTTTTTTAAGGCCAGTCATGATGTCTCTTTATTTCTTTATATCTGAGAGAGTAGTAAAATGCCAAACAGATAGTAGACTCAATAACAATTTATGACGTTAAATGAAGCAATGATGAAATAAGTGATGATGATGATAACCGTTTTTCATACATAAATGTACCATTAACTAATTTTTGTTCCATTTTTACCCAAACTACTCAGTAGTTTTCCCTCAAAACCAGAGGATGTCTTTGACCCCCTTGTGTGGAGCTGTCATCACTTTCCGTAGCGTTATTTATATACCATATTGTCAACAAATTCAATCATTTTGAAAGAACATAACTCAAAAGTATAAAGTTTAAAAAGTATACATATTGGTTTTCCATTCCTTCCAATTCACCGACATCTGTTCAGTTAGAGTCATCATTATAGTTCTTTATTAGCTGTCCAACTTTTCCAGGATGTCTATCTTGAGTCTGATCTTCATTATTTTCTATGTGAATGAATACAATATTCTCCTAGCTGCTTGCCTTACTTCCTATCTTCCTACTTATTTTACTTATCAAATTCATTCTCCACAGTACAAATTACTTGACAAACCTTTCACCTAGGCATTTAATAAATTCTCTATCTTCACGGTTTGGCTCAGGCTCTCCTTCCCACTGAAATTTTTACTTTATCACTTCTTCCCACATATCAGAATTCTATCTGTCCTTGAAAGTTCATCTCAAATATCAGCTCTTCACTGAAAACATTTCCAATGCCTCTATTCCATGTGACTGCCCTCTCCCTTGCTTCTTTATGATAGTTCAATCTTGCCTGTACCGTTTAAAATGTCCTGTGGGCTTGGGTATGCTTTTAATCTGTCCTTTGGGAGATTCTACATTTCAGGAAGTCATGTACTGTATCGTCTTAATTTTTGCATTCTCTGTCTCTTACATTCATTTACATAATAAATGATTGATAATAAATGTTTTTATCAATATGTTCTCCCAGTTCAAAGTCTTTTTTTCTTAGCTAAGACATTTAGCAAGATCCTTGTGTGGGAAAAAACTGTAGTTGACTCATGGATGGAATACTTTTGAAATAAAAAGAGGCTTCCAGCTATCAAATAATTGACACACAAGCTGTCTGGGAAATAGAAGAAAATAGAAGAGTGACCTATATATAGGGGGTTCAACAGTAGGCAGTGCAAACCAATGATCAGGGATTGATCAGAGATTGATCTGAGAAGTCTTCTTTAACAGCCTAAGTCAGAGTCTCTTATATTCATTTAATCAATTAGTATAACTTGAGACACAGTTCAGCTGGAGTCTCAATAAGAATAATTTGTAGTTAACATGTTGAGAGTACAGAATTTGCTGTTAATGGAGTTTTTAATTTAATCTTAAAATTATTGCTTTAAATACTCTTATTTTCTGAACAGTGAAGATCTCATTAAATTAAGGACCCCAAGAAGTCAAACATGAACATTATAGGTGTTACTAGTTAATGTTAATTCTTTTGGACTTCATTTGGAACATGGCCTGTTTTTTATGGTACTGTCTCTCTGCTGAAGTCATTCATCCATTATCACTTGTCATCGTCAACATCCTACCATAGACTGAGCAGGCATTGTTGTCAGACTTAATCCAGTAGATGAAGTAGTACCACTGAAAATGAAAATGGATGTGTGCTAATTTCAGACTTTATTTAGGGAAAAGGAAAGATGTTGAGGTTGAAAGAACATGTAGAATGGGATAATGCATTTGAATAAAGATGTCATTCTTTTTTAAATACACTTTATTTGTCTGAGTCATTCTTTTGTTTTGGCTGGACATTTTCAAAATATTTAACAAAAAGCTGATTATAAGCCTGACTATGTGGAGCCCCATGACTGAAGAAAGAGCTAATGTGAAGTTTCTGCTCTCCAGAGGCTGAGATGGGTGTGATTAGCTGTGACATTTCGAAGGGTGTGAATGGATTTAGAAGAATAACATAAAGTACACAGATTACAATTTCAATTAGCTGCCAAACAATTATATAAACTCAAGCAATGTCAATCAATTCATCTCTCATTGTTTTAGAAGCCAAATGAGTAGAAACACTGCACTAATTTGTTTAAAATGTAATTTACCTTAGGTTTTGTAAAAGTACATGATCAAAGATATTAACTGTAACTCTATACAGATGTGTATGTGTGTGCTAAATTGCTTCAGTCATGTCCAACTATCAGGCTCTTCTGTCCATGGAACTCTCCAGGCAAGAATATTTGAGTGTATGTCCATGCCCTCCTCCATGGTCTCTTCCCAATCCAAGGATAGAATCTGTATCTCTTATGTCTCCTATATTGGCAGGAAGGTTCTTTATCACTACGCCACCTGGGAAGCCCTGACACAGATGTAGCAACTAAATGAGAAACTGATATTTTATCTGTCATATAGATATTTTTCCTGCTTCTCAAGCTTTGGAAAAGTGAACTACAGAATAAAACTGACTGACTTGATGCTAGGATGTTTTAAAAATCAGATGTTTCCTACACTCAGTATCAGTATCAGTTCAGTTCAGACCCTCAGTCCTGTCCAACTCTTTTTGACCCCATGGACTACAACACGCCAGGCCTCCCTGTCCATCACCAACTCACGGAGTTTACCCAAACTCATGTCCATTGAGTCGGTGACGCCATCCAATCATCTCATACTCTGTCGTCCCCTTCTCCTCCTGCCTTCAATCTTTCCCAGCATCAGGGTCTTTTCAAACAAGTCAGCTCTTCACATCAGGTAGCCAAAGTATTGGAGTTTCAGCTTCCCACACTACAATAAACAAAACAGATAACCAATAAGGACCTACTGTATAGCACAAGGAACTATACACACTATTTTTCAATAATATAAAAGGAAAAGGGCTTCCCAGGTGGTGTTAGTGGTACAAAGCCCACTTGCCAATGCAGGAGACATAAGAGATGTAGGTTCCAATCCATCCCTGAGTTGGAAAGATCCCTTGGTGGAGGGCATGGCAACCAACTCCAGGATTCTTGCCTTGGAGAATCCCATGGATAGAGGAGCCTGGTGAGCCACAGTCCACATGGTTTGCAAAGAGTTGGACATGACTGAAGCAATTTAGCATGCATGCACTCAAAAAGGAAAAGAATCTGAAAAAATATATATGTATATACATAACTGAATCACTTTGCTATATAAGTGAAACTAACTTAACATTGTATATCAACTATATTGCTAAAAAATCTTAGATTTCTCCTCCACCTAAAAGTCTGACTTTGATTACATGCAACAGAATAAGAATGTTGTCTGACAACTCCATTACTGAAGGTAGTGCTGACCCATTAAAAAGATCTAGAAATAAACACCAGAAGAGCTATTCTTAATTATTTACAAAACTGAAGTAGTTGGAAAACATTGAATTATTTGCTGAATCTTCCTGGGACTCTGGAAATTTCTCAGGCTGTGTTTTTTTACCTTGCTTTGGTCTGTGTATTTGCCTTACCATTCTCCTTAATTTCAATTCCTTGGATAAGTACTGTGGCTGCTCCCTCTAATTTGCCCAATTCAGAGAGCTGAGCTGCCAGCTGGGAGCTGGCTTGGCCTCAGAGTTTGACTGTGGTCCTCATTACTCAACAGAGCAACTCACAGAACTGAGTGACTCGGTTCTACGATGCGGTAAGACCGAATCCAAACAACCATAGCACAAATCACAAAATGACCAAAATCTCCTCTCTCAACTATAGTACCTGTTTCTCCTTTACCAAATATGGCCTTAGTTATCATGGTTCCTCCTGTTTTCAGATACAAATTACTGATGCACCTGATCATAGAATGACCCCTTTTTTCTAACAGCATCCCAATCAGAGAAAAGTCCTGCTTCTTTGTTGCCCTCTCAAAATTACAAATTTTATCACGAAACCCTCCTGACACCATCTAACTAAAGTAGCCTTCTGCAAGGTGACAGGGTTTTTTTTCAAAGTGATAAATAAATAGCTTCCTTTGCTCACGGAGTGGTTTTGGTGGTCCATGGCAGGTAGTCATTGACAACTTTTCATTGAGCACTTACTATCCATTCTATAATCATAGTGCTCTGGTAAAAAACATGAAGATGTCCTTGTTTGTATGCTATAAAAATGCATACAGCATTTTAGAAAATAGAATATTCTCCATGATCCCTCTATGTTAAGCAGTATATCATTGTTGTTCAGTTGCTAAGCCAAGTCCGATCCTTTGTGTCCCCATCAATTACAGCATGCCAGCCTCCCTTTTTCTTCAGTCTCCCAGAGTTTGCTCAGATTCATGTCCACTGAGTCAGTGATGCTATCTAATCATCTCATCTTCTGCTGCCCTCTTCTCCTTTTGCCTTCAATATTTCCCTAATCACTGTAGGGATTAACTAAGAGATACTTACTAAGTTTCAGGATGGCAGTGCCACTTCCCACTGTGAAGTTGATCTCACAAGAGTTATAATTTCCACAGTCTCTGTGACAGAGATAAAGACTCACAGCTCATATCACCTGCTGAGTGGATATAGTGGATTGACCACCCCATCTGCCATGCCCTTGATTCACCACTACCATTGCCATTAACAACAGTGGTGACATTATTGCTGATGTGGCCATACTTTTCTGTGCTGCCCTCTCCATACAAAAATAGAGAGCAGCGGGAATATGAGTGTTGGACCATTCTGATAGGGTGGGACTCCTCTAATGGACAGCTGTGTCTTAAAGACTCCCCAGTGGCCAAGCCAAAGCTTTCTCAGAACTGATCAACAGTCTGAGCTTCTTCCTAACTAATCCTTCCTTCTCATTTCTCTACTTACAGGTGTCAGATCTACATCATGGTCTAAAGGACACCTTGCTGTCTCTCCTTTGTCTGTCACAGTGTTTAGCCAATACATCTCTCATACATCTAATTTCTTCTTGTCATCTACTTCTTGAAGGACCAGAATTCACAACCATTCAAAGTATAAGCAGAGAAGTTAAATTTTAATGTTGGACCATCTACTGTTGTTCCTAATACTTCCAAAAGTCAGTGAAAGGGGACTTTCCTGGCGGTCCATTGGGTAAAACACCAAGCTCCCAATGCAGGGGACCAGGGCTCGACTCCTGGTCAGGGAACTAGATTCCACATACCACAACAATCACCTAGTACAGACAAATAAATATTTAAAAACAGAAAATCAGTCAAAAAATGAGACTGCTTTAACTGCCAAATAATGAATGATGACTTTTAAGATGTCAAAGAGCAAATTTAACTAAGATAGTGCTAAAAATTTTTTTTTAAGTTCGTCTGAGCTGTATCATGCTTAATTTCATTTGTGAAATATGGATTTCATTCTTTAATCCCTCCCTCATTTACTCTCGGCATCTGGACATGCTACTTCCTTTCTGATATCTATATTTAAGTTGTGGGTATTCATATTCCACTAGCTCTGACCAAACTTTCTTCTCTCCTGTAAAAAATCCTTGTATCTTTCAAGATACACTTAGCTTCTTGAAGAAGCATTATCAATGCATCTGAAGGCTTAGTCTGGATTCTACTTCTCAATTCACCCACAGAATTTGTGTTTATCACATATGATAGTGTTGGCAGGTCCTCCTACTTTGTATCTCTCTTAGTGTCTGCAAGAATCAATGTTTTGAATCACAGCAGCTCCTAGCAGAATTTCTGGTTATTGTTGATAAACATATAATTACTATTAAATTAATACATAAGTGAAATAATGAATAACCATTGTTTAATTACTGATTCACCACTGAATTTCATATTTCTGCATGTACTCTATGTTCTTGGGTCCAACTCATGTGAATGACTGAATTTCCTCTGCTGCTTGCTCACTGTACTGGCTCATAATAGTCAACAGTTATATGCTCTTGAGAGTCCCTTGGAGTGCAAGGAGATCCAACTAGTCCATCCTAAAGATCAGTCCTGGGTGTTCATTGGAAGGACTGATGTTGAAGCTGAACTCCAATACTTTGGCCCCCTCATGCCAAGAGCTGACTCATTGGAAAAGACCCAGATGCTGGGAAAGATTGAGGGTAAGAGGAGAAGGGGACAACAGAGGATGAGATGGTTGGATGGCATCACCGACTCAATGGACATGAGTTTGGGTAGACTCCAGGAGTTGGCGATGGACAGGGAGGCCTGGCGTGCTGCAGTTCATGGGGTCACAAACAGTTGGACATGACTCAGTGATTGAACTGAACTGATATGCTCTACTAGGTCATATCTTGACCAGCCCTGTATATATTAGCAGTTTTTTCTGAAAAATTAATTTATTCCTGGATATTATGCTATGAATATGTGATAATATGGGATGTAAGTCCCATGTGGTGGCTATTTACTTCATCTACCCTGCCCATTGGAAAAGGCAATGGCACCCCACCCCAGTACCCTTGCCTGGAAAATCCCATGGACGGAGGAGCCTGGTAGGCTGCAGTCCATGGGTTCGCTAAGAGTCAGGCATGACTGAGCGACTTCACTTTCACTTTAATGCATTGGAGAAGGAAAGAGCAACCCACTCCAGTGTTCTTTCCTGGAGAATCCCAGGGACAGGGGAGCCTGGTGGGAGGTCGTCTATGGAGTCGCAGAGTCGGACACTACTGAAGCGACTTAGAAGCAGCAGCATCAGCAACCCTGCCCATGCTCTATATACAACACCAGACATGTTTTAGGAATTCAGTTAATTAGCATGAGATCCTAGTACAAAGAATGCTATAAACCACAACAGAAGGTCAGGTTAAGAAGATGAGAGCTTTTATAGATTTCTTGAAGGGACAGAGGCTTGACCTTTAGAGAAGGGGCAGGTGAACTTAATTATATAACTGTAGATTATTGGAAACTCTTGAGCACTAGAACTCTCTAACAATTACAGAAAGGCCCATCAATGCCCCAGTACTCATATACAGGCCTCAGGGATGACAAAGCATGATTTATGTAAGCTTATCAAATTTCTCATGAATGTGCTGTGAACTACTGAAGCAGCCATCTTTAGCTCAAACAGTGAACTTTTTAAAATCCAGAATCTGGATGGGAAGGTAGTGAAGTAAATGGAATTTGAAACTTTTCTGTGATTAAATTCTTATATAGCAATGCAACCAGTACAGTATATGGCTGTAGTCCTCCTAAGCACTATTTCATTGCACATTTTCCATTTTATGACCCACACAAAAAGTGCAAAACAGCTATCTAGGTGAGGTAAATGGAGCATGTTGGTTGTTATATTTAGTAAAGAATGGAGTAGATATGGTTAATATATTTAAATATAAATAACAATCTCTTTCATATCAAGGGGATTCTATGCATAGAATTAACTCATTTATAGGACAATAAATCTTAAAATGGAAATAAAGATGGGAGAATCTCCTTTCTGTGGTAACATTTCCTGTGATGATAGTCAGGGACCTATAATGTACCCACCAGAATATGTGGATTAAAATTGTATTAGTTGAAAGAAACATGTAGCTATTTATCTAAGACAAAGCAAACATAATTATGAAATCGTTATTGAAAAATAACACTGACCTCTTCATGAGAAGAAAAAACTGAAGACAAAGATTTTGAATAAAATCCTTAGTAGCATTTCTACTTGCTAACAATGGGCATTCTTTAAGGAGTTTAGGGTAGGTATAAACATGGCAATACTTCTGATGGTCCTGGTGGCAAACTGTGCTGACTGTCCTGTTTTATGGGGCTTCTCTGATGGCTCAGAGATAAAGAATCCACCTGCAATGCAGGAAACTCAGGAGACGCAGGAGACCCGGGTTTGATCCTTGTGTTGGGAAAATCCCCTAGAGGAGAAAATGGCAACCCACTCCGATATTCTTGCCAGGATAACCCCATGGACTGGGTAGCCTGGTGAGATACAGTCCATGGGGTTGTAAAGAGTTGGAAATGAATAAGCATGCTGGTAGGCAGGCAGGCCTGTTTAACAAGCGAAGTCAACAAAATTTCAGTTATTTCTTTGCTGCTCCAAAAGAAGAGGCTCGTGTTTGATCAACATGATAAGCAACAAAATGTCTAATAAAAATACCAAAGTAGTTCTTGTTCCAAGCCTACTTTTTGATCAAAAAGTGGTCTTAGTGCTGCCCCAAATATGTGAATTACATTTAGTCATTCAATCACACATTTGTCAATTTCTTCCTGATTCCCCAGTAAGGCTCTAGTAACTGGAAAGCTAGTTTTCAATCTGGAAGTCAAGTTAGAAAAGCCTCCTCCAATGGTGAAAATGCTCCTTTGCTTACACAGGCTATTTCACATTCCTCACAAACAAGTGTCCCATTGAAACCCCACTGCAAGACCAACTGAAGTAGGAGAGGTCATGCAGTTGGGATAGAAAGGGACCAAAAGTTTAAATTAGAAGTCATCTGGCCTCAAATTCTCACTATCATCTTGAACAAACAAGTCCTGAGCTGTTTGTACTCAAGGCATTTGTTTCTGGGGGTACAGATCAAGAACTTGAAGATTCTCAGCTTTGATTGAAAAATTTTAAAAATAGGATTATTTTTCAGTCTAGCTATAAACTATTATTTAAATAAAATGTTTAGCAACACACTATCAACAATGATTACACTAAAACACTTCCAGTTTCGATCTGAAGCACAGATTAGGGCTCAGAAAACAGACTGATCCAAAAAAAAAAATTACCTTCATTATAAGTTTTTAGCTCAACACTCAGAAAACGAAGATCATGGCACCTGGTCCCATCACTTCATGGGAAATAGATGGGGAAACAGTGTAAATAGTGTCAGACTTTATTTTTAGGGGCTCCAAAATCACTGCAGATGGTGACTTCAGCCGTTAAAATAAAAGACGCTTACTCCTTGGAAAGAATGTTATGACCAACCTAGATAGCATACTAAAAAGCAGAGACGTTACTTTGCCAACAAAGGTCCGTCTAGTCAAGGCTATGGTTTTTCCAGTAGTCATGCGTGGATGTGAGAGTTTGACTGTGAAGAAAGCTGAGCGGTGAAGAATTGCTGCTTTTGAAGTGTGGTGTTGGAGAAGACTCTTGAGAGTCCCTTGGACTGCAAGGAGATCCAACCAGTCCATTCTGAAGGAGATCAGCCCTGGGATTTCTTTGGAAGGAATGATGATAAAGCTGAAAGAAACTTTAGTACTTTGGCCCCCTCATGCCAAGAGTTGACTCATTGGAAAAGACTCTGATGCTGGGAGGGATTGGAGGCAGGAGGAGAAGGGGACAATAGAGGATGATATGGTTGGATGGCATCACCAACTCGATTGACGTGAGTTTGAGTGAACTCTGGGATTTGGTGATGGACAGGGAGGCCTGGCGTACTGCGATTCATGGGGTAGCAAAGAGTTCGACACAACTGAGCGACTGAACTGAACTGAACTGATACTTTTTAATCACCATAACAACATGGAAACTAAGAAAGAGTAAAGTTCAATACCTTATTCAAGATCAGAATACCAGGCAATAGCTGACCTGGGATCTGAGCCAGGGTTCATCTTTGTTATTAACCCCTGCTGTAGCTTGCTATATTCCAAGAGGATATGAGTAAGACAAATAAAATTGATACAGAGATAAATTTCAATTTCAAATAAAAATTATTCAGAGTAGCTATGGTGCTGTATTAATTGAACATATGGATTCTTGATGCAGTGGCTTCATAGATTTTAGGTCCTGAGAGTAATGGAAAAGGCATTAGCTAGTCATCTATCACAGATGGTATATATGGACCAAAATTGTGTTTCTGCAGACTGTAAATTATGACACCATTTAAATGTAAAAACATCCTTGTCAATCTAAAACCTTAGCTCCAAGAAATGAAATTCAGTCCAGGTAGCTTACATACAATGTATCATAAAAAATTATAAAAATAAAAAAAAAATCTCCTGGAAGCCAATAGGTAAAAGTACAGAAAGGTCCCATGGTGAATGGGGATGGTGTCCAGGTCTAATCTTGATTGACAGATGGAAAAATATACATATTTTACAGTAATATATATATATTTAAAATATAATTAGCATATGTAAAGTGAAATGAAAGTCACTCAGTTGTGTCTGACTCTTTGCGACCTCATGGACTATACAGCCCATGGAGTTCTCCAGGCCAGAATACTGGGGTGGGGAGCCTTTCCCCTCTCCAGGGGATCTTCCCAACCCAGGAATAGAACCCAGGTCTCCCTCATTGCAGGTAGATTCTTTACCAGCTGAGCCACAAGGGAAGTCCAATATTTATCATATGTATGCCAATTTTATTTGAATAAATGTTTAAAAGAGTGGATTGCTTCTGCTCTAAAAATAGTGATACAGATTTGTTTCTCTGCTGCTGCTGCTGCTAAGTCGCTTCAGTCATGGCCGACTCTGTGCGATCCCATAGACGGCAGCCCACCAGGCTCTGCCGTCCCTGGGATTCTCCAGGCAAGAACACTGGAGTGGGTTGCCATTTCCTTCTCCAATGCATGAAAGTGAACAGTGAAAGTGAAGTTGCTCATTCGTGTCTAGATCTGCATATATATAGACAGACCTATCTCTATTCTTATCCATATCTCTATTTCTGTATCTTTCTACCTATCTAGAGAAGGATATCTCTTGGCCAGAGGCTACTGAGTAGGGTACCTGAAAGTGTCTTTTTCTCATTTTCTGAAACATATACCTACAGTTATCTTGATGTTGATAGATGATAGCTCAAGCACTATGGCCTTATGATCATACAGGGTTAGGGAAAAATGCATCCATTTCTCAGTCTGGGTCACACAGCAACAACTGACACAACCATCAGTGGTTAGAGAGTAGGGCCACATAATAATAGCATGGCTTTCCAAAAATCAGTACACCCATCAGGATTGATCGGGTGTGGGAAGTCCTCACAAAATAGTGTGTGTGCTGGATAGATTTCTAGTTGAAATGTGACTTGATCAGTGCTCACACCCTCTCTATCTCCCGGTTCTTTCAAGTCTCCTCAATAAACTATCCCTGTTCCAGTTAAACCCCTAAATTCTAAAACTCTTTTCATGGCGAATAGATGGGGAAAAAGTAGAAACTGGCAGATTTTATATTCTTGGGCTCAAAAATCACTACAGATGGTGACTGCAGCCATGAAATTAAAAGATGCTTGCTCCTTGGGAGAAAAGCAATGATAAATGTAGACAGCATATTAAAAAGAGAGCTATCATTTTGCCAACAAAGGTGAGTATAGTCAAAGCTATGGTGGCGCTACTGGTAAAGAACTTGAAATTGCCAATGAAGGAGACGTAAGAGACATGGGTTCCATCCTTTCGTCAGGAAGATTCCCTGAAGGAGGGCATAGTAACCCACTCCAGTATTCTTGCCTGGAGAATCCCATGGACAGGAGAGCCTGGTGGGCTGCAGTTCATAAGGTTGAAAAGTTACGTGACTGAGTGCGCCTGTGTGCACGCACGTGCGAACACACAAACACACACACACACAGATTTTCTATTAATCATGCATGGATGTGAGTTGAACTATAAAGAAGACTGTGTACCAAAGAATTGATGCTTTTGAACTGTGCTGGAGAAGACTCTTAGTCCCTTGGACAGCAAGGCAATCAAACCAGTCAATCCTAAAGAAAATCAACCTTGAACATTCATTATAAGGACTGATGCTGAAGCTCCAATACTTTGGCCACCTGATGCAAATAGCTGACTCATTGGAGAAGACCCTGATGCTGGGAAAGATTTAGGGTGACAGAGGATGAGATGGTTGGATGGCATCACCAACTCAATAGACATGACTCTCTGCAAACTCAGATAGATAATGAAGAACAAGGAAGCCTGGTATGCTTCAGTCCATGGAGTTGCAAGGAATTGGACACAACTTAGCAATTGAACAACATTGCAGAAAAATAAATGAGTGAGGTAAGATTTCTTATTTGATAAGAAGTTACACAAAATTCAAATCATTGTTTCTTTCTATTCCTATTCAATTGATATATAAGTATCTATAACCAGATTGCTTCAGAATTTAAACCCAGAGTACATTACTTAACCCCTATGAACCTGAGTTGGGTAGAGAAAGCATTTTCATATAAAGTAGAAACAATCTGGTATTACACTTTCTCTGCATGTGCACGATACTATTCATTTTTAAATCTTTTGGTCACCAGCATCTCTCCAAATGAAGACTCTCACGTGAATCTGGCAGATCAGGTTGTTGGTTTTTGTTTTTTTTTTTTGTAAGTGACACATTTGAGCAGTCATTGCAGCATGACAGATGAGCCATATGATTTGAATTCTTGTCCATCAACGGTCAGTGACAGATGCCACAACTAAGTGATGGAGCTGGCAAAGATTTATATCAATACATATGTTCTGATCTGACCCAGAACATCAAACAGATTGTTTTTTCTCCCACTCTGACATTTAGCATATTACATGTTTACCCTCTCTGCCATAGGCTTTTTTGTGTGCATATCCTTCATCTAATTCTCTATATCTTCTAGCAATTCTTTTTCTTCACAAGTAAGATGAATATAATTATGCTCATCTCCAATATCCAAAGCTATCTCCAAAGGATATCACAGGATTACAGTAGTAATTCTGTAAATGGCACAGTGAAACATGGAATCTAAAATAGTATGCTGATATGCAGAGCTAGAGAAATAATTTTCATGATTATTTTTGAGTAGAAGAGATTCACCTTTGAAAACATTTATTTAGTCACAATTGACATACAATAGACTAAATATATTTGAGCTGTTACATTTGATGACCATATGTATATATCTATGGAATTATCACTAAAATGAAGAGCATTGAACATATCAATCACCTTAAAAGTTCCTTCTTATTCCTTTGTAACCCCTCCCTCCGTTCCTTCTTAACATTCCAAGCAACCATTGATCTCTTTTTCTAGTATATAGGTTTATTATATTTTAAAATAATTTTATAAAAAAAGGAATCATAAACTGTTTACCTTTTTTTAATCTGGCTTCTTTCTTTTAGCCTAATTATTTTGATACCCATCTATGTCATTATAAATATCAGTAGTTTATTTCTTATTGAAGAGTTTTATTCTACTGTATTTCTAGTTCACTATTTGTTTATTCATTCTTCTGCTGATGGACATTTGTGCTGTTTCCATTTTCTAAATATTCCAGATAAAACTTGAGTGAACACTGAAGTCCATATTTTGGTAAGGATATATGCCATAACTTATTTTGAGTAAATTCCTATAAGTAGGATGGTTGGTGGAAATAATATAACTTTCTAAGAAAAACACTAAAATATTTCTGGTTTTCTTATAATTGATTTTGGTATTCTTTTTTTATGTTGGATATAATTGTTTCATTAGATAAATTATTGGCAAATAATTTCTTCTAGGCTATGACTTTTCCATTATCTCAACAATGTTATTTTAAAAATATTTTTTAAAAATTTGATAACAGCCAACTTGTCATTTTTAAATACAGATTATATTTCTTGTGTTATACCTAAGTAACTTTCATTAACCCTGGGAAATAAAAGATTTTCTCCTATGTTTTTGTCTCATACTTTCATAGACTTAGGTTTTACAATTATGTCTGTGATATATTTTAAGTTGAATTTTGTACATAGTATGACGTGGTGCTAGTGATAATCTGCTTGCCAATGAAAGAGACCCAAGAAACATGGGTTCAACCCTTGGGTCTGGAAGATTCTGTGGAGTAAGAGCTGGCATCCCACCACAGTATTCTTGCCTGGAAAATTCCATGGACAGAGGAACCTGTCATGCTATAGTCTATGGGGTCACAAAGGATTGGACATGATTTAGGGACTAAACAACACTGAATTGTCATTGTACCTTTGTTGAAAATCAATCACTCTTTAAATATTAGTCTATTTTTGGAATTTCTTTTCTGTTTTATATATCTACTTCTCTATTTTTTATATCAGTAATATTGCCATTTTAATTATTGTAGCATCATAATAAGTTTTGAAATTAGATTATATTAGATGATCACATAATTCTTTTCTACATAAATTTTGTATTTGGCTGGTAAATTCTACAATAAAAGCCCACTTGAATTCTAATGCATGAATCTACAGATTAATTTTGGGAAATTATATTTTAGTATTAATTTTTCTTATCCATGAACATGGAACTTCTCAACATTTATTTAGGTCTTATTTAATTTATTCCAGTAATGTTTTATAGTATTTATTTTATAGGTCTTGAACACATTTTGTCAGATTTATTTCTAAGCATTTTTTAATTTTGTTGCTATGTTTTTAAATTGATATATAATATTATATTAGTATTATATAATTGATATATAGTATTATATTAGTTTCAAGCATACAACATAATGATTCAATATTTGCAAATACAGAAAAATGATCATCACAATAAGTCCAGTTAACATCCATCACCATACATAGTTTCAAAAAATGTTTTTAACAAATAGTATTGCTCTTTAGTTTCCAATTTTGCATTCTTCTCTAGAAATGTGACCGCTTTTTGTATATTGATCTTGTGTCTTGCAACTTTGGTAATGTTGGTTAAATTGTATGCTGTTTTACTTTGTAGAATCCATCAGATTTTCTACATACATTAACTTATCAAATGTAAATTTAAAACAGTTGTACTTCTTCCTTATCCATTTGAAGTCTTTTATTTCCTTTATTACGCTAATAAAAACTCCAGTAAAAGAATGAATAGAAATGAAAGTCAACATTCTTGTCTTGTTCCTGATTTTAGTGGAGGGGAAAAAAAAAATTCAATCACTCTCAGCTAAATCATTCTGTGTTTTGTTTTATTGTGTTTTGAAGATGCCGTTTCTTAGCCTGAAAAGAGCTTGTTTTTCCTATTTGCAATTTGCTGAGCAGTTTTATTAGTTGGGATTTTTTTTTCCCAAATGTGTGTGTGTGTGTGTGTGTGTGTGTGTGTGTGTGTGTGTGGTGAGATGATAACTTAGCTTTCATTTTTTTCTTAATATGGGCATTTATTTTTTTGATTTTCAAATGTAAAGTCAGTGCTATATTCTTGTGATAACCCTTAAGTCACTGTTTTAGTCAGAGCTCTACAGAGAAATAGAACTGATCAAATATACATGGTTCCATGTCTATACAGATCTATTTATACATCTGTATTGATCCTTTTATCTGCTGAGAAAGATAGAAAGGTTTTAAGGAATTCGTTTCTCATATGATTGAGAGACATGGCAAGTCTGAAATCCACAGCACAGCCTAAAAGTCTGGGAACTCAGGAAGGATTATTATTTTTCAGTTGTGAGGCAGGATTCTCTCAATACTGGGAATCCTCAGTTTTTGTTTTTAAGGAACTCAAATTATTGGATAAGGCTCAAGAGCAATTAGCAAGAGTAATTTCCTTTCTTTAGAATCAACTTATCATAAATGTTATTCACATCTGCTAAAATATTTCACAGTAACATTGAAAATATGTTTGACTATACAATGACATCACAGCCTAGCTCAGTTCAAACACATTAAAATTAGTTATATAATTCTGATGTTGTTAGGTTTAGTAGTTTTTTATCAATGTCCATGAGGAATATTAGTATGAAATCTTCTCTTTTGGTTTATATTATCTTTTAAACTGCCTTTGGTGTCAAGGCATTTTTGGTTTCATAGACTGACTTATGAAGTACTCACTTTTGATTAATTTTATGCAAGATTTATTGCCGTTGTTGTTCAATCACTAAGTTGTGCCCGAGTTTTTGCAATTCCATAGACTGAACTGTAGCATGCCATGCCTTCTGTCCTCCATTATCTTGTGGAGTTTGCTCAAATTCACATCCATTGAGTCAGTAATGCTATTTAACCGTCTCATCCTATGCCACCCTCTTCTCCCTTTGCCTTCAATCTTTCCCAGCATCAGGATCTTTTCCAATGAGTCAGTTCTTCACATCAGGTGGCCAAAGGATTGGAGCTTCAGCTTCAGCAATAGTCCTTCCAACAAATATTCAGGGTTGATTTCCTTTAGGGTTGACAGGTTTAATCTCTTTACAGTCCAATGGACTCTCAAAGGTCTTCTCCAGCACCACAGTTTGAAAGCATCAGTTCTTTGGTGCTCAACATTCTTTTTTTTAATATAAATTTATTTATTTTAATTGGAGGTTAATTACTTAACAATATTCTATTGGCTTTGCCATACATCTACATGAATCCTCCATAGGTATACACGTGTTCCCCATCCTGAACCCCCCTCCCTCCACCCTCCCCATACCATCCCTCTGGGTCGTCCCAGTGCATATTTTTATACATACATTATAAATTCAAGCCCACTGCAATTTTTTGTTTAAATAGCTCATTATACTTTAAAGACTAAAAATTATTACATAATTATCCATTGAAATTATTAGTTACATACTCTCATATTTTTGTTCTTTTTTTTTTTTTAATCTGGTGATAGATTCTCTGTGTATGCATGACTACCTTTCATATATTTTGAAGTGTAGATTCATTGGTTATATAAACTTTCAGCTTTTCTACATTTGAAAATCTTGTCATTTTGCCTTCATTAAAAAGACATTTTTTTGCTAACTATAGAATTATTGGTTTAAAATGATTCTTATTTGTTTTTAACTCTCTAAAATGTGGTTACCATACTCTTCAATTGTTTTCTTTTGAGCTCTTTCTTCTTATATATCAAAAATATGAACTTCTAATTTCAAATCTAAAATATAAAGAGTTTGGATCCTCACAAAAACAAAAAAGAGTTGGCATCTTCACAAAAATAAAAACAAAAAAAAGCTGACAAATGAAAAAACAACAACTCTTTTTAGATACACTAGAGAATTAAGGTCACAGAACAAATGACTGAAAATTTTCAAGACAGGCAGATATAGAGAACACATTTGGCTAACAGCAGAAACTACTGTTGGAACCAGCATCAGGTAAGGATACTTAAAGGGTAGTTGACTAATTGCTGGAGACTGAATACAAACTAGTTTGACAAATAACATTTTACAGCAGCCTGACTTTGGGAGCATTCCCATACATTTATGGCTTTTACCTTAAACGTGTTGATGTTGTTTTTGTCCAGTCATGTCCGACTCCTGTGACCCCATGGGCTGCCGCCTGCCTGGCTTCCCTATCCTTTACCATCTCCCAAAGCTTGCTCAAAGTCAGGTCCATTGAGTCGGTGATGCCATCCAACCATCTTGTCCTCTGTCATCCCCTTCTCCTCCTACCTTCAATCCTTCCGAGCATCAGGGTCTTTTACGTCCAATAGTTCCAATACTCTGTAAAGACTGGCAGAAGATTACCTCCTGCTTTCAGCTGGAAGAATGGAAAATTAGCTTTTGAAATAAGCCTACACATTTCTGTACTCCTTAATAAGTGTTTACCCACAAGGGAAACTATTTGATTAAACCTAACCAATGTGGAGGAATGGAAATATCCAAGTCCAGCTGCTTCCAGTGTTCTTGTCTTATCTAAGGAGTGCAATAGGGCTCCTGAATAATAATAGATATTTACAGCTAAAAGAATCTCACGACTCAGATTCTATGAAGTCCCTGAAAGTGCTAGTCATTCAGTCATGTCCAACCTTTGAGACCCCATGGACTGTATCCCACCAGGCTCTTCTGTCCATGGAATTCTTCAGGCAAGAATATTGCCCAGGGTTGCCATTTCCTTCCCCAGGGAATCTTCCCAACCCAACGACTGAACCTGAAAGTGAAAGTGAAGTCGCTCAGTCATGTCCGACTCTTTGCCACTCTGTGGACTGTACCCTGCCAGGCTCCTCCGTCCATGGGATTCTCCAGGCAAGAATACTGGAGTGGGTTGCCATTTCCTTCTCCAGGGGATCTTCCTGACCCAGGGATCGAACCCAGGTCTCCCACATTGCAGGCAGATGCTTTAACCTACCTGGGTCTCCCTCATTACAGGAGATTCTTTACCATCTGAGACACCAGGGAAGCCCATGAAGTCCCTAAGGAAACACAAAGATGGCAGGGGAAACAAAAACTAGGTCACCAGAGAAAACTTCAGCTTCTGACACTTATAGTTACAGTGAACAATAAATAGAGTTTATCTCCCGTACAGATAAACATAAAAACACACAAGAAAGATCTATTTACCTTGTTTCCTTTTACCTGCTATATCACTTCTAGCTTTCAGCAACAACAAAATTACCAAGTCAAGATAAAAGGCAGAAATATAGTTTGAAGATACAAGGAATACCTCAGAACCACAGCTAGATAGGACAGAGATTTTGAAATTAATGGAACAAGAACTTAAAATAATTACAATATGCTAAACGTTCTAATGTAAAAAGTTGATAATATGCAAGAATGTATGGATAATATAAGTGGAGAGATGCAAACTTGAACAGAATATCATTAAAAAAATTTAAAAACAATGTAGCAGAAATGAAGATTACCTTTGATAGGCTCACTAGTAAACTGGATACAGTCAGGGAAAGAAACAGTGAACTTAAAGATATAACAATAGAAAATTAAAATTCCCAAAGTGAAATGTAAAGAAAAAAAAAAGGAAAGGAAAAGATAGAGCAGAGTATCTAGGAATGCCAGAACATACAAATGGGGAAATATACAAATGATGGAAATACCAGAAGAGGAAGAAAAATAAAAAGAAATATTTAAAGTAATACTGGCTAAGAACTTACAAAAATTTTTGACAAACACAAAGCCAAGATGCTCCAAGAACATCAACTAAGATAAATACTAAAAAATCTACATCTAGGCATTTTAAAGTCAAACTTCAGAATATTGGAAACAAAGAAAATATTTAAAGAATCCAGGATGGGGACAGGAGAAATAAATATCTTACTTATACATAAACAAGAATAAGAAGTATGTCAGGCTTCTCTTCAGGTACTATTCAAGCAAGAAGAGAGTGGAGTGATACATTAGAATGTGAAAAGAAAATATATTCTTAGAATCCTAGATTTAGCAAAATTGCCATTCAGAATTGAGAAGGAATAAAGGTAAAATAAAATATTTTAAAATTTTCTTATTCATAAATGTTCATAGATAATAGTTTTTCAAAATAATAATTGCCATAATACTTTGGATGATTATACCTTATGATTAAGTGAAATTTGAAAAAAGATCCCTAAACTAATCATGAAGTGGCACAGTTTTATTTGAAAATGGACTTAAATTAGCTGTAAATGTATATTGCAAACTATAGGACAATAAGTAATAAAATTTTAAGAGAAGTATAAAGAGTATGCTAAGAGAAGTGAGAAATGCAAATCACACAAAATGATCAATTGAAAACAGAGAATGCAGAAAAAGAAGAATGAGAAACAACAACAACACACTCAAAGACAGCAATGAATAAAAAGTAATAACAAATATGATAAATATTAATGCAACTTTATCAATAGTCATTTTTAAAATAAATGGTCTTAATATGCATATAAAGACTATCAGACTGGATTAACAAAACATGATAAAAAATGTGTGTGTTCTCTACAAGAAGCCTACTTTAATTTTAAAACAGTGACAGAAAATGTACTGTACTAACATTAATCAAAATAAATCAGGAATAGCTATATTAATTTCAGACAAAGCAGATTTTAGTGTAAGAAAAAATATCAGATATACAGAGGGAATCACATAAAGATCAAGGGGTCAATTCTTCAAGTAGGCATACAATTCTTAATGTGTGCACAAAGAAACTGTACATCAAAATAAGTGAGGAAAAAAACTGATAGAACTGAAAGGAGAAGTAGACAAATCCACTATTATAGTTGGAGACTTTAAGCCCTAAAATCAGTAACTGACAGGTCAAGGAACAGAAAATCATTAACTATATAGCTGCAATGAACAGCACCATCAATCAACTGAATCTAATGTTGAAGATGAAACACCAAAACTTTGGCCACCTGATGCGAAGAACTGACTTATTGGAAAAGACCCTGATGCTGGGAAAGATTGAAGGCAGGAGGAGATGAGGACAACAGAGAATGAGATGGTTGGATGGCATCATCAACTCAATGGACATGAGTTTGAGTAAACTCCGGGAGTTGGTGATGGACAGGGAGGCCTGGCGTGCTGCAGTCCATGGGGTTGCAAAGAGTCAGACATGACTGAGTGACTGAACTGAACTGACAGTTATAAAATACTTCACTTCACAACATCAAAATACATAATGTTCTTAAACTCACATAAAATATTCCCCCAAATAGACCACAATCTGAATAATTAAGCACATCTTGGCATATTTAAAAGAGTAAAAATTATATAAACTATATTGTCAGATGAAAACAGAATTAAAAATCTATAACAGAATGAGGCTAGAAGATCCCAAAATACTTGATTATGAAACATCATACATTGGTGTAATGCATGCATAAAGGAAGAAGTATCAAAGAAAACTTAAAAAGTATTTTAAAAAATGAAAATACAAATTTTCAAACTTTGTGTGATATGGGAAAATTAGACAAATAAATTCCTAAGATTAAATGCTTATATCATTAAAGATGAAAATATAAAATAAATAACCTAAACTTCAACATTTAAAAATCTGAAAATATAGAGCAAATTGAATCTAAAGTAAGCAAAAGCAAAAAAAAAAAAAAAAACAGAATAGAAATCAATTAAATTGCACACAGAAAAATAACAGAGAAAAATCAATGAATTGAATTAAATCAAAAGCTAGTCATGGAAAAATGAAACAGAATCCATAAATCCATAAAATTTAAGCCAAGATAAACAGGATAAAAACAGAAGACACAAATTATCAGAAATGAATTCAATGCCAGCACAAATCATCTCCTGGTCATTGAAACATAATTGAGGGATATTATAAAAAAAACTCCCTATCCCAAATTTGATGCATTAGATAAAATGCAGCAGTTCTTTGAAAGATATGACCCAATAGGATGGACACAAGAAGAAATAGATAATTCAAATAAGCCTATAGTTATTAAAGAAATTGAAGCAGCAAGAAATTACCCTCCAAATACAAAACAACTGGGTCCAAACTGTTTCTCTCTGATAGAAACAAAACAGTTAAAGAACAATATCAATTCTCTAAAATCTTCCCCAGAAAACAGAAGCAGAGGGAATACTTCATAACATGTTCCACAAAAACAGAATTACTCTAGGATCAAATCCAAATAAGGAAAATTACCAAAGAAGATTATAGGAAACCACCTTTCATTATTCATAGGTATAAGCCTCCTCAATAAAATTTAGCAACTGAATCTAACAATATACAGAAAATATTATTACCGTGTCCAAGTGGAATTCATTTCAGGTATGCACGATTGGATTAACTTTCGAAAACTGATTTATGTAACCCATCACATACATAGGCTAAATATGAAAAATTACATGATGATATCAATGATGCAGAGAAAGCCTTTGACAAATCAAATTATTTTCTCATGATAAAATCTTTAGTAAATCAGGAATGAAAGATCTTCAACTAGATAAACAGCATCTACAAAAAAAAACAACAACAACAAACTAGTACTAACATCATACTTCAGGGAAAGAAACTAGTTGAATTCCACCTATACTCCTATTTTAATTCAACAAGTCATGAAAATAAAAGACATAGAGACACGGAGGGAAGAAATTAATCTATCTTTCTTCACAGATGAGATAATTGTTTATATAAAAATATCGGGAAGAATTCACACACACACACACACACAACACAATACCTCCTGGAGCTAATAAGCTGTTGAAGCAGAGTTGCAGAATATAAGGTCAATATATAAAAGTCAACTTGTTTCTTATATGACAGCAATGAGCAATTGAATTCAGAATTAAAAACACAACACTGTTTAGAGTAGCAATAACAAAAATCATTGCAATAGATATAACTCTAAAAATGGAAGTACATAGCACAGATATGTATGAGGAAAACTGCAAAAGTCTGATGAAATAAATAAAAGATTTAAATAAATGGAAAGACAGTCCATGATCATGGATACAGATACATTGTTAGAAGTCTATTCTTCCTAACTTGACCTATACATCCAATACAGTCTCAATCAAAATCCTAACAAGTTATTTTATGGATATTAATAAATGAATTCCCAAGTTTATATGGAAAAGCAAAAATTTAGAAAAACCTAGGCTATAATAGACAGACTAGACAGACTCCATAAATTCAAGACTCACTATGAAGCTACAGTGATCAAGTCAAAGACAATGGTTAAAGAATAGACTAATAGATAAGTGGAACAGAATGGGGGACCCAGAAACAGAATCACACAATATAATCATCTTATATTTGATAAAAAAGCGAAGGCAATTCTATGGAAAAAGGTTAGTGCTATAATAATAATAACCTCATTAAGACTAAACAAAATATAATAAATTTTTGATTCAATATTTAACAAGATATGAAGGAAAAATATTTAAATATTGATTTGCCTCTTCTAGTAAGAAAACACACATATTTTGAATATATTTCCATTGCAACATTATGCTTGAGATATGGTGATGGTACTTCTTACTCTTGTGAGGTAACTTGCCATCTAAATTTTATGATAGCAAAATTGACCCAGTCTGGTATATTTGCCACTATAGCAATAAATTGAATTTGCTAGAAGTAGTCCTTTAATGCATATTAATCCCTCGTGGGCCATAATCTTGCAATTGAATTATCTTCTGTTTGATGTATATTTGCACACAAATGGCTCACTCAGTGGACAGGTAACAGAGAACTCAGAGCATCTGGCATCAAGTATAGTGCTATATTAATAATAAACATATTTTAATTCTATATGTATTTGCACTCAGTATAAGTAATCTAAAATAATAAGAATACTATGCATTGCATCCTATGTTTCAGATATTTTGTTCACAGTTATCATATATTGTCATATTTAGTATAGAAAAACACCATGGGGCAGATACCATTATCAGAATTTTGTGAATTAGAACTCTAACCTAATGTAGATTAAGCTCCAAAGTCCCACAGGAACTATTAAGAATAAACAGAGGAGCAAGAATTTTAACACAGATTATTATTTTCATAGTTGATGCTCATAATCACACACTACTATAATCAGTGAAAATTGTACTGAAAAAAAGGTTATTAAAACAAGTGCATGTTCATCATATTAGCTATTTTCACAATAATTCTGCATAATAAGACTTCTACAAAATTTCATGACATAGAACAACAAACATTTCAGTCATGAGTTTGTGGGTCAACTGGCATATTACTGATTTAACAAAAGTTCAAGTTGCTAGGGCTTCCTTGGCGGCTCAGATGGTAAAGAAGTTGCCTGCAATTCAGGAGACTCGGGTTCGATCTGTATTGAGAGGATCCCCTGGAGAAAGGAATGGCAACCCACTCCAGTATTCTTGCCTGGTGAATTCCATGATCAGAGGAGCCTGCAATCTACAGTACATGGGGTCACAAAGAATCAGACACGACTAAGCGACTAACACAATTTTGCTAGGTTTTAAATTTCATTTTATATCACAATCTGCTTTACTACCCTCATTAGACTAGACCTTACTTGAAGCCTTTTCTTCTTATGGTGAAACACAAATAACTTAAAAATGTAAGGCTAGCTGTGCAGCCTTTTGAAGCTTTTGTTTATTTTCCATAACATTGGCTAAACTAAGTTATTGGCAAAACCCAAAATCAAAAGCAAAAGAAAGTGTACATTCTATTGTGATCATCTAGAAAGAGATGGTCTTCCCAGGTGTCTTAGTGGTAAAGAATCCCCCTGACAGTTCTGGAGATGCAAGAGACTCCAGTTCAATCTCTGGGTCAGGAAGCTCCCCTGGAGAAGGAAATGACAACCCATTCCAATGTTCTTGCCTGGAAAATCACATGGACTGAGGAACGTGGTATGCTACACTCCATGGGGTTGCATGGACTGAGCAACTAACACAACAACAACAGAATGAGATGAATATTTGCTATGCGTGTGCATGACTGCTTAGTCACTCAGACATGTCTGACTCTACAACACCATGGACTGTAGCCCACCAGGCTCCTCTATTCATGGGATTTTCCAGGCAAGAATGCTGGAGTGGGTTGCCATTCTCTTCTCCAGTAGATCTTCCCAACCCAGGATTGAACCCAGTTCTCCCATATTCCAGGCTGAGCCTTCCCACTTTTACCATCTGAGTCACCAGTGAATATTTTCTGTATACTAATCTAATTTCTCTCTCTCTCTCTCTCTCTCTCTCTCTCTCATTCACACACACACACACACACACACACACACACACACACACACACTACCACCACTTTAGCATGGGTATACATTGCCGATGGGTCCCATGTCCTTCCTAATCCAAAAGTCATTACTCAACTCTAATCACTCAGTCTTCTACTGTCTCCATGGCATTTAGTTGGCTTTGAGTTTGAGAGTCCAGCTTTCATATTTATAATCTATTTTTAAAGAAAGAATAGATGTGACCTGCTGGGTTTAATTACTCATGCTATAGTTGAAGAAGAAATAATTTGATACCACTGGAGAGATATTAAAGACTCTAATGATTTAATTTTATAAATAAAAAAATTAAAAAAGAGTAGGGATGAAGAGAGATTCACCCTAAAGATGGAACAATTACTTACAGAGATATAGGATGTAATATTTTTGAGTATTTGGATGTCAAATATATCTTCTCTAAGCATAAATAAGCATTTGCGTTTATGCTAATCTGCTACAGTCTATAGAGTTTGATAATACAATCATTTCTTTGCAGGCTATTGGCTTTTTGGTGCCAGACTAAGAGCTAGCCAAGTACAGGGTCATTCAAACTAAGAGACAGAGGTAATGATTTATCCATTTATCCACTTAATACTTTTAAGAATTGAGTTCTGAATTAATGTATAATGCCTGTATGTGTTCTTAACGTGCAAATCCAGAAGGGAAGAGTAATTTGAGGAGATTACACACTCAAGATCATAGCATGATGAGCAATCCTTTCTCAATAACAGAACTATTTGCTCTATAAAATCATTGAATGGTTTTAAAAGTCACAGGGCAAACGGATTTGTCTTATAAGAATGAGAATCAATTTAGAAAAGCTGTCTGTGCCTCTCCACTACTACATGTTCTGCCATAAAACTTATTTCTTAGTATTCAAAACAAACATTTGGGAAGATTCTGAGATGATCAGAGAAGTTCTCATTTTTGTTGCCATCTGGATGCAGAATCCAAAGCAACACTATCTCTTCAAAAAAAGCTACTCCTGGAAAACAGAGAGCTGAGGTTATATTGAAGAATGCTCTGACTTAATGCTTACTCCTATCTCATCATAATTCCAACCAATTTAAGGCAGGAAAGAGAAAGGAATTCTTTCCAAACTTCAGAATTCAGTTTGCTCTTAGTCATCAACCACATGATATGGTATAGATTCAATTTAAGATTTTTTAATTTTATTATTCAGAACAAGGAAATTGCTAAGATCACTTGTCACTGGGTCTGCCATTCTCAAGTTATCTGTAAGACTATAGTAAAAGCATAGGAATCTTGGAGAATTCTGTTGTGAGGTTATTGTAATGATGAAGACAGGAAACGATTTTGCATAGAACAGTCTGAAAATTCATTACTATCCATTTTAGAAAAAGGAAATATTAAAGCATAAGAAATTATGAAAAAGATGAAGAGTAGGGCATATATTCATGAAAATCTGAAAGATGTCATAGGAAGTCAGAGAAAGGGATGCCTCACTGTTAATACTTAAAAGAGATAGGTTTTACCTAAATCAGATGCTCTACCAAGTAGCAATTACATACTTAAAATTTATCATTCATGGAGTTTAGGCTGACATTATAAATTATTAAGAATAACTTTCCTATAGAGAACAGACCTGCAGACACAGCGGGAGAAGGAGGGTGGGCTGAATTGAGTAGCACTGAAACATATACATTACTATATATACTGAAAACTAGATAGCTAGTGGGAAGTTTCTGTATAACACATAGAGCTCAACCCAGCACTCTGTGACAACCTAGAGGGGTGGGATGGGGTGGGGGATGGAAAGGAGGTTCAAGAGGGAAGAGACATACATATACTTATGGCTGATTCACTTTGTTGTATGACAGAAACCAACATAGCATTGTAAAGCATAAAAAGAAAAAATAAAAGAAGAAAAACATTCCTGGGTTTGTAGCTATTTTAGAATTTCTTTCAAGCAATTGTTTTATCAACTAAAAGCTTCATGCTTCAATATTTATTCCCCATTGGTCCTCCTCTCTCTCACCCCTACTCCCCACAACACCACCACTTGTATCTATAAAGTAGTGTCACATAGTGATTGATAATCTGAAATCCCTACTGTGGGAGAATATCACACATTAATCTCTTACTTACTGATTTTTTGATCAACAAGACAGTGCATTCTACTCTATAGATGCAGGACATGGGGGATAGACATAAATGTTAAAATGAGTATTTAAGTATCTAAGATGCTCCCAGCATACAGGAAAACAGGAAGGGGAAAGGACAATGTGAATCAGTTCACGATTTGGTTGGAAAAACAAAAAAAGAAATTTTCTGGGATCAGCAAGATAGCGATATAGGAATTTCTAGTACTGTCTTCTTCCAGAAATATTGAATAAATATCTGCCCATGAAAACGTCTTCAAAGGAACTAAGGATTCCAGAAGTGAAGAATTACAGCATTTGGGTGGAGCACAGATAATAGACAAAAGACACATTGAAGAAAGTAGTAAAGATAGGTTTACATTACCCCTAGGACCCCTACTCCAGACCCAGTCAGTCTAAAGTGGAAACACCTTCCACTTGACCTCATTGCAAGGACCCCAGCACCAGGCTTGTACCAGCACTACTAACTACTGTGATGCCAGGCTCCCAACCCACACTAGCAGCAGAGAGATCCCCAAAGCCCCAGGGCCCAGATGGTCTCTTGCGGTCTTAGGCCCAGAGCCTGCCCCAGTATCAGGTCCTTCACGGACCCAGTCTCTATACCAGTGCCCACCGATCTAGGATCCTCCTTTATTTCCATACTAAGCCAGTCTCCATAGATCCAAGCCTCCAGACTGGCTTCCAGAGATGCAGGTTCTAGGCCCATCACAGAGCTAGGGTGGTTGCCAGTGGTCTCAAGTTCTAGGCAGGCTCTCAATACAGGCTCCCAGTCTGTGCCAACACCTCCCAATCTGCCTTGTAGACCCAAATGCCATAGAGACTAAAGGAATCAGAACTGTATGGTATTGGCATAAAAATAGACACATAGGCTGGTGGAATGGATTGAGATCCTAGAAATAGACTCATGCATATATGGTCAATTATTTTTTACCAAAAATTCAAAAATATACAATAGAGAAAGGTTAGTCCCTTCAATAAATGGTGTTGGCAAAACTGAATAACCACCTCTAGAAGAATGAAATTGGACCACTATTTACATCAGTCTTGAAAATTAACTCAAAATGGATTAAAGACTTAAATGTGAAATCTGAAATTGTTAAACTCTTAGAAGAAAACATAGGAAAAAGTTATCAACATTGTTTTCAGCAATGATTTTTCAGATATAAGACTAAAAGTATAAGCATCAAAAGCAAAAATAATGAAGGGGACTATATTAAATTAAAAGGTTTGCAAAGCAAAATAAACAATAGAATTAAGACACAGTTCACTGAATGGGAGGAAATATTTGCAAATCATGTATCTGAAATACATAAGGAGCTCATATCAAATAAACAAAATATTCCAATTTAAAAATGGATAGACTTGAAGAGGCATTTTTCCAAAGAAAACATACAACTGGCAAACAGGTACAGGAAAAGGTGCTTAGCATCACTAATAATGAGGGAAATGCAAACCAAAACCACGAGATATCACTTCATATCTGTTAGCATGGCTTTCATCAAAAAAACAAGAGATAACAAGTTTTGGCAATGATGCAGTGAAAAGGGAACATTTATGTACTGTTGGTGGAGATGTAAAGACATTTGTTGGCAAAGAAACATCTCTGCTTTTTAATATGCTGTCTAGGTTGGTCATAACTTTTCTTCCAAGGAGAAAGCATTTTTAAATTTTATTAATAGTTATTAATGTTAGTTAATAGTTATTTTTAACAGTTAATAGTAGTGTATCATATACTTGGCAGTGGCTAAGATCATAGATCTTAAATGTGCTCATATATACACACATGCACACACTCACACACACAGGTAATTATGTGAGATTATGGAGGTGCTAATTAACCTTACTTTGGTATTCATTTCATAATATATGCATATATTCGGTTATCACACTGTACATGTTAAATTCACACAATGTTACATGTCAATTATATCTATAAAGCTGACAAAAAGAATTTTCTGGGTCCCTGTAAAGGGAGAGGGAACTAAAAATCATTCTAAGGGCTTTTTGGCAAACTCAAAGAACACTGGGGTCTCAGCCCATCTTCTAGAAAACAGGACCTTGAATATTTATATTAGCCACTTCAATTTGGCCCAAAGAAAATGCTTTTCCTGAACAAACATCACTGTACTATATGTGAAAGTCACAGTGGCAAGTTGACTTCATCTTTCCTAAAAATGTGTGCAGTCTCTGTGGTTTTATAGTCTCCACTCCAGACCTAGCCCCAGTGCCAAAGGTGTGAATTACACACACACACGCACACACGCACACACACACACAGACTAAGGCAAAGCTTGAAATGCAATGACCTTGTTATAAGATAAAGGGCCTCATTTTCTTTTCATCTTGGATAATCCTTGTTCAGAATGTCCACTTTTGAAGCAGATGACATTGTATTCTTATTTTTCATGCTTCTTAGACATCCACCAAAATAAACCACAGTGGTTTCTGATTAATGTATAACTGTTAAAAATAGGTGGGTTTCCCAGGTGGCACTAGTGGTAAAGAACCCACCTGCCAATGCAGGAGACATAAGAGACATGGGTTCAATCCCTGGGTCAGGAAAAACCCCTGGAGGAGGACATGGCAACCCACTTCAGTATTCTTGCCTGGAGAATCCCATGGACAGAGGAACCTGGCAGGCTATAGTCTATAGGGTCACAAAGAGTCAGACACAACTGAAGTGACTTAGCACGCAGGCACACATTGATAATAGGCAATCCCACAATAAGACTCCAGGTTCTGATAAGAGCTTTCAGTCTTTACAATGATAATTCCTAGGAGTCTCCTGAATTCCTCCATGTATATTTGTCCCCATAATTATTTTGACAGCTGCAAAATAGGTCATTAGCTAATAAATTCTTCCTTGTTCTGGAATTCCTATTCCTTGTGTTTCCTATGAAGATCAACTGTTTTTCTTTTTTACTTTTATTTCCTTTTTTATTCAGATACCACTGAAACAATGGGTTTATATAGAACGTTTCTGTGCATATAATAAAAAGAAGTAGTAGAAACCTTCCTGAAATTTGAATGAAAGAATGTGGAGTACCCTGTACATGCTATGGAATTAATGAAAACATTTCAAGTCCTCTTCCATTTAAAGAGGATAATAATACTAGCTCACTTAAACTTACAACTTGTTTTCAGGTCAAAAAATTAATTAACTTTTTTAAAAAAATTTTTCCATTTTTTTACAGGAAGCATTTATTAATTGATTGTGGCATAAGAGTTTCAACACATATTCAAATAATCCCACATATACCTTCATTGAGATTTGGGACAATGTTGTAATAAACACCTTTTCTTTTCAACTCTGCATTTCCTCCCTACACTACAGGGCCCACCCCAGGGCCCAGTATGAAGAATGGAGTCAAGTAAGTGCATGCAGAACAAAAAGTATAGAGACCTACATTAACCAAACTCAGAAGACTTCCTTGGTGGTCCAGTGTTAGGACTTTGCCTTCCAAAGCAGCATGCACGGGTTACAACCCTGGTTGTTGAGCTAAGACCCCACATGCCTTGTAGCCCAAAACCTAAAACAGAAACAATATTGTAAGAAATTCAATAAACTTTAAAAACACCCAGATGTTTTGCCCTGAATTTTAAGCAGCTTGTGTGGCCTGGTCCATTTTCAAGTTCAAAGACATCAGACAGGTTCCTGGTTTAGCAGCTAACTTCTCTTAAGAGCTGTTTAGTTTGCCCAGACAAGGGGATCCTGCACTTATGGGGAATCTGCAACTCCCATCTTTGTGTTTTCTAGCAGCACCTCACCGATAGGAGGAGACTGGTCAGGATCTCAGGCGCTCCTTCTTGGTCTCAAAGAAAGTGACTCTCTGTATCATTGCCCAGATGATAATGCCCAGGGCAAAGATAACAGCCTTGGCAGTGTAGTACCCCTCTCAGAGTTCAGAGGCTTATTTAAAAGTCTGAGCTGCAGACCGAGGCAGCTAGTATTTATTTGCACTCATATCCGTGTATTGATTCCCCTGTTTGCATTTGAGATTCGACGGAGGGGAAACAGCCCACCGTAGACTTTGCTTAGTTCAAAGTCTGCCATCTTGAGGATGGGGGTACCAGACCTCTCTGTGTTGTGCTTGTCCTTTGGCTGTGGTCTCTCTGCAAAACGGAGTCTGAAGGCACTGGAACTCCTGAGCTGTAGCATGAAGCTTTGTTGGTGGACTGGTCTCGCCTACAGGACTAACTGATTTATGTCTTCACCTTTACGTAAGTCAATGACAAATTGGAGGTAGCAAGCCTCAGCATAATCCAGGATCCTTTCTCCTTTGATGGAGGTCTTTATCGGGTGCAGATAAGGCTATGCAGCCCTTATGACCACAGCTCATCCGCCGGCTTGTCAGTTGCATGGCGTGACGCACTCAATCCGCGAAAGGTTCTGGTGGTGCCGCTTGAGGCTGGGCAGGACACGGAATTTGGCCATGCGCAGTCTTCTCCACATTGTCCAGGCCATCTCAGCAAACGTTCTTGATTTCTACAAGGGCCTCGCTGTCTCCTAATTAATACCATAGCTGCTGCGCCTCATCTCTGGGAGCCCACCAGGTGCCGCCCTCCACCACCGCTGTGCTAGGTAGGCTCACCGGAGGCCTCCGCCTCTACTGAAGAGTGTCAAGAAAAAATAGGTTAAAGTAAAGCTTTTTTTTTTTTTTTTTTTTTAAATAGTTCACTCATTATTAGTCATAGCTTTCATGGCAGTGTGAGTGTAATTTTCATATGAGTTATATCTCTGGAAAGATGATTCAAATCATTTTCCATTTGCTTCTATCTAAGCCCTATTTTAGCATGAAGAATCCCACCTGCCTCATATCTTTCTACTTGAACAGATGGATCATAAAAGTGTGGGCTCACCGAGGAACATTTAGTCTCATCCCATTACACCTGCTGGCCAAGGGAGAGATACAAAACAGCCACAATCCTGATCTCAGACTTATAACCATCTGAGAGAATGTTTCTGCAGCCCTTACTGGCCAGCTGGGTTTGTCCTTGGCTTGTTCCCAATAATATAAAAGTCAATTATAGTAATTGCTGACCATTAGATATCACGTGTATGCAAGCTTTAAAAACTATATTATGTCTGAGAGTAGATAAAGACAATGGATCACTAATAGGTAAAATGTGAGGAATATATATACATATTTAAATTTTTAGCCTGAAAAAATGGTCAAGAAATGGATTTTGTTCAAAAAGATAATAAATTAACAGGTTTTATATTTAGAGAGGCATACACATTTTCAGGAATTCTGTGTAATTTACCGTCAGGAACATCATATGAATGTGAAAATATGTATTCATGCTTATGGACATTTGCCATCGATCATGGATGACAGACAAATGGCTGGTAATAACTAAAATCTGTATCAATGAGGGCCTGGATAAATAAAATATGGTATATGTATACAATAAATAACTAGCTATATGTCAGTAGTGCTTCCCTGGTGGCTCAGTGGTAAGGGATCCACCTGCCAATGTAGGAATCGTAGGTTCAGTTCCTGGGTCACAAAGATTCCGCTGGAGCAGGAAATGGCAACTCACTCTAGTATTCTTGCCTGGGAAATCCCATGGACAGAGGAGCTTAGCTCGGCTACAGTCCATGGGGTTGCTAAAGAGTCGGAGACAACTTAGTGACTGAACAGCAGCAACATACTCAATAATGATGAATAAAATAGAAGCTTTGACAGGAAGATTTGTCCATGACATGCATTTTACTGAAAAAGTATGTGACACACATTATCTGTTCTAATACAATTAAGTCTAAACCTTAAAGACAGTACTTGTGTGTGTATGTTAGTATATATGAAAGATTTCCTAAAATGTTAATGAAATTTTAGTGACTTTCTTTCTTCTCTGTGCTTTCTGGCATGTTATTCATATTATTTGAGTTTATATTACATTTTCCAAAAATGATAATTCTTGTTATAAATCATGCCAAGCTACATCTCTGTATAAGAGGAACACAGCATTTTAATTCATTCATTCATCATTTTCCTAGGTGAGGGTGGGATGATTTGAGAGAATAGCACTGAAACATGTATATTGTCATATGCAAAATATATGACCAGTGCACGTTTGATGCATGAAGCAGGGCACTCAAAGCTGGTGCTCTGGGACAATCTGGAGGGATGGAATGGGGAGGGAAGTAGGAGGGGGATTCAGCATGGGGGGACATGTGTGCACCCATGACTGATTAATGTCGATGTTTACCAAAAAACATGACAATATTGTCAAGTAATTATCCTTCTATTAAAATTAATTAATTAAAAAAAGAAAAGATCCTGCATACCTCATTAAAGATCAAGGATCCCACTTGCTGCAACTAAGAGCTGGTGCAACCAAAAAATAATAAGTAAAAAAAATAAATGTTAAAAACTATCTATTATATTATGGAGCCCAGTTTCCTTATTATTCCTAAAACCTGTCATGGACCAATGCAATAGAATAAAATATTTATATAACAAATGTGAAATATAAGTGAATCAGTGAAACCATGCTCACACATACTTAGGTGTCATGGAAATAATCAATTACTATTAAAAAACCTACAGCCTTATACTCAGTTTCTATATTTACTAATTGCTGGCTGGTAACACACAGTTTTTGATTCAGCCCAAGTCTGCAGATCACACTTAGAGTACCACAGCTCTACGAAATATGGTAGTGACTAAAGGAATCAAAGAATGATTTCTTTTTTTTTTTTTTAAGAATGACGTTTTAAAAGACCATTTAATTAATGAGGATAGACCAGCCTTGGCTGAGCTTAAAAATAAGCCAGAAAATCTCAGTGGCTTAAACTAATTTTGGATGATTATTTCTCAGTCATTTGGAATCCAGTGTGGTTCAAGCCATGGACCTCTGTCTTAACAGCTCATTCTACTTGGAACACTTGGCTTCTGGATCCTCATGATGGAGGGAAAGAGACGAAGGAGGAATAGCAGTTCTCTATTGCCTCCAACTATAAAGAATTCATGCCATTGCAATTCTCAGATCATTCAGTTCAGTTCAGTCGCTCTTTGCGACTCTTTGCGACCCCATGAATTGCAGCATGCCAGGCCTCCCTGTCCATCACCAACTCCCGGAGTTCACTCAGACTCACGTACATCGAGTCAGTGATGCCATCCAGCCATCTCATCCTCTGTCGTCCCCTTCTCCTCCTGCCCCCAGTCACTCCCAGCATCAGAGTCTTTTCCAATGAGTCAACTCTTCGCATGAGGTAGCCAAACTACTGGAGTTTCAGCTTCAGCATCATTCCTTTCAAAGAAATCCCAGGGCTGATCTCCTTCAGAATGGACTGGTTGGATCTCCTTGCAGTCTGAGGGACTCTCAAGAGTCTTCTCCAACACCACAGTTCAAAAGCATCAATTCTTCAGCGCTCAGCTTTCTTCACAGTCCAACTCTCCCATCCATATATGACCACAGGAAAAACCATGGCCTTGACTAGACGGACCTTAGTCAGCAAAGTAATGTGTCTGTTTTGAATATACTATCTAGGTTGGTCATAACTTTTCTTCCAAGGAGTAAGCATCTTTTAATTTCATGGCTGCAGTCACCATCTGCAGTGATTTTGGAGCCCCCCAAAATAAAGTCTGACAGTGTTTCCACTGTTTCCCCATCTATTTCCCATGTGTTAATCATATGGCTATAAACTAAGTACAATTGAGGCTGAGAAATATAGGAGAAAAATAGATATTTAGTGAGCACTAACTTCATTGAGAATTTGTTAATCTGAGTTAACTGATGCTGTCAAGATCTTAAAGTAATAAGGGAGTCAAGATTCAAACTCCTTTTCTCAAATTCCAAGTTTAATATATATTTGTGTTAAACCAGATAAACCAGGTTCAGTTCAATCGCTTAGTTGTATCTGATTCTTTGTGACCCCATGGACTGCAGCACACCAGGCCTCCCTGTCCATCACAAACCCCCAGAGTTTAACCAAACTCATATCCATTGAGTCGGTGATGCCACCCAACCATTTCATCCTCTGTTGTCCCCTTCTCATCCTGCCTTCATTCTTTCCCAGCATCAGAGTCTTTTCAAATGATTCAGCTCTTCACATCAGGTGGCCAAAGTATTGGATTTTCAGCTTCAACATCAGTCCTTCCAATGAACACCCAGGACTGATCTCCTTTAGGATGGACTGCTTGGATCTCCTTGCAGTCCAAGGGACTCACAAGAGTCTCCTTCAAACCACAGTTCAAAAGCAGCAATTCTTCGGCACTCAGCTTTCTCTGTAGTCCAACTCTCACATCCATACATGACCACTAGAAAAACTATAGCCTCGACTAAACAGACCTTTGTTGGCAAAGTAATGTCTCTGCTTTTTAACATGCTGTCTAGGTTGATCATAACTTTTCTTCCGAGAAGTAAGCATCTTTTAATTTCATGGCTGCAGTCACAATCTGCAGTGATTTTGGAGTCTCAAAAAAGAAAATCTTTCACTGTTTCCATTGTTTCCCCATCTATTTCTCATGAAGTGATGGGACTGGATGCTGTGATCTTAGTATTCTGAATGTTGAGCTTTAAGCCAACTTTTTCACTCTCCAATTTCACTTTCATCAAGAGGCTCATTAGTTCTTCACTTTCTGCCATAAGGGTGGTGTCATCTGCATATCTGAAGTATTGATATTTCTCCCAGCAATCTTGATTCAAGCATGTACTTCATCCAGCCCAGCATTTCGCATAGTGTATTCTGAATATAAGTTAAATAAGCAGGGCGACAATCTACAGCCTTGATGTACTCCTTTTCCTATTTGGAACCAGTCTGTTGTTTCATGTCCAGTTCTAACTGTTTCTTCCTGACCTGCATACAGATTTCTCAAGAGGCTAGTCAGGTAGTCTGGTATTCCCATCTCTTTCAGCAATTTCCACAGTTTGTTGTGATCCACACAGTCAAAGGCTTTGGCATAGTCAATAAAGCAGAAATAGATGTTTTTTCTGGAACTCTCTTGCTTATGCTTAAGTAAAATAAATAAATAATCCCTGGCTCTCAAGAATTTAGCACATGAATGTTTACTCCGTACACCATTTGAGGTCCTGCTGTCTTAATGTGTATATTTCCAAGGTGATAAGAAGAGAAGAGAGTACTTAGAGAAAGTGAAAGTGAAGTCGCTCAGTCATGTCCGACTCTTTGCGACCCCATGGACTGTAGCCTACCAGGTTCCTCTGTCCATGGGATTTTCCAGGCAATAGTACTGGAGTGGATTGCCATTTCCTTCTCCAGGGGATTTTCCCAACCCAGGGATTGAACCCGGGTCTCCCTCATTGTAGACAGACGCTTAACCGTCTGAGCCATATTCTCTAAGTTCTGCCCTAGAGCAGATCCTTGTCACTTTCTTTTGAATCAGTTGGCAAGAGCTGAGCATATGGATCTACCCTTGCAAGAATCCTTGGGTAGAGCACATATTTGTTTGGTAACAGTGGATGTATGTGTGTATATATATATATATATATATATATATACACACACACTATATCATTCAACTAAATCACAGAGAAGGCAATGGCAACCCACTCCAGTACTCTTGCCTGGAAAATCCCATGGGCGAAAGAGCCTAGTAGGCTGCAGTCCATGGGGTTGTTAAGAATCGAACATGATTGAGCGACTTCACTTTCACTTTTCAGGCATTGGAGAAGGAAAGACAGCTCACTCCAGTGTTCTTGCCTGGAGAATCCCAGGGACGGCAGAGCCTGGTGGGCTGCTGTCTTTGGGGTCTCACAGTCGGACACGACTGAAGCAACTTGGCAGTAGCAGCAGCAGCAACTAAATCAAACAAGCTCTTAATAATTACATAAGTTTTGGTATTTCTTTTCAATCAGCTATTTTAGAATGGTTAAATAGAATCTGTAAAATGTCTATTTCCTCCTTTATCTTTCACCATTGCAACTTGATGTGTCTACCAAAAGCCATTTCAGCCTTTTTTCCTAAATTCTTCAATCCTTCTGAAGGGAAACATTAGTCACAACTGTAAATAGTTATTTGAAAGGGAAATGATAGTCAAATTTGTAAAACTAAAAACACATATGGATTTAGCCTTGTATTACCTTCTTTAAGTTTCCAGTGATAAAAATGGTATACCCAACTATCGTTCTCCTTTTCCATCAACAAAGAGCAGCTTTATCACTCTGTTTGCTCTACCATGGCCTGGAAAACATGTGTGAGTCCTCACTTAGAGAAAGTCCCTTTATCTGAGTTAGGTTGTATATGAGGTTTCTGTTCTTGGAGAATCTTCCAGGAGAAGACTCAGAGAATATGGGTTTAAATTAACTTAAGAAAAGGGAGAATAATCTGTTCTAGCTGACCTAGACTTTTACCACTGTGAAGCCAGGAGGAAGAATAGGTCATATCTTAAGACAGCTATTTTAGTCGATAAGTGTAAGAAAAAAAGCCATGTATGTGAGTTTGATTGCAGTCATCACACAGTCCTGTCCATATCTGTATTTCATCAGAAAATACAATATGAACTCAAAAATAAAGGTATGCTATAGCAAAAATGACACCTGGAGCTCTAACTATGATAACAAATCACAGAGAACTTGTCAAGACCTTGCAAAAGAGGATTTTGGTTTGCAGTCCTCTACTTATCAGAATTCTGTCTGAGGTGCCTTCCATCTGTCTTGGCAGGTATGTGGATAAAATTATTCATTCTCTATTAGCATATGTTTTACTTCTCGGATGTTTGTTTATGTGGGAAATTAATGTAGCATGCAACTTGCAATTAGTTTTTATACTGTTAATGACAGGTTCCCATAAAATGGCTTGTACTGAAATATGGAAGCTAATGGCATTAATAACGTATACATATGCTCAGACTCAGATCTGGAGGAAGAAGCCAAATCAATAGAGTTTACTAGTTAAAAATAAAGCCATGTGATGGAATCTGTAGGAATTTTGCAGTTGGCTATCAATTTAGTAACTTGACTATTAAGGAGTCATTTCTGGCCTAAGTCTTTGATATAAATTGGCCCTGATGGTTAATTAATGAACAATTTACTTTTACTTGTTCATGTGTATATTAATGACACACAGTGACATTCAATGATACATAATGACAACTTCAGTTCATATTCTATTGAAAAACTGCTCTGGACTTGGTTTGAAAAATAAACAGGCAAATAAAGCCTGGTTCCTACCCTCCAGGAGACTTGTTATAGAAGCAGATCCTATGTCATTGCACATTAGAAATACCTGAGAAACATTTTAGAAGTAGAGATCCCCAGAATGCTTGCATCATTATTTCTTAATTAAGTTGCATTCATTAACTCATTTTTTGAAGATTTAAAAAAAAAGTTTATTTTCATTTATTTTTTTATTTGTCTGTACTAGGCCTTAACTGCAGCACATGGGGCCTAGTTCCTTGAGCAGAAATTGAACTTGAGCCCACTGCATTTGTAGCCTGGAACATGACCCACTGGACCACCAGAGAAGTCCCAAGATTTATTAACTCTTGATTTTAGTGTAGGCAATTGTATTTTTTTAAACTTCCAGTATCTAAGGTAACTACTCAACTAACTAAAAATTAAGAATCCCCACTAATCTAGTTCCTTTTGTGCTCTTTGAGTGTACTATCATCTTTATTTGAAGTACTTCCCTCTTTGTCTCCAATTATCCACAGCATATGCAGCTTAAAAAATAGCACCTTATGTGACATGTCTCCATGAAACTTCTCAGTTCAAGACTTCTAACAGTGACTATTCCTGATCATTGTTCATTTTATGATGTAAAGACAATATGCAGATAATTATTAGCTTGTTCTATGAATTTTCCTATATTACACTTACCATATAATTAAAACCATTTAATATGTGGACTTTTTTGTTTGGCTTCTTTCATATGCATAATTCTTTAAATGTTCATCCATGTTCTAACATGAGTCAGTATTTTATTCACCTTTGTATAGCTGACCTGCCTCTTGAGAAACCTATATGTAGGTCAGGAAGCAACAGTTAGAATTGGACATGGAACAACAGACTGGTTCCAAATAGGAAAATGAGTACATCAAGGCTGTATATTGTCACCCTACTTATTTAAATTCTATGCAGAGTACATCACAAGAAACGCTAGGCTGGAAGAAGCACAAGCTGGAATCAAGATTGCCGGGGGAAATATCAATAACCTCAGATATGCAAATGACACCACCCTTATGGCAGAAAGTGAAGAGGAGCTAAAAAGCCTCTTGATGAAAGTGAAAGAGAAGAGTGAAAAAGTTGGCTTAAAGCTCCACATTCAGAAAACGAAGATCATGGCATCCGGTCCCATCACTTCATGGGAAATAGATGAGGAAACAGTGGAAACAGTGTCAGACTTTATCTTTTGGTGCTCCAAAATCATTGCAGCTAGTGACTGCAGTCATGAAATTAAAAGATGCTTACTCCTTGGAAGAAAACTTATGACCAACCTAGACAGTATATTCAAAACAGACACATTACTTTGCCGACTAAGGTCCGTCTAGTCAAGGCTATGGTTTTTCCAGTGGTCATGTATGGATGTGAGAGTTGGAATGTGAAGAAAGCAGAGCACCGAAGAATTGCTGCTTTTGAAGTGTGGTGTTGGAGAAGACTCTTGAGGGTCCCTTGGACTGCAAGGAGATCCAACCAGTTCATTCTGACGGAGATCAACCTTGGGATTTCTTTGGAAGGAATTATGCTAAAGCTGAAACTCCAGTACTTTGGCCACCTCATGTGAAGAGTTGACTCATTGAAAAAGACTCTGATGCTGGGAGGGATTGGGGGCAGGAGGAGAAGGGGACAACAGAGGATGAGATGGCTGGGTGGCATCACTGACTCAATGGACATGAGTCTGAGTGAACTCCAGGATTTGGTGATGAACAGGGAGGCCTGGTGTGCTGCAGTTCATGGGGTCACAAAGACTCCGACACAACTGAGTGACTGTACTGAACTGAAGTGATAGCTGAGTAATACGCTGTGCTCAGCCACTTCAGTTGTGACCTATTCTGTGATCCTATGGATGGTAGCTCACCAGGTTCCTCCATTCATGAGAGTCTATAGGCAAGAATACTCAAGTGGATTGCCAGGCCCTCCTCCAGGGGATCTTCCCAACCTAGGGACTGACTCTAAGTCTCCTGTGTCTTCTATTTTGAAGGCAGATTCTTTACCTTTTAGCCACCAGGGAAGCAATAGTTGAGTAATATTTCATTGGATAACTCATTTTCTTGGCCTTTCGACAGTTGAACATCCGGGTTGTTTCCACATTTTGACTATCATGAGTAATGCTCCTGTGAACATTCAGGTAAAAATTTTTATGTACATTGTGTATGTTTTCATATCTCATGTATGTATCTAGGAAGGAATCCCTGTGTTATGTGGTAATGTGGTTTAATCTTTTTAGGAATCATCTAACTGTTTTCCAAATAGACGTATCGTTTTACGTACCCACCAGCAGTATGTTAGGGTCTGAGTTTTTCTGCACCCAAGACTTGTTATTGTTCCTTTTGGTAATAGTCATCTCGATGTTTGTGAGGTGGTATAACATTGTGCTTTTGATTTATATTTCCCTATTGGCTAATGACATTGACATATTTTCATGTACTTATTTGCCGTTTGTGTAACTTCTTTGGAGAAATGACTGTTCAAATCTAGTTTGAATTGGGTTATACGTCTTTGCATTATTGTGATGTAACACTTTGTATACAGTGGATGACAGATTCTTATCAGATACGTGATTTACAAATATTTCTTCAATTTCTGGAATTGTCTTTTCACTTTCTTTACACTATCTTTTGAAGAAAAAGATTTTCACTGTGATTAAGTCTAATTTATCTGTTTTTCTTTGGTTGGTTTTGTTTTTTATGTTATATTTAAGAAACTACTGCATAATTAAAATTCATGAAAATACAGATATGTTCTAAGAGTTTCATAGTTTTGTGTCTTTAATATAACTCTTTGATTTACCTTTATTCAAATTGCATTTGTTGTGAGGTAGGAATCCAACTTCATTCTTTTGGATATGGACACCCAGTTGTACTAGCATACATTTGTTAAAAAGACTATTTTTTGACATTAAATTTTGTCTTATGTTTTTTGGACTACTGTGACAGAATACCATAAACTGGATGGTTTATAAACAACAGGAATTATTACTCACAGTGCTGGAGACTGGGACGTCCAAAGTCAGGGTGCCTAGAGATTCACTATCTGGTTAGAGACAGCTTCCTGGCTCATAGATGGTCATTGTCCACCTGTATCCTCATATGGTAGGCAAGGTAAGAGAGCTCTCTTGGGTCTCTTTTATAAGTGCACTGATCCTGTTCATGAGGGCTTCATCCTTCATCTAATCACCTGCCAGAGGCCACACTGCCAAATACCATAACATTGATATTAGATTTCAGCATATAAATTTTGAGGAGATGCAAACATTCAGTGGATTTCTTGACAATCTTGTTGAACAAAAATGTATATGTTTACTTGTAGACTTTCAATTCTATCCATAGTTAAATATGTCTATCCTTATGCCAGTATGACATTGTTTGATTACTGTAACTTTTGAGTAAGTTTTGAAATTGGAAAGTGAGACTCCTTCAGCTTTGTTCTTTCCAAGATTGTTTTGAATTTGAAGAGAACATGAGTCAGCCCGTAATACATTTAGGAATACTCCATTGCTGATTCATCACAGACAGGTAGTGGGAACAAGACTTGAATACATTTCTGTGCTGTTGAGTGACTAAGATTTGAGAGTTTTAGTTACTGCAGCATCACCTAAGGTATTCTGAATGACACATCTAACTCATTAACAATATTTTATTCATCAATCTGTATAAATGAAAAAATTGTGAGTAAAACTCAGTGTTCCTGCTCAAATAGACTGTTAATTTTAGTGTGTGGAGCTGCTAAGTGATAAACAGAACTCACTGAGTAAGTGGGTGAAAGTTATATATTTTTATGAACTAATCTGGTATATCAATTCATATAATTAATTTAAGTTAATAATGTATATAATAAAACAATAAAACCGTTGATATAAAAGTATTTTAAAAGGAACTGAAAAGATTTAAATAGGTATTTAGATTGTTTCCTTTTGTTATAGTAAAAATATACTTTATGTGTTTAGAGCCTTATCCATGGCAAAGCTGACAGAGTTTAATTAAATTATTCAAGGTCACACAACAAGAGAGGTGAAACAAAATATCCCTGTAGAAGTGCCTCTCTTCCAGAACTTGCATGTTTTTCTGGAAGTTCATGTTACATTTTTGGTTGATTGATTCAAATTTCAGTTTTAAAAAAATAAGGTTTCTTTGATATATATCTAAAAATCTCAGAAGGTAGGTGAACTATTCTGTCCATGGAGAACAACTCTCTTGTATCTTGCTTGATTAAGCATATAGCTCAGTTTTTTATTGTGCATCCTTCAAATATTAAATTTCTGGTGTGAGTTAATGAACATTATGTATGTATGTATCTATCTATCTCTCTATATATACATATTTAATAAATGGATATTAACTTTTAAAGGATAATTTTAAAAATCCTCAATTGGTGAGAATTTTTTTTAAATATTGAAAAGTTAATTCATTTATAGAATTCACCTTTTTATAATTAACTTGATTTAACGTTATTTGAAAATAGGTAAATTAAACTAGATATTGGCCTTTTTCTCTTTGTGTTTCTGGAATTGACTGCTTTACTTCACTTCTACCAAAACATATAATTATGAAATTAGTGATAATCCTATTAATATGGGTGGATACTCTTTGTGAGATTAATAGGTTCCCATTCTATCCTATTTAGTTATAGGTTTTCCAAGAGATTTTGCTCTTACCTGTGAACATCTTGTATCCTATAAGTACCAACTGATAGGACAACAACTTGGCAGAATATTGATTCAAAGGACTCAGTACAATAGAAAGAGTAAATAGTCAATAGTATTTCATAAAAGAGATAAAAAGTAAATGAAAAAGCATGTTTTCTGGATATTTAACCTTGCATTAGGAATTCTGTTCAGAATATGATGGTATTACCATAGAGATCCGAAAACAAAAATCATAATGCATCAATACAGAAATTCCAAATTGCTAAGATTGAGATTGCCTCCTACATTCTCACCTACCCTGAAAAGAGCAAATGTCATTGAACTAATACAAATTGATGTTTTCCAAGGTTCAAAGCCTAAATCTAAGAGATAAGTAGAACTTAATAAAGACTTTACTTTTTGATACCTGAAATAATTGGTAAATTAAATCAGTCCTGAATATTCTTTAGAAGGACTGATACTAAAGCTGAAACTCCAATACTTTGGCCACCTGATGTGAAGAGCTGACTTACTGGAAGGCGGGAGGAGAAGGGAATGACAGAGGATGAAATGGTTGGATGGCATCACCGACTCGATGGACGTGAGTTTGAGGAAACTCCAGGAGTTAGTGATGGACAAGACAGGGAGGCCTGGCGTGCTACAGTCTATGGGGTTGCAAAGAGTCGGATACGACTGAGCAACTGAACTCAATTGAACTGAAAGTATAATGCTTCCCTTCAAGTTTGATTATTGTTTACTCTTCTAGAGTGGGCTTCCCCTGTGACTCAGCTGGCAAAGAATCCGCCTGCAATGCGGGAGACCTGGGCTCAATCCCTAGGTTGGGAAGACCCCTGGAGAAGGCAAAGGCTACCCACTCCAGTATTCTGGCCTAGAGAATTCCAAGGACTATATAGTTCACAGGGTCACGAAGAGTCGAACGACTGAGCAACTTTCACTTTCACTTTTAGAGTAAGTTTATTTTCCTCCATAAATTTTCTCTGTGATTATAGAAACTATACTCTGGCCATCATTACCTTATATTTTCTACTTCTTGAATATATATTTATTTATTTATTTATTTATTTTTCCTGTGCTGAGTCTTCATTGCTGTAGGTTAACTTTCTCTAGATACCGTGAGCGGGGTCTAGTCTCTAGTTATGGTGTGCAGGCTTCTCATTGTGGTGGCTTCTCTTTTTGTAGAGCACGAGCTCCAGGGTCTGCGATGGGCTTAGTATTTGTGGCTCCCAAGCACAGGCTAATAGTTGTGGTGCTCAGGCTTAGTTGCCACAACTAATCTTCTCAGAGCAAGGGCTCAAACCTGTGTTCCCTGCATTGGCAGGCAGATTCTTAACCATTGGACCACCAGGGAAGTCCTGTATTTTCTACTTCTAATTTCTTTCAGAAAGTTTGCAGAGAGGTGTGTTGACCATGGATTGCCTCTTCCAGTATCTCTACAATTTTCTCTTAGAAGAAGTATCCACAAACCTGAGGACTTTGAAAGATGTGTTACCCTAAAGGTTTTAGAGCTACCTTTGAAGGCTGATTGAGGAGTTCTACACTTTACTCTCCTGTTATTTTTTGTATTCTAATATCATTATTTCATTAGAATGCACAAACAGAAACACACATACACACACATCCCACACATTTTTTTTTACATGGACAATCTTTCTATAAGTTGACATAGTATTAGTTTGATAAATATATTCACTTATACTAACTCAGACTGAACCATGTAAAATCCAATTTCTTTTGATATATTGGTTTAAATGCTTGTTATACTAAATCAAATGAACATTTGATTTTTTAGGTTGGTGTGGATATTCCCAAAAAAGAGAGACTTAGAAAGGTTCTTGAGATTTATACTGTCAAATATTCCTGCAGTTGTCTCAGGCAGTCAAGCAAGCCAAATCTCTGATAGCTGATCCTCATAGTACTGTTAAACCTCTCTGAGACTCAGTTCCCTTCTGTGTAAAATAGTAATGATAATCTTATTATTTAAAATACATGCTGTGCTGTGCTGTGCTATGCTTAGTAGCTCAGTCATGTCCAATTCTTTGTGACCCCACGGACTGTAGCCTGCCAGGCTCTTCTGTCCATGAGGATTCTCCAGGCAAGCATACTGGAGTGGGTTGCCATGCCCTCCTCCAGGGATCTTCTCATCCCAAGGATCAAACCCAAGTCTCCCACATCAGCCAGATTCTTTACTGTCTGAGCCACCAGGGAAGCCCAAGAATACTGGAGTGGGTAGCCATCTCTTCTTCAGGGGATCTTCCTGATCCAGAAATCAAACTGGGGTCTCCTGCATTGCAGGCAAATTCTTTACCAGCTGAGCTAACAGGGAAGCCCAACATACATGTTAACAATATGTATTTCATAGAAATGATGTCATGAGTTTTATTCATTTTATCCTTCCCTAATTAAACTATTTTAGCTTTTGGAACCAGTTAGGAATTGGAGAAGGTAATGGCAAGCCACTCCAGTATTCTTGCCTGGAGAATCCCAGGGACAGAGGAGCCTGGTAGGCTACTGTCTATGGGGTCGCACAGAATCAGACATGACTAAAGTGACTTAGCAGCAGCAGCAGCAGGCCTTATGAAATCTCTAGTCTTCCAAAATGACTGTATGAAGTTCATGTAGTTCCTCTGAGCTAGAACCTACCAATTGTTTCGGGGCTTCCCAGATGGCTCAAAACAGTAAAGAATCCACCTGCAATGTGGGAGACCTGAGTTCGATACCTAGGTCAGGAAGATCTCCTGGAGAAGGTCATGGCAACCCACTCCAGTATTCTTACCTGGAGAATCCCATGGGCAGAGGAGCCTGGTGAGCTACAGTGCATGGGATTGTGAAGGGTCAAACACAACTGAGCCACTAATACCTCATTCTTTTATTTATTTCTAGAGCTAATCTTTCTTTCCTTATGAACCCTATCCTACAGACTAGCTAAAAAAAAGTTGTATTTACCAGTCTAAACATCTCATTCTTCCAATTTAAAAAGAAAATCTCTTTCTGTTTCTATCTTTAGTCTCCTAAATATTTAATAATGTTATAAATATTAAAATGTCCTTATCATACCTAACTTAAATAATCTCTTGTAAGATGATTTAGTGCTTTTAAAAATTTTACCCAACCCTGAGTTTTTCTTCTTCTTTGAATCCCCTTCATGGAATCTGGGCACATACAAGGACTTAATATGTTTTGTAGTTGTGAGGAGAAGGGGCTCTGTAAGAATGCAGTGTTCTCTGTGTCTTTTTTGTTCTATCTTGCATATTGACTAAGTGAAGGTCCTCTCTCAGAGGCAATAGTTGAGGTAACTTGTCAGGTTGACATGTTGTAACCAACTGCTAGACTACTTGGTCCAAGCAGTTGCTCATGCTTGCAGCCACTAATTGATTCAGAATATGTCACCCCAACACACACCTTTGGAGTATCAATGTTTTGAAATGTTACTTAAGAAACAGTAGGTGAAAAAAGAGCATTCTAATACTTCTTTTTCTTCCTGAAAGCTGGAGATAAAACTCCTGTGTGAAATGCATCCTGTTTTTACCAGAAGGAGGAAAGACATACTTATCACTAGAGACAGGGAATTTGGGGCCGAGAAAAAGTTTTTCCTGTATGTATGTGTGTGGGCTCAGTCACTCAGTGGTGTCCAATGCTTTGCAACTCCAAGGACTGTAGCCCACCAGCCTCCTATGTCCATAGAATTTTCCAAACAACGATACTGAAGTGGATTGCCATTTCCTTATCCAAGGGGCCTTATCAAACAAGGGATCAAACCTGAGTCTCTGTGTCGCCTGCATTGGCAGGCAGATACTTTACCACCATGTCACCTAGGAAGCCAATCCTTTTTTACTACTCTGGCCCAAATCTCTTTGGTTTGTCAGTTCCTCACAAATATATTGTTTCTTTGCCTAAAAGGTGAAAAACAATTCCTACTCTGGTCACATCTTGGGATCTCATTCTCTCATCTGCATAAAAAATTTGATAACATTTATATGCTTTTTTCCTGTTAAGTTATCTTCAGTTCAGTTCAGTTGCTTGGTTGTGTCCAACTCCTTGCAACCCCATGAACCGCAGCATGCCAGGCCTCGCTGTCCATCACCAACACAAGGGGTTCACCCAAACTAATGTCCATTGAGTAGGTTATGCCATACAAACATGTGATCCTCTATCATCCCATTATCCTCCTACCCTCAATCTTTCCCAGCATCAGGGTCTTTACCAATGAGTCAGCTCTTCATATCAGGTGGCCAAAGTATTGGAGTTTCAGCTTCAACATCAGTCCTTCCAATGAACATCCAGGACTGATCTCCTTTAGGATGGACTGCTTGTATATCCTTGCAGTCCAAGGGACTTTCAAGAGTCTTCTTCAACACCACAGTTCAAAAGCATTAATTCTTTGGTGCTCAGCTTTGTTTATAGTCCAACTCTCACATCCATACATGACCACTGGAAAAACCATAGCCTTGACTAGATGGACCTTTGTTGGCAAAGTAATGTCTATGCTTTTTAACATGCTTTCTAGGTTGGTCATAACTTTCCTTCCAAGGAGCAAGCGTCTTTTAATTTGATGGCTACGATCACCATCTACAATGATTTTGGAGTGCCCAAAACAGAATGTCAACCACTGTTTCTGCATCTATTTGCCATGAAGTGATGAGACCATGAGATGCCATGATCTTAGTTTTCTGAATGTTGAGTTTTAAGCCAACTTTTTCACTCTCCTCTTTCACTTTCATCAAGAGGCTTTTTAGTTCCTCTTCACTTTCTGCCATAAGGGTGGTGTCATCTGCATACCTGAGGTGATTGATATTTCTCCCGGCAATCTTGATTCCAGCTTGTGCTTCTTCTAGTCCAGCGTTTCTCATGATATACTCTGCATATAAGTTAAATAAGCGGGGTGACAACATATAGCCTTGGCGTACTCCTTTTCCTATTTGGAACCAGTCTGTTGTTCCATGTCCAGTTCTAACTGTTGCTTCCTGACCTGCATACAGGTTTCTCAAGAGGCAGGTCAGGTGGTCTGGCATTCCCATCTCTTTCAGAATTTTCCACAGTTTATTGTGATCCACACAGTCAAAATCTTTGGCATAGTCAATGAAGCAGAAATAGATGATTTTCTGGAACTCTCTTACTTTTTTGATGATCCAACAGCTGTTGGCAATTTGAACTCTGGTTCCTCTGCCTTTTCTAAAACCAGCTTGAACTTCTGGAAGTTCATGGTCCATGTATTGCTGAAGCCTGGCTTGGAGAATTTTGAGGATTACTTTCCTAGTATGTGAGATGAGTCCAATTGTGCAGTAGTTTGATCATTCTTTGGCATTTCCTTTCTTTGGGATTGGAATGAAAATTGACATTTTCCAGTCCTGTGGCCACTGCTGAGTTTTCCAAATTTGCTGGCATATTGAGTGCGGCACTTTCACAGCATCATCTTTTAGGATTTGAAATAGCTCAATTGGAATTCCATCACCTCCACTAGCTTAGTTCGTAGGGATGCTTCCTAAGGCCCACTTGACTTTGCACTCGACGATGTCTGGCTCTAGGTGAGTGATCATACCATCATGATTATCAGGTCCATGAAGATCTTGTTTGTACAGTTCTTCTGTGTATTATTGCCACCTCTTCTTAATATCTTCTGCTTCTGTTAGGTCCATACCATTTCTGTCCTTTATTGAGCCATCTTTGCATAAAATGTTCCTTTGGTATCTCTTATTTTCTGGAAGAGATCTCTAGTCTTTCCCATTCTATTGTTCTCCTCTATTTCTTTGCATAGATAGCTGAGGGAGTCTTTCTTATCTCTCCTTGCTATTCTTTGGAACTCTGCGTTCAGATGCTTATATCTTTCCTCTTCTCCTTTGCTTTTTACTTCTCTTCTTTTCACAGCTATTTGTAAGGCCTCCTCAGACAGCCATTTTGCCTTTTTGCATTTCTTTTTCTTGGGGATGGTCTTGTTCCCTTTCTCCTTTACTATGTCATGAACCTCTATCCATAGTTCATCAGGCACTCTGTCTATCAGATCTAGTCCCTTAAATCTATTTCTCACTTCCACTGTATAATCATAAGGGATTTGATTTAGGTCATGCCTGAATGGTCTAGTGGTTTCCCCCACTTTCTTCATTTTAATTCTGAATGTGGCAAAAAGGAGTTCATGATTATATCATGTTAGTTCTTGGAAACATCCAGAAATACAAAAAAGGTAGAAGAATTTTTTGTTTCAGACATCTTGTTTCCTACGACCAGAGCTGAGATTCAGCCTGGTATTCCCACAGCAAGCAGGGACACCTGGGGCCCCACACTCCCCAGGCAGCTGAAAAGAAGACAGGGAAAAAGCGTCAGACTCATCTCTGCAGACATTTCATATTTAGAGCCCATGCCACTGCCCCTCACCTCCTTAGAACTAATCATTTGCAGGCTTTCTCTTAAGACTTGGGTGCTTTGCTCTGCAGTAGCCTCAGATTTCCCATGGCCATGTGGATCTTCGTTTTCCTTTTCCCAAGGGGAACAGGAACATACTCAATGATATACACCAGCCTGTCTTTCTTCTTCCCTCAGATTTCTGTCCTGGAAAAGGAGATTCTTCATATATTCCATGTTGTCGGGAGACATGCCCAATGCTGTATGCCAGCCTCTCTTTTGGCTTCCTTCAAGTCTCTGTTCTGGAAAAGGATATTCTTCATATATTCCATGACATCTCCTGGGTCTTTTCTTTTCTGGCAAGTATAAATTCCAAGGGCTTCATAGGTGGCTCAGTGGTTAAGAATGCACCTGCCAGTGGAGGAGACACAAGTGACGTGGGTTTGATCCCTAGATTGGGAAGTTCCCCTGGAGAAGGAAATGGCCAGCCTCTCCAGTATTCTTGCTTGGGAAATCCCATGGATGGAAGAGCCAGGAGGGCTACAAACTGTGGGTCACAAAAGAGCTGGACACAACTTGGAGACTAAACAACAATAAGATAAATTTCAAGGCCTAATAGGGTCTGGGTTTTGTGGCATTAAGTAAATTTCAATTTTAGTATTCTTTCTCTTACTGTAAAATACCAGCACTAAAATAAAGAAACTATCCAGTATAATTTTCTTAAGAGCAGGCAGATAAGTCAGCTCAATAGTAATCTTTATGTTCTGGAGGAAATTTCCATCTCTTTCCTAAGGGTGATAACTTAGTCTTGGAGCATAAGGTTATGAAACAACATAATTCAATTATTACATACAGAGGATAAGCACTATTTTAGGTTCAAAAGGTTATTGTTATGACACTGAACAACTTTGCACATATAAAATGATTTTGAATAATTCACTTATTTAGTTTTTTGTGGACATAATTCAGTGAAAGATTAATAATGTTTGAAATTATTCTTATATTGAATAAGCATGTACATACATTAGATATGTATGATGGCATAGTTTAATGGGAAAAATACAGACAAGTAGGTATATGACCTTCTTTGCAGTTATTTATAAGGCTAGATCTCTGGTAACTCAATAGTTGATGATTCCATAAAACACTTTATAAAAATGTTATAGAATGAGCTTATGTGAATAGAGATGCTTTTCTTCCATTTAACAGTAAGCAGTAGGTCTTTTTATCTTTCACTCCACTCTTACATCAGATATGTTGCATGTAACATGTCAGCTGCATTGGGCAATACATTGGCAGCTCTGTCTGGCTTAATTGCACTTTACCTTTTATAATATGACTATGCACACACTGTAACATATTACCCTGTTCCCAGAAATCTACCTGAAATCGATATCTATCAGCACATATCTTGAAAGGTCAGATTACAAAGGAACTAAATAGTGAATTTTGAGTAATTGTAATGACAGGAGCAGAACAATGCATACAGTTTGTTGACTCCAGGGAGAGTCAGCAATTTTGTTTTTTTCCAACCCAGGTTCCTTTAAGTTTTTTCAAAAAATGATTGAAACACAGGGATATATCCTTAGCCAGTGAGAAAGCAGATGGTAAAAAAGCAAAAGGATATCCTCCTGACATTGTTAGCTAGAAAGATAGTGCAATGTTGTAGCACATGGTTGCAAGTGATTAAATTGATATCTTTATCCATCAGTACACCTGTATTTCTAGAATAGATCCAATTGTATATGTCACAAAAAAAAGGGCAAACACATTTTTCTCACCTCTGAAACTGTAGGACATGATTAGACCATTTTATGATGGAAAACCATTATGGTGGTTACATGAAATATCATCAGTCAAAAATTGTTGAAACTTGAGCAAATCACTTGATCTTTAATTTCTTTTCTCGCACTGCTCCCCTTGAGTTGTTATCATGTTCCAATCACTTCTGTGTTTAAGATATATTATTTTTATAAAAATCTTGAAATATGGGTACATGGTATTTTCTTAGTCTATAGACAGGAAAACTGAGGTTAGAGAATAGCTGCTGGCCAGGGGCATATAATAATAGAAAAACTGGATATAAAAGCAAGCAATCTAGATTTCAAATATATGTTTTCACAATCAGTACACTAGTCTCAAAGACTTCTGTTTATTTCAGTATTCATTTGAAGCAGGGATAGCAATATGTTGATAATACCTCTTGCTACAGTGTCAGAATCACTCAGGTATATTGGCATCAAAGACCTAATCTATACCTGGAGACAGGCAAAGTACAGTCCTGGGGCTAAGTCTGCCCTAATATCTGTCTTTGCAAATAAAGTTTTATTGAAACACAACTGTGTCTATTTGTTTATATATTGTCTTTGGCTGCTTTTATGGTACAATTATAGAATCCAGTGGTTGCAACAGAGATTTTATGGACTGCAAACACTAAAATATTTAATATCTGTCCCTTTAGAGAAATATGATGACCCATTGGCTTTCTGTACACATTATTGCTCTCTGTTGAATCACATGAAGATAACTGAGCACTTTGTATTTTAGGAGGAACAACCTGTTTCATTCTAGTTTTCAATTCAGTGGCAAGATTTCCAACCCCAGGTGTGGTATAGTGAGTCATCAGAGCACTCAGCAGATGATACTCACATCACAGTGATGTGGTTTTAGGTAGAATAACAGGGCTAGGAGGAGATGGAACTGGAGATTCATTCATGCGCTGCGCTGTGCTGTGCTCTGCTGTGCTTAGCTGCTCAGTCATATCCGACTCTTTGCGATCCTGTAGCCCACCATGCTCCTCTGTCCATGTGGATTCCCCAGGCAAGAATTTTGGAGTGGGATGCCTTGCCCTCCTCCAGGGGATCTTCCCAACCCAGGGATAGAACCCACTCGGCTCTGACCCAGAGTTTCTGATTCAGGATTTCTAAGGTAGAGACTGTGAGTTTGAATTTCTAACAAGTTTCCAGGTGTTGCTGATACTTCTGGTTCAGAGACCACATTTGGAGAGCAGCTGCTCTAGAACTCCAGGCTCTGTTCTCATCCCTTACCCACTAGCTTGTGAACTCTGAGAATATCAGCCCTTTTCTTATAATTCTCAGGCAGAATTAAGGACAAACTTCTTTGATATAAGCTCTCTAATAATAAAGCTTTCTAGTTTCAGTCTCTCCTCCTAAAGTCCTTGAATTCTATCCATTCTATATCATATATTAATACTGCATGTTAACTAAACCGAACTGTTTTTGAATCTCCAGATCTTTTGCCTTCTCTTCCTGTTTTCTCTATGCATACTGATCCCTTTAGTTTGTATGACAAATTGACTCTCAAACATTGGTTTACATAGATAATGTCACTTTTCCTGAAAATCATTCTTTCCTTGAAAATATTACACATTCATTTTCTATAGATTTTGCATTTATTTCTTTCAGGATACTTGTACAATTGCTTCCTTGCTTGTCTTTCTCTAGGAGGGGAATATATTTTCCTTGAGCATGCAAAGGTGGAAGGTTTAATGGTTAATACAGAGTTTCATAACATTTTATATAAAATTTGGCACATTTTTGGTTCTCTTTCTATATATTATTGTTGTTGTTTAGTTGCTAAGACGTGCCAGGCTCTTTGAGACTCCTTGGACTGTAGTGCTCCAGGCTTCTCTATCTGTGGAATTTCCGAGGCAAGAATACTAGAGTGGGTTGCCATTTCCTTCTCCAGGGAATCTTCCTAACTCAGGGGTAGAATCCTGGTCTCCTGCATTGGCAGGTGGGTTGTTTACTGCTGAGCCACCAGAGAGGCCCTCTCTCTATATATATGTATATACATATATGTGTGTACATACATGTGTGTGTATATATGTATGTATACATATATATTTAAATAAATGATTTAAATAAATGATTCCTCCCTTATGACACTTCACCTGATGCTTCCTTTGTACAACTTAAACTAACCAATCCATTATACTTGACCTAGTTATAGAAGGCAGATTTTTTTTTTTTTAATCCTTGAAAACCCTGTTGGAAGTCTAAGCCTCATTCACTCTGTGTAGAGTCAAGCTTACAACATGGCAATACTTTATAATAAGAACAAAAGCAAACTTAGCATATAATGTTTATTCTATTGCCTACTTTTTATGTGTTTGGAGAAATTGCTCACAATTAATTTCTCATGAATCTTCAAAACAATTTTATCATTGAGTACTATTATTAGTTCTGTATTACAGATGGAGGAACAGAGATATTAAGTATGTTTTTCAATATCATACAAATTTTAAATGATAATTGGTGATTTTAGTTGAAGCAGTCTAGTTTCAGCATCCAGGATTTAAGTACTCTGCAAATATGTTCACATCCCCACACTTGCAGATTAATATTATTTCACCATTTGCAAGATTCTTAGAACAGTCATGCATCCTTAAATATAAAGTAGACTTTCCTTACAAAATAATTCATCTTACACTTTGTGAGAAAAGTATGTTATCCAGATTGTACATTATAGTGTTTCTCAGTCTCAAGAAATTTTAACAGTGGCACAGATAAATCTGTGAAACAGGACTGTATCCATTACCCGTGGTTCTTGACTGCAGTTTTTAATTTCGTTGTAGCAAAGGATAAGACATTTCCTTCTTTATCGACAGAACCCAAAAAATAAAGATTCTGAAACACTTCAAACAGATTTTATGATTTAGAAGATTCTAGAAGTCATAATCAGATTTAAATGAGCCTTCTTAAGTCTTTTGTAGACAGTTACAATTTCACTGGTGGCTCAGTGGGTAAAGAATCCACCTGAAATACAGGAGACCTTGGTTTGATCCCTGGTTGGGAAGATCCTCTGGAGGAGGGCATTGAACCTGACTCCAGTATTCTTGCCTGGAGAATTCCATGGACAAAGGAGCCTGGCCAGCTACAGTGCATAGGATCGCAAACTGGATACAACTGAAATGACTGAGCATGCACACACATAAATCATAGATTAAATGAGTGGCATGGAGTAAAAGCTAGAATGAGAGGGTGCTTCTAGATTATAGGTATTCTGATGGATAAAGATCCTGCTCAAATGATGATCTTGATTAGGAAACAGGAACTCATTAAGTTACCCAACAAACTATATTCCTTCACAGCAAAATTGGAGATCAACCTTGCTTTATGTCTTTGTGATTATTTTACCAGATCATTGTATATTTGTTATTTGTATTATTCTCTTATACCAAATAACAAAGAGCCTGATACTATTATCTCATGATATGAAATTTCTTATAAGTGGAATCTAAAATGCAACTTGAACTCATTTACAAAACAGAAACAGACTTAGAAAACAAAATTATGGTTACCAAAGGGGAAATGGGTTGGGAGAGGGATAAATTAGGAATTTGATATTAGCAGATTAAAACTACTATATATAAAATAGATAAACAATAAGGTCCTACTGTATAACACAGGGAAATATATTCAATATCCTGTAATATACCATAATGGAAAAGAATACATAAAACAGCATGTATATATATATGTATAACTGAATCAATTGGCTGTACACCACAAACTAATACAACCTTATAAAAACTATACTTCAAACAACAATAAAAAATATTGCAAGGACAAAAGAAAAAACGGTCACCTCTGTTCACTTAAACTGTGAACTAGGACTTATCACAGATTTGTGGATCAGTAAGACTTAGTCTTAACCTTGAAGAGTTTAAAATCCAACACAGAGGACATAAGGGCTTTGATGTGCCTTAATCTGATAGGTCACCTGCTAGAGCCCAGATCTAAATCACTGCACTAAATGGCAATGAGCAAAGGGATCAAACCAGTCAACCCTAAAGGAAATCAACCCTGAATATTACTGGAAGGACCGATGCTAAAGCTGAAGCTCCAATACTGTGGCCACAAGATGTGAAGAACTGACTTGTTGGAAAAGACCATGATGCTAGGAAAGATTGAGGCAGGAGAAGGGTGTGACACAGGATGAGATGGTTGGATGGCATCGCCAACTCAATTGGCATGATTTTGTGCAAACTCTGGGAGACAGTTAGTGAAGGACAGGGAAATCTAGTGTGCTGCAGTCAGTGTGATCACAGCATTGGACATGACTGAACAACTGAACAACAACAAATTTATAAAGGAGACTGACATATGATCTTTTTAATGTGTTGTTGGCCAAGTGGGCTTTATCCCAGGGATGCAAGGATTCTTCAATATCCGCAAATCAATCAATGTAATTCACCACATTAACAAATTCAAAAATAAAAACCATATGATTATCTCAATAGATGCAGAGAAGGCCTTTGACAAAATTCAACATCCATTTATGATAAAAACTCTCCAGAAAGCAGGAACAGAAGGAACATACCTCAACATAATAAAAGCTATATATGACAAACCCACAGCAAACATTATCCTCAATGGTGAAAAATTGAAAGCATTTCCCCTAAAGTCAGGAACAAGACAAGGGTGTCCACTTTCACCGCTACTATTCAGCATAGTTCTGGAAGTTTTGGCCACAGCAATCAGAGCAGAAAAGAAATAAAAGGAATCCAAATTGGAAAAGAAGAAGTAAAACTCTCACTGTTTGCAGATGACATGATCCTCTACATGGAAAACCCTAAAGACTCCACCAGAAAATTACTAGAGCTCATCAATGAATATAGTAAAGTTGCAGGATATAAAATCAACACACAGAAATCCCTTGCATTCCTATACACCAATAATGAGAAAGTAGAAAAAGAAATTAAGGAAACAATTCCATTCACCATTGCAACGAAAAGAATAAAATACTTAGGAATATATCTACCCAAAGAAACTAAAGACCTATATATAGAAAACTATAAAACACTGATGAAAGAAATCAAAGAGGACACTAATAGATGGAGAAATATACCATGTTCATGGATCGGAAGAATTAATATAGTGAAAATGAGTATACTACCCAAAGCAATTTACAAATTCAATGCAATCCCTATCAAGCTACCAGCCATATTTTTCACAGAACTAGAACAAATAATTTCAAGATTTGTATGGAAATACAAAAAACCTCAAATTGCCAAAGCAATCTTGAGAAAGAAGAATGGAACTGGAGGAATCAACTTGCCTGACTTCAGGCTCTACTACAAAGCCACAGTCATCAAAACAGTATGCTACTGGCACAAAGACAGAAATATAGATCAATGGAACAAAATAGAAAGCCCAGAGATAAATCCACACACCTATGGACACCTTATCTTTGACAAAGGAGGCAAGAATATACAATGGAGGAAAGACAATCTCTTTAACAAGTGGTGCTGGGAAAACTGGTCAACCACTTGTAAAAGAATGAAACTAGATCACTTTCTAACACCGCACACAAAAATAAACTCAAAATGGATGAAAGATCTAAATGTAAGACCAGAAACTATAAAACTCCTAGAGGAGAACATAGGCAAAACACTCTCAGACATAAATCACAGCAGGATCTTCTATGATCCACCTCCCAGAACTCTGGAAATAAAAGCAAAAATAAACAAATGGGATCTAATTAAAATTAAAAGCTTCTGCACAACAAAGGAAAATTTAAGCAAGGTGAAAAGACAGCCTTCTGAATGGGAGAAAATAATAGCAAATGAAGCAACTGACAAACAACTAATCTCAAAAAAATACAAGCAACTTATGCAGCTCAATTCCAGAAAAATAAACAACCCAATCAAAAAATGGGCCAAAGAACTAAATAGACATTTCTCCAAAGAAGACATACGGATGGCTAACAAACACATGAAAAGATGCTCAACATCACTCATTATCAGAGAAATGCAAATCAAAACCACAATGAGGTACCACTTCACACCAGTCAGAATGGCTGCGATCCAAAAATCTGCAAGCAATAAATGCTGGAGAGGGTGTGGAGAAAAGGGAACCCTCCTACACTGTTGGTGGGAATGCAAACTAGTACAGCCACTATGGAGAACAGTGTGGAGATTCCTTAAAAAATTGCAAATAGAACTCCCTTATGACCCAGCAATCCCACTGCTGGGCATACACACTGAGGAAACCAGAATTGAAAGAGACACATGTACCCCAATGTTCATCGCAGCACTGTTTATAATAGCCAGGACATGGAAACAACCTAGATGTCCATCAGCAGATGAATGGATAAGAAAGCTGTGGTACATACACACAATGGAGTATTACTCAGCCATTAAAAAGAATTCATTTGATTCAGTTCTGATGAGATGGATGAAACTGGAGCCGATTATAAAGAGTGAAGTAAGCCAGAAAGAAAAACACCAATACAGTATACTAACACATATATATGGAATTTAGAAAGATGGCAATGACAACCCTGTATGCAAGACAGGAAAAAAGACACAGATGTGTATAACGGACTTTTGGACTCAGCGGGAGAGGGAGAGGGTGGGATGATTTGGGAGAATGGCATTCTATCATGTATACTATCATGTAAGAATTGAATCGCCAGTCTATGTCTGACGCAGGATACAGCATGCTTGGGGCTGGTGCATGGGGATGACCCAGAGAGATGTTATGGGGAGGGCGGTGGGAGGGGGGTTCATGTTTGGGAACACATGTAAGAATTAAAGATTTTAAAATTTAAAAAATAAATAAATAAATAAAGGAGACTGACATGGATAAAACATGAAAATTGAACAAGTGGCGTTATTGAGGAAAATTTAAGCCAGGAAGTGTTTGCACAAGGTTAGACCTAGAAAGAAGAAGTGTGAAATAGTGCTTAAAAGCCCAGGTTTTTCCTTTTTTCAAATTCTAATTTACTTTCTTGCTATGTTATTTGTTGCAATTTGTTTAAATATTCTGAGCTTCATTTTCCTCACTAATAAAATGCAGAAGTGATGATTCATTGAGAAAACATGTGTGAATTACTTAACAATATGCTCAATAATTTATCATTAATATACTTTTATTATTATTCCTGCTGTTTGATGTGGAGAGAAAGAGGGACATTTATGAGAGAGATTATTGATGAAAAATCAAAAATAATACTTGCTAGCATATGGAGAGAGGGGCAAGAAAGAGATACCAAGGTCACTCTAAAATATTGATTCTGAGTAAATGGAGAAAAACCTCATTAACAGAAATAAGAATCACAGTGATTCCTGCTCCCTAAAGCATCTCCTGAGAATACAACTGACAACAACAAAATGCAAAGAAGATTATTTGGATTCAGCTTTCATTATCTCCCTTTTAGGTCCACCTAGGCAACACTGGCCTCATACAATTTTGGAGCAAGAGTGACATCAGGGCAACAAGTTTATGCTTATAAGCGACTGTTCGGAAGCCAAAGTCATGACAACCAAGGAAGTCAAGAAAAAACAGAAGTGTTTATTTATTTTTTCAAAATAAGCTTAATTCATAGTATTTCTTTTTCTTTTTTTCGATTTTTAACCAATGATATTTCCAGATTTTTCAATTCCAACCTCAAAATATTCCTCCCGCAGTGTTATTTTGATTTATATATCCTAAAACATTAAGGGTTAGAGGCTCCTGACTATTACTTATTATGAATAGATAATGCTTAAAAAAGTAAAAGCATAACCATGGCAACATTGTTTATGTCTTGAGAAAAAAATAACGAAATCAGTGTTTCAGTAATTTTATGACTGAATAAAAATCAAAAGATCCTTAGCTATTGAGTAGTTTCAACTTCCCTTAGCTAAAGGAAGGGAAGAAATGTTAGTCAACAAAAATTTTATTCTTTCCATAAATCTGATGAACACACAGGAAGGTTTCCTGACAAAGCTTAAGCTTTCTTCCCTATGATTATATGAGGTTGATTATACAAGCTATTACTACAAATTAAAAGATTAATTAAATTATAGTTACTCTCATTACACCAAGCAAAAATATGTTTTATAATAATACATATACAAATAATTTTATAAATATTTTGAAAAAATCTTCTCAGTAAAGTAGCACAGAGAGAACAGAAATTCTTTCCTTAGTACATATCCATTTTGTGCCTGTCCAAGTAGTATTCAGGTCCTGGCAGACTAACCTTCCACTCTGGGAACCAGGGGTGGTGATTAGTTCACATTGTGACAGTACTTGAGTAGCAGATCTTCCTAGACAACTGCATTGAACACTGGAAATGTCTGCTGGGGGTCTTCCCTGAGTATCCCATGTGGAAGTCAAATCTTATACCTGTTATTTTTAATCCTGTGCTGTTTAGAAATCCAAGTCTTTATGTCTGTTCCCTTTCATCCCTTAAGCCAGTACTGTGAAGATGCTCGTCTCACACACAGCTGAATGTCTGTGTGAAAGTGAAAGTGAAGTCGCTCAGTCGTGTCCGACTCTTTGCGACCCCGTGGACTGTAGCCCACCAGGCTCTTCCATCCATGAGATTCTCCAGGCAAGAATACTGGAGTGGGTTACCATTTCCTTCTCCAGCGGATCTTCCTGACCCAGGGATCGAACCCAGGTCTCCCGCATTGCAGGCAGACGCTTTAAATTCTGAGCGATCAGGGGACCACCAGAATGTCTATGTGCTGTATACTTAACTATGTATTCAAGTTCTTTCCTATGGACAGGTTCTTTATTTACAATATGTGCTTTGTTTTTTGTTTGTTTGATGGTTTGCTTTTTTTTTACTGGGTTCTTGAATCGGACCTTGATTGTCCAATCAATCTTTAACATTCCCAAACCTGAATCTTGCCCCTAGATTGCATGCTTTTTGGATTTTTTCCTAGGTTCTTTCCCTAGGTTCAGGTTGTTTAGACATGACATTTTTAAAGTGTATAAGAGCTACTCAGGCCCTTTATCACCACTCATATTAGCTCTCCCTTCAGCTAAATTTGGTTCCTTTACACTTTCTGAATGATATTCTGAGAGCCCAAGCAAAAGAGTATTGTCAGAATTTAACACCAGAAAACAGTTAGATAAAGGTGACTCAACACTGCTTCATATAAATGAAATAGTATTTTTTTTTTTAATTTTCCAGTGTTAGATTTCCTGGAAATAAAGTCACATTAAGCAGCAAATCACTGTTGATCCAAAGGAAACCAAAGATTACATATAAGGCTTTCTAGAAACAACAATATTTGAAAATTAATATTGAATCTTAAATATGGATACTGTGAAGATTCTGACAGGACTAGGGCCTTTCTGTTTGAGAGATATGGACTAATAGTATATATTGATTCTTTAAGAACCCATAACATTGAGGAACTTAAGCAGGCACTTCTGGTCCAGATATTTTGGTAACTATATATTAAACACAGAGAACAGAATTTCTGTGCAAATAGGGTGTGAATGTGTATGTGTGTTCATAAATATCTTATGGAGGGAGTAAGCAAACATGCCCTAACAAGGATGAATACAATTTCACCAGGGATAAAATCTGTTAAATTTCAGAACTGTGCTTTTATTATTAATGAAACTATGAGCCATGCTGTGTAGGGTCACCTAAGACTGAAGGGTCATAGTGAAGAGTTCTGATGAAACGTGGTCCACTGGAGAGGGAATGGCAAACAAATTCAGCGTTCTTGCCTTGAGAACCCCATGAACAATATCAAAAAGCAAAAAGATATGACACTGAAAGATGAACTCCTCAAATTGATAGGTGCCCTATATACCTGGCTTTTGGAAAAATGCCAAGAAATAGCTCAAGAAAAAATTAAGAGGCTATGCCAAAGTGGAAACGATGCCCAATTGTGTATGTGTCTAGTGGTGAAAGTAAAGTCCTATGCTGTGAAGAACAATATTGCATAGGAACCTGGAATATTAGGTCCGTGAATCAAGGAAAATTGGAAATGACCAAACAGGAGAGAGCAAGAGTGAACATCAACAGTTTAAGAATCAATGAGCTAAAATGGACCAGAATGGATGATTTTAATTCAGATGACAATTACATCTACTACTGTGAGCAAGAATCCTTTAGAAGAAATGGAGTAGCCCTCATAGTCAACAAAAGAATCCAAAATGCAGTACTTGGGCACAATCTCAAAAATAACAGAATATCTGTTCATTTCTGAGGCAAACCATTCAGTATCTCAGTAATCCAAGTCTATGCCCCAACCACTAACGTCAAAGAAGGTGAAGTTGAATGGTTCTATGAATACTTATAAAACCTTTTAGAATTAACACCAAAAATAAAAAATAAAAAAAAACAAGATGTCCTTTTCATCATAGGGGACTGGAATGCAAATATAGGAAGTCAAGAGATACCTGGAATAACAGGCTAATTTGGCCTGGGAGTACAAAACAAAGCAGGTCAAAGGCTAACAGAGTTTTGCCAAAGAATGCACTGGTGATAGCCAACACTGTCTTCCAACAACAGAAGAGATGACTCTGCACATGGATATAACCAGATAGTCAATAAAAAAATCAGATTGATTATATTCTCTGCATCTGAAGATGGAGATGCTCCAGACAGTCAATGGAAACAAGACCAGGAGCTGACTGGTTCAGATCATGAAATGCTTATTGCAAAATTCAAACTTAAATTATAGAAAGTAGGGAAAACCATTAGGTTATTCAGGTATGATCTAAATCAAATCCCTTACAATTATACACTGAAAGTGACAAACAGATTCAAGGGTTTAGATCTGATAGACAGAGTGCGTGAAAAATTATGGACGCAGATTCAGAACATGGTACAGAAGGTGGTGATCAAAGCTGTCCCCAGAAAAAGAAATGCACAAAGGCAAAATTATTGTTTGAGGAGGCCTTACAAATAGATGTGAATAGAAGAGAAGTGAGAGGCAAAGGAGAAAGGGAAAGATATACCCCATCTGAACACAGAGTTCCAAAGAATTCCAAGAAGAGATAAGAAAGCCTTCCTAAGTGAACAATGCAAAGAAATAGAGGGAAAAAAGAAAGGGAATGACTAGAGATATCTTCTGGAAAATTAGAGATACCAAAGGTCCATATAGTCAAAGCTATGGTTTTTCCAGTAGGCATATGTGGATGTGAGAGTTGGACCATAAAGAAGGCTGAGCTCTGAAGAACTGATGCTTTTGAACTGTGCTGTTGGAGAAGACTCTTGAGAGTCTCTTGGACTGCAAGAAGATCAAACCAGTCAATCCTAAAGGAAACCAATCCTGACTATTCATTGGAAGGACTAATGCTGAAGTTGAAGCTCCAATATTTTGGCCACTGATGCAAAGAACTGACTCATTAGAAAAAAATGTGATACTGGGAAAGATAGATGTAGTAGAAGAAGGGGACAGCAGAAGACAAGATGATTGGATGATATCACCAACTCAATGGACATGAGTTTGAGCAAGCTCTGGGGAGCCGGTGAAGGAGAGGGTACCCTGTCCTGCTGCAGTTCATTGGTTGGCAAAGAGTTGGCCATGACTGAGCTACTGAAAAACAGCCAGATAGCTTTACTTCTGAGCATTTTTGCTAATTGTTATAATCTCAATAAACAATTACAGAAATTTTAACATAGCATTATCTTAACTAATGTGAAACTTTCTTCATGGTTAAAATGCATTTACTTATAAGGAACTTTATTTGTACATTTAATTTCAGATTATTTTATAAACATAGGATTAACTTAGAGGAGAAGGGAAAAGAGAGTATAGGGCACTTGGTATCTTATATTTTTGAAGAAAAAGCAGGAGCAGAAGTAAAGAAAATAGAGCATTATATGTGATTTTGAATGAGACCCAATCCCTCCTACCTCATTATCTGTCAAAAAAAAAAAAAAAAAACCCACTGCATTTTGAAAAACAAAATTACCAAATATCTATTTTTGTTTCTTTTCCAATCATCATTTTCTTCTCCTTCCCGTGTCCCAATGCCAAGATTCCAGGGTTAGCTCAATTTTTGTAACAGGCTCTCTGTTGTTTAAGTCAGTTCATTTTATTGTTGAATTACTCTAGTTTTAGAATATTATTTATTAAATTAAGCTAAAATTTTGCAGTCTGTGTCTGATTATTTCCTCTGAGGCAATTCACTAGAAGTCAAATTACTATACATGAGAGTTTTTGAAATAATTGTGGAAATGTCATGTTATCTTCTAGATACTTACTATTAATATTTTTCTGGGTTTATGACACTGAAATCTAGGTTGACAGATACTTCATCAGTATTTTTTAAATCAGTTTATTATTTTGACATCATCTGGATATGACCTTATTGAGTTTTGACAATAAGTATTTTTCTTTCTTCAGAATTCCTGCCTAATAGAAACATCACAATTTTAAAAAGAATTAAAATTTGAGTAGAGCCTTACATGCCAAGGAATCATCAAGGGAAATGTTAGATTATGTTTTTCAAAGATTTTGAAGATTATTGAATTGGAAAAAATAACATATGGTTAGAAAGTCCAAAGGGATAACTTTGTTTTTTGGCAACTGGAAAGGAGCATTCAAGGGTAAAATTAAAAACTCTTTAATGTGGATTCTGCTTTCTAAAGATAGCTTAATCAACCATATTTTGTGGGAAAAATTTTTCTTAAAAATAAGATGGTTTTGTTTTGACTTAGGTTGCTGTTTTGTAAATCTTATGATTTTTCATGCTGTTTTTCATAGACCTGATTAAGTTTCACTCCTGCTTATTCTATGTATTTTATATTACGGGTTTTGGCATAGTTATTGAAGAAGTAGAAACACAGCAATCACTACACCAATAGAAGAATAGTTTCATAGATTAAACAATGGATATGTAAATGCTCACATATCTAGCAATTTTCTATCAGAGCAAACAAATTTAGTCTATTCATTCATTTAAGTAGAGCTTGGCTCTGTGCTCTCATTGTTTATGGGTCATGTGTGTTTGTTTGTTTGCTTTCTAGGTGGATTATTCAAATGGTAAGCAAACAAACCAACAAAATCAATTTATATAATCTCTGATCAAGTTTGGACCACTAGTCAAATAAAATTGTGTTGTGTTAGTAGAGAGAAAACAAATTTATAATTTTGTACCAGTGCGATATTAAAAATCATTATTTAAAAACAAATGAATCCATTACAGACTTAGCATGACCACACATAACATTTCTTTCCCAGGATTCTTTTTCCAGAAAGCTTCCACAACAGTTAATCATCATCTTTAATTATTTTTCTTATTGATAGATTGTATAACAGAGACAACATGAGCTGTTTTGACCTTTAGTAAGTCCAGATAGAAGAAAAGTATTATATTTAAACGCAGTTCTTTGGAACGAATGATGCTAAAGCTGAAACTCCAGTACTTTGGCCACCTCATGAGAAGAGTTGACTCATTGGAAGAGACTTTGATGCTGGGAGGGATTGGGGGCAGGAGGAGAAGGGGACGACAGAAGATGAGATGACTGGATGGCATCACTGACTCGATGGATGTGAATCTGAGCGAACTCTGGGAGTTGGTGATGGACTGCGATTCATGGGGTCGCAAAGAGTCGGACACAACTGAGCTACTGAACTTAACTGATCTCTATGCCAGGGACAACAGGGGATGAGATGGCTAGAAGGCATCACTGACTGCATGGATGTGAGTTTGAACAAGCTCCAGGAGTGTGCGTGCTGCGATTCATGGGGTCACATAGAGTCGGACACAACTGAGTGACTGAACTGAACTGAACTCTATGCCAGGGACAACAGAGGATGAGATGGCTGGAAGGCATCACTGACTCCATGGATGTGAGTTTGAACGAGCTCCAGGAGTTGGTGATGGACAGGGAAGCCTGGCGTGCTGTAGTCAATGGAGTCACAAAGAGTCAGACATGACTGAGCAACTGAACTGAACTGAATTCTATGCCAGGTAAAAGTGATGTTTAAATCAAGAATATGAAGAATGTTTTTTCCCTTTTCTGTCAAACTAACTTTGAAAGTATCATCTTCATTTTGTTAAAAATGCCTAAAGACACAAGTGAAGCTAAGATTTCTCTTCAACAAATGACAAACAAGATTATGTTGATTGACAGCATAGAACAACATATTTTTAGTGTCTAAAACAAACAAAAATTAAGGTCTAAAATTTACAGTAGTTCCTAAAATTAATAACAAGTTCATTTTAGTTCAGTCGCTCAGCCGTGTCTGACTCTCTGCAACCCCATGAACCGCAGCACAGCAGGCCTCCCTGTCCATCACCAACTCCTAGAGTCCACCCAAACCCATGTCCATCGAGTGGGTGATGCCATCCAACCATCTCATCCTATGTCATCCCCTTCTCCTGCCCACAATCTTTCCCAGCATCAGGGTCTTTTCAAATGAATCAGCTTTAACATCAGGTGGACAAAATATTGTAGTTTCAGCTTCAACATCAGTCCTTCCAATGAACACTCAGGACTGATCTCCTTTAGGATGGACTGGTTGGATCTCCTTGCAGTCCAAGGGACTCTCAAGAGTCTTCTCCAACACCACAGTTCAAAAGCATCAATTCTTCAGTGCTCAGCTTTCTTCACAGTCCAACTCTCATATCCATATATGACCACTGGAAAAACTATAGACTTGACTAGACAGAACTTTGTTGGCAAAGTAATGTCTCTGCTTTTTAACATGCTGTCTACACTGGTCATAACTTTCCTTCCAAGGAGTAAGTGTTTTTTAATTTCATGGCTGCAATCACTATCTGCAGCAATCTTGGAGTACAGAAAAATAAAGTCAGCCACTGTTTCCACTGTTTCCCCATCTATCTGCCATGAAGTGATGGGACCAGATGCCATGATCTTAGTTTTCTGAATGTTGAGTGTTAAGCCAACTTTTTCACCCTTCTCTTTCACTTTCATCAAGAGGCTCTTTAGCTTTTCTTCACTTTCTGCCATAAGGGTGGTATCGTCTGCATATCTGAGGTTATTGATATTTCTCCCGGCAAACTTGATTCCAGCTTGCGCTTCGTCCAGCCCAGCGTTTCTCATGATGTACTCTGCGTAGAAGTTAAATAAGCAGGGTGACAACATATACCCTTGATGTACTCCTTTTCCTATTTAGAACCAGTCTGTTGTTCCATGAACAAGACCCCACGTCCAAGGTAGGAGAAACCCAAGTAAGACGGTAGGCACTGAGAGAGGGGATCAGAGGGCAAACAGACTGATACTACAGTCACAGACAACTAGCCAATCTGATCACATGGACCACAGCCTTGTCTAACTCAATGAAACTAAGCCATGCCATGTGGGGCCACACAAGACAGGTCATGGTGGAGAGCTCTGACAGAATGTGGTCCAATGGAAAAGGCAATGGCAAACCACTTCAGTATTCTTGCCTTGAGAAGCCTGTGAACAGTATGAAAAGGCAAAATGATAGGACACTGAAAGATGAACTCTCCAGGTCGGTAGGTGCCCAATATGCTACTGGAGATCAGTGGAGAAATAACTCCAGAAAGAATGAAGGGATGGAGCCAAAGCAAAAACAACAGCCAGTTGTGAATGGGACTGGTGATGGAAGCAGGGTTTGATGCTGTAAAGAACAATACTGCATAGGAACCTGGAATGTTAGGTCCATGAATCAAGGCAAATTGGAAGTGGTCAAACAGGAGATGACAAGAGTGAACATTGACATTCTAGAAATCAGTGAACTAAGATGGACTGGAATTGGTGTATTTAACTTAGATGACCATTATATCTACTACTATGGGAAGGAATACCTTAGAAGAAATGGAGTAGCCATCATAGTCAACAAGAGTCTGAAATGCAGTACTTGGATGCAATCTCAAAAACGACAGAATGATCTCTGTTCATTTCTAAGGCAAACCATTCAATGTCATGGTAATCCAAGTCTATGCTCTAACCAGTAACGCTGAAAATTAATAACAAAGAAAACACAAAATTTAACATAAAAAGAATGGAAGAGATTAAATAGGAAATTTATAGAAAGGAATATAAGTAGTCCTCATAATGTTAGTCACTTTGATTAAAAAGTAGACTGCTAAAGGGCAGTTGGGTTGTTATTATATCTTGCTTGTCATAAATAGTGCTGCTATGAATATTGGGAAGATACATGTAAAGGAATATCACTCAGACTTAAAACAATGAAATACTGCCATTTACAGCAACAGGGATGGAACTAGAGAATATTATATACTTAGTGAAGTGAGTCATAGAAAGTCAACTACTATATGATATCAATTATATGTGGAATCTAAAAATAATACAAATGAACTTGTGTATAAAGCAGAAACAAACTCAGAGACATAGAAGAAAAACTTATGGTTGCCAAAGGGATAATTTGTCCCCTCTTGGTTTGTTCCAAATTAGAGTATGAGATTAACAGATACAAACTGTTATACTTAAAATAGATAAGAAATATTTATTGTAAAGTGTGAGAAATTATATCCAATATTTTGTAATAACCTATAATGGAATATAATCTGAAAAAATAACTGAATCACTTTGCTCTACACCTGAAGCTAACACAATACTGTAAATCTGCTGCTGCTACTGCTAAGTCACGTCAATCATGTCCACCTCTGTGTGACTCCATGGACAGCAGCCCACCAGGCTCCGCCATGCCTGGGATTCTCCAGGCAAGAACACTGGAGTGGGTTGCCATTTACTTCTCCAATACTGTAAATCACTATACTTCAAATAGAAAGGGGGGGGGGGAGTAGTCTGCTAAAAAAGTGTGTATATGTGTGTGTGTACAAGGAAGACTTGAAACTGTTTCTGTTCATGGATGACATGTTTATTAAATCGAAATCCAAAATAATTGACAAAAAGAATCCTCATGGAACTAATAAGCAAAGTTGCAAGATACAAAGTTAATGTACAAAAATCAGTTGTTGTTTTTTTTTTCTATATCAACCATGAACAAATGGAATTTGAAATTAAAAACATAATTTGAAATTAAAAACTGTTTATATTAGCACTTCCCTGTAAATTTAAATATTTATGTGTAAATATATCAAGTTCAGTTCAGTTCATTTCAGTTCAGTCGCTCAGTCGTGTCCGACTCTTTGCGACCCCATGAATCGCAGCACGCCAGGCCTCCCTGTCCATCACCAACACCCGGAGATCACTTAGACTCACGTCCATCGAGTCCGTGATGCCATCCAGCATTTCATCCTCTGTCATCCCCTTCTTCTCTTGCCCCCAATCCCTCCCAGCATCAAAGTCTTTTCCAATGAGTCAACTCTTCGCATGAGGTGGCTAAAGTACTGGAGTTTCAGCTTTAGCATCATTCCTTCCAAAGAAATCCCAGGGCTGATCTCCTTCAGAATAGATTGGTTGGATCTCCTTGCAGTCCAAGGGACTCTCAAGAGTCTTCTCCAACACCACAGTTCAAAAGCATCAATTCTTCAGTGCTCAGCCCTCTTCACAGTCCAACTCTCACATCCATACATGACCACAGGAAAAACCATAGCCTTGACTAGACTGACCTTAGTTGGCACAGTAATGTCTCTACTTTTGAATATGCTATCTAGGTTGGTCACAACTTTTCTTCCAAGGAGTAAGCGTCTTTTAATTTCATGGCTGCAGTCACCATCTGCAATGATCTTGGAGCCCCCAAAAATAAAGTCTGACACTGTTCCCACTGTTTCCCCATCTATTTCCCATGAAGTGATGGGACAGGATGCCGTGATCTTCGTTTTCTGAATGTTGAGCTTTAAGCCAACTTTTTCACTGTCCTCTTTCACTTTCATCAAGAGGCTTTTTAGTTCCTCTTCACTTTCTGCCATAAGGATGGTGTCATCTGTATATCTGAGGTTTGTTGATATTTCTCCCGGCAATCTTGATGCCAGCTTGTGTTTCTTCCAGTCCAGCATTTCTCATGATGTACTCTGCATATAAGTTAAATAAGCAGGGTGACAATACACAGCCTTGACGTACTCCTTTTCCTATTTGGAACCAGTATATGTCAAATCTATGTGCAGAAAACTACAAAATTCTGATGCAAAAAAGAAATAAATGGGGGATGGGATAGTTAACTCTTTGCGACCCCATAGACTATACAATCCATGGAGTTCTCTATTCCTGAATACTGGAGTGAGTATCCCTTCCCTTCTCCAGGGGAAGCCCAGGGATGGAATGCTGGTTTCTGGCATTGCAGGCAGATTCTTTACAAGCCGAACCACCAAAGAAGCCCTTATTCATTTATAGGAAGACTCAATATTGCCAAAAAGTCAGTTCTTTTCGACTTGATATTTTAATTCAATGAAATCCCAATCAAAATCTCAGCAAGTTATTTTGCATCAAGATACTGACAAACTGATTCTAAAAAACTTATATAGAGAAGCAAAAGACTTTGAATGGCCAATACAATATTGAATGACAAAAACAGAGTTGGAAGATTGATGCTACCATACTTCAAGACTTACTATAAAGCTGCAGTAATCAGGACTATGTGGTATTTGCAAATAATAGAAAAATGGAGTGATAAAATAGAATAGAAATTCCACAAACACACTGTCATAAACATAGTCTCTCATTCACACCTAGTAGGAATGCTGAATGGTATACAGCTATAGCCACTTTGCAAGACAGTTTGTCTTTTTTTTAATCTTTTAAACAAAATCACACACACTTCCACCATATGATCTAGTAATTACTTTCCTTGGTATTTATTCAAAGGAGTTGAAAAATTTTGTCCACACATAAATCTGCACATGGATGTTTATAGCAGATATATTCATAATTGCCAAAAGTTGGTAATAGCTAAAATGTCCTTAAGTAAATGAAGAGATGAAATGTGGTACATCCAGACAATGGAATATTATTCAGCACTAAAATGAATGTAATATGAAATCATGAAAGACATGAGAAACCTTAAATTAATAATAATAAGTGAATGAAAGTCACTCAGTCACGTCCATTTCTTTGCAACCCCATGGACTATACAGTCAATGGAATTCTCCAGGCTAGAATTCTGGAGTGGGTAGCCTTTCCTTTCTCCAGGTGATCTTCTCAACCCAGGAATCAAACCCAGGTCTCCTGCATTGCAGGCAGATTCTTTGCCAGCTGAGCCACATGGGAAGCCCAAGAATACTGGAATGGGTAGCCTATCTCTTCTCCAGCATATATCCCTGACCTGTGATTTGAACCAGAGCCTTCTGCATTGCAGGCAGATTCTTTACCAACTGAACTATCAGGGAAGTCCATAATAAGTGAGCATATCTTTTTAATTCAATAATGTGAGTGAATTCAAAAAAGCTACATACTGTACAATTCCAACTATTTGACATTCTGGAAAAGGCTAAAATATGGAGATAGAGAAAAAATCAGTGGTTCCCCAAGGATAGGGAAGGGGCTGGGGAGAGATGAATAAGCAGAATATAGAGAATTTTTAGGACAATGAAAATACCCTACTTGATATCATAATGATGGATATATGTCATTATTCATTTGTCCAAATCCATAAATGTTACAAAACCAAAAGTGAACCATAATGAAATCTGTGAACTTTGGATGATAATGGTGGTGTCAGTTTAAGCTCATCAGTTGTAATAAACATACTGCTCTGGTAAGGGATGTTGATAAGTGGAGAGGCTATGCATGAGTGAGAGCAGAGAATATATAAGAAATCCCTTTATTTTACCTCAATTTTATTGTAAATTGAAAACAGTTCTAAAATATAGTCTTTAAAAATTTAGTTCTGGGCATGAGTAATATAAAATAGTCAACTTATTGTTGGATAAATGTGAGTTAAAATGATCATGAGCTCCTACTACATACCCATTGTGTGTGTGTGTGTGTGTGTGTGTGTGTGTGTGTGTGTGTGTGTGTGTGTGAGCACACTCATTTGCTTGGTTGTGTCTGACTCTTTGAGATCCTATGGGCTGTAGGCTACCAGGCTCCTCTGTCCATGGGATTTTTTCCAGGCAAGAATACTGGAGTGGGTTGCCATTTCCTTCTCCAAGGAATCTTTCCAAACCAGGAATCAAACCCGTGTCTCTTGCATCTCCTGCATTTGCAAGCAGATTCTTTAACACTGAGCCACCTGGGAAGCCTACTATCTACCAAGTAGAGACAAACATTAGAAAGTTCAGTCTACCCAACTGTTGGGAAGAATCTGGAGCAACAGGAATACTTGTGTGCTGCTGATGGTAGTAATATCTGGTGACATTAAGTCATATGATGAGTATACATACCCCATGACAGAGCAGTTTCAGCCTTAGGTGAGTTCCTAGGAAATACTTTCACATAATTTGTGAGGGAAATATGCAGAAAGGGTTGTGTCACCTAATATAGCAAGGAATCTGAGGCAATCTAGATGTCTGTTGCAGGTGGAATAGGAACTAGGATTCAGGAGTACATGGAATGGAATCTTGTGGAAGAGTACAAAGAAGTGAGCCATAGGTCAGCAGTGATACATTTTTTTAATTATTTAGCAATTAAAAAGATATTAATAGCACAGTATTGTGCCTTTAAATTAAGTAAAAATAGTTAATTCCATATATTTTACAAATATCTAGTCGAACAACTTGGTTCTTATACAGGTATGGGTCAAGAATGATGAATGAGGGTGGGGATCTGATCATAAGTCCAAAAGTAAACTAGAGAGAGATAGAGATAGATACAGAGATAAAGATATAGAGATGGGGATAATAGATAAAGACTGAACTAGCATCAGGTACCTATGAGCATAGTACACCATATATTGTAAATTATAATTAAATCAATTATCAGTACACAAAGGGGAAAACAAACAAAAACCCTCTTAGGAGTGAAGAAACCTACTTTTCTATGACTCCTCTTGTCATTTAATTTTCTTTTTTTATTTCTTTACTGACTAGACATTAGAGAGAACTATTTTAAATGGAGTTATCTAAATTATAAAACAGCAACATTGAATAACACTGGTCCTTCATCCAAAGTCCCTCCCATCTATCTACTGGGGGCACACACACACTTTTCCCCATTTATTGCTATCTGGTGTTCCTCCTCTAACTTTGTAGAAGAGGGCGGAAGTTATCACTGGTAACATAGCAAAATTGGTCAGAAAAATTTTAGCAAAATAAGACATTTTTGTCGTTTAGTTGCTAAGTCACATCTGACTCTGTGACCCCATGGACTCTAGCCTGCCAGGCTCCTTCTTTCCATGGGATTTCCCAGGGAAGAGTGCTGGCATGGGTTGTCATTTCCTTCTCCAGGGGATCTTCCAGACCCAGAGATGGAAACCAGGTCTCTTGCATTGGCAGGCAGATTATTTTACCATTGAGCCACTAGGGGTGCCCAAAATAAGACATTTAGTTCAGTTCAGTTCAGTCACTCAGTCGTGTCCGACTCTTTGCGACACCATGAATCGCAGCACGCCAGGCCTCCCTGTCTGTCACCAACTCCCGGAGTTCACTCAGACTCAAGTCCATCTAGTCCGTGATGCCATCCAGCCATCTCATCCTCTGTCGTCCCCTTCTCTTCCTGTCCCCAATCACTCCCAGCATCCCTCACTTTTCCAATGAGTCAACTCTTGGCATGAGGTGGCCAAAGTACTGGAGTTTCAGCTTTAGCATCATTCCTTCCAAAAAAATCCCAGGGCTGATCTCCTTCAGAATGGACTGGTTGGATCTCCTTGCAGTCCAAGGGACTCTCAAGGGTCTTCTCGAACACCACAGTTCAAAAGCATCAATTCTTCGGTGCTCAGCCTTCTTCACAGTCCAACTCTCACATCCATACATGACCACTGGGAAAACCATAGCCTTGACTAGATGGACCTTAGTCGGCAAAGTAAGGTCTCTGCTTTTGAATATGCTATCTAGGTCGGTCACAACTTTTCTTCCAAGGAGTAAGCGTCTTTTAATTTCATGGCTGCAGTCACCATCTACAGTGATTTTGGAGCCCCCAAAAAATAAAGTCTGACACTGTTTCCACTGTTTTGCCATCTATTTTCCATGAAGTGATGGGACCAGATGCCATGATCTTCGTTTTCTGAATGTTGAGCTTTAGACCAACTTTTTCACTCTCCTCTTTCACCTTCATCAAGAGGCTCTTTAGTTCCTCTTCACTTTCTGCCATAAGGGTGGTGTCATCTGCATACCTGAGGTGATTGATATTTCTCCCAGCAATCTTGATTCCAGTTTGTGTTTCTTCCAGTCCAGCGTTTCTCATGATGTACTCTGCATATAAGTTAAATAAGCAGGGTGACAATATACAGCCTTGACGCACCCCTTTTCCTATTTGGAACCAGGCTGTTGTTCCATGTCCAGTTCTAACTGTTGCTTCCTGGCCTGCATACAGATTTCTCAAGAGGCAGGTCAGGTGGTCTGGTATTCCCATCTCTTTCATAATTTTCCACAGTTTATTGTGATCCACACAGTCGAAGGCTTTGGCAAATAAGACATTAAACATATTTAAAAATAGAAGTGTCCAATATTATCTGAAAGACCAGAGTTGATTGTTTGGTTGGTTGTTCATTTTTGACAATGAATACCAGGCTCTATGGAAGTTTTCCACTTGCCAGAAGTGCATAGGGATAGAGTTTCAAGAGGGCAGGTTGCTGAAAAAGTTCTGAAAGTGAAGGAATTCCATCCTATTTTATGAAGTCAAAGGCACAGTGGCCAAAAAGAAATCCACGGGAATGAAATGCATTTTTGATCACTGTTACGGTGGGCTGTAAACATAGTTGTTTTATTTTTTATTGCAATCTATGCCAAAATTCCTTCATAGATGTTGTAATAATTAAAATTTGTGCTAACTTGGATATTCCTATCTGCAGAGTCATTCTTGAGGGATGAGATGAGAAGGGGAAGTTAAAACAATTAGTGAACAGTTATAAGGCTGCAATGGGCAGAGCTGAATATAAATCATTTAACTTCAAGCCTGGAGATCTTTCTAATACATTTCATCTGTGTTTCCAAAAGTGATAATATATTTTAAAACACTCTGTAAACAGTAAAATTCTTTAAAAATGGACAGAAATTGTTTGTTGATATGTCATCTATCCAAAAATTTTTCCTCAGCTCCAATTACTGCATAATGCATTCAGTTTGGTCAGTTGGTGGGTGATATATCAAATGCTAATTTATAGCTGAATGTTTTATATGAAAACACAAAACCAGTGGCAAACTGCACAAAATGTTCTGCTAAACATATAGCTTGACTTAGTTATATTTAATAAAATTCCACCATGCTTATATGACAGATATTCCCCAGCAGAAAAACTTAGGGAAATAAATTTATGGATTAGCTACACTGATCTAACTTTTGGAAGGCAGCTTTTAGCCTTTAGGCAGGAATAGGTCTAGGAAAACTCTGAAAATACTCATCAGATGCATAGCCAGTCACAATATCCTGATGCGTAGGCTGTCAAGACTACACAGTTGAATTTATATTCCATTATAATAATTCTACTAGCTGAAGTATTTTACATATTTATAATACATTCCCTCCATATAATATTTGAATTTAATATTTAAATTTAAGTGGTCTTAAATGCTTTTTTTTTATTTTAAGCAAACTAAAAAATCTTTTAAAGAATATCTAAACTAAAGCTTCAATAAACAAAAATCAATTGAACAAGCACAGTTTCCAGTGAGATAGTTTGGAATAAGAGCAGAGACTGTCCTGTCTATATTTTAGACATCATAGTTAAAAGGGCTGTGGTTCAAAGAACAGTTGCACAAGGAAGAAGAAAGAAGGAAGAGAAGAAGGCAGATAAAAGAGAGAAAACTAAAAGCAGATGCAGTTCTAAGCTACAAGCATAACCATCATATCACTGCACATTTATTGGGTTTGAGCAGGCTCTTCTGAGTTCCATACTGTGCATGACATTTAAGCATTGTACTAACATAGTAGTTGTTATTTTTATATCCTTTATACTAAAAATGAGGGAAATTTGGAGAATCTCTTCCATAGTCTCACATCCATCAAGGGGCGGAGTCCAGAGTGACTATACTGTTTGACCACAAAGCTCTTTTATGAAAACAAAATTGGCCTCAGAAAGAAAATATGAAAATTATTACAGCTCAGTGTAATTGAAGATGATTTCTTGGAGAAAATGAACCAAACTTAGAGGGAGAATGTGACAGCATTTTAGATAGCATGATTGACCATGTGGCATGTGGCACTTGACCAGCAGGGAAGCCATGTGTCAATGAGAAGATGGAACCTGGCACACTGTTTACTATGTAGTCCCAAGTGTAAGTCATTTTATTCAGAGATTTTGTTATGTCAGTGCAAGAAGTGAAATGTGACTTATTTAACATTTCTTTTAAATGTTTTCTTCCTTGAATAAACTTATTCATAGAGCAAACACTGTAGCACATCTACACACACAGCACATGCTTTAGTAGTAGGAAACCATAACATCGGTGAGAACAAAGCAAGTTTATGAATTCTAGCAAGAAATTAATGCCTGAATGCCTGCCTAAAATTCTGAGTTTGGAGTCCAGTTGTGCTTTCTTTTTTCTCAATGGAATATAATATGGATGTTAATAATGACTAGTTGAAGCTGAGCATGTATTGTGTGTGAGAGATTGTGTTTTCTAAATAGTTTATGTGGTGTCATGCACATTTAATCCTGATATCAACTGCTTGAGGTTGGAGCTTCTATTATCCTCTCTTCAAGGATGAGAAAACTATCACTTATAGATTTGTTTAGCAAGTAATAGTAAAGAGATATTGTATAATAAAGATAGACTAGCTACAAATTAAGTCTTTCCACCCAATAAATGAAAAGAGTTTAAAGACTGTTGTGAAGAATCTGCCTTTCAATCAAGGAGATTGAATGTTGTGTGTGATATTTCTTAATGTCACATATTCTTAGCACTTCACCTAACCTCTCCTCTTACAATCTGCTCCATACTGCAAAGCCTTAAGGGAGGGGATACAGAGTTTATAATATAACACTGAAATTATAGCATCACTAGTTTTTAGTGAGCTACACAGTGACATCATAGTTGATGTACAAACACATTTCTGTGAGTAGTTGTAGAGAGCTAGCATAAGGGTTAACTAGCATAAGGATAACTAGCATTGGGCTCCTTTACACTTTCATTGATCTGAGATTCACATTTTGCAGGGAGCAGAAGGAAAATAAAATGTAAAGACATCTATAGAATCACAGAAGAGAATCCCAATAAGTATTTTGTGTAACTTTCTATACCAAAAATGAGCATTGGGAAGACAGTTTGATAAATTAAACAAAGAATCAAATCTCAAGCATTCAAAAGTGATAGAATCAGTAGTACAGTAGCATGCCCCCAACTCCCACCTTTATTTTAAACTGAAAAAGTAGTTTCTACAAAAGTTTGTTTCATATACTGATTTATGGGGAATTTTGAGTTTCTCTATGGCTGTCAGTAGAACAGACTCATGGAACATTTATGAATCACATGGGTCCTGAATTGCAAACATGTGAGAACTAGATCCATATAATCATGTCTGCATCAGGCAGTTAACTCTACTAATGAAAAAAAAATAATAATAATAATAAAAGAAAGGAAGAATGAAAGCATGTAAAAGGTCTCACTTCCTCCTGCTCTTCTATCAAGTGAGTTTGCAGTGTCTTTCAAGTCATAGGCCTGAAGTTGGTGTTGCCATCCTCAGAGATGGGAGTATCTCACACAGTCCACTTGAGAGAAGCAATCCTTTTGAGGGAGAAAAATATAGAAACATGCAGAATTCCATCTTCCTAAGAAGAGCTGGTCTTAACCAACTGATATTTCCTCACTGATATCCCACCTCAGAGAGCTTGGTGCCACTGACAGCTACTTATAATGTGTGGTTAGTTGTGCAGCAAAGTGTTCTCTGCCCACAAACCCTCTGTAATGCCTAACAGTTTTGCCATTAGGCATTTATTGCATACAAAAGTTCTGTGTCTGAGATAGAATGCACTTAATATGATCAACAAGTAGCATTATACAGCCCTAGTGAAAATTAACTGCCCTCTGGAGATAATGCAGTCATAGGGCAATGGAGGGTGAGGGGCATGGTTAGGACAATGTGCTGCTAATGAGAAAATGCATAGTTTAATGAAAAGTATGTATAGGCCAATGAATTAGTTAACTCAGTCTGTGTACATAGCAAGTACAGGTTAAATCCAGACTCCATAATACTTCTGTGGCAATAACCTCTGCTGAAACTATCTAGACATGTGTGCCTACTTTTAGCCTAAATGTGTGCCTTAATTTTTGGCCATGTCTCATGGCATGTAGGATTTTGGTTCCTTGTTGCTGTTGTTATTTAGTTGCTCAGTCACGTCTGACTCTTTGAAGTCCCATGGACTGTATGGCCTGCAAGACTCCTCTGTCCATGGGATTTCCCAGGCAAGAATACTGGAATGGGTTGCCATTTCCTGCCCCAGGGGATCTTCCTGACCAGAGATCAAACTTATGCCTCCTGTAAGTCTTCTGCATTGCAAGCAGATTCTTTACCGCTGAGCCACCAGGGAAACCCTTTAAATTCATGCCCCTCTGCAGTGGAAGCACAGAGTCTCAAGTGCTGGACTGCCAGGGGAGTCCCTGCCTACACTTTAGATACCATTTCTGTTTGCTAGCAAAGGAGGTTATCAAAATGATCATTTTTTTGCTCTGGCAAGTAAGCAAGTGCTGATATAAAATAATGACTTGTTTCCTCCTTGTTAAAATACCTCTGCCAGGGCACAGGGTGAGTTTTGAGTCAGCGAGGTCCTTTGAAACAGGATGCTTATTCCTATCAGAGCCTTACCCATTCAGCATTATCCTGCAGGAAATACTAATCACAGGACAGAGCAGGCAAATGAAGGATCCACATATGAATTATTACAGAACTTTAGGGGTAATAGAGTGAGCATGGTGCCAGGGAACTTCACAGTCAGAGCAGGAAGGTTGCCCACATCACACTATGTGAACAACACAAATTACTGTTTGGTGGTGGTGGGGAAAGTGTCTAAAACTCCCCATTTCTATGTCCTTTTTTTTGTTGAATATCCTTAAGACATTTTTTAAAAGTCTGTATCTTTTCTTTTTAATCAAATCTCACACATTAGAGAGTAGACCAAAGCCTAGGAAAACAAAAGACAGTGTTCAGGATGAGACATCTGGGCACCTGTGTTGCTAAGGCAACCATTTCATAGGCAGAGGAAGGAAGAGAATGTTACTTACCAGCAAATGATTGAATCATATCTACCTCTCATAAAAACGTGTTAGCTTGAACTCTTCTAACTCAAAAGTGCCTACAGTCCTGTGGATATCTTAACAATTGTTTTGTGAATTAAGTTTTCTCTAACAAAACACAATTGATTTTAGTCTTCTTAATGTACTCATATTGGTAATGGATTCTTACAGAAGCCCCTTTCATTTTCTTTACTGTGTGTGTATGCATGCTTAGTCAGTTCAGTCATGTCCAACTCTTTGCAACGCCATGGACTATAACCCACCAGGCTCCTCTGTCAATGGAGTTTTCCAGGCAAGAAAACTGAAACAGATTGCCATTTCCTTCTCCAAGGGATCTTCTCAACCAAGGGATCGAAGCTGTGTCTCTTATGTCTCCTGCATTGGCCAGTGGGTTCTTTACCACTAACAACCGCCTGTGTTACTATATTACAGCACCATCTGTATATGCAATACATTATATATAGTGTGCATATATATATGTATATATATAATATAGTATATATATGCTATATATATTATATACTATATTACTATAATATAGCACCATCTATATTACTAGATAGATATATTTATACAAAGGCATTGATGTTCTATACAGAAACATATTTCCAACACCTGTTGAAACTGAAAGAAGATGCATGCTTTCAAAATAGTTTTACTCTTTGCACATCTTTAACCATGGTGATTAATCCCATATTCAGTACTTTCCCCAAAGTTCTGTAAATGCTAGTATAAGTTCCGTAAACTGAAATACATTGCTGTAAGATTAAGAGAATATCATTGTTAATGATGCCCCTTAGTGCACTTATAATTTCCTTCTAAGAGTTATTGGCTGAGGGACATTCCAAGCCATATGGATATATATTCTCTAGTCATTTCAGAAATTCCAATGTGAACACTGATATTCTCATATTTCCTTATTGGCTGCATGGGGAGCACAGAATGCCCTCAATTTGCCTTTTTTTATTTTTTTTTAAATCATCTTCAGAGAGGACCAATGTGGCATGCAAAATGAACTCCCTTTGAAGTCAACATTTCTTGGGAATGGTTTTGCACGACATTTAGGTTTATTTTCCATTTAGGTTGGATCATTAGGTCTTCTAAATTGTCATCATTCAAGACATTTTTATAACTTTGTGCTGGGTGGCTGCTCCTGGAAAATTCTTGGTCCCACTTTACACCTTAACATGCAAATCTCCATCCATCGTCAGGATCTCCAAGCAGTAAGAAGAATTAGCTTGTGAAAGTGGAAAAGGAAGAGGCTCCAGGGGAGGTTATCACAGACTAAGGCATTTGCACTCTGATGGAGCAAGTAGGAATATTGCAAAAACTCTTGTGATTCTGATTCCTCAGCAAAGACAGGAACTTGAAGCCAGATGATTTATTTATAACTATGGAGGGAGATATTTGATAACTATATCATAAACTTTTGAGGAATCTCATATAACTCTAAAATAAAATTTTGAAGATATTTTGACATTTCTAAACTATTTACTGTCAACTGTGATCAGTTGCCAATTTCTGTTAATTTATGACATTACAGTTCACTGCAGGTCTAGATGACAGTCATTGCAAAATAGACTTTACATCTGTTGTCATATTTTAGTAATTTATCGCAGGTCCCTGAATAGTATCCTTATTTTAGAGATGAGATCTGAGTCTTGAAAAAAGTTGATGATTCTTCTTGAGGTCATAATGTCAGGAAGCTGAGGATCAGGGAAATCACTGGAGCTCCGTCTGTCTCTCTAAAGCCTGAGCTTATCCTTTTTTGCCACACTGCTTTGAATTCTAATATTTTCACTATCTCATTCTTTTCATCTCCTCTGATTCCTTCAAGCTTTTGTCTCTCATTTCTGTAAAATTATCATGTTTTTTGCAAGACCTTTCTATATCCAGTGACTCCGATTCCAAAGCTATATGTTCACAATTGTCTATACAATTTCTCTGATGCAGAGTTCAGCTTTATTAGCCATTTCCCTGGTCAGAAATGTTTGAGTGATTAGTTCATTGATGTTTGATGAATAAAATGTGAAATATTTATCCTGACATTAAAGACCAATTCTGGAGTTAATTCGAAATACTATCTTACATAGCTGTCTTTCACCCTTACATTTCATTCAAATAGAAAGGCAGGTCTGATGTATAAGCCACGCATCTCATGCACATTCTGATGTCACATCTTTTTCTTTCTTCCTAAATCTATTTAATGGCAAGCTAATCTCATTTATAATGCCTCCTGTCTCATCTCACTGTAATTGAAGGTTCTCTATTCTCTCTGAATTCTCATAAAATTTGTTCTACTTCTCAATTATGAGCTTTATTATTTTTTACTTTACAACACTGTGTACATACATGGCCTACTTTATTAAGCAAAGAGATTTTTAAATAACTGAGTGATAATTTTGACTCTCTTGTCTACACTTACATGTTTCAATCTGGCCCATCCCGCCACCTGAGTTACCTACCCCCCACCCCATCTCCAAATTAACACACTTGATTTTGCTTACCTTATTGAGTTCTACCAGTTCTGAGTGAGGCTTTGGACCTCCAGTGTACTCTAGAGTGACCAACGATCCCTGCTTGCCTGGGAAAGCCCAAGTTTTCCTCGGGCCAACTTCTATCTGATTAGTGACCTATATCTTACTTTTCTAGACTCTTCCTGGTATTCTTTTCTCCAAGATCTGCCAATATAACCTGGCCAATTTTTCTCTTCCAAAATATTCCCCTTGCATCTTTTTTTTTTTTTTTTTTTTATTCACAGGTTTGCACTTTTACATTTTGTGTGTTGTATCAAGGGGATTATTATGGAAGAGAAAAATTGACTAGCCTATCTTGGTAGAACTAGGAGAATGACTGTTTTCAATGATGTCTAATCAAGATGTTTCTAGTTTTACACAGATCATGAAGATTTTTCAACTCTGGGCATAGTGATTGCTAGTCTAATTCTGATTTCCAAAGTTCAGAATTCCAAATCTAATTTTTTTTTTTTTAATCTTGAGAAAAGCTGTCATAATTGAGAAAATTCAAAGAACAACCCTTGAGTGTAGGATCATCCAAGATGAACGGGTCATTGTGGAGGGTTCTGACAAAAACATGGTCCACTGGAAAAGGGAATGGCAAACCACAGTATTATTGCCTTGAGAACCCCATGAACAATAGGAAAAAGCAAAAAGATATGACACTGAAAGATGAATTCCCCAGGTCAGTAGGTGCCCAATATGCTACTGGAGATCAGTGGAGAAATAACTCTGGAAAGAATGAAGAAACAGAACCAAAGCAAAAACACCACTGAGTTGTGGATGTGACTGGTGATGGAAGTAAAAGCTGATGCTGTAAACAGCAATACTGAATAGGAACCTGGAATGTTAGGTCTGAAAATCAAGGTAAATTAGAAGTGATCAATCAGAAGATGGCAAGAGTAAACATCAACTTTTTAGGAATCAGTGAACTAAAATGGACTGGAATGGATCAATTTCATTCAGATGACCATTATATCTACTACTATGGGGCAAGAATCCCTTAGAAGAAATGGAGTAGCCCTCATAATCAACAAAAGAGTCTGAAATGCAGTACTTGGGAGCAATCTCAAATATGACAGAAAGATCTCTGTTCGTTTCCAAAGCAAACCATTCAGTATCACAATAATCCAAGTCTATGCCCCAACCAGTAATGGTGAAGAAGCTGATGTTGACAGTTCTATGAAGATCTACAAGACCCTCTAGAACTAACACCAAAAAAAGATGCCCTTTTGATCATAGGGAACTGGAATGCAAAAGTGGGAAATCAAGAGATACCTGGAGTAACAGGCAAATTTGATGTTGGACTGCAAAATGAAAGAAGGCAAAGGCTTACACAGTTTCCCAAAGAGAGTGCTCTGATCATAGCAAATACCCTCTTCAAACAACACAAGAGAAGACTCTACACATGGACATCACCAGATGGTCAGTACTGAAATCAGACTGATCATATTCTTTTCAGTCGCAGATAGAGAAGCTCCATACAGTCAGCAAAATCAAGACTGGGAGCTGACTGTGGCTCAGATCATGAACTCCTTATTGCCAAATTCAGACTTAAATTGAAGAAAGTAAGGGAAACACTAGACCATTCAGTTATGACGTAAATCAAATCCCTTAAAATTATACAGTGGAAGTGACAAATAGCTTCAAGGGATTAGATCTGATAGAGTGCCTGAAGAACTGTGGACAGAGGTTCATGACATTGTACAGAACACAGTGATCAAGAACATCCTCAAGAAGATATACAAAAAGGCAAAATCTTTGTCTTAGGAAGCCTTACAAAAAGCTGAGGAAAGAAGAGAAGCTAACGGCAAAGGAGAAAAGGAAACATACCCATTTGAATGCAGAGTTCCAAAGAACAGCAAGGAGAGATAAGAAAGCCTTCCTCAGTGATCAATGCAAAGAAATGGAGGAAAACCATAGAATGGGAAAAACTAGAGATCTCTTCAAGAAAATTATAGATACCAAAGGAACATGTCATGGAAAGATGGGCACAATACTGCAGCCATGAAATTAAAAGACACTTACTCCTTGGAAGGAAAGCTATGACCAACCTAGGCAGCATATTAAAAAGCAGAGAAATTACTTTACCAACAAAGGTCCATCTCATCAAGGCTATGGTTTTTCTAGTAGTCATGTATGGATGTGAGAATTGGATTATAAAGAAAGTTGAGCATCGAAGAATTAATGTTTTTGAACTGTAGTGTTGGAGAAGACTCTTGAGAGTCTCTTGGACTGCAAGGAGCTCCAGCCAGTCTATCCTAAAGGAGATTAGTCCTGAGTGTTTATTGGAAGGGCTGCTTTTCATAGGAAAAGCAAGAGAGTTCCAAAAAAACATCTATTTCTGCTTTAGTGATTACACCTTTGTAATTACACAAAGTTAATACACAAATTACACAGAGAGACACAAAGTAGAAAAAAATCAGATATTTCAGTGCTTAGTGCATTACAAAGTGATTACACAAAGCCTTTGACTCTGTAGCTCACAACAAACTGTGGAAAATTCTTCAAGAGATTGGAATTCCGGACAACCTTACCTGCCTCTTGAGAAATCTGTGTGCAGGTGAAGAAGCAATAGTTAGAACCAGACATGAAATAACAGACTGACTCCAAATTGGGAAAGGAGTACATCAAGGCTGTATGTTGTCACCCTGCTTATTTAATTTATATGCAGAATGCAACATGTGAAATGCCTGGCTGGACGAAGCACAAGCTGGAATCAAGATTTCTGGGAGAAATATCAATAATCTCAGATATACAGAAGACACCACCCTATGGCAGAAAAGTGAAGAACTAAAGAGCCTCTTGATAAAAGTGAAAGAGGAGAGTGGAAAAGCTGGCTTAAAACTCAACACTCAAAAAACTAGGATCATGTCATCCATTTCCATCACTTCATGGAAACGGTGACAGACATTATTTTTGTGTTCAAAATCACTGCATATGGTGACTGCAGCCATGAAATTAGAAGATGCTTGCTCCTTGTAAGGGGAAGGCAATGGCAACCCACTCCAGTGTTGTTGCCTGGAAAATTCCAGGGGTGGGGGAGCCTGGTGGGCTGCTGTCTATGGGATCGCACAGAGTTGGACACGACTGAAGCGACTTAGCAGCAGCAGTAGCAGCAGCTCCTTGTAAGAAAAGTTATGACAAACCTAGACAGCACATTAAAAAGCAGGGACATTACTTTGCCAACAAAGGTCCATCTACTCAGAGTTATGACTTTTCCACAAGTCATGTATGGATGTGAAATTTGGAGTATAAAGAAAGCTGATCGCCAAAGAATTGATGCTTTTGAACTGTGGTGTTGGAGAAGACTTTGAGAGTCCCTTTCACTGCAAGGAGATCAAACCAGCTAATCCTAAAGGAAATTAGTGAGGAATATTCATTGGAAGGACTGATGCTGAAGCTGAAATGTCAATTCTTTGACCATCTGATGCAAACAACTGACTTTGGAAAAGACCTTGATACTGGGAGAGATTGAAGGCAGTAGGAGAAGGGGACGAAAGAGAATGAAATGGTTGGATGGCATCACTGGCTCAATGGACATGAGTTTGAGCAAGCTGCAGAAGTTGGTGATGGACAGGGAAGCCTGGTGTGCTGCAGTCCATGGGGTTGCAAAGAGTCAGACAAGAATGAGCTACTGAAGTGAAAGAACAAACTTTTGGTGGGTTGGCCAATGTTTGTGAATTTCAGACTCTACACCTGGGAAATGTTATGAATTATAATTTCCTCTTGGCTTCTTTGAGAGAATTAAACAAGGTAGAAAAAAATGAGATATTTCAGTGCTTAGTGCATTATGAATGTTCAGTTCAGTTCAGTTCAGTTACTCAGTCTTTTCCAACTCTTTGTGACCCCCTGGACTGTAGCACCCCAGGCCTCCCTGTCCATCATCAACTCCCGAAATTTACTCAGGCTCATGTCCATTGAGGCAGCGATGCCATTCAACCATCTCATCCTTTACTGCCCCCTTTTCTTCCTGCCTTCAATCTTTCCCAGCATCAGGGTCTTTTCGAATGAGTCTGTTCTTTGCATCAGGTGGCCAAAGTATTGGAGTTTCAGCTTCAGCATCAGTCCTTCCAATGAATATTCAGGACTGATTTCTTTTAGGATGGACTGGTTGGATCTCCTTGCTGTCCAAGGAACTTTCAAGTGAATCATAATTTGTTGTGAAAAGTGTCATTAACAAAAAGAAGAGATGCCTAGTTTTTAAGTGACACTAACTTCATGCTGTGCACCTTTCGGGGGCCTTCAGTCTTAGAGGGCAGACATGAGGTAATCACACAAGACAGAAAGAAAGGAGGAACACTCAGAAGATTTTCATTTCCTTGGTTAGTGTAAACTAACCCCCTTCCCATTCTGCTGGTGATTCTTTGCACTTCAATCCTTGTTGCTAATTTGATAAAATATACTGTTCAGCCTGAAATGTATTATATAGTGACATGAAGCTAAATATCTGAATCCACACCTAAAAACAAAATTTCCCAGGTCAAATAATAGGATGAGGCAAGTGAGGTACACAACTTAAAAGTTCCAAAAGAATTGTTGTTGAGATTATACAATATCTTTAAAAACCAAAATGATTGCAAAACTGATGATGAGCAATAAGTAAAATTTTAAAATGGAGATATGATACTTATTATTGATTTTTCCTTTTGCCCTAGGCTCCAGTATGTCTTATACCATTGATCTCCTAGTAAAACACAGAGAAACTATAAAAGAAGCTAGACTACTGAAAATACATTTTAGAAGTTTTTATATTAACTACATGGATGAAAAGTATTCCTATGGTGTATTCAGCTTAGAATTTTATATATTTGCTTTCTACAAGCAAAGTGAAGAGAACTATTTTAAGTAGACCTGTGTTGATTATTGCTCCTGAAGCAGGTGATAACAAGCCCTCTGCATTCAGGGGAAATAGAGATGGTTCTCATGTTTGTTAGGAACACAGAGCTCCACATATATGACCTTATTTAATCTCCTTACAATTTGTCACTATTTTAGACATCAGGAAACTGAAGTTCATGGAGGCAAAGCAGCTTTCCCAAATGGGAAGTGTCTTGATTTATCAAGATTTCTCTCACATCTAACCAAGTGACATCTCTGTGTTGTTGAGTGCTGTGCTCAATTACTCAGTCGTGTTAGACTCTTGTGACCCCATGGACTGCAGTCTGCTAGGCTTCTCTGTCCGGGGGATATCCCAGGCAAGAATACTGGAACAGGTTGCCATCTCCTACTCCAGGGGATCTTCCCAACCCAGGAATTGAACCCGTGATTCTTGCGCCTCCTGCACTGTCAATAGTATTCTATACCACTGCACCACCTTTATTTAGATTTTTTCATGTCTTCAAATAGTCAAATTGAAGATGTCTAATTATACCACCAGTCTGATCTTACACATTCATTCATGCTTTCTCTCTCTCTCCCTCTCATTCACTCTGACTGGCTTATAGGGCTTGACAAATGTTTCTCCCAGTACATTTTCTACACCATCTCCTGTTTTACAATTTGATTCTTCTCAATACTCCAGTAAGCATATGCTTTAAAATTCTGGAGCATATATCCTAACTGACCTGTAATAATTTCATAAATATTCTTTGTATTTGTTGTTAAATATCCTCCATATATCTTAATTTTTAAACAAGAACTCGGTCTCATACTAATTCAGTAATGTTCTTCCCTATATACCAGTAGAGTGCTATAGAAAGCATTCTGTAAGTTTGGCTTGGGGAATAAATGATTTAATGAATTTTTCCTTTAGTATTTGTATGATTGTGCTATGATAGCTTATTTGAATATAAAAAAGATTAAATTTGTCTTATCAAAGAACTCTATATAGATGATAAGACTGTTTTAATATCTTCTAGACAGTGGGGCTGACTGAGTGTCTTTATTTTGCCAAATGAAGATTTACTTTTTCACCGGTGAACCTCACTATGGCCTTGAATTGTCAGCAGTCTTGCCAAGTGACTTCAACTAGCTAAAAGGATCTGCCCTTGGCCTTCTGCCACAGTGCACTGCAATGATGACATAATCGCTTCCAGAGAAATGACTTAACATGTGAAGTGAATGAAAGATCTCAGAGTCCTAGGATGTCATTTTTCAAATTACATTCTTAGTGCTATAGTTATTCCCTATAAAAGTCTGAAAGGGTTGAGTTGTTTCTGGTGAATTACAGGTCATTGCCTTAGGAAAATTTACTCAACAGTGATAACATTGAAATGGAGAGAGTGGACAAGCTGGAAAATAAATGATGGAGAATAAATGGCAGTGGTGGAAACCTTGGTCTATCATTTGTAGAAGAGATTCAGGAAAAAGAAAAATCTGTTATTACAGAAAAAAAGACATAACAAAGAACCATGTACTTCTCATAGATTTTCACATCTTTTTCTCTGGCCTCTAAAGGTTATCTGCAGTAAAAAAAAAAAAAAAAAAAAAAAAAAAAAAAAAAAATTAACAATATTTTCAAAAGGAGTGAATGCATTTCTCCATAAGTTCTAAAGTTTTTGTTGTATTTAGTTCCATTTGACTTATGATTTTTTGTTAATTTCCTTCACATAACCACAAAATCCCAGTCTCTCACTGATGGATTTGATGTTTTAAAGTGTGTGGGCAGTCTGATACAATTTCCCATTCTTCCTTATTATTCCTATGAAGACCTGAGATCAAAATATAGTATAGACCAGGATAAAAAACAAACAAACAACAACAAAAAAATCTCCTTTGCTGTATAACTCAGGGAACTCATACCAGGGCTCTGTGACAACCTAGAGGAGTGGGATAGGGAAGGAAGTGGGAGGGAGGTTCAAGAGGCAGGGGGCATATGTGTATTTAATGGCTGATACATGTTGATGTATAAGAGAAACTAACACAGTATTGTAAAGCAATTATCCCTCAATCAAAAGTAAATACATAAATAAAGAAACAAGCAAACATCAAAGAATATATATATCCTTGCCATGATGTTGGAAGAAAAAATTGTGATAAACTTTTACGCTTCTGAGGATGGCTCTGATAGGGTGAAAGGGGAAGTAAAAAGTCTAAAATAAAATGAAGAGGCTTATTCAGCAGTTGATAGCTGGAGCTGAGAGAGTAAACAGTCATACTGGTGGGTTTAACTGTGAATTTCAGGGCCAAGCCAAGTCAGCTGAGATGAAAACCTCTGATCTGGGAACAACTTTAGGGGCTTGGAAGACAGTTTGAGGGCATTGGTGGACTCCAGGTCTAAATGGTAGTGAAGGATACTCAAAAACAAAACGATGCTGGGGGAAAAAAAAAAAATCACTTATCTATCATGTATTCTTTGAGTAAACATTTATTGAACACTTATGGACGAGGCTGTATTCTTAGCTTGAGGAATAAGTTGGATAAGGAGCTGATTTCTAAGTTCTGTGCAGTAGGGGTCTGAGGCTGTATTTCATTCTCTGTGGAGACTGATGGCTACAGAGGGGTACACGGAGCATCTAGGTAGCAGTCTTGAATTAACTAGTGGAAAAGGCAGAGGTGAAAAAGTGAACAGGGATTAGGCAGTACAAGTAGGGCAGGGAATAGCTCTATAGATATTCTAGCAATTATTGTGGTGAATTTACCTTAAATATTCCTGTGATCTCTGCTCATACTTTTCTAAAATAGGACACTTTGAATAAAAGTTTATAATGCACAAAGACAAATGTTATTTTACTTTCTAGATATTTCATATCCAAAACTGTATGTTCATGTGTTTTTGTATGTTAACATATCCCCAGTAGTCACTTTTCTCTCATTATCAATAAGAATTAAATCTTGCTTTGTGTGGACTCTGTATATTGAACTCAAATTTTTTCTGTTTTCTTAATATTTTGGTATTGCAAAAACAGGCTATTTTTTACCTGTTCTTTCTATATTCTGTAGGATATATGTGAACTAGTTTTGTAACTGTTTTGTTATCCTTAGACATTTCTGATATGATATGAAATATTTAATACTACTACAAACAGAAAATTGAGCACCAACTCCTAAAATTCTATGATGTGGATTTGAAATACATATATCAACGTCAAGCATGCACAGTCAAGGAATCACTTGTGATGGTAGACACACCATGACTATCAGAAGATTATGAATCTGAAGCTTTAAGAATAATTTCATTTATTTTTACATTTTAGCATGAATGTCTTAAGTTACATGTAAACAAATCAGCTATTATATAACCTGCCCAAGTTTTGAAAAATTATTAACCTGAATTAGTGATTGAATAGTAAATTTATTTTGTGTTTAAAAATGTATAAATATATTTAGGTGTAAAAATAATAAAATTATACTAAATTGCCCCTTCTTTAAGTTTTATAATAGCATAGATATAATATGAAGATAAACTATTTTAGCTCCAAAATAATGAAAAAAAACATTGCATCTAATGAAGTCCTTTGAAAAGCAAAGTTGGAAGGCATATTTATTGCCCAAAACACAACTAACAATTAATTTTTAAAATTATTTACTGGATTGAAAAACCCATTTTAAAAACACTTTTATCTGTTTATTTATTTTGGCCACACTTTGCATCTTGTAGGATATTAGCTCCCAGACCAGGGATAAAACCAGTGCCCTCAATAGTGGAAGTATGGAGTCTTAATCACTGGACTACGAAGGAAGTCCCAACAATTAATTTTTAAGTCAGTGCCCTAATGCCCCACTAATCATGACAAATAACCTTCTTTATAATCTCCATTTACTATTGTTTGATAAACTAAATTCAGTCATTTATTCTTTCTTATTTTTCACTTTCCTTTTTCCATCTACCAGCACCTTCTGGAGATATTATGCTGGAGACATAGTAGAAATAATGTTTCCTATACTAAATAAGTTTAGGCAACAAACAAGCGGGAAGATTGGGGAAAGGAGATGATTCTGTGAGTCACTGTAATGTCACAACAGTGTGATCACCTGAGCCTTTTCTAGCTGTAATACAAGTACCATATCTTTCCATCAGCACCTCCCAACTTCTCCACCCTCCTCCCACACTAACTCCAGACCTTAAAGGACACAAAGAGTAACTGCCAGATATGTTTCTATTCTTTAACACAGTTCCTCTACCCCTGGGAGCAAAATTATACCCTGCTATTTAAAATGTGGAAAATTCTGAAAGAGATGGGCATACCAGACCACCTAACTTGCCTCTTGAGAAACCTAAATGCAAGTCAGGAAGCAACAGTTAGAACTGGACATGGAACAACAGACTGGTTCCAAATAGGAAAAGGAGTTCATCAAGGCTGTATATTGTCATACTGCTTATTTAACTTATATGCAGACTACATCATGAGAAATGCTAGGCTGGAAGAAGCACAAGCTGGAATCAAGATTGCTGGGAGAAATATCAATAACCTCAGATATGCAGATGACACCACCCTTAGGGCAGAAAGTGAAGATGAACTAAAAAGCTTCTTGATGAAAATGAAAGAGGAGAGTGAAAAGGTTGGCTTAAAGCTCAACATTCAGAAAACGAAGATCATGACATCTGCTCCCATCATTTCATGGGAAATAGATGGGGAAACAGTGGAAACAGTGTCAGACTTTATTTTGGGGGGCTCCAAAATCACTGCAGATGGTGACTGCAGCCATGAAAATAAAAGATGCTCACTCCTTGGAAGGAAAGTTATGACCAACCTAGATACTCAAAAGCAGAGACATTACTTGACAAAGGTCCATCTAGTCAAAGCTATGATTTTTCCAGTAGTCATGTATGGATGTGAGAGTTGAACTGTGAAGAAAGCTGAGTGCCAAAGGATTGATGCTTTTGAACTGTGGTGTTTGAGAAGACTCTTGAGAGTCCCTTGGACTGCAAGGAGATCCAACCAATCCATCATAAAGGAGACCAGTCCTGAGTGTTTTTGGAAGGAATGATGCTAAAGCTAAAACTCCAATACTTTGTCCACCTCATGTGAAGAGTTGACTCATTGGAAAAGACTCTGATGCTGGGAGGGATTGGGGGGCTGGATGGCATCACTGACTCAATGGACGTGAGTTTGAGTGAACTCCGGGAGTTGGTGATAGACAGGGAGGCCTGGCGTGCTATGATTCATGGGGTCGCAAAGAGTCGGACATGACTGAGCGACTGAAATGAACTGAACTGAACTGAATTAGACTAAAGATCATTAAAAAAAAAAGATCATACAATAAGGTAATAATTGCCTTTTATGTGGTCTCTATAAAATGATTAGTCAAAAAAACAGAAAATATACTTCTTTATCTTCTCTATTTCTCCATCAGTGGAATCTCGTTACATAATTTGGGGCACAATTTACCATATCCTAAGACCTGTACATGAATTCTAAACTTTTTTAAAAATTCAGACCTTTTAGTGCCACCCATCCACATTGTCAAGACCAATGACATGCCTGTGAACTAGGCTATATCTGTTGTCTCTACCTACTTTTCTTTTTCTACCACTCACTTTCAGGGATCCATTCATATAGCTCAGTGTTCTTTACTGCATAACACTGCTCAAATCTGTCTCCCTGAATCAGGACATGTGATGCCCAACTTCATTATTTAACTTAGGTCCAGAATTAGCCTCTTCTATTAGCAATTCCACCTGACCTCCCTTTCACCTAAGTACACTCAGTTCTGCCTTTCTGTTCAATGTGTAGTCTGCTTCTCAGCATCTTTGACATCAACTGGAAGGTTCTTAGGAATTCACTGGCAAGAATCTATATTTTATGGAGACTATTCAGGAACCATTTGCTCTTGAAAGTTTGAGAAGCATTGGTTCTGGGGGGTTAATTGTAGATATTAATTTTAGAAGTAACCTCTCAGGCTGAATTGGCTGTTCAAATGCTAACAAAAAGACATAAAAACAATGTGAATATGAGAAGAAATTCAGATATAAAACCAGCCAGGAGTAAAGGTGAGTGAGAAATATGTTTTATAAATGTTTTATATAAAATGGTACAGAAGACATTTGTTTTGTTGATTATTGTCAACCAGGAAAGTGGACTCTAGGTCTGTTTGATCTTCCAAATTTCAGGAGAGGATGATGATTATTATGTAGAATCTTCAGTTATGTGCATACTGGAAACTAGTTACATTTTTTAAATACTGGAGAAGGAAATGACAACCCACGCCAGTACTCTTTCCTGGAAAATCCCATGGATAAAGAAGCCTGGTAGGCTACAGTCCATGGGGTCGCTGAGAGTCAGACACAACTGAGTGACTTCACTTTCACTTTTCACTTTCACTTTTGGAAAAGGAAATGGCAACCCACTCCAGTATTCTTGCCTGGAGAATCCCAGGGACAGAGGAGCCTGGTGGGCTGCCGTCTATGGGGTCACACAGCGTTGGACATGACTGAAGCGACTTAGCAGCAGTGGCAGAGAGCCTAACACCCATCTGCCTGCTGCAAATGGACCATTGACCACTAGTATTTAATCACTGTTGTAAGGACTATTTTCACATTAAAAATGGACATTTAAAAATGTCTCAGATCTGAGTGGATATTTTAATTAATACTTTGGATAATTTTAGAAAATCTCTTAAGAAATCAAGATCATAAATATAACTGTTGGAAAACAAACAAAAAAAGCTACAAAGCTAAACTACAGAGTGTCTTTATGACTTCACTTAGCAAAAACAACCAGGGGTGGCTTCCTTGAGAAATTAAAGGAATAGCTAAGTTCTGATGGATGAGAAAAATGTTTAAGCAATGGGTAGTAGAAGTAGATAAGGAGATGTGGAGAATTTCCAGGGGAGTGAATGATGGCCTGAGACAGGAAGAAGTTGGTATATATGAGGAAGAGAAGAAAGGCCTGAGGCCTGGAGCATGACTCATGATAATGGTACAAAATGGTTAAATCATGGAATTCACCTTGTATTCTTAGCATTTGCCTCCTTATCTTATATTAAATAAATGAGAGGGGGAATTTATGAATTGTAATGTGATTCATTGAAGCTTAACTTCTCAAACATAACTTAATGACTATATTCTATTGGCCAGCAAATATCTCCCTGTCACATATGAGAACATTAAATGAATTATGAATTTTCATCTAAAAAATTGGGCTTCCCATGTGGCAATGGTGGTAAAGAATCTGCCTTCCAATGCAGGAGACATAAGAGATGCAGGTTCAGTCACTGGGTTAGGAAGATCCCTGGAGGAGGGCATGGCAACCCACTCCAGTATTCTTGCCTGGATAATCCCATGGACAGAGGAACCTGGTGGGCTACAGTCCATGGGGTTACAAAGAGTAGGACATGACTATGGAAAAATTATAGTCTTCTCCAACAGTCTAATTCTAAATGCAGCCCTGTTTTGAAGAAAATGAAAAGCATTTGTTTCCTTGAAATCCTCAGCCAGCTTTTCATCTGCATGGATATTCTAACTAGAAACTGGTTATTGCTGAATAGGAGCATGTCACCAGAGGTTCAAGTCAAAGGGATTAGCAAATCAAGATTGCTGGGAGAAATATCAATAACCTCAGATATGCAGATGACACCACCCTTATGGCAGAAAGTGAAGAGGAACTAAAGAGCCTCTTGATGAAAGTGAAAGAGGAGAGTGAAAGAGTTGGCTTAATGCTCAACATTCAGAAAACAAAGATCATGGCATCCAGTCCCATCACTTCATGGGAAATAGATAGGGAAACAGTGGAAACAGTGTCAGACTTTATTATTTTGGGCTCTAAAATCACTGCAGATGGTGACTGCAGTCATGAAATTAAAAGACGCTTACTCCTTGGAAGAAAAGTTATGACCAACCTAGATAGCATATTCAAAACCAGAGACATTACTTTGCCGACTAAGGTCCATCTAGTCAAGGCTATGGTTTTTCCAGTGGTCATGTATGGATGTGAGAGTTGGACTGTGAAGAAGGCTGAGCGCCGAAGAATTGATGCTTTTGAACTGTGGTGTTGGAGAAGACTCTTGAGAGTCCCTTGGACTGCAAGGAGATCCAACCAGTCCATTCTGAAGGAGATCAACCCTGGGATTTCTTTGGAAGGAATGATGCCCAAGCTGAAACTCCAGTACTTTGGCCACCTTATGCGAAGAGTTGACTCATTGAAAAAGACTCTGATGCTGGGAGGGATTGGGAGCAGGAAGAGAAGGGGACAACAGAGGATGAGATGGCTGGATGGCATCACGGACTTGATGGACGTGAATCTGAGTGAACTCCGGGAGATGGTGATGGACAGGGAGGCCTGCCGTGCTGCCATTCATGGGGTCGCAAAAAGTCGGACACGACTGAGTGACTGAATTGAATTGAACTGAACTGAACTAAAGTTTCTTCTGATAGATATCCCTTTCTTGCCTTATCTTGCCAGAATCTTAACCACTGAATAGTGTATTAGTTACCGGCTGAACCACAAGGGAAGCCCAGTAATACTGGAGTGCATAGCCTATCCCTTCTCCAGAAGATCTTCCCAACTTAGGAATTGAACCTGGGTCTCCTGCATTGCAAGTGGATTCTTTACCAACTGAGCTATCAGGGAAGGTTGGAGTTCCTTCACCAGTAAAATAAGCAAACCTTCATAGTTTTATTGTGTTTATTATGTAAAACAATGTGTTTACAGTCGCTAGTAAAAGGTAGTGGGCTTCCCTCGTGGCTCATACGGTAAAGAATCTGCCTGCAATGTAGAAAACACAGGTTGTTTGATATCTGGGTCAGGAAAATTCCCTGGAGAAGGGAATTTCTATCCACTCCAGTGTTCTTTTCTGGAGAATCCCATGGACAGGGGAGCCTAGTGGACTACAGTCTATGAGGTCATAAAGAGTTAGACATGACTGAGCAGACTAACAGTATATAAAAATATCAATAGATATGAATTATTCTCCTTAGAAAAATTGAAGTCAAATATATTTCAATTATTGTTTTAAAAAATCTAATATATGATTTGATGATCTGAACTGCAGTATATAATATCCACTTCTTTATTAAATTTCTGAAAAGGAAATGTATCTTCTTAGAACCTGGTTACTAAACATGTAGTCCTGTGATTTTCCCTTGGGAAATTATTGGCTATTCATTTATACAGATTCTGAATGTGCACTTTACCAAGATTTCCAGGCAACTTGATATTCACATTAAAGTTTGATACATACTAATCCAAAGGGTTGTATTGCTGTCCTCCAGTTTACCTTCTTAAAAGTCAGCTCTGAAGCAGAAATGAGGTATGTAGGCATTCAGAACTAGAAATGTTGTGATCAGAGCTCTGGTGGATCTCATTTCCTAATGCCTCTTCATGATGTCAGTTAAGAATGATTGCTCTCCTGGATTATTTTCAAACCAGTTGGTATTTACCTCTGTGTGACTCTCAAAGTTCTATATTGGTACTAATGTTACTTCTCTCAACTCCTTTGGAAGCTTTGCTGCTTTGCCAGCACTTTATTGGATACTCTGCACACTTCTATCCCTAGCCCACCTTCCTATTGTTTATCCTTTCTGATTCATTTCAACTTTCGTCCTCCATACAGTTCTGGGACCTCTTAATTTTTTTTCCAAAAAAAAAAAAAAATTCAAGAGATCTTTGAAGTGTATGTTGGGGGGAGAGTGGATGAGATAAAAGAAAAAAGAAGAGCCAAAAAATGATTGCTTAAAGTATGAAAGAAGATCAAAACAGGATTTTGAAGAATTTGAATTCATGATATGTGGTATGACAAGAGACCTAGTGAAATAAAATGATAAAAATTATATGAGGGATATTATCTTCTATCAATATTCTCAATATATATTTAATTGTATATGTAACTACATAGAAATTATACATTTTGAAGAAAATTTGAGGATGTTTGTGAATGTCATCCAAATGGCCCCCTTTTCTTACTCTTTTCATGAGTTATGGAATAATCTTATTTTTCAAGTAATCAAACTAATTCCTCTGTGTGTTATTCTAGAGCGAAATATATTTGTTCAGATAAATGCATGCACACTATTATAATTGAAATAAATGTATCCTTACAATCATTCTCCATCCTTTTTGCAGTTACTTTTATTTCCATATAGAATTCTGTCTCATGATTGTTTAAAGAGCAATCATCTGCAGTGTAGTCTCTTTAGGGAATGAATTCTTATATCCTGAAGTGTGCTGAAAGGTACAGATTGATTACAACCTCTATTTACCTCTTGGATCAGTAGGTGATATATGGCTCTCCTTTGGCCTCCACAAGGCTTCAGTGCAGGTTGATGCATATTTACCCTGGAAGGCACTGCTGAGCCAAAAATTATTTACAGTTGTTGGAAAGTTAGGTGTTGCATTTCAAGGAAGAAAAAGATCTTTTAAAAACTTCAGAATATATATTCATCATGTTTGCATCAGTAATTTTCTCTTTTGCCTTCACACTCTTTCTGGAAAGTCTGTCCTGGAAAGCTGAGTATGCACATGCAGCTCAGTCATGCCCGACTCTTCGTGATCCCATGGACTGTAGATCATCGGGATCCTCTGTCCATGGGGTTTCCCAGGCAAGAATACTGAAATAGGTTGCCATTTCCTTCTCCAGGGGGTCTCCATAACCCAGGGATCAAACCTGTGTCTCCTATGTCTCCTGCATTGGCAGGTAGATTCTTTACCACTTGAGGCATCAGAAAAGTCGAGAGCTAAAGTGTATACTTCAGTGTACAACTCTCTTGCTTAAGAAACATTGAATTATAACCCATTACCTGCTACTGAAGGCTGTATGTCTGTTACTGCCCCATTGACTTTGCTCTTATACTTTTGTAAACTATGTCTGACTGTATCACTTCTATATTCCACCTCCATATTTAAAATGGGAAATGAAAAAAATAAATGAAGTTTATACAAAGAAGGTAATGATCAGACTTGGAAATTACCAAAAGAACATTATCCTACACTGGCTTGAACTCTCTTGACATTCATTCTCATGACTTTTGGAAGCATCAATGGCAAAATTTGTTAGAAATGAGGAAGGATGCAAATAAAGTGTTTTTAAAATTTATGTTTAATGAAGTTCACCCTAAGAGACACTCCAAACACACTTTTTTTTTTTTTTTTGAATTACGCTATTACTTCTGTCAAAGTTTCAAACGTGATAAACAGTCACAGGGTGATAATCCCACTTGTTTGATACATAATTTATTCAATAAATGAAGCCAATAATTGCATGGATTCACATCTGGTGTACTAAATGTCAGAGCAGGAAAAGTGGCCAGAGACACCACTGGCCAATGAGCAACTGTTCATTTTATTTTTCTGATCCCAGTCCATATTTACCCAAAGCTTTGAAAGGAACTGATAATAACTTTTTCTCAATATCACTAATTCTTTTACTCACCTGTATTTCTTATTTGTTCATTCTTTTTAAAAGCTTCCACTTTGAAAGGCTGTATGTATTGGGTTCAGTTCAGTCACTCATTCATGTCTGACTCTTTGTGACCCCCATGAATCACATCATGCCAGGCCTCTCTGTCCATCACCAACTCCTGGAGTTCACTCAAACTCATGTCCATCGAGTCGATGATGCCACCCAGACATCTGATCCTCTGTCATCTCCTTTTCCTCCTGCCCACAATCCCTGCCAGCATCAGTCTTTTCCAATGAGTCAACTCTTCGCATCAGGTGGCGAAAAAACTGGAGTTTCAGCTTTAGCATCATACCTTCCAAAGAACACCCAGGGCTGGTCTCCTTTAGAATGGACCGGTTGGATGTCCTTGCAGTCCAAGGGACTCTCAAGAATCTTCTCCAACACCACAGTTCAAAAGCATCAATTCTTAGATGCTCAGCTTTCTTCACAGTCCAACTCTCACATCCATACATGACCACTGGAAAAACCATAGCCTTGACTAGATGGAACTTTGTTGGCAAAGTAATGTCTCTGCTTTCAATATGCTATCTAGGTTAGTCATAACTTTCTTTCTAAAGAGTAAGTGTCTTTTAATTTCATGGCTGCAGTCACCATCTGCAGTGATTTTGGAGCCCCTCAAAAATAAAATCTGACACTGTTTCCACTGTTTCCCCATCTATTTCCCATGAAGTGATGGGACCAGATGCCATGATCTTCGTTTTCTGAACGTTGAGCTCTAAGGCAACTTTTTCAGTCTCCTCTTTCACTTTCATCAAGAGGCTTTTTAGCTCCTCTTCACTTTCTGCCATAAGGGTGGTGGCATCTGCATATCTGAGGTTATTGTTATTTCTCCCAGAAATCTTGATTCCAGCTTGTGCTTCTTGCAGCCCAGTATTTCTCATGATGCACTCTGCATAGAAGTTAAATAAGCAGGGTGACAATATACAGCCTTGATGTACTCCTTTTCCTATTTGGAACCAGTCTGTTGTTCCATGACCAGTTCTAACTGTTGCTTCTGACCTGCATATAGGTTTCTCAAGAGACAGTTCAGGTGGTCTGGTATTCTCATCTCTTTCAGAATTTTCCACAGTTAATGTGATCCACACAGTCAAAGGCTTTGGCATAGTCAATAAAGCAGAAATACATGTTTTTCTGGAACTCTCTTGCTTTCTTGATGATCCAGCAGATGTTGGCAATTTGATCTCTGGTTCCTCTGCCTTTTCTAAAACCAGCTTGAACATCTGGAAGTTCACGGTTCACGATTCACTACTGATGAAGCCTGGCTTGGAGAATTTTGAGCATTATTTTACTAGTGTGTGAGATGAGTACAATTGTGTGGTAGTTTGATCATTCTTTGGCATTTCCTTTCTTTGTTATTGAAATGAAAACTGACCTTTTCCAGTCCTGTGGCCACTGTTGAGTTTTCCAAATTTGTTGGCGTATTGAGGGCAGCACTTTCACAGCATCATCTTCCATGATTAAAAATAGCTCAACTGGAATTTCATCACCTCCACTATCTTTGTTTATAGTGATGCTTTCTAAAGCCCACTTTACTTCATATTCCAGGATGTATGACTCTAGGTGAGTGGTCATACCATTGAGATTATCTTGGTCATAAAGATCTTTTTTGTACAGTTCTTCTGTGTATTCTTGCCACCTCTTCTTAATATCTTCTGCTTCTGTTAGGTCCATTCCATTTCTGTCCTTTATCGAGCCCATCTTTGCATGAAATGTTCCCTTGGTATCTCTAATTTTCTTAAAAAGATCTCTAGTCTTTACCATTCTGTTTTTTTCCTCTATTTCTTCGCATGGATCAGTGAAGAAAGCTTTCTTATCTCTTCTTGCTATTCTTTGGAACTCTGCATTTAAATGTGTATATCTTTCCTTTTCTCCTTTGCTTTTCACTTCTCTTCTTTTCACAGCTATTTGTAAGGCCTGCTCAGACAGACATTTTGCTTTTTTGCATTTCTTTTCCATGGGAATGGTCTTGATCCCTGTCTCTTGTACAATGTCAGAAACTTCTGTCCATCAGGCATTCTATCAGATTTAGGCCCTTAAATCTATTTCTCACTTCCACTGTATAATCATAAAGGACTTGATTTAGGTCATACCTGAATTGTCTAGTGATTTCCCCTACTTTCTTCAATTTAAGTATGAATTTGGCAATAAGGAGTTCATGATCTGAACCACAGTCAGCTCCTGGTCTTGTTTTTGTTGACTGTATAGAGCTTCTCTATATTTGGCTGCAAAGAATATAATCAACCTGTTTTCGGTGTTGACCATCTGGTGATGTCCATGTGAAGAACCATCTCTTGTGTTGTTGGAAGAGGGTGTTTGCTATGACCAGTGTGTTCTTTTGGCAAAACTCTTATTAGCCTTTGCCCTGCTTCATTCCATATTCCAAGGCCAAATTTGCCTGTTACTCCAGGTGTTTCTTAACTTCCAACTTTTGGATTACAGTCCCCTATAATGAAAAGGACATCTTTTTTGGGTGTTAGTTCTAAAAGGTCTTGTAGGTCTTCACAGAACTGTTCAACTTCAGCTTCTTCAGCATTGCTGGTTGGGGCATAGACTCGGATTACTGTAATATTGAATGGTTTTCCTTGGAAATGAACAGAGATCATTCTGTTGTTTTTTAGATTGCATCCAAGTACTGCATTTCAGACTCTTTTGTTGACCATGATGGCTACTCCATTTCTTCTGAGGGATTCCTGCCCGCAGTAGTAGATATAATGGTCATCTGAGTTAAATTCACCCATTCCAGTCCATTTAAGTTCACTGATTCCTAGAATGTCAACGTTCACTTTTGCCATCTCCTATTTGACCACTTCCAATTTGCCTTGATTCATGGACCTAACATTCCAGGTTCCTATGCTGTATTGCTCTTTACAGCACTGGATCTTGCTTCTATCACCAGTCACATCCACAGCTGGGTATTGTTTTTCCTTTGGCTTCATCCCTTCATTCTTTCTGGAGTTATTTCTCCACTGATCTCCAGTAGCATATTGGGCACCTACTGACCTGGGGAGCTCCTCTTTCAGTATCCTATCATTTTGCCTTTTCATACTGTTCATGGGGTTCTCAAGGCAAGAATACTGAAGTGGCTTGCCATTCCCTTCTCCAGTGGACCACATTCTGTCAGACATCTCCACCATGAACCGACTGTCTTGGGTGGCCCCACGGGGCATGGCTTAGTTTCATTGAGTTAGACAAGGCTGTTGTCCTAGTGTGATTAGATTGACTAGTTTTCTGTGATTATGGTTTCAGTGTGTCTGCCCTCTGATGCCCTCTTGCAACACCTACTCTCTTACTTGGGTTTCTATTAACTTGTACGTGGGCTATCTCTTCTTGGCAGCTCCAGCAAAGCACAGCCACTCCTCCTTACTTTGGGCGAGGGGTATCTCCTCATTGCCATCTCTTCTGACATTGAACATGGAATAGCTCCTCTAGGCCCTCCTGCACCCCACGCAGCCACCTCTCCTTGGAAGTGGGGTTTCTCCTCCCAGCCGCTTCCCCTGACCTCGGACATGGGGTAGCTCCTCCCGGCCATGCTTGTGTGCCATCACCGTCGCAGCCGCCTGCGCGCGTGTTGAGTACTATGACGTACAAAAAAAAAAAAAAAAAAAAGGTGAAACAGGGATGTATTTGGAGCTCAGATTACTTTCAGTGTTGTAGAGAAATGCTACCTACTCAAAAAAACTGTTAGTAAAAGTAGAGGAATAAGGAGCATGACTCTGCCATGAGTGTCGTGAGGAGAAAAGAGAGTCCAGAGCAGGTTACCTGGGTTCCTATTCTAGCTCTACTATACTGTGAAAGTTTGTCAAAGTCCTCATACCTCTGTTGTTTTCTTTATAAAATAATGATAACAAGATTACTTCCATTTTACTATTTTGATGATTGGCTGAGACAAAACATGCAAAGTTCTTAAAAGACAGTCTAAGTAATGAAAGCTCAATATATATTAAAGACTCAGAGATATTTCCATTTTGAGCCAAAGGAGCTCAAATTTTACTCAAGTATGATATAAGTTTTTATAACTAGAAATATTTTTCCTCTAGTTTTTAAAAAAGGCATTCAAACTTTGCATCTTACATACCATGGGACTAGACTGACTGTCTTGACTTAAACCCAGATTCAGTTACTGGTCAGTTATTATAAGTTGTTCCATGGATGTTAAACTTTCTTGATATTTGACTTTCAGCTCTTAATAGAATCATAGATACTGTATAGTGATAAATCAGCTCAGGATATTAAACATTTGGTAAATTATCCAGTAATGCAGACATTTTGATGATGAGTATGGATGTGAGTGATGATTGGAATATGATAACTCAATGGAATTGTCTCTTTGGCATCTGGGAGGACAATTTAAGCTTCCCTGTATTTTTAGGACTGATTCTAGAGTGGCACAGAAGTAGGAAGTTGCTGAAATCAAGAGGGTGGAATAGATTTTTACTGTTGTTAGAATATTGTCTGTTTCAACAAGGTAAGCTGTGATTCCTAGAATTTGAGTAAGTTTCCTTAATACAAAAAATATCTCTTTCCCATATGTGCACTGTTGCTTGATACCTGCTAACTTATAAAACCCTTCATTCCATAGTGTGAGATGATGTTAAAATGCCAGTGCTTCTGAAAGAGTGAACAGACTGTGACTTACAAGTCTTTTCAATTGTAAACAACCCATATTAAGATCTATTTTTCTGAAAGCAGATCTCAAAAAGGTGAAGAGGAAGGAGGTTTGGTGTAAGGGAAGTGTTGCCTGACTGAAGAGAGATAAAGGATGTTGATTGTAACAAAAAATGTTGTAGTAATTTGCCCAAGTGAAAAAGCTAGGGCTGAATGGAACTCAGGGTATGGACTACAGTTATAGGGTCCAAGAACAGATGATATGAATGAATGCTGAGAGTTAACTGAAGACAGAGCTGGAGAGCTGAGGAAGGATGGTAATGAGATGGTGGCTCAGTGGGGAAGAATCTGCCTGCCAATCCAGGAGACACAGAAAAGGTGGGCTCTCTCCCTGGGTCTGGAAGATCCCCTGGAGGAGAAAATAGCAAACCACTCCAGTATTCTTGTCTGGAATATCCCATGGACAGAGGAGCCTGGCAGGCTACAGTCCATGGGATCTCAAGGAGTCAGATATTACTGAGCACACACATGCCGAGCTAGAGTCTGGCTAAATGAAAGATTATACTCACATCAGACGTTTTAAACATGAAGACTAAACACATTTGACTAAATCAGTAGCCTGTATTCCAGAGCTGACATTTAAATCTAGGTAGTTACCTAGCTTTTTTTTTTTTTTGCAAATGAGAACCCTGTTGGAGCAGTTTTGTCAAGGTCACCTGGTTCAGGAAAGACAGCTTAGAACTTGATTAAAAATAGCGGTTCCCAGACTATTATGCATGAGAACCACCTGGGAAGCTGTTTTAAAAAGTGGCTCCTAAACTTAGCTGCACATTATTAACATCTGTGGAGGGTTTAAATGATTCAATGCCCACATCACTTTCCAGTTTAATCAAATCGAATTCTTTTGGGTGGAACCTAACCATTCCTATTTTTAAATCTCTGTAGACTGATGTACAGCCTGAGATAGCATCTAGTGTTTTGAGAGACAACCCCTGGAGTTTCTGATTCAGAGAAACTCTAGGAGGGCCAAGAACCTAGCTTTTTAACAAGTAGAAAAGGTATTTCTCATACAGATGGGTACATATAACCACCTTTAAAATTCTGGTTTAAAAATAAATAAGTAAAAAAACGTGATATGATTTAAGGAAAGTTTCTTAGAAATAAATAATTCTGCACAAGACCATTTGAATCTATAACTCCCAACAGTGCTGCTGCAAATTTATAACAGTTAAAGCATCCTGTTCGGGAGAGGAGTGATCATCGGGTACAAATCCATATGACAGTTCATCAAAGAACAGTCAGTGCATGCCTGTGTGTAGAGTCACTCAGTCATGTATGACTCTTTGCGACCCCACAGACCGTGGTCCTCCAGGCTCTTCTGCCCATGGGTTTTTTCAGGCAAAAATACTGGAGTGGGTTGCCATGCCCTCCTCCAGGGGATCTTACCGACCCAGGGATCAACCCACATCTCTAATCGTCTCCTGCCCTGTCAGGTGAGTTCTTTACCACTATCGCCACCTGGTGTCGCCTTCCAAAAATGAATCTTTTCTACACGTTTGAGCTTGTTTCTTTAGTGCAGTTCACATATACACCATGCCGAATGTCTTCCTTTTTATCTTTTTTTTTTTTTTTTTTAAGAATGGTACTAAAGCTGAAACTCTAGTACTTTGGCCACCTCATGCGAAGAGTTGACTCATTGGAAAAGACTCTGATGCTGATAGGGATTAGGGGCAGGAGGAGAAGTGGACGACAGAGGATGAGATCGCTGGATGGCATCACTGACTCGATGGACGTGAGTTTGAGTGAACTCCGGGAGTTGGTGATGGACAGGGAGGCCTGGCGTGCTGCAGCTCATGGGGTCGCAAAGAGTCGGACACGACCGAGTGACTGAACTGAACTGAACTGACTGAAGAATGCTATATGCTTTAAAATTGTTTTCATAATTAACCAAGTTAATCCATATCAACTTTTATTAACTAAAGTGATAATATTTAAATTTTGTTAGTTTTTACCTACTACCCTTTTTTGTCTGTTTATTCCAGGATACCACATTACATTCAATTGTAATATTTGCTCAGGCTCCTTTCGGCCAATATAGTTTCTTAGATTTTCCTTGATTTTGATGAGTTTTCAAGGTGTACTTCTCCAATTTTCTGTAGGATGCCCTCTATTGGAATTTGTCTGATTTTCTTTCTTTTCTTCTTTTTTTTTTTTCCCTATGATTGGACTGGAGATATGGGCCTTGGGAAGACCACACAGGTCATTTTTATCACATCATATCAAGGATACTATGATAAATAGTAATCTTGATCACCCGGTTGAAGTAGTGTTGTCAGTTTTGCCCACTGTAAAGTTGCTCTTTTTCTCTGCCTTTCTATAATGCACTTTCACACCCATATTTTTGAGAAGGAAGTTGCCATCCCTCATCTGTACTAAAGACTGGGGAATCAGGACCCCCTTCCTTTAGAGTCAGGTTCAACTCTTTGTGACCCCATGGACTGTAGCCTGCCAAATTCCTCCACCCATGGGATTTTCCAGGCAAGAATACTGGAGTGGGTCGCCATTTCCTTCTCAGGGGATCTTCCCAACCCAGGAATCGAACCCTGGTCTCCTGCACCGCAGGCAGACTCTTTACTGTCTGAGCCAAGGAAACCCTCCTTTAGAGTGGCATCTATGTATGTTATTTTGGAACTCTGCACAGTTTCTCTTCTTTCTCATTTGTTATGAATATTTGTCCATTTATTTATATCAGTATGGGTATTTATATAGTATTGGTTATTTTGAGGTATAATCCAGCAGTGTTTCTTTTTTGCTGTTGTTGTTCAAATGCTTCTAGCTTTGGACATTGGGAGCACTTTCAGTTGGTGTTTGTGTACCTTTGACACATCTCTATTGATATGCAGTTGTTTTGATTTTGTTTCCCTTTGATCACTAATTTACTTTCTGGCACTACGCAATGCTTCAGATCCATCTTGTATATTTCCTATCTAAAACCTAGAATCAGTCTTTTTTCCAATATTCACTGGAGGATAGTATTCAAAATCAATGCCTGGGTGCTAGGTGTGCTCATTACTACTAGGCTGTTATCATTTAACAATTGTCACTTAGCAATTGTCACTTAGCAAAGGAAAAACTATGATGTGCTGATGTCTGTATAGTAATGCTTGTATATGCAAATATCCACGAAAAGTTCTGTGTGTGACCATTTGTATCTATATTAAGCTAAACATGAGGTCATGTCTCCAAATCTAATCAATTACCACATGATCATTCCAGCCCCCTCCCCATTTCTAAACTCACAGTCCAAGGATGAAAAACCTGCTTCTACTATCTGCCCTCAATTTACTTAATTGTGCAATTCCAGTGTGCTTATTCCATAATTATTGGTTCATACCATGATAGAAAATAATTGTATCAACAAGAGTATTTGTCCTATATACAGATCCATCCACTTTTCATCTTTGAATCCTCTCATTCCAGAGTTACTTAGATCAATACCCGATTCCTGTCACGTTTCAGTGATGTTTCATACATTTTTAATCTATTTAGATTCATCAATCAAATTCTATACTACATTGAGGGATCCTCAGACTTCTTAAATGATTTTATTTTTAAGTTACTGTACATTAGTCTTTACTGTTTATTCAGTACAGTTCTGTTGTTGTTCAGTCACTAAGATGTGACAGACTCTTTTGTGACCTCGAAGATTATCATCCACCAAGCTCCTCTGCTCATGGGATTTCCCCAGGCAAGAATACTGGAGTAGATTGACATTTCCTTCTTCACAGGATCTTCCTGACCCAGGGATTTAACCCACGTTTCCTGTATTGGCGGGTGGATTCTTTACCCCTGAGCCATCGAAGAAGTCATGCAAAATTGTTGTCTGAGTAAGCCTTACAAATAGCTGAGAAAAGAAGAGAAGCTAAAGGAAAAGGAGAAAATGAAAGATATACCCAGTTGAATGCAGATTTCCAAAGAATAACAAGGATAGATAAGAAAGCCTTCCTCAGTGATCAATGCAAAGAAATAGAGGAAAACAATAGAATGGGAAAAACTAGAGATCTCTTCAAGAAAATTAGAGATACCAAGGGAATATTTCATGCAAAGATGGGCTCAATAAAGGATAGAAATGATATAGGTCTAATGGAAGCAGAAGATATTAAGAAGAGGTGGCAATAATACACAAAAAACTATACAAAAAAGATCTTCATGACCCAGGTAACCACAATGGTGTGGTCACTCACCTAGAGCCAGACATCCTGGAAAGCAAAGTCAAGTGGGCCTTAGAAAGCATCACAATAAACAAAGCTACTGGAGGTGATGGAATTCTAGTTGAGCTATTTCAAATCCTAAAAGATGATGCTGTGAAAGCACTGCATACAATATGACAGCAAATTTGGGAAACTCAGCAGGGCCCATAGGACTGGAAAAGGTCAGTTTTCATTCTAATCCCAAAGAATGTTCATACTACCACACAATTGCACTTATCTCATACGCTAGCAAAGTAATTCTCAAAATTCTCCAGGCCAGGCTTCAACAGTACATGAACTGTGAACTTCCAGATGTTCAAGCTGGATTTAGAAAAGGCAGAGAAACCAGGGATCAAATTGCCAACATCCATTGGATCATAGAAAAAGCAAGAAAGTTCCAGAAAAACATTTACTTCTACTTTATTAACAATGCCAAAGCCTTTGACTGTGTGGACCACAAAAAACTGTGGAAAATTCTTCAAGAGGTGGTAATAACAGATCCCAAGACCTGCCTCCTGAGAAATATTTATGCAGGTCAAGAAGCAATAGTTATATCTGGACATGGAAGAACAGACTGATTCCAAATTGGAAAAGGAGTGTGTCAAGGCTGTATATTGTCACCCTGCTTATTTAACTTATATGCCATCATGTAAAATGTTGGGCTGGATGAAGCACAAGCTGAAATCAAGATTGCTGGGAGAAATATCAATAACCTCAGATAGACAGATGACACCACCCTTGTAGCAGAAAGTGAGGAAGAACTAAACAACCTCTTGATGAAAGTGTTAGAGGAGAGTGAAAAAGTTGGCTTAAAACTCAACATTCAGAAAACTAAAATCATGTCATCCATTCTCATCACTTCATGGCAATTAGATGGCAAAACAATGGAAACAGTTACCAACTTTATTTTTGTGCTCCCAAATCAGTGCATATGGTGATGCAGCGATGAAATTAAAAGACAGTTTGCTTCTGGAAGAAAAGTTATGACCAACCTAGATAGCATATTAAAAAGCAGAGACATTACTTTGCAAAAAAAAAAAAAAAAAATCTGTCTAGTCAAAAGTATGCTTTTTTCCAGTAGTCACATGTGGATGTGAGAGTTGGACTATAAAGAAAGCTACTTGCCAAAGAATTGATGCTTTTGAAGTGTGGTGTTGGAGAAAACTATTGAGAATCACTTGGACTTCAAGGAGATGTAACTGGTCAATCCTAAAGGAAATCAGTCCTAAATATTTATTGGAAGAACTGATGTTGAAGCTGAAACTCCAATATTTCGGCCACCTGATGCAAAGAACTGACTCATTGGAAAAGACCCTAATGCTAGGAAAGACTGAAGGTGGAAGGAGAAAGGGACGATAGAGGATGAATTGGTTGGATGGCATCCCTGACTCGATGGACATGAGTTTAAGCAAGCTCTGGGAGTTGGTGATGACAGGGAAACCTGGCATGCAGCAGTCCATGGGGTCACAAAGAGTTGGACATGACTGAGTGACTGAACTTGACCTGACAGTTTTGTAGGTCTTGGAAAATGCTTAATGTCATATATTCAGCATTATTTTATCATATATTGATGTTTCATCACCATACAAAGTTTCCTGTATTTCACCATTTATCTGCCTTTGTATTTCACCATTTATCTGCCTTTGCTGAGCCTCTGACAATCACTGCTCTGTTACCCTTCTATAGTTTTGCCTTTGCCAGAATCATACAGTTGGAATCAAAGAGTATGTAGCTTTTTAAGACTGGCTTGTTTTATTTATCAATGTGCATTAAGAGTCATCCTTCTTTTTTCTTTGCTTCCTAGCTTATTAATGTTTGAATAATCAAATCTATTAAATGGATGTACCACACTTTGTTCATCCATTCTCCTACTGAAGTACATTTTTGTCAATTACATCCAGTATTTAGAACTTATAAATAAAACTGCTTTAAATATTCACATGCATTTTTATGGACATAAGGTTTTATGTCAGTTGGATAGATACCTAGTAATATGATTGCTAGATCCTATGGTAAGACAAGGCTTGATTTTTATAAAGAACGTTCCAAGCATTTGCTTGCAATGGATGTATCATTTAGCAATTCTATTAACAATAAAAGTAAGAGTTCAGTGAGATATCACATCCTTGCAAGCAGTTCATATTATCAGTTTTGGGATTTGAATATTATAATGAATGTGTTGTGGTATCCCTGAAACTGGGAGGATTGAAGGCAAAAGGAAAGGATGGCAGTAGAATATGAGGTAGTTAGATAACATCACCAACTCAGTGGACATCAGTCAGTCAGTTCAGTCGCTCAGTCGTGTCTGACTCTTTGTGACCCCATGAAATGCAGCACTCCAGGCTTCCCTGTCCATCACCAACTCCCGGAGTCCACTCGGACTCACGTCCATCGAGTCCGTGATGCCATCCAGCCATCTCATCCTCTGTCGTCCCCTTCTCCTCCTGCCCCCAATCCCTCCCAGCATCAGAGTCTTTTCCAATGAGTCAACTCTTTGCAAGAGGTTGCCAAAGTACTGGAGTTTCAGCTTCAGCATCATTCCCTCCAAAGAAATCCCAGAGCTGATCTCCTTCAGAATGGACTGGTTGGATCTCCTGGCAGTCCAAGGAACTCTCAAGAGTCTTCTCCAACACCACAGTTCAAAAGCATCAATTCTTTGGCGCTCAGCTTTCTTCACAGTCCAACTCTCACATCCATACATGACCACTGGGAAAACATAGCCTTAAGTAGATGGACCTTTGTTGGCAAAGTAATGTCTCTGCTTCTCAATATGCTATCTAGGTTGGTCATGACTTTTCTTCCAAGGAGTAAGCGTCTTAATTTCATGGCTGCAATCACCATCTGCAGTGATTTTGGAGCCCCCCAAAATAAAGTCTGACATTGTTTCCACTGTTTCCTCATCTATTTCCCATGAAGTGATGGGACCGGATGCCATGATCTTCGTTTTCTGAATATTAAGCTTTAAGCCAACTTTTTCACTATCCTCTTTCACTTTCATCAAGAGGCTTTTTAGTTCCTCTTCACTTTCTGCCATAAGGGTGGTGTCATCTGCATATCTAAGGTGATTGATATTTCTCCCAGCAATCTTAATTCCGGCTTGTGCTTCTTCCAGCTCAGCGTTTCTCATGATGTACTCTACATATAAATTAAATAAGCAGGGTGACAATATACAGCCTCAACATACTCCTTTTCCTATTTGGAACCAGTCTTTTGTTTCATGTCCAGTTGTAACTGTTGCTTCCTGACCTGCATATAGGTTTCTCAAGAGGCAGGTCAGGTGGTCTGGTATTCCCATCTCTTTCAGAATTTTCCACAGTTTATTGTGATCTACACAGAATTTGAGTAAATTCTGGGAGATAGTGGAGGACAGAGGAGCCTGGTGTGCTGCAAGTCAGGGTTCACAACTGAACAACAGCCAAGTGGTAGCTTACTGTTATTTTAATTGTCACTTCTCCAGTGACAGATGATATTGAGCATCTTTTAATAATAAGTTTATTTGCCATCTGTATATCTTCTTTGGTGAGGTGTCTGTTCAGACTTTTATACATTTTTTTTAACTTTTTTTTTTTTTATTGAGACAAGCATTCTTTGTCTATTTGTTCAGATATATGTTTTATCTGTATTTTATCCCAGTCTATGATTTGTCTTATGACAATATCTTTTGCAGAAAGAAAAATTTTTAATTGTCCTTAATTCTTTTTCTTTTTTCTCCTTATTTTTCCTGTTGTTCTCTGAGGTTGTGAAATATATCCCTAAATCTCTGCCACACCTGTCTTGACCTTTATTCTAAGGTTTTAGTACCCAAGTTTTCATTAATTATCTTTTTTTTTTCAGTTATATTTTGACATCTTCCCATGATTCATGGCTTCCCTGTTGCTCAGCTGACAAAGAATACACCTGCAATGTGGGTGACCTGAGTTTAATCCCTGGGATGGGAAGATCTGCTGGAGAAGGGAACAGCTACCCAGTCCAGTGTTCTGGCTTAGAGAATTCCATGGACTGTATAGTTCATGGGATCACAAAGAGTCAGGCATGACTGAGCCACTCTCATTTTCACTTTCATGAATCATAAATATATAGAATGATAAGTCTATTCCAGAAGCTTTTCAATTTACTTTACCCAGATCTATCAGAGGCATCACTACATATGGCAGTTATAACGTTACAAATGTATTTCTTTTTAAATATCTTTTTAAATTAAAAGATAATTTCTTTATAATTTTGTGCTGATATCTGTCATAAAATAATATGAATCAGTCATTATTATATATATATATCCCCTCCCTCTGGAACCTCCCCCCACCCTTCATCCCACCCTTCATTCCACCCCTCTAGATTATCTCAGAATACCAGGCTGGGCTCCCTGTGTTATATAGCAGCTACCCACTAGCTATCTATTTTACATGGCAGTGAAAATATTTCAGTGCTACTTTTTCAATTCATTCCACCCTGTATCTCTTTATTCCTTCAAACAATTAAGACAAATAAGAAAGCTATTAAAAAGCATCTTTAGTAGGCAAGTGATCTCTAACAGTCTAATCCACTTTAGACAACACTGATTTTCTTTAAATGATGCGATGACAGATTTTATTTTTTTATTTTATATATATATATATATATATATATATATATATATATATATATATATATGTTGCAGGAAGGGGGACCCCTTCCAGGGCCCGAAACTGGGCTCTTGTCTAACACTAACACTTGGAAATGAATTGTCTGAGGAAACACATGTGCTGACAAAGCAAGAGATTTGATTGGGAAAGAGTGCCTGGGCTAAGAGTAGTGGAGTAAAGGAACCTAGGAGAACAGCTTTGCCACAGTCTTTTATGGTGATGGGATTAGTTTCCAGATTGTCCTTAGCCAGTTATTCTGACCCAGAGTCCTTCTGGTGGTGCACGCCTTGTTCAGCCAAGATGTATGCCTGTGAGGAGGATTCTGGGAGGTGGTCTGACATGTGATGTTTCCTTCTGACCTTTCCTGAACTCTCCAGGTTGGTGGTGGGGTTTGTGGTGGCATATTAGTTCTGTGTTCCTTACCAGGACCTCCTGTCATAAAACAACTCACGCTAATGGTTACTATGGTGCCTGGCCAGGGTGGGCGGTTTCAGTCAGTGTGTTTCCCCTAACAACTTCCCCATGAGAGACATCATACTCAAGATATTCTTGGGAATTGTGGCGGAGGTCTTCTTCTGTAACTTCTTCCTGCTGTGCATGGTCGTAGGCTTGCCTAGCAGAGCAGAAGTCTCTCTCTACCTGACCTAAGTCAAGGTATCTTTTTTGCTTGAAACCAGCATTCACCCTTGTAATAATAGCAATTTAGTTTGAAACTGCTGGCTCCTCTCAGAGATGAAATAGACAAGGGCCAAACAGGAGACCTAATAGGATGGTCTTCACTGGTCCCCAGAAACAGAAGGCAACATTTGGGATGAGGGCTCCAGGGTTTGTGACTTTTGTTTTTGTTTTTGTTTTGTTTTGTTTTGTTTGATTGGTTGGTGGTGAGGCAACAGAGCCGTGCTCCAGGAATCTTTGTGTTCAGTCTGCAGTTACCATCCTCCACCTGGGTGGGGGCCCCAGTTCTGTAGAAGACCTTAAAGACATTGTTATGCATATTTTTTTCTGAGAGGAACCAGGACCCTGTCTGAAGGCTGTACCACCCTTTGATTGTTTCTCCTCTGTTTCTGCATCCCCTCCCTTCCCTGATTAGTAATTGTTTGAATCTACCCTTTGGAACTCAGGGAAGGTTAAGGAGGCTGAATGAAGCCTATATTCCCCAGACAAGAAATAGAGAACACAGAACAGATCTGTATTCTACAGCCCCACAGAGTCCTGTTCAGTTTTAATTTAGGGAACTGGGCAACTATGACTGTGATACCTTCCTGTCAAAATGGGGCATAGGACTGCCTCAGCGTGGAGAAAAGACACTGAATTGGAAGTATTCCTGAGTTCCAAGTCCTAGATCAGAGCCTTGTATGATTAAAATCTCAATCCTTTGGTCTGCGATTTCTGTGTAACAGACCCAATTAGAAGTAGCTGGAGGACTGATAACTGGAATTTTAATAGGCAAAATAAATCTCATTTCTTTTGAGAATAGACCTGAAACCCAGTCTGGACCTGGCACTTTGGGGAGACTTGTAGCCAAGTAGCCTAGTTTTATAAAAAGTAAGTTTGAAATTACTAGCTTCCAGCAGACATTGTTTTAAGAATGGTGGCATCTAAGCCTGACACGACTCAGAAAACTCAAGTGTTTAGCAATACAAGGTGTAGTCTGAAATTACAGCCATAGTATCACCTCGTTATTTCCCAGGATGTTTGAACCACAGGTACTCTATTTTGACTTTTAACTGTAAAATTTTCTTTAATAGCCAAAGCAGATGTCACCATGAATGACATCAGTGTTTCTCTAGGTATGAAAAGATGCAAGAATTGGGACTCATAAAATCTCCTGAAAAGATATAACTATCTGAAGGCCTGTTCTGCCAGTTTTTTCCCCAGAGCACAGAGTGCCTCATTTCTAATTTTCACCCTGAACTCCTTTCAGGGGAGTTGAAGGTCAGCAGTTGCAGTGGCCATGATTTAATCTTTGTAGATGTAGATGGAAAGTGTTAGTTTTCAATTAGCAGAGCCCCTTTTTGCTCATAAACTTGATTTTGAGGGGGGCATTTCATGACCATTTTATCCCATGGTGCTGAGAATGTCCATTCTCAGGTTTGGCAAAGATTTTGTTGGCAGGCCTCTCAATGTGCTATTACTGGACTAGACCATCAAACAGTATCCAAAATTCTCTGGAACACCTGTCTTATTAGCGTCTTAGTCCAGGAAAACATTCCCTCTTGTTACTTCTTCCCATATCTAGAGTTACACTGTTATCATCATTGATCTCATATGGAACTATATATTATTTTATCAGAGGCCTCAGTCACACATTTGGCAGTGTAACAAACAGCAATTTTGTAAAACAAGTGAAATACAAATAACAAACATAGCCAGCAGTTTTAGTAAAGTCACAGTAAGACTTAAGTTAAGAGCTTCCATTAGATGTAGCCCAGTATATCCCAGGTCATCTGACTTAGTCTACACTGTATGAATCTTTATCTTCCAGGGAAATTATATATTTGCACTGTCTATAAGGCACATAGCCCAGCTTTCTAGTGTTACTAGACTGATTAGCCTTAGTATGATTTAATTGTGTCCAACATAGAGGAGACTTTAAACCTAAATTACCATAGCCTGCTGTTATCTATATAAATCCATCCCATAATTGTGGGAAAGTTTTCTTCCTTTGCTGAAACTTTGCTCGTTGCTCTGACTGAGCTTGAGTAATAGAAGAAAACTCAAATTTATGGCCAGAATCAGAGCAGGCATTATTAATTGGCTCAGTGAGGCAATCCCATCTAGTAATATCAATAGTGACCTGAATATGACTATAATATTTTTTTAAAGTAAATTTTCTCAGAGCCGATCAGTTAGAACCTTGTAGTAGAGAAATATACAAACCCAGAACTAGACACAGGTAATTGGCCACACACAAAAAATTGGATTGATTTCTAAAACTAGCATAGGATCAGGCCTATGACAGAAAAACATTTGATTTATATCAAAGGTCTAAAAAGTCAAGAAAATATTATAAATAATCATATGAATCAGGTCCAGCATCTTGGGCAAACTGTCTACCTCTGATGTTGTCATCTTCCCATCCTGTTGTAGTGGAGTTTCTCCTCTGAGCATCATTTTAAGATGAAATCAGGTCAGCTGTCTTCTCTCTAGACAAGTCCATGGTAGGGGCATTTGGAAGTGGGAATTTATCAAAGAGTCAATTTTCCTTTAGTTTCAGTGTGCATGCTAGTTAAGAGTACCTGATTGTTTAAAAAAGTCCTTCCATCCAGGTTAGAGACAATCCCTTAAATTATGTCTTTTTCCAGTCCTTGTTGTAGGTCACGAGGCATCTGATCTTCATCAAAAGATAGATTACTAAGATAAGCTTCAGAAACAAATTTAGAGTGTTCTTTAAGAATTCAATTAAATTTTGCATTAATATCACATAACAGCAAAGAAGTATCCAAGAAATGAGTCTTACTAGATGCAGACCTCCATTAACAAACTGGGATTTAACATTTATTGAAACATCTTCTTCTCCCTAAAATTACCCTCATTTTTATCAAATATAACCAAATTAAGGCTAGTTTGTTAGCAAAATAGGTCTGCTATCACTAATTTTGGCCTGATGATTTATATAACAATAATTGATCATAGACTTTCTATTTTGCTGAAACATTTATAGAGACTCAGACAGAACTTTTAAAATAGAACAGGACTGGGAAACTCACACTAAGGGCTTATCACAGATTTCACCTAACAATCTAGGTGACATTTTCCCTCTTTAAGGTCTCAAAAATTCCTTGAGATTTTTGTACCTGTTAGTGAGATAACCTTCCTAACTCATTTGATAAACTTACTGGAAACCTAAGAGCTTCCAATTTCTGGAGGAGTCACATAGAAAATATAATTGTTTTGTTTATAACATAACTTTATCAAATTATTGTCATAATTAGTTTGAGAGGAAGCTTTTCCGTACTCCTGGGAAAACATAAGATTCAAACCCATAATTTTTCAGATAGAAGCCATGAAATTTATAAGCATATTCGCTAGCTTATTCAGTCCTTTGTTAACTTTAGTGAAGTTATCACGTTTTCCATTAGAATACCAGGACATGTCAGAATGTTAAGAACTCCATATAATTTCTAGGATATTTATATTAGTAATATTTACCATACATTATAACATGAGAGGATTTATTACTCATTTGATAATATTTTTCATGTAATTTAACTAACTAAATAAACACAGTTTAACATCTCCCTTTGGGATATTTCAGGGGCCCTCTGAAGCACTCCAAATTTAGCTAGAGGTCAAAGGAACTTCAAAAGAATTTGATTTAGCAAGTTTTGTCAAAAAGATCAATTAAAAGTGTTGAGAACAGTTGGTCAGATTTAGTCAATGTTGATGGGTGTGTCATTTAGCTTGTTCAAATGTTACAATGGGTGTATATATACGGCTCAAGGTCTAGTGAAAGTCAACTCTGCCATCTTAGATTTAGTTGGCTCTAACCAGTTTTCTTATTTCAAATCCTGGAAGATGATGCTGTGAAAGTGCTACACTCAATATGCCAGCAAATTTGGAAAACTCAGCAGTGGCCACAGGACTGGAAAAGGTCAGTTTTCATTCCAATGCCAAAGAAAGGCAATGCCAAAGAATGCTCAAACTACCACACAATTGCACTCATCTCATATGCTAGCAAAGTAATGCGAAAAATTCTCCAAGCCAGGCTTCAGCAATATGTGAACCGTGAACTTCCAGATGTTCAAGCTGGTTTAGAAAAGGCAGAGGAACCAGATATCAAATTGCCAACATCCACTGGATCATGGAAAAAGCAAGAGAGTTCCAGAAAAACATCTATTTCTGCTTTATTGACTATGCCAAAGCCTTTGACTGCGTGGATCACAATAAACTGTGGAAGATTCTGAAAGAGATGGGAATACCAGACCACCTGACCTGCCTCTTGAGAAACCTGTATGCAGATCAGGAAGCAACAGTTAGAACTGGATATGGAACAACAGACTGGTTCCAAATAGGAAAAGGAGTATGTCAAGGCTGTATATTGTCACCCTGCTTATTTAACTTCTATGCAGAGTACCTCATGAGAAATGCTGGACTGGAAGAAATACAAGCTGGAATCAAGATTGCCGGGAGAAATATAAATAACCTCAGATATGCAGATGACACCACACTTATGGAAGAAAGTGAAGGGGAACTAAGAAGCCTCTTGATGAAAGTAAAAGAGGAGACTGAAAAAGTTGGCTTAAAGCTCAACATTCAGAAAACGAAGATCATGGCATCTGGTCCCATCACTTCATGGGAAATAGATGGGGAAACAGTGGAAACAGTATCAGACTTTATTTTGGGGGGCTCCAAAATCACTGCAGATGGTGACTGCAGCCGTGAAATTAAAAGACACTTACTCCTTGGAAGAAAAGTTATGACCAACCTAGACAGCATATTCAAAAGCAGAGACATTACTTTGCCGACTAAGGTCCATCTAGTCAAGGCTATGGTTTTTCCTGTGGTCATGTATGGATGTGAGAGTTGGACTGTGAAGAAGGCTGAGCGCCGAAGAATTGATGTGTTTGAACTGTGGTGTTGGAGAAGACTCTTGAGAGTCCCTTGGACTGCAAGGAGATCCAACCAGTCCATTCTGAAGGAGATCAACCCTGGGTGTTCTTTGGAAGGAATGATGCTAAAGCTGAAGCTCCAGTACTTCGGACACCTCATGCGAAGAGTTGACTCATTGGAAAAGACTCTGATGCTGGGAGAGATTGGAGGCAGGAGGAGAAGGGGACGACAGAGGATGAGATGGCTGGATGGCATCATGGACTCGATGGACATGAGTCTGAGTGAACTTCGGGAGTTGGTGATGGACAGGGAGGCCTGGCATGCTGCGATTCATGGGGTCACAAAGAGTCGGACACGACTGAGTGACTGAATTGAACTGAACTTAACTGAACTGTGGGGTAGGCCTGTATAATGTGCTGAGTGGCCCTGTTAGTTAGATTCTGAAGCTACCCAAGATCATTGCTAAGGCTCCTGTGTTATGTGGGGGCAGATGTTACACTTCACAGTTAGGCAGAACTCCCGGCTTGGATTCTTGCTCATGCATGGTTGTAGGATGAGTTCCATGGCTCCCTGGATTTGCTGTTCAGGCTTTCTGGATGGGTGAGTCTGAAAGCTATAATCAGCCTTTATGTGAGCTTTCACAATCCCCCACTCACCACCACCCCCCAACCCCCACTGGTCCAGGGAAGGCTGTAGAACATGCTTATGGCCAGTATGGCTCAGTGACAGATTACCCAAGACAGGGAGAACTACTGGCTGACTCCCTGGCCAGACAGTGCTACAGCTCAGCCCTGAGATGGTCAGGGCTGCTATCTGTGATCTCTCCTTTGGTGTCTCTGCAAGCATGGCTGAAAGAGAGGTATGTAGCTACCTGATTTCTCTGGTTGGCTTCCTGATCTGGCAAACTGGACTGGCAACTATCTTTAGCAATAAATAGAGCTTCAAATTTAATTTTCTGGCTTGGATGGGGCCTTAAAATGAGCCCCATGGCTGGCACAGCATGCTGACTGGAGACATAAACCAAGCAAATTGCCTACTGAGCACCCAACCAGCAGGGCCATGAACACAGCTCTGCAGATGGACAGAGGCATTGGCTGAGATTTCCACTTGGCACAATTGTGATGTGAAATGAAGTCTGCCAAGATCCAAGAGATAATTGCTATAAGCCCCATGCCCTGCTCTACCCCCAGGCTCCATCTGATCCTCAGTTATTAAGCCCTGCAGATCTCCCCAGTGATCTCCATGAGGTGAGATACAGGGATGGGCCTACTGGGAAGCACCCTGCAATAATAGGGGAGCTGGATGTCCATGTTGGGCTTGTTTATCCAATTGGAAAAACCAAGGGGGACCTCTTAGTGTGATGCTGTTCTGGCCTGGGGAAGGGAGATGCAGTCAGCATCGAGCCGCTCCTCTTAATCTTCAAGTGAGGTCCTTCTTGGGCTTTGTGGTCCACAGTTTGCTTCAGTGTCATCCCAGTTTCTGGGATTTTCACAATGGTGTTTTGTCTATAAATAGTTACCAGTTGTTATTGTGATGGGGACTGAGAAAGATTGAAATGGGAACAATCAATGTTGCCATATTAATGATGTCCCAACTGCTTTTCAATGTTATGCTTATACTTTATGATACCTATGTTGGCCCCAGCTGTCTGGTGATGCCTTCCAGAACAGTATCAACACTCCTCGCTTTTATATTTTTTGCTTCCTGTGCTCCAATACCCAGATAGCTAAGAGGGTCAACCAGCTGGTATTCATATGTTTTCTCAGGTCAATCAGGAAGTTAATAGGACTCTGAATTAAAGGAACATAAAATTGGTCAGATTTGAGTAAAACAAATAGCACACAAGCAAATAAACAAGCAAAACAAACCAGTTTGGGACTGAGACTTCATCTAGAAAATGTCCATTTGTATTAGGGAATGTAATTGACCAACTAAGCAACCAAGGACTATGTAACTTGGAATATTAGAAAACGGTAATAGACACTAAAATTAAATAGGAAGTAATTGTGCCCCTTAAAAAACCCTACAAAATACAATCTTTGTACAACTATATAACAGCAATATTTTAGTATGGAGAAAAATGAATAAATTTTTCCCTAGGCTCTTAAGAACTCATAAACTCTGAAGTTATGTCAGTTCACTTCAGTTGCTCAGTCATGTCTGATTCTTTGTGACTCCATGAACTATAGCACACCAGGCCTCCCTGTCCATCACTGACTCCTGGAGTCTACCAAAACTCATGTCAATTGCGTCAGTGATGCCATCCAAACATCTCATCCTCTGTCATCCCCTTCTCCTCCTGCCCACAATCTTTTCCAGCATCAGGGACTTTTCCAATGAGTCAGCTCTTCCCATCAGCTGGCCAAAGTATTGGAGTTTCAGTTTCAGCATCAGCCCTTCCAATGAACACCCAGGACTGATCTCCTTTAGGATGGACTGGTTGGATCTTCTTGCAGTCCAAGGGACTCTCTAGAGTCTTCTCCAACACCACAGTTCAAAAGCATCAATTCTTCGGCTCTCAGCTTTCTTCACAGTGCAACTCTCACATCCATACATGACTACTGGAAAAGCCATAGCCTTGACTAGATGGATCTTTGTTGACAAAGTAATATCTCTGCTTTTGAATATGCTGTCTAGGTTGGTCATAACTTTCCTTCCAAGGAGTAAGTGTCTTTCAATTTCAATCGCCATCTGCAGTCATCATCTGCAGTGATTTTGGAGCCCCCCAAAATAAAGTCTGACACTGTTTCCACTCTTTCCCCATCTATTTCCCATGAAGTGATGGGACCAGATGCCATGATCTTAGTTTTCTGAATGTTGAGCTTTAAACCAACTTTTTCACTCTCCTCTTTTACTTTCATCAAGAGGCTTTTTGGTTCCTCTTCACTTTCTGCCATCAGGGTGGTGTCATCTGCATATCTGAGGTTATTTATATTTCTCCCAGCAATCTTGATTACAGCTTGTACTTATTTATCCTAGCCCAGAGTTTCTCATGATGTACTCTGCATATGTTAAATAAGCAGGGTGACAATATACAGCCTTGATGTACTCCTTTTCCTATTTGGAACCAGTCTGTTGTTCCATGTCCAGTTCTAACTGTTGCTTCCTGACCTGCATATAGGTTTCTCAAGAGGCAGGTCAGGTGGTCTGGTATTCCCATCTCTTTAAAAGCTTTTCCACAGTTTACTGTGACCCACACAATCAAAGACTTTGGCATAGTCAATAAAGCAGAAATAGATGTTTTTCTGGAACTCTCTTGCTTTTTCGATGATCTAGCAGATGTTGGCAATTTGATCTCTGGTTCCTTTGCCTTTTCTAAAACCAGCTTGAACATCTGGAAGTTCATAGTTCCTGTATTGTTAAAGCCTGGCCTGGAGAATTTTGAGCATTACTTTCATAGCGTGTGAGATGTGTGCAATTGTGTGATAGTATGAACATTCTTTGTCATTGCCTTTCTTTGGGATTGGAATGAAAACTGACCTTTTCCAGTCCTGTGGCCACTGCTGAGTTTTCCAAATTTGTTGGCATATTGAGTGCAGCACTTTCACAGCATCATCTTTCAGGATTTGAAATAGCTCAACTGGAATTCTATCACCTCCAGTAGCTTTGTTCATCGTGATGCTTCCTAAGGCCTGCTTGACTTCACATTCCAGGATGTCTGGCTCTAGGTGAGTGATCACACCATCATAGTTATCTGCATCATGAAGATCTTTTTTGTATAGCTCTTTGTATATTCTTGCCACCTCTTCTTAATATCTTCTGCTTCTGTTAGGTCCTTTATAGTGCTTTATATTTTACCAAGACTATTTAATTCTTAGAAAACCTTGTTTAATAAAGTATATCTTATTGTCACTATAATAGATAAGGGGAATCAAAGCTCAGTGAAATAATTTTAGTTTTTAAACCCCAGAATAGGTATATGGTTGATATGGGAACTAAACTTAGATCTTTAATATCTGGGATCTTTTCAGAATTTTCTGAGAAGCACAAGAAAAGTCTTGAAATACAGAATTGTGAATTACAAATTTCCATGTTAGCTATTATAATTAATAAAATAAATTTTCAAGATTTAGAAACATTGAAAATAATATTTTTTTGCTGATAAAGTATTTAACATAAGCTGAAAAAGCAAACAAAGCATGTATTGGTGGTAAATGCAGCTGCCTTTGTTCTTAACCAAAGAAACAAGCAGATGCTGATAGAGGTAAAACAATTTTCCCAAGATCTTTAATGGATAAGTGAGAGAACCGTAATTTGGGTCAGTCTTATTCTGAGTATTGACTTTTGCAGATTAACTTTAGTGTCATCTGATTTTTCTTGTGTTTCCTTTCTCAGTCTGTAAAATATGGAGGTAATATGAGTGCATGCTTTTGTTTGACATGTGACTGGAGAATGGCACTGACATTTACTTCCCAGAGGCCAAGGAAATTCCGGCCCAGTTGATTTCAAATGTCCCTTCCCGGTCCTAGCTGTCTATGACCAAATTGTTTTTTAATATAATATTTGAAAATAATGAGTGAAAGTGTTAGTTATTCAGCCATGTCTGATGCTTTGAGACTCAAGGGACTGTAGCCTACCAGGCTCCTCTGTCCATGGAATTCTCCAGGCAAGAATACTGGACTGGGTACTCATTCCCTTCTCCAGGGAATCTTCCTGACCCAGGGATCAAACCCACATCCTCTGCATTGCAGGAGGATTCCTTACCATCTAAGCCACCAGGGAAGTCCAGCATCTGCAACACAGAAAATGTGATATCTAATGGAATATCTTCTTTTGTTACACAAATTAAACTGCAGTCCTGTTTGAGAAAATTTGTTAGGTTTCAGTTTCTAAGAGATTGCTAGTACATTTCTGTTTTTTATTTGAGCTCTCTACTGTGGAAATATTAGAACTGCTCATCATCTCACCAAGCTTCCTTATACTACTTTAAAAAAAAAAAAAAAAAGGTTGTGTTTCTTTTTTGTCTCTTTCTCTTTCTGTTTTTCTTTTTAATTAGCAGGCCATGGGTGAATCGGGTTCTTGTGAGTTCAGAGATTACTAGTGTCCTCAGATCTTTTAGAAGTCAACATGAAGTTTACAAATGACCTTTAGCTGCTTTCAGCCAGACCAGACAGGGAACCTGGAAGCTGACGTGTCCCGTTCTGTGATCAGCTGCCTGTATCAGTTTGCATCCCTGTTAACATCTAATTAAATAATTGGCATCTCCTATTTAAAAGGGTCAACAAAGTCTGGGAAATACTGATCACAGAGAACTGCCAATAGGCAGGACTTGTCTCCTTAACTTCTTCAATTAACTGGTACAGACCATCAAATGAGTTTTCCCAGATAATATTGAAGTGATTCCCCAGGAGCTTTCCCTTTTACAGGTAACCAGATGATGCATTATATATCTAGTAAACCCATTTCCACACTACATTAGGAATGTATCAAAGCAAACCAAATAGCTTCTCAACCAAATTGAAAGCATCTAGAGGAGATTTCATGGCTGTTCCTTGTTTTCTGTCTCACATAATGATTTATAATAATTGTTGTTGGTATTTCCTTGAGCATGTATTAAATTTATGCTATATATTTTTTTGCTTATTTTCTACCCCAGAAAACAACAAAATTCTTTCCTCTTTGCAAAGCAATAACTACTGCCTCACTGGATATAGCAATAAATCAAATTTTATCACTGCATTTGGGGGTTTTTAATTTTGGGAAACTTACTCCAGAGAAAAAGATTGAAAATGCTAAAGTGCCAAACATTTAAATGCAATACTATTTGGAATATGTGCTTTCTACTGAAGAAATCTCATCTATATTTCAGAGAAAAATTAACATAATTTCAGATATTGATCAAATCTATTGCAAAGTTTGTAATTTACTGATGTCAGTGCACTTATAAATGGCAGCAATTTAACTTGCCTGATTTGTTTAAGGATAAAGGGCCAGGAAGAAGAAATCTGTGGAGTCAAGTGAGTTGGCTGCTTTCTTGTATAAGAGGAATATCTATGTGATAGCTGTTCATTTCCCTTCTGGAAAATTAATTTTCTTTGATCAATTTTTGGTCCACTAATAGTCGATACTTCCACAGGTGCTAATACAGAAAGGTTACTGGGAGGATGCTTACTACACACTAAGCAGAATAAATCTAAGGCCCCATCTGTTCTACTCTTACAGCACACCCACATCATGTTTCTTCCCTGTCTTATTCCTGGTGGCATTTATTTATTTAATTTTGTCTTCAGATCTTCAACTAGGAGAGAATTTAGGTAACTTTATGTGTACAATTACTATTTTGGTGAAAGCATTGGGACTCTATGGCAGTAGTAAGCAAACAACAACTTGTGTGTGGGTGTATGCTTAGTTGCTTCAGTCTTTTCCAACTCTTTGTGACCCCTTGGACAGTAGCCCGCCAGGTTCCTCTGTCCATGGAATTCTCCAGGCAACCCACTGGAGTGGGTTGTCATGCTCTCCTCCAGGGGATCTTCTCAACCCAGGGATCAAACCTGCTTCTCTTATGTCTCCTGCATTTACAGGTGTGTTCTCTACCACAAACACCACCTGAAAAGCCCCTAAACAGAAGTTCAGGGTCAGATATAGCCCACTGCCCCTTTTTGTATGGCTCAGGAGCTGAAAACTGATTCTACAAGTGAATAATATCTCTAATCAATTTGTTAAAGGAGAACACTAATTTATAAGCTAATTTGAGTGAATGAAATGTTACCCCAAAACATAATTTCATTCTACCAATTTGTAGATATATATTGACAAAAATTTCATGATATTTTAAATTCATTAATAAAAATTTTGTGTTTTAGCGGTTGTTATAAACATCTACATAACACCCTCAATTCCTGCCCTCCTTGGCCTTCAAAGCCTGAAATGTTTACTGTTTGGCCTTTAACAAAAAATGTGAGTTGATTCCTGCTCTCAAGGTCAGACAAATTCTCCATTGACCTCACAAATGCATTGTGACAGAAATTTACTCCTCAATACTCTGCATGATCTATCTTGGGCAGATTGAAGAATTTCTCTGGTCATTCAGATAACTAAAAAATAATTCGTTCAATTCAAGAATTGCCTTATTCAGAATTTAAAATATTTCTTTCCATAGAATTGCCAGAAACTCAGAACTTCATTTAAAATTTCCCAACTTCTCCCTCAGCTTGAGTCTCCATCAGGATGTTTGGGGGTGGCCTGTAACTGTGTCTTTCTCTACTTATATGTCTATGAAATCTCTCTTCCATCCTCTCCCATTTGATAAGTGGTTGGGCTTCTGCAGTTTTAAGAAGGGAAGGACTTATGCAGGCATAAGTCTTGTGTGAGACACTCGCATTCTTTGAACTACCTTTGTTCCCTCTATATTTGTTGTCATTCAACCACTCAGTTGTGTCTGACTCTTTGTGATCCCATGGACAGGCTGCCCTGTCCTTCACCATCTCCCGCAGCTTGCTCAAACTCATGTCCATTGAGTCAGTGATGCCATCGAACCATCTCTTCTTCTGTCACCCTGCTGACCCCCGCATGACTCTGTATTCATCCATATGTGTAACAAAAGGTATATAAGCAAACCCCAAAATAAAGAAATTAAATATGTATTTTTCCAAGGACGCCGACTCCGTCCCCACCTTCGAATCACCCTGGATCCACCGGGGCTGGACCCTGGCATCACCTGCTTCTCCTAATGCCTTCAATCTTTCCCAGCATTAGGGTATTTTCCAATTAGTTGTCTCTTTGCATCAGGTATCCAAAGTATAGGAGCTTCAGCTTCAGCATCAGTCCTTCCAATGAATATTCAGGAATGATTTCCTTTAGTATTGACTGGTTTGAGTCCCTTGCAGTCCAAGGGGCTCTCAAGAGTCTTCTTCAAAACCATAGTTCAAAAGCATCAGTTTTTCAGTGCTCAGCCTTCTTTATGGTCCAGCTCTCACATTCATACATGACTACTGGAAAAACCATAGCTTTGACTAGATGGATCTTTGTTGGAAAAGTAATGTCTCTGCTTTTTAATATGCTGTCTAGGTTTGTCATAGCTTTTCTTTCAAGGAGCAAGCACTTTTAATTTCATGGCTGCAGTCACTGTCCACAGTGATTTTGGAGCCCAAGAAAATAAAGTCTGTCACTGTTTCCATTGTTTCCCCATCTGTTTGCCATGAAGTGATGGGACTGGATGTCATATTCTTGAATGTTGAGTTTGAAGCCAGATTCTTCACTCTCCTCTTTCATCTTCATCAAGAGGCTCTTTAGTTCCTCTTTGCTTTCTGTCTCCATATTTGGTCTTTGCTTAAAGCTGACTGTCTCTCAGAGCACTTCCATGGATGTCTTGGAGGGGGGCTTCCCAGGTGACTCAATTATAAAGAAACTGCCTGCTAAGGCAGGAGACACAGGGGATGTGAGTTTGACCCTTGGGTTGGGGAGATCCCCTGGAGAAGGAAATGGCAACCCACTCCAGTATTCTTGCCTGGAGAATTCCATGGACAGAGGAGCCAGATGGGCTACAGTCCATGGGGTCAGAAACAGTTGGACATGACTGAGCACACAACAAAACACACATGTCTTGGAGATTTCTTGACCACACCTCTTAACTGGAATGACCTTGAAATGGTGAAGGTCCATTCTTTTGGTTGGCCACGTTTTACCTCCCATCACCCTCTAACTGGTCTCACCTCTTGAAGGTGAGGCACTTGGGTTGTATAACTCTGGGGCTGTTAAACCTCCTTCAGACTGACATTTCTTCCCTGTCTGGTACCCTAAAAGCATAAAACTCTGCCTGGTTTTCATTTAGAGACTAGTTATTTTCCCTCATGTTTTCCTTATAACCTGTTCTACAAACCACACCTCCCAGACTTGCAATTATCTATCATTTTTTGTTTGTTTCAATTTATTATTTTAAATACTCAAATCAGATAATGACCTACTTCAAGGAAGCATGTTGTGTTCCCTAAGAAATCTCCTGGAAGGTCTTCTCATTAAGGTTAATATGAGGGAAAACAAATCCTCACCTTTTCTGTGGGAGGAGTGTCACTCCACTCTAGGAACCTTAAGAAAACAAACAAACAAAAAAATCTTCCTTTTCCAGCTCTTTTACCCTTAATAATTTTATGCACTTGAACTGGGAATTATTTTGATGGTTGCTAAAGACTCATTGGAAAAGACTTTGATGCTGGGAGGGATTGGGGGCAGGAGTAGAAGGGGACAACAGAGGATGAGATGGCTGGATGGCATCACTGACTCAATGAACGTGAATCTGAGTGAACTCCAGGAGTTGGTGATGGACAGGGAGGCCTGGCGTGCTGTGATTCATGGGGTCCCAAAGAGTCGGACATGACTAAGCGACTGAACTGAACTAAACTGAAAGGCATTTTAGGCTAACTACTTTCTAAGGCCCACATAGAAAACTATTACCTTCAGTTCATTTCAGTTCAGTTGTTCAGTCGTGTCCGACTCTTTGCGACCCCATGAATCGCAGCACACCAGGCCTCTCTGTCCATCACCAATTCCCGGAGTTCACTCAAACTCACATCCATTGAGTCAGTGATGCCATCCAGGCATCTCATCCTCTGTCATCCCCTTCTCCTCCTGCCCCCAATCCCTCCCAGCATCAGTCTTTTCCAGTGAGTCAACTCTTCGCATCAGGTGGCCAAAGTACTGGAGTTTCAGCTTTAGCATCATTCCTTCCAAGGAACACCCAGGGCTGATCTCCTTCAGAATGGATTGGTTGGATCTCCTCGCAGTCCAAGGGACTCTCAAGAGTCTTCTCCAACACCACAGTTCAAATGCATCAATTCTTCAGTGCTCAGCCTTCTTCACAGTCCAACTCTCACATCCATACATGACCACTGGAAAAAACATAGTCTTGACTAGACAGACCTTAGTCGGCAAAGTAATGTCTCTGTTTTTGAATATGCTATCTAGGTTGGTCATAACATTTCTTCCAAGGAGTAAGCATCTTTTAATTTCATGGCTGCAGTCACCATCTGCAGTGATTTTGGAGCCCCCAAAATAAAGTCTGACACTGTTTCCACTGTCTCCCCACCTATTTCCCATGAAGTGATGGGATCAGATGTCTTAGGACTATGTAAATATTCATTCCTTTTTGGCATTTGTAGAATTTAGTCAAAACTGATATGAAAATGAATTTCATTTTTAACATACAGTTTCTTTAGGAATTCAATGATTACTACACACTGGTGGTGATAATTAACAAAGAATTCCAGTAAAATTCAACAAAGAAAGCTACTATTAATGCTAGACTTTCAAGCTTCTGATCATCACATAAGGTGGTTTTATTGGGCATTACTTTTCTTATGTTCCTTAGTTTATTAAGGTATAATTTACATGTAATAAAATTCTTACTTAAAATATTTAATTCTGTTTTTATAGAGTCATATAGCCATCTGCAGTCAACATATAGAACATTCTATCAAGCCCCAAGTTTTCCCTATATTCACCTTTGTGTTCCTCTTAACCCCTCAAACGCTAACCCATTCTGTTCCCAGAATTTTGTTTTTTCATAATTTCAGATAAATGTATGTCTGATTTATTTCACTCAGTTTAATTAATTTAAGATTCATCTATGTATTCAAATCAGTAATTTTTTTCTTTTTATTGTTTAGTAATATACCTTTTAATGGATTCACCTCAGGTTTTATTGTTTTGTTTTGCTTTGTTTTGGTATATTTGCCAAATATTGAAGAACATTTGAGTTTCAGCTTCTAGGGTTTATGAATAATTTCTTTATATAAATTGATGTCAGAAGTTTTTTTTGTTGTTGTTGTTAAACATAAGTTAAATGCTCTTTGGTAGAGACTTGGGATTGAAATTTCAGTGCTGTATGTAAACTGTAATTTTTTTTGTTTAATATCAAGCTTTTTTCCAAAGAGGCAGTACCATTTTACAGCCTGCTGACAAAGTCTTGTTGCTCTAAATCTCAGTAGAGCTTGGTATTATTTTCCCTTTAATTTTTGCTACAACACAATCTATTCTTGTAGGTATATAGTAACATCTCCCTTATCTTCTAGAGTAATCCATATTCAGTATTATTTATAAGTAATAAGGTTAGAACATGTTTTTTCCATGAATCTTCATATGATCAGATTACTTGGATTGATAATACTCTAAAGATATACAAAGTAAGGTCATCTTATGAAACCTATAACAACTTATTAGTTTGATTATTTAAAGATTCTTTTTGAATCAAATATTCTGCAAATATGTTGGTTTTGGTTTATGCTTAATGCATAAATCAAATTAGGCCATTATGGTCTTCAAGCAACTATATATGCATGGCAGATCAGAATTCAGCTATTTATTTTATCTCTCTTTTGCCTTATCTTTTCCATACACATAAGTGCCCATCTAGTAAATTAACTGTATATAATTAAAGAAGTCATTAATCATACCTATTCTTTATTCTTAATATATTATATTCCATTTTATTATTAATGATTACTATTAGAACTATTATTTAATTTTGATCCCTGTTTAGGATTAGACAGCTGAATTTGAGAGAAATTTTTATATAATTGTGTGAGTAGACTTATGTTTATATTTTTCTCATGAAGACCAAAAGTAATGTGACAACTTGATCATCTGGAAGTGGGTTTCCTTAGTACTTTCCATACTCCAGATTGTCTGCTGATTGATTCATCAGTTCTATTGAGCCTTAAATGAAATAAAAAGTAGAAAAGTTTTCAAGGAATTTTTCCAGAATAATTCTGTATATATCTCACTACCTTTCTAGGCACATGGCCTCTCACAACTATGGAAGACTGACAAGCTCTTTATTATTGTTTTTTCCATATAATAAATGAGTTTTATTAGAAAGAAAAAGAGGGGAGTGGACAGCCAGTTGGTGTCTAACAGTCTTTCAATCATTTTAATTAAATCTGAATTTTTATAAGTGAATTTGGAGAACTTGTAGTGAACAGAATGAAGAGGAAGTAAAGAGGAGTAGTTGCAATGTTTTCTGCAAAAGATGATCAGTGAATAGATTATTTCATTTCATTTGAAAATAGAGAATTTTCCTTTTAGTCTAGTAATTATATTGAGCATCTGTTATTTTCATTTATAGTACTAAACACAAAAAGCTCTGTCTAGCCTAAAAGAAACACAGTGTCCTTGGGGATATAAACAGAATAATAATTTCAATAGTATAAAAGTCAATGTATTTTGAATGGACCGAAGAAGATCCAACCAGTCTATTCTAAAGGAAATTAGTCTTGAATATTCATTGGAAGAAGTGATGCTGAAGCTGAAGCTCCAATACTTTGGCCACCTGATGTGAAGGACTGACATTGGAAAAGACCCTGGTACTGGGAAAGACAAGAGGAGAAGGGGACGACAGAGGATGAGATGGTTGGATGGCATCACCGACTCTATGGACATGAGTTTGAGTAAGCTCTGGGAATTGGTGATGGACAGGAAGGCCTGGCATGGGGTCACAAAGAGTCAGACATGACTGAGCGACTGAACTGAACTGAACTGAACTGAACTGAGAGAAGGAGAAGAACCTGTCATAGCTCTGATGATTTTCATTTTTGTTGAGACATCATTCATTAGACAATATTAAGTAAAAGAAGAAATTGATAAAATAAAATTACCATGACAAATGAGGCTTAAGGTTCATGAGTTTGAAAGTGTCTGTGGTTATTTCTGGACTACCCATTGTATCTGGCATATACACATACCTGAGTAATATTTGGCATATATATGAGAATGAATGGAAAGGTTTATTATATACTGTGTTTTGGTGTTCAGTAGGCATATCAAAACCTGACTCAAAATACTGGTGTTTGTAAGGTACAGATAAAGTATAGAGAGAGAGCCTTTAACATATGTAGTCCATTAGTGTGTCTTTAACTTAGCTACTGGTCAGCAGGTCTGGAAGGAGAGCTTGCAGTATTGGAATATTTGAACTGATTTAAAAAGTAAAGAAGTGAATAGTACCAAAGAATAGTGTCAGTTAATGGTAAATCAATATGAAACTAATATAATAAGGATAAAACATTATTTTAATTGTAGCATGACAGTGTTGCTAAATTTGACATTTGAGTGTTTCAGAACTTACTTGTAAATAAATATAAATATAACCATAAATATAAATGAACACATGTATACTTCTGGTGGATTCATGTTGATATATGGCAAAACCAATACAATATTATAAAGTAATTAACCTCCAATTAAAATAAATAAATTTATATTAAAAATATATAAATATAACCATTCCAGAAATCCTGTGCTGGGTGACTTTTTGAGTAATAACTTCTTCACAAGTTCTTCACAGATTTGCTATGTAGGGGCTAAATGCAGGAACAGAATCTGAAAAAACATGAGGTTTGGATTCAGATAGACTAAGGGTGTTTGATATGTATAATTATATTTTTTAACATATTTGAGTACAAATTTTATAATACTTAAAAACAGATGGAAGTATCTAATATATAGCAGTTTGTGAGCCTGCTGAAACTGCTGGTAAGTTTCATGGAGTGTCAGATGCATTATAGGATCTCAGTGTCTCTTTGCTTATGTTTGGCTTGATTCTGGTTATCCTCTGGATGATGTTACTAGCGGTATATTCTCACCTATTTCACAATTGGAAAGGAATGTTTCTTTAACCATAGTCTACCTATCTTAGAATGAACTAAGAATACTCTTCTAATTTTGTCAGTTTATTGAGAAAAATATAATCTGTTTTCAAGGAGTATTTTTTTGTCTTTCATCGTGCCTTTTTAATTGGCAGGACCAGGAGAAAAGAATTAATATTAGAATCTGAAGTTTAAGATGGCATGCGATTACAAGGACAAGTATTTTTTTGGTTAAGCTGAAAAGTTCATTCCTTAACAACAAAGTACAAACTGTCTATGGAATGCATTAGGGAAGGACATGCACTTTCTGTATGATTATTGAGAAGACCAAGGCAGTAGGATTTGGGCATGTGGTGAGAGATCAAGAATGAAGTACTAATAAATAAAGTCTGTTAATCAAGGAGTGGAGGAGCTGAGGCACTGTTGTCTTATGAATACAGTATTTGACCTGACAAGCAAGTTCTAATTAAACTAAGCAGAATCTTCATTAGGAATTCTAATCTTCAGTCATTTCCATATATTGGATTTCATGAATCAATAGGAATGGGATGCTGCTAGCAAAACTCTGATAAAAGGTTGAATGCACACATTTAGGGCAGTGCTGTTGGAAATGGAAAAGTGTAGTTACAAGTAGTGACTAGGATAGATACAAACATAGTTGGAGGGACAAAGCAAAGGTGTATGGAAATATTTAGCTCATGGTGGGTAGGTTATGAAACATGACCAAACGGCTTGCATGCCTGTGGAATGCAAAAGGTTATCAGAAAATCAGAGATTAACAAGACATCACATAATATCAAAAAGTTAAAATGAAAGGAGAGTGAGATAGGCAGGTATGAAAAGCATTCCCATAAAGAGGTGGTTATAGGAGGCCTGACAAAGAGAAGTTAAAATCTAGAGGATTTCAACCCTGCCCAGATTCACATGATATACAGTCATTATTGATCTGTAAAAACAAAAGTCAGCATGAATGGTAGATTATTATTTTTTACTACAATATAGAATTTAAAAATTCTATACATGTTTATGAGATTATTTATTTTATATCTTAGGATGTTTATTGAAGCAAAGGCTTGAATTGATTCACTCAATTCAGGAGACAGGCACTGAGATTTGTGAGGGTTGTTTGGGGTGAAAAGAGATTAGCTTGGAATTCTAATTTCAATGTTTGAAGGTTATAGCAGTCTTCAATCAGAATATGTAATGCTAAGAACTGAAGTCTTAGTTAAAGTAATGAAGACGCCTTAAGTTGAAATAATCTGTTATTGAAGAATCTAGGGAGTGAGCAGTATTGGATGAAATGACAGAATTTCATTTCTAAAGGTGGGTAACATGACACCAGCCGTTGGCACTCTGCTCAGGGAGAGGATGATGCACTAAACTGTTTAGAAGAAAAGGTGTCAGAGTCCAGGGAATACTAGAAGTCCAAGTCATGAGATGAGAAGCTGAAGTTAAGTTAGGTGAAATCAACAAGCTTAAAGGAACCTCTGGTTTCAGGATAAACTTAACTAACATGTGTATATTTACATTAGCCTCATTGTATTTGAGCTGAATAGACTGCTGCTGCTGCTGCTAAGTCACTTCAGTCGTGTCCGACTCTGTGCGACCCCATAGACGGCAGCCCACCAGGCTCCCCCGTCCCTGGGATTCTCCAGGCAAGAACACGAGTGGGTTGCCATTTCCTTCTCCAATGCATGAAAGTGAAAAGTGAAAGTGAAGTCGCTCAGTCGTGTCCGACTCTTAGCGACCCCATGGACTGCAGCCTACCAGGCCTCTCCATCCATGGGATTTTCCAGGCAAGAGTACTGGAGTGGGGTGCCATTGCCTTCTCCGGCTGAATAGATTAAGAATGACTAAATACTTTAGAGCTTTCTGTTGTATTCCAAAATTATGTGGTAAGCATATGGAAAATGAGAAACATCAATGGATCCAGTTGACGGTGGTAAGGGAAATGTGAAGATGGTGGATTGTAAAAAATAATAATAATTATAAAAGCCTAGTAAATATATATGACTTAATTTTCTGGTCAGTTCTGATCACTGTTTATAATATAAGTTGACCTTACAATACAATAATATTACTATAATATTTACAGTTTAAATATTACACTCCTTCTTTAAGAAAGTAAGAAGCATGACTGATTAGTATTTTCATTTCTTATCAGAGCTTGTTTTCTTTCCCAAATTTCACCCCTTTTCTCCAAGTGACTTTCCTGTATTATTTGGTACATTAATTGTCTCTAATATGACAACTGACTCCAAAATTTTTCTACTTTTACTCTCTTCTCTACTAGGAAAATTTTCTCATAATTATAAAATGCCCCAAAGATCTCCTCCTGGAAGTCTAAATATGACAAGGCAAAATCATTGACGTCTCTTCTGAATTGGTTTCTCTTCCAGACTCTTCTGTGTACAGTTTACTCTCACTGTTCCTGGACTTGAAATTTGTTATTTCACCTACTGACTCAAATTTATTAGTAATCCCCAAATTAATACCCATGGCACTTTTGCAGATGTTCATAGATATGTAGAGCAGGAAAATAAGATGTGAGTCAGCCAGTACACACATGTCACCAGCTGAGGTAAAAATGGGAAGTGTTCCACCACCTTGTTTTGCCTCTCATAATGTAAACAAGTGTTCTTTCTATGGTTTATTTAGTGTCACATTTTATACTATTTGTTGGTGATTTTTCTTTTTAACATGGCCCCTAGGTGCAGTGTTAAAGTGCTATCTAGTGTTCCCAAACACAAGAACATTACAGTGTGCTTTTCAGAGAAACTATACCTTAGATAAGCTTTGCTTAGGCATGGGTTACAGTTGTTTTGGCTTTGAGTTCATTGTATTAATAGGTGAGTTACAAGTATATATTGGATGTGATGTCTTTAAACAGAAATATAAACAAGACCAGTTATATACTGGTTATATAACTGGTTATATACATAGACCATAAAACTGTTGTGACTAGAAGCTCAGATAAACCTAACCTTCTATTTCCCCTAGGAGTAATGCTTTAATATTCAATAATTCTGGCTCATGGTGAACTTTACAGAATATAACTAATGCAAAATATGAAAACTGACTGTATATTAGCAACTGCATTATCCTTAATATCATGTATATTTTATCATCTTAGGTTTAGATATTATTTTTTCTCCATTCTGGAAGAATGAATAGAACAAAGGTGGGCTCTGGTTTGGGCTAGGAATAAAAATAAAAAACTGGTAAAGCATGTGTGAGAACCAAGAACAGAAAGTCATTCGCATATAATATCCTCCAATTAAATAAAGAATTTTTTAAAAGAGAGAGAACAGAAAGATTAAAAAAAGGAATTATACAAGTAGAAAAAATTCATATATAAACAACTCTCTCTACGGATTCAGGGACTTCAGTGCCAAATTATGGCTAGATAGGAGGTGGATCAAGGGCTTTCCAGGTGGCACTAGGGTAAAGAACCCACCAGCAAATGCAGGAGGCATAAGATATGCAAGTTCCCTCCCTGGGTCTGGAAGATGGCTTGGAGGAGGGCATGGCAATCCACTCCAGTGTTCTTGCCTGGAGGATCCCATAAACACAGGAGCCTGGTGGATTACAGTCTATAGGGTCACAAAAGATCAGACACAACTGAATTGACTTAACACATACACACACACAGGTGGCACTTCTGTTAACAGTCAACATGTGTGCCTTGTATGTGACACACCACCCTGTCTTTCTGGCAGTGAGTGAACTCACATTACTCCTAATGTTCTTAGATGTGTATCTATTCAGAATACTGGCATCGGTTTGTGTATCAGTAGGTATATATTATGTTGTTTTAAGCTTTTCTTCTTACCAACTCTTGTCCCCTCTAATGTGTTTCAATTTAAAAAAGTTAACCTCAATGCACATAACATACACTGTCAGCCTTGAGCTCTCTCTGGAAGAGATGACCATGGTGAGAAACTATGACCATGGTGAGAAACTCATTTCCTCTGTCCACAAGTAGATGGTCATGGTTTCTCACCATGTCACCTCTTCCAGGGATGATTTAGGGCTTCCCAGGTGGTGCTAGTGGTAAAGAATCAGCCTGCTAGTGGAGGAGATGCAAGAGACGAGGGTTCTATCCCTGGTTTGGAAAGATCCCTGGAGAATGAAATAGCAACCCATTCCAGTATTCTTGCCTGAAAAATCCCATGGACAGAGGAACCTGGTTGGCTACAGTCCACGGGGCTGCAAAATGTCAGACATAACGGAGTACTGATGCCCACATTTAGTACAAAATGGCTGTGCGGATATGAATCATACATGAAAAAATGTTTCTATTGATTTGTGGCTTCTTAGAGCCTTTCACTCTGGGGTTTCCAATTGTCTATTAACATCATTTTCCAGAGAATGGAAAGTCAAAGCCAATTATTGATTATCTCCAACCAAAGGTGTCTCCCTGTGACCTCAACTCCTGTGGGATGAGTTTAATTTTCTGTTCCAAGAAAATAGCTGAGAAAGTCTGGATTGTTCTCTGATTTTCAAAATATTCGGTAAAACCAAAATCAGGTGAATCAAAAGTTGCTATCTGGCAAAAGATTAAGGATCAGTGTTTTAAACATCTTTTAATTTATGTATTCCAGTCCTAAACTGGACTTGAGGTTCCATTTTAGTAGATCATTGCAAGAAGTGCACATGGAATTTTTCAGTGTTAAATTGAGATAATCTGCAAATACAGTAGAACTTCAGCAAACAGAAGGCTCATACATTTGAGTAATAGGAGATAGTTTCATGGAATTTGTATGACTGAAACTCCAGTTTGAATGAATAGATATTAGCCTATGGATGAGAGTGAAAAAGTAATACTAAGTTTGTAAATCAGCATGGACACAGACAGTGCGGGAGTAGAACTACTGTCTGAATGTTGCCATAATACTGCTTCTTGGTAGAAAATGGCATTTAAGCATGGGGCCAGATACATAGTCATTTTTTACTTGATTTATGAGCAATTATTCTAATTTCTTGAGTGGATTTAAAAAATTGTTTGGCAAGGAAACAGCAAGATGGATTAAAAGGATACAGAGAAAAGCTGAAAACAGAGTCAAGCTAATAAAAAGTGTCTTAGACACCTAGTCTAGGGCCAAGGGCAATCTAGCCCAATAGTATTATTTACTGGAGAATATAATATTATTTCTGGGACCTTAGCTGAAATGATGTGTTATGGTGTTCTCAAGTTCCATGACCAATGTGCTCAGTTGCTAAGTTGTGTCCCACCTTTTGCGGCCCCATGGACTACAGACCACCAAACTCCTCTGTCCATGAGATTTCCTAGGCAAGAATACTGGAGTGGGTTGCCATTTCCATGACCAATAATACCACCTTAACACATGCCTTTCATAACTTCCAATTTATCTGTTTCTAAAGTAACCTCCTTAATAGTTTTCTCATTCCAAACTGTTCCAAAATTACCTTCCAGAGAGCCAAATCAAGTTGTGCTACTTTCCAAATTATTATTTTTTTCTTTTGTGTTTCCATTTAGATAATTTCTATTGATCTGCCTTTATGATCACTGATTTTTTTCAAAAAAATTATTTTCCCAATAATAAGAATATTGGGAGTTTGGGATTCACATATACACACTGCTATATTTTAAATTGATAACCAAGGACTTACTGTATAGCACAGGGAACTCTGCTCAATATTCTGTAATAACCTTAAGTGGGATATTTTCACTGCAGCTCCATGACCTGTTGAATAAAGTTTATAGACCTCAACATGGCCTTTTCTACATGAAATCCTTTTCTACTTACTTTTGAATTTATCTCCTATCACTTCCTTTTAAAAATTCTATGCTAAACATGTTCAACTAATTACCAGATTAGCTTATATTGCAGACATAGTTGTGCCTTTGTAATTTTCATATCTTTGGTCTGTAATGCCCTCCCCTATCACTGAATCATCTTTACAGCTTCAGATGTAATGTTACTTTCTTTGTAAAATATTTATTCCCTTAAGTTGAACTATTTTCTATTCAAAGAAAGTAGACATGTTTAAAAAAACTTCATATTTGGACAGAACTGCATTTGAATATATTTTATTTGCTAACTCTGAGATTTGACTATATTGGTTATTGGTTCCATACATTACAAGTATCTCATTCTCCATAAAGCAGATACAATTTATACAACATTTATTTTTTATGAGAATAACATGAAATAAACTATGAAATTCAGGGCAATAGGACCACTTCACTGAAGGAAAGTTCTTATTATTAATAACAACAAAGCAATCCTTTCATTTTATTATAACTAATTCTTAATAGCTTTCTTCCCCTCCTGTTGTGGTAAAATTCTAGACAAGAGAGAGTATTAACTTCATTTTTCCTTATCTGTTAATTTCTATCACAGTGCCTGCCACATAATAGGCATTTGACAATTATTTTGTTTACATCTATGTAAAATTCATAATGGTGCCCTGAAGATAATGTGAATAGTCTTGTTCCTAAAGTTAGGAAGAAATAAATTTAAAACTGGAGGAAACTTTATTTTTATTTTTATTTTTTTTTTTACTTTGTGCCTTCTGGCTTTTATTTTATTTTTTTTAATTTTAAAATCTTTAATTCTTACATGTGTTCCCAAACGTGAACCCCCCTCCCACCTCCCTCCCCATAACATCTCTGTGGGCCATCCCCATGCACCAGCCCCAAGCATGCTGTAAAACTTTAAAAGGTTGAAAGCCCATTTTCTATTATCTCTCCTTTAGCAGACTTTTCCAATGTGTAGTTTAGATAACCTAAGTCTTATGACTAAGAAAAAGAGGTCTGTGATCAAATAAAGTGTTAAATAACAGCAGAGTACATTCTTTTAAAATGACTTATGATTTTATATTAGGTAACTTTAGGAATTCTCTTAGTAATTAAATTAATTTAACAGAGAATTAGTTAATATTCATGATTCTGCTCAATATGTTTGGGGTGAACAGGTAATGTCTAGTCCCATCTATAGAAATATGGCATGCTCATAGGGAATTCTTCACTGTAAGGTCGACCCTTTATAGTTAAATCAGTTTTATTTACATCTATGTTAAGTCGCTTTAGTTGTGTCTGACTCTTTGCGACCCTATGGACTGTAGCCCGCCAAGCTCCTCTGTACATGGGGATTCTCCAGGCAAGACTATGGAGTGGTTGTCATGCCCTTCTCCAGGGGTTCTTCCTGGCCCAGGGATCGAACTCACCTCTCTTATGTCTCCTGAATTGGCAGGTGTGTTCTTTACCACTAATGCCACCTGAGAAACCCCTATTCACATCTAGATCTTAGTAAATTTTTCTTCGGTAAAAAAAAAAAAATAATAATGGAAAATGTGCTGCTACATCTGTATGTATGCCTATCCTATGCCAAAGGGATACTCTGAGTACTTGCCTGAATTATCATTTGACTCTGTAATTGACTATTATTTTTTGCAATTATTAATTCCAAGAAAGTCTGGTGAAGAAAAATGGTTTAAAAGAAATTAGCATTTAAATAAACAAACAGATTATTGGAAATGATCTAACAAAGATTTGTGGATCTTGGACATAAAAACTTTACATTGAGTGAGATAGTGACTGTTATTATTCTCAGGAACCTGTACAGAAATTGTTTCTTCATCCTTTAAAATAATGAAAACCAAACAATCTTTCTCCTTACCTTTCATTTGTGATTCTTGGACATTTGCTTTACAGGAGAGCTATGTGTCAGAGAAAGCAGTAGAGCAAAAATGACAACGACCTTGGAAGATATATTTTAAATTCTCAAGATGTTCCTTTCCTCTTTGATATATTTTTAAGAAGGCATTGAAACAAGAACCAACTTATCCTGTTTACCCATAGGAACACAGTGGAAACTTTTTTGAAACTCAAGTTCTTCTTCATAATACCATTAAGGAAGGATTTTGGATGAACGGCAACCTGGAACCAACACAGACCACACATGGAGAAATTGCTCACTCTTCTAAGGTAGATTCATAAATTGTCCTTCCAGATGCCAGATGATAAACATCCAACTGCAGCTTTTCTTGTTTGTGCCATGAGTGACAGGATCTGTCACTTCCTTGAAATTTGGTATGTAAGATGAATTGAGGTGTGGCTTTAGTAGTTAAGAGAATAATTTCCATTTGTGACGATTTGAGACCCTTTGAAGTTCAATGATCTGAACTCCAACAATACAGCAGGTCTGGGGCTACAGTTAGAGGGAGTCAAAATTGCCCCAAACTCATGATCCACATAATTATTTTAGAAATGCATTCCCTGGAGTTGCAAACTAGAATTTAGATGTGCTGTTAGAAACATGATACTACCAAACAAAAAGTTAACCTGGGACTGTGTTCATTTACTGTTTATCATGCAGTAGTTTTCATCTTTAATCATCTGCAGCATTATATTGATCAGAAAAATTCTTGCTAAAATATTAGCCAGTAAAAACATACTCTATGAATATTGCTGAGTTGAATTGTTCCACACGTTGCAAACATGGGTCTTCTATTGCGCTAGCTATCAAAAATAGAACCTCAAAATCATAGACTCAGACCACATGGGTGGTCTTCTTTTATCAGTGATTGATAAACTATGTTTCTTCAAGTAAGTCCCTTCATGTTACTGAGGACTAGTTTTCTCATGTGAGCAAATCAATTGGACTGCAGTTTTTATGGCAAATGTTCAACCAAATTCAATAAAATATATCAAGAATGGTGATTAAAACAAAACAAAAACTGAAATAGAGCCGAAAAGTATAAAAGACAAATTCTCATAGCTTGCACTAAAATATGATTATACAACATGTGTACAATTCCCTATCATGAAGTCTAGCACTCCGATGTCACCTCTTTCTTCACAGAAATGCCATATATACTTTTTTCTTCAAAATCCATAATTAATTTCATGAATGCCATTAGAGCAAATGATATAATTACTCATTAGAGTTGTGGGTAATCATTTAAAAAGCCATTAAAAATTAGTCATTATCTTTATTTGATTTGTTAACTAGAAACCTTATTAGATTCCCCTCACTAGAGGCAAGATTAAAGGGAAAAGTATGTGTTGTAGTGCCTATTTTCAGCTTGTGAATAAAAATGACTTTTAATGCCATGTCTTTAAGACAGAGATTTCTTATTCTAATTCTTTTAAACCTGACATGAATTAGCACTCACAATCCTCAAAAGACTCTGACACAACACCAGCCCATGAATACCCCCCCATTAGGATTTTCCCAGAACTTAATCAGAGTGGTGCTAGTGGTAAAGAATCCACCTGCCAAACGCAGGGAGACATAAGAGACTCAGGTTTGATCCTTGGGTTGAGATGATCCCCTGAAGAAGGAAATGGCAACCCACTCCAGTATTCTTGCCATTGTTGTGGAGCCTGACAGGCTACAGTTGATAGGGTCTCAAAGAGTCAACTGAAGCAACTTATCACACAACCACATAAATTTATCACAGCTTAATACAATGAGGAGGCAACATAATAATTTATGTTGTTACATATTTGAAGAAACTGAAGGCCAGTGAAATAAACATCCTTTTTAAATGTTGATTTATTTATTTTAATTGGAGGTTAATTACTTTACAATATTGTTTTGGTTTTGCCATACATCAACATGAATTCGCCACAAGTATACATGTGTTCCCCATCTTGAACCCCCTCCCTCCTCCCTCCCCACACCATCTCTCTGGTTTGTCTCAATGCACCAGCCGCAAGCATCCAGCATACTAACGCACATATATGGAATTTAGAAAGATGGTAATGATAACCCTATATGTGAGACAGCATAAAAGACACAGATGTATAGAACAATCTTTTGGACTGTGAGAGAGGGAGAGGGTGGGATGATTTGGAAGAATGGCATTGAAATAAACATCTTGATCAATGATTTATTTAACACAGTGGTCCCCAAATTTCTGCCAATTCTGGAAGCAACTCCGTTTCTCCTATTCTTCTATTTGTGTTCTCCCTATATTTCTTATAAATAAAGCAGTGTGTTTTTGTCTCTTTCTTCACACTGATATTCTGGTACTTTACATTATATAACAATATTTACACATCTCCCAGTTTATACTTCTATCCTGTGCAAATTGTAATCATCCTTCCAGGCCTGGCACGTGTCCTAACTCTCCATAGGGAAGGAAGGAAGGGAAAGTCGCTCAGTCGTGTCCGACTCTTTGCGACCCCATTGACTGTAGCCTACCAGGTTTCTCAGTCCATGGGATTTTCCAGGCAAGAGTACTGGATTGGGTTGCCATTTCCTTCTCCAGGGGATCTTCCCGACCCAGGGATCGAACCCAGGTCTCTCGCATTGTAGGCAGACGCTTTACCAACTGAGCCACCGGGGAAGCCCCCGACTCTCCATAGAGTCATCTCTAATCATCCCACCCAATGGCAGTTTCTCCCTTCTTTAAACTTTTATACCTTATCATTATTGATAACATTTATTGAGTGCTTGTTCTGTCTTTACAAGCTTATTTATTGCATACCTTGCTACCTGGTGTTGAGTGTTATTTCTGGTATAGATATTTCAAACTGTTATTTATGCCTTTTGTTTAATAGCAATAGAAAAGACTACACCATCTAACACAATGCTTTCAGGTATAGCAAACTGTTATGCACATAATAAGTATTTAGTACAGGACTGTTCACTGATTGGCAGACTGTCAGTTAAATACATATAGAGCCTTTTCTTTCTTGTTTTCACCAAATGTATGTCATATCTATTTCAGTTTTCTATCATGTGAATGAAAGCTCTTCTTAATATCATAATAAAATTGTCAGAGAGAAAACTGAAATGACTATGGGATTCACTATGTCCTTCCTTAGACCTCTTGCTTAGCCTTCTAGGGAGGCTTTTTTTGAGTTTGTTCAATTATCAACTTGTTATTTTTCAGAGAGTATATTTTAACCTTAGATAAGACAGAAACAAAGCTGTTTATCTCTCAGTGATGTCATGCATCTTTGTAGAATACTTTCTTTTTTCTTTATCACTATATAATATCTTATGTTTCTTAATTCTGATATGTTTTAGTCCTTTTATACATAAAGAAAAGACAGATTAATGTTATTTTCTCATAAGAATCTAAAAGTAAATAATATTTAGTATTTGCTCACTTCAGGAAGAGTTTTACAAAATACATATTATTCAGTGGAAATAATTATCAGGTTCTGCTTTACCATACAGAGAAAGACACAAAACAGGGCTTAAAAAATGTAGAAGTGAGAAAAAATCTTAGAAGTAAATGTCTATATTTTCCTATCAGATTAACTGCTAATTGACTATATATCATAAAATGACTTTTCTCTTACAATATTCTGATCAATTATACTAACATATAAATAATACTAATTTGTAATACACAAATTTTTGTTGTTGTTTAGTTGCTAAGTCCTGTCCAACTCTTTTGCAATCTCATGTTCTGTTGCCCACCAGACTCTTCTGGACATGGGATTTCCCAGGCAATAATACTGAAGTGGGTTGTCATTTCCTTCTCCTGGGGATCTTCCTAAACCAGGAATTGAACCTACATCTCCTGAATTGACAGGAAAATACTTTAGCTGAGCCACCTGGAAACCTCAATAGACAAATTATTTTCAGTCAAATAAGCAGTTTGAAACTTTTCCATGAAAGGGTCCTGCTGGGCAAAGAAGGGATAGGTGTGGGATGAAAGAGCTAGAACTAGCTGTTTGTGATGGAAATATAGCCAGATTAGGTCATTAGGACATGGACTGCAAACTATATGGCAGCCTGCATAAAAGAGACAAAAGTGACAGTTTGGGGAAATACGTCCAACTACAACAACAGAGGTCTTGCAGCAAACTCAGAAGATTTGGTGTCAATTATACAGTGAAATATAAGTTGGAATCAGAAAGAAAGGAGAAAGTTGCATGAAAAAATACATATATATTATCATATGTAAATTAGATAGCCAGTGGGAATTTGCTACATGATGCAAGGAGCTCAACCTAGTGCTCTGTGACAACCTAGAGGGATGGGATGGGAGGGAGGTTCAAGAGGGAAGGGACATATGTATGCCTGTGGCTGATTCATGTTGATTTATGGCAGAAACCAACACAATATTATAAAGCAATTATCCAATTTTAAGTTTAAAAAATTAAAAAAACAAAAATAAGAGAAAAAGAAAAGCAAGTGGCCACCTAATCACTGTGGACAGTGACTGCAGCCATGAAATTAGAAGACATTTTCTCCTTGGAAGAAAAACAGTGACAAACCTAGACAGTATATCAAAAAGCAGAGACGTTACTTTGCCTACAAAGGTCCATATACTCAAAGCTACGGTTTTTCCAAAGCTATGGTACAAGTATGAGAAAAGTGAAAGTGCAAGTCGCTCAGTCATGTCTGACTCTTTGTGACCCCCATGGACTATACAGTTCATGGAATTCTCCAGGCCAGAATACTGGAGTGGGTAGCCTTTTCCCTCTCTAGGGGATCTTCCCAACTTAGAGATCAAACCCAGTTCTCCCACATTGCAGATGGATTCTTTACCAGCTGAGCCAAAGGGAAGCACAAAAATACTGGAGCGGATAGCCTATCTCTTCTCCAGTGGATCAAGTTTGAGAGCTGGATGATAAAAAAGGCTGAGGGCCAAAGAACTGATGTCTTCAAACTGTGGCACTGGAGAAGACTCTTGATCCCTTGGACAGTAAGGGAATCAAACCAGTCAGTCCTAAAGGATATCAACCCTGAATATTCATTGGAAGGACTGATGCTGAAGGTGAAGCTTCAATACTTTGGCCACTCAATACGAAGAGCTGACTCATTGGAAAAGACCCTGATGCTGGGAAAGATTGAAGGCAGAAGGAGAAGGGGACAACAGAGGATGAGATGGTTGGATGGCATCACCAACTCAATGGACCTGAATTTGAGAAAGCTCCAGGAATTGGTGAAGGACAGGGAAGCCTGGCATGCTGCAGTCCATGGGTTCCCAAAGAGTCAAGCACAACTGAGCAGCTGAACAACAACAACCTAGTTACATTAAAACAGAAAAATAAAACAGACAATCTAGTAAGTAGAACTGTCACATGGTCCAAGGAAAACAAGCAATCTTCAAGTTTGATTAGTAGTGAGATATTTTTAAGGAGGAAAACTGGTATCAGAAAGAAAGGAGATTATATTTTGGATTTTTGTTATGTCCTCTACAAAGAGAAAATCCTGGGATATTAAAAAACCTGAAATGCTCTTTCTTCCGTAGAAGTTCTTCATAAAATTCCTTTTGTATGGCCTTCTTTATTGTTCTTTTAAAAAATGTTTGAAAGGGTTCTTCCTATTTGTTAGCTGGGGTCACTAGCCCTGCTTTGTCTGGTTTCGGCTTCCTCACCTCCTCATCTGTGGAGTCAGGGACGCAGCACTTGGAGCCAAGAGCCAAGGAGAAGCAGAGTTAGGTCACCCCTTCTCCTAGTGCTGAGATGTGGATCCACGTTCAGAACTACCCAAGCCTCCTAGATGCACACCATTCAGTGGAAGTTGCAAAGCCACAGTTGCGGAGCTGCACAAGCCAATATGGGCACTGCTCCTCCATAGTGGTCCAAGTGCCAGCACCTCTTCTACAGGGACAAGCAATTGAAAATAGATGAATTTTACTTGACTATGATATTGGACTGAAGTTGATTTCCTGGTGGCTCAGTACTACCTGCTGATGTCATGTGTCATCACCTGTAGAAGACAAAAGTTCAGTCTCTGGGTCAGGAAGATGCCCTGGAGAAAGAAATGGCAACCTACTCCAGTATTTTTGCTGAGAAATCCCATGGACAGAGGAGCCTGGTAGGCTGCAGTCCATGGGATTGCAAAAGAGTTGGACACAACTTAGCAACTAAACAACAAAAACAATTGGACTGAATGACAATTAAATTAGTAGTTCTTCTGGACACTGACCTTCCCAGCACATCTAAACAGACTGAATCACAGGCCAACTTCAGTTCTAATAGTCCACCTAAAGTAAAGAGATACCAAGGGGTAGACTTTTCAGTCAGCCATCTGCATCAACTGACAGTTTTCTTATTGATCCTGGCATTGAACCATCTAAGTGTGTTTTGATCTGTTTTGTTTTAATCAGGTACTTGGTCATGGGAAACTCTTCTCTAAATGTGGCTACAGGCATTTCCCAGAGATACTTCAGGTTTGGTTCCAGACTACTTCAAGAAAGTGAATATCACAATAAAGCATGTTGCATATTTTTGGTTTGTTTTCTAATTACTAAAATTATGTTTACACTCTATTGTAGTCAGTTAGGTATAAAATAGCATAATGTCTAAAAAAAAATGTTTGTAACTTGATTTAAGATCGCTTTGTTCACAGGGACTGTTGAAGGCCATCATCTGAGCCTTCAGCAGGTCATGTTCTTTTTGCTGGCCCATCAGGGTGGTGGTGGTTGTGACAGTTTTTAAAATAGCAGTGAAGTTTGCCATACGGATTGACTCTTCCTTTCACAAATAATTTCACTATAGCATGTAAGGCTGATTGATAACATTTTATCCACAGTAGAACTTTTTTCAAATTTGGAATTAGTCCTCTCAACCCCACCACTGCTTCATCAACTAAGTTTATATGCCATTCTAAATCCTTTGTTGTCATTTCAACAGCTCTCACCAGAAGTAGATTCTCTTTCAAGAAGCTTTCTTTGCTAATCCATGAGAAGCAACTCCTTATCCAATCTAGTTTTACCATAAAATTACAGCAGTTCATCTGCCTTTTCAGGCTCCACCTGCCATTCCAGTGCTCTCTTTGTTTCCATCACATCTCCAGAACTTCCTCCAGTGAAGTCTGAACTCCTTCAGAGTCATCCATGAGGGTTGGAATCAATTTCTTCTAAATCCTATTAATGTTTATATTTGATATTTTGATTTCTTCCCAGGATCATAAATTTTCTGAATGGTCAGTTTTTTCCAGGTTTCCAGGTGACTTTGATGAGATCCACTGGAGGAATCACTACTATGATAGTTTGGTAAGCCTTATGAAATATAAGTAACTCCTTAATCCATGGGCTGCAGAATGGATGTTGTGTTAGCAGTCATGAAAACAATGTTAACTTTTTGAGTTGGAGTTTTCTCCAGATATATGCCCAGAGACAAAGGGTTACTGTCTAGAATATATGTATAGAACACTTGCTATGGACTGAATATTTAGATCTACTCAGAATTCATATGGTGAATCCATAAATATCAAGGTGATGGTATTTGGAGGTGGGATCTTTGCAGGATAATGAGGTTCTGATAAGGTCATATGGTAGAATCCCCATGATGAGGGCAATGCCCTCATAAGAAGAGAGACTATACCATGCTCCCTCTCTCAGTATATCTGTTTCTCTCTCTCTCCCTCCCTTCTGCTCTTCTCACTCTCTTTCGTCCACTTCTCTCTCTCTTCTCCTTTTTCCTCTCCTCTCTCTCTGCCATCTAAGGACACAGTGAAAATATGGCTATGGGCAAATCAGAAAGAAAATCATCAGAAACAGGATCAACAAGCACCTTCCTCATGAACTTCTTAGCTTTCATAATTATGAGAAATAAATATTAAAGCCACACAGTTTAGGGCATTTTGTTATAGCAGTTTGAACTGAGACAATGTTCAAAACTCAATAATAAACCAATCAAGCAATGTGATGATAGACCATGAAGAAATATCTCATTGAAGATGACAAACAAATGGCAAGTAAGCATATAAAATTATTCTCAATATTTATCACTAGGGAAATGCAGATGAAAATGACAATTAAATATCATAATACACATATTAGAATGTCTACTTTTCTTAAAATGTGAGAGTATCAAACTCTCACAAAGACATGACAAAGCTGAATCACACATACATTGTGGTAAAATGTAAAATGATTCAGCCCTACGAAAAATAGGCAGTTTCTTGAAAACTAATACCATACAGCCCAGCAATTAGACTCCTAAGTCCTTATCCTACAGAAATAAAAATATGTTATCACATGAAAACAATGAAAGAAGATGAGATAAAATATACTCAAAATATCCATAAATATTATCCAAAACAAGAAAATATGTCTATTTGTTAAAAGTAAGAATTTTATGGAAATATATAAAAATATTATTAGAGCCCACAACAGAAACTATATATTATTAATATTTCTCCATGGATGTCTAATGAGAAGTAAAAGTCAGTACCATTAAGAGGTCAAGTGTTTCTAATTAAACTATAAATCAGAGTAATCAATCACATTGTCAAATAAAATTCAAAAAACTTAACAATATGATTTTGAAATTATTATGGAAGATCACTAGGCTATTAACAGGAGAAACTGATGTTTTAATAAAATTTTAAGTATGTTTAGTAATTAAAGCAACATTGTATTGGAAAATAAAGGGACTAATAGTTATGCAAAATAGAATAGAAACCCAGGAACTGTGGAAATTTGAAATTTGACAAAGACAACATAAAAAAAAGTTGACTAGTTAGATATTTAATTCTTCTAACAATCAATCATAAGTATTTGAAAAAATAATACATCAGATATAAGTCTCAAAAAACAAACATGCACATATTTTAAGTAGGGTTAATACCTAAACATAAAATGAAAACTTAAAATCCTTTATTAAAAAAAGTGTAAGAATGTGTTTTAATTTTAGAACAGAATTGTTTTTAACCAATAAAAAAGGTATTTGTTGACATAAACAGCTTTGAGGCATTCTGAGTAGTAATAAAATCTTATCATAGTCATATGAAGTGAAAATAAAGTGTTAGTCACTCAGTTGTGTCCAACTCTTTGTGACTTCGTGAACTGTATCCTGCCAGGCTCCTCTGTCCATGGAATTCTTCAGGCAAGAATACTGGAGTGAATAGCCATTCCCTTCCCCGGGGGATCTTTCCAAACCAGGGATGGAACTCTGCATTGCAGGCAGTTTCTTTACTGTCTGAGCCACCAGGGAAGCTCCATCATAGTTGTATACCACAGTTTACAAAAAATTCTCAAAGAGTGATTTCTGTTTCAGGCAATCACCAAAAGTACTCTTTTAAATTATTATGTACAAAGGTTAGCATTGTTAAAGAAAAGCACACTGTGGATTTCTTTACATATTTTCAATTATTTTGCTTATCCCCTTTTGGATATGTTCATAGATCACATTTTCAAGGTGGTAGTTAAAATAAACAGTGGCCAAAAACAGTCAGACAAAGCGAGTCCTAGGAAGATTTGAACTGAAATCAGCCAGTCAGTTTGATTTTACCAGCAGCAAAGCTGAAAAAAATGTGAAAGTAGCTGTCATGTCTGACTCTGCGACCCCATGGGCTATACAGTTCATAGAATTCTCCAGGCCAGAATACTGGTGTGGGTAGCCTTTCCCTTTTCCAGGGGATCTTCCCAACCTAGGGATCCTGCATTGCAGGCAGATTCTTTACCAGCTTAGCCATCAGGAAAGCATAAGAATACTGGAGTGGGTAGCCTACTGCTTCTCCAGTGGATATTCCCAACCCAGGAATAGAATTGGAATCTCCTGCATGGCAGGTGTCTTCTTTACCAGCTGAGCTACCAGGGAAGACCAAAAACAAAAAATATGGAAAAAATGAAAAAAAAAAAAAAAGAAAGAAAAGCAAATTTTTCATTCCTTCCCAATATAATGTTGGGGAAATCTCTTACACTTTGTACATCAGTTTCCCCAAATATTATTAGACCAAAAAGACTAGTTGAGCAACAAAAGTGCTAAACTGATTCAGGATGCCCTTCTAGTTACGGCTGTGTTTTTTACTTTTTCCTCTGATAATGGGCAAGTCATTTGTTTCTTGGTTCATCAATTTCCTCTCTTTGTAAGATGAAAAGTTTGGGTTAGATAACTGGTTCTCAATCAGTTCAGGCTGAACACTCTTTGTTTCAAATATATAGTAAACTTCATTTTTTATTATGAAATGAAAATAATAAAGATGTAGTTTACCTGTGTCTGGAAAAGGAGAGGGTTATCCACTCCAGTATTCATGCCTGGACAATTACATGAACAGAGGAGCCTGGTGGGTTGCAGTCCACAATGTCGCAAAGTGTTTGACAAGACGGAGCAACTAACACTTCACTTTCACTTACCTTGTGTGCGTGTATGCATGCTAAGTCTCTTCAGTCATATTCAACTTTTTGCAACCCTGTGGACTATAGCAGGTTCCTTTGTCCACGGGATTCTCCATGAATATGGGAGTAGGTTGTCATGCCCTCCTCACTTACATATGCAGTTTTAAACAAAATAAGGGTATTTACAATAGTGTGAAAAAGATAGTAAAATAAATATTTATAGTGAAAATAATGTGTAATAGCTAAATGCCTACATTAAAAACTCTCCTTAGAGGAAAATATAGAATGAGTTTCCTAGATAATATCAAGTCTAAAATCTTACTTAAATTGCATTCAAAACTCTTTTGAATTTGATATTACCATAATTACATATATATATTCAAGATATAAATATATACTTAATATATAAATAATATATTTAAATTGTAAATTTAAATTTATATATTTAAATTTCACCAACAAAGAGGATTAACATGGATTTCAAAAATTCAACGGTATCTTTTTATATCCCAATTAGTATAAATTACTGTTTATTTCTACACACTTGTTGATATATGTTCAGATAATCCAAATTCAAAAATAACAGAATACATCTGTACAATTAGGAATCTGACAAAACATATCTCACTCCAGTGAATGAAAGCTTTATGAAACTATTGACCATCGCAACTGGTAAGCTTCTATGAAGCTTATCAATTGATAAAGAAAGCTAGACTATCCTAGACTACACATATATTCAGCTCTCTTTTGAACACTTTTCAGGAATGGTGATCTCATTGATTCACATGCTTTCAAGAGACTTTGAGAACACCATAAATCTAAGAATTCTTTCAGAATTCAACATTTTCACCTGATTTTTGTAACACTTTTTGGCAGAAACTGCTCTCCCAGTCCTTCCGTAAATGTGGCCAGGTAGGATGCTAATAGTCTCAATCAAGATAACTTAAAGAATTGAAACGGACAGTTTTTATCTATACATACCCTTCTCCACAGGAATATATATTTTCCTCTTTCCATATCCAGCAGCAAAGGGTTATATAATTTGTGACTCTATGATGCATGGTGGTTCTCCAGCATTAAATTATGCTTTTTACCTAAGGACTTATTCACAGAACCTATAATGTACCTGGAAGGTCCTGCTATGACCAAGACTGCTTTCCAGTGCTGAACCATATTTGCATTGCTCTAGACTCACAATGCAATTGCTTGTTCCCCTGATTGTTTTATTTGACTAATAACTTTGTAGTATCACATTCAATTGAATAGTTATACAAGCAGAGATGCTGGATGCCCATCTTTGCTAGATTGGAATAATTTATAAATGCAGTTTTTCTATTCTATTAAGCAGTACCACCTTTTAATGAGACATACAACAAGGCAGACAGAATGATATGTCAAAAATAAGAGAAGAAAAGCACAACCTGTGTAGGCAGAAATGTTAATGGAATATCTGTCAGGAAAAGCGATTTTATTTATCATCACAGAACCATATAACTGAAAGAAACCCCAGTATAGCCTTAACATACACACACACACATACACATGAATGACCTATTTCCCATTTTGCATAGATGATTAGTAGCAGAGTCAAGTCTAAAAATTTTAGAACAGGATTTTGTTTCCTCTTGAAATAACCTGGGACCTGTCCTCAGAACATGGATATTTGTGCTTACTTTTCTTGGGAATTTAAGGGAAAAGTTATTTCATTTTTTACCCTATGTTCTTGCTCTCAATATGTTCTCCTCTGTGTGTGTGTGTGTGTGTGTGTGTGTTTTGTTGTGTTTTTTTCTTCCCCCATATTGTCCCTCTTTAAACTCAGTTTAAATCTGACAGTCTGGTGCTATTTATGAGGGCCCCATTGGGATGACAGATGGCAAGACTATTCGTCTCTCCTGTGGGTGCCTGGCCATGGGCCATAGGTTATTCATTTATGGTTTTTAGTTCAAGTGTGAAATGAGACTTATTTATAACAAGCTACTTTGGAAAGAGCAGAACCTAATTTTAAAATGGCCTGCCTTAATTTAAGTATATCTGCAAAATTAATTAGGGAAAAGTAAAAATATTTTACATTTTTTAACCAAATGTTTACATTTAAAAATATTTTTACTTTTCAAAAATCTAGACTTTTTTTGTTTTAAAAAATGTTTTATTTTTAGTTTTTATGTGTATTAGGTCTTTAAGTGGGAAACCATTCCAGAACTATACTAATCATATGTTTAAATCAAATAGTCAGATACCTGATGTGTCTTTATATATCTAGAGTTTTGTATCATGAGACAGTTAAAAGGATCATGGCACTAATTTAGGTAAATAGCAGTTTATTGTGTGTGTATACATATATATATACATACATACATATATATATTATATATATAATATACACACATAGATATAGATACTGCATTAAAGGAAAAACCAACAATCAGTTGGTATTATAAATGAATGATGTACTGCCTGTGCCATGTATGTGTTGGGAACATACTGTGAAAATCAAGATTGGAAGATTGTTAGTTTTTCCCAATTCCACTTCATCCAGAGCACCTGTGCTTTTATCTTGTTTATGAAACAAGGCCTAATCATCAGAGATGGGACATAGTTTTGAGAAAATTCCAGCAATTATCAAATCTTCAAAATTCAGTCACACTGGGAGTATTTGGATTTCCTGGAGGAAGGATTCTACCTATATATTTTCAAAAACATTTCTTTATCTCAGGACCCAAATGTCTTGGTTGTAAGATGTCTCTAAAAACGAGCCCAAGAGGAAGAATTACTATTTCACATTGGAACAATGATCACTGTTGTAGGGAAGGGTATGGTATCAGAGTTACTATTCACTGATTTCAGTATTTCACTGATTTCAGTATTGAAAAGATGCAGAACACAGCTTCAAGCATCTTTCCAGAGAAGGTACTTATTTCCTGTGGGCAGAGCCCACAGTAATTTTAGAACAGAGAATTGCTGGCTTTTCTAGTAATCAGTGGCCAAGGAAAATGAAGCCAGTGGCAGAAGTCAGTCTGGAAAGGGAGGCAAAGTAGTTTGTTGGGTGTTTCCCAAACAAAATGGGTGCTCCCAAGAGTGAAGAATGGAACGCTTTCTAGTGCTACTTATTTTTCCCTAGTGAGGACTTCCTAGTTTTATTCAATAGTTAAAAATATTTTATTGCTTTGTGAATGTGTGTAATTTTTAAGATGAGAAAAAGAGATTCCTTTCAAAAGTAATGTTATCTATTTGCTTCCAATAATGATAAGAAAGAATATTTGGAAAATGGTACATACATAAAACAGAATTTTATCACCATTATTATTTTATTATTGTCCTGAGTAAGTATTGTTTCTCTCTAGTCATAAACTGCAATACATTATCATAATAATTATACATTTATAAAGATGACCTTTGTAAATAAAATTCCCAAACTGCAAACAGCTTGGAATTTTTGGCCTCAGGTTGGTCTGCATTTCAATCCTAGCTGTACAATTGAACTAAATATGTTATTTGGAGCATAGCTCCTAAGCTGTCTATATAGCAGCAATTGTTGTGAGGCAAACTCAGAATAGCAATTGCCTCTGTGGTGAGTACTCAGTTAGCACAGTCATAACAATTGAAAATGTGTACTGAAAGAGGAAAACAAGTCTTCCCACTGAGGCAGTCTGGGGAGGACAACTTTAGAAACCAGTCTTCACAGCCACATGGAAGTTCTACCACAAAGATATTGTCTATGCATAATTGGCACCTAGTTTCTTTCTTACAATTAGTAGAGCATGGACTCGTTAATTGGTTAACAGTTCTTCCTGCTGTATTCATTTTCATCCACACATGCCTATTTTAGAGAATTTCTCAGGGTATTTTTTTTATCATTGAAATCATATAATTTCTGATATTTAGAATTGAGGCAGCAGTTTAATGAATTTCTGCAAAATTCATTTCCAAAACATGGAACTTGTGAAATGTTAAAGTATGTCTCATTCATTTCAGAAAATGAACCACCCTGGTGTTGAAATTGAATAGTCCTATCCAAAATGTCATGAAAGAGGCCATTTTCCTGTAATACATCACTTTTCTGTTTAGATTGAAAGTGATAAAGAGGGCAAGGCAAAATAATAGATGATATGCTTCATTCTGAGTGCTTTTTTACTCAAAAGCAAAAAGAAAAACTCACAGCCATCTGTTATCTGTGTGTCAGTTTGTTGCAAGTGAGTGACATTTTTCTTTTTTATTTGAGAAGAAATTTATGGAAAAGCTGAGCAAAGTTAATTTTAAAATATATGGTAATATTAATAAAGTACCTATGTAAATATTAAATCTTCATTATGTTTTGCATATCTGGACTTGGATTAGGTCTTTAGCTGTACTCTGTAAGCTTCAGAACAATCATTCCTACTCAAAGTAAGGTGAAGACTTAGATGGAAATGGCAACCCACTCCAGTGTTCTTGCCTGGAAAATCCCATGGACAGAGAAGCTTGGTAGGCTGCAATCCATGGGGTCGCATGAGTCAGACACGACTGAGCAACTTTACTTTTCTGTGAGGGTAAGAGGGCTTTTCTGGTGGCTCAGTAGTAAAGAATCCACCTGAAATCAGAAGACGCAGGTTTGATCCCTGGGTTGGGATGATCACCTGGAGAAGAAAATGTCAACCCACTCATCATTCTTACCTGGGAAGACAGAGGAGCCTGGCGGGCTATAGTTCATGGGATCATAAAGAGTTGGACACAACTGAGCAACTAAACAATGACACCACAAAATGTTAAACATATTCACTTGGAAAGTTAAATAAGATTAAAATATATTTATTTCTGCTTTTTGCCATCCATTTTCCTAGGTGTCCATTTTTTTGGTATTTGTATATTTTATATTAAACATCCTAAAAATTTACAGAAAATCATAAACATTCAGATAGAAGTTAAAATGTGCAATTAGATAAAAATGAAGGCTTCCCTTCTTTTCAAATTAGACCCTACTTGTTCCAGGAGGATTGACTTGACAGGTGAATGGTTCCGAGATCAGAGAAATGATTCCTTCTTTCCTGTTATCACTAGGATATGACTGTATTTTATTATTTTTAACAGAGGAAAAACTGGTTGGACATAATTGGATATAAAGTCTTTCAGTTATACATAATACAGATCTTTTCAAACAGATACTAGACACCAGTCAGTGTTGATTTATATGTATTGGAATAGATGACCACTTTGTGAGATGTTATCTTAGAATCTCTGAGAAGCACTTGTATATTGCAGATTCATTCAGCAATGTCAGAAATTTCTATAATGGGGACACTTTTTTTTTAACCAGAATTTGAGTTAATGTCCTAAAAGTATAAGAATAGGAAATTAATGACTCATTTTAGGTAACATGTCATATTTAAAGATAGTATAATAATAGTACTAATGTTGCTATGGTTACATTTACAAGAAGGGGTAACTGTTAAATTAGATCACATATGAGCTGAAATTTTATAGAGGTTATGGAAAGAGAGCCTATGGGCTCATTAGAATGCTGAAAAGGGGAAAGGAAAGGATGGGTATATAAAGATGAAACAGGAAAAGAAGGTGAGCATAGCTGAAACACTAGTAGACTTTGCTTAGTTGAATCCTGTATTCAGACTTCTTGGGTGTTGTTAGTCACTCAGTCGTGTCCAACTCTTTGAGAACCCATACACTGTAGCCCACTAGACTCCTTTTTTCATGGAATTCTCCAGGCAAGAATACCAGAGTGGGTAGCCATTCCCTTCTCCAGGGCATATTCCCCACCCAGGGATCAAACCCGAGTCCCGTGCACTACAGATTCTTTACTGTCTGAGCCACCAAAACAAAACATTTTCTGGGCTGGAACTTTTTTCTTTCCAAAACCCCATACATCAATTCAAATTAGTGCTGTGGCATATAATTTTCATCACCATGATGTGATCTAAGAGGCAGTCAAAAGATTTTTTTGTCAACTGTATTTTAATATCTCATCAACCAAGTATCCTCAGACTTACAGGATAATATTTCCACTCTGACAGAATTTTGCCAAATTGGAGATTTCATACAAATGCATTTGTTTCCTTGGAAAGTGCAGTGATGGCTATAGCACTATTAAGCCATTACCAGGCAAGGTTAAATATTCCACAGGCAATAAGAGGGCACATAGTATTTGGATGGAAGATGGATGCACAGAAAGATGGAAAAGAGCTTCTAAAAACTGGCCAGTCTCTTCTGAGCTTACCTTATCCACACTCATCTCAAACTAATATTCTCCATGTACTCAAGGCTGAACTTTGCCATTGAACATTTTGACACATAAATAAAATAACATGAACATAGTCCCCAATTCCAAAGTGGAATGTATACTTTATTTGTTATTTTTATATTTTTATTTATTATTTTCCATATATGATGATGGAAATATATCTAACTGAGCCATTGTGAGCATTAATTATAGAGATAATAGTCAATGCATGTCACTTAATATGTATGCAAATGCTAGTTGTTTCTGTATCTTAAATTTATCTTTCAGCAAATTTTTATAATTAAAACTTATTTTATTATTTGTATGAAACAATGAAAAAAATTATCTGCTAAACTATAGTTTCTAACTGAAACTGATGGCCTTCTGTAAAAAGAAGCTGCAGCACTGAGCAGTGAAATACACTTAGATTGTCTTACTTTGGTGTTTTAAGTAGCATAGTTTCAAGACTCAGAAAGAGTAAGCTTTAATTCCCAATTTTACTACTTCCCTTGTGACTTTGGGTGAAAAATGGGTTTTTCTAAGATTCTGGATCATCATTTGTAAACTGAGAGAAAGGAAGTTTTTTTTTTTTTCCTTTTAGACATATTAAATCAATAAAAGTTAATAATGATTCCAAACATTCAGGATGCTCCCTAACTGAAGTTCTTTTACTTGGAGAACTGAAAGTTGAAATTGTGTAGGTCAAAAACACACTACTTGATATCCAGCAACTCATTTAATCCTTTTCTATTAAATACTTGTGTATTAAACTTAATATTCTCTACTGCTACCAAGTATACTCACAATACAACAGTGTTTATTCTTCCTAAATCATGGTATTAGGTTGAATCTATGAGATGTTAGCTACATATATCTTTTTAAAATACAGTGACTGTACTTTCCATATGTAAAGTGAATGATGATATTTTTAATTTACACTGCACTTTGCCTCATATTTAATCACAAAATCTACTGATTTCATATAAATAACTGTTTTCTCATCTTAAGAAGTAAAATAGTGTTTAAGAGAAGTATGCGGAAGTACTCAGGTTTGACATATCAGGTCTGCAGTTTTTATTTTTTTCAGTTTTATTGAGATATAACAAATAAATACCAAGGTACATGACTTGATCTGGTAGACGTATGGACTGTGAAATGATTACCTCATTAATGTTAGTTAACACATCCATTATTTCACATAGTTACCTTTGTGTGGTGAGATTATTTAAGGTCTATTCACTTAGATACAATAAATTATGAATAGATTACAATTAACTATATTCACCATGCTATGCATTAGATCCCCAAAACTGATCTATCTTTTAACTTAAAATTTGTATCCTTTGACTACTTTCTCCTCATTCCCTCCATCCTCTAACCCATGGTAACAGCCAATCCTTTTCCAGTTTCTATGAATTCAACTTAAGTATTTTTTTTTTTTCATTTGTTCATCTATGTTGTAGGAAATAACAGATTTTCTTTCTTCTTTAAAGTTGAATAATATGTATCTCTATTCATATTTTGGGGGTCGCGAAGAGTCGGACACAACTGAGAGACTGAACTGAACTGATACATATTTTTTCACATTTTCTTATTAATTTGACCATGAATGAATAATTAGGTTTTTTCCATATCTTAGCTGTTGGGAATAATAGTATATTGAACTTGGGGGGTACAGATATTTATTTAAGAAAGATATTTCATTTTCTTCAAATATGTATGCAGAAGTGATATTGCTAGATCATATATTAATATTTTGAGAAGCCTCTAGATGTTTTCCATAATAGTTGTACCAATTTGCATTCCAACTGACAGTGCACAATGGTTTCCTTTTCTCCACATCTTTACCAGCACTTGTTATCTCGTATCTTTTGTATAATAAACATGTAAGGGCATGTGAGGTGATACTGTGGTTTTGATATACATTTCCCTGATGATTAGTGATGCTGAGCCCCCTTTCACATACCCAATGATCATTTGTAAATCTTCTTTGAAAATATGTCTAGTCTGTCCTTTCTCCTTTCTAAAAAATTATTATTATGTTTTGTTTTTAGTTGCATGATTTTCTTGCATTTTTTTATTAACCCCTTATCACATTTATGGTTTGTAAGTATTTTCTTACTTTCTGTAATTTGCCTTCTGATTTTTTTGCTTATTTTATTTACTGTGCAGAAGTGCCTTTTGTTTGTTGTGGTCCCACAGGTATATTTTTGCTTTGGTTGCCATGCTTTTGCTGTCATGTTAAAAAAAAAATATTTGTCATAACCAGTGACAATAGAGCTTCTTCTCTGTTTGTGTCTAGGAGTTAACATTTTCAGGTTTTATAAATAATTATAGTCATTTAATCTATAAATCACTTTGGGTAGTATGGGCAGAAAATTTTAACAATATTAATTTTCTGATTCATGAAAAAGGGCTATCTTTCTTTATCTGTGTCTTTTCCAATTTCTTTTAACAATATCTTATAGTTTCAAGTGTACTGATTTTTCTCTTCCTTGGTTTAATTTGTTTCTAATTATTTTATTCTTTGATGCTCTAAAAATGGAATGAGTTTCTTTTTATCTTTTTCAGAGTTTGTTATTGGTATGTAGAAACACAATTTATTTCTTGGTTTTGTTTTTGTATCCTATACTTTTACTGAATATGTTTATTAATTATGACAATTGCTTGGTGGAGTCTTTAGGGTTTGTATTCTATATAATATTATGTCATTTGCAGACAGCAATAGTTTTACCTCTTCCTTTCCTATTTGGATGCCTTTCATTTATTTTTCCTGCTGGATTGCTTTGGCTAGAAGTTCCAGTACTATGTTGAAAAGGAATGGCAATAGTGAATGCCTTTATCTTGTTCCTCATCTTAGAGGTAAAACCTTCAAACTTCCATCATCAAATGTGATGTTAGTGATGGGCTTATCATAGATGGCCTTTATGATGAGGTATATTCTAATTTGCTTACTATATATCCAATTTGTTGAATATTTTTTCTTTTATCATGAAAGTATATTATATTTTGTCACATACTTTTCTGTGTTTATTAAGCTGATATGGTTTTCATCTTTTATTCTATGAATGTGATGATATTTATTGATTTGCATATATTGAATCATCCTTGCATCTGAGTGATAAATCCCACTTGATCATGGTGTACGATCTTTTTAATGTACTGCTGAATTTGGTTTGCTAGTATTTTGCTTAGATTTTTTTCATTTATGTTCATCATGGATCTAGCCTATCATTTTGAGTGGAACCATCAGCTGGTCTTCATGGTCAGGCAGGTCACTGGTTGTGCTCCAGTGTTGGGGAGGTCACTAGCCAGGCTCCCTTGTCCGGTGGGGCTGCAGGCTATGCTTTATGAGTAGGTGGGATTGCTGACTAAACTTTCTGCCCAGGTGAGGTTGCAGGCTGTGCATATGTATAGCCTTGTCATAAGCTGAACTCCACAGTTGGCCAGTACCATAGTCTCTACTGTGAAGCTTCCTAGCCTTTCTAAAGTTTTGTTCAGGCTCCTTGTTCAGATGTGGTCAGAAGTTATTCTCATTAGTTGAGTAGGGTTGCTGATTTGGCTTTCTGCCTATGTGGTGTATAGAATAGGCTGCTTAGGGTCCCCAGTTGAAATCCCTGTTCAGATGGGGCCAGATGGTACGTTCAGCAGTTGTGCCTGGCTACTGATCGCTTTCATGCTTGAAAATACTGTGAAATGGGCCCTGTGTCCAGGACAACCCACTGGCTAGAAACCTAAACTGGGAAGAATTGCCAGCTGAGCTCCCTGCCCAGATGGGAATGCTGGTTATGCTCTGTAAATGGGCAGAGGTGCTGGCTTGAATCTCCACTAGGATGCTGCCACCAGTAGGAACACACTGTAAGGGACATTCTCCCTTTCTTTCTCTAACTGATGCCTGAAGTGATCCCCATCAGTCAGTACTGAAATGTGACTGCCAGGAAGCATCCTTTACTTCTGAGGATATTGGAGTTCACCCTGGACTCTTTTCTTTTACTGGAAAGAGAAGCCATGGACAGAGGAGATGCCTGGGAGACGGGTGATACAGTCTAAGTGTAACTGCTCCTATTACCATCCTGTTGCATTCATCCAAGATGAACACTTTAGCCTTATTCCTGGTTTCTGAGATCTTCACAAATACATTTTTATGTATACTTGCTAATTGATTTTTTGTCTGGTGTGGGGGCAAAGTCAGGAACCACCTGTTTTTTGATTTGCTGGCATCACTCCAGCATAACTCTGCAACTTACTTTAAAAATTTCAGCAAAATAGTTTTTGTATGTATCCCTATGTGTCTACATATCTATCTATGCATCGATACGTCATCTATCAAGAAACAAAGCCAGTATGACCAGATACCAATGAATCAGGTCAAGAATATGTGAATGTTCATTGTACTATTTTTACTGACTTCTTTTGCATGCACGTGTGCCCAGTCATGTCTGACTCCTTGCAACCCCATGGACTGTAGACTGGCAGGCTGCTCTGCCCATGCAATTTTCTAGGCAAGAATACTGGAGTGGCTGTCCATTTCCTACTCCAGGGGATCTTCCCCACCCAGGGATCAAACCCACCTCTCCTATATCTCCTGCATTGTCAGGCAGATTCTTTACCACTGTGCCATCCAGGAAGCCCTATTGCCTTCTGTACATGTTGGAAATTTCTTCAAAATAAGCATTAACAAAAATGAGTAAAAGTCATTTATCTTGACTTAGGTGATAATTGGAGCATTTTAGATGATTAGCTATGTACTCTTCTATAATCTTTTTATTTATGCTATACATGATAAGGAGCTAAGACAGTGAAAGTGTTAGTTATTCAGTGTGTCTAACTCTTTGCAACCCTATGGATGGTAACCTACCAGACTGTAGCCTACCAGGCTCCTTTGTCCAAGAAATTCTCCAGGCAAAAATACTGGAGTGGGTAAAGTCCTTTCTCCAGAAGGTTTTCTGAACCCAGGGATTAAACCTAGGTCTCCCCCATTGCATGCAACTTCTTCATTGTCTGAGCCACTGGGGAGCCTCTACATTAATCATCTTATTTACCTCTATAGTCCTGAATGTGAAAAAATAAGATCTAGAGAGGAAAGTGACTTTCTTCATAAGTAAAAATTATGTTTTGTTGTGGAAGAGACACCTTAGTCAGGAGACAGCTTATAGCAAACATCTCTGGAATTTCTGAAAATTGTTGCTAAGCTTAATGTTTTTTTTGTTTTTCTTTTTTCTTTTTCAGTTTCAGACTGTGTATTATACCTTAGCAAAAACAATTGCAAAAATAGAATTCTACATTAGAGACACAGGAAGATATACAAGCAACATTCTTTAAGTCTTAATGTTCATGATTGTCTCTTTTTATCCATGTTGCTCTCTTTAACAACTATCAAAATGTGAACTATTCTCAAGAAATGGTGCAAATGGGATATTTGGATTGAGTCATAACTGAGGATTTTATAAATTTTCCAACATTACACTGATAATGACAACATCTCACCTTCTTTACTTCAGACATCACAACCATCTTTAATGGAAATATAACAGAAGGAAATTATTCCTGGGCAGTAGATAGAAAACTTCAAACAATGAATTAAAAAAAAAAAAAAAAAAAGCATATTGAGTCTCTCTGGCACACGCATTCACATACAATTTGAGATAAAGAAACCTACTTTCTGATCTGGATTGTAAAGCATTTCTTTGTACAAAATTTCTTTCCCAATTATAAAAGACTGGGAATATACTCCCAGAGATGACAAAGTTTAAATTTAAATATATGTTACTCTGAAGGATTTATACAGTAATCCTGACAAACTCAGGATTCCCCTTTCCCCCTAGGTTTTGTCTTTTATTGTAACTTTTCCATTTATTTATAATAAAAAGACAGCTAAGAAAATAATTGAAAATGAAAAAATAATCAAGTATTCTAGACTCTAAGAATTACAATTTAGAATTTTCATATTTTGTCATTTATTTATAAATTGTCACAGATATCTCAATTAGAAATCTGAACACATTTTAACTCAAATTAGGTCATTATGGTACACTTGATCTTTAATATGACTTGCTACTTGTTTTCCCATCTCATTTGTTAAAAATGAAATATTTAATTAATAGCAGTAATAAGACTGGTATAGGATAGAAACAAATTGTATGAGTAAAACAATTAATATGAAATAATTATATACTGATATGTTTAGTATGATTCTTGAAATAATGACAAAGACATCGTTTTATATTCTACAATGGCAATAATAAGTAGTTGTCGGGAGCCACGTTAGGCATTATCGACAAAATGGAGGTACAGCCTCATCCCCCTCTCCTCACCCTGCAGGCACGGTCCTGGGATGAAGGAGTTAGGTTTTGTGATTCTGACTTGTTCTTTACTTTTTCAGTTGAGTTGGCCGCAAAGAATGTTAAAGTGCTTATTGTTCTTGAGAGAAGCATGAGAAAGCACAAAGCCTTCTGCAGTTGTGCCCAGAAAATAATCTATAAAGTAACCATTGACATTTGTTCAAGGATCTTCACAAAGAATGTTCCAGGCTGAGTACATAGGCTGCAGCTTGAGGCCATGGAAAGGATTGTTATCTGAGACCTGTTTGTGAGGGGAATGTTTATGGCAAAAGAAGTTTGCTGATCTTAGGGTTAATTAAGAATAGCTAGAAGCCTTTTTAGGAGATAGTGTGAAATTAAAAGACGCTTACTCCTTGGAAGAAAAGTTATGACCAACCTAGATAGCATATTCAAAAGCAGAGACATTACTTTGCTGACTAAGGTCCGTCTAGTCAAGCCTATGGTTTTTCCTGTGGTCATGTATGGATGTGAGAGTTGGACTGTGAAGAGGGCTGAATGCTGAAGAATTGATGCTTTGGAACTGTGGTGTTGGAGAAGACTCTTGACAGTCCCTTGGACTGCAAGGAGATCCAACCAGTCCATTCTGAAGGAGATCAACTCTGGGATTTCTTTGGAAGGAATGGTGCTAAAGCTGAAGCTTTGGACACCTCATGCGAAGAGTTGACTCATTGGAAAAGACTCTGATGCTGGGAGGGATTGGGAGCAGGAGGAGAAGGGGATGACAGAGGATGAGATGTCTGGATGGCATCACAGACTCGATGGACATGAGTCTGAGTGAACTCAGACAGAGATTGTGATGGACAGGGAGGCCTGGCATGCTGTGATTCATGGGGTCGCAAAGAGTCGGATACGACTGAGCGACTGAACTGAACTGAGCTTAGGATCCTAGGGGCAAACAGGATTTAGAAAGATAAGAAATACACTGAGGAATGTAGCATGAGTTACAATGTAATCACAAGTTAAGTATAGTACACATAAGAGGAAGTAGATAATAGTAAAGCCAATTCTGAGAGAATCGCTGAAGCAGGAACTCTGTCTGTAGGGCAACAATGATTTCAGGGGAAAATAAATCTGGGTAGGGGAAACTAAAAGTGTCAAACCTCTGACTTAATGCTTTTGTCAAAGTATAAAAGAAAACGTGAAGCTTGAAATAAACATGTAGTCCTGTACTTTGAGTCAGAGGCTACATCACCCCCTGCCGACACCGCTCATCTCTTCAGGCTGATTCCCTGGCTGCTGGAGCTGGACTCTGGCAAGTAGTAGCCTGGTTTTGGAGCCTATTGTCTTTGAAGACTGCTTTATTCAATAGAACGCACGTATCAAACCTCCCAGGCTGTTACCCCATTTTCAATATATGGACATACATACACATACTTTTAACGTAATGTAATGTAACATATATTAACTTCATTGAAACTTTGTGGTATCCTTTTCTTGTTTTTTGTCCTTTTTTTAAATAAGAAACTTAGCTTCAATGAGTCTGTGATCCTGGAAAACATACATTGGAACCAATCTTGCAAGGGAGAACTCATTACTGAATCTATATTTGCATAGATCATGATCAGGAAAAGCCAAGGACTGAAAGTCTCATAATCCTAAAAACAGGATACTTTTTGGCAACAAGGCACTAAATATGGATGTAGTGATTAATTAAATGAAATATTAAGCAATAACCTAAATAGCTGAATCAGAAAACAGGTAGAACCAGAAATAAAACTTAGGCACACTAGATTTCAACTGCCCTGTGCCTTTATCTATAGTATAGAGTGAAGTTATAAGTGATATTTTATATAAATGTCATTTCTTACATAATGAACCCAGATGGAATTATCTAAAAATCTCAGACTCCCTGAAGATAATATGATGCATCTATATTGTTCATTAAATTAAGACACTTTGACCTATTGTTGGGCTTTTGTATATGTTCAGTAACTCTATTTGAACTACTAACAACAGTCACTTGTTCAGGTAAGGATAGCCCACAGCCGAAGTGCCTTCCTCCATACATAATCTGCAGTGAGAGAAGCAAGTTTGCACGTACGCACATCCCAATCATTCTTCCCAAATTGAAACTCTGAGTAATAATTTAATCATCATGACAGTTTTGATAATGATGGTAGTGATGATGATGATTATAATGATATTAGGCTTTTATTGATCTTTTGCTATATTCAAAGTACTATATTATATATTCTACACAGTTTTGGGTTTCTCAGGTAGCTCAGTGGGTAAAGACTCCACCAGTAATGCAGGAGACAGATTGTGGGTTCAATCCCTGGGTCAGGAAGATCCTCTGGAAGAAGGCATGACAACCCACTCCAGTATTCTTGCTTGGAGGATCCTATGGACAGAGGAGCCTGGTGAGCTCCAGTCCATGGGGTCTCAAAAGAGTTAGACACAACTGAGCATGCACAAGCCATAAAGATACTGTTTAAAGCTTGCAGTATTCACTGTAAATCTGGCTATCTTTTTTTTTTTTTCTTTTCGAGTGGTAAGTATTAAGGTAGGTAAGTATTTGTTGCTATTCAGTCCTACCTGAGCACAGTTACTGAGGCTTTTTTTTTCTGTACCATGACCATCTCTGAGAAACAGAGATGCCACGTTCAGTTTCAGAAATGAGTGGGCTTATGAGTATTCTAAATCATCATCTGAATAGTAAACACACTGTTAAAATGGAATTCAGCAAGTTTTCAGGTTTAAGCAGATCCCACTTGTGTAAAGTAATCTACACACATTCAATGGAGAGATCAACCCAGTGACAATGGGTTCTATGGTGTGAGGACATGTCAAAATGCTTAATTGTTTATGGATCAGTGATCTGATATGTGTTGTTTCAGCCTCAGGGAGTTTCTGTTGTGATATGTTAGATGGTTTCTCAGTGCTTACCCGGCCCACTCTAGCTGGTTCTGTTAGGACCTTTTTTTTTTTTTTTTTTTAACTCAGGTTTTCCCTTGTAAAGCATATTTTTTCCTGCAATGTGAAGTCAAGTGGGCGTTAGAAAGCATCACTATGAACAAAGCTAGTGGAGGTGACGGAATTCCAGTAGAGCTATTTCAAATCCTGAAAGATGATGCTGTGAAAGTGCTACACTCAATATGCCAGCAAATTTGGAAAACTCAGCAGTGGCCACAGGACTGGAAAAGGTCAGTTTTCATTCCAATGCCAAAGAAAGGCAATGCCAAAGAATGCTCAAACTACTGCACAATTGCACTCATCTCACATGCTAGTAAAGTAATGCTCAAAATTCTCCAAGCCAGGCTTCAGCAATACATGAACCATGACCTTCCAGATGTTCAAGCTGGTTTTAGAAAAGGGAGAGGAACCAGAGATCCAATTGCCAACATCTGCTGGATCATGGAAAAAGCAAGAGAGTTCCAGAAAAACATCTATTTCTGCTTTATTGACTATGCCAAAGCCTTTGACTGTGTGGATCAAAATAAACTGTGGAGAACTCTGAGAGAGATGGGAATACCAGACCACCTGACCTGCCTCTTGAGAAATCTGTATGCAGGTCAGGAAGCAACAGTTAGAACTGGACATGGAACAACAGACTGGTTCCAAATAGGAAAAAGAGTATGCCAAGACTATATTGTCACCCTGCTTATTTAACTTCTATGCAGAGTACATCATGAGAAATGCTGGACTGGAAGAAACACAAGCTGGAATCAAGATTGCTGGGAGAAATATCAATAACCTCAGACATGCAGATCATACCACCCTTATGGCAGAAAGTAAAGAGAAACTAAAAAGCCTCTTGATGAAAGTGAAAGAGGAGAGTGAAAAGGTTGATTTAAAGCTCAACATTCAGAAAATGAAGATCATGGCATCCAGTCCCATCACTTCATGGGAGATAGATGGGGAAACAGTGTCATACTTTATTTTTTTGGGCTCCAAAATCACTGCAGATGGTGATTGCAGCCATGAAATTAAAAGACGCTTACTGCTTGGAAGAAAAGTTATGACCAACCTAGATAGCATATTCAAAAGCAAAGACATTACTTTGCCGACTAACGTCTGTCTAGTCAAGGCTATGGTTTTTCCAGTAGTCATGTATGGATGTGAGAGTTGGACTGTGAAGAGGGCTGAACGCTGAAGAATTGATGCATTTGAACTGTGGTGTTGGAGAAGATTCTTGAGAGTCCCTTGGACTGCAAGGAGATCCAACCAGTCCATTGTGAAGGAAATCATGCCTGGGATTTCTTTGGAAAGAATGATGCTAAAGCTGAAACTCCAGTACTTTGGCCACCTCATGTGAAGAGTTGACTTATTGGCAAAGCCTTTGATGCTGGAAGGGATTGGGGGCAGGAGAAGGAGGGGACGACCGAGGATGAGATGTCTGGATGGCATCACCGACTCGACGGACTTGAATCTGAGTGAACTCTGGGAGTTGGTGATGGACAGGGAGGCCTGGCGTGCTGCAATTTATGGGGTCGCAAAGAGTCAGACACGACTGAGCAACTGAATTGAACTGAACTGATATATATATATATATATATGTGTGTGTGTGTGTGTGTGTGTGTGTGTGTGTGTGTGTGTGTGTTAAATGTTGTTATATTTTTTCTCTTTTTTGTTTTTTAAATGAATGTATAACAACACATTTATAAGAGACTTGGAAAATATCAAATAAAGTTACATATAGTTCCACTAAATATTACAGTTATTTTTTTTTATTTTTTATTTTACTTTACAATACTGTATTGGTTTTGTCATACATTGACATGAATCCGCCACAGGTGTACATGAGTTCCCAATCCTGAACCCCTCTCCCACCCCTCTCCCCATATCATCTCTCTGGGTCATTCCAGTGCACCAGCCCCAAGCATCCTGTATCCTGCATTGAACCTAGACTTGAGATTCATTTCTTACATGATATTATACATGTTTCAATGCCATTCTCCCAAATCATCCCACCCTCTCCCTCTCCCACAGAGTCCAAAAGACTGTTCTATACATCTGTGTCTCTTTTACTCTCTCGCATACAGGGTTATCATTACCATCTTTCTGAATTCCATATATGGGTGTTAGTATACTGTATTGGTGTTTTTCTTTCTGGCTTACTTCACTCTGTATAATTGGCTCCAGTTTCATCCACCTCATTAGAGTGGATTCAAATGTATTCTTTTTAATGGCTGAGTAATACTCCATTGTGTATATGTACTACAGCTTTCTTATCCATTCGTCTGCTGATGGACATCTAGGTTGTTTCCATGTCCTGGCTATTATAAACAGTGCTGCAATGAACATTGGTGTACACGAAATACAAAAAACCTTGAATAGCCAAGGCAATCTCGAGAAAAAAGAATGGAACTGGAGGAATCAACCTGCCTGACTTCAGCCTCTACTACAAAGCCACAGTCATCAAAACAGTATGCTACTGGCACAAAGATAGAAATATAGATCAATTGAACAAACTAGAAAGCCCAGAGATAAATCCACACACCTATGGATACTTTATCTTCGACAAAGGAGGCAAGAATATACAATGGAGAAAAAGACAATCACTTTAACAAGTGGTGCTGGGAAAACTGGTCAACCACTTGTAAAAGAATGAAACTAGAACACTTTCTAACACCATACACAAAAATAAACTCAAAATGGATTAAAGATCTAAACCTAAGACCAGAAACTATAAAACTCCTAGAGGAGAACATAGGCAAAACACTCTCCGACATAAATCACAGCAGGATCCTCTATGAGCCCCCTCCCAGAATACTGGAAATAAAAGCAAAAATAAACACATGGGACCTAATTAAAATTAAAAGCTTCTGTACGACAAAGGAAACTATAAGCAAGGTGAAAAGACAGCCTTCAGAATGGGGGAAAATAATAGCAAATGAAGCAACTGACAAACAACTAATCTGAAAAATATAGAAGCAACTCTTGCAGCTCAATTCCAGAAAAATAAACAAGCCAATCAAAAAAATGGGCCAAAGAACTAAATAGACATTTCTCCAGAGAAGACACACAGATGGCTAACAAACACATGAAAAGATGCTCAGCATCACTCATTATCAGAGAAATGCCAATCAAGACCACAATGAGATACCATTTCACACCAGTCAGAGTGGCTGCAATCCAAAATTCTACAAGCAATAAATGCTGGAGAGGGTGTGGAGAAAAGCGAGCCCTCTTACACTGTTGGTGGGAATGCAAACTACTACAGCCACTATGGAGAACAGTGTGGTGATTCCTTAAAAAACGGGAAATTGAACTACAGTTATTTTTAAGCAGATAAATTAAGATTTTTGGTTGGAGTTTCAATATCAAACTTTCAAAAATTAATAAAATAAATAGAAGAAAAGTAGGATATGGTAGACCTGAATGAACCAATTCAACATAAGATTTATACAATATTCACACAACAGTAGTATGTAAATTCTATTCAAGTTCCCATAGAATATAAGCTAGGAGACACTGGAACATATCCAGGGATATAAAATAAGGTGTGAAAATTTCAGAGTCTAAAGTTAATGAAATCATAGGGTACGTTCTTATCACTGTGGAATTACGTTAGCCGTCTATATCAAAAGATATTTGAAAATAACCCACATATTTTTCAACTGCAGTGTGATATTTACCAAAAGAGATCTTTGACTTAGCCATTGAAAACCTTAATAAAATTAGAAGACTGAAAAGACTCAGAGGGTAACTGCAGAGAAGAAAGGATTTACATGAGAAATTAATATCAAAATAAGAAATTAGTATCAAAGATAATTTAAACACCCAATGTATTTGGAAATTAAGTGTCACTTTTAAATAATTAGTGTATCTAAGAAGCCATAACAAGGAAAAATAGAAAATATTTAACAGCATAAAAGTGAAAAGAGAATTTACCAGAATTTGTTGCCTGCACCTGAAACTGTTCAATATAATTAAATATAGTGGAGTCTTGAATAAAGTATGAGAACAAATAATGGACACTAGCATAAAATTCTGTGAATGTGAACAAAATCAATACTTTAACACAATGAAGAGTACTATCAAGGTATCAATGTATACATTCTACAACTTTCTTGCTTTAGTCATTCTCATTTTTATTAGTAAGAGTCTTTTTTTGTTTTGTTTTGTTTTTGTTCAATAGCTTTGTTAAGGCATACTTTACATAAAACATGTCCCTTTTAAATGTACAATTTGAGAGTTTTTATTAAACTTTTAATATTATATAAATGTTGCCATGATACATGTGTAAAACATTCCCATTACCGCCCAAAAAAGACTCCTTGTACCTCTTTGCAGTCCTTTTCTTATTCCCATGACCACCCCTCAGCCCTAGACACCTACTATCTATCATAGATTTGCTTTTTTGTTCATTTACTATAAAAGAAATCATACAATTCACAGTATTTCATGCCTGAGCTCTTTCATTTAGTATAACATTGAGGTTCAACTGTTTTATAATTTGAATCAGAATCAGTGAAAATGCTGATTGAACGGGTGCCTCCCCAACTGGTATGAGTGATACCAAGCTACTTCTGATACAGGCTGTTGTGTTTATACCTCCCATGGCCAGGAGAGAAGATCATAGGGCTCCTGGTCAGAAGTAATTACATTTGAATTTTCACTGCTGGGGAATGCACTACCTACCCTAGAAAAGCCAGTTTCTTTATTAACAAAATGGAGAAAATTATATATGACTTTCTGGGGTTTTGTGATAATTAAACAAAATTAAACCATGGGTCTTCTAATCCTGAGAGAGATGCAGAGAGACAGAAAAATATTTTAGTGTTTTCTTTTTTTTTTTCCTCTTGAGACTCAGGAATTTTTTTAAAAAGACACAAAAATGGCCTTCCCAAAAGGTATGTTTTCGGCCTATGGACATGAATACATTAGCAACATTTATCTTGAAGGATAAATTATGCATAGGGAATACAAACTGATTCTAGGTATATATGAAGAGATTCGCAAGAAAGGGGAAATGTACTTATTTAACCCCAATATCAATGAGAAGAGAATACTAGACAGTAGTCTTTTTATCTCAAGGCTATGGAAAATGCTTTTTAGAATTCAAACTGTATGCCTCTTATAATATATAATTCTATTTCTCTTTTCATGATATATTCAGATCGCTCTCCAGTAATCAGAGATGCTCAACACAGCCTTCAGTGCAGTTCAGTTCAGTCGCTCAGTCATGTCTCACTCTTTACGACTCTACGAATCACAGCACGCCAGGCCTCCCTGTCCATCACCAACTCCCGGAGTTCACTCAGACTCACGTCCATTAAGTCCGTGATGCCATCCAGCCATCTCATCCTCTGTCGTCCCCTTCTCCTCCTGCCCCCAATCCCTCCCAGCATCAGAGTCTTTTCCAGTGAGTCAACTCTTCGCATGAGGTGGCCAAAGTACTGGAGTTTCAGCTTTAGCATCATTCTTTCCAAAGAAATCCCAGGGCTGATGTCCTTCAGAATGGACTGGTTGGATCTCCTTGTAGTCCAAGGGACTCTCAAGAGTCTTCTCCAACACCACAGTTCAAAAGCATCAATTCTTTGGTGCTCAGCTTTCTTCACAGTCCAACTCTCACATCCATACATGAGCGCAGGATAAACCATAGCCTTGACTAGACGGACCTTAGTTGGCAAAGTAATGTCTCTGCTTTTGAATATGCTGTCTAGGCTGGTCATAACTTTTCTTCCAAGGAGTAAGCGTCTTGTAATTTCATGGCTGCAGTCACCATCTGCAGTGATTTTGGAGCCCCCCCAAAATAAAGTCTGACACTGTTTCCACTGTTTCCCCATCTATTTCCCATGAAGTGATGGGACTGGATGCCATGATCTTCCTTTTCTGAATGTTGAGTTTTGAACCAACATTTTCACTCTCCGCTTTCACTTTCATCAAGAGGCTTTTGGACACAGTAAAATCGCCATCTCTGGAGGTCAGGTGTAAAGAGTGCATGATCCTTAAAAAGATAGTATTTCTTGAATGTCTTAGTAGGTAGACTTAATGGTCTTAAAGACTTTTTCTAGTCATAACATCCTGATTCTATGGTTGTTTTTTTTTTTTTTTGTAAGAACTTTTAATGGCTTATATAAATAGAGTTACAGATGGTGGAATCTCAGGATGGCAGGGAATATATCTTAGAGCATGAATGGCTCCAACTAACTGCATCTTTTTAAATTTTGCTTGGAAAAACTATCAAAATATGACACCTGCACCCCCAGAGATATGTTTATTTTACAGTTAACAAAAGAGAAGGCAAATGTTTCTGAAAGTGACTGTTTTGCTTCAAGAATCTCAATCTAAATGTATTTGTCTCATGGGAAATGGAGAAAGAATATATGCTATGGACATTTGTTTTATTTTCATTGCATTTCTGCCTTTTTGCAAAATAAAACACATCATTTGGAAGAATTTACCATTCCCATTTCCATGTAGCTTCTGATAGGCTGTTTTTAAGTATTTTGACTACAGAAGGATGCATGTGACACATTAATTCCTAATCATTGTACCCCATCCCCTTGCTCCTTCTTTCATCATGATTAGTAAAATGATGGGTCCATTATCCATTGATTCCCATGAGAATCCTTTCCTCTTAGTTTATAAAACTCAGATAACCTAAACCTTTATTTCTCTGTAGCCAAGTTTCCCTATCTAGATATATAAGGAATACTGGCAAAACTCTTAGAGGGTCTTGGAGAGAGAAGGAAGAATAGAAAAGGAAAACAAAAGTATATGTATTGTATTTCTTAAGCTTGTTAAGAAAAAGTAATAAGTAACAATGGATCTCTGCTTTTTGCACCTTGAACCCTAAGTATTGTTGTTAATATTACTAGTGGTAAATGTCTCAAGTGATAAATTCTAATATATGATATTTACTGATTTGAGGTAGGATGGTAAGTAATGAAAACTCCTTTATCTCTGATCAGGAAATAATGATGATAATAATGATTCTTGTTACTGACTCCTGAATGAACTATCAGTCATTCAAAGTCATTCTTACACATGCTTGAGTTTTGGAAGTTGGATAGAAAAAAAAAGTCAGAAACTTACATTGTATGTAGTCTGCTTCTAACATCATTTTTAAAGATCCTGCCTAAAAAAGAAAGATGCTTTTAAGCTAATACCTGTGGTAGCAAAAACAATCAACATAGAGTTTGAAGGCAAGATGAAGACTTGAAGAGCCACAGAAAATGAGAAGGGTTGTTCACCATGATCCTCCCAAATATCTCCTGCTGAGCACTGAGTGATCTGAAAATATAGTGATTCCATCTTAAGAAGAATGTCACTGGGATAGTCAGGAGGCAGAGAGGCAATTTGACAGTGCTTTAGTGTTTCAGCCAAATATTTCACTTTGATAAGACAAAAAGTAAATCAGAGAGACATTTAGCTGAGGTTTAATCCATCTGACATTGACAAAACACCAAAACTGCAACAGTAATGTTGAGTTGAAATACCATTACTCAGTGAAATTTCTGGTTTTTAAATACTAGGGGAGCTTCCCTGGTAGCTCAGCTGGTAAAGAATCTGCCTGTAATGCAGGAGACTCTGGTTCAATTCCTGAATTGGGAAGATCCCCTAAAGATGGGCCAGACTTCCCACTCCAGTATTCTTGGGCTTCCCTGATGGCTCAGACAATATAGGATCCGCTTGCAATACAGGAGACCTGGGTTTGACCCTTGAGTTGGGAAGATCCCCTGGAGGAAGGCATGAAAACCCACTCAAGGATTCTTGCCTAGAGAATCACCATGGACAGAGGAGCCTGGCAGGCTACAGTCCATGGGGTCATAAAGAGTTGGACATGACTCAGTGACTAACACTTGAATTTCACTTCAATCCCAGAATTGTTGCATGATGCACCTGACCAGGTTTTCAAGGTTATATTGACAGATCAAACCCAAGCTTGTCAGTGGTAACAACACTTCAAATCAGAGAGAGGAGAGCTATCTGTAGATGCCATGACAATAGCTATAAAGAAGATTTATTTAGACTATCTTCATTTCCCTCCGTTATTACCTACTGAGATTCTGTAGTGATTGACAGTGATCACTGATCCAACATTATCAAGGCTGCAAAGAGCATGTCTAGACTCAGACCTTAGTGTTAGCTGCAATACCTGGACAATACTCTCTTTGTCTCACTCTTGGTTTTGATTCTGGATGGTTAAAATAAAGTTCAGATTCTAGTTCTACTTGTCAGAAAAGAATTTTTGACAGGGAACCCAAAAGAGTGACAGGGACTGAAACCTAGAGAGAAACAAAGAAGCAATTTATTAAAAATGCTGAAGGGAGAGTAGGCACTTGAAGAAGAGTGTGGGCATTCAACTGTTGAATTTTCTGATTTCCCTTTTTCTTAATTTATCCATTTTTACAATGTTTTGTTGATTTCTGCCAAACATCAACATGAATCAACCATAGATACACACTCTTTTTATTTCATCTTGATCTTTGAATAAATCGGAGCTGCTTCTATTAACAGCAGGAGATTCTTTGATAAAATAGCCTAGGGGGACAATGATTTCATCTTTTCTAAATGCTGGGTACCTGAAGCCACTGCACATATTCTCCAAGAGCCATTTTCCCTTAAATTTTCGCTTACCTGTTGAGAGCCACACATAGAAGGTGGTATAGTGGTCATTTGCATTTTTATTGCATGTGCTCAGCTGTGTTCTGTGGATTTTATGATCAAGGTTCCCTATTTAGCTGTCAAAAAGCTTAATCAAAGCCTTGTGTCCTTGCTGCTGACACTGTTCCTCCATGCTTCATGATCTCATTAACTGCTAAACAAGGAGATGACCATGCCTTTTTGCCTAATGCCTCTTCATGAGGAGGCTTTCCTTGGGCCCAGGCCCATCTTTCCTGGATCTAGTCCTTTCTTTCCTAACTCAATTTTCATGCCCAGTTTGCAGAATTCAGAAAAGCTGCATTAAAGTAGAAGGAAATATTCTTAAAGACGTATTTTATGAAAACTGACAAAGGTTCTCTCCTTGAACAAATTCTATTCAGACTCTGAGTTCTTTCAAGTAAGCCTTGGTTTTTAGACTTCTGTTGTTTGTCTCTGCATTGTCCAATTTAGCAAGACTCCTGCAAAGTCAGTTTAGTCATCCTTGAAATCTCATGTTCTTTGGTCCCCTAGGTGTTTTCTGATCACCCTGGCCTGCCTTCATCAATAATTCTGACAGGTTGGTTTAGCCAGAATAGCCTCTAATCCCTGATGTTTTCTTCTAGTAATTTTCCATCCTTTGATCCCCGCTTTGCTCCTTCATATTGACTCCCACTTGAGGGGGGGTTATATTCAGAGTTGAGCCCCATCTCTCTCCCTACTAAATACCTATTTGTAGTAGCCTCTTTCACACCCATTGCAATCTTCCTCCTTGAATAAACTGTCTTTATATTCTTTAACAAGTGTCTCGAATAATTTTCTCTTTAATGGAGCAAGTGGAAAATCCATTCAGATTTTATTTAATATTCACAAAGAGACATTTGCATTGTTGGAGAGTTTTTACTAACTGCCAGAATATTAATCTTTATTGAGCATTTCAGGCATCAGTTGGAAAGATATTTTGGTGCAGAACAAATTTTTTCATCACTCTTAAAATTACACAATTTTGGCAACTATTATCCCATCAACAAGTAAAAGTCAAGTTATATGTCCTTGCAAAAATGGCAAAAAGAGGCTGTGGGTTTTTAAACACATAGACTCTGTGATCGGCAACACTGTTATGGAAAATGCACACACTTTCTAAGGGACATACGCTTAAAAGGAAAATAAATGAGACCTGTAAGAAAAGACCAACAGAGGCTAGAAAGCTGTCAAGAATTTTAGTGTCTGGGGAAAAATCCTTCTGAAAACTAAGTTGGGACAATTGAATGCTAATTGCCAACCAATTAGAAACAGTGAAATGATGTCAATGAGCTCTCCAAATTGCTGTTATTTTTTTTTTTTTTTTTTGTTTTCATTAGGTTTTAAAATTATCCTTTTATTTCACTCACTGTCCCTTTCTGGCTACAGAATTTCATTACTTTTTTTTTTTTCTTTTTGTCTGAAATTATAGCTCAAATTCAAAGGCTTAATTAAGATAGAGGAATTTGAGCAACTCTGACAACTTCTTTTCAATCGACTCTCTCACTGAGCAATTCAGTCCATTCAAGAGCAACTACAGCAAAGCTTTTCCTTAATGATCAATATTGTTCTCCACTAAGGCTCTGACCTCATCAGAGTAGTTAGTCCTGTTGGTTTGATAACTCTCTCCCAAACTCTTTGAATTTAAAATTATTTGATGCCTGAAGGCATAACATCTCTGCCAGTAAACAGAATTATCTATAAAGTAAATGTGAACCAATGGGTGAGATTCAAGCTTAACATAGAAATCTTTTTTTTTTTTTTTTTAAGAATGGAAGAAAAGAAACAGAAAAGCAGAAAGAAATCAGTGGTGGGAATTTTATATATATATATATATATATATATATATATATATATATATATATATGAAGAATTTTAGAGTATCATCCTACTTGGCATTTGTTCCTGTCACTGCTGCCATCTCTCGGTACTTTGTACATTCTTACTGACAAAGACACTTACCTTGACCAAACTTTAGTCAGGCTCTTCTGAACCCCCTTCTTGATTAAGCCAAGGTATCTTTGCATTACTCACTTTTAGCAAGAATCCTGTGTAAAATAAAAATATATCCTGCCATATTAATAAACATGAAATATCACAGCCATCAGCGATTTCTAGACTCCAAATGTGAATGAAGGCCCCCAAACCTCAATCCAGTGGATGTTGCTACCCTCTATAGTGACTGCTGAGGAGCTGGGAGAATGCAAGAAGCAAGGTGAACAAGGGAAGAAGCAAGGGAAAAGGATTAGCCCCAGATAGCTGAAGTGTGTAATTTAGAGATCCAAGAGGCTTGCATACACAGAATTATAAATCCCTTAACTTGATACTGTTGCAGGGAGAAAGCACTGAAGAACTGAAGCTTTTGAACTGTGGTGTTGGAGAAGACTCTTGAGAGTCCCTTGGACTGCAAAGAGATACAACCAGTCAATCCTAAAGGAAATCATTCCTGAATATCCATTGGAGGGAATGATGATGAAGCTGAAGCGTCAATAGTTTGTGGTGTTGGAGAAAACTCTTGAGAATCCCTTGGACTGCTAGGAGATCCAACCAGCCAATCCTAAAAGAAATCAGTCCTGAATATTCATTGGAAGGACTGATGCTGAAGTTGAGAAGTCCAATACTTTGGTCACTTGATGTGAAGAACTGACTCACTGGAAAAGACCCTGATGCTGGGAAACATTGAAGGCAGGAGGAGAAGGGGATGACAAAGGATGAGATGGTTGGATGGCATCATTGACGTGATGGACATGAGTTTGAGTAGGCTCAAGAAGTTGATGATGGACAAGGAAGCCGGGCGTGCTGCAGTCCATGGGGTCTGAAAAAGTCAAGACAAAGTGACTGAACTAAACTAACTAACCTCATTACTTCTTTCTCTCTAATCTATGAAAGAACCTGGCATCCAGACCCCAATAAGATGGTTATTTAGAGGTGCTAGCCTGCCATTTTCTTGGTCTGCTGGTTCCCTCATTAAAGTCTCTTCCTTGCCTCAACCCCTTGTCTCTTGGATTTGTTACAGGAAGGGGGAAATATTCCAGGCCTTGAAACTGGGCTCTTGTTTAATACTCAGAAATGAATTGTCTGAGGAGACACATGTGCTGACAAAGCAAGAGATTCTATTGGGAAAGGGCACCCGGGTGGACAGCAGTAGGGTAAGGGAACCCAGGAGAACTGTTCAGCCATGTGGCTTGAAGTCTCAAGTTTTATGGTGATGGGATTAGTTTCTAGGTTGTCTTTGGCCAATCATTCTAATTCAGATCCTTTCCTGTTGGCACACTCATCGCTCAGCCAAGATGGATGCTAGCGAGAGGGATTCTGGGAAGTGGACAAACATGTGGTGTCTCCTTTTGACCTTTCCTGAACTCTTCCAGTTGGTGGTGGCTTATTAGTTCCATATTCCTTACCAGGATCTCCTATCATAAAACAACGCATGCGAATGGTTACTAAAGGGCCTGGCCAGGGTGGGCAGTTTCAGTCAGTGTGCTTCCCCTAACAGATTCATTGACCTATTTTGCGGTGAGCAGAGTGAGCTTGGACTCGATAACAGTACCTGATATTTGGTATTCAGACTGCCTGCTCCCTTTGTTGCAAACTTGATCTTTGCCTTCCCCTCCTGTCTCCTTAGAGCAGTTTTCTCAGAGCTACTGAGATGCTCTCTCCCAGGCTCAGAGTCCTAAACATTCCCACCAAATAAAGTAACACTCTACTTTCATGTTGTGAAACATGATTTCGCTGGTGGCTCAGATGGTAAAGCGTCTGCCTACAATGTGGGAGACCCGCGTTCAGTCCCTGGGTCAGGAAGATCTCCTGGAGAAGAAAATGGCAACCCACTGCAGTATTCTTGCCTGGAGAATCCCATGGACAGAGGAGCCTGTTAAGCTACAGTCCATGGAGTGGCAAAGAGTCGGACACCACTGAGCGACTTTACTTTCATGTTGTGACTAAACCTGCTAAGTCAGTATAACAAGAATCTCACATCCTTGGTTTCTAATCCTCCTTGATATCTAATAGAAGTCCTTATTCCCTACCCTTTGCTTGCTCTTAGAAAGAAATTTGTCAAATCACTTTAACCAGAACTGGCAGCAAGTTAGTTTAATATGAATTCTCAACCTCCCATATTTTCACTCAGAAATTTTCCATCTACTGATCACACTCTGTCCCTTAGATAAAATCCCATTTTTTCCTTGTTGTGTTTGAAAATGAGCCCAGTTCTATGTTGAGGAGCCTTTCTCCATGTTACAGCAGTTCTTGAATAAAATATGTCTTTACCACTTTAACTATGGTTTTCTTCAACAGTACATGTAACCCTAATCCTTTCTTTTCCTCTTGGTCAGTAAAGCTAAACTGACTAATCTTCCCCTTCACTTTTGAATTCAACTTGCAAATCTCTATTCTTAAAAATAGGGAAGGGGTCAAGAATAAAATAAATGAATGCATTTGTTATCCCACAGAGGATTATCAGCATAATCAGAACACTGACCTGGCAACCTTCTAAGTTTTCTGATTTTATCTCTGAGACTCAATAGCTGCATCATCAATAAAACATGATGTCTGAAACTCACACATACACAAAAACATCATCACCCTCTTGTAGATTAAAGACACATATGAACTGGGTCATTTCATTATTATCTGGGAAGTGGGGCTAAGACAATGATTATATACCTAATGATTCAACAAATTTATTAATAACAGAATTGTCTCTTTGACCATTTGCTTTGAAACACTGACCAAATGTTTCAAATCATGTTTTTTTCCTTACATCTAGGATAAACCATTTATTTATCTGTTATTTATTTTTGTCTACTCATGTTTTCTACCTGATCCATTCTGTACAGAATGTAAGATTCATGAAAGCAGTGAGAGATGTATCTTATTTATTATTATCATCTAATAATGCATAGAGCACAGTGTAGCTATTAATGCAATACACTCACAAACACACAGCTTTAAAAAAGCAGTGAATGAATAAGCATCATTATTATTGTTGATTAGAAGTTAATTTACTCCTCTCAACCCTATTATTCTCCATTATTTCTCCTGCATGTTTTTACAAACTTACCAAGTTCCTGGTCTGCTACCTGTAACTTGAAGAATTCTTATGCCACATAATATTTTTTCCCAAGAGACCAAATGTGATAGTTCTAATATATGTTAAGAAAATGGTAATAGTAACACTCAGTAGTGTCTGACTTTTTTGTGACCCCATGGATTGCAGCCTGGATTGCTCCTCTGTCCATGGAATTTTCCAGGCAAGAATATTGGAATGGGTTTCCATTTTCACTCCAGGGACCTTACCCGCCCAGAGATCAAGCCTGTATCTCCTGTGTCTCCTGCATTGGCAGGCAAATTCTTTATCACTGAGCCACCTGGGAAGCCCATTAGGAAAATAACAAACATTTATTTAGCAGCTATTATTTTGTCAGACTTATTGCCTGAAGCAGTTTATTTAATTTCACAGGAGGGCTATGAGGCAAGGATTCCTAATTCCATAGGTAGAAATGGAAGACCATATAGTATAAGTAACTTGCTTAAGATTATGCATCCAATGAGTCGATAGGTTAAACAGTGAAGGGTTTCAAGTTTCAAGTTTCATTTTTTTAAAGCAGTTTAACTAGAGTTTCTTTCCTGTAGGTCATTCATTTTGATTCTGTATTAACAATAGGAAAATAAAAAGATGTCCTTCATATCTAGGGAAGAGAGAGTTGAGAAAAAACTTCTAGGTTGCAGCTTTAAACTCAAATGATTTTACCAGCTGTATTTCCCACCAGGAGTCCAATTCAGCAAAATAAGGAAGTCTAGTTTCAAGATAAGCGCATCAGTGTGTGATTCAACTTGAAAAATCATTTCAGGGACATAACTAACTATTTTACATGAGTATATCTTCTAAAGGAAGTATCATCAGGCCCACTGCAGCCTAAGCAGTTTTATCCTCTTGAGGAAATATAAATCACTGATGAAGGAAACAGAACAAACAAGACTCCAATGAATTCAGTAGCTATTTGGGAGCTGTCCTAGTTTGTTACCTTTACTAAAGTACAACAAAAGGACAGAGTAAGGAATTAAAGTGAAAGCAAGCAAAACTGTTGCATAGTAAGGAATTATATAATACCAGACAGGTTAGAAACAACTCTGAAATATAAGGTGTTCTGGAATGTTCTACACTGTGAGACAGGGATATATCACCAGAGGGAGGGGATTACAGGTCCAGAAACACATCATGCCACCTAATAGAATGTTAGGTCTGTCATGAGGGACTGTCAGTTAACATACTGGAAATCTTCAGTCGGGAAAAAAGATATAACTGAAGCATGAATTTTTTAAGGCTTTATAATATTTCCAAGTTTTGTGCTGAAGTCCTGTGTTTTAGATGTCCATTTTAAGGACTTTCATATTTTTTCCTAAATATTAAAGTAATATTAAATGGTAAATTAAACTAGCAAAAATACTGCTAGTTAAGTATTTTTTTTCTATTCATTATTTGTACTCAAAAATCTCTGCCTACATGTCTGTTTAATTGAAATCATATTGTTTATCAGTTTTATTATACAATGTTATCTTGAAACTACCATTTTCATTCCCTCTAGCTATTAATAAATTTCTCTATATGTTTGGGAACACATGTAAGAATTAAAGATTTTAAAATTAAAAAAAATTAAAAAAAAATAAAATGGATTATTTCAATATAGATTTTTTTTTTAAATTTATAAGTATGCCTTTCTTACTGGGTATTTCAGATTTTCTTCCTGTGACAAATATACCTTTGTAAAAATTTGCATGGATATCAATAATTTTTTATCTAGCTAAATTTTCAAAATTACTAAATTGAAAAGATGTATCTTTAAACATAGTACACATATTGTCTATAGTGCTACTGTACAGGGATCACCCATTATGCTTCAGTGGTTGGACTGAGCTTAAGGAAAAAGATGGTTCCTAGGTTAAGTAGTTTCTCCCCTGTTGGCAGAGACTCCAAAACAGCAGAAACTCTGTAAAAGCAGGATGATAGAGGAGGGTGGACTCTGCACAGATATGGGATAAAAGACCACATATTCCTCATTCTTGAAATCAAGGATATGCCCTTGACTACACATGCACAGAAAGGCTACTTGGAGATCAAAAAAGGAGGAAGCATCACCTCATAGCAACTGATGTCAACTACCAATACCAACTACCAATAGGCCACTTCACTAGAATTCATCTTGGCTAAGAGATGCATGTACAGATAAGGAGGATCCTGTGATAAACCAAACATGGACTCAGAAACAGGAAAAGTAAGATGATTAGCCAAAGGAAACCTGGGATCAGGCTCTCTTCAGCTTGACTCATGCAAGGTATATTACTGCTTTGTATTCATTTGATAAGGTCTATGGCTCAACTCCCTGGTGGCTCAGACAGTAAAGCATCTGTCTACGATGCGGGAGACTTGGGTTCAATCCCTGGGTCGGGAAGATCCGCTGGAGAAGGAAAGGGCAATCCACTCCAGTACTATTGCCTGGAAAATCCCATGGACAGAGGAGCTTGGTAGGCTACAGTCCATGTGGTTGCAGAGTCGGACACGACTGAATGACTTCACTTTACTCACTTTACTTTATGGCTTTCCCACAGTCATGCACGGATATGAGAGTTGGACCACAAAGATGACTGAGCACCAAAGAATTGATATTTTCAAACTATGGTGTTGGAGAAGACTTTTGAGAGTCCCTTGGACTTCAAGGAGATCAAACCAGTCAATCCTGAATGAAATCAACCCTAAGTATTCATTGGAAACTTTGATGCTAAAGCTGACGTTTCAGTACTTTGGCCACCTGATGTGAAGAGCTGACTCACTGGAAAAGACTCTGATTCTTGCAAAGACTGAAGGCAGGAGAATTAAATGGTTGGATGGCATCATTGACTCAATGGACATGGATTTGAATAAACTACAGGAGATAGTGAAGGACAGGGAAGCCTCGTGTGCTGCAGTCCATGGGGTGGAAAAGGTTTGGACACGACTGACTGACTGAACAACAACAAGGCAACATTAATAATAAACAGTAAGACAGGACTAATAATTCCAACTTTCCTGTTCTACTACTACAACACCTGGGTCATGTGTTTCTGGTACTAGCTCATGGTATGTGGCTAGCCTATGGATGGTACTGTTCCTAGGATGCTGAGAGAGGAACTGACACCTACAAAAGACTTTGGGATGACTGGAAACAGGGACAGTTGTACAAATTTCTCTTCAGTACTTGAGATCCGCAGTTACAAGAGTGTCTGTCAAACTAATGGTAACATTGTTGAAAAAGTTTTGTATGATTTCTATGTCAAGCCAAGACTCTAAACAGGTATAATTTAGCAAGTGATGGCCTCTGAAGCACTAGTCTTCCTATCAGATGATTCTGGCTGATAGGTTAAACAGTGAAGGGTTTTTGCACACACTGTGCTACTCTCTTTATTCTGCTTAGATGGACCATCACAAGAGTCTATGACTACCAAAAATTTGCTTTGTTTTTGTTTCCTTGTTTTCACTCCCCTGTCATGCCTCTGCCCACCCCCCTGACCCCCAACCCCCACACATACATATTCAAAAGAATTTAGATACTTTGGGATTTGTAAGAAGAGGGTAAAAATGAATACTGGGTAAATAATCCATATAATCTATTTAGCAAAAAACTTGGAATACAGTCAATAAATATGTGCTACTTTTGTTAAATATTATGTCTCAAAGCAAGATATATAGATATGCATTTTATAGAAAACACAAAATTAAAATTTATACTTCTTGATTTATCCTGAGTTCTCTGTTTGTGAAGGCCTCTTAATCACTTTTAGCCTTATGACTATGTCTCAGACTCTTACCTGCATAACACATTCAGATGTGAGAATTACATCTCAACTCCAGGTCCATAACTGCCTGTTGTCTCTGTCTTCCATTGAAGCATTTTCACCCTGAACTATAATGATAAAAATATTTAGTGGGAAGAGATCATTTTTTCTGATAGAGTTCAACCTGAATTTCTCTCAAGGAATTGCAGTAGGTATAAACCCTCCCAGACTCCTCTGGACACAGAAGTTGATAGCTAGAATTTCCCATTAGAGGGCAGAGTGTGCATTAAAGGATTAACACATGTAATTCTGAGAGTCACCCTCTGATAAACAGGTTCCCTTGAGAATAGAGAATCTCTTTTCTTTTTAAAGTTTGCAACACACAGTACAGCACCTCCCATAAACAATAGGCTGAATAAATGTACACTGAATTCCCATTAAAACAATTAGTTATTTATGAAAAAAATCTATATTTCTTTGTTTTTGAGATAATGTTTATATGTGTGTTCTTGCTCTATATTAAGATTTCAGTCTTAGTTTAGCCACTTTCCAACTCTGGATTTTTCCATTTTGCTATTGCTGTCAAAGAACAAATCTTTAGTTTATTACATATTTTTCATGAAAGATTATTTGTATTTTAGCTTTTATTGGCAGTATAATTTAAGAGCCAGATTTGGCTGTTTACAATGGTCTTGTTTAAAACCATGGGGAGATAATCTGAATCATATACAAAGTGAATGAAAATATATTGAAAGGAAATAAGCCTAGATATTCCAAGATTAGCAGCCAGTAAATGAAAACTGTGTCATAATTTTATTAAAATATAGTCTGTAATTACTTTTGCATACTGATGCCCAACCACCTCCTCAGTGAAGAATATGTTCTCATTGAAGGACATCCAGTAAGAAGTACCTTTCATCCAGGTATCTGTCCATTGCATCTTCATTATCATAAACATTATAAAATAGTCAGTGACTCAGACATTCCTAGAATTTATGCACTTCTGTTTTTTCTTGCAAAGGCAGTGGCTTTATCTGCCTTAGCCTTGACAAACTCGACTACATAAGAGAGTGTAAAGAACATTAGATGCTCTGTTCCAATCTTCACCTGAAACCTTAAAATCATTTTCATAGTAATATAAATCACAAGAAATAAAAGAAAAGATCATAATTATAGTATTGCTTTGCAATTATCTTTTATTAAAAGTATTATTGCTAGTATTATTTTTTTATGTTGTTAGATCTTCTATGTAGTAGTCAAAGATATAATTATTTGGACCTCATCTCAGATGAACTGTAATGGATAAGGTGAAAACAATCTAGAAAGCACCTTGGATCCCTTTTCCCTTCTTCCCACATTCTGTCCATTCTATAAGCTAAGTTGAAATCAAATATCATCTAGACTATTACAAAACTAATTTATCTCAGTTTCTTGTTTTTGCTAAACATGCTTCACATTTGGGAATTTTTGCCCTAGTTGTTTCCTAGAGTCAGAGCTCTTTGAATGGAAAAACTGAGAATTATGAGGACCTCATGGCCTTCACATTTCAAAACTGCCATTTAAGAGAGAAAGTTTTCCTTATTAACTAAACTATAAGGAAATATCCCATTCAAGTCATGTCATTTAATTTTCTGATTTTATTACAGGAAAAGATAGCATCAAAAGTATTACTTTCAACTATTTGAGAGCTGAAAAATAGAGTCAGTGTGAAATATGCAAATATAGTATAGAATTTTTATTTCATAAAACTCATTCAGTCCTTTTAATGAACCTCTGACCATTCCCTGCTGAACAGCATTCTAAGTTTGACTGGTCAATTAATATCTTCTTCAGGCTAAACTGCTTTCTCAATAGATTCAATATTTTGTCTAACTCTATCAGACTTTAGGAAAATAGTTTTGGTACATTTGGCTTGTTTAGTAAGCAGTCATTCCTTGTTCTACTCTCAAAATGGAATCTAAACGTGAAAGGGTGTTTATTCGCTAACTGGGATATTAGAGGCAAGTCGTTTTCTGGAGTGAAATAGCTGATGACATTTGGTCCCAGATTCACACAGAAATATGACTGATTTTCTGGATATTTTTTATGAAGGTTGGAAACACCACTGGAATCCATGGAACTCCCATTGTGGTCTTAAATACTTCTATACATGGTGGCATCTCTGCCCTGTTGTCAGGAGTATGGAGACAGTGTTTTTTGTTACAACTCTTGCAGGTTCTGACCAGGTATACCTGATTTCAGTGCGTCTGTGATCATGGGAACTAGGTGCACTAGCTTCACTAGCTTATATTACTCTATCTGAGTTATTGCATCTGCCCATCTCTCCTAGGCTGTGGTGGTTATGGAATACAACCTACCCATGTTTTGCCTTTGAGGATTAAGTCAATATTTCTGATGCATTTATGGTCACACTTTCTGATCCATTTGACCCAGATATCTGACTGAGAGTGTGCAGGAAAACAGGTAACATATCTAAACTGAGGACACTCCTTAGAAAAACAAGCTTGCAAGTGATCTTTTAGCGAGATGTTTTTGTGCAAACACTGAGATTTTTGCTCAATACTGACTTTCTTTCTGGGAGATTGAGATTTTGGCAAATGATAGGCAGAAGGTGCTGGGAGATTGAGATTTTGGCAAATGATAGGCAGAAGGTGCCTAGGTAAACAATTCCAAACAGTTTGTGCACCCATCTTGCTGCATTTAATTGGTTAGGAAGAGAATGCTTCATGAGACCTCTGGCAGGAGGGAAGGAGCATAAAGACACCTGCATACAAATTTCTCCAGATTCCATCTATATTTTCCCTTTATTATCTGTCCATATATTCTTACAACATCACTGAACTAAGTCTCAATTATAGGATAAATATATGTTGAATCCAGCTGTTACCAAACTAAAGTCTGCTTGCCTGCATGAAGCAAAGCTTATATACCAGGTTTTGGTGAAGGGAAGTGCACTTTATTATAGGAACCAAACAAGGAGTCTGGGTAGCCAGTGTTTAAAAGGCTCTAATTCCCCAAAGATTTTCATGGAAAGATTTTTAAAGATAGGGTGATGAAGGGGGATTGTTAGATGTGTGATCAGCTCATGTACATCCTTCTGATTGGTTCCTGGTGAGGTGATCAGTAGTCAACATCACCAATTTTCTGGTTTCAACCAGCCTGTGGTCTATGTGCTTATGGGCAGTATACAATTGACCTTTCCCATCTAGTGGGCATTTCAGTATCTGCAAAATATCTCAAAGAACATAGCTCAAAACATTATCCATAATCTTTGAGAGGAACTAAAAGTTCTTGACTTGCTTAACTATTGCTTTTTTTCTTTATTTCTTTCTTTCTTTCTGCATTTTCTCACCTCTCTAGTTAAATTTACTCTTTAGAACTCAGGAAAAGCCTAGGAGTCTAAATATTTTCTATAGACAGCAGGCAAATGGAGGACAAATGGGGGAAGTGTTGTTCCAGGAAGACCTTGTGAGGTCCTGCTTGGTTACACAGTGAGTCATTCTAGTGAATATCCATACATGGGTAGTCTTAAGGAGCCCCAACTCATAGGAATTGGATGAGAAACAAATAAACCACAATGACAACAAAATGGTATCTTATCTCCTTGTTTTTACCAATCTAATGTATCTTCTTCCCTCCCATAATCTTCAGGGACTGTTACCCTATGAATATATTTTATAATTGCCTTTGTCTAAAAATAATTTTTTAATGCACTTGAAAAATAGCTAGGTACTTTGGGATCATTTTTGAGGGGATATATGCCCATTAAAAGTTATTTGCAGTTTTTTCTAGTAAGAAAGCATATGTCTGTGAAAGGTTTCAGTCAAAGGAACTCCTAGGAACTTTGATGGAAGGCTATGTAATAGATTTCATTGAGCTGGTAGAGAAACATTTAGAGTGCTGAATTGATGCAATAATTTAGAATGAAAATGGCCGAACTAAGGTATTTGGAGTATACAAAATAGTGAAAAGTCGATTAAAAGGTTGCATTTAAATGCTTGTACAGAAAACAAAACTTATCAGTTGCAAATTGAGAGGAATCTCCTAACTGTCTTTTTGCCTACCTGCCTTTCATTGGGGAGAATAACACTTATGTGCCTACAAAAAAGAAAAGAAAATTAAACTCACTATCTGAATTTATACTAGTCATTGAATATGGCACAAACTCCATACCTTCTTTCTGAGTTTTCTTCTTATTTAGATTTTATCCAGTGAATTCTACCAGAACTTTGTCCATTTTTATCATGTTAATCTCATAAAATTTACTGTTTTCTGTAAATTCAATTTTTAGGTTCTGAATACTATTAAGAACAAAATTAATTACATAAATGTGAATGCCCCCATTTCTGAGTATGGAAGGGAGGAGAATGCTAAAACATTTTACTTAAATCCTTCAGTCTCTCAGGCTCATCTTCCCCTTTCTCTCTTTATTTCCCTTCAACTAAGCATTTTGTAAATGTTCCAGGTACTTTTAGCTAAAATAAATAAAGATGATGGAAAAGACTCTGTGATAACATATAAACATGGAGTTGGCATGGATCAAAAGCCCAGTTAAATGCTTATTGAACAAAAAGGTGTTTTGAGCTTTTTTTTGAACCAGGCCACATGTAAGGTGGCATGAGTTTTACAAAAGTGAATAATGTATGAACTTCTCCTTGAAAGAATTTATAGTCTTTTTGTACATCTATAAAATGTAAGGAGAATGCCTATGGAAGTCATTTCCTTTCTTCCACCCAAATAATTAGATGTTAAGGCACTCTCTTGACCTCTCCTCAAATGCATTTTTAGGAATAACAACCTGTCAACAGTCAGAAGGATGCACTATCTAGTGCAGAGACTAATGACAGGAATATTTAGTCGGAGGCAATGATAATGTGTTGTTAGTTAAGAGGTAATTTAAAATCATGATATAAGGTGGAAGATTGAGATCCACCTTTCAATGTGGGAAAAATAAATAGGATTTAGGAGATAGGGGAAGGGAGAGGATATATGATTCTTAGGTTACTTGTGATAGGACGAATTTTAGTTCTTAGAAAAATTTAAAATAAATTTTAAAATGTTAAATGGGGACATATACAATTGAAGGGATAGAGATGTTTTAGAAATTATTTGGTTTTATTATTTTCTATTTATTTTTATTGAAGGATAACTGCTTTACAATATTGAATTGGTTTCTGCCATATATCAACATGAATCAGTCATAGGTAAACATATATCCCCTCTTTCTTGACCCTCCCTCCCAACTTCCACCCCACCCCACACCTCTAGGTTGTCACAGAGCCTCCATTTGAGTTCTCTGAATCATACAGCAAATTACCCCTGGCTATCCATTTTCATTTCAGTTCAGTCACTCGGTCATGTCCGACTCTTTGTGACCCCATGGACTGCAGCATGCCAGACCTCCCTGTCCATCGCCAACCCCTGGAGTTTACCCAAACTGAGTCGGTGATGCCATCCAACCATCTCATCCTCTGTCATCCCCTTTTCCTCCTTCCCTCAATCTTTCCCAGCATCAGGATCTTTTCAAATGAGTCAGCTCTTCACATCAGGAGGCCAAAGTATTGGAGTTACAGCTTCAACTTCAGTCCTTACAATGAACACATAGGACTGATCTCTATTTTAAATATATTTATATATTTTAAATATATAAAAAGAGCCAGTGCTTATATTAAAGTTTAAACATGGAACAGTGTATGCAGTGTCAGGTGAGGCCACTGGCATAGTTCCAGTGATGACGTGTGCTGCTGCTGCTGCTGCTGCTAAGTCGCTTCAGTCATGTCCGACTCTATGTGACCCCATAGACGGCAGCCCACCAGGCTTCCCCGTCCCTGGGATTCTCCAGGTGAGAACACTGGAGTGGATTGTCATTTCCTTCTCCAATGCATGAAGGTGAAAAGAGAAAGTGAAGTCGCTCAGCAGTGTCTGACTCTTAGCACCCCATGGACTGCAGCCTACCAGGCTCCTCCGTCCATGGGATTTTCCAGGCAGGAGTACTGGAGTGGGGTGCCACTGCATTCTCCTGTGATGATGTGTAAAGGAAGCTAAAATAGAACTAATATGTATGTATATATGAACTTCCTTTTATCTTCATTGATCTTCTAAGACTAACTTCTTTTTCATCTAACATTGGCAAATATATATATATATATTTTTTTCCTTGAAATAACCACAAGAATGGATATAGTCATTTTTCGTATCCAGTATCACTATAGTATAGTTTTATCTTTTGATATGATGCTCATTCTCCATTGTTTAAAAGTTCATTTATAGGGCACTTACAATTTCCAGACATTTCCCATATGCTTTGCATGCAATGTCTTATTTTTAAATATGAGGAAAGTGTTAGCAGGTAGGTCTTATTACTTTTCTAAATGTACACAGTAGAATTTTGAATTTACATAAGGTGGCTGAACCAAGTCCCAACAGCTCTCAAGTGTCACAATCAGATTTTAGTACATTCTGTATGGCTTAAGGGAATACAGTTATCCCTTTGTATCAATGGGTTTGCATCCATGGATTCAATGAACCAAGGATAGAAAATATTTGGGAAAAGATTCCAGAAAGTTCCGAAAATCAAGCTTGAATTTGCCACATTCTGGCAACTATTTGTATAGTGTTAGAATCATATTAGGTGTTGTCGTTATTGTTATTCAGTCACAAAGTCATGCCCAACTCTTTGTGACCCCATGGACTGCAACACACCAGGCTTTCCTGTCATGCGCCATCTCCCAGGGTTCACTCAAATTCTTGTCCACTGAGTTGTTGTTGTTGTTCTGTCACCCAGTCATATCTGACTCTTTGAGACCCCATGGACTGCAACACACAAGGCCTTCCTGTCCCTTAGCACCTCCCAAAGTTTTCCCAATGTCATGTCCATTGCTTCATTGATGCCATTCAGCTATCTCATCCTCTGATGCATTCTTCTCCTTCTGCCCTCAATTTTTCCCAGTATTAGGGACTTTTCCAATGAGTCACTTGGTCACAACAGATGACCAAAATGCCCAAATTTCAGCTTACAGCATCAGTCCTTCCAGCAATTATTCAGGGTTGATTTCTCTGAAGATTGAATGATTTGATCCTTTTGCTGTCCAAGAGACTCTCAAGGGACCATAGCCTTGACTATACGGAGCTTTGTCGGCAAAGTCTCTGCTTTTCAACACACTCTCTAGGTTTGTCATAGCTTTCCTGCCAAGAAGCAAATGTCTTCTGATTTCATGGCTGCAGTCAACATCTGTAGTGATTTTACAGCCCAAGAAGAGGAAATCTGTCACTACTTCCACCTTTCCCCTCTCTTTTTGCAAGAAGTAATGGGGCCAGATGGCATTATCTCAGTTTTTTTTTTTTTTTAATTTAATTTTAAGCTTATGCTTTCACTCTCCTTCTTCACCCTCATCAGGAGACTCTTTAGCTCCTCTTCACTTTCTGCCATTAGACTGGTATCATCCACATATCTGAGGTTGTTGATGTTTCTCCCATCTATCTTGATTTCAGCTTGTCTATTGAGTCAGAGATACTATTTAGCCATCTCATCCTCTGCTGCCCCTTCTCCTTTTGCCTTCAGTCTTTCCCAGCATAAAGGTCTTTTCAAGTGAGTCAGTTCTACTCATCACGTAGCCAAAGTATTAGAGCTTTCAACATCAGTTCTTCCATGGTTTATTTCCTTATGGATTGACTGATTTGACCTCCTTGCAGCCCAAAGGACTATCAAGAGTCTTCTTCAGCAACACAGTTCAAAGGCATCAGTTCTTCAGTGCTCAGCCTTCTTTACCATCCAACTCTCACATCCATACATGACTACTGGAAAAGCTATAGCTTTGACCATATGGACCTTTGTCAGCAAAGTGATGTCTCTGCTTTTTAACACACTGTCTAGGCTTGTAATAAGTGTTCTAAAGATGATTTAAGGTGTATCGGTGTTTGTACATAGGTAGGTTATATGCAAATATCATACTTGGATTTTGATATGAGTTGGGGAGGGGAATCCTGGCACCAATCCCCAGATACCAAGAGTATATGCATAATAAACAGGCAGTACTGTTTCACTATTTATTAATTCTTTGAACTTTCTAAAATATCATTCAAATGCAGTGGTGGGCAAAAGTGTGGCTCCATCAAAATTTCTGCCTTTATTTATTTTAGTTAATAAATATACAAAGTATAAACTGCTTTCTGTTATAGCTGTGGGGTTGCTTGCCATCTTGCTCTGGATATTCTCTAATCTTGTTTCTATGTCGAATCCATGATCTCTGCTGACCTGGTAGAAATGTGGAAGGTTTTCCTACTAATTTTGGAGAAAATAATTGAACTCTCTATTGTGCCAAAGGCTTAGGGGGCTGTACTGAAGCTTATATTTTAGTAACCTGGATAGTACAAAGATGCAGGGGCAAAATTTAGACTCAGGTTACATATTACTGAAAAAAGTGGAATCTAAAACTTACCACAATGGAAACTTTTCAATGGCAAAACTGGAGGAAGTTTTGTGAGGTTCTGGAAGATAAGTTAAGGAGATTTCAACAGCTACTTTAAAGATTATTATATAGCACTGAATCCTAAGCTGTTGTTAAAGAGTTCAAATGATTCACAGAACAATTCAACAATCTTTTATAATTGTCTACAGCAGCCGTTCAAATAGAATCTTGGAAAAGGAAACAAATTTTGGCAAGTCACCAAGGTATTGGTGTGAGAGTGTGAGTACAAATGAAAACCAAACATTGAAGTGCATGAGAGAGGCACTAGTGAGGCACTTTTGATATGAAAAACTAGGGGGTATCTCTGTTTAATGGAAGAGGCAAATGAAGTTAGTATGGATTCATGTGGAAGAACTGGAAGCCAGAATATGGATGAAGAGCAGGTTCAGTAAAAGCAAAGAAATCAAAACTAGTGACACTGTCATAAGAAGAATTTTAAAATTATTGTGAATGAGCATTCATATGAATGGGTGGCCATTCTTGTGGGTTACAGAGTGAAGTAAATATTGGCATTACCAGAGCAGAAAGGCTTGAGGAACTAAAAGATAAGAACAATTCTAGGAAACTGAATAGAAGGGAAATACTAATAAAATACCAAAGTTAAGATATTGTTGAAAAAGTTGGAAGTCAATAACAATAAAACAGAATGTTCATTCTCTTTGCTCCTCAATTAAACTCCTCAGTAATTTCCTCTAATAGAGTATTCAACATTTTAAGCTCTAATTGTGTATGTGTCTGCTCTAATTTTGTATTCCCATACAAGAATGTGAGTTCTGTAGGAATAGAAAATATATTTTATTTTTTTTTCTTGCCTGGCAGTACCTAATACACTTTTGTGTATGATGAATGGATAAATGGAGAAATAGAAGGATGAGTCCATGAATAAATTAGTAAAAGTATACTATATGGAAGGAAAGCTATGACAAACCAAGACAATGTATTAAAAAACAGAGACATCACTTTGCCAACAAAGATCCATATAGTCAAAGCTATGGTTTTTTCCAGTAGTCATATATGGATGTGAGAGTTGGACCATAAAGAAGGCTGAGTGCCAAAGAATTGATGCTTTCAAAGTGTGGTCATGGAGAAGACTCTTGAGAGTCCCTGGACTGCAAGGAGATCAAATCAGTCAATCCTGAAGAAATCAACCCTGAATATTCATTGGAAGGACTGATGTTGAAGCTGAAACAGCAATACTTTGTGCACCTGATGTGAAGAGTGGACTCATTGGCAAAGACCCTAATGCTGGGAAAGATTGAAGGCAAAAGAGAAGAGGGCAACAGATGAGGAGATGGTTGGATGGCATCACCAACTCAATGGACATGACCTTGAGCAAACTCTGGGAGATAGTTAAGGATATGAAAGCCTTGCATGTTGCATTTCATGGAATCACAAAAAGTCGGACATGATTTAGCGACTGAACAACAGTGCTATATTACAAAAGTATGGGTCCTAAAGGAAAAAAAGAAGTACTGACATATAGGGAGGTATAATGGTGGAGAAATACTGGGAAATCCACTGCATAGACTGTTTTCCTTAATGAATTAGAAAAATAAGAAAATGAGCATTTTCTATTAATGAGATGTTCTTTAGATAAGGAGAATTAACAGGAAAATTACAAGTTGAGATCAGTGTCCACATAAAAGGTAGAAAGTCAACATGATGAAAGAATGCACATATGATGAGGAATATGGCTGAACTATATTGAAACACATTTATGTATAAATATAGCAGAAAGATGCAACTAATGCCCAGGAGAGTCTGTGTGGGCATATGAGTGAACGAACCATGTACCTCAGCAATAGGATTCAAAGCTAAAGCACAGCAAAAGGGGGAAAAATGTAGATGCAGGTAGTGTTTGGTTTATATCAGAGATTGACAATCCTGCTCTAAAACAGGTAAAATAACAAGTATTTTAGGATTTGAAGGCCCTACTCAGCTTTGCTGTTACAGTGTGAAAAAGTCATGAACAATTCACAAATCAATGATGAGTCTATGTTCCAATAAAACTTTATTTTGTGGATACTGGCATTTGGATATTTAATGTGTAGTATTACTTTGATTTTTGTTTAAATATTTATAAATGCAAAAACTATTTGTAACTTGTAAAGAATAAAAAATAACAAGATACATCACTGACTTTGACCTATATGCCTTGATAGGTATATTCATATGTATGTTTCTATATAATTTATTCACTTCTATATCATGCATATGGGGCTTTCCAGGTTGCTCAGTGGTAAAGAATCCACCTGCCAAGCAGGAGAAGGGATTTTGATGCTGGGCTCAGAAAGATCCCCTGGAGAACGGAATGGCAACCCACTCCAGTATTCTTGCTGGGGAAATCCCATGGACAGAGGAGCCTGTATGGCTACAGCCCATAGGGTCACAAAGAGTTGGACACGACTTAGCAACTAAAAAAGAGAGCAGCATATACTGCATACATACACATCTCTCTGTAATGGTGAGTTACAATCTGTAAGAATAAAGTAACTTAGTAGTAATTTAAGAGTTTAATTATCAGATTGATTAAAGGTAAAAATTCTGCCCTAATGGCTATAAATGATTTATCCTGGGTTTTCCTAAATGGCCGAATGAAAGATGATCTTCCAGAGATGGAAGTGCTGTTTCAGCTGAACAATTAGAATGAAAGGGGAAATGAAATGTTCAAACTTAAGAATGCTGGAAAACTAGTCAAAGAGTTTCAAATATGAACCTTGAAATTTTTTTTCCTTATCCTAAAATAAATGTGTCATGTATATGTATGTTGAGTTTAACTTATTTATGGTTTGTTTTTTTAGGAGTGGAAAGGAATAAGATCTGTCTACAAATTTTGTTAGAATACAGCATCTGTGTAAATAGTGCTTGTAAGTAACTGTGTATTTTAAATATTTAAATTGTTATATCCACAACATACTCACAACCAAAGAGAATATCCTTGTAATTGTATAATTTATTCTCTCAAAAGTTTGGGTCCTTGGGTTATGTACCATGTCCTCACAGAAGGTCAATGGGAGACAGAATTTTCAATAGGTCATAGATTTGAAAAAACATAAACTCAAATTCTAGGGTCTCAAATAAGGCCTTGGACTTGGTGAGACAATAGGATGAAATAACACAAATTTAAGGCACAATCCAGAGTAAGGCATTGATGCCAAAATATTCAACATTAAACAAAAGCAACCACAACCATCGGAGTGCTAGGTGCAGAGAAAGAGGATTTTATACAATGATCCTAAAGATGAGTATTATTATTCTCCATTTTACAGATAGTGAACAGCAGAGCTGGAACATGAACCACACTTTAGCACTTTATAAGGTATCCAAAGCCGCTGAACTTGTTGTAAACAAGAGTCCTGGTTTCTGAAGGACAGAGACATCCAAATGGTCAGAAGGGCAGTGCTAAATGGATTTAGGATTATAGATTTGGGTATTTAAGTCAGTCAAATTCAACCCCCAGGTTTAGTAATATGAACTTTGGGGGAAACTACTTATCTTGATGAAATGGAGATAAAATTACCAGAGATAAAAAGTGGTTATTATGAGCATTTGTTTTAAAGCTGTATGTAAAGCACAAAATATATTGCCAAATATTTTGCATGTTCTCAATAAAGGAAAGCTATTACTTGGCTTCAGATCAGATGAAACTAGGGCCCTGAACTAACCTTATCAGCAAGGGAAAAAGAGCTTTCCAAATCAAACCCTATTATACCAGCAACATTTTCCTTTACCTGTTGTGTTTTACTCTAAATACTTTCCTTCAGATTCTGGACATAGCATTTTGTGCTCTTATATATTTTTCAAATATGTGTATATTTGTTCCTGTAACTGACCTGGTTCATTGTTAGTAGTAACCATGAATTGTATTATGAACTTAAGTATGAAGATGGAAAAGCCCATAGATGGTAACTTTTTCAGAATTCATTTTTTAATTGTGTCACATCAGTCTTGAAACTAAGCTCTTAAACAGTAAACTTGAGGGCTGTAGGCACTCTACATCTGTAGGATAACCACATCTTTTCTAATTCTTGCATCTCCACTTTATCATCACACTTCATTTAGCCACTTCCAGATGCTTCTGTTGAAAGATGCTCTTGCTACAGTCTGCAACAAAGCCCTGGTGAGCCACAGTCTGAAAATGAATGGTTTACCTTAAAATAAAATCACCATGTGGTTACATTATAGGCTGATTCTCTCAGTACAGAAACACCATTCTGGATTTAGGAAATGGGCAGTGGGGAGGGTAAGAGGACGATAGAAGTGTAAGAGAGTCTCATCACTCACAGTGGCCAGTGGTACATGTGAGGCTGCAGAGAAAAAAATAAATCTGTGATTCAGGAAGATACTAGTATGGGGCCCAGTAGTGAAAGAATAAAAGTGAAAGTGAAAGTCTCTCAGTCATATCTGACCATTTGCGATCCCATGGACTGTAGCCTGCCAGACTCCTCTGTCCGTGGAATTCTCCAGGCAAGAATACTGGAGTGGATGGTAGCTTTTTCCCTCTCCAGGAGATCTTCCCATCCCAGGGATCAAACCCAGGTCACCCACATTGTAGGTGGATCCCTTACCATCTGAGCTACAAGGGAAGGGTTCCTTAATATCACAGAGACTTAGAATTTGACAGATATTTGCATAATATATAATTTGGAGTAGAGGAATAATTATATTGAACTAACTAGTTTTTTTTTTCCTTTCTTTTGTGAATGTGAAATAGTAGATCAAAAGAGGAAGCTTATGCAACTGTGTCATGTATTCCTTCTTTTATTCTTGGCTTTTTTAAACATTTTTCTTTCTATTCTCTTTTCACCCTTTCCTTACTTGCCTATGCAAAGAGGTTTGGGTCAAAGAGTAAAGAATCTGCCTGAACTACAGGAGACCTGGTTTTGATCCCTGGGCTAGGAAGATCCCCTGGAAAAGGAAATATCTGCCCGCTTCAGTATTCTTGCCTAGAGAATTCCATGGACAGAGGAGCCTGGCAGGATACAGACCACTGGGTCACAAAGTCGGACACAACTGAAGACTAATACTTTCACTTTCACTTGTTACTTTCCATATCATCTTTGATTCATTTGTTCTTCTACCCTCTTTCTTATGAAATTTATCTCTTTTCTCTAGGTCATCAGATTATAGCTAAAGATGTATCTTGAGGGTTTTATTTCCAATTCTATTGCTGGCTTATCTCATAACCTGGAACAAACTTCAGTGTTTCATGGATGTGCTTGAGTATCAGAGCTGAAAGGAAACTTTAAGATTATTAACTTTAATATTTTTAAAATTTTACTGAAAGAGAAGAGATCAAATTAAAGCTTAGAGAGGTGAAGAGAATTGCCAGGTGTTAAGACATTTGTCAGTAGCAAAATCAACTGAAGTCAGACATCCCAACTCATTTCAGAACTTATGAGTAAGTCCTTCAGCTCCAAGTTGCATGAAAACCTGTGGGAAAATATTGATTTTTATTTTTTTTTCTTTAAAGTAGGATATTTCAAAGTCCAGAATTGGTATAGGCAGATCTATATGGGAAGTCAAGTTATAATTACACTTTGTGTGTTGGTGATATTATTAGATGAAAAGATTTAAAGAAAGGCAAATGCTAAATGAATCCAGGTTAATATACCCTTACCAATACAATAATGAAAATAACCCCCATATACATATACTTTTATATGCTGCCATACTGCAAAAGGGCTCACAGAGACATATCAGAGACAAATTAACTTTTAAAAATTAAATATGATCAAAGTGGGTGAGGGAAGTTTTCAATGTGAGAGCAGAAAGACATATGTTATAGTTAACTCTTCACCATCCAAATGTAATCAAAGAAAAGGGGATGGCTTTGTCAATGACAACAGGAACACAGACTAGTGCTCAGTAGTCTTCTAGGAACTGGGAGAATTTTTAGTAATCAAGGTTAGAATAGAGCCCCAAAGCAACATGTGAGGTCTGTTCTGTACAAATAACCCCTGTGTGTCTCCAACAGGAAAAAGTAGACTTCTGTTCATCTTCACTGATGTTGGATCATTCTTCCTCTCTCAGCATGGGAGCACTTTTCCCAGGCTGAGAACACCATTTCTCCCTTTTCACCACAGTCCACTTATTCTTCACTGCACTTTCAGGACTACTGTTATCAAAAAGTCAATTTTATAAATGTGTAAAAATGATAGACAGAATCCCTTCAGACTAGGTGGTACAAGCTTAAGCACAATATGTTGTTGCTGTTCAGTCTCTTCAGTCTTGTATAATTCTTTGCAACACCATAGACTACAGCATGCCAGAATTCCCTGTCCTTCACTATCTTCCAGAGTTTGCTCAAATTCAAGTCTATTGAGTCGATGATGCTATCTAATGATCTTATCCTCTGTCATCTTCTTCTCCTTTTGCTTCAGTCTTTCCAGCATCAGAGTCTTTCCTAATAAGTCAGTTCTTAGCAAAAGTATAGGTGGCCAAGGCATTGGAGCTTCAGCTTTAGTATCAGTCCTTCCATTGAATATCCAGGGTTGATTTTCTTTAATTCATCAAACCAATTTAATTGGTTTGGTTTCTTTGCTGTTCAAGGGACTCTCAAGAGTATTCTCTAGCACCACAGTTCAAAAGCATCAATTCTTCAGTGCTCAGTCTTCTTTATGGTTCAACTCACACATCCATATATGACTACTGGAGAAACCATAGCATTGACTACACAGACATTTGTTCATAAAGTGATCTCTCTGCTTTGACATGCAGTCTATATTTGTCATAACCTTCCTTCCGAGGAACAAGCATCTCTTTTTTTGCTGACTGCAGTCACTGTTTGCAGTGATTTTGGAGCCTATAGAAATAAATCTGTCAGTGCTTCTACTTTTTCCCCCTTTGTGTGCCATGAAGTGAATGAAGTGATTTTGTTGTTGTTGCTGTTTGTTTCATTTTTTAAATGTTGAGTTTCAAGCCAGCTTTTTCAATCTCCTCTTTCACCCTCATGAAGAGGCTCCCTAGTTCCTCTTCACTTTCTGCTATTACAGTGGTATCATATTTCTCCTGGCAATCTTGATTCCAGATGATGATTCATCTAGCCCAGCATTTTGCATGATGTACTCGGCATATAAGTTAACTAAGCAGTGTGACAATATATAGCCCTATCATATTCCTTTCTCAGTTTGGGACTAATCCATTGTTCCATGCCCAGTTCAAAGTGTTGGTTCTTGACTTGAATACAGGTTTCTTAGGAGACAAGTGAAGCGATCTGACATTCCCATCTCTTTAAGAGTTTTATACAGTTTGTTGTGAGCCACACAGTCAAAGAGCTTAGTATAATCAATGAAGCAGAAGTATACATTTGTCTGGAACTTCCTTCCTTTCTCCATGATCCAACGGATATTGGCAATTTGACACTGGCCTCTTCGAAATCCAGGTTTTACATCTGGAAGTTCTTGGTTCATGTACTGCTGAAGCCTAGCTTGAAGGATTTTGAGCATAACCTTGCTGGCATGTGAAATACATGCAATTGTATGGTAGTCTGAACATTCTTTGGCACTGCCCATCTTTGGGATTGGAATGAAAACTAGCTTCTTCCAGTCCTATGGCCACTGCTGAATTTTCCAAATTTGCTGACGTATTGAGTCCAGCACTTAAACATCATCATCTGTTAGGACTTGGAATAACTCAGCTGGTATTCCATCGCCTCTACTAACTTTGTTCATTTTGCTACTTCCTAAGGCCCACTTTCTGAAAGAGATGGGAATACCAGACCACCTGACCTGCCTCTTGAGAAACCTATATGCAGGTCAGGAAGCAGTGCTTAGAACTGGACATGGAACAAGAGACTGGTTCCAAATAGGAAAAGGAGTATGTCAAGGCTGTATATTGTCACCCTGCTTATTTAACTTACATGTAGAGTACATCATGAGAAATGCTGGGCTGGAAACAAGCTGGAATCAAGATTGCCAGGAGAAATATTAATAACCTCAGACATGCAGATGACACCACCCTTATGGCAGAGAGTGAAGAGGAACTAAAAAGCCTCTTGATGAAAATGAAAGAGGAGAGTGAAAAAGTTGGTTTAAAGCTCAACATTCAGAAAACAAAGATCATGGCATCTGGACCCATCACTTTATGGGAAATAGATGGGGAAACAGTGGAAACAGTGTCAGACTTTATTTTTTTTGTTCTCCAAAATCACTGCAGATGGTGATTGCAGCCATGAAATTAAAAGACACTTACTCCTTGGAAGGAAAGTTATGACCAACCTAGATAGCATGTTAAAAAGCAGAGACATTACTTTGCCAGCAAAGGTCTGTCTAGTCAAGGTTATGGTTTTTCCAATGGTCATGTATGGGTGTGAGAGTTGGACTATGAAGAAAGCTGAGTGCCGAAGAATTGATGCTTTTGAACTGTAGTGTTGGAGAAGATTCTTGTGAGTCCCTTGGACTGCAAGGAGATCCAACCAGTCCATTCTGAAGGAGATCAGTCCTGGGTATTCATTAGAAGGACTGATGCTGAAGTTGAAACTCCAGTACTTTGGCCACCTCATGCAAAGAGTTGACTCACTGGAAAAGACCCTGATGCTGGGACGGATTGAGGGCAGAAGGAGAAGGGGACGACAGAAGATGAGATGGCTGGATGGCTTCACCGACTCGATGGACATGAGTTTGGGTAAACTCCGTGAGTTGGTTATGGACAGGGAGGCCTGGAGTGCTGTGATTCATGGGGTCGCAAAGAATTGGACACGACTGAGTGACTGAACTGAACTGAAAGCCCACTTGACTTCACACTCCAGTATATCTAGTTCCAGGTGTGTGACCACACCATTGTGGTTATCTGGAGCATAAAAACCTTGTTTGTATAGTTTTTCTGTATATTCTTGCCACCTCTTCTCAATCTTCTCTGCTTCTGTTAGGTCCTTACTGTTTCTCTTCTGAAGATATCCTTATATATCTCCAATTTCTTGAAGAGACCTCTGGTCTTTCCCATTCTATTGTTTTCCTCTATTTCTTTGTTGTTCAGTTATGAAGGCCTTCTTACTTCTCCTTGCTATTCTCTGGATGCAACTGAGTATAGTTTTCCCTTTCTCCCTTGCCTTTTGATTCTCTCCTTCTTCAGCCATTTGTAAAGCCTCATCAGACAACCACTTTGCCTTCCTGCATTTCTTTTTCTTAGGGATGATTTTAGTCACCACTTCCTGTATAATGTTAGAAACCTCTATTCATAATTCTTCAGGCACTCTATCTGCCAGATCAAATTCCTTAAATCTATTTCTCACTTCCACTGTATAATCAGAAGGGAGTTGACTAAGATCATACCTAAATAGCATAGCGGTTTTCCTACTTTCTTGAATTAAACTCAGAATTTTGTAGTAAGGAATTCATGATCACATCAGCTTCAGGTCTTGTTTTTGCTGACTGTATAGAGCTTCTTCATCTTCAAATGCCAAGAATATAATCAGTCTGATTTCAGTATTGACCATCTCGTGATGTCCATGTGTAGAGTCATCTCTTGGGTTGTTGGAAGAGAGTGTTTGCTATGATCAATGTGTTCTCTTGGAAAAACTCTGTTAGCCTTTGCCCTGCTTCATTTTGTACTCCAAGGCCTAACTTGCCTGTTACTCCAGGTATCCCTTGACTTCCTACTTTGCATTCTAATCCCCTATGATGAAAAGGATTTTTTTATTTTTTTATTTTTTTATTTTTTTAGTTCTAGAAGGTCTTGTAGGTCTTCAAAGAATCGTCCAACTTCAGTTTCTTTAGCATCTGTGATTGGGCGATATATTTGGATTACTGTGATGCTGAATGCTTTGTCTTGGAAACAAACCAAGATCATTCTGTCATTTTTGAGACTGTACCTAACTGTTGCATTTTGGACTCTTTTGTTGACTATGAGGCTACTCCATTTCTTCTAAGGGATTATTGCCCACAGTAGTAGATATAGTGGTCATCTGAATTAAATTCACCCATTCTGGTCCATTTTAATTCATTGATTTCTAAGATGTCCCTGTTCATTCTTGTCATCTCCTGCTTGGCCACATCCAATTTACCTTGACTCATGGACCTAACATTCCAGATTTCTATGCAATATTGTGTTTTACAGCATTGGACTTTTCTTTCACTACCTTATGTAAACACTACTGAGCTTAGTTTCTGCTTTGGCCCAACCTCTTCATTCTTTCTGGAGTTATCGGTAATTGCCCTCTGCTGTTCCTTGTAACATATGGAACAGCTTCCAATCTGGGGAGGCTCATCTTTCAGGGTTATATATTTTTGCCTTTTTCTACTGTTCATGGAGTTCTTGTAAAAAGAATAATGGAGTGGTTTTCCATTTCCTCTACCAATGGATCATGTTTTGTCAGAACTCTCCTCTATGACTTGCCTGTCTTGGGTGGTCCTGCACAGTGTAGCTCATACCTTCATTGAGTTATGCAAGCCCATTCACCAGGACAAGACAGTGATCCATGAAGGGGAAGCATAGTAATAAATAACAAATAATATTTTCTCTCATGTGCACTCCAATTAAAGAAAAAAATAAGCTTTTCAATTGCAAAGTAAGATGTGAGTGGAACTGTTATAAGAAAAAGACGTAAATAGTTAATTCTAGTTCAGTCAAGTTCAGTCACTCAGTCGTGTCTGACTCTTTGCAACTGCATGAACCATAGCATGCCAGGCCTCCCTGTCCATCACCAACTGCCAGAGTCTACCCAAACCCATGTCCATTGATTCAGTGATGCCATCCAACCATCTCATCCTCTGTCGTCCCCTTCTCCTCCTGCCCTCAATCTTTTCCAACATCAGAGATACCCACAGAATTAGTCAAAACCTTCAAAATTCTGTTGCAGCTCAACTTCTCCCTATGACTAGTTTTGCTTACTCTAGTCTCTCATAGGTGTTGATCCCCAAAGCATTCCCTAATAAACTTCCTGAATGTAGATAGCTATCTCAGATTCAGCTTCTAAGTTAATCCAACTTGCAAGAGTCTGTGTGTGAGTGTTTGTATACTACTTGGAGACTGTAGTGATTCTTTTTTAAATTAGCTTTTATTGGAGTAAAGTTGATTTGCAAATTTGGGCTAGTTCCTGTTGTACAGCAAAGTGAATCAGTTATACAAGAACATATCTCCACTCATTTTTAGATTATTTTCCCATATAGCTCATTACAGAGTATTGAGTAGTTCCCTCTGCTATACAGTAGATCGTTATTTGCTATCTGTTTTGTTTATAGTAATGTGTATATAGCATCACACTCTTCCAATTTATGCCTCCCCCACTTCTCTCTTGGCAACCATAAGTTTGTATTCTACATCTGTGAGTCTATTTCTATTTTATAAATAAGTTCATTTGTATCATTTTTTTTTTAGATTCCACATATAATGATATTATATGATATTTATCTTTCTCAGACTTGCTTCACTCAGTATGACAATCTCTAGGTCCATCTATGTCACTACAAATGTCTTTTTTTTTAAATTTTTATGGCTGATTAATATTTCATTGTATATATGTGCCATATCTTCTTTCCAAAGAAGACATAGAGATGGCCAAAAAGCACATGAAAAGATACTCAGTGTAACTAATTAGAGCAATGCAAATTGAAACTACAAAGAGTTGTCACTTCACACTGGTCAGAAATCTACACCCTGGTCAAAAAATCTACAAATAATGAGTGTTGGAGAGGTGTGGAAAATAGGGACCCCTCCTACACTGTTGGTAGGAATGTAAATTGGGAAAACAATATAGAGGTTCCTTAAAAAACTAAAAATAGAACTTCCATATGATGCGTCAGCCCCACTCCTGGGTACATACCCAGAAAAAAGATAAATTTATTTCCGTGTTCACCGCAGCACTATTTATAATAGTCAAGACAAGGAAGCAACTGAAATGTCAATCTATGGATAAATGTGGTGATTCTTCTTCTGTTGTTGATGTCTTAGATCAATTTTGGAAATATTTATAGTGTTAAATATTCAGTATTTCCTCTGCTGTTTCCTTCTACTATCAAACTAGAAATAAAAATATACATACAGTAACATTTCTATCATTTCCATATATGGATGTGAGAGTTGGATCATAAAGAAGGTTGAGCATTGCAAAACTGATGCTTTTGAACTGTGGTGTTGAAGACTCTTTGGAGTCCCTTGGACTGCAAGGAGATCAAACTAGGCAATCTTAAAGAAAATCAATACTGAATATTCACTGAAGGGACTGATGCTGAAGCTGAAGCTCCAATACTTTGGTTACCTGATGAAAAGGACCAACACACTGGAAAAGACTCTGATGCTGAGAAAGACTTAAGGCAGGAGAAGAAGGGGATGGCAGAGGACAAGAAGGTTGGATGGCCTCACTGACTCAATGGTCATGAGTTTGAGCAAGCTCCAGGAGATGGTAAAGGACAGAGAAGCCTGACGTACTGCAGCCCATGGAGTCACAAAGAGTTAGACACGACTGAGCAACTGACAGCAGCTATATATATATATATATATATATATATATATATATATATATATATATATATGTATATGTGTGTGTGTGTGTATATATATATATATATATGTAAGTTCAGTTATGTTCAGTTGCTCAGTCATGTTCAACTCTGTGAGATGCCATGAATCGCAGCACACCAGGCCTCCCTGTCCATCACCAACTCCCAGATTTCACTCAGACTCACGTCCATCAAGTCAGTGATGCCATCCAGCCATCTTGTCCTCTGTCGTCCCCTTCTCCTCCTGCCCCCAATCCCTCCCAGCATCAGAGCCTTTTCCAATGAGTCAATTCTTTGCATCAGGAGGCCAAAGTACTGGAGTTTCAGCTTTAGCATCAGCCCTTCCAATGAACACCCAGGACTGATCTCCTTCAGAATGGGCTGGTTGGATCTCCTTGCAGTCCAGGGGACTCTCAAGAGTCTTCTCCAACACCACAGTTCAAAACCATCAATTCTTCAGCACTCAGCTTTCTTCCCAGTCCAACTCTCACATCCATACATGACTACTAGAAAAACCATAGCCTTGACTAGATGGACCTTTGTTGGCAAAGCAAAGTCTATGCTTTTTAATATGCTATCTAGTTTGGTCATAATTTTCCTTCCAAGGAGTAAGCGTCTTTTCATTTTATGGCTGCAGTCCCCAGCTGCAGTGATTTTGGAGCCCCAAAAAATAAAGTTTGACACTGTTTTCACTGTTTCCCCGTCTATTTCCCATGAAGTGATGAGACCAGATGCCATGATCTTCATTTTCTGACTGTTGAGCTTTAAGCCAACATTTTCACTCTCCACCTTCACTTTCATCAAGAGGGTTTTTAATTCCTCTTCACTTTCTGCCATAAGAGTGGTGGCATCTGCATATCTGAGGTTATTGATATTTCTCCTGGCAATCTTGTTTCCAGCTTGTGCTTCTTCCAGCCCAACGTTTCTTATGATGTACTCTGTATATAAGTTAAATAAGCAGGATGACAATATACAGCCTTTACATACTCCTTTTCCTATTTGGAACCAGTCTGTTGTTCCATGTCTAGTCCTAACTGTTGCTTCTTGACCTGCATATAGGTTTCTCAAGAGGCAGGTTAGGTGGTCTGATATTCCCATCTCTTTCAGGATTTTCCACAGTTTATTGTGATCCACACAGTCAAAGGCTTTAGCATAGTCAATAAAGCAGAAATAGATGTTTTTCTGAAACTCCAGTGGATGTTGACAGTTTGATCTGTGGTTCCTCTGCCTTTTCTAAAACCAGCTTGAACATCTTTCATTTTATTCCCTGTACTTCAGTCTAGATAGTTTCTATTCACATATGTTCCAGTTTGATAATCTTGTACATACCTATATCCAATTCTAAAAGCATCCATCTAGGGACTTTCCTGGTGGTCTAGTGGCTAAGACTCAGTGTTCCCTGTGTAGCGGGCCTGGGTTTGATCTCTGTTCAACAAACTAGATCTACTGACCTAAGCAAACTAGATTTAACTGATATCTGGTCAGCAACTAAGATTTTGCCTGCCCAACTGGAAAAAACAATCTCACATGCCTCAACTAAGACCTGGTACAAATAATTAAGTGAATAAAAATAGATATTAAGTATCTATTCAGATAAAGAAAGTTTGTTCACAGACATACGAAAAGCTAGTTTTTTTTCAGGTGTGTTCTCCCAAAATTATGTTTTGGATTATGATAGGTCAACAGTGCAGAGACTAGAAAGAAAAAAATTATCCAATAATTAAATTGGCTTTTTTTTTTTTTTTTTTTGTGAACTCAGGCCAATGTCTTTCTGAAATATATGCAGACACAAATATAATATTGAATGATGGAAAACAGAGACAGAAGAATGAAAATAAGATGAAACAATAATAAGGAAACTAAATCTTAGGAGAATGGAGAATTAAAATGAAAGAGAGGTACAGGAAGGGCTTATGGAAGACAAGCAGAGATTCGCTCAGTTGTGTCCAACTCTTTGAGACCCCACAGACTATAGCCTGACAGGCTTCTGTGTACGAAATTCTCTAGGCAAGAATACTGAAGTGGGTTGCCCTTCCCTTCTCCAGATCTTCCTGACCCAGGTGTTGAACCCATGTCTCTTAATGTCTCCCACACTGGCAAGCAGGTTATTTACTACTAGCGCCACCTGGGAAGCCATTTATATAATTGAATAATGTATAAAAGAACAAAGAAATAAACTGCAGCTACATATATCAGCATGGTTAAATCTTGTATAAAATTCCAAATAGTAAAAGTGATGTCACCAAAAATATACACAGACTGGTTAGAGTAATATGAATTACAAAAAAAAAAAAAAAAATCATGGCTGATTTATATTATTGTGTGGCAGAAACCAACACAACACTGTAAGGCAATTTTCCCACAATTCAAAATATATTAAAAAACAAAACAAGACATTATTTAGGAGTACCCATATGTTAATACTTTAAAGAAAAATAGGGACACTTAACAAATACTAGGAACACTGTTTACTGCTGGGTAAGGTTACTAGCTGTCAGGAATCCACAGTCTACCACTAAGTTACTAGATTTCCATTTCTCACATCAGAAAGTAAACATGTGAATGCTCATTTTTTTCCTTCTTTTTTAACACAGTGTTTTATACTAATTTTAATATATGCTGTTTTTCATTTTAGCCATTTTTAAAAGAGAGAGATCAAAACATTAGAAGTGGATAAAACAATTCTTATATATTTGCTGTGAACAGGCACAGAGAGGCAGAACTACCATTGTAAGAAAATATTGGTACAACAAAGTTTCATTGTTTTGTTTTGTTTTACAGCAGCTTTTCTGTCATGTTTGAATGACATTAGAAATGATTTAGTAGAAAGGGGCATAGATGAGAAAGTTGTAATTTTATAGTGAAGAAACAGAGTAAATACTACATGATGAATTTCAGAGGATATTGAGAAGAGAATTTACTGTACTCAGAGTTTCCAGATAGTAAATGGCAAAACCAAGATAAAGCTTTCCTTTTTCTGAAGATCTGTTTAATGTGGCTGCATCTATCCTCACTATCTGTCTGCTTGCTGTTTGCTTAAAAAATAATAGTAGTAATTATTCATTTGGGCTTCAGCTCAGCTGGTAAAGAATCTGCCTGCAATGCGGGAGACCTAAGTTTGATCCCTGGGTTGGAAAGATCTGCTGGAGAAGGAAACAGCTACCCACTCCAGTATCCTGGCCTGGAGAATTCCATGGATTTCATGGAGTCCCAAGAGTTGGATATGACTGAGTAACTTTCACTTTTCACCCATTTAGCCTTTCTATTACTCTGTAGCATTTTTTATCACAGGGCTCAAGCCTCTGGATGGTTTCACAGCTTTGTGCTGTGTAGCTCTGTATTCTTGAATTAAATCAGATGTACCTTCTGTGCTAATGACTATAAGTTCAGTCCTTATTCATAATTAGAGAATAAATAATACAGTAATTATGATTTTGACCTTTACAGTCAGACTCACCTGAGGCTGAATCTGATTCTGTTGCTTCCTACCTGATCATAAGCAAGTTATTGTTTATAAACCTCACTTTCCTTACCTATAGTGAAAGCAACAACTCATAAAATGCTGTAAGAACTAATAAACACCTATCCTGTAAGAATGTTGTGAAGAGAAAAATACCATAATATATGTAGTGCTTCAAACAGTGTTACATACTAAACTCATAATAAATCTTGAGTTATTGTTTCATTAAGCTCTAGGTGTCCACTGACCTTAATGAGACTAAGTATCTGGTAGTCCTGGGTTTTAGTCAGAATGAAAAATAAGCATTTGTGTCACCTTGGCCCAGCGATTTACTATCTCTAGACACCAATTCTTGACTGTCAAAAGAGGAGATGCCTCTGCAAAGTATTTTGGAATTTAGGAACAGCAAGCCTGAACATTTAAGCAGAATATTTGCTAACTCTATTAGATTACTTGTAACAATTGGATAACAAATAATATGTTATTGGCATTAGACATGTCTTTGTAACATGTAACTCTAGCAATAAAACCTTTGGATTTGATAATTTTAAATTGCATGATACAGGATGCTCAGGGCTGGTGCACTGGGATGACCCAGAGGGACAGTATGAGGAGGGAGGTGGGAGGGGGTTCTGGATAGGGAACACGAGTACACCCGTGGTGAATTCATGTAGATGCATGGCAAAACTAATACAATATTGTAAAATAATTAGCTTCCAATTAAAATAAATATATTTATATTAAAAAATAAAATAAATTGCAAATGTATAAGTGAACATTTTTTAGCCTTCTTAGTTTTCATTAAGGGCATTACTTAAGTTTCTGCTGAAACCTATTGGAATCTCTCTCCAAATGGGGAGGGGGAAGATCCATAATTTGCAAATAATTTCAAGTGAGTTATTGTATCCCCATCATTTTCAGGGATCTCCTTAGAGGCTCATGAACCCATCATTAAGTTATTCTGTCTCTATTTTATTTTATTTAATCCTGATTTTTCTTGTGCAAAATACACATAAAACTATCATAAAATTTTTAAAGTATACAGCTTAGTGGTATTAGTATAATACGTTCATATTGTCGAGCACCCATCACCATCCTCCATCCCAAGAACTGTTTTCATTTCGCTGCACTAAAGCTCTGTCCCCATTAAACAGTAATTTCCATGACCCCTTCCACAAACACTGACAGCCACAATTCTAATTTTTTTCCTTCCCGTTAAAAAAAAAAAAGTCTTACTTTTCCCCCCATGCTCTAGTAACCACTATTTTAGTCTCTGTCACTATAAATTTTCTTTATTTTTTTTTTAAAGATAACACCTATAAGTGATTTTATGCACATCAGTCTTTATGTATGGGCTTATGTCACTTAGCATAACGTTGTCCAGGTTCATTCATGTTGTCACAAATTGGAAAGTTTCCTTCCTATAAAAGGCTGAATATTATACCATTGTGTATGTATGTATGTGTGTGTATCTCACATTTTCTGTATCTATTTACCCACTGTCAGACACTTGGATAGTTTTCATATCTTGGTTTTTACAAATAATAGTGAACATGGGAATACAGTTACCTCTTTGAGATAGTGACTTTCATTCCTTGGTATATATACCAACAGTGAGATTATTAGATCATATGATAAACTGTATTTATTTATTATAGGGGAATACCATACTGTTTTGAATAATCATACCAATTTACCTTCCTTTAATCGTACCAAGGGTTCACTATTCTCTTACATCTTCACCAATACCTATTTCATTTTGATATTTTTGATAGTAGTCAATCAAATTGGTATGGAGTTATTTTATTTTAATTATGGGCTCCTGTGGTTCAGTGGTAAAGAATCCTCCTGCCAGTGCAGGAGATGTGAATTGATCCCTGAATTGGGAATATACCCTGGAGGAGGAAATGGCAACCCATGCCAGTATTCTTGCCTAGGAAATCCCATGAATGGAGGAGAAACAGTCCACAGTGTCATGAAAAATTTGGGCACAACTTAGCAACTAGACAACAAATTTTGATTGTATTTCCTTTATAACCAATGATGTTGAGCGTGTTTTCATATACCAGTTGGCCATTTGCATGTCTGTTAGGGAAAATATGTATTCATTTACTTTACCCATTTTTTAACATAAATTTATATTTTGTTTTATGATGAGTTGTGAGTCATTATATATATTGGACATTAACTCTTAGGTAAGAGACAAAAAATTTGATATTTCCTCCCCCATTTCAAAAGTTGCTTTTCATTATGTTATTTCCTTTTTTTTTTTTCTTTTTTTTGTGCAAAAAAGGTTTTAGTTTTATGTACTGCTATTTGTTTTAGCTTGATGTACTTCATATATTAGGCTTCCCTGGTGGCTCAGACAGTAAAGCGTCTGCCTTCAATGTGGGAGACCAGGATTCAATCCCCGGGTTGGGAAGATCCTCTGGAGAAGGAAATGGCAACCCATTCCAGTACCTTTCCCTGGAAAATCCCATGGACAGAGGAGCCTGGTATGCTACAGTCCATGGGGTTGCAAAGAGTCAGACATGACTGAGCAACTTCACTTTTCACTTTATATATATGTTTTTGTTGTCTGTGACATTAGTGTCACTTCTTAAAAGCATTGCCAAGGCCAGTGTCAAGGAGCTTTCCCCTAGGTTTCTTTTATGAATTTTATAGTTTCTCTTCTTATGCTTAATTCTTTAATGTATTTTGAGTTAACTTTTGTGTATGGTGTAAGACAGGAGTCCAATTTTGTACTTTTGCATGTGAATTTCCAGTTTTCCCAGCACTATTTATTGAAAAAACTGTTCTCTTCCAATTGTATTCTTGGAACTTTGTTGAAAATTAGTTGACTGTGTATATATGAGTTCATTTCTGGGTTTTCTATTTTGTTCTACTGATGTGCATGCCTTGTTTTATGTCAGTATCATACTCTTTTGATTACTATAGCTTTGAAGTACAGTTTCAAATCAGGAAGTGGTGCCTCCAATCAATGTTCCTTTGCTCAAGATTGCTTAGGCTGTTCAGGATCTTTCATGGGTCTATATGAATTTTAGGGTTTCTTTTTTCTATTTCTGTGAAAGATTCATTGACATTTGGATGGAATTTGCACATTGTTTTGGGTAGTAAGGCCATTTTAACAATATTTATTCTTCAAAGCCATAAACATAGGATAGCTTTCTATGTTTCTGTGTCTTCTTTAATTTCTTTCTATATCCCTTTATAGATTTTACTCTACATATCTTGTACCTATCTGGTGAGATTTATTTCTAAGTATTTTGTTAGTTTTGATATTATTTAAATGGCATCATTTTCTTAATATCTTTCAAATACCTCACTGTTATTGTATAAAATGTAACTAATTTTTGTATGTTGATTTTGTAACCTGAAACTTCACTAAATTCGCTTACTTAGTCTAACAGTTCTAGTAACATCTTTTGGGATTCTATATAAAAGATCATGTCACTTGCAAACAGAGACACTTTTAGGTCTTTCTCATTTTGACTTATATAATGTCTAACTGGTTCAAGAATTAAAAAGGAAAGAAGAATAGATAGAATAGAGAAGAATTTGCAGTTTAACTCCATGCTACTATGAAGTAAAAGGCGAAGCTTCATACTGAATCAGGAAGAGAGTTAAAATTTGATCTATGAATCTGAACAAGTTAATCCCACTTCTGTATGAAATCATCTTACCTATCCTCTTTAAAACTATGTGAAGTCTCTCTCCCACCTGGGCTAAATGGTTGGTAGGAGGATCAGAAAATGTATACAAAACAAGCTATATACATTACAATAGTAATTCGCCTAAATGCATCAATGCTGCTCATCATCTCTTAAATTTTCAAAAGCTTATCCTTTTTCTATATCAGAATTTAGAAGGAAGAAATGAAAGAGACTTAGTGGCAGTGTTCATTAGCTTCCTCATTTCAGTGACCAATTCATTTACTCCTGAAATTTGTTTTCATGAGTTAAGTCAAGGTAGAAATATCCTCTGGCCCAGGAAAAAAGCACTCAATGAAAGTAAAGAAAATAATATTGTATATGAGTCAAAGGAATACGAGTCTATCTGTTTTTGTATAAATGAGCTCAAGAGTAGGAATCTGACTCAGGGACTAGAAGGCACCTGAGAGAATTAGGATGAAGTAGTTGTCTTTGCAAGTCTATTTCTGCTTTAATATCTTAGTTTCTGGCATGGTACAAGCCGTAAGTCATAGTTTATCTCAACATCTTTAGGAATAATGCTCTTTTCTTTGGCTGAGTATTGGAAGGTGGAGTGCTTGTAAGTAGGTTTCTAATCCACATTGTTTTATGTATATTCATTGAACATCATTTCATAAGCATAAAGTCCATTCTTGCCTATGTCAATTTTCTAAGAGCTAAGTGTTCCACATCTAAACTTTAGATGAGATAGAAAACATTCTGTGTGCCAAAACACTGAATCAAAGGAATGAAAAAGAGAATGGATAAATCTTTCCCCAATAATCTCATGATAAATCGTACATCTGAAATGCTTTATGATTTTGTAATGGAAATGATGAGTTCCTGAAGGGATTGCAATGTGCCTTATATTGATGTTTTTATTTTCTTACTTTGCACATACATGGATGTGCTATTGTAATTGATGGGAACTTAATGTTGAAACGAATGTGTTTTTAATGAAAACTGTTGAGGTAGTTTTGTCAGTTCTTAAAATGATTTTTTGAGCAAAGTGAAATTATACTAAACAGCATAGAAATGAATTTCTGTCAGTCATCTCATGACTGCTTTCAGAAGAAAAATGGTAATTAAAAAAATTTTTGAAATGGCCATCTTAATTACTCGTTAGTTCCATGGTACTTTATTCCTTCTTAAAACTGCAGAGAAAAAGTACTGAATCTGATCTAAGAGTGAAGCATAATGAATCGAAAGCAGAAATGTATTTTTTATTTCCCTGCAGATTTTGCTATGGTGACAATAAAGGGAAAAAAATATAAACCAATGAGGGTTGAAAAAAAGTTTTAGACAATATGCCAATAGAATCTTGGAAGGTGAATGCACAGTAGAAGATTATTAACTGATTCATCAGATAAAAGGCTGCTTATCTGATTGATAAGGCTTCCCTTGTGGTTCAACTGGTAAAGAATCTGCCTGCGATGCAAGAAACCTGGGTTCAATTCCAGATTAGGAAGATCGCCTGGAGAAGGAAACAGTTACCCACTCCAGGATTCTGATCTGGAGAATTCCATGGACTGTATAGTCCATGGGGTCACAAAGAGTCAGACAGTATTGGATGACTTTCACTTGATCTGGTTGAGCAGACCAGAGTGAATATCTACAGAAAAGAATGAGAAGCAAGGTTAACCAGATAGAAAATTAAAAAACTTTATGAGTTTGATAGCATAGGCTACCCAGGGAGATGGTGGTGAGGCTTTAAGCTTAATCCAGAGAGATTAGTTAAAAACCTGTCATTACAGCTGTGAGAACAATGGGCATCCTCCTTTATCCATTTGCCTCACCCCCAATTTCATGGTCGTGGAAGTGGTTTATGGACAAACATGGATATCCAGTTTGTCCAAAGATGTTGTTTTCTAAAAATATTTTGAGAGCCTCTGCATTTTTGAATATGGTGTTAGGGAGGGGATGATAGAGAGATAAGATAACAAAATTTAAAAAAAAGAAATAAACTGGAAGCTGAAAACTGAATAAACTGTTGTTGTTGTTGCTTTGCAGACACTTTCATCACCCTACAGTCATTCTGTATTCTCCCCTAGCTGGAACCTGAGATATATATATATATATATGTGTGTCAGTTCAGTTCAGTTCAGTCACTCAGTCGTGTCCAACTCTTTATGACCCCATGCATCACAGCACGCCAGGCCTCCCTGTCCATCATCAACTCCCGGAGTTCACTCAGACTCACCTCCATCGAGTTAGTGATGCCATCCAGCCATCTCATCCTCTGTCGTCCCCTTCTTCTCCTGCCCCCAATCCCTCCCAGCATCAGAGTCTTTTCCAATGAGTCAACTCTTCGCATGAGGTGGCCAAAGTACTGGAGTTTCAGCTTTAGCATCATTCCTTCCAAAGAAATCCCTGGGCTGATCTCCTTCAGAATGGACTGGTTGGATCTCCTTGCAGTCCAAGGGACTCTCAAGAGTCTTCTCCAACACCACAGTTCAAAAGTATCAATTCTTTGGTGCTCAGCTTTCTTCACAGTCCAACTCTCACATCCATACATGATGACAGGAAAAACCATAGCCTTGACTAGACGGACCTTTGTTGGCAAGGTAATGTCTCTGCTTTTCAATATGCTATCTAGGTTGGTGTATATATATGTGTGTGTGTGTGTGTGTGTGTGTGTGTGTGTGTGTGTGTGTATATATATATTTGTTTGTTTGCTTGTATTTTCATGACACGGAGTTTCTTCAGAATCTGTCTTAAAAACATCAGAATCTGAAATGTGGTATAAGTCTTCCAAAAATCTACCCCTCCACCCAATTAACTTGCATTTAAGCCCTCTACTCAGTATGCCCCATCTATTGACTTGAGTTTGTAGTCAGCTTTCCAGTATCTTATTCTTAATTATAAATAAAGAGTCAATGATTATCAATGATGACTACCAGATGTTTTAAGAGATCTTGCATGAGTGGGAAGACATTAAAAAATAAAATTGGATGGTACCAGAAGCAGGCGAAAAACAAATATATGTATGTTTGTTTACATAGATACACATATACACGCAAACTTCAGGATCATAAACTAAGTTATCACATTACCAAAAGGAGAACACTACTAAAGTACCTGAGGAAAAAAAAATCATATGAATTTAAAAAATAAAAATTATAGTACCTATATAATAGTAATGGGTCTTGAATATGAATTCAAGGAAATCTTCTAGAAAGTAGAACAAAAGAGACAAAGAAATTAACAAGAAGATTCAGGAGGTCCAACTGTCAGAGATGATAAGAATATTAGAGAAATGATAGGAGGAAATGGATATAGAGAATTTCAAATAAATAAATAATAATAATATATAATAAAGCACAAAATAAAAATAAAGTTTTCCAAGCTGAATTATATATATTTTCTGAACAATACACTGATTAGTGGGCACTACATGCAATGATAAAAGGCTCACAACAAATCAAATCTTCATAAATCTGCAGGGTATAAAGAATAAAGAAAAAGACACAAAAGCATCCAGAGAGTCAAGAGCAAAAATAAATACAAAAGAAATAAGCATAAAAACTTTATTTTTCTTAGCAATCACCCAAGATTCAGGAATTAAATTGAATAGTTACTTCAAAACCTGGAGGATTTACTTTACTTTGTATAATGGGCTCTAGTTTCATCTACCTAATTTTTAATGCATGACTATGGAATCTAGAAAAATGATAAACCTATTTGTAGGGCAGCAGTGGAGACACAAACAGAACAGATTTGTGGACACAGTGGGAGGAGAGAGTGGGATGAATTGAGAGAACAGCATGGAAGCATATATATTACCATGTGTAAAATAGATACCAAGTGAGAGTTTGCTACGTGACATAGGGAGCTCAACCCAGTGCTCTGTGACAACCTAGAAGGATAGGTGAGGTGAAAGATGGGAGGGGGTTCAAGAGGGAGGGTACATATGGATACTTAGCTGATTCATCTTAATGTGTGGCAGAGACCAAGACAATATTGTAGAGCAATTATCCTTTAATAATTGTATTATGTTCTATACATCTCAATATTGCACAATTATAATCTTTGATAATTAAAAAATAAACTCAAAACAATTAAAAAGTATTAGAAGATACTAGAAGATTCAGTTTTCAACAGCCATAAAGGTCAGTAACTGAGCAATTATATTAATAAAAAATCAATTATAAGGACATTATTTGGAAATATAAATGCTAAGTATTAGAGAACATAAGTAAGAACTGAATATGGGACCTCTGAAGATGAGTACAGGTGTCTGGGGTTAATTGAAACAGAGGATTTCTATTTTGTAGTACACATCTTAGTACTATTTGATGGCTTTTTTTTTTAATGTGTACATATATGTTATTTTTATTTAAATGTTTATGACATTTAATGCTTAATTTTTTCTCTCTCTTTTTATTTTTGATTGTTTCAAACTTTTATTTTGTACTGGAATATAGAAAATTAAAATGTTGTGATAGTTTCGGGTGCACAGAAAAGGTAGGAAATATAACTTTGATAAAAATTAAAAATTAAATAAAAATACAGAAAACCCTGGTACTATTGAGGTTATATCTTGGTTTGTAACCAGCAAACAATTCTTGGATAGGTCTTTAGCAACTATACTGCCCTCCAGTGTAAATCATGGTTCTAGCTTTGTTTGAAGCCATCAGTGGTCATAAATAATTGACTACATATACAAATGATTATAATATATTTAAATACCCTTATGGCATACTTGGTTGAAATCAGAACAGTAATATACTACCATATTGCTGAAGACTTTTCCTTATCTAAAAAATATGAATGCTACTTCTTTGATTTGTTCAGGCATGAAACTTGACTATTGTTCCCAATAATGTCATTATACTCAACTTTTGCTCTCGAAGACAGTGCATCCTGGCAAGCTTGAAGATCAGGATGGGTTGATGATGTTCCCTTTGTTTGGAAAAGTGAAATAAGCTAACTAGCTATGCATTTTAAAAATCTTTACATCCATTATAATACTCTAAAAACTAAAACAAAACAAAACAAAAGTTCAAAATTCTTATTCTGGAAAAATAGTTTACCTGCATGAATCATTGAGAGAAAAAATGTACACACATTTATTTATCTCAATGTACCTTTGATCTCAAAACAGAAAAATGTGGCTTTACCCCTCTTCTTTTCTTCTTCCTGAAAGCAAAAAAATGTAGCCTTAAGTTCTGAAACCTATACTCCACTGAGTTTTATACTACTGTGGAAGGCAACAGAAAGGGAGATGACACCAGTTTTATCAGTCATCTTTAGACAAAAACTGGGTTGACTTGGTTTAAAATATTTAATAAACATATGCCAACAAGACTGGTTTCTCCTTCTACCTCTGTTGGGGGACAAGAAACCAACATATTCTTTGTTTTGCCACATATATGCACCACAACTGAATTAACAAGGCCATGTTTTTGTTCCTTTATGTATATATATTTTTGATAACCACAATGGTCAAATGTGCTAGAACAGATGCTTCCATTGCAAGGACAGAGAAAATTACATCTTAGAGATCAAAACTGATCATTTGTAGAGTAAGTGTTCTGTATGCTGTGCTCAGTCACTTCAGTCATGCCTGACGCTTTGTGATCCTTTGGGCTGTAGCCTACCATGTTTCTCTGTCCATGGGATTCTCCAGGCAAGAATACTGGAGTGGGTTACCGTGCCCCACTTTGGGGAATCTTCCTCACCCAGAGATGGAACCCACAGGCTCTTATTTCTCCTGCATTGGCAGGCAGGTTCTTTATCACTAGTGCCACCTGGAATACCCTTTTGAAGTAAATCCAGTTTAAAGATAAGACTTGTTTATCAAAGAGCACAAATTATTGAATAAGTGTGATACATGTCAAGATAGGTATAGTGAGTAATAACCTTCCTGTCTCCTTCTCTCCTTCGCCAAAATTTAAATAATGGACAATCACGTAAAAATTAGATTTTATAATAAAATAATTCCTAGCTACCTTGGAAAATCAAAAGGCCTTAGTACTGGTTCTGTCCTCTACCAGTATGTGTGGGTGATGGATGGTATCTTCACATGGAAGAGTGGCTTAAGACCTCAATTTATTCACCAGCACTTAACTCACTTACCCATATGACCCATAAAGGCATTTAACTTTTTACCACTGTAATGAAATACAAAAATACACATAACCAAAATACCAAAAATAATCTCTGAGGGTGATGAAGATGTTAGTAACTTAAGTAAATCAAGAATTTAATGCTAACCAACCATCATAGATATCTTATCTTACATGATACTTATTCAAAAATAGGTTCCCTGATTACCCACCTATAGAGGAATTAACTGCCTCTTGTCCTGGTAGTGCAAAGGAAAACAAACAAAAACACAGAAATTTTATCTTCTGTTGTAGAATGGCACACAGACACACACATTTTCCAGATAGAATTAAATGCTCCTTCTCTCTGCTCCCAGAGCAACCTGGATTGACTATATTATATGTAGTTTATAGTTATTTTCTTGTCTGTCTCCCATACATGACTAGATTCTAGGCACACTCAGCATCATTAATGTTCATACCCTTAGATTCTAGACTAGGGCTTGGCATATATGGAATTCACTGAAAATTTTTGAAATGAGTGAACAGTAAAGGGCCTGAAAGTGCATGTTGTTCTTGTTTAGTCCTTAAGTCATCTCTGACTCTGCAACCCCATGGACTGTAGCCTGCAGTTCCTCTGTCCATGGGATTTCCCAGGCAAGAATATTGGAGTGGGTAGCCATTTCTTTCTTCAGCAAATCTTCCTGACCCAGGAAACAAATTCATGTCTCCTGCTTTGTAGGCAGATTCCTAACCACTGAGCCATGTGAGCAGTCTGAAATTGCATGGTTAAAAATGTAATCAATTTAGAGAAGACTTTGATCTCTGTTAAATACGCATAGTCTTGTGAGAGAGAGTGTGTTTGAGCTTTATCAATCATTTAGAATTGAATGGGAATGATACCTATAATTATGGATTCTCCAAAAAAAATCAGGAGAAAGTATTGATGTGTGTGTGTGTGTTTACAATTGACATAGTCTTTAATGCATCATGATAGTTTATGTGACATGTATAGGCCAAACCTTGTCTGTATCCTGGCTGTTGGGTCCGCTTTAAACAGCTTCCTTGCAAACAGCCATATATCTTTAACTATAATCAGTAAGTTGGATATGGTAGAAATGGGAATGGAGTGAGAAGGAAAGAGGGCTGGGTTTTTTGTGTGTTCATATACCCAAGTTCAGGCTTCCCTTGTGGCTCAGCTGGTAAAGAATCTGCTTGCAATGTGGGAGACCTGGGTTTGATCCTGGGTTGGGAAGATCTCCTGGAGAAGGGAAAGGCTAGCCACTCCAGTATTCGGGCCTGGAAAATTCCATGGACAAATTCCACAACCGCAGAGTTGGACATAACAGAATGACTTTCACTTATACTCAAGTTTAGCAACATGCACATACATACGTGGTTGGAGAAGGAATATAAATGTGGATTTATTTCAGAGGTTGGAACAAAGGCCAATTTGTTGGGTTATTAAGTGAAACTCATGACTAAATTTTAATATTTTCCATTCAAATGTGACTTATGTGTTAATTCCTTTTCATTGGAGGTTTTCAAAAAGGGGGTGAAGGTGGGGTCAGAAAATGTTTTGTTTTGTTTTGTTTTGTTTTCTAAACCACTACAAAAAGCTTTATGTGATCTAGCAGATTTTAAAATGGTTATACATCTGAGTCACCTGACAAAATTTTCCTCCTACTGATTCCTGGATCCCATCTCATCCCACAGACTCAATTTTTATTAATGGGACTCACTGTCTGTATTCTCACAGAGGTCTCTATTTCTCAAAGTCTGTCCAGATGATTCTGAGGGTTCTAATTTGGCACTTAAGTGCATACCAGCTTTTGGGAAACACTTCTTTAGATGATTCACATCTCTTTGCCTCTAGTATAATATCAAAACTGGGAGAAAGCCTGACAGTTGATATAAAGTGTATAACCTGTATTTCACTGTTGTCTAATAAAATACAAGTAACATTCTGAAGTAGATCAGCCCTGGGATTTCTTTGGAAGGAATGGTGCTAAAGCTGAAACTCCAGTTCTTTGGCCACCTCATGCGAAGAGTTGATTCATTGGAAAAGATTCTGATGCTGGGAGGGATTTGGGGCAGGAAAAGGGGACGACAGAGGATGAGATGGCTGGATGGCATCACTAACTCGATGGACGTGAGTCTGAGTGAACTCTGGGAGTTGGTGATGGACAGGGAGGCCTGGCATACTGCAATTCACAGGGTCGCAAAGAGCCGGACATGACAGAGCGACTGAACTGAACTGAACTTTAAAGCAGTATTGAAAACAATTTCAAAATCCCAAGAAAATCTTCTGTGCCATTTTTCTAAAATAATTAGTTCCTGGGATAATAGGACTCAAAGAATAACCATCTTATGATTTATAAAATTAATACATAGTTTCTTTGGCCACTGTATATAGAGTCTCAGCCGTACAACTTAACTTAGAATCTTATTGTTCATATGTATATTTCCCTGCTTTCTATGTCTATTGATATCAGCAGACTATGATAATTTTAAAACATGTGCACCTTTAGCTGAATCATCTTGTTTGGATCAAGCAGATATAGTAAATCCTTTCTTAGCTGATAAAGCTATTGCCATTCATAGACATAATAATCTCTGCCTTGGACTGTGCTTCATTATTCTCCAATTATAGGGTTCACCTTTGCATTCAGTCAGAGCAAACTACCAGCAAATGCTTCCATAAAACCTATTAACTCCACTAATTCTTTGCACCTTATGAATGCAAGGGAATTTGGGTCCTAAATTTATTTCCAAGATGCTCAATGTGCCAATCCATTAGCAAATTATAACTGATGTGTGGCCTTCATGACAGTTGATTTTTTTTTTTTTTTCAATTGGCTCTATCAGCTCTTCCACATTGTCATGCCATGTCTTTCCTTATGTTGTTTTTTGAGTATGTGCACAGAGATGAGATGCTACACATCCTGGCTATTCTGCTAATTAAGCTGACTGTTACGCCATGTATATGAGGCTAATTCTTCTGTCTTTATTTTAAATTGATCACTCTGTCCCCTCCATAGAAACTACATTTTCATCATGCTAAGGAAAGATATAAGCATCTGAATGCAAAGTTCCAAAGAATAGCAAGAAAAAATAAGAAAGTCTTCCTCAGTGATCAATGCAAAGAAATAGAAGAAAAGAACAGAATGGGAAAGACTAGAGATCTATTCAAGAAAACTAGATATACAAGGAAACATCTCATGCAAAGATAGGCTCAGTAAAGAACAGAAATGATATGGACCTAACAAAAGCAGAAGACATTAAGAAGAGGTGGCAGGAATACACAGAACTATACAAAAAAGATCTTCACTACCAAGATAATTACGATGGTGTGATCACTCACCTAGAGCCAGACATCCAGGAATGTGAAGTCAATTGGGCCTTAGAAAACATCACTAGGAACAAAGCTAGTGGAGGTGATGGAATTCTAGTTGAGCTATTTCAAATCCTGAAAGATGATGCTGTGAAAGTGCTTCACTCAATATGCTAGCAAATATGGAAAACTCAGCAGTGGCCACAGGACTGGAAAAGGTCAGTTTCCATTCCACCCAAAGAAAGGCAATGCCAAAGAATGCTCAAACTACAGCACAATTGCACTCATCTCACAAGCTAGTACAGTAATGCTCAAAATTCTCCAAGCCAGGCTTCAGCAATGTGTGAACCGTGAAATTCCAGATATTCAAGCTGGTTTTAGAAAAGGCAGAGGAACCAGAGAACAAATTGCTAACATCCACTGGATCATGGAAAAAGCAAGAGAGTTCCAGAAAAACATCTATTTCTGCTTTATTGACTATGCCAAAGCCTTTGACTGTGTGGATCACAATAAACTGTGGAAAATTCTGAAAGAGATGGGCATACCAGACCACCTGACCTGCCTCTTGAGAAATCTGCATGCAGGTAAAGAAGCAACAGTTAGAACTGGACATGGAACAACAGACTTGTTACAAATTGGAAAAAGAGTACATCAAGGCTGTATATTGTCAGCCTGCTTATTTAAATTCTATGCAGAGTACATCATGAGAAATGCTGGGCTTGAAGAATCAGAAGCTGGAATCAAGATTGCCGGGAGAAATATCAATAACTCAGATATGCAGATGACACCATCCTTATGGCAGAAAGTGAAGAGGAACTAAAAAGCCTCTTGATGAAAGTGAAAGTGGAGAGTGAAAAAGTTGGCTTAAAGCTCAACATTCAGAAAACGAACATCAAGGCATCCAGTCCCATCACTCCATGAGAAATAGATGGAGAAACAGTGGAAACAGTGTCAGACTTTATTTTGGGGGGTTCCAAAATTACTGCAGATGATGACTGCAGCCATGAAATTAAAAGACACTTATTCCTTGGAAGAAAAGTTATGACCAACCAGATAGCATATTGAAAAGAAAGACATTACTTTGCTGACTAAGGTCCATCTAGTCAAGGCTATGGTTTTTCCTGTGGTCATGTATGGATGTGAGAGTTGGACTGTGAAGAAAGCTGAGTGCTGAAGAATTGATGGTTTGAACTGTGGTGTTGGAGAAGACTCTTGAGGGTCCCTTGGACTGCAAGGAGATCCAACCAGTCCATTCTGAAGGAGATCAGCCCAGGGATTTCTTTGTAAGGAATGACGCTCAAGCTGAAACTACAATACTTTGGCCACCTCATGCGAAGAGTTGACTCATTGGAAAAGACTGATGCTGGGTGGGGCAGGAGGAGAAGGGGACGACAGAGGATGAGATGGCTGGATGGCATCACGGACTCGATGTACATGAGTCTGAGTGAACTCCAGGAGTTGGTGATGAACAGGGAGGCCTGGCGTGCTGTGATGCATGGGATCATAAAGAGTTGGACACGACTGAGCGACTGAACTGAACTGAAGGGTGTGCCCAGGAAAGTGAATGTAGAGGTGGTTTCTGAGGAATATTTGTTTCTCAGGACCTATGACTTAAGCCAAGTAGAAGCTCAATAAGTTTGCCCCTTTATTAGTCACATTAATATAATATGTCATCTATTATTTGAAGAGACAGTGGTAACTAGCTGACTTTCAAACCACCAAGTAGGAGAGTTGAGTTCAAATGCACTGTAATACTGACTGAGTGACCTGTTGATTTGAAAAGTAAGCAGTCTGATTAAATCCGTTGTTCCCAAATGCCAAAAGAATGTAGCAGGTTATCAGAAACATATGTTACCTTATGGAATTCTAAAGTCCTATTAAATAAAAATTTGTAAATGTGAAAAAAATATGTAGGTACAAACTCAATGATCATGAATCTGAGTATATTCTGGGATGTTGTGAAGAACAGGGAAGCCTGGTGTGCTGCAGCCCATGGATTGCAAAGAGTCAGACACAACTTACCAACTGGACAATAACAAAAATAGAGCTCAACAATTCATTTTATGAAACCTCTAAAAGAATTATAGTGAATCTAGTTTTGAAAACTACTGAAATTAAATATTTTCTGTGATACCATAAGATTATGTCATCTGGGGACTTGAGGAGATAGGAAAAAAGTCTCCTGAGAAAGATTCCCTCATTCAATTTGATTGTTCATCCCTTACTAAAACTGAGAAAGGAATGTACAATCCAGAAAATATAAAATAAGAAGGTGGGTTATTAGAAAGGAAAATAATGAGACTTGTGTACCATATCATAAAAAGATTTGACAAAACACTAAGGATATTGTTTTCCCTTAAACATATTATCCTTTAAACATCCCCATTGAAAAACAAATGGCACTGAACATTCTCTACTTAGAAGGAGCTAGAGTTCTCATTTAAGGATCATTGACTTAACAGAAGAAAATTGTGCAAAAAATATAGTGTCACTACTCTTTTCAAGTACATGAACTTTTTGTTCTTTATCAGCACAAAACCCTAAATTTATGGATTTTTTGAATAAAGAAAAAGCTGTTATTAAATCTGTCCTTTCCAATGTTATTTCTATTTGTCTATTCTTAACATTTCCCATACACTAGGAGTAGGGGCACTAAGCACCGGCGGCTGCGACCGGCGCACTAAGCGCTGCCCAGAGGAGATACCCCACGTCCGAGGTCAGAGGCAGAAGCCAGGAGGATCCCATGCCTGAAGGGCGGCAGCGAAGAGGAGTTGCCCCACGCCCAAAGTCAGGGGCAGCAGCCGAGAGTGCCAGGCTCCGATGGCGCAGGAATGGCCGAGAGGAGCTACCCTGCATCTGAGGCCAGGGGTGGTGACTGAGAGGAGCTACCCCACGTTGGAGGTCAGGGGTGGCTGGGAGGAGCCACCTCACGCCCGAAGCCAGGGGTGGTGGCCGGGAAGAGCAACCCCACTTCAAAGGAGCAGTGGCTGCATGGGCGCAGGAGGGCCTAGAGAAGCTATCCCACGTTGAAGGTCAGGAAGGGCATGGTGAGGAGATACCCCTCGTCCAAGGTAAAGAGAAGTGGCTGCGCTTTGCTGGAGCAGCCATGAAGAGATACCCCACGCCCAAGGTAAGAGAAACCCAAGTAAGATGGTAGATGTTGCAAGAGGGCATCAGAGGGCAGACACAGAAATCTAGTCAATCTAATCACACTAGGATCACAGCCTTCTCTAAATGAAACTAAGCCATGCCCGTGGGGCAACCCAAGATGGGCGGGTCATGGTGGAGAGGTCTGACAGAATGTGGTCCACTGGAGAAGGGAATGACAAACTACTTCAGTATTCTTGCCTTGAGAACCCCATGAACAGTAGAAAAGACAAATGATAGGATTCTGAAAGAGGAACTCCCCAGGTCAGTAGGTGCCCAAAATGCTACTGGAGATCAATGGAGAAATAACTCCAGAATGAATGAAGGGATGGAGCCAAAGCAAACACAATACCCAGCTGTGGATGTGACTGGTGATAGAACAAAGGTCCAATGCTATGAAGAGCAATATTGCATAGGAACCTGGAAAGTCAGGTCCATGAATCAAGGCAAATTGGAAGTTGTCAAACAGGAGATGGCAAGAGTGAACATCGACATGCTAGGAATCAATGAACTAAAACGGACTGGAATGAGTGAATTTAACTCACATGACCATTATATCTACCACTGTGGTCAGGATCCCTCAGAAGAAATGGAGTAGCCATCATGGTCAACAAAAGAGTCCGAAATGCAGTACTTGGATGCAATCTCAAAAATGACAGAATGATTTCTGTTAGTTTTCAAGGCAAACTATTCAATATCACAGTAATCCAAGTCTATGCCCCAACCAGTAACGCTGAAGAAGCTGAAGTTGAACGGTTTTATGAAGACCTACAAGATATTTTGAACTAACACCCAAAAAAGATGTCCTTTTCATTATGGGGGACTGGAATGCAAAAGTAGGAAGTCAAGAGACACCTGGAGTAACAGGCAAATTTGGCCTTGGAATACGGAATGAAGCAGGGCAAAGACTAATAGAGTTTTGCCAAGGAAATGCACTGGTCATAGCAAACACCCTCTTCCAACAACACAAGACTCTACACATGGACATCACCAGATGGTCAACACTGAAATCAGATTGATTACATTCTTTGCAGTCAAAGATTGAGAAGCTCTTTACAGTCAACAAAAACAAGACCAGGAGCTGACGGTGTCTCAGATCATGAACTCCTTATTACCAAATTCAGACTCAAATTGAAGAAAGTAGGGAAAACTGCCAGACCATTCAGGTATGACCTAAATAAAAGCCCTTATGATTATACAGTGGAAGTGAGAAATAGATTTAAGGGCCTAGATCTGATAGATAGAGTGCCTGATGAACTATGGAGTGAGGTTTGTGAGATTGTACAGGAGACAGGGATCAAGACCATCTCCATGGAAAAGAAATGCAAAAAATCAAAATGGCTGTTTGGGGAGGCCTTACAAATAGCTGTATAAAGAAGAGAGGTGAAAAGCAAAGGAGAAAAGGAAAGATTTAAGCATCTGAATGCAGAGTTCCAAAGAATAGCAAGAAGAGATAAGAAAGCCGCCTTCAGCAATCCATGCAAAGAAATAGAGGAAAAGAACAGAATGGGAAAGACTAGAGATCTCTTCAAGAAATGAGAGATACCAAGGGAATATTTCAAGCAAAGATGGCCTCAATAAAGGACAGAAATGGTCTGGACCTAACAGAAGCAGAAGATATTAAGAAGAGGTGGCAGGAATACACAGAAGAACTGTACAAAAAAGATCTTCACAACTCAGATAATAATGATGATGTGATCACTAATCTAGAGCCAGACATCTTGGAGAGTGAAGTCAAGTGGGCCTTAAAAAGTATCACTAAGAACAAAGCTAGTGGAGGTGATGGAATTCCAGTTGAGCTGTTTCAAATCCTGAAAGATGATGCTGTATAAGTGCTGCACTCATTATGCCAGCAAATTTGGAAAACTCAGCAGAGGCCACAGGACTGGAAAAGGCCAGTTTTCATTCCAATCCCAAAGAAAGGCAATGCCAAAGAATGCTCAAACTACAGCACAATTGCACTCATCTCACATGCTAGTAAAGTAATGCTCAAAATTCTCCAAGCCAGGCTTCAGCAATATGTGAACTGTAAACTGTCTGATGTACAAGCTGGTTTTAGAAAATGCAGAGGAACCAGAGATCAAATTGCCAACATCTGCTGGATCATGGAAAAAGCCATAAAGTTCCAGAAAAACATCTATTTCTGGTTTATTGATTTGCCAAAGCCTTTGACTGTGTGGATCACAATAAACTGTGGAAAATTCTGAAAGAGATGGGAATACCAGACCACCTAACCTGTCTCTTGAGAAATCTGTATGCAGGCCAGGAAGCAACAGTTAGAACTGGACATGGAATAACAGACTGGTTCTAAATAGGAAAAGGAGTGTGACAAGGCTGTATATTGTCACCCTGCTTATGTAACTTCTATGCAGAGTACATTGTGAGAAACGCTGGACTGGAAGAAACACAAGCTGGAATCACGATTACCAGGAGAAATATCAATAACCTCAGACATGCAAATGACACCACCCTTATGGCAGAAAGTGAAGAGGAACTAAAAAGCCTCTTGATGAAAGTGAAAGAGGACAGCGAAAAAGTTGGCTTAAAGCTCAACATTCAGAAAACGAAGATCATGGCATCCGGTCCCATCACTTCATGGAAAATAGATGGGGAGACAGTGGAAACAGTGTCAGACTTTATTATTTTTGGGGCTCCAAAATCACTGCAGATGGTGATTGCAGCCATGAAATTAAAAGACGCTTACTCCTTGGAAGAAAAGTTATGACCAACCTAGATAGTATATTCAAAAACAAAGACATTACTTTGCCACCTAAGTCTTGCCATCTAGTCAAGGCTATGGTTTTTCCTGCGGTCATGTATGGATGAGAGAGTTGGACTGTGAAGAAGGCTGAGCACAGAAGATATGATGGTTTTGAACTGTGGTGTTGGGGAAGACTCTTTAGAGTCCCTTGGACTGTAAGGAGATCCAACCAGTCCATTCTGAAGATCAGCCCTGGGATTTCTTTGGAAGGAATGTTGCTCAAGCTGAAACTACAGTACTTTGGCCACCTCATGCAAAGAATTGACTCATAGGAAAAGATTCTGATGCTGGGAAGGATTGGGGGCAGGAGGAGAAGGGGACGACTGAGGCTTATGATGGCTGGATGGCATCACGGACTCGATGTACGTGAGTGTGAATGAACTCCGGGAGATGGTGATGAACAGGGAGGTTTGGCGTTCTGCAATTCATGGGGTCGCAAAGAGTCGGACATGACTGAGCAATAGAACTGAACTGAACTGAGCTTCCTTAATTACCTCAGTAAATTCCTAATAATAATATGATAATATAAATAAATACCCATAGTTTTAAGTATTAGTAATGAGTTATTTATTTTGTTAAATAATACAAATGATTGTAAGTTCCCACATATTTTAGCAAATTGACAAAATCATTTGGATCATAGAAAAAGCATAGAATTCCAGAAAGCATCTACTTCTGCTTCATTGACTATGCTAAAGCTTTTGACTGTGTGGATCACAGCAAATTATGGAAAATTCTTAAAGAGATGAGAATACCAGACCACCTTACCCACGTCCTGTATGTAGGTCAAGAAGCAACAGTTAGAACCAGACATGGAACTATGCACTAGTTTCAGATTGGGAAAGGCTGCATATTGTCACCCTGCTTACTCAACTTTTATACAGAATTCATTTCAGTTCAGTTCAGTCGCTCAGTTGTGTCCGACTCTTCGTAACTCTATGGACTGCAGCACGCGAGGCCTCCCTGTCCATCATCAACTCCCTGAGTTACTCAAACTCATATGCATTGAATTGGTGATGCCATTCAACAACCTCATCCTCCGTCGTCCTCTTCTGCTCTCACCCTCAATCTTGCCCAGCATCAGGGTCTTTTCAAATGAGTCAGCTCTTCACATCAGGTGGTCAAACTATTGGAGTTTCAGCTTCAACATCAGTCCTTCCAATGAACATTCAGTACTGATCTCCTTTAGGATGTAACTCCTGGTTGGATCTCCTCGCAGTCCAAGGGACTCTCAAGAGTCTTTTCCAACACCACAGTTCAAAAGTGTCATTCTTCAGCATTCAGCTTTCTTTATAGTCCAACTCTGACATCTATACATGACTTCCGGAAAAATCATAGCCTTGAATAGACAGACCTTTGTTGACAAAATAATGGCTCTGCTTTTTACTATGCTGTTTAAGTTGGTCATAACATTTCTTCCAAGGAGTAAGTGTCTTTTTTATTTCATGGCTGCAGTCACCATCTGCAGTGATGTTGGAGCCCAAAAAATAAAGTCTGACACTGTTTCCACTGTTTCTCCGTTGATTTTCCATGAAGCAATCGGACCAGATGCCATAATCTTAGCTTTCTGAATATTGAGCTTTAAGTCAACTTTTTCACTCTTCTCTTTCACTTTCATCAAGAGGATTTTTAGCTCCTCTTCACTTTCTGCCATAAGGGTGGTATCATCTGCATATCTGAGGTTGTTGATATTTCTGCAGGCAATCTTGATTCCAGCTTGTGCTCCATCCAGTCAGGCATTTTGCATATGTACTCTGCATGTAAGTTAGATAAGCAGGGTGACAATATACAGTATGTACAATTTACATACTCCTTTTCCTATTTGGAACCACTCTGTTGTTCCATGTCCAGTTCTAACTGTTATTTTCTGACCTGCATACAGATTTCTCAAGAGGCAGGTCAGATGATCTGGTATTCCCATCTCTTTCAGAATTTTACACAGATTGTTGTGATTCAAACAGTCAATATGCAGAGTTAATCATGTGAAATACTGGACTGGATGAAGCACGAGCTGGAATCAAGATTGCCTGGAGAAATATCAACAACCTCAGATATGCAGATGTCACCACCCTTATGGCAGAAAGCAAAGAGGAAGTAAAGAGCCTCTCGATGAAGGTAAAAGAGGAGACTGAAAAAGCTGGCTTAAAACTCAACACTCAGAAAATGAAGATCCTGGCATCTGGTCCCATCACTTTATGGCAAGTAGATGATGTGTTTGGAAACAGTGAAAGAGCTTACTTTCTTGGGAAACAAAATCACTGCAGATTGTGACTGCAGCCATGAAATTAAGACACTTGCTCCTTGGAAGAAAAGCTATGACCAAACTAGATAACGTATTAAAAAGCAGAGACATTCCCAATAAAGGGCCATCTAGTCACAGTTATGATTTTTCCAGTAGTCAAGAATGGATGTGAGAGTTGGACCATAGAGAAGTTCAGATCAGTCACTCAGTTGTGTCCTACTCTTTACAACCCCATGGACAGTAGCACGCCAGGCTTCCCTGTTCATCACCAACTTCTGAAGCTTGCTCAATCTCATGTCCATTGAATTGGTGATGCAATCCAACCATTTCATCCTGTGTCAGCCCCTTCTCTTCCTGCTTCAACCTTTTCCAGCATCAGGGTCTTTTTCATTGAGTGTGTTATTTACATCAGATGGCCAAAGTATTGGAGTTTCAGCTTCAGCATCAGTCCTTCTAATGAATATTCAAGACTGATTTCCTTTAAGATTGACTAGTTTTGATCTCCTTGCAGTCCAAGGGACTCTCTCAAGAATCTTCACCAACCCACAGTTCAAAAGCATCAATTCTTCAGTGCTAAACTTTCTTTACACTCCAGTTCTCACATAAAGAAAGCTGAGTGCTGAAGAATTGATGTTTTTCAGCTGTGGTGTTGGGGAAGACTCTTAAGAGAGTCCCTTGGACTGCAAGGAGATCAAGCCAGTCAATCGAAAGAAAGCCAATCCAGAATACTCATTGGAAGGACTGATGCTGAACCTCCAAACTTTGGGCACTTGATGCAAAGAGCTGACTCATTAGAAAATATCCTGATGCTTGGAAAGATTGAAAGTGAGAGGAGAAAGGGATGAAAGAGAAGAAGATGACATTTAAATGGGATCACCAAATCAATGGTCATGAGTTTGAACAAGTTCCAGGAGTTGGTGATGGACAGGGAAGCCTGGCCTATTACAGTCCATGGAGTCGCAAAGAGCTGGACATCACTGAGTAACTGAACAATGAATAATTCCATTAAGCACAATAGGGTACAGTTCACTTCAGTTCAGTCCTTCAGTCGTATCCAACTCTTTGCGACCCCATGAATCACAGCACACCAGGCCTCCCTGTCCATCACCAACTCCTGGAGTTCATTCAAACTCAAGTCCAATGAGTCGGTGATGCCATCCAGCCACCTCATCCTCTGTCGTCCTCTTCTCATCCTGCTCCCAATCCCTCCCAGCATCAGAGTCTTTTCCATGAGTCAACTCTTCACATGAGGTGGATGACGTACTGGAGTTTCAGCTTTAGCATCATTCCTTCCAATGAACACCCAGGGCTGATATCCTTTAGAATGGACTTGTTGGACTCCTTGAAGTCCAAGGGACTCTCAAGAGTCTTCACCAACACCACAGTTCAAAAGCATAATTTCTTCGGCACTCAGCCTTCTTCACAGTCCAACTCTCACATCCATACATGACCATTGGAAAAACCATAGACTTGACTAGACGGAACTTTGTTGGCAATGTAATATCTCTGCTTTTTAATATGCTATCTAGGCTGGTCATAACTTTCCTTCCAAGGAGTAAGCGTCTTTTAATTTCATGCCTGCAATCGCCATTTGCAGTGATTTTGAAGAACAAAAAAAAATAAAGTCTGACACTGTTTCTGCATCTATTTACCATGAAGTGATGGGACCAGATGCCATGATCTTCATTTTCTGAATGTTGAGCTTTAAGCCAACTTTTTCACTCTCCTCTCTCACTTTCATCAAGAGGCTTTTTAGTTCCTCTTCACTTTCTCTCAAAAGAGTGGTATTATCTGCATATCTGAGGTTATTGATATTTCTCCCAGCAATCTTGATTCCAGTTTGTGCTTCTTCCAGGTCAGCGTTCTCATGATGTATTCTGCTTATAAGTTAAATAAGCAGGGTGATAATATACAGCCTTGACCTACTCCTTTTCCTATTTAGAACCAATCTGTTGTTCCATGTCCAGTTCTAACTGTTGCTTCCTGACCTGCATATTGGTTTCTCAAGAGGTAGGTCAGGTGGTCTCTTATGACAATCTCCTTCAGAATTTTTCACAGTTTATTGTGATCCACACAGTCAAAGGCTTTGGCATAGTCAATAAAGCAGAAATAGATGTTTTTCAAGATCTCTTGCTTTTGCGATGATCCAGCAGATGTTGGCATTTGATCTCTGATTCCTCTGCCTTTTTAAAACCAGCTTAAATATCTGGAAATTATGCTTTACATATTGCTGAAACCTGACTTGGAGAATTTTGAGCATTACTTTATTAGCGTATGAGATGAGTGCAATTGTACGGTAGTTTGAGCATTCTTTGGCGTTACCTTTCTTTGAGATTGGAATGAAAACGGACCTTTTCCTGTCCTGTGGCCACTGCTGAGATTTCCAGATTTGCTGGCATATTGAGTGCAGCACTTTCACAGCATCACATTTCAGAATTTCAAACAGCTCAACAGGAATTCCATCACCTCCACTAGCTTTGTTCCTAGTGATCTTTTCTAAGGCCCACTTGACTTCACATTCCAAGATGTCTGTCTCTAGGTGAGTGATCACACCATCGTTAGTGTCTGAGTCATGAAGATATTTTTTTACAGTTCTTCTGTGTATTCTTGCCACCTCTTCTTAATGTCTTCTGCTTCTGTTAGGTCCATACCATTTTTGTCCTTTATCAAGCCCATCTTCGCATGAAATGTTCCCTTGGTATCTCTAATTTTCTTGAAGCGACCTCTAGTCTTTCCCATTCTGTTTTTTTCATCTATTTCTTTGCATTGATCGCTGAGAAAGGCTTTCTCATCTCTCCTGCTTTGGAACTCTGCATTCAGATGCTTGTATCTTTCCTTTTCTCCTTTGCTTTTCGCTTCTGTTCTTTTCACAACTATTTGTAAAGCCTCCCCAGACAGCCATTTTGCTTTTTTCCATTTCTTTTCCATGGGGATGGTCTTGATCCTTGTCTCCTGTACAATGTCATGGACCTGAGTCCATAGTTCATCTGGCACTCTATCTATCAGATCTAGTCCCTTAAATCTATTTCTCACTTCCACTGTATAATTATAAGGAATTTAATTTAGGTCATACAGAATGGTCTAGTGGTTTCCCCTACTTTCTTCAATTTCAGTCTCAATTTGGCACAAGGACTTCATGATCTGAGCTACAGTAGCTCCCGGTCTTGTTTTTGCTGACTCTATAGAACTTCTCCAACTTTGGCTGCAAAGAATATAATCAATGTGATTTCGGTGTTGACCATCTGGTGATGTCCATGTGTAGAGTCTTCTCTTGTGTTGTTGGAAGAGGGTGTTTGCTAGGCCCAATGCGTTCTCTTGGCAAAACTCTATTAGCCTTTGCCCTGATTCATTCTGTATTCCAAGGCCAAATTTCCTGTTACTACAGGTGTTTCCTGACTTCCTACTTTTGCATTCTAGTCCCCTATAATGAAAAGGACATCTCTTTTGGATGTTAGTGCTAAAGGTCTTGTAGGTCTTCATAGAACCAATCAACTTCAGCTTCTTCAGCATTACTGGTTGGGGCATAGACTTGAATTACTGTGATATTGAATGGTTTGCCTTGGAAACAAACAGAGATCATTCTGTCATTTTTGAGATTGCATCCAAGTACTGCATCAGACTCTTTTTTTGACCATGATGGCTACTCCATTTCTTCTGAGGGATTCCTCCCACAGTAGTAGACACAATGGTCATGAATTCCAGTAGAGCTATTTTAAATCCTAAAAGTTGATGCTGTGAAAGTGCTGCATTCAATATCCCAGCAAATTTGGAAAACTCAGCAGTGGCCACAGGACTGGAAAAGGTCAGTTTTCATTCCAATCCCAAAGAAAGGCAATGCCACAGAATGCTCAAACTATCACACAATTACACTGATCTCACATGCTAGAAAAGTAATGTTCAAAATTCTCCAACTTAGGCTTCAGCAATACATGAACCGTGAATTTCCTGATTTTCAAGCTGGTTTTAGAAAAGGCAGAGCAACCAGAGATCAAATTGCTAACATCCGCTGGATCATGGAAAAAGCAAGAGAGTTCCAGAAAAACATCTATTTCTGCTTTATTGACTATGCCAAAGCCTTTGACTGTGTGGATCACAATAAACTGTGGAAAATTCTGAAAGAGATGGGAATACCAGACCACCTAACCTGCCTCTTGAGAAATCTGTATGCAGGCCAGGAAGCAATAGTTAGAACTGGTCATGGAACAACAGACTGGTTCCAAATAGGAAAAGGTGTATGTCAAAGCTGTATATTGTCACCCTGCTTATTTAACTTCTATGCAGAGTACATCATGAGAAACGCTGGACTGGAAGAAACACAAGCTGGGATCAAGATTGCCATGAGAAATATCAATCACCTCAGATATGCAGATGACACCACCCTTATGGCAGAAAGTAAAGAGGAACTAAAGAGCCTCTTGATGAAAGTGAAAGAGGAGAGTGAAAAGGTTGGCTTTAAGTTCAACATTCAGAAAGCGAACATCATGGCATCTGGTCCCATCACTCCATGAGAAATAGATGGAGAAACAGTGGAAACAGTGTCAGACTTTCTTTTTCGGGGCTCCAAAATCACTGCAGATGGTGACTGCAGCCATGAAATTAAAAGACGCTTACTCTTTGGAAGATAATTTATGACCAACCTAAATAACATATTCAAAAGCAGAGGCATTACTTTGCCGACTAAGGTCCATCTAGTGAAGGCTATGGTTTTTCCAGTGGTCATGTATGGATGTGAGAGTTGAACTGTGAAGAAGGCTGAGCGCCGAAGAATTGATGCGTTTGAACTGTGGTGTTGGAGAAGACTCTTGAGAGTCCCTCGGACTGCAAGGAGATCCATCCAGTCCATTCTGAAGGACATCAGCCCTAGGATTTCTTTGGAAGGAATGATGCTAAAGCTGAAACTCCAGTACTTTGGCCACCTCATGCGAAGAGTTGACTCATTGGAAAAGATTTTGATGCTGGGAGGGATCGGGGGCAGGAGAAAAAAGGGACGACCGAGGATGAGATGGCTGGATGGCATCACTGACTCGATGGACGCGAGTCTGAGTGAACTCCGGGATTTGGTGATGGACAGGGAGGCCTGGCGTCCTGTGATTCATGGGGTCGCAAGGAGTCGGACATGACTGAGTGACTGAACTGAAATGAACTGAACTGAGTTAAATTCATCCATTCCAGTTCATTTTAGTTCACTGAATCTTAGAATGTTGACGTTCACTCTTGCCATCTCTTGTTTGACCACTTCCAATTTGCCTTGATAGCCCTAACATTCCAGTTCTTATGCAATATTGCTCTTTATAGCATTGGATCTTGCTTCTGTCACCAGTCACATCCACAACTGTGTATTGTTTTTACTTTGGCTCCATCCCTTCATTCTTTCTGGAGTTATTTCTCCACTGATCTCCAGTAGCATATTGGGCACCTATCGACCTGGGGATTTCCTCTTTCAGTATCCTATCATTTTGCCATTTCATATTGTTCATGGGGTTCTCAAGGCAAGAATACTGAAGTCGTTTGCCATTCCCATCTCTAGTGGACCACATTCTGTCAAACCTCTCCACCATAACCTGCTCATCTTGGGTGGCCCCATAGGGCATGGCTTAGTTTCATTGAGTTAGACCAGGCTGTGGTCCATGTGATTAGATTGACTAGTTTTCTGTCATTATGGTTTCAGTGTGTCTGCCTTCTGATGCCCTCTCGCAACACTTACCATCTTACTTGGGTTTCTCTTACCTTTGACAAGGGGTATCTCCTCACCGCCGCCTCTCCTGACCTTGAACATGGAGTAGCTGTTCTTGGCCCTCCTGTGCCCACACAGCCATCAGCTCCTCAATATGGTACAATCATATCTAATCTCTTTATACAGTAGGGCATCTAGTCCTTTGTCTTTAATTATTACACAAATGTTATAATTCCAATGTACAGGACATATAGACTAACAGTAAAAAACCCACATAGTGAGAAATTAGAACAGTACATCAACTAGAATGGTCCAATGATTTGTCACATGTTTTAATGGTGCAATTATAGTAATCAAGTAAGAGTTCAAATATATTCTTTCAGTGTATTGATTTCTTTAAAGTCATGTTCAGGCAAGGTGTTGTTTTGGACAAAGAGATATGGTTATTGTATAAATGCTTTGAATTGCAAACTCTATCATTTGGTTTCTAGGAAGGGAACTGAAGACTGATTCTTGAATGAGAGGAAGAAGAGATGATTTAAAGCAAAGTTATTCTTTTAGATGAAAAGTGACTGGACTTTGAATGCAGACAGTACAGAATGACTAGGAGGAAAATGAATGATTTAAGCATTTTTGTAGAAATGAAAGTATGGATTTGCCAAATGATTAGGCATTTGGATAGAAAGAAAGACAAGAGATGAAGATAAAGAGAAGATTTTGAGGTTGAGTTCCTGCAATTATGAGATGTCATATGCTAAAACAGAAACTAGGAAAAGGAGAAAGCCTGCACCAGTCTTTGAAGAGAGACACCACTAACTTCTGATAGTGGCATTCAACTAAGGCAGCACATCAAGGTACTAGTAAGAATCTTGCCTCTGTCAAATGCAGACACTTAGGCAGATACAAAGAAGCTGAAAGCTTATGGATAAAATCCTTGAATTTTTAATAATGAAAAATGTTCAACCTCTTCATTGAAGATCAATGCAAGAATTTAATTCTTATCTTTCCCATTACATACCTGATTCCTGATTAGATAAATGAAATATAATATTAATCTGGGAGTGTTTCTCAATTAAAAGGCAACATTGCTGGTACAAAACTTCCAGGAGAAGGAACAAAATGTACTACAAACAGGAGTAGCATAGGGCACTTATTTGCTAATACTTTATGACTTTTTCTTTCTCTATTAATGTATGAATATAATGTGCTTGGGTTGATAGTACTCCCCTCTATTCCTAAAATGATAAAAGAGCTCTGTATATTTGGGTGTTGAGTGGTTTGAACTACAGTCTAGTTGAAAGTGGCATGGTAAGTCAAGTATACATAAGGTGAGAATTAAAGTGTTTTCTATACATAAAGTTTTAAAATTTGTATAGTGTTTTCTCTTATTGTTATATTTTTAAGGTCTTAAGGAAAAAGCTAAGAAGTAAGAGGCCAAGAAGAATATTTTCCTATTGAGAAAGTCTAGGCAAAAATAGTCTGTTTAGGGAAAGTATGGCCCATCCCAGTTTTTAATACAAATAGTATTTTAGGGCTCAGATTCTGGCTATGAAGAAAGAAGAAATTTTCTAAAATATACACTCTAAGCCAAGTCCTATTCTAAACACTTTACACATATAGGTATTTACATTTCTGAAAATCATAATTTTCTTCAAACATGTGCACAGAAATAGAGTTCATAGAAAAAAGAATGTAGATAGAGTGGACCATTTAAAACATTTGAAATTTTGCAACCTATATACTAACAAAAGTTAGTTAGATTGAACTTGATATATAATCAAGAAAAATTAAAATATATTCTAACTTACAAATAAAGAAATATCATGGTAAATATAACATTTTATATTTTAAAAAAGCTGACTGTAGATCGATGAGGGTATTTGGAAAGGAAGAATCTACTGGATCATGAGGAAAAGAAATAATGTAAAGATGTTGGAGAGAATTGAGAAATTTTAAGACAAAAAAGTATAGCCAAATTGATCCAGGGAAAGAAAATGTAGTGAATTTGTTTAATCTTAAATTATTGTACCTTTCATTAAGCTGTTTTTGTATAATGTAAAATATAAAGTGAAAGAATCATGTATGACTCAATACATTTTCCTACTTACACATAGAGTGTATTCACATAAAATATAGTAACTTAACTGATCATATTTTGTATCTTGGTATGTTGGTCAGTCCTCATAATAACTCTATAAAGTAACTTCTCTAATTATCTATATTTCAGTGAGGAGAAAATTTGGGAAATGAAAAGTTATGTCTTTTCTGGGAGAATTCAGTTAGGCAAAGATTTAAGATTAGAAGCATGAATGTTTGGCTCCAGAATCTGTGCATTTAGCTGTAACATAAAGCCATCCGTTAAGGGAGTTGGCAGCATCTTTGGAAAACTATTTTAGGGTTCAAGAATTCAGGATATCACTCTCCTTAAACAATTCAATAAAAAAATAAAGCTAAACAGTTGGAAATAATATATGCAGATTTTGATTTAGTGAAGTTGATTTGTCTGAGAAACATTTAGTATATGTTCAATGGGATCTTACTGTGAATAAGTAGATAGTAGTTTGCATTTAGGTGAGAGTCAGGGTTTGGGGTAGAGATGAAAGCATCAACCATAAAGAAGTAGTGATAGAAACTGAGAATGTGATTGCTCTTAGAATAGCTTTGTGTGTGCTCAGCCGCTTAGTCATGTTTGACTCTTTGTGACCTTATGGACTGTAGCCCTCCAGGTTCTTCTGTCCATGGGATTTTCCAGGCAAGACTACTTGAGTGGGTTGCCATTTCCTACTCCATAGTGTAGCTTTAGATACAAGAAACAGAACCTGAGATAGAAATATGAAAATATCTGAAGTTAATATTTAAGGTATTAATATATCTTGATACCTAGTGACAGTAAAGTAGATAAAAGAAAAATATCCAGAAAGTGAAAGAGAAAAATGAGACAATAAATTGTTACAAATATTTTAAAAATATTTAATTTTTGAAATTAATCCAGAATAAGTCTCTATTAAAACAATAGTGTAACAAAAGAATAAATAATTTTAAATGGAGGACAAGGTAGAGGAGACTGAAGATATTAATATTATAAATGTTTTCAGAATAATAAAGAATTAAATAGATTGACTTTGGTAACTGAATGACCTAAGTTGATATGCCTACACAGTTCACATTACCTTCCTTGGAATCCTGTTTCAACACACCCTATGAATACTAATAAAAAATCATGAACATTTTGGCCATAGTAGTTTGGACCTGGTGTGACACCTGGCCTGGGAAAAACCAATATATAGGAAAACCAACCCAACCCTCTTCCTAGGAAATTTAGCTCTGGTTTTAACAATTGAATTGTTAGATCTGGGAGTTAAATTCTCATGAAGAATTACTTAAGTAAATATTTGCTACTGGATATTTAAACTATAAACAAAATGTTTAAGAGTCTTTTAATATAGATTCTATTGTACTCACCTGCCAATGCAGGAAATGTTAGAACAACGTGGTGTGACTGAGCAGAAGCGGCCCTGGTGCAGAAGGCATGAGGTAGGAACTGCAGCCTTGTCACTGCTGTGAATGAGCTAAGTGACCCTTATATTTATTTGCATCACAGCTGTCTGAAATACAAAATTATAATCTATTTCACCTCCCTGGGGTTTTGAGTTCTACAGATTAGAAAAATATAATTTTTTACAGTTGTGATCTGTGCATGATTTTAAATTTATGATGCTTTAATAAAACTTGCTAAATAAAAATTTCTGTATAACTTTGGGGGAAAAAAAGAAGTCCAGAATGGACAATAAGGACACTTAGATCCATATGCAAGCTTAAAGTCCTACAGAAGCAGAGACCATGCAGAAAGGATAACAATAAATATTCAGAAGAAAAAAATCTGTTGTTTCAAGGCACAGAGAGAACAGAGCGTTGCCTGATGATTCTCTATTCACCACGCCGGATAGCTTCAGTTACTACAGTTGGGTACGATAGACTCTCCTGTGTCCTTGCAATGTTATTTCAATTCAAACTAGTTTGAATGCTTCTGTTACTTGTCATAGACATTCATTCAGTGAAGCTAATTTAGATATGTGAAAATTATGTGCTGTTCACAGACACAAAATCAAGGATCTTAAGTTTTCTTTTCCAATCTTGTTACACCCTGTGAACAATCCTTTTTCTCATCCCTTATTTTTCACCTTTCATACAATTTCTCTTTTACCTAGAATATTCTGTCTATGTAACTCTGTCCTTCTCAAACATTGGACTATAATGTAACATTTACTTCCTGGAAAGAAGAACGGTTGATGTTCAGAAGGGCGCTGATATTGCTGCTAGTCATTTCAGTTGTGTCCGACTCTGTGCAACCCCATACATGGCAACCCACCAGGCTCCTCTGTCTCTGGGATTCTCCAGACAAGAATACTGGAGTGGGTTGCCACTTCCTTCTCCAATGCATGAAAGTGAAAAGCGAAAGTGAATTTTCTCAGTCATGCCCGACTCTTAGCGACCCCATGGACTGCAGTCTTCCAGGCTCCTCCATCCATGGGATTTTCCAGGCAAGAGTACTGGAGTGGGGTGCCATTGCCTTCTCCGATATTGCTGGTATATAAATCCAAAGACTTATTTGCTTCCTGGAAAGAATAAGAAAGGAAAGGTGCCACATCTAAGTATGTGATATGTTCTTCTTCATTTGGATTTAAATCTTTAACCGAATCTGAAATTTCAGGATTTGCATGTAGAAAATGAGGAAGTGAAACATACATGGGTTTTCCTAAAAACAAATTTTAAGAGACAACTGAGATAAACAGTTTTCTTTGTTTCATATATCAAAGTCTTGAAAATAAAGTCTTTTAATTTTAAAAAAGAAAAAAATGCAGTATGATTTCTGTTAGATTTCTCTTAGCTGTGTTTCTATTATAAACATGCAATGCTCAGTATTGCACTTTGTCAGTTTTGGTGATCAGTGGATCACAATCTTAGCATCCAACACAATTTTGATTTTTATCTTCACCTTATCCCTGTGTGTATGTTAACAGAATGAACTCACCAACTTCCTTCATAAAAATATATCATGCTTAAGCTTTTTCACAGGACTTTATTTCCATGAAATACATCTAAGAAACAAACAGAGAAGAAATAATCAGAAAATAAATCCCTCATATATTTTTTTTCCAGAGTATTATATTTCAACAGTGGGGTTGTCCATCTCAGAACTATTCCAATGGCCTCCTTACTAGAGGGCAACAGCAGTCCTTTAAATGAAATAGCTCATGCTGAAAAGTTTACTTCTCTCTCCCTAAATGTTCATATATAAGGGGTTTTCCAGGCGGCTCAGTGGTAAAGAATCCTCCTGCCAAAGCAAGAGACAACGCTAGAGATGCAGGTTTGATCCCTGGGTGGGGAAGAGCCCCTGGAGAAGGAAACGGCAACCCATTTCAATATTCTTGCATGGAAAATCCCATGGATGGAGGAGCCTGGAAGACTGCAGTCCATGGGGTCGCAATTCTTGCATGGGCTACAGTCCGTGGAGTCAAAAAGAATCAGACACGACTGAGCATGCATGCATGCACTCACGTTCATATAGAGGGATTCACCTACAGTCTACAAGTGTACCAAATATTGAAGTCAGTAGGATCATTCTCTTGCAGTTTCACATTTCCTTTCACATTTTCCCCGACATCATTTCTTTGGCTTTGAGATTGTTTAGATTTTGGTTTTATCTTCTGACTTCTACTACTAGGCTGAGTCTAGAGCTTTTGTAAATGAGTTGCTCAGTCATGTCCGACTCTTTGCAACCCCATGGACTGTAGCCCATCAGGCTCCTCTGTCCATGGAATTCTCCAGGCAAGAATAGTGGAGTGAGTTGCCATACCCTCCTCCAGGGGATCTTCCCAAACCAGGGATCGAAACCAAGTTTCCTGCATTGCAAGCAGATTCTTTACCAACTGAGCCACCAGAGAAGCCTAAGAATACTGCAGTGGGTAGCTTATCCCTTCTCCAGGGGATCTTCCCAACTGAGGAATCAAACCAGGGTCTCCTACATCCCAGGTGGATTCCATACCAACTGAGTTACCCCTAGCTTTTAGATCCCTTTAACTATTCTCCCCTCAACTCATCACATTCTGGTGGTTTTGGTGTATTGTGTCTAGTAATAGACAAATTCTCCTCTTGTTTTAATCTCCAAACTCACACAAGCATATTCAGTATTTCTAGCTTCTCCAATAAGAGTGTGACCAATTTTCCTACAAACTGTAGCCTCATCTTTGACATGTCACCTTCAGCTACACTCTTTCTCCACAGGCAGCAAGAACATGTGAGTTCTAAAAGCAGAGAAAATGGTTATTTCAAGAAGCAAGGCACATGCTACACTAACTTTGGTCATGTACTGAACTTCACCTGTAAACAAATATAGTGTTCAATCAGTACTCAAATAATGTTAGCTCCTTTTAACTAAGTGAATTATTTCAAACTAAAATAGTAATAATATCATTATAAGTATCATCCCCTGTGTGCATCACATACTATAAATCATTAAAGCCTCACAACTACCCTATGACTTAGATATTATTGTATTATAATCTCCATTTTCTAGATAAGGAAACTAAAGCATAGTGAGATTCAGTCATGTATCAAAAGCTAATTAGTTAATAGTGGAGCTATAGTTTGGACTTAAGCAGTAGAGCTCAGACAATTGTTCCAGCTACCAGTTCCTCCTAAAATTGACGAAGAAGGCAGCATTCAGATCGCAGAGAAGATGGTGAAAAAGTATAGAGTATATAGCAAGAAGATCATAGTTCTGGGGAAGGAGTGGGGCTTTTAATAATTGCTTCCTTTCCTGGTTATAAAATGAACTGATGGAGTACAAGTGGAATACTCCAGCAGCTTCTTGATTACAAATATTTAGGCTTGGGCACCCCTAAGTGGGCTTCACTGGTAGCCTGGCTGGTAAAGAATCCACCTGCAATGCAGGAGACCCCAGTTTGATCCCTGGGTCAGGAAGATTCCCTAGAGATGGGATACACTACCCAGTCCAGTATATTTAGATACTGGTAGCTCAGACAATATAGAATCCATCTGCAATGTGGGAGACATAGGTTTGATCCCCGGGTTGGGAAGATCTCCTGAAGGAGGGCATGGCAACACATTCTAATATTCTTGCCTGGAGAATCCCCATGGATGGAGGAGCCTAGTGAGCTACAGTCCATGGGGTCACAAAGGGTTGGACACGACTGAGGAACTAAGCACACAGCACACCTTTCAACTGTGTGTACTCAGTCATGTCTGACTTTTTGTGACCCCCTGGATTGTAACCCACCAGGCTCTTCTGTCTATGAGATTTTACAGGCAAGAATACTAGAGTAGGTTTCCATTTTTTTCTCCTTGGGATCTTCTTCACTCAGGGATTTAACTTCTGTCTCTGTCTCTTTCATTGGCATGCGTATTCTTTACCCCTGAGCCACCTGGGAAGTCCGACGTCTCAGTTACTAGATGCAGAAACTTATTTGGAAGGTCAAGTTCATGGACTGTTTCTCTCACTACACTGAATGGTAGAGATTCAGAATTGATGAAGTACCTATAGGAAGTGTAAGAGTATTTAAGAGGATTTGGAAATTTTAATAGTCACAAGATTAAAATAGAACAGCATGCTATCTGGATTTGTAATAGGGAAAGAATCTCCCTGGCTTTTGGTGCTGAAATACCAGAAGGAAAATCAAACTTTGGAAATGTTCAAAGACAGGAAAGATGGGCAGGCAAGATCCTGAAACTTAAATGCCAAAATAGAAGCAGGATCATGTCCAGGTTTTCCAGGTGACTCAATAGTAAAGAATCTTCCTCAAACCAGGAGACACTGGTTCGTTCCCTGGGTCAGGAAGATCCCCTGGAGAAGGAAACAGCAATCCACTCCAGTATTCTTGCCTGCGAAACCCCATGGATAGAGGTGCCTGGCGGTATGGTCACATATGGTCACAAAGAGTCTGACGCAACCTAGTGACTAAGCAACAAAAGTATGTCCAGGCACAGGTATCAGTTTGCCCCAGCTGTGCACCCCAGGTCTAAAAGAATAAGTGCAATAATTAGGGCTTGTAAGGAAATCTGAGGTCAAAGAGCGTAGGAATAAATAAAAGTGAGGTTTACAGTAGGTAAAAGTTTGATGACAATATTATGGCATGAATTCTTCTAAAGAACTAAAGCTTCAATTCTCAAAAAGAAATCTCTTAAAGTCTTAAAGTTGAAGCAGTTCTTTACTTTAACAACCAAATATTGGCACTTTTGAGAGTGAAAGGGTGTGCTGTTAATAATTACATGAGACAGTGACATAAATTGGACTGTTCCAGGCGAACTGAGACATATGATCCCCTTACTTAAGGGCATAGTTGTATGAGTTAAGTTTATATTCCAGTTTATTCCCAAAGTGATATAAAAGTTTGAAATAAGTAAAACAAATCCAAGCTAGTGACTGCAGTATCTGCATTCCAGCTCTAGCTTGGTCACTAGCTTGATATGCACACATTGACAGGTCACATAATTTTTCCAAGAATTTCTTTGGTTTCCCTCTTCCCAAATCTACTTACTTACACTACTAAGTTTAGAGTTCTACAGAGATGCAAATCAGGAAAATTTCTGAATGATAAATAAGATTCCATAAACCTACTGGCATGGTAGGTGCAATCAGTTGCTGTCTTCATGGATAGTTTTAGGGCTACCAGGCAGATTCCTTTTCTTCTGAAATACCATTCCCACTCTGTCTGAGATATCATATTTAAAAATGAAAGAATTTTTTGAAAAAAACAATTGGACAGAATTCATGCTAAGGATTTTCACTTGCACATGTATTATATACATCTTGATCTATATAATGTTGGCTTCTCTTTGGAAAGGGCTTCCCTGATAACTCAGATGGAAAAGAATCCACCTACAATGCTGGAGACCCTGGTTGAATTCCTGGGTTGGGATTTCTGAAGGGATACCCACTCCAGTATTCTTGGACTTCCCTTGTGGCTCAGCTGGTAAAGAATCCACATGCAATGTGAGAGACCTGGGTTCAATCCCTGGGTTGGGAAGATCCCTTGGAGAAGAGAAAGGCTACCCACTCCAGTATTCTGGCCTGGAGAATTCCATGAACTGTATAGTCCATGCAGAGGCAGAGTTGGACATGACTAAGTGACTTTCACTTTCACTTCACTTCTCTTTTGTAAGCAGTATTCATTTTGGAATTGCGTTTTAAAGGAAAACTAGACTAGGAGACCCAGGTGTCCCCACAGGAGGCCAACAGGGTATAATATATGAAGTGCTATAAGCTAAAGACAAATTGTTCACACACCAACATGACTGAAAGTCATTTTATATCTAGAGATGTTGAAACCAAGATGCAATCAATGTTCTTGTACTCATGTCACCATCCCAGTGTTTTGAAGAGTGAACTGTTAATTGAATCAGTAAATTTTCTTGTCCATATAGCTTGGAATGTTTAGTCTGACAGGCATTGTCATCTGCTTGATGAAGCTGACTGGTTGATCTAGCATTGCATAGAAGCAGCTTAACATCAGTGATGTGGATGTGGTAAGGGAAATTGGAGTTGATTGATAGTATTCACAAAGTGAAGGGCTTTGATGATTGAGTTTTGAAATATCAAATCTCAGAAGCTTCACTTGACAGTCTCAATTCTTTAGGTCTTTATGTCAATTAGCTCCTGGGGCAGAGATTCTCAGTGAAAGCATTAGATATACAGAGTGCTGAGAACAGTTTAGGACATGCCTTATTTACTTTGTTATTCAATTCAGTTCAGTCGCTCAATCATGTCCCACTCTTTGTGACCCCATGAATCACAGGACGCCAGGCCTCCCTGTCCATCATCAACTCCCGGAGTTCACTCAGACTCATGTCCATAGAGTCAGTGATGCCATCCAGCCATCTCATCCTCTGTCGTCCCCTTCTCCTCCTGCCCCAAATCCCTCCCAGCATCAGGGTCTTTTCCAGTGAATCAACTCTTTGCATGAGAAGGCCAGAATATAGGAGTTTCAGCTTTAGCATCAGTCCTTCCAATGAACACCCAGGACCGATCTCCTTTAGAATGGGCTGGTTGGATCTCCTTGAAGTCCAAGGGACTCCCAAGTGTCTTCTCCAACACCACAGTTCAAAAGCATCAATTCTTCGGCACTCAGTTTTCTTCACAGTACAACTCTAACATCCATACATGCCCACTGGAAAAACCATAGCCTTGATTAGACGGACCTTTGTTGGCAAAGTAATGTCTCTGCTTTTCAATATACTATCTAAGTGGGCCATAACTTTTCTTCCAAGGAGTAAGCGTCTTTTAATTTCATGGCTGCAATCACCATCTGCAGTGATTTTGGAGCCCAAAAAAATAAAGTCTGACACTGTTTCCACTGTTTCCCCATCTATTTCCCATGAAGTGATGGGACCAGATGCCATGATCTTCATTTTCTGAATGTTGAGCTTTGAGCCAACTTTTTCACTCTCCTCTTTCACTTTCATCTAGAGGCTTTTTAATTCCTCTTCACTTTCTGCCATAAGGGTGGTGTCATCTGCATATCTGAGGTTATTGATATTTCTCCCAGCAATCTTGATTCCAGCTTGTTTTTCTTCCAGTCCAGCGTTTCTCATGATGCACTCTGCATAGAAGTTAAATAAGCAGGGTGACAATATACAGCCTTGACGTACTCCTTTTCCTATTTGGAACCAGTCTGTTGTTCCATGTCCAGTTCTAAATGTTGCTCCCTTACCTGCATATAGGGTTCTCAAGAGGCAGGTCAGGTAGTCAGGTATTCCCATCTCTTTCAGAATTTTCCACAGTTTATTGTGATCCACACAGTCAAAGTCTTTGGCATAGTCAATAAACCAGAAATAGATGTTTTTCTGGAACTCTCTTGCTTTTGCGATGATCCAGTGGATGTTGACAATTTAATCTCTGGTTCCTCTGCATTTTCTAAAACCAGCTTGATATTAGTACTAGTTAAAACACATCCATGCCTACAAAGTTGCTTCAGTCGCATCTGACTCTTTGTGACTCTATGGACTGTAGCTCGCCAGGCTCCTTTGCCCATGGGATTCTGCAGGCAAGAATACTGGAGTGGGTTGCCATTTCCTCCTCCAGGGATCTTTCTGACCCAGGGACTGATTCTGCATCTCATGCCTCCTTCATTGACAAATGGGTTCTTTACCACTAGCACCACCTGGGAAGCTCAGGTAAAATCCTGAAATGTGCAAATGACTCACTATTTTCACTATAATTAAGTCTGATTCAAGTCATTTCTTGTAAAAGATCAGTGTGTTCTCTTTAATTTTACTATTCTTTCTTGAGAGAGTGGAAAGCTCATAATCTTGTTCAGTCCATGTAAGAACCTCTAAGGTGCAGACATGTTAAATCCCTTCACCTTAGACTTGAGAATTTATACTGTGTGGTGTATTTTAAATCACATTATCACATTTTTCAAAAGTTGCCTTCTGTGAATGTAGCTGGTTTAAGTCTTTCTTAAACTTATAATGCATGTACTTCAATATGATCTGAACCAGTGGAGCATTAGAACAAGGAGGGAAAAGAATGTAAAATGTGATTCTGAGCAAGGAAAAAAGTGGTGCCTGCCTACAAGTAAGAAGCATGAAAAGACAAATTGCTCCTTTCTATAATCTCCCACTAGAATGGCAATATGCCCATCACAGGAGTGGCTTCAGGGTGCATACATGGGTAGATACACATAAGCACACACACACAAACACATACATGCAGTAGTCCTTTCTATCTCCACTTGTGACCAAGTTCGTGTGTGTTTCCTATTGAAACGTACCAAGGGAAAAAAAAATACAGTGATAAGTAGAGAAGAAAGAAATGTGAAACATTATGAGGCAGGCCACCTTTTATTCTGTCAAATCCCCACTTTCTTGCTGTGAAATTGTTCTTTGAGGCATTTTGCTTTCTTAACACAGACTAGCTCTCACCTAAATCCTTCACAGTGCATTTAGAACTAAATAAACCATTAATATGTTCATCTATGTGAAATGTTCCCTTCACTGCTACCTCTGGCAGTCATTTAACTGAATTTGATATGGAGAACACATTGACATTGTAAAGGTTAATGATCTGATGATTAACAATACTCATTTTCAGAAAATGGTTTTAGTCATTGTTTCATAGAACAGGGGAAAAACAATTTATTTGGTAGTCTCCAATGTCTGGGGGAATTTATTTTTTTCTTTTTTATCCTAAAAGCAGAATGGTATCATTGTCCTCAAGAACGTAAGAGTGCTAGCAAATATTAGGCAAAGTGGCTTCTATTGTGTGTCTTCTGTAGGTTGGCACAGAAGGGTTAAATGTGGTGAGAAGGCTTTCCCTGGTTTAAGCACAGCCCTGAAGCACATAAGTGGAAAGCATCCAACCAGGTTAAACAGAGCTTGGTATCAAGAATGTGGTGACAGGTGGTATGAGGAGACTAGAGTCTAGATTTGCAAAGTGAAATTTATCAGGCAGATGGAGTAAGGCAATGCAAGAGCTAGGAAGAAGCAATATTTGGAGTTTCTTATGCTAGGCAAGCAGTGCATTAGGATCATAAGTAAAAACTGTGAAAAGGTAAATCCTAGACAAATGTTAGAGGACTTAAGTTTTAAAAATGAGTGTTCATTTTTAAGAAATGCAGAATCTTTCTTTATTAATACTTGAGTTTAATATAAAAGATCAGTTTCACTGCCATCTTTTATTAAGTGCATCCTGTGTGCCAAATTAGAAACATTTTCTGTATCTTATTGTATATTTTTTACAAATTCATAAGGTGTATATTGTCAACCTCACATTACAGATGCAATGACCAAAACAGAGCAGGGCAGTGCCTTACCTAAGTGTCACAGCTACTAAGTGGCAGATTGCCTACTCAGATACTACACGTTTTGATAACAAAGGATGAGCACAAAATCTCCATTTAATAGTACTATGTGATTCTTCTATGCTACTTTCATCATTGTTGATATTGTTACTGTCATAACAACCATGGAACCATTATCAGCATCAACCTCATCTTTATTATAAGAGATACTTTTCCCTGACTTTTCCCACCTCCGTGAATCCCAATTCTGATAGTCATCAAAAGATAATCTTCCTCACCAAGAACCACAGCTATTAAAATTATCCAAATTGACCTAAGAAACTTCATACGACTTCACAGCTTCCAGGTATGAAAACCAAAGCTCTCAGGTGAGAATGAGGTTCTAAGTGATAAGCAACAGTTAACAAGACTGTAGGTCAATGAAGAGAATGTATTTCTGGAGCTAAGAACCTGAGCCCATGTTGCTGGGACCAAAACCAAGGGACATCCAGTGAAAAATAGAGGATAGATGGATCAGGCTGCGAGCTAAGCCTCTCATTAGAATTGTACCTAAAGCACAAATAAGAATTGAGTCACCTCCAGAGATGCCAACTGAGGCAGAAGGAGGTGGGCAGAGATGCTTGCTGCTGCCGCTGCTAAGTCGCTTCAGTCATGTCTGACTGTGCGACCCCATGGATTGCCGCCTACCAGGCTCCTCCATCCATGGGAGATTACAGGCAAGAGTACTGGAGTGGGTTGCCATTGCTTAGGCTTCTCCAATCTCCGCGTCCTCACTAGCAAACTCTCATCACTGCTCATTGGCTGAACTCAGCAGGAAACCAGGACTTCCCTGGTGGCTCAGTGGTGAAGAATTAGCCTGCAATGCAGGAAACGCAGGTTTGATCCCTGGGTTGGGGAGATATCCTGGAGGAAGAAATGGCAACTCACACCAGCATTCTTGCCTGAGAAATCCTGTGGACAGAGGAGGCTGGTGGGCTTTTGCCCATGGGGTCACAGAGTCTCGGAGTGACTGAGCAACTAAACAACAACAGCTGGATGTCAGCTTACAGGGGAACCTAAGAAATTAAACTTGCAGGGTTACCCACTTGCCCCAATAAGTGAGGCAAAGAAAGGGTAAGGAGTTGATCTGAGTACAGACAGGGTAATGCATGGCAAAATGATCCATCTTCAAATGATGGTCATCTATCTCTTTCAGGGAGTTACCCAAGTGGCACTAGTGGTAAAGAACCCACGTGCCAATGCAGGGGACTTAAAAGACCTGGAATCAATCCCTGGGTGGGGAAGATACCCTGCAGGAGGATCTTCTGCAACTCACTACAGTATTCTTGCCTGGAGAATCCCATGGACAGAGGAGCCTAATGGGCTATGGTCTATAGGGTCTCAAAGAGTCAAACACAACTGAAGTGACTTAGTACACATGCAAGTATCTCTTTCAGAAGGAGGTAATAACCTGAATATTTATCTCCTATCACTGCTTTACATTACTTCTAGTTTCTTATCTCACAGTTCTAGGGGCCAGGCCTCTGAAATAGGTCTCACTGGGCTAAAAATCAAAATGCTGGCAGGTCTACATTTATTTTTGGAGGCTCCATAGGAAAATAATTTTTGTTTCCTGCTGTCTAGACATTGTTTACATTCATGGTTTTACAGCCCCTTCCTTTCTTCAAAGTAAGCAGATCTCCTTTCTACTCTTTGACTTCCTATTCCTCTGTCTTCCTTTTAAAGATTTTTTTAAGGACCCTCACACTCAAGGACTCTAGGGATTACACTGGGGCCACATGGACAATACATGATTAGCTACTTAGCAACCTTAATTCCATCTTCTACCTTAATTCCACTTTGCCATGTGAAGTCATATACTTTAGGTTCTGGGAATGAGGGCATGTACATTTTGGGGGTTGGGGGCATCATTCTGGTTAGCACATAGCCTGTCCTTTCAACTGCACCATTTCAAATATAATGTCTGATTCTGATAATAATTCCCTGTGCTAATTTCATGCAATACAGTAACAGACAGGCAGAAAACTCATTTTATTAATATTGATGAAATTCAACTGAATCTGGTCAAAGGCCTCTCCAAATCTTCAGTGGCATTTTATTACCTAGATATTGTTTTGGCTGCTTGGAGATTATACTCTTTTTTTTTTTTTTTTTCCTCTTAAAATTTCTGTTGTTCTAGACAGCTCAACATACCCTTATGACTGACTTTTGTTTAAGCAAAATGTTATTATTCCAAACACCAGGATTAAATAAAATGAATACTTCCTTTAGTAAACATAGATAATTGCATATTAGTAAAACAAATAGATCCAACCAATCCATTCTGAAGGAGATCAGCCCTGGGATTTCTTTGGAAGGAATGATGCTAAAGCTGAAACTCCAGTACTTTGGCCACCTCATGCAAAGAGTTGACTCATTGCAAAAGACTCTGATGCTGGGAGGGATTGGGGGCAGGAGGAGAAGGGGATGACCCAGGATGAGATGGCTGAATGGCATCACTGACTCGATGGATGTGAGTCTGAGTGAACTCTGGGAGTTGGTGATAGACAGGGAGGCCTGGCGTGCTGTGATTCATGGGGTTTCAAAGAGTCAGACATGACTGAGTGACTGAACTGAACTGAACTGAAAACAAATTAGTTCAGCCCTAATGGATTTTATTTTGTTTGTTGTTCAATTGTTCGGGCAAGTATTCTGGAGCTGAAAGCAGACATTTCTGAGAACTAACTTATACTCTGGGGTCTAATCTAGGGTCCTTTCCTTGAAAGAAGGTTCTAAGTTTTAGTCTTTGAAATCCTGACCTCTTCCCTAGAGAACTGATTCTAAGATAAACAAATTCTTGAATAGCTAGGTATCTATTAGGCACAGAGAAATACCATTTGTCTCTTCAAACTGTCTTTTGGTCATATATTTCTTTCCGATGATTCAATTGATTGGTAACTAGAAAGACACTTTGACAGTGATACACCAATATAGAGATAAGTAATGTGACATATTTATTCAGTTTATCAAATAATGTTAAAGAAGATGACAACCTACTGAAATATTGAAATGCTTAGTTTAATTTTTATGAAACTTAAAGAAATTAATGTTTTGAATTTAATTTGATTTGATTATAGAATACACTTGATGCATTATATATTCTATCATACATTCAAACACATATAACGTATAAATTGGGAGAGCAATCTATAGGTTTGCAAAAAGTGTATTCAACTACCTGTATTAAAATACTAACTTTTCTCTTTTTTTTTAATTTATTTTTTTACTTTCTATCTCTGTGACTTTGGGTGAGGTATTTAACATTTCTGTGTTTACATAAGCTTTCTTACAAGTGAAATGAAGAAAAATGCTGCTAACTCATTTCATAACATCAATATTGTGATAAAAATAAGTTAATGTATGCAAAGCATTTAGAGAAATGCCTTTTGACGATAAAAACTACCTCTCTTCAGTGTTAGAATTATTGTCTGATAACTATTTAATTTTTAATTTTATTTTTTTAATCAAATTGATTGATCATTAAAGATTACAAAGCTCTTTTACAAACACCTGGATAAAGAGAATGACCCATTATTCTGTGTGTACGAACTTTTCTGTAAACACAGAATTTAGGATTGGTCATGTTCTGTCTGCAAGGCTCTCCTTGAAGATATATTCTTCTTTAAATTAACACCTTAAAATATTTCCATTTCCTGAAAGCCTCATTATTTTCTAGCCGATATCTAAGTGTTAGGCAAAGTCATCCTTCTCTTGTAACTAGACACACTCTAAAATAATGAAGAATGCCACATTATAAAGAGAGAGAAATTTTAGAATTGATCAGGAGAACTAGAAACACAGTGTAAACACAGAGCTTAGCAGTAGCCCTGATTCTCAGAGGAAATGTGGGTTGCTTTTATGAGTATACTTAAGGGAAACAGATCAATGCTTCTATCTCTTGAAATATTTTCCCAGAAACACCCACAATAGTGCCTCAGGTTCCACCCTTAAAGCCACTGTGATTTTTAATCTATGACAACAGTTAGAATATTTCACAATGTTGAAATGCTTGTTAAGGAATACTTTTTTTTTTTTTTTTTTTAATTTTAGCCAACAGCTCTGGGGCTTACATTGTAGCCAGGTTGGCCATAGTCTTGTGAAAACTGGATAAGCTTGAGGAATTGGAGAGATGTTTAAGGCCAAAATACAGAATTAGATGGATAAGTTTTGAAAAAAAGACTTTCAAAGAACAGCTGCTGCTGCTGCTAAGTCGCTTCAGTCGTGTCCGACTCTGTGCGACCCCATAGACGGCAGCCCGTCAGGCTCCACTGTCCCTGGGATTCTCCAGGCAAGAACACTGGAGTGGGTTGCCATTTCCTTCTCCAATGCATGAAAGTGAAAAGCGAAAGTGAAGTCGCTCAGTCGTGTCCGACTCTTAGCGACACCATGGACTGCAGCCTACCAGGCTCCTCCGTCCATGGGATTTTCCAGGCAAGAGTACTGGAGTGGGGTGCCATCAAAGAACAGTTACAACTCACTTTCCAATACTTGTTAGGGCAGGTACCAAATGTAAGGAAATAAAACCTTATTTCCATAGTGGAATTAACAGCTTCATACCTCAAGTGTGGACCCAAAAGTGTGAACACACCTGAAGCTCTTGGACACAGTATTATTAAGTTTTATTATTATTTCCATGTTATGATAAAATGTTAATCTCTTTAACTGAGCAGAGTGTTACCTTTCTTTGTTTCTCTGCATACTTCATGAATGTTGTTGTTGTCCAGTTACTAAGTCATGTCTGACTCTTTGTGACCTCATGGACTGCAGCACGCCAGGCTTCTCTGTCCTGCACCATCTCTCAGAGTTTGCTCAGATTCATGTCCATTGAATCAGTGATGCTAATTATCTCATCCTCTGCCAGCCTCTTAACACCGTAATTCAAAAGCATCAATTCTTCAGTGCTCAGCCTTCTTTTTGGTCCAACTTTCACACCCATACATGACCACTGGAAAAACCATAACTTTGACTATATGGACCTCATTTCATGAATAAAGGATACTGAAGAGATAAGATTAAATAAATAAATCATAACTAATACTAAAAATTTTATGAATAAAATAAAGAGTTTCTTTCTGATCAAAAGCTATGCTGGCAAGAAAAATTTATTAAGCAATTTTAGACAGTTTGTAGAAACTTTCTCTATGCTACCCTAAGCTCAAAGCTAGTGCATCATTTATATCACTTGTTTATTTCAGCAATATGGTTGGTCATTTTACTAGTACCTCTGTTTTATAGACAACAAAATTAAAAGTGAGGACAGTTAAGCAAATTGCTTATGTTCAGACTAGTAATATGGTAGAAGTCACGTGTATTCATGTTTCAAAGTTTGTGATTTATCACTTTGTGTGTGTGTGTGTTTAACTGAAATTTTATTTTTTTTTTTTTTTAACTGAAATTTTAGACTCTTTTGTCTAACTCATCGCTCCTCCTCAGAATGAGAAATGGCTTTACCCATGACTGTTCAACAGGTTCTTTTTTCTCTCATTACCTTCAGCCTCTGTCTTAAAAATATCCACTCACAAAGTAGTGTAAAAGAATAATAATGAAAGTTGAAGACATTACTCTTACCAAGCCATGTTTGTTTCAATAGTCATCTCAACCTTAAGAGAAAATAATTTCTGATTTGGTCAATTTGGGTAATGAGTTGGAGGGCTTCCCTTGTAGATGTCCCCAGTATGCTGCCCATACTGTCTGAAATGTGGTTCTTTTCTGTCTGGGTTTGGTTTTATCTTCTCTGCTACTCTAACATTCCTCTTCAGGGTTGGACTATACCATTTTCTCGCAACATTCTTTCATCTTGATAAATACTCTTGCTTCTCATCAGTTATTCCTTGCCTTTCTCACAACATAAGATCTTTCCAGAACACAATGTTATCAATCTGATCCTAGCAAAGTGACATTACCAAATGGATGTTTAAAAAATGGGTGTGAATGAATGGTTGCAGTTATAAGCACACAATCAAGAAGATAAATAGGATACACATATTAAAATTAAGTTTCCATTCCAAAAAAATAAAATAAACTCCCTAAAGTTAAAGTGAAAGTCACTCAGTTGTGTCCAACTCTTTGCAACTCAGGCCAGAATACTAGGATTGGTAGCCTCTCCCTTCTCCAGGGGATCAAAACCCCCTATGTTGATTGTAATTAAATCAGAACCTTGTGAAAGTGAGGCTTTGGCATAAAGAGAGTTCTAAGCTCCCCTGGTAATAGCAACATGGATGCAGGACTGAGCATCACTGTAAAACTTTCATCCCAGACTCCTAATGATCGTCAAACATTTTTTGTACTCCCTTCTTGAAATATCTATCAACAGCTTGCACCAGAACAGAAATACATTTGTTAATTTGGTGGTTATAGCAAAGAAACTGTTAGGTGGTCAGGATAAGGTCCATCCAGGATAAGCAATGGTGCTATCAGATTTTTATTGTTCTTACTAAAGACTCTGATTTATGTACTCATTCAAGTCACTTAAAAATAAGTCAGCAGGAAAAGCACATATGTAAAGTTGCTCCTTAGGGGGATAAAGCATAGGGCAGGGCGTGCAACAGGAGGTAAGGGATCTGAGGTCTTAGGAAAGTAGTTGAATCCAGAACAATGTGATGAGGTCAGTAACAGTGAGGTTATACCTTCCAACTACACTCAGCATCTGCCCTATGTTGAAAAATATTCTGAGTAAATAGACTTGTCTTTGCCTCTTGGCTGAAATTAAATACAAGAAAAAAAAAAAAAATCTCCCAAAAGTGGTTTCCAAGCTTACAGGTGCATTGTAATCACTGGCAAGCTTACAAAAATCCCCATGCCCAGACCAAACTGCATGCTAATTAAATCAGAATGGCTGAGGTGGGGGCTCTGGAATCAGTGCTCTGCAAGTGATTCTAAAATTTCAATCATTATAGAACCACTCTGCTAATAATTGTTTTTCAGAGAAAAATGTAAACATTTCTATCTTTTGCTTGTGATATTTGGCCAGGGTTGGAGGATCAAAGAGGACGTTCCCATTCTTCCCCTCACCATCCCTGTAAATTACCCACCCATCTTAACAGGGACTCATTGACTAGAACCTGTGGAATTGATTTCTGATCATGTACTACATTTTTCTTACATTAGACTAATCCCTTCACTGCTCAGATCCTCAAAGGACATTACAAGTCCTGTAGGAAACGATGTATAAGTGACAGGCCTCGATTTAATTTTGTGGAACTAATTATAGACTTTTTTCTCAAAAAGGCTTTTTCTCTACTTTTTTCTGCAAAAGTAGGAAGTCAAGAAACATCTGGAGTAACAGGCAAATTTGGCCTTGGAGTACAGAATGAAGCAGGACAAAGACTAAAAGAGTTCTGCCAACAGAACGTACTCATCATAGCAAACACCCTCTTTCAACTACACAAGAGAAGACTCTACACATGGACATCACCAGATGGTCGACACCAAAATCAAATTGATTATATTCTTTGCAGCCAAAGATGGAGAAGCTCCATACAATCAGCAAAAACAAGACCGGGAGCTGACTGTGGCTCAGATCATGAACTTCTTATTGCCAAATTCAGACTTAAATTGAAGAAAGCGGAGAAAACCACTAGGCCATTCAGGTATGACCTAAATCAAATCCCTTATGACTATACAGTGGAAGTGAGAAATAGATTTATGGAACTAGATCTGATAGACAGAATGCCTGATGAACTACAGACTGAGGTTCATGACATTGTACAGAAGACAGGTATCAAGACCATCCCCAAGAAAAACAAATGCAAAAAGGTAAAATGGCTGTTGGAGGAGGCCTTACAAATAGCTGTGAAAAGAAGGGAAGCAAAAAGCAAAGAAGAAAAGGAAAGATATACCCATTTGAATGCAGAGTTCCAAAGAATAACAAGGAGAGATAAGAAAGCCTTCCTCAGTGATCAATGCAAAGAAATAGAGGAAAACAACACAATGGGAAAGACTAGAGATCTCTTTAAGAAAATTAGAGATACCAAGGGAACATTTCATGCAAAGATGGGCTTGATAAAGGACAGAAATGGTATGGACCTAACAGAAGCAGAAGACATTAAGAGGTGGCAAGAATACACAGAAAAACTGTACAAAAAATATCTTCATGACCCAGACAATCATGATGGTGTGATCACTCACTTAGAGCCAGACATCCTGGAATGTGAAGTCAAGTGAGCCTTAGGAAGCATCACTATGAACAAAGCTAGTGGAGGTGATGGATTTCCAGGTGAGCTATTTCAAATCCTGGAAGATGATTCTGTGAAAGTGCTGCACTCAATATGCCAGCAAATTTGGAAAACTCAGCAGTGGCCACAGGACTGGAAAAGGTCAGTTTTCATTCCAATCCCAAAGAAAGGCAATGCCAAAGAATGCTCAAATTGCCGCACAATGGCACTCATTTCACATACTGTTGTTGCTGCTAAGTCACTTCAGTCGTGTCCGACTCTGCGTGAACCCATAGATGGCAGCCCACCAGGCTCCCCCGTCCCTTGGATTTTCCAGGCAAGAACACTGGAGTGGATTGCCATTTCCTTCTCCAGTGCATGAAAGTGAAAAGTGAAAGTGAAGTCGCTCAGTCGTGTCCCACTCTTAGTGACCCCATGAACTGCAGCAGTAAAGTAATGCTCAAAATTGTCCAAGCCAGGCTTCAGCAATATGTGAACCGTAAAATTCCAGATGTTCAAACTGGTTTAGAAAAGGCAGAGGAACCGAAGGTCAAATTGTCAACATCCGCTGGATCATCGCAAAAGCAAGAGATCCTGAAAAACATCTATTTCTGATTTATTGACTATACCAAAGCCTTTGACTGTGTGGATCACAATAAACTGTGGAAAATTCTGAAGGAAACGGTAATACCTGATCACTTGACCTGCCTCTTGAGAAACCTATATACAGGTCAGGAAGCAACAGTTAGAACTGTTGGAACAACAGACTGGTTCCAAATAGGAAAAGGAGTACATCAAGGCTGTATATTGTCACCCTGCTTATTTAACTTATATGCAGAGTACATCATGAGAAACGCTGGACTGGAAGAATCACAAGCTGGAATTGAGATTGCCGGGAAAAATATCAAGCACCTCAGATATGCAGATGACACCACCCTTATGGCAGAAAGTGAAGAACTAAAGAGTCTCTTGATGAAAGTGAAAGAGGAGAGTGAAAAAGTTGGTTAAAGCTCAACATTCAGAAAATGAAGATCATGGCATCTGGTCCCATCACTTCATGGGAAATAGATGGGGAACAATGGAAACAGTCTCAGACTTTATTTTTTGGGGGCTCCAGAATCACTGCAGATGGTGATTGCAGCCATGAAATTAAAAGACGCTTACTCCTTGGAAGAATTGTTAAGACCAATCTAGATAACATATTAAAAAGCAGAGACATTACTTTGCCAACAAAGGTCCATCTAGTCAAGGCTATGGTTTTTCCCGTAGTCAGGTATGGATGTGAAAGTTGGACTCAGAATGCTGTTCACTGAAGAACTGATGCTTTTGAACTGTGGTGTTGGAGAAGACTCTTGAATGTCCCTTGGACTGCAAGGAGATCTATTCAGTCCATACTAAAGGAGATCAGTCCTGGGTGTTCTTTGGAAGGACTGATGCTAAAGCTGAAGCTTCAATACTTTGGCCACCTCATGAGAAGAGTTGATTCATTGGAAAAGACTCAAGCTGGAAGGCTTGAGGCCAGGAGGAGAAGGGGACAATAGAGGATGAGATGGCTGGATGGCATCACCGACTCGATGGATAAGAGTTTGGGTGAACTCTGAGAGTTGGTGATGGACAGGGAGGCCTGGTGTGCTGCAGTTCATGGGGTCGCACAGAGTCGGACACGACTGAGTGACTGAACTGAACTGAACTAAAATGTATGCATATTAGAACCATGGAGAGAGTGGATTACCTAAATACTGCAGTATTCTCAGGTTGCTAAGTTGATCTCATTTTTCCAGATACTATTCAGTATTTTTTCCTTTTTGTCCAAAATAAATACACCTTTAGACTGTTGTTTAAAAAGCTATTGCTATTTATCAATTTATGTCCAAATACCAGCCTCAGTTGGAGAAGGCAGTGGCACCCCACTCCAGTACTCTTGCCTGGAAAATCCCATGGACAGAGGAGCCTGGTGGGCTACAGTCCATAGGGTCTCTAAGAGTCGGATATGACTGAGCAACTTCACTTTCCCTTTTAACTTTCATGCATTGGAGAAGGAAATGGCAACCCACTCCAGTGTTCTTGCATGGAGAATCCAAGGGATGGTGGGAGCCTGGTGGGCTGCCGTCTATGGGGTCGCACAGAGTCAGACATGACTGAAGCGACTTAGCAGCAGTAGCAGTAGCAACCAGCCTCAATAAATAACAATTTTTATGAAATATGGCTTGTCATTTCACATAAAGTCAGTTGAACTGGGCAAAATTGGCACATTTTCTTTACTAAAATGTAACTAATCATTGAATTATAGCTTACAATGTCAGAAGTATTGACCCAGTGCTTTCATGAGAAGAAAACAGATCTAGATGAATTTTTCCAGAGAAATGTTTCCTTATAATTCCACACATACTTGAAGAGGTTTTGATAGATATTAAGTACAGTGTAGAAATTTTGCAATTCACTGGGAGTATTAATGTTTATCAAATGATACAAATGATATATTTAGTACTGTACTTCATAACTTCTTTGTTAAATGTGCACTGGTTTTGATTTTCCATATGTAATAGAGTTGCACAGTTTGATTAGTGTGATATAAAGGAAGAAATGCTTGATATATATTTATAGAGAATCATGTGAGTTTTATTCCTATTCTTATTCCTGCTTTTCCCTGTGGAGAGCACATAGGGAAAGAAGAGTAACATATTTTAACTTTGTGTTTGCCACTTTATACATGCTATTTCCCTGAATTTCCATAAGAAGTCTAGAATGAAAATATGGCTATCACTATTTTACAAATGAAGAAGTAGAATCTTCAAGGGAGGACATAAATTTTCCAGGACGCAAAGCTATAATAGAATGTGACAGCTTGGAGACTTATATCCAGACTTGTCTACTTACAATGGTTACACTATTTTTTAGCACCAACAGGTGCAATATTTTTTCATACATTGTAGACTTTTTGTTTGATGTATACTTGAAGGGATAGAATATGCAACGATCACAAATCCATAAATACCATGATATAATGTGTTATGCATCATAAAATCATCCATCCTGATTTCAGTATTCACATTAACCCAAAGGATTATATCTGACCTTTAACATAACAGTTTCATCAACAGATTTTACTCAAACATGTTTAGTGAAAATGGTTAACATCTTTAGCTGTCACCTACTGTACGTTCAAGTTATCTTAAGTTTCTTGAAAGGAAACAGAATTCTAACCCTGCCTAACTCTAAAGCTTGTTTGAAGCTTTGCAGGGAAATATATATAAAAAGCCTTGTAAACTTCAAAATTTTATATGGGATTCATTATTACATTGTTATATGTATATTTTTCTTTATATACAAGAACTCATATCAGTATTCTCAAAAGGCAATTCAAAGTATGCATTGATCTCATGTTTATAGATCAATTGAAACAAATTCCATTGGCTTATGCACAAGTATATCTGGAAAAAATTACTCTCATAAGTATCAGAAACTTGCTGTAGGGCCATAAGTAAGAAAAGCAGCCAGATAGGCAAGCATTTTCTGGCACTACAGAATTAAGACATGTTGCCTCCAGGTGGGTCTCCAATCTGCTGTTTCCATTGCTCTCCAATCTGCATGTTATACAGGAGTAATAACTCAAAAAGCTAGAGAGCTTTTTCCTGAAAGCATCAGATATTTAAGAAAAAAAAAAAAAAAGCTTGAAGCAAGTCCAATAGTAATGTGAAATACGGTGAATTAAAAATTTCTGTTCTGGAAAACATCAGACATTCCAGTTTCTACAGACTGTGGAAATCAACACACATTTTACAGTACTTGTACTCACAATTCCACCTTGCTGTGTAAATGGAAAAGGACATTTATGCCTTCAGATCTAAAGCAGAAGATTTAATTACATATCACAATATGAAAAGGATCAATGAGTTTGCGTCCTTGAAATAAATAATAAGAACAAGTAGATATTTTTGTGCATCTAAAGTTATTTTCATCTCCTCATAATTTTACTTTCTAAGAATTCTTCAAGTATTCCATTGAATTTCAACAAAAGCTCTTACAATATACAAGGTAGTATTATATACATTTAACATACATCATAAATGAGTTAGGCAGTCTCTGATTTATTCAAAGTCGGACAGAAAGAACAACAGAGCAATTAAGGGGATCGTAAGTGGGAAAAAATTAAGTCCCTGGTTTTTTATTTTTTTATCTTTTAGAATACAGTTTTAGAATCAGATGATATTAACAGGTATTATTGTTTGCCTGTAATGTGTCAACCACTTGCTAATTATAAATATGTGACTTGCTTGTCCTCTGGGAGTTTATTTTCTAGTGGGTGAATCTGCTTTTAAGTTATAAAAATGGCAAATTCTTACAGAATTCCATGGAAAGGAGTGGGTAGTGTTGCTTATAGAGTCATATTGGGGGCCCTATCTATAGGTGTACTGGAATAAGCAGAGATTATATAAATTATTGAACACTGTAAAGGTAAAGTATTCTATACAGTCCAGTTAGACATGGTACAGTTTAGCTGACTGGCAACATTCAGAGTGTGGTCATGGGAGCAGTTGCAGAAATGGAGTAGAGGTGAAAACAAGTGGGGATGAGAAGACCACAAAGTCTGACACTATGGTGTAAGGGTGCTTCCCTGTGTGAACCTTCAGTCACTGGGGTAAGGGCCAGAGGATGACTGCAGACACTTCTTTTCTTCTCTATCAGTTCTGTCTTTTGCAAAGAATGCTTCTAAGATTGGGAAAACGTACCAACACAGATATTTTAAAATAAATCTTAGTAAAAATGGTTCCTAGTTCTTTTTCTTCACTTGATTTTCATAGCCAGTTAGCCCCTAATTTCAGCTGTAAGATAGAAGCTTAAATCTTGATTATATTTATTTTCATCCCCTTTACCCTTTTTGTTTTTTAGACTTTCATCATCCCCAGTTGGATTACTTCTGAAGCTTTATTACACGAAACTGAACTTCAAGCCATTTAATATATTATCAGAATAATCTTTCAAGGAGGAAGTAAACATAAGGCTGGTGACCCTCAGACAATTCTGTGCCTATGAAGCTCTGCACAGAGTCTCAAACCCTTCAATTCACTGGCATCCAGAAACCCAGAGCCTCTCCTAGCATTTCCACCAGTGTTCATGCTTCGCATATTATTGTGTCTTCTTCTTCCTTCTGGCTTTCTGCTTTCTTGTTAGAATTCTCTATTCTGGTCCATATAAAAATTCAACCAGGTTTTGTTTTTTGTTTTTTGTTTTACTTAAAAGGAAATTAAAAGTGTTATACTATGAATTTTTAGAAGATAATTTATTGGCATTTTCACCAGGAAATAACTGGGTTGGGTGGATGAGCAACAGAACACTTTTATTGTGCCAACAATATAAAAAGTCCAAATAGAATAGAAGTTTTCATCATTCTCAAAATTGTCCTAGGCCTCCATATCATTGGGGAATTTTCTGTCATTTCTTATCTTGCCTAATTTCTCCTGCCTTTTTACTTCCTCATATTTTTTTTTCCATGTTTATCCCCTTCCTTAATCTTCCCCTCTCCTTTATTGTGCCCATCTTTGCATGAAATGTTCCCTTGGTATCTCCAGTTTTCTTGAAGAGATTTCTAGTTTTTCCTATTCCATTCTTTTCCTCTGTTTTTTTGCGTTGTTCACTGAAGAAGTCTTTCTCATCTGTCCTTGCTATTCTCTGGAACTCTGCATTCCATTGAGTATATCTTTCCCTTTCTCCTTTGCCTTTTGCTTCTCCTCTTTTTTCAGCTATTTGTAAGACCCCTCGGATAACCACTTTGCCGTCTTGGATTTCTTTTTCTTTGGGATGGTTTCCGTCACTACCTTCTATACAGTGTTACAAATCTCTGTCCATAGTTCTTCAGGCACTCTATCTACCAGATCTAATCCTTTGAATCTAGTTGTCACCTCCTCCATATAATCATAAGAGATTTGATTTAGGTCATACCTGAATGGCCTAGTTGTTTTCCCTACTTTTTTCAATTAAAGCCTGAATTTTGCAATAAAGAGTTCATGATCTGAGCTATAGTTAGCTCCAGGGGATGTAAAGAGATCAAACCAACAATCCTAATGGAGATCAGCCCTGAATATTCACTGGGAGGACTGATGCTGAAACTGAATCTCCAATACTTTGGTCATTTGATGAGAAGAGCTGACTCATTGGAAAACACCTTGATGCTGGTAAAGATTAAAGGCAAAAGCAAAAGGGGCACCAGATGTTAAGATTTTCAGATAGCATCATCAACTCAATGGACACTAATTTGAGGAAATTCTGGGAGATAGTGAAAGAAAGTGTAGGCTGGTGTGCTGCAGTCTATGTGGTTGCAAAGAGTTGGACATGGCCTAGTGCCTGAAAAACAACAACAAATCTTCCCCTTGGATTTCCCTGGTGGCCCAGTGGTAAAGAATATATCTGCCAAGCAGGAGACATGGGTTCCATCCCTGGACTGGGAAGATTTCCTGGAAAAGGAAATGGCAACCCACTCCAGTATTCTTGCCTGGGAAAGCCGACGGACAGAGGAGTCTGGTGAGTTAGCCAATGGGGTCGAAAAAGAGTCAGACACAACTTAACAACTAAACAACAACCATCTTCCGCTTTGTATTCTCTTCCCATAGCCTTTCACCTCTCTTGATTCCAACTTAAGATCAGAGTAAAAGTAAAACTTTTTGTCTCATGCAAATTAGCTGCTTCTTTCTTTGAGGTCTTGATATTGTCCACCTCAAGACCCAAGTGGTTTATGAAAGAGTTTTTGCCAAACATAAAGTGAAAAGCTCATGAATAGATCTGAGACTAAAATATCTTTTCAGGTTTCTCTTTTCCTGAATTTTCATCTCCTTCTTGCCACAGGATGAAAGTACTATGTTCCCTGCCTTTCCTTACTTATGTTAACAAATAAGTCTTCATATTCTTGTTCCCTCAGCCATTAGCACTCATTTACCGATTTTCTATACAGCTTTCTGTTTGGTGCGTGCTGCAGTCCATGGGGTCGCAGTCATACACCACTAAGTGACTGAATTGAACAGAACTGAGGCATCTTGAAAGGAATATTTCAGTGTTTTGTGTGACCTGAAACTTCTATATTTTAGAGGCTTTTTAAAAATACAAATTATGGCTGTAAACAGCTATGAAATAATAGTTCTTTATAATCAATAAACATAATAGTCATAATACATTGTAAATTTTAAAACACTGATAAATGCCACAGTAATAAAAAAAATATAGAATAACAGAATATTTTTATACATCCATAGTCTGAGAATTCTTTATGTTACTCTTATATTCACCAGATTTTTTTGGCTAAAAAGTAACCTATTCATATGTAAATTTTTACTCTTTACAGGCAAATAATTTAATTATTCTTTTATCAGTTATTTTTCATATTTATTTATTCATAACGGTTTATCTCTTCCACTTCACAAGCCATTATTGATGTCATAAACATCTTTAGGGTTCTTGTTAAATTCAAAAAATCATCTATCAAGTTTCATTTACAGATGATCTCTGAAAGTTTTGAGCATTTCAGATTTTCTTTCAGTAACTGAATACTCCCTGAACTGATGTCACTTGCTAACTAGTTTATCGTTGATGTCTTATTGTGTAAGTTAGTCACTCAGTCATACCCAACTCTTTGAGATCCCATGGTCTATAAGCCTGGAATGCTCCTCTGTCCATGGTATTCTCTAGGCAAGAATACCGGAGTGTGTTGCCACTTCCTTCTCCAAGGAATCTTTCTGACCCAGGGATCAAACCCATATCTCCTGCATTGCCAGGTGGGTTCTTTACCACTGTGCCATTGTAGGGGCATATTATACATCTTTGGTTTCTTCAATCTCAAGATTTCATGTCAACGTCTTTGTAATTCAGGGCTTTCCTGGTGGTTTAGATGGTAAAGAATCTGCTTGCAATACAGGAGACCCAGGTTTGCTCCCTGGGCTGGTAGGATCCCCCAGAGAAGTGAATGGCAACCCACTCCAGTATTCTTGCCTGGAGAAGTCCATGGACAGAGGAGTCTGGTAGGTTATAGTGGATGGGGTCACAAAGAGTTGGCCACTACTGAGTGACTAACACTTTCACATTCTCTTTAATTCACTCCTTAATAACAGTAGCCACCTACCTCCTGATAGGAAAACAAGTATGGTGGGGGCCCATTCTTAACTGCTTGTGGTTAAAATATTATACTTGTTTAAGTTTTCGGACAACTGATATCCAAGTGAACACATTGCTAACACTCCTTGAGAGAGGGCTCAAGCCAATGAAAGATCCCAAAACTTAAGCTCCTTTAGCTTTGTGGCAACTCTGTTAAATTCCTCTTGTTCTTGCTTTTCAGACCCTTTCAGATTATGGGATTAGGGATTTTGGGATTAGGGATCTCAAAAATCATTGGGGATTTTGTTTTTGTTTTTCTTCCCTGATAGTAATATCTATATGTTTACCTATGTTTTGAATTGCAGTCCAATAATTGTTAACAACAGCAGTATGTGCATGCTCAGTCACTCAGTTGTGTCTGAGTGACTATAGCAACCCAATAGGCGATAGGTCACCAGGCTCCTCTGTCCATGGAACTTTTCAGGGAAGAATACTCTAGTGCGTTGACGTTTCCTACTTCAGGGGATCTTCCTGACCCAGGGAATAAACCCACATCTCCTGTGTCTCCTGCATTGGCAGGCAGACTTTTTACCACTGAGCACCTGGAATGCCAATAGCAATACATATTTCCCCCAAAATAAAGGGATTCACATCATATACAAGAAATCATGCATTTTTTAAGACACAATAATGTGTTTACCAACATTGTGAAATGGCACTTTTGCATTTACAATGATATCCTAATAATTGATTAAAGTAATTTAAATTACATTTAAATTGATGAATTGATTGTCTTTAAACTAAAATCAGCAATTGCCCATAGTAAATAATAAATCTAATTTTCTTCTTCAATGTCCTCTCCACTCAGAAATTTAATTTCAGATTTAGGCTTCTGAAAACCAAGAAGGGTGGTCCAGATTATATGCTGTATGCTGTATGCTCCGTCATGTCTGACTTTTTGTGACCCCGTGAACTGTAGCCTCTGGGCTCTTCTGCCCATGAAATTTTCCAGGCAAAAATACTAGAGTGGGTTGCCATTTCATCCTCCAGGGAATCTTCCTGACCCAGGGACAGAACCCACATCTCCTGCATTTCCTGGATTGCAAGTGGATTCTTTATCTACTGAGTCATTGGGGAGGACCCACAGTTACAAATCCAAATACCTCATCTCTCTTCCATATCTCCCTCAAGTGCTGTGACTCCATTGAATGGTATTATGACGGTTCTCCAAGACAGAACACAGGAAGTCAGTTTGCACAAAGTGTGCCCACTAGCCTATATTGTCCATCTTTGTAGCTTAGTGACCAGGTTCCCAATTCAGGCACTTATTTTCACTTACCTGGATAAGAATGAAAAACATGTTAAACTCGTCCCCCTTCTAGGAAGCTTTCCTCACCCCCAAACTAATCCATAAACAGCACAATAAAAATGTACTTTGCATACATTCAGGATGTTATTCCCTATTTCTTATATTTTTATTGTCTCCCTATGGATATGATTTAAATGTATTTGCATATGTTTTAAGATCTTATACATCTGGGTCTGACCTGTATGCTTTTTAATACTTTTCTTCTACCAATCTAACTCTTGTTCCAGCCTCCAGGAACACTGAACTCTTACAGTTTCTTGAACACTCTCTGACACATGTTCTGTTTTACTGTGTAACGTGTGAAATATACACATTTCTAGTTTGCAAAACTTCAGATCATTCTTCAAGCAGTCACTTGAAGCTGGCACTTGATGAGATCTTCCCTGACTTCCCTAGGCACAGCTAAATTCTTTTACACATTTATTTTAAGGAGAAGTTTGCAGGTAAAAATTTCTTACAGAATGACTTTATCTTATGTTTTACATGTTGACTCTTCACTAGACTGCAATACCTTCAGTCTATTATATATAAATAATTATATATTTATTATAGGTTAAATATTTTATATATATGTGTATATATATAGATATATATTTAATGCCAAGCATAATTCTTACTGTATATAAGAAATAAATGTTTTATTAAAACAATTGAATATATTAGATAGCAGTTATAGTTATTTTATTGAACTTATTGCCTGTATTGATACCTTCCTCAGCTTTCCCAGTTTTTATATAAAGCTATATATATCTTGTATAAATATATTTTGCATACATATATTTTGTATAAAACCATATATATCTTCTGTTATTTTGACACTTTTTTAGTGGATGGAAAAAACATTTTACCATTTCATGCCTATCATAACTCTATTGATTCATGTAACACAAAGGAATATATTAATGGTATATATGTGTGCGTATGTATATATATATATATATAGCATCTACTGAAAAGCAAAAATGGACAAAAGTTATCCCTAGATGAGCTGACATGCTGATCAGCTTCCTAGTCACTAAATTGCACCAAAACTTGGTCACTCACCTGACCTCAGTGATTCAAACTTGAGGACAAATTGCTTATTTTCAACAGATGCCATGTGGAAGTTGTAGAGGCATTACCTGCTGAGAACACCTTGCAGAATAACACCAATATTTACCTTTTAACCAGTTCAGAAAACTGAGGCCTAGCCTGTAATCCCTCATCCAGTCCAGTCCTTACATGATCCTACATCTCTATAACATCTCTACATCTCTACAAACTCCCTTTTAGCCATCCCCACTGAGAAATATCAATAACCTCAGATATGCAGATGACACCACTCTTATGGCAGAAAGTGAAGAGGACCTAAAAAGCCTCTTGATGAAAGCGAAAGAGGAGAGTGAAAATGTTGGCTTAAAGCTCAACATTCAGTAAAAGGAGATCATGGCATCTGGTCCCATCACTTCATGGAAAATAGATGGGGAAACGTTGGAAACAGTGTCAGACTTTATTTTGGGGGGCTCCTAAATCACTGCACATGGAAATTGCAGCCATGAAATTAAAAGACTCTTACTCCTTGGAAGGAAAGTTATGACCAACCTAGATAGCATGTTGAAAAACAAAGACATTACTTTGCCAACAAAGGTCCGTCTAGTCAAGGCTATGGTTCTTCCAGTAGTCATGTATGGATGTGAGAGTTGGACTGTGAAGAAAGCTGAGCACCGAAGAATTGATGCTTTTGAACTGTGGTGTTGGAGAAGACTCTTGAGAGTCCTTTGGACTGCAAGGAGATCCAACCAGTCCATTCTGAAGGACATCAGCCCTGGGATTTCTTTGGAAGGAATGATGCTAAAGCTGAAACTCCAGTACTTTGGCCACCTCATGTGAAGAGTTGACTCATTGGAAAAGACTCTGATGCTGGAAGGGATTGGGGGCAGGAGGAGAAGGGGACGACCCAGGATGAGACAGCTGGATGGCATCACGGACTTGATGGACGTGAGTCTGAGTGAATTCCGGGAGTTGGTGATGGACAGGGAGGCCTGGCGTGCTGCGATTCAAGGGGTTACAAAGAGTCAGACACGACTGAATGACTGAACTGAACTGAACTGAACTGCTTTTCTAGTCTCTATTTCTAGTTATATAAAAAGCCATATATAGTCAACTTCCAGATGCCAGTTTCATCTATTTCTAAATTATTGATATTGGCTACTGTTATATTTTATCCACTATAATTTATATACAAGCCATGATTTTCTTGGAATTTTAATTCTATTGAAACAGTATCTTGATCACTAACTTCTGCATTTGTAGGAAACCATAAGAATATTTTATGACTTGACAACATCCTTGTCTTCTCTCTTCAGTCTTTTCTATTACATTGTCAAGATGTTTTATTTGGGCCAAATCAGCATTCCTATGCATTCAAGGTCCAAAATAGTGCATTGAGCAAAGTGATGTAGTGGATAGACTTAAATTAGAGACTAGGATTCTCATTCCAGTTCTGCCAAGTATCTCTTTACAGTAGATAGGATATAACGTCTCATACTTTTCCGTATGGAATAGATCTTAAAGAAGTCCTATTCTTACCAATAAGAAAACTGAGCACCTCAGAGAGTAAGAATAATTTTCTGGAACAGCTGGTCTAATAAAAACCTGACTTGAAATTTAGGTCTCTTGGAACCACCACAGGTTACCTCTAAGCCCACAGAATTTGCTGAGCCTGTGTTTTCTTATCATTAAAATGAGAGTCATATCATTAAGTCTTGCATCATAACTTTATTGTAAGAAACAACATCATAGATGTAAAGCATTCTAATAAGCAAAAGTATCCATGCTAACATGCAATATTATTAGTGTAAAACCTTCCTGATTCCCTTTCCCCCCACATTGTGGGATCACAGATTTTTCATGGTTTTATTTTCTTAAATTGAATGTCGGTTACTTAAACCCTCCCCAATACTTTATACACTGTGCGTGCATACACACTTTGTCACTCAGTCGTGTCTGACTCTTTGAGACCCTCTTTGAGACTGTAGCCCACCAGGCTTCTCTGTCTATAGGATTTTCCAGGCAAGAATGCTGGAGTGGGTTGCCACTTCCTACTCCATGAGATCTTTCCAACCCAGGGATTGAACCCACATCTCCTGCATTGACAGGTGGATTTTTTTTTTTTTTTTACCAGTGAGCTACCTGGGAAGTCCGTTGTACTTTATAATTGTAATTATTTAAGTGGTAAACAGACAGCAATCTATATGCACACTCTAATCTCACAGTGGATTTTCCCCAATATTAAATCAGCTAGAATTAGATGCAGGGAATGTACCAACCTGGAACAATACACATCCTAGGACTTAAGGAAAGGAAGACAGTGACCAGAAATACAGACTAGGGAGAAATAAAACAAAGTCAGTGTTGTTCATTACAGGGAAATGGAAAGTAACAGTTGTTTTGCACCTAATATATGCTAGATATACTTACATACATACTTACACTTAATGTGCACAAGGTCGATGAGTAAGATTGATGGAGTAACTCATCCAAAACAAGTAGAGCCATGATTTAAACTGGTCTGTCTGTTTATTGAATACCTGTTCTTTTCACTACTCCATAGTGGCTCTTGATTTATCATTGCAGATAAAAGAAATCAGAGCCAGAGATTTCAGAAGATCACTGAAACTTTTCCTGGGCTAAATATATAGAGGATATAAAAATTCATCAGATTCTGACAAGCACTTCCTAAGGGAAAATCGAGGAACTTGATGATGATGGATGACCTTCATGATTGTGCCAGAAGCCTACCCTAATCCCATACCAGGAGCCAAAACTAAAGCCTTGAGAATGGGGAGAGATTTTCACACCAGAACAAGGTTACTGAATGTGAACTGAGAAGTCCAAGTACAATGCTTTAAGACTGGTTAAGTTTACTTTTCCTGCTGTGATTTTTGGAAAGCTGGCACTTCGACACATGAAATTAATCTTAGTTTTTAATGTCGATATCACTTCCCTTTAGTATACCTAATACACTAGAATATGGGCTTCCCAAGTAGCTCAGTGGTAAAGAATTTGCCTACCAATGCAGGAGATCCAAGAGACCTGGGCTCCATCTCTGAGTTGAGAAGATCCCCTAGAGTAGGAAATGGCAACCCACTCTAATATTCTTGCCTGGAAAATTCCATTGACAGAGGAGATGGTGTTAAAAAAAGTTGAACACAACTGAGAAAATGAGCACACATACACTAGAAACCTAAATAAAAATTTCCAGCCCATTTTTATGTATGTGTATATATATATCTGGACTCCTCAGGTGTTTAATGGTGAAAAATCCACTTGCCATGGAGGAGGCAGAAGAGTTTGATCTCTTTTGATCCCTGAGTCAGGAAGACCCCCTGGATTAAGAAATGGCAATCCATTCTGGTATTCTTACCTGGAAAATTCCATGGACAGAGGAGTCTGGAGGACTATAGACCTTTGGGTCACAAAAGAGTCAGACACAACTGAACACACACACACATACATATATCCGAACATCTAATCCCTATTTCTGCTTAAGGGTTTCATGGTAAATCTTACAAAGAATAAAGTATAAGGAAAAATTATTTAATATTATCTCATTTTGTTTAACTGGTGGCCTTAGTTAGTAATACCTCAAGAACTCTGCATCTCCCTTAGTAACCTACAAATACCTATAGCAAGTCCTATTAATTATGTTTCCTAAATTTATTTGTCCATTTCCCTCTGACTCCATTCCCATTACCATTATTATTTGTCCCATGAGCCACTGAAAAAATGTCTTTTTTTTCATGCCAGCTCTTGTTCTCAACCCCAAATCCAGTCTTTACCCTTTAAGCAGAGCCTCTTCTATAGATACATAGCTTATTCTGTCAGATCTAAATTCCCATTCAGTTAAAATAAAGCTCGTCTCTATACACTGCATTGTGTGTGTGTGTGTGTGTGTGTGTGTGAAAGATGCCTCCAAAGTTGTGGAGTATGTGACCTCTGTGGACTATGCCAAGGAACTGGGATTTTTCTTATGTCATTTGATACATCTGTATCTCTCTTCCCTAGTCCTTATTAGAATTGAAAGTTATGTTTTGAGTTAATAATCTATTTAAATCATATATTTACTGATAGACTGTCACTTCATTAAGAGAGAACCTAGTTTGTCTAGTCCACCACTGTGTTCTTTTTCCCTAACTTAATACCTATACAAAACTAGTCACAATAATTGCACTTTGAATAAAGTAATGACAAAATGTTTTACTGGTTGGCTAACAGTATGATAAAATGAATAATTTTACTTTGAAATAAAATTAAAGAGAGGTCATTGCTAGGTTTATAATACTGTAGAATAAAGATAATGAAGCTCTTATTTATTTTTTGGTTAAGGAAATATTGATAACCCTTTGAATGTATCTAACATTTTTCAAGGTCAGTTCAAGTGACCTCACTTTTGGGATGACCTCCATGAAAATGCTAACCCAAAATAATATCTTACTTTTCTAACCTACCCTGGAAACAATTATTTGCACTATCCTTTTCAGCACTTGCAATATTCTGCCTCATCAAATTACCCAGAAGATACATGTGGTTATGAGGGAGCCTATTAGACTAGCGGGCTCATTAACTCCTAGAAATGAAAGTGTTTACTGTAAAATGAACAAAGGTGATGTTTAGAGATATCTAAGTTAAATAACATACACATACATGGTTATAAACACACTTCTTATTTTGTGTTTTAAGCATTTCTCTGTTACTGTTGAAGATCCTGGAGACATTAGTGGTGATGTCTTCCTGAACACCTCACCATCACACAATTTTGAAGACTGTCCTAAAAACTTTGGAGTACTTCTTTTGTCATTGGAGACATAGATAAACAAATGTTTCAGAATGAAGCATTGCATTGGTTTCCCTGCTGTCCAAAGCATCATCAGCATGGACAGAGGGAACAGAGTGTGTAAAATTGTATATAAGAAGTCATTCTCCTTCTGAGTTGGACTAATTAATAATAACACAGATTTATAAATTCAAGTTTCAACAACTCAAAAAACTTGTAATTTCTGATATGCATATAATCAATTCATGCATTTATACATCTTTCTCTCAACATCCATTATTGAGATGCTATACCTTTCTAGCCACTGTGCTTGGAGTAAGGGATACTCCAAGGATGGATACTTGGTGTTGCTGTGTTGCAGGATCTTACAAAATAAAACTGCAAGTCTATATGACCTCATTTGTTAGATATTTTGATAAGGAGAATCTTAGCATACCATTAGAATCTGTGGAAAAGGAGGAAGTGAGTTAGGCTGACATATTTTAGATGAAACCAGAGGTCCAGTGGAACTTAGTAGAGAGTAGGTTGGTAGCGAGGGGCATACAGGCAAGCAGTGACATTTGCAAAAGCCATGAGTTGAGAAAGAACCTGAGAAATTTGGGGACTTACAAACAAAATAGATAATGAAGTTTTACTTAAAATCAAAAGAAGATGTTAGAAGAGTAGTAATTTAATTTAGATGCTATGCATACAAAACCTGGCAACTCCAAACAGGAAAATCCATATGGAAATATATGTGCTAGTATCAGTGTAAATCCAGATGTTGAAGGGACTTTGGGAAAGACTCAACCCAGTGTCTCTGGTGCAGTTTTTCTAAGAATTCCTTTTTTGTAGTCTGTTAGTTAGGTTGTTTATTGTGATCCACACAGTCAAAGGCTTTGGCATAGTCAATAAAACAGAAATAGATGCTTTTCTGGAACTCTCTTGCTTTTTCCATGAGCTAGCGGATGTTTGCAATTTGATCTCTGGTTCCTCTACCTTTTCTAAAACCAACTTGATCTGGAAGTTCACAGTTCACATTTTGCTGAAGCCTAGCTTGGACAATTTTGAGCATTACTTTACTAGCGTGTGAGATGAGTGCAATTGTGTGGTAGTTTGAGCATTCTTTGGCATTGCCTTTCTTTGAGATTGGATTGAAAACTTACCTTTTCCAGTCCTGTGGGAGAAATATCAATAACCTCAGACATGCAAATGACACAACCCTTATGGCAGAAAGTGAAGAGGAGCTAAAAAGCCTCTTGATGAAAGTGAAAGAGGAGAGTGAAAACGTTGGCTTAAAGCTCAACATTCAGAAAATGAAGATCATGGCATCTGGTCCCATCACTTCATGGGAAATAGATGGGGAAACAGTGGAAAGTGTCAGACTTTATTTTGGGGGGCTCCTAAATCACTGCAGATGGTGATTGCAGCCATGAAATTAAAAGACGCTTACTCCTTGGAAGAAAAGTTATGACCAACCTAGATAGCATGTTGAAAAGCAGAGACATTAATTTGCCAAAAAAGGTCCGTCTAGTCAAGGCTATGGTTATTCCAGTAGTCATGTATGGATGTGAGAGCTGGACTGTGAAGAAATCTGAGTGCCGAAGAATTGATGCTTTTGAACTGTGGTGTTGGAGAAGACTCTTGAGAGTCCCTTGGACTGCAAGGAGATCCAACCAGTCCATTCTGAAGGAGATCAGGCCTGGGATTTCTTCAGAAGGAATGATGCTAAAGCTGAAACTCCAGTACTTTGGCCACCTCATGCGAAGAGTTGACTCATTGGAAAAGACTCTGATGCTGGGAGGGATTGGGGGCAGGAGGAGAAGGGGAAGACCGAGGATGAGATGGCTGGATGGCATCACTGACTCGATGGACATCTTAGTGAACTCTGGGAGTTGGTGATGGACAGGGAGTCCTGGTGTGCTGTGATTCATGGGGTTTCAAAGAGTCAAACATGACTGAGTGACTGAACTGAACTGAACTGAGTTAGGTTGTTTCTTTGTGATTTGTGATTTCTTTATGGTGGATAAATGATTCATGCTCCACAGTATTCAAAATAAGTGTCTCATCTAGTGGCTTTCTTGTAGACTCAACACAACTTCTTTTTTTCATGTTTATTTTAAAAATCCTTTATACCCCATTGACCTGACTGTGGTTCCATCTTCCCTTTACCAAAAAACACTGTGTTTATAAGCCAAATCTTAGGAAACTAGTGATTAATCATAAAGGGAATATAATTAATCTTAGATCAATCAAGTCAACCTCTTTATTGACAAGTAAAGTACTGAAGGAAAATGTCTCCATTAGCCTTATTCTATAGAGAGGAATGGCAACCCACTCCAGCACTCTTGCCTGGAAAATCCCATGGACGGAGGAGCCTGGTTGGCTGCAGTCCATGAGGTCGCTAAGAGTCAGACACGACTGAGCGACTTTACTTTCACTTTTCACTTTCATGCATTGGAGAAGGAAATGGCAACCCACTCCAGTATTCTTGCCTGGAGAATCCTAGGGACAGGGGAGCCTGGTGGGCTGCCATCTATGGGGTCGCACAGGGTTGGACATGACTGAAGCGACTTAGCAGCAGCCGCAGCAGTCTTTATCTTGGAGAAGGAAGTAGTAACCCACTCCAATATTCTTGCCTGGAGAATCCTGTGGACAGAGGAGCCTGGTGGGCTGCTGTCCATGGGGTCACACAGAGTCAGACACGACTGAAGCGACTTAGCATGCGTGCATGCATTGGAGAAGGAAATGGCAACCCACTCCAGTATTCTTGCCTGGAGAATCCCAGGAACGGAGGAGCCTGGTTTGCTTTCTTCTATGGGGTTGCACAGAATAGGACACGACTGAAGTGACTTAGCAGCTGCAGCATAGAGAGGAAATGAAGAATCTACAATTAATAATGTCCAGTAAAAGTCTGGGAGAAAAATAGATATTGCATTTCCATCTTAGGAAGTTCAAAATCAGCAATATGGAGAATGTCCAGGTAAAGGAAGGTGGAAAGGTTTGGAGATAAAACATTTTAGGAGGTTTTTGCTATTATCTACTGTGGAGATTGAGAAGGAAATGGCAACTCACTGCAGTATGCTTGCCTGAAAAATTCCATGGACAGAGAAGCCTGGTGGGCCCCAGTCCATGGGGTTGCAAAGAGCTGGACATAACTGAGCGACTGAGCACACTGTGGAGATAATGGTTCTTAAACTCCAATGATGAAAAGGATTGAGTAGCAACAAATAATAGATGATGAGTTTTCCAACTTGCATTTCTACCTGAGATATTTAATAGCCCAGGATGTCAGCTTGGTTATAATGTTACATTTTCTTACAGTATTTATATTTCACCATTGATGATAGCTTTAAAATTGTTATATATTCCTATGTAGCTGAGGTAAATATCATATGTATTTCTTACTTTATTCAAATTTTATGTAATAAAATTACATCATTAAAGCTTTGGATAATTGATATTTTTATTATATTTATTATTATACTAATGGCTATTTCTTTTTATTTGCCACTGCAGTTTCCCTGAGATGAACATTTTTGTGACTAATACTTCTAAGTTTCTATTTGTTTTCTTCAAAGAGATTCTATAATTTAATATAATTCTGTATTTCTCCCTCTTAACTCTCATCATAGAAGTAGCTACTTAATTATTTAATAATCATTTGTTTACTTACTGGCTTTTTCCATAAGGGAAAGAGCCATGATTCTTTTAATTATAGAAACATTCTCTGTATGCAGCATACTGTCACAAATAATTATTAAATAAACAAATTAATTAATTATATTGATATTTAACACTATTTTTAGAATGCATATATGGATGTGGATATGCAGTACATTGTACCATGCCTATAGTATATATGTATTTGTGTATACATGTAATACATATATATTTGTACATGTATATAGTAAAAACTTATGTATGGATATGTGTATACATGTATTCATACACCCATATTGGGGGCTGTATGTAGCAAATGCTTGCATGATAATTAATGAAAGTCAATCATGAATTCTGGATCAGTAAACTATATGAAAAGAAGGTTGTTCCAGTGAATTCTAAGGTAAATTCTGTTATATCTTCTCCTATAAAGAAGTAAAGCTTTCCTAATGATTCATTAAATATTTCCTTTCCAATAGCCTTTAACTATGATTAGATGTAGTGTTTTTATTCTATTTCTCACCAGTCAACACTTTTTACAGTATAAATATGTATAAGTGTTAATGTATATGTGTGTGTGTGTGTGTACTCAGTAGCTCAATCATGTCCAACTCTTACAACACCATGGACTGTAGCCTGCCAGGCTCCTCTGTTCATGTGATTATCCAGGCAAGAATACTGCAGTGGCTTGCCATTTTCTCTTCCAGGGAATCTTCCCAAAACAGGGATCAAACCTACATCTCCTGCAGCTCCTCCACTACAGGCAGATTCTTTACCACTGAAACACCAGGAAAGCCCATGTATATATAGGCATATTTAAATATATATATATATATATATATATATATATATATATATATATATTTATGTAACTTGTGGTTATACAAATATTTTACTTCAAGATGATTTCTAAAAGATAAAACTTTTTACCATAAATTTTATATTAAATAATACATACTCATCAATTTTTTAAATGTCAAGGTTTAGGATGGTTCAATACACACTCCATGACTTTTTCTTCTTTTAACATGGCAGTACTTGAATAAATATATCTTTTCCTCTGCATTTTTTCCAACCAAATTAAAGTTGTGGTTGCCTGGAAACCAATTAAGACCAACAGGTGTGATAAACAGAGGTATTTGTCTGTGAGCCTGCTAGTCCCTGAATAGCTCAACTTCCTTTTGCTTTTATTACTGCCCAAATATTTGCAGAGAAGGCAATGGCACCCCACTCCAGTACTCTTGCCTGGAAAATCCCATGGATGGAGGAGCCTGGTGGGCTACAGTCCATGGGGTCGCTAAGAGTCGGACATGACTGAACGACTTCTCTTTCACTTTTCACTTTCATGCATTGGAGAAGGAGATGGCAACCCACTCCAGTGTTCTTGCCTAGAGAATCACAGGGAAGAGGGAGCCTGGTGGGCTGCCGTCTATGGGGTTGCACAGAATCGGACATGGCTGAAGTGACTTAGCAGCAGCAGCAGCAGCAGCAGTAGCAGAGTATTTGCTCTCTCATTCCCTTTCGCACTACTCAACCCCACAATGGATTTAGCTGGAAGTACTCCCAGATTATTTTCCTATTTGTTTATCACATCAAGCTCCAAATCTTGGTGAGATACTATGATAGAAAAGTAACATTAGATGGTACTGAAATTAAATTAATATCTCACCCTTTAATAGGTTTACTATGATTATTTTAAGTCTGGTGCTTCAAACTCAGAGGTAAATTGAGAGAAACCCATCCGTATCTTACTAGACTATAGAACTTCACATGAGCAGTTTTTTTCATTATTGTTTATTGTAATTGCATCACCTAGACAGACTAGCATATCATGGACATTTAATAGGAAATAGTTGATCAGTGAATGCATAGGATAACATGCTTGCTCTCATCAATTTTTGCCTTTATAAAGAATATTTTTTATTGTGAAACATAAGAAACACAGAGAAAACTGTACAAAGCATAAATATTCAACTAAATATCTTTTATAAGGCTAATACCACTGTAGGCAAACACACTAATAACTAGAAAGTTCCTATAGCATAACAGAACTCCTATGTTTTCTGATGTTAATGAGTATATTGATTTTTATGATAATTCAATCTTTGCTTTTATTAATAGTGTTTGCATAATTAATTTTTCTAAATTTTCTTGTTTACCCTTGTCTATTTTAAAACATACAAAAGCAATCAAAGGGTAAACAGTTCTTGCATTGAGCTTTCTTTTCTCAATGTTATTAATATAACTTTAGTTTCAATAGGGTTATTGCATGTAAATGTAATTTCTTCATTTTCTTTTCTGCATAGCATGTTACAGATCCTGGGAAAGATTAAAGGCAGGAGTAGAAGGGGACAGCAGAAGGCAAGATGGTTAGATGGCATCACCGACTCAAGGGACATGAGTTTGAGCAACCAACACTCACATCCTTACACGACTATTGGAAAAATCATACTTTGACTATATGGACCATTGTCTGCAAAGTAATGTCTTTGCTTTTTAATATGATGTCTAGGTTTATCATAACTTTTCTTCCAAGAAGCAAGCATCTTTTCATTTCACGGCTGCAGTCACAATCTGCAGTGATTTTGGAGCCCAATAAAATAAAGTCTGTCACTGTTTCAATTTATTCCCCCTCCCCATCTATTTGTCATGAAGTGATGAGACTAGATGCCATGATCTTCGTTTTTTGAATGTTGAGGTTAAAGTCAGTTTTTCACTTTCCTCTTTTGCCTTCATGACGAGGTTCTTTAGTTCCTCTTTGCTTTCTGCCATTAGGGTGATGTCATCTGCATATTTGAGGTTATTGATGTTTCTCCTGGCAATCTTGATTCCAGCTTGTGCTTCATCCAGCCAGGGATTTCACAAGATGTACTCTGCATAAATTAAATAAGTAGTGTGACAATATAAAGCCTTGACATACTCCTTTTCCAATTTTGAATGGTCTATTGCTCTATTTCCAGTTCTAACTATTGCTTGTTGACCTGCATGCAGGTTTCTCAGGAGGTGGATATGGTGGTCTGATGTTCCCTTCTCCTCAAAAATCTTCCACAGTTTGTTGAGATCTACACAGTCTTAAGGGTTTATCTAGTCAGTGAAGCAGAAATAGATTTTTTTTTTCTGAAATTCCCTTCCTTTCTTCTATGATCCAGTGGATGTTGACAATTTGATCTCTGATTCCTCTGCCATTTCTAAATCCAGCTTGTACATCTGCAAGTTCTCGGTTCATATACTGCTGAAGCCTACATTGAAGTATTGTGGCCTAGTATGTGGTCAGTCCTGGAGAATAGTCTATATACACTTAAGAAGAATGTGTAGTCTGCTGCTTTTGAAAGGAATGCTGTGTAAATATCAATTAATTCTACCTGGTCTAACGTGTCACTTAAGGCCTGAGTTTCTTTATTGATATTTTGTCCGTTCAATCTGTCCATTGATAGAAATGGAGGTTAAATTGCCTCACTATTATTGTGCTGCTGTTAATTTCTCCTCTTTTGATTGTTAGTATTTGCCATATATGTTGGGGTGCTCCTGTGTTGGGTACATATATATTTAAAACTATTATATCTTCTTGGATTGATCCTTGATCATTATGTAATGTCCTTCTTTGTCTCTTGTAGCAGTCTTTATTGTAAAGTCTATTGTGTCTGATATGAATATTGATACTTCAGCTTTCTTTTGATTTCCATTTGCATGGAATACCTTTTTCCACCTCCTCATTTCCAGTTTGTATGCATCTGTAGGTCAGAAGTAGCTCGTTTGTAGATAGTATATTTCGGGATCTTGTTTTTGTATCCTCTCAGTCAGTCTGTGTGGTTTGGTTGAAGCCTTTAATCCATTTACATTTAAGGTAATGATCTATATGTATGTATCTATTGACATTTTTTCAATATCATATCTCCTTTGGTAGAGGGATTTTCTTGAAGTGCACATTTCTTAACTTTAAATTACATAAGGGTCATAGGGATACATGCAACCTGATATTTGCTTTAATGGAATTAGGTCAGGAAAAGTTCTCTCTGGTTTAAATCCTTGAAACACATTGAGATTTTATTTTATACTCTATTATATAGGGTTTTTTTTTTTTGATAGATTTTCTATGTTTTCCTGAAATTAATTATCTTCTATAGCTGTAGGGATAAGTCCTCTGCATTTTTTTAAGTCAAATGTGTTAATTTCATAGTTAAAATCTATCATTTTTACTTTACTATCTCTGATATTCTATAAATTAGTGAGACATTAAAATTCTCCATTATAATTTAGAAGTTTTCTTTAAAATTATTTTTATAGTTCTGTGAAGTTATGCTTTCTATTTCAATTTAGGTGATAAAATGCATACATATTTAAAATTCTTTTAGCTAGAGACATAAAACTTTGTTTTATGATTAAGAAGAGTCCCTCTTCATCTCTGAAATCTCTGCTTTATCCTTTTATATTTATATTTTTAGATGTTAGTATAGCCACAACTGCTTTCTTTTTCTGGTTAGTGCAATAGAATTAGTTAAACTTTATTTTCAAGTTTTCATACACTAATGTTTTAGATGGCTATCTTGTAAGAAACACTGATATATTTTTGAGCTTTGTTTATATTCAAACTACTATTTTTGTGTTTTAATTAGACATTAATTCATTTATATTAAAATTATTCTTAATATTATGATTTTAAATTTACTACCTTAATGTATGCTTCTGCTTTCAATTCTATATACACTTTAATTTCTTGACCTCTTACGGATTGTGCATTTTTAAAATAACTACATTTTGTCATTTATTTGTATCTTCACATAATCTTCTGTTATTTTATATGCTGCTTTGGATGCAAGGCTTTTCAATAGACCTTTCTGTCATATGAAAGTATTTTGTATCTTTGTTGTCCATCTAGATGTCTATTAGCCACTTATGACTATTAAGCCCTTGTAATGTTGGCTAGTGTGACTGAAGCACTGCTTTTAAATTGATTTTAATTAATTCTTATTAATTGTAATTATAAATAGATTTGTTGTTGTTTAGTTGCTAAGTTGTGCCTGACTCTTATGACCCCATGGACTGTAGTTCGCCAGGCTCCTCTGCCCATGGGATTTCCTAGGAAAGAATACTGCAGTGGGTTACCATATTCTTTTTTAGGGAACCTTCCTGACTCAGGGATTGAACCTACATTTCCTGCTTTTCAGGCAGATTCTTTACCACTGAGCCAGCAAGGAAGTTTAAACAGATAATGCCTACAGTATTGGAAGGAATACCATAGAAATTGCAAACTGAATCCTTTACATATAAAGCTTAGCACTATTTAGTTCCTTTTGTTTACTCACTGTTGGTATACAGTACTTCAGAAACTTTAAATTCATGTACTACTTTGTTCCTAAATTATATGAATTTATATACATTTAAGAATTATATATGTATATATTAATTTCACAAAATATTATTTTTATAGTTTCAGTGATATCTATACAAAACTCTGCAAATGTGAATATGCACACATATATAAGTGTATGTATGCATATATCAGTTATGTATATACATACATACATACTTATATACATGCATTCATGTATATATTTCCATTCTCAATGTCTTTCTCCGTTCCTAAACTTCCATACTGTGTTATCCTTTCTATTTAAGTGAAACTTTTATAATTTCCTATAATGAAACTCTTCTTGTGGCAAGGTCCCATTAGTTTTTGTCACCCTTATATTTGAAGGATGCCTTTCCTAAATATAATTCTAGGTTGGCAGTCATTTTCTATCAACACATTTTCAAGTTGAGTTTTAGTTTCTCTGTTATAAAATTAATTTGGCAGTTCAATATTTTTTCTTTGAAGAGACTGTATATATCTTTCTAGCTTTCTTGAGGTTAAAACCTGCTCCTCTCAGATATTCTGAAGTTTTTTTAGCAATGTGTCTGTGCATGTGGTTTCCTTTTTAGTTATCATCTTTGAGGGTTTTATAAATTTCCTTAAATCTGTGTTTAGAATTTCTATAATAAATACTGAAAAAATATTGGATGTTACATCTTCAAATCTTTTTAAATTCATACTCTCTTCTCGTTATAGCACTCCAAATAATTAAAAGTTTAACGTATATACTGTATTCTCTTAACTTTTCTCCCTTACATGCGTTTGTTTCTTTCAGATTTATTTTGTATATTTTCACCTCACCTGTAGTTCAGTTTGCTAGTTCCCTCTTCATGGTTGTCTAATTGATTGCTTTTAATCAACTAGTATATACTTATGTATTTTCCTATTTGTTTTTCTTTAAAATTCACTGTGCAGCTTTTAAACTAATTTAGAGAAACCTTAAAAATCACTTTGATATTATATTTTTACTTTGCAAGCATAGTAATCAGAGTTGTTAAAGATTCTGGTTAGAGTAGTTCCAACTTCTGATTTCCTGTAGTTATTGTCTAATTTTGTATGATTTTTACTCATGTCAGTTTGTCTCCTTGTGTCCCTGGTTATTTTTGGTTAAGTCTGAAAAAAGTAATAATAAATTGTGACCAACGATATTATCTATCCCACTGAGTATTCTTGTTTCTTTCTTATACCCAGGTATACTAAGAATTTACGGTGTACTTCAATTTGGGAAATGTAGATGTTTCCAGGTTGCTCTAGGTTATTCAGTACTAAGCTGTAATTTGTGCAAGTGCTGGTGTATTGTCATTTAATCCTAGTTTCAAGGATGCAGTGCTTTGAATCTGAACCCAAACTATTTGTGTTCTAACAAGACCACATTTGCATCCAGTCCCATCACTTTGTGACAAATAAATGCAGTGGGGGTGGAATGGAAACAGTGATAGAATTTATTTTCTTGGGCTCCAAAATCACTATGGACAGTGACTGCAACCATGAAATTAAAAGTCAATTTCTCCTTAGAAGAAAAAGCTCTGACATACCTATACCTACACAAACAGATGTCTCTACTTTTTAATATGCAGAGGTTTATAGAGTCAAAGTATTGTTTTTCCAGTAGTCACATATGGATGTACAGGAACCATAAAGGAGGCTGAATGAATTGGTGCTTTCAAATTGTCATGCTGAAGAAGACTCTCAAGAGTCCCTTGGACAGCAAGGAGATCAAACTAGTCAATCCTAAAGGAATTCAGTCCTGAATATTCATTGGAAGGACTGATGCTGAAGCTGAAGCTCCAATTCTTTGATCACCTGATGTGAAAAGCAAATTACTGGGAAAAAACTCAGATGCAGAGAAAGATTGAGGGCAGGAGGAGAAAAAGGCAACAGAGGCTGGATGGCATCACCAATTCAATGGAACATTGAATGAGTTGGAACAAATTCTGGGAGATAGTGAAGGACAGGGATAGTGTGCTGCAGTCCATGGGTTGCAACAAGATGGACACGACTGAGTGATTTGACAACAGCATAAAGACCACATTTAAGTGATCTTAAGTAGATGGGGAAACAGTAGAAACGGTGTCAGACTTTATTTTGGGGGGCTCCAAAATCACTGCAGATGGTGACTGCAGCCATGAAATTAAAAGACGCTTACTCCTTGGGAGAAAAGTTATGACCAACCTAGACAGCATATTCAAAAGCAGAGACATTACTTTGCCGACTAGGGTCCGTCTAGTCAAAGCTATGGTTTTTCCTCTGGTCATGTATGGATGTGAGAGTTGGACTGTGAAGAAGCCTGAGCACCGAAGAATTGATGCGTTTGAACTGTGATGTTGGGGAAGACTCTTGAGGGTCCCTTGGACTGCAAGGAGATCCAAACAGTCCATTCTAAAGGAGATCAGCCCTGGGATTTCTTTGGAAGGAATGATGCTAAAGCTGAAGCTCCAGTACTTTGGCCACCTCATGCGAAGACTTGACTCATAGGAAAAGACTCTGATGCTGGGAGGGATTGGGGGCAGGAGGAGAAGGGGATGACCGAGGATGAGATGGCTGGATGGCATCACGGACTCGATGGACGTGAGTCTGAGTGAACTCCAGGAGATGGTGATGGACAGGCAGGCCTAGCGTGCTTTGATTCATGGGGTCGCAAAGAGTCGGACATGACTGAGAGACTGAACTGAACTGAACTGAGACTCCAATTTTCTATTCCCTAATCACATGAGGTCAAAAGTAATCCTCTCAACCCTTCTGCATTACCAAATTATCACAGAGAAACAACAGCTTCAAAAACATGTTTCAGTAATCTGGAAGCTTGTGTTTTGCCCTCTGTTTAATTATGACATAGTAATATTGGAGATTTAACTAAAACAAAACAAAAACTTAGGCACTGTTCTGCTAAACTATGTTCACTCTGTATCTGGAGCACAAATTGCATGAAATTATGCTGGTTGATGAGCAAATTATGCTGAATTATGGGATACCTTTATAATGTCTATAGCTAGGAAAAAGGCATTATCAATGATCACACCCTTCCCAGTCTTTCCTGCAGTAATTATAATCAAAAACCTTTCAAGCATATGACCTACTTGATGATGAAAATATTCAAGTGGATGCTTTTATTTCAGACAGATTTTACTACTTATTGCATCTCCAAGTGGAGATGTAATATCTCTTGAAAAGATAATGAGTCATGGAAGAAGCATTCTAACGTTGCCACTATGGTTTTGACACAAGGGTGTTAATGTAATTTCATTACGATTTTGCCTCTGAAAGGAAAGTAGAATTTTGTTTTAAAAATATCTGCTATATCACAGTGTCCTTTCTTATACAGACAAAGGACTTTTACAATTTATGTCAGATTCCTGTGTGCTGCTAATGTCTTCCATTTTTTTACATCTTAGAAAATTTTATGCTATAGTTATAAAACTCAAAAATTGTTAAAATTAATGGAGCTATTATAGGTACATCCGTCATAAAAATTTTAAAATTAGTCCATTTAGGGAATTATATCTTCAAAGATCGAAGTATATGAGATTTATGGACAATCTTTATTTGAACTTGTATTTATCTCATTCCAGAGCAGTGACTTGAATATTATTTAATTGGGGAAAATAATACTTATAAATAAAAAATTATTTTTCCAAATTTTTTAAAATTTATGAATTAGGAGTTGCAAAAATAAAACCCCCAAAAAATTGATTTCCTTTTTAGGATATCCTATTAGATTTCTTAACTATCACTGCAGTGATGTGGACTGGCTTACTCCACTGAAATTAATAGTGATTAGAAAACCAAAAATTGGAGACACTATTTTGTCATAAGCGGAGATGCTAATCATAATAAAATAATTTATTAATTTTGTTCAATTCTGTAGCAATTGTTTATATATGATAACACCACTAGGTCTGAGTTTTCAGAATAAAAGAAGCCTAAGCTAGTCTGTTCTATCATTTAGCAACTATGAAAAAGGACCTGTATAACAAAAGTTGTGAAGCAGAATTGAAAAAGCACTATTTGGTATATTAAGGAGCACTCACTCAAAGGTTTGTAAAAGAGACAATGCATATTTGCAATTGTTTAAATTTTGTAAGATGGGGTGTTCTCAGAATGTAATCATAGGACCTAGTAGCTGATATGAGGAATTGCCAATGTTGGTGTGGGTAGTAATTATAATACTTAATGTGTAAAACGGGCTTCCCAGGTGGTGCTAGTGGCAAAAAATCTGCCTGCCAATACAGCAGATGAGAGAGATGCAAGTTCCATCTTTGAGTTAGGACAATCTCCTGGAGTAGAAAATGGTAATCTGCTCCAGTATTCTTGCCTGGAAAATTCTATGAACGAGGAACTTGGCGGGCTACAGTCCATGGGGCCAAAGAGAGTAGGACACAACTGAATGACTGAATAGAGCAAAGCACACAATGGTTAAAACTGTTAATGCTGACTATCTCAATCTTCAATGTAGCCCTTAGAGTAGCATTCCCTTTTTCTCATGGAAAGATGAAAAAGAGGAATGTTTTCTTAAATTGCCCAGTGCCCTAAACTTATCAAATAGCACAACCATGATCTGGACCTAACACATGTGACTCCAGAGTCAGCTATTTTAAAACTGCATTTGAATTCATTTCTGGGTCAAAGGAAGTGTATGAAATAGAGATCAAAAGAAAACTACCCCCCAAATCAGGAAAATATCCTGATTGAAATGCCACTTAGCATTATGAGAAAGTGAATTTTATAAAGTGGGGTCAGAATTCACAAGAAACCATCAAGAAAAGACCAATGCTGTTTGAAAAGTGTGCATACAGGCTCTGGAGCTATGAAGCTTTCAATGAGAGAGAGTAGTCAGAGGTATGGGAGGACTTAGAGAAGACAGGAACAGCAGGCATATCTAACAGACTGGTTCTATCTAGTGAGCATGATTTGGGTTCTTAACATCATTTCAGTGGTTAATAAAGAAGCAGGTTGCTAGTAGCAACAACCAATTTCTCTGAGCTTAATTTTACATAAATAAAAGCCAAGCCACATGCAGTGCTACATTTCATCAGAGTTCCAGTGTATCTTTCTGACTCTTTAATTCATTTGTAATTGAGCTATCTCTGGGAGAACAGAGTGTATCTGTCAAGACAGTAGGTTAAGCTGGGTAAAAGGGAAAAAAATTAGTGCTTGAATATAACAAAAACTCTACACACATACACACCCAGCCGAGGGTTTTGCTCATCATAGTTTCTCTAGAATCAAGGAAACCAGAGTCTTCATTTAAATATTTATTTTCAAAATTAGATTGAAACAGGAGGAAATAATCTGGAAAACTGCATAACAGCTTCCATTCCATGGTAAGATACACCACCACTTCTATTCGCCAAAGTCATGTGATTGGTCATGCTTACCTTCAAAGGGAGCAAAGAAATGAAATGTTGTGATGCCTGGAAATACATGGTAATCAACACACATGTCACTTCTGTTGGCCAAAGGAAGTCATATGGTCATGCTTACCCTCAAAATGATATAATGCCTGGAAATATATGATGATGAGCACAAAGGACTGTCATACACAGGGGAAACATGCCACAAAATCCTAGGAGATTTTACAGTCTTTTCTGAGGCAACAAGTTGTCAGGTCAGAAATTAAGGGTAGTATAACACTGCTTTCCTTCAGAAATAACATACTATAACTTATCAAGGATCTTCAATCACTCAGTTCAAATGAATGGTAAAGTATTTTTGCTCTGGAATAATAAGAATTCCTATTAAAGTTTTTTTGTTTGTTTGTTTTTTTACTCTGTTCAGACTGTAAAGACTACTAGTTGTCTGATGCACTAGTTTTTATTGAATTATCTGATAGTGTCCCTTTGATGGAAGAAAGCAGGAGTTGACAAGAAATCAAACTAATAACATATGCCAGAGCCAGTGATCTACAAGTTTAAAATCTGAGCAGCCTTTTCGATAGCTCAGTCAGGCATGTGCAGGAACACTTTAGGGCAGTGAGCTGTTCAGCTAATGATATTGTTGGCACCTATGGAGAGATACCTGATATGAGAAATAAGATGCAATTTTAAATACATTGCAAAGTTTTTTTTTTTACTCAGAGAAGAACATACAAAATAACTATGAAGCAGTGTTCCTTTCGCTTGTCGTTTTTTTTTTTTTCTGCTCAAAAAAAGCCATAAATTTTCTTTTAATTAAATAACCTAAAAATTCAATTCAGATCTCTTTTAATTACTTTATTAAGTAATGATTGAAGTAGGGGCATGAAGCATATTTAGTGCTCCATTTTTCCTTAGCTGAAGCAAGTGTAATATTCAGAAGACATTATTATGCTTCTTTAGGACAATCGTTCAATTGGATAGAAAATTCTCGTAATTCAAGATGCTTTTATTCTTCAAATTTAAAACTCTCTGGTGACTATCAGTAAGGAATTTGAAGACATTCCCATCATGTATATTTTTTCTGCATAGTTTTTGGAGTCATTTATTCTTAGTATAAAATGAAATAAAATTACTTTTATTATGTACATAAGAGATCTGAAATGATGCAGCCCCAAAACATAACCATCCAATTCTACAAAGGAAATATCTTTTATAGATTCTTAAATACATCATTTTTATTTTAAAGAAGGAAAGTATCAGGTTGTTTTTTTAGGTAAATAACCAAAAAAAAGTTTAAAACAAGTTTAAATGATTATTCCTTGAAGATACATTTCTCAGATTCTGACTGAGGAAACTGACTTTGAATTCTAAATCTGTAACTTCCTTTCTAGGTTCTTTTGTGACATTGTTTAATTGCTCAAAGACTCAAATTTAACATAGTATTTTGTTAATACTTCACTCATTGTTCATATTAATTTATACCATGAGCTGAGACTCAAATGAGAGAAACCCTAGACCACCCTATTATAGCTATGGATAATGCACTTGTATTTGAGAACGTAGAAAGTATTCAGTGCCATATAAAGGCAAAAACTGACAGAGTGTTAGGAGAAAACCATAGCAAAAATAAGAAACTAAAAGTTATAGGTGCACCATAGGCTCCATTTATCAGTGAAGTGAAGTGAAGTGAAGTCGCTCAGTCGTGTCCAACTGTTTGCGACCCCATGGACTATAGCCTACAGGCTCCTTTGTCCATGGGATTTTCCAGGCAATAGTACTGGAGTGGATTGCCATTTCCTTCTCCAGGGGATCTTCCCAACCCAGGGATCGAACCCAGGTCTCCCGAATTGTAGACAGACGCTTTACCGTCTGAGCCACCAGGGAAGTCCACCATTTATCAGTAGTTCATAGTAAACATTGATTCCATTAGAGTCAGTCAGTCAGACAAGCATAGTAAAAAAAAAAAAAAAAAGCCTTCCAAAAGTGAAAAAAGAAGCCCTTCTCACTTTTTTTTCCACTTTTTTACTTTTTTTTTAAAACCAGGGTTGTACACACACACACACACACATAAAAACATACACATACTAAGAAACTACCACTTCTTCATTTGATGTCTAGCAGTATACTTATTTCTAGCTCTAGTGGCCTTGTATTAGAAAATCTAAGAAACTTAATTTTTAAAACATTGCAGAAGAAGCTACTTTTGTCATTTTCTAATTTGTTCAGAGTGTCCAGAGTAGAGGAGGACTAAGAGTCCCTGTCTTTGATGTGCAATGAGTAACTTTTAACATCATGGGAAATGTCACAAAATTATAGCCATGCTTAAACTGAGACTAGGGACCAAAAGGCTATCTTCTTTATTTCAAAATAAAAAGGCTATCTTCTTTATTTCAAAATAAAATTCGGGTGGCTGTGAAGGTAAAGATCTTATTTATTTATGTGAAGACCTTAGTTACCTTTAAGGAGTATAGTAAATGTCACTGTATTTTGCCTTGAATATGAGCAAATATAAAATCAATGATCAACATGCATCTCTTTCACAGATAATGCATTGTTCGTGGATAAGTGTTTTCTTGTCCTTCAGTGCACAGGAATAAAGATCCTTCCTTCCACCTTCAAAATGGGTGTAGTCTTGACTTGGTTCAGCCAGTGAAATGTGAATGGAAATGTGACTGTGTTACTTCCTGCATTTAGTGAAAGGGCCACTGGGATTAAGGAAGTGTGTATTGATGTGGTGAACTGCTGTATCTTCCCCTGCAGGAGAGCCTCCCTGGACAGATGGCTGAATCCACAGTCACCTTGAACAACTAGCATGAACAAAGAAATAAACTATTGTTTTTGAGTCACCACAAAAGGTGGCTTGTTTCTATGTACAGTGAAAGTGGCTTGTTTCTATGTACAGGTAAACTGCCTGACATGTATTCCCTTTCTCCAGCAGTTTCCAGAGTTATCCTCCTCTTACCTATACTCTTTCTTCAAGAAACGGTGATTGATGACTCATCCTTGCATTAAGCCTTTCAAACTAAGTGAGTCTAATTGTTCTTTTCCCGTCTATATTCTATTGTTCTAAAAGAGCTTGTTTATAAGAAGATTTTTTTAAAAGGATTATTGTTAAAAACACAGAGTTGGTGTTTAATATGCTTTTACCAGAAAATTTCTTAACTGAAGCCTCAGATTTCCTTAGCTAGAATTCTGTTTGTAATACATAATATGGATCAAACATGCTCGCTTCCTAAATTTTGGTGTATGGTATCTGGTCCCATCAGTTTGTGGCAATAGATGGGGAAAAAACGGAAACAGTGACAGACTTTATTTTCTTGGGCTCCAAAATCACTGCAGATAGTGACTGCAGCCATGAAATTAAAAGATACTTGCTCCTTGGAAGAAAAGCTATGACAAACTTAGATAGCATATTAAAAAGCAGAGACATTACTTTGCCAACAAATATCCGTCTAGTCAAAGCTATGGTTTCTCCAGTAGTCAAAAAGCAGAGACATTATTTTGCCAATAAATATCCGTCTAGTCAAAGCTATGGTTTCTCCAGTAGTCATGTATGAATGTGAGAAAGTGAAAGTGAAGTCGTTCAGTCGTGTCCGACTCTTTGGGACCCCGTGGATTGTGGCCCGCCAGACTCCTCTGTTCATGGGATTCTCCAGGCAAGAATACTGGAGTGGGTTGCCATTTCCTTCTCCACTGGATCTTCCCAACCCAGGGATTGAACCCAGGTCTCCTGCATTGCAGGCAGATGCTTTATCCTCTGAGCCATCAGGGAAGTGGATGTGAGAGTTGGATTATAAAGAAAGCTGAGAGTCAAAGAATTGATTTTTTTGAATTGTAGTATTGGAGAAAACTCTTGAGAATCCCTTGGACTGCTGGGATATACAACTAGCCCATCCTAAAGGGAATCAGTCCTGAATATTCATTGGAAGAATTGATGCTAAAGCTGAAACTTCAATACTTTGTCCACCTGATGCAAAGAACTGACTCATTTGAAAAGACCCTGATACTGGGAAAGATTGAAGGTGTGGGGCCCTAAATGGGAAACCTTAAATGAGGGTGTGGCGTAAGTTGTTTGTCAAAACTTTTGATTGGCTCTCTTGATTTCCATGCACGTGGACAGCGCGTGATCACCATAGACTCCTGTTACAATGAAGCATGACGACTTGACCTTTAACGTGATTGGTGCAACTATGGTATATTAAGATTTGACCTTTAACGTGATTGGTACAACTATGGTATATTACAATTCGACCTTTAACGTGATTGGTGCAACTATGGCATATTACGATTAGACCTTTAACGTGATTGGTGCAACTATGGAAAGTCCCTCGCAAAACCCCCTTTCTTGCCTATATAAACCAAGAGTTTGTGGCAATAAAGCGGAACTGTTTAGACGGAACCCCTGTTGCGTCTGATTGTCTTTCGCTCACCAAGGGCCTGGGTTGGTGGACAGCAGGCTCACCTCTCCTCGGGACCTCTGGGCTTTGCTGAGGGAAGTTCCACTGCCTCTCTCATTCTGCAGAGTGCCCCCCGCAGAAACTGGAGCCCAATGTGGAGCACTAAGCGGAAGGACGGAGGTGGTGTCACTGTGCGGCTCTGAAAGAAGGAGGGACAGCAGCGTGGAGCTCCCCTTTAGAGGAGTATCGCCTGAGGTAATCCGGATTTCAAGGTGGGCCCCCCTCTGTTTTTAGGGAAGAGGCAAAAAACTCTCCTGACTTATTTTCTTACTCCTCTTCTTTTCTGATCTGTCCTTAATTCCTTTTTCGGGAGTTTCAGTGAACAGGCGAACGGTTGTGGAGGCAATTGATAAGTCCTGGCTAAGGCCACTCTCTGGAGGACTTTGAAGGCCCTGCAACAAGTAAGCCTCAGTAACTAGAGCCCGACCGGGTGAAACTCTCCTTTAATCATTCTTAACTGAGGATGTGGCCTAGAATCGTCCCTGTGGGCACGGGTCAGGCACTTAAAGGCCATTGGGGCGCCTGCCACTTGAAGACTTCCATGACAGGATAAGGGGGTCATAGAATGGGCTAGAAACCTTTAGGGTGCCCGCCCCCAACAAGAAAATCCCATGCAATGACGCAGGCACATAAACAGTTTCAAAAGCATACCACAAGCCCAACTTTCTGGCCGCCACCACTCCCGGTAGGATTTTTGGTGGTTGTCCTCAGTGACTTTTCTTTCTATTCTGTCTCGGGAGCATGGGAAATAATATCAGAAAATCTGATGAGCCCGCACTCAGGGCACTGAGATATATGCTCATAAGCAGGGGACTTAAGATTTCTTTTCTTTTTTTTTTTTTTTATTATTATTATTATTTTTTTTAATTTTAAAATCTTTAATTCTAACGCTCAGGCCATTAAGGTCTGGGGACCGTTGTACAGTTAGCCCCCTGGGTTGCTCTGGCCAATCTGCCTTGCTAGGCAGCGAGAGGTTCAACACGGTGAGGAGCCCCCCTTTAGGGTTCTGTCTGACCATTTCGGCCCACAAGCTCTGCTTTTCACGGAGCAAGGAGCATGTCACTGATACAGGTACCCCCAATTCAAAATCAGAAAAACAATGGGAAAAGTTTGATGAGAAACGAGTCATGTCGGACCAAAATATAGCAAAAGAGACTGTAGGGAATAAAGACTCTAGAGCGAATAGTGGGCCATGGGAGCCTTTTGGGGATGACAAAGGGGCGGAAGAGAATAGAGACCCCTCTGATGCCCTGAGACCTGGAGCCCAAGGGAGAGATCTGTGCCCCTCCCTGCCTCCCCCATTTGAGGAAGTTTTGGGAGCACCTTGGGTGGGAAAGACAATGAGCTCACTTTGGAAAGGGAGAACCTATCCTGGGGACCCTTGGAGATCCTTGCTGCCCTTTACCAGCCCGACTCAAGCCTTTCCTGTAAATGTTAACCTGAAGGGGAATAGGCCGGCAGTCTGGTGTCCCTGGGAGGCCAATGATTTAAAACAGCTCAAAAAGGCAGTGGCAGAGGATGGCCCGAACTCCCTGTGGGCAGAAACTATTCTCCAGGACCTGGCTCATTAACCTTGTACGACCCAAGACTGGAAGATGCTATGTAAGGCAGTGCTCCCCAGCAACACCGATATCAAATGGTGTGCCTTTCTCAAGAAAGAGTGTTATGCTCAGGCAGAAGGAAATCAAGCTGCCAACCCTGCTATCCCAGTGACTTTCGGGATGTTGTCAGGGATGGCAGATCAATGGAGTATGGGACCTCAACAGGCCACCACTCCTGCTTCTTTTACAGATCAGGTATGGGCCATATGCCTGGCCACCTGGAAAAAGCTTGCAGAGGGCCCCAGTGAGCCCCCTATATCGGGCATCACTCAAAAAAATAATGAAGACCTCTCCACCTTCATAGATCGGGTGGAAAAGAGTATACAGAGAAAATTCCCTCTGGGGCTCCTGAGAGATCAATTTGTTAGGCTATTAGTCTGGGAAGGGATGAACTCAGACCATAAGTTGGCTTTCACAGGACAGAAAGACTGCTTTATGGAGTGATGGATTATAGCCACCAAAGACGTGGGGACACAGAGCCATCAGACCTGCTCTATTCCGACTGCCCTTCAGACTGAAGCCCTTACTGAGGTGATGACCAAGGCCCTCTCTGCTATGATGGCCTCTGGGTAGACCACATCCAAGGGACCCCCAGCCCTATATGGGTGCCAGAAGGAATCTTAAATTTACACCACAAGAGAGAGGTCAAATTTCAAAATCTGACACAGATTAAAGAGACACTCACATATTGAGCCCAAGAACAAAAAGTTCCTGAGGCGATCTCTTCTTCCCTTTCAGATCATCGATGCGGCGACCCTGGTGGACACTGCTCCTGGTGATCGTCAGATTACCTATCCTCTCCTTGCTGACCTTCGTCATTGCCATGGCTGTGCAACAGTTTTTAGAATCTTTGAAGCCTGGGTTTAACGACACACAAGCCCATCAACCATGAGGGTACAACAGTGTCAGCATCCATCAAGTTCAACAAGCTCAGACCATCGAGGTTATAAACAACATATCCACTGTCTCTGCTCAAGGATTTCAAACCAGCTCGAACACCTGAGATTCGCCATAACGGGACTCCAACAACAGCTTGATCTCCACGCCAGAGTGATCGAGACTTTGAGTGTCTTGGCGCGCATGGACTGCGATGTGAGATACCCCAGCTTTTGTCTGACAGCTTTTCCAGTGTTAAATGAGACTCTTAACAGGTGAAAAAGGGAGCAACGGATCTATGGGACTGGGTACAAAGTCCATTTACCTGGTTTAAAAATGCCTTCTATTTGCTTGTTTTTGTTATTCTGCTTGTTGTAATGTTAAAGGTAAAAAAAAAAAAAAAATCTCACAGCCCACAATAGGCACTTACAGCAAAATAGTTATGCTTGCCCAGGTCATGGAAAAGGAGCCCCACGTTGGGCACCCACAAAACCCCTGGATTAATTTAGCCCTTCAAGAGATTAACAGAGACAGATAAAGAGAGTTCTAGATGCCCATCATCTAGAGAGATTCAGCCTAGCCCCCAAGAGGTGGCTGGATAGCCAATGATGGGTAAGGCCCTCAGAGGAGGGCAACCTAAAACAGGCACAGCCACGAGAGGGGCTGGCGAGGTTGGAGGTTGGCCACCTACAGCTGTATGCCTTGTTCTACAGAACATCAATACAAATGTCTTGAGGGCTTAAATAAAATAAAAAAAGGGGGAGATGTGGGGCCCTAAATGGGAAACCTTAAAAAAGAAGGGCTAGCTTTGTGGTTTAGAGCTAAGATGGCGCCTGGAGGAAGAGATAAGGGCATGGCGTAAGTTGTTTGTCAAAACTTTTGATTGGCTCTCTTGATTTCCGTGCACGTGACAGCACGTGATCACCATAGACTCCTGTTACAATGAAGCATGACGACTTGACCTTTAACGTGATTGGTGCAACTATGGTATATTACAATTCGACCTTTAACGTGATTGGTGCAACTATGGCATATTACAATTTGACCTTTAACGTGATTGGTGCAACTATGGAAAGTCCCTCGCAAAACCCCCTTTCTTGCCTATATAAACCAAGAGTTTCTGGCAATAAAGCGGAATAGCTTAGACAGAACCCCTGTCACGTCTGATTGTCTCTCGCTCGCTGAAGGGGTGGGTTGGTGGACAGCAGGCTCACCTCTCCTCGGGACCCCTCGGCTTTGCTGAGGAAAGTTCCACTGCCTCTCTCTTTCTGCGGATCGTCACCCACAGAAGGCAGGAGGAGAATGGAGCGACAAGGATGAGATGGTTGGATGACATCACCGACTTGATGGGCATGAGTTTAAGCAAGCTCTGGGATTATGGGTAGGGAGGCCTGGCTTGCTGCAGTCCATGGGGTTGCAAAGAGTCGGACATGACTGAGTGACTGAATTGAACTGAGTGAAACCTGATGTGCTTCAGTCCATGGTGTTGCAAAGAGTCAGACACGACTAAGCAACTGAACTGATGCCCCTTAATATAAGTCTTAAGAGGTGTCACCTACATACCAAATGATTTTATGGGTGATTTCTACAATATTCTCTGAGATGGTATTTCTAGTGTCACATCTCTGTCTCCAGCATTTGTAAAATTACTGTCCATTTCTATTGTTTTTCGGTTTACAAAAAGGAAAGCTTCTACAATTGTTCCTCCAGTAATAAATTATTGAACAATTTATTGAATTCCTAGTAAGTGTGAGACCTGGGATTAGGCTTCAATTTAAGAAGGGATTTGGAGATACAGTGCAGATTTTTACAAGGGATAGCTCTCCTCCTCAATAGTTTGCAATCTAGTTGGAAAGCGAAACTATAAACCTTCCCCCTCAAAAGATAGAACAACAGTAATTGATATATGCAAATATGTCCAACTGGTAAGGTAGCTAAAGGAGAAATAGCATGGAATTAGTGTTTCTCTGAAAAGAGACTTAGAACTTTAATGTAGTAGACAAATCACTTACTCTTTCCTGGAATCTCATGTTCTGTATTTGTAAAATGAGGAGATTGAACCACATAATATCCAAGGTTCCCACATATTCTGGGAAACTGTAATTCAAAATTAGAAAATGCACTCAGGTAAAGTCATTTCTGTCTTTAGATTTTATCCACAAGGATGCTGCTTGCCAATCTGTTTCTCCATTTTGAGATGCAGAATATACTAATTTTAAGTCTGAATCTGCATAGATTCAGCATTTGGACTTGCAGATTGAAAGTAAATTTATTTTCACCCAGAGAATGTGGATGTGGAGAAACTTATAGAAAGTAGCCTATTATGCTTAGTGGTAAACTAAATCATGGGAAATAGTTAGCACAGAGACTGCACAGAGGATGAAGTGATTCACAGAATAGAATGTATTATCGGCATGTGAAAAATCAAAAAAAGAAAACTCTTTGATCTTAAAATCAAAGAGCCCAAGATGTCAATCACCAAAAGGCTACCAGTTAGCCTTTTATTTTGCCTTAGTTTAATGCTTTTAAAAATTATAAAATTTAAATTTTTCAATCGAAAAACAACCTCTAATAGAGTGCCTGAAGTTCTCTTAAAAATTCATCATCTGTCAAGTTCAGCCCAGATAATTATATCTTCCCTTACCATGCAAGTATGTTCCTTTTCCCCAATTTCCTAGCACATATTTTAGATACACTAGTATTCAGTTGACAGGATATTTATATTGAATTTTAGCAAAACAGAAAGGGTTATTTTTGCTAAAACAGAAACACAAATTCTTAGTTTTTGGAAATTACTAGACAAGATATTTGTTAGCTGTGGGTTCTGTTAGAGTTGCTTATTTCATCTATGGAAATATTTCATTTTTTAATAGCTTTTTACTGTTTTCTGGGAAATTTATGATGGAGTTTTTAAAACATAATAAAGCAAATAGAAGTGTGATTAAAATTGCTTAATGAATCAATAAATGGTAAGAAGGAGAAAAGAGCAAAATGACAAAAAAGAAAAAAAACCCATAAAAATATTGTGCATAAATAGGGGAAAAGATGGGGAATTTAATTAAAATATAATAATAGCAAACAATTATATAGTATCAGTTATATTCCAGACAGTATTAGAAAGAATTTACAAATACTAGCTCATTTAATTTTTACATGAGTTCCATGAGAGAATTGCTGGTATAAATCTACATTAGCAAGTAATGAGGAGGCACAGAAAGTTTCAATGACTTGCCCAGGGTCATGCATATCTAGTAAAAGACAAATCCAGAATTCAAGCAAAGCAGTCAGCCTCCAGTATTCATATTCTTACTGCTATATTGTGACTGTATTTATAAAGTAGTAATAGACTAAAATCTTAATTTAAAAGACAAAAGCAGCAGAGTATATTCTAAAAATTAACTTTTTATTCTCTCAACTGGAATATACCTAAAATAGAAGGACAGAGAAACACAGGATAAGTTATAAGAAAGAAAATAGAAAAAGATTTATCAGGCAGACACTAGTTGGGGTAGTACACTAATAGTTGTTAATAGCAAATAACATAAACTTATTTGAACAATAAAGATGAAAATAATTATTTCAATATGTTAAAAACTTTAATTAAATCAGATTAATTAAAAAACACTGAACAAATCTTAACTCTTATACACCTGAAAACAGCATCTTAAAATACCTTGAACACAAATGGAAAGAACATAAAGGAGGAAGTAATAAATCTTTTACCTCATTTTGTATTTAGTAAATTCTCAAGGAAAAATACAAAGAGTGACTTAGAAGTTTTAAAAATATTCACTTCACAAGATTGATCTAATGGGAGGATATAAAATTGCACAAATAATTGAAAAATACATGAAACCTATTAAAATCTAGAGTGTGTTAGACTGTAGACCAAGTCTCACAAATTTCAAAGGTTTAGAACTCAACTGATCAGGACTTCAACCACAATGCAAATCAATTAGTAATTACAGGAATTATGATTAGAAATTTAAAAGTAACTAACAACTTATAAATAAAAATCATAATTCATATTAAAAGTATTTAAAACAGAATAAAAAAATGGTATACTTAAGATTTAGAAATAATACTAAGGTGGCAAAAAATGAAATGTATAGCATCAAGTATTTATATTCACAATGATGAAATCTAAAACAAAGCCAGCAATTTTAAATACTAGAACAGAGATATTTTATAATGATTTTAATGAAGCAGAAGAAAGGATAATGTTAATAGACTCTATTAAAATACAACTCAAATAGGAAATGAACACAGTCAAGAATCACAGGTTTAAAAAAATAATAACATTGAATGCAGTTGGCTAGATTAATTTAGAAAAATAACATTAGCAATTGAAAAGAAGAGCCAAACATCAAAACTCTATGCTAATATATTTTAAAGCTTAGATAAAATTAATATTTTTCAGAAGAATAAAGCTTACTACTTCCAACATAAGGAGAAAAAAATGCACTCAGACAAAGAAAATATTTCTGAAAAGCAACTATCAAGACAGGTTGATTGGTAGTTAGGTGTAATTAAATATTCACAGGTAATTCCAATTTTAGACAAATTCTTCTAGAGAATACAAATGAAAATAAATACTAACTACATATGATGCCAGTAAAAATGTTGACCGGAGAAGGCAATGGCACCCCACTCCAGTACTCTTGCCTGGAAAATCCCATGGACGGAGGAGCCTAGTAGGCTGCAGTCCATGGGGTCGCTAAGAGTCGGACATGACTGAGCGACTTCCCTTTCACTTTTCACTTTCATGCATTGGAGAAGGAAATGGCAACCCACTCCAGTGTTCTTGCCTGGAGAATCCTAGGGACGGGGGAGCCTGGTAGGCTGCCGTCTATGGGGTCGCACAGAGTCGAACACGACTGAAGCGACTTAGCAGCAGCAAAAATGTTGACAGGCGTCCCTGATTGCTCAGAAGGTAAAGAATCTGCCTGCAAAGTAGGCAGTCCAGGCTTGATCCCTGGGTTGGGAAGATCCCCTAAAAAGGACACTAAAATTATACCTGCTGCTAAGTCACTTCAGTCGTGTCCGACTCTGTGCAACCCCGGAGACGGCAGCCCACCAGGCTCTGCAGTCCCTGGTATTCTCCAGGCAAGAACACTGGAGTGGGTTGCCATTTCTTTCTCCAATGCATGAAAGTGAAAAGTGAAAGAGAAGTCGCTCAGTCGTGTCCGACTCTTCGAGACCCCCTGGACTGCAGCCTACCAGGCTCCTCTGTCCATGGGACTTTCCAGGCAAGAGTACTGGAGTGGGGTGCCATTGCCTTCTCCAAAATTATACCTAGTATGATGAAAAATAATTTTATGTACATAGAAGTAAAATTATCAAATTGTATGTAGTAATATATGAGATAATATATCATGATTTGTATTTCTGTAAAGAATATATCATAAACATAAAATAAAAATAATTGGGCTTTTCTGGTGGCTCCGACGGTAAAGCGTTTGCCTGCAATGCGGGACACCCGGGTTCGATTCCTGGGTTGGGAAGATCCCCTGATGAAGCAAATGGTAATCCACTCCAGCACTCTTGCCTGGAAAATCCCATGGATGGAGGAGCCTGATAGGCTACAGTCCATAGGGTCACAAAGAGTCGGACACAACTGAGCAATAATTAACTACTTTAAAAAATAATTAATTACTTTAAATATTTTATTAAAATATTTTTAATACTAAACTTGCATTTCCTAAGGAGGCAGGAATGAAAATGACCGCTCTAGATCAGTCATGCAAGGAATTCTAGAGCAATGCATTTTTATTTCTCATAATAGGTGGGAAATGCACTAATGTCATTTTCATAGTTATATATCAAACTGGTCATGGGCATTTACTACTCAATTTTGTAAAGCTAATTGGGAGCAAGACTTGAAGACTCATAGACTGACGATGAGGAAATCAGATTTCCAGGCTATGCCTTACTAGCTGTGAATATCTACTTCAGTCATTGGAAGTTTACCTAGAATGTTAACTATTTTATTTTGGAGTCACCAAAAGAAATTATGATATTAGATGGCTACCTAATGTGAAGAGCTGACTCATTTGAAAAGACCCTGATGCTGGGAAACATTAAGGGCAGGAGGAGAAGGTGATGACAGAGGATGAGATGGTTGGATGGCATCACTCTCAATGGACATGAGTTTGGGTAAACTCCAGGAGTTGGTGATGGACAGGGAGGCCTGGTGTGCTGCAGTTCATGGGGTCGCAAAGAGTGGGACACTACTGAGCAACTGAGCTGAACTGAAGAGGATCAAGAAAGAAAAAGGTGTTCATTTCAGGGTATCTAAAATATTTTGGCTCCTTTTGTGAAAAAGAAAATTTAAGATCTTTTTCTACATTGTTGCTTTTTAATTGCTATTTTTAACATGGGCAGTGAGGTGATGGTGGTTTAGTCACTAAATTGTGTCTGACTCTAGTAATACTATGGTTGTCTGGGAAATCCCATGGACAAAGGAGCCTAGTGGGCTACAATTCAAGGGCAGCAAGGAGGTAGCATTCTAAAAATACCCATTCACCCCCCTCACTAGCCATTTTTCAAAGCATTTCCTTAACTCCCATTGTTAAATGATAAGGTCCACACAGTTAATTGAATAAAGTCTTGATAAAGCTCTAATCCATCTTTCAGATCTCTCCCTTTAATCTCCTCTTTGAAACCTGCTCCCTTCAGACTGACTTCCTGCTCAGTTGTGTCCAACTGTTTCTGACCCCATGGATTGCAGGAGGCCAGACTTCCCTATCCTTCACTATCTCCTGGAGTTTGCTAAAACTCCTGTCTGTTGAATGGGTGATGACATCCAACCATCTCATCCACGGTCGTCCCTTTCTCCTGCTTCTGCTCAATCATTGAGTCTTATGCAACTCTTTGCAACCCCATGGGCTTCAGCCTCACCAGGCTCCTCTGTCAATGGGATTTCACAGGCAAGAATCCTGGAGTGGGTTGCCATTTTCTACTCCAAGAGATCGTCCCAACCCAGCGATGGAGCCCACATCTCTTATGTCTCCTTCATTTAGCACTAGCGATACCTGGGAAGCTTGACTTAGTGTTTCTCAAATGTCTATTTGATTTTCCTACCTCCTGGTATTTTAGTGATATATATGGAATGCAGAAGCCATTTTGCTAATCTCCATGTACTGAAATACACAAATTCCTGAGGATAAAACTGAAATAACTCTTTGGATTGCAAGGATCTTCTACATTGAACTTTTCTGGAATATATTTCTCTTTTCTAAACTGCTAGATAGTGGTTTGGCATGTGCACAAGGCAATCAAGTGGAATTCCTGAAGTGAGGGAAGAAATCTTCTATTTTAGTTAGAATCTAACAAAACCAGAAACAGTTAATGTATGGATTAATTACAGTGGCATAAGTATACAATGTATGAACTAATTCACATTTATGAATATATGAATATGATTTATTCTTTTAATTATGGGGAGGGTGATTAATGTATAAGACTCAAGACTTACCCTCATCACAATTTGTTAAGGTAAGTTTTGTCTTTTTAAAAAGTAGTAATGTTAGAACTTGCTTCATAGGTTAGTATGAAGAGAAAATTAATAATATAATGTAAACTTTTCATATATGAAATAGAATTAAAATTGTGTATGGCCCATAGTTATGTGTGTTCTAGCTATTTTTAACTATTCCATTTAAAATAAAAAAAGAAATTAAAGGCTTATTTTAATAGAAAACTGTCCACTTCTACTTAATTATTAATTCTTATAGCCAAGCATTTACTCCCTAAGCAAAAAATATATATGTCAAATAAATAATGGGAAGACAAAGTAAAATAAACAAATAAATAAAGCATTTGGTTGACTTTCCAAAGCACACACTCATTTCTTATCCTTCTTATTATTTATATTCTTTATTACTCACAGGATCACAAAAGTTTATGTGTGTTATATTCACAGCTGTATCTTCCACACCTATGACAGTTTCTAGCACATTTAAAAAAAACTCAATAAATATTTGTTTAATCTATGTTAAAAATAATAGCGACAAAATAGTATCTTTCATATACATTTAATAGTTCATCTCTGATACCGAGTCAATATATGTCTCAGAATAAAACCCTTTATATTCTGGAATTTGTGGGGCCTTATATCGTGTTTTGCTTCTCCTTTTTCATCTTAAAAATACAATGTCATATATCATTTTTCTTTTCTATCCTGGCTTCCTATTGTATCATATTTATATGCAAACAACCAAACAAGTATTAACAAACATGTGAGTAAAATTTGCTGTAAGAAAGAAAGATCAACATAAAATACTTCAAAAGAAACAGAAAAAATTGAGAGAACTGAAAATTAATTTTTAGAGTTTGGATTTTTGTTTGCAAAGAAATTAGAAAAAAACATAGAATCTTCTTAAGACAAAAATGCAATACTAAGAAAAAAGAGGATAAAAAAATATGAGTTCTTGGAAATGTAAGTAGTTTTCAATATGATCACAAGTATAGGCATAAGAATCCTAAGTAGTAAATTTGGGAATATTTCCCCAGAGTAAAACAAATATCCAGGAAACAAAAATATAGAGCGATAGATAATAAAAGAAACATTAATTTACAATGTCCAAAATTGTATTTATGGGAGTTTCAGAAAGAGGGAACAAAGGGAACAATGAGGAAAAATTTGTCAAAGAAACAATATGAAATGATTTTGCAAACTAAAATTTATGTATACATCTAAAAATTGAAAAATCTTACTAATTTATAAGTAAGGCAAATAGTAAAATGTCCATATTCCAAACTTAGATATGTGTTGAAAATTTTCTCCCTATGGAGGAAAAGAGAAGGTCTTAAAAAAGAAAAACAAAATGAAGACAGCAGTCAGATATTTGACTGACTACTTTGATTGCCATAAAAAATAGGGGAATTCCATTATAATTTTGAGAAGAAATATTTTAATTCTGAAATTGGTTACCCAAGTGAAATGATCAGTGTGAAAGCAACAATATGATATTTAGCCAAAAAGTAAATGTCAGAAAATTTACCTAACAGACAAAATTGCTTAGAGAGTCATAGAAGAAGAATATAAATCAAGAGAAAAGATAATAAGTGATACAGTAAAGAATAATTCAGACACAGGATAAGTGAGAACACAAGATGCCATCTGCACAGCTGGACTTGACAGCAGTACATCCAGACACTGAGAGGAACTTCAAAGATGATGTCTTGGGAAACAAACCAAAAAAATTTTTAAATAAGCTAGAGGGGGTGTTTAAGAATTTTGAAGAATTTTGGGTTATGATTAAGAAACAATGGGAAAAGAAAAAGAGTCAACAATTGTGCTAGGAAAAAATACAAAATAACTACTCAAAAAAAAAATGACAGATAAATTTAGTGTTCTACATGACTGTAGTGAACAGTGTTCATAGATTTATAAAATATAAATACTAATTATTGATTTTTTCAGTTAAATTCAAATTATAGATGAAGCATAACATAATCAACTGTGGTTACAGACAGTATATAGATATAATTGACCTTGAAATATGAAAATAACTATAGAGTTTTATAGAAGTTAGGAGGCTTAAAGCCAGACAGGATGAGAGGTCTCAGAAAAGGCGACACCACAACTATCTCTTTCCTTAAAACCTGGGAGTTGAAAGAATACCAAGTATGGATGAACGAACCAGATGCAAGACTATAAGTGCATTACTGAAAGTTGCATAATATTGTTAACTGTGTTAGTCTACTGAAACAGAAATCCAGAATATTTTTGGCAACACACTATTGACACTTCTTCTCTCTTACATCCACTAAATCCCGAGGATAATGATCCAGGATTAGTTCGTGTGACTGAGCAAACACACACACACACACAGTTAGTGTGGATCAGAATGTCGTTAATGTTCAGAATCCTTGTTTCTCCCTGTTCTGCCCTTTTTACGACTATCCTCAGGACTACTTTCAGACCAGTCACAGGTTGACCGCTGACTCTCTAGCAATCAACTGAGCCTGGAGTAGGAGGGAGGCATAACAGTAAACGGGTATCTGTTGCCCGCTTCACTTAAGAGACTGTCCTGAGCTCTTTATGACAATTTCAGCTCACATTTCTTTATCCCTCATCAAGGTAAAAATTCATTTTTTTTTTTGGTCTGGTCACATTACTACTACAGTTTATTTATTTATTTTTAGGGAAGAAATAAAAATTGATGTTGGCTATGAAACTAGTCATATCTGCAACACAACGATAATCAATATAATAAGTAAAGCTAAGATTTTAACAATATTGGGAAAGGTAAAAACCAAAAACCTCTCAGTCATCATTGTAGGAGGTCAATAGTTGTAAGAAGATAGATAAATTTACACTAATACAAGTCCATTGTTTAAGAATGATGGTTTATTTTACTTCAGTCATTATAAAAGTAATTATTTGGGAAATAATTGTCTCTGGGAAACAGCCTTGGAGATACAGGGACAAAACTTGTCCCTTTAAATTATAGATTTGCTGTATTATTTGACTTTTAAACATTGACACATTTTACTTGTAATTTAGATATAAGATAATTATTTCATTAATTATTCCTCTGTACCTCTAAAATACTCTTCCTTACACACTGTAGGATTTTGTGGCGAATATTTCTGAGAGAATAAATGAGTTTAGGGAAAACTGCAAATTATCAAATCCTTTGAAATATAAATCATTTTCAAGAACAAAGTCTGGCTTTTCATTTATTTCAATTTCTTTCTTATGGCCAGAGAAGAGTTGTACTTAAATTTGATGCTAGGTATGTTTTATCATTGTTGAAAGTACAAAAATGACTTTAGGAGCAGAACAATACATATAGTAACAATACTGATACTCCTATTAATTTTATAAATAGAATCTTAGTGGATGCTCTTGGGTTTTCTAAGGATGCATATGTAGTCATCAACAAATTATACTTTTTTTCAAAATCATAATTTTCCATTAGTAGTACTTCAAAAATAATGCTAGATAATATTAATGACGATGCATATTTTTACCAGACTTTAATGATAATGCATCTTATCCCACTCCAATGAAAATAAATTTTTATCCCTAATAAGTGTTTTTTTATAGAAAGATTCACAACCACCATATATTATCCCCTTCACCATGCCCCAAACCATCACTAAAGAGTCACTATGTTATTTTTCATTAGAAATGAGTAGAAAAAATTTAGATAGTTTTTTGGTCAGCTATTGAATGGTACATTTTTTTTAAAAAAAACCTGAGAATAGTTTCTATTCCTTTCTATTTTACTAATTATAATGGTGATAATCGCATGAATCTGCAGATGAAAGCTTCTTTTAAAATATAGAGATGGGAGGAAATGAGGAAATAAGTAAAAAGGCCATTAATCTTGTAAATATCTCCTAGAATGGCAAGCTTCAGGTAGAGGATGTGTTCATTTCTTTCTTCCTGCCATTTAAGGGTGGACAGGGTCCTGAACAAAGGCACTTGTGTTTAACAGTCAAGCAGAGAGGCAGGATTTTCTGAATCTGGCCATTATGTATGATTATAATAACAAAAGCAAGTCAAAGAAACAGTTTCAACATGGAGTCAGAATCAGCCCCTCCAGGCAATTATTCCCCACTGTCAATGTCCATTCCACAGTCTTTTGGTAAAAAGGGAGACAACCTTTCTAACTGCTTCATCAGATGTATCTTTCTGGGAGTATCCACCATCAGTGCCATTGCAAAGGTTGAGATTTGTATTCCTTTGTTACCCTGGAAATTTCTACTTTACACCTGTATACTTAAAAGGTATTTATAATCTGAAAATTAAGAGTTCTGTCTTATTCAGCAGGACTTTTTTTTTTTTTTTTTTCTAGGACTTCGAATCTAGGAGGCAGCATCTCAAGTTAAGGAATTAGTACTTTTCTATGTATGGGAAGATGCAAGAGTCAAGGTTTGTTTAAATCATTTCCTTGATATGTCCTCAGTTATCTGGGGCCTATAATCCTATGTTTTCATATACCAAGTTTTGTCAAAGCTTACCATAGGAAGTGGCTTATATTAGAGGCCTATAATCTCTGATTAAAATTAAATTTAAATTTCTCAGGTCCTTCCTTCATGGTCAGGAATTTGACCAATATCTGGGAGACGTTTTGTGATCCAATTGTGTCCCAAGGTGCTGGGAGGCTCGTTACCGGTCAGGTGTAAATTCTTGATATGCCACTTCAAGAGCTAAATTTTGGACTTGGCCCCATCAATAAAGATTCTCTAGATCCTCTGATTGTGATCCAGGAGACATTTCCTCTTGTTGCCTTTTTCTATACTTCAGTTCAGTTCAGTTCATTTGCTCAGTCGTGTCCAACTCTTTGCGACCACATGAATCGCAGCATGCCAGCCTCCCTGTCTATCACCAACTCGCGGAGTTCACTCAGATTCATGTCCATCGAGTCATTGATGCCATCCAGCCATCTCATCCTCTGTCTGTCCCCTTCTCCTCCTGCCCCCAATCCCTCCCAGGATCAAAGTGTTTTCCAATGAATCAACTCTTTCCATGCGGTGGCCAAAGTACTGGAGTTTCAGCTTTAGCATCATTCCTTCTAAAGAAATCCCAGGGCTGATCTCCTTCAGAATGGACTGGTTGGATCTCCTTGCAGTCCAAGGGACTCTCAAGAGTCTTCTCCAATACCACAGTTCAAAAGTATCAATTCTTCGGCGTTCAGCCTTCTTCACAGTCCAACTCTCACATCCATACATGACTACCGGAAAAACCGTAGCCTTGACTAGACGGACCTTAGTCGGCAAAGTAATGTCTCTGCTTTTTAATATGATGTCTAGGTTGTTAATAACTTTCCTTCCAAGGAGTAAGTGTCTTTTATATTCATGGCTGCAATCACCAACACAGTGATTTTGGAGCCCCCCAAAATAAAGTCTGACACTGTTTCCACTGTTTCCCCATCTATTTCCCATGAAGTGACGGGGCCAGATGCCATGATCTTCATTTTCTGAATGTTGAGCTCTAAGCCAACTTTTTCACTCTCCTCTTTCACTTTCATCAAGAGGCTTTTTAGTTCCTCTTCACTTTCTGCCATAAGGCGGGTGTCATCTGCATATCTGAGGTGATTGATATTTCTCCCAGCAATCTAGATTCCAGCTTGTGCTTCTTCCAGTCCAGCGTTTCTCATGATGTACTCTGCATAAAAGTTAAAAAAGCAGGGTGACAGGATACAGCCTTGATGTACTCCTTTTCCTATTTGGAACCAGTCTGTTGTTCCATGTCTAGTTCTAACTGTTGCTTCCTGACCTGCATGCAGGTTTCTCAAGAGGCAGGTCAGGTGGTCTGGTATTCCCATCTCTTTCAGAATTTTCCAGTTTATTGTGATCCACACAGTCAAAGGCTTTGGCATAGTCAATAAAGCAGAAATAGATATTTTTCTGGAACTCTCTTGCTTTTTTGATGATCCAGCGAATGTTGGCATTTTGATCTCTGGTTCCTCTGCCTTTTCTAAAACCAGCTTGAACATCAGGAAGTTCACGGTTCATGTACTGCTGAAGTCTGGCTTGGAGAATTTTGACCATTACTTTACTAGCATGTGAGATGAGCGCAATTGTGTCATAGTTTGAGCATTCTTTGGTGTTGCCTTTCTTTGAGATTGGAATGAAAACTGACCTTTTCCAGTCCTGTGGCCCCTGCCGAGTTTTCCAAATTTCCTGGCATGTTGAGTGCAACACTTCACATTATTACAATTATTTTATGTTATAACTGTGATCTAATTCCTTAAGCTCTTCAGCCATAGAAGTTTTGTTAGAGACTTGGTTACACTTGTGAAGTCAAGTGAGCCTTGGAAAGCACCACTACAAACAAAGCTAGTGGAGGTGATGGAATTCCAGTTTAACTGTTTAAAATCCTGAAAGATGATGCTGTGAAAGTGCTGCACTCAATATGCCAACAAATTTGGAAAACTCAGCAGTGGCCACAGGACTGGAAAAGGTCAGTTTTCATTCCAATCCCAAAGAAAGGCAATGCCAAAGAATGCTGAAACTATCACACAATTGCACTCATCTCACATGCTAGTAAAGTAATGCTCAAAATTCTCCACGCCAGGCTTCAGCAGTCCATGAACCATGAACTTCCAAATGTTCAAGCTGGTTTTAGAAAAGGCAGAGGAACCAGAGATCAAAATGCCAACATTCGCTGGATCATCAAAAAAGCAAGAGAGTTCCAGAAAAATATCTATTTCTGCTTTATTGACTATGCCAAAGCCTTTGACGGTGTGGATCACAATAAACTATGGAAAATTCTGAGAGAGATGGGAATACCAGACCAACCTACCTGCCTCTTGAGAAACCTGCATGCAGGTCAGGAAGCAGCAGTTAGAACTGGACATGTAACAACAGACTGGTTCCAAATAGGAAAAAGCGTATGTCAAGGCTATATGTCATCCTGCTTATTTAACTTTTATGCAGAAGTACATCATGAGAAACGCTGGACTGGAAGAAGCACAAGCTGGAATCAAGATTGCTGGGAGAAATATCAATAACCTCAGATATGCAGATGACCCCACCCTTATGGCAGAAAGTGAAGAGGAACTAAAAAGCCTCTTGATGAAAGTGAAAGAGGAAAGTGAAAAAGCTGGCTTAAAGCTCAACATTCAGAAAATGAAGATCATGGCATCTGGCCCCGTCACTTCATGGGAAATAGATGGGGAAACAGTGGAAATAGTGTCAGACTTTATTTTGGGGGGCTCCAAAATCACTGTGTTGGTGATTGCAGCCATGAAATTAAAAGACGCTTACTCCTTGGAAGAAAAGTTATGACCAACCTAGATAGCATATTAAAAAGCAGAGACATTACTTTGCCAACAAAATTCCATCTAGTCAAGGCTATGGTTTTTCCAGTGGTCATGTATGGATGTGAGTGTTGGACTGTGAAGGAAGGTGAGCGCTGAAGAATTGATGCTTTTGAACTGTGGTGTTGGAGAAGACTCTTGAGAGTCCCTTGGACTGCAAGGAGATCAGCCCTTGGATTTCTTTGGAAGGGATGATGCTAAAGCTGAAACTCCAGGACTTTGGCCACCTAATGGAAAGAGTTGTCTCATTGTAAAAGACTCTGATGCTGGGAGGGATTGGGGGCAGGAGGAGAAGGTGACGACAGAGGATGAGATGGCTGGATGGTATCACTGACTCGATGGACATGAATCTGAGTGAACTCTGGGAGTTGGTTATGGACAGGGAGGCCTGGTGTGCTGCGATTCATGGGGTCGCAAATAGTTGGACACTACTGAGCGACTGGACTGAACTGAACTGGTTACACATAGGATACTGTAAGAAACAACAATCTCTTAGAGGATATTAAGTAATGAAGACAGTAACATTGACAGTGACATAGTGCAGGAGAGAGACACAAAGCTTAATTTCAAAACAAAGAAGAAATTAAAGCATTGATTATTATAATTAGTTGTAATCCAGTTGCAATAATCTAGTGACCAAAGAGCCATGACTGATTTAATGAGCTATCCATAGTTTTTGGTACAGCCTATGCACAACTTATCCCTGAGTCAGTCTTAGAGACAAGCTTATGCTACTGGCAGGATAACATAAAGAGAAAAATATAAATGCTTTAGTTCTACTTACAAAAAGTATAATTTACCAAGTTACTATAAGTCATAATTAGTTTAAGGAGAAGGTATTTCTTATACCTGGAAGACACAGTTTTAAACTAATAAACCTTTTATTTAGAACCCATAAAAATTATAGCCATATTTACCAGTTTACTCAGTCCTATATAACTAATCCTTTATGTCAACAGCTTTATGAAGTCGTTAGGTTTCCAATTACATTTTTTCAGCATGTTACCCATTTTAGCTTTATGATCAAAAGTAAGAAACTTGCATTTATCTAAAAATCCTTTTTATAAATCTTCTTGAAGAGGAGGCATTTTTTTAAAGGCATTAGAGTGAAACCATAACTGAGCATAATAACAAAAGACTAAAGAATGCATATTTAAATCTGATTACAATGCAAATGACAAGCAATTCAATCACTACCATGACATATAACTTTCAGATAATAACTAGAATTAAAACTGGTAATATATTACCAGGACATATCAGAATTCCATCTAATCTTCAGAATATCTATATCCTTTTTTATACAATATAATCTGAATATTTATTATTCATTTGATAACAATTTCTATGTAATTTAACAGACCAAGTGAACCTAATTAGTTTAATATCTCCCTTTGGGGTGCTTTAAGGGCCCTTTGAAGCATCACAAACTTTAGCTAGACATAAAGGGAAATTTATTATAATTTCATTTGGGACGTTTTGCCAAAAGAACATAAAAAATAGCTTTTAAAATATAACAAGATTATAGGTCACTGTGAAGCATTAGTTATTATCTTAGGCAAAGTAACAAATGATTTCAAAGGAAAGTATGGAACATATCACTTAAAAGGTAAAGAAAGTTAAAATCTGTTATTAAAGACTTTAAAATATTCAGAAAATTTGCTTTTTCTTTTTAACAATGGGGCACTAATTGTTTATTTAACTTTTTATTTTGTATTGGGATATAGCAGTGTGGGAGACCTGGGTTTGATTTCTGGAGGAAGATCCCCCTGAAGAAGGGAATGGAAACCCACTCCAGTATTCCTGCCTAGAGAATTTCATGGACAGCAGAGCCTGGCAAGCTACAGTCCATGGGGTCACGAAGAGTTGGACATGACTGAGTGACTGATACTATTTTTTATAGCTGATTAACAATGTTATGATAGTTTCAGGTGAACAGTCAAGACTCAGCCATGCTTATACATGTATCCATTTTCCCCAAACCTTCATCCCATCAGGTTGCCACATAGCACTGAGCAGAGTCCCATGTGTTACACAGTAGGTCTTTATTGGTTATCCTTTTAAATATGGCCGTGTGTCCATGTTCATCCCCAAATTCCTAAGTATCCCTTCCCCTTGGGAACTATAATTTCATTCTCTTAGTCTGTCTGTTTCTGCTTTGTAAGTAAGTACATTTGTATAATTTCTCTTTTTAGATTCCACATATAAGGGACCTCATACAATATTTCTCCTTCTCTGTCTGACTTAACTTAGTATGATACTCTCAAGGTCCATCCATGTTGCTGCAAATGGCATTATTTCATTCTTTTTAATGGCTGAGTCATATTCCGTTTTATATATGCACCATGTCAGTGGACATTTGGGTTTCTTTCATGTCTTGACTATTGTAAATAGTGCTGCAATGAATATTGGGGATCATGTATCCTTTCAGATCATCTTTTTCTCTGGATGTATGCACAGGAGTGGGATTGCAGAGTCATATGGTTACTTTTTAAAGGAACTTCAATACTGTTCTTTATAGTGGCTGTACTAACATATCCTTACCAACAGTGTGGGGGGTTTCCCTTCTCTCCATATCCTCTCAGCATTTATTGCTTGTGGATTTTTTTAATGATAGCCATTCTGCCTGCTGTCAGGTGATATCTCATTGCTGTTTTGATTTGCATGTCTCTAATAAATAATGATGATGAACATCTTTTCATGTCCCTCTTGGCCATCTGTTTGTCTCCTTTGGAGAAATATTTATTTAAGTCTGCTGCCCATTTTTTGAGTAGGTTGTTTGTTTTGATGCTGTTAAACATAATGATCTATTTGTAAGTTTTGGAGACTAATCCCTTACTAGTCACATCATTTGCAAATATTTTCTCCCAATCTGTAGATTGCCTTTTTTGAGAAAATTTGTCTCTTTTAATGGAGGGAAAAGCCAAATTTGAATTTTGCACCAGCTTACTTTCAAGGATCATTTACTCTATTAAATTTATTTTAATCTTAGTCAATCCTGACCTATTATGTATAAACCGCCTTTTTTGGGGGGACCTATTTTCCATAAACTTTTCATCACTTATTTTAGCACAATTTTAACTTTAACTTTCTAGATGTAGAACATCTGGAGGGAAAAGTTCACCCAAAACACTTATCTCATATTCATTTTCTTTCCTTAAAATTTATTTATATCAAGTACTTTCCTTGCTGACAGACAAAAAAAAAATATTATTATTAAGTATTAACATAATATTAAATATTACCCAGATCATGGGAACCTGAATCTCATTTAGCTTAATTTCTATTGTATTTAGAATTGTTTGGTTTATAAGCTCTTACTTTCATTTAAGCCAATTAAATAGAGCTCTTTTACAAATCAACCTCAGCACTGTTATCTAAAATCAAAGACTCATACAAACTTACAAACAAACAGTGACACTTCGTTTGTTTTCATTTCAAGACTTCAACCTGAGTCTGATAGGTAATGTAAAATCCCACAGCTTCCAAAAGAGGTTGGATTAGAATTGGGTTTCTCACAGATGGAACAAGTCATACTCACTGGGCTACATGGCTAAATATTTGCAGAAAAGACGTTAAGGATTTATTTATACCCTGAACAAGCCAACATCTAAATTACTTTACCCTATTTAAAATCTGAATTTTTAAAGGATGATAGAGATGATGGTTTCAGAGAAGACTAGATAGGATATTTGCATCTCAAAAATACAGGTAAATTTTCCGTGAAGAAGTGAAGTGAAGTCGCTCAGTTGTGTCCAACTCTTTGCAACCCAATGGACTGTAGCCCACCAGGCTCCTCCATCCATGAGATTCTCCAGGCAAGAATACTGGAGTGGGTTGCCATTTCCTTCTCCAGGGAATCTTCCCAACCCAGAGATCAAACCCGGGTCTCCTGCATTGTAGACAGACTCTTTACCATCTGAGCTACAAGGGAAGCCCATAGGAGGACTTTATTTCCCCTTTGTTTAATACTGCAGCTTCTCAGGTGGCATAGTTGATTTAAAAAAATCCACCTGCCAACTCAGGAAGATGTAAGAGATGTAGGTTCGATCAATGGGTCAGGAAGTTCCCCTGGAGTAGAAAATAGCAACCAACATCACTATTCTTGCCTGGAAAATGCCAGGGACAGAGGAGCTTATCTATGGACTGGACTATAGTCCATGGGATTGCAAAGAGTTGAACACGACTAAGCAAGGACAAAGGCAATTTACTTTAATAGTTACAAATTGCTTAAGATAAACAGAGGTTTGCAGAGTAGTAAAAGGATTGGTGGGCTTCAGATTATTTTGGAAATACACTTCTGCTCCTATAAAGACTACACTGGTTAACAAAGGACAGCTTTGTTTTGTTTTTTGAAAGCGTTGGGTGGCTACCTCAATGATATTGAAGAACTGAGATGCCCAGTTACCTACATTGGAAAGCTTTATGTTTCCTCATTTAGCTTATGGAAGAAAGCTTTATGCAAAATTCCTATTAGGCTCTCAATATCAGCTATAATTAATTTGTTATTGTTGTTGTTGAGTTGCTAAGTCGTGTTTGACTCTTTGCCACCCCATGGACTGCAGCTCACTAGGCTTTCCTGTCCTTCACTATCTCCTGAAATTTGCTCAAACTTATGGTGATAGAGTAGGTGATGCTATTTAAACCTCCCATCCTGTGCCACCCTCTTCTCCTTTTGCATTCAATCTTTCCCAGTATCAGGGTGTTTTCCAATGACTCAGCTCTTCACATTAGGTGGTCAAAGTACTAAAGCTTCAGCTTTAGTATCAGCCCTTCCAATAAATATTCAGGGTTGATTTCCTTTAGGATTAACTAGCTTGATCTCCCTGCAGTCCAAGGGACTCTGCAGAGTTTTCTCTAGCATCACAATTCAAAAGCATCTGTTCTTCAGTGCTCAGCCTTCTTTATGGTCCAACTCCCTTATCATGACTACTGGAAAAACCGTTGTTCTGACTATGCAGAATTTTGTTGGCAAAATGACGTCTCTGCTTTTTAATATGCTGTCTAGGTTTGTCATAGTTTTCCTTCCAAGGAGCATGCATCTTTTAATTTCATCCACAGTCTCAATCCACAATGATTTCAGAGACCAAGAAAATAAAATCTCTCACGGTTTCCACTTTTTCTCCTATTTGCCATGAAGTTCTTGGACCAGATGTCATGATCTTAGTTTTTTGAATATTAAGTTTTAGGCCAGTTTTTTATTTTTATTTTTTTCAATCTCCTCTTTCACCCTCAACAAGAGGTTCTTTATTTCCTGCTCACTTTTTGCCATTAGAGTGATATCATCTGCATATCTGAGGTTGTTGATATTTCTCCAGGAAATCTTGATTCCGGCTTGTGCTTCATCCAGCCTGGCATTTCACATGATGTGCTCTACATATAAGTTAAATAAGCAGGGTGACAATATACAACCTTGATGTATTCCTTTCACAATTTTGAACCAGTCCATTGTTTCACATCTAGTTCTAATTGTTGCTTCTTTACCTGAATACAGGTTCTAAAGGAGGAAGATAGGGTGGTCTGGAATTCCCACCTCTTTAAGTATTTTTGACATTTTGTTGTGGTCCACACAATTAAAGGATTTAGCATAGTCAACAAAACAGATGTTTTCCTGGAATTCCCTTGCTTTTTCTATAATTCAACAAATGTTGGCAATTTTATCTCTGGTTCCTCTGCCTTTTCTAAATCCAGCTTATATATCTAGAAGTTCTCTATTCATGTACAGTTGAAGTTTAGCTTGAAGGATTTTGAGCATTACCTTGCCAACACGTGAAATGGTTAATTTAGTAAGACCCATGGCCTCCCATTTTGGTAATCTATTTAGACACATTGTTGAGGCAACTCATCATTTAAAAATTTCCAAGAGCCCCCCAGGTGGAGATAGAACTTTAGAGGAAGTGGTTCACATTTAGCTCAAGCAGTTAATACCAGATGTTTGAGCATTACTGAAGTAACTAGCCAGCCATAAAGTCACATTCAAAGTCAAATGGCAAAAGTGCCCCAAATATGACTTCCTGGTCCCTTTAGACCTGTGACCTTTTTTCTAAAGCATCTTATAAATTGAGTTTTCCTTCACAGGAGGAGCTCCTCAAGTTAAAGCTGAAGCTCTCCAAATCAGAAAGAGCTCCCCAAAAAGGCCCTGGTGGGACCCTGATGTCAAACTGTTCTGGGGAAAAGGTTACTTGAGCATTTAATTTGCAAAGGAGAGTGGTTTCTATTAGAAAGTCAATAAACTTGTTCCCTACTGCCACAGTTACCATGGGCTCTTGTGGGTAAATTAGAATTGGACATCTCAAGTCCAAGGGAGTCCATGGGCCTCTTCATTTATTATCAGGGTGTTCCTTTTCCTTGCAAAATACTTTTAACTGCAAGATCATATAACAATTGCAAGACACACAGGGGCCTTTGCTCTCCTAATCTTAACATATTTAATATACACCCAAAAGAGCTTTTCTTGTGTTAGATGAAGTACTTCCCATTTCTATAAGTGTGATAATACCAAAACACAAAGATGTAGGCAAATTCCAAAAAAAAGGGCACAGACAAATTCCAGAATTGATTCACAGAAGAACCAGTTCCCAATTCAGGTAAATAAAATTACCCTAAAAAACGAATGAACTAATTCCAACTAGGATAGGCTTACACCCACAGGAACTAGCTCTCCCAACGAACAAGTTTTGACTCAGGTAGAGTCCAACAACAATTCTCCTCTCCAACAAGCTACCCCAAACAAATTGGCTTGTTCTGTAAAGTAAAAGCCCAAATTGGAGGGAGGGGGTTAATTTCCCTGTGTACACAATGGAGCAACTTACCCTACGAAATTGAGTCCGTGGATTCACAGAAGTTTGTTGGTTCCTTGCTTCAACTGCCAAGTGCTGGGGAAGACTTTGCCACTTTAGGAAATTTTGATAGAAAGATTCTCAGGACAAATGGTCTGGCAGCTGCTGAGGCCTTGGCTCAATATTCCCTGACTGCGGCTGGTTAGCCACAAGCAGCAAGGTTCCAGGCTGGCTAAGTTCAATTTGTTACTCAGTCCGAGCTCACTCAACTCCATGCAAGTCAGGCCAATAAATCTCTGAAAGATGAAGTATGGACGCAAGGAGTATGACTATTAGGAAAGCTGACTGACCAAGAAGATGGCAAACTAATGTCTCAAAATAATCATCTTTTTGGGGTCTGAATGCCAATTCTTTTAAAGAACAGAGATGGGGTGGTGGGGTGAGGAAACAAAGTAAGGGGGCATTAATCTTGTAAATATCTCCTAGAATGGCAAGCCTCAGACTGGGAATGTGTTCATTTCTTCCTTCCTGCCATCCACAGGTGGACAGGGTCCTAAACAAAGGCACTTTGGTTTAATAGTCAGGCAGACAGACAAGGTTTTCTGAGGCAGGCCAATATATATGATTATAATAACAAAAGCAATGAAAAACAACTCAAAGAAACAGTTCCAAGATAGGGTAAAATTGACTCTTCCTTGCAAGAACCTCATACCTGATACCCAAATTAAGGTATTGATTGATAAGGACCTTTCAAAGGTGAACCCAACTACTTTTAAAATGTTGCATTGTTCTGGAATCATGGATGATCTAAATCTAATAATGCTGCCCTTCACTCAACAAATAAGGATTCATGGTCCTTGGTGTGTCAAGCAGTCAGTGAACTGTGAACTCAACAACCTAGCCCTGCGTCAGTTAAATTCAGTTCATTTCAGTCACTCAGTCGTGTCTGACTCTTTGTGACCCCATGAATCGTAGCACGCCAGGCCTCCCTGTCTATCACCAACTCCCAGAGTTCACTCAGATTCACGTCCATCAAGTCAGTGATGCCATCCAGCCATCTCATCCTCTGTCATCCCCTTCTCCTCCTGCCCCCAACCCCTCCCAGCATCAGAGTCTTTTCCAATGAGTCAACTCTTCCCATGAGGTGGCCAAAGTACTAGAGTTTCAGCTTTAGCATCATTCCTTCCAAAGAAATCTCAGGGCTGATCTCCACATGGAAGTAAAAGATGCCTTTAATTCCTGTATTATATTTTATTATATGTGCTAGGTAATTTTTTTAACTGTGAAAATTTATTATATAGTACAGGTAATGCTTGATTTTATTTATTTTTTACCCATGTCCATGGCCTTCAGTGAAGGCTAAATTCAAGGAGTGACTTCCTGAAGTCTTTACACATCTTATTTCTTTAAAAATTTTATTTCTATTTAACTGGAGAATAATTGCTTTACAATATTGTGTTCATTTCTTCCATATGTAAAAATGAATCAGCCATAGGTATGCATATGTCCCCTTCCTTTTGAACCTCCCTCCCACCTCCTACCCCTCTAGGTTGTCACAGAGCACTAGATTTAAGTTCCCTATATCATATAGCAAATTTCCAGTGGCTATCTAATTTATCTTATTTCTGAGTCTTATCTTGAATTGACTCCCAGAGGGTATGCCTTGTATATTGTTGTTGTTCAGTCACTAAGTCATATCCAACTCTTTGTCACCCCAGAGACTACAGCATGCCAGGCTCCTCTGTCCTCCACTGGCTCCTGGAGTTTGCTCAAATTCATGTTCAGTGAGTCAGTGATAGCATCAGGGGATGCTATCTCATCCTCTGCCTTTTATACCTACTGATTATGTGGTCACTCCTGTTTCCCTGGTTTGCAGGTCCTTCTGGCACTTTGTTCATTTTTTTCCCCCTGAGTCTTTTGGTTTCTACTTTGCCCAGTTGTGTTCTTCTTGTCCAGGTTCCTCAGATAATATCCATGAATGAAATTTGTGTTATTACTGACTGGTTTGGGTACTGTTGAGGCAAGAGATCAGACAGCTGTCATGAATTTCCTTTAATGTGACATTCTTGAGCTTACAGAGCTCTGGGCACAGAAGTCTGTGGTTTTGCTTTGTATTTTGCTCCATGCACGAATCTCCAGTATAAACTATGACATGTATAATTACTCAATAAAAATTCCAGACACTATGTGACTTAGAGAGTTTGTGTCTTTGTTGAGGCTTTTGAAAGATAAATTCAGAACAAGAAAAATGTGTGACTCACTACTTATTCCATGTTTTATTTTTGCTCTGAATTATGTTAGGCATTGTAATTATTCCATTTGATAATATCCACATCATATGCTTATCTATTTAATATACTGTATTTTATATCTCACCCTAAATCGTATCAGATATGTTTATATTTGGCATTCTTAAAATTTCACAGTGGTTTTTCAACTGAAGATGTATTGGTTTAACAGTGAAGGGCTGTGGAAAAATGTCATATTTGGATTTCTTGCATTTTTATGAATAAAAAAGGCACCCATTATTTCAAGATAATTCATGATTGTCTTGTGCTTTAATGGAGTGAAGGTAACTGTGAACTTGAATTGTTTTAAAGACAGACTATACTTTGAGCTATCTGTGATTACCCAGGCTCAGAACACATCACAGTGTGGCTACATTTGAATGCCTAGTGCCAGAACACTACACTGCAGATCAAAGTCATTGGGTCTAAATTTTTAAATCAACTTGCTAAGTATGCAGCCTAATGAACTCTGTTGTTTCATTCCTATAAATATTTTACTGCTCCTTCACTGTGACCATATTCTGTTCTTTCTTGATTTATTAATTTCTATCTATCCTAATTTCTTTCACCAAAGACCTTAATTGACTGCCATGCCACTTTGGGAAAAACATGTACTCACCTCTCCAAAAATTCTGCTTTCTAATGCTGATTTTATCATGCTGATATTGTGGTTAGGACAATATATATTTGAATTGCATGTATATATATATATATTTAAATTAGCGTGCATATGTGATTTATATGTACGAACACTGTCATTATAACATCTTGCTAAGTTTGTTTTACTTGTGCAGATGTATTTTTAACTTATTTATATAATATGAGTGTTTTGAATTTCCTCATGTTTGTTATTTTTTCCTGTATCATCTTATTGCACAGTAAATTAATGCTAAAAGGGAGAAGAAAAAGAAAAGAGCTTGTCTGGAAGAAGGTAAACAATAAACTTTATTTAAGCAATTTTTTTTGCCCCTGCCACTATATAAGAAAGATTTGTGCTTCTATTTAAAGGACCTGCTCCATATTGCTTTCTCCCATAACCATTTTCGTCTTTTTTCATCATTTCCTTAAAGTATGCTTCCCCTTGCTTCCTGCTATCCTTTTGGAACTTTGATTACAAAGATGATATTTCTGTTTACTCTCATAGTTAATTAGGCAACAAAAAATAAGGTTGAAGAAATATATATTTAACTACATTTTAAATTATAAGAAGAAATTCACTTGTTAAATCAACTTAAAAGTAATCTATTAGTTACTCCATTCCTAACACTAGGCTGAGTACTCTATGAAATACCAAAAATACACCAGAGAAAACCTCCTGCTTTAAAATAGTTTGCATATTTATGAAGGCATGGCATACAGTGAAGTGTAAAGAATAACATAAAACTGTTTAACAAATCACCAAATGCTTATAATTTCTTCCATGGGAAAATCAGATTCAATGAATAATATTTAACCTAAGTTATGATCACATATAAGAGACATAACAATTTTAGATATGTTAAATATGAAAAGTGTGCATGTTAGAATTAATGAAATATGATGGATTAGTATTTGTGTTGTAATATTTCTCAATATGTCTTTTTCAGTATATTAATGCATCAATATAGTGCATGGTCTTAAAGTTCAACTTGCATATTAATGGCTCTAAAGCACTACACAGTGATATCTTTTTTCCCGTCTGCTTCTCATATATGATCTATGCAATCACAATCATTCAGCCTTCAATTACATCCCAATGTCATCACATTTCCCAGCTTCTAACACTGTTGCACTGACCAAATGACCCCCATCATCCCTAGGATACAGCAATGGTACTCAAATTGTTCTGAGTTTTCAGACATGCTAACCTAAAATCTATCTACAAAGAAACAGCAAAAGTGACTGTCTCAAAACCTGAAGTCATGTTGCTTCCCTCCCTCAAACCTGAAAGCTTTCTCATTGTTTGTAATAAACCCCAAAGTGTTTACCACAATCCAGTCTACAGGAGCAATACAATATATAGTGTCAATAACGATAGTCATATTAATTTTATAAACAGCATAAACTATCTCCTTCTCTGACTTTCTCTGATGCCTCTCTTCACCTCACTTTTTATTACACAGCTACATTGAGACGCACATTGTTCCCTGAATATCCTGACTTCCTATGGCTCTGACATCTTTACAGTCTTACAACTGCCATTCTTTTTGTCTTGAAACATCTGTCAATAAAGCAGTGAGGTGGTTAAGAATATGGATAGCGAAGTCTGATGTCCTGGCTAAAGCCCTAGCTTTGACACTTACTTGCTAGGTGCATGACCATGGGAAAACAGTCAGCTCACCCTTGACAATCTCAGTATATCTGAAAAATGAGGATACTCTTTGCACCTATTTCTGAAAGTTGTGATTAAGATTAAATGGTTTATTTGTGTAAGATGCTTATAAAGTACAAAAATTAGCCATATAAAATTAGTCATGTTTATCTTGTTAATTGGTAGATCTCTTCTTAAGTATAACTTCTGTAAATTACTATCTGTACTTGACTATGCTCAGTTCCTCAGTTCAGTTCAGTTCAGTCACTCAGTCGTGTCCAGCTCAGTCCCTCAGTCATATTCAACTCTTTGCAACCCCATGGACTGTAACCCACCAGTCTCCTTTGTCCATGGGATTTTCTTGGCAAGAATACTGGAGTGGATTGGAATTTCCCTCTCCATATTATCTGTATATCTTCTATAAAATAGAGACCTCTACTTCTTCCATTTCCTTAACTTGTTTGGCTTTTTTTCCCTTATAACATTACAAGTAAAATTGCTTTCTTACTTACTATCTATCTTACCCTTCATAGTATACACTCCATGAGCACAAAGACTTTATCATCCTTGCTTACTACTTTACCCCTAGTTAAGGAAACGCTGGCATATAGTAAGTATATACTGAGCATTTGTGAAAAGAAAGAGAGAAGTTGCAAGTTCTGAAATACAGCTTTAAAAATTTGATGATTTTAGTTTTCTAACCAATATGCCACCATGCACTGACTTTGTAAGGTGCACAAAGGTAAGATTTTCCCATAATCCAGGTAAGATTTTTCTTGGTCTGATCAAATCTCATTTTCCATGGGAAAATCAAATTCAATGAATAGAGCAGGTGAGCCAGTGAAGAATCCATTTGTTTACACAATGTAGTATGAAACATCCTGAAAGTTCCACCTCAACCATGTTACCTCCAGGCTTAAAACACTGTTGGCTTGAGGCACCATCTCTCAAAATCTCTACAACACCAGAATCTTAAGGTAGTCACTGCTTGTGGTCAGAGCACAAAGATGCTTAAGAAGCAGAAACTTAGAAGCAGGGCCTCCAAGTACTATAAACATAATACTTTAAATGATTCAGGGATATATAAAATATTATACAAGTGTAGATTCCAAAGAAAAACTTGGATTCATCTGGACCTTTCAAATATACATAGAAAAATCAAACTATTAGTGATGCACCTCAAATAGTGGAATGCTTTAGCACCTTTCCTTGTGCCTGATAATGTCAAACCTGTACCTACCTGCTTTGATAGCAATTTATGGTTTTACTCCAACTTCTTCACAGAATTTTCAAGTATTAATTCATCAGAAAAGAAAAACAAAAATGATAAACACTTAGTATGGAATTCTGCATTACACATTCTGTTCATGTTCCCTGACATCACTTGCTATGCTGGACATGTTTCCCTGGACTCTCAACTGTGTATCACAACATACAGAACATTTGGATATTTGAAATTGAATCTCTAGTTTGTCAAATGTAATTTAGAGCTTGTTTGTGGGGGTCTCATTTCAGAAGTCTAATTAGAGGTGGTTCTGGAAAATAAAATGAGCCATAGGGAAAGACAAGACTGACTGGTAGCTAAGCACCATTGCTATTACCCATGGACCTTTCTGGTGTTTGAGATGCTATCCTCACATGTATTTTTATTTTTATTGTTAATGTGCTCTTAATTAAAATGATTTTCTCATCTTGTAATTACTTGTTTGGGTAGTATGCTATTTTCTCAAGAAATGGGAAGTAGTGATGTAACCTCACAACTGGAAAGTCCTGTTTCTTTATGACTGGGTGGCCCAGTTATTAAGCTAGAAAAGCTAACGTTATCAAGTAACCACACAAGCTTGCTGAGTTGGTACTGTCATAGACTGACTCTCTTGCCCTACTCAATTAGAATGAATATATTTGGTTGTAACAGAATGAGATGAGAGTGTGTGGATGCACCTGTGCACATTACAATTCCATAACTTGGTGTGCAATTTAAAGCAGTTGTCAATGGATATAAGATGAGCTTGGAGACTAAACCATAAGTTCTCTTCATTAAGGGTTCATAGTTTTAAATAAGTGTGTCAGAGAGTAAAAGTGAGCATCCCAATTCTCCAGAGCATATGAGGTCTCAGAAGATTGATATTCTCCTTTTTCACTTAAGAATTACTCAGCCTTCAGTGGGAGGAGTTGGGGGGGGGGGCGGCGGGAATCAATAGTTCTCTTGAGTTTCTAAGAACCTCTTCTTCCGTATTCACCTTGTAAGTTGAGCCCTTAACCAGTTGAGCTATTCCTTAAAAATCAGAGCCAATAAGACCAATACCTGAATTGGTTATTCTAATGATTCCTTCTCTCCCACCTGAATATGAGATAATCAGCTTCATTCTATCCTAAAGTCTTATTTGTATTCCTCATCCTGGTCAACTGTCTTCAAAGCTTGTCACAAAAAAAAGATTAAATGCGAGGAGAAGGCATTGTCACTTTCAATCATAGAATGGGTGAAAGGAAAATGAGAGGTGGCCTTAAGCTAATAAATTATGCCATCTAAACATTTTTTAAAAAGTCATCAGCCCAACAAAAATACAAGTGGGAAATTAAGTTGAGACAAATGTCACTGAGTTAGCTTGCATCTAACTGTGAAATAAATGGACAAACACTGAGTAGATGGAGGAAATTTACCTGAATCATTGTAAATCAACTATACTTCTTTTAAAAAAAGCAAAACTAAAAATAGAGCTACCATGTGCTGTGCTTAGTTGCTCAGTCATGTCTGACTTTTATGACCTATGGATTGTAGCTTGCCAGGAGCCTCTGTCCATGGGATTCTCCAGGCAAGAATACTAGAGTGTTGTCATGCTCTCCTCCAGGAGATCTTCCCAATCCAGAGATCAACCCATGTCTCCCACATTATAGGGGAATTCTTTACCATCTGTACCACCAGGGAAGACCAGAGCTATCATATGACCCTACAATCCCACTTCTGGGCATATACTATCCAGAGAAAAACATTATTTGAAAGGGTACATGCACCTATCTGTTTATTGAAATACTGTATACAATAGCCGAGACATGCAAGCAATCTAAATGTCCATTAACAAAGGAGTGGATAAAGAAAGTGTGGTATATATATATATATATATATATATATATATATATATATATAAAGGAATATTACTCAGCCATTATAAATAATGAAATAAATGCTATTTGCAGCAACATGGATGGACCTAGAGAGTGTCATACTGAGTGAAGAAGAAGGAGACAGAGAAGGAGGAATATTGTATGATATCCCTTATATGTGGAATCTAAAAAGAAATGATACAAATGAGCTTACTTACACAGTGGAAAGAGACTCACAGACTTAGTGAATGAACTTATGGTTGCCAGGAGGAAGGGACAGTTAAGGAGTTTGTGATGGATGGGTATACACTGCTATATTTAAAATGAATAACCAACAAGGACCCAATATATGGAACTCTGGTCACTGTTACATGGCAGCCTGGATGGGAGGAGGGGAGTTTCAGGGAGAATGAATACATGGATCTATATGGCTGAGTCCCTTTGTTGTTTACCTGAAACTATACCCTACTACAAAATAAAAAGTTTTAAAAAACAAATAAAGCTATGTTAACTCAGCATCTAAGTTATATTTAGATTGCGGTCAAGGTTCTTGAACAGCCTACAATAAAGATTTTTATAAAGATAGAAAAATAAATAGATTATTATATTAAGGGAAGTAAATCAGACAGAAAGACAAATATTATATGCTTTGATTATATGCAAAGCCATATTGTAAAATAGGATACAAATGAAAATAGAAATAGAGGAGAGAGGACAAATTAGAAATTTGGGATTAATACACTATTATATATAAAATAGGTAATCAGCAAGGGCCTACTGAATAACCTAGGGAACTATACTCAATTTCTTGTAATAACCTATAATGGAAGAGAATGTAAAAAAAAAAAAGAACATATATATATAGATATATATATAGATATATATCTATATATATATCTATAACTGAATCATTTTATGTACATCTGAAACTACTACGACATTGTAAAACAATTATAAATGAGTGAGTGATTCTTGCTCAGTCGTGTCTGACTCTTTGCCGCTCCATGGACTGTATCTCTGTCCATGGGATTCTCCAGGCAAGAATACTGGAGTGGTTTACCATTTACTTCTCCAACTATATTTCAACTATAGTAATAACTATAAAACAACTGTACTTATAAATATAAAACAAGTATATTTCAATAATTAATAAATAAAAACATTAATCTGAGGGGAGAGGAGTACAAATGCAAGATAATTAAAATACATTTGAAATTAAGAAATCAGAAACGAGTTAAAAACAAAAGAAAGAAGGAAAAAGATTCTGCTAATTGCCTTAGATACTTATAGCTGAATTGATTTTGATTGGCACTCCTAAAACATCATTGCTCAACTGAGACAGATGTGAGCATGACCTCTATTTACTGTAAGCCAATCTTTATGAGACAGTTGTGTCTACCCTGCTGTTAAGGTAAGAAAAGGCTGAAATATTAATAAGCACTGAATAGGAGACAGAAGTTTCTTCTGAATTGAAAAATAGCTAAAGAAATAGTAGTCCATTAGGTGATGGTAAATTTTAAATCATTAACTCAGTATATTTTGTCAGTTACAGATATAGATTTGATCTTACTGTTTCAATCAATGAGAAGAGGGCAGTATTACCTGACCACATGGTGATTAAATGAATCCTGGGGTTATTCCTTTATAAGCAGATTTTACGAATAAAGAAATTAATTGAGGAAAAAATACCAATTAATATTTTATATAGGATCTATGCTTTTGTCAACTTCAAGTTGCTGTTATCACTTTTTTCTCCTGAATCTCTCACCATTTCTTAGTTATCAGTTGCTTTCTGTTTTTTCATTAAAGATGATGAAAGTATCTTTACCCACCCCTATATCTATCTCTACCTTGACGGAAAAATAAAACTGAGAAATAGAACTGTTGGTTTATGAGGACGAAAACGTACTTTCTAATTTCATTCTATGCTCACCTATACTATCCAGCCACCAGTCTAGCTAACCTTGATAGAATAAACTGAGAGATGAACAACAACAAGAAATATAATTTTGAACATACTATGTAAGATAAGGTGATAGTAAGTTAACAAAGTATCAAAGGAGGGAAAAGGAGAGAAGCTTTGAGAGAAACTGGTTCTTCTCAAATTAAATGAGGTTAGTCTAGAAATTATCTCTGGGTCTGATGTTGTGCTTGGTGGCAAGAAAGTTAATGCTTATATTCTGAGTAAACACCTTGTCTGAAGTGATAAATAACTATCTTAAAGTATCTGCTTGCATTATCTTTGTGCTGCATTTCAGTAGGGTTTCCATGGTACCCAGTTTTTCTTGAATTTCATTCTTATTTTCAGTTTCCCTTTCTCAATTGTTCATGGAAACAAATTTCCTCATGTTTCTTTTCTATCTGCCCTCTCTCTCATTTCCTTATGCATATAAAAAACTGACCTTCCATATGATAGTCTTCAGTAACTTCTTTTAATAAAAGTAGACTAAAGAGCTGTAAGTAAACTCAACAATACAAGTGAGTTACAACACAGTTTATTTCTTTCTTACAGACAAACCCAAGGCCAGTCTTGATTCTAATCACCACCTGGGGGTGTGTTTTCCTTCATTTTATAATTCTGCTATCCTCAAAAGTATTGTAGCTCCTGAGTAAGAAAATAGAGGATGGATGAGGCCATATTCATACCTTTTAAGCTGATGATGAATCAGAAGTTACAAATATTAAGTCTGCTTGCATCCCATTGACTAACATTTAGTCAAATATCCCAATCTAAGTCTAGTGGAAGTCAAGGAAATAGTGTATTTTCCTGGGAAGTCAGATTTTCTACTGCAATTCAATTGCTATAAAATAAGGATGGAACAGCTATTATTGGCCAACATGCAGAATTTACCACATTTATTTATGTAAATAATTCTTTTTATATTAATGATTTCCTAAAACTCACTATGCATATGTAGTAGATATCAATGGCTGCATTAAAAAAGTAACCTCAAACTTAGTGGATTAAGACAACACAACTTATTAACATTTCCTGAGCAGCAGAAATCCAGGACCTGGATGGTTCTGGTTCAAGGCTTCTCTTGAGGTTACAGTAAAATCATTGGCTAGATGTGTAATATCTCTAAAGCTTTTACTTAGGAAGCATATACTTTTAAGACGCACTGTCACGTAGCAGTTGGATGGAGTCCTCCACTCCTCACTGGCTATTGGATAAAATTCTCATATCCTCTATATACTGCCTCTTCACAGAGCTCACAGAACTGTGTATGGGTCCTCATAATATGGCCATTCCATTCCTCAGACTAAAAGAAAGAGAGGCAGGAGGAATAGGGAAGGAGAGGAAAGCAGAGAGAAAGGAGATAAAAGGAGAAGAGGAAGGAGATTGGAGGAGGAGAGGAGGAAGAGACAGAGCCCAAGATGAAAGCTCTATGCCTTAAACACCTACTCACAAAAAAGACACACTGTCACTTCTACCACAGTCTATTGGTTGCACAAACAACCTTGTATAGTTGGATACAAGATAACCGAGAATTAAAGATTATGGAAAGTAAGAGGTGGCATTATTGGGGGCTACATTAGAAGCTTATGACTACATCTCTCAATGCTATGATAGTTATCTTTGCAATCTAGAATAAGAGATTCATGAAATATAATTTAATATAATATTCAAGCTATATTAATATTACTGGAAGCCAGAAAATTGACATCCAGATAATTTTTTTAAATGGAGAAGAAACCAGAACACTGGATATGCTTATGACATAGTTAAGGGAACAATCACAGTCCTGTGAAATCCTTATTCTTCAACAATGCCTTCTATTTCTTGATTCCACTCCACCATGAAATGCTAAATGTCATCTTCCTAGTCTTTTTTGGGGTCAGTGACTGAGATGTGATTAATGAATTTGTCCTAAGTTCATAATGTATTCTTTCTCTAGGAAAAAAGAAAAATGAAGGGGCTGTTTTTGAAGAGTTCTTTAAAGACTTAAACCCAATCTCATACAAATGATAGATCATTATTTTATTGTATTTTTTCCCTATTACTTATTATATTTTGTAGTGGAAGGATCCTTTTATACTCCTCATTACAAACCAGTTTGCCTAGGTTGATACTGCCTTTGTCATGTTAGAGGATCGTGAGGGTTAGTTGCAACATAGTAATAGTAGTAGTAGTAGTAGTGCTGGTTGCTCAGTTGTGTCCGACTCTTTGGACCCCATGGACTATAGCATGCCAGGCTCCTCTCTACATGGAATTCTCCAGACAAGAATACTGGAGTGGGTTGCCATTCCCTTCTCCAGGGAATCTTCCCTACCCAGGGATTGAACTCAGGTCTCCAGCATCTCTCTCTTTTTTTTTTTTTTTTTTCTCTGACCCACCTGATAAGTGCATTTACAAGGAATTACAGTCAGGTCAGATTCTTTACCACTGTGCCACATGGGAAACCCCAACATAGATTATCATTTATTTAACTAGAACAACAGGAGGCAGTATTGTTTCTATGACAGAAAACAGAACTGGAAATCAGCTGTTTTGGGATTCTACTCCTAACTGTACCAGAAATTGACCCTGATACTAGTTATAATGTTTTATTTATGTATTTACTTGTAAATTGTAAACTTTATTAAACTTTATAAACATTTAAATTTTGGTGAATTAGTTTTGTCATATCTAACTAAGGACTTCAGTATAACTTCCTCTTAAGATGACATTTCTACCTAAATTCCCTTCAATAGGATATGGTTTTGGGGCACTGAGCTTCCATTTCATCAATGTCAAAATAAGCCAAAAGATAGATTTGCATTATATTGATGAACACGTTACAAAATGTCAGCAGACTAAGTCACATAGAAATTATTTCTATGTTCAAGATTATGCAAAATCTATACTCATATAAAGTGTTAGTCACTCAGTCACATCCAACACTTTGCAACCACATGGGCTATAGCCTGCCAGGCTCCTCTGTCCATAGAACTCTCCAGGCAAGAATATTGGAGTGGGTTGCCATTTCCTTCTCCAGGGGATCTTCCTGACTCAGGGATTTAGCCCAGGTCTCCTTTGTTGCAGACAGATTCTTTACCATCTGAGTCACCCTACACCCCAGCAAATTTAAAGTAAGGATGAATCTTTTTTTTTTTTTTTTCTCTGACCCACCTGATAAGTACATTTACAAGGAATTCATAAAATTCATTCTTAATAGTGTACAAATTTTGAGTGACTAAATGTAAATAGAAAATAATCCAGACCCAAATAAGAGTCAAGGGAAAGTATTGTCTGTTTCCTATTTTCCTGAGTATACAGGAATTTGTTTACATTGTAGTACAGTCTAAGAAACTTGAAAAAATACACACAAGGTTTTTCCTTTTAAACTAGCTTCCCAATACTTGATATTATACTTGGCCTTAAAATAAACAGAGATCAAAATCAGAATAAATTTAGCTCTCTAGTTTGGCCTCCCAAATACATTTCTCATCCTGTCTCTTTTCTTTGCTCTCAGCTCCTCTCCATCTAATACAACTTTTTTCCTCTGCACTTAGAATGCCTGCCTTTTCTTTTAAACCACTGTACTCTGTAATGATCTTTCTAAAACCATGGTTCCCTTTCTACTGCTCCACTATATTTGAATTTATAATCAAGCCATTTACCTCTACCCTCTTCATCGTGGTTACTGTTCTTTAATTTCTTCCTCCCTTCTCTTGTAATTTATTTACATTTGTAATTTCATTATGAGTTGTTAAATTTCTTCAGTACACTTGTTTATATTAAAGAGGTTTTATCTAATTATACTATGTGGCACAGCTTGCCCATTCACTCAAGTGCTCTTATGATAATTGTTGATTTATTCTCTATTAAGCAACTGGTATTGTTTCAAGATTTCATATTGCACACTTTATAAATTATACTGAGAAAAGTGATAGCCAGGATAATCAGGAGACCTAGGTTCTACTCCAAGTTTTTACATCACAGATTATTTTGGTGTCCTTTTTTTTTTTTTTTTTTTTAAATCAACTTCAACAGCACTTAATACATATAAAGAACCAAGCCCTAACTTAGAGTTTATGATACAAAGATAAAACACCTGTTCCCTGAACTAATGCCACCCAAGTGTAGAAAGGATGGCAGCATAAAAAAAAAGAACAATGATGGAGTCATGTGCAAAGTACTACATTTGCAAACAAAAGGAACAGACTTTTCTATCTTCAGATGGAGAGACACTTAGAGACTAGGATACAAATGACCTGAGGATTGTAAATGAGCAGTAATTTTATAAGTAAAACAGAGGAAGGTGTCAGATAAACTAGGAAGGACAGTAAATGCATGGAATTCGGAGAGCCAGCTGTAATTTCTTGTCAAGATGGAAAAAAAAAAAAGTACATGTTGCTGGCTACGCTCTCATAGTCAACTCTAGTGACACTAAAGAAGGAAAACAGAAGCTTCAGTTCAGTTCAGTTCATTCTCTCAGTCGTGTCTGACTCTTTGCAACCCCATGAACCACAGAACGCCAGGCCTCCCTGTCTATCACTGTCTCCCGGAGTTCGCTCAGACTCACGTCCATAGAGTCAGTGACGCCATCCAGCCATCTCATCCTCTGTCATCCCCTTCTCCTCCTGCCCCCAATCCCTCCCAGCATCAGAGTCTTTTCCAATGAGTCAACTCTTCGCATGAGGTGGCCAAAGTACTGGAGTTTCAGCTTTAGCATCATTCCTTCTAAAGAAATCCCACGGCTAATATCCTTCAGAATGGACTGGTTGTATCTCCTTGAAGTCCAAGGGACCCTCAAGAGTCTTCTCCAACACCACAGTTCAAAAGCATTAATTCTTCAGCGCTCAGCCTTCTTCACAGTCCAACTCTCACATCCATACATGACCACAGGAAAAACCATAGCCTTGACTAGACGGACCTTAGTTGGCAAAGTAATGTCTCTGCTTTTGAATATGCTATCTAGGTTGGTCACAACTTTCCTTCCAAGGAGTAAGCGTCTTCTACTTTCATGGCTGCAATCACCATCTGCAGTGATTTTGGAGCCCCCAAAAATAAAGTCTGACACTGTTTGTACTGTTTCCCCATCTATTTCCCATGAAGGGATGGGACCGGATGCCATGATCTTCATTTTCTAACTGTTGAGCTTTAAGCCAACTTTTTCACTCTCCTCTTTCACTTTCATCAAGAGGCTTTTTAGCTCCTCTTCACTTTCTGCCATAACGGTGGAGTCATCTGCATATCTGAGGTTATTAATATTTCTCCCGGAAATCTTGATTCTAGCTTGTGTTTCTTCCAGTCCAGCGTTTCTCATGATGTACTCTGCATAGAAGTTAAATAAGCAGGGTGACAATATACAGCCTTGACATACTCCTTTTCCTATGTGGAACCAGTCTGTTGTTCCCTGTCCAGTTCTAAGTGTTGCTACCTGACCTGCATACAGATTTCTCAAGAGACAGGTCAGGTGGTCTGGTATTCCCATTACTTTCAGAATTTTCCACAGTTTATTGTGATCCACACAGTCAAAGGCTTTGGCATAGTTAATAAATCAGAAATAGATATTTTTCTGGAACTCTCTTGTTTTTTCCATGATCCAGCTGATGTTGGCAATTTGATCTCTGGTTCCCCTGCCTTTTCTAAAACCAGCTTGAACATCAGGGAGTTCATGGTTTATGTATTGCTGAAGCCTGGCTTGGAGAATTTTGAGCATTATTTTATTAGCGTGTGAGATGAGTGCAATTGTGCAGTAGCTTGAGCATTGTTTGGCATTGCCTTTCTTTGGGATTGGAATGAAAACTGACCTTTTCCAGTCCTGTGGCCACTGCTGAGTTTACCAAATTTGCTGGCATATTGAGTGCAGCACTTTCACAGCATCATCTTTCAGGATTTGAAACAGCTCAACTGGAATTCCATCACCACCACTAGCTTTGTTCATAGTGATGCTTTCTAAGGCCCACTTCACTTGACATTCCAAGATGTCTGGCTCTAGTATAGTGATCACATGATCATGATTATCTGGGTCGTGAAGATCTTTTTTGTACAGTTCTTCCCTGTATTCTTGCCACCTCTTCTTAGTATCTTCTACTTCTGATAGGTCCAGACCATTTCTGTCCTTTATTGAGCCCATGTTTGCATGAAATATTCCCTTGCTGTCTCTAATTGTCTTGAAGATATCTTTAGTCTTTCCCATTCTATTGTTGTCCTCTATTTCTTTGCATTGATAGCTGAGGAAGGCTTTCTTATCTCTTCTTGCTATTCTCTGGAACTTTGCATTCAGATGCTTATATCTTTCCTTTTCTCCTTTGCTTTTTGCCTCTCTTCTTTTCACAGCTATTTGTAAGGCCTCCCCAGACAGCCATTTTGCTTTTTTGCATTTCTTTTCCATGGGGATGGTCTTGATCCCTGTCTCCTGTACAATGTCACGAACCTCATTCCAGAGTTCATCAGGCACTCTATCTATCAGATCTAGGCCCTTAAATCTATTTCTCACTTCCACTGTATAATCATAAGGGATTTGATTTAGGTCATACCTGAATGGTCTAGCGGTTTTCCCTACTTTCTTCAATTTCAGTCTGAATTTGGTAATAAGGAGTTCATGCTCTGAGCCACAGTCAGCTCTTGGTCTTATTTTTGTTGACTGTAAAGAGCTTCTCCATCTTTGGCTGCAAAGAATATAATCAATCTGATTTCAGTGTTGACCATCTGGTGATGTTCGTGTGTAGAGTCTTCTCTTGTGTTGTTGGAAGAGGGTGTTTGCTATGACGAGTGCATTTTCTTGGCAAAACTCTATTAGTCTTTGCCCTGCTTCATTCCACATTCCAAGACCAAATTTGTCTGTTACTCCAAGCTGGCGCACTTAAGCACCGTCCAGAGGAGCTACCCTGCGTCCGAGGTCAGGGACAGCAGCCTAGAGTTCCAGGCTATGAAGGTGCAGGAACGGCTGAGAGGAGCTGCCCTGCGTCCAAGGTCTGTGGCTGTGGCCGGAAGGAGCTACCCCGTGTCCAAGGTCAGTGGCGGCTGGGAGGAGACACCCCACATCGAAGGTCAGGGGCGCCCGGGAGAAGCCACCTCGTGCCCGAAGCCAGGGACGGTGACCCTGAGGAGCTACCCCAAGCCCAAGGCCAGGGGCGGCAGCTGGGATGAGCTACCCATGCCTGAGGCCAGGGCCTGCAGCCAGGAGGAGCAACCTGACGAGCAGTGGCTGCGCAGGCACAGGAGGGCCTAGAGGAGCTATCTGACATTGAAGGTCAGGAACGGCGGCGGTAAGGAGATACCCCTCTTCCAAGGTAAGGAGCAGCGGCTGTGCCTTGCTGGAGCAGCCATGAAGAGATACCCCATGCCCAAGGTAAGAGAAACCCAAGTAAGATGGTAGGTGTTGCAAGAGGGCATCACAGGGCAGACACACTGAAACCATACTCACAGAAAACTAGTCAATCTAATCATACTAGGACCACAGCCTTGTCTAACTCAATGAAACCAAGCCATGCCTCAGGGGCAACCCAAGACTGGCGGATCATGGTGGAGAGGTTTGACAGAATGTGGTCCACTGGAGAAGGGAATGGCAAGCCACTTCAGTATTCTTGCCTTGAGAACCCCATGAACAGTAGGAAAAGGCAAAATGATAGGATACCAAAAGAGGAAATCCCCAGGTCATTATGTGCTCAATATGCTACTGGAGATCAGTGGAGAAATAACTCCAGGAAGAATGAAGGGATGGAGCCAAAGCAAAATCAACACCCAGTTGTGAATGTGACTGGTGATAGAAGCAAGATCCAATGCAGTAAAGAGCAATATTGCATAGGAATCTGGAAAGTCAGGTCCATGAATAAAGGCAAATTGGAAGTGGTCAAACAAGAGATGGCAAGGGTGAACGTCGACATTCTAGGAATCAGAGAACTAAAATGGATTGGAATGGGTGAATTTAACTCAGATGACCATTATACCTACTACTGTGGGCAGGAATCCCTCAGAAGAAATGGAGTAGCCATCATGGTCAACAAAAGATTCTGAAATGCAGTACTTGGATGCAATCTCAAAAACGACAGAATGATCTCTGTTCGTCCCCAAGGCAAACCATTCAAGATCGCAGTTATCCAAGTCTATGCCCCAACCAGTAACGCTGAAGAAACTGAAGTTGAATGGTTTTATGAAGACCTACAAGACCTTTTAGAACTAACACCCAAAAAGATGTCCTTTTCATTATAGGGGAATGGAATGCAAAGAGAAGCTCAGATTTAACAAACTATATAAGTTAAAGAAAAAAAAAAAAAAAAAAAACAGTTGAATGCTGTCCTGACTTAGTAAGTATTCTGGAGTTGAGATGGAAAGGCACGTCTGTAGCTGAGTTCTGGAGGAAAGAGTAGAAGTGGGGGTTGGAGGAAAACACACAAGTTCAGCTCTTACAGCTCCTGGAGTTGCCTTACAAGATTCAGTGCAGGTTACACTTTCACACAAAAATCGTTAGGAACAGTCCAGATAGTCCTTTGGATTTCATGGGATTAGAGTCTTACGAAAGTTTTATTGTGGGAAAGAATTAAGGTCAGCTATTCAGGATGTCCTTCTCCACTTCTTCCTTCCAAGCACACAGCTCATGTCAAGGAATACTTCAGATTTTTTTCCTACAGACAATGATCTCCTTAGCTCCTAGCAGTTTGCTATTTTCTGGTAGTTTAACCCCTTTACCAGAGGCATACTTCCTTACATGCCTAGGCTTCTCTGTCCTAAATTTCATATCATTCTTCATCTTTTCATTCACCTAGAGGGATCATGGTTGATGTCTAATTTTCTGCCTTTCTCTGTCACAGAGTAGAAGTTACTGGAATGGACACAGAAAAGTTAAATCATTTGCCTAACTATACAAGAGTAGACAGTGGTAGTGCTGGGCAATGAACCAGGGAATCCAGTTCCAAGTCTATATTATAGATTCATCACATGTATTGGGCTTTCCAGGTGGCATTAGTGGTAAAGAAGCTGCCTGCCAATGCAGGAGACATAAGAGACACAGGTTTGATCTCCCTGGGTCAGGAAGATCCCCTGGAGAGGGAAATGTCAACCCACTCCAGTATTCTTGCCTGGAGAATTCCATGGACAGAGGAGCCTGGTGGGCTACAGTCCATGGGGTCACAAAGATTCAGACATGACTCAAGTGACTTAGCATGCACACATACATGCACATATGTTAGTGTATACAACCTATTGTATATGTAGAAAGTGAGCACATGTATATACTTTAAAGTGAAGTCCTAGAGAAATGACCACTCCATCTGTATACTTACCACTTGGGCACACTTTGAACATCACAGTGCTTATTCTTGCCAGGGGTCTGTGACAACTTTTCCCTGCAACCCAGGAGAAGTGAGTGGCTACAGTTGACATGATACTTGGCCTCTGGGCTGGATATCAATTTTGGACAAAATCAGCCATATATTAAATCCTCAGGTTATGCATATATGAGGAAAGAAATAAACCTTCTAAAGAATTCATGTGCATAAGCCTCTTTCAGGTGCATCAAGGAATCCCATGTTTAAATGTAACAAGGTGCTATACTCAGCATCTTTACATTATATAAATTAGGGAATTTCAGATAAGATGCTGACAGTAGCATTGGGTCCTCAGGATAAAACATAGGCTGGGTTATAAAAAGAGAAAGTGATTTGAAGCAATAGACAGACAAATCCACTATACAACTGCACAGTAAGGCAGTCTTGGTAAAGAGGAAATCATCTAAAATAGCAAATCTCTACTGATTGAGGCAGAGGGCACAAATGCTATAAAAAGAAAGATGGAAGTGGGAAGATTTGACTTTTTTTAATAGAGAAGTACTTGAGGCAATAGGAAGCAGAAAGCTTTTTAGAAAGGAAACCTTGTTGCTGAACCTGTGGGTATGAAGATGGCCATTTTGGTGCAGATCTGGTCTTAGCCTAGGCCAATCATATTTTTCCTGACCAGCTACCTGGAGACTGTGCCAGGTTCCTGGAGAGGACAAGACTGTCATAACCTTAAAGCCTGAGGGGGAAAAAAAAGTGGCTGAACATCCAGAAACAATCTCAGTTCAGTTCAGTTCAGTTCAGTTCAGTTCAGTCATGCAGTCGTGTCTGACTCTTTGCAACCCCATGAATCACAGCACGCCAGGCCTCCCTGTCCATCACCATCTCCTGGAGTTCACTCAAACTCACAACCATCGAGTCGGTGATGCCATCCAGCCATCTCATCCTCTGTCGTTCCCTTTTCCTCCTGCTCCCAATCCCTCCCAGCATCAGAGTCTTTTCTAATGAGTCAACTCTTCGCATGAGGTGGCCAAAGTACTGGAGTTTCAGCTTTAGCATCCAGAAAAATGAAAACAAAAGATTTTGTATACAAACTCAGATTTTCTCAAAACAAAGAGGAAAGGATGCCCCACGTCCACCACTGACTTCAGAGTAACAAGAGTTAAAGAAAGATAGAGTTGTAGCCATAAGCTGACATGTCTGATATCCAAATGCAAAGGCACAGTGACTACTTGTTTGATTTACAATTTTTCTGTGACCAGATCATTCCACTACTGTAAATCTGATGTGCAGGATTCAGCAACTCACCACATCTGCTTCAGACATAACTTTCCTTGTTTGCTGTTGGTTTTTTTGATTCTGAAACATCAAAGCAGATTGAGTTTGTTTTTTTTTTCACTTCAGTGCTATAATTTTTGCTGGAGGTGTGTCTGATATTTGTGTGTGGTGTGGACCCCAGAAAAGTAACCCCTCTCTAAATATGACCACCGTCCTCTTCCACCATCCTACCTTCTAGTGTTTGTTCAAGTGTTTTTCCCTGGCTGCCTATATTGAGACACTGTTAGAACTAAACACAAGAGAGAGGAGATAATTCGCAAAATATGGCCACTCATTTTCCTCATTGTCACTGAAAAGTACCATCCTCCCATAAAAGGATGGATGTGATGGAGACAAAAGGTCAGCATTATTGTCCTTAAGAAGGCTTTTCAAGCCAAGTTGCTTTATTATAAGAATTGTGCTTCATCCTCTTCTTCTTTTATTTTTTTCTGTTTTTTCTTTTAAAACGAGGAGGTCCCTGAACTGGGAAGTTTCTCAATATTCAACTCCATTCAACCCAGCAATTATTGGACTTTTTTTTTTTTGTTATGTCAAGCACCATGATGGTTACTTAAAGACTAATATAAAGAAAACAGAGCTACTCCCTTTGAGATACTATCTTCTAGTAGGGGAAAGAGTGATGTAAATAATTACAATATAAGCATAATTCATATAATACTCAATATAATTATTATAATATAATCCTTATAATACATCTGGCTGGCCATGGGGCTGCAGAGAATCACACATGACTAAGTGATTGAGCACACACATGGTATCATATCTACAGAGGAAAGGATTTGATAATATCCAATATCACTGCTTTGTATACACTATTCTCTTTATCCACTAAGTGAAATTTGGTGAGGAAGTTGGATTAGCCACGTTTGTGATTGTGTCAAATTTAAACAAATTATTTATCTCTATAGCTTAGTACTGTGTTAATCTATGTTAATCTATAAATTTATAACAATATAAGCATACTTGATTAAATAAATTCAATATAGAAAAGACATGGGGATACTGAAGAAAATAGGGTTTTTTAATTGAGAATGTCTAGTAAGGATTTTAACAAAGATGAAAAGAAGGAAAGACTGTGATAAGTAGAGAAATGATGTGAAGTAAAGAATACTCCAAAAGGAATGAAAATTATAAACAGAAGCACAAAAGATTGTAAGTGCATATTTGAGGAACTGAGAATAGTCCACATGGATGATTTATGGAAGAAAATAAAGGGAAAAGACTGTGGGCCACCTGGTGCCTAAGGAAACCTAGTTTTCTATACTCTGCCTCCCTTCCCTTTCATCCTTGCTCTGTGACCTTGCACTCAAGTGTTTGGAAATGAACTTCTTTGAGCACCACTGTCTATGTTGTAGTCTATCTTCCATGAATTACACAGCTCACTAGTGAAGTGGCCCTTGCTAAGGGATTCCTAGAGTTTTATTTCATTCTTCTTATGTCAATGCATTACATAAGGATTTCACTGGATGATGATTTGCAAGAGCAAGACAATTTGCTCTTTCCATGAGCAAAACAATCTTCTTGATTATCCTGTTGTTCAACACAATTTATTTAGAAAAAAGTATTGAGGGTTATCTATCATCAAAAATTAAAATTTAGTCTAAGCACAAACTTTTATATTGAGTAGTTACCTATCCAACAAATATTTAACTCCTTCTCTATACGAGATTCTGTTTCATGGATAATAATATGGACAAGTATAAGAGAGGCAAGTCTGGGGACTCAGATTGTATATATCTTCAAAAAAATTGAATTGATTATTGGGTTTCATCATGAGTTTGCTGAATTCTTTATTTTTATGTAACCTCTGTTTATAAACTCTCAGAAGCTTAGTATTCTGAATTATAAAGTGTATTTAAGATAACCTGCTTAAAACATGAAGCTTTATAGAATTTTATGTTCAATATAAACACAAAATATTTTAATGTTATAGAAAGTACAATATTAATTAATATGAATATACAATTAATATGAATTAATTAACAAGATTATTAATGTTAAAATTAATACGAATTATAATTAACAAGATTGCTCTTGTTAAAATTAATATGAGTTATTATATTAATATTAAATTAATATGAATTAAGAAAGGTAATGCCAAAAATGTTCAAACTACTGCACAATTGCACTCATCTCACATGCTAGTAAAGTAATGCTCAAAATTCTCCAAGCCAGGCTTCAGCAATACATGAACCATGAACTTCCAGATGTTCAAGCTGGTTTCAGAAAAGGCAGAGGAACCAGAGATCAAATTGCCAACATCTGCTGGATTATGGAAAAAGCAAGAGAGTTCCAGAAAAACATCTATTTCTGATTTATTAACTATACCAAAGCCTTTGACTGTGTGGATCACAATAAACTGTGGAAAATTCTGAAAGAGAAGGGAATACTAGACCACCTGACGTGCCTCTTGAGAAATGTGCATGCAGGTCAAGAAGCAACAGTTAGAACTGGACTTGGAACAACAGACTGGTCCCACATAGGAAAAGGAGTATGTCAAGGCTGTATATTGTCACCCTGCTTATTTAACTTCTATGCAGAGTACATCATGAGAAACGCTGGACTGGAAGAAACACAAGCTAGAATCAAGATTGCTGGGAGAAATCTCAGTCACCTCAGATATGCAGATGACACCACCCTTATGGCAGAAAGTGAAGAGGAACTAAAGAGCCTCTTGATGAAAGTAAAAGAGGAGAGTGAAAATGTTGGCTTAAAGCTCAACATTCAGAAAACGAAGATCATGGCATCTGGTCCCATCACTTCATGGGAAATATGTGGGGATACAGTGGAAACAGTGTCAGACTTTATTTTGGGGGGCTCCAAAATTACTGCAGATGATGACTGCAGCCATGAAATTAAAAGAAACTTATTCCTTGGAAGAAAAGTTATGACCAACCTAGATAGCATATTCAAAAGCAGAGACATTACTTTTCCAACAAAGGTCCGTCTAGTGAAGGCTATGGTTTTTCCTGTGGTCATGTATGGATGTGAGAGTTGGACTTTCAAAAAAGCTGAAAGCAGAAGAATTGATGCTTTTGAATTGTGGTGTTGGAGAAGACTCTTGAGAGTCCCTTGGACTGCAAGGACATCCAACCAATCCATCCTAAAGGAGATCACTCCTGAGTGTTCATTGGAAGGACTGATGCTAAAGCTGAACCTCCAATACTTTGGCCACCTCATGCGAAGAGTTGACTCATTGGAAAAGACCCTGATCCTGGGAGAGATTGGGGGCAGGAGGAGAAGGGAACGACAGAGGATGAGATGGTTGGATGGCATCACCGACTCGACGGCCATGAGTCTGAGTGAACTCCGGGAATTGGTGATGGACAGGGAGGCCTGCCATGCTGCAATTCATGGTGTCACAAAGAGTTGGACACGACTGAGCGACTGAACTGAATTATAGTTAACAACAAGTTTGCTCTATTTTTTCCAGAATTTCTTATCCTTATAAGTCATGGAAATTTATGGAGAAGGCAATGGCACCCCACTCCACTACTCTTGCCTGGGAAATCCCATGGATGTAGCAGCCTGGTAGGCTGCAGTCCATGGGGTCTCGAAGAGTCGAACATGATTGAGCGACTTCACTTTCACTTTTCACTTCCATGCACTGGAGAAGTAAATGGCAACCTACTCCGGTATTCTTGCCTGGAGAATCCCAGGGACAGACGAGCCTGGTGGGCTGCCATCTATGGGGTCGCACAGAGTCGAACATGACTGAAGTGACAGCAGCAACAGCAGTGACATGGAAATTTCATGTAAAGTGTATTTTAAATTCACAAAGGTAATTATTTTAAATGAAGTGAAAAAAAGTTAGAACTGTGAGAATCTCATGCAGGTATCTAATACAGCAAAGAGTTAAGTCTGAATTATTAATGGGATGAGAAGCCAAGTAATGTTTCACATGGCTCAGATATTGGTCTTAAGACAATGGCAGAGGGGATAAATATTTTTTAGAAAAAAAAAAGAGGATTAATTTAGTATATGTGGAACCTAGTTTAATATGATGACTTGACAGGGAAGGAAAATGTCATGATGGTTGTGAATCTCTGTGCTTATGGTAGTTTCACTGACCTATGTAGAGAATACAGGAAGAAAAGCAGGCAAGGTTCAACAGAATACAGCTCAAATTTCTGTGAGTGTTAGGTGCTCTATTAATATCTATTGTTACATAACAAATGATCCCAAGTCTTAGCAACTTAAAATGAGTATCTGTTAATGCATACTTTTTTGTATCACTCTTAGGAATCAGAAAATGGCTTTGGAGGGTGGTTATGCCTCAGTCTCTCATGAGATCTTAGTGAAATTTTGAGCAGGTCTGTACTCATATTAGGGAAAATCAGTTCAAAGCTAATTCATGTGGCTGTTGGCTGAAGGCTTTAGTGCCTCATGAAGGACTCTCCATAAGGCTGGTCATGATATGATTTCTTCTAGAGAAAATCATCAGAGAAAGAGAGAAAAGAAGAATGAACTCAAGAGAGAATTCAGTCTTTTCTATAACATCCTTTTGGAAATGACATGGCCCCATTTGTGCCATATGCTATTTATTGATCACAAAGTCCAATTCCAGTATGATGTTCAAGGGTACTGCACACGAATGAATATTTCAAAAGGTAAGGATCATCTTAGAGGATACTTACCAGGTTTGGCTTCCCTGTGAAAGAATCCACCTGCAATGTGGAAAACCTGGGTTCAGTCCCTGGGTTGGGAAGATCCCCTGGAAGAGGGCATGACAACCCACTCCAGTACTGTTGCCTGGAGAATCCCATGGACAGAGGGGCCTGGTAAGCTACAGTCCATGGGGTGGCAAATAGTCAGACACGACTGAGTGACTAAGCATACCAGATTTCGTGAACAGCCAACGTATTGAAAAGAGGAGGACAGAGTTAGAGATGGAGATTTGAATATTTTTAGCAGATGGCTGGCAGCTGAAGTGCTGGGAGGAAACAAGAGGTCTAAGTCAGAGTTGTAGACCTATCATTGTCATAGGAGTACATATGGGTCACATTCACCATTGAGATTAGCCTGGATGGGTAGGAGTGGGAGGGCAGCACTTAATTTCCAAAATCTTTGTATGTGTGTGCTCAGTCGCTCAGTCATGTTCAACACTTCATGACCCCATGGACTGTAACCTGCCAGGATCCTCTACTCATGGGATTTCCCAGGCAAGAATACTGGAGTAGATAGCCATTTCCTTCTCCAGGGGATCTTCCTGACCCAGAGATTGAACCCAGTCTTCTGCATTGCAGGAGGGTTCTTTACTACTGAGCTACCTAATCTTTGTTATAGTTTAAAAAGGCACTTCCAGAGATTCTGTGTGAACTTATCCCATCTACATATGCTATTTCCTTTGAGAGTCACCTGAATTATTACAAAAATTTCTTAATTCTTCACCATGACTCTTTTTCCCAATTCCACCCCCTTCTCAGGGATAGGTTCAGTTTAAATTTTTTCTCCTCCCTTGAGATTTTGGTTGTCTTGTAGTAACAGCATGTTTTAGCTCCAGGGAAGAAAATTATTTTCTCTGGGTACATAAGCAGTATGTTGACTTATCCTTCATAGCAGTGAACTATATTTGACTTTCAGCAGATACAAAGACTGAGTCTTTTGATTTATACAAATAAGCTATAGCAAATGTATAAAACATAAAAATATTGGCCTCAATTCATCTTCATACAGTTTGAATGTAAAATATATATATAGAACCATGTTCATCTTCTTTAAATCCTTTTACAAGCCATAGTTCCTTCCTGTTATTAGCCATAAGTATTCCCATTGATGATAGTTTGGTGTAATTCAGGCAACCTATAATACTAAAAAAAAACTATTTAAAAAAATCTTACTAATATTTTTGTAGGGAGAAATGCTATAAACGTAGTAGAGGCAATAGAAACCATTGTGTCTAAAACATAACATAAAGTAAAACATTTAGTCTACACCTCTCCAACTAAAAAAAAAAAAGATAATGCAGTTGCATTTTCTTTTCTTTATTTTAAATGACAAGCTCTCAGCCCAAGTCATATAGCCTGAGAAGCAGGGAGCTACATGGTGAGAAACATGAAACATTATTTATTTATTCATTCATTCATTTTTGGCTGTTCTGAGTCTTCTTTAATCCACACAGATTTTCTTTAGTTGCAGACAATGAGGGCTACTCTTTTTTTTGTTTGTTTGTTTTGTTTTGTTTTAGTTATTTTTCTTTATTTTACTTTACAATACTGTATTGGTTTTGCCATACATCAACATGAATCTGCCATGGGTGTACACATGTTTCCAATCCTGAACCCCCCTCCCACCTCCTTCCCCATACCATCTCTCTGGGTCATCCCAGTGCACCAGGCCCAGGATACTATCCTGCATCCTGCATCGAACCTCGACTGGCGATTCGTTCTTATATGATATTACACATGTTTCAATGCCATTCTCCCCAATCATGCCACCCTCTCCCTATCCCTCAGAGTCCAAAAGACTGTTCTTTACATCTGTGTCTCTTTTGCTATCTCGCATACAGGGCTACTTCTTTGCAGTGTACGGGTTTCTCATTGCAGTGGCCTCTCATCGAAGATCACAGGCTCTAGGGGCATGGGCTTCAGGAGTTGTGGCAGTAGCTTAGCTGCCCCCAAACATTTGGAATCATCCTATACCAGGGATTGAATCCATGTCCCCTACATTGGCAGATGGATTCTTAACCACTGGGCCACCAGGAAACTCCTGCAATTGCTTTTTCTACTAAGGGTAACAGTTATATTTTACATTGTCATTATGTCAATATCAACAACTTAATTCTCAAATTTTTAAAATAGATTTGGTGAAGTTATCTTGGTACTCAAGTTTTAGAAGTGATAACTGAAATTTCACTATAATGCAATACATTAACACTGTGATGTGAATATGTTTATCACACCTTTCCTAGCATGAAATCTAAATAGGTTTGACCAGAAGTAAATGTACTTCACACTAACGAATTCTGTTTCCATGACAAGCACATGCAGGCATGCAGGGTCCCAGAAGACAGTCTAAAACCACCCCTAATTGCTCTCTCAGCCTGTGGACCATATCCCCTACTCTGTCCTTCTCCCATCTCAGCTTTCCTTTCTAATAAACTCACTTACCACTTCTCCACTGTGAAATCTATGCCAGTGTATCTCTACAGAAATTCCTCAAGAGATCCATGGAAGCTGGGTCACAATTTTCTTTTGTTAATCTACAAATGAGCCTTGTTATCTACTGTTGGTCACCCCATATAACTCTTAGTCTAGTTACACTAGACTTCTTTTCCAGGGGATCTTCCCAACCCAAGGATTGAACCCTGGTCTTCTGTATTGCAGGAAGATTCTTTACTGTCTGAGCCACCATGGAACACAGTTTCTCAAATACATGGCATGTGTTTTAAAGTCCTTGTTGATACAGTTCTATTTGCCTGAAATGCCTTCCCCTGCATAAGAAACATCTTCAACTTTATTACTTTTTTTGTATTGTTAAAAATAATGTTTATTAATGCAAAATTCAGAGTAAGCTACCTTAAATCAGTTTTTGGAACAAGGTGAAAGAATCAATAAAAGAAATATAGAGGTATTTGAAAAAAGAAAAAAATAATCTATTCTCATCATCTAGACATACACTAAAATCTTAACAGTGGCTATTGAGTTTATCCTTTTATCCCTCCTTCTGAGTGGGTTTATTTTTTACACAGTTATTATGATTTAGTATATATATTTTTATTTGCTTTCTTGTTACATTAGATTGAGTATTTTTCTGTGTTTTCACAAGGACCTGGTAAACACTGTTTTATGATTTCATTTCCTCCATCAAGTGGCTAAACCACATTTACAGGCATCTCCAAGCACTATGTTTGTCCCATTTTCCTATAAGCTATCATCTCCCCATGGAAAAACTGGCTCATGTTTCCTTGATATCCTTTAAAAGGGAAGAAACAGCACCAAACTCTCTGTGCCCTACTGTTCCTGGCTCTAACCCTTCTGTGAGGCAGGGCAGCAGGCAAGAGTCTGGATGCAGCCTTCCTCCAAGATTAGAAAACTGAGTGATCTTTTTCTAATTTTATTTTTTTGGTGGATGATTTTAAATTCACAAATAAATTAAAATGGAACACAAAGAGTTTCCATATACCCTTCCTCCAATTTCCTTTATTTAGTAACTTACATTATCATAAAATATTTATTTACCTTTTAAAAATATATTAACTAATATAAACATTTTGTACACAAGTTTTGTTTTATTTTGATTTTCTTGTTGCAAAATCTAACTCAGGACTCCATGTGGACTTAATTGTCTTGTGTCTGTAGTCTCCCCTTATCTGTGAGAGCCCCTCAATCTTGCTTGTCTTTTAAGATATTTTTCATGCTTTTTCTTTCATATTTTCATGTCACTTTTGAAGATCAGTTAACATGTAGACTGTCCTTTGACTTGAGATTGTCTGATGTTCTTTCATTATTTCATTGAGGCTGTGCATTAATTACCTTGACATTATGCAAATATTCTGTTTCTGCTTAAAATTACACCTGCTTGTTTCTGCATTCATGCATGAATCTTGCCCAGAAAATTATTACTGTGATATAATAAATGGCAATTTTCTATTTTTTTCTCATTATCTTTATTGACTTGAATTATTCTGCAAGAAATATTTGACACATCTCTCTATCCCTATTTATTCATTTACTTAGTCATTAGATAAGTATGAAATTGCAGATATTTGTTTGTGTTATTATTATTTTCAGAGTACTTCCCTACACTCTTGCATGCATGATGCCAGACTTACTTTTCTTTCCCTCACCTAAGCCCTGGAATCAGCCAGTTAATTAAAGAGCTAATTTCACATCTATGTGAAATACATAATCATGCATATATACATCTATATGCATTTCACATAGATTACGCATATATACATATATATATATGTAATTCTTTATCTATATGTGCAAATAAAGCAGTATCAGGATTCCTAACCTTGGCCCCTGTGAGAAATCAATGAACCACCCAGGTACAGTGGTTGTGTTTTGTTCCTTTTGTTTTCTGCCTTACACTATCTTTCCTTAATCGAATTTGCAACTTCAATGACACATCCTCTGTGAGACTTTCTCCAAGGCCCATGACTAATGAAAAGCACTACCAATGACTTCTGCTTGTACTTCCATGAGGGAGGTTAGCCTCAATTCTATTAAGCCTGGGCTTCCCTGGTGGCTCAGATGGTAAAGAGTCCACCTGCAATGCAGGAGACCTGGGTTCGACCCCTTGGTTTGGAAGATCTCCTGGAGAAGGGAATGGTTACCCACTCCAGTACTCTGGCCAGAAGAATTCCATGGACTGTATGGCCCATGGATTCGCAAGGAATCAGACAGACTGAATGACTTTCACTTTTTCATTTTGCTCATCCTAGGAATGTAGATATAGAAAAGACATATCTCTGATCTCAAGGAATGTATTGCCTCAGACAGGTTGTTGCCTGTTTTTGCTTAGAATATTGAATCATACAGTCATAACACACTGCCTGATACTACAGTTTAACAAATTTTATTTAAAGTTTGGGCTACACAAGTGATACAATGTGTAAGAATCTGCCTGCAATGCAAGAAACATGTGTTCAATCCCTGGATCAGGAAAATCCCCTGGAAGAGGGCATGGCAACCCAATCCAGTATTCTTGCCTGGAGAATCTTGTGGACAGAGGAACCTGGCAGGGTGCAGTCCATAGGGTCACAAAGAGCTGGACACAACTGAAGCAACTGAGCATACACACACTTTTAGAGTTTAGCAACTATCAGTACTATCAATATTGGGCTTCCCTTGTGGCTCAGGTAGCTGGTAAAGAATCCATCTGCAGTGCGGGAGACCTGAGTTTGATCCCTGGGTTGGAAGATCCCCTGGAGAAGGGAAAGGCTACCCACTTCAGTATTCTGGCCTGGAGAATCCCATGGACTATATATAGTCTGCAGGGTCTCAAAGAGTCAGACACGACTGAGTAACTTTCACAACTATTAATATTATTTCAGTGAATGAACAAATGGATATTCCATGGAAGCAGAAAAGAAAGCGATCTGGAAAGACATGGGGGCTAGGATGCAGAACTGTTTGCTGTTTAGGAGCCCTGGCTTTGGAGTTGCACATACCTAGGTTTGGAATTCAACTCTGCCATGTATTGCTAACTATGTGAATTTAAGCTACACAAGAATATTAGATATAAAGAATTACAGACAGAGGCTGACACTTACAGGACTAAATTAGTTAGTTAGTTAGTTAAGTCTCTCAGTCGTGTCCGACTCTTTGCGATCCCAGGGACTGTAGCCCACCAGGCTCCTCCACCCATGGGATTCTCCAGGCAAGAATACTGGAGTGGGTTGCCATTTCCTTCTCCAGGGGATCTTCCCTACCCAAGGATCGAACCCAGGTCTCCCATATTAGAGGCAGAGGCTTTAACCTCTGAGCCACCAGGGAAGCCTTAAGAAATAAAATAAAAAACAGGACTAAATAAATACAGTCAAATTGTAAACTGTTTTTTTGAAAACTAGGAAAATGTTGGTACTAGTAAAAACTCTCACTGATATATGACAGACTAAGATATTTTCATCATTCAAAGATTACAACACAATGCTAAAAAAATAAATTTAGATGCCTGCATATGGGCATTTAGTTTTAATTCATTTGACATTATTACATTTTGGTATTAATTTTGGGATTTTTTTTTCCTTAAAGGAATGAACTCGACTTTTTTAAATCCCCTCTTCCACCTCAGCCAACCACCAAACTCAAAAGGGTTTTAGTCTCTTGCTTACTATGGCTGATACGAAAATTACATTTGTGAAGTGGCAAAGAATAGGACCGCTTCAAAAGTGCAAATCATTGTGCAACCTTTCATTTTTATTCCTTTCCCTTTTCTTTTCCTTTTGAGCATAAACTTTCAATCCTTTTTCCTATATAGATTAGAATGTCACTGGTTCAGTTGCAGATGCTTTCAACTTTTAATTATTCATTTGAATATACATCAATAAAATGTTTCTTAAGGTATTCTGCTGAACATTAAGATGACTGACAACCCTAGATCAGATGATAATATTTACTTTTCCCCAAATGAGTATGACAGTTGCTGAGAATGCGCTTTGCTGAAATAAAGACTGTAGGTCATTTTCTCAATACGGATCCACTTACACAACTCTATGTTTTCCCCATCACTTCTCATCATTGTGTCATAAACCTTGACTTGCTAGGGACAATCAGAAAGGCAAGAGGACATAGATTCTTCATTAGTGTCTGTTTCAAAGCAAGAAATGTGATAAGGAGATAATTGAAGCACATGTCTTATACTGCTCTACAAAATCAATCAACTTTCTCACCATGACACAAGAACCAGCTCTGAATTCATTTTATTTAAAGTAAACTTTAAGGATTTATAATGAGATTATAACTTATAATCCTTGGCTTTCATCAATATATAGTATCCTGAATAATTCAAGGAGAAATAGTTATAGACAGGCTATATACAAAAGTATAAAAGGACCACTTAGTATAGTACAGAGACTTATGGCTAACAGTATCAATGTTCTTATCAAGCTTAACCCAAAATGATCAAGATAGTGTGTCTCAAAGTACAAATCAGGAACCAGAAGCATTAGCATTACTTGGAATCTGTTAGACATGAAAATACTCAGCCTCCATCCCTGAACCTAAAACTCTGAGTCCAGTCCCCACCAATCCCTATTTTAATAGGTGATTCTGATGCATGGTAGTATTTGAGAAACAGTGGGCTGGGAGAAACAGAGACACCTGGTGCTCAGAAAAGGAGAGAATCACACTGAACAACTTGAGAGGAGTATTAATATTCAACTGAGAAAAATAGTCCAAATTAGGCTGAATGTAAGTACAGATTTGCCTGGGCCAGATGAGATTTAAAACCTCTTCTACAAATATAACCATTAGTAGCACTTCTTTCACTCTCAGATATGTCCCCATTTGGAAGAAAAATTGTGCAGTCGTCCCAAGCTAAGTTGTGTTACAAGAAAGCTAGGGAAATAAAGACTTTCTGCCCTCCTACCCTCTCATCTTTCAGCATGATCTTCAGTGCCCAAACCCTTTGGAAGCCTCAGTGGCATATGAACTCTGTGGCTGTAATTCACACGGGTCAATTTGAAAAGACATAAGCATATTAGAGAATGGTGAAAATGGAATAGCAAATGGAAGCTGTTGGTCATACCCGGTGTTTGGTTTTCCTTTATTGATTTAAGAGAAAAGAAATAATATATTCATTTATTTATTACTTAATTTTTAAATTTGTTCTCCTATTGAGATGTTGATAGATATGCTTTCTTTTCCATAGATAGCAAATTATTCATGTCTGAAGTTTCCACTGAGTTCCTTTGGTCCTTTCACTTATGAAATTGAGAAATTGAGTCAGGATCAAGATAACAAAGTGTTGGACTTCCCTGTGGTCCAGTGGTTAAGAATTCACCTGTCAATGCAGAGGACTCAGGTTGGATCCCTGAACTGGGAAGATTCCACATGCCTATGGTCAACTGAGCCTGTGCACCACAGTTACTGAGCCCACGTGCCACAACTACTGAAGCCTACACACCCTAGAGGCTGTGCTCTGCAACGAGAGGCCACATCAATGAGAAGGCTGCACACTTCAACTAGAGAGCAGCCCTTGCTCACTGCAACTAGAGAAAGCCTACCCAGAGCAGTAAAGACCCAGCACAGTCAAAAAATAAACAAATAAAATTAAATGAATATAAATAGTCTCCCAGAATGTACTTCTTTTGCAAAAGATGTGTCCCATTTTAACTCTTATCTCCAAACCTAGGTAAGAAATTTCATATTGTTGTATGAAAGGAAGCATGAGATCATAATCTCTGTACTAGAAATACCTAATTCTTTTCATGGAGTTGAGTTAGTAACTGAAATGTTTTTTTTTGATTTAAGTTTTTTTAAGATGATTAAGATACATTTGTTCCTTTAAATGTAGACTTGATATCAGATATAGCTTCTTTCTCCCTCAGAAATACAGGTGAACATGGCCCAAGCTCCATTTTCTAACATTATATCAATCCAGATGATTGCCCACATTTTTCTGTACATCCCCATGATTTATTCTCTCATCTGCTTTACCTCATACATTTTGTGTTTATGCTGTCTCAATTCAACTGATAGTAACCTTAGGTGCAGAACTCTGCTTCTTCAATTTCTTACTGATACTATTGTTTTTAAACTTTTACTCAATATTGAGAAGCTAGTACATCACATATTCTTTTTCCCATAATGTGTAGCCTTGTCACAGTACATTCTGTTTTATTCTATAGGATGCAGCACTATCTAAAATGATATTGTTAATTTTCTCAATTATTTTTCAATATTTATTACCAATACAAATTCATATGCCTAACAGAGAGGCCAAACAATATTGAAATGTCTGATTTTAGAGCACATAAAGGTTTATTGCAGGGTTATGCAAGGAAAATGGGTAGTTTATACCCCCAACCCCCTAAAAAATCTGAAGGATTTTAGCAAGATGTTTTTTATTTTAAAAAATTATATTTAAATGGAGGATAATTGATTTACAATGTTGTGTTGGTTTCTGCCCTACATCAACATGAATCAGCCAGAGGTATACACATGTCCCCTCCCTCTTGAACCTCCCTCCCACTTCCCACTCCATCCCACCCAAGTAGTTGCTGAGCATCAGACTGAGATCCCTGCACTATACAGCAACTTTCCATTAGCTATTGGTTTTACACATGGTATTGTATATATTTCAATGGTACTCTCTCAATTTGTCCCACCTTTTCCTTTCCCGCTCTGTGTCCATAAGTCTGTTCTCTATCCTTGCCCTGAAAATAGGTTCATCAATACCTTTTTTCTAGATTCCATATATATGCATTAGTATCTACAATATTTGTTTTTCTGACTTACTTCACTGTGTATATCAGGGTCTAGGTTCATCCACCTCACTACAACTGACTCAAATTCATTCCTTTTTTCACGACTGAGTAATATCTCATTGGATAGTAAAACAGTGTCAGACTTTATTTTGGGGGTGGGGGGGGGGGGCTCCAAAATCACTGCAGATGGTGATTGCAGTCATGAAATTAAAAGACACTTACTCCTTGGAAGGAAAGTTATGACCAACCTTAAAAGCATATTCAAAAGCAGAGACATTACTTTACCAACAAAGGTCCGTCTAGTCAAGGCTATGGTTTTTCCTGTGGTCATGTATGGATGTGAGGGCTGGACTGTGAAGAAAGCTGAGTGCCAAAGAATCAATGCTTTTGAACTGTGGTGTTGGAGAAGACTCTTGAGAGTCCTTTGGACTGCAATGAGATCCACCAATCCATTCTAAAGGAGATCAGCCCTGGGATTTCTTTGGAAGGAATGATGCTAAAGCTGAAACTCCAGTACTTTGGCCACCTCATGTGAAGAGTTGACTCATTGGAAAAGACTCTGATGCTGGGAGGGATTGGGGACAGGAGGAGAAGGGGATGACAGAGGATGAGGTGGCTGGATGGCATCACTGACTCGATGGATGTGAGTCTGAGTGAACTCCGGGAGTTGGTGATGGACAGGGAGGCCTGGCGTGCTGCAGTTCATGGGGTCACAAAGAGTCTGACATGACTGAGTGACTGAACTAAACTGAACTGAACTAATACATGTAATACAACTTCTTTATCTATTTGTCTGTCAACAGACATCTAGGTTGCTTGCAGGTCTTAGCTATTTTTAAATAGTTCTGCAATAGACACTGTGATACATGTGTCATTTTCAGTTGTGGTTTTCTCAAGGTATATACCCAGTAGTGGGATTGCAGCACAACATTTTTAAAGGCAAACTAAGGAATCAGAGTGTTTGGTTTTTGGAAACTTCTTGGTGTAGAGTCCTGTTGTTTTTGAAACTGTCCACATAGGTAAAGTAACAATGATCCTATAAATCTCTAAAAAGAAAATAGTATTTACTCTTTTTCACCTTTTTTAATTTCTATATGAAGTAAAAAGTGTTATACACTTAAAGATCAGAGCCTTGAGAATGCGTTCTCCCATGTATTTCAAGCTATTGGTATCATTCTTAATGCAAAGCAAGAGCAATAGAATATAAAGGTTAAAGCGGAAAAAAAAGACCTAATATGGAGTCAGATTTTCCCTTTCCCACTACATATTTTCATCATTGAATTATACGCAAAAAGAGCAGTCTTATTCTGTTTATTACTGTAGACCTTGTACCAGGCATATAGTAAATATGCAATAAATATTAGCATGTTGAGTAGCCAACTGAATAAGTGGATGGATACATTCATAACTGAATAATAGTACATGGTTTTCACTTCTACTCATTTCCTCCCTTATCTTCCCAACACTTTTCTAAACTCCTACCCACTCCAGAATTCTTGCCTGGAGAATTCCATAGACAGAGGAGCCTGGCAGGCTACAATCCATGGGGTCGCAAAGAGTCAGACATGACTGAGCAACTTTCACTCTTCTCCCTACATCTCATCTTTGCTCTTCTCCTCTCTCCTGTCACCTCTTTCTACTTCTTTTCCTTTTTCTCTTTGCTTTCTTCCTCCAAAGAAATTTCTTTTATTTCAGGTATCCTTAGAATGGGCTTCCCAGGTGGCACTAGTTGTAAAGAACCTGCGTGCCAATGCAGGAGTCTTAAGAGATGTGGATTAAATCCCTGGATGGGGGAGATTCCCTGGAGGAGGGCATGGTAATCCACTCCAGTATTTTTGCCTGGAGAAACCCCATAAACAGAATATCCTGATGGGCTACAGTCCATAGGGTCACACAGAGTTGGACAGGACTGAAGTGACTTAGCACAGCAAAGCATAGCACATTCTTAGAATACTCATCACCACAAAAGGTACTTATACAATTTTTTGACTCTGTTTTCTTAAAATAAAGTCATGGGTTCCTCTAAATAAAATTTTCATAAAGACAATTTTCTCTACCACTTGTGCAGCAAATATTTATTAAGCTCTATTTCAGTGCTATACTAGATAAGGAGCTACCAGGAGGAACATGCTAGTTGCTGAGTTGTGTCCAATGTCTGTGACCCTTTGGACTATAGCCCTCCAGGCTACTCTGTCCATGGGATTTTTCAGACAAGAATACTGGAGTGGGTTGCCATTTCCTTCTCCAGGGGGTATTCCCAATCCATGGGTTGAACCTGCATCTCCTATGTCTCCTACATTGCAAGAGGAATCTTACACTGAGCCATCAAGGAAGACCCAAGGAGGAGCATAGCAGATATAATTACTCATGTGGGGCCTTAACATGGTGGAAAAGAGAGATATTAATTTGATTATAAAGTATTCATTTGGATCATTATTACAAACTGAGATTAATGCCATGAAGGAACTGATAAGGAACCATGAAAACATATTACCATGGAAACATACAGTCTGGAGATTCAGAGGGCTCTCTTCACAGTACACTTGAATAGAGAAATGAAGCAATAGAAGAAGTTTATTAAGCAAAGGGGATGAAAGCATGCTTAAATTAACAGATGTATAAAGGCCCTGGTATAAGAGGGAATGTGGCAATTGTTAACATTGAAGGACTGGTAATGACTGGAGTATTACGAGCAAGAGAGATGGACAAAAGCATGGTTCTGCAAAATATTGAAATCAAATTAGGTATTTTAATCTTATCATTAAAATGATACAAGGGTCTGAGCATGGACTTTTTAAAGTGAAGTATTCCTTCATCTGCAGCCAAGTGTGGGAAACCAACTGGAAGGGATTGTAATTAGGTGCATAAAGATCAGTTAAGATCAGGAATTCTCCAGGCCAGAATACTGGAATGGGTAGCCCTTCCCTTCTCCAGGGTATCTTCCCAATCTAGGGATCGAACCCAGGTCTCTTGCATTGTAGGCAGATTCTTTACAAGCTGAACCACAAGGGAAGCCCATGAATATAAAATAGATAACAAATAAAGACCTACTGTACAGCACTAGGAACTCTATTCAATACCTGCTGTACAGCACTGGGAACTCTATTCAATACTCTGTAATGGCCTATAATGGAGAAGGCAGTGGCACCCGACTCCAGTACTCTTGCCTGGAAAATCCTATGGACGGAGGAGCTTGGAACGCTGCAGTCCATGGGGTCGCTGAGGGTCGGACACGACTGAGCAACTTTACTTTCACTTTTCACTATCATGCATTGGGGAAGGAAATGGCAATGCAGAAAAAATTTTTTTAAGAGTGGATATATGTATATGTATAACTGATTCACTTTGCTATACAGTAGAAAGTGACACAAAATTGTAAATCAGCTCTACTCCAATAAAATTAAAAAAATAATAATAAAGATTCAAGATCTTTGGGAAAAAAGAAAAAAAAAAAACATGCATATGAGGTTCTGTATCTCCTGACATGCATGTAGGAGGATTTTGTTAAGTTTTACAACTTGAAACAGAATTACTGGCCATAGAGTATATACATCCTCAATACTGGTAAATGTTACCAATTTGTTCCCTGGAAAATGTCATACAGTTTACACTTCAGCAGTGTCTCAGGGTACATGGTGCTTTAAATTTTCCCCTTTACTTGCAATTGACACATTTAAAAAACCCAAAAACCTGTAATTCTAGTGAGAAGGAAATTAAATTCTGTGTAATAATAATAATTTTATTTCCCTGAATAATTGGATTATTTTACATTTACATGATTACTTCTGAAGTTCTGAATTTTGACAAGTGTTTATTGGTTTGTTATATTTCTTCTATGCATTATTTATTTTCCATTGGATTGTGTATTTCTTTTGATTTGTAGACAATATTTTCTGATTGGTATCTTTCTCATCTCTGTGATAAACATTTTCTTTCCATTCTGACTTGTCTTCTCATGTTTATTTATCATTTCATTGATGATCCTTTTTTACTGTTAAATTCAATTAATTTTACTTTATTTTTGCCTCTTTTTTGAGAAATTGTGTTTATCTCAAATAAATTGGCATATACTTTTCTATTTAAAGTTTGTTTTTCTATATATTATTTAATTCACTTGGATTTTTTCATTGTATGGTGAATGTGACTTAATCTAATTTATTTTCATATGGGAAGAAATTGAGCTAGCACTGTTACTTGAACATTTTCCTCTAATCTCATTTGCTAGTTAATTTGCACATTGTTTTCAGGCATTCAAAATAATGTGTCTGGACTTGATTTCATTATATTAACTTTGATCTGTCATTTTCCTTTACTATACTATTTTAATTCTATCATTTACTAATATAAATTTTGACTCCTAGTAAAGTGGGACATGGGGCTTCCCAGGTGGCGCTAACAGTAAAGAACCTGCCTGCCAATGCAGAGACATAAGAGAGGTGGGTTCGATCCCTGGGTTGGGAAGATCCCTTGGGGAAGGGCATGTCAACCCACTCTAGTAGTCTTGTCTGGAGAATCACCATGGACAAAGGAGCCTGGCATGCTACAGTCCATGTGGTCACAAAGAGTTGGATGACTAAACTGAGTGACTAAACACAGCACGGCACATACACACACACATATGTATATATATATTTTTCAAAAACATTATTACAAAATATTGAGCATAGTTCTCTGATATATAGAGTAGGTCCTTGTTGGTTATCTATAATATATATAATAGTCTTGCCTGGATAGTTCCATGAACAGAGGAGCCAGATGGTTAGGGTTCATGAGGTTGCAAAGAGTCAGACACGATTGAAGTGACTTAGCATGCACATGTGCAAAGTGGGACACACTTTATTTTCATTCAAAATCACATTTTTATTAATATTTTGTGTTTTCATTTATTATTTAAAACTAGTTTTTTTCAGTTTCCTTTGGTTGCAATAACACTGAATTCATAGAGAATTTAGGAAGAACTGACATTTATCAAGTATAATCATCCTGTTCTTGGTTGTGAAATATCTTGTCTTTTATTGCCATCACTTCTCCATATTGTTAATTTTCTCCATAAGGGAAAATTATTCACATTCATATTCTGAAAGTTCATGATTATATTTTAATTTTGAAGTAAGTTACATTTATTTGTTGAGCTGTAATTGGCAAACATTATATTAGTTTTAGGTGTATAGCATAGTTAGTCAATATTTGTGTATGTTGTGAGATGGTTACATTGTTCTGTTTCTATACAATAAAAAAGAACTAATCAAAAAGAGAAATTAAACAATCCCATGTATAAAAATCACAGAAGAATAAAATATTTAGCAATAAATTTAACCAAGGACGTGAAAGACCCCTACACTGAAAATTATTACATTGATGAAAGAACTTGAATAAGACACAAGTGAATGAGAGATAACACTGTGCTCATGAATTGGAAACATTTAATATTGTTAATATTTCTCTATTACCCAAGGCAATCTAAAGATTCTGTGTCATCTCTATCAAAATTTTAAATGGCATTTTTCACAGAACTAGAACAAATAATTCTAAAATTTGTGGAAATCACAAAGTCCAATGAGCTAAGTTACACAGTCTACTTTATTTTTTAATATGCGAAGCAATCTCTTTTTAATTAAAACATAGCTGATTTATAATGTTTTGTTATTTCCAGTGAACTCCAAAGCGAATAATACATAATATGTGATCAGTTCAGTTCAGTCACTCAGTCATGTCTGACTCTTTGCGACTCCATGGACTGCAGCACACTAGGCCTCCCTGTCCATCACCAACTCCTAGAGCTTACTCAAGTTCATGTGCGTTGAGTCAGTAATGCCAACCAACCATCTCATCCTTGTTGTCCCCTTTTCTTCCTGCCTTCAATCTTTCCCCAGGGTCTTTTCAAATGAGTCAGCTCTTCATATCAGGTGGCCAAAGTATTGGAGTTTCAGCTTCAACATCAGTCCTTCCAATGAATATTCAGGGATGATTTCCTATTAAATGGACTGGTTGGATCTCCTTGCAGTCCAAGGGACTCTCAAGAGTCTCCTCCAACACCACACTTCAAAAGCATCAATTCTTCAGTGCTCAGCTTTCTTTAAAGTTCAATTCTCACATCCATATATGACTACTGGAAATACCATAGCCTTGACTCCATGGCCTTTGTCTGCAAAGTAATGTCTCTGGTTTTTAATATGCTATCTATGTTGGTCATAACTTTCCTTCCAAGTTATTGTATTTTGATTTCATGGCTGCAGTCACCATCTGTCATGATTTTGGAACCCTCAAAAATAAAGTCTGCCACTGTTTCCACTGTTCCCCATCTATCTGCCATGAAGTGATGGGACTGGATACCATGATCTTAGTTTTCTGAATGTTGAGGTTTATACATATATGTGGGCTTCTTGGATAGCTCAGCTGGTAAAAAATCTGCAGCAGTGCAGGAGAACCCGGTTTGTTTCCTGGGTTGGGAAGTTCCCTTTGAGAAGGGATAGGCTACCCACTTCAATATCCTTGGGCTTTCCTGGTGGCTCAGATGGTAAAGAATCTGTCTGCAATGCAGGAGACCTGGGTTCGATTCCTGGGCTGTGAAGATTCCCTGGAGGAGAACGTGGCAACCCACTCTAGTATTCTTGTCTGGAGAATCGCCATAGACAAAGGAGCCTGGCAGGCTATAGTCCATGCGGTCGCAAAGAGTTGGACACAAGCACATACACACACACGCACACACACACATATATGTCTGTATTCAGTTCAGTTCAGTTTAGTTCAGTCACTCAATCGTGTCCAACTCTTTGCGACCCCATGAATCTCAGCATGCCAGACCTCCCTGTCCATCACCAAATCCCGGAGTTCAATCATACTCTCGTCCATCGAGTCAGTGATGCCATCCAGTCATCTCATCCTCTGTCATCCCCTTCTCCTCCTTCCTCCAATCCCTCCCAGCATCAGAGTCTTTTCCAATGAGTCAACTCTTCCCATGAGGTGGCCAAAGTACTGGAGTTTCAGCTTTAGCATCATTCCTTCCAAAGAAATCCCAGGGCTGATTTCTTTCAGAATGGACTGGTTGGATCTCCTTGCAGTCCAAACCAATACAGTATTGTAAAGTCAAAAAATTAAAAGAAAAAAAGAAAAAATAGAAAAGAAAAAAGAGTCATCTCCAATGCCACAGTTGAAAAGCATCAATTCTTTGGCGCTCAGCCTTCTTCACAGGCCAACTCTCACATTCATACATGACCACGGGAAAAACTATAGCCTTGACTAGATGGACCTTAGTCGACAAAGTAATGTCTCTGCTTTTGAATATACTATCTAGGTTGGTCATAACCTTTCTTCCAAGGAGTAAGTGTCTTTTAATTTCATGGCTTCAATCACCATCTGCAGTGAATTTGGAGCCCCCAAAAATAAAGTCTGACACTATTTGCACTGTTTCCCCATCTATTTCCCATGAAGTGATGGGACCAGATGCCATGATCTTTGTTTTCTGAATGTTGAGCTTTAAGCCAACTTTTTCACTCTTCTCTTTCACTTTCATCAAGAGCCTTTTTAGTTCCTCTTCACTTTCTGCCATAAGGGTGGTGTCATCTTTATATGAGGTGATTGATATTTCTCCCAGCAATCTAGATTCCAGCTTGTGCTTCTTCCAGTCCAGCGTTTCTCATGATGTACTCTGCATAGAAGTTAAATAAGCAGGGTGACAATATATAGCCTTGACGTACTCCTTTTCCTATTTGGAAACAGTCTGTTGTTCCATGTCCTGTTCTAACTGTTGCTTCCTGACCTGCATATAAATTTTTCAAGAGGCAGGTCAGATGGTCTGGTATTCCCATCTCTTTCAAAATTTTCCACAGTTTATTATGGTCCACACAGTCAAAGGCTTTGGCATAGTCAATAAATCAGAAATAGATGTTTTTCTGGAACTCTCTTGCTTTTTCCATGATCCAGAGGATGTTGGCAATTTGATCTCTGGTTCCTCTGCCTTTTCTAAAACCAGCTTGAACATCAGGAAGTTCTTGGTTCACTTATTGCTGAAGCCTGGCTTGGAGAATTTTGAGCATTACTTTACTAGTATGTGAGATGAGTGCAATTGTGCGGTAGTTTGTGCATACTTTGGCATTGCCTTTCTTTGGGATTGGAATGAAAACTGACCTTTTCCAGTCCTGTGGCCACGGCTGAGTTTTCCAAATTTGCTGGTATATTGAGTGCAGCACTTTCTGTATGTGTATATATATATATATATTTTTTTCAGATTATTTTCTCATACATCATTACAAAATATTGAGTATAGTTTTCTAATATACACAGTAGGTCATTGTTGGTTATCTATAATATATATAGTAGTATATATGTTTTAATCCCAAACTCCTAATTTATCCCTTCCCCACTTTCCTCTTTGAAAACCATAGCTTTGTATTCAATGTCTGTGAGTTTATCTCTATTTTCTATAAGTTCATTCATATCATTTTTTTTAGATTCCAGATAAAATATAAGTAATATGATTAGGATATTTTCCTGAGTTACTTCACTTAATATGGTAACCTCTAGGCCTATCCAAGTTGATGTAAAAGGCATTATTTCATTCTTTTTTTTTATGTTTGGGTAGTATTCCATTGTTCAGTTCAGTTGCTGAGTCGTGTCCAAATCTTTGTTTCTCTTTGCAACTGCAGCATGCCAGGTCTCCCTGTCCATCAGCAACCCCTAGAACTTATTCAAACTTATGTCAATTGAGTCAGTATTGCCATCCAACCATCTGATCCTCTGTCATCCCCTTTTCCTCTTGCCTTCAATCTTTCCAAGCATCAGGGTCTTTTCGAATGAGTCAGCTCTTCACATCAGGTAGCCAAAGTATTGAAGTTTCAGCTTCAGCATCATCCCAGATATTTACCTGAGGCCAAACTATGGCGGAGGAGAAGGCAATGGCACCCCACTCCAGTACTCCTGCCTGGAAAATCCCATGGACGGAGCAGCCTGGTAGTCTGTAGTCCATGGGGTTGCTGAGGGTTGGACACGACTGAGCGACTTCACTTTTACTTTTTTCACTTTCATGCATTGGATAAGGAAATGGCAACCCACTCCAGTGTTCTTGCCTGGAGAATCCCAGGGACGGGGGAGCCCGGTGGGCTGCCGTCTATGGGGTTGCACAGAGTCAGACACGACTGAAGTGACTTATCAAACTATGGTGGATGTAATGAAGATAATGGTGACCTCCCTCAAAAGATCCCATGCATGTACTGCTACAGTCCATGCCCCAACCCTGCAGCAGGCCGTCACTGACCCATACCTTTACCAGAGACTCCCAGATACCCACAGGCAAGTCTCCTGTGGGGTCACTGTTCCTTTCCCCTGGATCCTGGTGCACAAAGTTTTGTTGTGCCCTCCAATAGTCTATTTCCCAGCCCTATGTAAGATCCAGCAGCTCTATAGCAGGGTTAATGGTGACCTCCTCCAAGAGGACTTATGCCATACTCACACCCAGAGCCCCTGTCCCTGCGGCAGACGACTGCTGACCTGTGCCTCCACAGGAGATGCTCAAACACAGTTCTATCTCAGTCTCTGTGGAGTCCCTGTGTCCTGGTGTACACAAGGTTTGCTTGAGCCCTCTAAGTGTTTCTGGTGGGAATGGGGTTTGATTCTAAATGTGAATTTGCCCCTCCTACCATCTTGCTGGAGATGCTCCTTTGCCCTTGGACGTGGAGTATGTCCACACAGCTGGTCCAGCGAAGCACAGGCACCGCTCCTGACCTTGGATGTGGAGTATCTCCTCTCGACCGCTTGCCACTCCAGAACCACGCAGCCACCACTCATGGCTCCTGCACCACTGTAGGAAGTACCAAATATACTAAATGCCAAATATACAAATAAATAGCCCATGTAAGTCAGGGCTAAAAGAGTTCATTATCAACCTTTTCTTCAATCAAACAAATGCTTAGATTTCTGTGTCTTGAGTTCAGTGTTTATAGATTTTCCCCTATATTCACCACAACTTGTCGGCATTTGGAATACATTTAATTTGAAAAAAAAAAAAAAAAACTAAAACTGGATCATCAATGTCATCCTGCCAGCAGCTGAATCATGTGTGAGGTGTGTCTAAAGCTGCATTTTTAGGAAGGAGTAGATGTATGTGTGTGCCCCGTCGCCCAGTCTTGTCTGACTCTTTGTGATCCTAGGGACTGTGGCCTGCCAGCCTCTTCTGTCCATGGAATTTTCCAGGCAAGAATAATGAAGTGCGTTGCCATTTCCTTCTCCATCGGATCTTCCCAACCCAGGGATTGAACGCAAGTCTCGTGTGCCTCCAGTACTGGCAGGCAGATTTTTTATCACTAGGGCGACCTGGGAAGCCTCTTAGGTAAGAAAATGAATTAAAATCCCAACAACTGGAAAACTTAAAAATAGAGGAATCTAAGATAATAGTTATTTTTAATAATTAACAGGCTCTTTGACATTTTCAGTAGAATTTGAAGTTGCTTTTCTTTGAAATATATTAACAACTCTAAAGCAAAAATATTAGTGGATAATATACAGTGAACAGACAGCAAAAACAAATTGGCAAGTTTCTTATCTGAAAGTTGTGAACCAGTTAATTCATAATGTTTATTTCTGAACTAGATTGTAGTGGTTAATTGTTTGTGTCAACTGGCCTGAACCACGGAGTGCTTCATTATTTGATTATTCCTCATTATGGGTGTGTGAGGCTGTTTCTGGATGATATTAACATGTTAACTGATAGAATGAGTTAGTAGATGGACCTCTCTAAAATGAGTGGGCCTCATCGAATCAATTATAGGTTTCCATGGGGCGGGGGGAATCTGACCCACCATTAAGTAAGTACCTTTGTACTCAAACTGAACATCAGTTCTCCTGATTCATATGTCTTTGGACTCAGGTTGAAACTACACCATCAACTCTCCTATGTCTCCAGTTTACCTACTCATTCTATAGGTCCTGGATTTTGTCAGATTCCATAATCATGTCAATCAATTCCTCATAATAAATATCTATACACACACACACATATACACATATCCCTACCTCTTATTAGTTCTATTAGTTTTATAAGAGAAATTTGATTAACTTACAAATTTACAATTCAGTATTAAATATATTATTTATCTGCTATAACACACATTCTAACATATAATTTATATATAACTTTTGCTGTTATTGTTGTTCAGTTGCCCAATGATGTCTGACTCTTTGCAGCCCCATGGACTGCAACATGTCAGGCTTCCCTGTCCCTCACCATCTCCTGGAGTTTGCAAAAGTTCATGTTCATTGTGTTGGTGATGCCATCCAATCATCTCATGCTTTGGCATTCTCTTCTCCTTCTGCCCTCGATCTTTCCCAGCATCAGGGACTTTCCAATGAGTCATCTGTTTGCATCAGATGGCCAATATACTGGAGCTTCAGCTTCAGCCTCAGTCCTTCCAGTGAATATTCAGTGTTGACCTCCCTGAAGATTGACTGGTTTGATCTACTTGCTGTCCAAGGGGCTCTCAGGAGTCTTCTCAAGCACCACAGTTTGAGGGCATCAAATCTTTCATGTTCTGCCTTCCTTCTGGTCCAGCTCTCACAGCCATACCTGACCACTGGGACATAGCCTTGACCATACGGACCTTTGTTAGCAGAGTAATGTTTCTGCTTTTCAACACACTGTTTATGTTTGCCATCTCTTTTTTGTCAAGAATCAATCCTCTTCTGATTTCATGGCTGAGTCACTCTCTGCAGTGATTTTGGAGCCCAAGAAAAGGAAAAATATCAGAACTTTCATGTTTTCCCCTTCAAGATTATATACATATATAACATATATTATATATTATTGTATATAATTATATATATATCAGTTCAGTTTCTAGTCATGTCTGACTCTTCGTGACCCCATGGATTGAAGCATGCCAGGCCTCCCTATCCATCACCAACTCCTAGAGCTTACTCAAATTCATGTCCATTGAGTCAGTGATGCCATCTAGCCATCTCATCGTTGTCATCCCCTTCTCCTCCCCACTTCAATCTTTTCCAGCATCAAGATCTTTTCAAATGAGTCAGCTCTTAGCATCAGATGGCCAAAGTATTGGAGTTTCAGCTTTAGCATCAGTCCTTCCAATGAATATATAGGACTGATTTCCTTTAGGATGGACTGGTTGAATCGCCTTGCAGTCCAAGGGACTCTCAAGAGTTTTCTCCAACACCACAATTCAAAAGCATCAATTCTTTGGTGCTCAGCTTTCTTTATAGTCCAACTCTCACATCCATACATGACCACTGGAAAAATCATAGCTTTGACTAGACAGACTTTGTTGAAAAAGTAATGTCTGCTTTTTAATATGCTGCCTAGGTTGGTCCTAAGTTTTCTTCCAAGGAGTAAGTGTCCTTTAATTTTATGGCTGCAGTCATCATCTGCAGTGATTTTGGAGCCCCCACAAAATAAAGTCTGCCACTGTTTCCAATGTTTCCCCATTTATTTGCCTTAAAGTGATGGGACCACATATCATGATCTTAGTCTTCTGAATGTTGAGTTTTAAGTCAGCTTTTTCACTCTGCCCTTTCACTTTCATCGAGAAGCTCTTTAGTTCTTCACTTTCTGCCGTAAGTGTGGTGTCATCTGCATATCTGAGATTATTGATGTTTCTACCAGTAATCTTGATTCCAGCTTCTGCTTCATCCAGTCCAGCATTTCTCATGCTGTACTCTGTATATAAGTTAAATAAGCAGGGTAAAAATGTACAGACTTGATGTACTCCTATTGTGATTTGGAACTAGTCTGTTGTTCCATGTCCAGTTCTAACTGTTGCTTCTTGACCTGCATAAAAATTTCTCAGGAGGCATATCAGGTGGTCAGATATTCCCATCTCTTTAAGAATTTTCTACAGTTTGTTGTGATCCACACAGTCAAAAGTTTTGTAGTAGTCAATAAAGCGGAAGTAGATGTTTTTCTGGAATTCTCTTGCTTTTTCAATAATCCAACGGATGTTAGCAATTTGATCTCTGGTTCCTCTGCCTTTTCTAAATCCAGCCTGAACATCTGGAAGTTCACGATTCATGTACTGTTGAAGTTTGACTTGTAGAATTTTGAGCATTATTTAGCTAGCATGTGAGATGAGTGCAATTATGCTATAGTTTGCACATTTTTTGATATTGCTTTTCTTTGGGATTTGAATGAAACCTGACCTTTTCCAGTCCTGAAGCCACTGACGAGTTTTCCAAATTTGCTGGTATATTGACAGTAACACTTTCACAGCATCATCTTTTCAGATTTGAAATAGCTCAACTGGAATTCCATAACTTCCACTAGCTTCGTTTGTAGTGATGCTTCCTAAGGCCCACTTGACTTCACATTCTAGGATATCTGGTTCTAGGTGAGTGATCACACCATTGTGGTTATCTGTTTTTTTGTATAATTCTTCTGTATATTCTTGCCACTGCTTAATATCTTCTGCTTCTGTTAGGTCCATACCATTTCTGTCCTTTATTTTGCCCATCTTTACATGAAATATTCCCTTGGTATCTCTAATTTTCTTGGCGACATCTCTAGTCTTTCCCATTCTATTGTTTTCCTCTATTTCTTTGCATTGATCACTGAGGAAGGCATTCTTATCTCTCCTTGCCTTAGTTTGGAATGCTGCATTCATATGAGTATATCTTTCTTTCATATATATATATAACTTTTTAAGATTACCAAATCATCCAACGTGCCATACAATTAGAGGGTTTCCCAGGTGGTGCTAGTGGTAAAGAAGCCACCTGTCAATGCAGGAGACTTAAGGGTCTTGGGTTCAATACCTGCGTCAAGAAGATCCCCTGGAGGAAGGCATGACAACCCACAAGTATTCTTGCCTGGAGAATCCCATGGACAGAGGAGCCTGGCAGGCTGTGGTCCATAGGGTTGCACAGAGTCAAACACAATGAAAGCAACTTAGCACAAACACACACAACTGTACATTTCGTAAGTCCTTTTTGTTTACTCTCTCACAGAAATGTTTCTCTTACAAGTTATGAATACACCAGTAATTTTCTCCCATTTTCTATTCCTGATTACTTTTAATTCTCTTTAATGTCTTTGTGAAAGAAGGCTCTAGCTTAGATATAGCAATTTTCTTTTGCTTTTTATCATGGCATCTATTCATCTTCAGCCCTGAGCTTTGTATAGTTAATTCAGAGCATGAAATTTATTTTTATTTCTCAACTTATCCCTCTCTGTCTCTCAGTCACAAAGCAAAGGCAATTGATCCCTTACTCTGTGGACCTGACAAAGTTTCTTTTATCCCAGTTTTAAGTCATAGTTGTCATTTGCAAAACACTAACAGGTGCTTTGGGTATATTTGCCTTCCCTAATTTCTTTCATATTTGGACAGTTCCTTGCTTCTGCATAATATTAGATTGCTGAAAGGAAACATAACTCTTCAAGGCTTATGCTGTTCAAATAAGAAAAATATACTAATTTAAATCCAATAGAAACCATGTATCTCCTAGCATCTTTGTTCATTCAGGCAGCTATAACAAAATACCGGATTGGCTACTTTATAAACAATAGAAATGTATTGCTTATAGTTCTGAATAATGGAAGTCTGAGATCAAGGTGTCAGCTAGTCAGGTAAGGATCTTCTTTTGGATCACAGACTTTCCCTTGTATCCTCACATGGTGGAAGGGGCTAGGGAGGTCTCTGGGGTCTCTTTCATAAAAGCAAAATCCCATTCATGAGGCTCCATCCTCTAGACTTAATCACCTCTCAAATGCCCTCCTACTAAGACTGTCACCTTTGTCCACTGAATACTGAATACTGACCTCAGTATAGGATACAATCGTTTCTTTAAATTCTATAAATGATAAGAAGGGATTCAGAGAAGGGGTATGTCTGTGATTTAATTGTTCCCTCATAGTTCAGTCATGTGCACTCTTTGTGACCCCATGGAATGTAGCCTGCCTGGCTCCTTTGTTCATAGAATTCTCCAGGCAAGAATACTGGAGTGGGCAGCCATTCCCTTCTCCAGGGGATCTTCCCAACCTTGGGATTGAACCTGGATCTCCTGTATTGCAGGCAGATTTTTTATAATCTGAGCCACCAGGGAAACCCTGATGGGGATCAGAATCTCAACATATGAGTTTTGGGGGGACACAAACATTCAGATTACTGTACATAGTTTCACAAAAAGTTGCTTCAATTTGTAATTTCATCTTCTTTCCATTGGTCTATAGTCAATGGTTCTGTATCTTTTTGGTATTATGATGCCCATTACTGGAAGACAGAATGGTCATAAGAAGAAATATATAAGGCTCTATATCCTTGAGAAAACCTTTTTTGTTCAGAAGATTTCTAAAACTTTTACAGTACAAGAAAGACTCAAATAAGCAACTGAATACTGACCTCAGTATAGGATACAATTGTTTCTTTAAATTCTATAAATGATGGGAAGGGATTCAGAGAAGGGGTATGTCTGTAATTTAATTGTTCCCTCATAATTCAGTCGGTAAAGAATCCGTCTGCAATGCAAGAGACCCGGGTTCAGTTCCTGGGTCCGGAAGATCCCCTGGAGAAGGAAATGGCAACCCACTCCAGTATTCTCGCCTGGAGAATCCCATGGACAGAGGAGCGTGGCGGGCTACAGTCCATAAGGTCGAAAAGAGTCGGACACGACTGAATGACTAAACCACCACCACCACCATCAGTATGAGAAGGGGTACAGAAGCTGAAACAGTTGAAATCAAAGAACATCATTTTTCAAAAGCAAAAATGAAAATAAGAAGTAGTTTAGAATGTGTTTCTCTATGTGAAAATGATGATGAAGAATTCTGCATAATAAAAGGCAGTTGCTATAATTATACCCTAAGAGAAATTACATGTTTAAAAGTACTTTTATAAAAATTACCTAAACATTTTTTCGGATTTAAAAAGGCATTCTTCCCTTTTCTCACTAGACTTCTCATTTCATTTTAGAAATAAGAAAATATTCCTAAATCTTATTTTATACACTGAATAAAATGGTGTGAAGTAACACACAGGTGCACACATACATACACACACATGCACACACAGAAAAATTAAAGGGCTTTTGCCTCCTTGGCTAATTCTTTCATCCTTGTTCTTTGTTTCTGATTGAATTATTTTCTCAATAAGGGTCACTTTCCCTCAGTTAGGGCACTTCTTAGATACAAAATCCACTGTATTATGAAACCGATCATATCTACAGATATGCATTTCACTCACATATTTAATAATAGTGTTAATGGCTGTTGGTCTATGCACATGTATGTGAATATGGGTTCTAAGCATTTTAGACAGGTTATGGTAACTACCATATAGTATTGAAAGGCTCTGTATTATATATATATACATATATATATAATGTTACACCTTATTATATTGTGTACATATATATGAATAGATTCCATTTATATGTACTATATAGAGAAATAATATATAATATATATATACATACATTAAATATCTATACTTGATTAAATAAACATAGATACCAAATTCTGAAAGCAAGAAGGCAAGTGGGATATGGTTAATCCAATAAAATCAAGAGAGAGAAATGGAGCTATAGCATAAACTTGACCACAAAAATCCAAAAATGTTTAAATTATCTTTAAATTAGTTCAAATAAATTGAATATCTTAAACAGTGGAAAGCAAAACTAAGGTGCTTGCTACCCCACAAGGTTGAAGAGCCTAGGTAGGTAGAAAAATATCTTCAAAAATGACTTCAACAAAAATTATAGATTAAAAGTTTCAATAAGTTTTACTTCAAAAGCACTTTTACCTTTTCATTACAGCTTATCAGATGGCTTCATAAAATATGATTTACTTTATAATCTTAGGTATTTATATCAGAGATTGTAGTGATCTGCATTAGTTGAGTCTTTTCTTACAAACAGGGTTATCAAATGAGGATGATATTTCATGACTGCAAAATTAATAATTAACTAATTAGGTAACTAATTTGATTAATTGGAAATTAATTTGCTAATTTGTTTGTTATTTTGAAAATAGTTGTACAAATCTCATTGGATTGGGAACAGACCTTAGCTAATGGAAGTGTTCAGTGTACTGATTAGAAGATGGGCTTTAGAGTCTGCCTGCAGTGCGGGGGACCTGGGTTCAATCCCTGAGTTGGGAAGATCCCCTGGAGAAGAAAATGGCAACCCACTCCTGTATCCTTGCCTGGAAAATCCCATGGACAGAGAAACCTGGCGAGCTACAGTCCATGGAGTTGCAAAGAGTCAGATACAACTGAGCAACTTCACTCACTTCACTTTAGAGTCAGACTAAAGTTTTTTTACAATTTACTTTTACTGAAATATAGTTAATTTACAATGTTGTGTTAATTTCTATCATACAGCAAAGTGATTCAGTTATATGTGTGTGTGTGTATATTCTTTTTCATATTCTTTTCCATTATGATTTATCACATGATAGTGAACATAGTTCCCTGTGCTGTATAGTAGGACATTGTTATTTATCCATTCTATATGTAATAGTTTGCATCTGCTATTCCCAACCCCACAATCCATCCTTCCAAAACCTGCCTCCCCCTTGGCAAACACAAATCTGTTCTCAGTGTAAAAGAGTCAGACTGTTTTTAACCCTGGCTGTACAACTTATTTGCAGTGATATGTAAAGATTGAGAATATTCTTAACCTCTCTGACCTGAGTTTTCTCATCTGTAAAGTTTGATGGTAAGACTACTCCTCACACATTTCCTGTTCAGCACAGTGATTCACAACTATTATGTGCTTAATAATATAATCATCCCTAGAAGTTGGCCTTTTTTAGGGAAGTTATTTATTTCCCTCTAGCTTACTTTCTCTGTTGATCAAATATTAAGTCATAGGAAAGAAAATCTTGTTTTTAGCCTCTGTAATATCATACACAGTCACAAAATTCTCCTTATGATATTGTTGCTTTAACTTTCCTTCACCTACATTCTACATGTATACTATCATGTAAGAAATGAATCGCCAGTCTATGTTCAATACAGGATACAGGATGCTTGGGGCTGGTGCATGGGATGATCCAGAGAGATGAAATGGGGTGGGAGGTGGGAGGGGGGTTCAGGATTGGGAGCTCATGTACATCCATGGCAGATTCATGTCAATGTATGGCAAAACCAATACAGTATTATAAATTAAAATAAAGTAAAAATAAAAATTTAAATAAATTTTAAAAAAGAAAAAAAATAAAATGAGGAATTACTGTAAAAATATATATATATATAGAATAATGAAAAAACTTATTATAATATAAATCATTATGTATATATAATTATGACAAGATGGGGAGTAAGTGTGACCCAATACTGTGAATGCATAGCTTAGTAGACAAACCATCTCAAATCTTTCTTACATAACTACTTTACTCCCATAACCTGCTGGGTTCCTAAGAAAGAAATCTGAATTTTAATAAAGTTTAGCCTGCATATGGACTTTACCAGTGGCTCAGTGGTAAAGACTTTGCTTGCAATGCAGGAGATGTAGGATATGTGGGTTCTATTCCTGGGTCAGGAAGATCCCTTGCAGGAGGGAGAGAATGGCAACCCACTCCAGTGTTCTTGTTTGGAGAATCCCATGGACAGACGAGCTGGGCAGACTACATCCATAGGGTCTCAAAGAGTTGGACATGACTGAAGTTACTGAGAATACACACATGCATACTCAGCAGGGTAGGATGAATTAGATAAGGGACATGGTTAGCTGTGCTCTGCTCCTCTTATCATTTCCAATATTCTTCTGTCTTTGATTCACTTTGGTGTTCTCCTTTTAGTTTTTCATTTCAACTTTACAGTCTAGTCTCAAATGATGTTATTCATTTGGTCAATACCTTCAAATGGGCTTCCCAACTTACTTAGGGTAAAGACCCAAATCCTCCTTGTGGGCCACAAGAAAGGCCCTTCCTAAACTCCTCCCACCCACTCCTCCATTATCTTTCTGACTTTGTCTCCTGTCACTTCTCTTTGCTCATTCCATCCACACTGGCTTTCCTGCTAAGCCCTGACTATATTCTAAACACAGAGAATTACTGGATTTGTTTGTTTGTTTTTATCTGTGATGTTTTTCTGATTAACTTTTTAAAAAACAGCTTTATTTTTATTTTATTTTTAAAAAACTGTTTATTTTCTATTGGGGTATAGCCATTTAACAATGTTGTGATTGTTTCAGGTGAACATTAAAGGGACTCAGCCATACATATACATGTTTCCATTCTTCTCCAAACTCCCCTCCCATCCACACTGCCACATAACATTGAACAGAGTTTCATGTGCTCTATAGTATGTCCTTGCTTGTTATCCATTTTAAATATAACAGAGTGCATGTGCCCCTCTCAAACTCCCTAATTATCCTTTTCCACCATCCCTCCCACCAGCAATCATAAGTCTGTTCCCTAAGTCTATGAGTCTCTTTCAGTTTTTTAAGTTCATCTGTATTATTTCTTTTTAGATTCCACATGTCATAGGATGTCATAGGATAGTCTCCTCTGTCTGACTTACTTCACTCACTATGAAATTTTCAAGGTCCATCAATGTTGCTGCAAATGTCATTATTTCATTCTTTCAATGCCTGAGTAATATTCCATTGTATAAATGTACCGCATCTTTATCCACTCCTATTTTGATGCATATTTAGGTTGCTTTCAAGCCTTGGGTATTGTAAAAAGTGCTTCAATGAATATTGGGGTGTACATATTCTTTCAGATCATTTTTTCCCTCTGAATATATGCCCAGGAGTAGGAATGTGCATCATATAATAGTTCTATTTTTAATTTTTTTAGGGAACTTCCATAGAGTTCTCCATAGTGGCCATACCAATTTACATTTCCACCAACAATGTAGGAAGGTTCCCTTCCCTATGCGTCTTCTCCAGCATTTTTTGTTTGTGATTTTTTTGATGATAGTCATTCTGATTGCTGTGAGATGATATCTCATAGTTTTGATTTGCATTTCTTTAATAATCAGTGATGATGAACAGCTTTTTATGTGCCTCTTGGCCATCTGTATGTCTTTTTTTTTTTTTTTTGAAGTTCTTATGTATTTGTGCAATTATTTCATGACACACGTATAAAATCACAGACGGCTATAAATCCAACTAAACTGAGAGCACCACGAAGGTAGGCACTGTTATCTGTCTGGCTCTTCTCAGGAAACCTGGGCCTGGCACACAGCTTGGGCCCACATACCTGAATGACTCCAGCTGAGGTGGAGACATAAAGTAGCCAAGAACAACTCCAAAGTCAAAAAGACAGCTGCCCACGTTCCTTCAACATTCTCTCCACCTTCACTCTCCATAGCTCAAATCAAACCATTCAAGGTATCAGATACCTCATGTCTTCAACCTCAGGCAGCCCCTGCTTTCTCCCCTTCCCCATAAAGTTCCAGATCCAAAGAGAATCCCTCTTAGCCCTGGACCGGGAAGGAACGTGCTTCTTTTGCCCGTGCGGGTGTCGGGGTACTGGACTACCCGGGAGAAATTTCCTAATCCTGACACCCTGGCCTAGCGTCTGAACACTAGTCCGTGGAGCCTGACACACTCAGGCCCAAGCGCTTTGTCAGCTGTGAAGAAGCAAAGAGTGAGGCTCTTCTTTGAGACTTCTCAGAAGCAATTCAAACTGCGCCTCCCAGCCCGAAAGTAAAAATGCATCGCAGACCCTCAGAGGTCCATTCCACTCAAGAAGGTGGGAGAGAAAACAACGACCCACGTGCCTTGCCCTTTAAGAAACACCCCCGGTTTAGGCAGCCAGTACTAGAGTACATTCTCTGGATGTCTTCTTTGGAGAAGTATCTATTTAGGTCTTCTGCTCATTTTTTGAGAGTGTTGTTTATTTTAATACTGTTAAATGTCAAGAGCTAGTTGAAACTTTTGGAGACTAGTCCTTTATCAGTAACATCATTTCTATATACTAACAACAGAAGATCAGAAAGGGAAATTCAAGAAACAATTCCATTTATCAATGCATCAAAAAATAAAATAACTAGGAATAAATTTACCTCAGGATGCAAAATAGTACAATACTCTCTTGTCTCTGAAACTATAAGATACTGATGAAAGAAATAAAAGAAAACATGAACAGATGGAAAGATATATCATGTTCTTGCACTGGAAGAATCAATACTATCAGAATGACTATACTTCCTAAGGCAATCCACAGATTCAATGAAATCCCTATCAAACTATTAGTGGCATTTTTCACAGAAATAGAACAACAACAATGACAAAATCTCAAATTTTAATGGAGAAACAAAAGAATCCCAAATAGCCAAAGAAATCTTGAGAAAGAAAAACGGAGTAGAGGAATCAGGCTCCCTGACTTCAGACTATACTACAAAGCTACAGTCATCAAAAAAGTATGGTACTGACACAAAAATAGAAATACAGATCAATGGAACAGGATAGAAAACCCAGAAATAAGCCCATGAATATACGGTCAATTAATTTATGACAAAGGAGGCAACACTACACATTGTTGACTACGTAGTGAAGATATTTCTCTTCAAAAAATGTTGCTGGGAAAATGAAACAATTACATGCAAAAAAATTAAATAAGTTAATTCTTTAACTCCATACATGAAAATAAGCCCAAAATGGATTAAAAGCCTAAATGTGAGACTGGATACTATAAAACTCATAGAGGAAAACATAGGCAGAACAATCTCTGACATAAATTACAGAAATATTTTTTTCAATTTTTCTTCCACAGTAATGGAAATAAAAATAAATAAATGGTACCTGCTTAAAAGCTTTTGCACGCCAAGGAAACAATAAGCAAAATGAAAAGACATCTATAGATTGGAAGTAAATATTTGCAATGTTTTTGATTCATATCTCCACGTGGCTCAAATGTAGTTGCAGAGATTATTTTACCTTAGGCATATCAAGTGTGGAAAACAGAATAATGCCTCTACCCGAAGTACCAATATTTTAACTCCTAGAATCTGTGTGTGTTACCCAATATGATAAAAGAACCTTGACTTTGCAGGATGATTAGTTTAACTATTTGCAATGGGGAGTATTCTGGGTTACCCAGGAGGGCCCAATATAATTGTAAGGGTACTTTAAGAGAGAGGAAAGAGGGTCAGATTTGGAGAGAAGGCAATGTGATTATGAAAACCGACGGAAAAAATGCTATGTGATTTGGAGCCATAAACAGAAGAGCAAGGAGTGATGCTAGAAGTTAGTAAATTTAATGAATTCCCAAGAGCTTCCTGAAAGAACACAGCTACCAACACCCATTTTTGAGTTTCTGACTTCAAAAGTGAAATAAAATGAACTTGTGCTGCTTTAAGCCACAGAGTTTGTGTTGATTTGTTACAATGATAAGAGAAATTGAACATATCAAGTTGACCTTATTAGCCCCCTTTAATGCAGGATTGAGACATATGGTTGGTTCTGCCAGTAGGCTGTGAGAATACATTTGCATGACCTTGAAGCTAAAGTTGTTTAGCCACTAAGTCATTTCTGACTCTTTGTGACCCCATGGACTGTATCCTGGCAGATTTGTCTCCATGGAATTGATTTCTGGGGAAGAACACTGGAGTGAGTTACCATTTCCTTCTCCAGGGGATCTTCCTGACCTAGGAATTGAACCCATGTCTACTGCTTGGCAGGTGGATTCTTTATCACTGAGCCAACCAAGGTAGAGCTAAAGTACTGACAGGTTGATATAAGGCCCTCTCATAGTTCTTCCCACAGCACAGAGACATCCAAGGTTGTGTGCTCCTGTGCAGCCCATACAAGTTAGAGCTGCCATCAGCCTTATTGCTTCAAAGACTGTGTGGAGCAGAGCATACTACCCACTCTCACTGAATATACAACAAAAGCAAGGAATTGTCTCTAGTTGCATTGTTTCACTGGAGTTTTGGAGTCAAATTTTTACTGAAGTTTAGACTAGCACTGCTGTGAATGGTACGCATCTCCTTCAGTTCTTTTGCCAGTAGTCACATTCTCAGAAAGAAATCCCCTGACCACTTAAAATACACACACACACACACACACACACACACACACACACACACACACACACAGATGCTCAACATGGCTAAACATCAAAGATATGCAAATCAAAACCACAATGAGATATCAACTTACATCTGCCAAAATGCTTATCATCAAAAAGAACATAAACAAATATTGGGCAGGATGCATAGAAAAAGTAACCTTTGTACACATAATTGGGAAGGTAAATTGGTGCAGCTCCTATTTAAAACAGTATAAAGTTCCTTAAAGAAGCTAAAAATAGGCTTACCATTTTGTTTACCAATTCCATTTCTGGATATATATCTAAAGAAAATAAAACCACCAACTCAAAAAGGTATCTGCACCCCAATGTTCAGATACACACACACACACACACATACAAAGGAAGACTGTTACTAGACTTAGAAAACTATGAAATTCTTCCATTTGCCACAATATGGACGGACCTAGAGAGCATTATGTTTAATGAAATAAGTGAGCCAAAGAAAGGTAAATATTCTGTTATCACTTATACATGGAATCTAAAAAAGAAAACAAATAAATATATATAACAAAATAGAAACAGATTCACTGGTTACCCGTGGGTAGAGGGAAGGTGGGGGCAAGATCAGGGTATAGGATTAAGAAGTACAAGCTACAATGTATAAAACAAATAAGCAACAAGGATACATTGTACAGCACAGGGAATATAGCCTTTATTTTTTAATAAATTTAAAAAGTGTACAGTCTATAAATATATTGAATCATGATGTTGGACACTTGATACTAATATTCTAAATTCACTGTACTTCTATAAAAATTGTCATGAAAATAAATTTCCTTCTTGCCTTGGTTTATTTCTTTTTTCCTTTCTCAGTGTCAACCTTCACTATCTACATTTTTTGGCACTTAAGATTATTCAGTTATTTATTTTGTCATCACCTATCTCCTCCACACTGTCACTGTCCTCTTGTAGCCTGGAGGCCTAAGGGATTAGGAGAGGCATGTTAATGTCAGATCTAACAGTATAGAGATTTTTATCTACTTATCATGGCTTTTTCCTAGCACTTGGAATAGTGTCTGCCATTTTTCACAGATTGATAGATAAATGAGTTTATGCAGGTGCCTCTCCAGTCCCTGATCCCTTTGTTCCTGATCAGACTTGTTTCAACTCACAACCTGACTTCAGCTTCTGCCTCATGCTGCTCTAGCACTTCATTTCTGAACCATTTTTTCAATTCTTTCTGTCTATCAAATCTATTTTGCACAGTATGGCCAGAACTTCCTTTTTTTTTTTTTTCCTTCCCCCTGAACTTTGATAGAACATGAAGGATGAAACAAAGAACAAGAATGTTTGGACCAAGAACCAACCACAAGCTAGATAATGAGGTACAGAAAAAATGTAGTTCATCTTCAAGTATTTCATGATCATGAGTGGTGACATGCAAATTGAATCAAAATTATAATTAATTATAATTAATCAGTTAGCATTTAATTAATTAGTAATATATAAATTGTTACCTTTCACTAAAATATTGAGTTTAAGACACACATGTTTAAGCTAGGTAACTTGCATTTATTCAGAAAATATTGTGTAGCTATCACTATAATTCATGCTGGGAATATAAAAGTGAGCTCAATTTACAGTATCATTGCCCTATACTGCTTGTCAAAGGAATTAGTAGAGGCTTGTGAAGAAAGGAAGACAGCCATTCACATTTGGTTCAGAGAATATAGCAAAAGAAATTGCCTGCAAGCTGTGATGAATTACAGATGATCTGGAATGTCTGGATTACAGGGTCAGGACATTAAGATCAATGGAGGCCTTAGATTAACAATATTTCAAAAGGCTTAGAATTTTTTATGAAGAAAATTTGGTTCATCAAGTTAAACAGAAGTAATATGATTATGTATACAATTTGGAAAGATTGTTCTGTAAGAAATGTAGATAGATGAGAAGAGGACAAAACTATAGTCAGGATGTCTTGTTAGAATCCTGTTATAACAATCCTAAAGAGAAATTATAAGACTCTTTGAAATTAGTCATAACAGTGGGAAAAATGAGTAGCTGAATGACTGAAAATTAAGGTTTCAAATTAAAAAAATAAAAATATTGGTTCAGAGATGAAGTCAATCAAGACATTGAACACAAACTTTTATTTTAAAATATCCTAATTGAAACCAGGCAGGTGGTAACCTTAATTTAATTGGCGTTTTCTGTGTGCCCTGATAATGATTTTCTCCCTCCTGGATCTCAAACCATATGCTAAGCTTAAATGCTTCTGTTTATTTTAAAACCTTCTTAGATAATGCCTGTTAATTTTTCCAAAGGATATTTATTTGAAACCAAATTAAAATGTTTCAGCTTAAAAAAATGAAGGAGAAAAACCTGTGAATATCATAATTTATGGCAATGATGGATGTCTGCTTTGATTTTAAATTTACAAGATATTTCCAATGATTAATATGCACAGTTCTTAACCCACTATTACTAATTTTACTCAGTGAGAACTTTTTTTTTAATGTGTTGATTATGGAGAGTTGAAATTATATCGGGAGAAGAGTCCAAAATTCTAAATTTTTGCTGAAATACACATAATGATCATACACAGAGAACACAAAGGCAATTCTCTGATAACTTTATTATGCCTTTGCTTAAAGTGGAAACCATGTACAAGTTCAGTGTAGACTAGTAAACTGTATAAAATCTCCATGGTTATTATAAACTCTTGCTAAAGCACTAGAAAGAGATTTGCCTGAAACCAGCATAAGCAATTTTCTGGCCCTTTACTTCTCGGCTGTACTCATTCTTTTCTGTCTACGCTTATTTATCCTGTGGAAAGAAGAGACAGTGAAAGAAGAATTTGAACAAAATTCTACCAAAGGGAAAATAAAATGACTCTCTCATATGTAGACAAGAGTTTAGTCAACCCTAAGCCTGGTAACTCCCCAGTCAGGAGTGTTGACTTAAAAGATATTCACAATCTAAAAGTTGAGAGTTATATTTTATGTGGCAGGGATTTTGAGGACTTTGGGCTTGGGAGACAGCATCTCAAAAGACTATGAGAGAACTGCTCTGAGGAGGCAAGGGGAGCAGCCAGGTTATATAGAAGCTTTACAACAAAGGGCAAGTAGTCTGGACATCAAAAGTTTATTGTTAACTAAAGAAAACCAGATATCCCAAGTTAAGGAATTTAGTGTTCTATTTATGGGAAAATGCAAGAATCTGGGCTCACTGAAATTATTCCTTTCATATGCATCCCAGCTATCTGGGGCCAGTGCTTTTCACATCCTGAGCTCCTTTGGGCTCACCATAGGAAATGGCTGCAGTCTGATCTTTTCTAGGCAGCAAGCATTCTTCTCCTTGAGTTATCTTACAGCTTGCTAGCTCACACTGGAGGGCTGCAAGCACTGATGACTATGACATCCTTGTTTACTGATATGGCAGGAGATATTCCATTTCTCAAGAGAAAACCTAAATCCTGTTCAGACTATACCAACCACAAAGAACCAACATTCCAGGAAGTATTTAAAGACGAGTAATATTCAGAGAGATGCTGCAACCCAAAATATGATGCTTGTAATTCTTAATCATTGTCATACTAATGATTTGATTTAAAGAGTGCTGACCTTTACTAGGCCTGCACTCAGTATAGCGTCTCAAGCAGTCTTCACAATTTCCCTATACACATACACTTCTGTATTTTTTTTATTACAAATTCATTTATTTTTATTGGAGGTTAATTACTTTACAATATTGTATTGGTTTTGCCATACATCAACATGAATCTGCCACAAGTATACATGTGTTCCCCATCCTGAACCCCCATCCCTCCTCCCTCCCCGTACCATCCCTCTGGGTCATCTCTGTGCACCAGCCCCAAACATCCAGTATCATGCATCAAACCTGGACTGGCTATTCATTTCATATGATATTATACAAGTTTCAATACCATTCTCCCAAATCATCCCACCCTCTCCCTCTCCCACAGAGTCCAAAAGACTGTTCTATACATCTGTGTCTCTCTTGCTGTCTCGCATACAGGGTTATCATTACCATCTTTCTAAAATCCATATATATGCATTAGTATACTGTATTGATCAACCCTGGGATTTATTTGGAAGGAATGGTGCTAAAACTGAAACTCCAGTACTTTGGCCACCTCATGCCAAGAGTTGACTCATTGGAAAATACTTTGATGCTGAGAGGGATTGGGGGCAGGAGAAGAAGGGGACGACAGAGGATGAGATGGCTGAATGGCATTACTGACTCGATGTTCGTGAGTCTGAGTGAACTCCAGGAGTTGGTGATGGATAGGGAGGCCTGGCATGCTGCGATTCATGGGGTCGCAACGAGTCGGACACGACTGAGCGACTGAACTGAACTGAACTGAACTGATACTGTATTGATGTTTTTTCTTTCTGGCTTCTGTGACTCTGTATAATAGGCTCCAGTTTCATCCACCTCATTAGAACTGATTCAAATGTATTCTTTTTAATGGCTGGGTAATACTCCATTGTGTATATGTACCACAGCGTTCTTATCCATTCATCTGCTGTTAATAAGTGGAAAAAGGCTCTCAAAACCTAAGTGACATTATCCAGTAGGAAATTAAAAGCACAGGATTTTAATTCAGACCTTTTCCCTTCTTTAGTCATTTCCATTCTTTTCTGTTTGGTCTACACTGTGTTTTAACCCAATAATGATCCAGGGTATTGTTCTATATCTTGCTCCTAGGAAATACTGAACCTTCTCAAGTAGTTTGAGAATATCATTACTTAAAGTTACTGGTATAACAAAGGATTAACAGATAAGCATGTAGTTTGTTTGCCAGGTAGGATTCAAAGAGCAGGTAAAGCTGAAATATGTTTGTCAGAAGTGCAATTAAGTTGGCTGACTTGGTGGGCATTCTCATCAGGGGTCAGAAACTGGACAGGCTGCATCTGTTGCCACTTGTGTTATTACTGATATCAGCAGGACCTTGTGTGTGGGACTCCTGGGCACAAAAGCCTTCTGTGTCCCCCATTTCTTCCATTAGGAAATAGGTTTCATTCAACCTTCATGATTTCCCCTGAGTCTTAATGGCAGGTTAAAGTGGTTGTTAATCGGGAAAGGAGGGGATGCGAGATAAGGGAGATAGAGTCAAGGGAAACAATTATGCAGTCTCAGAGAAGGGTCATGGTTCCCCCTCAACGGATGCACACAAAAATACCTTTGTTTTACAGAGACTGAAGCCCCTATCAAGTAGGAGAAGTTAACAGTTAACAACAGTACCTGCCCACAAACACGCAGACTCGAGACTGGTTGGAACCAGAAGGGATGATGGTTCCACTTCCACTTACTTCACCACCAACCAATCAAAAGAATGTCCACAATCTGATCACACCCTCCTTGAACAATTACTATGAAACTCCTCACTACTCCATCCAGGTTGAGACACAGTGTTGAGGGCTCTATCTCTCTGTGGCCCCCTCTGCCTGGAAAAACAGTAAAGCTATTTTCCACTTCACTCCAAACTCTATCCCTGAGATTTAATTTGTTATCAGGGTATGGAGACTGGATTCAGCTTCTCTACCATCAACAAGACAGAAGGACAACAAGAAATATTATAGACCAGTACTTAAATACATGATGTTGCATCTAGAGAGGATGTAGGAGAAGAGCTGAGCTCATATTATCTATGTCAGCTGGGATCATACCTTCTCTATGACATGGTAAGAGAATCACTGCTAGTGAATAATCATTAAATATGTATACCTATGGCTGATTCATGTTGATGTTTGGCAGAAACCAACCCAATTCCATAAAGCAATTATCCTTCAATTAAAAAATAAATTAATTAAAGAAGAAATATTTACAGTCTGAATGACATTGGGCCTTGAGTGCATCTGGGCACTTGGAATAGAAATTTAAGTAAATGAAATAAAAATATATGTATAAGCCCATTTGGATGTGACACTCGGGATCTAGCCCACAACCAAAGAGAAACGAAAAGATATCTTGCAAAAGATAAACCAAAATAAGAAAAATTCAGAAAGTAAAACTAGTGGCAGGAAAACTAGGGAAAAGAGGAAGCAAAATAAGCAGAGGGGACTTCTCTGGTGGTCCAGTGGCTAAGATTCCATGCTCCTAATACAGGGGGCCCAGGTCCAATCCCTGGTCAGGGAATTAGACCCCATATGCCACAACTAAGATCCAGCACAGCCAAAATAAATAAATATTAAAAAATAAGCCAGGAACTTGAGGTAACTTCAGAATATTGCTTTGTTTTATTTTCCAATGGTAAATAAAATGTTATCTTGTCTCTTCATCAAAATTACAACTACTTGTCTCTTGACCAATACCATTCCCACATCAGAGCAATATTATCCTGTGATTAAAACTCATACACATTTTGACCCAGGATTTAGGGGTTCTATTTGTGCAATTTATATTTTACTTGTAATGTCTTTATTCATTATTGTTTCACTAACTTTGGCTGGACTCTTTCATATGATTTCCTTCTAAGCTCTATCTCACCTTTTTGTCACTATGCTAAATAGCTGCTCTTAGAAGAGCCTAATGCTTTGACCTTTCACAGAATCAAAATAATTCCTTAGCAACCTCTTTTCTAAGACCACTTCAAATTTTATCAATAATGAATTGTTTGTGACTGCTAGATTAGGTCACTCTGTTACCATAAGCTGTGATTATAGCTACTGGTTGAATCAAACTTTTCTGGAATAGTACCAAGAAAGAGTCAAATTACCCAGAACCTATTTCACTTGGTGAGAATATGCATCTAGAGACTCAAAGATGGAATTATTATTGCCATATTCTCTAAAGGGGTGCTGAGAAATCAGATGATAAAACAGGAGTTCTCTTTTCATGAGTTTTTGATGGATATTTAAGAAAAACATTTTGAAGAATTATATTGGGAATGCAAAGTGAGTCTCTAGACAAAGTCATTCTCAAATGAAATTTGGGACACACACCACTTTCCAGTTTTCAGAAATGATGCCCTTGGAAAGCATGAAAGTCATACTAGGAGAGAGAAGTGAAAGGTGTGCCAACACCAGACAAGGAGAAAAAGTGTTTCTTTGGGATGGAATATGATACCAATTGAATGGTCTCTGCTATATTGAGATAAATGCTGAAAATTTATCCAGCAATGTTTACTCAAAAGTGAAAGATCAAGCTTAATATATCATTTATGATACCAGTGTTTCTACTGGAAAGGAGAAGGAGATGGGTAGTTTTGAATACTGGTTAAAGGATTAGAGAGTACTCTCCTACTTCTGTGAGCAGTCTTGTAGTTCTGAGGGAACTGGTAAAGTTGAGATTAGCAGAAACAGATACAGTGATGACAACAGAGGTAGGCATTATGAAAAGTTCAGCTCTGGCAAGATTTGAACCAGGAGGCAGGAATAACATCGTGTTGTTAGTGACTTGATCTTGGAACATCCTGGCCATGAGTAGTGACAACTGTTGAAACCATGCGGTTCTGCAGCAGAACCATACATATTGGAAAAGAAGCTGGAAGCTGGGCTACCTGATGGCACTAGCAAAGAGAAGAGGTGAGTTCCACTGGGATGAGGGGAATGAGAACAAAACAGAAGGAAAGAGCCACAGTGTTGCACAGAGTGCTGGCACAAAGGCAAAGCACACTCCCTCTCACTGCTGGCTTCCCCAAACTCTCTTTATGTTCTCTTCTTAACTAATGTGTGCAGGAAAATCATGCAAGATTAATAAGAACAATAAAGAAGATTAACAAACCCCAGTGTTTATATTCATTATTTAATCATAACACCCTAAGACATCCCTGAAAGAAATTCAAAGGAATTTCCAGTTTTTGCAGTTGAACTTTGGTAATAGAATTATCAAGGTAGAATAGTGGCTATTTAGTAACCTTGGGGAATTGGACAAAAGCAATTGAACAGTCTAATTTTACTTTTCTAAAATTAAAAAAAAATTGGTGATGGTCAAACATTAGGGTATATATATGTGGTTATATTTAACCCAATGTTTTATTCATCACAAATGCATACACAGACATGCAAATCATAGTTTCTCCTCTTCTTTCACCTTCTGTACTTAAAAAATAAAGACTGAGTGGTAAGATTTGGGTTAATGGTGGTTATAGCATAAAAAGAACATTTGATTTGTGGATTTTGATTTTGGAAACTGTTTTGCTATTAAATAGGTCAAGAATACTTGCAAATATTCTCAATCTACAATTAAATTTAGTGTAGCTACATAGGAGCCTAAGAGTAATATAACCTCTTCATATTTCAATAACTGTCCAGGTCTTTCTTGGCACTAATGTTGGGACTCTTCTGCTGCTGTTTAGTTGCTCAGTTGTGTCCAACTCTTGTGACCCCATGGACTGTAGCTTTCCAGGTTTCTCTGTCCATGGGATTTTCCAGGCAAGAATACTAGAGTGGGTTGCCATGTCCTTCTTCAGGGAATATTCCCGACCCAGGGATTGGGCCTGCATCTCCCGTATTTACTGCATTATAGGCGGATTCTTTTCCCACTGAGCCATCGGGACTCTGGTATAGAGTAATTATACCACAGGACAGACACATCATATCTGATCTCTGCCTCTAAAGAAGATGCAGTTGGTTGTGAAGTTAAAGATGCAGAAAAGATATATTCCCTCATCAAGTTATGTGAGTGTGAAGACGCTCAGTCGTGTCTGACTCTTTGCCACCCCGTGGACTGTAGTCTGCCAGGCTCCTCTGTCCATAGGATTTTCCAGGCAAGAATACTGAACTGGGTTGCCATTTCCTTCTCCACATCAAGTTATAGTTGTCACCTATTTTATAGATGTACAGCAATTGTTGAAATAAATCAAAACAAACATTTTTCCAGCGGTGTATAATTCACCATCAGGTATTAACCGTTTTGAAGTTCTATGGGGAATATTGGTTGGCTGGTTAAATGAGAATAAGACTAGCATGTACATGATAATCAATAGGACAAAACTACTATTCAAGAAATATCTGGTGTTATGCTTCAGAGCTTTAACACATTTCTGACTGGAGTGAGAAAACATGTATTTCTTTTACATCTCACAGTGAAAGGAATCCAGGGCATTCTGGGAACTCACTCATTTCTTTAAAACATCTGGAAAAATAGACAGAGTGTTGGTCTCTTTGGACTGCTGTGTTTTGTTGAGGGTGAGAGTTTTTATATTCAGAAGAGAGGCTATTTGAGAATATTGAAGACATTTCACATAACAAACCCCAACACAAATCCAGATAAGAAGCTGAATCCTTGTCCTTAAATTTTGCAACTTCAGTTACAAAATGTGATGATCACCGTTCCTCTGCTGCCAATTCATCACAGAAATTCTCTGGGCTATGATCTGCTGTCATCTATGATGCTATTGATTACTTAAGGAGATACACAGAGGTTAAAGCTGACAGAAAAGCAAACTGGGCTTCACTATTTTGTCTTTTCTGTACCATTTTGATTGTATTGCTCTGGGGAGTATCATATTTTTGTTACTATTACTTAGACATTGGAAAAGACCCTAATGCTGGGAAAGACTGAGAAAAAGAGAAGGAGGTGACAGAGGATGAGATGGTTGGAAGGCATCACTGATTCAATGGACATGAGTTTGAGCAAATTGTGTGAGACAGTGAAGGACAGGGAAGCTTGGCATGATGCAGTCGATGAAATAGCAAAGAGATGGACATGACTTAGTGACTAAACAAACAGCAACAACAACTTTGGCATTCCTTAGAATGCATGTTTATAAGGATGACAACTATAAAGTCTTATGCTGCCATTTTACCATTTATTAATCAGTTATAATTGACATTGAAGATACACCTAGTGGTGACTCCATTATCATTCCAAAGACAAAATTGTCAGCACTCATTATTGATCACTTGGAGTTATTGTGCAATTAGAACGCATGTACACCCGTGGTGGATTCATGTCAATGTATAGCAAAACCAATACAGTATTGTAAACTAAAATAAAGTAAAAATAAAAATTAAAAAAATAATAATAAAAAAAATAAATGGATCAGTTCAGTTCGGATCAGTTCAGTTCAGTTCGGTCGCTCAGTCTTGTCCGCCTCATTGTGACCCCATGAATCACAGTATGTCAGGCCTCCCGGTCCATCACCAACTCCCTGAGTTCACTCAGACACATGTCCATCGAGTCAGTGATGCCATCCAGCCATCTCATCCTCTGTTGTCCCCTTCTCCTCCTGCCCCCAATCCCTCCCAGCATCAGAGTCTTTTCCAATGAGTCAACTCTTCCCATGAAGTGGCCAAAGTACTGGAGTTTCAGCTTCAGCATCATTCCCTTCAAAGAAATCCCAGGGCTGATCTCCTTCAGAATGGACTGATTGGATCTCCTTGCAGTCTAAGGGACACTCAACAGTCTTCTCCATCACCACAGTTTAAAAGCATCAATGCTTCGAAGCTCAGCCTTCTTCACAGTCCAACTCTCACATCCATACATGACTACTGGAAAAACCATAGCCTTGACTAGATGGACCTTAGTCGGCTAAGTAATGTCTCTGCTTTTGAATATGCTATACAGGTTGGTCATAATATTTCTTCCAAGGAGTAAGCGTCTTTCAATTTCATGGCTGCAATCACCATCTGCAGTGATTTTGGAGTGTCAAAAAACAAGGTCTGACACTGTTTCCACTGTTTCCCCATCTATTTCCCATGAAGTGATGGGACCAGATGCCATGATCTTCGTTTTCTGAACGTTGAGCTTTAAGCCAACTTTTTCACTCTCCTCTTTCACTTTCATCAAGAGGCTTTTTAGTTCCTCTTCACTTTCTGCCGAAGGGTGGTGTCATCTGCATATCTGAGGTTATTGATATTTTTCCCAGCAATCTTGATTCCACCTTGTGTTTCTTCCAGTCCAGCGTTTCTCATGATGTACTCTGCATAGAAGTTAAATAAGCAAGGTGACAATATACAGCCTTGACGTACTCCTTTTCCTATTTGGAACCAGTCTGTTGTTCCATGTCCAGTTCTAACTGTTGCTTCCTGACCTGCATACAGATTTCTTAAGAGGCAGATCAGGTGATTTGGTATTACAATCTCTCTCAGAATCTTCCACAGTTTATTGTGATCGACACAGTCAAAGGCTTTGACATAGTCAATAAAGCAGAAATAGATGTTTTTCTGGAACTCTCTTGCTTTTTTGATGATCCAACGGATGTTGACAATTTGATCTCTGGTTCCTCTGACTTTTCTGAAACCAGCTTGAACATCAAGAATTTCACAGTTCACATATATATTTTTTTAATTTTTATTTTTACTTTATTTTGCTTTACAATACTGTATTGGTTTTGCCATATATTGACATGAATCCACCACGGGTGTACATGAGTTCCCAATCCTGAACCCCCCTCCCACCTCCCACCCCATATCATCTCTCTGGATCATCCCCGTGCACCAGCCCTAAGCCTCCTGTATCCTGAATCGAACATAGACTGGCTGGCTTGGAGGATTTTAAGCATTACTTTACTAGCATGTGAGATGAGTGCAATTGTGTGGTAATTTGAGCATTCTCTGGCATTGCCTTTCTTTGGGATTGGAATGAAAACTGACCTTTTCCAGTCCTGTGGCCACTGCTGAGTTTACCAAACTTGCTGGCATATTGAGTACAGCACTTTCATAGCATCATCTTTCAGGATTTGAAATAGCTCTACTGGAATTCCATCACCTCCACTAGCTTTGTTCGTAGTGATGCTTTCTAAGGCCCACTTGACTTCACATTCCAAGATGTCTGGCTCTAGATGAGTGATCACACCATCATGATTATCTGGGTCATGAAGATCTTTGTTGAACAGTTCCTCTGTGTATTCTTGCCACCTCTTCTTAATATCTTGTGCTTCTGTTAGGTCCATACCAGTTCTGTCCTTTTTCGAGCCAATCTTTGCATGAAATGTTCCCTTGGTATCTCCAATTTTCTTGAAGAGATCTCTAGTCTTTCCCATTCTGTTCTTTTCCTCTATTTCTTTGCATTGATCACTGAAGAAGGCTTTCTTATCTCTTCTTGCTCTTCTCTGGAACTCTGCATTCAGACGCTTATATTTTTCCTTTTCTCCTTTGCTTTTCACCTCTCTTCTTTTCACAGCTATTTGTAAGGCCTCCCCAGACAGCCATTTTGCTTTTTTGCATTTTTTTTCCATGGGGATGATCTTCACCCCTATCTCCTGTACAATGTCATGAACCTCATTCCATAGTTCATCAGGCACTCTATCTATCAGATCTAGGCCCTTAAATCTACTTCTCACTTCCATTATATAATCATAAGGGATTTGATTTAGGTCATACCTGAATGGTCTAGCGGTTTTCCCTACTTTCTTCAATTTGAGTCTGAATTTGGTAATAAGGAGTTCATGATCTGAGCCACAGTCATCTCCTGGTCTTGTTTTTGTTGACTGTAAAGAGCTTCTCCATCTTTGGCTGCAAAGAATATAATCAATCTGATTTCAGTGTTGACCATCTGGTGATATCCATGTGTAGAGTCTTCTCTTGTGTTGTTGGAAGAGGGTGTTTGCTATGACCAGTGCATTTCCTTGGCAAAACTCTATTAGTCTTTGCCCTGCTTCATTCCGCATTCCAAGGCCAAATTTGCCTGTTACTCCAGGTGTTTCTTGACTTCCTACTTTTACATTCCAGTCCCTATAATGAAAAGGACATCTTTTGGGGTTTTAGTTCTACAAGGTCTTGTAAGTCTTCATAGAACCATTCAACTTCAGCTTCTTCAGCTTTACTCATTGGGGCATAGACTTGGATTACTGTGATATTGAATGATTTGTCTTGGGAACGAACAGAAATCATGCTGTCGTTTTTGAGACTGCATCCAAGTACTGCATTTTGGACTCTTTTGTTGACCATGATGGCTACTCCATGTCTTCTGAGGGATTCCTGCCTGCAGTAGTAGATATATGGTCATCTGATAAATAGGGATATAGTAGATATTATTGAATGATAAAGCATTATCACTTTGTAAATAATCTCCTGTTTATGTAGGCCTTAAATGCCCAGTTATCTGAACATTATATGTCCCTATCCTTTCTCTTTCTCATCAAAACTATAATATAGACAGTATAGTTTTCTCAGCTGATTCTTCAGAAACAATAAATGTTAGTAATATTTTCCAATATCTATCCAAGTGTGATTGAGCACATTATTAAAATTAGAGGCTGAATGAAACCTAGAATTTATTATTTGAAAGAAGATGCTTAAGAACTCTAAAGGCTCAAATGTATGTACCTCTAAAAATAAAATGTTAGTGATAAGGTCGGAGAAGGCAATGGCACCCCATTCCAGTACTCTTGTATGGAAAATCCCATGGACAGAGGAGACTGGTAGGCTGCAGTCCATGGGGTCGCTAAGAGTCGAACATGACTGAGCGACTTCACTTTCATGCATTGGAGAAGGAAATAGCAACCCACTCCAGTGTTCCTCCCTGGAGAATCCCAGGGACGGGGGAGCCTGGTGGGCTGCCATCTATGGGGTTGCACAGAGTCGGGCACGACTGAAGTGACTTAGAAGCAATGATAAGGTTAATCATTTAAGAAAACCTTTTTTTTTTCTTGATTTTTGTAGATGAACTACACGAAATCCTCAAAATGGAGAGGACAGGGCAACTGCCTACTCTATCTCATATAATCTGTGTCTTTATTAAAAGTCTCCTGTGAATCCCAAGAACAAATAGAATTATACCATGATCTTAACACACTACAAAATATCCCACTGAGCTGAGGAACAATGCTATTTACTTATTCATTAATTTACTTAACAAAGAAGCATTTAGCACCAACTGTGAAGACCATTCTCCTTGCATGTAACCTCTTATTCTATTCAGATATAAAGCTTTATTAAGTAATTAGAATTTGAGATCTGCTTTTCGGATCCCAGTTGTACCCTCACAAGCAGATACATTTTGTAAAGCCACTCCTATCATCCAGCCTTGCTTCACTTGAGTGGTGATAGGATTATATGAAACAGATGCCATCAATTCTAACTCAGCCATCACCACGTAAGAAGCCTCCAGATTTATAAAAAGAAACTTCTCAAGTGCCCCTGACCTTACTTTGTGTTCTTAGTTTCTGGTCATACAAAACATGGCACTAGGTCAGTACATGCCTTAGAGAAACTGGAGTCCCTTCATTCAAATAGAAAAGAAGTTTTTCGTAAATATGTATTTCCAATTATGTCATGCCTGCCCCATCTTGTAACCTCTTCATCATTCATATTAAAATGAAGAGGGGAGAGTAATCCTAACCAGGTGACGGGGTTTCAGGTCATTCTTCATTGCTCATCACATTTCTCTCATCTCAGTCTTTAATTCACACCATAAATATATCTTCTGGCTCTGAAAGACTTGATTTCTTTAAAAAATATGTTAAAACTGAAGGTGTAAAGGAGAGGGTGAGATAATTTCAGAGAATGACATTGAAATATATACATTACCATATGTAAAATAGATAGCCAGTGGGAATTTGCTGTATGATGCAAGGAACCCAAAACTGGTGCTCTAAGAAAACCTAGAGGGTGGGATTAGGAGGGAGCCAGGAGGGAGATTTAGGAGGGAGGGGACATGTGTATACCTATGGCTGATTCATGTCGATGTGTGGCAGAAACCATCATAATATTGAAATTATACTCTAATTAAAATTAAAATAAAAACTTTTAAGATATCAATAATTTTTGACCTTGATGATCTGGAAACATTTTCTCCCTCACATTATTTTCACTTCTTTTTATATAACACCTTCCCCCAGAAAGTAGTTTTGCATTCATATAGTGACCTTAAAAAGTCCTAGATGGGGAGACATTTTTAGTCTAAACAGCACCCTCTGGTTCACTCAATAAAGGTAGTCACTTACTCTTCCTGTTTATACAGCCCACTTTAGTAGGAATCTTAAAGACTACAGGTTATCAATAATTTTCCCTCCTCTGTTTTGTTTGTGAATGGATGTGCTTTTATTGGAAGAAGGAAATGGCAATGCATTCCGGTATTTTTGCCTAGAGAATCACATAGACAGAGGAGCCTGGTGGGCTGCTGTCGATAAGGTCGCACAGAGTCGGTCACGACTGAAGTGACTTAGCATGTATGCATGCATTGGAGAAGGAAGTGGCAACCCACTCCAGTATTCTTGCCTGGAGAATCCCAGGGTCAGAGGAGCCTGGTGGGCTGCCATCTATGGGGTTGCACATAGTCAGACACGACTAAAATGACAGAAGCAGCAGCAGTGCTTTTATTGAAATGAATAAAATGAATAAAAATCTATCTCTATAAATATGTGTGTATATATATATATATATATATATATATATATATATATATGTTTATTTTGCTATATGAAAGGGGGTTTGAGGATGAGCTAGATACTTAGTTTTTGAGACCACAGCATTCATCAAAAACAAAGAAGCAAGTAAAAGTAATTTTATGTTTTCTGGCATAACAAAATTGAGAACTTTATGCTTTAAACCACTTAAAAATTACATGGCTTTTTCTATTTTGAAATGGAAATCTCATCACCTTGGTGTCAAACTCTATGACTTCAAAGCCAGTGAAGGACTATATAAGGAACTGGGAAAATGAAAGAAATGTAAGTTAAACATAATTGCTTTAAAGAAGATGTGAAAATGAAAATTCATTAGCTTATCCTTTGACCAAAGTGGGATAGCTAATTTGCTGGATTTTCTAAGTCATAGACAACAATACACACACACACACACACACACACACACACACACACATACACACACAAATCCACATACTGAGGCTAGTCTGTTGGAAGTAATTTAAATACTAGCAAATGTTCACTTAGTGCATGGTCTTTGCTAAAGACATTAAGTTCATCATGTATTTAACCTGCACAACAATCCTGTTAGGCAACTTACATATCTTCATTTTAGAAATAAACAAAAAATCAGTGCAGTTAGAAGTTTGTGTCAAGTCACACAACTATCAAATATTGGACCTGAATTTAGAACTTCTTTAGCTCTAAAGTCCAGCACCTAAAACAGAGTAAGGCTCAAAACAAGCTCTCTATTAGTATTATCAGTGTTATTTAAATATTGCTTTTTACATGGTTGTATATGTGCAACCATGATTTTGGGTCTGTAGGCTTTGCTCCCATGAATAATATATTCTTCTCTTAGAGTTAATTTTAAGGTTAAAAATCACTCTTGGATTGTATCTCTTTAACATTGTTATTTGATTTACAGAAATGTCTAAGTTACTGGGGAATATGAACTGTAAAGCAGGAGTTTTATGGAGACTATTGCAGTTAGGTGGGGATAAATAATCATAAGCATCTTAACAAGCAAGAGAATTTACTTTGTAGATAAATTCCACTGTCACCCTCAACCTCTACACCCACCAAGAACCAATAGTAAGGACCAATAGCAATAGTAATACCTATAGTAATTATTTTGCCTCTTTGTTAAAATTACTAAGACAGGTTTCATGAGATTAAGTGTTTTGGGGCCCCATACAACCTTGATCATGCAAAAATAAGAGGTAAAAAATATAATTGGCAGTTAACTAAAAATGAGATAGAGAAATTAGGGATTGGACAGTTATTTGAAAGGGAAAGGAAGTGCTGCTATTCTCTCCATTTTGGAAGTAAAGCTATTAATAAACTGCTGAAAAGTCAGCTGATAGTATTATGGATTTCCCTTGTATGTAAATTACTGCTTTTCCTTGACACTTTTAATATTTTCTCTCTCTCTCTCTCCCTTTTTTTTTTTTTTTTTTTTTTGTTTAGAGACAGCATCTCTCTATGTTACACAGGCTGGAATGCAGTGGCTATTCATAGGCATGACTCCACTACTGATCAGCATGGGAATTTTGACCTGCACCGTTTCTGACCTGGACCAGTCTACTCCTCCTTAGGCAACCTAGTGGTCCCCCGCTCCAGGGAGATGTCCATATGCCAAAGTTAGTGCAGACACCTGACTGGCCAGTACTCTACAGCCCAGAACTCCTGGCTTCAAGCAATCCTCCAGCCTCAGCCACCCAATCAGGTGGGACTACAGGCATATGCCACCACGCATGGCAATAATTTCTCTTGATCTCTAATATTTTCCATTTTAATTATAATGTATCTTGGTGTGGTCCTCTTTGGGTTGATTTTGTTTGAGACTCTCTGTAATTCTTGGATATAGATATCTGTTTCCTTTTCTAGTGAGGGAGTTCAGTTCAGTCTCTCAGTCGTGTCCAACTCTTTGCAATCCCATGAATCACAGCATGCCAGGCCTCCCTGTCCATCACCAACTCCTGGAGTTTACCCAAACTCATGTTCATCGAGTTGGTGACGCCATCCAGCCATCTCATCCTTTGTCATCCCCTTCTCCTCTTGCCCCTAATCCCTCCCAGCATCAGGGTCTTTTCCAATGAGTCAACTCTTTGCATGAGGTGGCCAAAGTATTGGAGTTTCAGTTTTAGCATCAGTCCTTCCAATGAACACACAGGACTGATCTCTTAGTGAGGGAAGTCTGTAACTATTTTACATCAGATATGCTGTCTGCTCCTTTTTCCCCCTCTCTCTTCTCTTTCCTGAACATTTATAATGCAAATGCTAGTATGTGTGATGTTGTCCCAGAGGCCTCTAAAACTGTACTCATTTCTTTTATTGTTTTTTCTTTCTCTTTGTTTGACTGCAGTCATTTCCACCACAGTATCTACTAGCCTCGCTGAGCTGTTTCTCTGTATCATCCACTGTTGATTCCTTCTAGTATATTTTTTGTTTCAGTTGTTGAATTCTTGATCTTTCATTGGTTCTTCTTTATAGTTTCTCTTTATTGAAAGTGTCTAACTTCTCACTCTGCTCATGCATTCTTCTCCCAAGTTCTTTAAGTATCTTTATGATCATTACTTTGAACTCTGGTAGATTGCATACATGAGTGCTAAGTCACTTTCAGTCATGTCCACATTCTTTGTGATGCTATGGACTATAGCCCACCTTGCTCCTCTGTCCATGGGATTTTCCAGGCAAGAATACTGGAGTGGGTTGCCATTGCATTCCCCAGGGGAATCTTCTTGATCCAAGGATTGAACCCAAGTCTCTCTTACATCCCATGCATTGCAGACAGGTTCTTTATCACTGACTCTGCCTTGGAAGCCCATTGGGTAGATTGCCCATCTCCAATTCACATAGTTCTTATGGGGTTTTATCATGTTTCTTGTCTGGAACATGTTCCTCTTTTGCCTCATTTTCTATATTTATTTCTGGGTAGTTGGTAGGCTGGTTATGTTTCCTGACCTTGAAGAAGTGGTCTTTTATAAGAAATGCCCTATGCTTCCCAGAATCACATTTCCTGTGGTCACCAGAACTATATGCTCAGGGATGCCCCTTATTTGGGCTTCATGTGTACTTCTATTGTGGTGGACTCTCTCCTATGTGCAATCTGGTGGGCATGGCAGCCTCCTTCCAGTTGGTTGCCACTGGTTGGTAGGATCATGATTTGGCAGGCTGCAGAACCCCAGGGGTGTTTGGGGCTGGGGCTAGCTCAGTGGTGGGCAGAGCCAGGTTTTGGCATGTGTGGTTGTGGTGCCAGGCCTCTTGAATCTAGAGTCAGCTTCCTAGTGGGTGGAGCCAAGGCTCAGAGAGTCCTGGGGCTCACTGGTAGGCAGAGCTGGATACTGGCATCCCTGGTTGCAGGTCCCTGGGGATCCTGAAGATGGTTTCAGCCTGATGGAGGGTGAGGCTAGATCCTAGGGCTTTACACACATCCATTGGCATGTGAAGCTACATCTGGGGCTAATTTGTCTTGGGATCCACTGGTAGGCATAGTGGAACCTTGATAAGTGAGGCCTGTTTCTGACACAGCTGACTGCAGTTTCCAGGGTGCCCCAAAGCTTGTGTGTGCCCATTGTTTGGTGGAACTGGATCCTGAAGATATTGGCTGAGAGGCCCAAATGTCTCTGAGCTGGTGTTGGCCCGATGGTGGGCCAGGTCAGGGACCACATGGTCCAAGGCTGGTGCTAGCCAGCTGGTGAGTAGACTGGGTTTTGTCATACCAGGCTGAGGGGCTGCAGTGCGCATGGTGGGCACTGCTAGGGCCCTTGGCGTCCTGAGACTGATGCCAGCTCACTGATGTGTGAGGTTGATCCCAGGGCTAGTTCTGTCTCTCTTGTGGGGAAAGCCAGGTCCTAGTGTTTCTGCTTGCAGTTCCCTGGAGGTACCTGAGTTGGTGGTCAGATTACTGGTGTGTAAGACTTGAGCCCAGGGAGTTGTAGGCTGGTGACAGCTCACTTTTAGGCAGAGTGGGGTCCCAGAATCTCTGCTGTTGGGATTCAGAAGTCCCATAGTTGGTGTGTCATCTCACTGGTGATCAGAGTTGGGACCCAGTTAGGCCTTAGGGCAGATGCCTACCCACAGGTAGGTGAGGCTGTTTTCAAGGCTAGAGCTGGCTCACTGGTGAGTAGAGATAGTTCCTGGGGCATCTACGCCAGGGCCTTGTTAGTCCTGGGGCTAATACCTACTCCACTGGTGGAGAAAGCCTTGTCCTGCTTACTTTGGTGGCTAGGGCCATGTCACAGGGATCAGAGAGACTTAAAGCACATTGCATGATGGTACAAGAAAGTTAAAAAAAAAGGCATTTGTCTGTATCAGTGTTTGTGCAGTAGAATAAGCTTTCAAAAATGGTTGTTGCCAGTGTCTATGTCTCCAGGGTGAGCTCCAATTGTGTTCTGCCTCTTTGGGAGAGTCTCTAAAACCAGCAGATGAATCTAACCCAGACTCCTTTCAAATTACTGCTTCTGCTCAACTCCTTTCAAATCACTGCTTCTGCCTTGGGTTCCAGAGCATGTGAGATTCTGTGTGCATCCTTTAAAAGTAGAATATTTGTTTGTGACAGCCCACTGGATCTCCTGAAATCAAACCCTGATGGCCTTCAAAATCAAACTTGCTGTGAGCTCATCTTTCCAGTACAGAAACACAGGGCTGGAGAGTCCAATGTGGGGCTCAGACCCATTACTCCTGGGAGAGAACCTCTGAAGTTATAAGTATCCTCCTGTTTGTGGGTCACCTCCAGGGGTTATTGGTCTTGACTCTACTGCAAATCCATACTCCTGCCCATTTTGTGTGCTTCTTTTTTATATATTTGGTTGTAGAAGGTATTTTATTTTGATAGGTTTTAGTTTTTTCTTAATAGTTGTTCTGTAAATAGTTGTAATTTTGGTGTGCCTGTGAGAGGAGTCCATTCTGAAGGAGATCAACCCTGGAATTTCTTTGGAAGGAATGATGGTAAAGCTGAAACTCCAGTACTTTGGCCACCTCATGCCAAGAGTTGACTCAGGAGAAGAAGGGTACGACCTAGGATGAGATGGCTGGATGGACGCAAGTCTGAGTGAACTCCAGGATTTGGTGATGGACAGGGAGGCCTGGCGTGTTGCGATTCATGGGGTCACAAAGAGTCAGACATGACTGAGCGACTGAACTGAACTGAACTGAACTGAACTGTGAGAGGAGTTGGAATCAGAGTCTTCCTTCTCTGCCGTCTTGGTTATTCTTCAGGAAATCCGTTTTGGAAAAAAAAAAAAAAACAACAACAACAACTGCTTGATCCAGGACTTTAATAATTCTCACAGAATTATTTCTCTCCTAGAAAATATGAGCTCAAACAGAAGAAAACTCATCATATGACAGTATAAACCAAATCTAAACAATCATGGATATACTTTAATCAAATTACTAAAAAGATTATAAATATGTGATCCAAATGTTTAAATGGAAAACATAAAAATGGACAAGATTAACAAAAAATATAAAATTGATTTTATTTTAAAATAATTATTTACTACTTCATCCCCACTAAGATGGCTACAAGTATAGGGGGGAAAAAAAAGGAAAATGGCAAGTGTGTTCATGAGAATGTGGAAAAATTGCATTTCTCATATATTGCTGTTGAAATGTACAATGGTGTAGTCATCATGGGAAACATTCTGTTGATTCCTCAAAAAGTTAAACACATAATTATGCAATTGTGGGGGCTGGAAAGTCTCAATTTTGAATGGTAGGCCAGCACACTGGAAGTCTGGAAATTTAAGCAAGAGTTGATATTTCAATTTTGTGTCCAAATTCTGTGTAAGAGAAGGCTGGAATCTCACAAAAGAGTTCTGTGCTATAATCTGGGGACAGAATTTTTCTCCTTCAGAAAATTTCATTGTTGATTGAAAAACTGGGCACCATAACCTAACTCCTTTGACACATAAAATTAACCATGAAGATCACTTTCTGGTAGGAAAGTTCAGTGCCAGAATCCATTGGCCAAATCCTTTCCCTTTGTTAGAATGATGGTAGAATTTATTTTGAGATAAAATCTGCATCAATCTAAGATCCTAACCAACCTATGGTCGGAATGTAGAATTAGTCAGAAATATATACCATTTGTAATTGGGAATATTCATTGCTGTAGTGTAACCTAGCCTATACTACATGACACATAAGCAGTGTATGTGTGATATGTGATATTCTGTACTTAAATGAAAAAGAAAAGGGAAACAAAGAGGCAACTCTTTGTGATTCCATGGGCTGTAGCCTACCAGGCTCCTTTGTCCATTGAATTTTCCAGGCAAGAGTATTGGAGTGGGTTGCAATTTCCTTCTCCAGGGGATCTTCCTGAGCCAGAGATCAAACCCGGGTCTCCTGCATTGCAGGCAGACATTTTAACATCTGAGCCACCAGGGAAGTATGCCTTAAAATGGTGGCATCTTAAAGAGAAAATATCTTGATCTAAAATATTGAAGCAAATATTTAATACTAAAGACATTCAGCTTGTAATATTAGTGACTTAAATTTTTGATGTTGTCAATGACCTGAAACTCATCAGACTGTGAGCGGTTACATTTACTAGTCGGTGAGGAATATCTGAAAGAATATTTGTTGGTTGCAAGATCATCCTCTTTACTGGTATGAATTTATATATCTAAGAAACATCACTGTGTTATGAAAGACATTATTAATTTTAAATGGATTTGGGCCGTGTTAACCTACAAAATGTATAAACACAATATAAGCTAGGTATTTGTAGTAGAACTTAATTATTCAGCTTTTTACTGGGAAGAACCATAGCTAGAAAGTAAATTTATGCACCTCTCCTGTATGAACTCAAAAATTACTCATCAGTCAAAACAGTAATATTAAAATATATTTTTTGTCAGAAAACATAATTTCTGATTGAAGATCTACTATAAAAATGGACTTCAATTTAGCCAGTGCCTTTGATGTTATATTCTATGCAGCATAATAAAGATCTCCATACCAATAATGATGTAGAGTGTACTCCTACTTACATTATTTTGTGAACTTTCTTATCTAATAACTTACTTTTAGTATACTTAAAAGTAATCATGAAAATATCTGCAGTGGCTCAAAAAATATGAGATATGTTGGACAGTAAGTTCAAAATGACTGAAAGGGATGTTGTAGGCAGCACCCATAAAGGCAGCCAGGTATGAGATGTCATTTATTTTACTTCTTGAAACGGATTCACTACATACTCAGTAATGTGCTTATATCAGTTTTCTTACTAAGATGGGGAGATAATTTGTGACAAATTGTAGGTAACATATGTCATGTCTTCCTTTCAGTATTCTGACTCCTCAGACTTTATCTGTGGTGTAGAAAAAATAGAAACATTCAATTAATACTATAAAAAGTCAACATACACAGAAATAAAACTCAAAAATAAGGTTTGTAAACATGCTTTGCTTTTTATACTGGTCAAGATTTTTAAAGTTATAATTGATGGGGAATCTCATGCACTGCATGCAAATTAGTAAAATACTTCCAGAGTATTTAATAGAAATATTGGACATAAAAAAATATGCTCAAGTGTTGACTCAAAAACTCCACTTATAATAAATAGTCTTGAAGAAAATGTAACAGAAAATAATATGTGTATGAGGATGTATATCACTGTGTTATTTGAAGTTGTGAAAAATGAGACAAAATCTAGGTAGTACTTACAGATACTAAATAAAATATGGTGTAACATTTTGATAGATATAAATTTAGATATAATGTTGGTCATATATATGGAAAATATATATATTGTCCCATTTGTGAGGCAGTCAACTAAGTTTTATAGAATATAATCATACAAACACATCACACTGGATAGCTACAAAATAATGGTAACATTATATGCAGGCAGTGTGGATACATCAGTCAGTTGTTCAGTTCAGTCACTCAGTCGTGTCCGACTCTTTGCGACCCCATGGACTGCTGCACACCAGGCCTGGCTGTCCATCACCAACTTCTGGAGCTTACTCAGACTCATACCCATTGAGTCGGTGATGCCATCCATCATCTCATTCTCTGTCATCCCCTTCTTCTTCTGCCTTCATGCTTACATATAATTAGAATGTTTGCTTAATTCATTTAGTCTTTTTCTTAAATGACCATGTACTATCTTCATAATAAGATAATCTTCCTATACATATTAACTGAGTAATGTACTTCTAACTGCTCTCTAAGTCAGGATAGAGACTGCACATTTAAAACTAAACAGTTTAAATTTTATTGATTGTTTTGTATGGTTAAAAAAAAATGATGACTTTATTCAAGACTGTAAACCAGTAAGAACAGTAGAATCAAGTTCAAATATTATGATTAAGTACACTATTTTGCATCCATGTGTCAAATAAAGAATCATTTCTGACTATGGTGACTATGGCTCTGACTATGGTGAGGAGAGAGAACAAGATATAAGATCAGGAGAAGCTGCCTGCCAATGCAGGAGCCATAAGGGACTCGGGGTTGATCCATGGGTCTGGAAGATACCCTGGAGAAGAGAATGGCTAGCCACTCCAGTGTTCTTGCCTGGAGAATCCCATAGACAGGAACATGGTGGGCTATCATAGGGTCCATATGGTGGCAAAGAGTCAGATGGATACCACTGAAGCAACTTAGCATATTGTTTTTCATCCATGTGTCACATAAAGAAGTATTTCAATTTATTCCAATGGGTCTGACTATGGTAAGGAGGGAAAAGGAGATATTATACCAGGAGAAGGGTAATGACAGCAGCATGTCCTTTCATTATTACAGGTAACTCTTTGATACAGAAATCTATGTGTTAAAAACTAAATAGATAAAAGAAATACACTGTATTCAGTGATGGAATAACTTTCTAAGTATATGGCTTAAGAAAATGTTAAAAATAAGGATGACAGGCAAAAACAATAAATTTCAAATGGAACCTCATTAACAAAGTTCAGTTCAGTCACTCGGTCATGTCCCACTCTGGTGGTGAAAGTAAACAAAGAATTATCTTTGTTTGTTCGTTTGTATATTTTATGAATGTTGTTGTTGTTGTTCAGTTGCTAAATCATGTCTGACTTTTTGTGACCCCATAGACTGAAGCACGCCAGGTTTCCCTGTCCTTCACCATCTTCCAGAGTTTGCTCAAATTCATGTTCATGAGTAGGTGATGCTGTCTAATCATCTCATCCTCTGTCGCTCTCTTCTCCTTTTGCCTTCGGTCTTTCCCAGCATCAAGGTCTTTTCCAATGAGTCAGTTCCTCTCATCAGGTGGCCAAAGTATTGGAGCTTCAGAATCAGTCCTTCCAGTGAATATTCAGTACTGACTTCCTTTAGAATTGACTGGTTTGATCTCGCAGTCCAAGGGACTCTCAAGAGCCTTCTCCAACACCACAGTTCAAAAGCATCAATTCTTCAGTGCTCAGTTTTCTTTATGGTCCAATTCTCACACCCATGTATGACTACTGGAAAAACCATAACTTTGACTATATGGACCTTTGTCTGCAAAGTAATATCTCTGCTTTTTAATATGCTGTCTAGGTTTGTCACAACTTTTCTTCCAAGGAGTAAGCATCTTTTAATTTCATGGCTGCAGTCACCATCTGCAGTGATTTTGGAGCCCAAGACAAGAAAACTCTCTCACTGCTTCCATTATTTCCCCATCTATTTGTCATGAAATGATGGGACTTGGTACCATGATCTTAGTTTTCTGAATGGTGAATTTTAAGCCAGGTTTTTCACTCCCTTCTTTCCCCTTCATCAAGAGGCTCTTTAGTTCTTCTTCACTTTCTGCCATAAGGGAAGTGTCATCAGCATATCTGAGGTAATCTATTTTTCTCCCTGCAATCTTGATTCCAGCTTGAGTTTCATCCAACCCAGAATTTCACATGATGTATTCTGCATAGAATAAAAGTTAAATAAGCAAGGTGACAATATGCAGTTTTGATGTACTCCTTTCTCAATGTGGAACCAGTCTGTTGTTCCAAAGATTGCTCTACTATTGAGATAAATGTACTCTATGAACTAATGATTCTTTATTGCTCTTCTTAATCTTCTTAATTCTAGAAGGAAAAAATAGCCCTTGTAGTGCTATGGGGTTTAACCATTCTGAACACAGAGAAATGACTGAGAATTAATTTAGCAACTGAACTGATTCATGAGTAATCTTTTAACTGCACAATCCCTCATTTTCAGTGATTTTAGAAGGTTTCTATAAAGTGACATTTGTTGAAAGATTGGATTACTATGCTGATGACAGAGGTAGTACATTTTTGTAAGCTTAGGACACTTTTGGTGAGTATATTTTGCCCATGTTTAAAATGGATTAAAAACCCATAGCAAAGGCTTTCAAACTATTCCATGCTTAAAAGAAAAAGCAAGAAAATAGATCACAAGGTCTAGACTCGACTTCAATGACAAAGGACTCAATTTCACCTATAGAGCAGAAAAAAATCTTTTTTGAAAGTCACTGGGACTCTACCTCAACCTCTAATGGGTAGAGACTCATGAATGTTTACTTTAGTTGCCAGTAGAAAAATATTCAGGAGTAACATTATAACCATTCTCTAGGCAAAGAAAACCTCCAAAATAGCTTTAAACATGATACTATATTTGACATACAAATAAATACTTTCCCTTAACCAATCAATTAATGATTAAATATAAGGTAAACTTTAAAAGAACTTAAATTCTCTAAGATTTTGATCAGATCATTTACCTCCATGTCCTCGAAGCAGAAGATTTCTGAAATAGCTTTCTTCTGATAGGAAAATACTTACTGTCATTTGTGTAACATCTTTACTTGCAGCACCTTTAAGGGGAAGAAACACCTCACTTTCAAATTAGGATTTTGTAGTTTAAATCTTAGCTGTGTTCTTATCTACATAAATTCAAGCAAATATGTTAACTTTCCTGGTCTCAGTTTCTGAAACTAAAATGTGAATATCTATGTCATAGTTATTGTAAAAATGTACAGAGATTGTTTACTAACAAATATATTCAACAAACATATATTGTGAATCTACTATGTGTTAAAACATTAGTAGATGCCAGTGATGCACTGTTGAATCAGTCAGCATGAGATTATAGACATGCAGAGGAGAAATACTTTAATATGTCATGCAAATAGTGGTAGGCGCTGCTAAGATTCAAAACAAGAAGTTATGAGAAATAATTTGATGAGATATACTGTAAGGTAGAAGAAAAGATAATGATACATAATCTGAGATCTGAACAATATTAAGAGATTTCTGGGCAAAAAGGGGGATATAAAGCCTCTGAGGCAAGCTAGATGGTAACTACGGTGAGAAAAATTTTTAAAGGGAAAAATAAGTGGAAGGAATTTAAATATTCCTCAATAGGTGACTGGATAAGCTAACTGCAGTGCATCTCTACAATGGAATATCATGCAGTGATAAAAAGAAATGAGCTATCAAGCCACAAAAGATATGGATGAATTTTAAATGTTTATTTCTAAGCTAGAGAATCCAGTCTGAAAGGTTATAAACAACATAATTCCAATTATTTGACATTTTGGAAAATACAAAGCTATAGAAACAATAAAAATTATCAGTGGTTTCCAGGGGTTCAGGGGGAAGAGAGATAAGGCAGTTTCATTAAATCACAGTGAATTTTTAGGGTGTTGAAACTACCCTGTATGATACTGTAATTGTGAATATATTACATTATATATTTGCCAAAACTCATTGAACTTTACATAAAAAGATTGAAATTTAATATATGCAAATTAAAAAATATTCAGGAGTTCAGTGGAAAATCCAGCATGTGATTAAGATTGGGAAAAAATAATCTGAATTATGAATGTGTGAACAACCTCCTTGAACGGGGTGGGAAAAAATTGACTGACCTAAGTAACTTTGGAAAGTGGAATCTATAAAGCTAAAGCAAAAAATGTTTTCCACAAACACTGTACTCTGACTGACAAATTTTGTCTCAAGGGAATATGTTAACAATTCAGATGGTTTTATTCATGTATAATGGAAATGAAAAATTAAGTAAATGGGTAGTATTTGTTGTAGGTAAGTTTTTCACTGTTGTAGTAGAAGGTTACTTATGAGCAAGGGAGGAAGTTGTAAAAATCAATATGGTAATTGATTAGAATTAGAGACATCAGTGCAGACTCATTTCCAGCTTAACATGGATGCATATCGCTACTATATAAATATGTATGGATGTAAGTATTAGCATATGCACATGTATTTTCATTCTCTGTAAGCTGGCAAAGCCTAAAAGTAATGTTATCCCAGTAGCAATAAGCACACAACACCAGGTTTGGTTTCTAATAGCATTCTGTAACAAATGGAATCAGAAGTCTTTGGAGAAATTGCTGGTTCTTAGACAGAGTCCATAAACAAATAAGATGGACCATCTGGTAGTATAAAGAAGGAAGGAAATACACACACACACACACAAAAGCAAAAACAAAAACAAAGTAATGAATATATATCAAAGGGGAACTGGAGCCAACAACAAAAAAGCTACTAATAATCAAAGCTGGAGAAATTTGTCCAACAAAATTAAGTAGTACTGGATTAAACCTCAAAGTATAAACTAAATATCCAGAGTCTATACTGACATACATACCTGTCATACATACATAAATATATTACATTAACTGGCAAATGGAAGAGAAGAGACAAATCTCCCAGGAGGAGACCAAATAATGTTTGTAAATACTCTGCCTTGAAAAATGAAGTACACAGCTCCTTACTCCTTATGTGTAGTTTCTGCACAGTCACTTTCTTCCAAAGAGGAAAGTAAAAAAAAAATGAGTAAAGAAGAGTAAATTTACAGTGGAGAATTTTGACAAACACCACCTTAGCCAAATTATGAAAGTCAACATCAACAGTGATGACTCATGTTGAAAGTAGATACCCTTGATATAATGCAATCAGAAGAACATTTTGTCTCTGTGGTCTTTCTCGACAAATCTCAAGTGTGATTATAAAAGGAAAAAAAAATCTGACAAATCACATAGAGGTCAGTTTTAAGAAGAGGTGGCAAGAATACACAGAAGAACTATACAAAAAAGGTCTTCATGACCAAGATAATCACGGTGGTGTTATCACTCACCTAGAGACAGACATCCTGGAATGTGAAATCAAGTGGGCCTTAGAAAGCATCACTAGGAACAAAGCTAGTGGAGGTGATGGAATTCCAGTTGAGCTGTTTCAAATCCTGAAAGATGATGGTGTAAAAGTGCTGCACTCATTACGCCAGCAAATTTGGAAAACTCAGCAGTGGCCACAGGACTGGAAAAGGTCAGTTTTCATTCCAATCCCAAAGAAAGGCAATGCCAAAGTATGCACAAACTACCACACAATTGCACTCATCTCACATGCTAGTAAAGTAATGCTCAAAATTCTCTAAGACAGGCTTCAGCAATACGTGAACCGTGAACTTCCTGATGTTCAAGCTGGTTTTAGAAAAGGCAGAGGAACAAGATATCAAATTGCCAACATCCACTGGATCATCGAAAAAGCAAGAGAGCTTCAGAAAAACATCTATTTCTGCTTTATTGACTATCTCAAAGCCTTTGACTGTGTGGATCACAAACTGTGGCAAATTCTGAAAGAGATGAGAATACCAGAGCACCTGACCTATCTCTTGAGAAACCTATATGCAGGTCAGGAAGCAACAGTTAGAACTGGACATGGAACAACAGACTGGTTCCAAATAGGAAAAGGAGTGCATCAAGGCTGTATATTATCACCCTGCTTATTTAACTTCTATGCAGAGTACATCATGAGAAATGCTGGGCTGGAAGAAGCAGAAGCTGGAATCAAGATTGCCAGGAGAAATATCAATAACCTCAGATATGCAGATGACAGGACCCTTATGGCAGAAAGTGAAGAGGAACTAAAAAGCCTCTCGATAAAAGTGAAAGAGGAGAGTGAAAAACTTGGCTCAAAGCTCAACACTTAGAAAATGAAGATCATGGCATCTGGTCTCATCACTTCATGGGAAATAGATGGGGAAACATTGGAAACAGTGTCAGATTTTATTTTTTTAGGCTCCAAAATCACTGCAAATGGTGATTGCAGCCATGAAATTAAAAGACGCTTACTCCTTGGAAGAAAAGTTGTGACAAATCTAGACAGCATATTGAAAAGCAGAAACATTACTTTGCTAACAAAGGTCCATCTTGTCAAAGCTATGGTTTTTCCAGTGGTCACGTATGGATGTGAAACTTGGAGTGTGAAGAAGGCTGAACACCGAAGAATTGATGCTTTTGCACTGTGGTGTTGGAGAAGACTCTTGAGAGTCCCTTGGACTGCAAGTAGATCCAACCAGTCTATTCTGAAGGAGATCAGCCCTGGGATTTCTTTGAAGGAAATGATGCTGAAGCCGAAACTCCAGTACTTTGGCCACCTCATGGGAAGAGTTGACACATTGGAAAAGACTCTGATGCTGGGAGGGATTGGGGGCAGCAAAAGAAGGTGATGACAGAGGATGAGATGGCTGGATGGCATCACTGACTTGATGGACGTAAGTCCAAGTGAGCTCTGGCAGTTGGTGATGGACAGGGAGGCCTGGCGTGCTGTGATTTATGGGGTTGCAAAGAATCGGACACGATTGAACGACTGAACTGAACTGAACTGAACCAATATTTCTCAGAATCTTCAGGGCTATTATCATAAACAAAGTTTGAAAAACTATCATAGCTATGAGAAGCATAAGAAAATATGATGATTATTTCTAATGTAGTATGCTGGATGGAGCTCTGGACCAATGAAAGAGTCCTTTGGTAAAACACTAAGAAAATGTTAACAAGATATGAACTTTGACTATTATAATATATCAAAATAAGCTCATTAATCATAAAAAATATATATATTAATATAAGTTGTTACTGTTAGGGAAAACTGGCTGTGGAACGAGTATGGAAACTCTCATACTTGTCTCAGCTTTTATGTAAATGTAAAACTGTTCTAAAAACTAAAATTTATTTTTAAAAAAATGAAAAACACTAGGAACATGGGAAGCTATGTAAAGATCTGGTCACAAAGGGCTTTGTAGGCCATGAAAATATCTTTAGAATTTCTTCTCACCGCAGTAGGAAGCAACTTGATCCATTTAAATCTAGTGTTTGATGTAATTCATTTATTATTTTAAAATAGTGATAGAATTCTAGTAGCTGTAAAGAATGGATTGCCATTGAAAGTGGACATGGCAAGGACGTAAGGACTAAAACAGGGGCAACACTAAAGAAGTTCTTGTAATAGTACAGATAAAAAATGATGGTAACTGGGAATATTTGGATGGAAGTACATGAATTTGAAGTATATTTTGAATATAGAATGGGAAAACTTGCTTATAGCTTGTGGTTGAGTTGAGGTAGAATAAATGATGGCATAAATTTCTAGCATTCTGGTAGGAGAAAATTTACAGAGATGTGTAGGACCAAGGGAGAATGCAGCAATAAAAATATCCAGAATTTGTTTTGGACATGTTCAGTTTGGGAAGCCTTAAGCCATGTAAGTGAAGATATTAATATCAAGCAGTCAACAGTCTGCTCAGAAGAAAGGTCAAAATAAGAAATAAAATTTGGTAGTTAGTACATTGTAGATGATATTCACAAACTTGGAAATGGATGAAGTCATCCAGAAAGAAACATTACAAAATAAAAAAGATGGAACCATGAAAAATGTAAGCATTTGGTTAGCTTACTAGTGGCTAGCAGGGGAGATAAAGAGATACATAGTTTGGGAACACAGAAATGTTTTTCAAGAGGGGCAAGTTCTCAACTCTATTTTATGCTGCCATGAGTTCCAAAAAAATGAGAAGAGAAAATACTCCTTTGAACTAAGGAATATAGTGGTCATTTTCATATCCTAAGGGCTTCCCTGGTGTCTCAGATGGTAAAGAATTTGCCTGCAATGTAAGAGACCTGGGTTTGATTCCTGGGTTGGGAAGATCTCCTGGAGAGAGGCTAACCACTCCAGCATTCTTGCCTGGTGAATTCCATGGACAGAGGAGTCTAGTGGACAGTAGTCCATGACATCGCAAAGAGTTGGACATGACTGATCGACTAACACTTTCACTTACATTTCTTAAGAGTAATTTTCAGATAATAGTCTGCACAGGAATAAAGCACTGAAGATTGGAAGGTGAGGGAGTTGATATAGCACAAGTTGAAATGTTTCCTGCAGAGAGTTTGAGTAAGATATGGAACAATTAATAGAACAGTAGCTGGGAGGATATATGAAGCAGAGGAGAGATATTTTTAGAGATATTTCTTGATGGAGAGAACTGGATTCCTTGGGAAAGTGAGAGGTGATAGAATGTGGAACACAGGTGGAGATTTTTGCATTTCATAGAAAGACTTCCTTCATCATCATGAGGTGAAAGGAAGTGGATGGAAGGAGAAGACAATGATTTGTGCAAAAAAAAATACTTTTAAAATATCTGGTGTTAGAAAAAAGGGAGTTATTCTTTTAGTTCTTTCTACCTTCTCAATACACATTAAGGAATATTAATTGGCTGAAAATTAAAGCAGAAGAGAAATACTCTTTTTTAAAATTGATTCAGTCATCCAATAGATACCTGTTAGAGTAAACATACTAGAGAAATATAATTAACCAGATTCTCATTTTAGTGTAAAAGCAAGAAGTAGAAAATGCATCAGTTTAGTTCAGTTCAGTTGCTCAGTCATGTCCGACTCTTTGCAACCCCATGAACTGCAGCACGCTAGGCCTCCCTGTCCATCACCAATTCCTGGAGTTCACTCAAACTCACTTCCATCGAGTCAGTGATGCCATCCAGCCATCTCATCCTCTGTCGTTCCCTTCTCCTCCTGCTGCCAATCCCTCCCAGCATCAGAGTCTTTTCCATTGAATCAACTTTTCGATAAGGTGGCCAAAGTACTGGAGTTTCAGCTTTAGCATCATTTCTTCCAAAGAATACCCAGGACTGATCTCCTTTAGAATGGACTGGCTGGATCTCCGTGCAGTCCAAGGGACTCTCAAGAGTCTTCTCCAACACCACAGTGTAAAAGCATCAATTCTTTGGCGCTCAGCTTTCTTCACAGTCCAACTCTCACATCCATACATGACCACTGGAAAAACCATAGCCTTGACTAGACGGCCTTTTGTTGGCAAAGTAATGTCTCTGCTTTTGAATATGCTATCTAGGGTGGTCATAACTTTTCTTCCAAGGAGTAAGCATCTTCTAATTTCATGGCTGCAATCACCATCTGCAGTGATTTTGGAGCCTAAAAAAATAAAGTCAGCCACTGTTTCCACTGTTTCCCCATCTATTTCCCATGAAGTGATGGGATCAGATGCCATGAGCTTTGTTTTCTGAATGTTGAGCTTTAAGCCAACTTTTTCACTCTCTTCTTTCACTTTCATCAAGAGGCTTTTTAGCTCCTCTTCACTTTCTGCCGTAAGGGTGATGTCATATGCATATCTGAGGTGATTGATATTTCTCCTGGCAATCTTGATTCCAGCTTGTGCTTCTCCAGTCCAGCGTTTCTCATGATATATTCTGCACATGCATATCCTCTCATTATCTGTACTTTACCCGGAATTAAGTACATGCATTGAATTGCTCTAGTGGAGTGTGTTGTATGAGTTATTTGACAGATGATTTCTAGGCTTCTGAGGCCAAAGTTTGCTTTCAATATCAACATTAATTACATAAGCTGGAAATATAAAAAGCTATGCTGTTGTTGTGCATGCGTGATCAGTCATGTCTGATTCTTAGTAACCCTATGGAATGTAGACAGCAAGGATCCTTGTCCATGAGATTTTCCCAGGCAAGATACTGGAGTGGGTTGCCATTTTCTTCTCCAGGGGATCTTTCCAACCCAGGGATCGAATCTACAACTCCTGTGTCTCCTGCATTGCAGGTGAATTATTTTACCACTGAGCCATCAGAGAAGCACATAGAATGTTTGAATTCATTTTGTTGGTAACTTGAAATGATTGTTAATAACAAAAAATGACCCTGGAACTGTGGTTGAGATAGAAATGATGAAAAGGGCTTTGGAGATAAGGCTATTAGTAACTAAGCACAGATGAAAATTTAAATGAAGAATGTCAATTTCAGCAAGAAAAGAGGGAAGAGTAGGTTATAGGTATATGAATAAATGAGAACTTTAGAAAATGAAGAAATTGATGATCTGGAGGAGACACTAAGGGATGAGAATGAAGATATTCCCACCTCCTATCTTGAGATACTTTGGGTGTGAGAGGATGTTTTTCTTCTGGAGAAAAGATTTGATAACACATGAGAAGAGAGTCAGATTTTTAGTTAAGGCAAGACAGTTAGAGAAATGTTCCAGAAAAAATCTGAGACTACTAGGGAACTTGAATATGCACTAGCCAGAAAAGAGGTAAAACTTGGGAAAAAAGACTATGATGGGATCAGGTGAAGAGACATTATACACGTGGGCCATTATGAGGATGAGATTTCAGGGAATAATGAATAATGAATAACTCTGAACTCTGTAACAAAAGTGGCAGTCTTAAATACCATAGAAACATGTTAGAGAAAGAAAACTACATTGAAAATAAACATATAGGAAATAAAATAAAAATTTATTCTGTGATTAGTTTTTTTTCTGTTTCAACTTTTTGTTCCTTTTTGCCTCTTTATCTAGTCTGCCAATTTTCTGCAAGTAAATGATTATATTCTCAATTTCTTTATATTTTCTGAGCAATTATAGAAATTTCTGGACATATATCTATGTTGTCTGTGTTAAAATAACAATATAAAGGAAAGTCAATATGACTATTTGAAGCCTATTGTTTTCTTGAATCAGTTCAGTTCATTCACTCAGTTGTGTTCAACTCTGCGACTCCACGGACAGCAGCATGCCAGGCTTTCCTGTCCATCACCAACTCCTGGAGCTTACTCAAACTCATGTCCATTGAATCAGTGATGCCTTCCAATCATTTCATCCTTGTTATTCAAGAAAAGAGGATAGAGGATTTTCTTGAATAACAAAAGTTTGTTCTGTGATATGTATTACCCGCTCCACCTTATTCACCTTTGTCTTTCTCTTTCTCTCACATACACACACACATTTTCTATACACAGCCTTAGACAAAAGCAAAGTTAAGAATTTAATGTGTTTGTTATAAGTGAGGGGGGTATGGTTACCAAAATATTTTCCTCTCAAGATGAAATTGCCATTGATTATTCAAATAAAATTTTCAAACTCTTAAAATCACTTGATCTGTAGCACACAGAAAAAAAATCTGCAATATATGTCTCTTCTTCAAAAGTCAAGGGTAATGGTGAAAAATAGGGACTGTAAAAAATTTGGTAGAACCCAGGACATGTTCCAGTAAGCTATTTTAGACATGAGTGATATTAAAGTGAAGATAAATATGAGACATAAAAAAACCCTATGTATATTGGTTTTGCATTTGTTGAAAATGCACAAAAAACACAAATTACCAAACACTTTCATGATGGAAACTAACAACCAAGAAAATTTATGAGCAACATCTATAAAATGGAAGCTGGCTTTCTCTGCCACTATTATGCACACCTCTTAATCCAATATTGCCAAGGGTATCAATCTTACTGTTATTCTTTTGCCTGGAAAATAGAAGGAAGCAAGTTTCCATGAAATTGTGAAATAGTTAAAGCTGTCCAACAGCAGAATGGACTGTTTATACCAGTAGAGAGGTCTCCAATCCTAGAAATGATTAAGTCCACATGACCAAGTATTAGCTAGAATGTAGAGGTGAATCTTTCATAGGCTGATAGACTTATTGTCTTCCTCTTTATTCCAAAGAATGTAAATCAGTAACTACCAATGCATGGCATTTCTGCTGATTTTGCAAGACTCAAGTATTACTTTAACTCAATAATGGGTGATTGACACTTTCATTGATTTATTGTCAGCACAACATATGTCCAAAGCACCCTTTTCTGCCTAGACTCAGAAGACTCCATGAACAAGGTTTGCTTTGAGCTTGGTTCATCTGAAATTCATGCAGCTTCAAATCAATGTCTGCCTACTTAGAGGCTCAGCCAAACCTAGGGCTGCTGCTGACTGCTAGAGGCAAGAAACAGGCCCCATAAAGAGAGTCCCATGAGTCCCCTGTCCCAGCACCCGTTCTTCTGTTTCTATGGAAACATTCACCAGACAGCAGTATGCCATACTGTGCAACTGAATAAGAAGGTATATTCCTTTCATCACCACATCTCCTAGAGTGCAACCACTTCTAAGAATAAAAGAATGTGGTGAAAACAGTTCTTTATTCTAACAGAAAAACTGTTGAGAATGGAGAGTTCTTTTCAGAAAATCTGTAGTGTTAATTTTTCCCCCCAGTCTCACAATTGAGCATTTCCTTCAAAAAAATTTATATAAGATTGAGGAAAAGAGAAAGGAAAATAAATCACATTTATAAAGTGCCTACTGTGCACTAGATACTTTGCATGCATTTACTTTTAACATCTCCACAGGAGGAATGGAGATTTAGAATGTACATGGTTGGCTTAAAATGGCACCACTTTCAACATAGAAAGCCAAAGCTAAAATAAGTCTAGGTCTTTTTGTGAAGCCCAGGGGGTTCTTTATTCCCATGGTAGAAATGAAGGCCTCTTGGAGGAGGCACACAGATAGTGGGGAAAGGGCACCGGATCGTGACCCAAAAAGCAGAAGCAATGAAATAAGATCAGAAAGTGGCAGAAAGGAGTGATAGGGTGGATTGGGAATAGGCTGGAAGCTGGTAACAATATTAGAAACACAGTAATAGATTCAGTTCAGAGTTTACTAGTACTCGATTCAAAAGTAGGTAGCAGGTATGGAGTCAAGTTGGTTAGGTGTCACAGATCACTGTGAGTTTTAAAATTAATTTTATCATCTACCAAGAATGCTTTAGTCTTTTGTGGACAACCATCACTCATTCCAGGGAACAATAGAGGAATAGCAAATAACACAGTGTTTTGTTTTGTTTTTTAAATTTTACTTTACAATACTGTATTGGTTTTGCCATACATCAACATGAATCCGCCACGGGTGTACATGAGTTCCCAGTCCTGAACCCCCCTCTCACCTCCCTCCCTCCCCATACCATCTCTCTGGGTCATCCCAGCACACCAGCCCCAAGCATCCTGTATCCTGCATCGAACCTAGACTGGCGATTCATTTCTTACATGATATTATACATGTTTCAATGCCATTCTCCCAAATCATCCCACCCTCTTCCTCTCCCACAGAGTCCAAAGTCTGTTCTATACATCTGTGACTCTTTTGCTGTCTAGTGCGAAGTGCTGGTTACTTTAGGGAAAAGAGCTTTGGAAAAATGCTGACTTGATACATGGCTTCAGTATTTCCTGTCAAATGTATGCAGTGCAATCAACATAGTCAAATATTCTAAGATTAAAAAGTGGTGATTAGGTATGTTAGACTAGAGTCTTAATATTAGCTGCCTTGGAGAAATATGCAAAGTTTGATGTATCACACTCCATTCTTGCCATTGCTAAGGTCTTTATAAGTGATCAGTCTCTTATCTGTGTACAGCAGTATTAGTAGCTCAATGTTTTTCCAGAGTTCTGATGCTCACTGGAAGGAAGGGATCTCTGGGCTTCTCCTATACATCCCTCAATTTATATCAGAGGGTTTGTTTCAAGGAACTCTTAACGTTGTTTAGAACAATGATTATATCATGATTACTACCTCTGCTTCACATTTCTTTGACTAACGAAACAGAAAACATGCTTCTAACATCTGCATATTGTTTTTTTCTATATGTGGAGGTATGTCCTCTAACTCCACCCTGTTCTCTCCCCGCAGTAAATTTCTAATCTCTCTTCCCATTCATTGTATATTCTCATCAGCTCTTATTCTGTCTTTTCAGCTAAACTGTAAATTCCGTAAGGCTGAGGACTGTCTCATTCACAATTTTATTCCAAGTATCTATCAGAGTGCATGATATCCCACAGATTTTTTTTTTAATTGTTTGTGAATTGAGTTTCAGCATCCATGTCATTAGATCTTAACATTGCCCATTGGGCTCACATGAACAACTCCAATCCTGTTTCAACATGACAGTTTTTATATACATGAAACACCTAAAATGTCTCCTATAATTAATCTTTTGCTTTTTGATACCTACATCTGCTATTTCACTCATTTTACTTATGGCATAATATTGCATTTGTTTGTCATGTTGACAGCTTTGTTTTCAGTGTTTCTGTAAAAGTGTGACACCTTTGTGGGGAAGGTTAGCTGAGAGGGATGTGCCACCAAATTCTCTTCCCCATAAATGTGTTTGATTCTAATCCTGTGTATGGGTATCTTGTTCTCACAGGCAAATGAAAAAGCTGAAAATCTTGATGAGAAGGAGTGCCTTATTTCTTTCACTTTGTCCCTATTAAACCGTTTTCTTATGAATTTCAAATTCCTTCTCCTTTAAGATATATTTATCTTTTAGTACTCGTGTTCTCCCTTTATACCAATTTCCAATTTCTCATTTCCAACAAAAGCTTTTCATTTCAAATGCTGATATGCATGAATTTTGTTGTCTAGATAATGCCTATTATTTATTTAGCCCTCTTCTCTTGATCAGGCTGCACACAGAAAGCTAAAGGAAAGCAATCTTCCCTTGAGAAGTAGAACCAAAAATATTCAGTTTTGCATTGAAGGTTTTCTATCACTTTTATCTAAGGAATTTTTCTATCCTACATTCATATCCAAATATCTCTTGCCTCTGTATGCCCCACACTGTAGCTAAAAGTGCTTTCCCTAGCTCCAAGAGTGTGCATTTCCATCCATTTGATATGATCATATTCATTCTCTCTAGAGCAAGTCTATCTATGATTGATAAAACCCTATTCGAACTATTTTATTCTTTTTCTCTATTCTTGCTTTCCAGTGCTTTCAAAAAGCACCTTATCTATCTAATCTATCTATGGCTGTTGTTTAGACACTAACTTGTGTCCAACTCTTTTGAAACTTTATGGCCTGTAGCATGCCAGGCTCCTCTATCCATGGGATTTCCCAGGCAAGAATACTGGAATGAGTTGCTATTCCCTTCTCCAGGGGATCTTCCCAACACAGGGATCGAACCCATGTCTCTTGCATTGGTAGGATGGTTCTTTACCACTGTGCCACCAAGGAACTCCTATCCCCTATATGTGTATTTATATATATATACATTATACAATGTAAAGTATATGTGTGTGTGTGTGTGTGTGTGTGTGTGTGTGTGTGTGTGTGTGTGTGTTTTCTCACACAGTGGGCAATCCACACGTTGGGGATGAGTCATCAAAAAGTATCTGCTTCCAGGAGCACATGATTATTAGCAGAGTTTAGCCTATCAAGAACTGTTGGACTAGAGGTTGCCTTTATGTTTACATAGACCATGGGGACTTCTCCAACATGGCAATTTGCTTATTGAAGTCTGTAAGCCAAGACAATAAAGACAGAACGCTAGGAAGAGTCACTATTCTTCTTAACCTAATTAGAAGTGATACTCCATCACTTTGCCATATTCTGCTATTAATAGTTAAAAACGAATCATTTGGTCCTGCCTACATACAAAGGGGCAGAAACGAATACCAGACAGTTATCACTGGGAGCATCTTAGAAGTCTACCAAGAAGGATTTAGCTGGGATTGTATACCTGGTTAACTTAATACTGATAAGTATATGCTTGCTTAATTGAACTGATGTACTTCATATTTTTCTATTAGTAGGTGACAATTTAAAATGTGAAATTTTCAAGGTAATTTTCAATTTTTAAAAAACATGTTTAAAGATAACAAAGCCTAAAACTATAAAGGTAAGAGGTCACTCACTTTTTATATATTAATTTTATCTCATATTTGTTTCTATAAGTCTCTTTCTAACCATAGTAAAATGACTATATCTTTCTATTCTTTCTTGATCTCTAATAATTTCTTTTATTGCTATAAAGCAAAGCATGAAAACAGGGTCTAGGCTATATCCTTTTATGACCTATATTTGTTGCTATTATCAGTTCTGATTGTTCCTTAACAGAATCAATTTCTACTGTTTTATTTCCCTTAATGAATACTGTTAAAATGGTATTAAAATGAAATTAAACTGAAATGCAGTGATAATAGCAATACAGTATAGCACTTTTTCATTAAGGCTTTTCATACTAATATGAACTCCTGCATCTTTCAATTTACATACAACTGCATCTTTCAGTTTCAGTTCAGTTCAGTCACTCAGAGTATCCGACACTGCGACCCCATGAACCGCAGCATGCCAGGCCTCCCTGTGCATTACCAACTCCCGGAGTCCATCCAAATCCATGTCCTTCGAGTCGGTGATGCCATCTAACCATCTCATCCTCTATCGTCCCCTTCTCCTCCTGCCCTCAATCTTTCCCAGCATCAGGGTCTTTTCCAATGAGTCAGCTCTTCGCATCAGGTGGCCAAAGTATTGGAGTTTCAGCTTCAACATCAGTCCCACCAATGAACACCCAGAACTGATCTCCTTTAGGATGGACTGGTTGGATCTCCTTGTACTCCAAGGGACTCTCAAGAGTCTTCTCCAACACTGCAGTTCAAAAGCATCAATTCTTCAGTACTCAGCTTTCTTTGTAGTCCAACTCTCACATCCATACATGACCACTGGAAAAACCATAGCCTTGACTAGATGGACCTTGGTTGGCAAAGTTATATCTCTGCCTTTCAATATACTATCTAGGTTGGTCATAACTTTCCTTCCAAGGAGTAAGCGTCTTTTAAGTTCATGGCTGCAATCACCATCTGCAGTGATTTTGGAGCCCAGAAAAATAAAGTCTGACCCTGTTTCCACTGTTTCCCCAGCTATTTGCCATGAAGTGATGGAACTGGATGCCATGATCTTAGTTTTATAAATGTTGAGCTTTAAGACAACTTTTTCACTCTCTTCTTTCACTTCCCAGTGCATCCTATGCTAATTTAAAATAGAACTCATTATAGGCATTATAAACTCTTTGGTTGTTATATATCTGAACATCTTATGAGTCTTAAAATTATGCACAAGTTTAATGGCCTACTTAGACTTTGTGTTGCTGAATTCCTCACATCCACATTAGTAAGTCACTTGACCTCTACAGTATGGTTTATTTCTGTTTTGTCCCAAATTCTTGAACCTGCATTGGTACTCAGGAAGTATTGCATGGAGTTGTATAACATAAGCTTAAGAGCTTACTGTTAAGTCTTGTAATCTACTGTCTCAGTCCATACTGACTGGATTCTGTTATAATCCCCAAGTATTTTGGTGTTAATATATCTGTTCTAAGGGCCTCTCCCATAGAGAAAATTCCTACCTTACATTTAGTCATTTCTGCTTCTACCCTATAAGCTAAACTTTCTCACTGGCTAGATTTCTTCCATTGAATCCCAGTTTTCTTGTAACTAAGTCTCCAACCACACTAGCAAACTAATGCTCAAAATTCTCCAAGCCAGGCTTCGATAGTACATGAACAGTGAACATCCAGATGTTCAAGCTGGATTTAGAAAAGGCAAAGGAACCAGAGATCAATTGCAAACATCCATCAGATCATTGAAAAAGCAAGAAAGTTCCATTAAAATATCCACTCTTGCTTTATTGACTATGCCAAAGCATTTGACTGTGTGGATCACAACAAACTGTGGAAAATTATGAAAGAGATGTGAATACCAGACCACCTGACCTGCCTCCTGAGAAATCTGTATGTAGGTCAGGAAGCAACAGTTAGAACTGGACATGGAACAACAGAATGTTTCCAAACAGGGAAAGGAGTATGTTAAGTTTGTATATTGTCACCCTGTTTATTTAACTTATATGCAGGGTACATCATGTGAAATGCTGGGCTGGATGAAGGACAAGCTGGAATCAAGATTGCTGGGAGAAATATTAATAACCTCAGAGATGCAGATGATATCAACTTTGTGGCAGAAAGTGAAGAAGAACTAAAGAGCCTCTTGATGAAAGTGAAAGAGGAGGGTGAACAAGTTGGCTTAAAACTCAACATTCAGAAACCTAAGATCATGCATCTGGGCCAATCACTTCATGGCAAATAGATGGGGAAACAATGGAAACAGTGGCTGACTTTATTTTGGGGGGCTCCAAAGTCACTACAGACGGTGAGTGAAGTCATAAAATTAAAAGACAGTTGCTCCTTAGAACGAAAGCTATGATCAACCTAGACAGCATATTAAAAAGCAGAGACAGTACTTTGCCAACAAAGGTCTGTCTTGTCAGAGCTGTGATTTTTTTCAGTATTCATGAATGGATGTGAGAGTTAGACTATAAAGAAAGCTGAGGATCAAAGAATTGATTTTTTTGGACTGTGGTGTTGGAGAAGACTCTTGAGAGTCCCTTGGACTGCAAGGAGATCCAATCGGTCTATCTTAAAGGAAATCAGTCCTGAATATTCATTGGAAGGACTGATGCTGAAGCTGAAACTCCAATACTTTGGCTGCCTGATGTGAAGAAGTGACTCACTAGAAAAGACTCTGATACTGGGAAAGATTGAAGGCAGGAGGAGAAGGGGACAATAGAGGATGAGATGTTTAGATGGCATCATTGACTCGATGAACATGAGTTTGAGTAAGCTCCAGGAGTTGGTGATGGACAGGGAAGCCTGGCGTGCTGCAGTCCATGGGGTCACAAAGAGTCAGATACGATTGAGAAACTGAACTGAACTGAACTCTCCAACTTCAATTTCTCTCTCACTTTTAAATGTCCTTTTTACTGAATATGTACCAGAATTTCTTGGCTAGACAGATACTTCAAATATAGCAATACAGTAGTATCTTTGATGATTTATTGATTTGTAATTTGGGAAGTTCATATTTCACTTCAATTATTTTAGCATATATTCATTTCCCTCAAAGTAGTGGAATATTTTTGCTTTTGATTTCAAGTCTCTGATTTTAGGATATGCCATAATTCCAAGTTTTACACTTTCTTTCCAACCCTTGTCCATTTGAACTTCACCCAGCAGCCAACGATGAAATCCTGGTCTCTGAGGCTCAGTCCTTTGACCTGAGACACTGAAAACCCAGCCTACCATTATACTGAGAGATTTCCTTTCACTGGTCAGTGGAGTCAGTAATATTTTACATACTGGATCTCAGTTACAGACTGCGATGGATAAAACACTTGGACAGTACATTTATTACAGAGGGTTTGTATTCTGCTTCATATCATGACTGATCTATCATAGATAAATCCAATAGTAGTGATTGAGATCTGTTTTTTTAAATTATATTCGAAATCTTTATTCATGTTGCTTCTGGCATTGATTCAGTGGCTTAAAGGAAACAGGGCTGAAGTCTGAAAGTTTCTTTAGAGTTTGGGATAAGCAGAAGCAAAGTAGTATATATTGTTGTTGTATTCAGTTGCTAAGTTAAGTCCAACTCTTTGTGACCCAATGACTGCAACACACCAGGCAACCCTGTCCTTCACTACCTCCTGGAATTTGCTTTAATTCATGTCCATGGAGTCAGTCATGCTATATAACCATCTCATCCTCTGCCACTCCCTTTTCCTTTAGCCTGCAATCTTTCCCAGAATCAGGGTCTTTTCCAATGAGTGGGCTCTTCGCATCAGATGGCTAGAGATTTGGAGCTTCAGCTTTAGCATCAATGCTTCCAAAGTGTATTCAGGGTTGATTTCCTTTAAGATTGATTGCTTTGGCCTCCATGCAGTCCAAAGGACTTGCAAGAGTCTTCTCCATCACCACAGTTTGAAAGCATCTATTTTTCAGCACTTTTCCTTCTTTATAGTCCAACTCTCATACAAACACCCTTTGTAATCTAGTCTTTTCTTCTTTCTATAATGACTAAAGCAGGGACGACCACCTTGATACAACAGAAAAAAATCTGAGAAACTCTTCCACTGAATCCAAGTTTCTCTGTTTACTTTTGTTTAAAAAAATGTCCTTCTCCAAAACTCTACTCAAGTGTTGCTTATTTTGACAAGATTTTTCTGACTTACTCAGGAAACAATAAATGATCTTCCCTTTGTTCCACCAATGTGTGTGTGTGTGTGTGTGTGTGTGTGTGTGTGTGTGTGTGTGTGCTCATTTGTGTCAGATTCTTTGCAACCCCAAGGACGGTAGCCCACCAGGCTCCCCTGCTTATGGAATTTCTATCAAAAATAGTAGAGTGGGGTACTACTTCCTAATATAGGAGATCTTCTCAATCCAGGGTTCATACCCATGCTTCTTGCATCTCCTGCATTGGCAGGTTGATTCTTTACCATTGAGCCACCTGGGAAGCCCTCGACCCAGCCTATGTATACTTTATGATATGGGTCACTGTGGACTGTATGTTGTTTTACTTTTAATCCAGTCCCTTTCTGCCTCTTGCCATTTGAACTACCTCATGAAACCAATGCTTAATTAAATGTCTGATACATGGTTAATTTGCTACCAAAAGTTAATAAATGTATAGACCAACAGAAAGATGAAAAGAAAAAATGAAATGGAGATAAAAGGTGCAAACCCTATTTTAACAGTGAATTTTTTAAGCAGAGTAGCTCAACAAACTTGTAAATGAAGTCAATGCCAGTATAACTACAGTTAAACTTTTCTCTACCCAAAAATGATTCTATTTATTACAAACTTCTTTATTTTAGGTGGGAAGTATTGTCAGAAATTTATAGACTCCATGATGGTTTTAATATAATTCTGGACAACACAGCAGCATTTAAATATATATATATATATCTATCTATCTATATATATATATATATCTTTTTTGTTTGTTTTTTTAATCATGTGATCAAATATATTTTGCTAAGAAAAAAGAAAAATCAAAATTCAAAATAGGAACAGCTATGTGCTATTATTTATATAAAGAAAAATAAAATATATATCTGTATGTGCACATGTGTTAATTTGTATATTAGCAGAATATCTCTTGCCTGGGAAATCTCATGGATGGAGGAGCCTGGTGGGCTGCAGTCCATGGGGTCGCTAAGAATTGAACATGACTGAGTGAGTTCACTTTCACTTTTCACTTTCATGCATTGGAGAAGAAAATTGCAACCCACTCCAATGTTTTTGCCTGGAGAATCCCAGGGACGGGGAAGCCTTGTGGGCTGCCATCTCTGGGGTCGCACAGAGTTGAACATGACTGAAGTGACTTAGCAGCAGCAGCAGAATAGCTCTGAATAGTGATTACCTTTGATAAGAATACTATGTGACCTAGGTGACATATGGAAGGATATTTAATTTATACAAATTTCACAGTTTACTTTTTTCTAATTTGTTAGTTTTACTTCATACAAATATGTCCAGAATTAAACATTGAGGTTAATTTCAGAAGGACATCTATCTCTGTTTCACTGACTATGCTAAAGCCTTTGACTATGTGGATCATAACAAACTGTGAAAACTCTCAAAGAGATGGGAATAGCAGATCAGCTTACCTGTCTCCTGAGAAACCTGTCTGCAAGTCAAGAAGCAACAGTTAGAACCTTGTATGGAACAACTGACTGGTTCAGAACTGACAAAGGAATACAACACGGCTGCATATTGTCATCCTGCTTATTTAACTTGCATGCAGAGCACATCATGTGAAATGCCAGGCTAGATGAGTTACAAGCTGGAATTAAGATTGCCAGGAGAAATATCAACAGCCTCATATATGAGGGTAATACCACTCTAATGACAGAAAACAAAGAGGAACTAAAGAGCCTCTTGATTAGGGTGATAGAGGAAAGTGAAAAAATTGGCTGGAAACTCAATATTTAAAAAAAAAAAAACAACCCTAAGATTATGGCATCCTGTCCTATCATTTCATGTTAAATAGAAGGGGAAAACATGGAAGTAGTGACAGGTTTCCCCTTCTTCAGCTCCAAAATTACTGCAGCCATGAAATTAGAAGACAATTTCTTCTTGGCATGAAAGTTGTGACAAACATAGACATTGTGTTAAAAAGCAAAGATATCACTTTGTTGACAAAATTCTGTATAGTCAAGCCTGTGATCTTTCTAGTATTCATGTACCAGTGAGAGCTACACAATAAAGAAGGCAGAGTGCTGAAGAGTTGATGCTTTCGAACTGCGGTGCTGGAGAAGACTCAAGAATTCCTAGGACAGCAAGGAGATCAAATCAATCAGTCTTAAAGGGAATCAACCCTGAATACTCTTTGGAAGGACTGATGCTGAAGCTTAGGCTCTGTACTTCGGCCACCTGATGTGAACAGCTGACTCACTGGGAAAGACCCTGATGCTGAGAATGATTGAAGGCAGAAGGTGAAGAGGGTAACAGAGTATTAGATGTTGGATGGCATTACTGATTCACTGGACATGAACCTGCACAAATTCCGGGAGATGGTAAGGGAAAGAGAAGCATGGTGTGCTGCGGTTCATGCAATCACAAAGAGTTGGACAAAATTTGGTGACTGAACAACAAACATTGAGTACGGAAATATGGTCAGCCAAATTATGTTGAAAATAGAAAATAAAAGAAAGCAGCAAATGATGGATAAATTTTTGCATTTTTTTGAGCTGAATCACCCAAAGATTTACATCCATCATGAAGAATTTTAGATACAGTTATATTTCATTTTTAACAGGATCACTAGGAGAAATATCAATAACCTCAGATATACAGATGACACCACCCTTATGGCAGAAAGTGAAGAGGAGCTAAAAAGCCTCTTGATGAAAGTGAAAGAAGAGAGTGAAAAAGTTGGCTTAAAGCTCAACATTCAGAAAACGAAGATCATGGCATCTGGTCCCATCACTTCATGGGAAATAGATGGGGAAACAGTGGAAACAGTGTCAGACTTTATTTTGGGGGGCTCCAAAATCACTGCAGATGATGACTGCAGCCATGAAATTAAAAGATGCTTACTCCTTGGAAGGAAAGTTATGACCAACCTAGATAGCATATTCAAAAGCAGAGACATTAGTTTGCTGACTAAGGTCCATCTAGTCAAGGCTATGGTTTTTCCTGTGGTCATGTATGGATGTGAGAGTTGGACTGTGAAGAAAGCTGAGCACCAAAGAATTGATGCTTTTGCACTGTGGTGTTGGAGAAGACTCTTGAGAGTCCCTTGGACTGCAAGGAGATCCAACCAATCCATTCTGAAGGAGATCAGCCCTGGGATTTCTTTGGAAGGAAAGATGCTAAAGCTGAAACTCCAGTACTTTGGCCACCTCATGGGAAGAGTTGACTCATTGGAAAAGACTGATGCTGGGAGGGATTGGAGGCAGGAGGAGAAGGGGACAACAGAGCATGAGATGCCTGGATGGCATCACTGACTCGATGGACGTGAGTCTGAGTGAACTCCGGGCGATGGTGATGGACAGGGAGGCCTGGCGTGCTGCGATTCTTGAGGTTGCAAAGAGTCGGACAGGACTGAGCAACTGAACTGACCTGAACTGAGGCTGTCTAAACAAAATAGGCCTATTTTGCTGATTTTCGCCTTTGCAAACAAACTAAATTCACTCATTTGAGAAATTGTTCTATCATCACATATACAGAGTTCAAGGTTTCATCTTTACCAATGATAAAGCAAAATCATTGGTTCATAATCTGTACAGACACATAAACATAAATGGTCTTTTTTCTTCATAACATTCATTACCTAAGCCATTGCTTTTCTCAAGTTCTTTGTCCACTTGGTAAAATTAAACCAAAGCAAGATAGTGGGAAATGTCAAAAAGAAGCAAGATTACCCTGACAAAAGAAAAAAATGCTTTTTTGCTAACTCTTCTATCAGTGGCAGATTGTTCCCAGCAGAGGCATGTTTCAGAAATCAAAAGTTAACTTTTGAGATGATTTATAAAGCAGAGGTAGGTCATAGCTATCCAAAGTAAATCCATTGAGAAATATTGACAAAGCAACCATTCCCTACCCTTTCATCACATCCCGGTGCTTAAATGGGAACCTATTCTTCTCAAGAGGACACTATCAGACTGAACTGCTGGTCTTTTGAATGGAGTTATAGCTTTGCTGGTGTGAACTCATTCTCTACAATGGTTTGCTATCAGCTATGAATCTCCATTCACTTCAGGAAAGCTGTAGTTCTTGAAGCACTAGATGCTACACCTGAATGGCTTCTATTGACAACAAATCTTTAGCAATAGGAGTCAAAGAAAGAAAGAAAACTCTCCTAGTCATAATACCTGCAGCTAAAACCAAATATAACATTGCAGTCAGTACAGGAGGCTGAATGGTTGGGTTCCTTAACACTCCTTTCCAGATAGAATAAACTTAATGACACTTCTTGAGTGAAACTTTCTTTAGCTTCTCACATTTTTCCTTAGACACAGGCTTCCCTCACAAATTTAGCTCTAATCTGATCCATTATGTCTCAGAGCAGCTCCAAATACCAGATACAGCATGATTTCTTTTTCTTTTTAATTAGAGTATAATTGCTTTACAATGTTGTATTAGTTTTTATTTTATGACAAAGTGAATCAGCTATGTACAGTCATATATCCCCTCCTTCTTAAACCTCCCTCCCATCCCCCCCATCCCATCCCTCTAGGTCATCACAGAGCACTGAGACAGCTCCTTATATTATAAAGCTGCTTCCAAATAGTTATTTATTTTACAAATGGTAGTGTATGTATGTCAATGTTACACTCTCAGTTTGGTACACCTTCTGCACCCTCCCCACATGCCCAAAAGTCTGATCTTTACATCTGTGTCTCCATTCTTGCCCTGCAAGAAGGTGCATCAGTACCATTTTTCTAGATTCCTAACTGTTAGCTAAGCCTGAACTTTAATTACACAGATGATACCTTAAACATGGCCACAGGCCAGTTAATAATGCACTCTTGAAACTAAGCAGAACCCTGTGTCTCCCTTCCCTCCAAATAAAAAGCTTCCTCCATGTCCCTTGCCTTTTTGTAGAAAAGCTGACATCTCCCAAGCCTCCCTGAGTCACAAAAGAGAGAGTTCAAGCAGTCAATGATTAGGAGAATTAAGTCGCAGATTCAATGTCTGATGTACATTCCAGAGTCATTTTACAGATACTATAATTGCCACCAGAAGAAAAAAGCTAACTGCATTATGACCAGACTACAGCTGTGGCATAAACTGCTCCAACCTGATCAATACTGAATGTATGACTAAGGCAATTTGAAGAACTGGCCATAAGAGAATGGAATTAGCATTATTGCTCATAATAATCTATATCTATCTTTGTGGGCATCAAACTAAATGTAGTTTGCTCTCTCTGTATAGATAAGCAGGCATCTAAAATTCTCAGTGAAGAGATGATACAGACCCAGGTTGGGAACCTCCACTCCAAAAATAAGGTCCCCTAATGTTAGCAAGAAGAATTTACAGAAGATGGGTCTTTCACTCATTATCCCATAGAAATAGAATGATGTTCTTGTAAGTGGAGACTTGTAAGCAGCTTTTGGCAGGAGAGAGCTCTCATGGAATGAATTTTCTGCAAGACGCCCCTTTTGTCTCGTCACTTTAACAAAGGAATATTGTAACTAACCTTAAACCAGACACCCTCCCACCCCATGTTCTATTCATCACTGACTCAAGCACAGTTTTTAGATTTTTTGATCACACAGTATCTTGCTAACCAGTTGTTTCTTTCTGTAGATCTAAGATGTTGAAATAAATAATAAGAAATTAACAGATCCCTAACTTCTTCAGTAGTCTTGCAAACAAATTGTGTGAATGAGATAGCATTTAAAGAAAGATCACAAGGAGTAGACAAGCCTGCTCATGATGGGAGATGGCAGTGACTCTGACTCCTTCTCTCAATGATTAACTTGAGATTACTTTCCTTTTCCTTTTAAAATCTTCCATGGCCAAGTAGACTCTTCACAGTTGGTTTTGAGACATCAGTCCACCTTCTCTCCAGATTGCTGGTTTTCTGATTAAAAGCAATTTTTCCCCCCACTTCTACCATCACTTCCTTCTCAAATATTGATTTTCAATTGATGAGCAGCCGGATCTGAATTTGGTAACATTTTCATGAAAACTGTGGTCACATAGTGAATGTATAGGAATCCCTCCAAAACTACTCATTCACACTCCCAGAAAAGACCCTGAAAACCAAGGAGCATGTTACAAAGTAGATACTGCAAAATAACTTCAAAAAATATTTAGTTAAGATGTGTTATTTTAGAATATTCAGAAGACTATCCTGCTTCTTTGTGAAATAAAAGCTGTAAGTAAAATGCTATCTTATAGTTTCTAGGAGCACCTACCCAGTTTGTTATTTTTACATTCACTTCCTCCTTGAGTCTTCACAGCACCATCAGTGATAGATTTTTTTCAAATGCACCTCTGAGGCAGAGTTTAATAGAGAGGAGTTAATAGGATAAACACGAATACATCTCAGCATGAAAAAGAGAAGCCTGGTTACATAGCAGACTCAAACAACCACTGAGACCAACCCCAGGATAGGACTGAGGCTATGCTATCCCTTCAGAATTGTCTTATATGGCCTGAAATGGCCAAACTTTTATATCCCTGATTACATCAGTCGTTCATATTAGCTATGCCCAGAAGATTCTGGCCTTAGGGGAGGTGGAACCTGAGGCAATCCTTGAAGAGGCTGATGGCTGAAGGCTGTCTGTACTTGACACTACCATCAACCAGGGCAACATCTCTCTTTCTTTGAAGGAGAATCTGGGCAGCATTTCTCTGTGTCCATTATAACATCTTTGTTTAAATAGGGGAGAGGTTAAAAGAAATTAATGTGTATGCAATCTCTTTCCAAATGATAGACCAAGAAACCACAAAAGGACTTATGGATTCTAAGTCTACAGCTCTTACCAGTACTCCACGCTTCCTGTTCAGAACTTAAAAAAAAGGGGGGTGGGGGGCTCTTTAATAGTTTCCTACTTAGACAATGCTTGTAACCTCCTCTTTAAAAACCACTTTACCTTCTTTCTGTCTCTGTTTTTCAGAATGTTTATCATATTGACTTGTTTTCCTTTGTCAGAATAATCATCTGTGCTTCTTTTTGGAAAATCCATTACCTGAACATTTCTTTTATCTTACCTATTACTTAATAACCTGAAAACTTGCCACATCAATTATTCTTTATAACTGATGTTCAATTTCCCCCTCACTTCTTATATTTCTCATCACATCTAACATGCATTCAAGGTTTCCTTTTTCTGAAAGAGAACTTTCTCTATGACATCCCTTAATCCATTGCCTCTGCTTAAACCTACTTGACGGTAGTTTCTAGAGTGTTTGAAATCTAGTTTTATCCCCATTGTCTATACTCACACTGTTTCCACAGTGCACTGCTGACACAGAAACTTGCCAGTGAAATTCTTTTTTACCTTTTCTCTTCTTTGTGAAAAAATCAGTCACTCCTCCTCCCCCCTCCTTTTTTTTTTTTCACATATTTAGATCTTTCATTGCCCTTTTTTACCTTTTCTTAAAACCTCTGGCCTCATGTCTAAACACTGAAATTTCCCACATTTCTCTCTCCTACTTCTTAGTAGTTTTGGTCCAGTGGTAGTTCATTTTCATCTACATTTTCAAGATATGATTACATATTATAGTTCATGACAAGAATTTACAATTTTATTGGTGGACAAATGGAATTAATTTTCAAACAATGGTTAAGTAATTTCACTATGCTTGAAATGGCAATATACTGTAATTTTTTAATATTTTACATTTATTGAGTTCTTTACTAACACCTTATTTTCCCTTTATCATCCTAAGTATTCTTAAACACTGCAAAATCTCAAATTATTTACTTTATTCACATATTTTAATTTAGTGTATATGTAATGATCTTATTAGGTCCTTGAAAATTCATCTTGTAACCACCAATGTATAGAATATTGAAGGCATTAAAAATGTTTGTTTAATGATTTAGATAAACAAAACAGGATTGATTAAAGTGCCCAAGAAAATGCTCCTTGACAGACATGAAACTAAGCATTCAACAGTTATTTCTGGATGGTGGCAGGTGATGAGTTAGATGTAGAGGACACAGAAAAACAAGGAGATTTCTGTACCCCAGGAATATATGAATAGTGCTAAGATAGATATAAGTGTTGCATTATAGTCGAGTTCTATGATACAGCACTAAATAAACATATATGTAGAATTGTGTAGACATCAAAACTTTGAATTATTCAAAGGTTCACAGCGTATTATATTGCTTTTTATTATCCCATTGTTAAATTTTGATTTTATGCCTTCAGTTTTATGTAAGATGCTTCTCTGTATATATAAAACATACAACACATCTAAACACATACACACTCAACATGTATATACACATACCCATTTAATATATATGCTATTCAGAAAAATAATAGGATGGTGTTCCCACATTATTGTTTAGTACAGATTAGCCAGGTTAAATAAATGATTGATTATAAGCACAGAGAATTATTGTAGCAAACTGTCCTGGTAGCATTCTATGTATGCTACTGAATATTTAAAAACAGTATCAAAACTGGTTTATTAAATGAGTAAAATGAACGAATGAATACTGTTGGATACTTTTATAAATTAATGCACTCATCAAACAAATTCTCAAAACTGTGTTGAGAAGCATGAAATTAACAGTTATAGCAATATTTTATACATATTGTTGCTCTAAAACAAATAGAATGTCAATTATTTCTTCAGTAAAAGTGGAATTATTCAGGATCAGCAAAGAATTGCATTTGCGCTCTGCAGCCATTGCATTGAGCCACTTGCAAGGCCTCAGTAGGTAGAGGAGAACTCTTTTATAGGGGCATAGGGAGATAGGAATTCCACAGTAAACAGAGCCTGTGGGTTTTCACTGATTGAGTTTTGAGAGCCTCTCTTTGGCAGAGTTCTTGCTACGAAGGAAGAAAAACGACTTTTTCCAATTGGGATCTGCTATCATCTTAAGGCATGAAAGCTCCTATATCTAACCTCTAAAATTTAATTGATATTTCTGACTGTTAATATTTAACCACCACCACACACACACAATAGTTATTTTCGTGATTATTTCTGGCTCAGTTTGTTACATGTGTAAGGATGAAATGTGCATTTCTTTTATCAGTAAAAAAATGTTGCCTGACATATCAGTAAACTTAAAGCAAAGTCAAGTGGGCCTTAGGAAGCACCGTTATGAACAAAGCTAGTGGAGGCGAGGGAATTTCAGTTGAGCTATTTCAAACCTAAAAGATGATGCTGTGAAAGTGCTGCACTCAATATGCCAGCAAATTTGGAAAACTCAGCAGTGGCCACAAGACTGAAAAAGGTCAGTTTTTATTCCAATCTCAAAGAAAGGCAGTGCCAAAGAATGCTCAAACTACCACACAATTACATCCATCGACTACGGTTTTTCCAGTAGTCATGTATGGATGTGAGAGTTGGACTAAGAAGAAGGCTGAGTGCCAAAGAATTGATGCTTTTGAACTGTGGTGTTGGAAAAGACTCTTGAGAGTCCCTTGGACTGCAAGAAGATACAACCAGTCCATTCTGAAGGAGATCAGCCCTGGTATTTCTTTGGAAGGAATGATGCTAAAGCTGAAACTCCAGTACTTTGGCCACCTCATGGGAAGAGTTGACTCATTGGAAAAGACTCTGATGCTGGGAGGGATTCGGGGCAGGAGGAGAAGGGGATGACAGAGGATGAGATGGCTGGATGGCATCACGGACTCGATGGACGTGAGTCTGAGTGAACTCCGGGAGTTGGTGATAGACAGGGAGGCCTGGCGTGCTGCGATTCATGGGGTCGCAAAGAGTCGGACACGACTGAGCGACTGAACTGAACTGAACTGAACATGGCACAGAGTCAGACACGACTGAAGCGACTTAGCAACAGCAGCAGCAGCAGCAGCAGCAACATACTAGTAAAGTTATGCTCTAAATTCTCCAAGCCAGGCTTCAACAGTACATGAACCATGAACTTCCAGATGTTCAAGTTGGATTTAGAAAAGTCAGAGTAAGCAAAGATCAAATTGCCAACATCTGTTGGATCATTGCAAAAACAAGAAATTTTCAGAGAAATATCTATTTCTGCTTGACTGACTATGCCAAAGCCTTTGACTGTGTGTATCACAAAAAAATGTGGAAAATTCTTATAGAGATGGGAATATCAGACCACCTGACCTGCCTCCTGAGAAATATGCAGGTCAAGAAGCAACAGTTAGAACTGGACATGTAACAACAGGTTGGTTCCAAATCTGGAAAGGAGGATGTCAAGGCTGTATAATGTCACCCTGCTTATTTAGCATATATATAGAGAAAGTACATCATGAGAAACACTGGGCTGGATGAATCACAAGCTGGAATCAAGATTGCCAAGAGAAATATCAATAACCTCAGATATAGAGATGACACAACCCTTATGGCAGAAAGTGAAGAAAAACTAAAAAGCCTCTTGATGAAAGTGAAAGTGGACAGTGAAAAAGTTGGCTTAAAGCTCAACATTCAGAAAACGAAGATCATGGCATCTGGTCCCATCACTTCATGGAAAATAGATGGGAAAACAGTGGAAGCAGTGACAGCCTTTATTTTTGGGGGCTCCAAAATCACTGCAGATGGTGACTGCAGCCATGAAATTAAAACACACTTGCTCCTTGGAAGAAAAGTTATGACCAACCTAGACAGCATATTAAAAAGCATAAACATTACTTTACAAACAAAGGTCCGTGTAGTCAAAGTTACGGTTTTTGCAGTAATTATGTATGAATGTAAGAGCTGGACTATAAAGAAAGCTGAATGCCAAGGAATTGATGCTTTTGAACTGTGGTGTTGGAGAAGACTCTTGAGAGTCCCTTGGACAGTAAGGAGGTCCAACCAGTCCATCCTAAAGGAGATCAGTCTGAGTGTTCATTGGATGGACTGATGTTGAAGCTGAAACTGCAATACTTTGGCCACCTGATGTGAAGAACTGACTCATTTGAAAAGACCCTGATGCTCTGAAAGATTGAAGGTGGGAGGAGAAGGGGATAATAGAGGATGAGATGGTTGGATGATATCATCGACTCAGGGGACATAAGTTTGAGTAACTCCTGGAGTTGGTGATGGACTAGCATACTGCAGGCCTGGCATATTGCTATCCATGGGCTCACAAAGAGTTGGACATGACTGAGTGACTGAACTGAACTGATATCAGTAAGTAAAGAATTTTTCAGCCATTAAACCATCACATGAAAGATGCCCCCTACAGTAAGCCTCAGGGAAACTTAGGATGGAAATATAATGTGTACTATTAAGCAGTCAACTACTGCAACTACTTCCCCACAGTGCACCCTTAGGCACTCAGGACGAGAAAGCACAGAATACTGGCCCCACATAACTGAAATCACATAAAAGTAGTGATTTCAATGAGCCCAGAATCTTGCATTTTCCCATACATATAAAAGCATTAACATCTTTAACCTGAGATATCTGGCCTTTTTTAATTAAAAGTAATCTTTTGAAGTTCCAGCCACTGGGCCTCTGTTGCAAAAGTTTCTCCTCTACCTCTTCTCAGCAGTCTGTTTCTCAGATCTATCTAAGATGGTGTATCTCAGATTCAGTTCTGTGCATGAAATAATGTTTCATTCTCATTTAGGTTATGATTTTTTTTTCAGTCAACAATTTCCTCTGATGGTAAAAAGAAAATAACAATAACCTGTTTCAAACACAATATCTCAACTAAAGATGGAGTTATACTGTAGAGAACTAGCTCCACCAGAAGCTCAGATGGCCATAAACAAATGATGGAAGCTCTTTGCCACAAAGGTATTCAGAAACATGCAGAAGACAGAAGATGGCAGAAGAGTAAGATGGGGAGATTGCCAGCCTCCCCCCTGAATACATGAAAAATGCATCAAAATATGGACCAACTCCTACAAAGCCACCTCTAGGCGATAGGAGAAGATCCCAGGCCTCCAGGGGGATATGCTAAGCTCCCTGAAATGGGAACACAGGCACAAGTCACCCTCAACAAGAAATCAACACAAACCACCAAACCAACATTTCCCTCCAGGGGCAAAAATCAAAAGGAAGAAGTAATACAACCCTAAAGCCTGGGGAAAGGAGACCTCACGTAGAGCAAGTTAGGGGGAAAAAAATAAAATAAAAAGACAGAGAAACATATTACAATAAAAGATCAAGGTAGAAACTCACAAGACAAAATAAACAAAGAGAAAATAAGTAATCTCCGTGAAAGTGAACTCAGAATAATGATAGCAAAAATGCTCTGAAGACTTGAAAATAGAATGGAGAAAATACAAGAAGCTCTTAACACAGTTAATACAATCACCAAGGACACAGGATAAATAAAGAATAAGCAAACAGAAATGAATAACACAATTATTGAAATTGAAAATACTCTAGAAGGAACCAACAGCAAAATAACTGAGGCAACGGAATCGATAAGTGAGCTGGAGGACAGAATGGTGGAAATAACTGCTGAAGAGCAGAATAAAGGGAAAGGAATGAAAAGAATTGAGGAAAGCCTCAAAGACCTTTGGGACAATATTAAAAGCACCAACATTTGAGTTATAGGGGTCCCAGAGGAAGAAAAAAAAAAAAGAAAGGCACTTAGAAAATTTTTGAATAAATTATAGTTGAAAACTTCCCCAACATGGGAAAGGAGATAGTCGATCAAGTCCAAGAAACATAGAGAGTCCCTTACAGGTGAAACCCAAGGAGAAACACATCAAGACACATATTAATCAAGGTAACAGAGATTAAGCACAAATAAATAATATTAAAAGAAGCAAGGGAAAAGCAACAAGTAATCCACAAGGGAAAACCCACATCACTAACAGCAGATGTTTCAGCAGAAACTCTACAGGCCAGAAGGGAATATCAGGATATATTTAAAGTACTGAAAGAGAAAAACCTGCAACCACAACTACTATAGCTGGCAAAGGTCTTATTCAAAATTGATGGAGAAATCAAAACCTTTGAGAGAGTCATTTTCTAGGCAAGTAGATAAGAAGTCTAGGGGTCCCCAAGGAGAGAGGGGTCTGGAATTCTCAAGGAGGAAGAAAAGACAAACATTTTTTTTCCTCTGCATTCCTTAGGATTTTATAACGATAATGTATCCTGCCTGAGGACAGTCTCTGGATTAAACCTTTTGGTTAATCCTGTGATCTTAAAATGTAAAATATGGGAATAAGCCTGATGAGGTCTTTACAACCTCCAGACATTCTTTTGACTCATTCAGTTCAGTTCAGTCACTCAGTCTTGTCTGACTCTTTGTGACCCCATGAATTGCAGCACACCAGGCCTCCCTGTCCATCACCATCTCCCAGAGATCACCCAGACTCACGTCCATCGAGTCCGTGATGCCATCCAGAAAGCTCATGATGGGTCGTCCCCTTCTTCTCCTGCCCCCAATCTCTCCCAGCATCAGAGTCTTTTCCAATGAGTCAAATCTTCCCATGAGGTGGCCAAAGTACTGGAGCTTCAGCTTTAGCATCATTCCTTCCAAAGGAATCCCAGGGTTGATCTCCTTCAGAATGGACTGGTTGGATCTCCTTGCAATCCAAGGGATTCTCAAGAGTCTTTTCCAAAACCACAGTTCAAAAGCATCAATTCTTCGGTGCTCAGCCTTCTTCACAGTCCAAATCTCACATTCATACATAACCACAGGAAAAACCATAGCCTTGACTAGACGGACCTATGTCGGCAAAGTAATGTCTCTGCTTTTGAATATACTATCTAGGTTGGTCATAACTTTTCTTCCAAAGAGTAAGCGTCTTTTAATTTCGTGGCTGCAGTCACCATTGCAGTGATTCTGGAGACCCCAAAAATAAAGTCTGACACTGTTTCCACTGTTTCCCCATCTATTTCCCATGAATTGATGGGACCAGATGCCATGAGCTTTGTTTTCTGAATGTTGAGCTTTAAGCCAACTTTTTCACTCTCCTATTTCACTTTCATCAAGAGGCTTTTTAGCTCCTCTTCACTTTTATCCTATAAGGGTGAAAATTTGGCCTTGGAATGCGGAGTGAAGCAGGGCAAAGACTAATAGAGTTCTGCCAAGAAAATGCACTGGTCATAGCAAAAACCCTCTCCCAACAACACAAGAGAAGACTCTACACATGGACCTCACCAGATGGTCAACACCGAAATCAGATTGATTATATTCTTTGCAGCCAAAGATGGAGAAGCTCTAAACAGCCAAAAAAAACAAGACCAGGAGCTGACTGTGGCTCAGATCATGAACTCCTTATTGTCAAATTCAGACTGAAATTGAAGAAAGTAGGGAAAACCGCTAGACCATTCAGGTATGACCTAAATCAAATCCCTTATGATTATACAGTGTAAGTGAGAAATAGATTTAAGGGTCTAGATCTGATAGAGTGCCTGATGAACTATGGAATGATGTCCGTGACATTGTACGGGAGACAGGGATCAAGACCATCCCCATGGAAAAGAAATGCAAAAAAGCAAAATGGCTGTCTGGGGAGCCCTTATAAATAGCTGTGAAAAGAAGAGAGGCGAAAAGCGAAGGAGAAAAGGAAAGATATAAGCATCTGAATGCAGAGTTCCAAATAATAGCAAGAAGAGATAAGAAAGCCTTCTTCAGTGATCAATGCAAAGAAATAGAGGAAAACAATGGAATGGGAAAGACTAGAGATCTCTTCAAGAAAATTAGAAATACCAAGGGAACTTTTCACGTGAAGATGGGCTCGATAAAGGACAGAAATGATCTGGACCTAACAGAAGCAGAAGATATTAAGAAGCGGTGGCAAGAATACATGGAAGAACTGTACAGAAAAGATCTTCATGACCCAGATAATCATGATGATGTGATCACTAATCTAGAGCCAGACATCTTGGAATGTGAAGTCAAGTAGGCCTTAGAAAGCATCACTAGGGACAAAGTTAGTGGAGGTGATGGAATTCCAGTTGAGCTGTTTCGAATCCTGAAAGATGATGCTGTGAAAGTGTTGCACTCATCGTGCCAGCAAAGTTGTAAAACTCAGCAGTGGCCACAGGACTGGAAACGGTCAGTTTTCATTCCAATTCCAAGAAAGGCAAAACAAAAGAACATGCAAACTACCACACAATTGCACTCATCTCACATGCTAGTAAAGTACTGCTCAAAATTCTCCAAGCCAGGCTTCAGCAATACACAAACCATGAACTGCCTGATGTTCAAGCTTGTTTTAGAAAAGGCAGAGGAACCAGAGATCAAATTGCCAACATCCGCTGGATCATGGAAAAAGCAAGAGAGTTCCAGAAAAACATCTATTTCTGCTTTATTGACTATGCCAAAGCCTTTGACTGTGTGGATCACAATAAACTGTGGAAAATTCTGAAAGAGATGGGAATCCCAGGCCACCTAACCTGCCTCTTGTGAAATCTGTATGCAGTTCAGGAAGGAACAGTTAGAACTGGACATGGAACAACAGACTGATTCCAAATAGGAAAAGGAGTATGTCAAAGCTGTATATTGTCACCCTGCTTTTTTAACTTCTATGCAGAGTACATCATGAGAAACGCTGTACTGGAAGAAACACAAGCTGAAATCAAGATTGCTGGGAGAAATATCAATAACCTCAGATATCAATAACCTCATATATCAATAACCTCAGATTTGATTCATTGGAGACTATATAACTCCACTGCTAATACTAGCAAGGCGGTACTTTTTCTGCCTGCTTCTGATGCCTATGTCAGGAGCTTTCTCTACCTCCTTTATCCTTTAATAAAACTTTATTACACAAAAGTTCTGGGAGATCAAGCCTCTTCACTGGACCTGGATTGAATTCTTCTCCTCCAGAGGCCAAAAATCCCAGTATCTTTTCAAGGTTTAGCAACGACTTTTCACCTTTAGAGACAAGCAGAAGTTGAGAGAATTCAACACCACAAAACCAGCCTTGCAACAAATATTAAAGAAACTTACATAGCCAGTAAACATAAGAGAAAGGAAATACAAAAACAAACTGAAAACAATCAAGAAAATGCCAATGGAAATTTAAGTATCAATAATTACCTTAAATGTAAGTGGATTAAATCCACCAACCAAAAGATTCAGACTAACTGAATGGATACAAAAGCAAGACCCACATACATGCTGCCTACAGGAGGCCCACCTCAGACCTAGACACAAACAGACTGAAAGTAAAAGGATGGAAAAAAGATATTCCACGTGAATGGAAACCAAAAGAATGCCAGAGTGGCAATACTTATTTCAGACAAAATAGACTTTAAAATAAAGAATATCAAAAATAAACAAATGGGATCTAATTAAAATTAAAAGCTTCTGCACAACAAAGGAAAATATAAGCAAGGTGAAAAGACAGCCTTCTGAATGGGAGAAAATAATAGCAAATGAAACAACTGACAAACAACTAATCTCAAAAATATATAAGCAACTTATGCAACTCATTTCCAGAAAAATAAACCACCCAATCAAAATATGGGCCCAAGAACTAAATAGACATTTCTCCAAAGAAGACATACGGATGGCTAACAAACACATGAAAAGATGCTTAATGTCACTCATTATTAGAGTAATGCAACTCAAAACCACAATGAGGTACCACTTCACACCAGTCAGAATGGCTGCGATCCAAAAATCTGCAAGCAATAAATGCTGGAGAGGGTGTGGAGAAAAGGGAACCCTCCTACACTGTTGGTGAGAATGCAAACTAGTACAGCCACTATGGAGAACAGTGTGGAGATTCCTTAAAAAATTGCAAATAGAACTGCCATATGACCCAGCAATCCCACTGCTGGGCATACACACCGAGGAAACCAGAATTGAAAGAGACACATGTACCCCAATGTTCATCGCAGCACTGTTTATAATAGCCAGGACATGGAAACAACCTAGATGTCCATCAGCAGATGAATGGATAAGAAAGCTGTGGTACATATACACAATGGAGTATTACTCAGCCGTTAAAAAGAATACATTTGAATCAGTTATGTTGAGATGGATGAAACTGGAGCCGATTATACAGAGTGAAGTAAGCCAGAAAGAAAAACACCAATACAGTATACTAACACATATATATGGAATTTAGAAAGATGGCAATGATGACCCTGTATGCAAGACAGCAAAAAAGACACAGATGTGTATAGCGGACTTTTGGACTCTGTGGGAGAGGGAGAGGGTGGAATGATTTGGGAGAATGGCATTGTAACACGTATACTATTATGTAAGAATTGAATCACCAGTCTATGTCCGATGCAGGATACAGCATGCTTGGGGCTGGTGCACGGGGGTGATCCAGTGGGATGTTGTGAGAAGGGAGGTGGGGGGGGGGGTTCATGTTTGGGATTGCATGTACACCCGTGGTAGATTCATGTCAATGTATGGCAAAACCAATACAGTATTGTAAATTAAAATAAAGTAAAAATAAAAATTAAAAAAGAAAGAAAGAAAGAATATCATAAGAGACAAAGAAAGACACTACATAATGATCAAGGGATCAGTCCAAGAAGAAGACATAATAATTGCAAATGTCTATGTGCCCAACACGGGATCACCTCAATACATAAGGCAAACACTAACAGGCATAAGAGGAGAAATTAACGGCAACACAAAATAGTAGGGGACTTTAAAAACTCACTTTCAGCAATGGTGAAGTGAAGTGAAGTGAAAGTCACTCAGTCATGTCTGATTCTTTGCGACCTCATAGTCCATACAGTCCATGGAATTCTCCAGGCCAGAATACTGGAGTGGGTAGCCTTTCCCTTCTCCAAGAGATCTTCCCAACCCAGGGATCAAACCCAGGTCTCCCACATTGCAGGCAGATTCTTTACCAGCTGAACCACAAGGGAAGCTGAAGAGTACTGGAGTGGGTAGCCAATGGACAGATCATCAAAACAGAGTTTAATAAGAAAACACAAACCTTACATGAAACATTTGACCAAATGGACCTAATTGATATCTTCAGCACTTTCATTTCAAATGGAGAAGAATACACTGTCTTTTCAAATGCACATGGAACATTCTCCAGGATAGACTATATCTTGGGCCACAAAATAAGCCTCAGTAAATTTAAGAAAATTGAAATTGTATCAATTATCTTCTCACCTCAGTGCTATGAGACTAGATATCAACTACAGGAAAAACAAAAAATAAAAAAAGGAGAAAATACAAGCTCATGGAGATTAAATAATACATTACTAATAACAAAGAGGTTGCTGAAGAAATAAAAAAAAAAGAAATAAAAAGATTTCTAGAAACAAATGACAATGAAAACATGACAACACAAAAACTATGGGACTCAGCAAAAGCAGTTCTAAGAGGGAGGTTTATAGTGATGCAGTCATACCTTAAGAAGCAAGGAAAGCATCAAATAGAGAGCCTAAATCTACATGTAAAGCAGCTGGAAAAAGAGGAACAAAAAACCCCAAAGTCAGTAGAAGGAAGGAGATCATAAAAATCAGAACAGAAATAATTGAAAAATAAATGAAGGGAACAATAGCAAAGATTAGTAAAACTAAAAGCTGGTTCTTTGAGAAGATAAACAAAATTGACAAACCACTAGCCAGACTCATCAAGAAAAAAAAGAGAAAAAAATCAGATCAATAAAATTAGAAATGAAAACAGAGAAGTTTTCAACAGACAACATAGAGATTCAAAAGATCATAAGAGAATGTCAGCAAATATATGCTAATAAAAAGGGCAACCTAGAAGAAATGGACAGATACTTAGAAAAGATCAGCAACCCAGGACTGAACCAGAAAGAAACAGAAATTATGAACGACCCAATTATAAACACTGAAATTGAAACCATGATCAAAAGTCTCCCCAAAAAACAAATGCCCAGGACCAGATGGCTTCATAGGGGAATTCTATAAAACATTTAGAGAAGAGCTAATATCTATTTTTCTGAAACTCTTCCAAAAAATTGCAGAAGAAGGAACACTTTCAAACTCATTCTACAAGGCCACCATCACCCTGATACCAAAACCAGGGAAAGACAGCATGAAAAAAGAAAACTACAGGCCAATATCAGTGATGAACATAGAAGCAAATATCTTCAACAAAATTCTAGCAAACAGAACCAACAACACACTATAAAGCTCAAACACCATGATCGAGTCAGGTTTATTTCAGGGATGCAAGGGAAGATGCACAGATCTTCAATATATGCAAATTGATCAATGTGATACACCATATCAACAAATTGAAAGATAAAAAATCATATGATCATCTCAATAGACGCAGAAAAAACCTTCAACAAAACCCAACATCCACATATGATAAAAATGCTTCAAAAATTGGTCATAGAGGGAATCTATCTCAACATAGTAAAGGCCATATATGAAAAGCCCACAGTAAGTTTCATTATCAATGATGAAAAACTAAAAGATTTCACTCTAAGATCAGTAACAAGAAAAGAGTGTCCACTCTCACTACTATATTCAACATAGTTTTGGAAGTCCTAGCTATAGAAATCAGAGAACAAAGAGAAATAAAAATAATTCATATCAGAAAAGAAGAAGTAAAGCTCTCCCTGTTTGCAGATGACATGCTACTGTAATAGAAAACCCAAAAGAAACTATCAGAAAATTACTAGCACTAATCAGCTAATTCAGCAAAGTTGCAGGATATAATGTTAATGCACAGAAATCACTTACACTCCTATACACTAACAGTGAAAAATCAGAAAGAGAAATTAAGGAATCAATATAATTCACCATTGCAAAAAATAAAATAAAATATCTAGAAATAAACCTACCTAAGGAAACAAAAGACCTGTATAGGGAAAACTATAAGACACTGATGAAAGAAATCAAAGATGATATAAACAGATGGAGAGATATTCCATGTTACTGGGTCAGAAGAATCAATACTGTGAAAATGACTATACTACCAAATCCAATCTACAGATTCAATGTGATCCCTATCAAATTACCAATGGATTTTTTCACAGAACTAGAATAAAAAATTTCACAATTCATATGAAAATACAAAAGACCCTGAGTATCCAAAGCAGTCTTGAGAAAGAAGAATGCAGCTGGAGGAATCAACCTTCCTGACTTCAGACTACACTACAAAGCTACAGTCATCAAGACAGTATGGTATTGGACCCAAAACAGACATATAGACCAATGGAACAGATAGAGACCCAGAGATAAACCCATGCACCTATGGTTACCTTATTTTTGACAAAGGAGGCTAAAATATACAATGGGGCAAAGAGAGCCTCTTCAATAAGTAGGGCTTGGAAAACTGGACAGTTATGTACAAAATAATGAAATTAGATAACTACCTAATGCCATACACAAAGATAAACTCAAAATGGATTAAAGACTAAATGTTAGACCAGAAAATATTAAACTCTTAGAAGAGAACATAGAACATTCAATAACATAAATCAAAACAAGATCTTCTATGATTCATCTCCCAGAGTTGTGGAAGTAAAAACAAAAATAAACAAGTGGGACCTAATTAAATTTAAAAGCTTTTGCACAGCAAAGGGAACTATTAACAACAGGAAAAGACAACCCTCAGAATGGGAGAAAATTATAGCAGGGGAAACAACTGATAAAGAATTGACTTCCTAAATATACAAGCAGATTATACAACTTAATACCAAAAAAGCAAACAACCCAATCAAAAAGTGGGAAAAGGATCTGAAGAGAAATTTCTCCAGAGAAGACATACAGATGGCTAACAAGCACATGAAAAGATGCTCAACATCACTCATTATCAGAGAAATGCAAATCAAAACTACAATGAGATACCACCTCACACCAGTCAGAATGGCCATCATCAAAAAGTCTACAAACAATAAATGTTGGAGAGGGTATGGAGAAAAGGGAATACTCTTGCATTGCTGGTAGGAATGTAAACTGATACATCCACTATGGAAGATGGTATGGAGACTCCTTAAAAATCTAGGAATAAAATTATCAGATGATCCAGCAATCCCACTCCTAGGCATATGCCCTGAGGAAATCAAAACTGAAAAAGACACATGTATCCCAATGTTCACTGCAGCACTATTTACAATAGCTAGAACACGGAAGCAACCTAGATGTCCATCAACAGATGAATATATAAAGAAGCTGTGATACATATATACAATGAAATGCTGCTGCTGCTGCTAAGTTGCTTCATTCGTGTCCTACTCTTAGCGACCCCATGGACTGCAGCCCACCAGGCTCCTCTGTCCATGGGATTTTCCATGCAAGAGTACTGAAATGGGTTGACATATCCTTCTCTGAATGAAATACTACTCAGCCATAAAAATAAATGCATTTGAATCTGTTCTAATGAGGTGGATGAAACTAGAGCCCATTATACAGAGTGAAATAAGTCAGAAAGAGAAATATAAGTATCACATACTGACACATATATAGGGAATCTGAGAGAGAGCACTGATGAATATATTTTCAGGGCAGCAATGGAGAAACAGACATAGAGAATAGACCTATGGACAAGATGGGAAGAGAGGAGGGAGATGGGGAGATGTATGGAGAGAGTAACACAGAAATTTACAATATCATGTGTAAAGCAGATAGCCATTGGTAATTTTCTGTATGACTCAGGGAACTCAAACAGGGCCTCTGTGGCAGGTTGCAGGGTAGGGTGGGGAGGGAGATGGGAGGGAGGTCTGGGAGGGAAGAGACATGGGTGTACCTATGGCTGATTCTTATTGATGTATGACAGAAAACCACAAAATTCTCTAAACCAACTATCCTTCAAATAATTTTTTTTTAAAAAAAAGACCAGAAACATGTATTTATGAACTGTTCTTATGTAGTAGCACTGTTGTAGAACTGACATGCATGAGAATGAATTGTATAAGTAACAAAAGCCATAGTATATAAGAGGGGAACACTGCTTTTAATAAACTTACAATCCATTTGGAAATAGAAGACTAACAACAAACAAGCAAGTAGCCTTAATTTGCCTTTAGTTTTTTGAACATTCACTGCAGTGCTTCTCATTTTTTTTTAACCAGATTACCAGTGATGATAGCACAGAATGATTGCATATAACCTTCAGCATGGTACATAGCTGTATGTCTTAGGGGTAGACAGACAGAAAGAGAGAAAAAGAATATGAGAGAGAAAGGGAACAGAAAAATTAAATATAATTTCCTTATTTTCTGAGCACCATGGTTAAAAGAGAACATGGAAACTCCAGTTGAAAAGAATGGATGTTAGCTTTTATATCCTGTTCACATTTCTAATTTTGTAACTCCTGCACCAACCACCAGAAGTTATGAAACCGCTAGGTGGCGATTTGGGGAGCTTCAGGGATCTCTGATTCTTTATGTCTCAGTGCAGAAAAAAATTCAGTTAGAGGCAAAATGATATATAAAGTGACTTATTAGAATAGAACACTTGTGAAGCTTAGAAGCAGATGGATGAGAGGGTGCCATGCCTAGAGAATCTAATGGGCTACAGTTTTGCAATCAAAGGAAAAGTAGGAAGGGAGAAAAAGACCACGTTCTTCCTCATTCTTGAGTAGACATCAGGCTTCCCTCCTCAGTTCCTCCTCCACTTGGGGCAGGGGAGTTTTCTTGTTCCTACACGGTAAAGCTGGGTTTGTCATGGTACATGCACATGAGCAAAAAGACAGCAACATATACTAAAAAACATAAATCGTCTCAGGTTTTAGTATAATGTCACCTTTTCCTTAAATTTTTGTCTTTAGTGCATGCAGAGAAGTGTGTCCTAGGAAGTATTAACTTACTGAGGTCACTGGGCAGAATGTGAATCTCATGCCATGACTGTTTTATTATTTTGGGGCTTGTCTCATGCTTCTACTGTATGTTTCATAGCTAAGCAAACCTGCTTGGGTGTCCCTGGTGGATCAGACAGTAAAGAATTTGCCTGCAATGCGGGGGACCCAGGTTTGTTCCTGGGTCAGGAAAATCCCCTAGGGAAGAGAATGACTACCCATTCCAGTATTTTTGCCTGGAGAATTCTATGAAAAGAAGAGTCTGGCAGGGTACAGTCCATGGGGTCTCAAAGAGTCAGACACAACTGAGTGACTAATTAACATATTAAAAGCCTGCTTGGTTTTGTGGTTAAACAAATCTGCTTTATTTAGTGATCATTAACTTACAGGGGCCTCCTCTCTCTCTCTCTCTCTCTCTCTCTCTCTCTCTCTATATATATATATATATATATATTTTACTTACAACCCTATTGGGATTAACTATTTACTTACCTACTTACAACTCTATTGGGATTAACTTTTTACTTACCTACTTTGTTCCTTTATTCTGTCCATATAAGTTATATATGAATCTATTACATAATTCCCTGCTTGCTGACCTTCAGGCTTAGTGAAGAAATAAGAATAAACACTGAGAAAAAGTAGGCTGTGAAGGTAAATTTTACATTTTGCAGCCATGTTGGGATGGGAGGAAATACCTCAAAGATGAGTTTGAAAGTAGATGTTAGAAATACAATAAAATAGATTAAAATTTTATCTTATACCTGGAAATGTAGGTTGAGAAGTACATCAAAGGCAGCTTGTTGGAGAATACTAATCACAAAAGCCACCACAACTTAAGTGCTAGCATTTGTAGTTTGAGAGAGAATCAATAAAGAAAATAGAAACAAAAAGGAAGAATAGAGAAGATCCTGGAGTCTTTGTTCTGATTATATTAAATTTTGGGTCTTCAGTGATGATTCTTTATAACACCTTAAGCACAGTCACCTACACAAAACTCTCATTAAGTTTTCCTGGATCAAATGCAGATCTTGAAGTGAGTTTTTCAAAATACAGGTCTGTAGTTGTCAAATTGGCTTAGAATTATTTGAGAGCTTTTAAAAATACAAACACTTGAGCCCTATCCAGAGACTTAATTCATTAGTTGTGGAAAAGGACCAGAGAATTTGTATTTCTAGCACATTTTCATGTGATGCTGATGCTACTGATCAGAGGACAACTGCTATAAAGTAGCTGTCGTTGCTATGAAATCAGCATAAAACCACTCCCAGGTCCAACTGAAAGATGCATTTCCAAAGAAGACTCCATGTATCCAGGTGCACAGACTTTTCTGCATTTTAGAAAATAAACTCTCAGTATGTAAATCTCTTAGTTAGAATATTTTAGAAGTTAAACATTATTCAATCATTTAATCCTGGACAGTTGTCTCCACAAATAAGAAAAAAATTGATTCCATGTCACTGAAAACAGGCATGTGTGTGCAGGGTAGATGTGTGTGCCTGGATGGAGGGAATTTGTAACATTTTCTGTTTTCACTCAATTTGATGCTTCAGGCAGGTAAGCTATCTAGCATTTTCTTAATTCCTACACATGAGCAGAGTCTTCCATACCTTCTAGTTGCTGTTGCAGATCATTTTTTTTTTAATCTTTCAGATTTTATGTCATATATTTGACTTTAGAGTCTACTGCAGATTAGATATTAAGGGAGGCCCCTGCTGATAATACCTGTCAATAATATCAGGTAATATGCAACTACCTGTCTTTGCTCATACCCCAGGCCAAAATGAGAAAGTAATGAGGCCAAGACGGAGATCTCCCTTGAAGAAATCAACCAAATCAACTTCCACCAGTATAAGACTGAATTCCATTTATGCAACAGAAACATTCCCAAAATAGCGGGGCAAAGGTCATAAAGAATATGGATACTTAGTTTGAGCTGCATTTTCTCTACAGCAAAAAAAAAAAAAAGTCCTATATTGTCTGTTAACATCTCAGCATTATTTCCCCTTGCTTTTGACTAGCATTTTCTGAATTCCTGCACATGAGCAGAGTCTTCCATACATTCTTGTGGTTGTTGCAGGTTATTTTTTAATCTTTCAGATTTTATGTCATACATCTGACTGTAGAGTCTATTGCAAATATTAAAAGATTTTCTTTATTGATATCATATGTCAATGAAAGACAGTTATGCACACATAAAATAGTATAGATATTTGATTTTAGTAATGCTTAAAGCTCATTGTAATTCTTGTGACATGAATAATAAAATATTTCATACTTTTTGAAATAAATAATCAATAATAAAGTATCCATTTGTTTTTAAGATTTTCAGTGACAAATAAATCATACATAACTTGGACTCTTTCTAGTTTGCAACTGTGTTTGCAATTTAAAAAGTTTCTGTCCATCAGCTCAGCTTAATGACTGATATGTGCTTGTGGATAAATAAACTAAAGATAAAACTTGGGGATGTATCCTGTCCTAGAATCCTGAGTCACACTCATTGTTGATGTTTCTTTGCTTTTCAACAACTAGCAGCTCCAGGTTTTTTCACCTTAGAATTAATATTTGATTCCTGAGAGAAAATAATGACTAGTACTTTGTTGTGGACTTCACAGTTTCTGTATGTACATCCCCCAGTTTTTCTCTTAAAAAAGCAGCTTATCTGAACATTTTCAAAATCTGCTAAGTATCAGCCTGTACAATTTTTTTTTGAGGTTTATAATCCTGATTGGCATTTTTTTATTGCCCCAAACTACATCTATTCTGGGGCTTCCCATGTGACACAGTGGTAAAGAATCTGCCTGCAATGCAGGAGATCCAGCTTCAATCACTGGGTCAAGAAGATCCCCTGGAGAAGGGTATGGCTATCCACTCCAGTATTCTTGCCTGGAGAATCCTATGGACAGAGGAGCCTGGTAGCTACAGTCCATGGGGTCATGAAAAGTCAGACACGACTGCCTGACTAATACTATTACTGCTACTGCTAAGTCACTTCAGTCGTGTCCGACTCTGTGCGACCCCATAGATGGCAGCCCACCAGGCTCCTCTGTCCCTGGGATTCTCCAGGCAAGAATATTGGAGTGGGTTGCCATTTCCTTCTCCAATGCATGAAAGTGAAAAGTGAAAGTGAAGTTGCTCAGTCGTGCCCAACTCAGCGACCCCATGGACTGCAGCCTACCAGGCTCCACAGTCCATGGGATTTTCCAGGCAAGAGTACTGGAGTGGGTTGCCGTTCTACATCTATTTTCAATTCAGTTCAGTTCAGTCACTCAGTCGCGTCCTACTCTGCAACCCCATGAATCGCAGCATGGCAGGCTTCCCCGTCCATCACCCACTCCAGGAGTTCACTCAAACTCATGTCCATTGAGTCGGTGATGCCATCCAGCCATCTCATCCTCTGTTTTCCCCTTTTCCTCCTGCCACCAATCCCTCCCAGCGTCAGGGTCTTTCCAGTGAGTCAACTCTTCGCATGAGGTGGTCAAAGTACTGGAGTTTCAGCTTGAGCATCATTCCTTCCAAAGAACACCCAGGGCTGATCTCCTTCAAAATGGACTGGTTGGATCTCCTTGCAGTCCAAGGGACTCTCAAGAGTCTTCTCCAACACCAAGTTCAACAATATCAATTCTTTCGTGCTCAGCTTTTTTCACAGTCCAACTCTCAATCCATACATGACTACTGGAAAAACCATAGCCTTGACTAGACAGACCTTTGTTGGCAAAGTATAAGCTCTATACAGTCAGCAAAAACAAGACCAGGAGCTGACTGTGGCTCAGATCATGAACTCCTTTTTGCCAAATTCAGACTTAAATTGAAGAAAGTGGGGAAAACCATATGACCATTCAGGTATGACCTAAATCAAATCCCTTATGATTACACAATGGAAGTGAGAAATAAATTTAAGGGACTAGATCTGATAGACAGAGTGCCTGATGAACTATGGACTGAGGTTCATGACATTGTACAGGAGACAGGGATCAAGACCAACCCCATGGAAAAGAAATGCAAAAAAGCAAAATGGGTATCTGAGAAGGTTTTATAAATAGCTGTGAAAAGAAGAGAAGCAAAAAGCAAAGGAGAAAAGGAAAGATATAAGTATCTGAATGCAGAGTTCCAAAGAATAGCAAGGAGAGATAAGAAAGCCTTCCTCAGAGATAAATGCAAAATAGAGGAAGACAACAGAATGGGAAAGACTAGAGATCTCTTCAAGAAAATTAGAGATACCAAAGGTACATTTCATGCAAAGATGGGCTCAATAAAGGAGATTTATTTTAGATATTATTAAATCTAGGATCCTGGATCTTTCCTGGTGGTCCAATGGTTAAGACTCAAGTTTTCAATGAAGAGGGGACAAACTCAATCCCTGGTCAGGGAACTAGATCCCACATGCCATGTGGTATGGCCAAAAAAATAAAATAAAAGGAGGGGGGAACAAATCCAGCCTCATGGATAGAGTACAATAGTACATATTTTGATATTTCAAATTATAGATTGTTTAAGTCTCAAACTCAAGAACTAGATCATAAACTTTGTTATCTTAGGGTCTCAGTTTCTTGGGTTATATTATTCTTGTATGACAATAATGCCTGGAATAAAAATTTGGCTTGACAGTGACATTACCTGAAGCCAGTCAATCATTAAAATTTATACAAATTACAAAGTCCCAAGTCTGGTTTATTCTAGGCAGCACAAATTTCATGAGCACTGACTGCCCTGGAGAAGAATAACTGAGACAAGATTCTAGCCCCAAGTTTGTCACTAATGAGCTGTAGTTCCTGGGCAATGTGATTAACTGCAGCTTCATTTGGTCTCAGTGTTCTGCAACACAAAACTGCTTTTCAACAATAGATGGGAAGTTCTAACACAACTACAGCATTTTACAGCACCTATAATAATTTTGTAATATTCACTTGGTGTGGCTTCATTTACTTTTAGGATCAGCTTGCTTTTAAGAAAAGTCTTTAATGTGATTCTATTTTATTGGAACTAATTAGAGCTGCTACATACTGATTCTATTTTAAAATTGAAAGTAGCACTGATATTCAATCAAGGATACTTGGTTGTAAACAAAAATGATACTCCTACATGGCAATTAGTTCATAGAGCTCCTTCTATAACGATAACTTAGAGTAGTGATGAATCATTTTCAAATAAATACTGCCTCTATTTAGAGTATATATAACTGGCTTTCACAAAAGCTGTACACTTCAAGATACTGACTTACATTTACCATGACAGTTGGATTTGCATTAATTGTCACATTTTACCAGATTTGCATTGGAAATAGCTACAGAAATTCCTAAAACATTATTGCACATCTAGGACCAATGTAAAAAGTAAGCTATCATTCAGGCACTCCACAATTAGTGCTTGACACTCTGGATTAGACAGCAGAGAAACACTGTCACTCAACCAAGGACTAACTTTCTTCTTTGGGGTGATTTTTTTCTTTAAGACAAGTTCCTTGATGGTTCCTGACATTTGGAACAAATATTAAAAAAATAATAATAAGATAAAATCTAAAAAGGTCAAAAGTTTTCTAAAATCCTGTTGTGTAAAATGTTTAGATCTTGCTAAATGACAGCTGAAGAAGCTCTAGGTTCTGTGAAATCAAACATTCCTTTGCATTAATGCAACATTAAGCTGGTTCCAGTTTAAAAGTCAGGAATGCAAAGAGACATTGTTCCCATAGAAGCAACCCTTTTTTTCCCTCTCTGTGGATGATTTGTGATATTAGTAACCTGCCAGCTAAAAATAAGCTTAAGCATCCAAAGAACTGTGAAAGGAGAATTGATACTGTTGTGAAAATCTAAGCTCTAAGCATCACCTATGTGAAGCAGGGAATCATTTTAGTTCAATTAAACTAAAGAAGAATAAATTCTAGAGATCTACCATACCACAGTGTATCTATAGTTAGTGATATTCTATTGTACCCCTGAAAACTTTGTTAAGAGGGTAAATCTCATGTTAAGTGTTCTTACTTCAGCTGTTTTCCTTAAAGAAATATAAAAAGATCCATTTGTGTCTGTCCCTCAATATTTACCAATCACAGGTACAATGGGAGGAAATATTTTTTTCTCCTGAGTTTATACTGTGGAACATTCTCTATAAAACTAGTGTAATTCTTAGTTTGAAATTAAAAGAATTCTTAGCCATGAAATTAAAAGATGCTTATTCCTTGGAAGAAAAGTTATGACCAACCTAGACAGCATATTAAAAAGCAGAGACATTACTTTGCCAACAAAGGTCCATCTAGTCAAAGCTATGGTTTTACCAGTAATCATGTATGGATGTGAGAGTTGGACTATAAAGAAAGCTGAGCGCCGAAGAATTGCTTTTGAACTGTGGTGTTGGAGAAGACTCTTGAGAGTCCCTTGGACTGCAAGGAGATCCAACCAGTCCATCCTAAAGGAAATCAGTCCTGAATATTCATTGGAAGGACTGATGCTGAAGTTGAAACTTCAACACTTTGGCCACCTGATACAAAGAACTGACTCATTTGAAAAGTCCCTGATACTGGGAAAGATTGAAGCTGAAAAGAGAAGGGGACGAGAGAGGATGAGATGGTTGGATAGCATCACTGACTCAATGGACATGAATATGAGTAAACTCCTGGAGTTGGTGATGAACAGGGAGGACTGGCATGCTGCAGTCTATGGAAACACAAAGAGTCAGACATGACTGAATGACTGAACTGAACTCATCTTCAGTACAAAATCACAGGAAAAAAAAAGGATTTATTTATCAATTAATCCATAAAGTAGACAACATATCTGATTTATATTCTTTTCTCATCTGTAAAGCCAATTCATTCAGTAAAATAAAATGGATTTTCTAACAGACATTGTATTCATTTGTCCATTCATTTCCTGGATGCTTAAAGATTGGATGCTTAAAGGATGAAATGATAAATGAAGGGATGAATGGTCCAAAGGGAAAGATAGGAAAACCATAGACTATGCACCATATAACTTGCATAGGCCAGTGGTTCCTGCCTTGGTCCACCAAGGCAAAGCATCACAGATGTAAGGGAGGCATCTGAACCTGAGGTATGGGATTCCAGAAAAAAATCAATAATGGCATGAAACTTAGGGATTACAGATGAGGAAACTGAGGCTCAGAGATGAGATCCAGCTGATACAAAGGCAAGATTGGCAGTGGGAAGCTGATCTTTTGAATTTCAGGCCATAGATGAGAGAGAGAAAATTAACTGGGTTTGGGGAGTATGGAATTAAAAGAAGTAATGGATGATATGACAAAACATTGCATTGGGTTGGAGGGAAAATGTGATTGGCCTATTTATTATTAAGGTCATTTTTTTTCTTTTTTCATGTAAGTGATTGATATGCGGTATATTAAGAGAAAGAATGTGAAAATGGTGGATTAAAATGGGGTAAGTGAAATGTTAATTGCTCAATTATATCCAGATCTTTGTGACCCATGGCCTGTATCCTACTGGGCTCCTCTGTCTATAGAATTCTCCAGGTAGAAATACTGGAGTGAATTGCTATTCCCTTCTCCAGGGGGTCTTCCCCACTCAGGGATTGAACCCGGGTCTCCCACATTGCAGGCAGAATCTTTACCTTCTGAGCCACAAGGGAAGTTCCAAATGCAATAAAGTTCAGCAGTAAAGAATCCACCTGCAATGCAGGAGACACTGGTGTGATCTCTGGGTTAGGAAGATCCCCTGGAGAAGTGAATGGCAACCCGCTCCAGTGTTCTTGCCCTTTGAATTTCACTTACAGAGGAACCAGATGGACTACATTTCATGGGGTCTTAAAAGAATAGCACAGGGCTTGGCAACTAAACAGCAAAACAGTTCATTAAGCATAAAGGAAAGCAAGAAATGAGAAGAGCAATTCTACTATCGTAAGCAGGATGGATATAAAAGACATAATGGCTCTGGATATGAAATATTTTATTCAGTCATGTGAATTCATTCATTCATGAATGAATGAATGAATTCATTTGTAGTTTATCATTCTTTTTTTTAATTTTCTTCGGAGTTAAAGGAAATGGAATGTAGACAAAATCATCAAGAAGAAGTGAGAAGAAAGGTTTTTTATTATGATTCTTGATTCCACTTCTGAGACTAATTTAATTCTTCATTCATCAGAGCTCAGTAATATGGCTTTTTATTAGCCATTCCGTATATGCATCCATTCATGTATTTTTAAACAATCAGGAGGGTCTTCCAACCTTTTTCAGACAAGTTTAGAAAGGTTCAGAATAAATGACTCTCTATGGGAGTAATTTTGGTATTGGAGGAACCGTTTCTTAGAATTACCTGCTGAGACTATTTTTTAAAATTTATTTAGCATCTCTTACACAGCAAATCCTGAGAGCCACCTCCCAATTAACCCCTTCTTTTGTCATGGCTCTCACTTCCTTCCCAGATGACCTACTGTTACCTGTGGAAGTAGATAAGGCCTTTAGTTATATGAGAGAAGAAAAAAAGTGTACTTGAAACCTAGCTTAATTACACAAAATTGAAGCTTCTTTTCCTGAATTCAACATTAAAACAAAGAAGCAAACCTCAACAAAATTATAAAACTTCCAAATAATTGGTTTGATTTCATTTTTTCCTTGAATACTTTTACATATCAATGCATTTGTAGGACTAGCTTTAAAAGTTTTAAAGTGAATGAAAAAGAGATAGTTTTTATTAATTGATGCACAAACCATCTTATTCTGGCTTGTATGAAAACAAAGAACAACACAATAATGATTTGTTATTCTTCACAATTTGTTCTCAGGATAACACAAGTGAGTCAAGCAGGACAAATTTAGGAAATGATAGAAAATGGAGATAAAACAAGCCCAATGGTGAATGCATACTGATTTGGATGGAGTTTCTAAGTTCCAGCTACTTTTTCCATGACATAATGTGGGTCTGAGTGACTGAACTGAACTGAACTGAACTGAATGTGGATCTACCATTATTAAAAATGAACCAGCAATACTCATCTAAAATCTTACATTTAAAAGTATTGGGAATTAGATACAGCTTTAAAATCACTAATTCTATTGTACAAAGTACACCTGGGACCCATGTAAGGATAGTAAGCTACCAGTTCTTAATTTATTTGTTAAGAAAATATTGGCCTGGCCAAAGAGTCCTACTTTCTAGAACATTTTATGGAAAAGCCTGAAAAAAACTTGTTGGCCAATCCAGAAAAGTCTTGCTTTATTTTTGCTTCATCTTGACTCTTGCAAGTTTCTACCTAATTTGAATTAGGTACATGACAATAGGTATGTACTGCTGCTGCTGCTGCTAAGTCGCTTCAGTCCTGTCCGACTCTGTGCGACCCCAGAGATGGCAGCCTACCAGGCTCTTCCATCCATGGGATTTGCTAGGCAAGAGTACTAGAGTGGGTTGCCATTGCCTTCTCTAGGTTTGTACATATCCCTGAATTATACCATTCCAAACTGACTGAAAGAGAAAAATATACACTTAGTATGGCCTAAAGCAATAAGTCCTGAGTTTTAGGTTTTCTTTGTTATCAAGCCAACCATTTTCAAAATAAATTTTGAGGACTTGATAGTGTCAAGAACATTAAAACAAAACAAAAACTAATTAAAATGCCAAATGCAATTACCATGATAAAAAAAAAAGTTTTAAACACCTTTCATTAAAAAATGAGCAGTTCTTTGAATTTAAAATTGGGGATTCTTAACAGTGATCACAACAAACTTTCAATCATTTCCTCATTTTTTTTTCTAATATTTTTGCCATAGACTAGTGACCTGCCTCTTGAGAAATCTATATGCAGGTCAGGAAGCAACAGTTAGAAGTGGACATGGAATAACAGACTGGTTCCAAATAGGAAAAGGAGTATGTCAAGGCTGTATATTGTCACCTTGCTTATTTAACTTATATGCAGAGTACATCATAAGAAACGCTGGGCTGGAAGAAGCACAAACTGAAATCAAGATTGCTGGGATAAATCTCAATAACCTCAGATATGCAGATGACACCACCCTTATGGCGGAAAGTGAAGAGGAACTAAAAAGCCTCTTGATGAAAGTGAAAGAGGAGAGTAAAAAAGTTGACTTAAAGAAACCTAACATCAGAAACCTAACATCATGACATCTGGTCCCATCACTTCATGGGAAATAAATGATGGGGAAACAGTAGAAACAGTGTCAGACTTTATTTTTGGGGGCTCCAAAATCACTGCAGATGATGATTGCAGCCATGAAATTAAAAGACATTTACTCCTTGGAAGGAAAGTTATGACCAACCTAGATAGCATATTGAAAAGAAGAGACATTACTTTGCCAACAAAGGAAGGTCCACCTAGTCAAGGCTATGGTTTTTCCAGTGGTCAGGTATGGATGTGAGAGTTGGACTATGAAGAAAGCTGAGTGCTGAAGAATTGATGCTTTTGAACTGTGGTGTTGGAGAAGACTCTTGAGAGTCCCTTGGGCTGCAAGGAGATCCAACCAGTCCATTCTAAAGGAGATCAGCCCTGGGTGTTTTTTGGAAGGAATGATGTTAAAGCTGAAACTCTAGTACTTTGGCTACCTCATGCGAAGAGTTGACTCATTGGAAAAGACCCTGGTGCTGGGAGGGATTGGGGGCAGGAGGAGAAGGAGACAACAGAGGATGAGACGGCTGGATGGCACCACCAACTAGATGGACGTGAGTTTGAGTGAACTCCGGGAGTTGGTGATGGATGGGGAGGCCTGGTGTGCTGCAATTCATGGGGTCACAAAGAGTCAGACAGGACTGAGTGACTGAACTGAACTGAACTGAATGGCAATTTAGACACCATAACTATTTAGAAATATCCAATTTTAAGAGTCCAAAGATCTCGCTCCAGATTGGCATTTTTTCTCAGTGAAAGACAGTTTTATCTTTCCCCCTTCCAATGAAATTTGAGGAGTGATGAGGGAAGAGGTTACTAGGGACATCTACTTCTAACATGGTAGATATCAGAGCTTCTGTTAATTTCCCTACATTGCAGAGAACAGTCCCCCCGCTTAACCAAAGAATCATCAGACCCAAAAGGACAACGGGCTGAGGTTGAAAATTTGCTTATGCAGAATTTGGTCTTTCATTGACAGGCAAGGTTAAAGCCAGTACAGATTTCAGGACCAGTTAGCTGCTGGCATTTGTTCCCATCCCTTCCCCCCCACCCCCAGGTCAGTAATCTCCAGTCACTCCACTACATCACCTTCCTTATCTGCTACAGCATTCTCATACTTTCACTGGGTTTATGATAAAATTATCCACTGATACTTAAAAACACACCAAAACCAAGAAAACATTGCAACTGTAAGTTTAGGAAAAAAATGATGAAGGTATCTTTTAAATATCACATGTGCACACAAATTATCTTTTTAAATTATAAATCTAAACTATAGAATAATTGAAACAATTATTGAATAAATGGAATAACAGTGAATATAATTTAATATTTTTTACAGTATTGAAGTGAAATTCACAGAACAAAAGCTAACCATCTTAAAAAGTGAACAATTAAGTAGTGTATAGTAAATTAACAATATAAGGCCATCATTACCTTTATCTAGTTCCAAAACATCTATGACCCCCAAAGCAGAACCTGTATCCAAATAAGAAGTCATTCACCATGCCTTCTTCTTCCTCCACCAGCCTCAAGTAAACAACCTGCAATTCTTCCTCTATTGTGGATATATCATTCAAATGGAATCATATAATATACTTTCTGCCTGTAGCTTTTTTTCAATTACCATATCTTTTAGGTTTATTCACATTGTCACATATATCAGTATATCTTATTTTGTATAGCTGAATAATATTATATTTTATGGTTATAAGCAGGGCTCCCCTGGTGGCTCTGATGGTAAAGAGTCTGCCTACAATGCAAGAGACCTGGGTTCAGTCCCTGGGTTGGGAAGATCTTGTGCAGAAGATAATGGCTACCCACTCCAGTATTCTTGCCTGGAGAATTCCCTGGACAGTGAAGCCTGGCAGGATACAGTCCATGGGGTAACAAAGAGTTGGCCATGACTGAGCAACTAGCACTTTATGATCATAACACATAATGTCCATGCATCCATTGATAGAAAATTGGGCTATTTACACTTTTTGGCAATTGTGAATCATGTTTCAATAAACATGTGTATACATGTATTATTTTGAGAATTTGTTTTTGATTCTTTTTCTTATATGAAATTATTCAGCCATATAAAACATTTATATTTAACTTTCTGAGAAACAGGCTGTTTTCTACTGTGACTAAATCATTTATTCCCACTAGTAATTTTTGAGGGTTTCAATTTTCCACATTCTTGCTAGCACTTTTAATTTTCTGTTATTTTGACTGTACCCATCCTGGTGGATATTCCACATTATGTTTTGATTTGTATTTTTCAAATGATTAATGATGTTGAATAGCTTTTCATGTGTTTGCTGACCATTTTTACATCTTCTTTGGAAAAACATATATTTAAGTTCTTTGTTCATTTTTGTCTTTTTCTCCTTGACTTGTAAGTTTTCTTTATACAGTCTGGATATTATACACTTATCAGATACATAAATTGCAAATATTGTGTGCCTTTATGTCAGTTGTCTATTCATTTTCTTTTTAACATTCTTTTATAAACATATATTTTTTCAATATGAAGAAGCCCAATTCATATTATGCTTCCTTTTGCTGCTTATGCTTTTGGTATCATATCTAAGATCCATCACCAAACCCAAAGCCATAATCATTTATGCCATGTGTCTTTATTAGATTTTCATGGTTTTAGATGTTATGTTTAGGTCTTTATCCATCTTTGTTAAATTTTGTATACAGGACTAGTAGGGATCCAACTTTATCCTTTTGTGTATAGATATGTTTCCAGCAGTTAAGAATACTATTCTTTTCTCATTAAATAGATGACACCTTTGTCAATATTAAATTGGCCAGAGATATATGGGTCTGTTTCTGGGCTTTCTTAGGTCCATATATCTATTTTATGCCAGTACCACACCATTTTTGTTTTTACAGATTTCTAGTAAATTTTGAAATCAGGAATTGTGAGGTGAGTACTTTTATATGCACACTACTTGTTTAAAAATTATTGTGTAAAAGGTAAAAGAAATGAAAACCTAATTTCTGTCTTTTTGGGGAAACTATAAAAAATAAATTAAAATATGAACACAAGATAACATATAGCTGAAGAGCAAAGTTTGCTGTTCATATTTTAAAAATTATAGAGTCAGATAATAGAAAGGTATAGTAAGCCAAATTTATGAGTAAATTGGGAACTGGAATCCACCTTCAAGGAAAGCTTAGAATTTATATGAAAAAGAGGATGTGGGTTAAAATCCTTGCAAATGCTTACATTTAACTTTCTCCATATCTTTTCTAACTCATTATGATCTGCTATTACTTTGGCTTTTCTGTACTAGGAATCTTGACAACTATGAACCTAAGATCAGGGAAACAAGCTTATTTTGAACTATGCAGATGATTGAGTAGTGCTGAGTTTTAGATGCTAAAGATCAATGAATATTGTCAATTTCAGTGGTATAATCAAGAATGTTTTCCCATCAGGTCCTGATTCTGTCTTCAAGATCCCCCATTCTTCTCTGGCTTTGCTGACCAATTCAGTATCTCCCCGTTTTTTGTTTGTTTGTTTGTTTTTTCCTGTAATTCTTCCTCTTGCTTGCTTTGTAGGACTTTGTTTTGTGCAAACTCTCTGACTCTAAACTTGGTAGGAGAGCAGGCACTGACACATGCAAGCTAAAATAGTAAGTGTATTTGTTTTTTAAAAAAGGTGAGCAGCAGTGGGAATATGAATTAATATAGTCACTATGGAAGATAGTATGGAGATTCCTTAAAAAACTAGGAATAAAACCGCCATATGCCCCAGTAATACTATTTCTAAGCATAGATCCTGAAGAAACCAAAACTAAAAAAGACACATGTACCCTAGTAGTGATTGCAGCACTATTTACAATAGCTAGGAAATGGAAGCAATCTAGATGTCCATCTATGCAGGAATGGATAAAGAAGTAGTGGTACATATACACAATGGGATACATCTCAGCCATAAAAAGGAATGCATTCAAGTCATTTCTAATGAGGTGGATGAACCTAGAGCCTTTTATACAGAGTGAAGTAAGTCAGAAAGAGAAAAACAAGTATTAACATATATATATGGAATCTAGAAAGATGGTATTGAAGAACATATTTGCAAGGCAGCAATGGAGATGCAGATATAGAGAACAGACTTATGGGCAAGGGTTGGGGAGAGGAACAAGAGGGTGAGATGAATGGAGAGAGTATCATGGAAGCATGTACACTACCATATGTAAAATAAAGAGCCAATGGAAATTTTCTGTATAACTCAGGGACCTTATACTGGGGCTCTGTAACAACTTAGAGGAGTGGGAAAGGGTGGGAAGTAGGTTCAGAAGGTAGGGGACATATGTACACCTATGGCTAATCTGTGACGATGTATGACAGAAACCAAACCAATATTGTAAAGGAATTATATTTCAATTTAAAATTAATAATTTTTTAAAAAGTTGAGCAGCAAATTGTCTCTCTCAATTTTTTTCTTTTACCTCTCAATACATCATTAAATCGTGACCAGTTTCTTCTGCTATCTTTGACTACAACTAACTTCTTTACTTCCTTCCTACCTCCCTCTGTTTCTTCTTTCTTTTTACCTTCTTCTTCTCTGTCACTCTCTCTTATTCTCACTCTTCTCCCCAACTCCTTCCTTCCTTCTTTCCTTCCTTCCACCCTCCCTGCCTTCCTTCTGCTGTTCTGCCTTCCTTCTTCACTTTCTCTTTATTTTTGGAATGCACTTGCCTTCCCAGGCATCTCCCTACTTCTACCACAACTCTAGAACTTTTTATTTTCTCACATAAGGGTAGCTAAAATATAGATTTCAAATAATTCTTTTTTTCCCTGAGTTTTATGAGAAAGTTATTAGAAAAAGTGGGATGGTGTAACAATTGTGGCATGTTATTTTCAACCAGTCATTTTGTACCAACTTTTGAAGACTCAGCAGATTCATTTTACTTTAGTCTATATCAAAATCCTCATTTTTGTTCTATAAAATGATGTAGTAGCCATTGATGTCAGCCATTGTCTTAACTCTGCAGGATCCCTGAGAAAAGATACGTTTCTAAAGTGAGTCTGGGGCTCATGGAACCAAAGAAAGTTTTGAGCTAGGTAAGACAGGCTCTTCCACACTTAAAGCCAAATCAAAACAAAAAAATAACAAGAAAATACAGACATTATTAATCAGTGGATTAACAGCTGCCCACAATTTGACACCAAGTTTAGAAAATCAGTACCAAACTTGTTAAGCCTTTTTTTTTTTTTTTAAGTTCAAATAGTTTGCTACTGATGGATACTACTAGTCTATTTTTCTATCATGAGGGAGAAATATATATGCATCAGTGTGTGTAGGGTTAAGTGTGTGGTATACCTATTAAATTAAAAGTCTCTGATGTGAGCTTTTTCAAACAAACCACTAAAGCAACTAGGTTAATAAAAAATGTGAGTTCCAAAAGAAATGGTTTTGCCTAAGACTCAGATAATTGAAGAGAGTGTGTGCTGAAGGAATTTTAAAAAAACTCCATTCTGGCATTTACTTGAATTCATATGCAATTAATTACCGAGCAGAATTTGTCTTCTCTTATTTGACAGATAGCCTTATGAATATCCAAAGGCATTCTCATAATCATGAGCTGTGTAAAAGCATGTTTATTTGGAATGCATTATAAACATCTTGGGCAGCTTCAGTCCTTGGAGGCTAGGGAGGGCTGATGGAACAGAAAGGGAGCACTGATTTATTATAATGCTAAATTATAATACAGTTTACCAGAGGTGTCTGTGATCTGGGTCTGGAAATACAGAGCTAATCTAAGGGAGAGACTTCTGAGGACTGTACTCTAGCTGCAAGCATAGAATGTTTGATATTATCTTGTTTTCTATAATTCCTGCATCCGCACATAATTGAATATCATGCTGGGGTTTTGGAGGCACAAATGCAGCCCCTCCGAGTCTGTAGTAACAGGTGAAGTTAGGTTCTTTGCAAGTGCCTTGGCACATCTTAGTAAATTCATCTGTGCCTTAGAAGAGTCCCTCTCTGGGTTAGTTTTTCTGCATTGCAGTTTACCCTGTTTTTTTTGAACTGTGTGGATTTGACAAAGCTGCTAAACTCTAAATTTTAGATTGTTTTGTTGTAAACTGAGAAACTTCACAGTGACAATGTTTCTATTTAAAGCTGAAGTGCAGGTAAAACCCTGTGTAACTGATCTATGACCTGAGAAATGTGCTAATACTTGTGTTTCAAATAATTTAATTATAATTTAATTTGAAACTTACTGGTGAGAATGGATAGCAAGGTCCTTCAGCATAATTTTCACAGTATCAGTTCAGTTCAGTTCAGTCACTCAGTCGTGTCCGACTCTTTGCGACCCTATGAATTGCAGCACACCAGGCCTCCCTGTCTATCACCAACTCCCAGAGTTCACTAAGACTAGTGGAGCTGATAGCCTTAAAAAGTATTCTCTCTCACTGCATGCCATGGAACTTCCTATATTGTTGAGTAGATATTCTATACTGATTTTGTGCAATACAGTGGATACTAGCACCTGTGGCTAAGAAGTCCTTGAAAGGTGGTTACTATGAATGAAAAACTGATTTTTAGTGTTAAATAATGAAAACTGAAATAGCCACATGTGGTCAGTGGTTACTATGTTGAACACCACAGATTCTAGGCTCTACCTCTTAAAAATCTTTTATTTTTTTAAATTGGGGTATAATTGCTTTGCAATGTTGTATTAGTTTCTGCTGTACAACTAAGTGAATCAGCTATATGTATACATATATCCCCTCCCTCTCAAACCTAAAAATCTTGACACTATATGTGATTATACTACACCTGTTTTATAGTATTTACTCAGCCATAGTTAAAAAAAAAAAAAAAAAAGCTTAAAATTTTACTCTATCTTCTTATTGTTGTTTAGCATCTCTACATGCCAGGGATTTGGGTAATGACTTGATATAGTATGTTATTTGGACAGCAAGGAGACCAAACCAGTCAATCTTAAGGGAAGTCAACCCTACATACTTGTTGGAAGGATTGATACTGAAGTTGAATTGGTCATCTGATGTGAATAGCGGGCTCATTGGAAAAGTCCCTGATGCTGGGAAAGATTGAGGGCAGAAGGAGAAGAGGGCATCAGAGGATGAGACAGCTGGATGGCACCACCGATGCAATGGATGCAAATTTGGGCAAATTCGGGAGATGATAGAGGAAAAAGAGGCCTGGTGTGCTGCAGTCTGTGGGGTTGCAGAGTTGGACACCGTTAGGGGACTGAACAACAACAATATGTTATTTAAGACATGGCCCATGGTACTCAGGTAGTACACTGACTTCTAAAAATGACAGGGATATTTATGAAAGATCCTATGATGCTCGTGTGTTGCTTGATACAGGAGAGCACAGAGTACTCCTGGAATACAGAGAAAGGAATTTACATCTGACTGAAAGGAAATGCTTCATCAAAGACATGACATTTGAATTGAGTCCAAGAAATAAGAAAAAAAAAAGAAAGATTGAAATACAATCAATAGAAAAACTGCCATCAATAAACACTTAGAATTTCTGGATAAAATAAAACAAGATAGTCTTATGCTTATAGGAGAAAAAAAATAAGAAAAAGAACTTCCCAGCTTTTAAAAAGGAAAGAGAACTGACAACTAGATTAGTAAATACGTGTAGCTGACTATATTAGTAACTACTGCAGCTGAACTATATTGACTCTGGAGGTTATTGCTCTTTATCGTCTAGAAACTTGGGGTTTGAAATCTCCTCAGGATACCAGACAAGGTCATAGGAGTGGAAACAGAGATGTTCATAAACCCAGCATCCTAAAAAAAGGGCTGAACCCTCTGTGAAAGGTGTCTGACTTTGCAGAGAGAGTCAATCAAGCACTGTCTCTAAGGCAGTGATTCTCAGACTTGGCTGCATACTAGCATCACCTGGTAGGGAGGAAAAACAAACAAATGCACAATAAAAGAGCAAAAACCAAGGATGCCAAGGTTATATCATGGGGACTAATTAAATCAGAATAACTGAGCATTCATATTTATTTAGAGCTCCATGGGCAACTCCAAAGTGCAGCCAAGTTTGATGCTGCTGTTGGAGGTGATCTTCCCTGAAAATTTAGAACCCCATATGTCACGTAAGTGGAGATTTAAATTTATTCTGCCTTGAGCAGAAAATCATAATCAGATAAGTTAGCAAGATAGCCTTCCTAAATTGTTGATATTCCAGGTCTCCCAGCAAAAACATACAGAAGGGATCCAACTTGGGATACAAAGAATCCTGTAGACAAAAGCATTTTCTTCCAAATTTAAACAGAAAATAACAATAACCACCACCAACAACAACAAAAAACCCAGGACACACAAACACATTTCACTTGCATTCTTGTTTTTCCTCACACAACTTGACACAAAATTGTGCTTAACAGATTGATATAACACATGTTTTTCCATTTTACAAGTCTATGGTTGGAATTTATTATCAATCCCAGGGTATAGGAGATGGTGACCAAAATCGCCCCCAAGAAAAAGAAATGCAAGAAGGCAAAGTTGTTGTCTGAGGAGGCCTTACAAATAGCTGAGAAAAGAAGAGACATGAAAGGCAAAAGGGAAAGATATATCCAACTGAAAGAAGAGCTCCAGAGAATAACAAGGAGAAATAAGAAACCCTTCTTAAGTGAACAATGCAAAGAAATAGAGGAAAAAAATAGAATGGGAAAGACTAGAGATCTCTTCAAGAAAATTGGAGATACCAAGGGAATATATCATGCAAAGATGGGCTCTATAAAGGACAGAAGCAGCAAGAACCTAACGAAGTAGATGAGATTAAGAAAAGCTGGCAAAAATACACAGAAGTACTATACGAGAAAGGTTTAACAACCTGAATAACCACAATGATCTGGTCACTCACCTAGAACCAGACATCCTGAAATATGAAGTAAAGTGGGCCTTAGGAAGCATTACTATGAACAAAAATAGTATAGGTGATGCAATTCCAGCTGAGCTATTTCAAATCCTAAAAGATGATGATGTTCGAATGCTGCACTCAATATGCCAGCAAATTTGGAAAAGTCAGCAGTGGACACATGAGTGGAAAATGTCTTTTTTCAATTCCAATCTCAAAGAAAGGCAATACCAAAGAAAATGAAAGTGAAAAGTGAAAGTGAAAGTCACTCAGTCGCGTCCGACTCTTCACAACCCCATGGACTATACAGTCCATAGACGTCTCCAGGCCAGAATACTAGAGTGGGTAGCCTTTCCCTCCTCCAGGGAATCTTGCCAACCCAAGGATCGAATGCAGGTCTCCTGCACTGCAGGCAGATTCTTTACCAGCTGAGCCACAAGAATGTTCAAATCACAGTACAACTGCACTCAATTCACATGCTAGTAGACTATGCTCAACATTCTTCAAGCTAGGCTTCAGCAGTACATGAACTGAGAACTTTCAGATGTTCAAACTGGATTTAGAAAAGGTAAAGAAACCAGAGATCAAATTGCCATCATCTTCTGGATCACAGAAAAATCAAGGGAATACTGAAAAAACATCTACTTCTTCATTGACTATGCTAAAGCCTTTGAATGTGTGGATCACAACAAGCTGTAGAAAATTCTTAAAGAGATGGGAATACCAGACCACCTTATTTGTCTCTTGAGGAGCCTGTATGGAGGACAAGAAGCAGCAGTTAGAAATGAACATGGAACAATGGACTGTTTCAAAATTGGGAAAGAAGTATGTCAGAGTTGTATATTGTCACCTTGCTTATTTAACTTCTATCATGTGAGTACATCATGTGAAATGCCAGGCTGGATGACTCACAAACTGGGATCAAGATTACTGGGAGAAATTTCAACAACCTCAGATATGCAGATGTTACCACTCTAATGGCAGAAAGTGAAGAAAAACTAAACAGCCTCTTGATATAAGTGAAAGAGGAGAGTTAAAAGCTGGCTTAATACTTAACATTCAAAAAACTAAGATTGTGGTATCTGGTCCCATTAGTTCATGGTGAATAGATAGAGAAAAAGTGGAATCAGTGACAGATCTTATTTTCTTGGGCTCCAAAATAATTGCAGAGGATGACTGCAGTCACGAAATTAAAAGAAGTTTTCTCCTAGGAAGAAAATCTTTGACAAACGTAGACAGCATATTAAAAAGCAGAGGTATCACTTTGCCAGCAAAGGTCCATATAATAAAAGCTTTGGTTTTTCCAGTAGTCATACATGGATGTGAGAGTTGGACCCTAAAGAAAGCGGAGCACCGAAGAACTGACACTTTCAAATTGTGGTGCTAAAGAAGACTCTTGAGAATCCCTTGAACTTCAAGGAGATCACATAAAGCACTCCTAAAGGAAATCAACTGTGAATATTCATTGAAAGGACTGATGATGAAGCTCCAATACTTTGACCACCTGATGCAAAGAGTCATCTCTGACTCTAGGAAAGTTTGAGGGCAATAGGAGAAGAGGGTGACATAGGATGAGATTGTTGGATGGCATCTGTGACTCAATGGACATGAGTTTGAGCAAACTCTTAGAGATAGTTAAGGACAGGGAAGCCTGGTATACTGCAGTTCATGTGGTGGCAAAGAGTCAGACACAACTTAGTGACTGAACAACAGCAACCAGTGCCGTAAGAGTTGCCCTTTGTTTCACTGAGTCTCCTGATTCCAGGATTTCTCTTATGTTTATTGCTTTAGTACAGTCAGAATGCTGATGTTTCACTTATCTTAGGATCACATTCAAAATGCTACTTATATTGATGGTAACTTCCCAGTCCACTTTACCTCCTGGGGATAATCAAAGCTGTCTTCACATTCTCTCTCTCTCTCTTTTTTTTTTTTTTTTCAAATTTTAAAATTTATTTAATTGGAGGTTGATTACTTTACAATGTTGTATTGGTTTTGCCATACATCAGCATGAATCCGCCACAGGTATACACGTGGTCCCCATCCTGAACCCCCATCCCTCCTCCCTCCCAGTACCATCCCTCTGGGTCATCCCAGTGCACTGGCCCCAAGCATCCAGAATCATGCATTGGACCTGGACTAGCAATTCATTTCATACATGATATTAAACATGTTTCAATGCCATTCTCCCAAGTCATCCCATCCTCTCCCTCTCCCACAGAGTCCAAAAGCCTGTTCTATACATCTATGTCTCTTTTGCTGTCTCACGTACAGGGTTATCTTTACCATCTTTCTAAATTCCATATATATGCATTAGTATACTATATTGGTGTTTTTCTTTCTGGCTTGCTTCACTCTGTATAATAGGCTCCAGTTTCATCCACCTCATTAGAACTGATTCAAAAGAATTCTTTTTAATGACTGAGTAATACTCCATTGTGTATATGTACCACAGCTTTCCTATCCATTTATCTGCTGATGGACATCTAGGTACCTTCCATGTCGTGGATATTATACAGAGTACTGCGATGAGCATTCTCTTTTAAAGGTGATGGTTATACATCCCTAACTCCTTGGAGAAGACTCTTGAGAGTCCCTTGGACTGCAAGGAGATCTAACCAGTCCATTCTGAAGGAGATCAGCCCTGGGATTTCTTTGGAACAAATTATGCTAAAGCTGAAACTCCAGTACTTTGGCCACCTATGTGAAGAGTTGACTCATTGGAAAAGACTTTGATGCTGGGAGGGATTGGGGGCAGGAGAAGAAGGGGAAGACCAAGGATGAGATGGCTGGATGGCATCACTGACTCAATGAACGTGAGTCTGAGTGAAATCTGGGAGTTGGTGACGGACAGGGAGGCTTGGCGTGCTGCGATTCATGGGGTTGCAAAGGATCGGACACGACTGAGCAACTGAACTGAACTGAACTGAACTCCACCGAATTTCAATGTCACTCTAATAACCGTACCCATTAATCATGGTTATCCTGACAAAGACAACCAAGAGACACTTAAGAGATAGTCTAAAGGAAAAACAAATCACAGCAGGGGGCTTATGTGTCTTGCTATCCAGGCTTGTTTGTGGATAACAAACAAGAGAAAACAATGGTAATCCACCTTTCATGGTTTCCAATTTTTTCCTTGTATCAACCCTTTACTTCAGTGTTTTCTCCTATTGTCCCTTCAGCATCAGCATCCTTGTCTGCAATTTTCATTTGCTGTCTTCCGTACAAAGTTGATCTTCTCAGGAATGTAGATTTTTTTATCTTTTCTGCAGATGACAGCTACTATTAAGGAGTTTTGCATTCAATTGTCAGCAAGGGAAATTAGACTTAGATTTTTCTTATGATAGGAGTAGGTCTAAGGTTCTGGAAGTTTATTTCTATCTCTGTGCATGACTTTTGTAATAAATGCAACTTCCTTGCCTTGACAGTTAAGTAAGGAACTGAGTAAATTTCCTTTTTTTTTTCTTTGCCTAATTTGATAGAATAAATCCTTGCCATCTTCACATTCCTTTAAGATAGAAGACTGCAATGCATTTGTTTATGTGTACTTCAAAAATATTTAACCCACCAAGGAAAAAAAGGCAAACTATTTGCTTTTTCCTTATAAAATGGATCTATATCAAGGAATCAAATGTAGAATATTTTATAGCTTTTACTTCTGGCCATCTTAGAAATTTTGCTGTCAGTCAATCAAGGAAAAAAATCAATAGATGCTTTTGATTTGTAAGCCACTGAGAGGAACACAGAGACTCATATTCAATGAACATGTAATGATGTTTCAAAGATCAGACCTGTCTTGGATACTTCCGCAGAAATACATATGTGTGTGTGTGTGTGTGTGTGTGTGTGTGTGTGTGTATGCATGCACATAATTTATTATTTACAAAAACTGAAAATTATAAATATTTTTATTCAATTAATTCAAACCATAGGCCTCTAATAGGCATCTTTGATACCAGTATATGAAAATTTAACTTTTTTTGACTAAACTACAGTTCAGGTACAAGGCAGTCCAAGTCAATTAACTCTACCCTTGGGTCCAGTAATTTCATAGAAATTTATCTTGTTAGGAATAAAAGTCCATTAAAGATTAGTTCATGGATAATTTTCTCTTATTTAGGTAAGCATAGACATGATTAATAGTCATAAAATTATAAAAAGAAAAAACATATCTACATTGATTTATGAAGTATTTCAAACCAATAATGATGTAGAAAGTTAAATATATGCAAGATGAAAAAATAAGATCACAGGGTTTTAAAATCATGATCTCTCTGAGGAAGTGCCCCTGCAGCAATCGCACGCACACTGTGCTTCCTTTAGATACAATGACATTTGAAGAGCCAATGGCAATATATGTAGAAGTAAATGACTGAGATACTTCCACATAAGAAGATTTGAAAGTCTACAACTCATTCTTTAGAACTATCTTCACTGTTAGCAAATAATTTTTTCTTCCAAGTCTCAATGTCTTCACCTATAAAATAAAAATGACAAAAAAATTTTTATGCTGTGCAGAACTTGTCAAGTTCAACTGTTTTGATTCTGTGTCATAATGCATATATTACCAAGTGTAAGATCTGGCACTGAAAGTTGATATATGTGTATGTGTGTGTATATATAAACATATGTAAGAGTTGGACATGACTGAGCGACTGAACTGAACTGAACTGAACTGATGCAATTATTAAATTATATAGATTATAGTAATAGTCTCAATATATTTAAATGATTTAAGATTCTTTAGAGTAGGCTTGCTGTGAAATATTGTTTCAAAGTTATATTTCTGATCGATCCATGTTATTGCATTTTTTGTTGTAGTTTTTTGCTTCTACATTATAGTCACTCAACTACTGAAGGATCTTCTAAATATTCTGGAGGTATATTGTGATGGTGCAGTCAAGTTTTTACATAAAGAGTTAGAAAATATTAGGAGCACGCCTTAAATTCCTTCCTCAAATCCAAGACCTGGTGTTCCTCGAATGAGCTCTTAAATAATCAAGGACATATGTGGGCCACTTATGGGGCTTTTAGTAGATGGAGACATTGATATTTCAGCTCATTATCTCCTTTTATTTGAGAATTCTTGTTTCTGGAGCCTTTGGTATTTCATTTATTTTTGGATCTCTGGAATATGCAACTTGTTAACTTAGCAATGAAAGGCCAGAAACAACATTTGTATATTTGATGCTGTCTGGCCCCCTAAAATATGAAGGAGTTTTAAAGTATATCTTATTTATTCTAAAGAAGAGATGGTTTGTAATTCACATTTTATTCTACTTACTTCATCTGATTTGTAACAAAGTCGTGCTGTATCATCTTTAACATCACCTTTAATATTAGATTAAAAATGCTTATACTCTCTGTAATGTATCCCTTTTAAATGTCTACAAGTATTGGCATAAACCCCAGTAAACAAGAGGTCAAAATGTAATAAAGAGGATCATTTAAAATATCCTGTTTAGTGATATGACTAATAGTAGAGAAGAAATATATAGCAGATATTTATTGTTGCGAGAAATCAGGATAATGAATAAAAACAATAAGTGAAAGAGATGAACATAAAGACAGTTTCTTTAAAGGATGAGAAAAGTTCTAGGGAGGAAATTTGCAGTGTCTTAGTTACAATAGTACATGTCATGCCTCAGTCTTGGAGAACTGGTAAGTTAACACTATAAGCATCTACTTGCTCAATGCGTTGTACTCTCAATAGCTATCATCTACAAATCTTGTTAAAGGAATTTAAGAGTGAAAAAAAAAAAGTTGAATCCTAGGAGAGCTGCTATTCAGAAAGAGAAGGAGCTAAAATACTGCAGAAGTTTGCAAAGCTAATGAGTACTCTGAGGAGTGGATCTCCACAGGGGAGTTTGTCAGGTCAAGTCATTTACTGTGCATCATGTTAAAATTTACACCAGAATAAGAGTAATTATATGCTCTTTCTGTGTAAGATCCAGCATAGGGAGATGTCATTGCACCTGAGAACTGCATGTTTCCACAACTATTCTTGTAAAAGCATTATATTAGTGAGCATGGCAGAGAAAATCAATTTATAGATGTATAGGACAACTTGCAAAGTGAACACTAGACCCTAAATTAAAGAGAAAATCTGCCTAGAGAATATGCAAGCTTTAAGTTCAGAAAAACAACACAAATAAACCACTTCCCCTGTCTATCTCTGTCCTTGACCATTTCACTCATGTGCTCTCTTTGTGGTAGTGTCATCCATGCCTCTAATAACCTGATGTGCTAAATGGTGTTGGGAGAGGTTTAAATTATTTATTACCAGTACATTAGTTGTATTAAATTGATGCAGGGTAGATTTACATTGTACACTTGCATTGAGATACCCTATTAGAATGAGAAAAAAAAAAAATAGGAAGTTTGTGAGCTCATCAGAAATTGGCCCCAACTTTGAATAAGATCCTGGAAAACATAAAATGCATTGGAAAAGCAACATAAATGTTTGCAGTGACATAAACGTTTGCAACATAAATGGTTGCTATGAGCTTGAATACTTCTCTCTCATCCAGGAAGAGTTCTTTACCATTCTTTGAAGTACTTCCATTCTTCAAACTTCTCTTTTGGACTGAATGCCCCTCTTTGTCATAATTCCTCTACTACCTTTCTATCATTTTCACCAAAATTTTATCATTATCTTTTGCTACACTTTCATGATTATAAGACATATCTCTACAACTGCCTATGCAGAATATGAGTGCCTTATCCCTGGACTTATTACACTGATATTCTTATTTATTCTATTTATCTCTTGCAAGACTAAAAGCCCCTTGAATTTTAAATCTTGCTTAATTTATATCCAAATGCACTGTTTAGTATAAGCCTTTGAATACCACTAATAAGTAGAAAAGTATAATATATATATGTGTGTGTGTGTGTGTGTGTGTGTGTGTATATATATATATATATACACATATACATATACATAAACATGTGTGCTTAGTCACTCAGTCATGTTCAACTCTTTGTGACCCTATGGACCATAGCTACCAGGCTCCTCTGTCCATAGAATTCTCCAAGCAAACATACTTGAGTAGGTTGCCATTTCCTCCTCCAGGAGATCTTCCCAACCAAGGAACTGAATCTGAGTCTTCTGCATTGCAGGCAGATTCTTTACCATCTGAGCTACCAGGGAATATTATATATATAATATATATAATATTATAATATATATATTATATATAATATAATATTATATATTATATATATTGTATATTATAATATATATAATATTATATATTATGTATTATGTAATATATAGTATATATATTTATATATATATATATACACACCAAGGGCATGTACATATTATACTTTTGTATGTGTATATTATGAGAACTGCATGTTTCCACAACTATTCTTGTAAAAGCATTATATTAGTGAGCATGGCAGAGAAAATCAATTTATAGATGTATAGGACAACTTGCAAAGTGAACACTAGACCCTAAATTAAAGAGAAAATCTGCCTAGAGAATATGCAAGCTTTGTATATACATAATATACACATACAAAAGTATAATATGTACATGCCCTTGGTGACTGAGACTGTAAAGAATCTGCCTGCAAGGCAGGAGATTTGGGTTTGATACCTGGGTAAGGAAGATCCCCTGGAGAAGGGAATGGCCACCTACTCCAATATTCTTGCCCATATATTACATATATGCATATATGTATGTATGTATATATAGGTAAAACAAAAATTGCTTTCTTGATTTCATGTAATAAGAAGAATCCTGGCATTGAAACATGTATACTATCATGTAAGAATCAAATCGCCAGTCTATGTCTGATGCAGGATACAGCATGCTTGGGGCTGGTGCACGGGGATGACCCAGAGAGATGTTATGGGGAGGGAGGTGGGAGGGGGGGTTCATGTTTGGGAATGCATGTACACCCATGGTGGATTCATGTCAATGTATGGCAAAACCAATACAGTATTGTAAAGTAAAATAAAGTAAAAATAAAAATCTAAAAAGATAAAAAGAATCCAAAAAATAATTCTTAAAATAATTTTTTATTGAGTCTCATTAGTTGATTAACTTTGCCCATCACAAGGGCAGATAGTACCAGATTACATCTTTTATTTTTCAATCTTTTTTTTTTTGAAAGGAGTTTGTAAAGTGATAGTGAATTTAGCTTGTGCAAAACCTGAGACTTGGCAATCTGAAAAGGCCAGTTTCTATCTCTCAGAAATACTACAGGTGAGATTCCAGTCAACCAATAGTAATTGACCAGCTAATCCTGAAACCTGACCTTGACCCACCATGGTCACTCTTGATTTCAGTACATCAAAGCAACAAATCTCAGCGTATTTTGAAAACAATTGTTGTCCTTTACATAATACAGCATAATCTCTCATCAGCTTCTATCATTTGCAGGTAGGTTTCTTTCCACATTGGCTCTTCACAAAGTGATTAGAAACCACCATAAAACATGTAGTAGACTGTTACCTAACTACTGTCAGCATTAGTTTTGTGGCAGTTAAATCGGCCAGAAATGATCACTAAATGTAAGTTTAGCATGGTAAATAGAAATATATATGTCTCCAATTAGTCAATTCAGTCGCTCAGTTGTGTCCAACTCTGTGACCCCATAGGCTGCAGCATCCCAAGGCTCCCTGTCCATCACCAACTCCCAAAGCTAGCTCAAATTCATGTCTATCGAGTCAGTGAGGTCATCTAACCATCTCATCCTGTCATCCCCTTCTCCTCCTGCCTTCAACCTTTCCCAGCATCAGGGTCTTTTCCAATGAGTTAGTTCTTCGCATCAGCTGGCCAAAGTATTTGGAGCTTCAGCATCAGTCCTTCCAAAGAATATTCAGGACTGATTTCCCTTAGGATTGATCTCCTTGCAGTCCAAGGGACTCTTAGTTTTCTCCAACACCACAGTTCAAAAGCATCAATTCTCATATATGTCTCTGAATTGAAGTGAAGTGATGTCACTCAGTCATGTCTGACTCTTTGAGACACCATGGACTGTAGCCTGTCAGGTTCCTCCATCCATGGGATTTTCCAGGCAAGAATACTGGAGTGGGTTGCCATTTCCTTCTCCAATATATGTCTGTAAATGGGTACTAATAAAAACTAGGAACTGATGGATATACTATTCTATTGCCCATGTATGAAAGATAAACTGAGCAGAGGAGTTAAGAATAAGCTTTGAAGCCCGAGTTCAGTGATCAGCCTTGGCAAGTATTATCCACAGGGCTTCCATAGGTTATTTTGAATCATTAATAGTAAATCCTTTATAGTGTGGTTGTGGAAGGTTAAAGAGGTAATAATTAAAAGATTTTTGCATGATAAGTACTTTTATTAAGGTTGATTCTATGTGATTTTTTAAGTACCTAATCTTTACTGAGTTTTTTAGGTGATGGATAAAGTTGTTTACATTTATCTTCTCATTTTATCCTCACGGTATATTATTATATTTCCCATTTTTGGATACCTCACTTCAGGTTACATATATTTAGTAGCTTCTTAAAATCCCTGAATTAAAGAGTGATTGACATTTTGCTTTGGAAACAAGTTCTCTGACTCCAAACCTAAGTCCTTAACAACTGTATTATAAGCATATGAGTAAATATTATACCTGAGAATCAATTTATTAAAGAAAATCCATTAACTACATTGTTCTTACTTGAGTAGCTAGGAAACTTACAAGCAGAGTTTCTTTCATCTATTAGCAATTTATAAACTACTCTTTTATTCCTGTCTTCTAAAGCTATTGTCTGTTTCTTTAAGCCATCTCAAATTATTTATAAGGAAGAAATAATACAAATAAGGAATTTAAATAGTCACCCCATGGATATTTTCTGATACAGTTGTTCAATGCATTGAGAAAATTCTATAAGAAATTGATAACAGCTTCTTTAGTCAATACTCCTACAGCAAAGCTAGATATGCACATCAATGGATAATTAGTATAAGAAATAAAAAGATGGAACTATGTCTTAATGAAAAAAAAAACAAAGAAAAAACGCCCTCAAAAAAGTAGTGATCTGCAAAGCAAAAATCAGTGAGGCCAGAGTTATAGGCTTTGATCTATTTCTTTAAATGTAACATGGGAATAAGGATCATTTTTACCATTTCATACTAAAAGAAGAAAAAAAGAAAGAAAAAGAAAGGCAATGCCAAAGAATGCTCAAACTACTGCACAATTGCACTCATCTCACAATGGCATCCCACCCCAGTACTCTTGCCTGGAAAATCCCATGGACGGAGGAGCCTGGTGGGCTGCAGTCCATGGGATCACTAAGAGTCAGACACGACTGAGCGACTTCACTTTCACTTTTCACTTTCATGCACTGGAGAAGGAAATGGCAACCCACTCCAGTGTTCTTGCCTGGAGAATCCCAGGGACGGGGGAGCCTGGTGGGCTGTAGTCTATGGGGTTGCACAGAGTCAACTTAGTAGCAGCAGCAGCACATGCTAGTAAAGTAATGCTCAAAATTTTCTAAGCCAGGCTTCAACAATACATGAACTGTGAACTTCCAGATGTTCAAGTTGGTTTTAGAAAAGGCAGAGGAACCAGAGATCAAATTGCCAGCATCCGTTGGATTATCAAAAAAGGAACAGAGTTCCAGAAAAACAACTATTTCTGCTTTACTGACTATGCCAAAGCATTTGATTGGGTGGATCACCACAAACTGGAAAATTATTCAAGAGATGGGAATATCAGATCACCTGACCTGCCACTTGAGAAATCTGTATGCAGGTCAGGAAGCAGCAGTTAGAACTGGACATGGAACAACAGACTGGTTCCAAACAGGGAAGGGAGTACGTCAAGGCTATATATTGTCACCCTGCTTGTTTAACTTATATTCAGAGTACATCACAAGAAATGCTGGCCTGGATGAAGCCCAGATTGAATTGAAATATCCCAATATTTCAACATTGGATGAAATATCAATAACTTCAGATATGCAGATGACACTACCCTTACGGGGGAAAGTGAAGAACTAAAGAGTCTCTTGATGAAAGTGAAAGAGGAGAGTGAAAAAGTTGACTTAAAGCTCAACATTCAGAAAACTAAGATCATGACATCCAGTCCCATCACTTCATGGCAAATAGATAGGGAAACAGAGGAAACAGTGGCTGACTTTCCTTTTTGGGGCTCCAAAATCACTGCAGATGGTGACTGCAGCCATGAAATTAAAAGACACATACTCCTTGGAAGAAAAGTTATGACCAACTTAGACAGCATATTAAAAAGCAAAGACATTACTTTGCCAACAAACATCTGTCTAGTAAAAGCTATGGTTTTTCCAGTAGTCATGTATGGATGTGAGAGATGGACTATAAAGAAAGCTGAGCACTGAGGAATTGATGCTTTTGAACTGTGGTGTTGGAGAAGACTCTGGAGCATCCCTTGGACTGCAAGGAGATCCAATCAGTCAATCCCAAAGGAAATCAGTCTTGAATATTCATTGGAAGACTTATTTTGAAGCTGAAACTTCAATACTTTGGCTACCTGATGCAAAGAACTGACTCACTGGAAAAGATCCTGATGCTGGGAAAGATTGAATGCAGGAGGAGAAGGGGATGTCAGAGAGTGAGATGGTTAGATGGCATCACCGACTCGATGGACATGAGTTTAAGCAAGCTCCGGGTGTTGGTGATGGACAGGAAGCCTGATGTGCTATAGTCCATTGGGTTGTACAGTGTTGGACACGACTGAGTGACTGAACTGAACTTAAAAGGGATAGTGAAAGCTTCTGACATAAGACATCAGAAGAGGGCAGAGAGTGCCCTACCTGCCAGCCTTATCAAGGCCTTATACACTTTTTCAATTGGTTATTCACAATAGAAAGTTCTTACCAGTCCAACTTCCACAACATACATCTCAAGCTAACAAGATTAGTCAGAAGGTTCCTGTTAAGAAGGATAAACTAGTCCTTGAGCAAGATACACTGTTGTTATATAATCATTAGTACGGAACTTAAGGAGAAACATACCCTTGAGCAAGATAAGTTGTTTTGTTGTGTAATCATTAGCTCTGGGCTTAAAGAAAATTAGTCCTAGAATAAATACACTGCTGCCTTAAAAACTCATAGCTTAAGAAAAAACATCTTATGTGACTAAGATGAAGGAATGTAGGAAAAAAAAAATTGTCTTTTTTCCCTTTATCGTTTCATCACTAAGTCAAGATCTGACTATTTTGCAACTTCATGGACTGTAGCCCACCAGGCTTCTCTGTCCATAGGATTTCCCAGGCAAAAATACTAGAGTGGGTTGTCATTTCTTTTTTCAGGAAACCTTCCCCACCCAAGGATTGAAACTGTGTCTGCTGCATTGGCAGGCGAATTCTTTACCACTGAGTCACTAGGGAAGCCCCTCTTGACTATATTGCTGTTTTGGATATTGTATTTAAACAACTTTGAGATTCTCTATAGTATTCACATATTAGGAGTGTGGGTCCTAATCTAAATTTTAAATTTATCCTACTTCAACTGGCTTTACGTGTTCTACAAAAAATTAAACTCCACAGAGAACTTGCCAAATATCAAAGTCTTGCCAATGTTATAATTCCCAGAATATGTAAAATATAACAAATTTGGGGGAACAAATGAGGCATATGATGCAACAGTTGTATTAACTATATTTAAATGGACATCAAAGAAGAATTGTTTAACCAGATTATATTTGTGTGTGTGTTTAGCAGAATTTTAATATTTAATAATTTTGATCTTACACAAAAGTAAGATGTTGTTAAATATAAGGACAAAACTATAAACACAAACAGTAAAACAGTACAAAGGGTACTTTGTTTCAAATATGCAATAAAAAACAATCACAAAAAAATGTTTTTAATTGCTTTGGTAAATACACATGGAGCAAGACATATACTATTTCTAAGAGGGTCATTGGTAGGAGCCTTTCCAGCCTGTTGCTAAATGTGAAGTGGGAGAAAATTGAGAGGAGATATCCCACAGTGAATAAGATGTCTTAAAAGATATCTGTGCTTCTTTAAAAGACTTTTACTTTATTCCCCAATTTGGCAAATTTATGAGAGCTCACTGTAAATTACACTGCCCAGAAGTGTCTGAATTTTCTCGCATTTCTTAGAATAATTTCAAATATCATATCTATCAATAGCTGATAATTCCATGGGTGTAGGTGGACGGATGTTGATTGGTAGGAAAAAATATACATATAAGTATTATAATACTTACATAAGATAAAGAAGTTTAAGCAAAGTTGTGCTTATTTTTAAAGAATTCCTATAATTGTAAGGAGTTAAATATTTATGTGTTCATTAAGTGCCTCTAAATTCCATAAAAGCAGAAAAGATATCTGTCTTTTAATTTATATACTTACAATATATAGCACATAGGTGTTACCTAATAAATGGGCTTTCATTAGGAGACTAGTTGAGAGTGTAATTGAGTAAATTAATTAATGTAGTCTGGGAATGGAAAAGTGGACAGACCAAGCTTGTGTGCTCAGTAACTTCTGACTCTTTGTGACTACATGGATTGCAGCCCACCAGGATCTTCTGTCCATGGAATTTTCCAGGCAAGAATATAGGAGTGAGTTACCGTTTCCTTTTCCAGGGGATATTCCTGACTCAGGGATCAAACCTGTATCTTTTGTGTCTCCTACATTTGCAGGCAGATTCTTTACCTCTGAGCCACCTGGGAAATCTGGCTTATGGAAGCCACCTGTGAAACCAAGCTTACTCAGGGGAAAAATTCCTAATTGAAGAATAGTTCTAAAAAAGGCAACTGGGGTGACAGCAAACTAGATTTTTGTTATCTTGAGAGCTAGGCAAAAAGGTTTCAATTTGATTTGATGGAAATAAAGAGTCAGTAGAGAGGATAGCAAGGATGAACTGAAAGACAAAAGTCGAGATTATTAACAAGACAGTAAAGAATCTGTCTGCAATGCAGGAAACCCTGCTTTGATCCCTGTGTTGGGAATATTCCCTGGAGAAGGAAATGGCTATGTACTCTAATATGCCTGCCTGAAGAATACCATGGACAGAAGAGCCTGGTGGGCTACAGACCATGGGGTTGCAAAGATTTGGACACGACTGAGTGACTAAGCATGCAACAAGGTGGGGTATTCCACTGATTTCAGTCTATTTCCTCTCAAAATTCTCTTCTGTAGCCTTAACTTATTTCTCTCCATCTAGAAGAGAAGAGAATAATGAAAAGTAAGAGGCTGAGAAGAAGCATTTTTGATTCAAGATAAGAAGATGAGAAAGGGAATAGGTGACACAAAATAAAATTAGCAACCAGAAACTGAGGGTCTGTGATGCCCACATTGTATTCTCACTGCCATAGCTAACTGAGGAGTAGCCTACTATGTTGGGGTCCCCCTGACAACCTTCAAGTTAGACGGTTTTATAGAAAGGCTCAGAAGTTGTTTTACTCATGTTCACTGTTTATTAGAGCAAAAGAATATTCATTAAAATCAGAAAAGGGTAAAGATACATGAGGCCAATTCTGGAGGAAACCAGTTGCAAACGTCCAAGTGCCCCCTTCCAGTGAAGCATATGGATTGCATTTAATCCCTGCAAGAATGTTGTATGACAACATACAAAAAATGTTACCAACCAGGGACTTCACCCTTGTCTACATGTCCAGACGTTTTAATCATCAAGAACATAGGGTCAGTTAGATACATATGCAGCACTGTGTGACTGATTTCAGTGACTCAAATTCCAGACCCTCAGAGAAAAATCAGGTGTTCACTATAAATCATATTCTTATTAAATAGTATACACTATCTGGAAAAACTAGAGAAGTGTGGCCCCTGGCCTCAGGCATGCAAAAATTCTCTTATGAAATGAAATATTGCCAGAGCTTAGTTCCCAGGAAACAGTCAACTGCTAACCCTAAAAACAGACATCCAGAGAGTTAACTCATTGGAAAATGCCCTGATCTTGGGCAAGACTGAAGGCAAAAGGAGAAGAGGGTGGCAGAGGATGAGATGGTTAGATATCATCACCAACTCAATGGACCTGAACTTGAGCAAATTCCGGGAGATAGTGGACAGCAGAGCCTGGCATTATGCAGTCCATGGGGTTGGAAAGAGTCAGACAAGACTTACTGACTGAACAACAACAAAGGAATGCACAGGGTTTGAGCAACTAGGCCTGTAGAGTTAACACTTTTCTGGGTACTCTAGTTAGGAAGATCCCCTAGAGAAGGGGAAACTACCCACTCTAGAATTCTGTCCTGGAAAATTCCATGGGCTGTAGAGTCCATGGGATCTCAAAAAGAGTCAGACACAACTGAGAGACTTTCACTTTTAGTTTCTTGAGTACTCGTATTTAAATTCTACCTGTGCAATTGTCTGTGCAAATCAAAAGGTAGAAGAAGATGTAACATAAGACAGAAAAAAAGTCCAGGCTACTCACAAATTACTTTAGAAGCAAAGTGAGCAATAGGGGATAAGAACTCTACACTACTAAAAAAGCAAGTGCAAAGAAGTCCAAGTAACTGCCTCCACTTTGCAAATTAAACAGAAAATCATATAGTAAAATTAATTTATTATAACAATACAAGACACATTGTAAATATCTGGTAGAGCCTGTCCTTTTACATCCATCCTTGAATAATGAGAAACTATAAGAGTAATAAGGTATTATTTTAGCTTCTATGGATGCTGTATTTATGACACTTAAGTCAATGGCTGAAGATGTAGTGAAAAAATAAGCTAGCAAATATGTCATTAATTTTAAACACTTTCTTTTCCATCCATCCCACTAATGGCCCCATGCATTTTCATGCCAGCTCAGATTTCCTTCTTCTACTTCAGTTAATATTAAAATGCATCACCCAAAAGAAAGCATTCAACTTTATTTTTTAAATATATAATTATGGAAATATTGATAAATATAAAGTTCTGCCTAGTGAATGTGTCTAAAGGGAACTGTTAGGAAGTAATGGGTAAACTGATATGATTCTTCCTTAGGAACTCTAATGCATGTTGAAATTTAAGGATATCTTGGGAAATGAAATGTAAACATGACTCCCACATAGTCGTATAAATATGTCAAAGGCCGCAAATAATATTGTACCACCTAAAATATAATGTTTATTTCACACTGAAAGCTCATATTGCTTTTCTTCTCCTTTGGAGATGAACATATCTAAAAATGATATAGAAGCTTAGCTATAAACTGGAGATAATACGTATGGGCAAGGTTATAATTATCCTAAACCAACACTCATTTAAATTAAGATTATTCAGATGAGAAAGGCATGATGGGTTTCTTACATTTTTGTTCATGATTACAGTTTATATAAAAATGATAATTACCTACTTAGCACCTAGCTAAGAATTTTGAAAAACAAATTTCATATCAATTTAACTCCTCAACTAGGTTGATTTTTTGTTTGTTTGTTTTTCAGTCACTCAGTCCTGCCCAACTCTTTGTGACCCCCATGGACTCTAGCACTCAGGCTTCCTTCTCCTTCACTATCTCCTGGAGTTTGCTCAAACTCATGTCAGTTGAGTCAATGATGTAATCCAACCATTTCATCCTCTGTTGCCCATCCTCCCCTTCAATCTTTCCCAGGAACAGGGTCTTTTCCAATGAGTCAGTTTTTCACATCAGGTGGCCAAAGTATTGGAGTTTCAGCTTTAGCATCAGTCATTCTATTGAATATTCAGGACTGGTTCCCTTTAGGATTGACTGGTTTGATCACCTTGCAGTCCAAGGGACTCTCAAGTATCTTCCCCAACATACAATTCGAAGCATCAATTCTTTGGGGCTCAGCCTTCTTTATGATCCAACTATCACATCTGTACATGGCTACTGGAAAAAACATAGCTTTGAATTGACAGACCTTTGTTGGCAAAGTGATGTCTCTGCTTTACAATATACTGTCTAGGTTGGTCATAACTTTCCATCCAAGGAGCGAGCATCTTCTAATTTTATGGCGTAGTCACCGTCCACTGTGGTGACATTTTGGATCCCAAGAAAATTTTTGAATTTATGCCTTAAATTTCCCTGTATCAATTCACTGGCCTCTCACCTGTTCATAATCTGAATAGGAATCCCTAAGCTTAGTACATAAGGTATGGAGTCTTTACTTTTAGTTTTGCTTTACCAGCCTAGTTGTGAACATTGGTAACAGTTATAATATACCATGGGTATCAACATCAGTTCCAAGTTCATCCCAATAAATGAAATAATAAGGTAAGAGTTTTTATACATCCATGGCTCTAAATTATAAAGTGATCTACTTTCTACAAAAAATTTCACCAACCTGATATTTCCCTCACATGTAACATTTTCTTCACACTGGATAAATAAGAAAAAACAGAGTTTATGAGTCTTATGTAAAAGCAAATGTAAATAAAATACATCCTATTCAGTGTTTGATATTAATGCAAAATACAGGACTATTAAGAATAACTAACAAGTAGTCCCATCAAACAAACAGGAAATATGATTTTCCACCATTCTGTTTCTCTGATTTGAGATCAATCTCTGATAGTGGAGAGACATCATTTGTGAAGAACACTTCAGAAATGAAACCTCAGTGTGTTTATATGAAGAGAAATAGTGAGTGTGGAAAGCCAGTAGTTTCACTCTGAATCAAAAACTGTTGAGAAAATTTGATGATGTTTCAAGTTTTGTGAAAATGTACCTAATTATTTTTTTAAACCTTGTTAAGATACATTTTATGACTGTTATTTTTAGTTATCAATTAAAATAAAACCAATTAGAATAACAGAATAATGAAAAAATAAGGGGCTGGAAAGGATGGTAATTCTGTGGGTATAGGTGGAAGGATGTCGAGTGGTAGGAAAAAAGACATGATTTTTATTTATTAAATTTTATTTAATTTAGTTTAAAATTAATTAAAACAAAAGAAAGCTTTTTTGCATAAACATGATTTTTAATAAAATATGGATATATTTGTACATGATACTGTATAAATAGGGTGCTGCTGACACTAATCAGTGTTCCTATATTTTCTATTTGAAGCCAAATATCATCTGAAGCATCATTTTCCTAGTACCACCCCCTACAATCACCATTATCATTTATTGAGCACCTACTATGTTCTTGCTAGTACATACAGAAGTGCTTTTTGTGTCTTGCATGCATTGTTTCATTTAATTCTTAGAACAATATGAAATCAGTATAAAAATGAAGAGCATATTATTTGTACTTTAAGGAAATTAGAATTTAGTGAGATTAATAAAAATACCCAGGGTTATTTCCCTAGGCAGGTCACAGAGAATGGATATAAACTCAGGTGTGTCTCTGAAGCCTGTTCTCTGAGCCACTGTGCTTTGATTTCTTCTCATAAACTTTACTTGTGACTATAATTTCATAATTGTTACTCTGAGTTGTGAGTCCATGAAGCAGGAAGATAAGATTAGGGTCCCTGTTTATGATAAGCAGATAAAGAGAATGAAGGTCAGAGAACTCAAGCAGCAACCCAGCATTATGCAATATGAGGACATTGGAAAAACTGCTCTAACTGATTTCTATGAATCTCAGGTATAGAACAGGGACTTCCCTGGTGGCTCAGATGGTAAAGCATCTGCCTGCAATGCAAGAGACTGGGGTTTGATCTCTGGGTCGGGAAGATCCCCTGCAGAAGGAAATGGCAACCCACTCCAGTACTCTTGCCCGGAAAATCCCATGGACAGAGGATGTCCTGGTAGGCTACAGTCCATGGGGTTGCAAAGGGTAGGACATGATTTCACTTTCATTTTCAGGTACAGAGCTTTTCCCACTTGCTCCACCACTCCAGACTCTTCTTGCACAGCATGCATCTCTCGAGATAAAAGCATCATTTCAGCAGAGTTTCTCATTTCCATCTACTATCCATCTCTCATTTAAAGACAAAACTCCATTTGCCAATAGTTTTCACTAAATACTATGAGAAATGCAATGATGAAAGGACACATTCCTTGTGCTGAAGCCAGACACATGAAGAATGAAGAGAATAAAAATAATAAAATAAAAACTAGTAACTGCCATGTTGAGGAAGCACAAGACATGGCTGTAGAAACACAGAGAAAGGGACAATTAGGTCTCCAGATTTCAAGAGATGACATCTTTTATTCTCATAAACTACTTAACTTTTCTTTAGGGAGAAAGGAAGAGGAAGGAAATTTAAGCAAAGACAAATGAGTATGGTGTGACATTCTCCTGGACATGGTACATGTATAAAATAATAATTCATATAATTTTCCAGGAAACAGTATAGGCATTTGGAGGAATCAAGAAAAACTATGAAACCCAGATACACATTGTATCAGGGAACCTGAATGATCTGCTTCTTGTTGTTGTTTCATTGAACAGAGGCCATAAAAACAAAACAAAACAACAAAAATCTCTTAGGTGAGAAAATATTCCAGAGTGTTCCAAAATTACAGTGGGATTAATTTTTATCTAAATTCAGGAATTTTGTGGAAATGAAAGGCAGCTATTGCATAGTAAATTTTTTCACTTTTTAGAATTTCAAAGAACTTGTGCCTGGTGCACTTGGTGAGCATCACCCATGAAGTATATGAAATATGTGTCTTAACAAAAATACTTAAACACAATAAATTATTTTACCACAGTGATACAAATGTGTTGTATATCTTCACCTGACATTCAATCTATTAAAGCAAATGAACAAATAGAAGAAGTATTGTGAAAAAGAGAATGAAGGGACAGAAGTGAGAGAAAAATGTGGACTCAACAGAAGAGAAAGTATAAGATACAAAATAACAAAAAAAAATTTATAATTATCCGTGACCTGGCCCACTAAGACAGAACTGAAAAAATTCCCATAAAACTTAATGTTTGCTTACCAAGTGTGGTTGAAAATATGAGTGTCTTAAAAGAAAATGAAAATAGGCGTTTTTCATTGCACACACAAGAAATGTCAATAAAATTACAAATGGTGACATGCCATTTAAGAGAAATTTCACATTAAGAAAATGTGTTTCTCTTAATACAATAAGACATTTTAAAAGTCTTATCAGCTACTACTATTACATTGTTTTCTACTGCAGAGATTACCTGTTATCATGGAAGTGTATGCGTGAGTGTACACAACGCACATGGGCGTGCATGAATGCAGAGTTTATTGCAGCTAGTTAGCAGTACTATTTAAATTCAGAAGCATCACACACCGCTTAATAATTTACAGACATGTGGAAGACGTTATCATATATTATTTATGATAGCAAATGCTCAGGGACATAACAGTGCAGAATATATTTCTTAAGCTACATTTACTGCCTTTTGGTTCACTTCAGAGAGAAAAGTTTCTGACCTGCTACTTAGGAAAGTCAGTATTCCAACGCTGCTGAAAAAAACATCACAGATTAATTAGCACTCTCTGGAATGTAGTAAACAACGAAATTAATGCAGGAGGGTGAGAGGGCAGCCCGTGGCCTTCCCAGCACTATCCCAGAGTCGTTCATGCCTGGAAATTGTCTTTAAACAGATTGAGCCTGAGGTATTAAAAAATACATATTTCTAGATACCAAGAAACTATCCATCCCATGTCAGAAATATCTCTTCTATCTAGTTCACTAAAGCCTGTTAACCATTTTTTGTTTGTTTGTTTGTTTGTTTAATGAGCATACTGGATACAGTGTTTACCATATAGATGTCACTTCCCACCTCAGGACTGAGACACTCATTCTTCCAGTTTCAGGAAATGTTGGCTTGGTAAAATTTCAACTGAGTCTCTCTCTGGAAATTGCACTCTTCAGGAGAGTACTGACTTGCTTAAGGTTATACCTCTTTAATAAGGAACAGCCTACATCCAGTGATGAGTCAATGCAGGGATATAAAGACTTGGCTTCTAGGCTTTAAGTAAGCAACACTGTAAGTTCACCCCAACTCCAGAATTCTTCACAGGACCAGGCGAAGGCTTCGTGGTGACTACATGTCCCTCTGCCTAGTCTTGATTCCTTTACTCTTCTGCAAATCTCAGCTTCAGAATCTTTCTTGGGAAACCTGACCTCAGATGGTGCAAGTAATTCCTGAAGAAGATTGATGTTAAGTTGGAAATTTGGAGCAGAATTAGCTACCAGCCAGCTGACAATGAGAATTTCATCATTGGTAGAATGTGGAACATTGTTAGTGCCTTGCATGTACTAGCATCTCAGTTGTTGAGATCTTAGCCTTGGAAAACCAAGATGGGATATCTCTCATGTGTTTAAGGAATTATGTGTAAGAATTAATCATTAGGATAGTGGAACTGAATGGTTCTTACTAGGGGCTATTGATGTATTAAATAAAGAAAATAAATTCAAGGTAGAGGTTGATTAATCACCAGTTAAAGGCTAAGAGTGAAAGCTAGAAGGTCTCCTTGGTAGTATATATACTAAAGTTTTTGTTTTTTTTTTTTTTTTCCAACAGCTGAGAAACAAGAACAACAACAACAACAAAAAAGCTTGGGATCAAGCTTAGGATTTAAGTATAACAGAAATAAAACTTAGAAGAGATTGAACTCTTAAACTTAGAATACCTTTCTTACTAAGATCAGGTTCCTAATTAGGAAGGAGTGGGACACAGGAGTGTATGATAGGGTTATCTGGATAAATTCACCCCAACATGTTAAATACTCAAACACTTCTGAAAACTTAGGGCTCATACAAGGGATCCACTACCCCCTGTTAAATGCAGGACCATGCAAAATCTCCATAATCATAAGGATGAGAAACCTGGCCATAAGTAGAAGGAAAATAGAATAAAAATAAATCTAAGATGACTCATGAAGAGACTGAGGGCAGTTATTCCCAAACAAGCCATAAATCCTGGATTAATTTCCAGATTAAGTCCAATTTTCCATATCCAGAACATTCTGACTATAGGAAACGTTGGGTGTTCCGGGGGAAAGCCATTGCAATGCAATAGGTAGGTAATATATATTTTGTAATGATTCTGCCAGTTATTTCTCAAATGTGTCTAAGGCTGTTTACTTAGCTAACTGCATACTGGAAAAGGGGAATACACATAATTATGAAGATTTCTGGACAGAGAAATAAAGCTGAACATTTTTATCCAGGGACTAAAAGAGTCATGCCACTAATAGAAGCATATGAGAGGCCAGATAATAAATGAATTTTTGGCACAGTTGGGGTCTCACTGTGTCTGGTATTTCCACAGAATCTGTGAGTAATTATGCACCATGTTCCCAAAGGTCTATTTGAAAAGAGCATATGAAGACATTCAGTTCAGTTCACTTTAGTCACTCAGTCGTGTCCGAGTCTTTGCGACCCCATGAATCGCAGCATACCAGGCCTCCCTGTCCATCACCAACTACCGGAGTTCACTCAGACTCACGTCCATCGAGTCCGTGATGCCATCCAGCCATCTCATCCTCGGTCGTCCCCTTCTCCTCCTGCCCCCAATCCCTCCCAGCCTCAGAGTCTTTTCCAAAGAGTCAACTCTTTGCATGAGGTGGCCAAAGTACTGGAGCTTCAGAGCAGAACTCAAAAATTGGCTACATGGCCTGAGTGAGAGGTATTTATAAAGTGGAAGCATCTATAGCTACCTCTCTTCAAAGTTGTTCAAATAGTAAATCAGAAACAACATCCTATCCAAGAGAGAAAGGTAGAAATTATTTTCAAATTTAAAAGATAGATGGAGATTTTATCTAAGATGAAAGGCAATGGCACCCCTCTCCAGTACTCTTGCCGGGAAAATCCCATGGACGGAGGAGCCTGGTAGGCTGCAGTCCATGGGGTCGCTAAGAGTCAGACACGACTGAAGAGCAACTTCACTTTCACTTTTCACTTTCATGCATTGGATAAGGCAATAGCAATCCACTCCCGTGTTCTTGCCTGGAGAATCCCAGGGACGGGGGAGCCTGGTAGGAGGCCATCTATGGGGTCGCACAGAGTCTGAAGTGACTCTGAAGTGATACACGCGACTGAAGTGATACAGCAGCAGCAGCAGCATGATACAAAGACAAAATGAGAAAATATATATATGAAACAATAATTTTCAAGTCAAGAGATATCAGGAAACAAAAGGGCCATGTTCTGTTTGTACAGTAAACAAACAAGGAGATCCATAACCTTGTCTAGATTCTCTGCTTTTAGAGTTTTCAGGTACAGGAAAAGAACATGGGACACAGTAACAATGAAAATGGAAATGCAAATCCAGATAGAATCAGGAGGATAGCCTTGGATGAACAGTGCAAGAGAAAATAAATAGCAGCATAGAAAGAGAAATCTGGAGGCCTGCAGAGATATAACTCCAGAGATACACAGAAGATTCCTCAATATTCAACAGAGTAGTGGTTACAAGTATGTGAGAAAAGTATCTGAAACCCAAGTAAAGAGCCTCCTGAAAGGATAAAGGACACAGTGTCAAATGCTAACATAGAGTGGAGAAAATGGCCTACTCCCATTATCCAGAACTGTAAGCCTCATAATCCATGGTGCACCAAATAGACTATTCAGAAGACTTAGCCTCAGTGTTCACACAGCTCTGGTATCACCTAATATAAATTAAAAGTTAGACCCAAAAGAATTAATCATTTTTTAAATATCTTAGCAGCACTTTAAAACAAACCTCAAGAATATTTATAGAAACTAATCAAGAACATATAACAGTTATTAATATGTATACATCTAGTATAGGAGCACCAAAACATACAAAGATATAAAATACATAATAAACCTAAAGGAAGAAATGGACTGCAACACAGCAACTGTAGGGGACTTTAACTCTCCAGTTATGTCAATGGATAGATCATGCAGAGAGAAAGTCAAGAAGGATACAAGCTTTAAATTAAACATTAGACCAGATGGATTTTATAGATTTGTATGAAACATTCCATCCAAATGCAGCAGAATACATATTCTTCTCTAGGACACATGGAACTTTTTCAAGTATGCACCATATGTTAGGACACAAAACAAGTCTCAATAAATTTAAAAAGATTAAAATTATATTAACCATCTTTTTCTATCATAATGATATAAAACTAGAAATCAACTAGAAGAAGAAAGCTGGACAAAGATATGTGGAGATTGAATGGCACACTACTGAACAACTATTGGGCTGATGAAGAAATAAAAAGAATTAAAAATGTACACAAAGCCAAATGAAAATAAAAATGATATGCCAAAGATATCAGATACAGAAAAAGCAGTACTAAGAAGTTGATAGCAGTATAAGAAACAAATAAACAAAAAATCCTAAATAAATAACTTTTCACCTGAAGGAATTAGAAAAAGAAGAGCAAAAAGAATCAAAAGTCAGCAGAAAATAATAATAATAATACAGATTAGAGTAGAAATAAATGAAATTAAGAATAAAAAGATAATACACCAATGAAACTAAGAGCTGATTCTTTGAAAAGATAAACAAAATTGAAAACCATTTAGGGAGACTCATTAAGAAAAAAGAAGACTCTGATAAAAACAAAAGAGAAGAAACAAAAATAGGTATCACAGAAATACAAAGGATTAGAAGAGAATATTATGTTGTATAGTAACGAATTGGGCAGCCTAGAAGACATGTATAAATTCTAATGCAACTTTCCAAGACTAAATCATTATGAAACATTCTGAGTAGATTGATCACTAGTAAAGCAATTGACTCATTGGAAAAGACATTGATGCTGGGAAAGACTGAGGGCAGAAGGAGAAGGGACAACAGAGGATGAGATGGTTGGATGGCATTATCAACTTAATGGACATGAGTCTGAGCAAACTCTGGGAGATAGTGAAGGACAGGGAAGCCTGGTGTGTTGCAGTTCATGGGGTTACAAAGAGTCAGACAAGACTGAAAGACCAAATAGTAACAAAGGGATTGATGAACCTCCAAAATAAATAAATAAAATTCTAGGACCAACTGGCTTCATTGAGGAATTCTACCAAACATTCAAAGAAGAGATAATATCTATTCTACTCAAATCCTTCCAAACATTTGAAGAGAAGGGAATACTTCCTAACTCATTTTACAAAGCTAGTGTTACCCTAATCTGCAAACCAGAAAAAGACAATGCAAATATTAAAGACAAGAATGTTAAACAGACAAGAATGTTACAGGCTAATATTTCTGATGAACACACACAAAAATCTTTGACAAAATATTAAAAATTTTTTAAAATTATTGAATATAGTGATACATCAAAGCATCATAAACCATGAGAAAATGGGATTTATTCCAAAGATACAAGGATAGTTCAACAACTGCCAATCAATGTAATACACTAAATGAACAAAATGAAGGATAAAATCCACATGATTTTCTCAATATACACATATAAAAAAAATTGACAAGAATCACCAATCATTTGTGATAAAAACTCTCTATAAAATAGATATGGAAGGAAGATATCTTAAAAAAAAAAAAGCCACATATGACAAATCTACTGATAAGATAGTCAGTAATCAAAAATTGAAAGTTAGCCCTGTAAAAATCAGCAAAAAGACACTCTGCCCACTCTTGCTACTCTTATTCAATCTAGTATTGGAATACCTAGCCAGAACAGTTAGGCTAGAAAAAGAAATGAAAATCATCCAAATTGGAAAAGAAGAAGAAAAACTGAAAATATTTGCAGATGACATAATTATTTTTTTTTATTTAGCAAACTCTAAAGATGCCATCAAAAACTATTAGAAATAATACATGAAAGTAAAGCCAAAGGGTACAAAAACAACATAGAAAAATCTGTCATGTTTCTATCATATCTGGTAACAATGAGACTGTGGAAAGAGAAAAAAAAAATATCACACTTATAATTTCCACAAAAGGAATAAAATGCTTAGGAATGAATTTAACCAAGGAGGTGAAAGGCCTGTACATTGAAACTATAAGACACTGTTGAAACAAATTGGAGTGGATACAGATGGAGAGATTTAATTTTGTGCTCATGGTTTGAAAGAATTAACTATGTTAAAATGTCCATGCTACCTAAAGCAGTTAACAAATTCAATGCCAAATCTGTCAAAATCCTGAGGACATTTGTCAAAGAAATAGACAAAAATTATAAAATGTATAAGGATGAATAAAAGACCATGATAGCCAAATCAATCCTGGGGGGGGGGGGGGCGGGGAACAAAGCTGAAGATTATTATAATCCCTGAAATTCACCTCTTTGTCTACCCTAGAACTAACAATGGTTAACCAGACTAAGTCTTGGAGGTGATTCTCATCAAAAAACATGAAATTCTGCCTGAAATTATCCATATCTGTCATTTTATCCAGGTTTGGACACATCTATATGAGAAAACAATTCACAAAATTGGGAAAATAGAGATAAAAATAAATATCAATGATCTGTGTTTGGAGTCAGTTAAGTAACCAGTTTTGCATCAGTGTATTTGGACTTTTCTCAATGCCAGAAGACTATAGCAATCTACATATGAGAAGCAACTTGATAAGAAGAACTATGAGATCTTGGGGATATAATATACAAATTCTATTGTTGAGTTTTAAAAAGTAAGAATTTAACAATTTGATTTTCGTATTAGAAAAAAAGAAATAAAGGGACTAATTGAAAGTGATACTCTTAGCAAAGGCTGGACAAAATGAGAAACCATTTTTTTAATCCAGTTTACTCTCATCCTTACTTAGGAGAAGCATATTACAACAAGGCTCCCAACCTTCATTCATGCTGTGCATACCTGCGTGTTGTCGCTTCAGTCATGTTCGACTGTTTATTGTACCACCGCTTTAATACATTTTCTGTTTTCGATTGTTTTAAAATTTCACCTTATATACGTTTCTTAAATTATTCCCTCTCCTAGGAAGACATTCACTATCATCCCATTCCAATCCCATAACAATTGTTTGTTTCTCAGAGTTTCTTTTAGTGGAATTTAAGCAATTTATTTTTCTCCAAATGTGACCTTTAACTACATGTATCTCCATTTCTCTGGAGACCTCACTCATATCAGGAAAAATTATATTGTGCTACTATTACCTATTTAGTCTTCCCTGTCTTAATCTGCTTTCTTACACTGGCTCACTTCTGTGTCCCTGAGTAAATGAGATTTCTCTGTTTATTTTGAATTTTCTATTTATTCCATTCATTTCATTGACAGCTAAACTTTTTGAAAGGTGATCAAATTGGACTATTTTTATTTTCCTTATTCCCTTTCCCAAATCCTTTAGGTAAAAATTCCCACAAACTGAAACTTTAAATGCAAATAAGTTTTAAGTTTTTGGTCCAATGATATTGTTTCCTGGCTTTCTGTGATTTCTCCCCATTTTGATTGTTTATTTTGCAGTTTACTTTCCTCAGCCCATAACCATTTGAGATTCTTCTTCCTCCTGCTCTGCCTAAAATGAGCAAATTCCTGAATATGAATTATGGACAAGAATTTTGAACGTTTTATCACTGCATCATAACCCGGATTTCCTGAGTGATACAGTAGCTATGAATATTTCATTATAACAAAGATTATAGTTAACATCTATTACAGAAATCATGAGAATATATCTAACAATTTAATGAAATAAAAATCATAAATTTTTTAACAAACTCCACTTGATTAAAAAGGGCATTGGCATGTACAAAATGTAAAATTGCTTTAAGCAAATATTGCTCAATTATTGGAAAAACAGTTACTGTCAATTCTTTGCTATTGAGATATTTTAATATCAATGGGCTTGTGAGAATTTGAGACACATAAATAATAATAAAATGATAATACTTTTCATCTGCTATTTGGTGGCTGAGAAAATATTCAGTGTAAATGTTCAATGTCCAGTGATATCCTCTCCATTTTACTGACAATTCTTGATGAGACGGAATGAGGATGAAATTGCCTCCAAGCAAAAATAAGAGGAATTTTACCCTGAAAGCAAAAATCTTAGAGAAAATAAGAAAGATGTCATTACACTTTAAAATCTTCAGGCACAAGGTAAATCATTTTCATCTTTAGGATTTTGTATAATCTTAGGGAATAATGCCAAAGCCTTTGACTGTGTGGATCACAATAAACTGTGGAAAACTCTGCCAGGAATACCAGACCACCTAACCTGCCTCTTGAGGAATCTGAATGCAGGTCAGGAAGAAACAGTTACAACTGGACATGGAACAACAGACTGGTTCCAAATAGGAAAAGGAGTACGTCAAGGCTATATATTGTCACCCTGCTTATTTAACTTATATGCAGAGTACATCATGAGAAACACTGGGCTGGAAGAAACACAAGCTGGAATCAAGATTGCTGGGAGAAATATCAATCATCTCAGATATACAGATGACACCACCCTTATGGCAGAAAGTGAAGAGGAGCTAAAAAGCCTCTTGATGAAAGTGAAAGAGGAGAGTGAAAAAGTTGGCTTAAAGCTCAACATTCAGAAAACGAAGATCATGGCATCTGGTCCCATCACTTCATAGGAAATAGATGGGGAAACAGTAGAAACAGTGTCAGACTTTATTTTGGGGGGCTCCAAAGTCACTGCAGATGGTGACTGCAGCCATGAAATTCAAAGACACTTACTCCTTGGAAGAAAAGTTATGACCAACCTAGATAGTATATTCAAAGCAGAGACATTACTTTGCCGACTAAGGTCCGTCTAGTCAAGGCTATGGTTTTTCCTGTGGTCATGTATGGATGTGAGAGTTGGACTGTGAAGAAGGCTGAGAGCCAAAGAAGTGATGCTTTTGCACTGTGGTGTTGGAGAAGACTCTTGAGGGTCCCTTGGACTGCATGGAGATCCAACCAATCCATTCTGAAGGAGATTGACCCTGGGATTTCTTTGGAAGGAATGATGCTAAAGCTGAAGTTCCAGTACTTTGGATACCTCATGTGAAGAATTGACTCATTGGAAAAGACTCTGATGCTGGGAGAGATTGGGGGCAGGAGGAGAAGGGGACGACTGAGGATGAGATGGCTGGATGGCATCACAGACTCGATGGATGTGAGTCTGAATGAACTCCGGGAGATGGTGATGGACAGGGATGCCTGGTGTGCTGCGATTCATGGAGTCACAAAGAGTCAGACACGACTGAGCAACTGAGCTGAAATGAAGGGAATAATCAGTGTGATCATTCACCTAGAAGCAGACATCCTGGAATGTGAAGTCAAGTGGGCCTAAGGAAGCATCACTGCGAACAAAGCTAGTGGTAGTGATGGAATTCCACTTGAGCTATTTCAAATCATAAAAGATGATGCTGTGAAAGTGCTGCACTCAATGTGCCAGCAAATTAGGAAAACTCAGCAGTGGCTACAGGACTGGAAAAAGTCAGATTTCATTCCAATCCCAAAGAAAGGCAAGGCCTAAGAATGCTCAAACTACCGCACAATTGCTCTCATCTCACATGCTAGTAAAGTAATGCTCAAAATTCTCCAAGCCAGGCTCCACCAATACAAGTACTGTGAACTTCCAGATGTTCAAGCTGGTTTTAGAAAAAGCCTAGGAGCCAGAGATCAAATTGACAACATCTGCTGTGCCAGGAGTCAGCACGGGAGATCCCACCCATGACAAGGTCATGCAGAGAGACCTGATGGGTCAAGGCGAATCAGGTCTCAAGGGGTCCTCTGCCTGAGCATCTACCCTGAAACCAAAATTGGTCTGTTTACTGTCTGTTGTATTATACTCTTCTGACATTACACGGGGCTATCCCTGACCACTTTTCTCTGGAAAAAGTTAACTTAGAGCTCCAACTGGTCTCCTGCATATGAAAGGAATGTCTCAGCTCAAATCCCTCTGATGGCTCTCTAAACTGCCTGACAGGTTCCCCTGGACATTTACAACTGTGCATGTGATTGTTTACAGCCCCCCAACCATGAGAGGCATGAAGCTTAAAACATCTTAAAGATATAGAGCCTTTTAGAGCTAAGAATTAGTTTGGTGAAGGGATTCATTGTTAAGTTAATCTTTGCCGCCAGGCCTCCATATCCTTTATCTTTTAGGCACCTGGGAGGATATTAATTAATGTAATTGGGATGCAGAAATAGGAATATAGTAATTTTGATGTTAGCAATACTAGACTTTTGAGTTAATGAATTTTCTCTTTGTTATAAATCACTGTACTCTTCTTTCTTTGTTATAAATTGTTGTGTCCTTGCTATGTAAGAATGTAACCTTAATTAGTGCTTTCTGAGAGTGGCACCAGACTTTAGTAAGAACAACACTTTTAAGGCAAATAAGTTTTCTGGTTGATGGACCCTTATCAGAAAAGGGCCATAAAATGCTAAGAGGCCTCCTGGCCAGAAAATGATGTAAATCACCTAAGACCTGTGTATACAGCTAAGTATGCAGACAGAAAGCCTGGTCTCAATAAGGGTCAGGGCTGCTGACCCTGCATGACTTTGTATTATCCATTGATATATATGTACAACTCAAAGTATAAAAGCTTTTCCTGGAAAATAAAGGACAGACTAGTTTCTCGGGCCAGTTCCTGGAAAGACTGGTTCCCCCGTGTCTTCTTTTCTTTCTTACTCTATTTTTCTGGCTGATTCCCACTGGAGCATAGGGGCTAGCCATGTAGACTTATTTGCCCGGGCTTCTAAGACCCACCTGAGAGGGAGCCCAAGGCAGGGCACCCTCCGCTATTCAAGCGGGCACCTGTAGCCCTAGGTAGACGGTTCAAGTCCCTTGTCTTGGGGCTTCATTGGCTTTCTATGTAAACCAAGGATTACAGCATCTTTCTCTCCTCTATTCTCTTAACTGCAAACTCTTTCCTTATCTCTCTATAAATCTATTTATTTCTCTCACCACGCCGTCCCCTCTTCGAATTATCCTGGATCCACTGGGGCTGGACCCTGGCACTGCTGGATCATGGAAAAAGCAAGAGAATTCCAGAAAACCATCTATTTCTGCTTTATTGACTATGCCAAAGCCTTTACCTGTGTGGATCACAATAAACTGGAAAATTCTTGAAGAGATGGGGATACCAGACCACCTGACCTACCTCTTGAGAAATCTGTATGCAGGTCAGGAAACAACAGTTAGAACTGGACATGGAACAACAGACTGGTTCCTAATCAGCAAAGAAGTTTGTCAAGGCTGTATATTGTCACCCTGCTTATTTAACTCATATGCAGAGTACATCATGAGAAACGCTGGGCTGGAAGAAACACAAGCTGGAATCAAGACTGCCAGGAGAAATATCAATAACCTCAGATATGCAGATGACACCACTCTTATGCAGAAAGTGAAGACATAAAGAGCCTGTTGATGAAAGTGAAAGAGGAGAGTGAAAAAGTTGGCTTAAAGCTTAGCATTCAGAAAACGAAGATCATGGCATCTAATCCCAGCACTTCATGGGAAATAGATGGGAAAACGGTGGAGACAGTGTCAGACTTTCTTTTATGGGGGCTCCAAAATCACTGCAGATGGTGACTGCAGCCATGAAATTAAAGGACACATACTCCTTGGAAGAAAAGTTATGACCAACGTAAACAGCATGTTTGAAAGCAGAGACATTACTTTTACCAACAAAGGTCCATCTAGTCAAGGCTATAGTTTTTCCAGAAGTCATGTATGGGTGTGAGAGTTGGACTGTAAAGAAGCTGAGTGCTGAAGAATTGATGTCTTTTTTTTTTTTAATTTTTATTTTTACTTCATTTTACTTTACAATACTGTATTGGTTTTGCCATACATTGACATGAATCCACCACGGGTGTACATGCGATCCCAAACATGAACCCCCCTCCCACTTCCCTCCCCACAACATCCCTCTGGGTCATCCCCATGCACCAGCCCCAAGCATGCTGTATCCTGCATTGGACATAGACTGGTGATTCGATTTTTACATGATAGTATACATGTTACAATGCCATTCTCCCAAATCATCTCACCCTCTCCCTCTCCCTCTGAGTCCAAAAGTCCAATATACACATCTGTGTCTTTTTTGCTATCTTGCATACAGGGTCATCATTGCCATCTTTCTAAATTCCATATATATGTGTTAGTATACTGTATTGGTGTTTTTCTTTCTGGCTTACTTCACTCTGTATAATCGGCTCCAGTTTCATCCATCTCAATAGAACTGATTCAAATGTATTCGTTTTAATGGCTGAGTAATACTCCATTGTGTATATGTACCACAGCTTTCTTATCCATTCATCTGCTGATGGACATCTAGGTTGTTTCCATGTCCTGGCTATTATAAACAGTGCTACGATGAACATTGGGGTACATGTGTCTCTTTCAATTCTGGTTTCCTCGGTGTGTATGCCCAGCAGTGGGATTGCTGGGTCATATGGCAGTTCTATTTGCAATTTTTTAAGGAATCTCCACACTGTTCTCCATAGTGGCTGTACTAGTTTGCATTCTCACCAACAGTGTAAGAGGGTTCCCTTTTCTCCACACCCTCTCCAGCATTTATTGCTTGCAGATTTTTGGATTGCAGCCATTCTGACTGGTGTGAAGTGGTACCTCATTGTGGTTTTGATTTGCATTTCTCTAATAATGAGTGATGTTGAGCATCTTTTCATGTGTCTGTTAGCCTTCCGTATGTCTTCTTTGGAGAAATGTCTATTTAGTTCTTTGGCCCATTTTTTGATTGGGTCATTTATTTTTTCTGGAATTGAGCTGCATAAGTTGCTTGTATATTTTTGAGATTAGTTGTTTGTCAGTTGTTTCATTTGCTATTATTTTCTCCCATTCAGAAGGCTGCCTTTTCACCTTGCTGATATTTTCCTTTGTTGTGCAGAAGCTTTTAATTTTAATTACATCCCATTTGTTTATTTTTGCTTTTATTTCCAGAATTCTGGGAGGTGGATCATAGAGGATCCTGCTGTGATTTATGTCGGAGAGTGTTTTGCCTATGTTCTCCTCTAGGAGTTTTATAGTTTCTGGTCTTACATTTAGATCTTTAATCCATTTTGAGTTTATTTTTGTGTGTGGTGTTAGAAAGTGATCTAGTTTCATTCTTTTACAAGTGGTTGACCAGTTTTCCCAGCACCACTTGTTAAAGAGATTGTCTTTCCTCCATTGTATATTCTTGCCTCCTTTGTCAAAGATAAGGTGTCCATATGTGTGTGGATTTATCTCTGGGCTTTCTATTTTGTTCCATTGATCTATATGTCTGTCTTTGTGCCAGTACCATACTGTCTTGATGACTGTGTATTTGTAGTAGAGCCTGAAGTCAGGCAAGTTGATTCCTCCAGTTCCATTCTTCTTTCTCAAGATTGCTTTGGCTGTTCGAGGTTTTTTGTATTTCCATACAAATCTTGAAATGATTTGTTCTAGTTCTGTGAAAAATATTGCTGGTAGCTTGATAGGGATTGCAGAGAGATCACAACAGACAACACAGAAATACAAAGGATCATAAGAGACTACTATCAGCAATTATATGCCAATAAATGGACAACGTGGAAGAAATGGACAAATTCTTAGAAAAGTACAATATTCCAAAACTGAACCAGGAAGAAATAGAAAATCTTAACAGACCCATCACAAGCACAGAAATTGAAACTGTAATCAGAAATCTTCCAGCAAACAAAAGCCCAGGTCCAGACGGCTTCACAGCTGAATTCTACCAAAAATTTCGAGAAGAGCTACCACCTATCCTACTCAAACTCTTCCAGAAAATTACAGAGGAAGGTAAACTTCCAAACTCATTCTATGAGGCCACCATCACCCTAATACCAAAATCTGACAAAGATACTACAAAAAAGGAAAACTACAGGCCAATATCACTGATGAACATAGATGCAAAAATCCTCAATAAAATTCTAGTAATCAGAATCCAACAACACATTAAAAAGATCATACACCATGTCCAAGTGGGCTTTATCCCAGGGATGCAAGGATTCTTCAATGTCCGCAAATCAATCAATGTAATTCACCACATTAACAAATTGAAAAATAAAAGCCATATGATTATCTCAATAGATGCAGAGAAGGCCTTCGACAAAATTCAACATCCATTTATGATAAAAACTCTCCAGAAAGCAGGCACAGAAGGAACATACCTCAACATAATAAAAGCTATATATGACAAACCCACAGCAAACATTATCCTCAATGGTGAAAAATTGAAAGCATTTCCCCTAAAGTCAGGAACAAGACAAGGGTGCCCACTTTCACCGCTACTATTCAACATAGTTCTGGAAGTTTTGGCCATAGCAATCAGAGCAGAAAAAGAAATAAAAGGAATCCAAATTGGAAAAGAAGAATTGATGTTTTTGAACTGTGGTGTTGGAGAAGACTCTTGAGAGTCCCTTGGACTGCAAGAGGTTCCAATCAGTCCATCCTAAAGGAAATCAGTCCTGAATGTGCATTGGATGAACCAATGTTGAAGGTGAAGCTCCAATATTTTGGCCACCTGATGCGAAGAGCTGACTCATTTGAAAAGCCCCTGATGCTGGAAAGATTGAGGGCAGGAGGAACAGGGGACGACAGAGAATGTGATGGTTGGATGGCATCACCAATTCAATGGACAGGAGTTTGAGTAAACTCTGGGAGTGGGTGATGAACAGGGAGGCTTGGTATGCTGTGGTCCATGAGGTTGCAAAGAGTTGGACTCGACCGAGCGACTGAACTGAACTGAAGGGAATAATCAAAAAAGTATGGTAGTTTCATGGGATAGATTTATTGTTAACACCTTAGAGAAAGTTATAAAGCATATTTATAAGAACTAGCCAGGATTTTTTAAATTTTAAAATATTTATTGATGCTTAATTATTTATTGATGCATTATGATCCTGAAGTTAAGATTTAAGACTAGGAAATCAGATATCCTAGGTTTTACTTTCAGTTCCATTATTTCTCTGTAGCTTTGAGGAAGTATCTTGCCCAAAACTCAATTTTCTAACTTGCAAAATTAGACTTCATTTTAAATTTCATAGTTATTATAAAATATTACATATATCAGTTCAGTTCAGTTCAGTTGCTCAGTCGTGTCCGACTCTTTGAGACCCCAGGAATCACAGCACACCAGGCCTCCCTGTCCATCACCAACTCCCAGAGTTCACTCAGATTCACGTCCATCAAGTCAGTGATGCCATCCAGCCATCTCATCCTCTGTCGTCCCCTTCTCTTCCTGCCCCCAATGCCTCCCAGCATCAAAGTCTTTTCCGATGAGTTGACTCTTCCCATGAGGTGGCCAAAGTACTGGAGTTTCAGCTTCAGCATCATTCCTTCCAAAGAAATTTCAGGGCTGATCTCCTTCAGAATGGATTGGTTGGATCTCCTTGCAGTCCAAGGGATCCTCAAGAGTCTTCTCCAACACCACAGTTCAAAAGCATTAATTCTTCAGTGCTCAGCCTTCTTCACAGTCCAACTCTCACATCCATACATGACCACAGGAAAAACCACAGCCTTGACTAGATGGACCTTAGTCGGCAAAGTAATGTCTCTGCTTTTGAATATGCTATCTAGGTTAGTCATAACTTTTCTTTCAGGGAGTAAGCGTCTTTTAATTTCATGGCTGCAGTCACCATCTGCATTCAATTTGGAGCCCCCAAAAATAAAGTCTGACACTGTTTCCACTGTTTGTCCATTTATTTCCCATGAAGTGATGGGGCCAGATGCCATGATCTTCATTTTCTGAATGTTGAGCTTTAAGCCAACTTTTTCACTCTCCTCTTCCACTTTCATCAAGAGGCTTTTCAGTTCCTCTTCACTTTCTGCCATAAGGGTGGTGTCATCTGCATATCTGAGGGTACTGATATTTCTCCCGGCAATCTTGATTCCAGCTTGTGTTTCTTTCAGACCAGCGTTTCTCATGATGTACTCTGCATAGAAACTAAATAAACAGGGTGACAATATACAGCCTTGATGGACTCCTTTTCCTATTTGGAACAAGTCTCTTGTTCCATGTCCAGTTCTAACTGTTGCTTCCTGACCTGCGTACAGATTTCTCAAGCGACAGGTCAGGTGGTCTTGTATTCCCATCTCTTTCAGAATTGTCCACGGTTAATTGTGATCCACACAGTCAAAGGCTTTAGCATAGTCATTAAAGCAGAAATAGATGTTTTTCTGGAACTCTCTTGCTTTTTTGATGATCCAGCGGAGGTCGGCAATTTGATCTCTCGTTCTTCTGCCTTTTCTAAAACCAGTTTGAACATCTGGAAGTTCACAGTTCACATATTGCTGAAGCCTGGCTTGGACAATTTCGAGCATTACTTTACTAGCATGTGAGATGAGTGCAACTGTGCTGTAGTTTGAGCATTCTTTGGCATTGCCTTTCTTTGGGATTGGAATGAAAACTGACTTTTCCAGTCCTGTGGCCACTGCTGAGTTTTCCAAATTTGCTGGCATACTGAGTGCAACACTTTCACAGCATCATCTTTCAGGATTTGAAATAGCTCAACTGGAATTCCATCACCTTCACTAGCTTTATTTGTAATGATGCTTTCTAAGGCCCACTTGACTTCACATTCCAGGATGTCTGGCTCTAGATGAGTGATCACACCATCATGATTATCCGGGTCATGAAGATCTCATGAAGATCTTTTACATAACAGTATATATGCTGAAAGTATACAGTGTTTATGTCCATATATGCTACTTGATGAATATGGTTTATTAATTGTAATGAAGTCCATGTTGTGAATCTTTTTCCTTTCAGCTTATATTTTTTGTGTCCTGTGTCATGAAGATATCCTCTTACATGATCTTCTACAAGCTTTAGTCTTATATATTTCACATTACGAACTAAGAGACATTTGGGATATTTGTGTGTGGTGGGATTTGTTTGTTTCTGTGTGTGTGTGACTGTGTATGCTAAAAAATGGTCAAGATTGCTACTTTTCTATAAGATAGTTCAATCAGCTAGCACTGTTAAATGAAAGCTTCTCAGGAGGTTCTGTGGTAAAGAATCCTCCTGCCCATGCAGGAGATGTAGGAGACATGGATTGGCAGGATTGTAGGATTTCTACAATTGTAGGATTCTGTGGATTTGCAGGATCCCCTGGAAGAGGAAATGACAACCCACTCCAGTATTCTTGCCTGGAAAATCCCATAGACAGAGGAGCCTGGAGGGCTACAGTCTATGGGTTCACAAAGAATTAGACACGAATGAGCACGTAAACACATTAAATGAAAATATTGTTCCTCTACTATATTTCGGTGCCACTTTTCTCATAAATCAAGTGTGGATCATAAACATATCATAAATATGTGTGTGGGTCTGTAGACTCTATTGTTTCATTTGAATTTAGTCTTTCCTCACACTAAAACCATATGTTTAATTAATAGCTGTAAAATAAACCTTTATAGTTAGCAGCATAAATCCTTTAACTTTGTTCTCCTTTAAGATTGCTTCCATTATTCTTGGCCCTTTGAATTTCAATCAGTCTGTCAAGTCCTGCAAAAACACCTGTCTGGATTTTGATTGGGGTTGAAATAAATCTATAGATTAATTTGGGGAGGATTTTACAATATTAAAGCTTCCAATCCATGAATATGGGGTCTCTTTCATTTATCTTAGGTCATTTTTGTTCTCTTTGACCTAGTTATTCAATTTCACTGTGATATGTCCAATTTTTTATTTGTATTTATTCTGCTTTTGATTTATTGCACAATTAGAATTTAAAGAGGTCCTGTCCCACAGGTGGTGGTAAAGTTTGCATGAGCATGTGAAATGACTGGAACACAAAAAAGGGAATAATTTTCTCTTATTAACCATAATTGGTTTATTTCCTCTCCCTTGGCTTTCCCATAGAAACATAAAGTTCTTAAAAGTAGAATCTGTCAACGGATTTGTCCTTGGGGATTAAGAAAAGCGGTAAGTATATCTACCTTTAACTCTGCTATTATACATTTTTTTCCCTCAGAGGCAGAAAAGAAGCTGGAGATGAGATGCTATCTACCAAAAGAGAAGAAACCAAGTTGATCACATGTGCACTGGGATGAAACACAAAGAGATATTGGGAACCTATGTATAACTGAAAAAGGGACTAGAGGTGGCATCTTAACAACGCCCAGGTGGTATTCTGTTGGACACTTGTCTGCTTCTAGTTCTAGAAATTCTTTACTATGGGGAGTCTATGAGATCTAAAAAAGTACTTAAACTGATCCATTCCATGATAACTGAAGTAAATTGCTCAAAGTATAGCTCTATTTTTTTCATGTTAACTTATCTATAATGGAGAAGGAAATGGTGACTCACTCCAGTATTTTTGCCTGGAGAATTTCATGGACAGAGGAGCCTGGTAGGCTACAACCCATGAGGTCACAAAGAGTCAGACACAACTAAGTGACTAACACTGTATAATCTAAATCTTAGCCTTAAATATTTTAGTTAGCAAATGCTAAATATTCAGGATTAAATTGGGGTATTCCATTTAAAAATGCAAATAACTATCAGATCCTGTGAACTGTACATAATTCTAAAGCATTTCTGTCATATTTTTATATTATCAAATTGAATTTTTGACTTTAGTATGCAATATTTGTGAAATAAAAAACTTGCATTTTTATGTTAATATACAGCTGGAAGAAAGTAGTTATGTGATGACTAAAAGACCCAAAAGTATAATAGTGATATTTTGAACAATTTAATCCATTAAAACCTCAGTTAAGTGAATAAAGAATACTTTTAACATATGGTTGTAGTAAAAGCAGGACTGGTAAACATTTTAGTATAAAGCGATATTTTTGAGCAGTTTTACTTTTTAAACTGATATTTGCAGGAAATGGAATGAAAGACTTCATCATCATCGGAATTATAATTTTTGACAGCATTTCATCAACCTCCATTATATAGCTTTTCAAGTTTTCTCTAGTCTTGCTTCCTCTGACCTTTAAGCACATATTATCTCTTACTTTCTGAGTAAGTCAGGTTTGTCCCTATCCTTCAGATCCAGAGGTCTCTGTTTCCTTATCTTTCTCTGAAAATTACTCCCTGGTTGCTTCTTTCCTCCTCAAGACCTGTTTATCTCTTGAAAGTCACTCCTTCTTTGTACTGGTGCATATTTATTAACTACTGTATTGCACATGCAACTTAATCTACATCTGGCTTTTGACTCATCAGTCCTTTATCAGGACTTACGGTTTGTCAAGATATCCCAAAGTAATATGCAATAGATTTTCTCCCTCCTTCCCTCTTCAAATTGATTCTTTCTCTCTATTCTAATCAACTGCTTACATTCACTTTGTCTCTGCCTTATAAATTGCCCTATCTTTTGGATATCTTTAACTGACAACCATCACACTTGTCAGCTCATTTCACTTTTATGATTTGTACTTTGTTGGTCCTCTTCTTACATTTATAATCATTTCTTATTTTCTGATGATTCTTCTCTGGGGATTTTTTCTTTTAAGTTTTGATCTCCAATCTGTGCATACCATTTCCATGTTTCCTTATATACCGTTAGCACCATTTTGATAAATTAATAATTATTTCTAAGTCTATATATAATGGAAGAATTATCTCTGTTAGTAATGGTTGCCATTTCCTTCTCCAATGCATGAAAGTGAAAAGTGAAAGGGAAGTCACTCAGTCGTGTCTGACTCTTAGTGACCCCATGGACTACAGCCTACCAGGCTCCTCCATCCATGGAATTTTCCAGGCAAGAGTACTGGAGTTGGGTGCCATTGCCTTCTCCAGTATGTAATTACAATTTCAGACATTTTCACAGGAATCATTTTCAAGTATCTTAAGCAAAATTCAGATATGCCTGCATGCTAAGTCACTTCAGTTCAGTCCAACTCTTTGTGACCCTATACACTGTAGCCCACCAGGCTCATCTGTCCATGGTATTCTCACAGCAAGAATACTGGAGTGGTTGCCATGCCCTCCTCCATGGGATTTCCTGACCCAGGGATCTAACCCATGTCTCCTGTGGCTCCTGAATGACAGGTGGATTCTTTACCTGTTTTGTTTTTCTTGGTTTCTATGATTCTCATGGTACCAGGTGTAGAGGACTATTTCTCATATTTACAAATGAAAAGAAGAATGTTTAGTTGTAAACCATACCCAGGAGTTATATGGCTGACAGAGTTCTGCAAAAAGCAGCAAGGGCTGTGCTTTTAAAAATAGCTGGGGAAAACATATATATATATAGTGGCCAATGTAAATTTACTTGATTTTTTTTGCTAGGTTTTGTAGCTAATGAGACAAGTTATTAATAATGGCTAGGTTATTATTTTTTCCCCAATCAAGCCCAAATAAAAATGAAGATCTAGGCATTTTAAAAAACAGCTTCTTTTTTGCTCATTATTTTGGGCTAACTTTAAAAAATGTTTCAATATAAACGGAATGTGGGCACTGAAATAAAACCAAAACTTTTAAAGCAGACTACTAAGTATGCTCTAAATATGAATTAAAATTGTGTTTCATGCTTCCTCTCTTCTTTATATAGCTGCTTTCCATAGACATCTTCACCAGCTGAAGTGTCCCACTTTTCAATATGTCCTATAAATATATTCTATATTAATTTTCCTTAAGTAATTATCTGATCACTTCTAAAGGCAAAAAGAAAATTCCACTTTGCCACATCTCCAGTTCTACCTTCTACAGTTGTTAAAATCCTTGCATTTATTTATTTTCTTCAAGATTCTCTATAAGCATCAATAAAAATATTGTGTTCATAGTATTTATTAATAAATCACATATTATTTGCTAGTTAAATTTTCTTAATTAGAAAGTATACATGTTTCAATGCCATTCTCCCAGATCATCCCACCCTTGTCCCCTTCTACAGAGTCCAAAAGACTGTTCTATACATCTGTGTCTCTTTTACTGTTTTGCATGTAGGGTTATCGTTACCATCTTTCTAAATTCTGTATATATGTGTTAGTAATAAATTTATATTAAAAACAAAGCAAATTACAATTGAGTCCAAAGCAAAGAAAAAAAGTGTTATAGTACTTACAATTATAAAGTAATAAAATTGGGATAAATGGAAAGTTTAAAAAAAAGAAAAATATCTGCCTATATCTACATAAAATAATATTTTTTTTACAAAAAGAAAACCTGTTATATATCCTGTTTATATTAAGGAAAATTTATTTTCAATTTTGAATTGTATTAATAGACAATCAGATTCTGTTCTTGTATTGGCAAAATAGATATCACAGTAAATAATGTGCATTTGATTTCAATTTCCAATCTTTTTCAGTATTATATTAATATTCAATATATGATATTTGTAAACATTCTTCTTTTTGCAATTATTGTGATACATTTTATGTATTTTATGCTGGCATAAAATAAGAAATTTTCCTCTTTTTGGGGTAAATAAAATTGAATTTATTAGTATCTCAATAGTTGAAAGTAACACCTATGAATCAATATGGGCCTGTTGCATATGAAGGATTCTTGTGTTTAGAAAATTCAAATTCTTCAAGGATATTTAATACATTTGAGTTTTCATCTCTTTTTAAGGCATAATTGATGATGTCATGTCACTTACTTTAAATCCCATCTCTTTATTTAAAAACTTTGACATATTTTATTCTGCTTATTTGTTATTTATAAAATAATATTTTTAAAATCAGATCACTAAAATCTCATCTATTTGTTCTTTTCTCTCTTTTTGTTTGGACCATTTCTTCATCGTAACTTCATTTTGGTTACAGAATAAAAAGAAACCAGGTTAACAGTCTTTAAAGAGATGAACAAGTAGTTCTAAAGACATTAATGGAACAAGTCACCAAATTGTTCCTCCCTATTTAAGTCAGTCACTGCCAGAAAATGTTAAATAGATATATTGAAGGCAGGAAAGAGTCTTCTTCCTAATATTGATAGTAGTGATTCTCATGCCCACAATTAAATCCAATTTTGATGTTAATTTAAGATCACATTTAAGAAATAATAGTTGAAAGTAACTCACCTGTGAATCAATATGGGCCTGTTGCATATGGAGGATTCCTATGTTATTAATGTCTCTTTTGGACTTCATTCTTTAATTTGTTTTTATACTTATTTTATTTTTCTTGAAAATAATGTTTGAGTGGTAACCAAAAATGATCTCTGGTTGGATTAATGCAAAGATTAAAAAGAAGAAGAAGAAAGAAAAATAAAAGGTAAAAATTTGAAAATGACATAAAGTTACTTTCATAGACAATATGGAGACTTATGAAAATGATTTTCTAAAGGAAGAAACTACATAGCAAAAACTTAAGCAGAAGTAAAAGCTTCTTATGAACGTGAAAACCTGTCACAGAGACACACGGATGCTGACATTGCCAACAGGGATCTGATTAACCCCAGTGCCAGCCCTTCTGACATTTGCTCAAGGTGTGTTCTTTTTATTTTCTAAATAAAGTACCCTCTGAATATAATCATTCTTGAGGTTGTGACTGTTTGATTCTAATTCATTAGGAAAAACTCTATGAAAACTCTATGAAAACTGAGTAGGTCTACATGTTTCAGACAAAATGAGAGAAACTTGAATTTACTATTATTACTATAGCAAATGTTTGAACAATTTACTGGGAAATATGAGTCATATGGTGCTTCCCAATGTTTCAATGGGTAAAGAATCCATTTGCAATGCAGGAGACATAGGAGACATGGGTTTGATCACTGGGTCAAGGAAGATCCCCTGGAGGTGGAAATGGCAACCTGCTCCAGATTTCTTGCCTGGGAAATTCCATGAACAAAGGAGCCTGGCAGGGTACAGTCCATGGTGTCACAAAGAGTTGAACAGGACTGAGCCATTAAGCATTCAAAAAAAAAAAATGAGGTATATGAATTAAACAAACTAACTATTTTATTTAAATTTAATGGGGTGGTGGCCCTGAGGAGCCACCCCATGCCTGAGGCCACAGGCAGTGCCCGAGGCCAGGGGTGGCAGCCGGGAAGAGCAACCCAAGGAGCTGTGGCTGCCCGGGCATAGGAAGCCTAGAGGAGCTATCCCACGTTGAAGGTCAGGAAGGGCGGTCGTAAGGAGATACCGCTCATCCAAGGTAATGAGCAGCAGCTGTGCTTTGCTGGAGCAGCCGTGAAGAGATACCCCATGCCACGGTAAGAGAAACCCAAGTAAGATGGTAAGTGTTGCAAGAAGGCATCAGAGGACAGACACACTGAAACCATACTCACAGAAAACTAGTCAATCTAATCACACTAGGACCACAGCCTTGTATGACTCTAAGAAACCAAGCCATGGCTGTGGGGCAACCCAAGAAGGACGGGTCATGGTGGAGAGGTCAACAGAATGTGGTCCACTGGAGAAGGGAATGGCAAGCCACTTCAGTATTCTTGCCTTGAGAACCCCATGAACAGTATGAAAAGACAAAATGATAGGATACTGAAAGAGGAACTCCCCAGGTCAGTAGGTGCCCAATATGCTACTGGAGATCAGTGGAGAAATAACTCCAGAAAGAATGAAGGGATGGAGCCAAAGCAAAAACAATACCCAGTTGTGGATGTGACTGGTGATAGAAGCAAGGTCCAGTGTGGTAAAGAGCAATATTGCATAGGAACCTGGAATGTCAGGTCCATGAATCAAGGCAAATTGGAAGTGGTCAAACAAGAGATGGCAAGAGTGAACGTTGACATTCAAGGAATCAGCTATCTAGAATGGACTGGAATGGGTGAATTTAACTCAGATGACCATTATGTCTACTACTGTGGGCAGGAATCCCTCAGAAGAAATGGAGTAGCCATCATGGTCAACAGAAGAGTCCAAAATGCAGTACTTGGATGCAATCTCAACAACAACAGAATCATCTCTGTTCGTCTCCAAGGCAAACCATTCAATATCACGGTAATGCAAGTCTATGCCCCAACCAGTAATGCTGAAGAAGCTGAAGTTAAATGGTTTTATGAAGACCTAAAAGACCTTTTAGAACTAAAACCCAAAAAAGATGTCCTTTCCACTATAGGGGACTGGAATGCAAAAGTAGGAAGTCAAGAAACACCTGGAGTAACCAGCAGATTTGGCCTTGGAATGTGCAATGAAGCAGGGCAAAGATTAATAGAATTTTGCCAAGAAAATGCACTGGTCATAGCAAACACCCTCTTCCAACAATACAAGAGAAGACTCTACACATGGACATCACCAGATGGTCAACACGGAAATCAGATTGATTATATTCTTTGCAGCCAAAGATAGAGAAGCTCTATACAGTCAACAAAAACAAGACCAGGAGCTGACTGTGGCTCAGATCATGAACTCCTTATTACCAAATTCAGACTCAAATTGAAGACAGTAGGGAAAACCGCTAGACCATTCAGGTATGATCTAAATCAAATCCCTTATGATTATACAGTGGAAGTGAGAAATAGATTTAAGGGTCTAGATCTGATAGATAGAGTGCCTGATGAAATACGGAATGAGGTTCGTGACATTGTACAGGAGACAGGTATTAAGATCATCCCCATGGAAAAGAAATGCAAACAAGCAAAATGGCTGTCTGGGGAGGCCTTACAAATAGCTTTGAAAAGAAGAGAGGTGAATAGCAAAGGAGAAAAGGAAAGATATAAGCATCTGAATGCAGAGTTCCAGAGAAGAGCAAGAAGAGATAAGAAAGCCTTCTTCAGCGATCAAGGCAAAGAAATAGAGGAAAACAACAGACCGGGAAAGACTAGAGATCTCTTCAAGAAAATTAGAGATACCAAGGGAACATTTCATGCAAAGATGGGCTCGATAAAGGACAGAAATGGTCTGGACCTAACAGAAGTAGAAGATATTAAGAAGAGGTGGCACGAATACATGTAAGAACTGTACAAAAAAAGATCTTCATGACCCAGATAATCATGATGGTGTGATCACTCATCTAGAGCCAGACATCCTGGAATGTGAAGTCAAGTGGGCCTTGGAAAGCATCACTATGAACAAAGCTAGTGGAGGTGATGGAATTCCGCTTGAGCTGTTTCAAATCCTGAAAGATGATGCTGTGAAAGTGCTGCACTCAGTATGCCAGCAAATTTGGAAAACTCAGCAGTGGCCACAGGACTGGAAAGGTCAGTTTTCATTCCAATCCCAAAGAAAGGCAATGCCAAAGAATGCTCAAACTACAGCACAATTGCACTCATCTCACATGCTAGGAAAGTAGTGCTCAAAATTCTCCAAGCCAGGCCTCAGCAATACACGAACCGTGAACTCCCTGATGTTCAAGGTGGTTTTAGAAAAGGCAAAGGAACCAGAGATCAAATTGCCTACATCCGCTGGATCATCAAAAAAGCAAGAGTTCGAGAAAAACATCTATTTCTGCTTTAATGACTATGCCAAAGCCTTTGACTGTGTGGGTCACAAGAAAATGTGGAAAATCTGAAAGAGATGGGAATACCAGACCACCTGACCTGCCTCTTGAGAAATCTGTATGCAGGTCAGGAAGCAACAGTTAGAACTGGACATGGAACAACAGACTGGTTCCAAATAGGAAAAGGAGTCCGTCAAGGCTGTATATTGTCACCCTGCTTATTTATCTTCTATGCAGAGTACATCATGAGAAACGCTTGTCTGGAAGAAACACAAGCTGGAATCAAGATTTCCGAGAGAAATATCAGTAACCTCAGATATGCAGATGACACCACCCTTATCACAGAAAGTGAAGAGGAACTAAAAAGCCTCTTGATGAAAGTGAAAGAGGAGAGTGAAAAAGTTGGCTTAAAGCTCAACATTCAGAAAACGAAGATCATGGCATCCAGTCCCATCACTTCATGGGAAATAGATGGATAAACAGTGGAAACAGTGCCAGAGTTTATTTTTTTGAGCTCCAAAATCACTGCAGATGGTGACTGCAGCCATGAAATTAAAAGACACTTACTCCTTGGAAGAAAAGTTATGACCAACCTAGACAGTATATTCAGAAGCAGAGACATTACTTTGCCGACTAAGGTCCATCTAGTCAAGGCTATGGTTTCCCGTGGTCATGTATGGATGTGAGAGTTGGACTGTGAAGAAGGCTGAGCACCAAAGTATTGATGCTTTTGAACTGTGGTGTTGGAGAAGACTCTTGAGAGTCCCTTGGACTGCAAGGGGCTCCAACCAGTCCATTCTAAAGATCAACCCTGGGATTTCTTTGGAAGGAATGATGCTGAAGCTGAAACTCAGTACTTTGGCCACCTCATGCGAAGAGTTGGCTCTTTGGAAAAGGCTTTGATTCTGGGAGGGATGTGGGGCAGGAGGAGAAGGGGACAACAGAGGATGAGTTGGCCAGATCGCATCACTGACTCGATGGACATGAGTCTGAGTGAACTCTGGGAGTTGGTGATGGACAGGGAGGCCTGGCGTGCTGCAATTCATGGGATCGCAAAGAGTCGGACACGATTGAGCAACTGAACTGAACTGAACTGAACTAAATTCACTCTTTGGCAAAGAGTGTGCATAACTACTTTGATGTCTATTTATTGGCCAGCATGACTTAAGTCTGTGCATGCACACTCAGTCATGTCTGACCATTTGTGACCCCATGGACTGTATCCTGTCAGACTCCTCTGTCCATGGGATTTTCTCAGACAAGAATACTGGAGTGGGTTGCCATTTCCTACTCCAGGGGATCTTCCTGACCCAGAGATTGAATCCATCTCTCTTGTGCCTCCTGCATTGGCAGGTGTGTTCTTTACCAGCTGAACCACCAGGGATTCATTTTAAATTATTAATCATTTTTTATCATTATTGATCTATGCTTCCTTATCAACTTTGTAGATTCTAATTAATGATAAATATTTACTTAATATACAATTTTCATTTCTGCTCTTTTTTTCAGGATAATCTCTTAATATTTTTTAAATGCTATCCCAGCCTTTTTTGAAATCATTCTTTCTTCATGAAGATATCTCAGATTCATTTGGATATTTTCAGGCCCAGTTTTGGAAGGCATGGATGAAATGTATTTTGTTGAGTGGAAGAATGCAGACTCAGAAGACTATATATTATATTTTTCTAATCATATAGCATTCTAAAAAACCAAACCTAAGAAATAGAAAGCAGAAATGTTTGTCAGTGGTGGAGGAGGTGGGGGCTAACTTATTAAAGGATCCACAGCAATTTTAAGACAATGGAACTGTTTTGAATGGTGCTAGAGTTGTGGATACATGGCTTTATGCATTTATCAGAGCCCATAAAATTGCACTTCAAAAAGGATGAGTTACAAAGTATGTAAATAAAAAATGCATCATGGACCTGGCATCCTTAAATGTAATACAGACTGTATAGATGAATCTAACTGAATAAAAACTTTATTACATACCCTTACTGCAGGGAATGGAAAGCAAAAAGAACTTGATCTAATTAACACTGAAAGACAGTATTTAGACTGAAAACTGTAAAGTTAAAGAGAAATGTAACCATGATAAACACTGTACTCTGGCTGGTAATTGTGCGCCATAATGAGATACAGTATAACGATTCTGAATCTGCTTTATGTCTATAGAGGTTAACCAAGTATGTAAGCAGATAGTGGATTGTGAGGTCGAATTTCGTACTGTGGGACAGGGTAATATAGAGAAACAAGAGAGAAACACTAGAATAAAATGGTACTGAAATGGAGCAGGAGACATCATTATGAACTCAGCTTTAGTTTAATATAGGTACAGATGGATAGATACAGAAATAATAATAGATATGTGTGTGTACACATGCTTATTGTTTTTGTTTAGTCACTCAGTTGTGACCGACTCTTTGTGACCCCATGGACTGTAGCAAGCCAGGCTTCCCTGTCCTCCACAATCTCCTGGAGCTTGCTCAAACTCACATTACATGCATATACATCCTAGATAGTTTGGTAAGAGACTCTAGAAAAAAATAATAATCCAATAGCTAAGAGCACACCGGTACCTAGTTCTGTGGTTTTTAAATGTCCTGGTGGCTCAGAGGTTAAAGCGTCTGCCTGGAATGAGGGAGACCTGGGTTTGATCCCTGGGTCAGGGAGATTCCCTGGAGAAGGAATGGCAATCCATTCCAGTACTCTTGCCTGGAGAATCCCATGGAGGAAGGAGCCTGGTAGGCTACAGTCCATGGGGTCACAAAGAGTCGGACACGACTGAGCAACTTCACTTTCACTCAGTGGAAAGAACAAGGGATCTTTATAGAAATGGCTGATGGTAAGGCCAGATCAGGTAATGTACCCAACGAGGCTGGAGCACTTTTTAGTTCCAGATAGCAAATAACTATTTAAAAAGCTAAGGGAGTGGATGTGTCGAAAGAATATAGAAGCCAAATTGAAAGAGCTACTGATGGTCAAAGCTGTAAAACTTTTAGCAATAAATTTCATAGTGTGATACTGGATTAAAACCAATGTATAAAACAAATAAAAATGAGTCCATACAAATGAATGACTGAACAAGTAAATCAATGGGGGAGAAGGGACAAATCCTCTTCATGGAAGAATTAAATAAAATGTAAGTAAATACTGCCCTCTCCAGGAGATGGAGCTGAAATCCATGATTATTCATGTTAAAATGCTTAGAAAATTTGATTAAAAGGAAAGTTCCTTTATCTGAATGAGTATATTCAAAAATCTACAAATATTTTATTTAACTGTTCATATTAATTCTTTCTACTTGTGAATAGGAATGGGATACAGGAATTCTCCCTAGTGCCACAAGCAAGGAAAAAATTAGATGAATGTACAATAGAAAAGAAGGAAAAAACATTTCATTTTAAAATAAATTACATGTTGTGTACATGGACGCTCCAAAATAATTGGTTGAAAATTCTTAATGGTTTCTAGATTCAAGACCTGTACACAAAAAAATATATTTACATACATTAATGATAAAAATATAATGTGAAGGCTTATATAATATCATTTATAATAACATCAAAATGTGCCAAATACAGAAAAATAAGTTTTATGAAAGACATTCAATATCTCCTCAGAACATTAGTTAGTGCTACTGAGAGAAACTAAAGATAATTGAAATAACTAAAAGGCCATTATAGATACATAAAAGTGAATAAAGATAAGTTCTAAATCTATAAATTGAATGCAATAGCAATAAAAATTACTCAGAATCTTGAGAGTTTGGGGGAGGGGGTGTTGGGAGGGTGGAGGTGTGAATTCATAAGCTTGTTTGAGACTTATAGAGACATATAGGGAAAATATCCAATACAAGCTGACAATAAAGATGGAGGCATCTACTGGATACCAAGGATAATTTTAGAGTCATAATATAAAATAGCATATTAGTGCAAGGATAGACAAATAGAGCAATGGAATAAAATAGAAACTCAGAATCAAATGCAAACATAGTCTTTTGATGTAGAATGGTGATACCATTTCAGTGCAGTGGAGAAGATTTTCAGTAAATTATTTATCTCTTCCTTCATGCTTTTCTCAATAAGCCTTTTATGTTTCTGTTAAATAGTTTTATTTTTCCATGTTCTTGTCTAAAACATAGTTATTTCAGGAACTCTGCTAAACACAGATGCAAGAGGATTGACTTTTATATCTTCACAAAGAATTTTATATTCTCCTCCTTCCTTAAGTGTAAGCATTCTGAAGATACTGGCCTTGTTCTTGTGTACTTATCAGATCCAAAAATCTGCTGCAAACAAACACAAGTACAATTTGCTTAGTGTTGATTGCAAAACTGGATATATTGAGGACAAGCTTCCCAAATGTATCATCACTCCCTGTGAACAAATTAACTTCTGTTATGTTTAACAGCTTACTTAGCATTAATTTTTGCCTAATAATCATAAAGGTATTTACCAAGTCAGGATTCAGCAATATGTGAACCGTGAACTTCCTGAGGTTCAAGCTGGTTTTAGAAAAGGCAGAGGAACCAGAGATCAAATTGCAAACATCTGCTGGATCATCAAAAAAGCAAGAGAGTTCCAGAAAAACATTTATATCTGCTTTATTGACTATGCCAAAGCCTTTGACTGTGTGGATCACAAGAAAATGTGGAAAATTCTGAAAGAGATGGGATTACAAGAACACTTAACCTGCCTCTTGAGAAATCTGTATGCAGGTCAGGAAGCAACAGTGAGAACTGGACATGGAACAACAGACTGGTTCCAAATAGGAAAAGGAGTCCATCAAGGCTGTATATTGTCACCTGCTTATTTAACTTCTATGCAGAGTACATCATGAGAAATGCTGGTCTGGAAGAAACACAAGCTGGAATCAAGATTTCCGGGAGAAATATCAGTAACCTCAGATATGCAGATGACACCACCCTTATGGCAGAAAGTGAAGAGGAACTCAAAAGCCTCTTGATGAAAGTGAAAGAGGAGAGTGAAAAAGTTGGCTTAAAGCTCAACATTCAGAAAACGAAGATCATCGCATCCGGTCCCATCACTCCATGGGAAATAGATGGAGAAACAGTGGAAACAGTTGTCAGAATTTTTTTTTTTTTTTGAGCTCCAAAATCACTGCAGATGGTGATTGCAGCCATGAAATTAAAAGACACTTACTCCTTGGAAGAAAAGTTATGACCAACCTAGATAGCATACTCAAAATCATTACTTTGCCGACTAAAGGTCCATCTAGTTAAGGCTATGGTTTTTCCAGTGGTCATGTATGGATGTGAGAGTTGGACTGTCAAGAACGCTGAGCACCGAAGAATTGATGCTTTTGAACTGCGGTGTTGGAGAAGACTCTTGAGAGTTTCTTGGACTGTACGGAGATCCAACCAATCCATTCTGAAGGAGATCAGCCCTGGGATTTCTTTGGAAGGAATGATGCTAAAGCAGAAACTGCAGTACTTTGGCCACCTCATGGGAAGAGTTGACTCTTTGGGAAAGACTCTGATGCTGGGAGGGATTGGGGGCAGGAGGAGAAGGGGATGACAGAGGATGAGATGGCTGGATGGCATCACTGTCTCGATGGACGTGAGTCTGAGTGACCTCCAGGAGTTGGTGATGGACAGGGAGGCCTGGCGTGCTGCGATTCATGGGGTCGCAAAGAGTCGGACATGACTGAGCAACTGAACTAAACTGAACTGAGACCTCTTGTCTAGGTTATGTTTTTAAGAGCCTTCATTAACTTGTTTCCTAATTATTCTGTGATACATGTTTTACATTCTTCTTTTACCTCTTAGTTAGAAGGCAAACACGTGTGAGAAGAGTTTTCCTATGTTTCTAGCTTTTACATTTTGTCGAGGCCAGCTTGACAAGCAGGGTTTCCTAAAGCACGATACGGTGAGAAAATAAGAAGCGAGACACAAGAATTCAGAGAAAAGAGAGGCTCAGAGGACCAACACCAATCCGAGGTGATGGTGCTGAAACTGAATCCAAGCCAGCTTTATTATACTTTCAGCTGTGAATGAAATAATATGTGGGGAGTTAAACTATAACTCATGTGGCCTTCAGGGTCAAAGAACAAAATGGTCATTAACCATTGAGTAATTAGGAAACAGTAATTAATAACAAATCAATAACTAAGACTAATATTCTCATCTATAGATTTTCCACCAGATACGTAAAACATGTGACTCTGAGATGCCAGTTGAGAAACAGTCTGGAATCGGTTTTCTGACCCCAGGATCATACCTGGTTTTCAAGATTATGAACTGTTCCCTCTGGATATGTTTCAGGAATCTCATGCCTTATAGCGTCCAGTTTATCAATAATTAGAATTTTATTTTGTGGCCCTTGCCAAGGCTTGCTTTTCTTTTATTCTTCTTGTTTCCTACAACAGTATAATGGTTTCTCTACTTATTATATTCTAGATTTTATAAATTGAGTCCTGAGAATTTGGTCTTTAATATTATTCCATTTTAAATTATCATTGTTTTGCTCATAGCCCTTTCCTGTAAATACTCAACTGCTTCAGATTACTTTATGCTCTTTTCATTGCAGTTTGCTTAAGAACTTCCACCAGATCTTGTCTTAATTAGTTCCCTGATACTCTGAAGGGATGAGGTTTCTGAAACATTGCAGTATGGTCTGGTATTTGAATCTGTCTTGTCACAGTTTTCATTTAAAGGAATTGAACTGTGAGTTCCTTTTTTTCTGTATGTAAATCTTCACTGCTCATCTTCCATCTATTTTTCTGGTCGACTGTTTTCTCAGAGGCTTTCACTGAGAAACTGAAAAGATGATATTGTAATGTATCAAGTTCAAACTCATCACCCACTGTGTTTACAAAGAGCCAGTTAATTTTTTGGTTGTAACAGATTCTGGGTCTCTTCAGTTCAGTTCAGTCACTCAGTCATGTCCAACTCTTTGCGACCCCATGAATCACAGCATGCCAGGCCTCCCTGTCCATCACCAAATCCCGGAGGTCACTCAGACTCGCGTTCATTGAGTCAGTGACGCCATCCAGCCATCTCATCCTCAGTCATCCCCTTCTTCTTCTGCCCCCAATCCATCTCAGCATCAGAGTCTTTTCCAATGAGTCAACTCTTCTCATGAGGTGGCCAAAGTACTGGAATTTCAGCTTCAGCATCATTCCTTCCAAAGAAATCCCAGGGCTGATCTCCTTCAGAATGGATTGGTTGGATCTCCTTAGAGTCCAAGGGACTTTCAAGAGTCTTCTCCAACACCACAGTTCAAAAGCATCAATTCTTCAGCGCTCATCCTTCTTCACAGTCCAACTCTCACATCCATACATGACCACTGGAAAAACCACAGCCTTAACTAGATGGACCTTTAGTCGGCAAAGTAATGTCTCTGCTTTTGAATATGCTATCTAGGTTGGTCATAACTTTTCTTCCAAGGAGTAAGCGTCTTTTAATTTCATGGCTGCAATCACCATCTGCAGTGATTTTGGAGCCCCCAAAAATAAAATCTGACACTGTTTCCACTGTTTCTCCACCTATTTCCCATGGAGTGATGGGACCGGATGCCATGATCGTTTTCTGAATGTTGAGCTTTAAGCCAACTTTTTCACTCTCCTCTTTTACTTTCATCTGGGTCTCTTAGGGAGAAGAAAACATAGGTAGAGTGGTATCCAAAGTCTCTGATAGTATCTATTTGTGAGATCAAGCTTGAGACTAACCTCAGGACGTGGCTGAGCAAATCAGCCATAATTATACATGAATCACCTCCCTCTTGAACCTTTCTCCCCTCCTCCAAACCACCCCTCTAGGTTACAATAGAAAGTTTTAACAACAGAAACTTTGCATCATTTGCAACCCACAGAGTTATGAAAGGATACTATGATGAGGAAGTATGAGAAATTAAATGTAGCTATATCATGACACAGGAATAACCTGAAGAGTATGTGGAGCCACATTATGAAAGAGTGTAAATGCCCAGAGTTGAAAGTGTAGATATGCTACAGTTAATGGGAAGTTTTCAAAGAGGAAAGAGATGTGATGGCATTTGTTATTTGAAGACAAATCAGGTAACACTGTACAAGACTCACTAATTTTGGAGATGTTTAAAAGATATTAAAATGTCAATGACTAAAGTGTTTTCATTCAATATAAGCCTTGATAAGGCAAAATTCTGTAAAGTGCATGGATTTGAGCCTTGTCTCATTGTATGAGAAGTGCTGTAGGACAAATGTATAGCTTGGTAAGCTTAGCTGCAAATTCTAACTGTAGAACGTGCCAGTTGTGAGACCTTAAGCCAATTCCTTCACTTCTTATTTTTCATTCAAGTAAAAGGGTAATTGGAGAAGGAAATGGCAACCCACTCCAGTATTCTTGTCTGGAGAATTTCATGGACAGAGGAGGCTGGTGGGCTACAACCTATGGGATCACAAAGAGTGGGACACAGCTGAGCGACTAATGCAAAAAGTGTAATAACAGTAGTTTCGTAAAATTTTGCAAAAATTGTAGGAAATAGTACATGTTAAGCCTCTGAAGTAAAGTCAGTGACAAAAATAGATGCATAAAAACTTATGCTTAAGTCTTTCAATTAAGGGCATTTCTAAAGATTAGTTTCTAAGCAGTATTTTAATTCTACATATAATCAGCAGAAGTCGTTGGCCTACTTCGCTTAACAAAGATTGATATGTTTCCCCATAAATATAATTTTAATGTCATATGTCTGGATTATTTCTGTTCCTCAAGTTCTCTTTACTATACAAATTTATATCTACTCTGGCAACAGCAGAGTGAAAGAAAACTTTAAATCACATTGAGAGAAACCTACTTCTACTTATACTTGGGACTCAAGATAGAAATTGGCCCTCCTTGGCTTAACATAATACACCCTGTGTATCATTTTTACCATGTCTGATAGCAGTAACTCACTCAATGTTCAATACCAAATGGATCACCATAAGATGTCACAATAAGGCAGCTGAAGATAAAAGACTCTACATCATGATTATGGCTGTGGAATGGAATTGAATGTTTATGTTGATGTCTCAATGATCTTGTTGAATAGGGAAGTTGAAGTGGCAAAAATAAATAAATCAATTCTCAGGCTTCTGGCCTGTTAGTTTGGATGCATTTTTAGTATTTTGTAAATCAGAAATCATCTATCTCTTTATTTACTATTTTGGCCACCTTCTCTTAGCAACTATTTGAACACATAATTTAGCATTTCTTAAAATCACCATTAAAAGATATACTTTTGTGTAATCATTATTGAGAAAGGTGGGATTTCCTGAAGATCAAGGAGAGATACTCTCAGATGTCTCAATGGTAAAGAATCCTGTCAAGCAGGAGACACAGGAGATGTGAGTCTGATCCCTGGATCAGGAAGACATTTTGGAGAAGAAAATAGCAACCCACTCCAGTATTTTTGCCTGGAAAATCCCATGGACAGAGAAGCCTGGGGTGCTACAGTCCATAGAGTCACAAATGTGTCAGACATGACTTAAATGACTAAACACAACAAAGGAGGTATTAGGTCACATACTGATAGTTAGGGAAAAAGCAAACAAACAAACAAACAAACAAAAAACCTCTCTAAAGTTATCTAATAATAGAATGAACCATGATTTATTTCATTTTCCCTATGATTCTTGCTCTCATAAAATGCCTGATCTTGCTGAAGGCTCTTTCTTCCCTCCATATTTCCGCTAGACATATATAATCACTCTCTATTTGAATGTGTTCAACCCTACTCTTAGCTTCCATTTTCAGATTCACATATTAAATTCTGAAGGCATTCTGAATGAAATCTCCCTTTTCCTATGGTACATTTGATATGGTTTATTAAAATAGCACTATCTCAATAATGAGTCATCCAAGGAAGAATAATGGAAGCTTTTGAAATATTTTATTATATTTATAATATTAGCCATGAGAGACAAAATAGTTTGGAAAATAAATGCTAATATTCCAAGATATTATTCCACATAAGTTAATCAACAAGTGTCTGATAGCATGCTGGGTATATAAAAATAAACAGGATCAAAAAATGTTACCTACTCTTTAAGATTGATGCTGTGTTGTGCTCTGATTAGTCACTCAGTCGTGTCTGACTGTTTGTGACCCCATGGACTGTAGCCCACCAGGCTCCTCTGTCCATGGGGATTCTTTAGGCAAGAACATTGGAGTGGGCTGCATCCCTCCTCTAGAGGCTTTTCCCAACCCAGGGATCAAGCTGAGGTCTCCCGCATTATAGGCAGATTCTTTACCATCTGAACCATCAGGGAAGCCTTTAGGTTCAGCACTGATGTCAAAAGACAACATATGCAATTTTCATCCTCTTTAAGGGAGAGCTGGTAATCAAGACTTAGTTGCTTCTAAAGAAAAAAAAAAAAATGGATGAAAAGGGGAAAGAAAAACAGTCACTTTATAGAGGGTAAACACTACCTTAACCAAGTGATCAAGACTAACATCCTTGGGAACAAAGTACATCAATGTCATATACCTACTGGCATGAGGTCAGAAGAAGGAAACTTTTTCTTTGTGGTATCCTTCTTGAAAATTCATCAGCACAGTCTAAGAATGAGAAAACATCAGAAAAAAAGTCAAATTGAGAGACATAAAAATATGACCAGTGTTCTTGAAAAATATCAAAGTTATTAAAAATAAATATTGAGAAAATGTCACAGATTAGAAGAGACAAAGGAGACAATAACTAAAAGCAATATTTCCTTTTTTGTTGTTGTTGTTAGACCCTGAAACCACAGGGGAAAAAATACTTAGGAGTGAAATCCAATAGTGTTTTTAATTTACTTGCCAATATTGTGCCAATTTAAGTCTCTTAGTTTTAATAAAATATTATGGTCATATATTAGTAGAAAGGGAAGCTAGGTAAAATGTAAACAGTACTAAAATCTGCATAAATTAAAAATCTCTTAACTACAATGTTGGTAAGTTCTAATTTAAGTAAAGAGAAAGCTGCTCTTGAGAATACATATGAAAATTATCTAGAATAGAGGTGAGCAAAATATACTCTGCTAGTCAATTTCTGTCCTGACCAATTTTAGGATGATCTGAAAGCTAAGCACATTTTTAATATTTAGAAGAATTGCAATCAATGTAAAACAACAACAAAAAATATGTGACATGGTCTGCAAAACTAAAATATTTACTATTGGCCTTTTACAGCAAAATGTTGCTGTCCTGTTGATAGAATCCAGACAGAACAATTGGAAGGATAAACTTTTAAACCAAAAACTGTGAAGCAGGAAGGAATCAACCTAAGGAAGAAGAATATAAACAGGATGAAAGAGTGATGTATGGCAAAATCAATACAATATTGTAATTAGCTTCCAATTAAAATAAATAAATTTATATTTAAAAAAAGAAGTAATTCACCCAAAACTAAAAAGATAAAAATAAAATGCAAGGATATTCTTTTGTCAAAGAAAGACAAATGTGAAGGCAGACGAGATGATAGTCTTTTTGAAAACTAGGAGTGGAAATAATAGTCATGTGACTGGAATGCTTGATGGGCAGAAGACAAATGAGCACTGGTGAGTTAAACAAAGACTAGAGCTTCAACACCCAGTGTGCCATGTGAATGTATTTAGAATTTATGTTTTTCATGATGTTTTCTATAACTTTTGACATTTTCAGTAGTAACATTTTTTAAAATGGAAAGTTTATCTTGGAAGTAAGATTTTACCATGAAATTTTATACATTTCAAACTATGTCAAAAACAAGCATATACTGTGGTTTTAGAATGGAGATTCAAAAGTGTTATCTAGCCTAGAAAAATCAGACAGCCTATAGTTGTTGCATTGTTTTATTTTGTTGCTTTATTTTACACTTAAAATCTAAAAGCTACTTTGTGTGTAAGACTAATTAAATCAAGAAACATGATCCACCTAGAATCTTTTTTACCCCCCACATTAAAGATTAGCCTCAATAAATAAATAAATAAATAAATAAAGTAACTGGATAGCTATAAGCTGGTGAGTGACATGACCTGTTGTGTGTTTCTAAAACAGGTCATTCTGGCTTAACTGTGGAAAAGAGAATTTGAGAGGAATAAGACTGGAGACCAACAGACCATTTAGGCATTTGGAGTGCCAATGAAAAAATGATGATGCCCGCTATATCAGTAAATAAACGATGTTACAGTCATCAAGTCATCACATTACAACCCCCTCAGTGATGCGCCCTGAGAGAACTCAGGACAGAAATAGGATGCCTGCCATCAAGTAGTCAACCACTGCAGAGACTCCCAGTGGTGTATTCTGAAGAGACTCAGGATGTGAAAACAGAATAGTGGCCCCAGATAGCTAAGGTCATATCAAAATAATGATTTCAGTGAGCCCAGACTTTTGCATCTTCCTATACATATAAAAGTGATAAATTCCTTAACTTGAGATATCTGATTTTCTTTAATTAACAATAATCTTTTGATACTCTGACTAAATAGTCTTTGTTGCAAAAATCCGTTTGTATCCTGGCTTCTTCCTTAGCTTTTCTGAGCAGTCTCTCAAGGGTGAGAGGTTGCATCCTGGGCTTAAGTCCTCAGTTTTGTGTACCAAATAAAGCATAATTCTCAGCTTTTAACTTCCGCATTTTTTTTTTTTTTTTTTTGCAGTTGAATTTAGTATTCCATTAACAAATCATGTTGGCTATTCTGAAATAATGAGCATAAGGTAAAGAGAATTGAAGAAATTTGAGTTTGATTTATGAAGTAGAATTCTGAATATTGGGTGTAAAGAGAGCAAGAGAAAGATTACAAAAATTACAGCACTTGCTGGTGAGACTCACTGTAATGGGGAAAGGTTAATTCTGACTCCATACTGTATTTGCTTCTCTGTGATGTTAACTCTTATTTTGCCACCTTCGTTATATTAGGCATACATAATGGCCTGCCTCCTGGAACCCTGCTCCCCTCCTCCTGACCCTTAAATTAAAGTGCCTTTGTTTAGCTCACAAGGAGATATTCCATTTCACACCACCTGTGAAATATTTGTAAGGAAATTAAACTAACACAGCCACCACCCCCCCCACATTATATGTGCCATTCTAGGAGATATCTGCAAGAATAAAATGGTCTTTTTACTTTGTTACCTCACCTCCCCCAGCTCTGATCCACAAAAGAACCTGGTATCCAGGCCCCAGCAAGACAGTCTTTTTGAGACATTAGTCTGCCATCTTCTCAGTCATCGGGCTTTCAAAATAAAGTCTTGTTTCTTGCTTCAACATCTTGTCTCTCAGATTTATTGGCCAGCCTATGGTGCAGTGAGCAGAGTGAGGTTGGACTTGGTAACAAGAGAAATATCACAGAAATTACAGCAAATTTTGTTGAGACTCACCAATATTGTGAACAGATGTGGATAGGCAGCTTTTAGAGGAAGAAGTCTGACATGATTCTGAAGCATCCAGTACTGATAACAGTCTGTATCCCAAGGTTTATATTTTTAGTTATATGGATATTAAAGCTTCAGTTGTAAAGCTAGCTAATTGTAACCAAAATTATCAATTCATAAAACCTAAGGATGTCTTGTAACTTTAAAGAATACCTAGTCAATCTCTAATTATAGCCTGAATATATTCTATAGATTTTTCTGCAAGAATGTCATCATCTAGGTCTGAAATAACTCCTCAAGTAAACAATGCTCCCTGAAGACACTGACCCGAAAATGAAAGTGTGACATGGTGGAAAATCTAATAAGCAAAGATTTGTAATTGTTCTATTGTTTCAAAACTCTGCAGCAGGAAAAAATTATTAAGAGTAGGCTTCCTGCTGGCTCTGCCTCTGTGCTAACCCTGAAATCTGACTCCTTCAAGTAAATAGTGGCAGCTGCTGTAGGAGGCACACTACTGGGTTTACTGTTTTCGTTTTCCCTGCTTTGAAGTGATATTTTAGATATAGGTAATGACTATTTCCCAGGGTAGCTATTCCATGGTCTTCATTTGTTACTCTGGGCAACTGTTCCCTCCAAGCTGAAACTACCAGTCAAGAATTTACTGGAAAGTATAAAAGAATTGTCAGTAAAATTTAACTTCACACTTTTTTTAGTTATGCTGTTCATATATTCTTTAGTGAAATGCGTTATAATTTGCAAGAAAACTCAAGATATATATTGCATTGTCAGTTCAGTTCAGTCGCTCAGTCGTGTCTGACTCTTTGCGACCCCATGAATTGCAGCACGCCAGGCCTCCCTGTCCATCACCAACTCCCAGAGTTCACTCAAACTCACGTCCATCAAGTCCGTGATGCCATCCAGCCATCTCATCCTCTGTCGTCCCCTTCTCCTCCTGCCCCCAATCCCTTCCAGCATCAAAGTCTTTTCCAATGAGTCAACTCTTCACATGAAATGGCCAAAGTACTGGAGTTTCAGCTTTAGCATTATTCCCTCCAAAGAAATCCCAGGGCTGATCTCCTTCAGAATGGATTGGTTGGATCCCTTGCAGTCCAAGGGACTCTCAGGAGTCTTCTCCAACACCACAGTTCAAAAGCATTAATTATTCAGTGCTCTGCCTTCTTCACAGTCCAACTCTCACATCCATACATGACCACGGGAAAACCATAGCCTTGACTAGATGGACCTTTGTCGGCAAAGTAATGTCTCTTCTTTTGAATATACTATCTAGGTTGGTCATAACTTTCCTTCCAAGGAGTAAGCGTCTTTTAATTTCACAGCTGCAATCACCATCTGCAGTGATTTTGGAGCCCCAAAAAATAAAGTCTGACATTGTTTCCACTGTTTGTAAGAAGTGTTAAAATGTTTTAGTTCAAAAGAGCTTCCTACAACTCCAACTAGACTATTTATAAACATATGTAATTTTTTTAAAATTTCTTTTGTTTTAGACTACTTTTCTAAACTGTTTAGTGAAAAGCATGGTTTATTTAACTCAACTACTCAACTATGAAAAGCTTCACTCTTTGACATTAAAAATAATAAACAAATTGCTAACACTCACTTGGTGACTTTTATCCAGAACATCAAAGTCTAATGATATAAAGACTCAATAGACAGGAAAAGAAAAAAACCAAAAATGTGAGAATGAGCCTTTCAACCTCAAACTTTAAAAAGGAAAGCTACCGTTAAAATATTTTTGATGGAAATTCATGCATATGAAGTATTGCTTTTAAAAAGTCTTTTACTAGAGATAAATAGAAATGTTTAATGTGAAATGTTAAATAATTTGCCTTGATAATTCAATTTATAAAGACTGCTCTGCAGTTGTCCTGGACTTTCACACTTCAAAACAGATTATATGTGTGTGTGTGTGTGCATGTCATTATCATCAATAACAATACTGATAAGTTAATGGTTTGTCCAAATGCCTAGGGAATCCAGGTATGCAGAAGACTGGATTATCTGGGGAGTCAAAAATGATTGTAAAATATCAAGCTTTATTACAGAAAATCTTCATATAATAATGCCTAATGCCATGGGATCAGATTAATGGCTCCACTGCAATGAAATTCTTTACTGAACTAAGATCCTACTAGTTTGTAGTGCCATCATTCTGAACACTAATTAATATTAGCACACAGCTGGATATGCACCCAGTAGAGTTCTATGATATTATTCTTAGTAAGTCAAGAATCTCTCAGACCAAATCCCCCAATTTGGATTAATTTCAATTCATTAATGATATTTATCAAACACATTGTTGTTGCTGTTGTTTAGTTGCTAAGTATTATATAACTCTTTGTGACCCCATGGGGTGTAGCATGCCAGGATCCTCTGTCCGTGGGATTTCCCAGGCAAGAATACTGGAGCGAGTAGCCATTTCCTTCTCTAGGAGATCTTCCCAACCCAGGTAACAAACTTGCAGCTACTGAACTGCACGTGGATTTTTTATCATTGAACCATTAGGGAAGCCTTATCAAACATGTAGAATTTTCTAAAAGTTCCACCACTGAAAGAATAAAAAGTAGTTTGAAGAATTTGATTGATCCAGATAAGTTCTAATAATACCGTTTTGTTTAAATAAAAATTTATGATATATTTAATCACTTGAAACCATAAGAGGAAAATAAATTGTAGACAAGAATGATGTATTTTATGACATAGGTGTAACTGGACTGTTTTGGAGTATTGGTTATAAAGGAAAGAAATGCTAAGCATAACTTGAAAGTTCTCATAAACTTCTCTGGAAAAAGAATTTTTATGTATAAAGTATAATCTTGATCTGATGACCAGAAACTTTAGACAAAAATATATTTCAAAATGAATTGACACCTCAAAAATAAAATTCTAGTCACATAACCATGAATAACATAAAAGAGAAAATTAAATGATAATTAACTAAAATACGTCATGTGTACTTAGTCACTCAGTCGTGTCCGACTCTTTATGACGCCATGGACTGTATCCCACCAAGTTCCTCTCTCCATGGGGATTCTCCAGGCAAGAGTACTGGAGTGGGTTGCCATGCTCTTCTCAAAATGCATCATAAGCAAGCCCAAAGACCTTTTGCAAGATGTTATATGTTCTTTCTTCTTCCTTTCCATACATCCTTCCTTCTTTTCTCTCTTTCTTTTTTTATTTTTAAAATAATTTCTTGTTTAATTGTAAGAGATTAGAAGAGGCACACATAATCAAGGAAGAATACAAGAGTGTGACAAAAATTTAGAAAAAGCATATCAGGAAGACTGAGCTCAAAATGAGCTGTGACTTATGAATATGTTTAATACAAGAAAAGTGAGACTTCAGGGAATGTTCACAGAGAAAGGCAAATGAGCAAGAGAGGTCAAACTGTTTGAGGCAGGTGCTATTATTTCAAAGAAGTCAAAAAAGAGTCTCCTTTACTATAATTTTTCTTCTATTTCCATCGTTAAGTAGATGCTCTTCAAACTTAAGAGTGGAGTAAATGTGGAAAAGAAAGAATTAATCCTTAAATCAGTATTGCACAGTTTAATGCCTATAGACACCAGAGAGATAACAAATTAGAGAGACATGCAGAGCATTAAAAAAATGAGAATAGTGTGGTACTGTAAAGAACTGGAAAGCTCATCTTTATCTAAAAGGATTCATGCTCCATTGTAAGAAATAAAAATATATTCTATTTGGAAAATGCTGCCCCAAAATTCTTCCTTTTCTGCTGTCCTTTTATATCAAATATCTTAGAAATTCTCTTCTGGACTTCCAATTCTATTATTCCTGCTGGCGAAATCCCATGGACAGAGGAGCCTGGTGGGCATAGTTCCTGGGGTCACAAAGAGTGAGACATAACAGAGCGCACACCCATATGTGCCTTAGAATAGATCTGTAGTTTGCATTTATCTTCTCTGTGTAGCCATTTATACCTCTTGATAAATATTAACTTGGAAAAACACATGAAAAGTGATGCTTAATTAAACAAATGTCATGAAGTAATAGAATAAAGATGTTGGAAAAAGAGACAAATGTTTATTTGTCTGACATTGAGACCACTGTGGGGAGAATGAACAGTTTAATAAATGCTGCTGGAGTAATCATACAGAAGGATTGAACTTTTACCTCACACCGTTTAGTCAGTTCAATTATAGATGTATTAAATATTAGCTAAGACAAGGAACCATGAAACTTTTAGAATAAAGCATGCAGATATATTGAAAACTTCTGGAAAGAAAAGGATTCCTTGACACAAAGTACATTATCTCCCCTTCCTCCCCAGCCTGGTCTAGCTCATGCCCCTCCCCACTGGCTCCCTGAGTCCCAGGTGGGTCTGGCTTTGGGTAGCTGGGTGGCGATGGCTGGACAGATGGATGCAGGCAAGGATGGATGGAGGTATACACTGAGGGCCAAGGGCATCCACTGTCAAGGGCATTGCTTAAGGTGCACCCCAACAGATGGAGGGATACACAGAGGGCCAAATGCATCAACTTTAAAGGGCATTGCCCAAGGTCAACCCTGGTGGGCTGGGGCCAAGCTCAGTATTTGCAATTGACTGCTACCTTAAAATACAGGTCCTAAATATGCCAGATTGTTTGGATTTAGAAAATGATCTATATAAATGATAAAAATTAAGAAAAAAACACTTTTTTTTTTTTTTCTGTATTGTTCACCTGGAATATGGTGGACCTATGCTTTTGGTAGCTTAGGCAGTAAAGAATCTGCCTGGAATGTAGGAAGTCTGGGTTCAATTGCTAGATTGGAAAGATCCCCTGGAGAAGGGAATGGCAAACCACTCCAGTATTCTTTCTGGGAGAATTCCATGGACAGAGTGTGGGACTGCAAAGAGTCAGACACAGCTGAGCAACTAACACACACACATGCTTCTGGAATAATATTCACCATGATTTTGGACAACCTTCCAAATTTAAAAGACATACTATAAATAAGTCTGAGCATGGAAAAATCAATGCTTTTGAACTGTGGTGCTGGAGAAAACTCTTGAGAGTCACTTGGACAGCAAGGATATCAAACCAGACCATCCTAAAGGAAATAAACCCTGAATATTCATCAGAAGGACTGATGCTGAAGTTGAAGCTCCAATATTTGGCCACCCGATGTGAAGGACTGACTTACTGGAAAAGACCCTGGTGTTGGGAAAGACTGAACACAGTAGGAGAAGGGGACGACAGAGGGTGAGATGGTTGAATGGCATCATTGACTCAATAGACATGAATTTAAGCAAACTCCAGAAGATAGTGAAGGACAGGGAAGCCTGGCATGCCATGGTCCATGGGGTCACAAAGAGTAGGACACTACTTAGCCACTGAAGAACAGTAACAACATTTTTCCTTTTGCTCATTAACAGTGGATGACTCAGAGGTGGATTTTTTGGCTTTCAAAGGAAACAGAGATGATAAAGACTTCTAATGGAACTTGGACACAATATTGGAGAATACACTCAATTTAATACACATGGAATCCAGCAAGCTAAAGGTATGGAAAGGTAGAGCCGTGGAAAACCCTACATGTGGCATTCAATATCTGGGAAGCAGCGGAGAGGCTATGGATCCTGATTCAGAGCAACAACCAGTGTCTTCAGGATCTGGGAATTCTCTTCATTCAGATGGAAGGGAAAGGTGCTATCAGCCTGGCTTTGTCTCAGAACAAAAGCCAAGATGTGAGAAATAGAGGATCCATGGGAGCGGAAATTAAATTGCGATGGAGATAGGATTTCCCATGAAAGGTGCTCCATGATAATAAGGATGGCCAACACTGCAACTATTATGCTATCTCAGGGTGGAAACATGCCATATTCCATGATGGCATCAGGCCCCAATTCAGAAATGCAGCCCAGGACTCCTCGTCCTGCTTCTAGTCAGACACAACTTATCCACTCTTCTCTGGGCTCCATATACAGCAGTGAAGTCATCACTCAGGATCTTTAGTTCCTCTGCACCACCCAATACAGCCTGTCCCAGTGAACAAACAAATAAACCCAGCTAATTTTTCCCCAGAGGCAGAAGCAGCAATAGATTCAGGCAAGAACCCTACAGCAACATCAGCAGCATCAGCCACAGGGGATTCAACTCCAGTTTACTGCGCCAAATCAAGTTCCTGTTCCTCTAGGCTGGAACAAGCTGCCTTCTCGAGTTGTTCAGCTTCCTCCAGCCTAGAGTTCTCAGGCACAATGACCGCAAATCAAGGGTAGGAAATGCTCCCCCATTTCACCCAATGCAACAGCAAATCCAGGCAGATCATCCTTAACCACCATACAGACAACTTCCTGCTCTCCTCCTCCATATACCTTTGGCAGCAGCAAGCTTCAGGAGCCCAGAGAAACTTTCCTCAGATGAACAACCCAGGCCATTTAACAGCTCCTCAGATGAACTTGCAAGGAGGGCCTTTTAAGGTCCCAATTCCCCTGTACAGCCTCACCTCAACAGCAAGTCTGCATCCTCATGCTCCCCCTTCCAATAGGGATATGACTTGTAACCTCTCCAACAGTTAACCAAACTCAGCAGCATATGGGAACAAGGACACCTCAAAATAATCCACTTAGCCAGGGATTTCAGCAGTCCATCAGCTTTCCAGATCAGAATCCCATGGTTCAACAAGGAAATGTGTTAAATAAATGCCTTTATCCTAGAAAAAAATTAAATAAATAATGATGCAAGTATTAACAGAGTTCCAAAGAACAGCAAGGAGTGGTAAGTAAGCCTTCCTCAGTGATCAATTCAAATAAATAGAGGAAAACAATAGAATGGGAAAGACTCAAGATCTCTTCAAGTTAACTAGAGATACCAAGGGACCATTTCATGCAAAGATGGGTACAATAAAGGATAGGAATTGTATGGACCTAACAGAAGCAGAAGATATTAAGAAGAGGTGGCAAGAATGCACAGAAAAACTATACAAAAAAGATCTTTATGACCCAGGTAACCATGATAGTGTGATCACTCACCTAGACCCAGACATCCTGGAATGCAAAGTCAAGTAGGCTTTAGGAAGCCTCACTACAAACAAAGCTAGTGGAGGTGATGGAACTCCAGTTGAGCTATTTCAAATCCTGAAAGATGATGCTGAGAAAGTGCTGCACTCAGTATGCCAACAAATTTGGAAAACTCAGCAGTGGCCACAGGACTGGAAAAGGTCAGTGTTCATTCCAATCCCAAAGATGGGCAATGCTAAAGAATATTCAAACTACAACACAATTGCACTCATCTCACATGCTAGCAAAGTAATGCTCAAAATTCTTGAAATCAGGCTTCAACAGGATGTGAACAGTGAACTAACTTCCAGATGTTCAAGCTGGATTTAGAAAAGACAGAGGAACCAGAGATCAAATTGCCAACATCCGTTGGGTCATCAAAAAAGCAAAAAAGTTCCAGAAAAACATCTATTTCTGCTTTATTGACTATGTCAAAGCCTTTCATTGTGTGGATCACAACAAACTGTGGAAAATTCTTAAAAACATGGAAATACCGAACACCTGTCCTGCCTCCTGAGAAATCTGTGTGCAGGTCAAGAAGCAACAGTTAGAACTGGATGTGGAACAACAGACTGGTTTCAAATTGGGAAAGGCGTAGGTCAAGGTTGTGTATTGTCACCCTGCTTATTTAACTTCTATGCAGAGTATATCATGCGAAATGCTGGACTGGATGAAGCACAACCTGGAATCTAGAATGCCAGGAAAAATATCAATAGCCTCAGATAAGCAAATGACACCACTGTTATGGGAGAAAGTTAAGAGGAACTGAAGAGTCTCTTGATGAAAGTGAAGAGGAGAGTGAAAAAACTGTCTTAAAACTCAATATTCTAAAAGCTAAGATCATGGCATCTTCTCCCATCACTTTATGGCAAATAGATGTGGAAACACTGGAAACAGTGAGAGACTTTATTTTCTTGGGATCCAAATCACTGCAGATGGTCACTTTGGCCGTGAAATTAAAAGATGCTTGCTCCTTGGAAGAAAAGCTATGACCAACTTAGACAGCATGTTAAAAATCAGAGACATTGCTAACTAAGGTCCATCTTGTCAGAGCTATGGTTTCTTCCAGTAGTCATGTATGGATATAAGAGTTGGACTATAAAGAAAGTTGAGTGCTGGAGAATTGATGCCTATGAACTGTGGTGTTGGAGAAGACTCTTGAGAGTCCCTTGGACTGAAAGGGGCTCCAACCAGTACATCCTAAAGGAAATCGTCCTGAATATTCATTGGAAGGACTGATGCTAAAGCTGAAACTACAATATTTGGCCACCTGATGTGAAGAACTGATTCATTGGCAAAGACCCTGATGCTGGGAGAGATTGAAGGCAGGAGAAGAGGATGACAGAGGGCAAGATGGCTGGATGGCATCTTTGACTTGATGGACTTGAGTTTGAACAAGCTCCAGGAGTTGATGATGGACAGGGAAGTCTGACGTGCCACAGTCCATGGGGTCACAAAGAGTCAGACACAACTGAGCGACTGAACTAAACTGAAGTATTAGCAGTTTGACTATGTTTAAAACAAAAATGTATTTAACTGCAACTAGAAAAATTAAAATACAGCTATATTCCATGAAAATATAATACACTTAATCATGTTTTATCAATATAAAATTTAATCTGAATTATATGTTAATTAAAATTAAAAGCAATGACATATGGACTAAAAATGTATAAAAAATATGTGCAACAGAAAATACCAATCCACAAAAGAGGATAACTGAAGTTCCTGTAAATATTGGTAAAGATGGTCACTTTGACTATTTAAAAGAGAGTTGTCAAAAAGGAAACATAAAAATCTTTTAATACCCATCAAACATTTTTTAAGTTACAAAAACAAGAGGTGCCAAAGGTAAATTGTGACACACAGCTATATGATACTAGAGGAAATCTAAAGTGGTATACTCAGACAGTAAAGAATCTGCCTGTAGTGTGGGAGACCTGGGCTTGATCCCTGGATTGGGAAGATCCTTTGGAGAAGGAAATGGCACCCCACTCCAGTATTCTTGCCTAGAGAATCCCAGGGATGGAGGAGCCTGGTGGGCTGCCGTCTATGGGGTCACACGGAGTCGGACATGACTGAAGTGACTTAGCAGCAGCAGCAGCAGCCAATATTCTTGCCTGGAGAATTCCATGGACAGAGGTGACTGACACTTTCACTTTGACTTCCTTGATGTCTCAGGGGGTAAAGAATCCACCTGCAATTCAAGAGACACAGGAGATGCAGGTTCAATCCCTAGGTCAGGAAGATCCCCTGGAGTAGGAAAATAGCAGCCCACTCCAGTATTCTTGCCTGAAAAATCCCATGGGCAGAGGAGACTGGCAAGTTACAGTCCAAAGGGTAGCAAAGAGTTGGACACAATTGAGTGACTAAGCATGCATCATCAAAATAGCTTACAACTGAGAAGAAATTGTAAATGTGAAAATGTGTAGCAAATAATAGCAGATATCAAAACCGGACCCAGTAATCCAAATATATAGCCATATATGTGCACAAACTGACATTTATAAAAATCATCTTTCCTAATATTAAAAAAATAAGAAAAGACAAAAATATCAGTCAACAAAAGAATTGATAAAAACTGTCATGCCTTTACACGGTCACAATTAACACTAATAAACTATAGTCACACATGTCAGCTTTGGTGCACTTCATATACATGCAAATTGAATATATTTGAATGAAAAAAATTCACAATAATTCATGAAACATATTTGCTTTGCACACAGTTTAAAAGTATACATAAATAGTCTGTTTTTTATATTACATGTGTCACAAAATTATAAACCAAAGGAAAGGAAGAGTTATGATAGAATTATACCTATTAATAGCATCCAAGAAAGGGAAAATGAAAACAATAAAGAATATTAAGGAGTTCTATTAAATTTTAATACTTACTAAATTAGGTTAACTATTTTAGTGTACTGGAGAAGGAAATGGCAACCCACTCCAGTACTCTTGCCTGGAGAATCCCTTGGACAAAGGAGCTGGTGGGTTACAGTCCATAGGGTTTCAGAGTCGGACATCACTGAGTAACTGACACACACATATTGGTATATGTTGTATAATTTACAAGTATTTATTTTTAATATAGATTACAATACATACAATTTTCATTAAAAATAAGTACATGGAAATTATATACAGGGCTTCCCTAGTAGCTCAGACAGTAAAGAATCTGCCTGCATTTCAGGAGACCCAGGTTCAATCCCGGGGTCAGAGAAGATCCCCTGGAGAAAGGAATGCCTTCCTATTCCAGTATTCTTGCATGGAGAATTGCATGGCCAGAGGAGCCTGGCTGGCTACAGTTCTTGGGGTCACAAAGAGTCAGAAACAACTGAGCAACTAACACTTTCACTTTTCATAATATGTACATAGTTAAAAAAAAGAGAGATTAAAAATTTCAACCTTTTATCATAATCTGGTTAGTTTCCATCTTTATATTTAAATTACATTCAAGGTTCAAATGTTCTTTAAATTTGTAAATCAAAACCTAATATGAGTCCTCATCTTAAACTTTCTTGGTAGTTTTGCATACTATTGCTGACTCCTTTCCTGTTTGTTATATAAAAAGTGCATTTAAGTTTAAAACACTATATTTCATGAAAAAGGATGTGCACCTGTGTGATATTTTTTCAATATGAATTTGCTTCCTTTCCATCTTCTTTTTTTTTTTCTGCTAGAATTCTAGGTATAAGTGTATTAGACAACTTATCACTGAAGTTCTGTTTCTTACCTTCCCCCTTCCCCATGCTGAACTGTTTTTTCTTCTTAACATTTCAGAGTTTGTTTTTTTCCCCCTGTATCTTCAAGAGCAGTAATCTTCATTTTCATGTCAAAACTAAAGATAAGTGTCAAATCTGCAGATATAAGCCCATTCTGTGAACTGGCTTCACTTTAGTTTTTGCATTGTTTTTAGACCTAGATGCTACTTTAGGTTCTTCTTAATATTTCCATTTATTTCTATATTATGTTCATATTTTTATATAAATCCTTAAACACATTTCATAGTTCTTTTTTTGCATGGCTGTTCTAAAGTTACCACTGAATGTTACAGATGTTTAATAGCATCTTTATACTCAGGTTGACAAAATAATGTATCCATATTGCACTCATCAAGCAAACTTCTGCTTTTTTAAGTTTCAAAATAACAAATGCTATTAAAGATGTACAACAACATGACTGTTATATACTCTCAGAGGAAATATAAATTAGTGAGTCCTAAAAATTGGTCAATTTACAGCTCCCTAGTAGTAGTTCTTTCCCTGGTAATTGTTATTTGCTTGTCCCTGGGGAGTTAACCCTAAACACGTATACATTAGAATTTAACCAATGCCTCAAGAGGAACTCTAAGCAGATTTCCAAAGCCCTCATAATTTACCCTGTAAAATCTACCCACTTCAACTTTTCTCAGCACTATTACTTGTTCCCTCAACTCAACAAGACTTCTATACTTGCTTCTCCATGGTCTTGAAAGCAAGATCAATCCAGAAACAAGTATGATAACAGGGCATAAATAATTTGCAGTCTTTTTAAGGAACCAAAGGATATGCTGCCAGTTATATATTGTCTGAAAAAATCATTTTATATATTTCAATGTTGGTTAGAGTAGGAGGAAATTTCAAATACCATTTACTCCATCATGGCTGCTCATTTCTTTTAAAATAAATAGCCTAATATCATTTAAACTCCTATTTAATAAAAAGAATGCAATCCAAAGGACACAGACATTTTAGAATTGACTTAGCATTTAATGCAAGTTATATATATATCCCCAATTGCATAGAAACCATAAAACTGCAGAAGCACCTCAAAGGAATTTGGAGGTAATTAGAAAGGATTAAATAATAATAAAGTATGTTTTGTAAATTGTATAATCCTCAAATAAAGTCACATTAAATCACATGTGTGAATATGTTTGTTGACCTAGATTTTCTTAATTAAAGAAAGGCTGCACTGTCTGCTGTTTATGAATCAAATTAATTTGTAAACCTCTTGAGTAAGAGTTTCAGTTGATTTTCATCTAAGTTGGCTTCACATTTGCCAGAATCATAATAAACTCCTGATCTTCATGAGATTCAGCTAAAAGAGTGCTGATACTTTTGAGAAATTCCATATAATTTTAATAATCAATATGAATATGAAGCCTATATTGAATTTAAACAGTTCAAGAACATGTACCTTTTTTATGAAATCTCCAAAATTTGATTTGAAATGCTGGCTTGTGATTTTAATTCTTTGATATTACTAATTTAATCAGAGAAGACTTATAGACCAGTGATCTGCAAGAAAGAAACATAGACTCAAAGCTGGAATCAAGGTACAAATATACTTTACCATCATGATGACAACAATCACAAGTAATGTTTGTTAAGTGCTTAGATATGAATACCAGGGACTCATCTGAGTTATTCATGCATTTTTAATCCTTGTAATCTACTTTTGGAGTAATCTTTATATCTTATCCCTTTTTATTGATGAAATAACAGAGATTCAAAAATAAATGTATTTGCCAAAAGACTGTTTTCTACTTTGACAAAAAACTAGGCAAGATCAGAATTCATGCTCCAATAGGCTGATTTCAGACGACACCTTGTGAATAAATCAGATTAATTTCTCAATCTGCCATGAATACATGATGTTCTGTGCCCATAGACTTTTTTGTTGTTGTTCAGTTGCTCAGTTCCAGTTCAGTCGCTCAGTCATGTCCACTCTTTGCGAACCCATGAATCGCAGCATGCCAGGCCTCCCTGTCCATCACCAACTCCCGGAGTTCACTCAGACTCACGGCCATCGAGTCAGTGATGCCATCCAGCCATCTCATCCTCTGTCATCCCCTTCTCCTCCTGCCCCCAATCCCTCCCAGCATCAGAGTCTTTTCCAATGAGTCAACTCTTAGCATGAGGTGGCCAAAGCACTGGAGTTTCAGCTTTAGCATCATTCCTTCCAAAGAAGTCATGTCCAACTCCTAGGGCCCCCATGGGCCCCCATGGACTGCAGTACACCAGGCTTCTCTGCCCATCAGCATCTCCCAGAGTTTGCTCGAACTCATGTCCTTTGAATTGGTGATGCCATCCAACCATCTCATCCTCTGTTGCCTGCTTCTCCTCCTGCCTTCAGTGTTTCCCAGCATCAGGGTCTTTTCCAATGAGTCATTCCTTTGCATTAGGTGGCCAAAGTATTGGAGCTTCATACTCAGCATCAGTCCTTCCAATGAATGTTCAGCACTGACTTTCTTTAGGATTGCCTGGTTTGATCTCCTTGCAGTCCAAGGAAATTTCAAAAGTCTTAATGAGAAAGGATTAGAGTAAACAGGACATTTAATCTTTTCAAAATAAATGTGCAACTCTTATTTTCTTTCCTTTTTCCCTTGATTTCAAAGATAAAATCTTACTCTTCAGCTTGGACTGTTTTTAGGAATTTGTACCAACTCTCCAGTGTATGGGGCTTCCCAGGTGGCTCAGTGGGTAAAGAATCTGCCTGTGAAGCAGGAGACACAGGATTGATCCTTTGGTTGGGAAGATCCCATGTAGAAGGGCATGGCAAACCACTCCAGTATTCTTGCTACGAAAATAACATTTACAGGGGAGCCTGGCAGGCTACCATCCATGGAGTCCCATAGACTTGGACAAGACTGAAGTGACTGAGTGTGCATGTGCTCCAGTGTATGTGGAATTTTTTTCCACAATATACTTTTTTGAATATATATATTTTCCTTATACAGATGACAATTTGGTTAATGTAGATTAAACTATTAACAAATATACTTAATCTTTTCATCTGTAAACTTTTTAAATAAAACATGCTCTTCATCTGTAAACATGTTTAAAAGAAACATAGTTTTTATCCTTTGAAAAGAAAACAATATTGGTAAAGTAGATAAGCAAATTTCAACAACGATAGTGCCTATTTAGATTTGTGGTACATCACAATCAATTAATTGCAGTATTTATTGATAAATATTAGAGATCATTCAATATGCTAATGTCATCCATGTTGTTTTTTTGCCAATTAGTAGATGTTCTGTGCAGCAATCAAACCCACAGTTTTTGAAGTCTGGTACTTTAATATTTGTTTTAGGTGGATTAATGTTGGCAGAAGTCATCAAGAACGATTGACCCTCAATTGACCTGCAAACTTGACTTGGCTGGTCAGAGGCTCTGGAGACTGGCCATGGCTACTACAGGAGCAATTGTGAGCTGGACTGGCCCTGGCCAAGCTGAATGAGAATTCTGGCCATAACTGTGACTGACTTTCAGGATCGTCCCTAGTATGACTGCCTGCAAGGCCTGGCCACAGTTATGGTAATGATGGTGGGCAGTGCTGGCCACCTGGCTGATTTTGAAGGGAACTCCTGCTGGCAAGGCCACCCATTGGGTGGAACAGGGCAAGCCCCTAGAAAGAAAGTTAGAGGGATACCTGTGCCAGTTGGGACGGACCACCAGTTAAGTTGCTCTTTTTTATCTAAATTTTAATGTGGAAATTTTGGTAATTAAGACTTTTATTTATGCTAATATAGTTCTTTATGGATAAAAATTTCCCAGAAAACATTGCTATATTTTGCTCTCAAAATTTTTATAGGTTTTGGTGCTATTTTTTTAATTCAGTTCATAATGGATTTTAATTTCCCTATTGGTTTTGCTTTTGTTCAGTTGTTTTTTAGGAGTATGTTATTTAGTTTCTAAACATTCCTGATTTTTCAAAAGGTCTTTTTACTATTATTTTCTAATTTAATTCCATTGTAATCAGAAAATATTCTCTTTACAGCTTTCATTTTTGAATCTATTGAGGATTTTTTTTTTTTTTTATGGTTGACAGTGTTGTCTTTTATGCCTTACTGACTTTTGATCTGCTTGTATCAATGCTCAAATAATAATGTTCAAATAAAACTACAGATTTTTTATATTTCTTAAATTTTTAATTCAATTAAATTTTGCTTCATGTATTTCTAAGTGCTATTGCTAGACACATAAACACTAAGATTGTTATATTTTTGGTGAATCAATTATATTAGCATTGATAAATGTTCCTCTTCATCCTTGGTAATATTTTCTGCTATGAAATTTCATTTGATATATAAATAAGTGCACTATCTTTTTCTTTTTATTAGTGTTAGTATGGTATCTTTTCCAATCTTTTAAATTATCTAACTTTAATGCTATATTTAAAGTCATTTTTTTTCTTTAGTAAATTTCTGATATTGAATTGGAGTGCTTAAGCTATATTGATTTAAGGTTCCTATTGATATAGTTGAGTTTAAATACAATATATTACTATTTATTTCATTTCATTTTATTTCATCCCCAGTTCTTCCTTTCTGTCATGTATTGTGTATATCTTAATAATTCTATTTGAACTTCTTAGTTAATTTATATGGGCTTCTCTGATAGCTCAGTGGGTAAAGAACTCGCCAGCAATGCAGGGGAGTTCAATTCCTGGGTCAGGAAAATCAACTAGAGAAAGGATAGGCTACCCACTCCAAAATTCTTGCTAGCTATAACTCTTTTCTATAATATTACAGTCAACCTTCACTGATGACATACTATTTCATGTAAAATATAACCACCTCTTATCTGTACATTTCGATTTTCTCCTCCAGGCATTTGTTATGTTATTGTCATACACTCTACTTAACTTTAAGTTGTTTTATTATTGTTTTTGCTTTAAGCAATATCTGTAAAGAGATTTCAAAATTATGATAAAAACTTTTTTTTCTTATTTGCCCACCTATTTAGCTTTCTAGGGTGTGTGTGTTCATAATTCACTGAACTAGATATAGATTTCCATCTGATATTATTTTTATTCTGTTTGAAAGAATTTCTTTAAAATTTTCAATGTAGAATTATGCTGGTAACAATTATTTTAGCTTTACTACATTTAAAAAGGTCTTTATTTTTCTTTCAAAAATATAAATATAAATATATTCTTGCTGTTTACTTTGTTCTGTTAATACTTCAAAGATATTACTTTAACTTCTCTTATTTTTTTCAGTTGAACTCTGCTGTAATTCTAATATTTATTCTACTGTGTGCAAAATCTCTTTTGTTTCCTCCAACTGATTCTATATTTGCTTTTTTTTTCTGGATTCAGCGAAGTCAATATCATGTAACTTTTCTGTAATTTTCTTCTACAAGAGTTTTCTTAGGATTCTTTGAACTTCTTGGATCTCTGCATTTGTAGTGTTAATCAAATTTGGGAAAGGTTTTATTCATCGGTACTTTAAAATTTTATCTGACCTACATTCCTCTTCTCCACTTCAGTGACTGCTATTATACATATATTAGGCTCCTGAGATTGTTCAACATTTCACCGATGCCCCATTCAGCATTTTAATGTCTTATTTTCTTAATATGTTTTATTTTGGTTACTTCTACACTGTGTTTTCATGTTCATTAACCTACTAATTTTCCCAGGGGCTTCCAAGGTGGCACAGTGTAAAGAATCCACCTGTCAATGCAGGAGACACAAGAGATGCTGGTTCAATCCCTGGGCTGGGAATATACATGGGAGTAGGAAATGGCAACCCATTCTAGTACTCTTGCCTGGAACACTCCATGGACAGAAGAAGCCTAGTGGGCACAGTCCATAGGGTTGCCACTAGTTGAACATGACTGGTAAACTGAACACATAACATTGTCATCTGTTATTCATATGATCAAGTATATTTTTCATGTCAGAAATCATAGTTTTAATACAATGTGAGGCTCATTTTAAATTTCTTCTACATCCTACTTAATAAGCTTACTTTTCCCTACACCTTCTTGAAGATATGGAATGAAGTTATAACTGATTTAGGTTCCTTATGTGCTAATTTTAGAATCTGCGGCATTCCTGTGTCACTTTGTAAAGATGTGTTTATCCCCTCACCAAGGATCACATTCTCTGCCTCTTTTCACACTGGTAATTTTCGATAGTTCAGTTCAGTTGAGTCGCTCAGCCATGTCCAACTCTTTGCATCTTCATAGATTGCAGCACACCCAGCTTTTCTGTCCATAACCAACTCTGGAGCCTACTCAGACTCATGTCAATTGAGTTGGTGATGCCATCCAACCATCTCATTCTCTGTCGTCCCCTTCTCCTCCTGCCTTCTATCTTTCCCAGCATCAGGGTCTTTTCCAATGAGTCAGTTCTTGGCATCAGGTGGCCAAAGTATCGGACTTTCAGCTTTAGCATCAGTCCTTCCAATGAATATTCGGGATTGATTTCCTTTAGGATGGGCTGGTTGGATCTCCTTGGAGTCTCAAGAGTCTTCTCCAACACCACAGTTTAAAAGTATCAATTCTTCAGCACTCAGCTTTCTTTATAGTCCAACTTTCACATCCATACATGATTATTGGAATGATCATAGCTTTGACTAGATGGACCTTTGTTGGCAAAGTAATGTCTCTGTTTTTTAATATGATGTCTAGGGTGGTCATAACTTTTCTTCCAAAGAGTAAGCATCGTTTAATTTCGTGGTTGCAGTCATCATTTGCAGTGACTTAGAGCACCAAAAAATAAAATCTGTTACTGTTTCCAATCTTTCTACATCTATTTGCCATGCAGTGATGGGACCAGATGCCATGATCTTAGTTTTCTGAATGTTGAGCTTTAAGCCAACTTCTTCATTCTCTTCTTTCACTTTCATCAAGAAGCTCTTTAGTTCTTCTTCACTTTCTGCCATAAGAGTGATGTCATCTGCATATCTGAGGTTATTGATATTTCTCCCAGCAATCTTGATTCCAGCTTGTGATTCATCCAGCCCAATGTTTCTCATGATGTACTCTGCATAGAAGTTAAATAAGCAGGATGACAATGTACAGCCTTGACATACTCTTTTCCCTATTTGGAACCAGTCTGTTCCACGTCCAGTTCTAACTGTTGCTTCCTGACCTGAATACAGATTTCTCAAGAGGCAGGTCAGGTGGTCTGGTATTCCCATCTCTTTCAGAATTTTCCAGGTTGTTGTCATCCACCCAGTCAAAGCCTTTGGCATAGTCAATAAAACAGAAGTAGATGTTTTTCTTGAACTCTTTTGCTTTTTCAGTGATCCAGCAGATGTTGGCAGTTTGATCTCTGGTTCCTCTGTGTTTTCTATAAAGGTCACAGATATTGTGAATTTTTGTATTTGAGTTTTATTTTCATATTTCTGTAGAATTAAGTTTGTTTGTGTTACAGTTACTTAGGATCAGCTTACTTTTTTCCAGGATTTTCCTTTAAACTTTCAGGCTAGTTAATCTATAGCTGCCTTTGTCCTACTACTGTGGGAGTTTCCTTATAATCATCAGTCCAAGGCCCAGTGGGTTATTTCCATGAAATAATCCCAGTGCTGTGTTATCTTTTGGGTAACTATTTTCCAGACCTTGTTAGTTTCCTAACATACATGTGTTGATCACTGCTTAGCATCAGCATCAATGAAACGTTTAGCAAGTATCAAAAGCCCCTACTCTTTCTTTAATGTTCCCTCTTCTTCATTAACTGACCTATGGGCTCTCAATACTTTGATCTGCTGGAATTCCCAGATCTGTCTTCTCAATTTAGGGAGTCTGCCAGACTTCAAAGTTTTCCACGTAGAAGAAAGGAAGTAGAAACTAGTTCAGACATGGTGAAATCAAAGCAGGATAGATGTGGGAATAGGAATGGTAACAAGTATGTGACTAACAAAACTAAAGTTGTAGTAGAGCAACATATTAGGTCAAAGCAGCAGATGAAGCTTGACATGATTTGCTTCATTTTATGTGGATGTGGACTAAAAAGCAGAAAACTAAAAACCATGAAAATCAGATTATTCTGATTTCAACTCCTTAAGGATCTGAAACTAGATTAATTAGTACATTTTAAAGCAATAATAAGCATTTATCCCAAGTGGAAAACAAATCTGAATGATGTTATTATATGCTTCTTTTTAGCAAGTTGGATTTCAAATACTTCAAAATGTCTCTGAATCTAAGACTTTTTTTTTTTTAAATGTTTAACAAAAAGTCAGAGTAATTATAAAATAATTGGCCAAAGCTAAGTCTTCCATAAAACATATAAGTTGATGAAATAATTTATTAAAAAAGAAAAGACTAGAAATAAAATTAATTAGAGCTTAACAAGAGCAAATAAAACCTGTAATTGTGACACATTTCACATGTTTAATTTACAGGAAGTTCAACATAATTATTTGCACTCTATCATAAACAGACTTGAAATTCCTTTACAGTTAATATTTTATAAGCAAAAGTACACATGAGCACAAATACAAACATACAACACATACAAATAATTAAATGTTGTGATTATAAAAACGACTACATTCCTCAGTTTATTCTTTTCCCATTCTAATAATTTTCACATTTATTTCCTAAATCTGATGTGCTGTGAAAAAAAAATAAGCTTGTTAATTCAAATAAGCACAAGGCAGATTGATTCAAGTGGTAATTTAGTAGCTCTAGTAATTTAATCCTTCCAATAGTAACCTACCATTTCTCTAATAAAAGAGGAATAACTAAACTTCACCTTCAATATATTCTGACCATATTTTACCCACCCCCCAATACCCAAACTAAATATTTCTCTTTTAAATCAATCTATACTTATTTGTTGTTGTTGTTTAGTCACTAACTTGTGTCTACCTCTTTGCCACACCATGGAATGTAGCCCGCCTAGCTCCTCTGTCTATGGGATTTCCCAGGCAAGAATACCTGCATGGGTCATGATTTCCTTCTCCAGGGGATCTTCCCCACTCAGAAATCCAACCTACATCTCCTGTGTTGCCTGACAGATTCTTGACCACTGAGCCACCAATCTATACCTATATTCTGAAGTTATTTTTTCTTATTGCTTGTCTCCCACTCTCCTGGACATGAAAATAATATCTATCCTTAAAAGTTCAGTTTAATCTAATACTCTTTCATGAAAGACTCAAATTCTCCACACATTTTCCTCCCTTCTCAACCCCTACTACAATGTTAGTGGTAAAGAACCCACTTGCCAATGCAGAAAACATAGGAGACATGGGTTCGATCCTTGGGTTGGTTAGAGATTCCCTGGAGGAGGGCAGGACAACGACTCTAATATTCTTGCTTGGAGAATCTAATGGACAGAGGAGCCTGGCAGTCTACAGTCCATGGGATTACAAAGAGTTGGACACAACTGAGTGACTTTGTACACACGCACTACAATATTAGACCATACAATGAATCATTCATTTTTTACTTTTCTCTATTTTTCTCATGTTTTAAAAATGTTTAAATCTCCAAAGAGCTTTTAATTTTTAAAACAATCATCAAGTTTACCATTCTTCCCTACTTTCCAAAGTATATAATGCAAAAATAAACTAAATCCAAGTATCCCAAACGTACTAACTATTCTATTGACTGATTTTTGATTGCAATATGGTACATGGTGTCAGCTCAGCAACATGGAACATGACATGCCTGGAAAGGTTTTTCCTGGAATAATTACATCTCAATTTTTTCTACTAAGATTTCTGAGGGGACCCATAAGTCTCAAAGAATCCTCTATATGACTAAATATTCTAAGCTTTTGATCCAACGCACTGGCAAAATTTGTACTTGGCTCTTGATTTTCTCTCCAGAATACGCTTACCTGAGACAATGTATTTCTTAATTTCAACATCTTTTGCAGTCTTTGTAGGCTGATACTTTTCCAAATCACCAAGTCTTTGTTCCTATTGCTTAATAGTTATTCCCTCAATTTATGTACTGTAAGTAGGAACCTGAAAGCCGGCTGTGCCTTTAATTCTTAGCTAGGGAATATCTTCAGCTAAGTATTCAAGACCTTTGCTTCAAGTTGTGTTTTCCATGTAGCCACAATTTTACTAAGTTTCTGCCTTAAACCAACAGATATTTTTTTTCCTCCATGTTTCAACAACATATTCTTTACTTCCTTCTGAGTCTTCACGAACAGTGCATTTAAGGTCCATATTTCTACCAACTGTCTCTTTGTGATGATGTAAGTATTATCAGGACAATATAGGTTTTTCTCTACTTTGCTTCTCACTCTTTGAAATTATCACTAGCAGAATCATTAACATTCATATTTCTACTAACACTCTGCTTAAGGCAAACAGAGCAGTTTCAATTATGCTGTCAAAATACTTTCAGCCTCTACCCATTACTGTATTCTGGTGCTATTTTCACATGTTTAGATATGTGTTGTACAAGTATTCCTCTTCTAGGTGTGAGAACCCATATTAATCTCTGATTGCGGTTTTAACAAATTACCTACAAAATCAGTGGCGTATAACAATACAGATTTGTGGCACAATGGTAAAGTATCTGCCTGCCAAGGCGGGGGATGCAAGAGACATCAGTTCAATCTCTGGATTGGGGACATCTCCTGAAGCAGGAAATGACAACCCACTCCAATATGCTTGCCTGGGAAATCCCATGGACAGATGAACCTGGTGGGCTACAGTCCATGGGGTCACAAAGAGTTAAACATGACTGAGTGCGCACATACAAACACGGAAGTCAGAAGTCCAAAAAGGGTTGGCAAGACAGGGCTCCTTCTGGAAGTTCTAGGAGAGAGTCTATTTATTTGCATTTTTCACTTTGTAGAGATTGAGAGTATTCGCTGTCTCATGGTCCATTTTACTTTAATTTCTGCTTCTAGCTTTATATTGTCTCCTCTGACTCTGATCATGCTCTTTCATTATTGTACTTTATTAAAAGGACTATGCCAAAGCCTTTGACTGTGTGGATCACAATAAACTGTGGAAAATTCTAAAAGAGATGGGATTACCAGACCACCTGACATGCCTCTTGAGAAACCTATATGCAGGTCAGGAAGCAACAGTTAGAACTGGACATGGAACAACAGACTGGTTCCAAATAGGAAAAGGAGTCCATCAAGGCTGTATATTGTCACCCTGCTTATTTAAGTTATATGCAGAGTACATCATGAGAAACGCTAGGCTAGAAGAATCACAAGCTGAAATAAAGATTGTTGGAAGAAATATCAATAACCTTAGATATGCAGATGACACCACCCTTATGGCAGAAAGTGAAGAGGAACTAAAAGCCTCTTGATGAGAGTGAAAGAGGAGAGTGAAAAAGTTGGCTTAAAGCTCAGCATTCAGAAAACTAAGATCATGTCATCTGGTCCCACCACTTCATGGCAAATAGATGGGGAAACAGTGGAAACAGTGTCAGACTTAATTTTTGGGGGCTCCAAAATCACTGCGGATGGTGACTGCAGATATGAAATTAAAAGATGCTTACTCCTTGGAAGGAAAGTTATGGCCAAACTAGATAGCATATTAAAAAGCAGAGACATTACTTTGAAAACAAAGGTCCATCTCATCAAGGTTATGGTTTTTCCTGTGGTCATGTATGGATGTGAGAGTTGGACTGTGAAGAAAGTTGAGCGCCAAATAATTGATGCTTTTGAAATGTGGTGTTGAAGAAGACTCTTGAGAGTCCCTTGGACTGCAAGGACATCCAACCAGTCCATCCTAAAGGAGATCAGCTCTTGGTGTTCTTTGGAAGGAATGATACTGAAGCTGAAACTCCAGTACTTTGGCCACCTCATGTGAAGAGTTGACTCATTGGAAAAGACTCTGATGCTGGGAGGGGTTGGGGGCAGGAGGAAAAGGGGATGACAGAGGATGAGATGGTTGGATGGCAACACCGACTCAATGGACATGAGTTTGAGTGTACTCTGGGAGTTGGTGATGGACAGGAAGGCCTGGTGTCCTGCGATTCATGGGGTCGCAAAGACTCAGACACGACTGAGCCACTGAACTGAACTGAAAAGAACCTTCATGATTACATTGAAACCACTCAGAAAATCCAGAGCAATAGTAAGATCCTTAATTTAATCTCACTTGCAAAGTCCCTTTTGCCACATAAAGTAACACATTTATAGGTTCCAGGAACAGGAATATAGTATATCAGTGGAGGCCTGTTATTTTAGCCCACCACCAAGTTCTAAAAACATTTAATTCATTTTCCATTAAATTACTTCAAGAATTAAAATGTCTGAAGCCCGTAAAAGCTCCTGATCTGTCATACATGCTCTATAATATAACATGTTTGTATAAGCAAGCTATTTGCAGAAAAATAACCTGAAAAACCAATAAACACATAACAGGTCATATTGTATACATACTTATATATACACAGTATTGACTAGCATGTTGGGAAACTAACAAGCTGACATGCTACCTGTGGAATGTAAGATGATTCCAATTTTCTGGGAGTGGGGTAGTGATATAGCACTATACAATGCTTCTAATTATACAGCAGTATATGTGTGGGTGGTGCCGAGGTTGTGAGTTCGAGCCTCACCTGTAGCATGTTTTCTTCCTTTGGGCTTCCCTTGTGGTTTAGCTGGTAAAGAATCTACCTACAAAGAGAGAGACCTGTGTTCGATCCCCGGGTTGGGAAAACCTGCCAGAGAAGGGAAAGGCTTCCCACTCCACTATCCTGGCCTGGAGATTTACAGGCCAGGGATAGGAAAGGCAGGCATGCTGTAGTCCATGGAGCTGCAAAGAGCTGGCCACAATTGAGTGAATTTCACTTCACTTGATGTAGACATTTCATACTTAGGTGTTATGAAAATGATTCATTTTCAGTGAGAACCTGATTAATGCTGTGCTTTCAGTAAATAAAAAAATGAAAACATGCCTCAATTTCCATCTATTATGGATTGGTAAACAGATTGTAATAGTTTTATATGAGCAGTTTCTCTGTACTCATCAAGTATTTTCTTGGAAAGCATTTAATGATAGAGGGAAATGTACAAGAAACACAGTTGAAAAAGGATAATCATCAAAGAAAACATGAAGAATGCTCTCACTGCAGAATCCCACATTTTTTTTTTTGCATTTTTCCTAGATATTCTAGAATATACATCTAATATTGTCATGATAAAAATGAGTCAATAAAAATACATAAACTATCCAGAATAGAAAAATAAATAAATATGAGTTCAAAATATATTCCAAGAATACACAAGACGGACATTCAGTTCAGTTCAGTTCAGTTCAGTTCAGTCGCTCAGTCGTGTCCGACTCTTTGAGACCCCATGAATCGCAGCACACCAAGCCTCCCTGTCGGTCACCAGAACTGGGAGTTCACTCAGACTCGTGTTCATCGAGTCAGTGATGCCATCCAGCCATCTCATCCTCTGTCGTCCCCTTCTTCTCCTGCCCTCAATCCCTCCCAGCATCAAAGTCTTCTCCAATGAGTCAACTCTTCACATAAGGTGGCCAAAGTACTGGAGTTTCAGCTTTAGCATCATTCCTTCCAAAGAAATCCCAGGGTTGATCTCCTTCAGAATGGACTGGTTGGGTCTCCTTGCAGTCCAAAGGACTCTCAAGAGTCTTCTCCAACACCACAGTTCAAAAGCATCAATTCTTCGGTGCTCAGCTTTCTTCAAAGTCCAACTCTCACATCCATACATGACTACTGGAAAAACCTTGTCTAGCCTTGAGTAGATGGACCTTCGTCTGCAAAGTAATGTCTCTGCTTTTGAATATGCTATCTAGTTTGGTCATAACTTTTCTTCAAAGGAGTAAGCGTCTTTTAATTTCATGGCTGCAATCACCATCTGCAGTTGTTTTGGAGCCCCAAAAAATAAAGTCTGACACTGTTTCCACTGTTTCTCCATCTATTTCCCATGGAGTGATGGGACTGGATGCCATGATCTTCGTTTTCTGAATGTTGAGCTTTAAGCCAACTTTTTCACTCTCCTCTTTCACTTTCATCAAGAGGCTTTTTAGTTCCTCTTCACTTTCTGCCATTAGGGTGGTGTCATCTGCATATCTGAGGTTATGTATACAATAATCATTGATAGCATGGATTTTGGAACAAAAACACAGATTAAATCTCAGCTTTGTAAAGGTCTAGAATGGAATGAATTAATATTCGTCTTTTAAACATATTTTCCTTATCTTTAAATTTGATGGGGTAGCAGTGTGTCTCACAGATCTTTTGTGAATATTATATAAACTAACTCATGCATTTTAGCATTGGTGTCACACAGATAAGTTTAAAAGAAAGTTTAATTATTACCATCATTGTCATTACCAAGTGAAACTTTCACTTTCATAATTCTAATATCAGTAAATATAAATAATCTTGAAACGATATAGGATTCACTCAAGAAATAAGAATTTTTCAGACTAATGAAGTGGGTTAATTTGCCTATCTTTATCCCTTCTTTTTGAAATTTGGATTCCACATTTCCTGTTATTTTTTCTTTTTTTTTTTGTATGCGTGAAAACATTGCCTTTTAACATATTGGATAATTTATTTTATACAATTAATGTTTATTACCTGTTATAAGATTTTCTCAGGCAGGGTCTTTAGTTCCTTTTGTTCATTGCTATACCTTAGTTTCTAGAACAGTGCCTGACACATAGTAGGCCCACAGTAAATATTTGCTGAGTAAATGACTAAGCAAATGGGTTTAATCATGGTTTACTCCTGAAAAATTCATATATCTTAAATTTCTATACAACAATGACCCTTCAAATTTAGACCTTAAAAGGACTCCTTCAAATACTAGATATATACTTAAGGATCAGATTTATATAGACTGTTGTTGTTGTTCATCCACTCAGTCATGTTGAACTCTTTGTGACCCCATGAACTGCAGCACACCAGACTTTCCTGTCCCTCACCATCTCCTGAAGTTTGGTTAAAATTATGTCCATTGAGTCGGTGATACATCCAAGCATCTGTACTCTGTTTTCCCCTTCTCCTCCTGCCTTTAATCTTTCCCAGCATCAGTGTCTTTCTTAATGAGTTGTTTCTTCACATCAGGTGACCAGAGTATTGAAGCTTCTGCTTAAGCATCAGACCTTCCAGTGAATATTCAGAACTGATTTCCTTTAGGGTGGACTGGTTTGACCTCCTTGCTGTCCAAGGGACTCTCAAGAGTCTTCTCCAACACCACAGTTCAAAAGCATCAATTCTTCAGTGATCAACATTCTCTATAGTCCAACTCTCACATCCATGCAGGAATATTGGAAAAACCAAAGATTTGAGTATACGGACTTTGTAAGCAAAGTGATGTCTCTGCTTTTTAATATGCTTGTCTAGGTTGGCCATAGATTTTCTTCGAAGGAGCAAACATCTTTTAATTTCATGGCTGCTGTCACTATCTGCAGTGATTTTGGAGCCCAAGAAATGACCTGCATATAGGTTTCTCAGGAGCAGGTAGGGAGGTTTGGTTTTCCCATCTCTTTATAAATTTTCCATAGCTTGTTGTGATCCCACAATCAAAGGCTTTAGTGTAGTCAACGAAGCAGGAGTAGATTTTTTTTTTTTTTATGGAATTCTTTTGCTTTTTATATGATCCAGTGGATGTTGGCAATTTGATCTCTGGTTCCTCTGCTTTTTTTTAAATCCAGCTATTTCTATAGCCTCCTCAGATGACTGCTTTGACATTTCTTTTTCTTGGGGATGGTTTTGATCACCACCTCCTGTACAATGTTATGAACCTCCACCAGATCTAATCCCTCAAATCTATTTGTCACTTCCACTGTATAAGGGATTAGATTTGGGTTACACCTGAATGGCCTAGTGGTTTTACCTACTTTCTTCAACTTAAGTCTGAACTTTGCAATAAGGAGTTCATGACCTAAGCTGCAGTCAGGTCCTGGTCTTGTTTTTTTTGTTGACTGTATCGAGCTTATCCATCTTTAGCTACAAAGAATATGATCAATCTGTTTTTGGTGTTGATCTCTGGTGATGTACATGTGTAGAATCATCTCTTGTGTTGTTGGAAGAGGGTGTTACTTAGAGTAAGGTCACATATCTTGTGTCATATTTTTTCAGAAGTTAGTTATCCATAATAATTCCAAAGTCCTTGGACTTCCCAGGTGGCGCTGGTGGTAAAAAACAAAAAAAACAACAAACAAAAAAAAAAACCCCACCTGGGCCAGGAAGATCCCCTGGACAAAAGCACAACAACCCACTTCAGTATTATTGCCTGCAGAATCTCATGAACAGAGGATTCTGGCTGGCTGTGGCCCACAGGATTTCAAAAAGTCTGACATGACTGAAGAGACTTAGCATGCATGCATGCCTTAGAAATAAGTTAATCTATTCATAATTTCAAATCAAGGGACAATCATTGGCTGCCATATTTTTCTCTCTTAGGACTGAGGATGAGATTACCTGGACAGAGAAATATTTAGCTTATTTGCTAGCTAGAAACAGTAGGGTATGAGTGGCATGAGATATAATCTAAGTGATTAAATGCAGAAATTTTGGGACATTGGGTGGGATAATAATTTAAATGTGCAAAAGGATGAAATATTAATTACAGTATTTTTTACCTTTATTTTTAATGTAGCACAACTGTATCTCACCCTCACCCTTTATCCTCTTCAACCAAGAAAATGTTATTTTCTTCATTTTTGAATTAAATGTATTAGAATTCCAGCTGATACTAAAAGAATCTCTCAGTTTGGCTATTGAAAATATTTTTTTTTATAATTATTAGCATCCTCATTACCATTTCTTGTATTTTGTTTTCATTTTAAATGTGGCTTATTTGTTTGGAAGGATATTTTAAATTTAAGGAGCACTGAAAAGAGTGAAGAGCCCTAAAGATAACTGAGGTTTTATGCTGAAAGCATTTCACTGAACACCTGTGAACTATTGAATTTAATTGGGCTACAGCTGGAACAAGCAGTAGAGAGGAGGAAGCAAGATGGCATTTCTAAGCAAGAATACATTAAAATCACCCTTACTTTCCCCTAACAAGCTGGAGGGCAGAATGGTCATGAATGACTCAGGCTAGACTAGGACATTCACACTCTTTTCTCTACCCTTTATCTGCATCTGTTTCCAAGATAAGGTCAGAGAAAAGTTTAAATGACTGGCAGTGTTTAATAGATTAACCTTCCCAATGGTATTGACATTATTACACACACTGCCCAACACTGAATTAACAAGAAAGAAATTGTGGAGTTCCAGTAAGCAGTGTAGAGGAGTAAGGAAGTCTTGATAGGTAGCTACAAAATATACTCAGAACAGATGTCTGGGATATATGAAATGCTCAGTAATTATGAACTATTTTTCTGCATGACAGTCCAGTTTTACAGGAGAGGTGGATTTTTCCAATACTACTAGAAGTACTGAAAAACTGATTCCATGTGATATCTGGCAGAGGGGAAAAAGAATGAGCATAAAGATCAAGGGTATTAGATAATAGGATCAAATGTATAGACAATAAAAACCTCCAGAAAATGTTCAAGAATGGGCATTGTCATGGAAATATATTTTTGGGGGGAAGCAGGGAGAAGTAGTGGAAAAAAGGCAAGTCATTACTTGAAAATCCTTCCAAAAGGTTGCCAACCTAGTAAATTATTTCATCTGTCACCTTTTTCCTCTTGTTATCAATCTTTCCCAGCATCAGTGTCTTGTTCCACGAGCCAGTGTCATGAGGCGACCCAAATGTTGGAGCTTCAGCCTCAGCATCAGTCCTTTCAAGAATTTTAGGAAAAAAAAAAAAAAAAAAGAAGAAGAATTTTAGGGTTGATTTCCTTTAGAATTGACTGATTTTATTTCTTTGCTGTCCAAGGGACTCTCAAGAGTCTTCTCCAGCACCACAATTCAAAACCATCAATTCTTCCGTACTCAGACTTCATTATGGTTCAGCTCACAACTATACAAGACTACTGGATAAACCATAGCTTTGACTATATGGACCATTGTCAGCAAAGTGATGTTTCTGCTTTTTTTGCTATGCTTTCTAGGTTTTTCAGAGCTTTCTTTCCAAGGAGCAAGCATCTTTTAATTTCATGGCTCCAGTCACCGTCCACAGTGATTTTGGAGCCCAAGAAAACAAAATCTGTCTCTGTTTCCACTATTTACCCCTTCTATTTGCCATAAAGTGATGGGACCAGATGCCATGATTTCAATTTTTTTAATGTGGAGTTTCAAGCCAGTTTTTTCACTCTCCTCTTTCACCCTTATCATGAGGGTTTTTAGCATATCTTTGCTTCCTGCCATTAGAGTGGTATCATCTGCGTATCTGAGCTTGTTGGTATTTCTCCTGGCAATCTTGGTTCCAGGTTGTGATTTATCCAGCCCAGCAAATTGCAGTTCGCTTTTAAAGCCAAATAAAAAAGGTGATGCTGAAGCTGAAACTCCAATACTGTGGCCACCTGATGCGAATAACTGACTCATTGGAAAAGACCCTGATGTTGGGAAAGATTGAAGGCAAGAGGACAAGGGGACAACAGAGGATGAGATGGTTGGATGGCATCACCGACTCCATAGACATGAGTATGAGCAAGCTCTGGGAGTTGGTGATGGACAGGGAAGCCTGGCATGCTGCAGTCCATGGCGTTGCAAAGAGTCAGACATAACTGAGCAACTGAACTGACTGACTGAAGCAGAGTGACAAAATACAGCCTTGTCATACTATTTTCCCAATTTGGAACCAGTCCATTGTTCCATGTCTGGTTCTAATTTTTGCCTTTTGACTTGCATACAGATTTCTCAGAAGATAGGTAAGGTGGTCTGTTACTCCCATCTCTTTAAGAATTTTCCACAGTTTATCTTGATTCACAAAGTCAAAGGCTTTAGCATAGTCAGTAAAGCAAAAGTAGATAAAATTCTGGCACTCCCTTACTTTCTCCATGATTCAACAAATGTTGGCAATTTGATCCCTGGTTCCTCTGCCTTTTTAAAACCCATCTTGTACACTTTCAAGTTCTCCATTCATGTACTGCTGAGGATTAGCTTGAAGAATTTTGAGTATAACCTTGCTAATAAATGAAATGAGCACAACTGTATGGTAGTTTGAACTTTTTTTGGCTTTGCCATTCTTTGGAATTGGAATGAAATCTGACATTCTTCAGTCCTATGGCCACTGTGTTTCTTTCCAAATTTGCTGACATATTGAATGCAGCATTTTAGCAGCAGCATCTTTTAGGAGTTTAAATAGTTCAGCTGAAATTCACCACCTCCACTAACTTTGTTCATAGTGGTGTTCCTAAGGCCTGCTTGACTTAATACTCCAAGATGTCTGGCTCTAGGTGACTAATCACACCATTGTGGTTATCCAGGTCATTAAAATTTTTTTCATATAGTTCTTCTGTGTATTCTTGCCATCTCTTCTGCTTCTTTTAGGTCCTTATTGTTTTTGTCCTTTATCATGCCCATCCTTGTTTGAAATGTTCCATTGGTATCTCCAATTTTCTTGAAGAGATATCTAGTGTTTCCACTGTTGTTTTTCTCTATTTCTTTGCATTGCTCATTAACAAAGGCGTTCTTATCTTTCCTTGATATTCTCTGGAACTCTGCATTCAGTTGGGTATATCTTTACCTTTCTGCCTTGTCTTTTACTTCTTTCTTTCCTCAGCTATTTGTAAAGCTTCCTCAAGACAACCACTTTGTCAGCTTGCATTTCTTTTTATTCGGGATGATTTTGGGCATTGCCTTCTGTACAGTGTTATGAACCTCTGTCCATAGTCTTCAGGCACTCTATCAGATCTAATCCCTTGAATCTATTTGTCACTTCCACTGTACAATCATAAAGGACTTGATTTTTGTAATACCCAAATTGCCTAGTAGTTTTCCCTATTTTCTTCAATTCAGGCCTGAATTTAGCAATAAGGAGTTCATGATCTGAGCCACAGTTGTCTCCTGGTCTTGTTTTGCTGACTGTATACAGCTTCTCCATCTTTGACTTGAAGGAATATAGTCAATCTGGTTTTGGTATTGACCATCAAGTGATGCTCATGTGTGGAGTTGTCTCTTGGATTATTGACAGGGGTGTTTCTATGACCAGTGTGTTCTTTTTACAAAACTCTGTTAACCTTTCCCCTGCTTCATTTTGTGCTTCAAAGCCAAAATGGCCTGTTATTCCAAGTATCTCTTGACTTCCTGCTTTTGCATTCCAATTTCCTACTGATGGAAAGGATTTTTTTTTTTTAGTGTTAGTTCTAGAAGTTATTGTAGGTCTTCACAGAATCTATCAACTTTAGCATCTTTAATATCAGTTGTTGGGGCATAGAGTTGGATTACTGTGATGGTGACTAGTTTGGCTTGGAAACAGATCAAGTTCATTCTGTTATTTTTGAAATTGCAGCCAAACACTGCATTTTTAACTGTTTTGTTGACTATAGAGGCTACTCCATTTCTTCTAAGGGATTCTTGCCCACAGTAGTAGATATAATGGTCATCTGAGTTAAATTTGTCCTTTCCCTTCCATTTTAGTTCACTGATTCCTAAGATGTTGATATTCAATCTTGCCATTTCTTCCTTCCTTGACCATTTCCAATTTACCTTGATTCATGGACCTAACATTCCAAGGTTTTATGCAATATTATTCTTTATAGTATCAGACTTCACTTTCATCACCAGACAAATCCAAAAATGAGTGTCATTTCTGCTTTGGCCCAGCTGCTTCATTCCTTCTGGAACTATTAATAATTGCCCTCTGCTGTTCCTTAGTAGCATATTGAACACCTTCTGATCTGGAGGACTTATCATCCAGTGTCATATCTTTTTTGCCTATTCATAGTGTCCATGTGATTCTTCCAGGAAGAATACTGAAGTGGGTTGCTATTTCTTCCTACAGTGGACCGCATTTTGTCAGAACTATTCTGTATGACCTGTCTTCATCCATTCTTCTGCTGAGTTCAGTGAACATTGCTTTGGCTTCATTATCAGTTAAATCAATTTCTCCACTTCATTATTTTTTTTTTCTGTTTCCTCCCTCCCTTTCACTTGAAACATATTCCTCTGTCTCATTTTGTTTGACTTTCATTTTAATTTCTATTAATTAAACAAATCAGTTATGTTTTCCAGTTTTATAGAGGTATTGACAGGTGCATCTCCTGTGTGAACTCTGTGTGTCAGGAGACTTTGGCAGGATGGCACTAGCTGGAGCAAGCTGGAGTACCTCTTGAGGCATTCTGCACTTTTGAAGTTTTAGTAGAAAGCTGGATCTGGTGTGATCGTGGGCTGAGGGGAGTCCAAAGGTACATCCCACCATAGCAGCCTATGTGGAATAACTGGAACTGGAGTGGGCACAGGTCATCAGGCCTGGAATGACCCTCACCAAGGCTATCATGGTGACATGGCTGAAACTGGAGTGGGCTCACCCATGAGGAATCTCAAAACAGGCTGTGCCAAGGCCACATTTCTGGGGCATGGAGCTAGAATGGTCTTGTGCTAGAACTAATCCTGGGACATGCTTCATGGAAACCACCTTGGCAGGACAACTGTAGCCATAGCAAGTGTATGCTGTAGGGATTGCCTGAGGGACTCAAACAGTGGTGCTTGCTGGCACCTTTGACCCCAGAGAGAGTTCTAGCAATTCTCCACCCCTATAGCAGATGCTATCAGGTTAGTGATTAGAGCTCCTTCCTATAGATGGTAGGTGCCCTTTAAACTATTGTTTATGTTTGCTTCTTTTGTTTGTTTTTGCAGTGTTTCAGGGTCTGTGCTCAGGTCCCTCAGTGATATCCTTCCATACTGCAGGTCATCATGTTTGAGGTGGTGTTCCCATGCATATCATATCTCTGCCTTTTCTACTATTTTCTATGTGGTCTCTCTATGTGCAGAAGCTATTCAATCAGGCTTGGGGTCTCCTTATAGAGAATTACCCTCTATATAGGTGTAGATTCAGCCTTGGATCTGTCCCTCAGCCATTATTTCTTCAAATAATTTTCTAGTTCTCTCTCTTCTGCTTCTGGGACACCTATAGTGCAAATGTTAATATCCGTGATGCTATTCCAGAAATCCCATAAAGTAACTTTACTTCTTAATTTTTTTTTTTCATTTTGTTGCTTTCCCTTAGTGAGTTCTATTCCTTTGTCTTCCTGCTCACTGATTTATTTTCTCCCTTATCCCTCTGCTATTGAACACCTATAGTGTATCTTTCAGTTCAAATTTAACTTCTGCTTAGTATTTCCCTATATTTTCACTTAGTTGAAAATCTCACTGTGTTTCTTCTATTCTTCTAAGTCCAGTGAGCATCTTTATATTCCATACTTTTGAGTCTTTATTATATTATGTAAATTGCTTATCTCTGTTTCTTTTTTTTTCTTCTTTTGAGGTTTTATCTTATTCATTTGATTGGAGCATAGTCTTCTGTCTCCATTTTACCTTACTTGCTCAATTTACTTCTATGTTAATAGGGCTTTCCTGATGGCTCAGTGGTAAAGAATCTGCCTGCAAATACAGGAGACATGGGTTCAGTTCCTGGGTCAGGAGGATCTTCCAGAGAAGGAAATGCAACATAATCCAGTATTCTTGCCTGGAAAATCCCATGGACAGAGGAGCCTGGCAGATTACAGTCCATGGGGTTGCAAAAGAGGTGGACACAACTTAGGGACTAAACAGCAACAATAACAACAAGGTACGTATGCTACTTCTCCCAGGCTTTAAGTAGTGACTGATATAGTAGTGACTTTAAGTAGCTCCAAGATGCCCTGGAGCTCATAAATGTGATGCTTCCTGGCCACCAGATCCAGGAGTTCAGTGTTTCCTATGTGGGCTGAGTGTGCCCTCCTATTGTGGTAAGTGACAGCTAACCCCTGGAATGAGTGTAGGTTCTGGTTGCAGCTGCTTGAAGGCACTTTTGGTGGGACTGGACCCAAGAATGGCTGTGGGGCCAAGCCTTACTTAGCTTCAGCCAGCTTCTGGCAGGCTAAGTTATTGCCCAGTTGGTTTTGAGCACCAGCTAAGGAACAAGGGTGTACAGGGCTTTGAAGAAGGGTTGTCCCACTGGCATTATCAATTTACAGGGAGAATTCTAAAATGACATTCACCAGCACCAGTGTTATCAAGGTGGCCCGAGATTGAAAAAATCGCTCTTACCAGTGTCTCAGTCCCTGGGGAGCATCCCAACAGGCTCCTACCTCTCCATCAGGTGCTTTAATATAATTAAATGTATCCCCTTTATCTATGATCCATGCATTCTTCAAGCTGATATTTTGCACAGATTTTAGGCTTGAGTGAGTTTGTGTGGAGGCTTGTAACAGTTGGTATTTTATTTCCTGTAGCTCTATTGTCGAGACTTTGTCCATCTAGGTTTCAGGTCTTTTTCAGAGGGAATAATTCCATATGTAGTTGTAGTATATTTATTGTGTCCATGGGTGGATGTGAATTCAGAACCTCCAAAGCCCCTTGTACTTTCTTGTACTTGTACAATGTCTTATACTTTCTCACTTTTCCATTATTTCTTTTTTTTAATTGATTATTTACTGGAGTATAGTTGCTTTACAATGTTGTGTTAGCTTCTACCCTACAGAAAAGTAAATCATTTATACATATACATATATTCCTTCTTTTTTGGATTTCCTTCCTGTTTAGATCACCCCAGAACATTGAGTAGATTTTTTTATATGAATTCTCTATTCCAGCCAAATGAGCCTTTCTACCTGTCTTTATAAAACACTTTACCTCTTCCTTCTTTCTTATTTTATTCACCCAATTTTCCCTTTTCTGAACTGTTCATATTCTTAACCATAGGTTAACCATAGTTCTCAAAATGAATGGCTTATGTTGGTCTCTTGAATATAAACTAATGCCTAATTGTTTCAGGTATATTTGAATATTAGCTACATTATGTTATACATATGAATATTAAATTGGAGTAATTTAAAATGCTAATTTTTTTGTAATTTCTCAGAATGTTCCTTAGCTAAGTAAATCAAATATGCTGGAATGAGAAGAATTTATGAAAACAGGAAAGTGAGTTTTGAAATATTGTGAAGGATGATAGTCCGCTGATCATTGACCCTTGGAGGTAGGATTCCCAGATATTCTGTTGAGGTAAGACCTTCATTGGAATCATTCCAGGTGAACAACTTACTTCTTAAGACAACATCCCAACTGCATTTAATGATACAGAAACAATCTTACCCACAACTTAATATAGTTTTCTTTAATCAAGGGTAGGCATTCTGCAGCAGAACGAGTGACAGATGAAGTTATGCCAGACCAGCAATGAATGTTTAGGGAGATGAACCTTGAGTGCGTTGATCTCCTTCTTAGAGCTTATAAGCTTTCAGTTTGATCTCGCTGACGAATGAAGCTGTAAGCCTCATAAAACAAGAGCCATTATACTGAAAATATGCAACAGGTTCCAGAAACAACATTGCCCAAGTTTCCCTAAATCATTGATGAGTGAAAAGGAGTGGCAATTTCATTAGATAACAATGCAAGAAGATGAACACTCTGATATAGATATTGGTTAAAAAGCAACATAAATATTTATGAATAGTTATGAGATGTAAAATAAAATGATAAGAAGGAGGACAAAAGTCAGTGATGTGCAGTTAAATATTAATGCACTTAAGGGACTTCCTTCATAGTCCAGTGGCTAAGAACCTGCCTTGCAATGCAGGTAACATGGGTTTGATCCTGGTTCGGGGACGAATACTCCACATGATGCAGGGCAACTAAACCACAACTAGGGAAGTCTACATGCCCCAATGAAAGATCCTGCATGACAAAATGAAAATCCCATGTACCACAAATAAGAAGCAATACAGCCAAATTAACCCACTTACTAATTTTAAAAAATCATGATTTAAGGAAATATTCTTTAAATGAACTTTGTTAAACATTTCAGTACCTTACGTTAATTCCTAAAGTGTAATACACTGTGGTAAATGATATGTATAGCATATCTTACACAATAATAAACAAGTTAAAATTCCCTGAAATAAAGACAGCAAATAATCTGAATTTTGGAGAAATCTCAAGTAAAAACAATACAGATATTCCCAGAGAAGCACACTGTGGTTAAGACAGAGATCTGAAAAGATAACAGAATACATATTAAACAGCTGCATAAAAAGAAAGTAACACATGAGGAATTTCAACTGACCTCAGGCACTCCATGGCATTCAAATTTATGATAGATATATGAAGCAATGTCACCTAGGGATAAGTTGCTCACCTAAGCAATTTTGAAGATTAGTTCAGACTATGAGACTAACGGCAAAAGGTATTATACTTAAGCACTTTAGTTGATAAAGACTTTTCCCACTAGGGTACAATCCAATAAAATTTAAAACCACTATACACTGAAGAAACACAAGCTGGAATCAAGATTGCCGGGAGAAATATCAACAGCCTGAGATATGCAGATGACACCACCCTTATGGCAGAAAGTGAAGAGGAGCTAAAAAGCCTCTTGATGAAAGTGAAAGTGGAGAGTGAAAAAGTTGGCTTAAAGCTCAACATTCAGAAAACGAAGATCATGGCATCTGGTCCCATCACTTCATGGGAAATAGATGGGGAAACAGTAGAAACAGTGTCAGACTTTATTTTTTGGGCTCCAAAATCACTGCAGATGGTGACTGCAGCCATGAAATTAAAAGACACTTACTCCTTGGAAGGAAAGTTATGACCAACCTAGATAGCATATTCAAAAGCAGAGACATTACTTTGCCGACTAAGGTCCGTCTAGTCAAGGCTATGGTTTTTCCTGTGGTCATGTATGGATGTGAGAGTTGGACTGTGAAGAAGGCTGAGCACCGAAGAAGTGATGCTTTTGAACTGTGGTGTTGGAGAAGACTCTTGAGAGTCCCTTGGGCTGCAAGGAGACCCAACCAGTCCATTCTGAAGGAGATCAACCCTAGGATTTCTTTGGAAGGAATGATGCTGAAGCTGAAGCTACAGTACTTTGGCCACCTCATGCGAAGAGTTGACTCATTGGAAAAGACTCTGATGCTGGGAGGGGTTAGGGGCAGGAGGAGAAGGGGACGACCCAGGATGAGATGGCTGGATGGCATCACGGACTCGATGGACGTGAGTCTGGGTGATCTCCGGGAGATGGTGATGGACAGGGAGGCCTGGCGTGCTGAGATTCATGGGGTCGCAAAGAGTCGGACATGACTGAGCAACTGAACTGAACTGAACTGATACATTGGTATGGAATTTTGCCTTAAGTAAATGGATGATAGACAATGGGATCCAGTTTTCTCATTGTTGGAGTGATAGGTTATAGATTAGCAACATAGGAGGGCTAGAATGACACGTGTTCCTAACTTAGAGTTGGAGACATCAGTGTAAAACTGGATTTAACTTTATACATGTATACAGATGGATACTTCTCGAAATGTATAGATATGTGTTCACACACAATTTGCTTTTGATCACACACAAATATATAGATATGTGCTCACACACAGTTTACTCTGTCACTTGAAAGGATAAATAATCAATGAATTTTCAGGAGCATTGAGCAAACACGGTATCTAGTTTTAATATCTTCTCTTAAAAATTGAAACATGATTCCTTGGGGAAATGGCTGATTCCAGAACTGGGTCAGAGAAAATACAAATTAAACTGTAATACCTTATGGTGCTAGGAACTGAAGGAGTGCTAAGAAAACAAAACAAAACAAAATACCCATTGATGGGAGTATGTCACAGAAATCAACTGGAAGAGCTCCAAAACTAGAACACTAGGCATAATAAGTACTGTTGTATTAAAACTCAAAGTATAAAACAATTTCCCATGAGCCCATAGCAACAAATAATTGAGTGAAGAATAAAACGGCAAACAATAAATATCTTCCATGTGGTATTCCAAACAATTTATATAGATACTACACACTTTTAAGAAAGAAAAATAACTTTTTAACTTCTTAAATAAGGGCTGCACATGGTAATTTCCTTCCAAAGAGAATAGTTTGGAAAATGGAGGAAAAGGTAATTTTACAGGGGCCACTCTTTTATCCTACTACATGAGGAGTCAATTCTACTCAAAATTAGAACACATATTTAATGTAATCTATAATATTTTTCTTAATTATAGGAATGTATTTTATAATATAACATGCCTTGAGAAAAAGAAAGATTTATATGAAATTCAGCAAATACTTCAGCTTTGTTCTAATTCTTCTATAAGACAGCTGCTGCTAAGTCACTTCAGTAGTGTCCAACTCTGTGCGACCCCATAGATGGCAGCCCACCAGGCTCCCCTGCCTCTGGGATTCTCTAGGCAAGAACACTGGAGTGGGTTGCCATTTAATTAATCTGACATTTTAAATATTCAGTGTTTGGTATATATTAAATTATTTCTATGGGTTATTATACATATTATCTAAATAATTTGAAATGACTAGAATATTATATATGATTATATATTATAATATGATAAAAAAACAGAATTTGATTCATATGACATTAATCATATTTTACTTATATTATTATTAGGTTAGAATTTATTAATTTCATCAATTAATTAATTTTATTTATTTAATTGGACAGGTTTTTTTAGAATTTTAAAATGTTTAATATTGAAAAGCTCTTTTAAAAACAATATTCACACATAAGATTTAATCTTTAATCCTAAACAAATATTCTTTAAATACTCAACCCAGAGCTGTGACTTATTAGAGATCAATAGATTTCTATTAGAATGCAGTCCATAGTTGATAGGAACTGCTTACTACCTGAAATATAAATATAACATACAAGCTAGGGAATATTTGAACAAGGTTCTGATCATCTTAATCAAGCAAAACCATAAAATAATTAGAATATGAAGTAGAGATGCCTTAAATGTACATAATGTGTGCACACATTTATTTACTTTTGAATTGCAAAATTATAATATTACTCAGTTTTATGTCTTAAGGGTAGGTTACAGGAAAGGATAATATATACAGGGTAATTCAAACTCTGAGCAGACTTAATGAAAAGAAGGGATTTTGCAGAATATGCACATATAAAGAAGGGTTAGAGCTGGGACCAAGAAATTATCCCCTAACATTTCCACATTTTTCTGTATCTGGATGGAACCATAACTTGATGACATGATTAGTAAGGTGTTTATTTTAAAAACCTGGAACCTTTCTATTGTTTCTTCCCTAGTGTTGCCTCCATATTATTTCTTTCTTTACGATCAGGAAACTGACCCAAAGAGAGGAAGTAGTTGGTTAAAATTATCTAGCCTTCTTGTGATCAATCTGGGGCTTAGTTAAGTCTCTTGACTTTGTATTGTGCATATTCTCCTTTATGCCTCTGGAGGTACATTTAAGGTTAAGCATGATTCTCTGACAAAATAGTCTTTCACCCAAAGCAGCCTTGAGAAAGCTACAAAAGGCAGATATCTGACAAATAATAAAAGATTGAAGAAAAAAAAAAATAGAGGAACAAGTAGTTTCAAAGAGAGGACTTTTGAATGCAATTTTCTTAGAAGTGCATTTGGGATCAAGAAGCTGATAAATAAGTTTAGAAACCTTTAGAATTTCATTGACAAACTGATATCATGTGTAAGGACTTCATTAGCTGGGGGTGAGGAACCCTTGAACCAAAGTAGCATTGTGTTTCCATTTGTCAGAAAAGAAATATAAGCAGAAAAAGCATATGCTCTTTTTGCATAGTCTTCTAACATGAGAAAGGAAAATGGTGGGAATAAAACAGGGAGGGAGGGAAATAAAAACATTGTTCCGAGAAGAGAAGCTTCATGAGACCTGAAAGATGTCAAGTTAATATTCTGAAGGTAAGAAGGCAGACAACACACTGTCAGGTATGAGAAGATACTCATTTTGACTTTAGAGAAAAGATTAAAGAAAAACAATTTAAAATTGTAAATAAATCTGGAAAGTAACTGCTGTATAGACATTACCAAATCAAACCCACTCATTATAGAGATTCGTTAAAAGTATAGTATGCAGATCTCTGCAGGACAGAAACCTAATGCTAACCATTAGAGATTAATGCCAAGGACATAGAACAACTCAGGATAAGTTTAAAAATGGGAATCCATACTACTGATATTTACTCCTGTAGTGTGCCTCTTCTCAATAGCACCACCGCTACTTAGAATGCTTCAAATTAGTCTTGTAAATAAGTATTAGCTATAATGCTTATAGATGATCATTACTAAGATCGTATAAGAATTTTCTATAAGAAGACATCATTTAAAATATTTCACATGTTCAAATTTTTTAGATTCCATATATAAATGAGATCATTATGTATGTCTTGACTGGCTTATTTCATTTAGTATAGTGTCTTTCAGATTAACCTATGTTCTTGAGAATGACAGGATCTTCCTCTTTTTTAAAGCTGAATAATATTCCACTGTGTATGGACGTCACATTTGTACATAACATTTTCTTTATCATCAGTGGACAGACAGTTTGTTTCTGCATCTACTACTGTGAATAATGCTTCAATCAACATGGGAATGTAGATTTTTTTTTGAGATACTGATTTCACTTCTATCAGATACACAGTTGACCTTTGAACAACATGGAGTGAACGGGAGAGATCTACTTTTTTTTTTCTTTTTTGGTGGAGGGGGTTTGATTCTTATTTTAAGAATAAAAATTTAACTGCAGGATAATTGCCTAATTATGCACTGATTTCTGCTGTAAAACAATGTGAATGAGTCATATATATATATATATATATATATATATATATATATATATTCATACATACAAATATATCCACTGGATTTCCCTGGTAGCTCAGCTGGTAAAGAATCCACCTGCAATGCAGGAGAACCAAGTTCTATTCCTGGGTCTGGAAGATCCTCTGGAGAAGGGATAGGCTACCCACTCCAGCATTCTTGGGCTTCTCCCTCGTGGCTCAGATGGTAAAGAATCTGCCTGCAATGTGGGAGACCTAGGCTCGATCCCTGGGTTGGGAAGATCCTCAGGAAGAGGACAATGCAACCCACTCCAGTATTCATGCCTGGAGAATTCCCATGGACAGAGGATCCTGGCTGACTACAGTTCATGGGGGTCACAAAGAGTCAGACATGACTCTGCGACTACACACAATACAGCTATATCCTCTCCCTTTGAGCCTTGCTGCTCCCTCCCCTCACACCCCTCTTGGTCATCACAAGATGCCAGACCGGGATCCTTGTGTGCTATAGCAGCTTGCCACCAGCTATCTATTTAACACATGATAGAGTACATATTTCAATGCTAGTTTCTCAAAGCATCCTACCCTCTCCTTCTACCGCTGTGTCCACAGGTCCATTCTCTACATCTGCATCTCCATTCCTTCCCTACAAATAGCTTTATCAGTACCGTTTTTCTAGATTTCATGTATATGAATTAATATGTGATATTTGTTTTTCTCTTTCTGACTCACTTCACTCTATATAATAGACTCAAGTTTCATCCACCTCATTAGAACTGACTCAAATTTGTTCCTTTTTATGACTGAGCAATATTCTATTGCATATATGTACCACATATTCTTTATCTGTTCATCTATTGATGGACATTTGAGTTGCTTCCATGTCCCGGCTGCTGTAAATTGTGTTACAATGAAATTGGGTTACAAGTGTCTTTTTGAATAGTGATTTTCTCAGATTATACGCCCAGTCGTGGGATTGCTGAGCCATATGGTAGTTTTATTCATAGTTTGTTAAGGAAAGTCCATACTGTTCTCCATAGTGGCTGTATCAATTTATGTTCCCACCAACAATGAAGTAGGGTTCCCTTTTCTCACATCTTCTCCAGCATTTATTGTCTGAAGATTTTTCTTTTTTGATGATAGCCATTCTTATTGGTGTGAAGTGATGTCTCATTTGTAGTTTTGATTTAACAGACAGACAAACTTCTCGCTCAGTCATGTCCAACTCTTTGCGACCCATGGACTGTAACACATCAGGCTCCTCCATCCATGGAATTTTCTAGGCAAGACTACTGAAGTGGGTTGCCACTTGAGCAGATCCACTTATAAGAGCCTTTATCAATAGAAAATGCTAAGGTACTACACCAGTTACATAGCAACTGCATATTAATTTTGCTTTTGCTCTGTCTCTTCATTTTTTCTGGACTTACTTCTCCACTAATCTCCAGTAGCATATTGGGCACCTACCAACCTGGGGAGTACATCTTATAGTGTCCTATCTTTTTGCCTTTTCATGACTGTCCATGGGATTCTCAAGGCAAGAATACTGAAGTGGTTTGCCATTCCCTTCTCCAGTGGACCACATTTTGTCAGAACCCTCCACCATGACCTATCTGTCTTGGATGGCCCTAGATGGCATGGTTTATAGTTTCATTGAGTTAGATAGGACTGTGGTCCATGTGATCAGATTGGTTAGTTTTCTGTATTGTGATTTTCATTCTGTTTTCCCTCTGATGGAGAAGTATTAGAGGCTTATGGAAATATTCTGATGGGCGGGGCTGAGCTCAGTAAATCTTTAATCCAATTTTCTGTTGATGGTTGGGGTTGTGTTCCCTCCCTGTTTTTTGACCTGAGGCCAAACTATGGTGAAGGTAATGAAGATAACGGTGACCTCCTTCAAAATGTCCCATGCACTCACTGCTATACTCAGTGCCCGTAACCCTGCAGCAGGCTACTGCCAAGCCATGCCTCCACTGGAGACTCCTGGACACTCACAGGCAAGTATGGGTTAGTCTGCTGTGGGATCACTGCTCCATTCTCCTAGATCATGGTGAGCACAAGGTTGGATGCACTCTCAAAAATGACAGAATGTTCTTGTTCATTTTAAAGGCAAACAAGTAAACATCACAGTAATCCACGTCTATACCCCGACCAGTGATGCTGAAGAAGCTGAAGTTGAATGGTTCTGTGAAGACCTACAAGACCTTCTAGAACTAACACCCCCAAAAGATATCCTTTGCACTATAGGGGACTGGAATGCAAAAGTACAAATGCAAGAGATACCTGGAGTAACAGGCAAATTTGCCGTTGGAGTACAAAATGAAGTAGGTCAAAGTCTAACAGAGTTTTACCAAAAGAGCACACTGGCCATAAAAAGCACCCTCTTCCAACAACACAAGAGGAGACTCTACACATGGACGTCACCAGATGGTCAGTACTGAAATTAGATTGATTATATTCTTTGTAGCCAAAGATGGAGAAGCTCTATACAGTCAGCAAAACAAGACTGGGAGCAGACTGGCTCAGATCATTAACTCCCTGTTTCCAAATTCAGACTTAAATTGAAGAAAGTAGGAGAAATCACTAGACCATACAGATATGACCTAAATCAAATCCCTTAATGATTATACAGTGGAAGTGACAAATAGATTCAAGGAATTGGATCTCATAGAGAGAGTGCCTGATGAACTATGGATGGAAGTTGGTGACATTGTACAGAAAGTAGCGATCAACACTATCCCATGTAAAAGAAATGCAAAAAGACAAAATGGTTGCTCAAGAAGGCCTTACAAATAGCTGAGAAAAGAAAAGATGCAAAAAGCAAAGGAAAAAATGGAAAGATATACCCATTTGAATGTAGAGTTCCAAAGAACAGCAAGGTGAGATGAGAAAACCTTCCTCAGAGATCAGTGCAAAGAAATAGAAGAAAATAATAGAATGGGAAAGACCAGAAATCTCTCCAAGAAAATTAGAGCTATCAAGGGAACATTTCATGCAAAGATGGGTTCAATGAAGGACAGAAATGGTATGGACCTAACAGAAGCAGAAGATATTAAAAAGTGGTGGTAAGAATACACAGAAGAACTATACAAAAAGGTCTTCATGACCCAGATAACCACGATGGTGTGATCACTCACCTGGAACCAGACATCCTGGAATATGAAGTCAAGTGGGCCTTAGGAAGCATCACTACGAACAAAGCTAGAGGAGGTGATGGAATTCCAGTTGAGCTATTTCAAATCCTAAATGATGATACTGTGAAAGTGCTGCACTCAACATGTCAGGAAATCTGGAAAACATAGCAGTGGCCACAGGACTGAAAAAGTTCAGTTTTCATTTCAGTCCCAAAGAAAGAGAATGCCAAAGAATACTGAAACTACTGCACAATTACACTCATCTCGCACGCTAGCAATGCAATGCTCAAAATTCTCCAAGCCAGGCTTCAACAGTATGTGAAATATGAATTTCCAGATCTTCAAGCTGGATTTAGAAAAGGCAGAGGAACCAGGGCTCAAATTCCCAACATCTGTTGGTTCATCAAAAAAAGCAAGAGAGTTCCATAAAAACATCTACTTCTGCTTTATTGACTATGCCGAAGACTTTGACTGTGCGGATCATGAAACTGTGGAAAATTCTTAAATAGATGGGAATACTAGACCATCTGACCTGCCACCTGAGAAATCTGTATGCAAGCAGGTCAGGAAGCAACAGTTAGAATTAGATGTGGAACAACAGACTGTTTCCAAACAAGGAAAAGAGTACATCAAGGCTGAATATTGTCACCCTGCTTATTTATTTTATATGCAGGGTACAGCATGAGAAATGCTGGTCTGGATGAAGCCGAAGCTGGAATTAATATTGCCGGAAGAAACATCAGTAACCTCAGATATGCAGATGACACCACGCTTATGGCAGAAAGTGAAGAAGAACTAAACAGCCTCTTGATGAAAGTGAAAGAGGAGAGTGAAAAAGTTGGGTTAAAGCTCAACATTCAGAAAACGAAGATCATGGCATCTAGTCCCTTCACTTTAGGGCAAAAAGATGGGGAAACATTGGACACAGTGTCAGACTATTTTTTTGGGCTCCAAAATCACTGCAGATGGTGACTGCAGCCATGAAATTAAAAGACGCTTGCTCCTTGGAAGAAAAGTTATGACCAACATAGATAGCATATTAAAAAGTAGAGACATTACTTTGCCAATAAAGGTCCATCTTGTCAGAGCTATGGTTTTTCCAGTGGTCTTGTATGGATGTCAGAGTTGGACTATAATGAAAGTTGAGCACCAAAGAATTGATGCCTTTGAACTGTGGTGTTGGAGAAGACTCTTGAGAGTCCTTTGGACTGCACGGAGATCCAACCAGTCCATTCTAAAGAAAATCAGTCCTGAACATTCACTGGAAGGGCTGATGCTAAAGCTGAAACTTCAATACTTTGGCCACCTGATGTGAAGAACTGACTCATTTGAAAAGACCCTGATGCTGTGAAAGATTGAAGGCAAGGGGAGAGGAGGATGAAATAGTTGGATGCATCACAGACTCGACAGACTTGAGTTTGAGCAAGCTCCAGGTGTTGGTGATGGACAGGGAAGCCTGGTGTGATGCAGTCCATGGGGTGGCAAATGGTCAGACATGACTGAGTGACTGAACTGAACCGACTAAATATATTAACCAATTTGAAACTGGTTGAATCTGCGAATGGGAAATTACTGGTACTAAGCAACCACATGTAAGGAGAGCTGACTACTGGTGATTTTTGACTTTGCAAAGCGTCAGTGTCCCAACCTCCATGTTGCTAATAAGAGTCAACTGTATATTCATATGTTCTAGAAGTTGGATTTCTAGAACATATGATAATGCTACTATTAATTTTTTGAGTGACTTCCATATTGTTTTCTTACATGGCTGTCCAAATTTACATTCCTGTCAACAATGTATGCTTCATTAAAAAGCTAAGCTCATAAAACCAGAAAGTAGAATGGTGGTTGCCAGAGTCTAAAGAGTGGGGGGATGGTGAGATGTGTTTCAGAGGGTACAAGTTTTCGTTTATGCAAGATGAATAACTTCTGGAGATCTAATGTACAGCATAATGATTATAGTCAGTAATACTGTATTGTATAATTGAAATTTGCTAAAAGAACAGATGCTAAGCTTTCTTACCACACACAAAATAATGTGAGCTGATGTATACATTAATTAGCTTGACTGAAGTAATCAATTCACAATGTGTATTTTATAAAACTCCACATTGTATACTTTAAATATTTAAAATTTTTATTTGTCAATTATACATAAGTAAAGCTGGGTGGGTTAATTAGTACATTAATTAATACCCAAGTAACAGGTCTGATAAAATATAAAAATATTCATATGTTAATACCTTCTTTAAAAGTAAATCAAATAATAATATTATGTCAGTTTTACAGAAGAGTAAACTGAAGCAGATACAGATAAATGTGTTGTGCATGTTCCCATCATAGTTTGGGGAGAGATAGGAGTTGGAGTTGTCTGACTTAAAAACCACATTACTAGAATAATCTGTCCTGTGTGCTTGCTCACGCTCAGTCGTATCTAACTCTGTGACCCCATGGACAGTAGCATACCAGGCTCCTCTGTCCCAGAACCTGAAACTTCTACAATACTAATTCATTTGAGTTATATTGAGGAAGACCAATACTGATAATTTAGGCCTTAGAGGATAAGATTTGGGTCTTCTACTACATCATGGACTTTGTAAAGTTTCAGTTCAGAGCACTTATTTAGTCATTCTGTGCGTGAGCAAATTTAGAGTTCATGAGTTTGCCACTGCTCATGTTTTTACTATCAAGGAATGTGCTATCATCACAACAAATTTGTGCTATCATCACAACAAATTTTCTCTCATGCCTGAGAGAATGAGATATAGATTGAGAGATTTAAATTATTAGCAAGAGAGATGCTATCATTTAATAAAAGATCTGCAAAAATGACAGCTAAGTAGTTGCTGTGTCAGTATAGAATCCTAGGCTTCCTATCTTTCAGCTTTTAATAGAGATGATTTTTTTTTCTCTAAAATTTTCATTCACTAGAAAATTTTATTGTTATATATTTTAGGTTACTTGTTTCTTTGGAATTTCATTATAAAACAAAACTAATTTATTTCCCTCAAAAGTAGACAAATATGATATAGTATGCCTCCTGACCTTCAGTTAAGAGCAAATATTGTAGAACCAGGCATGAAAAGATGAATCATTAGTAATATGATTAAATGTGATAATTAAGAAATACCTCTAAAGTCCCATAAACTGGAATAATGATAATATACTCACTGCCTAGTACATACAGTTGATCAACTTTTGTTGAACATTTACTATATTCTCCAGAGTGAGGTTAAGGCCGACAGAATACAGAAATGGAAGAAAGTTCTCCCTTCGAGAACTTCATAATAGGCACACACACACACACACATGCACATTCACACACACACACACACACACACACACACATATATATATATATATATATCCATGAAAAGCATGAAAAGGTATTTAAAATTTACTGTAATATTGGGAATCTGCATTTGTTAAAAAATCACATAAGCATAAACTTCTATTTCTCTTCCATTTAAACTTCTCTGCCTTAAAAAATAAAGTATAATTATACCTTAAAAATGGTTTATACTGGAGTATCCCTTTAGGCCACTCAAGCATTAAAATTATATGATTGCCTCAACAGCAATCAGAACTCAAGCACAGAAGGAATTATAGAATACAGCAGAAAAGATTAGCTTCTGCTAAAAGTTCTAAGTTCACACATGTCTTTCTCTTTTCTGCTACCTTCCACCCTTGAATCTACCAGCCTATTAGTTCAGTTCAGTCACACAGTCATGTCCGACTCTTCGTGACCCCGTGGACTGCAGCAGGCCAGGCCTCCCTGTGCATCACCAACACCTGGAGCCTACTCAAACTCATTTCCACTGAGTCGGTGATGCCATCCAACCATCTCATCCTCTGTCGTCCCTTTCTTCTCCCGCCTTCAATCTTTCCCAGCATCAGGGTCATTTCAGATGAGTCAGTTCTTCACATCAGATGACTGAAGTATTGGAGTTTCAGCTTCAACATCAGTCCTTCCAATGAATATTCAGGACTGATTTCCTTTAGGATTGACAGGTTGGATCTCTTTGCACTCCAAGGGACTCTCAAGAGTCTTCTCCAACACCACAGTTCGAAAGCATTAATTTCTCAGTGTTCAGCTTTCTTTGTAGTCCAACACACACATCCATATATGACTATTGGAAAAAACATAGCTTTGACTAGACAGACTTTTATTGGCAAAGTAGTGTCTCTGCTTTTTAATATGCTGTCTATGTTGGTCATAACTTTTCTTCCAAATAGCAAGCATCTTTTAATTTCATGGTTGCAATCACCATCTGCAGTGATTTTGGAGCCCCCCAAAATAAAGTCTGCCACTGTTTCCAGTCTTTCCCCATCTATTTGCCTTAAAGTGAAGGGACCAGATGCCATGATCTTCGTTTTCTGAATGTTGAGCTTTAAGCCAACTTTTTCATTCTCCTCTTTCACTTTCATCAAGAGGCTGTTTAGTTCTTCCTCACTTTCTGCCATAAGCATCATGCCATCTTCTTATCTTATTCATATTTCTCCCGATATCTTGATTCCAGCCTATAGATTTCTCTTATCTCTAAATCTGTGATAACTTATAGAATGTTTTTTTTTTTTTCCTGGTGTTTAAAAATTTTACCTGAAGAACAATGATACTGTCCCCTGTATTGTGAGTGCAGGCAATCACTAGCAATAGGGAACATCTTTTGTCAAGTTTTACCGAGTGACCCCAATTTAGAAATAATGGTTTCTACCATTATATTTTAATTCATGTCAAGGCTGCTCTCAGAGAGAAACTATTATTGTGTGTGTTTGTGTGTGTGTATTTCCAGAGAAATTATCATACCTCCTTTTGGACAGAAATAGCAGAGCTCTTACTCCCCAGTAACAAAGCAGAATCACTTGTAATGTATAAAGATAAATCAAGGACTTTAAAGTATCCTCCTGTGAAGTCATTGTACCTCTGAGTACTCAGAGTTCCTGAGGCTCCTGAAGTATTGAGACATGGAAGAACTTAAAGGATATGATAGGTAAAGAACAATAAATATGTGATGTGACTTAAATATGGATTTCTCTCAGAGTCCATTTGACCATACTGAAATGGATGAACTTGAACCACGTCTCTTTTAAATTGCCAAAAGAATGATTACTCATTGAATGAAGGAGATAAGCAAAAGAAAAAAATAGAGAGAGACAGAGAGAGATGTGTGTTTTCTTTTCACCTCTTTAAATATACTTTCTCCTATTCTCTGCTCTTTGAGATGGCATATTGGCATACAGACACCTTCTCCTGCCTTCTGGTTTTCAGGTGGGTTCCTCCCATAAGAGGCATCCCAAGGGAATAAGAAGATGGGAGGAGAGAAAAGGAGGAATATTTATTCCCCAGAACCATGCCTTCCATACCTGATACTTGGCAATGATTTTGCTAGCCTACCTAAGTCATGGCTTCTGGTAGAGGGTCTCTCCCAGTGCCTAAAAGTCATAGCCCTGTCAGATGATTCTATCTGCACAACTCTAGCTCTCAATGAGCTTCAGTAATTATTTCTTTATTTTGCTCTTCAGAACTAGTAGTGGTAACAGTTTCCAGGTATTTCTAATCCCTGGGTGCGTCACCATCCTTTGTTGGTTCACTGAATCCAGTGCACACCTATGTAAATAACTTATTTATTAATTTTCTTTTTTTTTTTTACCACTCCTTCTGAGTCTATCTTTTATATCTGGGAATCTGACTGATATATGCTATGGTGTTATGGATTGGATTTATCTTTAGAGCATTGACAAAGAAACAAAGAATAGGATGATAATGAACTAGATGTTCAAGATCAGAAACCTGGACTTATAGTACCCTCCAGACAATTCACAAGCATTCTGCCAAACACACAACATGTTAATTCAGACAGTCCTTGTTAAATAGAGAAAGAAATGTGTCCAGTTATTTAGACCTCTGCTCCTTCTCCTATCTTTTTGCTTAATAGCAGAGAGGATGAATAGAAGAAAGATTAGGTCAGGAAAGTGAAGAAGAGATTATTTTATTCACTTCAATCCTATCTCAAGACTCCAAGCTGCTATAGCAACATAGATGTTGTCTACAGTACAGGAAGTGGAGAGAAGTACTTTAAGTTAAATTCTAAAATAAGTAGGAATAAATTTTGAAACTGAAATGATACAGGTTGAATTAACTGAAGTGACTGGCTGTATGGCATTTAGTCACAAATTATAAACGGGATCAATGGAAAGGGGGTTATATCAAATTGCTGATCAATTATTGGAAAAATTAAGTTGATTGCTAATTTAATTTATTTTATTTTTTTGGTTCATTTTTCTCACCACCCTATATGTGAAACAGATAACCAGTCCAGGTTCGATGCATGAAGCAGGGTGCTCAGGACTGGTACATTGGGGTTGCTAATTTAAACCTGTGAAGAGTTGCAACCCTTCCTGCTGCTGCTGCTGCTGCTAAGTTGCTTCAGTCGTGTCCGACTCTGTGCAACCCCAGAGACGGCAGCCCACCAGGCTCCCCTGTCCCTGGGGTTCTCCAGGCAAGAACACTGGAGTGGGTTGCCATTTCCTTCTCCAATGCATGAAAGTGAAAAGTGAAAGTGAAGTCGCTCAGTCGTGTTTGACTCTTAGCGACCCCATGGACTGCAGCCTACTAGGCTCCTCCATCCATGGGATTTTCCAGGCAAGAGTACTGGAGTGGGGTGCCATTGTCTTCTCCGTTAGCCTGCTTTAGGCTTAATCATACAGTAGTAACCAAGTAATCATTACATTTAACTGGCTCCACATGTGATATAGTTATTAATGCATATGTTATGATTTCCTTCTCTCTATTTGAATATAGTCAACAGGGTCAGATTTTTCTCATTCCCTTTCTGAAAATTTGATAAGATGCTGTGTCATAATTGATAAAATTATATATATTAATTTCTGTCACTGAGTGATAAAAGCTCTGAAAGTGAAAGTAGATAAGAGCTCTAGGAGTCTCTTTTGTTTAATATTTGATATTTAATATTAGCTGCTGACATAGAGTTTCTAAATTCTTGGACTTCTAAGGCAATAGGAATCTCCATTGTTCTAATGAGGTGACTCTTCCTGGGTGGGGACTGGTTAACAGAAAGACCAAATCGTGTAGAAGCTTGAACTTTTTAGCACCATCCCCATCCTCTAGGGAGGGGATAGAAATAGAGTTAACAATTGATTATGCCTATGTGATAAAGCCTCCATAATTATCCCAAAAGTGTGAGGTTCAGAGTGCTTTCATATTGGCATATATGTGGAGGTGCTAGGAGCATAACGCACCCAGAGAGAGCATGGAAGCTCTACACCCCTTCCCACATACCTTGTCCAATACTTTTCTCCCATCTAGATGCTTATTTTTACCCTATATAATAATTTTTGATAATAAACCAGGAGACAGAAAACTTCAGCTCAGCAAATGTCAAACATTTAGCTTATTACTTTTCTTACCTAGAACTTCCATTTCTCCTTCCACTTCTTGCTAACTCTGACCATGACCTCTTCAATAGAGCAGGAATATTCTTAAGAAAGTCTTTAAAAAGCTGATTCTAATTATTTAGATTTGGAGCTCTCTCTGAATCTTACAGACATTTCAATCAGTGCTCTTCCACAACATCTCCATCTGGTGCTTTTGCATGTTCTTGAGAAGAATATTCCTTTATGTTCCTGCATGCATGCATGTTAAGTTGCTTCAGTCATGTTCCATTCTTTGCAACCCTATAGACCATAGCCCATATGTTCCTCTATCCATGAGATTCTCCAGGCAAGAATACTAGAGTGGGTTGCCATGCCCTCCTCCAGGGGATCTTCCTGACCCAAGGATTGAACTCACATCTCTTACATCTCCTGCATTGACAGGTGGGTTCTTTACCACTAGTGCCACCTGGGAAGCCCATATATTCCTGCATTTTCCTTGAAATGGTAAATGCAACTCTATACACAATGGTTGCTTAGAGTTCATTTTCCCTAAGTTTCAAGTGAAGGTGGCAAGGTAATTCCACTTCAAACTTTCAGGTTTCAATCATTTATCTTATACCCTCCACCTCATTATTGATGGGCTTCCCAGGTAGCTCAATGGTAAAGAATCTGCCTGACAGTGTAGGAGACACTGGTTCAATTCCTGGATCAAGAATATATCCCTTGGAGGAAGAAATGGCAACCCACTCCAGTATTTTTGCATGGAAAGTCTCATGGACAGAGGGGCCAGGTGAGGTTGCAGAGTCGAAAATGACTGAGCATACACTCATTGTTATAGATAAGGGAGTTGAGAGGCATGTATTCTTAAACTTCCTTTTTAATATCATCCCAATTGTCTTTAAATCTCAACAGAAACATATTTTCCATATGAAACTGTGGAGTGACAACATAAAGACTGCTTTATATTGTAGGTAGACTCTTGTGATATGGACTGAATGTTTGTGTAACCCCAAAATTATTTGTTGAAGTCTAAGCCACACGGTAATAATATTTGGAGGTGGAGCCCTTGGGAAGTATTAGGTTAGGATGAGGTCATACGAGTGAGACGACCACACTGGGATTTGTGTTTTTATAAGATGAGGAAGAGACAAAAGCTCTCTCTCTCTCTCTCTCTTTCTCTGCTGCGTGTGTATATGTGTGTGTGTGTGTGCATGTTAGTCACTCAGTCATGTTCAACTCTTTGCTACCCCGTGTACTGTAGCCTGCCAGACTCCTCTGTCCATGAAATTCTCCAGGCAAGAATATTGGAGTCGGTGGCCATTTCCTTCTCCTCTCTTTCTCTGTCTCTGCTCTGTGATGATATTATTGGAAATTAACCTTCAGCAAGGTTAGAAGTGGGCATTCATCAAGACTGGAATCTCCCAGCACCTTGACCTTGGACTTCCCTGCCTCTAGAATTGTAGGAAAGAAATGTCTGTATTCTAAGCCATCCAGTTTATGGTAGTCTATTTTAATAGCCCTAAAAGACTAGGTCATCTTGAGAGCTGATATGCCCCAAACTTCAGCTGCAACTAATTGTGTTAGAAAGAGACCATGATTTCTCTGTTGTTCCACACAGATGAGTTTTCTGCATGAGCTGTATTGAACACAAAATTTTATTGTGTCTTTGTGGGTCAGAAAGACATAGTAAAGCAGCATACACTCTCTCTTAATTCCTGTCTCAAATACCATTTGTGCTCTTTGTAGTGTTCACAAATAGGAAATGAAAGTCTTCACCTTTTTTTACTTAGCTTGCATACTACAACAGAGAAGGTGATGGCACCCCACTCCAGTACTCTTGCCTGGAAAAGCCCATGGACGGAGGAGCCTGGTAGGCTGCAGTCCATGGGGTCGCAAAGAGTTGGATACGACTGAACTACTTCACTTTCACTTTTCACCTTCATGCATTGGAGAAGGAAATGGCAACCCACGCCAGTGTTCTTGCCTGGAGAATCCCAGGGACGGGGGAGCCTGGTGGGCTGCCGTCTCTGGGGTCGCACAGAGTCGGACATGACTGAAGCGACTTAGCAGCAGCAGCAGCAGCAGCATACTACAACTTAATTTAATCCAAATTTAATTTCAGTAAGTAGTTCACAAATAATAAGAACTCAGTGTGATGAGCTCAAGGTACCCTGGTTATCATCCATGAGGTTTTGTCCTCATGAACCATACAAACCACCCAATGCTGTAGAGAAAGGTCAATTATTTTAAAAACTCAGTTTGACTGTACTTTACTTCCAATGAAATTGACTGGTCACTTGATGTTTCATAACTACATTTGTCAAGATAAATAATCTGTGGTAAAATGGTCAGCTTAGTCCAGTCTATAGAGAGTGAGGAATCAGGGGCAGGGAGGAATGTCCATGTCAGAATACTCAATGAATTATATTTTTAAAATGGTCTAGTGGTTAAGAATATGTTTGCCAACACAGGAGACAAGAAAAGCTACCATAACAAGAAGCCTGCATACCACAACTAAAAAGTAGTACCCCCTAGATGCAACTAAAGGAAGATCGCACACAGCCAAAAATAAATATAAATAAATAAATAAATAGGGTAGACATTTAGGCGTTTCTGAGTTTTGTGTTTTTACATTTACCTCATAATACTTGCTCACTGTATACTATCCATAAAATTTTAAAATAAATTTTCCCTTCTTCAAGGTGCTATAGAGTATGCCTGATACTTTGTATATTTGAGCCACACAGTAGGCAGTGAAACCTGAGGAAAAGCACTGGATTTTAAATTTTTTACAGTGTTGATTCCCAGTACAGTATCCATTCTCTGGTATAATTCAATATAGACTTTTGAGTGGAAAGAAATTTGAATTGAAACCATTCATGTTAAGAGTGTCCCTCGTTTTAGAGGCCATCTGGTTTCATAGTAATTATGGAGTAAATTAGCTAATTTCAAGCTAATTGTATGCAAGAAGAGAAAGTCAACTTGCAATGCTCTTACCTTCTTTTACGATCAGAGCTTTTCTGAAGTGGAGCACAGTTATAAATACTGTCTTGTCTTGCCTCCTTCTACTCTCTCATCTCCAGCATAGATGAAAGTTGAAGAAAATAGACACAATTCTTTAGGTGCTGAGACATAAGGTAGCAGTGTTGTAGCCAACATGTGATGTCTGTTTTACATTTACCAAGGAGATGAACAAAAGATAAGGGTGCTTTGAAGAGAAAATACATCAAATAAAAGAAAAGTAGCAGATGGTTGTAGTCATAGTTTAGGCATAAATCAATTCATTCAAAGGACAGTTAAAGCAACTTATCAACAGAAATTACTGAAGAAGATATAAAGTGATATATTTTCCCAATTAGTTATAATTTGCCATTTGAGAAAGACCTTTAGAAATACTGGCTCTGGTGATGAAGCTGACATCCTTGTCTTTATACTAGAATTCCAAATTTGGACAGTCTTTTTAGGATGTGCTGCTGCTGCTGCTGCTGCTAAGTTGCTTCAGTCGTGTCTGACTCTGCGTGACCCCATAGACGGCAGCCCACCAGGCTCCCTCGTCCCTGGGATTCTCCAGGCAAGAACACTGGAGTGGGTTTCCATTGCCTGTGGGATGGTAAAATAATGGAGACGTGCCTCCAAAAGCAGGATATGCTGGGAATGTAATAACACAAACACATGAAGTATAGAACAAACCATCTCACTTATTCTTATATGCTTTGTCTATAAAATGGAGAAAATTGTATTTAATGTCTAGAACACCCCTGGGGCCCCAAATTGAATTCAAGTTTCTTTCTCCTGATATGCCGCAATGCTTTCATCTGTTTCAGAATCTCCTTCTTCTACAGGCAATAGTAAATGCACACCAATTGATATATAATTGAGTTTATTTATTATTATTTTTTCATTTCAGAGCTTTAGTGCACAGAAGGCAGTACATGTCAGAAAGTTAAGGAATCACTGATGGTATAATCTCACAGACTATGACAAACATATGGCAGTTTCCTGGGGATCTTTCTTTTCTGTTATTTCTCAAACTACCCAGTATGGATAACTGTCAACTCCAGATAAGATACCCCTTTTGCAAAATAATCACACTGAATCTAATTATGGTTTAATTCCATGGAAATTGGGATTAGTTTTACTACAATGGAACGCTCAAGCAATCTAGTTGCTGGGGACGTTGAAACTTAATAGTCATATATAAGTATCTGTAAGATCAGAAATACATACCTTCTTCCACAATGAAGATTAAGGAAAATAAATATCAATAAGAAATGGAGACATCACCATATTTTCAAATACTCATTCCATTTATACAATCTATTGCAATTATACAAATACTAAGTTTCACCCTAGGACTTTTCTGGTAGCTCAGATGGTAAAGAATTTGCTTGAAATGATAGTATACGTGTTTCAATGCCGTTCTCCCAAATCGTCCCACCCTCTCCCTCAGAATCCAAAAGTCCACTCTACACATCTGTGTCTCTTTTGCTGTCTCACATACAGGGTCATTATTACCATTTTTCTAAATTCCATGTATATGTAGGTGCACAGGGATGATCCAGAGAGATGATATGGGGTGGGAGGTGGGAGGGGGGTTCATGTTTGGGAACTCATGTACACCCGTGGTGGATTCATGTCAATGTATGGCAGAAGCAATGCAGTATTGTAAAGTAAAATAAAGTAAAAATAAAAATAATAATAATAAAAAAGAATTTGCTTGAAATGTAGGAGAACTGGGTTGGATTCTGGGTCAGGAAGATCTCCTGGAGGAGGGAATGGCAGCTCGTTCCAATATTCTTGCCTGAAGAATTCCACAGACAAAGGAGCCTGAAAGGCTACAGTCCATGGGGTTGCAAAGAATTGAACATGACTGAGAGACTAACACTTTCAAGTTTCACTCTGTTTTGGTTTGGTTTGTTTTACAATATTTTAAGTCTAATCTAAGTGACAATTATATGGAGTAAGGGAAGTTGTTTTAAGAAAAATTATAGATTTTAAAGAGGGCAAGTGCTCAAAGAATGTAGTGAGTTCCATTGAAAAAGGAGAGAAAATGATAGCAGAGATAGCAAAAATGTAAAGATAGGAGTGAAGAAGACACTCTTTCTTTGGGGAGCGAGCTTTTAGACATTTCAGAGTTATTTGCGTACATGAATTTGAATCTACTCCCAACTCTAGCTGAAGGACCTTGTCAATATCAATCTGAGGCAAACATATTCAAGATTTCCAAGTATAAAATCTCTGAAGTTTTGAGATTTTGACATTTACTCCTACTGCAGTGATAGCCTATCAGTTTTCTGAATGTTCGGAAGGGGAAGTCTGAGCTTTCTCTGAAGAGGACCTAGTCTCACAGTGAAGTCCTAGGCCACTCACTGGGAGACAGTAACAATTCACGTCTGCATGACCATCATTATGACCCACCTTGGAATCGAGTTGCTGTGACCTTCCATCCCTAACTCAAATTAATAGGTTAGTTAGAGGAAGGTTATTTGAGATAGATGTATTTTATTTTAAACAATGTTTTGTTGTACTGAATAAATGTGCAGTAAATAAATGATTTTAAAAGACTATTTTATAAAAGGAACTTTCCTGGTGGTCCAGAGGTTAAGACTCTACACTCTCAATGTGGGGTGCCTGAGTTTGATCCTTGTCAAGGAACTAGATTCCATTATGCCTCAACTAAGTATTCACACACTACAATAAAGATCCCACGTGTTACAATGAAGATCAATGATACTGTGTGCCTCAACTAAGATATAAATAACTAAATAAATAAAATTTTGCATTAAAAAAAACAAAACAAAACAAAACTACATCTTGTTGGTTTCCACATCATTACATTGAAGTAAGTAGAGTAAATGTGGTACAATTTATTTGCAGTTTTAAACCTATGTAGCTTTGACATACAAGCACTAAAATCTAAAAAGAATTGAAACATGAGCTTGACTCCACATGTCAAGCATCTCATAATAATTTCAAGGTAAGGAAAAGACAAAGGATATTGAAGCTGAATTACTGCAAGGGGCCGTGTGTATGTTTGATGAAAAGAGAAATGTGGGGGTGATTTATTCCACTGAGAGAAGTTAGAAAGGTAGCGCCTTCTGTCTGCTTAAGTTTCCTTTCATTCCCATTAGTCAAAGGTAGTTGTCCCTCCCCCAAATGACTATAATGTTAATATATTTCAATGACCTTGAAGATTTACCTACATGCAAATACAGTTAAATAAATGATCCTTTTAAGTTTTAACCTACTTACCAAGAGATTATGGTCAGTGACACATGCTTTGAGGGGAAAATGTTAAGGATGAGGTTTAGGGGGAAGAAAACGTTAGAAAAAGTTTTAAGTCTTTAGGCTATATAACAAATTGTATATTATCTTTGATCCTCAACAAGTTTGAACAGGTAAGGTGTTAACTGCATCTGTGATCCTTAGTCATATGTAGTGGTACCCTCACAGAGGCCCATGCTCACCCAGAATCATTAATGACGTCACGTCTTAGTCAGCATGGGCTGTTGTAACAAAGTACTGTAAACTGGGTGATGTAAACAATAGAGATCTATTTCTTAACATTTTTTTGAGAAGTGATTTATGTCACATTCTAAATCCTCTACAAATCGGCTCCCACAAGACGAAAATCATGATTTACTTGAGATGTGCCATTCTGTGATATTTAATTAAGAATATCTTGGAGTCAATTATAATACTGAATGTAGTTCATGTTTTATAAGCTTACAACAGGGAGAATAGCACAATAATTATATAAAACTACCAGGATTTAGTCATATGATCACTGCTTCCCAACTGTCAACTTCAGTGAGTTCCTTAAGCACACACACTAAACAGTTTCCCCATCTATAAATACGATTACAGTGTATAATTTTGGAGACATCATAAATAGCAAGTATTAATATAAATTTATATATTTTAATTGGAGGTTAATTATAAAATAAAAATAAAAAATAGCAAGTGTTGGATATTCTTAATACTACCATTTTGTGTTGTGTACTCAGATCTTCTTAGCATTAAAAAGTTAACAAACTCTATTATAATGTGGGAATCATATAAAAAAATGAAAGGATATTGACCTTACATATTTTTGAAATGATCAGCAAGTCCAACATTTGAGTTGATTTTCTAAATCAGCCCTGCCCAATGTAAATGCAATGTGTGCTATATATGTACTTTTAAATTTTTGAATATTCACATTAAAAAATCATTTTAACCTGTAATCAATATAAAAATTGTTAACAATATATTTCACATGTTTTGGGGACAATTTTGAAATCCAGCAAGTATTTTACTCATATAGTTTGTTTCACTTCAGACCAGCTACATTTCAAGTTCCCAATAGCAACTTGTGGTTTGTGGCTAGTTTATTCAAATAGTGCAGTGTTAGAATAGGTCACAAATATCTGGGATATATGACACAATTCCCCATCTTGTGCTGGTGTAAGACTTATCTTTCATTTCTTCTGTGCCTGTCCTTGACCTCAGTCTCCTCAATTCGACCCCCAGGCAGTTACTACCCACTCTTGAGATGTGACATATAAGATGAGCCTATATCAATATCCATATAAACTTCTAGCTAATAGAAAAAATTTTTCTTTGGTGGTGAAGTTTTCCTTTAACTATGGCAGTAGTGAAACATTAATCCTATGAACTGATTCTCAGATATCATCAGTTTTAACAAAAAAAAAAGAAAATAAGATTAAATAATTGATTTACAGCAAGCTGTCTCTAAAAAATAATTTCCTACAATTGTGTGTTGGGAGAACATACCTGTAAACATTTATTTAATACACTATTACTTAAGACTAAATATAAAATGAATATTTTCTGAACAAATATATTAAAACCTGTCAGTTAGAAAAAACTTCAATTAGCAATTTGATAAAGAAGTTATTTTTTATAGCTTTTCCCCTTTATCTTCTAGTTTATCTTTTAATTTCTTCCTTCCTTCCTCTTTTTACTCATTTTTTTCTTTACATCTCCCTCTCTCTCTCCCTCTACCTCACTCTCTGTGTCTGTCTCTTTCTTGCTATCTCTCTGTTTCTCTTTCTCACCACTTCTCCCAGTGATATGTCGATAGTTATTTCAGGACCCTCACACACAAAGAACCAGAGCAATGTACATGTCCATCATACACTTGCTTACCATGGATTATAACACAATTTATATCAGTAAGCAGCCCTGGCCACTTCTGAGGATGTTTTTGAATGTTATCTTCTTCATGACTGTCAGAGAAGCCAGATTCTACAATAAACGGATCAACTTGTCTCAGGACTCTGTTAATTATTTCTAAAGAGTAGTAAACTTGGAAATGTCATGAAGAGGACATCCATTTGCTGAATTGAACAAATCAACTTTTCTCACATTTGTTCTGACACTGACTTTTTTACAGCATAAAAACTACATATTCTTGTGCTTCTCTCTGCTCTAGCAGTTTCTTTCAAGCTTTTTAATGGTATAAGGCATTGCCCTAGAGGAAGAAATCTTACTGAAACCAATGAACAACTCATTAGCTGAGAAGTTTGTAAGTGGGTGTGCTCCAGGGCACCAACAGATGGTTTAATTGGGTACAAAATTCCAGAAGGCTATGAGCAGATTGGTAACATTTTTATCCAAAAGCCAGGGTGACTCTGGTCTTATTGAGAGAAGAAAAGTGCTACCTGAATAGAATATGTGATTTCAGGGAAAGTGGCCAATCCTTCTATAGTCCTAATTCCCCCCTGACTTGCTCAACTGACACCTCAACTTCTAACATTATAGATTCATTTCTGTGACTTAAGTCTTATCCTTTGCTGAAATGGCACTTCCCCTGGAGGTTTTAAGAAGCTAACTATAAATGGTTATTTAGGTGCTTTCCACTTAACTACAGTTGTAGCTGATCCTCCACTGACCCCAGACTCAGATCTTTTATTATAAGCACATTAATAATAATGGGTATGGGAAAATAACCAGGAGTAAACACATATGCTATAATGAAATATAAGCTTTTGCTCAGTCACTGGATCAGGACCAGTTTCCCATATTGCTTATGCATCTGTGGTAATGATGGCTTAGGTCTTCTGACCCAATGCTTTCTCATTTGTGACTATAAATAGGAGGTGGGTTGGAGGGAGACCACTGGCTGGGAGGAGAGTGCTCTTGATACAAGCAAAAAAGAGTTTACAGACAGAAATATTTACACACAAATTGACTAAGACACTTTGTTATATAGAGAAGTTTTGCTTCTTTAAAGTCATTTTATATATTTCATCTTGCATATGTTATAAGGGAATATTTAGGTGGATTCTAAACCTGACATCTTTCATTCAAGGTCTCGAGGCCAAACCATTCCTGAAGTGTTATTTGGCTCTTTAAAATTTATTATTCCTAAGTACCTTCTAATGGATTTCATCGATTTGTTCATTGTGTTTATCACAAGGCCAATTGACCATTTGTCTAAGTATGTTGACATACACATTGATTTTGAATAGCCTTCAATATCTTCATGTGAGCAGGGTTGTTGAGCCCACTTTCAAATAAATAATTGAAAACAAGTCTTTTCTATTTGCATATAGAGGTTTTTATACACATACTCACACACAGTGTACAGAGACGGATGGATGCAACTCGGGAGAAGACATATTAGAAAGCATGCTAAGGAGGGTCAGTAATATGCTAAGGAGAAAGATTAATAATTACTCACACTTCTATAGTGCTTACTAGAATCTAGGAATAATTTTGAATGTTATAAGTGTAAAAGTATTTATTACTTAAAACTGCCCTAAGACCTAAGTGCTATTTTTATTCTCATTTTATATATGAGAAAACTGAGGCACAGAGAGATTAAGTAACTTTCTGATGTCATGTAGTATCCTTACCCTTCAGTCATAAACTGAATGATTGAGGAAACAAAAAAAATCAGTAGGTAAGATTCTTTAAGATCTAAGAATATTCCCCCTATCCTAGCCAGCTAATCTTTTGTAAACAAAGGTGAGGGAAACCTAGTTGAATTGATCTAACTTGCCATCTTTTATTCAAATCAATATAGGAAGTAATCTGTGAAGCTTTGACTGGCTGAATCTGGTGGAGTTGGTGTAAATAAGGAGAGGTGAACAAGTTGATCTAAGATCACCCCTGTCCCCAAGAGACTGACTTAAAGAACGGATTAGTGATCACGAATGGCAGTTAGGGCATGACTACAGAGAGTGGAAAAATAACATAGAAACAGAATCTGGGGGACTCTGAGATGTCTCTGAGAGAACCCATCAAAAACAAAGAGTGGCCAGGTGGCCAGGAAAGAGTTCCTAATCTACTGACACACCCACAAATTCAACACAAATTTGTGTGAAATCAACCATGCGTGTGTGAAATAAATGTATTAAAAATCACCTCAAGTGACAAATAATACATGCTCAGGTTTTGTCTGTGTCTTATGTTCTTCTGCAAGCCCTAAAATCTAGCAGTACTATTTGTCATTTAGAATCCTGCTCCCCAGTTATTGCACTATTGGTTCATTTATTAAACTATGTGAATTTGTTTGACATTAACAGTTGAGATCTACTGTTTATAAATGTGTTAAGACTCTGTAATATGCTTTCATATAGATTATATCATCTCTAGCTCCACAACAATAAAAAAAGGGGGGGGAGAAGCAATTATTTTCCCAATTTTGTATTTAATATATAGAGATGGAGATTTGGAAGAGAACTGAATCCTATACTCACTCTGTGCCAATAAATAAGCAAGTCTTTTATTTGTTTTTGTCCCTCACAGCAAAACTGTTAAGAGTGAGGTGTTTTCTCGAGAGACACTCAGGCCCCGTGTTTGTTCACCATTCCCTTGACACAAACTAGTTGATCATACAATAGCTGGTGAAATCAAGAAACATAAAAAGGAGTTGATTCCAGCTTACACTTTTAATTACATTCATATTTGAAAATTGTACACTACTAAGGCAAAGCTAGAGTTCTGATTAATTTAGAAGAGCTCTCCAGGGGTATCAAACACATTGAAACAAAACCATAATTTCCTAGGAAGTTCCAAATCACTGAGACAGACATCAGCCAAAATAAGCATTTTCAATCACCAAATATGGTTCAGGAATTTTCCTTTCACCATGGAACATGTGAGAATTTGGGGATTTAGATAGTTTGTTTTTATTTAATTTTCCAGAGTCCTTGTATGTATTCAGTTCAGTTCAGTTCAGTCACTCAGTCGTGTCCGACTCATTGCGACCCCATGAATCGCAGCACGCCAGGCCTCCCTCTCCATCACCAACTCCTGGAGTTCACTCAGACTCACATCCATCGAGTCCGTGATGCCATCCAGCCATCTCATCCTGGGTCATCCCCTTTTCCTCCTGCCCCCAATCCCTCCCAGCATCACAGTCTTTTCCAATGAGTCAACTCTTCGCATGAGGTGGCCAAAGTACTGGAGTTTCATTCCCTCTAAAGAAATCCCAGGGTTGATCTCCTTCAGAATGGACTGGTTGGATCTCCTTGCAGTCCAAGGGACCCTCAAGAGTCTTCTCCAACACCACAGTTCAAACACATCAATTCTTCAGTGCTCAGCGTTCTTCACAGTCCAACTCTCACATCCATACATGATCACAGGAAAAATCATAGCCTTGACTAGACGGACCTTAGTTGGCAATGTAATGCCTCTACTTCTGAATATACTATCTAGGTTGGTCATAAATTTTCTTCCAAGGAGTAAGCATCCTTTAATTTAATGGCTGCAGTCACAATCTACAGTGATTTTGGAGCCCAAAAAAATAAAGTCGGACACTGTTTCCACAGTTTCCCCATCTATTTCCCGTGAAGTGATGGGACCAGATGCCATGATCTTTGTTTTCTGAATGCTGAGCTTTAAGCCAACTTTTTCACTCTCCTCTTTCACTTTCATCAAGAGGCTTTTTAGCTCCTCTTCACTTTCTGCCATAAGGGTGGTGTCATCTGCATATCTGAGGTTATTGATATTTCTCCTGGCAATCTTGATTCCAGCTTGTGTTTCTTCCAGTCCAGCATTTCTCATGATGTACTCTGCATAAAAGTTAAATAAGCAGGGTGACAATATACAGCCTTGACGGACTCCTTTTCCTATTGGGAACCAGTCTGTTGTTCCATGTCCAGTTCTAACTGTTGCTTCCTGACGTGCATACAGATTTCGCAAGAGGCAGGTTAGGTGATCTGGTATTCCCATCTCTTTCAGAATTTTCCACAGTTTATTGTGATCCACACAGTCAAAGGCTTTGGCATAGTCAATAAAGCAGAAATAGATGTTTTTCTGGAACTTTCTTGCTTTTTCCATGATCCAGAGGATGTTTGCAATTTGATCTCTGGTTCCTCTGCCTTTTCTAAAACCAGGTTGAACATCTGGAAGTTCACGGTTCACATATTGCTGAAGTCTGGCTTGGAGAATTCTGAGCATTACTTTATTTGCATGTGAGATGAGTGCAATTGTGCAGTAATTTGAGCATTCCTTGGCATTACCTTTCTTTGGGATTGGAATGAAAACTGACCTTTTCCAGTCCTGTGGCCATGGCTTGCTTTCCAAACATGCTGGCATATTGAGTGCAGCACTTTCACAGCATCATCTTCCAGGATTTGAAACAGCTCAACTGGAATTCCATCACCTCCACTGGTTTTGTTTGTAGTGATGCTTTCTAAGGCCCACTTGACTTCACATTCCAAGATGTCTGGCTCTAGATTAGTGATCACATCATCATGATTATCTGGGTCGTGAAGATCTTTTCTGTACAGTTCTTCCATGTATTCTTGCCACCGCTTCTTAATATCTTCTGCTTCTGTTAGGTCCAGACCATTTCTGTCCTTTATCGAGCCCATCTTCGCATGAAATATTCCCTTGGTATCTCTAATTTTCTTGAAGAGATCTCTAGTCTTTCCCATTCTGTTGTTTGCCTCTATTTCTTTGCATTGATTACTGAAGAAGGCTTTCTTATCTCTTCTTGCTATTCTTTGGAACTCTGCATTCAGATGCTTATATCTTTCCTTTTCTCCTTTGCTTTTTGCCTCTCTTCTTCTTACAGCTATTTGTAAGCCCTCTCCAGACAGCCATTTTGCTTGTTTGCATTTCTTTTCCATGGGGATGGTCTTGATCCCTGTCTCCTGTACAATGTCACGAACCTCATTCCAGAGTTCATCAGGCACTCTATCAGATCTAGACCCTTAAATCTATTTCTCACTTCCACTGTATAATCATAAGGGATTTGATTTAGGTCATACCTCAATGGTCTAGCGGTTTTCCCTACCTTCTTCAATTTAAGTCTGAATTTGGCAATAAGGAGTTCATGATCTGAGCCCCAGTCAGCTTCCAGTCTTGTTTTCATTGACTGTATAGAGCTTCTCCATCTTTGGCTGCAAAGAATATAATCAGTCTGACTTCAGTGTTGATCATCTGGTGATGTCCATGTGTAGTGTCTTCTGTTGGGAGAGGGTGTTTGCCATGACCAGTGCATTTTCTTGGCAAAATTCTATTAGTCTTTGCCCTGCTTCATTCCACATTCCGAGGCCAAATTTGCCTTTTACTCCAGGTGTTTCTTGACTTCCTACTTTTGCATTCCAGTCCCCTATAATGAAAAGGACATCTTTGCTGGGTGTTAGTTCTAAAAGATCTTGTAGGTCTTCATAAAATCGTTCGACTTCAGTTTCTTCAGCGTTACTGATTGGGGCATAGACTTGGATAACTGTGATATTGAATGGTTTGCCTTGGAGATGAACAGAGATCATTCTGTAGTTTTTGAGATTGCATCCAAGTACTGCATTTCGGACTCTTTTGTTGACCATTATGGCTACTCCATTTCTTCTGAGGGATTCCTCCCTGCAGCAGTAGATATAATGGTCATCTGAGTTAAATTCACCCATTCCAGTCCATTTTAGTTCGCTGAGTCCTAGAATTTCGATGTTCACCCTTGCCATCTCTTGTTTGACCACTTCCAATTTGCCTTAATTCATGGACCTGACATTCCAGGTTCCTATGCAATATTGCTCTTTACAGCATTGGATCTTGCTTCTATCACCAGTCACATCCACAACTGGGTATTGATTTTGCTTTGGCTCCATCCCTTCATTCTTTCTGAAGTTATTTCTCCACTGATCTCTAGTAGCATATTGGGCATCTAATGACCTGGGGAGTTCCTCTTTTGGTATCCTATCATTTTGCCTTTTCCTACTGTTCATGGGGTTCTCAAGGCAATAATACTGAAGTGGCTTGCCATTCCCTTCTCCAGTGGACCACATTCTGTCAGGCCTCTCCACCATGACCCGCCCGTCTTGGGTTGCCCTGCAGGCATGGCTTGGTTTCATTGAGTTAGACAAGGATGTGGTCCTAGTGTGATTAGATTGACTAGTTTTCTGTGATTATGGTTTCAGTGTGTCTGCCCTCTGATGCCCTTTTGCAACACTTACCATCTTACTTGGGTTTCTCTTACCTTGGGCATGGGGTATCTCTTCACGGCTGCTCCAGCAAAGCACAGCCGCTGTTCCTTACCTTGGATGAGGGGTATCTCCTTACCACCACTGTTCCTGACTTTCAACGTGGGATAGCTCCTCTAGCCCCTCCTGTGCCTGCGCAGCCACCACTCCTGGGGTTGCTCATCCCGGCCACCGGCCCTGGCCTCGGGCATGGGTGGACCCTCCCAGCTGCCGTCCCTGGCCTTGGGCTCTGGGTGGTGCCTCAAGGTCACCACCCGTGGCCTCGGGTGCGAGGTGGCTTCTCCTGGCCGCCCCTGACCTTGGATGCGGGGTGTCTCCTCCCGGCGCCACTGGCCTCAGGTGCGGGGTAGCTCCTCCTGGCCGCCGCCCTGACCTCGGAAACGGGGTGTCTCCTCCTGGCCGCCACTTATATCGGACGGGGCGTAGCTCCTCTCGGCCGCTGCCCCTGACCTCGGATGCTGGTTGTCTCCTCCCAGCCTCTGCCCCTGACCTCAGAGGATAGCTCCTCCCAGCCACCGCCCCTGATCTCGCACTCAGGGTAGCTCCTCTCACCATCCCTGCACCGTCGCAGCCTGGCAATCTAGGCCACTGCCCCTGACCTCGGACGTGGGGTAGCTCCTCTCGGCTGTGCTTCCCTTGTATGTATGTATGTATTTAATTAAAATGTTGTTGATTTACAGCATTATATTAGTTTCATGGTTTACAATATAACAACCTCATTATAGATTACTCCACTTAAAATCACCACAAAATGATGGCTATATTTCCTTGTAGCATATCTATTTTAAGACTGCTTTTTTATCTCTCAGTCCTCTACACCCATTCCATGTCTCCCCATTACCTCTTCCTTCTGGTAAGCCCCAGCCTGTTCTTTATACCTGTGAGTCTATTTCTACAGTGCTATATTCATTCATTTGCATCAGTTTTAGATTCCAATTTGTCTTTCCCTGTCTGACTTATTTTACCAAGGATAAGATAATACCCAGCTTCCCTGGTGGCTCAGATGGTAAAGAATCTTCCTGCAGTGTGAGACACCTTGGTTCCACCCCTGGGTTAAGAAGATCCCTTGGAGGAATGCATGGCAACCCACTCCAGTATTCTTACCTGGAGAATCTCATGGACTGAGGAGCCCAATGGGCTTCCATCCATGGCATCCCAAAGAGTTGTACATGACTGAGAAACTAAACACAGCATTCAAGATAATACTATTTAAGTCCAATCGTGTTGTTGTAAGTAGAAATATTTTGTTCTTTTTGTGGCTGACCAATATTCCATTATATGTGTGTATGTATATATTTATTGTTACTATATATTAAGACTGGCTTTTCTAGAGTTTCATATAAATGGAAATATAAGTGATTATGTTTAATGTGTCTTTGTTCCTTAGAATAATTGTTTTCACATTCATCCATGTGCTTTGAATATTGAGATATCATTCTTTTTGGGTTTTTTGTTTGTTTTGCTGAATATTATCCTATTGTATAGATATACTAAAATATCTTTTTTCATTTACCTATGTTGTATCTGAAATTTTAATTCATTTTAACATGAAATGAATATTCTATGGGTATTAATGTAAAATCTTTGTGTGATCAAATTGTTTTGTTACTTACCTAAATATATAAAAATGGAATTACTGAATCATGATGTTTAATAAAAGAGATATTTTCTTTTACAACACGATGTCAAAATATTTTCCACAGTGACTGCATCTTCCTTAACAGCATTTGAAATTGTCAGTCTCTCATTTCACCAATTCTAGTGGAATTCTTTCTTAATTTTCTCTTTCCTAGTTTATGACTTATGTCTTGTCTACTTTTTTCCCTTAATTTGTCTAAGGCTTATAAATTTTATTGATATGTTTAAAGAGCCAGAAGAGCCATTGATTCTCTTTATAGTTTGTTTTCTAATTTAATTGATTTGTTTATATCTTTATTACCTTGTTATTTACACTTCCTTTGGTTTTAATTTCACTGTCTTTTTCTAGCTTCTGAATGTAGACATGTAAATCATTATATTTCTTATGTTTATATAATAAATATATGTAAAGCTATAGATTATTCTCTAAACTCTGACTTAGTTTTACTGCATAAAGATATTATATTTTGATGTGTTTCAGTTATGTGCAGAATTTAAAGTTGCAATGTTACCAACTATAAAGGTTCTTAGTGAACTTTTCATCTGATGTTGATATTTTGGATCACATATTATATTAATATAAATATCATTTAGGTTGAGTTGATAAATACTGTTGTTCAAGTCTACTTTTCTTAATTAAGTTTAATTATAATTTAATAAGAAACTTGAAATTAATTTTAAATGCAAATTAACCATATATTTAAATCATATCTTATTAACTTTAATTTGCTTTATAGTAATATCAATTACTGAGAAGTAAATATTGAAATCTCTAAATACAATTGGTGTTATGCTTCTTTATAATTTCTATTTGATCAGTTCATGTTCTGTGTGTTTGGTAATGGTCTATGATTGTGTGCGTATACTATTAGACTATACATTTTTTTATGAATTTATTAACATTAAAATATATTTCTTCCTGGGTAGTATTTCTTTTCCTAAAGTCTGCTATATATGATATCAAAACATTAATTTCTGTTTTTTTATGATTTGTTATTTTAAAATTTATCTTTTTGTAATCTTTTACTATGTGGTGAGATCAGTAATGAGGGAGGCATGGCAGCCCACTCCAGTATTCTTGCCTGGAGAATCACATGGACAGAGAAGACTGGTGGGCTACAGTCCATAGGGTCGCAAAGAATTGGACACAACTTTGGAAGGAATGATGCTAAAGCTGAAACTCCAGTACTTTGGCCAGCTCTGTGAACAGTTGACTCATTGGAAAAGACTCTGATGCTGGGAGGGATTGGGGGCAGGAGGAGAAGGGAACGCCAGAGGATGAGATGGCTGGATGGCATCACAGACTCGATAGACGTGAGTCTGAGTGAACTCCGGGAGTTGGTGATGGACAGGGAGGCCTGGCGTGCTGCGATTCATGGGGTCTCAAAGAGTTGGACACCACTGAGCGACTGAACTGAACTGAACTGAATCATCTTAGCAGAAGATCAATAATGGTCCTGAAATGATGAGAAGCAAGGGGTATATGCTCAGTCTTATTCAACTCTTTGCAACCCAACGAGTTGTAGCCCACCAGGCTCCTGTGTCCATGGGGTTTCCCAGGCAAGAATAAGGAGTGGGTTCTACTTAAAAAATATGGAGCGCTTCACAAATTTGCATCTGTGTTCTAATACCTGGAACCTATGAGTATGATATTAATACCTTACATTGTGATGGTGTGGATTTGGTGAATTACAAATCTTGAAATTATGAGATTATTTTTGATTATCCAAGTCAGTCCAATGTAATCACAAGACTCCTTGTAAAACAGGCACAAGGAAATCTAATTCAGAAAAAAAAAAAGTATGTAAATGGAAACAGACATTGAATCAATGTGCTTTGTAGAAGGAAGATGCAGAGTGAACAAGAAACACAAGTAAACTCTAGAAGCAGGAGAAAGCAAAGGTAGAGAAAGACTTTTTAAATAAGAATTCAAAATAAAATTAGTTAAGGAAAATAAAGAAATGTGGTTGGTGTTATTACCATTAAGTACTTTCATTCAATGAATTGGTGGCATTAAAATTAAATAATTTCATTCATAAAGTTATTTGTTTAAAAAAAATTCCAAAACAATATACAGACATACCTTATTTTATTCTCCTTTATGTTTTGTACCTTGCAGACATTACAATTTCCTTTTTTGTAAGTTAAAAATTTGTGGTAATCCTGCTTCAATCAAGTCTATCAGTTCCATTTGTGCAACAGCATTTGTTTACTTCTTGTCTCTGTGTCACATTTTAGTAATTTTAACATTATTTCAATCTTTTTTCTATTATTATATTTGTTAGAGTGATTTGTGATCAGTGATTTTTGATGTCTTTATTGTAACTATTGTTGGACCCCACAAACCAAACTCATATATATTGTCAAACTTAATCAATGTGTGTGTTCCAACTGCTCCATCAATTTACTCTTTCCCCACATCTCCCCATTCCCTTGGGCCTGCCTGTCCCCTGAGATATAACAATGTAGAAATTATGTCATTTAATAACCCTTGAATAACATCTAAGTGCTCAAGGAAAGGAAGAGTCATATATCTTTCATTCAGGTTTAAATCAAATGTTTAACCTTAGTAAAAGTTATGTCAAAAGTCAAGATAAGCTGAAAGCTAGACCTCTTGTGCTAAACAGTGAACAAGATTGTGACTACAAAGGAAAAGTTTTTGAAGTTAATGGTGCTACTTCAGTGGACACATGGATAGTAAGAAAACAAACAGTCTATTGCTGATCTGGAGAAAGTTTTAAAAATTAATCCAGAGGAAAGTTCCAATTTTCATTAAATCTATGAAAGCTGAGAGAGCTAAAAAAAAAAGTGCAGAAAAAAAAAATGATAATAATAAAGCTAGCAGAGTTTGGTTCATAAGATTTTAGGAAAGAAGTCATCCCCGTAACATAAAATGCAAGGAGAACAGCAGATGCTGATGGAGAAATTGCAGCAAGTTACCCAGAAAATCTGGCTAATATAATTTATGGAAGTAACCACACTAGACAACAGATGTTAAATGTAAGTAAAACAATCTTATGTTGGAAGAAGATGCCACCTTGCATAGCTAGAGAGGAGAAGTCAATGCCTGCCTTTAAAACTTCAAAGCACAGGCCGACACTCCTGTCAGGGGCTAATGCAGCTGGTGATTTTAAGTTATAGCCAATGTTATTTACCATTCTGAAAATTCTGGGACCTTTAAGAATTCTGCTACATCTATTCTGCTTCTGCACTACAAAGAGAGCAACAAAACCTGGATAGCAGCACAGATGTTTACAAATGTTTACAACACAGTTTCAATAAACTGTGGAAAATTCTGAAAGAGATGGGAATACTAGACCACCTGACCTGCCTGTTGAGAAACCTATATGCAGGTCAGGAGGCAACAATTAGAACTGGACATGGAACAACAGACTGGTTCCAAACAGGGAAAAGAGTACATGAAGGCTATATATTGTCACCCTCTTTATCTAACTTATATGCAGAGTACATCATGAGAAATGCTGGGCTGGAGGAAGCACAAGCTGGAATCAAGATTGCTGGCAGTCATATCAATAACCTCAGATATACAGATGACACCACCCTTATGGCAGAAAGTGAAGAAGAACTAAACAGCCTGTTGATGAAAGTGAAAGAGAAGAGTGAGAAAGTTGGCTTAAAGTTCAACACTCAGAAAACTAAGATCATGGCATCTGGTCTCATCACTTCATGGCAAATAGATGGGGAAACAGTGACTGACTTTATTTTGGGGGGCTCCAAAATCACTGCAGATGGTGATTGTAGCCATGAAATGAAAAAACACTTTCTCCTTGGAAGGAAAGTTATTACCAACCTAGTAGCATATTAAAAAGCAGAGTCTTACTTTGTCAACAAAAGTCTGTCTAGTCAAGGCTATGGTTTTTCCAGTAGTTATGTATGGATGTGACAGTTGGACTATAAAGAAAGCTGAGGGCAAGAAGAATTGATGCTTTTGAACTGTGGTTTTGGAGAAGACTCTTGAGAGTGCCTTGGACTGCAAGGAGATCCAACCAGTCCATCCTAAAGGAAATCAGTCCTGGGTGTTCATTGGAAGGACTGATGTTGAAGCTGAAACTCCAATACTTTGGCCACCTGATGTGAAGAGTTGACTCATTTGAAAGACCCTGATGCTGGGACGGATTGGGGGCAGGAGGAGAAGGGGACGACAGAGGATGAGATGGCTGGATGGCATCACTGACTCAATGGACATGAGCCTGGGAAAACCCCGGGAGTTGGTGATGGACAGGGAGGGCTGGCATGCTGCGGTTCATGGGGTTGCAAAGAGTCAGACGTGACTGAGTGACTTACTGAACTGAACTTAATGAATATTTTAAGCCCACTATTGTGATCTACTGCTCACAAGCTAAAATTATTTTCAAAATATTACTTGTCATTGACAATGCATCCAAGAGCTCTTCTGAAGATGTACAAGATTAATGTTTCCATGCTGTTTCCTTGCCTACTAACTTGATATATCTAATTTGCAGCCTATGGAATAAGAGGTAAATTAAACTTTCAAGTCTCATTCATCAAGAAACACATTTTGTAAGGCCATAGTTGCTATAGATAGTGATTCCTCTGTTGTATGCATGCAAAGTCAACTGAAAACTTTCTGATGGGATTCACCATTCTAGATGCCACTAGTAACATTTATGATCATGAGTAGGTTCATAATAGCAAAGCTAATAAGAGTTAAGATGGAGGAAGTAAATGCAGATGTGCTGAAAACAGAAAAAAAAACAACACACTAGAATTAAAAGTACAGCATGAATATCTGACTGAATTGCTGCAATCTCATGACACAAACTGAAGGATGAAAAGCTGCCTCTTATAAACAAAGATGGACTTCCCAGGTGGCGCTAGTGGTAAAGAATACCCCTGACAATGCAAGAGACACAAGAGGTCAGAGTTCAGTTCCTGGGTCAGGAAGATCCTCTGGTGTAGGGAATGTCGATTCACTCCAGTATTATTGCCTGGAAACTTCCACCGACAGAGGAGCCCGGCAGGCTATAGTCCATGGGGTTGCAAAGAGTCAGACACAATTGAGTGACTGAGCACAACAACATGAACAAAGGAAGTAGCTTCCTGAGATGGAATCTATTATTGGTGAAGATGCTGGGGATATTATTGAAATGACAACAGAATACTTAAAATATTATATAATCTTAGTTGATAAAGCAGTGACAGGCTTGGAGAGGGTTGACTCCAATTATAAAAGAAGTTCTACTATGGGTAAAACACTATTAGAAACATTTTATGCTACTGAAATAGCATTGATTAAAGAAAGAGTCAATTGATATAGAACATTTTATTGCTGTCTTATTTTAAGAAATTGACACAGCCACCCCAATTTTCAGCAACCACTGTCCTAATCAGTCAGCAGTCATCAACACTGAAGAAAGATAGTCCATTATCAAAATTACTGGGACTCGCTGAAAGCTTAGATGATGGTTGGCACCTTTTAACCATAAGTAGTTTTTAATTAAGGTGTGTACATTGTTTTTAAACATAATGTCATTGTGCACTTAGTAGGCTACAGTATAGTGTAACCTTAACTTTCATATCACTGGAAAATTTAAAAAAGTCGTGTGACTCACTTCATGGCAAAATTCACTTTATCACAGTGGTCTAGAACAGAACACACAATGTCTTCTGCCTGCATTTCCATTTCTAAATTTGACATAAGAATAGCATCTGAAAATTTAAAGATCTCTTAAAAGTTGAAAAGAAAAGGCAAGACTGCCAGTGAAAAACAAATGTCAACAGATATTGAAAACTGAAGATATGAGGAAATAATGATAAGTTTAAATAATTTGATGGCTAATTTTATGTGTTGACTTGACTGGTCATGGAGTGCCCAGATTAAAGATTCTTTCTGGATATGTCTATGAAAATGCTTCTCAATGAGATTAACATTTGAACTGGTGGACTCAGTAGATTGCCTTCTCTATTATGAGTAGTTATGATACAATCTATTGACAAGCAGAATAGAATAAAAGCAGAGAAAAGGGAATTAATTTTCTGCTTGTCTGCCTGAGTTGAGACTCATCTTTTCTGGCCCTTAGACTAGTATTTACATGATTGGTTCTCCTGGTTCAGGACTTCATACTTAGACTGAATTACACCAGTGGCTTTCCTGGATCTCCAGATTTTAAATCAATATAGAAAACAAACTTGTGTTTGCCACAGTGGAAGAAGCTGGGTGAATGGGCAAAATAGATGATAAGTGGTACAAACTTCCTGCTATAAAATGAATAAGTCACAAGGATCCAATGCACAGCACAGGGAATATAGTCAATAACATTGTGATGATTTTGTGTGGTGACAGATGCTTACTAGACATCTAATTGTGCTGATCAGTTCATAATGTGTAAAGACGTTGAATCACTATGCTGTATACATAAAATTAATAACTTGGGAAGTTAATTCTATTTCAATAAAAATTTTAAAAGGAAGTATAGTAATCTATGGCATGTGTTGTTTGTCATTCTCCTTCTCACTCTTTGGAGTGCAGATGAAATGCCTTGTGGTTTAGAGTGATTTTCTTTTTGTTCATGAGAGAATGATAAAGAGAATTTCAGAGGTACTTGACAACATTGTGAAAATGAATTAAACTGCCAACCTTCAGAAATCTTGTTGGTTGCTAATTGCAACAAACATAGTTCTTTCTGAAACAACAAACTAAGGCAGAATATGATACTGTTTGTAAAGTCTAGTCTGGGATCAGCATATAGGAAGAATTGGAATTACTGAGCTCTGCTATTTTATCACACTGAAATGAAAGTGCAGCAGTGGAAAGATCATGTGTTTTGGAAACATAAACTATGTGTTCAAATCTCATTCTTTTCCATTACTGTCTAAGTAACCCCAGGAAAAATCACATAAGCAACTTCTGCTTCCATATCTTCATCCATATTATTGGAATGTTATATCCTTACATCTTTGAGATTTAATACAGATAATGCACTAAAGCTTTAGTTGTATCATGGAAATAATTCAAACTGACCAAAATATTTGCCTTCACACCTGGATATAGGCCTTAGGTTAGTTATCTAAGGTAGGAGTCAGTCTGACAGTGATGCAGTGACCCTTTTCAAATCGTGCTGTAAAGGTTAAACCACCATATGTCATTACAGATGGCCTACTGGCAGGAGGGAGCTGTGATATTTCAGATAACAAAATAGAGTCAAAGCAATTTAAAGGGTAACAAGAGGGTCTAAAAATTCTGAAATAAAATCAAGTATAATTACTCCTAAAATATTTTGATCTGGATTTTAAAAGCAACACCTCAAGGTTAAAAAAAGGAAAAATTCATTTGAAAAGTTTTGATATAAAAAGTCCACATTTTTACTGACTATAATATCAGTTTAAATTAATAAAATGATGCATGTGAATGTTGTAATTTCAAGGTAGCTAACCAAATCTCCAAGATTTCTTCTTCTCACTTTGAGAATCTTATAAAATGATAACAAAATAAATACATAGAAACAAATGAGGGATAAGTTAGGTTGTCTGTGATTGAGAAATTTCTGCCTATTAATGGATAAAGTTGGTTCAGGAAACTAGAGACCAGTACCAATAAGTGACAGTTGTAATGGACGGTAGAGCTTCTCTGGGTGATCAACAGAATAACAAAAAAGATGGCACAAAATGAGGAAGTGAGAATGGAAGCTATAATAGGGATTTGGTTGAAATACTCATTAAATTAATTCACCAGTCCCCATTACTACATTATTCTCTTACCTATACCATTTCCTCACCCATTCCTAAGAGGAATAAAAGAGAACCATAACATTATTATACCATACATTATCAAATACAGGCTAATATTCAAAGAAAAAATGAATTAAAACTTTAAAAAGTGAAATTTGGATATCTAGAGAAAGGTACATCCATGCTAGAACTAGGTCATCAGCGTTTAACTCTGAAATAAATATTTCCAAGTTCAAGCCTGACACAAATTCCAAGAAGATAGAATACAATTTCCATTATGAGAGTGTCTTGAAAAAAATAAACATAATTCCATGGATAGCATAGTATAGATACAAATAAACAGTTATCTTAAAAATTTAAAATAAATATAATCAGTGCCATTTCAATGTCTCTTTGTACCTCCGTAGTAAAAAATGTATGTTTTTTCATGAAATAAGGGGACTATTTATATGTATTAGAAAATATAATAAATGGAAAAACATATGAATACAGTGTGTGTCTGCTGAGTCACTTTCAGTTCAGTTCAGTTCAGTCGCTCAGTCGTGTCCGACTCTTTGAGACCCATGAATCGCAGCACGTCAGGCCTCCCTGTCTATCACCAACTCAAGGAGTTCACTCAGATTCATGTCCATCGAGTCACTGATGCCATCCAGCCATCTCATCCTCGGTCGTCACCTTCTCCTCCTGCCCCCAATCCCTCCCAGCAACAAAGTCTTCTCCAATGAGTCAACTCTTTGCATGAGCTGGCCAAAGTACTGGAGTTTCAGCTTTAGCATCGTTTCTTCCAAAGAAATCCCAGGGCTGATCTCCTTTAGAATGGATTGGTTGGGTCTCCTTGCAGTCCAAGGGACTCTCAAGAGTCTTCTCCAACACCACAGTTCAAAAGCATCAATTCTTCAGCGCTCAGCCTTCCTCACAATCCAACTCTCACATCCATATATGACTACTGGAAAAACTATAGCCTTGACTAGACAGACCTTAGTCGGCAAAGTAATGTCTCTGCTTTTGAATATGCTGTCTAGGTTGATCATAACTTTCCTTCTAAGGAGTAAGCATCTTTTAATTTCATGGCTGCAGTCACCATCTGAAGTGATTTGGAGCCCCAAAAAATAAAGTCTGACTCTATTTCCACTGTTTCCCCATCTATTTCCCATGAAGTGATGGGACCAGATGCCATAATCTTCGTTTTCTAAATGTTCAGCTTTAAGCCAACTTTTTCACTCTCCTCTTTCAACTTTCATCAAGAGGCTTTTTTAGTTCCTCTTCACTTTCTTCCATAAGGGTGGTGTCATCTGCATATCTGAGGTTATTGATATTTCTCCTGGCAATCTTGATTCCAGCTTATGTTTCTTCCAGTCTGGCGTTTCTCATGATGTACTCTGCATAGAAGTTAAATAAGCAGGGTGACAATATACAGCCTGATGTACTCCTTTTCCTATTTGGAACCAGTCTGTTTTTCCATGTCCAGTTCTAACTGTAGTCATTGTCAACTCTTTGTGACCCTATAGACTGCAAGGACACTGGAGTGGGTTGCCATGCCCTCCTCAGGTTATCTTCCCAACCCAGGGATATAACCCTCATCTCTTATGTCTCCTGCATTTTTAGATGGGTTCTTTACCACTAGTATCAGCTGAGAAGCCCACAAATGCAGTGTCATTGTTCAGTCGCCCAGCCATGTCCAACTTTTTGCAACCCCACAGATTGTAGTACATCGGGCTTCCCTTTCCTTCACCATCTCTTGGAGTTTGCTTAAACTCATGCTCATTGAGTCAGTGATGCCATCCCCCAAACCTCATCCTGTGTCATCCCCTTCACCTGATGCCTTTGATGTTTCCCAGCATCGGGGTCTTTTCCAACGAGTCAGCTTTTCCCATCAGGTGACCAAAGTATTGGAGCTTCAGCTTCAGCATCAGTCCTTCCAGCGAATATCCAGGGATGATTTCCTTTAGGATTGTCTGGTTTGATTTTCTTGCAGTCCAAGGAACTCTCAAGAGCCTTCTCCAGCACCACAGTTCAAAGGCATCAGTTCTTTGATGCTCAGCCTTATTGTTCAGCTCTCACATCTGTACATGCCTACTGGAAAAACCATAGCTTTGATTAAACAGACCTTTGTAGGCAAAGTAACGCAGTACCTATATTTAAACAAAAATAGTTAATAGCAGAGTTCTGCTTCAAGTAATGCTAGCTCACATTAGGTCAAGCCTGCAGTTACAAGTAATATTAATAAAACTGAAAAAATATTAAAATTAACCACATGAAGGCACTTGAAAGTTGCCAAAAGCCAGCAGAAACTGAAGGCAGTTGATGGCTGAATGAGAGGCAATGTAATGACTAGTAGTTGTGCTTTGTGACTTTTGTTCGGAAGATTCTCTTCAGGCTAGGTGGTTCAAGATGGTGTAAGGCCATGTAAAAATGAACTGAGGAAACTGGAGCTTTTGGAACACACAGAAAGTAAAGCCATAAGTTTTAGAAAGAAAAAATAGTGCAGGAAAGCAAACCCCCAAACCCTTGCAGACAGTTCAGTGAAAAAACTTTGATTAAATTCTGAACTACATATGCATTGGGAAGTTGCAAGAACTTTCTGGGGATGCAAAAGCTGAAAGGTTGGAAATATTGAACTGTTACACAATCTAGTTTATAACCTTGAGAGGAGAATGAATTTATTAATATGACACAAAAACACTAAACTGAAGACAATATTTATGTGTCTTATTGCTGTTTTGTCACTAAGTCGTGTCTGCCTCTTCCAAGACTTCTTTGTCCATGGGATTTCTCAGGCAAGAATACTGGAGTGGGTTGCCACTTTCTTCTCTAGGTTATCTTCCTGACCCAGGGATCAAACCCATGAAGTTTCCTGAGTCTCCTGCCTTGAGAGGTGGATTCTTTACCACTGAGCCACCAAGGAAGCCCTTTTATGTTTTCATCTAATTTCAAATTGAAAATTTCTGTTTATCAAAATAAAACATAAAACTACAAAGACAAGCTACAAAGAGAAATTACTTTAATCTCATATATCTGAGAATATAATTAGCCAATGTCAATAATAAATAATCTGCATATCAGTGGCTTAAATGAAGTAGAAGTTTACTTCTTACCCAAGATTTAGGGATAAATAGTAAGTCCAGAGCCAGGAGAGAGTTTTGCTTCGTTCGTCATTCATACATCCAAGTCTTTTTGTGAGTCCTATTGTTTCAGTCTCATTACTTGCATGTTTTCCTACTCTGAAATATCAATATTGGGTGGTTCACCAGCACACATGGAAATTAGGAAAGAGTAGAAGAGCCAGTCCCTTTTAAGGAAACTATGTAGAGGTTGCACACGTCATTTTCATTTAAAATTCCCTGCCAAGATCTTATTCGTATGGCCATGATTCTTCAACATGGCATCTAGCTTCCTTTATAAATTTATATGATAATTCATTAATTAAAATAGAAAGGGAAAATGGATACTGGTGGAAATTTATCAGCGTTTGTCATAGCGGTGGGGTTTTAGATATCATAGTGTGATTCCCTTTTAATGTAATACACAGCCTTATCATCAGAGATATAGGTTATAAAATAAAAATAATTTTAATTATATGCTTTACTTGCTTTATAATAATATTCAAAACCAATTATTATAAACCACCTCTACAAGCCTGGGAAAACTGTGCTTTCTAATTGTTCACTTCAGGAGGTTCTGTGTATCCATAGTATAAACCTTATTACTTCTATTTTTAAAGTACATATTTTCCTAATATTTCATATCTATGATTTATGAATAGATATATGTTTTATGATAATACTTAGGATAACATTTTCTCTATTAATTTGTATCTGTTTCTGACATTAATATGAAGTTTTCATCATGAAATTGCAAGTTTGAAGTGTGATAGCTTATTGTCTAGGACTTGAATGACTTATTATCACAGAACAAACATCTTTAATGCTAATAATCATTATCATATTAAGTCTAATTTGTGTGATAGCTACAACAGTTTCTTCTTTTATTTTCCTGGAAATATAATTATATTTTCCTGGAAAATCTTTTTTTTCTATTTTTATCACTTTTATTTAATTTTATATTTTCCTTTGGCAAAAGCATAGCTGAATTTTTTATATGAAATCTGAAGAGATCTTCTCTTAAATGACATTAAATGTACTTTAATATCTTATAAATAATGATTGTTTGATATTATGCACTTTAACTTTCCTCATTTTTTTTCTTTTTTAATGCCTTGTCTTTTTTACACCAGTTTTATTTCTATTTCCATTATTTTAATGACTACTCTAATTTTTTACCATATATTTGCAATAACATCTAAGGTTAATCAGTATTTAACTTTTCTCCCAGCTAATAAATACATGGATCTCAAAAGAAGTTGAAATTTTGCTTGTGTCTTTGAAGGTGTTATTTTATTTTTCTCTAAGTTCCATTATGCTGATGTGAAATCTGTTGTCAGCATAAATATTAATCTTTCATTGGTGATCCATATTTAAGTTTTTTAAAACTCTTTGTCTTTGGTGTTTTATAGTTTCAATGAATGTGTCTTTTGGTGGTGTATGTTTTTCAGTGTATTTATCTTATTTGTTTTATATTGATTTTTCTGACTGTACAAATTTATGTTAATTCACTTATTCTGAAAGATAGTTATTCATAAACTCAGAACATTAACTCTTCCCATTGTCAACATCAACTCAAAAAGAGAGTACTCCTTCTGAATATCAGACTATATGCACATGCATATGTGATAAGCAGACTTCTAATATACCACCCATCTCCTGATAATTAAGCCTTGTGTAATACTAATTAAGTATGCCTTGATTCTGATGATTAGGTTTCCCTGGTGGCTCAGATGGTAATGAGTCTGCCTGCAGTGCAGGAGACCCGTGTTCGATCCCTGGGTCAGGAAGATCTCCTAGAGAAGGGAATGACAACCCATTTCAGTATTCTTGTCTGGAAAATCCCATGGACGGAGGAGCCTGGCAAGCTATAGTCCATGGGGTTGCAAAGAGTCGGACATGACTGAGCAGCTTCACTTTCTTTTCTTTCTTTCTTCTAATGATTTGATTCTAATTAAGAGAATACAGTAAAGATAATGGGATATCACTTCTGTGACAAAAGATTGTGATTCTGATCTTGTTAGCAGACAGTCTCTCTTGCTTTCTCACTGACACAGTTTGATCACCCAAGGTGGCTAACCAGAGAGGCTTAGTAGCAAGGAACAGAGATAAACTTCTGATCAATGGCTACTGAAGAGCTGAGGCCCTTGGTACTAAGAACCTACCCACTTGCCAACAAACAAGTGAGTTTGAAAGTGTATCTGTCCTAGTCAAACCTTGGGACAGCCTTGTTGACATATTGATGGTAGCTTGTAAAGGAAACTTATGACTCAGTTAAGTCTTGCTCAGACTCCTTATCCACAGAACTGTGAAATGATAAATGAATGTTGTCTGTAGCCAATAAATTTAATTTGTTATCTAGCAATAGGAAACTGACACAGCATATATATTTTGTCTTCTGTGTATACCCAGCGTTCTTTTTGTGTCATTCTCCATACCTCTACTCCTCTGAAAAAAATTCTGAAATTTTCAGAGCTATCTTCTAATTTAATAATTTTTCTCTCCACCAGAATTTAACAGGTATTTAAACCAATCCTAGAATTTTAAAATTTCAGTGTGTGAAGTGTTCAGTTCCAAATTTTCCACTAGTTTAATTTTGGTAGTATCTTTTCCTCACTAACACATATTTTTAATAAACTTTTATATAGTAGCTTAAAATTCATAAAATATGTGAAGAGAGAACAGAGAGTTACCATATACCTGTGTCCAGTTTCCCTTATTACATTTTTATGGTACACTTTTTTATTATTAATGAACCTCACTTCTTTATTATTAATGAACCAGTATCTAGATTCATTTACCAGTCAGGTGTTCTTAGGCTCTTCGTGACAGTTTCTCAAGTCATTCAGGTCTTGATGACTTGAAAGTCTAAAAAACACTGGTCAAACATTTGGTAAAATGTCCCTCAATTGAGGTTTTCCTGATGTTTTTCTTAAATTAGACTGAGGAAATGTGTTTTTAAGAGGAAAACAATAGAAGCAAATACCATTTAATTTTTTCACATCAAGAGAATATACTGGAGCCTTGATTTCTCACTTTGGGTGTATAACTTGGCCATCTATGTTGAGAAAGTGCTTGTCAGTTATCTACATTCTACAGTTACACTTTTCTCCCCATATTGCACACTATACTTTTAGGAAGGAAGTCACCATGAACAGCACACATTTATGGAAGCTGAAACTATATTGTACTTATTTGAATTACACTTATATAAATTGCTTTAAATTCTTCTATGAAATGGGATAGTTTTTTTTAATTTCCCTTACCTGTTGATTAATTCAATCATTAATTTATATCAGTATTGATTCATGTAGTATATTTATTCTATCATTTAGATTTTAATTCAATAGCATTTTATTTATTGTGTAGGTCAAAATATTCCAACTTTGGCCACTGGAATCTCTTTCAGTTGACACGTGTCCTCTTGACATATCTCTGTGATTGTATTTGGTTTGTTTGTTTCTTTTTTGAGATATAACCATCTGCATGTGTAGTAAACAGTTTGTATTGTTGTCTTCACCACAGTTATGGCAGAAAGCTAACAGGAACAGAACAGCCTCTTGATGAAAGTCAAAGAGGAGAGTGAAAAGCTGGCTTAAAACTCAACATTCATAAACCTAAGATCATGTCATCCAGTCCCACAGTTCATGACACTTAGATGGGGAAACAATGGAAAGAGTGACAGATTTTATTTTCTTGGGCTCCAAAATCACTGCAGATGCTGACATCAGCCATGAAATTATAAGATACTTGCTCCTTGGAAGAAAAGCTATAACCAACCTAGACAGCATATTAAAGAGCAAAGACATTACTTTGCTGAAAAAGGTCCATCTAGTCAAAACTATGGTTTTTCAAGGAGTCATGTATGGATGTGAGAATAGGACCATTAAGAGAGCTGAGTGCTAAAGAATTGATGCTTTTAAACTGTGGTATTGGAGAAGATTTTTGAGAGTCCCTTGGACAGCAAGGAGATCAAACCAGTCAATCCTAAAGGAAATCAACCCTAAATATACATTGGAAGGACTGATGCTGAAGCTGAAGCTCCAATACTCTGGCCACCTGATATGAAGAACTAACTCATTGGAAAAGACCCTAGTGCTGGGAAAGATTGTGGGCAGGAGAAGAAGGGGACAACAGGAGATGAGATGGTTGCATGACATCACCAACCTGATGGACATGAGTTTGATCAAGCTCCAGGAAATGGTAATAAGACAGGGAAGTCTGGAGTGCTGCGGTCTGTGGGGTCACAAAGATTTGGACATGACTGAGAGACTGAACTGAACTGTCGTCTTCAATGCTAATCTTTCTCCCATATGCATGTCTCTAACATTCTTGACATCAAACATCAAGGTAACTATTAAACAGTATCAACCTGAAAAGGTTTCCACTGGAGTTTCCCAGTGGAACTTAAATAAGTATCATTATTTAATGTCAGAAACCTTAAATATCAGAATGAATAGTACTTGAAATTGATTAAAGACATAGAATTATTTCAAAAGTAAATAGACATTAACATATATCTGAACACATATAGAGAATCCTTGGTCATTTTGGACACTTACAGGGAAATAATGCATAATTTTGAAAACTGTTAATTAAGGGAAAATATCAAGCATTTATTTTTATTGCCAATTGTATGTCAAGGAACTAAATAATAGATCAAGAGACTCATAATTGAAGATATACATCATCCAGTAAATAAATGAGTAAATTTTAATAATAGTCCCTTTAATTATATATACAAGGGAATTAAGTAATAATCATCAATGGTTGCTCTTATGACTACATTAGTTATGCATCATCCCACATACATGAAAAAGCTCACAATAGCCTACGATGGTATCCCTAATTAATTCTTTAATAAAGACAAGGGATTCAAAAAAGTTGGAGAAAGAAAGCCTAGGTGCATATTCAGGTGCAATTCAGGTTTCAATGTCATTTCTCAGTTGCACCAGATTTAGTTCTTTAGATTATGAGTCAACAACGTATATGTGAGACATTTTAGTCTCAGGGAAGCTAAGTCACATGTTTACGGATGAATCATTTATAACTATTTGGTCATAGAGCCAAAACCAAGCTGAATAACCAATAAAGCATCACAGATCATGAATCTACATACACCAATGATTACTATAGGTAAACCGGCACACTGGCATAAAGTCCATACAGATGAGTATTGGAGAATTACATAGTTTGACTATTTTCTAGCTAAGGCACTCCAACTAGCTAGGGTGCTTCCTTCTTGTGAGGATCTATAGTCTTTTTTATGGCCCCAGACATCCCTGGAGATAAATAGAGATTAAGGTTACTGCTGCGCAGCTAAATGCTAACCTTCAGTTCAGTTTCATATCAGTCACTAAGTAGTGTCCTACTATTTGCGATCCCATGAATGGCAGCACGCCAGGCCTCACTGTCCATCACCAACTCCCGGAGTTCACTCAGACTCACATCCATCGAGTCAGTGATGCCATCCAGCCATCTCATTCTCTGTCATCCCCTTCTCCTCCTGCCCCCAATCCCTCCCAGCATCGATCTTTCCAATGAGTCAACTCTTCGCATGAGGTGGCCAAAGTACTGGAGTTTCAGCTTCAGCATCAGTCCCTCCAAAGAAATCCCAGGGCTGATCTCCTTCAAAATGGACTTGTTGGATCTCCTTGCAGTCCAAGGGACTCTCAAGAGTCTTCTCCAACACCACAGTTCAAAAGCATCAATTCTTCAGCGCTCAGCTTTCTTCACAGTCCAACTCTCACATCCATACATGACCAGAGGAAAATCAATAGCCTTGACTAGACAGAACTTGTTAAGAAAGTAGTGTCTCTGTTTTTCAACATACTATCTAGGTTGGTCATAACTTTTCTTTCAAGGAGTAAGCGTCTTTGTATTTCATGGCTACAGTCACCATCTTCAGTGATTTTTGAGCCCCCCAAAATAAAGTATGACACTGTTTCCACTGTTTACCCATCTATTTCTCATGAAGTGATGGGACCAGATGTCATGATCTTCGTTTTCTGAATGTTGAGCTTTAAGCCAACTTTTTCACTCTCCTCTTTCACTTTCATCAAGAGGCTTTTTAGTTTCTCTTCACTTTCTGCCATAACGGTGGTGTCATCTGGATATCTGAGTTTATTGATATTTCTCCCGGCAATCTTGATTTCAGCTTGTGTTTCTTCCAGTCCAGCATTTCTCATAGTGTACTCTGCATAGAAGTTAAATAAGCAGGGTGACAATATACAGCCTTGACAAACTCCTTTTCCTATTTGGAATCAGTCTGTTGTTCCATGTCCAGTTCTAACTGTTGCTTCTTGACCAGCATATAGGTTTCTCAAGAGGCAGGTCAGGTGGTCTGGTATTCCCATCTCTTTCAGAATTTTCCACAGTTTATTGTGATCCATACAGTCAAAGGCTTTGGCAGAGTCAATAAAGCAGAAGTAGATGATTTTCTGAAACTCTTGTTTTGCGATGATCCAGCGGATGTTGGCAATTTTATCTATGGTTCCTCTGCCTTTTCGAAAACCAGTTTGAACATCTGGAAGTTCACGGTTCACGTATTGCTGAAGCATGGCTTGAATAATTTTGAGCATTACTTTACTTGCATGTGAGATTAGTACAATTATGCAGTAGTTTGAGCATTCTTTGGCATTGCCTTTCTTTGGGATTGGAATGAAAACTGACCTCTTCCTGTCCTGTGGCCACTGCTGAGTTTTCTAAATTTGCTGGCATATTGAGTGCAGCACTTTCATAGCATCATCTTTCAGGATTTGAAACAGCTCAACTGGAATTCCATCACCTCCACTAGCTTTGTTCGTAGTGATGCTTCCTAAGGCCCACTTGACTTCCCATTCCAAGATGTCTGGCTCTAGGTGAGTGATCACACCGTCATGATTATCTTGGTCATGAAGAATTTTTTTGTATAGTTCTTCTGTGTATTCTTGCCACCTCTTCTTAATATCTTCTGCTTCTGTTAGGTCTATACCATTTCTGTCCTTTATTGAGCCCATCTTTGCATGAAATGTTCCCTTGGTATCTCTAATTTTCTTGAAGAGATCTCTAGTCTTTCCCAGTCTGTTCTTTTCCTCTATTTCTTTGCATTGATCACTGAGGAAGCCTTTCTTATCTCTTCTTGCTATTCTCTGGAACTTTGTATTCAGATGCTTATATCTTTCCTTTTCTCCTTTGCTTTTGGCTTCTCTTCTTTTCACAGCTATTTGTAAGGCCTCCTCAGGCAGCCATTTTGCTTTTTTGCATTTCTTTTCCATGGGGATGGTCTTGATCCTTGTTTCCTGTACAATGTCATGAACCTCTGTCCATAGTTCATTAGGCAATCTATTGATCAGATCTAGTCCTTTATTTCTCACTTCCAGTGTATAATTATAAGGGATTTGATTTAGGTCATACCTGAATGATATAGTTGTTTTCCCTACTTTCTTCAATTTAAGACTGAATTTGGCAATAAGGAGTTCATGATTTGACCCACAGTCAGCTCCTGATCTTTTTTTTTTTTTTTTTTTGACTGTGTAGAGCATCTCCATTTTTGGCTGCAAAGGATATAATCAATCTGATTTCACTGTTGACCATCTGGTGATGTCCACGTGTAGTCTTCTCTTATGTTGTTTTAAGAAGGTATTTGCTATGACCAGTGCATTTTCTTGGCAAAACTCTATTAGTCTTTGCCTTGCTTCATTCCATATTTCAAGGCCAAATTTGCCTGTTATTTCAGGTGTGTCTGGACTTCCTACTTTTGCATTCAAGTCGCCTATAAGGAAAATGATATCCTTATTGGGTGTTAGTTCTAAAAGGTCTTGTAAGTCTTCAAAGAACCGTTCAACTTCAATTCCTTCAGCGTTACTAGTTGGGGCATAGGCTTGGATTACCATGATATTGAATCATTTGCCTTGTAAATGAACAGAGATCATACTGTCGTTTTTGAGACTGTATCCAAGTACTGTATTTTGGACTCTTTTGTTGACCTTGATAGCTACTTTATTTCTTCTAAGGGATTCCTGCCCACAATAGTAGATATAATGGTCATCTGAGTTAAATTCACTCATTCCAGTCTATTTTAGTTTGCTGATTCCAGAATGTCGACATTCACTCTTGCCATCTCTTGTTTGACCACTTCCAATTTGCCTTGATTCATGAAATTAAAAGACGCTTACTCCTTGGAAGAAAAGTTATGACCAACCTAGATAGCATATTCAAAAGCAGAGACATTACTTTGCCGAATAAGGTCCGTCTAGTCAAGGCTATGGTTTTTCCTGTGGTCATGTATGGATGTGAGAGTTGGACTGTGAAGAAGGCTGAACGCCCAAGAACTGATGCTTCTAAACTGTGGTGTTGGAGAAGACTCTTGAGAGTCCCTTGGTCTGCAAGGAGATCCAACCAGTCCATTCTGAAGGAGATCAACCCTGGGATTTCTTTGGAAGGAATGATGCTAAAGTTGAAACCAGTACTTTGGCCACATCATGTGAAGAGTAGACTCATTGGTAAAGATTCTGATGCTGGGAGGGATTGGGGGCAGTAGGAGAAGGGGACGACTGAGTATGAGATGGCTGGATGTCATCACTGACTCGATGGACATGAGTCTGAGTGAACTCTGGGAGATGGTGATGAAAAGTGAGGCCTGGCGTGATGCGATTCATGGGGTTGCCAAGAGTTGGACATGACTGAACTGATCTAAACTGATGGACCTGACATTCCAGGTTCCTATGCAATATGCTCTTTACAGCATCAGACCTTGCTTCTATCACCAGTCACATTCACCAGTGTGTATTGTTTTTGTTTTGGCTCCATCACTTCATTCTTTCTAGAGTTATTTCTCCACTGATCTCCAGTAGCATAGTGAGCAACTACTGACCTGGGGAGTTCCACTTTCAGTATCCTATCATTTTGCCTTTTCATACTGTTCATGGGGTTCTCAAGGCAAGGATACTGATGTGGTTTGCCATTCCCTTTTCCAGTGGACCGCATTCTGTCAGACCTCTCCACCATGACCCACCCGTCTTGGGTGGCCCTACTGGCATGGCTTGGTTTCATTGAGTTAGACAAGCTTGTGGTCCATGTGATTAGATTGACTAGTTTTCTGTGACTAGGTTTCAGTGTGTCTACCCTCTGATGCCCTCTTGCAACTCCTACCATCTGACTTGGGTTTCTCTTACCTTGGAGGAGGGCTATCTCCTCACTGCCACCCCTCCTGACCTTGAACGTGGAATGGCTTCTCTAGACCCTCCTGCGCCCACGCAGCCACCGCTCCTTGGACGTGGGGTTACTCCTCCCGTATACTTAGTCAAAAAAAGCACAACCAGATACTCAGTTCAGTTCAGTTCAGTCGCTCAGTCATGTCCAACTCTTTGCAACCCCATGAAATGCAGCACACGAGACCTCCATGTCCATCACCAACTCCCGGTGTTCACCCAAAACCATGTCATTGAGTCAGTGATGCCATCCAACCATCTCATCCTCTGTCGTTCCCTTTTCCTCATGCCCTCAATCTTTCCAAGCATCAGGAGCTTTTCTAATGGGTCAGTCCTTGGCATCAGGCAGCCAATGTATTGGAGCTTCAGCTTCAGCTTCAGCATCAGTCCTCTCAATGAATATTTATGATCTCCTTTAGGATGGACTGCTTGAATCTCCTTGCAGTCCAAGGGACTCTCAAGAGTCTTCTCCAACACCACAGTTCAAAAACATCAATTCTTCAGCACTCAGCTTTCTTTATAGTCCAGCTCTCACATCCATACATGACCACAGGAAAAACCATAGACTTGAATAGCCTGACTTTGTTGACAAAGTAATGTCTCTGCTTTTCAATATGCTGTTTAGGTTGGTCATAGCTTTCCTTCAAAGGAGTAAGCATCTTTTAATTTCATGGCTGCAATCACCATCTGCAGTGATTTTGGACCCAGAAATATAAAGTCACCACTGCTTCCACTGTATCCCCATCTATCTGCCATGAAGTAATGGGGCCAGATGCCATGATCTTAGTTTTCTGAATATTGAGCTTTAAGCCAACTTTTTCACTCTTCTCTTTCACTTTCATCAAGAGGTTCTTTAGCTCTTCTTCACTTTCTGCCATAAGGAAGGTGTCATCTGCATATCTGAGGTTATTGATATTTCTCCCAGCAATCTTGATTCCACCTTGTGCTTCCTCCAGCCCAACATTTCTCATGATGTACTCTGCATATAAGTTAAATAAGCAGATATTATGTACCTCATATTACAGAATATATGCAATATTCATACAAATGAAAGGAAGGAAGGATGGAAGAAGAAAAAAAGAGAAAAAAAGAGAAGAAGTAAGGAATGAAAGGGAAGAAATAAATTCAACAAATTTTTGATATATACTCCAGTTTAAATGAACACAGAAGGTACACATATAGAATCTATCATATTCAGAATGAAGAACCTTTGGAAAACAGATCTAATTTCTCCAAACATAACTCTAAGAAAAAACAGTAGAAAAACAGAGATTAAAATTGTTTAAGGGGCATGTAACCTTTTTGCAGGTCAGGAAGCAATAGTTAGAACTGGACATGAAACAACAGACTGGTTCCAAATAGGAAAATGAGTACATCAAGGCTGTGTATTGTCACCCTGCTTATTTAACTTATATGAAGAGTACATCATGAGAGACACTGGGATGGAAGAAGCACAAGCTGCAATCAAGATTGCCAGGAGAAATATCAATAACCTCAGATATGCAGATGACACCTCCCTTATGGCAGAAAGTGAAGAGGAACTAAAAAGCCTCTTGATGAAAGTGAAAGAGGAGAGTGAAAAAGTTGGCTTAAAGCTCAACATTCATAAAATGAAGGTCATAGCATTTGGTCCCATCACTTCATGGGAAATAGATGGAGAAACAGTGGAAACAGTGTCAGACTTTATTTTGGGGGGCTCCAAAATCACTGCAGATGGTGACTGCAGCCATAAAGTTAAAAGACTCTAACTCCTTGGAAGGAAATTTTGACCAACCTAGATAGCATATTGACAAGCAGAGACATTACTTTGCCGATGAATGTCCGTCTAGTCAAGGCTATGGTTTTCCCTGTGGTCATGTATGGATGTGAGAGTTGGGCTGTGAAGAAGGCTGAGCACTGAAGATTTGATGCTTTTGAACTGTGGTGCTGGAGAAGACTCTTGAGAGTCCCTTGGACTGCAAGGAGATCCAACCAGTCCATCCTAAAGGAGATCAGCCCTGGGTGTTCTTTGGAAGGAATGATGCTAAAGCGGAAATTCCAGTACTTTGGCCACCTCATGCGAAGAGTTGACTCATTGGATAAGACTCTGATGCTGGGAGGGATTGGTGACAGGAAGAGAAGGGGACAACAGAGGATGAGATGGCTGGATGGCATCACCAACTCAGTGGATGTGAGTTTGAGTGAACTCTGGGAGTTGATGATGGACATGGAGGCCTGACATGCCGGGATTCATGGGGTCGCAAAGAGTCAGACATGACTGAGCACCTGAACTGAAGTGAAGCCAACTGCAACATGGAGAATGTATTGAGATCATGAATCATATAAATATGTTTTGAAAATATTAGACATTTGGAATAATTTGAACACTGATTGAGTATGTAATTGTATCACAAAACTATTGTTATTTTTTATTGTGTTACTGATATGGTTATTTTCAAGTGTCCTATGAAATAGTTATGGATAGAATTATATAACATTTGAGATTTTAAAATAATAATCCAATAGTATTGTTAGAGCACATGGAAGGTTTGTAATGCTAGGGAGACCATATAATTTATCATCCAATCCAGAACATTTTTGAAAATGAGAGGAGTTTTTAGGAATTTTTCTGGGACAACATGCATAATCCTAATATGTCTCTCTATGCACTGTTTGGGCTTCCTTGGTAGTTCCTGTGGTAAGGAATCTGCCTGCAATTCAGGAAACCCCAGTTTGATGCCTGAGTCGGGAAGATCCCTGGAGAAGTGACAGACTACCCTCTTCAATATTTTTGGGCTTCCCTCATTTCTCAGATGGTCAAGAATTCGCCTCCAATGCATGAGACCTGGATTTGATACTTGAATTGGCAAGATCTCCTGGAAGAGGACATGGCAACCCACTCAAGTATTCTTGCTTGGACAATCCCCATAGACAGAGGAGCCTGGCAGTCTACAGTTCATGGGGTCACAAAGAGTCAGACTCAACTGAGCAACTAAGCACAGCACAGCACACATGGACCATTTACCCATTCCATATCCACATGTCTATTCATGTGGATAGACTAAATATAATGCCTTCTATATAACATAATAAATTCATATCTGTTAGTCTAGATTTGCCCAAATTCATATCCATTGTCCAGTGTCCATACACATGAATTTGGCAAACTCTGGAAGATGGTGGGGGACAGGGAGACCTGGCATGCTGCAACCCATGGGATCTTGAAGAGTTGGACACAATGGTTGACTGAACAAAAACAAAGCCTAGATTTAAACAGAATATTTATGACAAGGACACGGAGAAAGTCGCACTGAAAAGAAAGTGAAGAATATTCTGGCAAATGACATAGAGAAACAAAAACATTGAGAGAAAAAATGAATTATTATTTTTCACAGATTACTTGATCGTCATCCAACATATTCACCTGTGCTTAGAAATAAAAATTAAGTATGTAATGCTCTTGGAAAGCAAATATTGCTGTAATATCTCATTATTTGTTTGTTTAACATGTTACTTACTATGGAAACTCTGTGTGATTTCTTCTGAGGATTCCAGTACAAAGCCAACAATATTGTGCAGAGGTATACTCCAACAGATATTATATTTCACATTCCTGGTTCAACTCTTTAGAAAGAATTTAAATCAGTTGTGATAGGAAGTTCAGGACAGGTGGGAGTGTATGATGTAGAAATTATCCATTATTGTTTTCCATTAAAATATATCTAATGTCATATTGAAACTGTATTATCATCATTACTTTGAACATAAATCCTGAAATATATCATTAAATATAATCTACTAAAAATAATGAACATGTTTAGGTGAGTTTATATTTTACAGAGCATTTTCATGTGCTGATCAGTATTTCAGATTATTATTATTCAGTCACATATTTAAATTTAGCTTGCTTTATATGAAAAAAGTTTCATTCCAAATATGTACAAATATTGTTGCAGCTGTTCAGTCACTGAATTGTGTCTAACTCTTTGTGATCCCACGGACTGCAGAAGGTCAGGCTCCCCTATCCCCCACTAACTCCTGGAATTTCCTCAAATTCACGTCCATTAAGTCAGTTATGCTAACTATCTCATCCTCTGCTGCCCATTCTTCTTTTGCCTTCAACCATTCTCATCACTTTTTTTTTTTTTTTTTGGTAATGCAATTTATCTATTACATTATTAGAGGTGTTGCTGCCATTTTTTCTTTTAACTGTGAGGTCTGCTCATTTTCTCTGTTTTTGAAGTTGATAATCAGGTGACATCCTGCCACATAAAGAGCACATGATGAAGACTAGTCAATTACAGTTTTCCATCCCATAAGCTAAGATATTTATATACAGGGATATTTAACTTATGAATAAGAAATCAAGCAAGTTTTCACAGATGGTCTTATGATCTCAGAGAATGAGATTCTTCTTTTGATTGTGATGTAACCAAGCAGAGGAATATGCAAATAATCCTTGTTATCCCATATAATGGAATTATCTAAGGATAGACTACAAAAAAGAAAAGTAAATTGCTAAATAATAAACAAGATGTATCATAATATTATCAGCTTTTGATAGACCACTGAAAACTGGTGGACACAATAAACTATGTATCAACTTCAATTGTTATGTTAATAAACTTTTATGTTTAATCTGGTTTGAGTTTGGTTTCCACAGTCTCTGAGTCCTGCCTGATTTAATGGACAAGACCAGGTTGAGACCACTTGTGAAACAGATTTCTAGGGCAGTTTCCCGTGAACATAACCACTCTGATCTTGATTTTTTTAATAGGTTTTCCTGGTTATCAAATTACTCAGTCATATCTGTTTTCAAAGCAAAGACTATTGCCTTTGTCTGTCATCAGTTCAGTTCAGTTCAGTTCAGTGGCTCAGTCGTGTCCGACTCTTTGTGACCCCATGAATCGCAGCACGCCAGGCCTCCCTGTCCATCACCATCTCCTGGAGTTCACTCAGACTCATGTCCATTGAGTCAGTGATGCCATCCAGCCATCTCATCCTCTGTCGACCCCTTCTCTTCCTGCCCCCAATCCCTCCCAGCATCAGAGTGTTTTCCAAAGAGTCAACTCTTCCCATGAAGTGGCCAAAGTACTGGAGTTTCAGCTTTAGCATCATTCCTTCCAAAGAAATCCCAGGGCTGATCTCCTTCAGGATGGACTGGTTGGATGTCCTTGCAGTCCAAGGGACTCTCCAGAGTCTTCTCCAAAACCACAATTCAAAAGGATCAATTCTTCGGCTCTCAGCTTTCTTCACAGTCCAACTCTCACATCCATACATGACCAGAGGAAAAACCATAGCCTTGACTAGATGGACCTTAGTCGGCAAAGTAATGTCTCTGCTTTTGAATATACTATCTAGGTTGGTCATAACTTTTCTTCCAAGGAGTAAGCGTCTTCTAATTTCATATCTGCAGTCACCATCTGCAATGACTTTGGAGCCCCCAAAAATAAAGTCTGACACTGTTTCCATTATTTCTCCACCTATTTCCCATGAAGTGACGGGACCAGATGCCATGATCTTCGTTTTCTGAATGTTGAGCTTTAAGCCAACCTTTTCACTCTCCTCTTTCTCTTTCATCAAGAGGCTTTTTAGTTCCTCTTCACTTTCTGCCACAAGGGTGGTGTCATCTGCATATCTGAGGTTATTGATATTTCTCCTGGCAATCTTGATTCCAGCTTGTGCTTCTTCCAGTCCAGCGTTTCTCATGATGTACTCTGCATAGAAGTTAAATAAGCAGGGTGACAGGATACAGCCTTGATGTACTCCTTTTCCTATTTGGAACCAGTCTGTTGTTCCATGTCCAGTTCTAATTGTTGCTTCCTGACCTGCATGCAGATTTCTCAAGAGGCAGGTCAGGTGGTCTGGTATTCCCATCTTTTTCAGAATTTTCCACAGTTTGTTGTGATCCACACAGTCAAAGGCTTTGGCATAAAGCAGAAATAGATGTTTTTCTGGAACTCTCTCGCTTTTTCCATGATCCAGCGGATGTTGGCAGTTTGATCTCTGGTTCCTCTGCCTTTTCTAAAACCAGCTTGAACATCAGGAAGTTCATGGTTCACATATTGCTGAAGCCTGGCTTGGAGAATTTTGAGCATTACTTTACTAGCGTGTGAGATGAGTGCAATTGTGCGGTAGTTTGAGCATTCTTTGGCATTGCCTTTCTTTGGGATTGGAATGAAAACTGACCTTCTCCAGACCTGTGGCCACTGCGGAGCTTTCCAAACTTGCTGGCATATTGAGTGCAGCACTTTCACAGCATCACCTTTCAGGATTTGAAATAGCTCAATAGGAATTCCATCACCTCCACTAGCTTTATTCGTAGTGATGCTTTCTAAGGACTACTTGACTTTACATTCCAGGATGTCTGGCTCTAGATGAGTGATCACACCATCATGATTATCTGGGTCATGAAGATCTTTTTTTTGTACAGCTTTTCTGTGTATTCTTGCCACCTCTTCTTAATATCTTCTGCTTCTGTTAGGTCCAGACCATTTCTGTCCTTTATCAAGCCATCTTTGTATGAAATGTTCCCTTGATATACCTAATTTTCTTGAGGAGATCTCTAGTCTTTCCCATTCGGTTCTTCCTCTATTTCTTTGCATTGATCACTGAAGAAGCCTTTCTTATCTCTTCTTGCTATTCTCTGGAATTCTGCATTCAGATGCTTATATCTTTCCTTAGCAGGGCTTAAAATATTATTCATCCCTCCACTCTCCAAATCTACCTTTTCAATCATTAAAATTATTCAAGACCCATAATTATCCTTTCTTTCACAGAAATCTTCATCCCATGGTGATTTCTCCAGCCTTGTCCTTTAGTGATGAAGGGACTCTAACCCCTCATCTCATGCACACATCCTGTCCCCCACTTTCTGGTGTTAATTCATTTATAAAATCTAAAGCTCTTAACCTCAAGTGGGACCTTTGACTCTTGTCTAACTCACAGAATATATCAGAGATGGTGAAGTGTCACCCCTGTGATTCTATTACTTTATAACAAGACTCTGCCTTGCTTCCATACTCCTGTTACAGACTCCTTACTGCTAGTTGAAGTAAGGGTTAATGCTGGGAAAGTCTATATGGTATGATATATTTTGTCAGTAGCCACGTAAGGCATTACTGACAAAATGGAGGCACAGCCCCAGACCCCTCTCCTCATTCTGCAGGCACAGTCCCAGGATGAATGAGTTACACCTTGTAATTCTGACTTGTTTTTTTCATTTCCTCGGCTGAGTTGACTGAAAAGAATATTAAGGTGCTTATTGTTTTTGAGAGGACCATGAGAAGGCACAAAGCCTTCTGCAGCTGTGCTCAGAGAATAATTCATAAAGTTAATCACTGATGTTTGTTCAAGGACTTTTACAAGAGTGTCCCAGGGTGAACATGCAGGTCGCAGCTTGAGGCAATGGGAGGGATTGTTATCTGAAGCCTATTTGTGAGGAAAGTGTTTATGGCAAAAGAGTTTGCTGAATTTAGGTCTTAGGGATAATAAAAATAGTTAGAAGCTAAAGATTTAATGAATGTTGTGATGTTAGCATATTCTACTATAGCTTATAGAAATTAGGGACTTTAGAGATATTATTAGCTAGAAGCCCTTTCTAAGAAATAGTGAACTTGGGATACTAGGGGCAAACAGGACTTAGAAAGATAAGAAATAAACTGAGGAATGTGGTATGCAGCCCAGACATTAGCATGAGTTACAGTGTATTCACAAGGACACTTGAGAAAAAGTAGATAAGAGAATCGCTGAGGCAGAAACTCCTTTTGAGGGGCAACAGTGATTTATGGAGACAACAAATCTGGTTCAGTGGGAACTGAAAATATCAAACCTCTGACATGATGCTTTTGTAAAAGTATAAAAGAGAATCATAAGCTTGAAATAAACAGGCAGTCCAAAAAAACAGAGGCTGCCTCAGTTTCTCGCCGACACTGCTTACCCCTTCAGGTTGAATCCTTGGCTGCTGGATCTGGACTCCAGCAAGATTTCTGAATCTCTAAGAATTGAGGGCAGTCTCTACCTAAGACGTTGCAAGAAGCTGAAGCTTTTCCTCCCATACTTGCAAGAAAATGAACCCTGCAAACAACAGACTGAGCTTGGAAGTAGATTTTTCCCAAATTAAGCTATTAGTTGAGACCATAGAGCTGCAATTTTTTGATTACAGCACTCTGAGAAACTAAGCAGATAATCTAGCTAAGCCTTAACTGACAAAACTATAAGATAACAAATGCATGTTTTTTTTTTAAGTTTTTATGCTTGCTGTAATAATATTACTTGGCAATATATAATTAATATACTTCCTATACAATATATTGTTATTTCAACCAAATTTTCAGTTAATAATATATGTGTTGGCATTTATTGTGTAGTAAGCTTCCTTTTGCCAATGTTTATTCTGATCTATTAAATTTCTCTGCTCCTAGAAAACAATGTAAATTTTCAACAAGAAAAAGATATATCTGCTACTTATTAATTGGTAATGAAGTCTCAAAGTGATGGCTTTATATTGTAATGAGGACTTATATGATTCTGCAATAAATTGTAATTTAATGTATAAGAGTGATAATAGATGAAATAGCTTGACAATAAAATAATACTTTCTTTTAATTTTTAGTTTAAAAGTAAAATTTGAGGTGTTTCATGAGAAACTTTGATTTGTGATGAAATGTTACAGCTTTATTATACAATAAAGGTGTTTTGTTCAGTTCAATCACTCAGTCATGTCTGACTCTTTGCAACCCCATGGATGCAGCATGCCAGGCTTCCCTGTACCTCACCAACTCCTGGAGTTTACTTGCATCTGTCGAGTTGGTGATGCCATCCCACCATATCATCCTCTATCATCCCCTTCTCCTCCTGCCTTCAATCTTTCCCAGTATCAGGGTCTTTTCCTAGGAGTCAGCTCTTCGCATCAGGTGGCCAAAGTATTGGAGTTTCAGCTTCAGCATCAATCCTTCCAATGAATATTCATGACGGATTTCCTTTGGATGGACTGGTCTGATCTCCTTGCGGTTCAAGGGACTCTCAAGAGTCTTCTCCGACAACATAGTTTAAAAGCATCATTTCTTTATAGCCCAACTCTCACATCCACACATGACTACTGGAAAAACCATAGCTCTGAATAGACAGAATTTTGTTGGCAAAGTAATGTCTTTGCTTTTTAATATGCTATCTAGATTGGTTATAGCTTTTCTTCCAAGGAGCAAACATCTTTTAATTTCATGGCTGCAGTCATCACCTGCAGTGATTTTGGAGCCCAAGACAATAAAGTCTTTCACTGTTTCCATTGTTTGTCCATCTATTTGCCATGAAATGATTGGACCAGATTCCTTGATCTTAGTTTTCTGAATGTTGAGTTTTAACCAACTTTTTCACTCTCCTCTTTCACTTTCATCAAGAGGATCTTTAGTTCTTCTTCACTTTCTGCCATAAGGGTGATGTCATATGCATATCTGAGGTTATTTATATTTCTCCCAGCAATCTTAATTCCAGATTGTGCTTCATCCAGCCAGGCATTTTGCATGATGTACTCTGCATATATGTTAAACAAGAAAAATGACAATATACAGCCTTGGCATACGCCTTTCCCAATTTGGAACCAGTTGTTCCATGTCCAGTTCTAACTGTTGCTTCTTGACCTGCATACAGATTTCTCAGGGGGGAGGTAAGGTGGTCTGGTATTCCCATTTCTTTAAGAGTTTTCCAGTTTGTTCTGATCCACACAGTCAAAGGCTTTGGTGTAGTCAATAAAGCAGAAGTAGATGTTTTTATGGAACTGTTTTGCTCTTTCAATGATCCAAGGGATGTTGGCAATTTGATCTCTGGCTTTTCTAAATCCAGCTTGAACATCTGGAAATTCCCAGTTCATGTACTGTTGAAGAGTGTTAGCAGAAATCTAATATAAACCTAGGTGAACTACACACTTGTATAATCCTTCCCAGCAAGTTTAGGAGTAATGTATGAATACAATGGAAAATCACATTTGTGATTAGGTTAATTTAATTGGCCCAATTGGTCTTTTAAAAGGGGAATTGATTATCCCAAGTGGGTTACCCTAACCAAATATCCCTGTGATACAATTCTAAAGTGATCCTACCAGTCTGACTGGTAGGACAGCAAGGAAAGGTGTCAAGAACCAGAGGGATCTCAGTGGAAGCAGGCAAAGATTGAGCCCTGGCCACCATTCCCAGGGAACAAGTCCAATCCCATGGAAACTCGTAATGCTTGATGAAACAGGGAGAATCCTCAGATAAGTGAATCACATCTAGAAACCCTGCCTGCTAGAGGCCCCTTGTCTCCCAGACCCAGATATGATAATAAGGGTTCTGGCTCAATCTACCTTACAGGCAGCTCAATCAAAGATTAGCTGAAACTGGGTGCTACAATGGGATGTGTGGCAGCAAGCTGAGAGAAAGATATGTTAACATGGGCTCTGATCCAAATGGTAATGACTGTACTGGACTGGCCCAAGGTAGTGTGGGCATAAGGCAGCATATACCTCAAGTAAAGTTCTCAAGAGATGTGAGTGGCCCTGAATTGACAGCCAGAATGAAAAGGGGTGTATTAGCCTTGTAAGTTGCAAACAGCTGAAATTTGCTGACAACCTGGAAGTAGATTCTTCCTCAGAGCATTCAAATGAGAACTCAACCCAGCCAACAATTTGGTTTCAGCAGTAGAAGACAATGAGATGACAACCCAGCTCTGTTGTGCCCAGACTTTTGATCTACAGAACTGTGAAGTAATAAGTGAGTATTTCTTTTTTAAGCCACTAATTTTCTGGTAATATTTTACACAACTTTACAACAGGAAAGTTGAAGAGATGTATATTCTCACACACAAGAGCGTGTTAGGTCAGAGGGAAAGAGAAAGAGAAATGGATCTGGGAATGCATACTAAGAAAAAAAAATAACTATTGGTTTGATGATGGAAAGTCATTGAGATTAAATTTGTCTGAGCATCATGGAACAGTTCATTCAGAGAGAGAAATTTATGCATATCTACCACTGCAGATGGTGGTTGCAGCCATGAAATTAAAAGATGCTTACTCCTTGGAAGAAAAGTTATGACCAACCTAGATAGTATATTCAAAAGCGGAGACATTACTTTGCCAACAAAGGTCTGTCTAGTCAAGGCTATGGTTTTTCCTGTGGTCATGTATGGATGTGAGAGTTGGACTGTGAAGAAAGCTGAGCGCCGAAGAATTGATGCTTTTGAACTGTGGTGTTGGAGAAGACTCTTGAGAGTCCCTTGGACTTCAAGGAGATCCAACCAGTCCATCCTAAAGGAAATCAGTACTGGGTGATCATTGGAAAGACTGATGCTAAAGCTGGAACTCTAGTACTTTGGCCACCACATGTGAAGAGTTGACTCATTGGAAAAGACTCTGATGCTTGGAGGGATTGGGGGCAGGAGAAGAAGGGGACGACAGAGGATGAGATGGCTGGATGGCATCACCGACTGGATGTGTGCGAGTTTGAGTTAACTCCAGGAGTTGGTGATGGACAGGGAGGCCTGGCGTGCTGCAATTCATGTGGTCGCAAAGAATGAGACATGACTAAGCGACTGAACTGAACTGAACTATGAAAAGAGAAAAAGGTTGTTACTCTCAAAGCATTGTCTCAAGAATAAATAGAAGTCACACAAGTTGAAGTAAAAGTGGTAAGAATGTGGCTAAAATTGTTTCAATTCTTCTTTAATTTTGAGTTTTAGTCATTCCTTTCTGCCCATTCCCACAAAGATTAAATATATCCTTGCTTTCCAGCTGGCCCTTAACCATCTTGTAGAGATACTGACTTGGTATATAAATGATACTTCACACCAAAGCCATCCATTAGTGTATTTTAACTATAGTGTATCCAATAAATGTTTGCATATCAGAGTTAGAGACCAATGACTGGTAAATGAAATAAGTTCATTGGGGGAACATTTACATTTTCTAGGACAAAAAGCCTTAAATCTCAAGCTATTAATCATGCCTTTTTAGTCCTTGAAACAGTCTATATGGGTAAGAATTTTTGATGAGAGAAATATTCCCTGGGTATCTCACATCTACTTAATCTTGTCAGCAGAGACATTGACATTTTTCTCCTAGCTGTCTTTTCAAGAATGCTTATAGAGTCAACAACTCTGGGGGATTGTGATAATACCTATTTTCAGAGTAGAGGGTGATGATCTTTGCTTTCTAATATGAGAAATAAAATATTTCCCTCTACGGGAAGTTTAGGTAATTTTGCCTAAAGCAAATTATAAAAGATTTGAGCTCTCTTACTTCTGGATTCCCTGAGTTGTGAAGAAAAGTCCCTGTATTTGAGGTTTCTATCTGTCAGCCTCCTGGAACTTAGAAGAAGAAAATATCAATGTAAATGTGAAGTCCATGATGCATGGTGTGCTATGAGTAATGAAGCCTCTTTGTTTCTGACCCACAAGTATCATGTTTTCTGCCAACATCCATGAAAATGTGGAAAGCTAATTTGGTTCTCCAGCAACCAGGGTAAGTTATAAACCATTTATAATCTTTGACAGAATTATTTAATTATTTAACTTTGAAATTACGCAAAGTAAGAAACTCTGAGATAAAACATAACAAAAGTTTATTTAAAAAAAAAAAAAAGTAGTTTAGGCCACAAAAGGAAGCTAAGTGATTTATCAAATACAATGACTGGGATGCCATACTAAGACAACTGGTCTGATTGAGGAACTAAACCCAAAGAAGCTCAGCATACCAAAAAAAAAAAAAAAAAGTAATTTCAACTAGAGTTTTACATGAGTGCATTTATTACCTTCAAGGCCTTGGCTAAATGCGATCATATTTTCTGACAAGCTTAATTTTTTTTTTTTTAAACAGTGTCTCATTAATCCCTGATGGTAGGAAAAAAGATTATAGTCCCATTGATTGAGAAAATTAGCTCAGGTCTGTAGATTGCTTTAAGTCCCTTCAACCCAAAATTGCCATTCAGATAGATGAGGGTTAGTCTGTAATTTTCTTTTTTTGCTTGTTTTTAGTAAACTGAAGAGAATTAATAAAAACAAAACATATTACCCCCATCAGTTCAGTTCAGTTCAGTCGCTCAGTCATGTCTGACTCTTTGCAACCCTATGAATAACAACACGCCAGGCCTCCTTATCCATCACCAACTCCTGGGGTTTACCCAAACCCACGTCCATCAAGTCAGTGATGCCATCCAACCATCTCATCCTCTGTCATCCCCTTCTCCTCCTGCCCTCAATCTTTTCCAGCATTAAGGACTTTTCAAATGAGTCAACACTTTGCATCAGGTGGCCAAGTATTGGAGTTTCAGCTTCAACATCAGTCCTTCCAATGAACACTCAGGACTGATCTCCTTTAGGATAGACTGGTTGAATCTCCTTGAAGTCCAAGGGACACTCAAGAGTCTTCTCCAACAACACAGTTCAAAATCATCAGTTCTTCAGCGCTCAGCTTTCTTCACAGACCAACTCTCACATCCATACATGACCACTGGAAAAACCATAGCCTTGACTAGACGGACCTTTGCTGGCAAAGTAATATCTCTGGTTTTTAATATGAGGTCAAGGTTGGTCATAACTTTCCTTCCAAGGAGTAAGCATCTTTTAATTTAATTGCTTCAGTCACCATCTGCAGTGATTTTGGAGCCCACCCCCCCGAAAGTAAAGTCAGCCACTGTTTCCACTGTTTCCCCATCCTATTCCCATGAAGTGATGGGACTGGATGCCATGATCTTTGTTTTCTGAATGTTGAGCTTTAAGCCAACTTTTTCACTCTCCTCTTTCACTTTCATCAAGAGGCTCAGTTCTTCTTCACTTTCTGCCATAAGGGTGGTGTCATCTGCATATCTGAGGTAATTGATATATCTGCCGGCAATCTTGATTCCAGCTTGTGCTTTCTCCAGCCCAGCATTTCTCATGATGTGCTCTGCACATAAGTTAAATAAGCAGGGTGACAATATACAGCCTTGACATACTCCTTTTCCTATTTGGAACCAGTCTCTTGTTCCATGCCCTGTTCTAACTGTTGCTTCCAGACCTGCATAAAGGTTTCTCTAGAGGCAGGTCAGGTGGTCTGGTATTCCCATCTCTTCCAGAATTTTCCACAGTTTATTGTGATCTGCACAATCAAAGGCTTTGGCATAGTCAATAAAGTAGAAATTTATGTTTTTCTGAAACTCTCTTGCTTTTTCAATGACCCAGTGGATGTTGGCAATTTGATCTCTAGTTCCTCTGCCTTTTCTAAAACCAGCTTGAACATCTGGAAGTTTACAGTTCATGTATTACCCCCATTAAATATTTGTTAGCAATTGGATCAGTTTTATGAATGAGAAAGCAAAAGGGAACATGCACATTGAAATGTTAAGTTAAAAAAATAATTCAATGGTTCAAGTGATAAGAATTTTAGAAGGGTAATTTATATTTCAAACTAGAAGACTTATGGACTACCCTGATGATTCAGATGGTAAAGAATCTGGTACACTTGATTTTTCATTGCAATGCACAGATTTCTCTCTCGTTGGAACACTAGGGGTCAAGAGCACATGACCTTAGTTGCCTTGTGGCTTGTGAGATCATAGTTCTCAGACTAGAGATATAAACCACTTTTTCTGCATTGTAAGATGAATTCTTAACCACTGGAGCACCAGAGAATTCCCATTTACTTGCGATTCTGTTCATTTTGCCCAAGCTTGTTATTTTTCTTCAGATTAATGTTTCTATACTTCTATTGACCTTATCCAATAAACTTTTGATTTTAAATATTTATATTTTGCTTCTAGAATTTCTATTTGAGTTTTCTTTATTGTTTCCATTTCTATAAATTCTTAATCTTATTATATGGTAAAGTCATGTTTCTTTTAAGTTCTTGATAATGTATACAGTAGCTGTGCTATTCTACATTAATTCCAGCATCCTGTTATCTCAGTGTCAGTTGCTATGAATTGCTTATTTTCTTGCTTCATTATGTGTCTATGTGCATGCTAAGTCACTTCAGTTGTGCCTGACTCTGTGACCCTATGCACCATGGCCTGCCACATTCCTCTGTCCATGGGATTTTCCAGGCAAGAATGCTGGAGTCGGTTGCCATACTCTCCTCCAAGGGATCTTCCCAACGTAAGGATTGAACCCAAGTCTCTTACAATTCCTGCATTGGCAGGCGGGGACTTTACCACTAACACTACCTGGGAAGCCCCCTTATAATAAATATTAATTCATACAGGATATTGCATTTTACACTTTTTTTATAATCACATATGATAAGAGGACAAATCTTTTACATTGCATTTCTGTGTACAAGTATGGAAGTCCTAGAATCTAAAAAACTGGATTTTTAAGGAAATGCCTTTGGTATTTAACTACTGACAAGGCCTTTTGAAATATTAAAACACCATACCCAAACAACATGTGCAATTACATAAAATGTGTCAATGAGACCGATCTGGTGAGTTTTAACACGTGACTCTTTAACTAGGAATACTGACAGCTCATCACAATGTTTCAGTCTTTTTATATAACCCAAAGAACAAAATGTATTATTAGCTCATTTCAGATGTTTTTTAAACTTTTTAATGATACTCAAACACATAAAATAATATACCAGTTAGGCTAGAAGTGTTTATACATATTTGTTGGTTAAAAACAAGTTACAGGTAGGTTTGTTCAACTGTTTATCCTGATATGGAAGCTCTTGAAGTATATTGGGTTTAGAACATTCTTTAAATATTGGCTTCTTTGTTAGTGTATAAGAATGCAAGAGATTTCTGTGTATCAACTTTATATCTTGCAAATTTGCCATATTCATTGAGGAGCACTAGTGCTTTTGTGGTAACATTTTCAGGATGTTCTATGTATAACATCATGTCATCTGCAAACAGTAGCAGTTTTAGTTCTTTTCTAAATTGAATTCCTTTTATTTCTTTTTCTTCTCTGACTGTCGTAGCTAGGACTTCCAAAGCTATATTAAATAATAGTGATGAGAGTGGACATCTTTATTGTGTCCCTGATCTTAGAGGAAATGCTTTCACTATTTTTCACTTTTGAGAATGATGTTTACTATGTTGTATATGGCCTTTATTATTAAAGACAAGAAAAAATTTAAGGAAACAATGCCATTTATTATCACAACGAAAGAATAAAATACTTGAAAGAAACCCATCTAAGAAGGCAAAAGACTTGTGGTCAGGAATCTATAAGATACCAAAAAAAAAAAAAAAAAAAAAAAATCACAGATGACACAAACAGATGGAGAAATATGCCAAGTCCTCAGAAGGAAAGAATCAACATTGTGAAAATTGTTATACTCTCCACACCAATCTACAGATTCAATTCAATAATATCAAATTACCATTGGCATTTTTCACAGAACTAGAAAAACAACAAAAAACTGTTACAGTTTGTATGGATACACAAAAGACCATGAATAGCCAAAGTGGTCATGAGATAGAAAAACAGAGATGGAGGAATCAGGTTCCCTGACTTGAGAATATAATGCAAAGCAATAGTAATCATGGCAGCATGGCACTGGCACAAAAACAGAAATATAGACCAGTGGAACAAGATAGAAAGCCCAGAGATAGATTGGTCTGCCTATGGTCATCTAGTCTATAACAAAGGAGGCAAGAGTATGCAATGGAAAAAAGGCAGTCTCTTCAGTAAGTGGTGTTGGAAAAACTGGAAAGCCACATGTAAATGGATGAAATTAGAACGCTCCACAACGTCATATAGAAAATAAATTACAAATGGGTTATAGACCTAAATGTAAGACCAGATAGTATAAAACATAGACTGAACACTCTCCAATATAAATCACAGCAAGATCTCTTATGGTCCATCTCTTAGTGTAATGAAAATAAAAATAAACAATTAGAATCTAATTAAACTTAACAATTTTGCACAGCAAAAGAAATCATAAATTAAACAAAAAGACAGTCTTGAGAATGAAAGAAAATATTCACAAATAAAGCAACTGACAAGGGATTAATCTAAAAAATATACAAACAGCACTTGCAGCTCAATATAAAATAAATAAATAAACAACCCAATTAAAAAATGGCTGAAGATCTAAATAGACATTTCTCCAAAGAAGACATACGAATGACCGACAAATACATGAAAAGATGTTCAGCATCGCTAATTATCAGAGAAATTCAAATCAAGACTACAATGAGGTATCACTCCACACAGCTCAAAATGGCTGTCATCAAAAAATCTATAAACAATAAATGATAGAGAGAGTGGGCAGAAAGGAACCCTCCCACATTGTTAGTGGGAATGTAAATTGCTACAGATATTATGGAGAAGAGTATGGAGATTCCTTAAAAACTCAAAACAGAATTAACATATTACCTATAAATTCCACTCCTGGGCATATACCCAGAGAAAATCATAATTCAAAATGATACAAGCACTCCAATATTCATTTGCGATAGCCAGACATGGAAGCAATCTAGATGTCCATAAACAGAGGAATGGATAAAGAATATGTAGAACATATATACAATGGAACATTATTCAAACATAAGAAAGAAAAAAATAACGCCATTTGCAGCAACATGGATGGATCTAGAAACTGTCATTCTGAGTGAAGTAAGTCAGACAGAAAAAGACAAATATCATATAATATTGCTGATATGTGGAACCTTAAAAAAGGATAAAAATGAACTTATTTACATCCACAGATGTAGAGAGCAAATTTATGGTTACCAGGGGATAAGGGAAGGAGAAAATTGGTAATTTGGGATGGAAATATACACATTACTCTATATAAAATAGATAACTAATAAGAAACTGCTATATAGCACAGGGGAACTCCCCAGGTTGACATGTGCCTAATAAGCTACTGGAGATCAGTGGAGACATAACTCCAGAAAGAATAAAGGGATGGAGACAAAGCAAAAACAATATCCAGTGGTGGATGTGACTGGTGATAGAAGTAAGGTCCGATGCTGTAAAGAGTAATATTGCATAGGTACCTGGAATGTCAGGTCCATGAATCAAGGCAAATTGGAAGTCATCAAAGAAGAGACAGCAAGAAATGAACGTCGACATCCTAGGAATCAGCGAACTAAAATGGACTGGAATAGGTGAATTTAACTCAGTTGACCATTATATCTACTACTGTGGGCAGGAATCCCTTAGAAGAAATAGAGTAGCCATCAAGGTTAACAAAAGAGTCTGAAATACAGTACTTGGATACAATCTCAAAAACGAAAGAATGATCTCTGTTAGTTTCCAAGGCCAATGATTCAATATCTTGGTAACCCAAACCTATGCCCCAACCAGTAAGGCTGAAGAAGCTGAAGTTAACGGTTCTATGAATACCTACAAGACTTTTTAGAACTAACACCCAAAAAAGATATCCTTTTCATTATAGGGGACTGGAATGCAAAAGTAGGAAGTCAAGAAACACCTGGAGCAACAGGCAAATTTGGCCTTGGAATATGGAATGAAGCAGGGCAAAGGCTAATAGAGTTTTGTCAAGAGAACGCACTGGTCATAGCAAACAACCTCTTCCAGCAACACAAGAGAAGACTCTACACATGGACATTACCAGATGGTCAACACCAAAATCAGATTGATGATATCCTTTGCAGCCAAAGATGGAGAAGCTCTATACAGTCAGCAAAAACAAGACGGTGAGTGGACTGTGGCTCAGATCATGAACTCCTTATTGCGAAATTCAGACTTAAATTGAAGAAAGTGGGGAAAACCACTAGATCATTCAGGTATGACCTAAAATTAAATCCCTTATGATTATACAGTGGAAGTGAGAAACAGATTTAAGGGACTAGATTTGGTAGACAGAGTGCCTGATGAACTATGGATGGAGGTTCATGACATTGTACAGGAGACAGGGATCAAGACCATCCCCATGGAAGAGAAATGCAAAAAAGCAAAATGGCTGTCTGAGGAGGCCTTACAAATAGCTGTGAAAAGAAGAGAAGCCAAAAGCAAAGGAGAAAAGGAAAGATATAAGCGTCTGAATGCAAAGTTCCAAAGAACAGCAAAGAGAGACAAGAAAGCCTTCCTCAGCGATCAATGCAAAGAAACAGAGGCAAACAACAGAATGGGAAAGACTAGAGATCTCTTCAAGAAAATTGGAGATACCAAGAGAACATTTCATGCAAAGATGGGCTCGATAAAGGACAGAAATTGTAGGGACCTAACAGAAGTAGAAGATATTTAGAAGAGGTGGAAAGAATACACAGAAGAACTATACAAAAAAGAGCTTCATGACCCAGATAATCTCGATAGTGTGATCACTCACCTAGAGCCAGACATCCTGGAATGTGAAGTCAAGTGGGTCTTAGAAAGCATCGCTACGAACAAAGCTAGTGGAGGTGATGGAATTCCAGTTGAGCTATTTCAAATCCTGAAAGATGATGCTTTAAAAGGGCTACACTCAATATGCCAGCAAATTTGGAAAACTCAGCAGTGGCCACAGGACTGGAAAAGGTCAGTTTTCATTCCAATGCCAAATAAAGCAATGACAAAGAATGCTCAAATGCCCACACAATTGCACTCAATTGCACAAGCTGGAATCAAGAGTGCCGGGAGAAATATCAATAACCTCAGATATGCAGATGACACCACCCTTATGCCAGAAAGTGAAGAGGAACTAAAATGCCTCTTGATAAAAGTGAAAGAGGAGAGTGAAAAAGTTGGCTTAAAGTGCAACATTCAGAAAACTAAGATCATGGCATCTGGTCCCATCACTTAATGGGAAATAGATGGGGGAACAGTGGAAACAGTGTCAGACTTTATTTTGACTGCAGATGATGACTGCAGCCATGAAATTAAAATATGTTACTCCTTGGAAGAAAAGTTATGACCAACCTAGATAGCATATTCAAAAGCAGAGATATTACATTGCCAACAAAAGTCTGTCTAGTCAAAGCTATGGTTTTTGCGGTGGTCATGTATGGATGTGAGATTTGGACTATGAAGAAAGCTGAGCACTGAAGAATTGATGCTTTTGAACTGTGGTGTTGGAGAAGACTCTTGAGGATCCCTAGGGCTGCAAGAAGATCCAACCAGTCCATTCTATAGAAGATCAGTCCTGGGTGTTCTTTGGAAGGACTGATGCTAACGCTGAAGCTCCAGTACTTTGGCCACCTCATGCGAAGAATTGACTTATTAGAAAAGACTCTGATGCTCGGAGGGATGGGGGGCAGGAGGAGAAGGGGACGACTCAGGATGAGATGGCTGAATGGCATCACCGTCTCAATGGACATGAGTTTGAGTGAACTCTGGGAGTTGGTGATGGACAAGGAGGCCTGGTGTGCTGTGATTCATGGGGTCTTAGAGAGTGGAACACGACTGAGTGACTTAACTGAACTGAACTGATCTAGCACAGAGAACTCTAGTCAATAGTGCATGATGTTTTATATGAAAAAAGAGTCTAAAAATAGATAGTGGATATAACTGATCCAGTTTGCTGTACCCTTGAAACTAGCACAACATTTTAATCAACTATACTCCAATAATAAATTGGACTTTCTCTTACACTATCTCTGTTGTTCTCTTTTACCATATAATATGGAACAGAAGAATTGATCCTTTTGAACTGTGGTGTTGGAGAAGACACTTGAGAGACCATTGGACAGCAAGGAGATCCAACCAGTCCATCTTAAACGAAATCAGTCCTGAATATTCATTGGAAGGACTGATGCTGAAGCTGAAACTTCAGTACTTTGGCCACCTGATGTAAAGAACTGACTCATTTGAAAGATCCTGATTCTTGGAAAGACTGAAGATGGGAGAAGGGGAAGACAGAGGGTGAGATGGTTGGATGGCATCACTGACTCAATGGACATGAGTTTGAGTAAAGTCTGGGGGTTGGTGATGAACAGGGAGGCCTGGCATGCTGCAGTCCATGGATTCACAAAGAGTTGTACATGACTTAGCGACTGAACTGAACTGATGGAACAGCAAACAGAGATTAATTGATGACTCATTAATTTGCAATCTTACAAATATAAACACTGTCACATACCCAACAGGCAACATCCAGTATTTCATCTTATTCTAATACTTTGTCTCTAAGGATTGGAATAGGTTTTCACCTAAATTATCTGAGGCGTTACCACAATTACTTGCTTGTGCTAAACCTTACGATGGTCATGTTGGTGTTTTAGTTCTCGTCTCTAGTCCCTTTCTATACAGGAAGCACATTGGCAATCAGCAGGAAATATGCCATTGTGGAAATAGAAACAGAGCAAAGGTTCAGGAAGATTCTGGAGCTTGTTTGCAGGACACTTAGAACATTGGTTTAGAAATGTCTATGTAATTTTTTAAAACGATTTATGTTTTAGTGATATATATGCCATTTTTGACTGAATCAATGTAAGTAAATCAACTACCTTTTTTGAGCATTTTTTCCCTATTTATAGAGTGTATGTAGTGATTCATTGCTGTCCCCTTCCACAGGCTTAGATTGAAACTGACCCATAAACATATTTAAATGGTATGAAAACATGAATATGATGAATGACCTCCTTTACATAAATATCACATCTATTAAACATTATTAAAAGTTGTGTGTGTGTGTGTGTGTGTGTGTGTGTGTGTGTGTGTGTTTGAAATTTACCTGGGATATGAGGTTTAGAGACTAATGCTGACACTTGGGTATAAATAACAGCAGAAATTCTCCAAGAGGGATGAAGGCATGAAGGTTACACATCTTTACAAGTGAATACTCACACTCAAAGTGAGAGTGGGGCCAAAGATGGGTTCCTATTAAATAGATTTCTCCAATTATCTGGGGGAACTGGGTATGAAAGAAATGTTAGTATCGTGTGATGACTATATTATTTTTCTAATTTCTCAAGATTATCTCAATTTTTTTTTTTCATTTTTCCTATGTGAAGCAGTAGCCTCAAATCCCAGGCTATATATCTGTGTTGCCAGAAGTGTGGATAATTCTTATGCAAGGAACTGTAAATATACCTTTAAAATTTTGTTGTAATTCCTAAGGGCCCAAAAGAGTAACTTCCACACTTATCCCATCTTTCAAAATTGTACACAGTGAATGTAGCTGTGTTGTCTGGTGATTGATATAGCTCATATGGAAATCTAGAAAGTGAAAGTGAAGTCACTCAGTCGTGTCCGACTCTTTGCCACCCCATGGACTGTAACCTATCAGGCTCCTCTGTCCATGGGATTTTCCAGGCAATAGCACTGGAGTGGATTGCCAGAAATCTAAGTAACCCTAATTTATAAGTAATCTTACTTTATGTGAATGACAGTAAACTGAAGACAAGGCACTTGATAGACTAGTATTGCTGCTGAAAATCCGGACCAGCACAGTGGCTGAATCCAATGTGCCCTCCAAAGGTACAAGATTTTGAGTACAGGTGGATCGAAAGGGGAAGAGTAGCTGAGGGCAAAGGGAAAGATAAATGGGAGCAATTCAGTTTTACAGTGATTCCCCAAAAAAGCTTCAGAGCAAGAGATAATATTGACTTCTAGCTCAGTTATACCTGATTCCTGAGAGAGTAAAATCATGTGGTGCTGAGATCAATTCTGCTTTCGGTACCTGGCAAAATAAAATGAAAACCAGCAAACTTGAATAACACCACTCTGGGAGATACTTTAGTCATATAATATAATGAAGGTCTAGACTAGCTTTTAATGACTGAGACTTTAATATGTGCATGATTTTTTGACTCTTGATTTTCAGGTTATTTCTACTGAGATACCTGTATTAGTCTAATACTGGCATTAGTGGTAAGATTATAATACTGATTTTTATGGTCAAATGTATTGGAAAATTGAATAGTTACACCTGAGGATATAATATTGATGGAAAATGACTGACCTAAAGCTATCCATCAAGTGATTCCTATGCTAAATACTTCTGTATATATTAATCATGAAGTAGAAATTATGGTAGATCAAGGGACACAAACTTGAAAATATGTGCAGTGTCAGCATATTGCAGATGACTTATTTCTTTAAATTTATTCTTACCTGACATGGGCTCATCCAAATGTTAGGAATATCCATTATATTATAGCTGTGTTTGTCATGTAAATTCTATACTGAATATATATTTCCAAATACTGTTCCTTTATTGTAAGAGAGACTTGGTCAAAGCCTAGAAGATAGCTTATGTAGTAACACATTTAATATTGCACAAAAAGAGATCTAGCCTTAATTCTCAGTTCCCAGGATGTAATCTTTGTTGGTCCCAGGTCCTTGGCATATCCGGATCTTAACAATATCATTTAGGGTGGGGGCTGGTTATATTATAAAAAATCAAGAATGTGATTTAGGAAGGAGGCATTGGATCACACGGTATAGTCACACTAGAGATTGAGATCAACCATATGAACAATCGACCTTGTCTACATAAGGGAGTCTCAGTAAAAACAGAATACAAGGCTCAGGTGAGCTTCCCTGATTGGTGATATTCCATGCAAATCATCATACATTATGAATGAGAGCAAGTTGCATTTGTTAGTTTTCTGCTCTTTTTCCTTTACCTGATTTTAATCTGTGGACTTAACCTATGATAAATCATAACTGTGAGAATGTGTGTGTATGAGTGTGTGTGTGTGTGTGCGTGTGTGTGTGTGCATGTGTGTGCGCGCACACACTCAGTTGCATCTGACTCTTTGTGACTGCCGTGGACTGTAGTCTGCCGGGCTCCTCTGTCCATGGCATTATCCAGGCAAGGATACTGGAGTGGGTTACCATTTCCTTCTCCAGGTGATCTTGTTGCTGCAGAGATTGAACATGCATCCCTTGTGTCTCTTGCAGAGCAGACACATTCTTTATCAGCTGAACCACCAGGGAAGCCCAACCATGAATATAATTGCTGTCAGTTGGTCCTGTGAATTATTCTAACAAATGATCAAATTTGAGGGTTGTTTGGTCCATTTCTTCCCCCTTTCCCAAAACTTGCAGTTGGTGTTTGTTAAAAGTGAGTATGATTTGGAACATGGTGCCTTCTCACTTCATAGTGAATGTGAACATAACTTCATGTGAATGTGTGACTGAAGAATAATTTGGAGTTAGATGACAAATTTCTAAAAGCAGAATAAACAATCTATGACTCCAAGAAAGAGTAAGTATAGCCCAGTTATGAAGCATGGTAAAGGAGCACATTAAAAAATTGCTGAAGTGTGTCCATAAAAGGAGAGCCACAATTACTGGAAAGGATATTAGATCAGTAGATTCATTTAAATAATACTCAGACATGATTAAAAACAGTAAACACAGAAGAAAATAGCTATCAAACATTCAGGCTTGGCATTCTGTAAAATAATAGTGACAGTATTTGTTTAAGAAACCAAATAAATTTAATAAAAATTAAAATGGATAAAGTTAATCTAGTCAAATAAAAGAGTCAAAGTCTTAAAAATACACAAAAAAGTAAAGCATGTATATTAAAAAGTGAGATATGATCATTTTTACTGTCTTGACAAGGGGATGTTGTATCAGTTCAGTTCAGTGCAGTTCAGTCACTCAGTCATGTCCTACTCTTTGCGACCCCATGAATTGCAGCACACCAGTCCTCCCTGTCCATCACGAATTCCCAGAGTTCACTCAAACTCATGTCTATCGAGTCGGTGACGCCATCCAGCCATCTCATCTTTTGTCGTCCCCTTCTCCTCCTGCCCCCAATCTTTCCCAGCATCAGAGTATTTTCCAATAAGTCAACTCTTCGCATGAGGTGGCCAAATTACTGGAGTTTCAGCTTCAGCATCATTCCTTCTAAAGTACACCCAGGACTGATCTCCTTTAGAATGGACTGGTTGGGTCTCCTTGCAGTCCAAGGAACCCTCAAAAGTCTTCTCCAACACCACAGTTCAAAAGCATCAATTCTTTGGCCCTAGCTTTCTTCACAGTCCAACTCTCACATCCATACATGACCACAGGAAAAACCATAGCCTTGACTAGACAGATCTTTGTTGGCAAAGTAATGTCTCTGCTTTTCAATATACTACCTAGGTTGGTCATAACTTTCCTTCCAAAGAGTAAGCATCTTTTAATTTCATGGCTGCAATCACCATCTGCAGTGATTTTGAAGCCCCCAAAAATAAAGTCTGACACTGTTTCCTCTGTTTCCCCATCCATTTCCCATAAAGTGATGGGACACATAGTGTATGAAGACACAAATTTTATCTCTATATGTGTTAAAGTTGTCATTATCTGGGATGTATAAGTGAGATGTAGGTAAATGATAATAAAGTTGGTAAATGTAGGAAAATAGTATTCAATCAACTTAGCTAAGTCATTTTTTTGTATTTGTATTTATTTATTTCTAATCCTGCCAAATCTGTAGCGCCCTCTCTAAAACCTTTTTCACTCTCTTCAAGGAATAATAATCTTTTCTATAAAACCATTGTTTCCAAGTTCTCTAAACTTTTCTGCTATAAGAGATTAGAACTAGAATTTTGAAACACAGTCTGTCAGTTGAAATTATCCAATTAAAATAATAAAGACACTTCTAGGTTTGATGCATTTTGACTTCAGGGAAATAGAGTTGAAAGAAAGGGGAATGAAATAAAGCTTGAAAATGAATTTGCTCTTGAAAGAACAATTTCCCAGCCAAATTGAGGGAATCTTGCTTCACATCAAGGTCAGATCAAACTTTCAACTTGATTTCATTCAAATTGATTTGATTTGAACCTAGAAGTTCACCTGAGTTCCACCTGATAGAGACTTTCACATTAATAACATTTAGCCCAATATACTGCAAGGAACTGAATGAGGAAGCTATCATGTATTCATTTAAGAAATACACCAAAATGGAAAATATTCCATTGTACAGAGTAAAATGCAATGACCTGAGAGTCTTTCCATCAATATTATTGCCTAGTCTGAAACTAACTTACAAAATATAAAATCTGCTTTATCTCCCATAGCCACAGAATCATAACACAGACAGTAGCAGGGAGAGAGGGAGAGAGAGAGAGAGAGAGAGAGAGAGAGAGAGAGAGAGAGAGAGAGAGAGATGGAAAGGAGGAGAGAGAGAGAGAGGGATGGAAAGGAGGAGAGATAGAGGGATGGAAAGGAGGAGAGAGAGAAGTGGAGAGACAGTTATCTAATAGTTTTAGAACTGTATGACACTTTTGCAAAGAAATAAGCTCCAAATTCAAAGACTAAAAACTCAAGTGGTTTAGGGACAGCATTCTTTGATTCTTGTTAGTAAATCAGAAGTCCTCAACAGGGATCCAAGTAGCACATAAGTCATGAGATGTTCTGATGGCCCCAAATATGTTGAAATTGAAATGTTCCTCCCTGATGGTAAAAGACAACCTTCTTATGTAGGGTTTGGCTTAGATCTCAGGAAGGTAACTGACTAATATTAAAAACTCTTGCTTCCTGCTGACTTTAACAGCAATGGTCCAGTGTAGCTTGCATATTGAGACTTAGCTTGTTGGTAAGAAGTAATAGACACTAAAAAGGAACTAACTCAGAATAAGTGTGCCAAGACAGTGTTTTAACTAGCCTGAATACGTAACTCACTGTGAACATACGATAACACACAACAAACAAATCCCTTCTTCTGGAGATTTTGTTTCAGTAATCATCAGTCAAGAGCAAAAGTTGGCATTGTTATTATTTATTCCAGGTGATGCTAGTTATCTAGGACTCTAAAAAAATAAGGAATAAGGGGTTCTATAAAATTTAGAAAGATGCTCACAAACTCCCACTATTTTATGGTTGTTAAAATAAGGGATAATAAGCACTCACTCCCTTATCAGTTATTTGATTTCGGGGCTAATTTAAAAAGATTGTTTTATTTAAAGCTTTGAAAACAATACCTGGGATAAAGATAAGGGATAAAGAAAGGCCTCAGTAAATATCAATACCTTGTTTTGTGGAACTGAAAACAGATATACAATTATTTTAACTTACCACTAAGATACTGCCTATTAAATTTTTACCTTATACTGCCTATTAAATGTTAAGACATCATCAAATATAAATCTCATCTCAAAGTAAAAAATAGTAAAACATTTTAAAAGAAGAATGTATCTTTAGAATGCATGAAATATACAACTAGAGAAGCCTACGTATATAATATAAATATTCAGTTCAGTTCAGTCACTCAGTCATGTCCGACTCTTTGTGACTCCATGAATCGCAGCACGCCAGGCCTCCCTGTCCATCACCAACTCCCAGAGTTCACTCAGACTCATGTCCATCGAGTCAGTGATGACATCCAGCCATTTCATCCTCTGTCGTCCCTTTCTCCTCCTGCCCCTAATCCCTCCCAGCATCAGTCTTTTCCAATGAGTCAACTCTTGACATGAGGTGGCCAAAGTACTGGAGTTTCAGCTTCAGCATCATTCCTTCCAAAGAAATCCCAGGGCTGATCTCCTTCAGAATGGACTGGTTGGATCTCCTTGCAGTTCAAGGGACTCTCAAGAGTCTTCTCCAACACCACAGTTGAAAAGCATCAATTCTTCGGCTCTCAGCCTTCTTCACAATCCAACTCTCACATCCATACATGACCACAGGCAAAACCATAGCCTTGACTAGATGGACCTTTGTTGATAAAGTAATGTCTCTTCTTTTGAATATACTATCTAGGTTGGTCATAACTTTTCTTCCAAGGAGTAAGCGTCTTTTAATCTCATGGTTTCAATCACCATCTGCAGTGATTTTGGAGCCCCCCAAAATAAAGTCTGACACTGTTTCCACTGTTTCCCCATCTATTTCCCATGAAGTGATGGGACCGGATGCTATGATCTTCATTTTCTGAATGTTGAGCTCTAAGCCAACTTTTTCACTCTCCATTTTCACTTTCATCAAGAGGCTTTTTAGTTCCTCTTCACTTTCTGCCATAAGGGTGGTGTGTATACTCAAAGCATAAATAAATAAAGTAGCATGGATAAGAAATATTAGATGACAAAATTTCTGTTGAGGTCCACTATTTCCTGAAAGAACTACTGAAGTAACAACTTCAGCAGAAAAATCATATGAGGATAAATGAATGATGAGCACAGGGACAGAGAAACTGTGATTTCACATAAAATGCCATATATATATATATATATATACACATATTCTTTTTACATAACTTATATGGAAGTGAAGTGAAAGTGAAAGTGCTACTTGCTTAGTTTTGTCTGATCTTTTTGACCCCATGGACTGTAATCTGCCAGGCTCCTCTGTCCATGTAATTCTTCAAGCAAGATTACTGGAGTGTAGTCATTCCCTTCTCCAGGGGTTCTTCCCAACCTAGGGATTTAACCCAGGTCTCCCACATTGCAGGCAGATTCTTTATAGTCTGAGCCATGAGGGAAGCCCCAGATAATCACAAATAAATAATGATCTATAAATAGTTGATTTAATATTCCAGAGAACAATTACAAGGATAAAGGACTGAGAGTATTCTGGAATTGACATCTAAAACTTACTAAGAATGTTATACTACATTAGAAAATATTATGTGTTTTTAAATCTGTTCAGTGTAACAAAAATATATAAAATAATCAATAGCATTCAAATCAATGAAGAGTAGCAAATATTGACACAGAGGTGAAATTTCATTCTTTTTTATGGTTGAATAATGTTTCATCATATTGTACACCTTAAACTTATACAATGTCATATATCATATTTCAATAAAGCTTTTTAAAAGAAATGTTGAAAAATGTTTGTCAAAATTGCGATGTATGTGAAATACAGTAAGGAAAAGCACTTGGTTAACCAAAAATGCAAAATATGATCACAGTAATAACTTAAATGTTTAATATAACAATACAGCAAACAAATTGCTAAACTCACAGTGGAAAATTAAATTGGATTTAAGTTAGATACAATTTTGTGGTCTTAAAAGTGCTATACCAAAAATAAAATAACAGAAAATTTGAAACAAATGAAAAAAGTTATAGTTAAAAGTATTAAGAAAGCAATACATAATTTTCAGATAGAAAAGATGCATCAAGAAAATAAAAGGAATAAACCATTATATAGGCATAAATATTTAATGCGTCTAACAATATAGTTTCTAAATACATATATATTGTTGCTGTTTAGTCACTAAGTCCTGTTCAACTCATTCGCAACCCCATGTGCTGTGGCCCACGAGTCTCCTCTGTCCATAGGATATTCTGTCCACAGGTAAGAATACTGGGGTGGGTTGCCATTTCCTTCTCCAAGGGATCTCCCTGATCAAGGACACAAACCTGCATCTCCTGCTTGGTGGGTGGATTCAAGGTCAAATGTATATATATATTTATAATATAATTGATAAAGATATGAAATCAGTTGATGTCTAATATCACTTGCATATTTTGTTTTCTATAAGTTTATAGGTCAGTGAGATTGAAAATAAATAATTGACTATAAAATCATTCCATCAGAAACAGATGAAAGGAATATTTTGTTCCAGAAATGTCATAATGCTACTTATCCTCTGTATTTGAAGAACTGTTAGAATTAATTTTTATTGAAGTATAGTTGTTTTACAATGTTGTGTTAGTTTCTACTGTACAGCAAAGTAGATCATTTATACACATACGCATATCCATACATTTTTAGACTCTTTTTGTATATATACCATTACAAAATATTGAGGAGAGCTTCCTGTGTGACACAGTAGGTGCTCTTAGTTACATATTTTATATATAGTTTTGTGTACAGAGTGCTTGAGGAACTATGAACAGAGGTTTGTGACATTGTACAGAAGGCAGGCATCAAGACCATCCCCAAGAGAAAGAAATGAAAAAGGCAAATTGGCTGTCTGAGGAGGCCTTACAAATAGCTGTGAAAAGAAGAGAAGTGAAAAGCAAAGTAGAAAAGGAAATATATACACCTTGGAATTCAGAGTTCCAAAGAATAGCAAGGAGAGATAAGAAAGCCTTCCTCAGTGATCAATGCAAAGAAATAGAGGAAAACAATAGAACGAGAAAGACTAGAGATCCCTTCAAGAAAATTAGAGATACCAAGGAAACATTTCATTCAAAAATGGACACAGAAGCAAAAGATCTAACAGAAGCAAAAGGTATTAAGAAGAGGTGCCTAGAATACACAAGAGAACTATACAGAAAAGATCTTCAAGACCCAGATAATCATGATGGTGTGATCACTCACCTAGAGCCAGACATCCTGGAATGCGAAGTCAAGTGGGCCTCAGGAAGCATCACTGAGAACAAAGGTAGTGGAGGTGATGGAATTCAAGTTGAGCTATTTCAAATCATAAAAGATGATGCTGTGAAAGTGCTACACTCAATAAGCCAGCAAATTTGGAAAGCAAGCCATGGCCACAGGACTGGAAAAGGTCAGTTTCCATTCCAATCTCAAAGAAAGGCAATGCCAAAGATTTCTCAAACTACCACACAATTGCACTCATCTCACACGCTAGAAAAGCAATGCTCAAAATTCTCCATGCCTGGCCTCAACAGTACATAAACTGTGAACTTACAAATGATCAAGCTGGATTTAGAAAAGGCAGGGTAACCAGAAATAAAATTGTTAGCATCTGTTGGAGCATCAAAAAATTGACAGAGTTCCAGAGAAACATCTACTTCTGCTTTATTAACTATGCCAAACCCTTTGACTGTGTGAATCACAACAAACTGTGGGGCATTCTTAAAGAGATGGGAATACCAGATCACCTGACCTGCCTTCTGAGAAATCTGTATGCAGGTCAAGAAACAACACTTAGACTTGTTGTTGCTTCCATCCATGGAACACCAGACTGGTTTCAAATAGGGAAAGGAGTACATCAAGGCTGTATATTGTCACCCTGCTTATTTAACTTCTATGCAGAGTACATTATGAGAAATGCTGGGGCTGGATGAAGCACAGTTGGAATCAAGATTGCCAGGAGAACTATCAATAACCTCAGACATGCAAATAATACCACACTTAGGGCAGAAAGTGAAGAAGAACTAAAGAGCCTCTTGATGAAAGTGAAAGAGGAGAGTGAAAAGTTGGCTTAAAACTCAACATTCAGAAAACAAAGATCATGGCATCCGGTCCCATCACTTCATGGGAAATAGATGGGGAAACAGTGGAAACAAAGACAGACTCTATTTTGGGGGGCTCCAAAATCACTGCAGATGGTGATTGTAGCCATGAAATTAAAAGACACTTCCTCCTTGGAAGAAAAGTTATGACCAACCTAGGCATCATATTTAAAAGCAGAGATATTACTTTGCCAACAAAGGTCTGTCTAGTCAAAGCTTTGCTTTTTCCAGTAGTCATGTATGGATGTGAGAGTTGAACTATAAAGAAAGCTTAGTGCCAAAGAACTGATGCTTTTGATCTGGGGAGCTGGAGAAGGCTCTTGAGAGTCCCTTGGACTGCAAGGAAATCCAATCAGTCCATCCTAAAGGAAATCAGTCCTGAGTATTCATTGGAAGGACTGATGCTGAAGCTGAAACTCCAATACTTTGGCCCCCTGATGTGAAGAACTGACTCATTGTAAAAGACCTTGATTATGGGAAAGATTGAAGGTGGGAGGAGAAGGGGATGGCAGAGAATGAGATCATTGGATGGCATCACCAAATGAATGGACATGAATTTGAATAACCTCTGGGAGTTGGTGATGGGCAGGGAAGCCTGGCATGCTGTAGTCCATAGGGTTGCAAAGAGTCAGATATGACTGAGTAACTGAATGGAACTGAATTGTATATGTCAATCCCAATTCCAAAATTTATCCTTCATTCCTTCCCCTACCTGGTAACTATAAGTTTGTTTGCTACATCTATGATTCTATTTCTGTTTTGTAAATAAGTTCATTTCATCCCCTTTATTAGATTCCACATGTAAGTGATATCATATGATATTTGTCCTTCTCTGTCTAACTTTTTTCACTCAGTATGATAATCTCTAGGTCCATCTGCCTCCATTCAGTTCAGTTCAGTTCTGTCACTCAGTCGTGTCTGACTCTTTGCAACACCATGGACCGCAGCACGCCAGGCCTCCCTGTCCATCATCAACTCCTGGAGTTTACCCAAACTCGTGTCCATTGAGTCGGTGATGCCATCCAACCATCTCACCCTTGTTGTCCCCTTCTCCTCTTGCCTTCAATCTTTCCCAGCATCAGGGTCTTTTCATGCATATGGCATTATATTGTTCTTCTTTGTAGCTATATGTATGTATGTACCATATCTTCTTTACCCATTCATTTAGCAATGAACATTTAGGTGTTTTTCATGTCCTGGCCATTGTAAATAGTGCTAAATTAACATTGTGGTGCATGTATTTTTTTTTTTCAAATTATGTTTTTTTCTGTGTATATACCCTGAAGCAAGTTTACTGCACTATATGGTAGTTCTATTTTTTGTCTTTTAAAGAACCGCCATTCTGTTCTTCACAATAACTGCACCAATTTACATTCCCACCAACAGTGAAGGAAGGCTCCCGTTTCACCACCCTCTTCATTATTTATGGTTTGTAGATTTTTTGATGATGGCCATTCTGACTGGTGTGAGGTGATACATCATTGTAATTTTTATTTCCGTTTCTCATAATAACATTCTTTTTATGCAAATTCAAGATTGTAACAAAGAATTTTAATTCTCTCTGAAGGACTTCCAACTCTTCTTGTATTTCCCTATTGTATGTGCATCTAGTTCTGATACTTGCTTTGTCTCTTCATACTATTTTTTCTTGCCTTATGTTATACTTTGTAAGTTTCATTGAAAGCTGGTGTGATGTATCAGATAATAAGAACTGATTCAAACAGGTTTTTTCACTGAACTTTCATTTTAGTCTGGCTAGAAATTGGACTATTTTTAACATTTCTTGTCATTATAATTGTCAGAGACATTAATATCCTCTGAAGTCCTTTCTTTTGTCTCCTCATTTTTCCCTAGGCTACTTTGAATTCAGAAATTTGTAATTATTTTAAAAATTATTAACTGATATTATATTGGTGGTTTTTTTTTTTTGATATAGTGGTAAATTGTGGAGGAAGTGGAAACATTTCGTAAACTTGACTATATTTCAGTCATTTAATGGAAATGTGTTCTTGGGCTGTGACAGTCACAATTGATTCTTATCTTTTCACCTCCCCTTTAGATGAGAAAATACGTGTTAAATAATGTATTTGATCTAGTTTGGTAAATTTTTTGCTATTATCTCCTTAAAGTTTTTTTTCTGTGCATTTCTCTCTTCTCCTTCTGGGACTCCTATTATGTGTACGTTGATGTCCCATAGGTTTCTGAGTTCCTGTTAATTTTCTTTTTTTCTATCAGATTAGGTAATCTCCATTGGCCTGCATTCAAGTCGTTCAAGTTGACAGATTGTTTCTTTTTCCCACTTAAAATTTGCTTTTGAGTCTTTCTGGTAATTTTTTTGTTCATTTTTATTATTATACCTTTCAACTATAGATTTCATGTTTAGGAGTTTTTTTTTTAATAATCTCTCTCTTTATTGATAGTTTTCTTTTTGAATGAGAGATTGTTTTCATACTTTAATTCTTTAGTCACGTTGTATGTTAGTTCTTGGAACATATTTATGTAACAGCTGATTTAGTTTTTGTTTACTCTGTCCAGTGTTTGAACTTTCTCAGGAATGGTTTCTATTGACTGCTTTGTTTTTGTTCTGTGTGTGAGTCACACGGACTTGTTTCATTGTATGTCTCATATTTTTTTGCAATAACGTAATGTGATGATTTCAGAAATCAGACCCTCCTTCAGAATTCATTGTTATTCTTATTTGAACATTTTAAAGTCCCTTATGAACAATATATTCCCCGTTTTTAGTTTTTTTTTTTTTTTCTTGTATTCCTTATTTTTTGGTCAAATATTTGTTGGCTATAATTTGTAATCCTATCTCAAGCAAATGAGACATTTAGCAGTTGTCACTGATAATTTTCAATAAATAGTATGTAGGGAATGCTCTTTGTACGAAGGAAGTTCTGAGTCATAGCAAATAAAGGCAACTCTGAGAATGAAACCTTTAAATTAACTGCCAGGCTGGTCAAATAGTGACTCCTCTCTTGGGTTGGCATTTTGAAGACTTCCAAATTCATATGGCTCTCCAACAGCTATGCTTATGGTTTTCATAGTAACTTAGTTGTTAGTTGTTGGTTTCCTGGGGGTAGTACAAGTTAAAATGCCACAAGATGTACACACGTCAAGCAAGTTTCTCTCATTTTCTTGAGTAAATTTTACTTAGATTGTTGCAAGTCTTTGATTAATTCAAATAGCTTTGAAAATGTTGGTTCATTAATTTTGCTAGTGGTCTTATTGCTTTTATGAAGGGCTACATTACTGGAGGTCTTGCTTCTGCCTTGCCCGAAGTGAGACCTTCATAGTAATTTTCATAGATAAAGTGCTGCCTCCTATTAAGGTATTTTATATAACATCCTCTCAATTCCATACATTTCTGTAAGCATGGCAATACACACCTTATAAAAATTCCTTCAAAGTTACCAAAAATGTGATTTGCTTACCAGTATCATTGATTCATTTCATGTGTGGGATATGATACAATGTTAGGTAAATTTAAACATTAAAAAGATTACCTACACAAACTTTTCATTCTAGAAGAAAGTAGAACACAGTTCAGGCTTTATGGTACTTAGGTTAGAATGTTGTTATATCACTTACTAGTTTTGAAGCCATCAGTTCAGTTCAACTCAGTTCAGTCACTCAGTCGTGTCAGACTCTTTGCAACCCCATGAATCACAGCACACCAGGCCTCACTGTCCATCACCAACTCCCGGAGTTCACCCAAACTCATGTCCATCGAGTTGGTGATGCCATCCAGCAATTTCACACTCTGCCGTCCCCTTCTCCTCCTGCCTCCAATCTCTCCAAGCATCAGATTCTTTTCCAATGAGTCAACTCTTTGGATGAGGTAGCCAAAGTATTGGAATTTCACTTTCAGAATCAGTCCTTCCAATGAACACCCAAGACTGATCTCCTTTAAGATGGATTGGTTGGTCTCTATGCAGTCCAAGGGACTCTCAAGAGTCTTCTCCAGCACCACAGTTCAAAAGCATCAATTCTTCAGTTCTCAGCGTTCTTCACAGTCCATCTCTCACATCCATACATGACCACTAGAAAAACTATAGCCTTGACTAGACGGACCTCTGTTGGCAAAGTAATATCTCTGCTTTTTAATATGCTGTATAGGTTGGTCATAACTTTCCTTCCAAGGAGTAAGTGTTTTTTTAATTTCATGGCTGCAATTACCATCTGCAGTGATTTTGGAACCCCCAAAAATAAAGTCTGCCACTGTTTCCACTGATTTCCCATCTATTTCCCATGAAGTGATGGGACCAGATGCCATGATCTTCATTTTCTGAATGTTGAGCTTTAAGCCAACTTTTTCACTCTCCTCTTTTACAGTCAATCAAGAGGCTTTTTAGTTCCTCTTCACTTTCTGCCATAAGAGTGGTGTCATCTGCATATCTGAGGTTATTGATATTTCTCCTGGAAATCATGATTCCAGCTTGTGCTTCTTCCAGCCCAGCATTTCTCATGATGTACCCTGCATAGAAGTTAAATAAGCAGGGTGACAGTATATGGCCTTGATGTACTCCTTTTCGTATTTGGAACCAGTCTGTTGTTCCATGTCCAGTTCTAACTGCTGCTTCCTTAGCTGCATATAGGTTTCTCAAGAGGCAGGTCAGGTGGTCTGGTATTCCCATCTCTTTCAGAATTTTTCACAGTTTATTGTGATCCACACAGTCAAAAGCTTTGGCATAGTCAATAAAGCAGAAATAGATGTTTTTCTGGAAGTGTCTTGCTTTTTCCATGATCCAGTGGATGTTGGCAATTTGATCTCTGGTTCCTCTGCCTTTTCTAAAACCAGCTTGAACATCTGGAATTTCATGGTTCACATACTGCTGAAGCCTGGCTTGGAGAATTTTGAGCATTACTTTACTAGTGTGTGAGATGGGTACAATTGTCCAGTAGTTTGAGCATTCTTTGGCATTGCCTTTCTTTGGGATTGGAATGAAAACTGACCTTTTCCAGTCCTGTGGGCACTGCTGAGTTTTTCAAATTTTCTGACATATTGAGTGCAGCACTTTCACAGCATCATCTTTCAGGATATGAAATAGCTCAACAGAATTCTATCACCTCCACTAGCTTTGTTCATAGTGATGTTTTCTAAGGCCCACTTGGCTTCACATTTCAGGAGACCTGGCTCTAGGTGAGTGATCACAACCTTATGATTATTGAAGCCATATACAAATCATATAATCTTCCAATTTTTGTCTCAAATATAAAATTTTAAAAATAAAACAGAAAATTTAGACAGAAAATTTAAGCTTTCTGTGATGATGTTAGAGAACACTCTTGAGAGTCCCTTGGACTGCAAGGAGATCCAACCAGTCCATCCTAAAGGAGATCAGTACTGGGTGTTCTTTGGAAGGACTGATGTTGAAGCTGAAATTTCAATACTTTGACCACCGGATGCAAAGAGCTGACTCGTTTGAAAAGATCCTTATGCTGGGAAAGATTGAAGGCAGGAGGAGGGGACGACAGAGGATGAGATGGTTGAAAAGCATCACCGACTCAATGGTCATGGGTTTGGGTGGACACTGGGGGTTGGTGATGGACAGGGAGGCCTGGCCATGCGGTGGTTCATGAGGTCACAAAGAGTTGGACTTGACCGAGCAATTGAACTGAACTGAACTCTGACGGTACCTTTCCAATTGATTAGTCCCTTTTTCCACACCAAACACTCTCTCTTCTCTTTCTCTCTCCCTCCCACTCTCCATCTTTCTTTCCTTCTCCTTCTATATCTCCCTATCAGTCTTTCTTTATTTTCCTAGTATAGTCATATATACAATGTACTTCCCATGGGTTCTACATATCCATGGGTTCCATATGGGAAGATGGCCAGTGCTTCATTGTATCCAGATTAGGAACCCTGTGGATTTTGTTGGTTTTCTACCTAATCTTTCAACAAGAGATGACTGAATACCTATATTGGAATAATTTTAATCCTTTTGACTGCTTCATTCTGTAACTTTTATTGAGGATCTACCTGTGTGCTCAAGCGAAAAGTAAAAATATAATCATATGTTTCTTTATGAGAGCTATTCTATCTGTTAAACTTAGTTTTCCTAATATAGGTATTACCATTTAGCAGGCTGGGGCAAGACACATTCATGCAATCTTTTCCTTGCCAATTTGGAACCTAAGCCATTTTCAAAACCTAGCTGCCATTCTTCCATGATCTCTTGACCATCTGTTCCCTAAAATTTTAAATCATCTAACTAAATTTCAACTAAGATGTAACCCAAATTACTTGGGAGAGCCAAGATGTGTATTGTGGGTTCATAAATAGTAAGAATGATATAATATATGTGATTATAGACTTAGAAGCTAGATTAGACTCAAATATCTCTTATTCCATATGAGCCTGTGATTATAATTAAGTTACTTAAATGTATTGGTTTTCAGTTTCCTGATATATAAAAAGGAATGATAAAAATACTTATGTCATAAAGTAGTTGTGAGAATCAAGTAAATTAATATAAGAAAACTAGAAAATTTATAGACACTGAAGATGCTTGGAATTATCATATAATAATTATTATATATAACACTGGGTGACAGATATAATTATTGTCTTATAAAAATGAGAAAATTTAGTCTAAGTTCTTAGACCACTTAGTCTGCTGTTTCACATTACTGCATTTCTGCCACATCTCAGGCAATTATATTCTGAAGCAAAGTTAAATAAATAAACACATCTAATACAGTCATATTTTGCATTGATTTTCTGAAGGGTTAATAGGGTAGCAGAGATGTGCCTGCAAATGGGTCTCTCTGCTCAGGCTGAACGTGCTTGCAAACGAGGCCTTCTCCCAAAGAGTCTGGACACAGCCTTGAGTTTAATGGTCCCTTGCAAACGAGGGAGCATTCCCTTCTTGTGATAAGAAGGAAAAGAAAGCTTTGGACAGACTCTGCAGTAGACAGGGATTTCACTCCCCTTGCTGTACGATAACATGTATGCACCTGCGCTGTACTGAAAAGGCTTATTCATGCAGTCTGGAATTCTGCCTAGGGGGCTTTATAATAATAAACCACAAATCGTTTGTGCAGTTCTGTTCCTCCGGCCGGAGTGTGTATTGTCTGTCTCTCGTGTGTCTCGTGTGTTTTGTCTTTGTGTCATTTCCTTCGCAACATTTTCCAAAATCAAAATCGAAAAGACTTCTTCTCCTAGACATTGATGGAAAAATTTTAGAGAGAGAAGAAAGGTATAAAGTCAGACAGTAACTTAAAACATTTCTGTTTCTCACTTTTGACAAGTGAAGGCTATCAGAACAAACATGTTTCACAATTCACAATTTGTTTTCCAAAACTAAGTTCCCTTTACCTCTTCCTAATCAATGTTAGTTACCTCTTCCCTTAGATTTCCCTATGAGCTCAGATCTATCAAAAACCTATTTCAATCTTCTCCCCTTCTTACAAGTAATAAGTAAGTGACTAAAACACAGCCAATCTCTATTCTTAGGATGATGTCTCTGCTAGAATTCCCCACAGTTTGGGCCCTTGCAACTGGGATATTGACATAACAGATTCAAATTGAAATTGTGACTATTTTCAGAAAAAATTCTGGTGAACTGATCTATATGACATATATCTCATTTCTAGTTTCTGCCCTTTCTGAACTTCCCTCCTGACATTCTAACTTCTTGACTACTGTATGTCTTTGTATCTCCAGTAACCACAGCCTTTTCATCTCTCTGTTTATGTGCCTCATGTCTCAGTCATGTCTTTTTCATGTGTTTTACCTTAGGACACAGTCATTTCCACCCATGAAGTCCCAGGGGATAATAAAGACACCCAAAGGAATTAAATGCATTTAACTACTTAAAATATAATATTATAATATAGTATAGACATTTAAAAACACTATTTAACCATAAGGTAAAAAAGTGTTTCAGTTCATTATGGATTTCCCTTTGCACCCAATTAGAAACGCTCTAATGCATATAATGCCAAATCAAATGGAATGCTATCAATACACTCAAGTAGTCTATGCTTTAGTATATTAATCTACTTTTTTTCCTCACTGCTTAGTAACTCAGTTTTGCATTTTTCCATTTCAAGTCAAGAAGGTGTGTATAAACCCATTCATATTTGTTCTCTAACTGGCTACAATCTGTGGCTACTCAGGTTAGGAATAATATAAACACACATTATAGAACATATTGGTTTTCTGCACTCTCAATTTCAATCCTAAAATATAGCCTTTCACATTTTTAAAAAATACGCTTCAGTATTAAGGGATCAGCTGTGGAAAAAAGACCTTCATGGTTTTATTTGCCACAGGAGATTTTTTTTTTCCCTAGACTCTCTTATGTGGTTAGGCAACTGCTGTCATCTATGACCATATAGATATTCACTTTCATACTTATGCAACATTCCATTGTAATAACACTTATCAGCTTTTTCCCTCTCTACACTTATTGATTGGAAGGAAGATTGAGTGTGATGGCCCATGTAAAGTTTTATTTTCTGGTTCCTCTGAGTATATATCTGGAGAGAAATTTTTACCCACAGGAAGCAACAGTTAGAACTGGACAAGGAACAACAGACTGGTTCCAAAAAGCAAAAGGAGTACGTCAAGGCTGTATATTGTCATCTTGCTCATTTAACTTCTATGCAGAGTACATCAAGAGAAACGCTGGACTGGAAGAAACACAAGCTGGAATCAAGATTTCCGGGAGAAATATCAATAACCTCAGATATACAGATGACACCACCCTTATGGCAGAAAGTGAAGAGGAACTAAAAAGCCTCTGGATGAAAGTGAAAATGGAGAGTGAAAAAGTTGGCTTAGAGCTCAACATTCAGAAAACGAAGATCATGGCATCTGGTCCCATCACTTCATGGCAAATAGATGGGGAAACAGTGGAAACAGTGTCAGACTTTATTTTTGGGGGCTCCAAAATCACTGCAGATGGTGACTGCAGCCATGAAATTAAAAGACGCTTACTCCTTGGAAGAAAAGTTATGACCAACCTAGATAGTATATTCTAAAGCAGAGAGAGTACTATGCTGACTAAGTTCCATCTAGTCAAGGTTATGGTTTCTCCTGTGGTCATGTATGGATGTGAGAGTTGGACTGTGAAGAAGGCTGAGCGCCGAAGAATTGATACTTTTGAACTGTGGTGTTGGAGAAGACTCTTGAGAGTCCCTTGGACTGCAAGGAAATCCAACCAATCCATTCTGAAGGAGATCAGCCCTGGGATTTCTTTGGAAGGAATGATGCTAAAGCTGAAAATCCAATACTTTGGCCACCTCATGTGAAGAGTTGACTAATTGGAAAAGACTCTGATGCTGGGAGTTATTAGGGGCAGGAGAAGAAGGGGATGACAGAGGATGAGATGGATGGATGGCATCACTGACTCGATAGACGTGAGTCTGAGTGAACTCTGGGAGTTTGGTGATGGACAGGGAAGCCTGGCATGCTGCGATTCATGGGGTGGCAAAGATTCGGACTCGACTGAACGACTGAATTGGACTGAACTGAAAGCATTAAACTTTCTGTGTGAAGTGTCACCCACAGAATTATTACTAAAAAAGAGAAGAAACTGTCATATTATTGAGATAAAATGCTGAAAACACTAATGGCATTAGAAAACACATTCTTTGAATTAAGATTAGATAAGACACATAAAAAAATATAGGTAATGATATTCACAATCCTGCCCACTTTTTAGCTCTAATTAAATGGTCATAAACTTACTATAAAATTTATAATGCCAAAAAGAAGTTAGATGTGCAAAGTTGCAGTGATGGTATCAATTAAGCAACAGTGATTTTTCTATATGTTGAGAAACTATTGACACCCATTGAAATGATAAATAATATTTGTGCATCTTCAAAGCCAGGTTAGAGTAATCTTTAAATAGGACAAATTTATACTAGATTCTTTCCTTGGTCCCTTTGTAAAGTGTCTTTTCCTGGCACTCTTTTGGTTTCATCTGCTTATGCCCAGAATTAGTTATATTCAAAACTCACAATCTGAGGGTCTCTTAATGGAACCATTTGAGTGAAGATTAAAGGAGAAAGATACACAACTGATTGAAAATTAGAGCAATGATTAGTGCAGATTTAAAATTATGATGGTGATATTTTAAAGATATATGTTTTATTTGTTGTGATAAGGAGCCAGCTATCTGGATATCTAACAAGGTCTGATTATATAAGAATGAGTGTCTCTTTGTTGACATATAATTAATACATTTTATTGGGACACAGCAAAACTACGAATAAAAAAGGAATCAAACATTGTCAGTGAATGATTTCATGGCAAGCTGTGAAAAAGTATGATTAAGCCCTTTTATACAGGTTAGATTCCAACTTCTTACTAGGAGAATGTTTTAACTTTCTTTCCACAAGGATATTTCTAGAGTGCAGCTCTCCCCAGCTGCTTACTCTGTTAGTGAAGGAAAGGTCATGGTGGGATTTATCCTGAAGAGGGCATTTCAAATTAGGTTAGATTCTTTTTAGAGCTTAATTATTTTAACTTGTCTGCTCAGGTCCTTGGCCTCATTTTTGAATAAGAGAATTTTTTTTATATTGGTAATATTGTTTCAATCAAGTGTTAAATGAAAGTTTCTAGTGTTCTTATAGAATATATTGGGGGGCTTTTCATTTTTTGCTATGATACAAAATATTAAAATTACATTCTACTTCTTTCTCTCTTTAAAAATTAAATAGAATTCAGATGTACTTTCATGTGATTTTGATATCTTTTATTTGCTATATTTCAACCTCCTTTTCAATGTATTTTACAGTGAGAGAATAGCAAGTAAACTAATGACAATGGATATGAGAACATAGAGGACATTGATCTTCTGATGATAATACAGGTTTTCAATTTTCAGTTTTTCCTTTTTTTTTTCCAGATATATGTGTCCAAGAGTGGAATTGATAGATCATATGGTAATTCTATTTTTTGTGTTTTGAGGAACCTTCATAATGTTTTCCCTAGAGGCTGCACTAATTTACATTCCCATTAATAGTGTTCTAAGATTCCCTTTCTTCCACATCCTTCCTAACATTTGTTATTTATGACTTTTGGTGATAGTCATTTTGACAGGTGTGAGGTGATATTTCATTGTTTTGATTTGCATTTTTGTAATAATTATTGATGTTGAGTATTTTTTCATATGCCTGTTGGCCATTTGTATTTCTTCTTTGCAAAAATGTCTATTTAGGTCATTTGCCCATTTTTGAACTGGGTCATTTTTTTTTTTTCCTCTTTTTCATGATATGGAGTTGCTTGAGGGCTGCTTATATACTTTAGTTATTAACCATTTTTCATTCATATCATTTGCAAGCATTTTCTCCCATTCCATAGGCTTTCTTGCTTTGTTGATGGTTTTCTTTGCTGTTTATAAGTTTTTAAACATAATTAGGCCCCATCAGTTTATTCTTATTTCTTCTGCCTTAGGAGACAGATCTGGAGAAAAAAAAAATATTGCTATCATTTATTTCAGAGAGTGACATGGATAGCCTATGTTCTCTTCTGAGTTTTACAATTTCTGGTCTTACATTTAGGCCTATAATCCATTTCCAGTTTATTTTTAAATATCTTATGAGGAAATGTTCTAATCTCACCCTTTTACGTGTAGCTTTCCAGCTTCCCAAACAACACTCATTGAAGAGACTGTCTTTTCTCCACTGTATAACTCTGCCTCCTTTCTATCATAGATTACTTGACTATTGTTGCATGGGTTTATTTCTGGGCTCTTTATTCTGCTCCATTGATCTTTATGTCTATTTCTTTGTGCCAGTACAATGTCGTTTTGATTATTCTAGCACTGTAGTATAGTTTGAGATGTGAGAGAGTGAAATCTCCAGCTTTTGTCTTCTTTCTGAAGATTACTTAGGCAATTTGGGGCTTTTTGTTGTTATTATTATATAAACTTTAGGATTACTTATTCTAGTTCTGTGAAAAATGTCATGGGCATTTTTAGAGGAATTATACTAAATCTATAGATTGATTTAGATAGTATGCTTATTTTAACACTAATTTTTCCATACATTCTAAGAGCTTTTGCTTTTCACGTTATATGCTCTTAGAGTGAACATATATTTTTTTCTATTATGCATTCTCTTTGATTTTAGCCAGTATAGAATTCCACTTAGTTTTGTATATTGATTTTGTGCCCAAAGAGATGATGAAACATTGTAGTATATCTGTAGATTTTATTGGCTTTTCCACTTAACTGAATATATCATCTTCAGATAATGGCAGAATTTGTGCTCTTCTATTTTAATTCTACAATTTTAATTTATTTTTCTTCTCTAAGTATGTCAGATTTTCCAATTCTGTGCTATGCATTCTTTCTTTAATTATGCCATCTTATAAAGAGTATATTTATTGTTTTTAAGTATGATTTTGCTTGAAACTTTTGTTAGTCACCCTTCAGCTATATTTAATCTGCTATTAAATTAGCCCACTGAGTTTGTAAATTCAGGTCATTTTATTTTGCTATTTCTACTTTTTCCAAATAATTTGAGTGATTTTCCCAAAATTATTTTTGGTTTTTGCTGACAGTTTAAGCTTGGCTTCTATCTCCATGCACATTTGTAGTAAATGTATTTTGTCTGTTTTGAAATATGTCTGACAAAATACATCTAGTCTTGTGAAACTATTTTTTTTATTCTTTCTGTTGATACTTAATAATATTTTCTTTTTTCTTCACATATCTGATCATCTATATTTTATCTTAGTGAATTATATATATATATATATGATAACTTGAATAGATATTTTAAGTATTAAATGATCTTACCTTCCTTTGCTTTTCTCAGTGTCAGAGGACTTACATAATTAAAGATTATTTCACTGTTTATTCAAGTCTTGAAATTTTTATTAGTTGTGCAAATGACATGAAATTGATCAGAAAATCATGCAGTGGCTGACTTACTTTTAGCTCATTTCAATTTTTGAACAGCTGTTAGGAATATGAACTCAATGAATGATCTTGCCAGATTCCCACACTTGTCAGGTCCTGGACTCTGGTTCGTGTCCTTTTAAGTCCCAGTCATCTAACAAAAACACAAATCAAACTCTTAGCTTCATTTTTTACATAATCTGTCTCAAAGAAATGTAACTCCATGTACTGGCATCTTACTAGAATCTAGGTCTTACTTCAGTAATTTATCACTATTCTGTTAAATACATCTGAGATTTTAAATATAGTATTTCTTCAATTATTTTCTAATATAATCATATCTTATGATGGTGATAATGATTAGTACAAAATTATCACCACCGTTACCATCATCGTAACTGCTTTATTCACATTGTCATCTCTCTTTTCCAGAACTTTCATTCTCCTGGTTACTACAGGATCTGAGTTTTCATCTTTTTATTTTTTCTAACTTAAAGATTCTTTGGCTACATTGTCATTGTTTTTTGTGTCTTTATTGGTGACACGACTCTAATGGCTGCAGTTCCTATACCAGAAACAATCTTGACAGAGGTATAAGTGTTTGATCTCGGCCACTGTCAGCAGTTGCATTATTACCTGGCAAGTGGTCAGTTCATTGTCAAAGTAGAAGAAAGAATGCTCTTAAGACACTAAACAATAAAGCACCTGAGAGGTTTGAATTTTTGCCCATCACTCTGAAGCAAAATTTACGTATCCTTGGAAGACTAAAGCATCTGAAAAAAAATACCAATATCAACAATTAGGGACAAATGAAGCTCTGTCTCATTTTATTTCTAGCTTAACATAAAGCATAGAAAATAAATTAATTTTTCATGAGTCAGAGAAGAAATGTGAGAAAAAGATTATTCATACTTTAATTCTGGCTTTAAGAAAACTACTTTCCATGAATTTGAAAGGTGGGAGACAAAGAAGGTACTCAAGGAGTAGCCATGATTTTGCCTCATGGATAATAATGAATAATTAACCAGATGATTCTAATGCTTATAAGCATTTACTTAAGCGGAGGTACTGAAAGCATATATTTTATAAACTCATTATAGTGATGCAAAATCAAGGCTTAGTGAAGAGTTATTAGTATTTATTTCAGGTCTAGGAAAACTCTTTGAAGTCCCCTGACACACGTACACCAGCAGTTCAGGTAGGAACTTCTTGAATTAATGTAAATTATCCTGTGAAGAACTATGTGTTCCATGCCTTATGTTGTCATATCATATACATCAACATCATTAGGATAATAAATGCTAAGTTTGGCAAAATGCTTTGAAAATTTAGTACGATGCAGTAGATATGCTGATAGAGGAGGATTCTTCCAGTCAATTCATCCACAGCTCTTTTGAAAACTTGTGCAAACTCACTGATAATAGCTGCTCAATGTAAGAAATCTGATGAGATTAATCCCTGTCAGTCAGAAGGTTTGCACAAAAATAAACTCAAAATGGATTAAAGATCTAAACATAAGACCTGAAACTATAAAACTCCTAGAGGAGAAAACATAGGCAAAAACTATCCAACATACATCACAGCAGGATCCTCTATGACCCACCTCCCAGAATATTGGAAATAAAAGCAAAAATAAACAAATGGGACCTAATTAAAATTAAAAAGCTTCTGCACAACAAAGGAAACTATAAGCAAGGTGAAAAGACAGCCTTCGGAATGGGAGAAAATAATAGCGAATGAAGCAACTGACAAACAACTAATCTCAAAAATATACAAGCAACTCCTGCAGCTCAATTCCAGAAAAATAAACGACCCAATCAAAAAATAGGCCAAAGAACTGAATAGACATTTCTCCAAAGAAGATATACAGATGGCTAACAAACACATGAAAAGATGCTCAACATCACTCATTATCAGAGAAATGCAAATCAAAACCACAATAAGATACCATTTCACACCAGACAGAATGTTTGCAATCCAAAAGTTTACAAGCAATAAATGCTGGAGAGGATGTGGAGAAAAGGGAACCCTCTTACACTGCTGGTGGGAATGCAAACTAGTACAGCCACTATGGAGAATGGTGTGGAGATTCCTTAAAAAAACTGGAAATAGAACTGCCTTATGACCCAGCGATCCCACTGCTGGGGATACACGCTGAGGAAACCAGAATTGAAAGAGACACGTGTACCCCAATGTTCATTGCAGCACTGTTTATAATATCCAGGACATGGCAGCAACCTAGATGTCCATCAGCAGATGAATGGATAAGAAAGCTGTGGTACATATACACAATGGAGTATTACTCGCACATTAAAAAGAATATACTTGAATCAGTTCTAATGAAGTGGGTGAAACTGGAGCCAATTATACAGAGTGAAGTAAGCCAGAAAGAAAAACACCAATACAGTATGAAGTGAAGTGAAGTCGCTCAGTCGTGTCCGACTCTTTGCGACCCCATGGACTGTAGCCTACCAGGCTCCTCCATCCCTGGGATTCTCCAGGCAGGAATACTGGAGTGGGTTGCCATTTCCTTCTCCAAGAGATCTTCCCAACCCAGGGATCGAACCTGGGTCTCCCATATTGCAGGCAGACGCTTTACCATCTGAGCCACCAGGGAAGTCATACTAATGCATATATATGGAATTTAGAAAGATGGTAGTGATAATCCTGTATGCGAGACAGCAAAAGAGACACAGATGTATAGAACAGTCTTTTGGACTCTGTGGGAGAGGGAGAGGGTGGGAGGATTTGGGAGAATGGCATTGAAACATGTATAATATTATATAAGAAATGAATCACCAGTCCAGGTTCAATGCAGGATACAGGATGCTTGGGGCTGGTGCACTGGGATGACCCAGAGGGATGGTACAGTTAGGGAGGTGGGAAGGGGGTTCAGGATGGGGAACACGTGTACACCCATGGCAGATTCTTGTTGATGTATGGCAAAACCAATACAAAATTGTAAACTAATTAACCTCCAATTAAAATAAAATAATTTAAATTAAAAAAAGAGAAGGTTTGCAAGTTATTTCTCCCATATTCTGGGTTGTCTTTTCATTTTCTTTATGGTTTCTTTTACCATGCAAAATCTTGTTTACTTAGGCCCCATTTGTTCATTTTCATTTTTATTTCCATTACCCTAGGAGACAAAACAGCAAAGTTATTATTGATATATCAAACAGCATTCCACATTTTACTCTGAGTTATATAATATACAGTCTTACCTTTGGTCTTTAATCCATTTTGAGTTTATTTTTGTGGATTGTGTTAACGAATGTCCTAATTTCTTTTTCTTTTTCTGCAACACTTTTTTAAAATTTATTTTAATTGGAGTCTAATTACTTTACAATATTGTGGTGGTTTTGGCCATACATTCACATGAATCAGCCATGGGTGTACATGTGTTCCCCATCCTGAATCTCTCTCCCACCTCTCTCCCCATCCCATCCCTCAGGGTCATCCCAGTTTACTAGACCTAAGCACCCTGTCTCATGCATCTTTTTACATGTAGTTGTTCTGTTTCCCCTGCATCATTTATTGAATAAACTGTCTTTTCTTTGTTGTACAGTCTTGCTTCTGTTGTCATATATTAATTAACCATAGGTATGTGGCTTTGTTTCTGAACTTTTTTCCTATTCCATTTATATATATTTCTGCTTTTGTGCCAATCCCATACTATTCTGATAACTGTAGTTTTGTAGTATAGTCTGAAGTCAGGGAGGCTGCTCCTTCAACTCCATTTTTATGTCTCAAGATTGCTTTGGCTATTTAGGACCTTTAATAGCTCCATGAAATTTAAAAATATTTTGTTCGAGTTCTATGAAAAATGCATTAGTAATTTGATTTGAATTGCTGACAAAGCTTAAATGGCTCAATATCAAAACAAAGAAACAACTCAATCAACAGAATGAGCAGAAGACTAAAATAGACATTTAATCAACAGAATGAGCAGAAGACTAAAATAGACAGTTCTTTAAAGGAGACATACAGATGGCCAAGAGACACGTGAAAAATTTTTCAACAAATCTAATTATTAGAGAAATGCAAATCAAAATGAAAATGAGATATCACCTTACACTGGTCAGAATGGCCATCATCAAAAAGCCTACAAACAATGAATGCTGGAGAGGTTGTGAAAAAAAGGGAGCCCTCCTACTCTGTTAGTCAGAATGTAAACTGGTCCAGCCACTATGGAAAACAGTATGGAGTTTCCTCAGAATATTAAAGTTAGAGTTACCTTATAAACCAGAGATCCCATTTGTTGTCAATATATGGAGAAAAGCATGGTTTGAAAGGTTAAACACACCCCAGTGTACAGCACAATGGTGTTTATAATAGCCAAGACATGCAAGCAACCTAAACGTCCATCTATAGTTGAATGGATAAACGTGTGGAAAATATATAAATAGAGTATGTCATTGATTAAGAATAATAAAATAATGCATTTGTAACAACATGAGTGGACCTAAATGTTATCATACAAAGTGAAGTATGTCAGATTGAGAAAGACACATATTATATGATATTGCTTATATGCAGAGTCTAAAAAAATGATACAAATATACTTATTTGCAAACGGAAAGATTCACAAAGGTAGAGAATGAACTTATGGTTACCAGGGGGAAGGGAAAAATTGGTAGTTTGAAATTGACATGTACCCACTACTATATTTTAAAAATTGATAATCAGCAAGTACCTACTATTGATTATAGCACAGGGAAATATGCCCAATAAAATTGGGAAACCTAAATAGGAAAAGAATTTGAAAAAGAATTGATACATGTATACGTATAACTGAATCATTTTGCTGTACATCTGAAACTGGCCTTTACTAGCAAAGCAATGTCTCTGCTTTTAAATATAACCTAGATTGTATTTTCAAAAGCAGAGACATTACTTTGCCACCTAAGGTCCATCTAGTCAAGGCTATGGTTTTCCTGTGATCATGTATGAATGTGAGAGCTGGACTGTGAAGAAGGCAGAGCACTGAAGAATTGATGCTTTTGAACTGTGGTGTTGGAGAAGACTCTTGAGAGTCCCTTGGACTGCAAGGAGATCCAACCAGTCCATTCTGAAGGAGATCAGCCCTGGGATTTCTTTGGAAGGAATGATGCTAAAGCTGAAACTGCAGTACTCTGGCCACCTCATGCGAAGAGTTGATTCAGTGGAAAAGACTCTGATGCTGGGAGCGATTTGAGGCAGGAGAAGAAGGGGATGACAGAGGATAAGATGGCTGGATGGCATCACTGACTCGATGGCCATGAATCTGAGTGACCTCCGGGAGTTGGTGATGGACAGGGAGGCCTGGCGTGCTGCAATTCATGGGGTCGCAAAGAGTCGGACATGACTGAGCAACTGAAATGAACTGAACTGAACTGAACCAGCTCCCAAAGTTTGCTCAATTTCATGTTCACTGAGTTGGTGATGCTATCTAACCATCCCATCCTCTGCCACCTTCCTCTTTTTCTTCAATATTTCCCAGCATCAGAGTCTTTTCCAATGACCTGGATCTTCACATCAGGTGGCCAAAGTACTGGACCTTCAGTTTAAGCATCAGTGCTTTCACTGAGTATTCAGAGTTAATGTCCTTTAGGATTGACTGGTTCAAGCTCCTTGCAGTAAGAGGGACTCTCAAAAGTCTTCTCCAGCATCACAGTTCAAAAGTATGAATTCTTTGGTACTCAGGCTTCTTTATGGCCCATGAATACTGGAAAAACCAGTAGCTTTGAATATGGGTCTTTGTCAGCAAAGTGATGTCTCTGTTTTGTTAATACGCTGTCTAGGCTTTTCATAGGTTTTCTTCCAAGGAGCAGTTGTCTTTTAATTTCATGCTGCTGTCACCATCTGCAGTGATTTTGAAACCCAAGAATATAAAATCTATCACTGGTTCCACTTTTTGTCCTTCTATTCACCCTGAAGTGATGTGACCAGATGCCATGACCTTAGTTTTTTAATGTTGTGTTTTGAGTCGGATTCTTCACTCTCATCTTTTACCCTCATCAAGAGGCTCTTTATTTCCTCTTCACTTTTTTTTTCCATTAAAATAATATCATCTTCATATTTGAGCCTATTGATATTTCTCCCAGCAATCTTGATTCCAGCTTGTGAGTCATTCAGCCTGGCATATTGCATGGTGTACTCTGTATATGTTAAATGAACAGGATGACAAACAGCCTTGTCATATTCTTTTCCCAAATTTTGCGCCTGCCAGTTGTTTCATGTCTGTTTCTAACTGTTGCTTCTTGACCTGTATCCAAGTTTCTAAGAAGCCAGGTAAGGTGGCCTAGTATTCCCAACTCTTTAAGAAAATTCCACAGTTTGTGGTAATCCATGCAGTCAAAGCTTTAGTATAGTCAAAGAATCAGAAGTAGATACTTTTTTTTGGAATTCCCTTGTGTTTTCTATGATCCAACAAATGCTGGCTGTTTGATCTCTGGTGTTTCTGCAATTTCTAAACCCAGTTTGTACATCTGGAAGTCCTCAGGTCATGTGCTGTTGAAAGCTTGAAGGATTTTGAACATAACCTTACTAGTATTTGAAATGAGTGCAGTTGTACAGAAGTTTGAATATTCTTTGAAACAGTCCTTCTTTGGAATCAGGATGAAAACTAATATTTTCCAGTCCTGTGGTCACTGTTGAATTTTCCAAATTTGCTGACTTATTGAATCCAGCACTTTAACAGAAACTTCTTTTAGGTTTTTAAATAGTTCGCTTGGAATTCCATTACCTCCATTAGCTTTGAGTAATATTTGTAAGGCCCAGTTGACTTCACACTCCATTATGTTTGGCTCTAGGTGAGTGACCACATCATCATGGTTATCTCAGTCAATAGACTGTTTTTTTTTTTAAAGTTCTTTTGTGTATTCTTGCCACCTCTTATTAATCTTTTCTGCCTCTGTGAGGTCCTTATCATTTCTGTCCTTTGTCACATCCATCCTTGCATGAAAATTCCCTTGGTAACTTATTTTCTTGAAGATATCTCTAGTCTTTCCCATTCTATTGTTTTCCTCTACTTCTTTACATTGTTCATTTAAGAAGGCCTTCTTATCTCTTCTTGTTGTCCACTGAAATGACACATTCAGAGTTTTATACTACACCATAAAAATTATTTTTAAAAGTTATCAACCAGAAAAAAAGAATTTGAGAAGAAATCCACCATTCAGTGTAAATCTCTAAATGGAGGGAAATTGCAGGGACAGAAAAATAAAGTCGTTATCCTACAGAGATATTACAAATGGACTGTGGCATCAAGCAGTGGTTTTGAATGACCCTAGGTCTCTAGGACAAAGAAATCTGAACACTGACTTTAGAATTTTGATCTTAAGTTCATTATTGGAAACTAATGGGTAGAAGGTGAATAAGGCTGAAAGAGTGATAGCCATAACTGAAAAAAGGAAACCATGTTACTTTAAGCCTGGCATTGATGTTTGAGGCTAAAAACACATGATGGAATCACAACAAGAGCTCAAATATTATTGTAAAGAATCTGAGTTCCTCCTATATCCAACAGAGAATATCTAGATCATCTTTGGCCAGCAGAATTAACTGATTAAAAAGACATTTTAGGATAAATATTTTAGTGCAGATAAGGAAGCTGGATTATAAAGTTTGAAGATATACTTTGTCACCAGAAGATTGATAGACTTGGACAAGAAATAAAAATATTATTTATTCAGTGCTCATGATGTATCAGACATACTATATATATTACATTTTCAAAAACATTAAAAATAGTTGATTTACAATATTGTGCTCATTTCAGGTATACAGTAGTGATTCATACATATTTCTTTTTCAGATAAATTTACACTATAAGTTATTACAAGATAGTGGATATAGCTCCCAGTGCTATACAGTAAATCCTTGTTGCTTATCTATTTTGTGCATAGTAGTTTGAAATTTTTAATCCCATTCTCCTTGTTTGTTCCTCCCCACCTCACTTTTTAATTTGTAATCATTAAGCTTGTTTTCAATGTGAGTTTGTCTCTATATTGTATGTAGATTTATTTGTATTATTTGTTTAGATTTCACACATAAGTATATCATATAATAGTTATTTTTTGGGTTTTTAATTTTTCTGTTTGACATTTTTCACTTAGTATGATATTCTCTTGTTCCATCCATGTTGCTGCAAATGTCAATATTTTATTCTTTTTTATGGCTGAGTAAAATGTATGGATGTGAGAGTTGGACTATAAAGAAAGCTGAGCACCAAAGAATTGATGCTTTTGAACTGTGGTGTTGGAGAAGACTCTTGAGAGTTCCTTGGACTACAAGGAGAACCAACAAGTCCATCCTAAAGGAGATCAGTCCTGGGTTTTCATTGGAAGGACTGATGTTGAAGCTGAAACTCCAATACTTTGTCCACCTGATGGGAACAGCTGACTTATTTGAAAAGACCCTGATTCTGGGAAAGATTGAGGGCATGAGGAGAAGGGGATGACAGAGGATGAGATGGCTGGATGGCATCACTGATTCAATGGACATGGGTTTGGGTGGATTTTGGGAGCTGATGATGAACAGAGAGGCCTGGCATACTGCGATTCATGGGATCTCAAAGAATCGGACAGGGCTGAGAAATTGAACTGAACTAAACTGAAAATATCATTATATTACCTCACTTTTTTAAGCCAATCTTCTATTGATGGAAACCTGAGTTGTTTCCATGTCTTGCCTATTGTATCTGGTGCTGCTATTAACATTGGAATGCATGAATCTTTTAAAAATTAGAGTTCTCTTTTCTGGATATATGCACAGGAATGAAATTGCTAGATTATATGATGGCTGTATGTTTAAGTTTTTAAGGAAACTTTTGTACCACAAAAGAAACCATCCCATAAAATGAAAAAAGCCACCTATGAAATTGATGAAAATATTTGCAAATAATGCAACCAGCAAGAGGTTACTATCCAAAATATATTATACAAATAGCTCATACAATTCAATAACAGAAAAGCAAACACTCCCTAACACTGCTCACAAAAATAAACTCAAGCTTGATTAAAGACTTGAATTTAAGGCCAGAAACTATAAAACGCTTTGAGGAAAACATAGGCAAACACTCTTTGACATACATCACAGCAAGATCTTTTTTGATCCCCACCTCTTAGAGTTCAGTTCAGTCGCTCAGTCATGTCCGACTCTTTGCATCCCCATGAACTGCAGTATGCCAGGCCTCCCTGTCCATCACCAACTCCCAGAATCCACTCAAACCCAGGTCCATTGAGTCGATGATGCCATCCAGCCATCTTATCCTCTGTCGTCCCCTTCCCCTCCTACCCTCAATTTTTCCCAGCATCAGGGTCTTTTCAAATGAGTCAGCTCTTCCCATCAGGTGGACAAAGTATTGGAGTTTAGGCTTCAACATCAGTCCTTCCAATGAACACCCAGGACTGATCTCCTTTAGGATGGACTGGTTGTATCTCCTTGCAGGCCAAGGGACTCTCAAGAGTCTTCTCCAACACCACAGTTCAAAAACATCAGTTCTTCTGTGCTCAGTTTTCTTTATAGTCCAACTCTCATACATGACCACTGAAAAACAATAGCCTTGACTAGATGGACCTTTGCTGGCAAAGTAATGTCTCTGCTTTTTAATATGCTGTCTATGTTTGTCATAACTTTCCTTATAAGCAGTAAGAGTCTTTTAATTTCATGGCTGCAATCACAATCTGCAGTGATTTTGGAGCTCCAAAAAATAAAGTCAGCTACTGTTTCCACTGTTTCCCAATCTATATGCCAGGAAGTGATGTGATCGGATGCCATAATCTTAGTTTTCTGAATGTTGAGCTTTGAAAATAAAAACAAAGATGAACAAATGGAACCTCATTAAACTTAACAGCTTTTGTACAGAAAAAAAAAAAAAAAAACAACAGAAAAAGAAAGAAAGTAAAAGAAAAGAAAAAAAAAAAAAACATTAGCAAGACAAAAAGACAGCCCTTAGGTTGGGATAAAATATTTGTAAATTGGGCAACTGACAAGAGTTTAATCTCCAAAATATACAAATAATTCATGCAGCTCAACATCAAATACAACAAACAACCCAATAAAAAATGGGTAGAAGTCCTAAATAGACCTTTCTCTAAAGAAGACATACGGTGCTCGCTTCGGCAGCACATATACTAAAATTGGAATGATACAGAGAAGATTAGCATGGCCCCTGCGCAAGGATGACACGCAAATTCGTGAAGCGTTCCATATTTTTAGAAACTATAAAACTCCTAGAGGAGAACATAGGCAAAACACTCTCAGACATAAATCACAGCAGGATCCTCTATGATCCACCTCCCAGAATTCTGGAAATAAAAGCAAAAATAAACAAATGGGATCTAATTAAAATTAAAAGCTTCTGCACAACAAAGGAAAATATAAGCAAGGTGAAAAACCAGCCTTCTGAATGGAGAAAATAATAGCAAATGAAGCAACTGACGAACAACTAATCTCAAAAATATACAAGCAACTTATGCAGCTCAATTCCAGAAAAATAAACGACCCAATCAAAAAATGGGCCAAAGAACTAAACAGACATTTCTCCAAAGAAGACATATGGATGGCTAACAAACACATGAAAAGATGCTCAACATCACTCATTATCAGAGAAATGCAAATCAAAACCACAATGAGGTACCACTTCACACCAGTCAGAATGGCTGCAATCCAAAAATCTGCAAGCAATAAATGCTGGAGAGGGTGTGGAGGAAAGGGAACCCTCCTACACTGTTGGTGGGAATGCAAACTAGTACAGCCACTATGGAGAACAGTGTGGAGATTCCTTAAAAAAATTGCAAATAGAACTACCTTATGACCCAGCAATCCCACTGCTGGGCATACACACTGAGGAAACCAGAATTGAAAGAGACACATGTACCCCAATGTTCATCGCAGCACTGTTTATAATAGCCAGGACATGGAAACAACCTAGATATCCATCAGCAGATGAATGGATAAGAAAGCTGTGGTACATATACACAATGGAGTATTACTCAGCCGTTAAAAAGAATACATTTGAATCAGTTCTGATGAGATGGATGAAACTGGAGCCGATTATACAGAGTGAAGTAAGCCAGAAAGAAAAGCACCAATACAGTATACTAACACATATATATGGAATTTAGAAAGGTGGCAATGACGACCCTGTATGCAAGACAGGAAAAAAGACACAGCTATGTATAACGGACTTTTGGACTCAGAGGGAGAGGGAGAGGGTGGGATGATTTGGGAGAATGGCATTCTATCATGTATACTATCATGTAAGAATTGAATCGCCAGTGTATGTCTGATGCAGGATACAGCATGCTTGGGGCTGGTGCATGGGGATGACCCACAGAGATGTTATGGGAAGGGAGGTGGGAGGGGGGTTCATGTTTGGGAACACATGTAAGAATTAAAGATTTTAAAATTTTAAAAAAATAAAAAACTAAAAAAAAAAAATAAATCCAAGCTGACTTGCAAAAAAAAAAAGAAGACATACGGATAGACAAGAGGCCCATTAAAAGATGCTCAACATCACTAATCATTAGTGAAATGCAAATCAAAACTTTCCAGGTGGTGCTAGGAGTAAAGAATCTGCCTGCAATGCAGGAGACTCTGATTCAATCTCTGGTTTGGGAAGATCCCTTGGAGAAGGAAATGGTAATCCACTCCAGCACTTTTGCCTGGGAAATCCCATGGATAGAGGAGTCTGGTGGGCTACAGTCCATGGGGTCACCAAACAGTTGGACACCACTGAGCATGCATGTACTTGTACTTAAATCAAAATTGCAGTGAGGTACCAGCACACACTGGACAGAATGGCCATCATTTAAAAATGTAAACAATAAATGCTGGAGAAAATGTGAAGAAAAGCAAACCCTCCTCCACTGTTGATGGGAATATAAATTGGTACAGCCTCCATGGAGAACAGTATGGAGGTTCCTTAAAAAGCTAAAGACAAAGTTAGCAATTCTCCTCCTAGGTATGTATATGGAAAAGATGAAAACTATATGCATCATTTTTAACTTCATTACAACTATGTCATATAGAAATCATTTATTCCATTTCATATGGGGAAAAACAACCTTTCAGGAGTCTAGATAAATTAGACAGTCTCTCAAAGGTGCCAAGTGGCAGAATCAGGGTTTGAAGATAGTGTGACCCTTTACTATCCTACTTGCACCTCATTTCCATCAACAGGTCACTTAGCATTTCCAATAACTAAAATAATTAAATAGCAGTAGGACTTTTAGAGTAGTTAATAAAAGTTGTTTTTATGTTGATCAAATGCATTTTACCCAGTGTCATCAGCAAGATGACTATAAGCTGAGGCATAAAGTCTACTATTTATTGTTAACAAGGAAAGACTGGTCTCCTGTACTCAGTTTGAGTTACAATGATGGTAACAAGATTTCTGCACCCTGGAACTTATCCATTTCTGGTTATTTATCAACACAGTAATGAGATTATTAGCAAATTGCTTTCCTTTCTTCTTTCTTTTTTTTTTTTTTCCTTACCAACTTGATTATTTGACTTATTCCATTGCTTGAATAGTAAGGAAAAGAATGTATTACATGCTAATGGATACTAAATTTACATAAATCATTCCCCTATGTGATTTATACTCCTGAATTAAATATATCTCAAAACCCATGGAAAGAAAGTCTATTATATGTGTAGGTATAATTCTAATAATCATGCAATTTATAAGCTAAAAAAAAAAAGATTAGATGACCTCAAATCACTCAGAAATGAGTCTTTTCTCTCATTTTTTGCCTCTTTATCAGTCTATCAATTAGAGAAACTTAGTTTGTTCCCATCTGGAATTACTTTCAGCAATGCATTAATGTTGGGTGAAATAATTAATTCTTTGAAAAAATTGGTTTGATATTTTAAACTAAGAAAAGCATGTATAAATATAAATTCACTAATTTATTTATTTATATTCTACAGTGTATTTATGACAGCTCAATAAATTCCAAGTATCATTTTAAAGGGTGGAAATAAGCCAGTGATTAAGAAAGAATATATATATATACTTGCTTTTACAGAACTTAGAATCTATGAAGGGAGAAGAGACAGTATAAACAACCAAGAAGTTGAACTATTTGAAACAAGGTAATTTTGGCTGCATTAGGGAGAAAAAAATCACAGAAAGAATTATGGATGGATGTTTTGTTTTTGTTTTTAAATGATGTGATTAGTAACGCTGTTTCTGAAGCAGTGATATTCAAGCTGTGAAAGCAGGAGGAGCAGGAGGAACCAGCCCTTCAACGATGTGAGCAAGGAGTTCCAGGCATATGAAAATTAAGTAGAAAGGAAATTAATAGTGTATGGCTTGTATCAGGAAGACCAAGGGCAGTAACATTGATTTGGGTAAATAAACAGTAGATGCAGGCAAGAGCCATATCACCTCAGACTTTACAGACATGATAAGAAATTTGGACTTCATTCTGGGTAGGTTGGGAAGCCAAGGCAAACATTAAGCAAATGTACATGTGCTAAATCACTTCAGTGTCATGTCTGACTCTTTGCAACCCTATGGACTATTACCCACCAGCCTCCTGTGTCCGGGAGATTCTCCAGGCAAGAATACTGGAGTGGGTTGCCATGCCCTTCTCAAGGGGATCTTTCCAACCCAGGGGTCAAACCAGCATCTCTTCTGTTTCCCACATTGGCAGGTGGGTTCTTTACCACTAGCACCACAAATGGATGATATTAAGCTACTTAGATTTCTCTCCATGAAAGCAGGGCTCTGCTTTACTTACCGGTATTTCCCAAGCCTCTTTCCCAAATATTGTCTCATATGGTATATATTCTCAATTAATGTGTGTGAACTGAAATAAATAAATAAATAAATAAAAACAACCTCATGAAGGTCTGTCTGCCAGTTCTTGGGTAGGGTAAAAGTTGAGTCTTAATGTTCTCTGACGGAATGAATAAATGAATCATCTGATTCTTCAAGCCAGTGATTTCCCTTAATAGTAATGGTAATCTTGTGAGAATCATTTAAGTTCATTTGCTATTGAAGTCTTGTAGATTTTTGGTTTGTTTGTTCTGTCTCTGAATTTTTGAATTCCAAAAATCTACCAAAGAAAATAAACTTATTATGGGAGGGTAGATATAATTCACTAGATTTGTTTATATCCATCTATGATAAAACTGTTAATAAATATTTGATCACTGCAGTAAATATTTGGTAAATTCACAGTGTGCCTCACAGAATTCATTCATTTTGTCTGTCTTCACAGAGAATAGTGCAATGGGTTGCAACAACTGGCAACAACATACACAGTCTATCAGCTATTGCCCATTTTGTTTTCCATGACAGGTTGTAGACATGAATCATTGACCTCACTGGACCCAGATCTGTACAAAGTACAGTGGTTACTACTTGACACAAAGTACCTACCTCAGGGTTCTCAATTGGATGCTTTTATATATTACATCAAAAATGACCTTGAATGGACTTACTGTGATGTAATGTATTTCTTCTCTGAACTGCAGTGATAAAACTGTTAATAATTATTTGATCACTGTAGTAAGTACTTGATCAGTTCAGTAAAGAAATACATTATGCAGCAGTAAGTTCATTCAAGGATTTTTAATTGATGTAATATATAAAAGCATCCAACTGAGAAGCCTAAGGTAGGTACCTCTTTGTGTGAAGTAGTAATCTCTGCACTTTCTACAGAATTACATCCACTAAAGTAACAATTCTTTGTCCACATCTTGTCATGGAAAACAAATGGGCAACAGCTGATAGACTCTGAATTTTCCTGCCAGTTGTTTCAACCCACTGCACTATTCATCATGAAGACAGATGAAATGAATAAATTCAGTGAAGTACATCCACATTGGCTGTAACAGAGAGTTACTGTTTATTGACTAGGAATATACTCTTTTAGTCCCTTGTTACTAATAGTGTTTTCTAAATTATCAATATTCTGTCTCTTTCTTCATTTATCTGCTATGAAAAATGAATTCCTTAGACAGCTTCTAATGATTGCATAAATGAGTAGTTAGTTTTTTCAATATTGATTAGACAGTGGACTCAATATCTTTACCAGTGGTAAAATAAGGATGGAACAGCAACTTGTCTTGAAGTGTTAAACAGCGAGAGCAAAGAGGTAGTAGATAAAATACTTGGGGATCTAGGGGTGCTGGAACTCAGTTAAGAATAAGTTACTATGCTATCATTTATCCTCTTAGGTCTCAGTTTCTCCATCTATAAGGTAAGAGGCCTGAAGTTAATTAACATTAATATTCTGGGGCCATTTGACTTCAAGGGTTAGAAGTCCACTCAAACTTGCTTTAATTAGTAAAGAGGAATTTGTTTGAAGGATGCAAGTTTCTCATGGGGGGCTAAAGTAGAAACTGAAAATTCACCTCTATCTCCTATTGTCTTCTTTTTCCTCACATATGCTTTTTCTTCTTATGCATTTCTACACAATTTCTGCTGTACTTCTTATGAAATATCTGCTCAGTTCAGTTCAGTCACTCAGTCGTGTCCAACTCTTCTTTCCCAGCATCAGGGTCTTTTCAAATGAGCCAGGACTTCGCATCAGGTGGCCAAAATATTGGAGTTTCAGACTCAAAATCAGTCCCACCAATAAACACCCAGGACTGATCTCCTTTACGATGGACTGGTTGGATCTCCTGGCAGTCGAAGGGACTGTCAAGAGTCTTATCCAACACCACAGTTCAAAAGCATCAATTCTTCTTGCACTCAGCTTTCTTTATAGTCCAACTCTCACATCCATACATGACCACTGGAAAAACCATAGCCTTGACTAGACGGACCTTTGTTGACAAAGTAATGTCTCTGTTTTTTAATATGCTGTCTAGGTTGGTCATAACTTTCCTTCCAAGGAGTAAGTGTCTTTTAATTTCATGACTGCAATCACCATCTGCCATGATTTTGGAGCCCAGAAAAATAAAGTCAGCCACTGTTTCCCCATCTATTTGCCATGAAGTGACGGGAATGGATGCCATGATCTTAGTTTTCTGAACGTTGAGCTTTAAGCCAACTTTTTCACTCTCCTCTTTCATTTTCATCAAGAGACTCTTTAGTTCTTCTTCACTTTCTTCCATACGGGTGGTGTCATCTCCATATCTGAGGTTATTGATGTTTCTCCCTGCAATCTTGATTCCAGCTTGTGCTTCCTCCAGCCCAACGTTTCTCATGATGTACTCTGCATATAAGTTGCTTCCCTGGTGGCTCAGAGGTTAAAACGTCTGTCTCCAATGCGAGAAACCCAGTTCAATCCCTGGGTCGGGAAGATCCCCTGGAGAAGGAAACGGCAACCCACTCCAGTATGGCAATCCACTCCAGTATTCTTGCCTGGAGAATCCCATGGACAGAGGAGCTTGGTTGGCTACAGTCCACGGACATGACTGAGTGATTTCACTTTCGCTTTCAAGCAGGGTAACAATATACAGTCTTGATGTACTCCTTTTCCTATTTGGAACCAGTCTGTTGTTCCATGTCCAGTTCTAACTATTGCTTCCTGATGTGCACACAGGTTTCTCAAGAGGCAGATCAGGTGGTCTGGCATTCCCATCTCTAGCAGAATTTTCCACAGTTTATTGCGATTTACACAGTCAAAGGCTTTGGCATAGTCAATAAAGCAGAAATAGATGTTTTTTCTGGAACTCTCTTGTTTTTTTGATGATCCAGCGGATGTTGGCAATTTGATCTCTGCTTCCTCTGCCTTTTCTAAAACCAGCTCGAACATCTGGAAGTTCATGGTTCACGTATTGTTAAGGAAACTAAATAGTTAGTCTTATTTAATCTTCAGAGACAAAGCAAAGCAGGCCTCTGACCATGATTCTAACCTGCCTAGACACTGCACTGACTGTGAGTGCTATGACTGCCTACTATGAGTGCAATAATTACAGCACCATAGATAAGGGAGGAATCCTGAGATTTCTGAGCCCCTAGAGGGGGTCCAGTCAACAATACCCTATGCTTAACAGCATTCCAAGTTTTACAATATGGAACAAGTAGGGTTAACATAATATCAGAGCTGCAGTTTGGCTGCAGAGTGATGATGATATATCAGTTTGCAGCCTGGGGATTCTAAGCAGGAACCCAGGGACTGCAATCTGAAGCCTCAATCATGGGGCAGAAGCACTTCCTGGGAATTTTTCCCAACTGGGACTCCAGATGTGCTGTGTTACAGAACTTCCCAGCAATGTTTAAGTCTAGATATTGGTCAAAACCCAATTTGGTTATGCTGCTGCTCTGCTGCTTCTATTTCTCTTTTCTTTTAATGTTAATATATTGAAGGTAAGCTAGATAATTCTCTAATAAATATTGGTCACTATAGTTCAGTTGCTCAGTCGTGTCCATGGACTGAAGCATGCAAGGCTTCCCTGTCCAACACCAACTCCCAGAGCTTACTCAAACTCATGTCCGTCAAGTCAGTGATGCCATCAAACCATCTCATCCTCTGTCTTCCCCTTCTCCTGCTGCCTTCAACCATTCCCAGCATCAGGGTCTTTTCCAATGAGTCAGTTCTTCACATCAGGTGGCCAAAGTATTGTAGTTTCAGCATTAGTCCTTTGAATATTCAGGACTCATTTCCTTTAGGATTGACTGGTTGAATCTCCTTACAGCCCAAGGGACTCTCAAGAGTCTTCTCCTATACCGCAGTTCAAAAGCATCAATTTTTCGGTGCTCATCTTTCTTTAATAGTCCAACTCACACATCCATACAGGACTACTGGAAGAACCATAGCTTTGATGAGGTGGACCTTTGTTGGCAAAGTAATGTCTCTGCTTTTTAATATCCTGTCTAGGTTGGTCATAGCTTTTCTTCCAAGGAGCAAGCATCTTTTAATTCCATGGCTGCAATCACCATCTGCAGTGATTTTGGAGCACAGAAAAAGTAAAGTCAGCCACTGTTTCCACTGTTTCCCCATCTATTTGCCATGAAGTGATGGGACCAGAGGCCATGATCTTAGTTTTCTGAATGTTGAGTTTTAAGCCAACTTTTTCACTCTCTTCTTTCACTTTCAAGACGCTCTTTAGTTCTTCAATTTCTGCCATAAAAGTGGTGTCATCTCTGTATCTGAGGTTGTTGATACTTCTCCTGGCAAACTCGATTCCAGCTTGTGCTTCATCCAGCCCAGCATTTTGCATAATGTACTCTGCACATAAGTTAAATAAGCTGCGTGACAATATACAACCTTGAAGTACTCCTTTCCTGATTTGGAACCATTCTGTTGTTCCATGTCCAGTTCTAACTGTTGCTTGTTGACCTGCATACAGATTTCTCAGGAAGCAGGTCATGTGGTCCTGTATTCCAATCTCTTTGAGAATTTTCCACAGTTTTTTGTGATCCACACAATGAAAGGCTTTGCCATAGTCAATAAAGCAGAATTATATGTTTTTTTCTGGAACTCTCTTGCTTTTTGGATGATCCAATAAATGTTGGAAATATTGGCATTATTTGTTTATATATAATGAGTGACTTATTTTGTTGACAAATCCTTTGAACCTGAGATGAAAGTGAAAACTTTTTCTTTAAAACAGTGTCTCTAGTTCCAGTTCTGTGTAATCTTCCAGGTGAAGTGTCTATAAATATCACTTAGAATCTTGGTATTCTAATTACAAATGCCTAGAGGGAAGTTAGCTTTGACTCAGTTTCAACTCAGATATCCAGTCTTGGTCCAATTAACTGTGACCTGGTCAATCAATCCAAGGTCCAGGACCTACAGACCGAGCAGAATAACTCAAGTACTAAGGTTCATTAGGTTAAAAAGTCAAGTATTAAGGTTCACTAGTTTAACAGTTTCATCAAAGTTCTCTTATAACTCTATTGCTATGCATAAACTGATATTTTTCTGCTTAGATTGTTTACATGGACCAAGGAAAAGTCTTGAAATAACCAGTGTTTCTTTGGCAACAAGTAACAAGGATTTGGACCAAAAACACACGTGCAGACAGCATTGTCAGTAAACATTCTCAGGAGAAATTATTTTTTTCCTTCCACTGCCTGCAATGGTTAAGAGAAGTATGCTTTTTTAGAAAGGGGATATAATCTTTGATGTCCTAGGTTTTTTATTTTTATTTTTTTCCCCTGGAGTCTTCTGTTGTGTTTCCACTTTGACAAACTCTCAAATGTATCTCTTGTTCCTCATGCTTCATGAAGTTAGGAAGGCATAAACTCAACATATACAGAGAAACTCACAGGCTGAGAGGTAATTGTCCTTCACTTACCTCTGGGAATTACTAGTTTCACTAAGTTTGAGGTCTCTGCAGTTTCCTTACTTGTCCAGTTATTTCTGCTTAGAACTTTGCTCAGGGTCTTCAATCTGTCAGCCTAGTAGAAAATGATATTTCCGGCCAGGGATTTATCCCTAAACTTAAACCACTTAATGTAATTTTTAAAAGAGGATCTCAAGTTCCCATAGTAATTTCATAGGAAGTACATGGCATCATCATTTATTCTTATAGATATTATGAGCTTGGCATTACTTTGGAAATAGCAAATAAAAAAATCATTTAGTCTTGTAAACTCTTTCTAAAAGAAAATGGAAAGAGGTCAGTTTCCTAATACATGGTCTACTTTCTTGGTTCTCTCCAGGGAAAAGCATCATTATACTGTAGTGTTTATTGTTTATTTGCATATCATCAGAAAATAAAAAAAGGAAATATTTAGATGAGATAAACATGTTGTTTCTATATACTTTATTGTCATCAGGTTTGACACCCACATTTGCTTTTGTGGCTCCTGCTTGTCTGTTTTAAGCCAGTTTGCTTCTGAAAACATAACTAATGATAGTGGTATATGCAATTTTCAGGTTCTAAACTGGCTAATATGCACATACTTCATCAGACATCTTTGTAATATTTGGATTAAAGTCATGAAAATGAAAGAGAAAGCAATGGTGGGAGAAATTTGCAGGCTGTAAAATCAGAACTAACAAATGCTAATCAGCTGTATAAGTTAATTGGATTTTGAAAAAAACCAAAATGAGAATGTTGAAAGTAGATTAAGTTCAGACTTAATCAGGCTAATATTAATTCCAACCAATTTACCTAATAATTTAGCCCCTCTCTTCTTTGAGCTTGGCATCTCTGCTTATATCTGGAAGATCTTCAGAATGGCAGCATACGGTGCAGTCATTTGTAAGTTGTAGCTGTAAATTAGAGCTGTCACTCTGTGGTTTGGGCAAGAACAGTTTAACTATTTCTGGAATCTGACAAAATGGTAAACAGAGCAAGGGCTGAACTTGAATGTACAAAATCTGAAGTACATGGCCAACTCGCCACATAACTGAAAACTGAGAATGTTTAAATATAATGTCATTCCTACAGCTTTTGCCAAATATCCCAACCCATTATACTCACAGCTTCCCTTATGGTTCAGCTGATAAAGAATACACCTGCAATGAAGGAGACTTGAGTTTGATCCCTGGGTTGGGAAAAAAACCCTGGAGAAGGGAATGGCTATCCACTTCAGTACTCCAGCCTGGAAGAAGTCCAGACTCCGCATATAATCCATGGGGTCACAAACAGTTGGACACGACTGAAAGACTTTCACACTTATGCTCACAGCAACCTCCAACAGTCGTTTGGCTTGACAGGCACGTCTCTCCATCCCACTCCATACACATCTAACCCTAGACACATTCATTCTTTATGTCTTCTTTTTCCACCTAACATCAGATCTTTCTCTCCTATGGTTCATAATCTTGGAATTTCACCCTTTGAACTAAACAACTGGATGACTGAAAAGCTTCAAAGGGTTTTGTCTTAAATAATGAGGCCACTGTCCATTAAAACACTTGTATTATTGTATTTTTCAGTCAGAACATCAAACCAAAGAATATCATAAAGGGATTTTACAATTCAAAGAAGCCACTGGATTTACTCACCATATCATCAAATGAAATCTGTACAGAAAGTCATAGAATTTCCCTTGAAACTGAAAGAGCCTCCTTAATAATGTGTATTTCATTTTATACACAAAAATATGATATATTGCATAAATATTATTCAAATGGTAGAATTTTGCTACTTGAGAGAACACTTCAGTAAAATAGGAAACTCCTTATGTGTATAATTCAGCCCTCAGTGATATTTAGAGATTTGAGCCAAACGAGCCAAACGACTGTTGGAGGTTGCTGTGAGCATAAGTGTGAAAGTCTCTCAGTCGTGTCCAACTCTTTGTGACCCCATGGACTATACGTGAAGTCTGGACTTCTTCCAGGCTGGAATACTGAAGTGGGTAGCTATTCCCTCTCCAGGGTATTTTCCCAACCCAGGGATCAAACTCAGGTCTCCTTCATTGCAGGTGTATTCTTTATCAGCTGAACCATAAGGGAAGCTGTGAGTATAATGGGTTGGGATATTCGGCAAACCTCTAAAACCACCATGTATCTGCAGGAGATAATGTGAATAGGAGATAGAGACTGAGGTCCTAGAGTTATAGCCTAAGAGAGTTATTAGGCTTCCCTTGTGGCTCAGCTGATATAGAATCTGCCTACAATGTGGGAAACCTGGGTTAGATCCATGGGTTGGGAAGATCTCCAGAGAAGGGACTGGCTACCCACTCCAGTATTCTGGCCTGGAGAATTCCATGGACTATATAGTCTATGGGTCACAAAGAGCTGAACATGACTGAGCAGCTTTCACTTTCACTTCACTTCGTGTATCTGCAGGAGAGGGTATAAGTTGGAGATAGAGGCTGAGGCCCTAGAATTAAGTTTAAGAGGAAAAAAAAAATTATTTTCCTAGTCTCATAGTTGCGACCAAGTCCTCATGCATGATTCTGACAATGGAATAAATTCAGGGTTAATGCTCAGTTTTATATCAAATTAATTATTCCAGGTTTTTTCCTGGCAAAGATTGTTTAGTCTATCTGTTTAATTTTGAAAGATTAAATTTATGGTAAATAATTTTTATCTAACAAATAAAATTCAAATAGATCTTAAAATCCATTGAGATTTCTGGTGTCCCATAATTTGGAGGTTTTGGCTAATGTAAACTCAAATTAGAAAAAGACCTGCAAAGTAATCTCATATATGCTGCATATGATTGCTTCCTACCATGGAATATTAAGCCCAAGACTTCCACTATTAAAATTCTATTTGATTAAATTATAAGCTGGCTTACATATGGACAAGTGGCAGGTAAAGGAATTTTGCACTGAGAGGATTTTCTAGCTATATAACATTTTAAATAATCATTCTTCTTAACTGTAGCTTACTCCAGAGTTTTTCAATCAATAATAAATATAATTTTTGTCTTTATTTTTATTTTTTGCTTTGCAATATTGTATTGGTTTTGCCATACATCAACATGAATCAATTTATTAAGCACTTAGTGTCAAGATGTGAAAGAAATAATCTACAAATAGTAACAGCAGATTAGAACAGTCAATAATTAGAACTAAATGGTTTACTTTACATGGTAAGTATTAAAAGAGATTAGAGAGGAAATATACAAAAGCTAGAAAAGACAGAAAATCTTTGCTCATGGAGTGAAATTGTAACTGGCCATAATTTAACTTGTTTTAAGAGAAAGAAAGGACATTTCAGTTAAGGTAGCTGTTTCTCGGAAGAAGTGAATTGGGTATGATTACAACCATACAGCTAGACAAAATCTGAAGTTGCAAAGCTGGCATTATGCTGCAGAGGTCTCAAGTCTAACGTCTTATTTCCTGGTGGCCAAGAGCACAGATTCAAATTTACATGTAAGTTATAGGTCTATCAATTTGTGGTTGTGTGAACTAAGTATTTATGTAATTTTCCTCTCCCACAGCTTTCCATTATGGAAATGGAAGAACTTAATTATTTACCATATGGGAGTCTAAAAAGAGATAAAGTGGTGATTTAAAAATAAATCCACAAACAAAGCAAACAAAAATATTTGCATGATGCTAGGTATATGGTATGTGGCTTTATTCCACTACTCTTGTTTCAAAAGTTTACTGATGATGCTAATTTTACATGGAGAAGATAAGCTTCTATAGTGTATCTATTGTGACATTATAAAATCTACCATTAAAAACGTATAAACCACTCTTTATAATGTCACATCACATAACAGAAGGCATCATTCCCATTCTTATATATTTTATAAATTCATTTTTTGATCAAGCATGTTCTACCTCTACTATTTAACATGGCTTCTGTTCATGTTGATGAGTATAAACTGGTTGAACCATAAAATACCCTTTCTGCTGTCTTTGGGGACTTCCTTGGTAGGATTACCTGAGAAGCATTCAGTTCAGTTCAGTTCAGTCACTCAGTCGTGTCTGACTCTTTGAAACCCCATGGACTGCTGCACACTGGGCTTCCCTGTCCATCACCAACTCCTGGAGTTTGCTCAAACTCATGTCCATTGAGTCAGTAATGCCATCCAACCATCTCATCCTCTGTCGACCCCTTCTCCTCCAGCCCTCAATCTTTCCCAGCATCAGGGTCTTTTCAAATGAATCAGCTCTTCCCATCAGGTGGCCAAAGAATTGGAGTTTCAGGTTCAACATTAGTCCTTCAAGTGAATATTCAGGGCTGATTTCCTTTAGGATGGATTGGTTAGATCTCCTTGCAGTCCAAGGGATTCTTAAGAGTCTTCTCCAATAACACAGTTCAAGAGCATCAATTCTTTGGCTCTCAGCTTTCTTTATAGTCCAGCTCTCACATCCATACGTGACTACTGGAAAAACCATAGCCTTGACTAGATAGACCTTTGTTGGCAAAGTAATGTTTCTGCTGTTTCTGTCCAGGTTGGTTATAACTTTTCTTCCAAAAGTAAGTGTCTTTTAATTTCATAGGTGCAGTCACCATCTACAGTGATTTTGGAGCACCACCCCCCCCCCAAAAAAAAATAGTCTGGACATTCTTTCCACTGTTTCTCCATTTACTTGCTATGAAAAGTGTAATCACATCTATATTTTAGTTGTATATACTGCATTTGTGTATTTTTTAAAAAATATATATCCATTTCCCTCAGTGAAGCTTGCCTTGTGGCTCAAATGATAAAGAATCTGCCTACAATTCAGGAGACCTGAGTTCAGTCCCTGAGTAGGGAAGATCCCCTGGAGTAGGAAATGGCAACCCACTCCAGTGCTGTTGCCTGGAAAATTCCATGGACAGAGGAGCCTGGCAGTCTGTAGTCCATAAGATTGCAAAGAGTCAGACATGACTTTCTTTTCACTTTCATTTCCCACTGTAGATCTCATTTAATAATATGCTGTTCAATTAGCTCCTGAGTTTTTTCCTACCTGGCACTCACTAATCCAATTTTACTCAAAATTCCATCTGATTGCCCAGATGAATAAAACCTGGAGCCATTCTTAACTATTATCTTTTATTTAGATCCATATCTGATCCATCAAAAAGAAACTATGGCTTATTGCACCTTCAGTACAACTGCAGTATTTACTCACTTTCCTTCCATCTCCTCTGCATCCATCCTGGTCCTGGCCATCATTGTCTCTCATCTGTTGATAGTACAATGCCTCAAAACACATTGCTCTCTTCCTGTCCTTGACTTCAGAGGATCTATTCCAAGGAGTACAAAATAGATCTATTTAAATTCAAAGTTATATTCTCCAGAACATAGAAGTAACCTAGATGTCCATCAATAGATGGATGGATAAAGATGTGGTACATAAATACAATGGAGTATTACCCAGCCATAAAAAAGAACACATATGAATTAGTTGAACTGAAGTGGAAGAAACTAGAGCTTGTTATACAAAGTGAAGTCAGAAAGAGAAAAACAAATATTGCATATTAATGTACATATATGAAATCTAGAAAAATAGTACTGATGAACCTATTTGCAGGGCAGGAATAGAGAGGCAGACATAGAGAAAGGACTTGTGAACACAGCAGGAAAAGAAGAGAGTGGGATGAATTGAGAAAGTAGCGTAGACATATATATATTACCATGTGTAAAATAGACAGCTGGTAGGAATTTTCTATATAACACAGGGAGCCCAGCCTGGCACACTGTGATGACTTAGAGGGGTGGAATGTGGGGGGCAGAAGGAAGGCTCAAGAGGGAGGGGATATATGTGTATAGCTATGTCTGATTTGCGTCACTGTAGGACAGAAAGCAACACAATAATGTAAAAAAAAATGCTTCAATTAAAATAAATACACGTATAAAAATGCAACATTACATAGATATTCTTTTATTCTCCACAAATGGCCCCTCTTTCCACTCAGTGAAAACAGAAGTACTTTAAGGCCTTACTTGATCTTCTCCTGCATTATGACTTTGGTTTCTATTGTAAATGAAAGTTGTATATCCTGTGTATGGTTTGCACCATTCAAACCGGGCAGGTTTCCTTACTGTTCTTTAAACATGGTAATCCTGTTCATACCTTACAGAAAGTTTTCAAATTTTCTTCTTCATTTGATGGCTCTTTTTATAAATAGTTGTTTGATATCTTCACCATCTTTAAGCAAAATTCTCAGTTTTTCAATGAGTCCTACCTTTAAAACCCCTTGCCACTTTATTTAACTCTACAACCTGTGTCCAAGTCACTTTATCCAATTCAACATTACTGATATGAAGCATGTTGTATTTTTACCTTTCTTTCTCAATACAAGTATAACGTATGTAATGTGAGATCACATTACCTGCATCCTGAGAAACGTGTATGCAGGTCAAGAAACAACAGTTAGAACCAGACATATAACAATGAACTGGTTCAAAATTGGAAAAGAAGTATGTCAAGGCTGTACATTGTCAGCCTGCTTATTCAACCTATATGCAAAGAACATCATGTGAAATGTCAGACCAGATGTAGCTCAAGCTGGAGTCAAGATTGCCAGAAGAAATATCAGTAACCTCAGATATGTACATGACACCACCCTAACGGCAGAAAGCTAAGAGGAACTAAAGAGCCTCTTGATGAAGGTGAAATAGGAGAGGGTAAAAGCTGGTTTAAAACTGAACATTCAGAAAGCTAAGATCATGGCATCCAGTCCCATCACTTCATGGGAAATAGATGGGGAAAAAAGGGAAACAGTGACAGACCTTATTTTGGGGGGATCCAAAATCACTGTTGACAATGACTATAGTCAGGAAATTAAAAGGCTCTTGGTCCTTGGAAAGAAAGTTATGACAAACTTAGACAGCATATTAAAAAGCAGGGATGTTACTTTGCCAACAACAGTCCATCTAGTCAAAGCTTTGTTTTTTCCAGTAGTCATGTAAGGATGTGAGAGTTGGACTATAAAGAAGGCTATGTGCTGAAAAATTGATGCTTTCAAACAGTGGTGCTGGAGAAGACTCTTGAGAGTCACTTAGACGACAAGGAGATAAAACCAGTCAATCCTAAAATGAATAAATCCTGAATTTTAATTGGAAGGGCCAATGCTGAAGTTGAAACTCCAAAACATTGGCCACCTGATGCGAAGAGCTGACTCATAGGAAAAGACCATGATGCTGGCAAAGATTGAAAGCAGGAGGAGAAGGGGAGACATAGGATGAGATATTTGGATGGTATCACCGATTCAATGAATATGAGTTTGAGCGAACTCTGGGAGACAGTGAAGGACGTGTGCTGTAGTCCAGAGGGTCACATAGAGTTGGACATGACTGAGTGATTGAACAACAATAACAATATAATTATATATATATATGTATAATTTATAATTTTGTTTGTCTTTTTTCATAGATTAGGCAAACTATCTGGAATAGTTCTTGGTACATAATAAGCACTCAAAAGTATTCCGTGAGTGAATGAAAGAATGAATTGCGATTATGATTATGTGGTGATTGTTGCTGAGAGAAAGCATAAAGTACTCTGGGAGTAGCTAACAGAAAAATCTCATGAAGTCTATCAAAGTCAGGAAATGCTTACTAAGACAAAACAATATTTAATCATAAGTCTGAAGGAAGAGTAAGAATTAGCTACAGGTAGAGATTGAATGTACAAAACAGTTAAAACAGGAAAACACATTTGTTGGTCCTAAGGCAGGAAGAAGGAAATGGCAACCCACTCCAGTGTTCTTACCTGGAGAATCCCAGGGACGGGGGAGCCTGGTAGGCTGTCATCTCTAGGGTCGCACAGAGTCGGACATGACTGAAGTGACTTAGCAGCAGCAAGGCAGGAAGAAGCATGACCTGATGTTTGAGAAATTTCAAGAAAGGCATATGCTGATTAATAAGGAGTAACTAGTGATGTCCCTGAAAATTTAGCTCATTACTTCCCCAAGTATTCTATTTTGAACAAATGCATCTTTTATTTAGCATTATCAGAAACTGGAAATCAGCCAGTGACACTCTGGAGGCTTCCAGTTAGTTTTGTTACTGAACAAGGAGTTGCATATATCAGGGTCTGTGAACCTATGTTGTTCAAAGAGTGTGTGAAACATGAAAAACAACTATGAGACTATTCAGTGATTCATGTAACATAAGAGAATGACCTGGACAAAGGTAGAGTTTCTGGGGATGGAGAGAAAGGAGTAGATGGTATATATTCTGAAATAAAACCCATAGAACTTAGAGATTGATTGGACTGTAACATTTGGTCTGGCTCTTGGAATGTTGGATGTTAGAGATTCCACTTCTATAACGTTTTCCTCAGCTTTACTAAAGGATTAGTTTGTTGTTTTTTTCTCCTAGGAAAGATATTGATCAAATTATGAGAGATTATATAACATAGAGTTTAAGATCACAGGTTTTGTTAAAGGTAGACCCTTATACTGAATTTGCCACTCACACAAGACCTTTGTAAGCTTGTTGGTTTAGATGCTAAGTCACGTCCGGCTTTTGTGAACCCATGGACTGTAGCCAGCCAGGCTCCTCTGTTGATGGGATTTCTCAGGCAGGGACACTGGAGTGGGTTCCCCTTTCCTTCTCAAGGGGATCTTCCCGACCCTGGGATCAAACTCAGGTCTCCTGAATTGCAGGTGCTCTCCTGTATTGCAGGAGAATTCTTTACCAACTGAACCACCAGGGAAGCCCATTTCTCCACTAAGTTTCTGTTTCATTATCAGTGAAATGAAGAAGATAATGTCCTCAAGTGATTGCTGTGACTATTAATTTAGATGATATATATTAATTGGATAACTTCATGTTAGCCACTTAGTAAATGCAGAAGATGTAGAAACTATTACTGTTATTAAGAATTTACACACTTTCCTCAGCATTGTCATAAATTTCCAGGATGCATGAAGGCCATCTTATTTTTTAAACCTAGCATGATATCAAAACACTGTCTTGTATTTAAGGGGATTAAATTTATGTAGCGTTGAAATAAATATAAGTGGATGAACTCTAGTGATCCGGAGTAAAATTATGCAGCAAGTTTTAACTTACTCAGCATTGCTGTCCATTCGTGCCTTAGTTCACTGCTGTTTTTGACTTCAGGGAGATTTCTATCAGTGACCAATAATTTTCTTTATGCTCTACATATGGACAACATATGGACTCTCAAGTATATTTAATACAGATCTGTCTTCAGAAGACTCAGGCCAAGTTATTAACAGCTAATAATGTTCATTTACAATTTATTTGGGAGACAATTTAAATACGTGTGCTTTAAGTCAGAGGCCTGCCTTATATTGAGTATTTTGAGGAGTGTTGAGTATTTTGGGGAAAGAATTTCAAACGGTTGAGTTCCTTGCTTACAGGAAGATAGGATAAATTCTCCTATGCTTTTAAAATTTTAAATAACTTAAGTCCCAACAATATTAAATAACCTGCCCATATCAGATAGGTGGTAAGGGACTAGATGATTTGTATGGTGTCTTTTGGCTTCTATTTACAGTACAGCGTAGAGCTCTACACCTGATACTGAGGCTGAAAAAATCCAAGAATGGACCCCTAAGTAGTATGAGGAAAATGTGTCAGTGGTACCCCTAGCCAGTCTAATAATGAAAGTTTTTAAGCAGAGTGACTTGCCCATTGATGTGGATCTCTTTGAATAAAAAGCCTGTCATGGGTTTCTCACAGGCACCAATACAGTCTAAAAAGCCTATTAGATTTTTTTTTTCTTTTTAATGTCTGATTATAAAACTTTGAAATATAATGCTACAGCATGAAAACACTGACATAGCCTTAACTACTGTAAAACTAACAGGCAAAGCTATAATAATGTCAGCTTTATGATATAATTTGAAATTGAATTACTCTCATTTCATGGCAAAGTCAATATTCCTAATGGATTAGAAATATGAATGATAAAAGTATTGTTGAATTTGTAAGTGGGGAATCATATGAAAAAAAATTCCCCCCGATTAAAAATAATTGTATCGTTAGAGAGTATTACAAGCAACTACATGTCAATGTATGCCAATAAGGTGCTTCCCAGGTGGTGTTGGTGGTAAAGAACATACCTGCCAACATAGGAGATATAAGAGATGTTGGTTTGATCCCTAGGTCAGGAAGATCCCCCGGAGGACAGCATGGCAACCCACTGCAGTATTCTTGCCTGGAGAATCCCCTGGACAGAGGAGCCTGGCAGGCTATATAGTCCACAGGGTTTCAGAGAGTTGGACATGATTGAAGCAACTTAGCCTGTGCACATGCATATGCGAATAAAATGGACAGCCTAGAAGCAAAGGACAGAGTCTTAGAAAAGTTCAGCCTTCCAAGACTGAATCAGGAAGAAATAGAGATAATGAACAAGTCAGTCTCAAGCACTGAAGTCAAAACTGTGATCAAAAATCTTCCAAAAAATAAAAGCTCAGTCAGATGGCTAGAAGGTGAAATCTATCAAACATGTAGTGAAGAACTAATGCCTATCTTTCTCAAATTCTTCCAAAAAATTATAGAGAAAGGCACACTTCCAAATTCATTCTGTGAAGCCACCATCACCCTAATACCAAAACCAGATAAAGACATCACAAAAAAGAAAACTTTAGGCTAATATCACTGATGAACATAAATGCACAATTCCTCAAAAAAATTCTAGCAAACCTAATCCAACAACACATAAGAGATCATACACTGTGATCAAGTCACGCATAGATACATAAGTCCTCTCCCTCCTGAAACTCTCTCCCACCTCCCATCCATCACACCATTCTAGGTTGTCACAGATCACTGGTTTGAGCTCCCAGAGACATACAGCAAATTCCCACTGGTTATGTAGGAGAGGGTGGGACTAATGGAGAAAGCATGGAAACATACATTCAGTTCAGTTCAGTCACTCAGTCATGTGTGACTCTTTGTGACCCCATGGACTGCAGCACATCAGGCTTCCTTATCCATCACCAACTCCTGGAACTTACTCAAGTCCATTTCCATCGAGTCGGTGATGCAATCCAGCCATCTCATCCTCTGTTGTCCCCTTCTCCTCCTGCCCCCAATCCTTCCCAGCATCAGGGTCTTTTCCAATGAGTCAACACTTTGCATGAGGTGGCCAAAGTATTGGAGTTTTAGTTTTAGCATTAGTCCTTCCAATGAACACCCAGGACTGGTCTCTTTTAGGATGGACTAGTAGGACCTCCTTGCTGTCCAAGGGACTCTCAAGAGTCTTCTCCAACACCACAGTTCAAAAACATAAATTCTTCAGTGCTCAGCTTTCTTCACAGTCCAACTCTCACATCCATACACGACCACTGGAAAAACCATAGCCTTTACTAGACAGACCTTTGTTGGCAAAGTAATATCTCTGCTTTTCAATATGCTGTCTAGGTTGGTCATAACTTTTCTTCCAAGGAGTAAGCGTCTTTTAATTTCATGGCTGCAATCACCATCTGCATTGATTTTGGAGCCCCCCAAAATAAAGTCTGACACTGTTTTCACTGTTTCCCCATCTATTTCACATGAAGTGATGGGACCAGACTAGACATTGCCATATGTTAAATACATAGCCAGTAGGAATTTGCTGTATGACTCTAGGAGCTCAAGCAAGTGATCTGTGACAACCTAGAATGGTGGGATTGGGTGGGAGGTGGGAGGGAGGTCAAGAGGGAGGGGATATATGTATACCTATGGCTGACTCATGTTGATATATGGCAGAAACCAACACAATATTGTAAAGCAATTATCCTTCAATTAAAAGATAAATTAAAAATTTTAAAATTAATTTTTTAAGTGCTAAGAACAGCAACAGAAGAAAAAATATCTCTTGTGGTGTAGGGCATGCAACTTGGCATTGATCTGTAAAGAAATTTCATTGTGTGGACCTCTTTAGTGAATAAAGCCTGAAGATCAAGATGAATGAGGCTAAAAGTGGGTCTAATAAAGCAGTTGCAAATCTTTTCCAGCTTTCCCCAATCTATAAATGAGCTACCATTCGAACACTGGGGCCCAACTGTTAAACCTACCAAAGTGACAGTTATGGCAAGAGGCTATTCATGATGTAGAAATTCTCTCATTTCTGCAAACATATCCTAGGAATCTGTTAGACAGTGAATTGAGAATCCTGAATAAGATATTAATCTAAATCATTTTCCAGTTTTGTAAATTTGGGCAAATCATCCTCTCCCTGTGTTTACTTTGTCTACCAAATAAGAAGATGGTCTATAAGAATGTGGGGCTTCCCCAGGTGTCCAACTTTAAGGAATTTGCCTACAATGAAGGAGATGCAGGCGATATGAGTTCGATCCCTGGGTCAGGAAGATCCGCTGGAGGTGAGCATAGCAACCCACTTCAGTCTTCTTGCCTAAGAATCCCATGGACAGAGGAACCTGGCGGGCTATATACAGTCCATGGCTTCACAGAGTCAGATACAACTGAAGCAACTGAACACAGCACAGCACTAGGAGAATATGACTGGTTAATGTCTCTCTGGTTTTGCAATATTCACTAAAATCACCACGTTCATCTCATTTAGAATGTTCCGAATTTCAAGTGTTGATAATTAGCTTATCAAGAATTGTTTTAATACTGAATATAAGCTCTTTGTTCCAAAGACAAGATTTTTTATATTTTCCCGTGAATGCCTTAACTACCTTAAAGATTAAAACTGAATTTCTGTGGGACTTCCCTGGTGGCTCAGTGGTAAAGAAACCACCTGCAATGCAAGAGACACAGGAGATGTGGGTTCAGTCCCACGGGTTGGGAAGATCCTCTGGAAAAGGGAATGGTGACCCACTCCAGTATTCTTTTTTTTTTTTTTTAATATAAATTCATTTATTTTAATTGAAGGTTAATTACTTTACAATATTGTATTGGTTTTGCCAAACATCAACATGAATCCGCCACAGGTGTACACATGTTCCCTATCCTGAACCCCCCTCCCACCTCCCTACCCGTACCATCCCTCTGGGTCATCCCAGTACAACAGCCCCAAGCATCCAGTATCATGCATCAAACCTGGACTGGCGATTCATTTCATATATGATATAATACATGTTTCAATGCCATTCTCCCAAATCCTCCCACCCTCTCCCTCTCCCTCTGAGTCCAAAATACTGTTCTATACATCTGTGTCTCTTTGGCTGTCTCACATTCAGGGTTATCGTTATCACCTTTCTAAATTCCATATATATGCATTAGTATACTGTATTAGTGTTTTTCTTTCTGGCTTACTTCACTCTGTACAATCGGCTCCAGTTTCATCCACCTCATTAGAACTGATTCAAATGTATTCTTTTCAATGGCTGAGTAACACTCCATTGTGTATATGTACCACAGCTTTCTTATCCATTCATCTGCTGATGGACGTCTAGGTTGCTTCCACGTCCTGGCTATTATAAACAGTGCTGCAATGAACATTGGGATATACATGTCTCTTTCAATTCTGGTTTCCTTGGTGTTTATGCCCAGCAGTGGGATTGCTGGGTCATAAGGCAGTTCTATTTCCAGTTTTTTTAAGGAATCTCCACACTGTTCTCCATAGTGGCTGTACTAGTTTGCATTCCCACCAACAGTGTAAGAAGGTTCCCTTTTCTCCACACCCTCTCCAGCATTTATTGCTTGTAGACTTTTGGATTGCAGCCATTCTGACTGGTGTGAAATGGTACCTCATTGTGGTTTTGATTTGTATTTCTCTGATAATGAGTGATGTTGAGCATCTTTTCATGTGTTTGTTAGCCAACTGTATATCTTCTTTGGAGAAATGTCTATTTAGTTCTTTGTTCTGTTTTTTGACTGGGTCATTTATTTTTCTGGAATTGACCTTCAGGAATTGCTTGTATACTTCTGAGATTATTGGAAATAAAAGCAAAAATAAACAAATGGGACCTAATTAAACTTAAAAGCTTCTGTACAACAAAGGAAACTATAAGAAAGGTGAAAAGACAGCCTTCAGAATGGGAGAAAATAATAGCTAATGAAGCAACTGACAAACACTCCAGTATTCTTGCCTGGAGAATTCCATGGACAAAGGAGCCTGGCGGGCTACAGTCCATGGAGTGACAAAGAGTCAGACACCACTGAAGCAACTGAACACATATGCACAGGTTCCCTATATATGTAGTTAGCTAGAAATTAGTGTTGAATATTTTGTATTGGAAAGCAATTTTATCTCCATCATACCTAAATCTACCTTAAAAAAATATTCAACTTTATATTTGGCACATAAAATTTTTAATAATTTCACTTTGATCAAAAAAATCTCAGACTGGAGAAAAAGATGGCAGAGGAATAGGTGGACATGGAGTACATCTCTCTCCATGGATACATCAGGAAAAACCTTCAGACGCAGAAGTGCTGCAGAACACCAGTTGAGAGCAGTCAGGAGGACCTGACCAGTGGAAAAGAAAATATAGAACCACGCAAAACTCGGTAGGATGAAGGAACTAGTGGGAAAAAAAAATAGGTGTATTTAATAGGACTGGACCTACCCTTGGCTGGTGTAGGAACTGAAGCAGGGATCTAATCCCCACAGTGGGGCAATTGTCTGAGTTAGAGGAGAACCATTTAAGGCTGAGAGTGAAACAGCTGATCAGTGGCAGCCTAAATGGAGTGAGAATCAGACAGTCCTTGCCACAGCCATACACACGCTGCACAGAAACACAGGTCTCCTGGAAGGAGAGCTGGGAGCTGGAGTTTAGGGATTGTGGAGCAATCCCTTTCAGAGGGCTGCTCTTAACTGCAGAGAGATGAATCAAGGGGATGTGAGGGAGGAGATCGTGATGGGAAATGGCTGTGGAGGAAAGCCAGGCAGCCATGGAAGCAAGGCGATAGTGCTGAATCAAGCATAGTGGTTAGAGCCATCATCATAGCCTCTCTCTCTCCACAGGTCAGCATCTGCAGCTGAACAATAGAGAGGCTGGTGCATCAATCGCCTGAGGAAATGAACTACCTAGTAGGACCCCTCCCAGTGTACCTTTTTAAGTGCCTCATGTGCCAAACAACAGAGAAGGACCCTAAGCAAGGGATACCTCTAACTGCCTGAACTGGCAGAGCTACAGAGAAAGTCTGGCCAAAGAGGCCTTCTGATCACCAGCTATAAGAGGCTTGGAAAAATATTCTGAAAGGGTCATAACTCCTGCCGCAGAGGCAGTTTCTATCCCTGAATACTTGGTGCCACGAGGGTCCCTGAAAGCCAAGCAACTGCACCACCTTCACGCTCAACTCTCACTGGGGCAGAGCTGCCATGGGCAAAAAATAATAATAATAATAATAATAATAAGTATTGTGTTTATGTGTGCCAGGTCACTTCAGTCCTGTCCGACTCTTTGTGACCCTGTATACTGTGGCCTGCCAGGCTTCTCTGTCAGAAACGGGTTTCTCAAGGCAAGAATACTGGAGTATTGGCCAATACTGGTTGCCATACCCTTCTAGAGCACTGTATTTCCTGCTTCCTTAGCCACCAATTCCCCTGAGTACATGTTGCTGCCAAAACCACTGCAACCCCAGCAGCTGCACCACCTCCCAACCTGACCCTCACAGAGGCAAACCCAAGTCCTCCAGGGAGCCTCAGAGCAAACCCCAGTGGATGACCCACATGCAGAGGTGGAAATAAAATCACAATTGAAGCCCAGGGGCAATATGGCTAAGGAAGAGGATTCAAAACATTCCCACCAGCTGTACAAGCTGAAGATTAAATCAACTAAGCAGACTTTGTGTCTGTGGAATATATAAGATCATTGAGAGCTCCCACAAAAGAAAACTCAGTAGCTCTGATAGCTGTGGACATTGGAGGCAAGAACACACAGGAATAGGACCAGATGAAAATCTGAGGCGCCCCCACAGCAGGTCCAGAGATCAGTACAGTGTTGGAAGGCATCCAAGAGAGGTAAAGTGGACTGTGATTTCCAGCGAGGGAAAGGACTCTGACAGCAGGGACTCAAAAATCAGCACTAATTATTCTTTTTGACTTGTTCTGTAGATTCTTTTGGATTCTTTTTTCCCTTTCCCCCACCTCTGTTGTAGTGGTCAATTTTATTGGCACTAAGAAATCCAATTAAGTTTTTGAGGTTTTTTTTTTTTTTTTTTTTCTCAGTCACATTTTTTATTGTTGTCATAAACCTCTGTCTCTATGTTGGGCTTTTGCAGTTCTGTGGAGTTTTCATCTTCTTTTTCTTTTTTCTTTCTTTTCTCTTTTTTTAATTTTAATTTTTTAAACCTGTGTTACTTTTTCTGCATTTATTCCTTTGTTTGCTTTTCCTACTGATCTTTCCTCCTTGCAGTTAATCTTTAACATATATAATTCTTCTCTATTTACCTCTGTTTAACTTTGCATATCTATTCTTTCTTTTCTTTTTCTCCTTTCCTCTCAACATATTTGTTAGTTTTATTTTCATTGCTTTATTCCCCAATTGGCACCTAGCTTTAGTTTTGTTTTCCAGTTTGTGCTTTAATTAGTTTTGTTCTGGTAGATATGACTTTTGGTTTCCTTTGTTCTTAGGTCAATCTATTGTCCTTAATTTTTGTTAGACTGTTTGATTTTGCTTACGAGTGTATATGTATATGTGTATATTCCGTCACACTTTCTATTGTTGTTATAAACCTCTGCCTCTACATTGGGCTTTTGCAGTTCTGTGGAGTTTTCCTCCCCCACTCCTTTTTCTTTCTCCCTTTTTTCTCTTTTTTTTTTTTTTATAATTTTAATTTTAAACCTATTTTTTTCTACATTTATTCCTTCATTTCCCTTTCTTACTGTTCTTTTCCCCTTGCAGTTAATATTTAGTGTATATAAATTTTCTTCATCTACCTCTATTTAACTTTGCATAGATATTCTTTCTTTCTTTTCTTTCTTTCCTTTCCTCTCAATATATTTGTTAGATTTGTTCTCATTGCTTTATTCTCCACTTGGCACCTTGATTTGGTTTTGTTTTCCAGTTTATGCTTAATTTAGTTTTGTTTTTGACTGGTAAATATAATTTTTTTATTTCCCTTGTTCACCAGATCAATCTACTGTTCTTTACTTTTATTGGACTATTTTCACTTTGCTCATGAGTGTATATGTATATGTGTATATTCCATTATTTTAATTATTATTTGCCTGATTTTGTAACTGTCATTTGTCTGGGGTTCATCTTTGGTTTCTCACTTTTGGATATTTGTTTTACTCTCCCTTAATGCCATAATAAGCCACTTGTGGAATCTTCGTTCCTGACCAGAGATCAAACACTGAGGCTTTGGAGTGGTAACACTGACTCCAACACCCTAGACTACCAGAGAACTAAACCTAAAGATTTTCGGATAGTGAGAACTCACACAAAGGAAACCATTGGAATACAAGACCTGGTATCACCCAACCACCAGCAGCACCCTGTGCAGGACGCCTCATCTAAACAACAAACAAAACAAAAATACAAACCCAATCATCAGCAGACAGGACTCAGCCTTGCTAATCAGAGGAAAAGCAAACAAAGGGACAAAAACTCAGCACAAATTTCTCCCCATATGGAGCTCGCACAAACCACTGGACCAACATTAGGAGGGCAGAAACCAAAAGGAAGAAAGAATTTAACTTTCTTCAAGGAAAGAATTCAAGTTTCCTTGAAGCCTGGGAAAAGGAGACTTCAGACACAATAACTTAAAATTAAAAAAAAAAGAAAGAAAGAAAAGGCAGAGAAATACTGCACACAAAAAAAGGAACAAACTAGAAACACAGAAGTCCAAATAAATGAAGAGAAAATAGGAAAATTACCTGAAAACAATTTCAGAAAAATGACAGTAAAGATGATCAAAACCTTTGAAAATAAAATGGAGAAAATGTAAGAATCAATTAAAAAAAGACCAAAAAGAATTAAAGAATAAGCATACAGAGACAAACAACACAATTATCAAACCATGAAATTGGAGCTGATTATGCAGAGTGAAGTAAGCCAGAAAGAAAAACACCAATAAAGTATACTAACACATATATATGAAATTTAGAAAGATGGTAATTATGACCCTGTATGTGAGACAGCAAAAGAGAGGCAGATGTGTAGAGTGGACTTTTGGACTCTGAAGGAGAGGGAGAGGGTGGGATGATTTGGGAGAATGGCATTGAAACATGTATACTATCATGTAAGAAACGAATCGTCAGTCTATGTTCGATGCAGGATACAGGATGCTTGGGGCTGGTGCACGGGGATGATCCAGAGAGATGATATGGGGTGGGAGGTGGGAGGGGGGTTTCATGTTTGGGAACTCATGTACACTCATGGTGGATTCATGTCAATGTATGGCAAAACCAATATAGTATTGTAAAGTAAAATAAAGTAAAATAAAAATTAAAAAAATAAAATAAAATACTCTAGAAGGAATCAATAATAGAATATCTGAAGCAGAAGAACGATTCAGTGACCTGAAAGATAAAACGGTGGAAGTAACTTCTGAAGAGCAGAATAAAGTAAAAAGAATGAAAAGAGCTGAGGACAATCTCAGAGACCTCTGGGACTATATCAAATGCACCAGCATTCTAATTATAAGGGTCCCAGAAGAAGAAGAGAAAAAGAAAGGGTATCAGATAATTTTGAAGAGATTATAGTTTAAAATTTCCCCAACATGAAAAAGGAAATAGCTAACCAAGTCCAAGAGGCACAAAGAGTCCCATACAGGATAAACCCAAGGAGAAACATGCCAAGACACATACTATTCAAACTAACAAAGACTAAACACAAAGAAAGAATATTAAAAGCAGCAAGGGAGAAGCAACAAGTAACATACCAGGGAAACCCCATATGCTTAACAGCTGATCTTTCAACAGAAACTCTGCAGGCCATAAGGGAATGGCAGGATATATTTAAAGTACTAAAAGGGAAAAATATCTACAACCAAGATTACTGTACGCAGCAAGGATCTCATTCAAAATTGATGGAGAAATAAAAAGCTTTTCAGACAAGCAAAGGTTAAGAGAATTCAGTACCACCAAACCAGCTTTACAACAAGTGTTAAATGGATTTATATAGTCAAGAAATACAAAAGAAGAAAAAAAAATCTACAAAATCAACCCCAAACCATTAGAAAATGGCAATAGGAACATATATATCAATAATTACTTTAAATGTAAATGGATTAAATGCTCCAACCAAAAGACACAGATTGGCTGAACAGATACAAAAACAGGACCCAGATATACACTGTCTATAAGAAACCCACTTCAGATCTCAAGATACATATAGAGTGAAAGTGAGAGGGTGAAAAAATATATTCCATGATAATGGGAAGCAAAAGAAAGCTGGAGTAGCAATACTCCTATCACACAAAATAGACCTTAAAATAAAGAAGATTATAAGAGCTAAGGAAGGCACTACATAATGATCAAGGAATCAATCCACAAGGCAGACATATCTATGCACCCAACATAGGAGCACCTCAATACATAGGACAAACACTAACAGACATAAAAGGAGAAATTGACAGTAACACAATAAGAGTACGAGACTTTAAAACCCTACTCACACCAATGGAGAGATCCTCAAAACAGAAAATTAATAAGAACACACAAGTCTTAAATGATACATTAGATGAGATGGAGCTCATTGATATCTTCAGGACATTCCATCCAAATGCAGAATACACCTTCTTCTCAAGTGTACATGGAACATTCTCTAGGATAAATCACATCTTGGGTCACAAATCAAACCTCAGTAAATTTAAGAAAATTGAAATTGTATCAGACATCTTCTCTGACCACAATGCTATGAGACTAGCATATTAATTACAAGAAAAAAAAAAAACTTTAAGAAATACAAACACATGGAGATTAAGCAACACACTTCTGAATGACCAATAAGTTACTGAAGAAATCAAAAGGGAAATCCAAAAATTTCTAGAAACAAATGACAATGAAAGCATGACAACACAAAACCTATGGGATGCAGCAAGAGCAGTTCTAAGAGGGAAGTTTATAGAAATATAATCCTACCTCAGGAAACAAGAAAAACATCAAATAAACAACCTAACCTTACACCTAAAGCAACTGGGAAAAGAAGAAGAAAAGAACCTAAAAATTAATAGAAGTAATGGAATCATAAAGATCCAAGCAGAAATTAATGGAAAAGAAATGAAAGAAACAATAGTAAAGATTAATAAAATTAAAGCTGATTCTTTGAGAAGATAAACAAAATTGACAAACCCTTAGGCAGACTTTTCAAGAAAAAAAAAGAAGAATCAAACCAAGAAATTAGAAGTGAAAAAGAGGTTACAACAGACAATGCAGAAATACAAAGGATTATAAGAGACTATTATGAACAACTATATGGCAATAAAATAGATAACCTAGAAGAAATGGACAGATTCTTAGAAAAGCTCAATCTTCCAAGACTGAACCAGAAGAAATAGAAACTCTGAGCACCCCAATTACAAGTACTGAAATTGAAGGTGTGATTTAAAAAAAAAAAAAATCTCCTTAAAAACAAAAGCCCAGAACCAGATGGCTTCACAAGAGAATTCTATTAAATATTTAGAGAAAAGCTAACACCTATCCTTCTAAAACTCTTTCAAAAAATTGCAGAGGAACACTTCCAAACTCATTCTATGAAGCCACCATCACCCTGACACCAAAACCAAACAAAGAAAACACACAAAAAAGAAAATGACAATCCAATATCACTGATAAACATAGATGAAAAAATCCTCAATAAAAATTTGGCAAATAGAATTCAGCAACACATCAAAAAGCTCATACATCGTGATCAAGTTGGGTTTATTCCAGGGATGCAAGAATTCTTCAATATATACAAATCAATCAATGTGATACACCATATTAATAAATTGAAAGATAAAAACCATATGATCATCTCAATAGATGCAGAAAAAGCCTTTGACAAAAGTTAGCACCTATTTATGATTAAAACTCTTCAAAAAACAGGCATAGAAGGAACCTACCTCAACATAGTAAAGGTCATATATGATAAGCCTACAGTAAATATTATTCTCAGTGGTGAAAAACTGAAAGCATCCCCTCTAAGATCAGGAATAAGAATGGTGTCCACTTCCACCACTAATATTCATCATAGTTCTGGAAGTCCCTAGCTACAGCAGAAAAGAAAAATAAATAAAAGGAATCCAGATCAGAAAAGAAGTAAAGCTCTCACTGCTTGCAGATGACATGAAACAATACATAGAAAACCCTAAAGATAGTATCAGAAAATTACCAGAGCTAATCAGTGAATTTAGCAAAGTTGGAGGATACAAAATCAATACACAGAAATCACTTGCATTTCTTTATACTAACAATGAGAAATAAGAAAGAGTAATTAAGGAATCAATCCCATTCACCATTGCAACAAAAAGAATCAAATATCAAGGAATAAACTTACCTAAGGAGACAAAAGAATTGTACACAGAAAATTATAGGACACTAATGAAAGAAATCAAAGATGACATGAACCGATGGAGAGATATTACATGTTCCTGCGTAGGAACAATCAATATTGTGAAAATGACTATACTACCAAATGCAATCTACAGATTCAATATGATCCTATTAAATTACCGATGACATTTTTCACAGGACTAGAACAAAAATGTTCACAATTCATATGGAAACACAAAAGACCCCAAATAGCCAAAGCAGTCGTGAGAAAGAATGGAGCTGGAAGAATCAACCTTCCAGACTTCAGATTATACTACAAAGCTATAGTCATCAAGACTGTATGGTACTGGCACAAAAGCAGAAATATAGACCAATGGAAAAATATAGAAAGCCCAGAAATAAACCCATGCACCTTTGGGTACCTTATTTTTGACAAAAGAAGCAAAGAATATGCAATGGGGCAAAGACAGCCTCTTCAGTAATTGGTGCTGGGAAAACTGGATAGCTACATGTAAAAGAATGAAATTAGAACACTTTCTAACACTATACATAAAGATAAACTCAAAATGGATTAAAACCTAAGTGTGAGACCAGAAACTATAAAACTCTTAGAGGAAAACATAAGGAGAACACTCAATGACATAAATCAAGGCAATATCCTCTATGACCCAGCAAATGAAACAATTGACAAAGGATTAATTTCCAAAATATACAAGCAGCTAATACAACTCAATACCAGAAAAACAAACAACCCAATCAAAAGTGGGGAAAAGACCTAAACAGACATTTCTTCAAAGAAGACATACAGATGGCTAACAAACACTTGAAAAGATGCTCAACATTTCTCATTATTAGAGAAACTACAGTGAGATATCACCTCACATCGGTCAGAGTGGCCATCCTCAAAAAGTCTACAAATAATAAATGCTGGAAAGGGCATGGAGAAAAGGGCACACTCTTGCACTAATGGTGGGAATGTAAATTGATACAGCCACTATGGAAGATGGTATGTAGATTCCTTAAAAAAAAAAAAACTAGGAATAAAGCCACCATATGACCCAACAATCCCACTCCTAGGCATATACACTGAGCAAACCAGGGTTGAAAAAGACACTTGTTTCCTATTGTTCATTGCAGCACTATTTACAATAGCTAGAACATGGAAGCAACCTAGATGTCTATTGACAGATGAATGGATAAAGAAGTTGTGTTATATACACACAATGGAATATCACTCATCCATAAAAAGGAACACATTTGAGTCAGTTCTAGTGAGGTGGATAAACCTAGAACCTATTATACAGAGTGAAGTGAATCAGAAGGAGAAAGGAAAATACTATATTCTAACACATATATATGGAATCTAAAAAAATGGTACTGAAGAATTTACTTACAGGGAAAGAATGGAGAAACAGACATAGAGAATAGATTTATGGACATGGGGAGAGGGGAGGAGAGGGTGAGATGTATGGAGGAAGTAATATAGAATCTTACATTACCATTTGTAACCAACGAGAATTTGCTCTATGGCTCAGGAAGCTCAAACAGGGGCTCTGTATCAACCTAGAGGAGTGGGATGGGGAGGGAGATGGAAGGGAGCTTCAAAAGTGATAGGATATATGTATAACTATGGCTGATTCATGTTGAGGTTTGACAGAAAACAGCAAAATTCTGTAAAGCAATTGTCCTTCAATAAAAAATAAATTAATTTAAAAATCTCAGACTATAAATAAGTCATCCGTAGCATCTATAGTTGCTGTCTGAGGTGAGATTATCAACAAGTTGATGGTGAAGTAGTACATTATATTTCTGAAACAACCTGCCCCTGGCCCCACAGGCCACACCTACAAGCCTCTGCTGATGGGGTCGAAGCACTTGGCAATTGCTTTGATTGACTGACTGGCCATTCAGAGCATCCCACCTTGTCCTCCCTCAAGGCATGGGTAATCCTATTTTTAGCTAGAATCATGACAGAGAGTGGAGAAGCTGACACCATAGCTCATTCATCGAAGGAAGGTGTACTTAGTTTCCTTCCCCCATCTCTCCAGGCACCCTTGTCCCCATGTAAATATACACTCTTTGAGTATCAGCTGCTCTGTAAATGAGCTTTCAGACTAATTTCCTAGTTACCTCTTCTCTCCTGAGAGCTGACCCCAGGCACTTCTCCACACACACTGCGTAGAGACACATCTGAGCCAGTGAGATGTTTGGATCCAAGCGTGAATTAGACCCTGCTCCTTCCTTCCAAGAGCTTGGGTTCTGATCTAAGAGACATCTAAATCCCTGGTGGCTCAGCAGTAAAGAATCCTTCTGCCAAAGCTTGAGATGCAATTTCAGTCCCTTGGCCAAGAAGATCCCCTGGAAAAGGAAATGGCAACTTACTCCAGTATTTCTGCCTGGAAAATCCCATGGACAGAGGGACCTGTCAGGGCTACAGTTCATGGGGTCACAAAGAGTTGGACATGACTGAGAGTCTGAGCACACACTAGGAGACACATAATAAAACCAGCCATTCCACTTTTCACTGTTCACAACCATTCCCCTGCCCACTGGCATTCTGCTGTCAGCTATGATGTGACAAAAGCACTGTAAGTGGAGGACAGAGCAATTGAAGACTGGAGGGAGGGTCAGGAAAATCTTCCAAGACCGGGTAACCTAGGGAAGTGGGGAAATATTTCGAATACTGGGAATCCCTTACGCAAAGATGTGGAGATAATTGTTAATTGTTGTTTTTTTTTTTTTTTTCATTCTATGCATAGTGTCTGGGAACACCTACTAAGAGACAGGCAGAACATTTCACACTGGGTATACAACAGTGGGCAAATCAGATGTTGTTGCCCTTAAGGAACCCACAATCTATGGAGGAGGGATGGGAAGAAAGTATTGGTGTTGTGAGGGAGGAGCTTTCTGGATGACTTTCTTTCACCAATTGTTTGAAGCAAGAGAATGAGGCATCAAATGATGCCTGCTGAGCAGCTGAGTTTAAAGTAGTACTTCATATTCTATTGCCTTACAATTTAAGCTAGCCAGGGTATTGCATTCAGTCTGTGACTTCAACTTCTACTTGTGAGAGCAGCCCCTGATGTTAAGATGGAACTCTGTGCTACTTAAAAATGTTCTTAATTCAATTTTAATTTAATTCTTACATCTCTGTGGGGTAAATGTGTTTGCCCTATATGACAAGTTCAGAAACAAGGTTTTCTAGAATCACACACCTGCTCATCTGGGATTCAGATGTCTGGCTCCAAATAGAAGACCAATACTTCAGAGGAACCTAGGCAGGTTATACCTGTTGAAAAAGCCTGTATTATCCATTCTGGTCTTCAGTATTCCTGCACTGGACCCAGTCTATGCACTTCTTGAGCATAGCCTGGCTCCACATCCTCCCAATTCCTAACACCGTGGAATATTACACCTCCCTGAGGGTGAAAACGTGAGTCTGTCATGGACCCCCTTGTGCCATGGTAGGACCCAGGGAAGCTTGACTCCTTTCATCCTTTCTAGATGCAGATGGAAGCCCACACCATGGTGTCTGGGATCTGCCTATGTGGGCCAGGTAACTCTACTCAGAAATTTAAGGAAATTAAACCTTGCCACAAATTTTGACCAACAAAAGACAAAAGATGGGATGGGTCCAGCATATGGATGGGAGCAGTCACTTTGATCTGCCAGGAAATGTCCAGGAGATGTGATTGAGTAACTGGCAATGTTTTATTTCAAAGATGGGGCCAACTAGGATAACACACAACCTTGTGTTTACCACCCACCTTCCTTCTGTGACTCAGTGGTAAAGAATCCACCTACAATGCAGGAGACCTGGGTTCAATCCCTGGGTTGGGAAAATCCCCTGCAGGAGGAAATGACAACCCACTCTAGTATTCTTTCCTGGAGAATCCCATGGACAGAAGAGCCTGACTGGCTACAGTCCATGGGGTCACAAAGAGTCAGACAGACTGAAGTGACAGCAGCAGCAGCATCTACAGTTAGTGGTCAGACCCTTGGTAATAGGCTTAAGAAGAATCTGCAGTTCAATTCCTAGTTCTAAGTGTCTTGTGTGACATAGTTCATTACTCAATATAAATGTTTTTTTCAAAATTTGTATAAAATATCACCTGGCAGAATGTGATGATCTTGCCTATAATGTAAAATGTATTGATTATAGTCATGATAAAACAGTCCTAGTCACACACATAAACACACAAGTATGTGCACACAGCAGTCTATAATTGTAAAAAATGAAATTTATTAAAAGCCAAAATTTTTTTGAGACTTGTTCTGATTTAAAAAGAGACTATACACCTGAGAAACCTATATGCAGGTCAGGAAGCAACAGTTAGAACTAGACATGGAACAACAGACTGGTTCCAAATAGGAAAAGGAGTACATCAAGGCTGTATATTGTCACCCTGCTTATTTAACTTCTATGCAGAGTACATCATGAGAAACGCTGGGATGGAAGAAGCACAAGCTGGAATCAAGATTGCCAGGAGAAATCTCAATAACCTCACATATGCAGATGACACCACCTTTATGGCAGAAAGTCAAGAGGGATTATAAAGCCTCTGGATGAAAGTGAAAGAGGAGAGTGAAAAAGTTGGCGTAAAGCTCAACATTCAGAAAACAAAGATCATGGCATCTGGTCCCATCACTTCATGGGAATAGATGGGGAAACATTGGAAACAGTGTCAGACTTTATTTTGGGGGGCTCCAAAATCACTGCAGATGGTGACTGCAGATATGAAATTTAAAGAGGCTTACTCCTTGGAAGGAAAGTTATGACCAACCTAGACAGCATATTGAAAAGCAGAGACATTACTTTATCAACAAATGTCCGTCTAGTCAAGGCTATGGTTTTTCCAGTGGTCATGTATGGATGTGAGAGTTGGACTGTCAAGAAAGCTGAGCGCTGAAGAATTGATGCTTTTTGAACTGTGGTGTTGGAGAAGACTCCTGAGAGTCCCTTGGACTGCTATGAGATCCAACCACACCATTCTAAAGGAGCTCAGCCCTGGGTGTTCTTTGGAAGGAATGATGCTAAAGCTGAATCGCCAGTACTTTGGCCACCTCATGAGAAGAGCTGACTCATTGGAAAAGACTCTGATGCTGGGAGGGATTGGGGGAAGAGGAGAAGGGGACGACAGAGGATGAGATGGCTGGATGGCATCACCAACTAGATGGATGTGAGTTTGAGTGAACTCTGGGAGTTGGTGATGGACAGGGAGGCCTGGCATGCTGTGATTCATGGGGTCACAAAGAGTCGGACACGACTGAGCGACTATAATGAACTGAACTGAACTGATACAGACATAGGAAATGAATGAAATGCATCACATAGTCTTCGACTAGGTCCTTGATTTAAGCTTGTTGTTTAAAGACAGACAGGAATAATTTGTGAAGGTTGAGTGTGTGTGTGTGTGTGTGTGTGTGTGTGTGTGTGCTCAACCTCTCAATCATGTCCAGCTCTTTATGATACCATGGACTCTAGCCCCCCACACTCTTCTGTCTACGGAATTTTCCAGGCAAGATATTCTGATTATAATATCTCTACTATGATTAGGTAGGAGTACAGCCTGTCTTTAGTAGATATGAGTTCAAATATTTGGGTTGAAGCGTTATAATGACTACAATATAGTCTCAAAAGTTCAGCAAATGATAAGAATTATAAGAAGATTATGTCAAAATATTAATATGTGGTGAACCTAAGTAAAATATGTTCAAGAGATCATTAAACTGCTTTCAAAAATGTTTGCAGACAGATTTTTTCAAAATAAAATATTTTTAAAGACACCTGGTTTAACAATTGCTTTGCATGTTTTTACTAAAAAAATGGTTTCAATACTTTTGGAGATGAACTATAGAAAATTCTAGCCTTTCAGTTTTTTAACATGTGCAATTTTGGGGGCTTTTCTGTAAACAATGCCCTGCATCTTGTTATCATCTGGAATCATTGTGCTTCTATAATATCTAATTACTATATCACACTGACTGTAGTCTTTCGAGCACAAGCTCTCTTACTCTCTGCTTCCCATAATAACCCATTTTCTGACTGTATCCTATTTTCTTATTTCCTTTAATCTATCTTACTAATGCTTTATTCTGGGAAAGATTGAGGGCAAGATGAGAAGAAGTGACAAAGTATGAGATGGTAGGATGGCATCACCAGCTCAATGGATATGAGTTTTACCAAACTCTGGGAGACAGTGAAGGACAGGGAAGCCTGGTGTGCTGCAGTTCATGGGTTTGCAAAGAGTAGGATACAACTTATCAACTGACTGAACAATAACCTCACTAATTGCTTTAATTATAGTGTCTAACTCCCTTCCTTTCTTTGCTTTAAGTCCAGCAGCCCCTCTTTCCTTAATATATTTATTTATTCAGTATAGAATTATTAGTCCATAGTTTTAAATTCTCATTTACAAGCAATTTCAATCTCTTAGCCCACTTGCATTGCTATTGTCCTCCCTGCAATTGGACCAACATAAATATTTCGACCCATATAAATATTTGCCTTATTCTATTCTTTAGTTTGGTAACTAAAAACAAACAACAAACAAACAAGTCTAACCATATTCTTCTTCCCTCAGGGAGCTTTTGACTATTTTATTCATCACAGGAAAAATGAAGTAATTCTTTTAGGACTTTCTAAACAACTTAACCTTTATCTTTGTCTCCATTTCTTCTTTATGTAGTGTAACTGTTTTTCCATTCTATCTAAGTGTATCCCCTTACATGATTCTCTAGATTCCATAATACTGTGACTCTTCAGAGACAAAATTCCACTCTCATCCTTCTTTCTACCTTGTTACTTAACTTTTTCCACTTTTATCTGCCTCACACCATTACACCACTGAAACTGTGCTAAAAATTCATTAAAGACTACTTTGTCGCTTAAAATATATTTTGCACCATATATCTGCAGCATTGGAATTTCCACACTTTAGGTTCCTTGAGAATAGACTCTGAGATGTAGATTTACATGCAGAATGTTCTTGGGGATATCCTGGGGAAAAGAAGCAGGAGTAGGGGGAAAGAAAATTTGAGCTGTCATCGGAGGTTTAAGCCAGCCCAATGGGGAGTCCTGAAATTGACATGATTTTTCAGACTTGCCCTGAATTAGGACATGAAGCCTAGAGTTTTACACTGATCAGTCAGTGTGTGCAAATATATGGAAGGATACGTGAACTTGGTTGAGACAGTGCTGTTCAACTAGGGAATCTTTATAAAGGGCTCAGGCACAAGATTGCCTGTCCATAGTGCTTCCAGCTACTAGAGAAAAAGTTCTTAACTTTTGAAGCCAATTTGGATTGTGCCTCAGAGCATCCAATGCAGCCAATCCCACCTTCTTAAGAAATTTCTCTTTCCATACCTTCTACAAGAAGATTTGTCAATAGTCAATATAAGTTAATCATTGAAGTGCATATTTCTTTCTGAATTACGGTTTTTTCCAAAGCCACTCCCTGGTGGTACAGACGATAGAACGTCTGCCTACAATGCAGGAAACCTGGGTTCAATCACTGGGTTGGAAAGATCTGTAGAAGGAAATGGCAACCCACTCAACTATTCTTGTATGGAAAATCCCATGGTCAGAGAAACCTGGTAGGCTACAGTCTATGGGGTTGCAATGAGTCAGACATGACTGAGCGACTTCACTTTCACATTTCTCCAAATACATGACAAGAAATGGACCTGGAAACAACCTAAATGTCCATGAAGAGATGAATGGATAAATAAGATGTGATATATATATATATATCATTATATATGTATGTATATATATATACCATCTGGTGGATCAGAGGGTATAGAATCTGCCTGCAATGCAGGAGACCTGGGTTCAATTCCAGGGTTGGGAAGTAGCCATGGAAAAGGGAATGGCTACCTACTCTAGTATTCTTGCCTGGAGAATTCCATGCTCAGAGGAACCTGGTGGGTACAGTCCATGGGGTTTCAAAGAATCAGACACATCTGAGTGAATTAACACTCAACTCAACTCATATATACACATATAAAAATAGAATACTATTCACCCATAAAAAAGAATGAAATAATGTCATGCACAACAACATGGATGCACCTAGAGATTATCATACTAGGCATTCAGGCAGAAAAATACAAATATCATATGATATCACTTATATGCAGAATTGAAAAAAAAAAAGGATACAAATGAGCATTTACAAAACAGAAACAGATTCACAAACATAGGAAAATAACTTACAGTTACCAAAGGGGAAGCATGGTGTGTGTGTGGGGAGGAGGGTCAGGGATAAATTAGGAATTTGGGAGATATATATATATATATATATATATATATATATATATATATACACAAGGACATACTGTGTAACACAGGGAACTATAGTCAATATTATGTAATAACCTATATGGGAAAAGAATCTGAGAAAGAATATATATATATATATATATATAACTTTGCTGTACATCTGAAACTAACATAACATTGTAAATCAACTATACTTCAGTTTAAAAAGAGAGTAAATCACTGAAAACGGATGTTGAAACATTGCTCTCAACTGGCTAAATTTTGTGCCTGACTGCTCATCTTGCCTTCTCGTAATTTTAGGAGATACATTGATGATAGTTCCAAATAAAAAGGCTCTTTGTACTAATTGCATGTCTGATTGCATTCCAAGGCTTTGTTCTGGCCATGCCTCCTCATCATAAATTTTTAACCATTTCATCATTTCTAATGGAATGTTATCTTGGTAACTATAAAAAGATCTTAATCCCTGTACTAGTATATTTTGCTGAGCTGCAATCATATATACCTAATTATTTACTAGGCTTCTTTAGGACTGACATTTCAATTTCAGCATATTTAAAACTAAACTAGTCATCTTTTACCTTAAAAATGCATATTTCTCTATGTGCTCACTCAGTCTTCTCTGACTCTTTGTTACCACATGGACTGCAGCCCACAAGTCTTCTCTATCCATGGAATTTTCCAGGCAAGAATATTGGAGTGAGTTGTCATTTCCTCCTCCAGGGAATCTTTCTGATGCAGAGATTGAACCAGCATCTTCTGAGTCTTCTGAGTTGGCAGACAGATTTTTTTTTACCACTAAGCCACCTGGGAAGTTCTCTTTCTCTATATCCTCTTTTAAAATATAATTTAGATATTAAATTCATTAATAGAGAAAAGTGCACAATAATTGTTCAGAAAAATTATCATTAAGTAAGCACTCCCATTAAATGCAATCTACATCAAGAAATAGAACATCAGGATGATAAAAACCTTTTTCAAGTCCTCTTCTTTTCCTCCAAAGATTGCCATTGTCATGATTTCAAGATTTTGTTCCTTCCCTTGTGCTGCCTTATTTGTTTTTTTCCCAGTTTTATTAATATATAAATGGCATATGAGATTATGTAAATTTAAGGTGTACCATGTCTTCATATGTTAGGCATTGTGAAATTATGCATTGTGCATAATTATGCATATTAGGCATATGCAATTATTACATATACATTGTGAAATTATCACTATAATGAAGTTACTTAACACATATATCACCTCACACAATTACCATTTTGTGAGTTTTTTTTTTGTTTTTTTTTTTTTTTGGCGTGTGTGGTGAAGGACATTGAAAATCCAATTTTTAACATTATTCAAATATATAATAAAGTATTGTTACCTATAGCCATCACTCTGTACATTAGATTCACAGAACATAATCATTTTATAACTGGAAGTTTGTACCTTTAGACTAACCTCTTATATTTCTACCACCTCTCAGCCTCTGGCAGCCATCAATCTTGCGTTGCTACAAATTCAGTTTTTTTTCAGATTCTACATACATGTGAGATCACAGAGTATTTTTCTATATCTGTCTGGCCTTTCACTTAGCATAATACTTTCAAGTTCTATCCATGTTGTCCTAATAGCAGCTTAATAAACTTTCACTATATGTATATCACAGTTTCTTTATCCATTCATCTTTTAATGGATTGAGCTTTCTTCATTTAATTTTCTTTCAGCTCAGTTAAGGCACTCAGTAGTGTCTGACTCTTTGTAATCTCATGAACCGCAGCACACCAGGCCTCGCTGTCCATCACCTACTCCCATAGTCCACCCAAACCCACGTCCATTGAGTCGGTGATACCATCCCACCATCTCATCCTCTGTCATCCCCTTCTCCTCTTGCCCTCAATCTTTCCCACCATCAGGGTCTTTTCAAATGAGTCAGCTGTTTGTATCAGGTGGCCAAAGTATTGGAGTTTCAGCTTCAGCATCAGTCCTTCCAATGAACACCCAGGACTGAACTCCTTTAGAATGAACAGGTTGAATCTCCTTGCAGTCCATGGGACTCTCAAGAGTCTTCTCCAACACCACAGTTCAAAAGCATCCATTCTTCAGGGCTCAGCTTTTTTCACAGTCCAATTCTCACATCCATACCTGACCTGGGAAAACCATAGCCTTGACTAGATGGACCTTTGTTGACAAAATAATGTCTCTGTTTTTCAATATGCTAACTAGGTTAGTCATAACTTTCCTTCCAAGGAGTAAGTGTCTTTTAATCTCATGGCTGCAATCACCATCTGCAGTGATTTTGGAGCCCAGAAAAATAAAGTTAGCCACTGTTTCCACTGTTTCCACTTTTTCCCCATCTAATTCCCATGAAGTGATAGGACCAGAGGCCATGATATTTGTTTTCTGAATGTTTAACTTTAAGTCAACTTTTTCACTGTCCATTTTCACTTTCATCAAGAGGCTCTTTAGTTCTTCACTTTCTGCCATAAGGGTGGTGTCATCTCCATATGTGAGGTTATTGATATTTCTCACAGCAATCTTGATTCCAGCTTGTGCTTCCTCTAGCCCAACATTTCTCATGATGTACTCTGCATATAAGTTAAATAAGCTGGGTGACAATATACAGCCTTGATGTACTCTTTTTCCTATTTGAAACCAGTCTGTTGTTTCATGTCCAGTTCTAACTGTTGCTTCCTGACCTGCATATAGGTTTCTCAAGAGGCAGGTCAGGTGGTCTGGCATTCCCATCTCTTTCATAATTTTTCAGTTTATTGTGATCCACACAGTCAAAGGCTTTGGCATAGTCAAGAAAGCAGAAATAGATGTTTTTCTGGAACTCTCTTGCTATTTTGATGATCCAGCAGATGTTGTCAATTTGATCTCTGGTTCCTCTGCCTTTTCTAAAACCAGCTTGAATATCAGGAAGTTCACAGCTTCATGTGTTGCTGAAACCTGGCTTGGAGAATTTTAAGCATCACTTTCCTAGCATGTGAGATGAGTGCAACTGTGCGGTAGTTTGAGCATTTTTTGGCATTGCCTTTCTTTGGGATTGGATTGAAAACTGTCCTTTTCCAGTCCTGTGGCCACTGCTGAGTTTTCCAAATTTGCTGGTATATTGAGTGCAGCACTTTCACAGCATCATCTTCCAGAATTTGAAACAGCTCAACTGGAATTCCATGACCTCTACTACTGCTAAGTCACTTCAGTCGTGTCCGACTCTGTGCGATCTCATAGATGGCAGCCCACCAGGCTCCCCCTTCCCTGGGATTCTCCAGGCAAGAACACTGGAGTGGGTTGCCATTTCCTAGCTTGGTTCATAGTGCTGCTCCCTAAGGCCCACTTGATTTCACATGTCTGTCTCTAGGTGAATGATCACACCATCGTGATTATCTGGGTCATGAAGATCTTTTTTTTACAGTTCTTCTGTATATTCTTGCCACCTCTTCTTAATATCTTCTGCTTCTGTTAGATCCCTACAAATTTTGTCCTTTATTGAGCCCATCTTCGCATGAAATGTTCCCTTGGTATCTCTAACTTTCTTTAAGAGATCACTAGTCTTTTCCATTCTATTGTTTTCCTCTATTTCTTTGCATTGATCGCTGAGGAAGGCTTTCTTATGTCTCCTTGCTATTCTTTGGAACTCTGCATTCAGATGCTTATATGTTTCCTTCTCTCCTTTGCTTTTTACTTCTTTTCTTTCCTCAGCTATTTGTAAGCCCTCCTCAGACAGTCGTTTTGCTTTTTTTGCATTTCTTTTTCTTGAGGATGGTCTTTTCCCCTGTCTCCTGTATAATGAATGTCATGAACCTCTGTCCATAGTTCATCAGGCACTCTATCAGATCTAGTCCCTTAAATCTATTTCTTACTTCCAAACATACAATCCCTTTGTCTGATCATATTTTTATCTCTGCTTAATGAAAATTGTGCTTTCCTGGTGGTTCAGATGGTAGAGAATCTGCCTACAGTGCAGGAAACCTGGGTTTCATCCATGGGTCTGGAAGGTACCCTGGAGAAGGGAATGGCAGCCCACTTCAGTAGTCTTGCTTGGAAAATGCAATTGACATAAGAGCTTGATGGGCTATAGTCTATGGGGCCACAAACAGTTGGATACAATTGGGTGACTAATACATCTGGAGAAAGAAATGGCAACTCACTTCAGTAGTCTGCTTGGAAAATGCCATGGACAGAAGAGCCTGGTGGGCTATATAGTCCATGGGGTTGCAAAGAATCATACATGACTGAATGACTGAGCAAGCAAGAGAATCAAAGTGAATGAACATTAACTCATGTTTTAAAGTTTGTTGTTTGGATGGAGGCATATTAAACAGTTCTTGGCTTCAGAGTCTGCTCAACACATAAGACAGTGTGCACTGTGCTCAGTTGCTCAGTCTTGTTCTACGCTTTGCGACCCCAAAGACTGTAGCCCACCAGGCTCCCCCATCTATGATGATTCTCTGGGCAAGAATGCTGGAGGGGGTAGTCATTCCCTTTTCCATGGGATTGTCCAAATCCAGGGATAGAACTCAGGTCTCCTACATTTCAAGCAGATTCTTTACTATCTGAGCCACCAAGAAAGCCCAAGAATACTGGAGTAGGTAACCTATCCATTCCCCAGGGGATCTTCCTGACCCAGGAATTGAACCAGGGTCTCCTGCATTGCAGAGGAATTCTTTACCACCAGGGAAGCCCACATAAGGAAATGGTAGGTATTAATGCCACTACCCCATAGTATTCTTGAAGCTTCATGTTAAAAATATGTCCTTACTTTATCTTTTGATATTTACTCCCTCAATGTAAACAGCTATCCCAGGCAACTGGAATCATTAGTTATCTCCCACATTCCTCTTTTATATTTCTTCCTCCTCATTTGGATATTAATATAAAAAGACAATAATTCATTATTCTTTCAACAGATACTTTCAAGATTCCTACTGCATAAAAGCAACTGGATAAGACATCTTGTGTATAAGGAAAACAGTACTGTTGTTGTTCACAGAATAGCAGTAGTTAAGAAATAGAATATATTCTCATAAAAATGATTTAAATAATTTAAATTGAAAAATTCAGTGTAGAAAGGTATGTGATAATGGTATCAATATTACCCAGGGAGCATTAAAAATCCCAGTATTGGTCACTAATCAATTTTTAATATATATTTGCTGAATTGAATAGCATGTTTTACATTTTGTGTAGTGTCTTTTTACTATAAACGGTGATAGTCAAGAGAAAGATAAATGGACACTCCTCCATCTTAATAATGAAGACATTTTGAAGTACTACACTGATGTACACATGACTGATTAGAATAGTTCAAGGTACTTCTTTGTAGAGGTGAAAATAAAATAATAGGAAAAATTCCCTATTGCAATGGAAACATTTGTCATTAGAATTAATGTTAAATGATTATTCAGGCCTGTCCTCTCCATTTTAGTCTTTGGTAGAATTTTAATAATGTAGTTGCTAACATGCATTATGTTGATAAGAGTCTATCAGTAGGTTGTACAGGTGATGGATTTATGTACTTTAATTTGAAATGCGAATTTTGGAAAAGAAAAATCTAACTAATTGGATAGATTGTCCAACTTATAAGATTTGTTATTTCATTTTGAATTGATCACTTCTATCAAAAGGCATAAATTCACTTGATATAATTAAACAACTAGGCTATTTGCTGTTATTTGATAACCCTGGAATATTTTCAAGGTGCAATGGATGAACTGATCTACCAAACACAATTACACCTGTTCATTGGGCTTATAAAAGTACGCTAAGAAATTCCAATACGTAATTTCAAATGTTCTAATAAATGGAAACTAAATCTGAAAAACTGTTGGATCTGAGATAGTAAGAGAAGGAACAAACAGTTTATTTTTTCTTGCAAGTTTGTCCTTTGATAGTTCCTGCATTTATCTAGTGAAAATAACAAAGCACACATCAGTCTAGCATAAAAGAAAGTAGAATGTGAAATTTTTTCCCCACATTGAAGAATCTTATTATTCAAAATAGGTGCAGAGTTTTCATATTTTGAGCAATTTTGTTCTCTGTGCTTTCAAAATAGTGAAAACAGTGATACAAGGCTATTTTAAAACAAGGAAGACTACGCTATGAAGTACGAAGAGATTTCTCGAATTTCAGTGATGTGGTCAGGGTCATCTAGTCCAAAGTATCCTCTAATAGCAACAAGACTTGAGTTATTTGCCTGGGTCATCACTGGGGTGAAGACAGCATTTAGGAATTCAGGAGCAAGTAAGTAAGATATTTATGTGTTATGTTGTATTGTTTAGTAGGAAATGTATATAAATTTATATATATATATATAATTAATTTGGAATGCTTTCAGTTTCAAAATAAAAATAAAACAAATTGAAACAAAAATAACTGAGTCACTTAACTAATAGTGTTTTTCTTTTTTTCTTTTTTGCACTAAATAAGAGTTCTGGGGAAAGGCAATCCACACTGAGGGGTGCTACTGAAGCTCAATCACACTTTTTGAAGCAGGGCTATTTTAATAGTTTTATTATACCATCTTTGTTGCATTGACCATCTCCCTGTGCTTGCCACTCTTATTGCTTAGAATAAACTAGAAGATGCTGTGATATTTACAAATGCCTGTCCATAAAGGTTCAACACAATCCAAGTGTATTTTGGTTGTGCAAAGCCCATTGTCTATTCAAATAAATCTTCGTGGAGGCTTTGATCCATACAATGACAAAACAGTCTAAACTGTGTGACTTCTTGGTTCAGCCATCTTGGCACAATGCTTCCATGGTCCACAACTATGGAGATCAAATGAAGAAAAACACAAGAGAGTGGCACACAGGTTTTACATTACCTCATCCTGAAAGTGACACATGTCATTCCCATCCATATTTGATCACGTGAGATAGTCAGTATAGCTTTGCATGCATCTATGATCAACCTAGCACATTAAAAAGCAGAGACATCACTCTGCTGACAAAGGTAAGCACAGCCAAAGCTATGGCTTTCACAGGAGTCATGTAAGAATGTGAGAGCTGGACCATAAAGAAGGCTGAGTGCTGAGGAATTGATGCTTTTGAACTGTGATGCTGGAGAAGACTCTTGACAGTCCCTTGGACAACAAGGAGATCAAACCAGTAAATCCTAAAGGAAATCTACCCTGAATACTCATTGGAAGGACTGATACTAAAGCTGAAGCTCAAATACTTTGGCCACCTGATGTGAAGAGCTAACTCATTAGAAAAGACTCTGGTGCTGGGAAAGATTGAAGGCAAAAGAAGAATTTGAGATGGTTAGATAGCACCACCAACTCAATGGACATGACCTTGAGCAAATTCCAGGAGACAGTGAAGAAAAGAGAAGCCTGGCATGCTGCAATCCATGGGGTCTCAAGAGTTGGTGAGACCAACTTAGTCACTAAACAACAACAAAATGACATAGGGGAAGCAGAACATTGGGAGTAATTATAATATGTATATTATCAGTGTATGGTTATAAGATGGCAGTTATGCCTTCAGGCACCATGCATGCTTTCCAAGGATAAAAAATAGAGAAAGGGGGAGAACTATGAATGAAGGAATTAAAATACTGTTAAGTAGTTATACTTACTTTTTATTTGGAGAAACACATTACTCTTAAGACAGGCTTTACATAATGGAAAAGCTGAGTTGTGCTATTTTGCACAAATATTTTGTAAGAATATTTTGCCTCAGAGAACATTACAGAGTCTTGTCCAGATGGTAGTGAATGGCCTATTTGAATTGCAAGCACTAAGGATGAATTTTTGTTTATTATCTAGCTTTGGGGAAAAAGTGGTCCCTACCATACCATCACACCGAGGTACTTTGTATTAATGTTGGCAACATCAGGCTCTTATATAATATAATTCACAAAGCTTGGAAGTGAATCTTCTTCCCATGTATCACCACAGGTCAAAGTTACAGAATCCACATAGATGTCAGTAATGAGCCATGAGAGGTTAAGGGATCAAAAAGTTGTATAGGATTTAGTATTTGGAATAGAGCCAGAGAAATTGCCAACAATGAAACATAAAAGGTCAATGCTGCAGAATGATGTAAAGACTGGCCTAAACAGCAGCCTAAAGAAAATCATGTGAATAATTGAGCTAAAAGACATATAAAAGCCTCCACTGACTTTTAAGCTGGAACACTTTGGCTTTACTTCTAGAACCTATAGAATGGCGAGGTTCTGGTGGAACACTGTACTTCTGGCTAACTCCTGAGTGTTCTACCAAACACCTATACAATATCAGATTGTGTACTGAGGGGAAATGAAAGTATTGATGTAAAGACAAAAAAATGAGGAACTTACCAGAAAAAGGAATTTCCATTCCTTCCCAGCAATGTTTTAGAATGCCAAAGCAGAGAAAAGAATTCTTCCCTGTAGTCACAAGTTAATATTGGGACCCTTTTCAACACTTCCTTAAACCCTGTGTCAGAAAGATCCCCTGGAGAAGGGAATGGCTACTTACTTCAATATTCTTGCCTGGAGCATTCCTTGGATATAGGAGCCTGGCAGTCTATGGTCCATGAAGTTGCAAAGAGTTGGACACAACTGAGCGAATAACACTTTCCCACTTTCACTTTTCAAACCCAAGGTCTTGGAATAATAATAATGTAAAATAGTAAATAGTTATCAGTTTACATCAAGGACATCAGCCACCTCTACTGTGGAAGTTTTAAAAATTAGAATTTTTTTCTTTTTTTTATAATACCTGAAAGTTTGCACCTTTCTATCACCTTCTTCTAACTCCTCCTCCCCCACTCTCACTTCTGGGAACCACACATCTAATCTCTCTGTGAATTTGACTGTTAGTGGTTTTTAAAAAATATAATTGACCTACGATACTATGACAGCTTATGGTGCACAGTGCAGCACTTTGATATTTCTATACATTTCAAACTGATCACCACAATAGCTCTAGTTGCCATCTGTCACCATACAAACATATCATACTATTCTTGAGCATTTTCTTCACTCTGTACATTACATCCCTGTGACATTTATTTCATAACTGGAACTTTGTACCTCTTAATCTTTCTCACCTATTTCACTTATTCCCCTATCCCTATGCTCTGGAAACTACCTGTTTGTTCTATTTCTATGATTCTTCCTGTTTTGTACTAAGAATGTAATGTAAAACATAATTAATGTGATTAACAGTTCTCTATGTTACATACAAAAGCTTTTAACAGAGTAAGTCCTAAGTGTTCTCATCATAGGGAAAACAGTTCTTCTTTATCTTGCATTTTAAGGTATTTTCAATGATACATGTTACTAAATTACTGTAGTAATCATTTCATGATGCATGTAAGTCAAATTGTTTTGCTGTACACCTCAAACATATACAGTCCTATGTCAATTATATCTCAATAAAACTAAAAGGAAATTAAATTAATAAAAAGTAAAAGTTATGGATTTTCAAATAGAGATATACCATACCATACCATGAGCATGGATCATAGGAAAAGCAAGAGAGTTCCATAAAATAATCTACTTCTGTTTCATTGACTATGCTAAAGTCTTTGACTGTGTGGATCACAACAGACTGTGAAAAATTCTTAAAGAAATGGGAATACCAAATCACCTTACCTGCCTCCAGAGAAATCTGTATGCAGGTCAAGAAGCAACAGCTAGAACCAGACATGGAACAATGAACTGGTTCAAAATTGGGAAAGGAGTACACTAACACTGTATATCATCACCCTGCTTATTTAACTTTTATGCAAAGTACATCATGTGAAATGCTGGGCTGGATGAAGCACAAACTGGAATCAAGATTGCTGGGAGAAATATCAATAGCTTCAGATATGCAGGTAACACCACCCTTATGGCAGAAAGCGATGAAGATCTAAAGAGCCTCTTGAAAGTGAAAGAAGAGAGTGAGAAAGTTGGCTTAAAATTGAACATTCAGAAAACTAAGATCATGGCATCTGGTCCCATCACTTAATGCAAATAGATGGGGAAACAATGGAAACAGTGACAGAATTTATTTTCTTGGACTCCAAAATTACTACAGATAGTGATGGCAGCCATTTAATTAAAAGGTGTTTGCTCCTTGGAAGAAAAGGTATGACAAACCTAGACAGCATACTTAAAAACAGAAACATTACTCTGTCGACAAAGATCCATCTAGTCAAAGCTACTGTTTATCCAGTAGTCATGTATGTATGTAAGAATTGGACCATAGAGAAGGCTAAGTGCTAAGGAACTGATGCTTTTGAACTGTGGTGTTGCAGAAGGTTGTTGAGAATCCCTTGGACAACAAGGAGGTTAAACCAGTCAATCCTCAGGGAAATCAGTCCTGAATATTCATTGGAAGGACTGATGCTGAAACTTAAGCTACAATTTGGCCACCTGATGTGAGTAACTGACTCATTGGAAAAGACCCTGTTTCTGGGAAAGATTGAAGGCAGGAGGAGAAGGGAATGACAGAGGACAAGATGGTTGGATAGCATCACTGACTCGATGGACATAAGTTTGAACAAGCTCCGGGAGTTGATGATGGACAGAGAAGCCTGGTGTGCTGCAGTCCATGGGGTGAAAAAGAGCTGGATATGACTGGGCGACTGAACTAAACTGAATTATACTGAATGGGCTTCCCAATTGGTGCTAGTGGTGAAGAATTCGTTTGTCAGTGCAGGAGTCACAGGAGGCGTGATTTGATCCCTGGGTTGAGAAGATTCCCTGGAATAGGAAGTGGAAACCCACTCTAGTATTCTTGTCTGGGAAATCCCATATACACAGGAGCCTGATGGGTTACAGTCTATGATGCCACAAAGAGTCAGACATGACTTAGCACAAGCGTACTGAACGTTATTCTGCTCAGTTGCCAAGACTTCACCCAATCTCATGCATGCTTCATCCTATTCCCCTGTGTATTAGTAATTGTCCATTAGCAATAAAGTGATTACTGGAGCAGGACAAGGTAGTATAATTTGCTTAAGTAAATGATTTGGGTTTTCAATCCATGTTCCTCATAGATCAGTGAATCTCTGAGTCTACCAGAATGCGTACAAGAGAGCTGACCCATAGAGTTACAGACATGTCCATTTGAACTTAGATAAAGATGTCTCAGGTTTTTTCTTTTATATTCCAGATTTCTGTTCAGAACTTTTAAGCTTTTCTTATAAAAATATTTTTTCTTGTTGTTGTTCAGTCCCTTAGTCATGTCTGACTCTGCAAACCCATGGACTGTAGCACACCATGAGGCTTCCCTGTTCTTCACTGTCTGGAGTTTGCTCAAACTCATGTCCATTGAGTCAGTCAATTCAGTCTTCCACCCTTTTCTTCCCATCCTATTTATAATATGAAATTATCTTTCCATCATTGTGTCACTAGTTTCTCAACCACACTGATAGAATTATGGGTGGAGTGCTCAATCCCATCTGAAATGTATAGCTTGTCTTTGCCTTTTTAGAGTAAGATATCATGTACATAATAAAGGTAGTCATCAGAAGTTGGAGTCAAAAAAACAGAGAGAATGTTGCATGGGCATGTATGTGAATACAAAACTTAGCTGGACAGAAATTGTGATTTAAAATAAATACTGTTAAACACTGTGTTGTGATTTATACCTTTCCAATTAACACTGAAGCTTCTGAAAATCTTTTAAAGGTTGCTGAGGAAGCTAGATTCCACTTGAAGTTAAATCTCCAGCTTCCTTCTTATTTCTTGCTGGTTTCTTGTCACCCTGTTATTTCTTCTCTTAGCCTCTCTTTCTTGTCTTTTAAAATTGCTCCCATTGATTTTCATTCTTTAAGTTGCTAGCTGTCAAGGGACTCTTTCTACTGTAAAGATAAAAATCTCTTTACACTTGGAAGGATGTGCACTGATAATTATGGTAAATAAAGAAATAAGACAAGGTGCTCAAGATACTATCAATATGTAACAAACAACAGCAAGCAAAAAAGGGGTAAAACCATTATTTTATGACATTTGCAAAATCTATGGCTCAGAAGCTGGGCAAGAACAGTATAAATATCTTGCTTCTGTTTCAGTGTCTGAGGTCTTCTCTGGGATAATTCAAAGGCCAGTTGATGACTCAGGCTTTATTGGAATCATCTGGAGATATTTTCCCTCATTTGAATGGCAGTTGATGCTAGATGTCACCTGAGGTCTCAGCTGAGTTGCTGGCCAGACTTCTGTGTTTGGCCTCTCAGTGTTGCCACATTGGTAATGAACATTTCTCTCATAGACTATTTGGGCTTCTTTAATAAGGTGATAGCTGCTTTTCAGGGGCTTCCCTGGTGGCTCAGTGGTGAAGAATCTGCCTGTGATGTAGGAGACCTGGGTTCAGTCCCTGAGTTGGGAAGATCCCCTGGTAGAGGGCATGGCAACCCACTCCAGTATTCTTGCCTGGAGAAGTCCATGGACAGAGAAGCCTGGTAGGCTGCAATCCATAGGGTTGCACAGAGTGAAGTGAAGTCTGTAGGGTCACACATGACTGAAGTGACTAAGTAGCAGTAGCTGCTTTTCAAGAGCAAGCTTTCCCAAAGCAAATGGCAAAAGTGTGTGACATATTTATAATGTAGGCTCCAAATTAATATAGCCACACTTCTTCCATATACGAGTCAAAAATCCTCCAAGGACTTGAATGATTGTGTTGGGAAAATTCAGTCTGCCACAATCCATCCTCTAGCAAAAATTTATATTTCTTCTGTATACAAATCACATTTGTCTCTACATCAGGATTCTCACGTTTCATGCCATTATGACATCAGTTAAAGCCTACAATCTAGTTATCTAAGTCAGGTTCAAGTTCCTCTCAATCTGAAGATATAATGAAACAAATTATCTTCTCCATAAATGCAACATACAGTGGTGAAAAAGGACGAGGGTAATTGTTATGGATAATAGCTAGAAATTACCCATAGATAATTGATAGAAAAGACCCTGATGCTGGGAAAAATTAAGGACAGGAGAAAAGGGGGGAAACAGAGGATAAGAAGGTTGGATGGCATCACTGATTCAATGGACATGAGTTTGAGCCAACTCTGGGAGACAGTGAAGGACTGGGAAGCCCAAGGTGCTGCGGTCTGTGGGGTTGCAAAGAGTCAGACACGACTGAACAATGAACAATGAATTATTATGGACATTGTCACTCAAAAATGTGGAAAATAAGTGAAAGACAAAAATTATTGTTTTATAGCAATTCTAAAATCCAGACGGCTCCTGTTGCCAGTGACTTGATTGGATCTCAGCTGAATTCCTGAGACATTGTTCCCCAGGTCTATGAGCTCCACCTTCCAGTATTTAACTTAAAAGTCAGTCCAATCTTCGTTTTCCACATTAAGTAACTTCTACTATAGCTGAGTAGTTTCCACTCTGCTTCCTACTTACATAATCTTAGGATCAAACAGTATGTTTGCATTTTGTACAATTCCTAACCTTTTAATTCCACTTGATATAATTTTATAAAATACATATTCTAATATAACTTATAATCCACTCCATTACACAAATGCCACACCCACAAATATCTTCAAGACAATCCCTTCTCTTTCAGGGACTCTCTGAGACTGCCTTGTGCTCATGTGTGCCCAACCATATCTGACCCTTTGTGGCCCCATGAACTGTAACCCACCAGACTCCTCTGCCCATGGAATTTTCTGGGCAAAAATACTGGAGTGGGGTGCCATTTCCTTTTCTAGCATAGGCAGGCAGATTCTTTACCAATAGCACTACCTGGAAAGCCTGGAGCTGCCTTGGAACAATATCATTAAAAGTCTTAGAAATTCTATTATTTCATCAACAAATTCTGTAAGGCACAACCTTCATCTCCTTACAGGGCATTTTGTCTATTTGAATAGTCCTATGAGGTAACACCATAGGATCATTCTGAGGCTGTAAAACACAGAATCAAACATTCCCCACCATGAATATGCCTTTCACTGGAGGCCCTTTCTTAATCTCAGAATAATGTTATATCAGGAGAGGATAGGAATGAGAAATAACTACTTTTCAATTCCAGGATGTCTTGATTTAGATATTTAGCAGAATATCCACTGGAGTGTTCTGTATTCTTTTATTATTTGCAGTACAGGCAGAAAAAAGAAACCGAATGATACTTTTAGTATTCTGGTGTAAAAACTTTTTAACTTAATCTTGTAGTCTGAAGGACACATTTTGAATTTTTTCACATTATTACAGGAAAAAATGTTGACAAATTTCTCATGACTATATAACGAGTGTCTCTCTTATTATAGCTTCAAAAAATCATTTCCCTTAGTTTTCTTAAGTTCTCATTAACACACTTCTCTAGGACAAACAATGTCTGCCAAGCCCTTCTGTCTGCCCCCTAGGTTGTCTTGAAGATAACTATACATGTTTTGGCTTTTTTCTCACAACAATGTCTTTCTTCCTGATAACAAAATTTCATGGTTATTTACTGTTGTGTAATAACAACAGCAACAAAAAACCCACAAACTAGGTATCTTAAGATAACAGTGGCAATTGTTTACAAATCATAATTTTGACCAAGACTCTACAAAAATAACCTTTGTTATTTAACTAGGGAATGGGAGGTCCACTTTTATGATTGTTGCCTCACTTGACATGCCTGTTAATGCTAGTTATCAGCTAGAAACTTAATCAAGGCTGTGGATGACATCACTAGTTCCTCTTTGTGGGCCTCTCCATAGGCTGCTTTAGCTTTTTGATGCATGGTGGCTGGATTCCAAGAGTGAACATTCCAAAACAACAAAGTAGAAAGGTCTGGTACTTACATCCCCTGGTTCCACAGATCACATATCTCACTTCTGCTATTCAAAATAAAGAGTATTCAAATGAAGTATGCCTTCAACATGACGAGTAGGGTGAATATACTTATAGGTATATGAATGTTTAATTTTAAAACTACCTGCAAGTATAGTATACATTTATTGAAAGAAAAGTAAGTTACCAAAACAATCACATAAAACAAAACAAAACATGTAAACTAACAAAAAATTTATTTCACCTATGTGTGTGTTAATAACTCAGTTGCTTCCAACTCTGTGATCCCATGGAGTGTAACTCACCAGGCTCCTCTGTCCACGGAATTCTCCAGGCAAGAATACTGGAGTGGGTTGACATTACCTTCTTCAGTGGATCTTCCCAACCCAGGGATCAAATCTGGGCCTCCTGCTTCAGGGGCAGATTCTTTACCATCTGAGCCACCTGGGAAAGTATGAAGCCTATTCACCTATACTAAAACCTAAAGCCTTCTCAAAGTAGTTATGATATCTATCATCACGTTCTTTAGAATTTAGGATAACTATTCATCTCACATCTCAACCTTAACAGCCTCATAATACTATATTATCTGAATATGCTCTATGTAACAGAATTTAGGGATTTCTTATAGGTTTTGGTGCTTTGCTGATAGCTCAGTGTGTCTGCCCTCTGATGCCCTCTTGCAACACCTACCATCTTACTTGGGTTTCTCTTACTTTAGACGTGGGGTATCTCTTCACGGCTGGTCCAGCAAAGCACAACCACTGCTCCTTACCTTGGACAAGGGATATCTCCTTACTGTCGCCCCTCCTGCCCTTGAACGTGGAATAGATCCTCTAGGCCCTCTGGTCATAACTTTTCTTCCAAGGAGTAAGCATCTTTTAACTTCATGGCTGCAGTCACCATCTGCAGTGATTTTGGAGCCCCAAAAAATTAAGTCTGACACTGTTTCCACTGTATCCCCATCTATTTCCCATGAAGTGATGGGACCGGATGCCATGATCTTCATTTTCTGAATGTTGAGCTTTAAGCCAACCTTTTCACTCTCCTCTTTCTTTTTCATCAAGAGGCTTTTTAGTTCCTCTTCACTTTCTGCCATACGGGTGGTGTCATCTGGATATCTGAGGTTATTGATATTTCTCCCAGCAAACTTGATTCAGGCTTGTGCTTCTTCCTGCCCAGCGTTTTTCATGATGTACTCTGCATAGAAGTTAAATAAGCAGGGTGACAATATACAGTCTTGATGTACTCCTTTCCCTATTTGGAACCAATCTGTTGTTCCATGTCCAGTTCTAACTGTTGCTTCCTGACCTGCATATAGGTTTCTCAAGAGGCAGGTCAGGCAATCTGATATTCCCATCTCTTTCAGAATTTTCCACAGCTTATTGTGATCAACACAGTCAAAGGTTTTGTTATAGTCAATAAAGCAGAAATAGATGTATTTCTGGAATTTTCTTGTTTTTTGACGATCCAGTGGATGTTGGCAATTTGACCTCTGGTTCCTCTGCCTTTCCTCTGCTTACTCCTTGGAAGAAAAGTTATGACCAACCTAGGTAGCATATTGAAAAGCAGAGACATTACTTTGCCAAAAAAGCCCCATCTAGTCAAGGCTTTGGTTTTTCCAGTGGTCATGTATGGATGTGAGGGTTGGACTGTGAAGAAAACTGAGTGCTGATTAATTGATGTTTTTGAACTGTGGTGTTGGAGAAGACTCTTGAGAGTCCCTTGCACTGCAAGGAGATCCAACAAGTCCATTCTGAAGGAGATTAACCCTGGGATTTCTTTGGAGGGAATGATGTTGAAACTGAAACTCCAGTACTTTGGCCACCTCATGAGAAGAGTTGACTCATTGGAACAGACTCTGATGCTGGGAGGGATTGGGGGCAGGAGGAGAAGGGGACGACGGAGGATGAGATGGCTGGATGGCATCACCGACTCAATGGACATGTGTCTGGGTGAACTCAAGGAGTTGCTGATGGACAGGGAGGCCTGGTGTGCTGATTCATGGGGTTGCAAAGAGTCAGACATGACTGAGTGACTGAACTGAACTGAACTCAACTGAGGCAGTCTGGCGCCTGTGCAGCCACAGCTCCTTGGATGTGGTGTTGCTCCTCCTGGTTGCTGTCCCTGGCCTTGGGCAGGGAATGCTCCTCTAGGCTGCTCCTGCGCTGTTGCAGCCTGGCACTCTTGGCCGCTGCCACTGACCTTGGACTTGGGGTAGCTCCTCTCAGCCGACACCCCTTGGGCCATAGGGTCCTCCCAGCTTCTGACCCTGACCTCGGACGTGGGGTAGCTCCTCTCAGCCGTGCTCTGCATGCTGTCGCAGCCGCCCATGCTCTGAAACCATAATCACAGAAAAATAGTCAATTTAATCACACTAGGACCACAGCCTTGTCTAACTCATTGAAACTAAGCCATGCCATGTGGGGCTACCCAAGACGGGTGGGCATGGTGGAGAGATCTGACAGAATGTGATCCACTGAAGAAGGGCATGGCAAACCACTTCAATATTCTTGCCTTGAGAACCCCATGAACAGTATGAAAAGGCAAAATGATAGGATACTGAAAGAGGAACTCCCCAGGTCAGTAGGTGCCCAATATGCTACTGGAGATCAGTGGAGAAATAACTCCAGAAAGAATGAAGGGATGGAGCCAAAGCAAAAACAATACCCAGCTGTCGATGTGACTGGTGATAGAAGCAAGGTCCGATGCTGTAAAGAGCAATATTGCATAAGAACCTGGAATGTCAGGTCTACGAAACAAGGCAAATTGGAAGTGGTCAAACAGGAGATGGCAAGAGTGAACGTCGACATTCTAGGAATCAGTGAACTAAAACGGACTGGAATGGGTGAATTTAATTCAGATGACCATTATGTCTACTACTGTGGGAAGGAATCCCTTACAAGAAATGGAGTAGCCATCATGGTCACCAAAAGAGTCTGAAATGGAGAACTTGGATGCAATCTCAAAAACGACAGAATGATCTCTGTTCATTTCCAAGGCAAACCAATATCACAGTAATACAAGTCTATGCCCCAATCAGTAACATTGAAGAAGCTGAAGTTGAACGGTTCTATGAAGACCTACAAGACATTTTAGAACTAACACCCAAAAAAGATGTCCTTTTCATTATAGGGGACTGGAATGCAAAAGTAGGAAGTCAAGAAACACCTGGAGTAACAGGCAAATATGGCCTTGGAATGCGGAATGAAGCAGGGCAAAGACTAATAGAGTTTTGCCAAGAAGATGCACTGGTCATAGCAAACACTGTCTTCCAACAACACAAGAGAAGGCTCTATACAGAGACATCACCAGATGGTCAACCCTGAAATCAGATTGATTATATTCTTTGCAGCCAAAGATGAAGAAGCTCTATACAGTCAGCAAAAACAAGACAGGAAGCAGACTGTGGCTCAGATCATGAACTCCTTATTACCAAATTCAGACTTAAATTGAAGAAAGTAGGGAAAACCGCTCGACCATTTAAGTATGACCTAAATCAAATCCCTTATGATTATACAGTGTAAGTGAGAAATAGATTTAAGGGTCTAGATCTGATAGATAGAGTGCCTGATGAACTATGGAATGAGGTTCATGACATTGTACTGGAGACAGGGATCAAGACCATTCCCATGGAAAAGAAATGCAAAAAAGCAAAATGGCTTTCTGGGGACGTCTTACAAATAGCTGTGAAAAGAAGAAAAGTGAAAAACAAAGGAGAATAGGAAAGATGTAACTATCTGAATTCAGAGTTCCAAAGAATAGAAAGAAGAGATAAGAAAGCCTTCCTCAGTGGTCAATTCAAAGAAATAGAGCAAAACAACAGAATGGGAAAGACTAGAGGTCTCTTCAAGAAAATTAGAGATATCAAGGGAATATTTCATGCAAAGACGGGCTCAATAAAGTACAGAAATGGTATGGACCTAACAGAAGCAGAAGATATTAAGAAGAGATGGCAAGAATACACAGAAAAACTGTACAAAAAAGATCTTCACAACTCAGATAATCATGATGTTGTGATCACTCATCTAGAGCCAGACATCCTGGAATGTGAAGTCAAGTGGGCCTTAGAAAACATCACTAGGAACAAAGCTAGTGGAGATGATGGAATTCTAGTTGAGCTATTTCAAATCCTGGAAGATGATGCTGTGAAAGTGCTGCACTCAATATGCCAGCAAGTTTGGAAAACTCAACAGTGGCCACAAGACTGGAAAAGGTCAGTTTTCATTCCAATTCCAAAGAAAGGCAATGCCAAAGAATGCTCAAACTACAGCACAATTGCACTCATCTCACATGCTAGTAAAGTAATGCTCAAAATTCTCCAAGCCAGGCTTCAGCAATACGTGAACCATGAACTCCCTGATGTTCAAGCTGGTTTTAGAAAAGGCAGGGGAACCAGAGATCAAATTGCCAACATCTGCTGGATCATAGAAAAAGCAAGAGAGTTCCAGAAAACCATCTATTTCTGCTTTATTGATTATGCCAAGGCCTTTGACTGTGTGGATCACAATAAAGTGTGGAAAATTCTGAGAGATGGGAATACCAGACTGCCTGACCTGCCTCTTGAGAAACCTATATGCAGGTCAGGAAGCAACAGTTAGAACTGGATATGGAACAACAGACTGGTTCCAAATAGGAAATGGAGTACATCAAGGCTGTATATTGTCACCCTGCTTATTTAACCTGTATACAGTATACATCATGAGAAACGCTGGGCTGAAACAAACACAAGCTGGAATGAAGATTGCTGGGAGAAATATCAATAACCTCAGATATGCAGATAACACCACCCTTATGGCAGAAGGTGAAAAGGAACTAAAAAGCCTCTTGATGAAAGTGAAAGAGGAGAGTGAGAAAGTTGGCTTACAGCTCAACAATCAGAAAACGAAAATCATGGCATCTGGTCCCATCACTTCCTGGTAAATAGATTGGGAACAGTGGAAACGGTGTCATAGTTAATTTATTTTTTCTCTAAAATCACTGCAGATGGTGATTGCAGCCATGAAATTAAAAGATGCTTACTCCTTGGAGGAAAAGTTTTGACCAACCTAGATAGCAGAGACATTACTTTGCCAATAAATGTCTGTCTAGTCGAGGCTTTGGTTTTTCCAGTGGTCATGTATGAATGTGAGAGCTGGACTGTGAAGAAAGCTGAGTGCCGAAGAATTGATGCTTTTGAACTGTGGTGCTGGAGAAGACTCTTGAGAGTCCCTTGGACTGCAAGGAGATCCAACCAGTCCATTCTGAAGGAGATCAGCCCTGGGATTTCTTTGGAGGGAATGATGCTGAAGCTGAAACTCCAGTACTTTGGCCACCTAATGAGAAGGGTTGACTCACTGGAAAAGACTCTGATGCTGGGAGGGATGGGGGCAGGAGGAGTAGGGGACAACAGAGGATGAGATGGCTACATGGCATCACCGACTCGATGGGTGTGAGTCTGAGTGAACTCCGGGAGTTGGTGATGGATAGGGAAGTCTTTCATGCTGCGATTCATGGGGTCACAGAGAGACAGACACAACTGAGGGACTGAACTGAACTGAACTGAACTGATAGCTCAGTGAAAGAATCTGTCTGCAATGCCGGTGACTCCAGCTCAGTTCCTGGTCAGTAAGATACACTGGAGATAAGAAACTCTCTCCACTCCGGTATTCTGGCGTGGAGAACTCCATCCATGGGGTCGCTAAGAGTCAGACATGACTGAGAGACTTTCACTTTCATATGTTTTTTATTTGGTATATAGTTCTGGGACTAGCAGCCATATTTTTCTCCCTAATTTACTAATTTAATAGAGTGATATGTAGGAGAACCTTGGAGGGTGTTGCCATTTCCTTCTCCAAGGGATCTTCCTGACCCAGGGATCGAACCCCTGTCTCCCACATTCCAGAAAGATGTTTTAATCTCTGAGCCACCAGGGAAGCCCCAAGGTTAGGTTGAGAACCCTCAATGTTTCTTTGTGAGGTTCAACTCTATTCTGTTTAAAGGACTAGAGTGAGTCTAACAGAGGCTATTTAACAGAAAGAAGTGCTTCCTCCATGAAAAATAAACTGATACCACTCTACTCATTTTAAATATTTAGGGAAGAGACTCCAAAGTGTGAATACAGAAAGAACCAAAACATTAAGATTTATAATAATTTTAGCCAAAGAAAATTTTTTTCACCATATTTAAACTGAAAATGATAATAAATATTGTAAAATTTTCTTTGGAACCTCACAGAATATTGGGGACTAGATGAATCAGTGGAGACCTGAAAAGGTGGCCATGAAAATAGTGAGGATGACATGAAAAACAGTAAAGCAGAGACTTGAGAAGCCACATAGTGCAAAGAATATTGGCTTTAAATAATTAGTTCAGAATAGTCACTAAACAAATAAAAACAACTACTAACAAAACAACAGAAAACCACAAATGAGAGGCAATAATCTGAAGGCTAGAATTGCCATACTATATAATTTTAAATGTCCAGTTTTTCAACAACAGAAACATGTTACAAGACATTCAAAGAACCAGTGAAGTATGTCCCATATAATGAAAAAAAGCAATCATTACAAAGCAACACTTAAGAAGCCAAGATGTTGGATTTGCTACAGAAAAATATAATTGCTAAATTTATATGTAATAAGAGATAATAAAAACAATGTTTAAAGATTAAAAGAAAGTATGAAGAATTATGCCTCATTAAATAGGGAGTAAAAAGAATGAAATAGATATTATACAAAAGAATAAGATAGAAATTAGAGTTGAGAGGTATAATAGCTGAAATTTTAAAATGTATTAGAAACCTGGACAGCATGTATGAGCTTGGAAGAAAAAAGAATGAGCAAAATTAAAGAAGAATCAATTGCAATTATCCTGTCTGAAGGAGCAAAAGCAAAAAGATGGAGAAGAAAGGAACAGTTTCAGAGACATGTAGGCCATCATGAAAGACAGTAACTTACACATAATGGGATCTCTAGAGGGAAATGAGAGATATAAAGCAACAAAAAAAAAGAAAGAAAGAAAGAAAGAAATACAGACTGAAAACTGCATAAATTTGTTGATAAACAGTGACATACATATCCTACAAACTCAATGATTTACAAATAGTATAAATTCAAAGTGATCAACTGTATAGATGCATCATAATACATTTTTGAAAGACAAAAGAAATATTGAGAGTAATAAGAGAATTACAACAGACCAATTTATTTTTTTAAATGAGATAATTTGTTGCTTAGAGACATGCTGTACAAGAAATACACAAAGGAACCCTTCAGGATGAATTAAAAGGATTGGGAATATGAATCATAAGCTGGAATCAAGATTGCTGGGAGAAATATTAACAACTTGAGCTATGCATATGATACCACTCTTATGGCAGAAAGCAAAGAAGAACTAAAGAGCCTCTTGATGAAGGTGAAAGAGGAGAGTGAAAAAGCTGACTTAAAATAACATTCTAAGACCTAAGATTATGGCATCCAGTCCTATCACTTCATGGCAAAGAAAAAGGGAAAAAGTGGAACCAGTGACTGATTTTCTTTTTGATGGCTCCAAAATCTCTGGGGATGGTGACTGAAGCCATGAGATTACAAGATGTTTGCTCCTTGGAAGAAAAGCTCTAACAAACCCACAGAACACATTAAAAAACAGAGATATCACTTTGCTGACAAAGATCCGTATAGTTTCAAAGCCATGGTTTTTCCAATAATTATGTATGGCTGTGAGAGTTGAACCATAAAGAAGCTTAAGCACTGAAGAACTGATGTTTTTGAGTTGTGATGCTGGAGAACACTCTTGAGATTCCCTTGGACTGCAAAAAATCAAACCAGTCAATCCTAAAGGAAATCAACCCTGAATGTTCATTTGAAGGACTGATACTGAAGGTGAACTTCCAATACTTTGACCACCTGATGCAAAGAACCAATTCACTGGAAAAGACCCTGGTGCTGGGAAAGATTGAGAGCAGGAGAAGGTGGCAACAGAGGATGAGATGGTTGGATAGCATCACTGACTCAATGGACATGAGTATGAGCAAACTCTGGGAGATAGTGAAGGACAGGGAAGCCTGGTGTGTTGCAGTCCATGGGGTCTCAGAGAGTTGGACATGACTTCGTGACTAAACAGCAACAACTATGTGAGAAAATAAATACAAGTAAATTTAAATATCTAAGTAAATATGTAACACAACATAAGTTTATATTTGATTTATAATTTCTTATTATTCCTCTTTGATTCAAAAGACATCTGTAAAATAAAATAAATCTAATGCTAATTAGATGGTACACAATGTGTGTAGATGTGTTTTGTACAACAATAAAAACAAAAAGAGGATAGAGATAAGGAGATATAAAAGAGCAGAATTTTTTAATGTAATACTGAAAATCAGTATTAATCTCAACTAGGTTGTCAACAATAAACATATTACCAGTAATCAGAACAGCCATTAAGAAAATAATCTTGGAGAAATGAGAACACTATTGGTGGAAATTTAAATTGGTACAGTCACTATACCAAACATATGGAAGTCCTCAAAATCTAAAACTAGAACTACTATGTGATTGAACAATTCCATTGCTGAATATATATAATATATATATGATAAATATATCTGAAGGAAACAAACACACTGATTTTAAAACATGCACTACAATGTTAGCAGCAAAACTATTTACAGTAGCCAAGACATGGAAGCAATCAAAGTGTCAATTGACAGATGAATTGGACAAAGAAATGGTGTATGTGTGCGTGTGTGTTTACATACTAATACATGCATACACAATGGAATGTTAGTCATGAAAAGTGAAATTATGCCATTTGCAAGAATGCAGATGGACCTGGAGGGCATTATGTTAGTAAAATATTAATATCTCAGAGAAAGAAAGAAATATAATCTATGTTATCACTTATATGTGGAATCTAAAGAATAAATAAATGCATGAATATAATCAAATAGAAACAGACTCACAGAAACAGAGAGTAAAGCTCTCCACGGGGAGAGGTAAGGAGGGAAAGGGAAAGATCAGGATAGGAGATTAATAAAAGAAATAAGCTACAAGAATGTATTGTAAGCACAGGGAATGTAGCCAATACTTTTTAACTTTAAATGTAGTAATATATAAAATTTTGACTGATTATGTTATATGTCTTAAAATAATATGACATTGTAAATGAACTATACCTCATTAAAATTAATCAGATAATTAAATGTAAGATTATATTTAAAAGGTATATCATAAAATATAGGAAATTAAAGATGGAACACAAGAAAATATCTTTTTACCACAAAATTATAGAGTAGTTGATGAACAAAAAATATATAAGATATATAGGAAACAACACAATGGCAGATGTCATCTTCATAGTACCCAGTCACTTCATCATGTCCTACTCTTTGTGACTCCATGTATTGCATCTGCCAGGCTCCTCTGTCCATGGAATTTTCTTGTCGAAAATACTGGAGAGGGTTGCCATTTCCTTCTCTACATTTTCATAGTAGTCACATTAAATTTCAATGAAGTAGATTCTACAAATAACAGATATCATATGATATTTGTCTTTTCCTGTCTGATTTATTTAAGTAAGTATGACAGTTTCTAGGTCCATCCATGTCACTGCAGATGGCACTATTTCATTCTTCTTCATGCCTGAGGAATATTCCATTGTATACATGTAACACATTGGATATATGTACCACATCTTCAAAATTCTCCAAGCCAGGCTTCAACAATACCTGAAACGTGAACTTTCAGATGTTCAAGCTAGATTTAGAAAAGGCAGGGGAAACAGAGATCAAATCACCAAGATCCACTGGATAACCAAAAAAGCAAGAGAGTTCCAGAAAACCATTTACTTCTGCTTTACTGACTATGCCAAAGTCTTTGACTGTGTGGATCACAACGAACTGTGGAAAATTCTTAAAGAACTGGGAATACCAGACCACCTTACCTGCATCCTGGGAAATCTGTATGCAGATCAAGAAGCAAAAGTTAGAACTGGACATGGAACAAAAGACTGGTTCCAAATCAGGAAAGGAGTACATCAATTCTGTATTTTGTCACCCTGCTTATTTAACTTAAATGCAGGGTAATCATGCAAAATGCCAGGCTGGATGAAGCACAGCTGGAATCAAGATTTCTGGGAGATATATCAATAAGCTCAGATATGCAGATGACACCACCCTTATGGCAGAAAGTGAAGAAGAACAAAAGAGCCTCTTGATGAAAGGGAAAGGGAAAGGGAAGTCGCTCAGTCGTGTCCGACTCTTCATGACCCCATGGACTGCAGCCCACCAGGCTCCTCTGTCCACGGGATTTTCCAGGCAAGAGTACTGGAGTGGGAAAGAGGAGAGTGAAAAAGTTGGCTTAAAACCCAGCATGCAGAAAACGAAGATTATGGCATCTGGTCCCATCACTTCATGGGAAATAGATAGGGAAACAATGGAAAGAGTGGTAGACTTTATTTTGGGGGGCTCCAAAATCACTGTAGATGGTGACTGCAGCCATGATATTAAAAGACTCTTGCTCCTTGGAAGAAAAGCTATGACTAAAATAGACAGCATATTAAAAGAAGAGACATTACTTTTCCAACAGAGGTCTGCTATTCAAAGCAATGGCTTTTCCAGTATCATGTATGGACATGAGAGTGGTCTATGAAGAAAGCTTATCACTGAAGAATTGATGCTTTTGAACTATGGTGTTGGAGAAGACTCTTGAGAGTCCCTTGGACTGCAAGGAGATCCAACCAGTCAATCCTAAGGGAAATCAGTCCTGAATATTCATTGGAAGGACTGATGCTGAAGCTAAAACTCCAATACTTTGGCCACCTGATGTGAAGAACTGACTCCTTGGAAAAGACCCTGATGCTGGGAAAGATTGAAGGCAGGAGGAGAAGGGTATGATAGAGGATGAGATGATTGGATGACATCACTGACATGATGGATAGGTTTTGAGTGGGCTCCAGGAGTTGGTAATGGACAGGGAAGCCTGGTATGCTGAAGTCCGAGGGATTGCAAAGAGTCCTACATGACTGAGTGACTGAACTGAACTGACCACATCTTATATTTATAAAACAGAAATACACTGACAGATATTGAAAATAAGCTTACAGTTATCAAGGGCAAAAGGGGAGAAGGATAAATTGGAAGATTGTGATTGACATATACAGACTGCTATATATAAAATAGATAACTAATAAGAATTTACTATATAACAGAAGGGACTCTTCTCAATACTCTGTTATGACCTATATAGGAATAGAATCTAAAAAAGAGTTGATATATGTATATGTGTAACTGATTCCCTTTGCAGAAAATAGCACAATGTTGTAAATGAACAATATTCTACTTAAATTAATTTAAAAAATGTTCAAGGGATTAAATTCCATTTATAAGACAGAAATTGGCAGAATTTACTTTTTAAAATAATTCAGCTAAATGATGTATACATGCAACACACTTTTTGTTTAAAGATGCAAATAAAATGAACATAAAAATGGGGAAAAATGTGAGCAATAACTAAAAGAAAATTAGAGCAGCTATACTAATATCAGACAAAACAGACTTTAAGACAAAAATTGTTACCAGCAACAAAGAAGAAATTAATAATAATCTTTTCATTATAAAATAAAATTATATTATAAAAATGTTATTATATATTAATATGCAATTATGTATTATATAATATATGTTTATATAAAATATAAAATATGTTTATATAAAAATATATAAAAATAAATATTCTATTTCTTAGGAAAATGAAACAAATACAAATGCATATGCCCCTAACAACAGAACCCCAAAATGTGTGAAGGAAAACTGACAAAATTGAATGAAAAATAGAAATTTTATCAATAATAGAAGCTGTAATTCTCCACTTTTAATAATGGATAGAAGAACCAAACAAAAGTCCACAAGGAAATAGAAGACTTGAAAAATACTACCAATGAACTAGACCTATAGATATCTAGAAAACACTCCATCCAATAGTAGCAGAGCAAATATTCCTTTAAGCTTCACATAGAATATGCTCCAAGGTACTATATGTTAAGCCACAAAACAAGCTTAAATAAATTTAAGAGAATTGAAATCACAGAAAATATGTTCTTTGACAACAGAATTTTATGAGAATTCAATATCAGAAAAAAATGGGAAACTTTTCCCATTTTTTTCCATAAACATGGAAATTAAACTAAATACTCCTAAGTAGTCAATGAACAAACCATAAGGAACACAGAACCACAGGAAAGACAGAAAATACTCTGAGATAAATAAATATAAAGATAAAACATACTAAAATATTTGGCATGAATTAAAGCAGTGCATAGACAGAAATACATAGCTGCAAAAATATATGTTAAAAAAACAGGCAAATTGTTAATTGATTAACACAAAAATAAATTGAAAGAGTATAGTTAACAGAGAATATTCAAAGGAAAGGAAGTAATAAATATTTCAATATAAAGAAATCTAGAATAGAAAAATGATAAAGAAAATCAACAAAACGAAGAGTAGTTCTTTGAAAAGATCAATAGTACTGACAAACCAATAACTAGACTAAAGAATTGAAAAAAGAAGATTCAAATTACTAAAATCAGGCATGAAATATGGGATATTGCTACTGAATTTATAAAAATAAGTATTATAAAAGCACTAAGAACAATTAATACGGTAACAAACAGATAATCCAGATAGAGTGGGAAAATTCCTAGAAAGACACAAATTATTATTACTGTCTCAAGAAAATATAGACTTATAAGAAATGGAGAGATTTAATTGGTAGGCAAAATGTTCTTACGAAGAAAACTTCAGTATCACATGAGTTCGTGGTGAATTCTACTAAACTATTAAAGAAAAATAGTATCAATATTTTACAAACTCTTCCATTAAATTGAATTGGAGGAAAGACTCCTTAAATCATTCTATAAGGCCTATATCTGTGACTAAAGAAAAACAACAGAAAAATACATTTTAAAAGCTAAAAATGAATTTCCCTTGTGAATATAGACACATATGTTCAACTAAATACTAGCAAACTGAATCCACCAATATATAAAAAGAACTATGCAACTTAATCAAATGGGATTTTCCCAGGAGTGCAAACTTGATTCCAAATACAAAAATCAACAAATGTAATACTCTGTATTAATAGAGCAAAGGACAAAAACTATGATTATAAAATAGAGACAGAAAAAAATGCAAAAAAAAAATTGTTAAATCCATTGATGATGAAACACTAACAAACTAGGAATAAAAGAAAATTTGTTTAAAATAAAGGATGTCTATGAAAAAAAAAAGTTAACATCATAGTCAAATAACATAAAAAATAAGTCAAGGACACCTTGAAAAACATTGCACGACTTTTTCACATTATCAGTTCTGTCAGTTCAGTCACTCAGTCGTGTCCGATTCTTAGTGACCACCTGAATAGCAGCATGCCAGCCCTCCCTGTCCATCACCAACTCCCAGAGTTCACCCAAACTCATGTGCATCGAGTTAGTGATGCCATCCAGCCATCTCATCCTCTGTCGGCCCCTTCTCCTCCTGCCCCCAATCCCTACCAGAATCAGGGTCTTTTCCAATGAGTCAACTGTTTGCATGAGGGCCAAAGTATTGGAGTTTCAGCTTTAGCATCATTCCTTCCAATGAACACCCAGGACTGGTCTCTTTTAGGATGGACTGGTTTAATCTCCTTGCAATCCAAGGGACTCGCCAGTGTCTTCTCCAGCACCACAGTTCAAAAGCATCAATTCTTCAGGGCTCAGCTTTCTTCACAGTCCAACTCTAACATCCATACATGACCAGTGGGAAAACCATAGCCTTGACTAGACAGACCTTTGTTGGCAAAGTAGTCTCTCCTTTTCAATATGCTATCTAGGTAGGTCATAACTTTCCTTCCAAGGAGTAGTTCAGTTCAGTTTAGTTCAGTCACTCAGTCATGTCCAGCTCTTTGCGACCCCATGAATCGCAGCACGCCAGGCCTCCCTGTCCATCACCAACTCCCGGAGTTCACTCAGACTCACATCCATCGAGTCCATGATGCCATCCAGCCATCTCATCCTCTGTTGTCCCCTTCTCTTCCTGCCCCCAATCCCTCCCAGCATCAGAGTCTTTTCCAATGAGTCAACTCTTTGCATGAGGTGGCCAGAGTACTGGAGTTTCAGCTTTAGCATCATTCCTTCCAAGGAGTAAGCATCGTTTAATTTCATGGCTGCAATCACCATCTGCAGTAATTTTGGAGAAAAAAAAAAAATAAATAAAGTCTGACAATGTTTCCACTGTTTCCCCCTTTATTTCCCGTGAAGTGATGGGACCAGATGCCATGATCTTAGTTTTCTGAATGTTGAGCTTTAAGCCAACTTTTCCACTCTCCTCTTTCACTTTCATCAAGGGGCTCTTTAGTTCCTCTTCACTTTCTGCCATAAGGGTGGTGTCATCTGCATATCTGAGGTTATTGATATTTCTCCCAGCAATCTTGACACGAGTTGTGCTTCCTCCAGCGCAGCGTTTCTCATGATGTACTCTGCATAGAAGTTAAATAAACAGTATGACAATATGTAGCCTTGAGGTACTCCTTTTCCTATTTGCAACCAGGCTGTTGTTCCATGTCCAGTTCTAACTGTTGCTTCCTGACCTGCATATAGGTTTATCAAGAGGCAGGTCAGGTGCTCTGGTATTCCCATCTCTTGCAGAATTTTCCACAATTTTTTGTGATCCACACAGTCAAAGGCTTTGACATTTTCAATAATGCAGAAATAGATGTTTCTCTGGCACTCTCTTGCTTTTTCGATGATCCAGCGGATGTTGGCAATTTGATCTTTGGTTCCTCTGCCTTTTTAAAAACCAGCTTGAATGTCTGGAATTTCACGGTTCACGTATTGCTGAAGCCTGGCTTGGAGAATTTTGAGCATTACTTTACTAGTGTGTGAGATGACTGCAATACCAAAATCAGATTGATTATATTCTTTGCAGCCAAAGATGGAGAAGCTCTATACAGTCAGCAAAAACAAGACCGGGAGCTGACTGTGGCTCAGATCATGAACTCCTTATTGCCAAATTCAGACTTCAGTGGAAGAAAGTAGGGAAAACCACATGACCATTCAGATATGACCTAAATCAAATTGCTTATGATTATACAGTGGAAGTGAGAAATAGATTTAAGGGACTAGATCTGATAGACAGAGTACCTCTTGAACTATGGAGGGAGGTTTGTAACATTGTACAGGAGATAGGGATCAATATCTTCCCCATGGAAAAGAAATGCAAAAAATAGCAAAATGGCTTTCTGAGGAGGCCTTATAAATAGCTGTGAAAAGAGAAGTGAAAAGCAAAGGAGAAAAGGAAAGATATAAGGATCTGAATGCAGAGTTCCAAAGAATAGCAAGGAGACATAAGAAAGCCTTCCTCAGAGATCAATGCAAAGAAATAGAGGAAAAGAACAGAATGGGAAAGACTAGAGATTTCTTCAAGAAAATTAGAGATACCAAGGGATGCAAAGATGGGCTCGATAAAGGATAGAAATTGTATGGACATAACAGAAGCAGAAGATATTAAGAAGAAGTGGCAAGAATACACAGAAGAAATGTACAAAAATGCTCTTCACAACTCAGATAATCACGATGGTGTGATCACTCATCTAGAGCCAGACATCTTGGAATGTAAGTCAAGTGGACATTAGAAAGCATCACTAGGAACAAAGCTAGTGAGGTGATGAAATTCTAATTGAGCTATATCAAATCCTGGAAGATGATGCTGTGAAAGTGCTGCACTCAATATGCCAGCAAATTTGGAAACTCAGCAGTGGCCACAGGAAAAGGTCAGTTTTCAAACCAATCCCAAAGAAAGACAATGCCAAAGAATTTAACATTATAGTAGAAGGTAAAACCAAAATAATTATGCAACAAAATCAAATAAAATATATCCACATGGTAAGGGAAGAAATCACAATCCCTGTTTCCAGATGACATGATCTTATGTATAGAAAATCCTAAGGAATTCGCACATGTATTAATAAGTGGGTTTGAAAAGATTGAGAATACAATATCAATATACAAATATGCATTATATTTTACACACAGGCAAATGAACAATCTGAAAATGAATTTAATAAGCATTTTCATTTATAATAACACCAAAAATAGTAAAATGCTTAGAAAGAGATTTAACAAAAGAGGTATGCCAGGAGCCAGCGTGAGGAATTCCACCCGTGACAAGGTCAGGCGGCAAGAGCTCTGATGGCAAGGCTAATCAGACCTCAGGTTTTCCCCCTGGAATTTCCTGAGCATCCACCCCTCAAAAAATAAGAATCTGCCTGCTTTTCCACTCTTCTGATATTCTCTGGAAAAAGTCAAATCAGGGCTTTAGTCTTCTGCGTTTGAAAGGGATGTTTCAGTTAAAACCCCTCTGATAGCTCTCTATCTTGCCTAACAGGTTCCCCAGACCTCTTACAGCTTGTGAACTGCTTACAGCCCCCCAACCGCGAGAGGCACAAAGCTTAAAAGCATCTTAAAAATACAGAGCCTTTTCTAAAGAGTTAAAAATTATATTGGTAGAGGGTTTTCACTGTTGACTCAATGACTGCTGTCAGACCTCCATATTCTTTATCTTTTAGGCACCTGGAAGGATGTTACTCAATGTAAGCAGGCTGTAGAAAAAGATACATAGTAGTTTTGATGTTAGCAACACTAGACTTTTGAGTTAATTGCTTCTCTTTTGCCTTAAATCACTGTACTCCCTCTACTTGTTATAAATTGCTGTATCTTTGCTGTGTAAGAATGTAACTTTATTTAGTGCTTTCTGAGAATGGCACTAGACCTTGGGAAGATCAACACAAATAAGTCTTCTGGTTGACAAACCCTTATCAGAAAAAAGGCTGTAAAATGTTAATTGGCCCTTCTGGCTGGAAGATGATGTAAATTACCTAAGACTTGTGTATACAATTAGGTATGCAGAGAGAAAAGCCTGGTTTTGATAAGAGTCTGGACTGCTAACGCTGCATAACTTTGTGTTACCCATTGATCTCCATGTTTTATCAAAAGTCTAAAAGGCCTTCTGAACAATAGGGGCTGGAGCCAGTCGCTGGACTGGTTTCCCCCGTGTCTCTCTCTCTCCTTTTTCCCTTTTCCTCCCTCTGCTCTGCTGTTTAATTTCAGGCTGAATTTCCATCTCGGGCGCGGAGGCTCGCCAAGACTACTTACTTGCCCTGGCTGTTAAGACCCACGTGAAAGGGCGCCTAAGGTGAGGCACCCTTAGATATTCAAGCGAGCGCTGGTGGCCCAACGTAGATGGTGCAAATTCCTTGTCTGGAATTTTATTGGTCTTCCGCGTAAACCAAGCTATTCAGCCCTCTTCCTCCACTTAATCTTCCTACTACACTATTGTTTCTTAATCTAATCTTATATTTCTTATATCAATAAATAAGTTTTTCTCACGCCAACGCCATCCACCCTTCAAATTCCCTGGATCCACCGGGGTTGGACCCCGGCAGAGGTAGAACTTTGTACATTGAAAACTATAAAGCATGATAGAAAGAAATTGAGAACAACGTCCCCTAGTGGCTCAGCAGTAAAGAATCCACTTGCATGGCAGAAGGCACAGGTGATGCAGTTTCAATTCCTGGATGGTGAAGATCTCCTGGAGGAGGGCATGGCAGCACACCCCAATATTCTTCCCTAGGAAATCCCATGGACAGAGGAGCCTGGAGGGCTACATTCCATGGGGTCAAAAAGAGTCAGACATGACTGAAGCAACTGAGCACACAGAGATAAATAAAAAGAGATCCATATTCATAGAACAAAAAGACTTATTATTGTTGAAGTGGCAACAATCCCCAAGTTGATCTGCAGTTTCAATACAACTCCTATTGAAATCACAACTGCTTGGTTTTTTCCCCAGAATTTTATAATGTAATTCTGTAATTCATTTGAAAATGAAAGGAATCCAGAATGGGCCCAAACAATCTTGAAAAAGAAAGGAAACTTGGAAGGTTTGAACTTCCAATCCCAAAACTTAATATAAAGCTTCAGTAATCAGGACTATATAGTTCTATGATAAGAATAAATATTTAGACAATTGGAATGGAGTTGAGAGTCCTGGAATGAACTGATACATTATTAACTGATTTTTTTTTCAGGGTTGCTAAGCTAAATCAGTGGGGAAAGAATTATCTTTTCAACAAATGTTACTGAAACAATAGGATATCCACCTGCAACATGTGGATTTGAACTTCTTTAATAACATACACAGATTAATTCAAAAGTGAAAAAACACCTCAGGGAAAGACTCTTAGAATAAAATAGAGGATGATATCTTCATGACTTTGGATTAGGCAGTAGTTTCTTAAATATGATACCTAAAGTATAAGCACCCTGCTTCGGTAGTCTTACTGGATCAACGAGTAAACAAGCCTGGTGGGCTATAGTCCAATGGGCCGCAAAATATTCTGACACAACTTAGTGACTAAGCAACAAAAACACAAGTAACCAAGGGAAGAATATATGTATTGGATGTAAACAAAATTTTAAAAATTTCCACCTCAAAGGACACTGTAAAAAAAGTAAAAAAAAAAAAAAAATTAATTAAATTAGAAAAATGCACTTGCAATTTCTGAAAATAGCTGATTAGAATCTACTAGTTAGTTAGTTCAGTCGCTCAGTTGTGTCTGACTCTTTGCGACCCCATGGACTGCAGCATGCCAGGCTTCCCTGTCCATCACCAACTCCTGGAGCCTACTCAAATTTATGTCCATGGTATTGGTGACTACACACAATATATAAGAAACTTTTACAATTCAGCAAAAGATAAACCAATCTAAAAATGAACAAAGGATTTGAATAGACATTTTTTAAAAGAAGACATAAAAATAGTCAATGAAAATATTCTCAACATTATTAGTCATAGAAAAATGTAATGGATGGCTCATATATTGAGGGTTAGGATATAAAATCAGTGCAACAGCTTTGGAAGGCAATTTGGCAATTCCTCAAAGAGTTAAGTACAGAATTTCCAAACTATCCAGTCTTTTCACTCCTACATATACACTTAGCACAACTGAAGCATATGTTTACACAAAACCCTGTACATAAAAATTTATAAACATATGTTTGCACATAAACTTGTACATGAATACTTGTAAACATATGTTTACAAAAAAACTTGAACATAAAAGTTCATAGCCGAGTTATTCAAAACAGTAATAGAAAAAATTAAAACTAGAAATACCCAAATATCCATCATTGGATGAATGGGTGGATACAAGGTGATATATACATACAATATAATATTTCTCAGCTATAAAAAGGAATAAAGAATCCTTACGTGCTACAACATAGATGAACCTTGAAACTATAACACTACATGAAATAAGCCAGCCAGAAAATGCAATGTATAGTATGATTTCGTTTATATAAACTATACAAACGAGCAAATCCATAGAGGCAGAAGGTAGATTAGTGGTTTTTAACGCCTGTGTGAAGATGGGTAAAGGAGAGCTACTGCTAATGGATATGGAGTTTTGTGGGGGGATAAGGAAATCAAAAGGCTTCCCCATGGCTCAGTGGTAAGAATCTGCCTGCCAATGCAAGAGACACAGGAAATGCAGATTTGATTCCTGGGTCAGGAAGATGCCCTGGTGGAGGAAAGAGAAACCTACTCCAGTATTCTTTCCTGAAATCCCGTGGACAGAGGAACTTGGTGGGCTACAGTTCATGGGTTTGCAAAGAGTCAGACACAACTGAGCAAATAAGCACAGCTGACAGCACAGGTAATCAAAATGTTCAAGATTTAGGTAGCAGCGATCAATGCACAACATTCTAAATATACTGAAAACATTGAATTGCACAGTTTAAAATGATTGATTTTATATTTTGTGAACTACATCTCAAATTTTAAAATGCTTTAATAAAAATGAGGCTAACAAACAATAAAAAAACCCAAAAGATCATTGCAGTGGAAGGACTAGGATCTGACACGTATCTCCACATTATGGAACACAAACTTGTAGAATCAGCAGCAATAAAGCCCATCACATGGGAATTCATTCCTTCTCTAAGATCAGCAACAGTGACAGTGGCCTTCAGAAAAATAGCAAGAACAAGGATTTAGTGTAGATGTTTCCCTACATGGTTTCAAGAAGAGGTAAATAGAGAAACTTTTAAAAAGAGTAGAAAGTGTGTGTGTTAGTTGCTCAGTCCGGTCTGACTCTTTGCGACCCCATGGGGCCCACCAGGCTTCTCTGTTCATGGAATTCTCCAGTCAAGAATACTGGAGTGGGTAGCCATTCCCTTCTCAAGGGGATCTTCTCAACCCAGGGATCAAGTACTAGTCTTCTGCAATTCAGGCAGATTTTTTATTGTCTGAGCTATCAGGGAAGCCCACCTGTTAAATTTAGAGTATGAGAATTTATAGCCTTTTTAACTCAGATGTTAGGAATTAGAAGGAGAAAGTTAAATAAGTTGTTTTCAGGTTTTTACACAATATGGAAAGTGACATAATATTAAGATAGAGACAACTTTAAAATGCAGAGAAGACACTTTATAGCACCCACTAAAATCAGAATTTTAGCCAGAAGTGAAAATAAAATGAATATATTAAAATAAGGCACTCAATTCAAAAATTGTCAGGAAAAAAGTGATAAAGAATGTATGGAACAAATGAGAATCTAAAGGTAAGATGTAAGCTATAAATTCAACCATGCTGATAACTTCATTAAATGGAAATTATCTAAATATTCCATTTTAAAAGCACAGAATTTAAGAAGTAAGACCAAAGTCTAAGGTGTCTCCAAGCAATCTCCTTTAAAAATAAAGACTCCACTATATTAAAATAAAATAATGATTAAAAAATCATATTCAAATAGCAATCTAAGCAAAATATGAATGACTACATTATTCTGAGAAAAAGTAGACTTGACAATGAGGAATATTACCAGGATGAAAGAAATACTTTTCAAAAAAAGAAAGAAATACTTTTCAATGATAAAGGGATAATTAATTTAGATGATACAATGATCCTAAATGTTTATGCAATTATTAACAGAGCATAAAAACACATTGATATAACAGGAGAAAATGAATAAGCCATACATAAACTTTAAAATTCAAATACTACTTTTTATTTAATGATTGAGAAAACAGGAAATAAATAAGCATCTAGAAGTCTTGAACAACACTAACACACAACTTTACTTATTTGACATTTCCAGATAATGATAGCACAGTACAGACTATTTTTTAGGGCACATTGAAAGACATATTCTAGGTCATATGATCATCTCAATAATTTTGAAAGTATTTAACTAAGAAGAGCATATTCCTTTTACTGGAATTATACTAGAAATATGAAGATACTTGAAAAGCCTCCAGTATTTAAAAATAACAAAATTCTACCTAAACTATGAGTCTACATAATATAAAAATTAATGAGGTTAGTGTACTTGCATGATTCAAGATCAAAACATAACAATAACACTTCTATATAATAGCAAGGAAATTGCAAACTAAAATTTTAAAGTATCTTTACATTTGCATCCAAATCATAAAATACATGGAGATAAATCACAAAATACAAACAATTTTTTTTTGCTGAGAATAATTAAAGGCCAACCTATTTGTTAAAATAACAAGTATCCTCAAACTGATTATAAATTATGGTGCAATCTTAAATCTCCAGTAGCATTTTGAAGAATCTGAGAATCTGAATAACAAATGTAAATGAAAATGCAAATACCAAAAATTCATTTGAAAAAGAATAAATTTTGTCTTCATGATTTCAAATTTACTATAAAACCACAATAATTAATAGCAGGTGGCATTGACATAAGGATAAGTCAATGAAACAGAAATATACCCACATTTGTGTGAACATTGATTTTAACCAGAGTGCAAGGTAACTTAAAAAAGAAAAGATATTCTTTTCAACAAATATTATTGAAGCAATTAAATACATATTAGGTGAAAATGAACCTCAAGTGTTAACCTCACACTGTATATAAAAATGATCATAGTCCTAAACATAAGAGGGATAATGATAACATTTTAGAAGAAACTGTAGGAAATCGTAGGAAAAAATCAGTGACATCAGATTTGTCAATGATTTCTTAGAATGCACACAAAAAGTATTTCACTGTTTAAAAGATATGGTTTCACAGTTACAAAAATGTAAAGTCAAATCACATGACAAAATAGTTTTAAAATATACATTATACCAAGAATTAATGTTTGAAATGTATTCTTGGAAAAAGTGTTTACAGCTATAATTATACAAAAAAAATTTTCTTTTAAAACAGGCAATTTGAAAAGATGTTTACCAAAGAACATGTACGACTTATAAATGCACATATGAAAATCAGCTTTTCTGTGAACAATTTGAATCTCACTATACTTATCATGCCATCTGTACTTAGTAAAGCAATAAACACCACTGTGGCCTAGAATAGATTAAAATTAACTGGCCTTTTAAAAGTTTGTAGGAGATTGTAGGGTCAACAGTCTCAAATTTACCCCTCCCAACTGTACCCTACTCTTGCACCTTGCTCCAAATCCCTACGTAAGTTGTTGCTTGTTATCTTCTGTTGGATTTGCTTATATTTATTTCTTGATTTATTTACTTATTTTCCTGCACATGTGTTTATTCATTAGTGGGTCATCTTGGGCTTCCCTTGTGACTCAGCTGGTAAAGAATCTGCCTGTAATGCAGGACACCTGGGTTCAGTCCCTGGGTTGAGAAGATCTTCTGGAGAAGGGAAAGGCTACCCATTCCAATATTCTAGCCTGGAGAATTCCATGGACTATGGGGTCACAAACAGTTGGACATGACTGAGTGACTTTCACTTTCACATTCTCTTCTCAAACTAGCCTTGCCTGCAAAACATCAGGTGCCCAGATTTCCACTTGTGGAACCTACTTATATTGGTTTCAATATTTTTAAAGGACTTACCTATCTACCAATGAAATGTTAGCTGCTCAGTCGTGTCCAGCTCTTCAAGACCCTATGGATGGTAGCCTGCCACATGCCTCTGTCCATGGGATTCTCCAGGTAAGAATACTGGTAGGGGTTGCCATCACTCCTCCAGGGGATCTTCCCCACCCAGGGATCAAACATGCCTTTTATGCCTTCTAATTTGGCAGATGGATTCTTCACCTTTAGTGCCACCTAGTAAAATTAAGGAGTATATTAAGGTTTAGAGCACCATATTCAGAAGAGATTTTGAGAATTTTAAAGAGAAATAAAGATAATGAAATTAACACTGGTTTTCTTATTCTACCAGGTCTCAGATATCAGGAGTATACATTAACGAAAAAAAAATTATCTCACATTCAAATATTTTCTAATCAGTTAAGTTCAGTCGATCAGCCGTGACCGACTCTTTGCAACCCCATGAATCGCAGCAGGCCAGGTCTCCCTGACCATCACCAACTCCCAGAGTTTAACCAAACTCATGTCCATCGAGTTGGTGATGCCATCCAGCCATATATACTCTGTTGTCCCCTTGTCCTCTTGCCCCCAGTTCCTCCCAGCATCAGGGTCTTTTCCAATGAGTCAACTCCACATGAGTTGTACAAAGTATTGGACTTTCAGCTTCAGCATCAGTCCTTCTAATGAACACCCAGGACTGATCCCCTTTAGAATGGACTTGTTGGATCTCCTTGCAGTCCAAGGGACTCTCAAGAGTCTTCTCCAACAACACAGTTCAAAGGCATCAATTCTTCGGCACTCAGCTTTCTTGACAGTCCAACTCTCACATCCATACATGACCACTGGAATACCCATAGCCTTGACTAGATGGACCTTTGTTGGCAAAGTAATGTCTCTGCTTTTGAATATGCCATCTAGGTTGGTTATAAATTTCCTACCAAAGAGTAAGTGTCTTTTAATTTCATGGCTGCAATCACCATCTGTAGTGATTTTGGAGCCCAAAAGATAAAGTCTGACACTGATTCCACTGTTTCCCCATCTATTTCCCATGAAGTGATGAGACCAGATGCCGTGATCTTCGTTTTCTGAATGTTGATCTTTTAGCCAACTTTTTCACTCTCCTCTTTCACTTTCATCCAGAGGCTTTATAATCCCTCTTGACTTTCTGCCATAAAGGTGGTGTCATCTGCATATCTGAAGTTATTGATGTTTCTTCCGGCAATCTTGACTCCAGTTGTGCTTCCTCCAGCCCAGCGTTTCTCATGATGTACTCTGCATAGAAGTTAAATAAGCAGGGTGACAATACACAGTCTTGATGTACTCCTTTTCCTATTTGGAACCAGTCTGTTGTTCCATATCCAGTTCTAACTGTTACTTCCTGACCTTCATACAGCTTTCTCAAGAGGCAGGTCAGGTGGTCTGGTATTCCCATCTCTTTCAGAATTTTCCACAGTTTGTTGTGATCCACATAGTCAAAGGCTTTGGCATAGTCAATAAAGCAGAAATAGATGTTTTTATGGAACTCTCTTGCTTTTGCAATGATCCAGCAGATGTTGGCAATTTGATCTCTGGTTCCTCTGCCTTTTCTTTTTTTCTTTTTTTTTTTTTTTCAAGTTATTTTATTTTATTTTTTTTTTTAATTTTAAAATCTTAAATTCTTACATGTGTTCCCAAACATGAACCCCCCTCCCACCTCCCTCCCCATAACATCTCTGTGGGTCATCCCCACGCACCAGCCCCAAGCATGCTGTATCCTGCGTCAGACATAGACTAGCGATTCTAAAACCAGCTTGAACGTCTGGAAATTCACAGTTCACATCTTGCTGAAGCTTGGCTTGGAGAATTTTGAGCATTATTTTACTAGCATGTGAGATGAGTGCAATTGTGTGGTAGTTTGAGCATTCTTTGGCATTGCCTTTCTTCGAGATTGGAATGAAAACTAACCTTTTCCAGTCCTGTGGCCATTGCTGAGTTTTCCAAATTTGCTGACATATTGAGTGCAGCACTTTCACAGCATCATCTTTTAGGTTTTGAAATAGCTCAATTGGAATTTCCACACCTCCACTAGCTTTGTTCCTAGTGATGCTTTCCTAAGGCCCATCTGACTTCAAATTCCAGGATGTCCAGCTCTAGGTGAGTGTGAGTGATCACACCTTCATGATTATTTTGGTAGTGAAGATATTTTTTGTATAGTTCTTCTGTGTATTCTTGCCACCTCCTCTTAATATCTTCTGCTTCTGCTAGGTACATACAATTTCTGTCCTTTATTGATCCCATCTTTGCATGAAATGTTCCCTTGGTATCTCTAATTTTCTTGAAGAGATCTCTAGTCTTTCCCATTCTATTGTTTTCCTCTATTTCTTTGTGTTGATCACTGAGGAAGGCTTTCTTATCTCTCCTTGCTATTCTTTGGAACTCTGCATTTAAATGGCTATATATTTCCTTTTCTCCTTTGCTTTTTGCTTCTCTTCTTTTCATAGCTATTTGTAAGACCTCTTGAGACAACCATTTTGCTTTTTTGAATGTCTTTTTCTTGGGGATGATCTGACAGAATGTGGTCCACTGGAGAAAGGAATGGCAAACCACTTCAGTGTTCTTGCCTCGAGAACCCCATGAACAGTATGAAAAGGCAAAAAGATAGGACACTGAAAGATGAACTCCTTGGGTCAGTAGGTGCCCAATATGATACTGGAGGTCAATGGAGAAATAATTCCAGAAAAAATAAAGAGATGGCATCAAAGCAAAAACAACACCCAGTTGTGGATGGGACTGGTGATAGAAGCAAGATTTGATGCTGTAAAGAGCAATATTGTATAGGAACCTGGAATGTCAGGTCCATGAATCAAGGCAAATTGGAAGTCATCAAAGAGGAGACAGCAAGAAATGAACGTCGACATTCTAGGAATCAGCAAACTTAGATGGACTGGAATGGGTGAATTTAATTCAGATGACCATTACATCTACTACTGTGGGCAAGAATCCCTTAGAAGAAATGGAGTAGCCATCAAAATAGCCTGAAATGAAGTACTTGGATGCAATCTCAAAAACTACAGAATGATATCTGTTCGTTTCCAAGGCAAACCATTCAATATCACAGTAAGCCAAGTCTATGCCCCACCAGTAATACTAAAGAAGCTGAAGTTGAACAGTTCTATGAAGACCTAGAGAACCTTCTGGAACTAACACCCAAAAAAAGATGTCTGTTTCATTATAAGGGACTGGAATACAAAAGTAGGAAGTCAAGAAACACCTGGAGTAACAGGCAAATTTGCCCTTGGAGTATAGAATGAAGCAGGGAAAAGGCTAACAGAGTTCTGCCTAGATAACTCTCTGATCATAGCAAACACCCTCTTCCAACAACAGATGAGAAGCGTCTACACATGGACATCACCAGATGGTCAACACCAAAATCAGATTGACTATATTCTTTGCAGCCAAAGATGGAGAAGCTCTATACAGTCAGCAAAATAAGACCGGGAAAAAACTGTGGCTCAAATCATGAACACTTTATTGTCAAATTCAGACTTAAATTGAAGAAAGTGGAAAAAACTACTAGACCATTCAGGTATGACCTAAATCAAATCCCTTATGACCATACGGTGGAAGTGAGAAATAGATTTAAGGGACTAGATCTGATAGACAGAGTGCCTGATGAACTATGGACGGAGGTTCATGACATTGTACAAGAGACAGGGAAAAGAAATGCAAAGAAGCAAAATGGCTATCTGAGGAGGCCTTACAAATAATAAAAAATAGTTCTTAATTAGTGATGAATTTATCACATATATAAAAGGTGATTGCATCTGGAAAAACAGAGAACGACTCTTTAAAAGCTGTGGTTGCAATGTTTTTCATTAATAGCATGTAATTATTATTTAAAATTCCCATTGGGTACAATTGTTTCATATTTTTAAATACATGTCTTAGAACTTGGGCAAACTTTGAGAGCTAGTGAGGGATAGGGAAGCCTAGTGTGCTACAGTCCACACAGTCGCAAGGAGTCAGACATCACTTAGCAGCTGAATAACTTAGAACTTCATATATTTATAATGTTTAAGAGAGATTCTAAAATACAGCTCATTCTTTCACTCCCTTATCTTATTTTTATCTTCTTCAATGTGAAGCTTTTCATGAAGGAATAGCTTATTCTCCTCTCTGATGCTTTATAAACAATTGAATGCATATACTTTCATTTTAAAACATTTGAAGCAGAAAACATGACGAATGTTGTAGTGAATGATAGGTGACATAAAAGTTGAGAGGTTTCTTTTCATTATTATTATTATTTTAAACAGAAGTATATTTGATTTACAATGTTGTGCCAATCTCTGGTGTGCAACAGTGATGCATTCAGTCAAATATATACAGAGTTTTTTTAAATTATATTTCTCTAATGTTCTCAATAAAAGGCTTCATCTTCAATGACACTGACAATATATTTCCACCATTGAAAAGAAATAATAATTCTAATATACTTAGTGGCCCTGAAATAGGAAAAGCATCATTTAAAGCTCACTGGTATTTACTTTTTATAGAATCTATCCAAAAGAGCATTAATATACTGAAATATGGAAAAAGACATACATTTACCCATCCAAAACATTGTTTTTGAATAGCTTTGAAAAATTATTGTCTCCAAAAACACACTTGGCCCCGGATTTTCCATCAGACCATTTATCTTTTCCAATGTCTACAGGGAGGCCTGGCTTGCTGTGGTTCATGGGGTCGCAAAGAGTCAGACATGACTGAGAGACTGAATTGAACCCTTTCTTTTAAGATTTTGAGATCTATCCTAAAGCAACACATTAGCCCACAGTATTTATAAAATATCCATTAATTTCTAAAGGTGAAGATTCAGACACTAAAAGGGACAAGATGTTTAATCATTTTCTTTTCTCACGCAATTTTTGTCCCTATTATTTAAAATATTATTTTCTGTGAGAAAAACACAAAAATAATCTATACTAGTATATCTTCTCATTATTTATATAATGACTTAAAAAGCTCAATACATTTAAATGTATATAATAAAGTATCAGATTATATAACTTTGTAAATTGCATAATCTAATGCTAAATAACTAATATTAAATCTAATATTAAATTAGAATATCACTAGGCCATTCTTGTATGACCTTAATCAAATCCCTTATGATTATACAGTGGAAATGACAAATAGATTCAAAGAATTTGATTTGATAAACAGAGTGCCTGGAAAACTATGGACTGAGGTTCATAATGTTATACATGAGGCAATGATCAAAAACATCCCTAAGAAAAAGAAATGCAAAGTGGCAAAATGGTTGTCTGAGGAGGCCTTAAAAATAGCTGATAAAGAGGAGAAACAAAAGGCAAAGGAGAAAGGAAAAAATATACTCATTTGAATGCAGAGTTCCAAAAACAGAAAGGAGAGATAAGCAAGCCTTCCTAACTAAACAATGCAAAGAAATAGAGGGAAAAAATAGAATGGGAGAGACGAGAGATATTTTCAAGAAAATTAGACATAACCAGGGAATATTTCATGCAAAGAGAGGCACAATATAGGACAGAAACAGTACAGACCTAACAGAAGCAGAAAATATTAAGAAGAGGTGGCAACAATACTCAGAAGAACTATAGGAGAAAAGATCTTAATGACCCAGATAATCATGATGGTGTGATCACTCACCCAGAACCAGATATTTACACTGCAAAGTCAAGTGGGCCATAGAAAACATCACTATGAGCAAAGCTAGAGGAGGTGATGGAATTCCAGTTGAGCTATTTCAAATGCTAAAACATGATTCTGTTAAAGTACTGCACTCTATAGGCCAGCAAATTTGGAAAACTCAGCAGTTGGCCACAGGACCAAAAAAGGTCAGTTTTCATTCCAATCCCAAAGAAAGATAGCTAAAGAATGCTCAAACTACCACACAATTGCACTCATTTCACATGCTAGCAAGGTAATGCTCAAAATCCTCCAAGCTAGGCTTTAACAGTACATGAACCATGATCTTCCAGATGTTTAAGCTGTATTTAGAAAAGGCAGAGGAACCAGAGATCAAATTCCCAACATCTGCTGGATCATAGAAAAAGCAACAGAATTCCAGGGAAAAAAAAACCATCTATTTCTGCTTCACTGACTACACCAAAGCCTTTGACTGTGTGGATCACAACAATATATGGGGCGGGGGGTGAGGGGGAGGTGGGGGGGGAATTTGAAGATGGAAATACCAGACGACCTTACCTGCCTCCTGAGAAACTTATGTGTAGATCAAGAAACAATAGTTAGAACTGGACATGAAATAATGGACTGGTTCCAAATTGGGAAAGGAGTACGTCAAGGCTGTATATTGTCATCTTGCTTATTTAACTTATATGCAGAGTATATCATGAAAAATGCCAGGCTGAATGAAGCACAAGCTGGAATCAAAACTGCTGGGAGAAATATCAATAACCTCAGATACATAGATGATCCTATCCTTATGGCAGAAAGCAAAGAGGAACTAAAAAGCCTCTTGATGAAGGTGAAAGAGAAGAGGGAAAGCCTGTCTTAAAATTCAGCATTCATAAAACTAAGATCATGGCATTCAGTCCATCACTTCATGGTGAAAAGATGAGGAAACAGTGAAACAGTGACAAACTTTATTTTATTGAGCTCCAAATTACTACAGATGGTGACTGCAGCCATGAAATTAAAAGATGCTTGCTCCTTGGAAGAAAAGTTATGCCAAACGTAGAAAATACATTAGAAAGCAGAGACATTACTTCACCAAAAAAAGCTCCATGCAGTCAAAGATATGGTTTTTCCAGTAGTTATGTGTGGATGTGAGCATTGAACCATAAAACTGACCATTAAGTCAAAGAATTAATGTTTTTGAACTGTGATTTTGCAAGAGACACTTGAGAATCTCTTGGACAGCAAGGGGATCAAAGCTGTCAGTCCTAACAGAAATCAAGTCTTGAATATTCATTGGAGGGACTGATTCTGAGGCTGAAGCTCCAGTACTATGGCCACCTGATGCAAAGAGCCAACTCATTGTAAAAGACCTTGTTATTCAGAAAGATTGTAGGCAGGAGGAGAAGGGGGCAACAGAGGACTAGATGGTTTGATGACCTCACCGATTCAATGGACATGAGCTTGAGGAAGCTCTGGGAGATGATGAAGGACAGGGAAGCCTGGCATGCTGCAGTTCATGGGGTTGCAAAAAGTCAGACACAGCTGAGCCAGTGAACAACAAGTTTGTACAAAAATTGGCATAATATACAATCCAATAAAATTTAAATTCACTTCTTTATTGAATAAAATTAGGCTCTTAAAGCTTCAGATATACACATGTATGTCCATATAATTGCATAGACATAAGTACACCCATGTTTCATCAAAATATTTCTTTACTAAATGAAGAAAAAAGTTAGACAAATAGTGCAGGACAACATAATTTGTGCAGTACAAATGTGGCCTCTGAGAATTACCTCATGGTTGATTGTATAATGCAAGAACCCTGATATCTTTTTCCATCACCAAGGTAGAGTATTTGAGGATACAGTGCTAAATTCTCTCAATTATAATTTTATCATCTTTAAATGGAAATAATTATATTTTATGGATCCTGTGGGCCCTTGGACCAAGTGAATCTTGAGTCTCTTCTGGGCTGTGATTCTATGTTGTCAATTCAGAATTAAAATTTTCATAGACTGTGTACTCCTGATCTCTTTTATTTTAATCCCATCTGTCTTTTCTCGTTAATTTACCTCTTTTCACATGAAAATGTGAGAAAATAGTATTCTTGTTATTATCATAAAAAGAACCTCCTCAATATCCTTCCCTGGTGGCTCAGATGGCAAAGCATCTGCCTACAGTGTGGGAGACCTGGGTTCTATCCCTGGGTCAGGAAGATCCTCTGGAAAAGGAAACGACAACCCACTCCAGTACTCTTGCCGGGAAAATCTCATGGATGGAGGAGCATAGTATGCTACAGGCCATGGGGTCGCAAAGAGTTGGACACTACTGAGCGACTTCACTTCAATATCCTTGAACAAGCTTGACAAAAAGAAGTTCTTTCAGTGATCACACCAAAACTGATCATTGAACTATTTTCCATCTCTAACTCCAATATCTATATTTTACCACCTTTTTCGTTCAATGAAATTGACCTACATGTATTTCCTGCTACAGAAGTGGTGTCAGGATGATATAAACATTCATAAAGAGCTTTGATCTTCTGAAATTATATATATATATATATATATATATATATATATATGGTTGTTAGATGAAAAGGGCTTTATGTTTGGGTGTCCAGATTCTTTCAAATGCCGTAGACAATGGAACAAATTTAGAGGATTATTGTAGATATACGAAGTCTATCCTTTTCAGGGAACTTTTTGTATAGTCTCAGCACTAAGTTCAATAGCCATTCATAAAAATAGAGATTTTTAAAACATCTCATTCTGCTTAAGTCATTTTTGTCAAATCTTCATGGCCAACCCTCATATCTTGACATGTGCATATTGCTATATAGTTAGTGACTTTGGGAGACTTCATGAAGGCAAGTCACCAACACATTTACTTTTTCACCACTCTATCACTCTGCTTAAGAAGGTACTTAGTTCCTCCTTAGTTAAAAAGCTAAATAGAAGAGCTTAGAATAGGCACATTATTTTTTAGAGTAAATTATTAAATAACTGCAAAATATTGAAACAATTTTTTTAACATTTTTGCATGATTATTCAGATAGAGAACAAGTATCTGGAAAAAGGAGGAACTGACTTCCTAAACTAGGTCTTTACCTTAAATTAACTTAATCACTTTATTAACAGTAAGTTATGAATATATGAATTGTCATGCAAAGACAATAATTAACACCTCTAACTAAATTTTTCTGAAAATTTACTCACTCTTCATCTTACCAATATTACTTTCATTATCATTCTTCTAATTATTCTTTCGCCTTTCTGAGATTGGCCTTCTTGCCTCTAAATTTTATTCTGCTGCTAGAGTAAATATGTAAATTATTGGCTAAAAATCCTTCAATTATTCCCAGTGTCTAGAACAATGATTTCCAAAGTGAGTGAATCACTCTGTCTACCATGAATAAAATTGGAAAGTTACTGCTAATATAAAAGAATAAAATACTAGAATTCCCATTTATGATTTATTACATCCTTTAAAAAATTATGTTTGTGTGAAGGTTTTACATTGTTTTAATATATTAGTACAGTAATACTTGGATACTATTCATAAGAAATGTTTATATTACAATGCACTGTTAAAATATTTTTAATGATGAAGATATATAAACAAAATAAGATACCACTACATACCTGTACAAACATTAAACTTAAAATAACTGACCTTACCAAGTGTTGGTAAGGACATTGAGAGCATAGATTTCTCATATTCCAAAGGATATTGTAAAATGGTACAACAAAATTTGGAAACAATTTGTTAGTTTTAAAAATATAAATAAAAATCCACCTTGTAATTCAGCCATCACTTTTCTAGGTATGTACTCAACAACCCTGGTGGCTCAGCTGGTAAAGAATCTTCCTGCAATGCAGGAGACCTGGGTTTGATCCGTGGGTTGGAAAGATCCCCTGGAGAATGGAACAGCTACCCACTCCAGTATTCTGCCCTGGAGAATTCCATCCATGGATTCACAAAAAGTCGGAAATGACTGAACAATTTTCACATTCAACAGATGGGTAGGGAGGACAGAGATGTGATCTAGTCAGGATTCAGTCTCATGAGTCATTGATCCCAAACAAAACAAATATTGCAATCATGAAGTTCTTTCTGAGGTGCAATGGTTCTGAGCCTGGAATTGGGTTCCCTTAGGGATCTTTAAGTGGAAACATGAGGACCTCCCTCCAGAATATCTGCCTTTGAAAATCAGTAGAACTGATGTACAAGAGAGCTATAGGACTATAGAAAACAGAGATTCCACACTTAAATGCTGTGTAAGTTCCAACTCCCAGAAGAGAGTCAGTAGATTGGAGGATACCTGTATCAGACACACTGCTGTTCTTGAAGAATTTCTGAGAGAGGTAAGAGGCAGCTTAGAACTCTCCCTGGGGATGGGAACTCTAGCAGTCACCACTTATTAAATTTAATACTGCCACCTCTGAGACAATATTTAGTATAATAAATATGCATTATAAGCATCTTAGAAGAAGAGAGAAAGGAGAACATATTTGAAGAAATAATACCTGGAAATTTCCACAATATGGTAAAAAAAACAGACATCCAGGTGCAGGAAGTACAGAGTCCCAAAAATGATGAAACTAAAGAGATCCAGGTCAAAACATATTATAAATAAAATATCATAAATTAAGGATAAAGAGAGAGTCTTAAAGCCAATAAGAGAAAAACAAGTTACTTACAAGGTACCCCAGTAAGACTACCAGCTGACTTCTCAGCAGAAACTTTGCAGGGCAGAAACTAATGGCACCATGTATGTAAAGTAAGGAATAGGGGGAAAAAATAAAACAACTTACAACCAAAAATATTCTATCTGGCAAAGTTATCATCCAAAATCTAAAAAGAGATAGAGTTTTATTTTTTTAAAAAAGCAAAAGCTAAAAGTTTGTCACAACTAAATTCGTCTTACAAGATATGTTAAAGGAACATCTCCATCAAAAAAAAAAAATCTTTAACTAGAAATCATAAAATTATGAAAGAGAAAAATCTCTCTAGTAAACACAATGTACAGTAAAAAGAGTGAATCAGCCATTTATAAGTTAGTAGTAAGATCAGGGTTTCTTTGGTTTCCCAGAAGTAAAGAATCTGTCTGCCACTGCAGGAGATGCAGTTTCAATTCCTGAATTGGGAAGATCCCCTAGAGAAGAAAATGACAGCCCCACTCCAGTATTCTTGCCTGGGAAATCCTATGGACAGAGGAGCCTGGTGGGCTACAGTTCATGGGGTCACAGAGTTAGACACAAATTAGTGACTAAATAACAAGGAAATTTAAAATACGAAGGTAGTAGAACAATCTATATCCACAATAAATAATTAAGGTACATGCAAAATAAAGATGTAAAATGTAATGTCAAAAACATAAAGTGTATGTGGTGGAGATAAAAATATTGCACTGTTAGTATGCATTAGAACTTAAGATATAGTCAATCTGAAATAAATGGATGTCATTATATATGAACCTGATGGTAACCATCAACAAGAAATCTACAATAGATACCATAAATGGTAATAGAAAGGATCCAGAAATAGCACAAAAGATGATCACCAAATCAAAAGGGAAAAGGGCAAGAGAAGACAGAAACAAAGAAAAACAGAAATACCAATAAATTGTATTAAATGTAAATGCAGTTAAAAGTCACTGAGTGGCTGAACTGATTAGGAAAAAAAAATCATATATATGATTACTAAAATAAACTCACTACTTTAGGTCTAAATTCACACACAAAGTGAGAGCATGGAAAAATAATTATATGATGATGTAAATGGAAAATTGTGATAGTGATATTTTATCAAGCAAAATAGATTTTAAAACAAAAACTAACAAGAGAAAGAAAAGGGCATTGCATAAGGGCAGTCAGTCACTCAGTCCTTCAGTTCAGTTGATCAGTCATGGCCGACTATTTGCGACCCCATGAACTTACTCCTTGAAAGAAAAGTTATGACCAACCTAGATAGCATATCCGAAAGCAGGGACATTACTTTGCCAACTACTGCTACTACTGCTAAGTCACTTCATTCGTGTCTGACTCTGTGTGACCCCATAGACGGCAGCCCACCAGGCTCCCCCATCCCTGGGATTCTCCAGGCAAGAACACCGGAGTGGGTTGCCACTTCCTTCTCCAATGCATGAAAGTGAAAAGTGAAAGTGAAGGCACTCAGCCGTGTCCAACCCTCAGCGACCCCCATGGACTGCAGCCTACCAGGCTCCTCCGTCCATGGGATTTTCCAGGCAAGAGTACTGCAGTGGGGTGCCATTGCCTTCTCCAAGGTCCGCCTAGTCAAGGATATGGTTTTTCCAGCAGTCATGTATGGATGTGAGAGTTGGACTGTGAAGAAGGCTAAGCGCCAAAGAATTGATCCTCTTGAACTGTAGTGTTGGAGAAGACGCTTGAGAGTCCCTGAGACTGCAAGGAGATCCAACCAGTCCATTCTGAAGGAGATCAGCCCTGGGATTTCTTTGGAAGGAATGATGCTAAAGCTGAAACTCCAGTACTTTGGCCACCTCATGCGAAGAGTTGACTCTTTGGAAAAGACTCTGGTGCTGGGAGGAATTGGGGGCAGAAGGAGAAGGGGACGACAGAGGATGAGATGGCTGGATGGCATCACTGACTCGATGGACATGAGTCTGAGTGAACTCCGGGAGTTGGTGATGGACAGGGAGGCCTGGCATGCTGTGATTCATGGGGTCACAAAGAGTCAGACATGGCTGAGCGACTGAACTGAACTGAATTGAACCACAGCACGCCAGGTCTCCCTGTCCATCACCAACTTGATATGAAGATGACACCATCCTTATGGCAGAAAGTAAAGAAGAACTAAAGAGCCTCTTGAGGAAAGTGAAAGAGGAGAGTGAAAAAGGTGGCTTAAAGCTCAACATTCAGAAAACTAAGATCATGACATCCAATCCCATCACTTCATGGCAATTAGATGAGGAAACAGTGGAAACAGTGGCTGACTTTACTTTTATGGGCTCCAAAATCACTGCAATGGTGGGTGATTGCATCCATGATGTTAAAAGAAGTTTATTCCTCAGATCAGATCAGATCAGATCAGTCGCTCAGTCGTGTCCGACTCTTTGCAACCCCATGAATCACAGCACGCCAGGCCTCCCTGTCCATCACCATCTCCCGGAGTTCATTCAGACTCACGTCCATCGAGTCCGTGATGCCATCCAGCCATCTCATCCTGGGTTGTCCCGTTCTTCTCCTGCCCCCAATCTCTCCCAGCATCAGAGTCTTTTCCAGTGAGTCAACTCTTCGCATGAGGTGGCCAAAGTACTGGAGTTTCAGCTTTAGCATCATTCCTTCCAAAGAAATCCCAGGGCTGATCTCCTTCAGAATGGACTGGTTGGATCTCCTTGCAGTCCGAGGGACCCTCAAGAGTCTTCTCCAACACCACAGTTCAAAAGCATCAATTCTTTGGCGCTTAGCCTTCTTCACAGTCCAACTCTCACATCCAGACATGACCACGGGAAAAACCATAGCCTTGACTAGACGGACCTTAGTTGGCAAAGTAATGTCTCTGATTTTGAATATGCTATCTAGGTTGGTCATAACTTTTCTTCCAAGGAGTAAGCATCTTTTAATTTCATGGCTGCAGTCACCATCTACAGTGATTTTGGAGCCCAAAAAAATAAAGTCTGACACTGTTTCTACTGTTTCCCCATCTATTTCCCATGAAGTGATGGGACCAGATGCTATGATCTTCGTTTTCTGAATGTTGATCCTTTAGCCAACTTTTTCACTCTCCTCTTTCACTTTCATCAAGAGGTTTTTTAGTTCCTCTTCACTTTCTGCCATAAGGGTGGCCTCATCTGCATATCTGAGGTTATTGATATTTCTCCCAGCAATCTTGATTCCAGCTTGTGTTTCTTCCAGTCCAGCGTGTCTCATGATGTACTCTACATAGAAGTTAAATAAGCAGGGTGACAATACACAGCCTTGAAGTACTCCTTTTCGTATTTGGAACCAGTCTCTTGTTCCATGTCCAGTTCTAACTGTTGCTTCCTGACCTGCATACAGATTTCGCAAGAGGCAGGTTAGGTGGTCTGGTATTCTCATCTCTTTCAGAATTTTCCACAGTTTGTTGTGATCCACACAGTCAAAGGCTTTGGCATAGTCAATAAAGCAGAAATAGATGTTTTTCTGGAACTCTGTTGCTTTTTCGATGATCCAGCGGATGTTGGCAATTTGATCTCTGGTTCCTCTGCCTTTTCTAAAACCAGCTTGAACATCAGGGAGTTCACAGTTCACGGATTGCTGAAGTCTGGCTTGGAGAATTTTGAGCATTACTTTACTAGCATGTGAGATTAGTGCAATTGTGCTGTAGTTTGAGCATTCTTTGGCATTGCCTTTCTTTGGAATTGGAATGAAAACTGACCTTTTCCAGTCCTGTGGCCACTGCTGAGTTTTCCAAATTTGCTGGCATATTGAGTGCAGCACTTTCACAGCATCATCTTTCAGGATTTGAAATAGCTCAACTGGAATTCCATCACCTCCACTAGCTTTGTTGGTAGTGATGCTTTCTAAGGTCCACTTGACTTCACATTCCAAGATGTCTGGCTCTAGATTAGTGATCACATCATCATGACTATCTGGGTCGTGAAGATCTTTTTTGTACAGTTCTTCTGTATTCTTGCCACCTCTTCTTAATATCTTCTGCTTCTGTTAGGTCCAGACCATTTCTGTCCTTTATCGAGCCCATCTTTGCATGAAATGTTCCCTTGGTATCTCTAATTCTCTTGAAGAGATCTCTAGTCTTTCCCGGTCTGTTGTTTTCCTCTATTTCTTTGCATTGATCACTGAGGAAGGCTTTCTTATCTCTTCTTGCTATTCTTTGGAACTCTGCATTCAGATGCTTATATCTTTCCTCTTCTCCTTTGCTTTTCACCTCTCTTCTTTTCACAGCTATTTGTAAGGCTTCCTCAGACAGCCATTTTGCTTTTTCACATTTATTTTCCATGGGGATGGTCTGGATCCCTGTCTCCAGCACAATGTCACAAATCTCATTCCATAGTTCATCAGGCACTCTATCTATCAGATCTAGACCCTTAAATCTATTTCTCACTTACACTGTATAATCATAAGGGATTTGATTTAGGTCATACTTAAATGGTCAAGCGGTTTTCCCTACTTTCTTCAATTTAAGTCTGAATTTGGTAATAAGGAGATCATGATCTGAGCCACAGTCAGCTCCCAGTTTTGTTTTTGCTGACTGTATAGAGCTTCTTCATCTTTGGCTGCAAAGAATATAATCAGTCTGATTTCAGTGTTGACCATCTGGTGATGTCTCTGTATAGAGCCTTCTCTTGTGTTGTTGGAAGACAGTGTTTGCTATGACCAGTGCATTTTCTTGGCAAAACTCTATTAGTCTTTGCCTTGCTTCATTCCACATTCCAAAGCCATATTTGCCTGTTACTCCAGGTGTTTCTTGACTTCCTACATTTGCATTCCAGTTCCGTATAATTTACTCCTTGGAAGGAAAGTTATGACCAACCTAGACAGCATATTAAAAAGCAGAGATATTACTTTGTCAACAAAGGTCCATCTAGACAAGGGTATGGTTTTTCCAGTGGTCATGTATAGATGTGAAAGTTGGACTATAAAGAAAGCTGAGTGCTGAAGAATTGATCCTTTGGAACTGTGGCGTTGGAGAAAACTCTTGAGAATCCCTTGGACTGCATGGAGATCCAACCAGTCCATCCTAAAGGAGATCAGTCCTGGGTGTTCATTGGTAGGACTGATGCTGTAGCTGAAACACTAATACTTTGGCCACCTGATTGAAGAGCTGACTCATTTGAAAAGACCCTGATGCTGGGAAAGATTGAGGGCAGGAAGAGAAGGGGACAACAGAGGATGAGATGGTTGGATGGCATCACCAACACAATGGACAAGGGTTTAGGTGGACTCTGGCATTAAATAATAATAAAAGGACCAATCTGACATGAAGGTAAAAAAGTTCTAAATGTACGTGCATCCAACATATACCTTGTGTGTGTTCTCAATTACTTATTTGGGTCTGACTTTTTGCAACCTCATGGACTGTAGCCCAGTGGCTCCTCTGTCTGTGGAAGTTTTAAGGCAAGAGTATTGTAGTCCACCAGGCTCCTCTGTCCATGGGATTCTCCAGGCAAGAATACTGGAGTGGATTGCCATTTTCTGTTTCAATATAAATCTCCATCTAGAAATGTCAGAATACAGTTTTTCCAAGTGAAAAAGCAACATTTTCCATGATAGATCACATGCTAGGCCACAAAACAAGCTTCAATACATTTAAAAAATTGAAATAACATCAAACATTTTTCCCCAAATGATATGAGACTAGAAATCAACTACAAAAAAAAAAAAGAAAGAAAAACTTTAAAAAACAGAAAAACAGAACTAGTAAACAAGTGGAACAAGTAGTTTATGGTAGAAATCAAAGTGAAAATAAAGTTTAAAAATACATGGAGACAAATGAGTAGATTAAAGACATTGATAAGCCTTTAGCACAACTCATCAATAAAAAAGACAGAGTGCCAAAATAAATAAAATCAGAAATGAAAAAGAAGAACTTGCATCTAACAGAACAGAAACACAGATGTTTTTAAGTGATTGTTACACTGAAAGGCAATAAAATGGACAACTAAGAAGAAATGAAGAAGTATATGAACACATAGAATTTTCTAAGACTAAATGAGGAAGTAATAGAAAAGAAGAAGAGACTGATTAAAAATAAATCAATAACTAAAAACTTTCTTACAAACAAAAGTCCAGAATCAAATAGCTTCACAGATGAATTCTACCAAACATTTAGAGAAGTGCTATTACATATTATTCTCAAAATGTTCCAAAACATTGAAGAGGAAACACTTCCAAACTCCTTCTACAAAGTGCACATCACACTGATATCAAATCACAGACACCACGATAAAAAAAATTATAGAGAAATATCACTAAGCATACAAAAAGCCTCAAAAATAATAGAAAAATAAATTCAACACTACATTAAAAGAATCATGCACCATCATTAAGTGAGATGAAAACCAAGGTATTCACAGTTTAATATCTGCAAGTCAAGCAACGTGATACCCCATACTAACAAAATGAAGGATAAAAATCATATGATCACCTCATCAGACACAGAAAAAGACTTTGATAAAATTCAGTATCCATTTTTGAAAGAAACTCTCAAAAATGTATGTATAGATGAACAAACCAGTATATGTATGAAAGTCTATATATGATAAAATCACAGCCCAATATCATACAGAATTGTGGAAAGCAGAAATATTCCCCCATAAGATTAGGACTGAACTGAACTGAACTGAACTGAAGATTAGGAATAAGACAAGGATGCCCATTCTCTCCACTTGTATTCAACATAGTATTGGCAGTTCTAGCCATAAAATACAGACAATTAAAATAAATAAAAGAAAGCAAAATTGGAAAGGAAGAAGTAAACTTCTCACTGTTTTTAGATGACATATTATATATATATATATAAAACCCTAAAGATTTCTCAAAAAAAAAAATGGATCAAATAGGTAAATTCAGTAAAGATGGAGGATACAAAATTTCTCTAGAGAAATTTACAGTGTTTTCTATACATTAGTAACAAACTTGGAAAGAGAAATTAACAATCACTTTTTAAATTGCATCAAAAAGAATACCTAAGGATAAATCTAACCAAAGAGGTGGTACACTGAAAACTGTAACACATTGAGGAAAGAAACTGAAGATAGTACAAACAAACATAAATATATTCTGTGCTCATGGATTGGAAGAATCAATATAGTTTAAATGACCATAAAACCCATGTGATCTACAGGTTTAATGTAATGCCTATTAAAATGAATAGCATTCTTCACAGATATAGAACAAAGAATGTTAAAATTTGAATGAAACCACAAAAAGCCCAGAACAGATAATAATATTTTGAGAAGAAAACAAAGCTGGAGGTACCATAGTAGTTGACTTCAACATATACTACAAAGCTACAGTAATCAAAACAGTATGGTACTAGCAAAAATAGATATATAGAGCAGTAGAACAGAACAGAGAGCACAGGAAAAAACCCAACTACTTTTAGTCAGTTAGTCTTAATCTATGACGAAATGGTTAAGAATACGCAACTGGGCAAAGACAGCTATGAAAATAGGACTGCTGCAAGCAAAAGAATAAAACTGTACCACTATTTCATCACATATACAAAAAAAATCTCAGAATTGGTTAAAGGTTTAAATTTAAAATCTGAAACCTAAAATTTGTAGATTATAAACATAGGCAGTCTGCACTTTGACATAGATATTAGCAATATTATTTTCTGGCTCTGACTCCTCAGGCAAGGGCAACAAAGGCATAAATAAACATATAGGGACTACATGAAAGTAAAAATCCTTTGTACAGCTGATGAAACCATCAACAAAACCAAAACAGCCTACTTAATGGAAGAAAACTTTTGCAAAGTATATGTATGATAAAGGGTTAATATAAAAAAGTATAAAAAGAACTCATGCAACTCATCATCAAAGAAACAAACAGCACAATTAAAAGTGGTAGAGGACCTGAATACACAATTTTCAAAGAAGACATGCAGATAGCCAATGTGCACATTAAAATGTGCCTAGCATCACTAGTCATCAGGGAAATGAAAATCAAAAGACAATGACCTGTTAAAACCTGTCAGAATGGCTGTCATCAAAAATAAAACAGATAGCTATTGTTGGCAAGGATGCAGAAAAAAATGAACCCATATGTACTGCTGATAGGGCCGTGAACTGGTCCAATCACTATGGAAAACCATCTGCTACTGCTGCTGCTGCTGCTAAGTCGCTTCAGTCGTGTCTGACTCTGTACAATCCCATAGACGGCAGCCCACCAGGATCCTCCATCCCTGGGATTTTCCAGGCAAGAACACTGGATTCGGTTGCCATGTCCTCCTCCAATGCATGAAAGTGAAGAGTGAAAGTGAAGTCACTCAGTCGTGTCCAACTCTTAGCAACCCCCATGGACTGCAGCCTACCAGGCTTCTCCACCAATGGGATTTTCCAGGATCTAGAGATACCTTAAAAATTAAGAATAACACTTCTGTATAATCGAGAAATTTCCCTTTTGGATATTTAGCCAAAGAAGACAAAAACAAAAGAAGACAAAATCAAAAAGACATATGCATCCCTATGTTCTTTTCAGCATAATTTACAATAACTGATATAGAAACAACCTAAGTATTCATTTATAGATGAATAGTTTAAAAATGTATTTATATACAATGGAATTTTCCCCAGGGTTATAAAGTAAATGAACACTTGCCATTTGTGAATACATAGATGGATCTAAAAGATATGTCAAGTAAAATAACTCAGACAGAGAGAGTCAAATACTGTATGATATCACTTAAATGTGGAATCTAAAAATAAAACAAAATGAAAATAGACTCATAGATACAGAAAACAAAGGACAGGTTGCCAGAGGAATGAGTTTGGGGAAGGGGGTTTGGAGATTAAGAGGTACAAACTGTTATTTATAAAATGAATATTGTAAGCATGTAATATATAAAATAAGGAATATGATCTATAATGTGGTAACAACTTTGTACAGGGACAGATGTATTTAGACTTATTGTGGTGACAATTTTTAATATATAATATCTAAATATTGAATCACTATGATGTACACATGAAACTGACATGATATTGTACATTAACTGTATTTCAAACTTATAAAAACTTTGGCTTCATTAACCGAAGGAAAACCCTTAGTATGACCTACAAGTCTGTATATAATCTTCGGCATCTTTTTCCTTGACAGCCATACAACTCTCAAGTTACTCTAATAATAAATAATTTCTTCCACACACGAAACTCTTCCTAATCTTTGTGCCTTTAGTCATTGTCTTTCCTCTGCCAAAAATACAATTCCTTGATTTATATACATATATATATATATAATTTTGTATCCATAAAGACTGAATTCAATGATCAGCTTCCCATGACTATCTAGGGTCAACACTATGTGCCATGCCTCTGCATTTCCCTAACCACCAGGACATATTCCTATATTTGTACCAGTAATTATCTGAACACATCTCTTCTATGAGGACAGGGCCCTCATTTATTTCTCTGTATATCCCTAAGTAATATTTTAAAGTAATTGTTTAACATAAATATATTGAAGCAATGTTAAAAAATATAGTAGACAATGTGTAGGCTCTCATCTTGTAAATCATACTGAGGTTTGAGAGAATATGCTGTGTCAATTGTTTTCTGACGTTAGGTTGAAGGTATAATTTAGATATATCAAATATTCATATTGTTATTTTATTGCATTTGCAACTAAGACATCCATTTTCACAGTGAATGAGAAAATACATTCTGTTTCTCCATGTGGGGGTTGATTTATTGTACTCTGTTTCCTGGTTATGTCTGCTAACACTTGATAGTTCTACCTGTTATACAAGAATCCTAATGTAAGGTTGCAAGCATAAGTAGCAGAATCTAGGGTGGATTTATGCCAAATCAATTTAAATTGCATTTTTAAGCTGCAATTTAGGCTACTTGTGACAGAAACCTAGGCTCAATCTTCATTCATCCACCTTGCATACAATTGTTTTTTTTTTTTTTAATAAAAACTTAACGTGTATACTTTCAAATCCAAACACACTAGGCGTTATATTTAGAAGACTGTAAATCTTCTTACACATTCAAACAAGAAATTTAAACATTATTTTAATATAATTAGTAAACCAAATTGTATCTGGTTATTTCTGGTTATTGCATCTAACACTCTAATGCTGGCAGTCTTGTCTCATTTTTAATGTTTGCACTTTAACATAAATTAGGTTATTCTGTTCCTTGGTTATTCCCTCTTTTGCTGTTGCTGCTGCTAAGTTGCTTCAGTAGTCTCTGACTCTGTGCAACCCCATAGACAGCAGCCCACCAGGCTCCTCTGTCTCTGGGATTCTCCAGGCAAGAATATTGGAGTGGGTTGCCATTTCTTTCTCCAATGCATGTATGCATGCTAAGTTGATTCAGTTCAGTTCAGTTAAGTCATTCAGTCGTGTCCAACTCTTTGCAACTCCATGAATCACAGCACGCCAGGCCTCCCTGTCCATCACCAACTCCTGGAGTTCACTCAAATTCATGTCCATCAAGTTGGTGATGCCATCCAGCCATCTCATCTTCTATGGTCCCCTTCTCCTACTGCCCCCAATCCCTCCCAGCATCAGAGTCTTTTCCAATGAGTCAAAACTTCCCATGAGGTGGCCAAAGTACTGGAGTTTCAGGTTTAGCATCATTTCTTCCAAAGAACACCCAGGGCTGATCTCCTTTAGAATGGACTGGTTGGATCTCCTTGCAGTCCAAGGTATCCTCAAGAGTCTTCTCTAACACCACTGTTCAAAAGCATCAATTCTTCGGCGCTCAGCTTTCTTGACAGTCCAACTCTCACATCCAGACATGACCACAGGAAAAACCATAGCCTTGACTAGATGGACATTGGTTGGCAAAGTAATGTCTCTGCTTTTGAATATGCTATCTAGGTTGGTCATAACTTTTCTTCCAAGGAGTAAGCGTCTTTTAATTTCATGGCTGCAGTCACCATCTGCGGTGATTTTGGAGCCCAAAAAAATAAAGTCTGATACTGTTTCCACTGTTTCCCCATCTATTTCCCATGAAGTGATGGGACCAGATGCCATGCTCTTCATTTTCTGAATGTTGAGCTTTAAGCCAACTTTTTCACTCTCCTCTTTCACTTTCATCAAGAGCCTTTTTAGTTCCTCTTCACTTTCTGCCATAAGGGTGGTGTCATCTGCATATCTGAGCTTATTGATATTTCTCCCGGCAATCTTAATTCCAGCTTGTGTTTCTTTCAGCCCAGCATTTCTCATGATACCCTCTGCATATATGTGAAATAAGCAGGGTGCCAATATACAGCCTTGATGTGCTGCTTTCCCTATTTGGAACCAGTCTGTTGTTCCATGTCCAGTCCTAACTGTTGCTTCCTGACCTGCATATAGGTTTCTTCAATCGTGTCCAACTGTGTGCGACCCCATGGACAGCAGCCCACCAGGCTCCTCTGTCCATAGGATTCTCTAGGCAAAAATACTGCACTGGGTTGCCATTTCCTTCTCCATTTCCCCTTTTAATGAGTGAGCAATTTCTGAGTTATTTTATGATAATAGGCACTTTTGCCCAGGAGTAATTCTACATCCAATCAATATTATTTCCATATATTATCCAAATTGACTTGACTAGGTTATCAGTCTATCAGTACTGACTTTTTCCAGTTTTTTTTCATTTCTATATTCCTCAAAATCAGTTTATATCATTTTCTCTCTCAATAGACAGGGAGGCCTTTCCTCCCTCTATACACAACAACTTTATTTATATTCTCAGTTTCCACCATCTCTATCTCTTTACCTTACCCAGTCCACCTGTCTCCATCCCCACCCAAGAGCACCCACATGCATTCCAAGAGTCCTGTTTCAGAAGCTTTCTTTTTTATTTTTTTTTTCAAAGTGTATTTATCTGTTTGAATTGGGTCTTAGTTGTGGCATGTGGAATCTTCATTGCATCATGTGGCATGTGGGATATTCATTGTGTCATGTGGAATCTGTACTCACAGCACACTGACTCTAATTGTGGGGCACAGGCTCGAGAGTGCACAGGTTTCAGTAGATGTGGCATGTGAACTCTCAAGTTGGGCCTTGTGGGCTCCAGAGCACACAGGCTCAGCAGTCACGGCATGTGGGCTTAGGTGCTCCATGGCATATGCTCCCCAACCAGGGATCAAACTCATGCCCCCTGCATTGCAAGATGAATTCTTAACCACTGGATCACCAGGGGAGCCCCCTAGAAGCTTTTCAAAATGTATAGTTCTTGTTCTGCTTATAGTAAAATAGACTTGACCCAGTCTATTGAAGCAAGAGCATGTCATTTAAATGAGAAAGTTCAGCTATTTTTGTACATAAATACAAACTAGGTGAGTTATTACTTCCAAGTGAGTATGAACCAAATGCTATCTTTTATGTCCCAATCATGTTTTATGCCTATCTGTGAATCAGAAATGATATATGTCTTTCCTATTTTGTCCTCTTTTTCTAATTTGTCTGTTTAGCATATAATGTATTGAGGGATAGTATGAATAAGGAAAGTTCTTAAACCTAGAGGAAGACAGCTATTATGAGGAAGTGTAGTAACAAACAAATATCCATTGGTAACTCTTATAGGCAAGTAACAGTCCTAAACTTAAGATATGCAATATATTTCTTCATTGGACTGAATTTTTCACCTTCTCCTTCTTCATATCTATGCTATATGACATTTCAGTACCTTCCACCTCCATGGTCAAAAGTCCTTCACAGTTACATGACTTTGGATTTGATCATGTGACTTATTTTTGTAAATGAAATGTTAGTAAATATGATACAAGTAAAAACGTGAAAAATGCTTACTCTTTTGAGCTTACTTCCTTCATCTTGGCCATCTCCATAAGAAATATAGGAACATTCTCAAACTGTTGGTGGGAATGCATCAATAAATTGGTGCAGCCATTATGGAGAACTGTATGGAGGAGCTTCTTTAAAAAACTAAAAATAGAGCTAGCATATGATTCAGCAATCCCACTCCAAGCATATATCTGGAGGAAAACATGGTTTAAATGGACACATGTACCCTAGTATTCATTTAAGTACTGTTTACGATAGCAAACACATGGAAGCAATCTAAATGTCTATCAACATATGAATGGATAAAGATGTGATACATATATACTGTGAAATATTACTTAGCCATTAAAAATAATGCCATTTGCAGCAACATGGATGGATCCAGAGATCACCATACTAAGTAAAGTGTTAAAAAAGAATTATCATATAACTTATATGTGGAATTTTTAAAAATGATACATATAAACATATTCACAAAGCAAAAACAGACTCACAGACTTAAAAGACAAACTTATGGTTTTCCAAGGGGGAAATGTGGAAGGGGAGCAATAAATTGGGAACTTGAGAGTGACATGTACACACTAATATTTTTAGGATAGATAACCAACACACTATTATAGCACAGGTAACTCTGTTCAATACTTTGTAGTAACCTATATCGAAAAATCATTTGAAAAAGAATAGATAATTATTTATGTTTAACTGAATCATTTTGCTAATATATGTGAAACTAACACAAGATTGTTCATCTACTATACTCCAATAAAAAATAAAAAATGTAGACACTAGATAGTCGATATGTTCCAGATTTCCTGTTTATTCAGTGTTTTTAAAATTAATCATTTACTGAGACGTATTTTAGTGCCGTAAAATTCATGTGAGACTTTGTTATACAACAAGACTGTGTCAATTACTCACTGTATAAGATGGAAACCTGCCAATCATTTCCTTTAACTCTTTCTCTTCTATGTTTGAATTCCTTCTATTTGTATTTTTAATGTCAAAGCTTATAGCATTTACATAATACTTCATAATTAATTGTATGTTCTGTGCTTTGTTTATGTTTATTTTAAACAGAAAAATCAATAAATTATTTTCCTTGTATGAATATTCATATATGATTTACTATGGAGTTAAATGATATTATTATCATACCTTTCTTATACATCTGTTGTTTCTTCTGGAGTTTTAAATTACCTTTTTATTTGTTTGTATTAACACTATGTTCATTTGAAGGGTTGAACTGACGAAAAGGATTTGATTGAAGCATTGATCTTATCCAACACCAAATTTTGGTAATGATAAAAGGATTATAGGTGAGTGACAGTCATAATCAAAATACTATTTCCCCATTAGAATCCTAAGCCCTCATAGGCAAGCTTTGAAAAATATATCTTTCTCTTGTATTAGGATTTGTTTTTATAATAACAGAAAAGACTTGAGCAACACAGACAGAAATAGTGTTCATAAAAGAATCATTTTCATTTTAAAATGCTTTTTATGCTCTATCAATTATTTAGCTATGCACCATAAATTTATAATTCCATATATACCTATAATAAGCACTCTAGTCAAGTAAGGTATATCCTACTTGAAAACTTTTACAGGAAGGAACTTTCAAATAGCTTGGCACAAGTAACGCCATTTACATCTTTCCAAGTATGTCAGCTTAAGCTCACTTAGCAGGTTTACAAGAAAATGTCTTATCACTCATTTTTCTGACTCAAGGAGAAGGAATGAGTTACAAGATTGCTGTTAACATTTTTCTTACAACGTCCTTAAGATTTTTCAATTTCCAAAAGACAGTAGCACATTTCTAGACTAGTTTAGTATCTTTCACTTCCCACTCTGTCCTCTTATCCCTTTCCAATATTTAGGAGCCTTCTATCAACTTTTCAAATAACTTCCCAAGAAATGTTGTAATAAAGATCAATATTTTCAGTTTTTTCTTGGGAAATGTTTGTATAATATCACATTTGATTGATATTTTAGTCTTGATCCAGAATTCTAAGTTCAAAATAACTTTCCCCAAGAATTTTAGAGGCTATATGTAGATATTCTTCAATATATAGTGCAGCTAATGGGAAATGTGACTTATGTTTGAGTCTTATACTTCTATGGGACAGCTGTCTGTGAAAGTTCAGGACTCAGGTTTTAGATGGATGAGAGTAAACCTGAATTCATCATTCCACTCTTTATTGCTACATTTGTATACTATCACAACTGTCATCAGCTATTTACTAATAACAATTTATTTCCAGAATCATATCAATTGACTACAATTAATTGTATATTTCACCAGCATTCCAGGGTAAAAGTGCGACCCCAAGGACTGTAGCCTGCCAGGCTCCTCTACCCATGGAATTCTCCAGCCAAGAATACTGGTGTGGGTTGCCATTCCCTTCTCCAGGGGGCCTTCCCTGAGCCAAGGATGAAACCCAGAACTCCTGCATTGCAGGTGACTTTTTTACCTTCTGAGCCACCAGGGAAGCCCCATATAAGATAAAGCTTTACAAAAAAAGCTCATTTGTGGAGACTGGGGGAAAATTATATTATTTTAAGCCACTTGTATGTAATAATGTGATATGTTTTATATAACCCTCATAGTAGTCCTGAAGATGGCTTATTACATGCATATACATTTTAATCTCTTATTCTGGAAAAAAAACTGCTTAAATTTGATATTAGTTCACACTGATAGCATGGATTTGAGGTAGAAATTAAACTCATAACTATCTAGCCTAGTCCCTACCTACTAGATTACACTGAGTTTCTTTCACACAGGGAATAAAATGACAACTTAAAAGCTGAGACCCATTTCCCAGGTGGGATTGACCTGTATTCCACAATACCAGGTTAATTGGAGAAAGGAAACCAGACAGCATTGACTACACAACATGTGAATTTCCAGGAAGAAACAAAGAAAGAAATTGAGCTAGAATGAATCAGGGAGGATTTTCTGCTCCAGTTCTCGATCCTTCTTTTGAGCAAGGTAGGGACTTTGTGAAGTAATCAAACTGTTACGACCACAGGGAAGCCTCACTGACTATAAAGCTGTAAAGGAGTAGATACAGTTGCCTACAGCAAGGCTCAAGTAGACCTGGTGTGTTGAACTCAGGAGCAAACACACTCCAAGCTTTGAGGGGAAGGATTAGGCTGTGTATGGAACTGTTCATGTGAGCAAGTTTTTCACAGCATGTTTATTCAGTGATTTTCATTATCTGTAACAAACTGCAAAATTAAAACCTGGACATAGATTTTAATTTTTAAAATCTGGTTTATCATTTTTACTATTGATTACATGTTTTAATTTAACTTTGTGGTTAAAGAGTCTGCACTGCAGATATTTTCAGAAATGATGCAAAGGGAGAATTGTGCCATCCAGAAATGGTCCATGAAATAAGTAACCTGGGAACATTCAAGTTACAAGGCACTAACGCAGGATCTGAATGTGTAAAACATCAATCCTGGTAGAGTAAATCCACCACACATTTTAATCCCTTTGACTCTAACTTGACTTTATATTTTTCATTTTTATTCTTTGTTCATTTCTCTAATTCATACAATTAAGGTGTACGAGGCAGCATTTTTTTCCTCAAAATTTCTGCTGAATTGCCTTTTAATCTAACTGCTTTCTCAGTCTCTCCCCATGGCAGAGGAGAAAGAAATAATCTAGATTAATGACAGGATATCCCAAGCACTAAAAATACAATGATTATAAATTGTGAGACCCTAAGATAGTGATCATCTATTTGTCACAGTTTCATTAATACGGACATATTTGTTATCTATCATCACATTAAAAATTACCCTAAAACTCATTCTTTTGAAACAACACATATTTATTATCTTATAATACCTTTACATCAAGAAACTGAGTATGATTTAGCTGGGTCCTCAGCTTTATAATACCTCACAAGGCTGTAATAAAGATTCAGCTGGGGGCAGGATCTGCTTCTGAATTCATTTATATGATTGTTGCAGAATCCAACTCCTTCTGGGTTTTTGGACTCACATCCTCAGTACCTTTCTTGCTATTAGCTGCAATTTGACCTCAATTCCTTGCCATTTGAGACTCTTCCACATAGTTGCTTGTTTCATCAAAACCAAAAAGAGAGAGAATCTACAAGTAAAACTGAAGTCAGTCTTTTATGAACTACTTATGGTAGTGGTCTCATTACGTTTGCCATATGCTGTTCTTTAGAAGTCCAGCCAGTTAAACCTAGCCAACTTGCAAGTAAAGAGTATCATACAAACTCATGAACAGCAATAACTGGTGATTACCAGGAGGTCATCTTTGAGGCTGACCACTATAATGAAATGAGTCTCCGAAATATATTCAGTGGTCAATAAATATTAGCAACTGTTATAATGCTAATCAGAATACCAATTATGTGTTTACATAACACTTCCTTGTTAAACAAATTAAAAAGTCAAACGTTTTGCATCACTCAAGCCTCCTCAACAATACCTACCAGATCTGTAGACTAGATATTATCATGCCTATTTTATAATTTGGAAAATGTTAATTATTTGAAATTTTGTGTTTGAATATATGGTCCTGGGTTTAAAAGAACAGTTTTCCAAATGGCCCCCGTATTGCCCAAAGACAGACTCATGGATTGGTACTCAGCACACCTGATGTATCAGTTACCAATCACTCTGTACCAAACCATGCTAGAACAGTAGTAGAAAACAACGATTCTTTTATTTTCCTCAAAGATCTGGGAGTTGAGTAAGTTCTGAGAGTTCTTACTTTGAATCTTTTTTTTTTTTCTTTCTTTTATTTTAATATAAATTTATTTATTTTAATTGGGGGCTAATTACTTTACAATATTGTATTGGTTTTGCCATACATCGACATGAATCCTCCACGGGTGTACACATGTTCCCCATCCTGAACCCCCCTCCCACCTGAGTCATCCCAATGCACCAGCCCTGAGTACCAATGCACCTGTGAGTCTCTTAAGCACTGGCAGTCCGAAGTTTTCATTCCCATGCTCTAACGCCTAGACTGGGCAGTCTGAAACAGCTGGGGCTCAAACAGTAGGCTATGTTTCTGGGTCTCTGTTGTCTTTCCTTGTAAACTTCCCTGTGGCTTCCTCAGGATAGTAGAGATCCTTAAGTGTTTGTTGAAGGCTCCCAGAGTGACTATTCAAGATAAATCAGCAGATGCTGCATGTTTTTTTCTAACCTATCATGTGTCATCATTTTCACTAACATCTATACTTCGGAACAGTCACAAAAAACACAGCCAAGTTCAGAGAGAGGGAATATAGAATCCACTTATTCAAGGGAAGAATGTGAACTAATGTTAAAGTTTAGCTCAAGCAGGCTATTATTATAAAATGTTTTTAAATGTCAGCAATTCCTATCTTTCTTCTCTTTTCTATGTATCATCTTAGTTCCTTTTCCATGTTTCTCTTCTTTATACCAGGTTGGTTACACTTTTAAAGAGTTTTTAATATCCATTTTAATTCATATCTCAAATATTTCTCAAATTTTTTCCTGACCCTACCATCAAAATTATTGTCTAGTCACAGTGAAATGCAGAGTTCAAAGCGTAAGAGACCCTTAGCTGAGAGACATCATGTCTTGAATCTCTATGATTCTTTCATCATTTTCAGGCTTACATTTATCTCATCTTGCTCATCCTCATTATTCCTCCTTATCTCAAAGATCTAACGCACCAATGAACTTGTGGGAGGTCTTAAGCACACAGCAGGTAACTGTAAACAAGAGCTTACAACTTCATATTCAGAAGATTTTCAGAACAAAGAAATGAGAAAGGAAGAAAAGGAAAGCTGTTCTATGTAATTACAAACAACACTGTATTCAATGAGAACATATCTGACTTCAGTAAATTGCCATTGTACCCTAAACAAATGCAAAAATACATCACTAAAGCAATACATTTTAAATTCATTACTAAGCCTGTTAAAAAAAAAAAAAAAAAAGTCCAGGATTTTCTTGAGATATTGAAATTGTCATGTACCACGGGCCGTAAACATTATATGTCTGCCACAGCACAAGGAAGCAAATAACAGAGGATAGTGAGGATTCAGGAAACATTGACACTTGGCAGTCTAGGAAGTCTGCCCTATTTTCAAATTTCTTCATATCTACCTCAAAATCTGCCCTGTTATCCTTGCTTCTCTACTTCTAAATAGGGTACAGAACCCCTTTATTAATTGCAAATGACCTCCAAAGTAAGCATAGACACATGACTCAATCAATACCTTTCAACCAAAGACAACTAGGAACACACCTAGAGTAGAATAAGCTGGCTGTGCTGCAATGAGGACGAATATGTCCCATGGGGCTTCCCAGAAAGACAGTACTGGAAAAGAAAGATATGTTTTGGAATTGTGTGAGTTAGTTTTGAGGAGAGACATTACTTTGCAAACAACGGTCCATCTTGTCAAAGCTATGGTTTTTCCAGTAGTCCTGCATAGATGTGAAAGTTGGAATATAAAGGAAGCTGAGTGCTGAAGAATTAATGCTTTTCAACTGTGGCATTGAATAAGACACTTGAGAGTCCCTTGGACAGCAATGCGATCCAACCAGTCCATCCTAAAGGGAATCAGTCTTGAATATTTATTGGAAGGCCTGATGGTGTAGCTGAAACTCCAATACTTTGGCCACCTGATGAGAAGAACTGACTCATTGGAAAAGAGCCTGATACTGGGAAAGATAGAAGGCGATAGGAAAAGGGGACGACAGAGGATGAGATGGTTGGATGGCATCACTGATTCAATGGACCTGAGTTTGAGTAAACTCTGGGAGCTGGTGATGGACAGGGAGGCCTGGCATGCTGTAGTCTATGGGGTTGCAAAGAGCCAGACGTGACTTAGCGACTGAACTGAACTGAAAAGGAAACAAGGCTTTTCTCTGGCTTTATGATGTTTTGAAATATGGTCAATTACATGACTATTTCTCATAATAACTCCTATCTAGAAGGAAGGAAAAGTAGGCTGAGGATAAAATTACAATTGTTAAAGAAGTAACAGTCAGCTAGTGACAGTAACAGCCAGAAAGTGATGTGTTTGATCATTTTGTGATTTGGACAATGTCCAAGATTTGTGTGTATGTCCAGACCTGATTACAAAGTATTCTGGTTTTGATCGCAGAGTACCCTTATCTACCATTATGGTCAATTTAATTGTTTATGTTCTACAGGTGAGCACCAAAAAACAGCTGATGGTACCAGGTTCCAGCAGTCAGGAACTGCTTTCTTTTTTCCCACCTTGCACAAGTTGCTCAATTTCATCTAAAATTTTCTTCATGTAAAAACAGGGTTATAAAAATAATAACTGCTTAATACAAGTATTGAAGGAATAACCCCTGCTTAACAGAATCCCTCTCTCATGGGAGAAAAAGTGAGAGAATAGAGAGAGAAAGAGAGAGAAAAATGCTCAGTTAGCTAGAGCTCAAAAAAATCTCAGTCTCATCCTATCACATTACCTTCCCATTCTACATATCAGTTTTCTAATCTTTATATTGGGGTGATAAATTTTTCTTGTATTTTTTTTTTTTTGTCCTTGAGAACATATCTGCCTTTTATATGTATTTATTCTTTTGCATAAACATTTTTCATTTTAAAATAAAACACATATATATATAAACACACAAAACACAAAAGTGAAGGTTAACACTCTGTAAATACATAATCCTCACTTTAAAATGAAGAAAAAGATGAGGAAGAAGATAAAGGAAAAGAAGAAGTATAGAGGGAGAAAGAGCAAAAGAAGCCTTCTCTCTCACCATGGCAAGTCCTTTCCTTTAATCATCTTCTTCTCATTAAAGGTAGCCGCCAAGCAGAATTCTATGCTAATTATTTAATTTACCTAAGTTGTTTTTATAACTTTATCTCTATTACTATACTAGATGTGAAGAATATTTATTGGGATTTGAATATTGCAGTTATTCTTGGAGGAAAAGGTCAAGTGTATTACTAGGTCTTTTGAATGTGGATGTCAAAGAACAGATAAAGAAATTGAGGCAGTACATCTGTAAATGGACTTCCCTAGTAGCTCAGCTAGTAAAACATCTGCCTGCAATGCAGGAGACCCTGGTTCAATTTCTAGGTCAGAAAGATCCTTTGGAGAAGGGATATGCTACCCACTCCAGTATTCTTGCCTGGAGTATCCCATGGACAGAGGGGCTTGGCTGGCTACGGTCCATGGTGTCGCAAAGAGTCAGACATGACTGAGTGACTAAGCACATATGTAAATGTGGTTCCAAAAAGTACCTGCCCAAGATGAGGCAAATGGAGGGTACTTTCAGAACATCTCTAGCAACTTTGCCTGTTCTTTCAAGTTCCTAATACTTAGGTCCTCTAGTCTGTCTCTTTATTTGCTACTGGGAAAGGTTCTTATATCATCATTTTCACTTCAGTACAATTATGTATACTATAGGGTGAATTAAAGTTACTATTCTATCTTTTTAAAATATTTGCATTTCAAATATTTACTATTTTTAATATTTCTACTATTGGAATTTTAGGAATCATTCAGTAAAGAAAAATGACATTTTTAGACCAGATAGGTTTCCTTGGCAACCCTAATATCATATGACACTGATCTATTTCCATATTACACTTGAAAAATGACATTTTCTTTGATTGATGATAGAGAAATGTCTGCTCTGGAAATAAGTAGGCTTGAATTTCAGGCCAAGATCTAACCGTATGAACTTGAGGAGCATTTCGATATGTATGTTCTCAGGGGCGAGAGGAGCTACCCCACGTCCGAGGTCGGGGCAGCGTCTGGGAGGAGCTACCCCACACCGCAGAGGTCGGGGAGGCAGCTGAGAGGAACAAACCCCAAGTCCAAGGAACTGTGGCTGTGTGGGTGCAGGAGGGCTGAGAGGAGCTACTCCATGTTCAAGGTCAGGAGGGGCAATGTGAGGAGATACCCCTCGTCCAAGGTAAGGAGCAGTGGCTGCACTTTGCTGGAGCAGCAGTGAAGAGATACCCCACATCCAAGGTAAGAGAAACCTAGGTCTTATGAGAGGCATCAGAGGGCAGACACACAAACCATAATCACAGAAAACTAGTCAATCTAATCACACTAGGATCACAGCCTTGTCTAACTCAGTGAAACTAAGCCATGCTGTGTGGGACCACCCAAGACCGGTGGGTCATGGTGGAAAGGTCTGACAGAATGTGGTCCACTGGAGAAGGGCATGGCAAACCACTTCAATATTCTTGCCTTGAAACCCCATGAGCAGTATGAAAAGGCAAATGATAGGATACTGAAAGAGGAACTCCCCAGGTCGGTAGGTGCCCAATATGCTACTGAAGATAGGTGGAGAAATAACTCCAGAAAGAATGAAGGGATGGAGCCAAAGCAAAAACAATACCCAGTTGTGGATGTGACTGGTGACAGAAGCAAGGTCCAATGCTGTAAGGAACAATATTGCATAGGAACCTGGAATGTTAGGTACATAAATCAAGGCAAATTGAAAGTAGTCAAACACGAGATGGCAAGAGTGAACGTCAACATTCTAGGAATCAGTGAACTAAAACGGACTGGAATGGGTGAATTTAACTCACATGACCATTATATCTACTACTTTGGGCAGGAATCCCTTACAAGAAATGGAGTAGCCATCATGGCCAACAAGAGTCCAAAATGCAGTACTTGGATGCAGTCTCAAAAACGACAGAATGATCTCTGCTCTTTTCCAAGGCAAACCATTCAGTATAACAGTAAGCCAAGTCTATGCTCCAACCAGTAATGCTGAAGAATCTGAAGTTGAATGGTTTAATGAAGACCTACAAGGCCTTTTAGAACTAACACCCCAAAAAGATGCCCTTTTCATTATAGGGGACTGGAATGCAAAAGTAGGAAGCCAAGAAACACCTGGAGTAACTGGCAAATTTGGCCCTGGAATATGGAATGAACCAGGGCAAAGGCTAATAGATTTTTGCCAAGAAAATGCACTGGTCATAGCAAACACCCTCTTCCAGCAACACAAGAGAAGACTCTACACATAGACATCACCAGATGGTCAACAGCGAAATCAGATTGATTATATTCTTTGCAGCCAAAGATGGAGAAGCTCTATACAATCAGCAAAAACAAGACCAGGAGCTGACTGTGGCTCAGATCATGAGCTCCTTATTGCCAAATTCAGACTTAAATTGAAGAAAGTAGGGAAAACCACTAGACCATTCAGGTACGACCTAAATCAAATTCCTTATGGTTATACAGTGGAAGTGAGAAATAGATTTAAGGGACTAGATCTGATACATAGAGTGCCTGAAGAACTATGGATGGAGGTTTCTGACATTATACAGGAGATAGGGATCAAGACCATCCCCATGGAAAAGAAATGCAAAAAAGCAAAATGGCTGTTTGGAGATTCCTTACAAGTAGCTGTAAAAGAAGAGAAGCAAAAAGCAAAGGAGAAAAGGAAAGATATAAGCATCTGAATGCAGAGTTCCAAAGAATAGCAAGGAGAGATAAGAAAGCCTTCCTCAGTGATCAATGCAAAGAAATAGAGGAAAACAATAGAATGGGAAAGACTAGAGATCTCTTCAAGAAAATTAGAGATACCAAGGGAATATTTCATGCAAAGACAGGCTCAATAAAGGACAGAAATGGTATGGACCTAACAGCAGCAGAAGATATTAAGAAGAGGTGGCAAGAATACACAGAAGAACTGTACAAAAAAGACCTTCACGACCAAGATATTCACGATGGTGTGATCACTCACCTAGAGCCAGATATGCTGGAATGTGAAGTCTAGTGGGCCTTAGAAAACATCACTACGAACAAAGCCAGTGGAGGTGATGGAATTCCAGTTGAGCTATTTCAAATCCTGAAAGATGATGCTGTGAAAGTGCTGCACTCAATATGCCAGCAAGTTTGGAAAACTCAGCAGTGGCCACAAGACTCAGTTTTCATTCCAAATCAGTTTTCATTCTAATGAAAACTGGTCCGGGTCAGTTTCTATTCCAATCTCAAAGAAAGGCAATGCAAAAGAATGCTCAAACGACCACACAATTGCACTCATTTCACAGGTTAATAAAGTAATGCTCAAAATTTTCTAAGCCAGGCTTCAGAAATACATGAACTGTGAACTTCCAGATGTTCAAGCTGGTTTTAGAAAAGGCAGAGAAACAAGAAATTAAATTGCCAAAATCTGCTGGATCATCAAAAAAGCAAGAGAGTTCCAGAAAAAAATCTATTTCTGCTTTATTGACTATGCCAAAGCCTTTGACTGTGTGGACCACAATAAACTGTGGAAAATTCTGAAAAGATGGGAATGCCAGACCACCTGAACTGCCTCTTGAGAAACCTATATGCAGGTCAGGAAGCAACAGTTAGAACTGGACATGGAACAACAGACTGGTTCCAAATAGGAAAAGGAGTACGTCAAGGCTGTATATTGTCACCCTGCTTATTTAACTTCTATGCAGAGTACATCATGAGACACGCTGGACTGGAAGAAACACAAGCTGGAATCAAGATTTCCAGGAGAAATATCAATAACCTCAGATGTGCAGATGACACCACCTTTATGGCAGAAAGTGAAGAGGAACTAAAAAGCCTCTTGATGAAAGTGAAAGAGGAGAGCGAAAAAGTTGGCTTAAAGCTCAACATTCGGGAAAAGAAAATATAGTATCTGGCCTCATCACTTCATGGGAAATAGACGGGGAAACAGTTGAAACAGTGGCTGACTTTATTTTGGGGGGCTCCAAAATCACTGCAGATGGTGACTGTAGCTGTAAAATTAAAAGACGCTTACTCCTTGGTAGGAAAGTTATGACCAACCTAGATAGCATATTGAAAAGTAAAGACATTACTTTGTCAACCAAGGTTTGTTTAGTCAAGGCCATGGTTTTTCCAGTGGTCATGTATAGATGTGAGGGTTGGACTGTGAAGAAAGCTGAGCACTGAAGAATTGATGCTTTTGAACTGTGGTGTTGAAGACTCTTGAGAGTCCCTTGGACTGCAGGAAGTTCCAACCAGTCCATTCTAAAGGAGATCAGTCTTGGGTGTTCATTGGAAGGACTAATGCTAAAGCTGAAACTGCAATACTTTGGCCACCTCATGCGAAGATTTGACTCATTGGAAAAGACTCTCATGCTGGGAGAGATTGGTGGCATCAGGAGAGGGGACGACAGATGAGGTGGCTGGATGGCATCACAAACTCAATGGACATGAGTTTGAGTGAACTCTGGGAGTTGGTGATGGACAGGGAGGCCTGGCATGCTGCAATTCATGGGGTATCAAAGCGTTGAACACGACTGAGCGACTGAACTGAACTGAACTGAAGTGTCACCTCAGTTGTAAGAGCCTGGGAGCTAGTGCTGTAGTTTTCTAGTCCTGTCTTCAAGGAGCCCTGAGTTACTGAGGCAGACAAATAATCAAATTCCCGGTTTAAGCAGAGTATGATCTGTGATGGGTTTCCCTGGTTTATCAGACAGTAAAGGATCTACCTTCAATGCAGGAAACCTGAGTATTATTCCTGAGTTCAGAAGATCCCCTGAAAAGGTAATGTATACCTGATCCAGCATTCTTGCCTGGAGAATTTCATGGACAGTGGGGGTCCCTACTGTCGCAAACAGCAGGACATGACTGAGTAATTAACTTTTTCACTATCATGATCTGTGATATGAAAGAAATGCACAAAAAACACCACAGGGAATCAAAATGAAGTGACTAGAGGGTCAACACTCTAGAAATGGGAAATTAGGTACATGTAATAAAATATAAGAACTTCCAGTTATAAAATATATCATCACTAGGGATATAATATACAATGTGATAATGAACTCTGTTGTAAGTTTTATATGAAAGTTGAGAGTAAATCCTAAGAGTTCTTATCATAAGGAAAAAATATTATCCCTCTAATGTTGTACCTATATGACATGATGAATATTTGTTAAACCTATTTTGATAATCATTTTGTGAATGATGTAAGTCAAATCATTATATTATACATTTAAACTTATACAATGCTGTATGATCCTTGGGTCAGGAATATCCCCTGGAGAAGGAAATGGCAACCCACTCCAGGAAATGGCAACCCACCCAAATTATTCTTGTCTGAAAAATCCAGAGGAGCCTGGTGGGTTACAGTCCATAGGGTAGCAAAGAATTGGATGCTACTAAACAATTAAGCATGCAAGCATGTATTCAAATATATCACAATAAAACTGGGAGAAAACAAAGCCACTGGATCCTAACTCAAAGATGAAAGAAGACCTCTCAAGAAAAATTAACTCTAAAGGACTGGGAGGAATTAGCCTGTTCAATAAGGGAAGAGAAAGATTCTAGGCAGCAAAAATACTCATGATGAAATAATGCATAACAAATTGTAAGTAGCTGATAATGTGGTTTTTATCTGTAAACTGAACATGGAGACTAGTGGTTTCATTCATAAATTGAAGGTACAAAGTACTGGTGGCTGAAGAGAAAAATGTACCTGTTACACTAATCTTTGGGTCATGAAAGCAATAGTGAGCTATTGAATAGAGGAGTGAATTAATCAAATTTTCAAATTAAAAAGACTACTTCAATATAACAGTCTGATCATTACACTGAGTAAATGTCTTTAAAAAAAGACTATTTCAGCTTCAGTGGAAAAAAAGGACAGGACAAAAGTAGAATCAGAATGGAGGACAAAGGAAAAATGAAGCAGGCTTGGTAATAACCTTGGAAAGTGAATTTTGTAGAACCAGAGTGATTAACTCCATTTTAGGTAATTAATGTTAATGGTTCTGATTAGAGTTTTAGTAAATATTTTCTGTTGGAAGGAAGGAATGAGCAAGAAAAGAGGGATGGCAGGCGAGGGTAGAGCAAGGAGAGGGTGGGAGGGAGAACAGAGGAACTGTTTAGGTCCCAGGAGTTGAACTATCTAATTAGAGGATGTTAGCATATAGGCAGTACTTGAGGTCATGAAAAAAAACATCATTTAGGTAGTGAATATCAGACATCCCTTCAGTTTCAGTTCAGTTGCTCAGTAGTGTCCGACTCTTTGTGACCCCATGAACAGCAGCACGCCAGGCCTTCCTGTCTATCACCAACTGCCAGAGTCTACCCAAACCCATGTCCATTGAGTCATCCTTTACTATATGTGAAGGCATCACTGGGGATATTGAAAACCTCTGCGGCACTGTCCTTACTTCTAATTTGAAAATATGACTACAGTACTTGAAGTACTGAGTATGAATACCAAAACCTGAGGTATATTATCCTACCCACTTGCTAAGTCCATTGTGTTGCTAATGTCTAAAGCTCTTACAAGGGTGCCCAAGAGGTATGAATAAAAATGCTGATATTAACAGTGTTTCAATTTCAAAATATTAGGAGAAATAAATCTTGATTATATCAATAAGACAATCACAAGCAGTTACATTTTAACAAAATTATCAAGGGATATTCATTAAAATGAATACATTAGCATTACATGTATTAACATGGAAAAATATAAAAAATAGTGATAATATGCATAAGTTATCTTGTAAGATGCCAATTTGCAGTATGAAAACATAGAGAACCATGCTATATATTTTATATCGATGTTTGTTGTAGTTGTTCAGTTGTATCCAATTCTTTGCAACCCCATGGACTGCAACACACCAGGTTTCCCTGTCCTTCACTATCTCCTAGAGTTTGCTCAGACTTATATCCATTGAGTCAGGGATGTCATCCAACCATCTCATTGTCTGTCATCTCCTCCTACTGACCTCAGTCTTTCACAAGATTAGGGTCTTTTCCAATGAGTTGGCTCTTTGCATCATGTGGCCAAAATATTGGAGCTTCAGCTTCAGCATCAATCTTTCCAGTGAATATTCAGAGTTGATATCTAACTATACAGAAATATCATAAAAACATGATAGAAATATAAACTCCAAAATAAAAATAGAAATCTTTCTCAACAGAGAGGGAGGAAACATGAAGGGTTTCAATTGTCCTGTAACCTTTTAGTTTATTTTTATATTGATTTAATATGTTAAAATATTAACATTCAATACTGATAAGCATTATATTGTATTGTTTTGCAGGTTTCAAGTTTTATATATCATGCACAATGTATTATTTTCCAACTTACTATATTCACTGACTGCTATATTTTTGAGATTTACCTGTGTAGGAGTCTAATTATTCCCTCTTCTCTCCAGTACTTTTAAAACACTTCATAAAATACTTTTAAGGGCAAGGGGAGGGATGAATAAAGAAATATACAATAACAAAAAAAGAATGTGAAACTGGAACAAAAATTTGAGATTTGTTTTTGAGGCTGTTATGCATGTGTGCTAAGTCATTTCCGTAGTGTCTGATTCTTTGCAACCCAATGAACTGTAGCCTACCAATAGCTGGAAAGCCAGACAATACTAAGCAATGTGACCACAAGGGCTAAGAGTTTTCCAGGGTGAAAAAACAACAGAAATAGCCTTCAGAAAGAAAAGATAAATAGTATGTGTTGTCATGTGCTTATTAGCTTCACACTATTTGTTCTCTGGGGCTTCCCCGGTGGCACTAGTAAAGAACCTATCTGCCAATGCAGGAGACTCAGGAGATGCGAGGTTCGATCTGTGGGTTGGGGAGATACTCTGGAGGAGGACATGGCAACCCATTCTAGCATTCTTTCCTGGAGAATCCCATGTTTAGAGGAGCCTGGTGGGCTACAGTCCACAGAGTTGCAAAGAGTTAGCCACAACTGAATTGGTCTGTGTTGTTTTTGTTGTCACATCTAGACTGTAAGTTTTCTAGTGCTTTTTCATACTAAAGGTTTATACCATAGAACCTAAAACAGAATTCAATGCATAAAATAAATTTTAAAAGGAGTGCTTATTGAATCATTGTATTATTTAATAATGTTTTACATAAAGCAATTACTTTCCTATTCCTGCAATACACTGAAAGTGCAAAAATAATTTTTTGGGGGCCACACTGTGTAGCATATGGGATCTTAAATCCCTGAACAGGGATCAAATCCTTGCCCCTTGTGATGAAAGTGTAGAGTCTCAACCACTAGAATCACCAGGGAAGGCCCAAGAATGGTAAATATTTCCAGAAATAAAGTTGCAATAAATAATATATTATTTATACCAACAAATAAATTATAAATGGAATAAATGTATAAACCTAAGAACATTTTTTCAAGAGTAATTTTTCCACATTCAAATTATAGGTCTTCATGCATGTTCTGTCACTTCAGTTATGGCCAATTTTTCGTGACCCCATGGGTGGACAATAATCCACCAGGCTCCTATTTCCACAGGATTCTCCAGGCAAGAATACTGGAGTGGGTTGCCATGCCCTCCTCCAGGGGATCTTCCTGACTCAGGGAACCAACTGGGACTTCTGCATCTTCTGCATGGCAGGCAGTTTCTTCACCAGTGAGTCACCAGGGATGCCCATAGGTCTTTATAATTAAGCCAAAGAAAGCATAATTTTCATCAATAATGTTTTTATCTTTTTTTTTTTAATTTCAACAAGGAAATGGGCCATACACTTTAAAAATTCATTGTAGTGACCAATCAAAAGATGGGACATGTTGATGATGTTGACAAAAGTTAATAACTTCTTGTAGCAAACCCAGTGCTATACTGAAAAATATATTCCTGATTTGGGAAGCATAGCTGGAATTTTTAAAATACCTTTGCTTTATCCTCTAGTGCCATATTTTCTCTTTACTTGAAATCCTGATTTATTGAATAATAACTAGTCCATAGTGGAGCTGCTTTGAATGTCAATTGGAATCTAAAGCTGTCTCTCTCAAGCACCTCTTTATGTGTAATCTGGGCTGTAGCTCATCTCTGAGAGTGGAAAAGGGTCATAGAGATCATTCAGATTAGATCCTCACTTGTGCAGGAATACTTGAGCACCATCTCTGTGATGTCACACGTTACAGAGATATAGTCATGCAACACTTGTTATAACGTTTTCCATGAATGAGAGCTCAATATTTCACACAGAAATATATTCCATCATTGAGCAGATCTGTTATAATATTCTTTCTTATGTTCCCCAGTGGCTCAGTGGTAAAAAAAAATCTGCCTGCAATGCAGGAGCCTTGGGTTCGATCCCTGGGTCAGGAGGATCCCCTGGAGATGGGCATGGCACCTCCCTCCAATATTCCTCTCTGGAGAATCTTGTGATCTGAGGAGCCTGGTGGGACACAGCCCATAGTGTCGCAAAGAGACAGACACGACTGAAACGACTTAGCACTCACGCATGCGTGCTAAGCCATACTTTTTTCCTCTGCATTCTAGGGCTGCCTCTGAATTTCTTGAGAATATGGTAGAATTTAAATACATGGCTTTGTTCTTCATCCCTATCTACCCATGTTCACTGAATGTGCACACCGCTACACTAGGTCTACCATCAAATATTTAAGTCCTCATACATAGCAACTTGGGAAAATGACACATCATATCCTCAGCTTTTCTAGTCTTATTGTCATAGCTCTTCTTATGCTGTCTTGGGTTCCCTTGCACTCAATCACTCATAATATGACATCTGTCTTCTCATATCACCAATAAGATTTGTAGCAATGACTCACACTACAGTGTAATTCATAAGGGTTGAAATGCCTATATGGGGAATTGATATTTGATCTGGGAAAGAACTTAAAACAAACAAACAATGACAACAACACAACCCATGGATCTTTATCCAGAGTTGGCCCTGAATAAAGTGTTTAAGAAATTGGATCAACTAGAGAGTGACAGTGCCCGTGCAGAATCAGCTGAATACCCCTTAACTAAGACCAAGTAATGGCTTCCTGGGTGGTGCTAATAGTACAGGACCCACCTACCAGTGCAGGAGATGGCAGAGATGTGGGTTCAATCCCTGGATTATGAAAATCCCCTGGAGGAGGGCATGTCAACTCACTCCAGTATTTTTGCCTGAAGAATCCTATAGAAAGAAGAGCCTGGAGGACTACAGTCCATGGGGTCACAAAGAATCAGCCATGACTGAAGTGACTTAGCATGCAAGACCAAGTAAACAGTGCATTTATCTTAGTTTACACATAACTTCTAAGACACTATTGCCTAAGCACATTGAATAAACTAATGCCTGTTTTTATTTAGTTATCATTGGGTATGTGATGGGAGGAAGAAAGATATATGCATTGATAACTTGCCCTATCATTGATTTTTACCATTTTGAAAGCCACTGGACTTTTATTAAGTGATAGCAAGAAAGTGTAAGATAGACTACAACAAACAAAGGTGAAATATGTGAAATAGTTTTAACCTTCATTACTTCATGTATTATACAATGTATTGGTCTTTTCTCTGATCAGTTGTCTTATTTATGACATAAGAGTATTAATCATCATTTAACCCTTACAGGTAAATAAAAGTATCTTTGGAAATAAGTAGAACTGAGTTATAATACTGGTTACTGCAACCATTATCTGAATGACCTTGAGCAAGATACATACTTTCTAAGACGCTATATCTTCCATGAAAATCAAGAAAATATCATCTCTACAATGTTTACAGGTACAGGATATTCACAAAATTATCTTGTGTCACATAAGCAATGCCTGTATACAAAGCCTAAAATGTGTGGAAAAGGCAATGGCACCCCACTCCAGTACTCTTGCTTGGAAAATCCCATGGATGGAGGAGCCTGGTAGGCTGCAGTCCGTGGGGTCACTAAGAGTCGGACACAACTGAGCGACTTCACTTTCACTTTTCACTTTCATGCATTGGAGAAGAAAATGGCAACCCACTCCAGTGTTTTTGCCTGGAGAATCCCAGGGACGGGGGAGCCTGGTGGGCTGCTGTCTCTGGGGTCGCACAGAGTCGGACACGACTGAAGTGACTTAGCAGCAGCAGCAAGATGTGTATCATCCAAGTCATACCCAATGGCCTTAAAAAAATAGGTATATACATAATGAGTTGTTTCTCCCAGAGGCATTTACAATTCTGAGATTTTACGACATGAGAATGAGGACTTTCTTTCAAAATAAATTTTATCAGAGCCATATTTATAAGAATGTTCTGTGTTTACTCATACATGACAAGCACTTTGTTCATATTTTCATTTTTTCATTATTTTTGCATTTATTCAACATGGATTTATTACGTGAAAAGCTATATGATTGAATGTTTGTAGGATACCTAGACAAACAAAAAGTATGGACCTGCTTGCAAGTCTGCAGCACTCTTATGATAGATAAGTAAGTGTTAGTCACTCCAGTCATTTTTGATTTTTTGCGACTCTGTGGACTGTAGCCCGCCAGGTTCTTCTGTCCATGGAATTCTCCAGGCAAGAATACTGGAGTGGGTTGCCACTTCCTTCTCCAGGAGTGATAGATAAAGGATATAAATAAAATACAAAGAGGCACTGAGGAAAGAGCTATATTTATATTTGGAAAGAAAGAAAGGAAGTAGGGAAAGGAATTAACTTGAACCGCGCACCCCACCCCCACTCACGCTAAAAGATCTTCCATATCAGGGAACACATGAACCAGGCATTTTTGCATTTTGGAACATCTTTTCTCTCTTTGAAGTAAAATTACTTACTCGTACTTCCAGTAAAGAAGCCCTGAAATTTAGGTAACAATTTATTTAGAAATTTATATAATCTTCTGATGATATCACATATCTAACATTTAGTCACTTATTGATCTAATCATCATCTTCCTAAACCAGAGACAATTTATATCCTCCCACTTATGCCCATGGAAAGAAAAATTGCTAATTCTTCTGGCTTAGAAAAATTCTATCCCCAAAAAGAAGTTTTTATATTTATATCTTTTCTAGTGCCCAGTTAACTTACTTTGTTCCTCTTTCTTTCCTAGTGGCTTGACTCCAGATTTTAAATAAAATATAGCTTTGGTGACCTCAATAGATTTGTGTGGTCCAGGATCAGGTCTGATAAATAATATATGCTCAGAGTATCCATTATTAATTCTTACTATCAACAGTAAACAATGGGAACCTAGCCTCAGCTCTCCTGCCTCTTCCACAGGAGGCTGTCAGCTCATTCCACAAGGAACTTTCAGACTTAATCTGCTTGTTTATGTATATGCTCAGATATGTTGTGATTGAGAATCTCATCACAAGGTGTTTTTGCACTGGGCCCCAGTGGAAGTCCCAGTATTCTATTTATTCCCCACCAAACAGAGTTTGTTAAAATGCAGTGTGCTGCAGCTTGCTGGACAATGTTCAAAGAAATAGTACATCCTTCCATAAAGCCACAAAGCATGCAGTCTAAAGCACAAACAAATCTCACAGCACTAAATCCCAGTCTTCAATCAACCCTGTATTCCAGCCTGTTATATCTCTACAACAGCTGCAGAAGGAATAGCTCTTGTAAGGAGGTTTAGAGCTTTCTTTAAAAGTAAGCTGCATGTATAAATGACTTGTGAAAAAGAGGGAAATAAAACTCTACAAAATTTCCAACTTTCTCTCTCCATATTAATGGTAACTGGCATTTTGAAAGGACATAATTTCTTTTGGTGCACAACAGATTGTTTCTGTCATGTTTCTGGAAAATACAGAAAATTCATATCTCCACATAATATCTGCACTGTAATCTTTATATAGGGTGGATATTTCTTAGTATTTGCACCCTGCATATTGTACCTAAGAGGGATCTACATAAATCCTCTATTTGATATTCCTTGGGAGTTCCCTGGTGGCTTAGACGGTAAAGTGTCTGTGTACAACGTGGGAGACCTGGGTTCGATCCTTGGGTCGGGAAGATCCCCCTGGAGAAGGGAATGGCAATCCACTCCAGTACTATTGCTTGGAAAATCCCATGGACAGAGGAGCTTGGTAGGCTACAGTCCATGGGGTCGCAAACAGTCAGACACAACTGAACAACTTCACTTTCACTTTATTGGTCTATAATCACTCATATTGACCAACAAAAATTAACCAAAAATGATGGAGCTGAAAGTGGTTAAGGAAAAATCTAGTTTGATGCTTTTTATTATTTTTTTATTTAAATTTTTATTTTTACTTTATTTTACTTTACAATACTGTATTGGTTTTGGCATACATTGACATGAATCCACCACGGGTGTACATGAGCTCCCAAACCTGAACCCCACTCCCACCTCCCACCCCACATCATCCCTCCGGATCATCCCCGTGCACCAGCCCCAAGCATCCTGCATCCAACATAGAATAATTGTGTTTTTCTGAAACCAAGCATTCTGGAAGACACCCTGGAGACAGCTGGATAAGGAAAGCTGTGGGTAGCCTACTATTCTCAGTCAGAGCAACTCCTCTTTGAAACATTTCATAGTTTAAAACTTTTAGTGATATTTTGTTAAAAATAAGATTTCAGGACTTCCCTTGTGGTACAGTTGATAAGAATCTGTTTGTCCATGCAGAAGACACTGGTTTGATCCCTGGACCAGGACAATTCCTTAAGCCTCAGAACAACTAAGCCCTTGCAGCACAACTACTGAGCCCATTCTCTAAAGACCATTAGCTGCAAATATGGAGCCCACGTGCCTAGAGCCTGTGCCCCTCAACAAGAGAAGACACCACAATGAGAAACCCATGCACCACAATGAAAAGTAACCCCATTTACTTCAACTAGAGAAAGACCATGCAAAAGCAATGAAGACCCAGCACACCTCCCCCTGCCCCAAAAAAAAAATTAGATTTCATTTATTTAAAGCAAACAGCAAGGGACTACTGAGTTCAAACCATTTATTTTACAAATGAGGAACTTGATATAGAAGATTAGACAGAGACCTAGAAATGGCAGAAATGGAGCTTCTGAACTACTAGTGCTACACTTAGTCCAAAGAAACAAAATAGGAAAAAACAACAAAGCTGTAAACCTCATAGTGATCCTAAAATCAAGGACTTACACTAAAAAACTTGCCTTAAGTGAAAGAAGAGTTAGCTCCCTTTCAAGAGTTATATTGCTGCAAGTTCTTGTACCACATAATTTGTTGTTATTGTTGTTCAGTCACTAAGTTGTGCCCAGTTCTTTGTGACCCTATGGACTGTAGCCAGACAGGCTCCTCTGTCCTTGGAACTTCTCAGGCAAGATTTCTGGAGTGTGTTGCCGTTTCCTCCTCCAAGGAATCTTCTTGACCCAGGGTTTGAACCCACCTCTCTTGCATTGGCAGGCAGATTCTTTACCCAAGAGTCATGTGGGAAGCCCCACCACATAATTTTCTCCCTGCCTAAAAGAAAGATAAGCTTTCAGTCTTAGTTTGATTAATGGTTAAGAGGAAAGAGGTGATCTCAAAAATGTATCACTCTGGCAAAGAGGTTTCTTTTTTTTTAAACTTACAAAGATTGATACATTTTATTAATTTATTAGAAGAACATAATGGAATTATTGGAATAGCTCATTGAAGAAATGATTTTCATCTTGTTTTAATTGTAAACCTGTTTACAGGAAAGTGTTCTATTATTCCTTCTTCTAGTTCCTATAATGTGGAACACAGTAAGTTACAAGTGAGTGTATGTGTTTACATGCATATGAATGTAAACATAAGTATATACATACACATATGCATACATAAACACACAAAATGTATACTAAGTATAAAGTGTTTACTAGATAAATAAACCCACACCTTGATTCCTTGCTCCTGGAGGAATGTATCGACCTCAGTCTTTATAAACATCCTGAATTATATAAAGGCAAATGATTCAATTGTCTCAGTGTCCTGAGTTAGTCAATTAATTAAAAAGCATCTGCAAGTCAGAAATTCAAAAAAAAAAAACAAATATTGCATATTAATGCATTTATGTGGAATCTAGAAAAACAGTATAGAGGAAAGTATTTGCAGGGTAGGAATAGAGAGGCAGACACAGAGAACAGGCAACAGATGTGGACAAAAGGGGGTATCAGAAAGTGGAATGAATTGGGAGATTGGGATTGACATATATACACCAGCATGTGTAAGATAAATAACTACTGGGAACCTGCTATATAGCACAGAGAGCTCAACTTGATGCTCTGTGATGACCTAAAAGGGTAGCATGGGGAATGGGATGGGAGGGAGTTCAAGATGGAGAGGATATATGTGTAAACATCATATGATTCACTTCATTGTTCAACAGAAACTAACAGAACATTTTAAAGCAACTTTACCCCAATGTTAAAAAAAAAAAAATGTGTTGAAAGGGCATAAGATACTCTTAAAAATTATAGAATACATAATCTCAAAGAATTTGTGATGTATTAGATAATTTTGGCAAATGGTAAAAAGCTATTAATAGTAAAGCTAAAAATCCTTAGCAGTGTTTCCTGAACTTAACTGCAAATAGGAATCACTTGGGAAACTTTAGACATTACCAATGCCCAGTAATCATCCTCAATTATATGTAATTGTATGGGGTGCAACTTGAGCACTACTGGTTACTCAAACACTATATAGGACTCTTTTGTAAATAACAGCAAATTCTGTTAATATCAAGTCTTTCTCAACAGAAGTGAAACATGAAGTCTTCTCCCATTTTGTGTTCCAAACTTCATTCAGACATGTTCAGCTATTAGTACTTCATAGAATTCAAAGGGATCATTGACTTTACTTTCATTATGAGAAAGAACAAATTAAACTAATCACTTAGCCTTGGATTTGGGATTTGCTCACAGCAGTTTTCAAACTCTTTGGCCCCATTTGAAAAGCTTCTGAGGCATTCTAATGTAGTGATTGTTGTTCTTGCTGCTGTGTTCAGACAATACATCCTGTCCGACTCTTTGCGACCTGATGAACTGCAACAAACCAGACTCCTCTGTCTTCCACTGTCTTCCAGAGTTTGCTCCAAATTCATATCCATGGAGTCGGCGAGTCTATCCATCTCATTCTCTGTGCCCTTCTTCTCCTTATCCGTTCAACCTTTTCCAACATTGAGGTCTTTTCCAATGAGTCAGTTCTTCTCATCAGTTGACCAAAACTGTAGAGCTTCAGCTTCAGCAACAGCTCTTCCAGTGAATATTCAGGGTTCATCTCCTTTAGGATTGACTGGTTTGATTTGCAGTCCAAGGGTCTCTCAAGAGTCCTGTCCTAATTTAAAATCATCAGTGCTTTGACCCTCAGCCTTTTTATGGTCCAACTTTCATATTCCAGTTGTGGATGTGCCTGGTGGTGAAAATAAAGTCAATGCTGTAAGAATAATATTGCAATGGAACCTGGAATGTTAGGTCAATGAATCAAGGTAAATTGGAAGTGATCAAATAGGAGATAGTAAGAGTGAACGTTGACATTTTAGCAATCGTGAACTAAAATGGATGGAAATGGGAGAATTTAATTCAGATGACCATTATATCTACTACTGTGGGTAGGAATCCATTTGAAGAAATGGAGTAGCCCTCATAGCTAAAAAAAAAAATAAAAAATGAGAGAGAAAGAGAGTTTGGAGTGCAGTATTTGGGTGCTATCTCAGAAAAAAAAACCAGAATGATCTCGGTTCATTTCCAAGACAAACCATTCAATATCACAGTAATCTAACCAGTAGAAACTGAAGTTGAATGGTCCTATGAAGACCAACAAGACATCCTAGGAAAGTGAAAGTCACTCAGTCGTGTTTGATTCTTTGCGACCCCATGGACTATACAGTCCATGAAGTTCTCCAGACCAGAATACTGTAGTAGGTAGACTTTCCCTTCTCCAGGGGGTCTTTCCAACCCAGGAAATGAACTGGGGTTTCCTGCGATGGAAGTGGAATCCTTTACCAACTGAGCTATCAGGGAAGCCCTAGGCATTCTAGAACTAACACCAAAAAAATCAGTGTCCTTTTCATTATAGGAGACTGGACTGCAAAATTAGGAGGTCAAGAGATACCTGGAGTAACAGGCAAGTTTGGCCTCAGAGTACAAAATGAAACAGGGCAAAGGCTAACAGAGTTTTGCCAAGAGAATGCACTGGTCACACCAAACATCATCTTCCAACAACACAAGAGTCTTCTCTACACATGGATATCACCAGATGGTCAATACCAAAAGCAGATTGGTTATGTTCTTTGCAACTGAAGATGGAGAAGCTCTATACAACCAGTAAAAACAAGACTGGAAGCTGACCATGGCTCAGATCATGAAATTCTTATTGCAAAATTCAGATTTAAATTGAAGAAAGTAGTAAAAACCACCAGGCCATTCAGATATGACCTAAATAAAATCATTTCTGATTATACAGTGGAAGTGACAAATAGATTCAGGGGATTAGATCTAGTAGAGAGAGTGTTTGAAGAAATATGGACAGAGGTTTGTGACATTGTATGGGAAGCAGTGATCAAAACCATCCCCAAGAACAGGAAATGCAAAAAAGCAAACTGGTTGTCCGAGGAGGCCTTACAAATAGTTGAGAAAAGAAGAGAAGTGAAAGGCAAAGGAGAAAATGAAAGATTTGAAGGCAGAGTTCCAAAGAATAGCAAATAAAATAAAATAAAATAAAAAAGGCTTCATAAGTGAACAATGCAAAGAAACAGAGGAAAACAATAGAATGGACAGGACTAAAATCTCATCAAGAAAATTAGAGATACCAAGGGAACATTTCATGCAAAGATGGGCACAATAAAGGACAGACACAGTATAGATCTAACAGAAGCAGAAGATATTAAGAAGAGGTGGCAAGTATACACAGCAAAACTATACAAAAAAGTATTAACGACCTGGGCAACCATGATGGTATGATCATTCACCTAAAACCAGACATCCTGGAGTATGAAGTTAAGTGGTCCTTAGGAAACAATACTACAAACAAAGTTAGTGGAGGTAATGGAATTACAGCTGAGCTATTTCAAATCCTAAAAGATAATGCTGTTACAGTACTGCACTCATTATTCCAACAAACTTGCAAAATTAAGCAGTAGCCACAGGACTGGAAAAAGGCAGTTTTCATTATAATTCCAAAGAACAGCAACACCAAAGAATGTTCAAACTACTGAACAATTGCATTGATTTCATATGTTAGCAAAATAATGTTCAAAATTATTTAGGCTAGGCTTCAACAGTATGTGAACTGAGAAATTCCGGATGTACAGAACTTCCAGATGCCTTGAATTTAGAAAAAGCAGAGGAATCAGAGATCAAATTGCCAACATCCACTGGATCATAGAGAAAGCAAGGGAATTCCAGAAAAACATCCACTTCTGCTTCTCTGACTACAGTAAAGCCTTTGACTATGTGGATCACAACAAACTGTGGAAAATTCACAGTCAAAGACTTAAGCATAGTCAATGAAGCAAACATATATGTTTATCCGGAATTCCCTTGCTTTCTCCATGATCCAGCAGATGTTGGCAATTTGATCTCTGATTCCTCTGCTTTTTCTAAATCCAGATTGTATATCTGCAAATTCTCAGTTCACATACTGTTGAAGCCTAGCTTGAAGGATTTTGAGCATTACTTTGCTAGCATGTGAAATGATTGCAGTAGCATGGTAGTTTGAACATGCTTTGGTATTACCCTTCTTTGAAATTGGCATGAAAACTGATATTTTCCAGTCCTGAGCTCATTGCTGAGTTTTCCAAATTTGCTGACATATTGAGACCAATGCTTTAGCAACAGCACCTTTTAGGATTTGAAGTACTTCAGCTGGAATTCCATCACTTCCACAAGCTCTGCTCATTGTAATGCTCTTCCTAAGGCTCACTTGACTTCACAGTCAGTGATGACTGGCTTTAGATGAGTGACCACACCACTGTGGTTATCCCAGTCATTAAGACCTTCCCTTCTTATATATTTCTTCTGTATATTCTTGCTACCTCTTTTTAATCTGTTCTGCTCCTTTTAGGTCCTTAGCAATTCTGTCCTTTTTTGTACCCATCCTTGCATGAAAGTTTCCCTTCATATCTCCAATTTTCTTTAAGAGATTTCCAGTTTTATCCATTCTGTTGCTTTCCTGTATTTCTTTGTGTTGTTCCTTTAAGAAGACCTTCTTATATCTCCTTGTTATTCTCTGGAACTTTGAAATCAGCTGAATCTATCTTTCCCTCTATCCTTTGCCTTTCACTTGTCTTCTTTCCTCAGCTATTCGAAAAACCTCCTTAGACAAAACTTTGCTTTCTTGCATTTCTTTTTATTTGGGGTGGTTTTGGTTCCTGCCTTCCATACAATGTTACGAGTCTCAGTTCATAGTTCTTCAGGGACTCTGTCTACCAGATCTAATCCTTTGACTCTATCTGTCACCTTCACTGTATTATCTTAGGGGTTTGATTTAGGTCATATGTGAATGGACTAGTGGTTCTCCCTACTTTCTTCAGTTTAAGACCGAATTTTGCAATAAGGAGCTCTCGATCTGGGCTGCAGTCAACTCCAGGTCTTGTTTTTGCTGACTGTATAGAGCTTCTCCAACTGTGACTGCAATGGACATAATCAATTTGATTTAGGTATTGACCATTTTGTGATGTCCATGCATAGAATTATCTCTTGAGTTTTTAGAAAGGGTATTTGCTATAATCAGTGTGTTCTTTTGGCAAAACTCAGTTAGCTTTTGCCCTACCTCATTTTATCCTCAAAAATGTCAAGCTTGCCTATTACTTCAGGTATCTCTTGACTCCCTACTTGTGCATTCCAATCCTCTGTAATGAAAAGAATATTTATTTATTTATTTTTTTTTGGAGGTAGTACTATAAGATGTTGTAGTTCTTCATAGAAATGGTCAGCTTCAGCTTCTTCAGTGTCAGTGGTTGTGGTATAGACTTGGATTACTGTGAATGATGTGTGGCTTGCCTTGAAAATGAACTGAGATCACTCTATCATTTTTCATTATGCACCCAAGTAATGCATTTTGGGCTCTTTTGTTGTCTATGAGGGTTACTCCATTGCTTCTAAGGGATTTTTGCCCACAGTAGTAGATATAATGGTCCTCTCAATTAAATCCGCCCATTGCCATCCATTTCAACTCTGATTATTAACACTTCAACAATATTTTATCTTTCCATCTACTGCTTGACCACATCAAATTTACCTTGATTCATGGACCTAACATTCCATGTTCCTACGCAATATTGTTCTTATAGCATCAGACTTTACTGTCACCCACAGGCATATCCACAACTGAGCATCAGTTCAGCTTTGGCCCCGCCACTTCCTAGTTTCTAAAGCTATTAGTAATTGTATTCTGCTCTTCCCCAGTAACATATTGGACCACTTCTGCCTGGGGCACCGGGGCAGGGCTCATTTTCCAGTGTCATATCTTTTTGCCTTTTCATACTGCCCATGAGGTTCTCCAGGCAAGAATACTGGAGGGAGTTGCCCTTTCCTCCTCCAATGGACCACATTTTGTCGAACTCTTTACTATGACCCACCCATCTTGGGTGACCCTGCATCGCATGGCTCATAACTTCATTTTGCCATCCCCTTCACCACAACAAAGCTGTGATTCATGCAGGGGAATGTGTTGCTGCTGCTGCTGCTAAGTCACTTCAGTCGTGTCCGACTCTGTGCGACCCCATAGACTGCAGCCCATCAGGCTCCTCCGTCCCTGGGATTCTCCAGGCAAGAACACTGGAGTGGGTTGCCATTTCCTTCTCCAATGTGTGAAAGTGAAAAGTGAAAAGGAAGTAGCTCAGTCGTGTCTGACTCCTAGTGACCCCATGGACTGCAGCCCACCAGGCTCCTCCATCCATGGGAGTTTCCAGGCAAGAGTACTGGAGTGGGTTGCCAGTGCCTTCTCCAGAAGGGGAATGTAATGGCATCCAAACCTATTTTCACAGCAAAATGTCCTGCAAACAGAAGTTCATACACCATAATGATTAGATCAGAAAGGGAATGGGAGCTGAGGCTCAGTATTTTTTTTTTTTTTAATCCTGGAGTGATTCCAATGTTCTCAAAGTTTGAAAATTGCTTTCCTAAAGCCCCACATCCCCAACTATTCATGGGAAATGAACAGTTATACAAGTTCTCCAGAAGATTCTAATGTTCATCCAGGGTAGAAAACTACTGAGTTAGAGCGGTTTCTCAAAATTTGTTGTGTATTTGGATCACCCACCCATAGAGATTTTTTTTTTTAATTTATTGAAGTAGAGTTGCTTTACAAGATTGTGTTTCTACTTTACAGCAAAGTGAATCAATTATGCCCATACATGCATACTTTGGATTTCCTTTTCAATGATGCCACCAAAAAGCCTTGAGTAGAGTTCCCTGTGCTAAACAGTATATTCTCATTTGTCATCTATTTTATACATAATAGTGTATATATGTCAACCTCATTCTCCCAATTAATTCCACTCTCTTGCTGTCCATATATTTGTTCTCTATGTCTGTGTGTCTATTTCTGCTTTGCAAATAGGTTCTTCTGCACCTTTTTCTATATTTCACATATATACATTAATGTATGATATGTGTTTTTCTCTTTTTGTCCTGTTTCACTCTGTATGACAGTCTCTAGATCCATCCACATCTCTGCAAATGACACAATGCCATTCTTTTTTTTATGGTTGAGCAATATTCCATTATATATATACACACACAACCTTCTTTGATAGCAAAGTGTGAGAAACATTGATTCTGAAGCTCTATTTCTCATGGTATGATTCATGGGCCACTAATCTGATGATTCCTGTTAAAGCTCAGATTTTAAGATCTTTTCAAATACATACTAAATCAGTCTTCAGTTTGGGCACACATCTTCACTGTAATAAATTCTGTTAGGGAACTGGTGACCAAAACTGCCAACCCTGGATAAACACAGTAATAACTATTTGCATGAGTAGTCTCACAACAGGAGTTCCCAGTAAGAAACACAGTGTTGCTGCTGAAAACTTAATAGGAGAATTTGGGAGGGGCAAAAAGGAGGGAAGAGATTCCATCTCATAATATGTTCTAACAACCTCTCAGAAGCCCTCATGCTAGAATCCATCTTGGCTTAGAGATGTGTGTGTGTCACCAGGAAGGACCCTGAGAAAGACCATATATAGGCACACGCAAGATAACTGGCCAAAGGCAATCCCAAAAGGTAACCCCATTACCATAAAACCTGAGACCGATCCATGTGGCACAGCAGTTCTCCTGGGCTCCCTTACTCTGCTGCAGGTGGTTCTTGATATTCCTCTCATAGGGAACCATTCAATCATATAAATACCCCATCTCAAATATCTGTGGTACATTTAAGGGAGTATAGTAACCTGTTCAATACCATTTTAACAAAGCAAATCCTGTTTATAAAATAAATTCCTTTTAATAAGGTCCTTAATAACAGAATGAACAGGACATCTCAGACCACCTCTGAGCTGCTTCTCACTGATTTTTTTAAAATATCACTTCTTTTCCAGATCACTATAATCAACAGTACCAGACATATTAAAAAAAAATGTTAACAGCATCTCTGAATAAAGATTTAAAGTGTTTTCATCAGACTCTCAGTTGCGCTCTCTCCATTAGAACCATCAATAACAAGAGAGACAAAAATTATCAATCTGTAACTAGGCAACAAGGACAAAGCTAATGAACATTAGGCCAGAGATGGTAGCCTTGATAAATAAAATCCAAATAACACCTTAGCTTTAGCTGAATATATTTTTCTAGTTTATTGCTGTTTTGACACAAATGAAACCAAGATATATTCCCTATACTTTGTTTGCTTTTCCTTTTTTTTTTTTTTTTTTCTTCTTCTAGTTTATGTCCTGTGTTACTACTTTGTGGAAAGAGACAGAGTGGGTGTAAAGAAGTCCATAAATTGGGACAAAACTGTTTTACTATAAATATTTCTACTTACTCACTAGCTTGTTTTAATATGTCTAATCAGCAAGTTTGCCAAAGTAATCCTTTGGGCCTTCCTTGCATTTGACCATGCTATCTATTAATACTATTAAAAGATATGTGAGACTAGTAGAAAAAATATGAATAAAAATAGTTATGTGGAGAAAAATTAAACAAAAATTTACAGACAAAACCATATATCTGCTCTTCTCATCTCCTTCCAAAAGAGGGAACAGTATATTTGAAAACCCAGTAAATTCATTCTATTCATGTAAGTGTGCAATTTCATTTTAGCTATAGACATTATCACTCTTTTCTTGTTTAGCTTTTTGTATGGTTGATATTCTCTAAGCATTTAAACTGCAAGAGAATTAGATTCTGTGCAAAATGTTAAAAGGTGATTTTTCTTTTTTTTCTGTGGGAAAGGACTTCTGTACTAACAGTGCAAACATTAATGTCAAAAATAAACATAATATAAATAGCTAGTGCAAATTTTGTCTTGGAATTGCATACATAATCATAAATAATTATGCTTTTTTTTCATTTTAGCAGAAAGATCATGAGACTTTTACCATGAAAACCCTATAGAAGTCAGAGCTGTTATCTATATGTGGTTCCTTGACCTCTGGCATGCAAGAAGATCCCTTCAGAGGTTTAGTGAAAGTGAAACTCACTCCGTTGTGTTGGACTCTTTATGACCCCATGGACTATAGACCATCAGGCTCCTCTCTCCATGGAATTCTCCAGGCAAGAATACTAGAGTGGGTAGCCATTTCCTTCTTTGGGGATATTCCTGACCCAGGGATCAACTCGGAGTCTCCTGCATTGCAGGTAGATTCTTTACCACTGATCAACCAGGGGAGTGAAGGATTTAGCTTCCTAGCTAAGCAGTAAATTCTCTTGCATAAATAATAGGAGAATTCCAAAGAGTTCCATAAAGTATCCAGTGGACACTGCCAGAAAAACGTCAGCTCCAATTCTCCTGAGAATGCTTCCAGTAGGAAGGGATAATTCACTTACTCTCAATCTTAAAAGTAAGTTGATTCCTGGTATGGAAAAATGATTTAGTGTGCATAAATATATGCTGTCATTTTTTTCTGTCCCAATCTGGGAGGATGATGGCACCAATTACTTTGAAACAGAAAATTATATATATATATGAGAGGTTTTCCCTTTAAAAGATTACAATTAAGGTGAGAACTTCTCTTGCTATCAGCATTGGTGGCTACAAGAAGAACCAGGTCCACAAGACAGAAGGAAGACCACTGACTGATTCAAAACCCCAGACTGCAGGGAAGCCAATACAGATCCATGGGAATGACCTTGACACAGAGCTAAGGCACTGGATCACCATGTAGAGATCAACATCAGGAGATAAAAAGAAAAATTTTGTTCCAATCCAAGATAATTTCAGTGAAGTGAAAACTTACAGGTAAGTTTTTCTGGAGGGCTTCAAAGGTTAAATTAATGTCCCTTTTCTATACATTATGATTCTACTACCACCATAAATCCAGAGAATTGAGGCCTCTTCAAAACAGTTGGTTGCCCTTTATTCAGTAAAAAGATACACATCTTGAGATATATTCTATTTCATAAAAATGAAAAGAAAAGAAGTATTGGGAAAGGAGAACAGAGAGGAAAAAAATAAATAAATAAATGACGCAGCAACATAAAAAGCAAAATTAAATCTAAGAGACGAAAAAAGAAAAATTCTGACTTCTTATAACATTCAGTTAGTTGTTGTCTCTGGTTAAAGAAGATTTGACTCTCTGAAACAAAAGGCATCATGGTTTTTAAGTCACAGAGGGATTGGAATGTTTCATTTCATTAGTCTCACACCAGGGATTTTGGCAAGCACATTCCATCAAGATTTTACAAATTATTTCAACTACTAATAAAGTGATTATAGTGATTATGATGCAGCTTGAAAGTGCAACACTTCAGTTTTATAGTGAAATGGCAGAACCAATAAGTAGGCCTTAAAACCATAGAACTTGTGCTAATTGAGTGGAAGGGAATATCGATTGGAGTGGAAATGACCAGACTGCCAATTTTCATCCAGGCATCATATGCCATTGCACACACACTTAAGCAAATATACATTTTCAGTGATTATAGGAAATGAAGTTAGGAATCAGCAAAACTAGCCCAAAGGCATAGACAGATTCACTAAAACATTATCTTTCTTCCCTTTTTTCTTTTGCAGAGAAATCATGCATTTGTGTGACTGTTGGGAGTGAAGGAGTATTTTCTTTCCTTTTTGGTGGGTCCTCTTACCAATTAAGGGATTTCCAGGCAGCTCAGTGATAAAGAATCTGCCTGCCAATGTAGGAGATGCTGGTTCGATCCTTAAGTCTGGAAGAGCCCTTGGAGAAGGAAATGGCAAGGCACTCCAGTATTCTTGCCTGGAGAATTCCATAAACTGAGGAGCCTGCTACAATCCATGGTATGGGAAGGAGTTGAACAGGACGGGAGACTAAGCACTCAAGCATGCTGACCAATCAATTTCCAGATGTCAGAAACACCAAAAATTGGAGCAACACATAGAGTAGGAGCTACTTTTATGATCTAGGGATTTAAAAAGATATTGGCATATCTGAGAGATGGAGAGTAAAAATCAAAATAAAAGACCATTAAATACATAATAAGTCTACTATGGCTCATATATTCTGTTGAAAACTAAGAGGAGGGAAGTTAAATACACCAAAAAACCTCCACAACCTCCTCTCTTCAAAAATCTTACAGTCTCAATGGGAAGTCATATTTTCTCTTCCTCTGTTTAGACATTTATTAAACAGATATATTTTGTGCACCTGCCATGTGTCAGGGCTTCCCAGGTGGCACCAGTGGTAAAGAACCCACCTACCAAGGCAGGAGATGTAAGAGACTCGGTTCGATCCCTGAGTCAGGAAGATCCTCTGGAGGAGGACGTGGCAAGCCACTCCAGCATTCTTGCCTGGAGAATCCCCATAGATGGAGAAGCCTGGTGGGCTACAGTCTGTGGGATTGCAAAGAATTGGGCACGAGGGAAGCAACATATCACACAGCACATGTGTCAGGCATTGAGCAAGATGCAGATACTTGAGATATTTTAGTCCTCACTTGATGAACTCTAAGGCAAAAAAAAAAAAAAAAAAAAAATGCAATCATTTTTTTAAGAACAAAAGTTTTGTCACTTTCTTTTATGACCAATACTTGCTCTTTTTATGTATTCCAATTCTTTGGGGCAGCCTCGTCAGGATTTCAGTATGCAAGATTTGCTTTATTTCCAGCTCATTTTGCACTATTCTTCCCCTTGCCACTTATGCTGTTGTTCCCTACCCTCTTCATTACGCTGAACACACTGTGCATTTCTCTGTTTCAGAGCTTTATCACCATCTGCTCTAGAATTCTCTCCCCATTTCCTAGTTATGTCCTTCTCATCCTTCAGTACTAAGGAAGGTTTCTATTCAATCTTAGGACTCTGAACTTTTTTAAGCAATTATCAAAATTGGAATTGATTAGTAATTCAGGTAATTTTATCTTTTTGTTTTTCTGAGAATAAAACTTTCATAAAAATTAAAATTTGATTTTCTTAAAAATCCATCCCAAGAACCTTACGCCAAATTTAATGTATATTATTCAGTGAATAGTGTGAATAAATTAATAGAATTTTTAAAGCCCAGAATAATGCAATAAGTATTGCAGAATAAAGTGGTGCTTTTCATTACTGAGATCCAGGGACAAGGTCAGTAACTATAACATTGAGGGGCTGGGGTTATAGGTGAATGAACAAGTAGGGCTCTGATGATAAGTGCAATAACACAGGAATTAGAAAGGGCATCAGTGAACACAAGTTATATAGGTAAGTGTGTGGAAAATTAAAAATTACATAAAATTACTGGAAAGCAAGGGAAAAAAAAAAAAAACTAGAAAAAACCCAGGTGCTAGGATAGAAAATAAATGAAGGTTTTTAGGCAAATCTTCTTTTATGCAGTAACATTTTAGTATCCACCTGAAAAAAAAGAAGAAGAAGAATAAACTAGCTGTGCCAAGAAAAACAAGGAGCATTCCAGGCAGAGGGATTACAGCAGTGATTACAAAAGGCCCAAAGGTAGGCAAGTGATCAATGTGTTAGGAACAACAAGGAAAGGGTCCCAGTAGCCTGGAACATATCAAACAAGAGGGACAGCAGCTGGGAAAGAAGGTGACAATTAAACCTAAGGGTGAGATCACTTACAGCTTTGAAGGTGTATGATTTTGGATTTAAAACACAATGCGAGGTTACAGGAAATCTTTAAGCAATGCTAGCATGAGTATTTTGTGTTTTATCAAGTTAACTCTGGTTACTTTGTAGTGTGTAGTTGGGGTGGGAAATCCCAAATATAGGTTGCAATAGAGTAATTGGAGGACTTCCCTGATGTTTCAGTGGTAAAGACTGCCTATAATACAGGGGACATGGGTTTTATCCCTGGGTTGGAAAGATTCCCTGGAGGAGAGCATGGCAACCTACTCTAGTATTCTTGCTGAGAGAATTCCATGAAGAGCGAAGCCTGGCAGGCTGAAGTCCATAGGATCACACAGAGATGGACCGTACTGAAGTAACTAAGCAGCAGCAGCAGAGTAATTGGAAATTAGAAAGAGGAGCTGAAGCTTTTCTCTACCTTTCTGAATTAATATCATGGTACCCCAAGGGAGGAATATCAATAACCTCAGATATGAAGATGACACCACCCTTATGGCAGAAAGTGAAGAACTAAAGAGCCTCTTGATGAAAGTGAAAGAGGAGAGTGAAAAAGTTGGCTTAAAGCTCAACATTCAGACAACGAAGATCATGGCATCTGGTCCCATCACTTTATGGCAAATAGATGGGGAAACAGTGTCTGACTTCATTTTTCTGGGCTCCAAAATCACTTCAGATGGTGGGTGATTGCAGCCATGAAATTAAAAGACTCTTACTCCTTGGAAGGAAAGTTATGACCAACCTAGACAGCATATTTAAAAGCAGAGATATTGCGTTGTCAACAAAGGTCCATCTAGTCAAGGGTATTTTTTTCCAGTGGTCATGTATGGATGTGAGAGTTGGATTATAAAGAAAGCTGAGCACCAAAGAATCGATGCTTTTGAAATGTTGTGTTGGAGAAGACTCTTGAGAGTCTCTTGGACTGCAAAGAGATCCAACCAGTCCATCCTAAAGGAGATCAGTCCTGGGTGTTCATTGGAAGGACTGATGTTGAAGCTGAAACTCCAATACTTTGGCCACCTGATGTGAAGAGCTGACTCATTGGAAAAGACCCTGATGCTGGGAAAGATTGAGGGCAGGAGGAGAAGGGGATAACAGAGGATGAGATGGTTGGATGGCATCACCAACTCAATGGACATGGGTTTGGGTGGACTCCAGGAGCTGGTGATGGACAGGGAGGCCTGGCTTGCTGCGGTTCATGGGGTTGCAAAGAGTCAGACATGACTGACTGAAACGAACCCCGAAGTCAGGGAATTTGTTCAAAGTCTATTTCCTTATAAAGATCTTACACAATGGAGTATTACTCAGCCGTTAAAAAGAATATATTTGAATCACTTCTAATGAGGTGGATGAAACTGGAGCTTATTATACAAAGTGAAGTAAGCCAGAAAGAAGAACACCAATACACTATACTAACACATATATATGAAATTTGGAAAGATGATAATGATAACCCTGTATGCAAGACAGCAAAAGAGACACAGATGTATAGAACAATCTTTTGGACTCTGTGGGAGAGGGAGAGGGTGGAATGATTTGGGAGAGTGGCATTGAAACGTAAAATGTCATATAAGAAATGAATCGCCAGTCCAGGTTCGATGCAGGATACAGGATGCTTGGGGCTGGTGCATTGGGATGACCCAGAGAGATGGTACAGGGAGGGAGGTGGGAGGGGGGGTTCAGGATGGGGAACATGAGTACACTCATGGTGGATTCATGTTGATGTATGGCAAAACCAATACAATATTGTAAAGTAATTAGCCTCCAATTAAAATAAATAAATTTTAAATTTTAAAAAAATTGAACAAAATGAAAAAAAAAAAGATCTTCCATCTTTCTTTTGTTACAATAAAACACACTGTAAACATCTCTATTTTAATTGTTCACCAAACAAATATGCCAGAAGCAATAAACTTCAATCTATAATTTCCTGACATGCTTTTGGTTTTGTATAGAAAATAGGAGGGAAAAAAAAAGCGCTGGGCTGTCACCACAGTGACATGATTACCCATCTGGTTGCAGTAAATCCACTACCTTCTGCTATGTCTCTTTCTCTGTGTCTATGAAACATCCAGGGCTGGAAATGTCTCAAGGAGTCCTGTTCTCTTTTCTCATGTCATTGTACAAAAATAAAAGCTCCAAAGTGGGCTGTGTTATTACATCCCTCTGGGCTGTAGGATACCTTTATGTGCAACTATGTCTGTATTACTTTCTCATCCATTTTCTACAAATTATTTTTAGAAACAAAGGACCACTGATATTTACATAGATAACACTACACAATAATTCACATGCATGATTCTTTGCCTAGACTGGAGAGTGTTTTAGTAATTACATTGTGTCAAACACAGCTGTTTATCACCAAATAACAAATGGTTTTGTGTGTGTGTGTGTGTGTGTGTGTGTGTGTGTGTGTGTGTGTGTTTTAAGACTTTGGAGGGAGAAAGGGAACACATAATACAAAGCTGACTATCAAAATCCCACGTTCAGTTTTCCATCCTGCTTCCAATCATGTCACCTTGTGGTCTCAACAGTTTTTCTTAGTGGAAATTCAGCTAGGGATAGAGGAAAGAACAAAATGTGAAATACATGAAATCTGTTCCCTTGTGATGTTTTCATTTCAAAATGACAATTTGTCAATTAAAGATGAATATATGAGAAATACTGATTCACAGAGTGGAGAACTGTCCTGTGTTGTTTATATATACATAAAGAGCATTGAGGGCTTCCTTGGTGGCTCAGGGATAAAGAATTTGCCTGCCAATGCAGAAGACTTGGGTTCGATGCTTGGGTCAGGAAGATTCCCTGGGGAGGGAAATGGCAACCCATTCCAGTATTCTTGCCTGCAAATTCCCACGGACAGAGGAGTCTGGTGGGCTACAGTCCATGGGGGTCGCAAAGAATCAGACAGGACTTCGAGGCTAAAACAACAACCACGATAGAAGACCTCACTATTCTTTGTTCAATTTATGATTTAAGAAAGTCAATTTTTTTTTAACAGAGAAGGGGAAAGGAGTATATTGCACCAAATAAAAAGCTATGACAAACCTAGACAGTGTATTAAAGAGCAGAGGCATCACTTCACCAACAAAGATCTATATAGTCAAAGCTATGGTTTTTCCAGTTGTGTATATGGAGAGTTGAACCATAAAGAAGCCTGAGTGCAAAATAGAAAAAAAAAATTGATGCTTTTGAACTGTGGTACTGGAGAAGACTCTTGAGAGTCCCTTCGACAGCAAGGAGATTAAAGCAGTCAATCCTAAAGGAAATCAACACTGAATATTCATGATGCTGAAGCAGAAGCTCCAATACTTCAGCCACCTGAAACAAAGAGCCAGCTCATTGGAAAAGACCCTGATGCTGGGAAAGATTGAGGGCAGGAGAAGAAGGCGGAGACAGAGGATGAGATGGTTGGATGGTATCATCAACTCAATGGACATGAGTTTGAGCAAACTCCAGGAGATAGTGAATGACAGGGAAGCCTGGTGTGCTGCAGTCCATGGTGTGGCAAAGTGTCTGACAAGCCTGAGTGATTGAATACCAACAAATTATTGTGAATTGTTTGCTTAGACTTAATTATCATATGAATACTAGTGTAACCTAGCAGAACTGTGACACTTCTGGGCACAAAGACTTTCATGTACCCCGTTTCTTTGATTACAAGAACTAGCCTTCATTTTACTTCATTAATCAACCTCGAGTTCCACCAAGAGGATGTGGGGTGAAGAGATAAGGGGCGAACAGCTACAAGAAAAAATAGTGCAACCTTGGAGCAGGTTCCTGGTTCCCTCTCGAGGGATAGCAAGTGACAGAACAATGTCTTTGACCTATTTTGCAGGACAGGGAAGCATGGCATACTGTAGTCCACGGGGTCACAAAGAGTCAGACAAGACTGAGACACTGAACATCAATAGCAACAGATACCAAAACCCCCACCAGGTGGGAGAAATTAACCATATGCAACCCACAAATCCTTAAACCCTAGTTCAGTTGGAACCATCAGGTTGATGATGCTGACTCCAACAGACGCCAGATTTGGCTTCACTAGTGAGCTGATACCCAGTAAAGAATTTTGAAGCTAAGATGACAAATATCTGAACTTGTAATTGTGCAGTAGTTTGAGCATTCTTGGGCATTGCTTTTCTTTGGGATTGGAATGAAAATTGACTTTTGCAGTCCTGCGGCCACTGCTGAGTTTTCGAAATTTGCTGACATATTGAGTGCAGCACTTTCACAGCTTCATCTTTTAAGGTTTGAAAAAGCTCAACTGGATTCCATCACCTTCATTAGCTTTGTTCATAGTGATTCTTCCTAAGGCCCCCTTGACTTCACATTCCAAGATGTATGGCTCTATATGAGTGATAATTGGGATATCCTAGATAATTGGGATTATCTGGGTCGTGAAGACATTTTTTGTCTAGTTCTTCTGTGTATTCTCACCACCTCTTCTTAATATCTTCTATTTCTATTAGATCCATACAATTTCTATCCTATGTTTAGCCCATTTTTGCATGAAATGTTCCCTTGGTATCTAATTTTCTTGAAAAGATCTCTAGTCTTTCCCATTTTATTGTTTTCCTCTATTTCTTTGCACTGATTACTGAGGAAGGCTTTCTTATCTCACCATGCTATTCTTTGGAACTCTGCATTCAAATGGGTATATCTTTCCTTTTCTCCTTTGCTTTTCACTTCTCTTCTTTTCACAGCTATTTGTAAGGCCTCCTTAGACAGCCATTTTGCTTTTTTGCATTTCTTTTTCTTGGGAATGACCTTGATCTCTGTCTCCTGTACAATGTCATGAACCTCCGTCCATAGTTCACCAGACACTCTGTCTATCAGATCTAATACCTTGAATCTATTTCTCACTTCCATTGTATAATTGTAAGGGATTTGATTTAGGTCATACTTGAATGGTCTAGTGGTTTTCCCTACTTCCTTCAATTTAAGTCTGAATTTGGCTCATGATCTGAGCCACAGTCAGCTCCCGGTCTTGTTTTTGTTGACTGTATAGAGCTTCTCAATCTTTGGCTGCAAAGAATGCTCAAACTACCACAGAACTGCACTCATTTCACATGCTAGTAAAGTAATACTCAAAATTCTGCAAACCAGGCTTCAACAGTACATGAACCATGAACTTCCAGATGTTCAAGCTGGAAAAGGCAGAGGAATCAGAGATCTAATTGCCAACATCTGTTGGATCATCAAAAAAGAAAGAGAGTTCCAGAAAAACATGTATTTCTGCTTTATTGACTATACAAAGCCTTTGACTGTGTGTATCACAACAAACTGTGGAAAATTCTGAAAGAAATGGGAATATCAGATCACCTGATCTGCCTCTGAGAACTCTGTATACAGGTCAGGAAGCAATAGTTAGAACTGAACATGGAACAACAGACTGGTTCCACATTGGGAAAGGAATATATCAAGGCTGTATAGTCACCCTGCTTATTTAACTTCTATGAAGATTACATCATGAGAAATCTTTGGCCAGAAGAAGCACAAGCTGGAATCAAGATTGCTGGGAGAAATTTCAATAACTTCAGATATGCAGATGACACCACACTTATTTCAGAAGGTGAAGGAGAACTAAAGAGCCTTTTGATGAAAATGAAAGAGGAGAGTGAGAAAGTTGGCTTAAAAACTCAGCATTCAGAAAACTAATATCATGGCATCTGGCCCCATCACTTCATAGCAAATAGATGAGGAAACAGTGGAAACAGTGAAAGACTTTATTTTGGGGGGCTCTAAAATCACTGTAGATGATAACTGCAGCCATGAATTTAAAAGACACTTACTCCTTGGAAGAAAAGTTATGACCAACCTAGACAACATATTAAAAACAGAGTCATTTCTTTGCCAACAAAGGTCCATCTAGTCAAGGCTATGGTTTTTCCAGTAGTCATGTATGGATGTGAGAGTTGGGCTATAAAGAAAGCTGAGTGCTGAAGAATTGATGCTTTTGAACTGTGGTGTTAGAGAAGACTCTTGAGAGTCCCTTGAAGTACAAGGAGATCCAACAAGTCCATCCTAAAGGAAATCAATCCTGAATGTTCATTGGAAGGACTGATGCTGAAGCTGAAACTACAATACTTTGGGCACCTGTTGCCAAGAACTGACTCCTCTGAAAAAACCCTGATGCTGGGAAAGATTGAAGGGGGGAGTAGAAGGGGACGATAGAAGATGAGATGGTTGGAAGGCATCACCGACTCAATGGACATGAATTTGAGTAACTCTGGGAGTTGGTGATGGACAGGGAGACCTGGAGTGCTGCAGTCCATGGGGTTGCAAAGAGTCAGACACGACTGAGCAGCTGAACTGAACTGAACTGAACATCATAAAATAAAGTCCCAAAGGTGAAATATCAGACAGCTGATGCAGAGGGCTGAGATTAGTGACATCACAATGTGATAACTTTTCAGGGGTTTCCTTCTACATTGGTCAGGGGCCAAATCACTTTGTTAGCCAGAAACAGCTGGACATTGAGGTTTAAACTCCCTATGAGAGAAGCACAACAGAGACTTCCTTTCCCTGTAGCTAGTGAGTGGTGAACTGCAAGCCTTTTGAAAATGGGCTTTGATGAAGAAAGAGGAGAGAACTTGATGTTGATGAGAACTTCTAATGAGAGACAGAGTGAGACCTGAAGCTGAAGAAAGGATGCCAAGAAGCTGGCGATACAATAATTGACATGATTACCCTCACGATTTTGCTACCTTCCAATAAGAGAAGGTAGAGACATTAGTTATTTATGTTTACTTTCAGAAATGTCGCTCCCATTGAGAGAAGAATCAGAAAATCAAATATGGCACATTTATCTGTGGGTGAAAAAGGGTTAACTCCACAGGCCTTGCTGTGGAAACCCTGCTCATTTCCAGGAAAGGCTTGTTTTCATGACTGGCCCTTAACTGACCCCTGAAAACTGTGCTTCTGTAATGTTCTGTTTGATGAAAGTACTTTGTGCATGCCTGAGACCTTGAAGCAGAGTCCACCAGTTTGTCCAGATAATTTATGTTAACAAAGTGATGTGTGTTGAACACCTGCTTCACCTCTTGAATCAGGAGCTTAAGTACCCAAGAGCAGTCACAGAATGCTGTACATTTAAGTAACTAGCAGCCAATAAAAGTCCTGATCAGTCAGGCTCAGAAAAGTGTCCCTTATTGGCAACCCTTCCCATGTGTTGTCACATATGTTTTGGGGCAAGGAAAAATTAAGTACATTCTGTGTGACTTCACTGGGAAGGGATCATTGAAGTTTGCTGCTGGTTTGCTCCAAATTTAATCTCATGTGTCTTTTTCCCTTTGTTGAATTACTCTGTATCCTTTTGGTACAATAAAGTCAAAATGGTGAGCAACTTCTAAGTCTTAGGCGTCCTACCAGTGAATCATTGAGCCCAAGGGTGGTCTTAGAGACTTCCATTGCAAGATGTCCTCTAGATAATTTCTAATCAATTTCTAGTTATTATTTAACCTGAAAAAGAGAGAAAAAAAGAGGGAAACATGAACACAAGTCCTCAAGGACCTGTGGAAAAATAACAAAAGTCTAACATTTATTCCATCATAGTCCTACAAAGATAGGAGAAAAACGACAGTACTGGAAAAATATATAGAAAGAAATAGTAGCCAAAGGCTTCTTAAACATGATGAAAAGACATATGCTAACATATTCAAGAAGCTTCATGATCCTGGAATGCAGAAATGCAAAGGAACCTATAACCAGACAAATTGAAAGCAAACTACTTAAATCTAAAAACAAAGAAAAAGAACTTGAAAATAGCTAAAGAATAGTGGAACATTAACTATAAGGCAACAGCCATTTAAATGAATGAATTTCTCATAAGAAACCATGGAACAGAGAAGAAAGTGGCACAATGTTTTTAATGTGTTGAAGTAATTTCAAAACAAATTTCTTTACTCAGTAAAAGCAGTCTTCAGGAATAAAGGTAAAGCAAAGCATTTTCATATGAAGAAAAATAAGATAATCTATTGACAGAAAGCCTGTTGTATACAAACTGCTTGAAGAAGTTCTTCAGACAGAACAGAACTGATAGCAAAAGATAAACTGGGACATTGTGAAAGAAGGAAGCAAACAGGATACCTATCAAACAGAACTTCAAAAAAAAAAAAAGTAAAGGAAAATTGGGAAAACTGAAATGGCAAAGACAGTTCCATAATTATAGACTTTAACACTCTGTTCTTACTCTGTGGTAAGCATTCTTCAGAAAGGCATGGATATAAAAGAACTGAACACCATCAAACAACACTTAATTGACAATTATAATATTTCACTCAGTAACAGCACAATACATAGTCTTTATAGGCACACATGGAACATTATAATAGACCTACACTAGTTCGTAAAACTATAACAAATTTAAAATATATTATATATATATATTTATATATTTTTAAATATATATCAGACTGTTATACAGAGAAAAGTAAATCAGAAAGAGAAAAACAGATGTCATATATTAGTATTAATGCATGTATGTAGAATCTGAAAAAATATTGGTATAGATGGTCATATTTACAAAACAAACATAGAAACAAAGACTTAGAGAAAAAGCATGGCTAATAAGGGGGAAGGGATAGTGGGATGAATTGGGAGATTTAAATTGACATATATACACTATTATGTATATATAAGCTTCCCTGGTGGCTCAGATGATAAAGAGTCTGCTTTCAATGCAGGAGACCTGGGTTCCATCCCTGGGTCAGGAAGATCCCTTAGAGAAGAGAATGGCAACCCACTCTGGTATTCTTGCCAGGAGAATTCCTTGGACAGAGGAGCCTGGGGGGCTATGGTCCATGGTCTCACAGAGTTGGGCACAACTGAGTGACTAACACATTCACTTTCACACTACCATGTATAAAATAGATAACTGATGAGAACCTACTGAATAGCACAGGAAACTCTACTCTGTGCTCTGTGGTGGCCTAAATGGGAAAGAAATCTAAAAAAGAGGAAATATATGTATACGTATGGCTGATTCACTTTGCTATACAGCAGAAACTGACACAGCAGTGTAAGGCCACTATACTCCAATCAAAACAACAGCAAAAAACATATCAGTTATGTTTGATGATTGTAATTGAATCAAAGTAGGAATCAATAAAAGAAAGACAATGAAAAAAAAATTTGTGAAAAGTGTCCTCTAGAAATCCGACTATTGGTTAACCTGACCAACCATGGAGTGTTCACCGAGGGGCATCCAGTTTCTGTACTCTGCATGCAAGAGCATTTCAAGGAAGTAACAAGAGCCTATTTCTACTGACAACGGATAGATATGAACTCTTCTGATATGACTAAAAGGCATATTGGGTCCAAACCTAAATTCTTACCTATCCAAACTAAACATGGGAGAAAGCATTTTGCTATGAACATCTCTTTCAATTGAGTCTAAGCATGCATTTATTGTTACAGAAAAGAATCACTTTCCCAAGGAGATAATTCTGACTAGTGGAATCAGCACCATTAAATACCACTACTGGTTTTACCTCCAGAATACATGCTGTTGTATGTTGAGCTTATGAGCAAGAGTCATTATGTTCTATATCAGGACTTACATATTCCTCTTCTACGTCATTTGGAAGTTGTGTAAGTTATTTGCCATTTGTCACACACCCAGAGCTACTCTTCCTTTCCCCAGTTTTGTCCATTGAGAACCTGATGCCTGTAAACTAATTCACCCAGTCTACCTTGCCTTATGGCTTAATATTGAGTTTAATCCAAAGTAGGCACTCTCTAGAAATATAAGAGAGGAAAGAGGGAAAGATAGAAACAGTTTCTCTCACTGCCTCTGTCCCTGGATATATTATTTGGACAGTGGTTACATTCTCCTGTAACTACAGCGTATTCTTGACAGACTGATCCCATAGCACCAGTGATGCCAAGGCTCAGGTTATAATGTTTCCTCTTCTTGCACGTTTAGGCCTAGTGGTAATAAAAGCTTTGATTTGGTTCTCTTTACTGCACCAATGGACGGTACCTTTTTTCCCCTACCAGTCAGGAGACTGGCAGAAAGGCATATACTGAAAGCTCCTTACGTGAATTCATGAGCAATCCAATGGATGGACCCATGAATGAATGAATTCCTTCTCCTAATGATTTATAGAAGCTCCTTTGACAAATTGTGTGTTAGTCTTTCAGTTGTGTCTGACTCTGTGTGACCCTCATGGACTGTAGCTTGCCAGACTCCTCTGTCCATGGGATTCTCCAGGCAAGAATACTGGAGTGGGTAGCCATTCCCTGCTTCAGGGGATCTTCCTGACCCAGGGATCCAACCCAGGTCTCCCTCATTGCAGGCTGATACTTTACTGTCTGAGCCAAAACTAAGTCAAATCAAAAGCATATTTGCTACATTTTTTACAGAGGCCTTGAAAATTAACCCAAAGACAATATATCAATGCTGAAGACTTCATGTGAGGTTGGAAATGGGACTGTATGGGGGAAGCTATGAGTGTTTATGCACACAGTGCTGTGCAGATGTTGACAGATTCCTCTGTCTCAACTTTCTTGGCATAGTCATGTAACCACCAGGTCTTTTTGTTCCCAGTTGGAACAACAACAGCCAAAAAGAAGTCATAGTTGCAACAAGAACAAAATTCACACTCAAAAAGATTGAAACAAGAGAACTTAATGAAAGGGATATTGACAGAAATGTGGGAAACCACATCACTTATAGGCTTGCTGCCAGTGAAGAAGGGCATCAAAGCCAGCTACTGGCAGAACCACAGAACTAATGCAGGAAGCGAATGGAGGAAATAAGTACTCCAAACTCTCTTCATCCTGGCTCACAGTCTACTGTTGGTTCATTCCATTGATCTAGGCTACTTCAAACCAGAGGCTGAGGATGATGAAATGCAAGCCTCCCAGGGAATGCAGGAGGGTGACCTGGACTATAGCAGTGAGACAAGTGGAGAATAACCAGCAGAGCTTGTTTAAAATATTTTCCCACAGAGGTGCTAAACCTATGCTTAAAGTCTGTCTAGTAAGAGCATTAATAACCAAGACTTTAGTACAATCTGCTACTTTTGAAAACAAAATTCTGAGGCTAACAACTACCCCATGAGGGAGGTTTGACAACTAATATATTAATTTAATATGTCAAGTACATTAAATATCAGATATTTTACATAGACATATTTTACGTAGACCCTAGTCCATCTAATTGTGATCCCGATAATGATAACAAAAGTAATCAGGCTGGTCCCCAGGCTCAGAAGTCATCCTCCAGGTTTTTTTTATTATTGCATGTTGTATACTGGTATGCTTCTTGACCATACCACTTGTTTTCTTCTTTTATCCTGGCATAAGCTTATGTTTACCCCAATCAAGTTGCTTTTCTTGAAAAATCACTGTGCTTTAGTTTTACCAGCCAATAGCCATTGGCTTAAAAAATGATTAGGATTTCCCCCAAGAGGAGCCTTTGATCACTGGAGCCAGATCTAGTCATGAAAGGGTGTGTGTTCCTGCTCGGTTCCAACATTTTCTCTTAATCAGGATAAGAGAGATGGCTTTGGGAACTTGATTCTTCATCTGCACACAATATCTTTGCTTACTTTCTGCATTGCTATGTTCTCTAAGGAGGCACTTGGGGACCCACTGGTAAGAACTTGTATTTGAGGTAATTACAATGGGAAATGAAGCATACCTCAATGAAAATTCATTTTTATTATGTTTCCTATGGTCTCTCTCTTTTCCTAAGTCCAGCAGTCCCAAACTTCAGGTGGCAAGCAATATTATTCAATAGATTTGGAGAATAATCCAATAGAACAGTCCAAGCCAAAATGAAAATGGTAAGACCTTCCAGATCTCACATGAACAGATTTCCCCTTATGGCTGTAGGAAGCTGCTCTCAAAGACACCTGTTGTCATGTTTAGTACCTGGATATACAGACAAGTTTCAAGCAGGTCCATGGAGTTCCAATTAAAATGTCCACATGGTTAGCATAGGGCAATCGGATGCTTTATATGAAGATAACTGAGAAGATTAGTGATGGGAAGAGAAAGTGATATTGTACTTTAAGTTATGATTGAAACATGTATAATACCATATATGAAATGAATCACCAGTCCAGGTTCAATGCATGATACTGGATGCTTGGGGCTGGTGCAGTGGGACAACCCAGAGGGATGGTACTGGGAGGGAGGGGGAAGGGGGTTTCAGGATGGGGAACACGTGTATACCTATGGCGGATTCATGTTGATGTATGGTAAAAAGAATACAATATTGTAAAGTAATTAACCTGCAGTTAAAATAAATAAATTTATATTAAAAAATAAACAAGTCATTAGCTGATGGAATTAAATTTAAAAAAAAAATTATGATTGAAGTAAACAGATAGCAAAGTGATGACACAAGAAACCAAATCCTTATACACTGGACTGGAAGTCTATCAAGAGAGTTTGAGAGAATTCAATGTGGAGTAATTTTACCACAATAAGGGAATTATGTTATATTTCAAAATTTCATATAATGTCATTATTATATTACAATGGGATGGGAAGAGGAGACATTTCTTTTTTTTTTCAATGAAATATAGTTGACTTACAATGTTGTGTTAAATTTGCAGTACAGCAAAGTGATTGTTTTACATGTGTACATATATATATATATATATGTAACAATTTGCATTTGTTAACCTCAAATTCCCAGTCCATCCCTCCCCCACCCTACTTTCCTCTTGGCAACCACAAGCCTGTTCTCTGTGTCTGTAAGTCTGTTTCTGTTTTGTAAAAGTTCTTTTGTGTCATATTTAGATTCCTTATATGTGATATCATATTGAATTTGTGTTTCTCTTTCTGATTTTCTTCACTTGGTATGAGTATCTTAAGGTTGATTCATGTTGTGCAAATGACATTGTTTCACTCTTTTTATGGTTGAGTAGTATTCTACTGTATATATGAACCACATCTTCTTTATCCATACACCTGTCAATAGATATTATGTTATTTTCAGAACTTGGGTACTGTGAGCAGTGTTGCTATAAATATAGGGGTGGATGTATATCTTTGAATTATAGTTTTTTCCAGCTACATGCCCAGGAGTGAGATTGTTGGACCATATGACAAGTCTGATTGTCATTTGATCACACAGTTGGTGATCAACTTTAGGACAAAACCTCCTGTTAACCATTGTGGTAACTATTCATTTTGCCTAATGCTGAAGCTGAAGTTCCAATGCTTTGGCCACCTGATGCAAAGAGATGACTCACTGGAAAAAAACCTTGATGCTGGAAAAGATTGAGGGCAAGAGGAGAAGGTGATGACAAAGGATGAGATGATTGGATGGACATAAGTCTGAGCAGGCTCCAGGAGATGGTGAAGGACAGGAAAGCCTGGCATGCTGCAGTCCATGGAGTCACAAAGAGTAAAACATGACTGAGTGACTGAACAACAACAATGATTAAATACTGATAAATATATATGTGTGTGTGTGTGTGTGTGTGTGTATTTATATATAACTAAAAGTAGGCTGAAATAAAAGCTTAGCAAGCAGATTGTGCAATTCTTCATTGATAGATGACCATTGAAATAGCATCAGTATAATACTTTGATAGAGTAAATGAAATGTATCTTCTTATTTCTAGATTTTTTTTCATATGTTCTGGATAAGTTCTTGCAAACCTGAGCTTTTGAATGACACCTTTTTAATCCTCTACTACATTATAACTCTACTACAATTGAAGTGAAGTGAAGTGAAGTCGCTCAGTCATGTCCGACTCTTTGCGACCCTGTGGACTGTAGCCCACCAGGCTCCTCCATCCATGGGATTCTCCAGGCAAGAATACTGGAGTGGGTTGCCATTTCCTTCTCCAATTAGACATAAACAAATTTACATAAATCCCAAGTTAACTAGTGAAGTTCTCTGCAACTGGATAGCACAGATAAGAAATTAGGTGAAAGCCACCCAAAAAACAGGTTGCCTACTCCTCAGTATTTTGAGTCATCTCCCCCAAACCCTGCTTTGTGTCTTTAGACAGACAGTTGTAAGACAGTAAATATTTTAAGATTTTCACATTCCCTCCACCACAAATACACACAGAGCCCCCAGCAAGCACAGACACACTCATCTATATATTTCATAACTTCCAAGAGAATTTTCATGAACTGATAACTCAGGGGATTAAAGGAATCTTAGAATTTTTAATTGAGTGAAACCTGAATCATTCTTTGGGCTCACTTCTCAGTTCAGAACTTATAGTTGCTACCTTGACCTCCTCACTTTATTCCTCTAATGTTTGACGGTCATCTGAAGAAAACAAGCTTGTGTTCCACTCTTTTTTCCTGTGTTTTTACATGTCATCTATTTTACTTTGCTCAGAGAGGAATTTGATAAAGATTATTGGATTTTAAATTCAACAGTGTTTTGTTCTCAAAAGATACATTTTTTTTTTCAACATTCTTGTCTTCAAAGGCTAATGGGATGTGTTGCTCTGTTGGAAGTCAGAGTTACGTAGGTGGAGAAATCACAACAATTATTCCTAATTGCCACTGAAAACTTGTTTCTTTAGCAGAGGGGTGAGATTGGTTTAGTTGACATAAGCTCATATCTGCTAAATAGGAGACATGCAATTAGTGGTTAGTTGAGGGGTGGGAGAGATTTTACTTTGCAACAGCTAAAAAAAATAAGCTTAGAAATTTTTTATATTAGGCAAGATGTATGAACCAGCACAGAAAGTCCACTGTGGAAAGTCTGTCATAGTCACCCATTGCACTTTTCTTCCAAAATGTATTTGGAAAACAAGTGAATTTTGCCTTTATAATCTCATTAAATATAAATATATTTATTAATTAAAAGTAGAAAAGCAGGGGCTTTGTAGTCAGGCAACACCAAGTATGAGCTGGGCTCTGCCATTTAGAAGTTGTATAACTTTTTGCATGTTAGTAAACATTCATAAGCCTATTTCCTCTAAAACTGGATAATAATGAAATATCTTCACATGGGCGTTATACAGTTTAAATGAGAAGATTATTATTTTTAAATCATTCTATTATTTATTTATTTCATTATTATTTTAAAATACTTTTTAAAAATCAGTCATTTAAAATCCTTGTCTCTAAAATGGATCTTTAATATATAGCTTTCAGGGACAAAATTACAATCAACCAAGTGAGTAGATAGCTATATATTCTTCAGCCATCATGAAGTATCTAAATAAATGCTTGGTTTATATTAATTGCTTGATGGATAGATGTTTCCCTTTTCTTCTCTCCATCTTCCTCCTCGCTCTCTTCATTCCTATTTATTCTTTCTTTCTTTTCTTCAATGTTGAAATGGAGTTAAAAAGTTGGGAAAGACTATATCTTGGTTTCATCTATTCATAATTGCCTCCCATCTCCCCCTGGAGGTTCTGTATGTGCAATTATGGAAACTGATAGAGTTAGGAAAAATGACTCACCAACTCAAATCTGAAACCTTCAGAGTGAAAGATTGGTTATTTTACAGGTAAGGCCACAGCTCTTCTCTGTTTCCAATCAGAAATCTAATAAAACAGTAAATCAATATACTTCCCCTTTCTCTTCTCCTTTTAATTTTCAATAGAAAGTGACACTTTGACTCATTAAAGACAAAAAGACTGTACCCAGAAGATAAATTTGATCAAACCCTGAAAGTTGTCTTGCTCATAGCCTCTAAAGGAAGCAGGTACCATTAGACAAGAATATGTGTGTGCAGTCAGGAGGCTCCAGTGATGGGGCTGAGATAGAGGACTGCCTTTTCTTTAGCCTCAGAAAAAAGCAAATATTAAGGAGTGAAAGAGGAGAGTGAAAAAGCTGACTTTAAACTCAACACTCAGGAAACTAAGATCATGCCATCCAGTGTGATCACTTCATGGAAAATAGGCGGGAAACAATGGAAATAGTGACAAACTTTGTTTTCTTGGGCTCCAAAATCACTGCAGATGGTGACTGTAGCCATGAAATTAAAAGACTCTTGCTCCTTGGAAAAAACGCTATGACAAACCTAGACAGCATATTAAAAGGCAGAGACATTGCTTTACCGACAAAGGTCCATATAGTCAGAGCTATGGTTTTTCCAGTAGTCATGTATGGATGTGAGAGTTGGACCATAAATAAAGCTGAGCTCCAAAGAATTGATGCTTTTGAACTGTGGTGTTGGAGAAGACTCTTGAGAGTTCTTTGGACAGCAAGGAGACACAACCAGTCCATCCTAAAGGAAATCAATCCTGAATATTCATTGGAAGGACTGATGCTGAAGCTGAAACTCCAATACTTTGGCCACCTGATGCAAAGAGCAAACTCACTGGAGAAAACCCTGATACTGGGAAAGACTGAGGGCAAGAGCAGAAGGTGATGACAGAGGATGAGATGATTGGATAGCATCACCAACTCAATGAATATGAATTTGAGAATACTCTGGGAGATAGTGGCGGACAGAAGAGGCAAGTATGCTGCAGTCCATGGAGTCGCAAAGATTCTGACATGACTCAGCAACTGAACAACAACAATAGGGAGAGAATAACAATATCTTTGTTTTTCATAGTCAGTATCTAGGACTAAAGTGATACAGAATTCACATGGCATCACTGAAATATACCTTTCTCTCATGTCCAACTCAGGACCAGCGTTGTCTGTGAACCTTTTCCTACTAATTCTAGTCCATCCACCATAGAGTTCTAGAGCATGCCTGGGAAACAGGACCTCATGAAGGACTCCAGGAATGTTTCCAGTGAGAGATCCTCAGTTGTTCAAGCTTCATGTGTTTGTCCTCCAAGAGAATCTGCCGCAAGTATAGCCACATGGTTATTGTTAACAAATTATGATTACTGGTGGTTAATATTAACTACAATTCAAAGTGCTAGAGAACTAGAGAATTCTTTAAGTCACACAGAACAATTATGTTTCAAATGCCAAGTAAAGTATTGGGAATTGGCATAATTTGAAAGACAGAAAGAAAAAAAAAGTACTAATCTACTTCTGTTGCAATAAAACTGCATAACAAATATCTTCAAAATCCCAGTGTCTTACAATACTAAATACTTCTATTTTCTTGCTTTCAAGTCTTCGGGTAGACTGTGGCTTCAAAGAACTTGACTCCAGGTTTCAGACTGATTCACATCTGCTCCATTTGTTTCTTTGTTTTCCTTGGACCAGTAGCTAACTGGGTCATATTCCTCCCACAGTACACCACAGGAGGACAAGAGGGCAAACTAAAATGTAAACATGTGAAGATTGTCCTTGAGTCATCTTAATAACATGATCCTGGCCAAGAAAGTCACACAGCTCAGATCAAAAGTAGTGTATTTTTTAGAAGGGACGAAAGAAAGAATTGGAAACAGTCAAGTTTCCATAGGAGCTAATATTCAGATTTTTTAATAGTGCCAATCAGAGTGTTGAATTATTTACAAATACTTATTTCTTACATTACTTTTATAATAAGAGATTTAACATCTCTAGTTTAAAAGTAAGGAAAGAGACTCAGAGAAATTTAACAGCATATTCAAGCCAAGAAGAAATGGTGCATTGTGAAGCAAGAGTTCAAGCACAGGTCTTTTCAGTTCCAAATCCATCCATTTTCCCATTAAATTATATTGATGCTATAAAGTGTACATTCAAAAATAGATATTATTTTTACCAGTACTGGCCACTATTGTTAACACTTTGCATATAGTAATCTTGCCATCATCTGTTTATATTATATAATATTATTATTTCCCATTTCATAGATGAGGACACTGAAACCCAGAAGTTTTAAAGAATTTCTTTAATATCTAGTCCATCTGTCTGTGGCTTTATATGATAAGATATAATCATTCTACTGTTTATGCATACAATGATGATAAGAATAATTAGCAAAAATATGACACATACTGCACATATATCCCCACTATAATTATCACATTTAAGCCTCCTACTCACTTTAGAAATAATACCTAAAATATTTTCTGTATCTATCTATTTCCCTCCATTTCCACTTCCAATTTACTGTATTATTCCAGATCATCTCTTGACTAAAATTCTTCAGGAGATTCCTAATTGCCCAGATTCCACTTTTTCACCCCTTGCAATATACTTTCCGTATAGCAGATTGCCTGGGTAATCTTTGCTAAAATATAAATCTGACCATTCCATTTCCCTATTGCAAACCCCAAAGGCTTCTGTTGGAATTTTAAATAACATTCAAACTCTGTTTTGGCTTATAAGGCCTGAGATGATCTGCTTCCTCTTTGATCACGTCAAGAACCATTCTCTGCTTCACTCCCCAAGTGCCAACCTAGAGCTTGCTTCCTCTTCAGACAACAGTCAAGGCTGTTTTCTGCTTTAGGATCTTTATACAGACTCAGTGCAGTCCTCATTCTAAACATTACCCAAAAGATTTTATTTACTCTTACTTAGCATTAACACTATTTGATATGTGCTTGCATCGTCTCTTTGTTACAATGAAGCTTTAGGGGAGGAGGGAACCTTGCTGCCTCGATCAGTGCTACTGTTTCCATTGTCTAGAATAATAAGCACTGGGTTAATAGATATTGAACATGCAATCAATAAACGAACAGATAAGCTACAACCATACTATCTTATTTAAAGTACACAAATAAAACATCTATTTTACCTTTATTCAGGGTTTGAGATTTAATATGAACATAGAATTAAGTAAACGTTATAAGCACAAACATTTTAAATGTTTTAAATAATAATTTTAATTTCATTCTCTCTAGGAATGTAGTAGTTATCTTAAATGCAAAATGGTTGATATGCCAAGATACATGTGTGTATATATAAGTATGTGAAGAGAGAAAGAGGAACAAATAACTTTTTGCTTAGTAAGATATAATAAAAATATTTTTTCTTTGTACTTTTGGAATGATATAAAGACTCATAAGGGAAATATTAGGTATATAAGACTTACAGCTTTAAACCAACTTTATACCCAAACTCTTAAATTGTGCCTTCACTTTCACTGTGTAAGCAACTATAGATATATTGTTAATAGGCATTTTTGATTAACCTAGAGAATAATGGTAATCTATAATAACAATAGATCAATCAAAATATAATCACTTATACATTTTCAGGGAGAAAGGATTGGCAACTCACTCCAGTAATTCTTGCCTGGAAAATCCCTTGGACAGAGGAGCCTGGCAGGCCATAGTCCAGAGGGTCAAAAAAGAGTCAGACACAACTGAAGCAACTGAACACACACATTTTCAATGTGGTCAGCACTGAAGGACATACCTTAACTTCCTTCCACTCTCAATTATTCTTAAATTACCACTCTATACCAAGCAATGTGGAAAATCTAAGAAATTAAAAATATGTTCCTTATGCACAGTAAGTTTATAGTATAATACAGAAGAGAAGCATAACATTTATACAAACAGAAGCAAACTGTATACAATAAGATGCAAATAAGCTTTTAATTATGAATAGTGAGAGTAGAAGTACAAAGAGACAAAGGGTTCACAAGATAAGATTAATAACAGGATAAGCTATTAAAGGAGCAAAAAGAATGGTATGACATATAGACAGAAAGAGAATGAATTTAAACAAAGTAAGCCATGTGGAGAACACCAAATTAGAGAACAGATATGCGTATGTATGTCTTCCCAGATGGCAGGTGGCATAGTGGTAGAGAATCCACCAACTAATACTAGGGAGGCAAGAGATGTGGATTCAATCTGTTGGTCAGGAAGGTCCCCTGAAATAGAAAATGGCAACCTGCCCCAGTATTCTTGCCTGGAAAATTTCGTGGACAAAGGAACCTGGTGGGCTAACACTCCATGAGGTCACAAAGAGTTTGTCACAACAGAGCGACTGAGCACACGTGCACACGCACATGTTTATGTGGGTCTGTATGTATGTGTGTGTTCTTTGAAACTTCATATGTTGGACAAAAGCAAGTAAAAAACAGGAATTCCATATAACCGTCCAACCTGTCCCATTTCTTGATTTAATTGCTTTTTCCATTTTGGTTTATACAATATAGAGCACACATCAATACACAAGTTACCTTCTAAAACTAAGGGAATACAGGGCTTAATTATGTGAAGATAGACTTTTAATAATGTGAGAACAGCAACTTCTTTCTTTCCCAGATTCCACAGTTGCAGTGTCTCACACCCATAGGCAAAAGGATTGCTATTAGCACTTTTCCCCCTCCACTGAGATCAATTACCATCCAATCCACAGAAAGAAAGAAATCACTCCTTATTCAGGAAATGGAAGCTACTTTCGTTCATTTCATATAATGGACAATGTGAGTTAGAAGTCTTATCCATTTCCTATTTTGGTTACCTGTTTCACAAGCTCAGCACATTCCAAGATTCCTATTTTATGAAGCCAGCAAAGATATTCAGAGAAATTGTCTATCACATGTTTCACATCCTAGAGTTACTGGGCTCATCAGAAAGACAATACTAGATTGATTCCAATTGTCAAGCCAGCTATACTAGTGTAAAAGATCAGTAGATACCTAAGGATTATTGACTCGAAATTACTGAAACATTGATGCAGAATATCTGAAGATGTTGAAAATATGTATGTATGGTTACGTGTAAGAAACTAGATAGACTAACAAATAACAGTGAGGACAAAAAAATTTGCATAAATATTTGCACTGTAAAATCTATAAATCTGTAAATGTTTCAGTAATGATGTCATTCAAAGGTTTATTGGAATGATGTTTGTAAAACTGAATTTGGAGTAGTTTAGAAAACCAAGACAAAAGTCACTTAAAAAAAACCACCTAATTTTTAACCCCTATATCATGGTAAAAAGATTAGCCAAAAATAACTACCAGTATGGATATTGTTTTGAACAAGGTGAATTAATTAAATCTCAGTCACAAGAACTATTTCAAGTCCTTTCTTCTTACCAAAAAAAAAAAAAAAAAGAATAAAATAAAAAGAAAATTCAGGGTAAATAAAGGTGATATAATATTTAAAGACAATTTTTAAATGAAAATCCCAATAGGGATTTGCCTAATAAGATCATCATAAAAGCCTGTAAATTGTACATGCTAGTTTTGATGGAAAAATTATTATATAGATGAATCTACTTTGTGGAACATTGTCTCATTAATGCGTACACATACTTTATTTACTGTGATTTCTACAAAGTGGGCCATTCTAGGGAATTCATCACTTTTCTGTGGTATTATTTTTTCTAAAATTTCTATGCAGTGATTTGGAAATGGCAATTTTATGTTAACAGCATAATTATGGAGGAAAAATCGATTTGTTATATTACTAATCAGAAGCAAATGCCTTTAAAGATAAGTTTATAGAAATTTAAAGATATTAGAAACCAGTTAAAGCTCTATAGATGGACTTAAATAAGAAAAAATCTGAAATAATCACTCTTTTCAGTCTGTCTGCTATATTTTGCCTATTACTGATTTAAAAACATGAAAGTCCATATAACAGAAACTGTTAGCTTTCTACCCAAAAGAAATGTACTTCTTTTTCACTGGTAAAAGGAACTTCATTTTGTTTCAGTAACTCTTAGTGTATGCTCAGGTAGGGTAGCCTTATGATAAATCATAACTTGTCTGCATAGTGAATAAAAGTTGTCTGTATGTAGCCATCAGACACAAAAAGAACACTGAACAGGACACTGGACACAGGGCTAGTTTCAACTTGCTAGTGCGTGAGGCTGGGGCCCAGGGGGTCTCAGGGCCCCTGTTGCCAACCTCCTAATGGGTGAGGCTACATCCTGGGGCTATTGACAGCCCAGTGAAATGCCAAGAGCCAGGTCCTAGGACCTCTGGCTGCAAGGCCCTAGAGGTCCTAGAGTTGGTGTCAGCCAACAGTTGGATGAGGCAGGGACCCAGCGGGGCTGGGACTGGTGCCGGCCTACTGGTGAGTGCACTGGGTTATGACACTCACTCATTTCTTTCTAGTGCTCAGCAATATTTTATGGGTTTGATGCACCACACTTTATTCATCTATTGAAAAACATTTTTGTGGCTTCAAATTTGAGCCACTATAAATACATATGCTCTAAATATGTGCATGTGTGTTTTTATGTGGATATTAGTTTTCAACTTCTTTATATAAACACCAAGGAGTGTGATTACTCATCAACATGGTAAAAATATGCCTAATTTTACTCAAAACTGCCAAACTATCTTCCAAACTTTTTGAACAATTTTCAGTCCCACCATAAATGAATGAGATTTCCTGTTGTCCCACATCCTTGCCAGCATTTGGTGTTGTTAGTGTTCCAGATTTTGGCCATTCTAATAGATGTATAGTTGTACCTCACTGATGTTTTAATATGCATTTCCCTGATTGCATATGATTTGAGCATTTATCACATGGAAATTCACTTTCTGTATGCCTTCTTTGATGAAGTATTTTAACATATTTGGCCCATTTTTAAAATAGATTGTTTGTTTCTTATTATTGAATTGTATGTTCTGTTTATATATTTAGGACAAAGTCCTTTAAAGGATGTTTCTTTTGCAAATATTTTCTTCTTGTTAGTTGTTGGTCCTATCATTTAATGAAGTCCAGGCTATTAATTGTTTCTCTCGTGAATTGTTCCTTTGATGTTGAATCTTCACTATACCCAAGTTCACCTGGGTGTTCTCCTATGTCATCTTCCAGGAATTTCATACTTTTGCCTTTTACACTAAGGTGGGGATTTATTTTGTGTTAGTTTTCTGCAGGGTGTAAGATCTGTGTCTAGATTCATTTTTTGTGCACATAGATGCCCAGCTGCTCCAGTACCAATTTGTTGAAAAAAACTGCTTGTTCTGTTGTATTTTCTCCTTTGTCAAAGATCAGTTGATTATATTCACATGGGGCCTATTTCTGGGTTCTATTTTCTGTTGCAATGACCTATTTGTATATTCTTTCATCAGTACTGCACTATATTGATTATTATAGCTTTATAATTCACCCACTTTTAAAAATCAGGTTATCTAGTTTTTTGATGCTGAGTTATGTGGCTTCTTTATACATTTTGAATATATGATTCAGAAGTATAGTCTCTCTTTCTGTAGATTGACTTTTTATTTTGCTGATATTTTTCTGTTGCTCTGCAGAAGGTTTGTTTTATTTTGTTTTTTAGTTTGATGTGTCCCATTTGTTTAGTTCTGCTTTTTGTTGCCTTGCTTTTGGGATCATATACAAAAAATGCCAAGACTCATATCAAGGAGATTTTTCCCCCATGTTTCCTCTAAGATTTTTATGATATCAGGTCTTGTAGTTAGGTCTTTAATACATCTTGAGTTGACATATTTATTGTGTAAGATAAGGGTTAATTTCAAAGTGGAATACAGGAAAAATATACTCTCTAGTACATATGACAAAGCTATTATATTTAAGCTCATTAAGTACTCTCCTCAGTCACTTTTCCATGTTTAATAAGGAATAAGGCCAAGATTATTATGTTTTTATTCTATTCCCTTGGCTTACTTCCCTCACTGGTGCAAAAGCAAATTCTCTAAGTTATAAGATCCTTTTCAATATCATTGTGATTTTTAAAAGCTTCAAGAAACTCTCACTAGTAAAGTTTTGAAATCCTAATTTTTGGCATTTGAAGACTTGCCATTTTTGATTTCATGTTTGGATGTGTATGTAAAAAAAAAAAAAAAAAGAAAGAAAATGATGTTTTATTCACAATATAGGGGGAAAGAGGGTTCCTAATGATCTCTGCCTGTCTCTGAAAGGAAGCCCTCTGTGCCACTTTAAATCAAAAGTTGAGGTACATGTTTTTACTACTCTCATTTCACAGAATGTAAAACTAAGACCCTGAGAGAATAACTAACTTTTCCAAGAGCAAACAATGAATTTGTATAAATGAAATTTGAATTAATTCTTCAAATAGACCTAATGTGATGCATAATCTGCAAGAAGCTTTAGCATACTAATGTGTTTATATTTCAAAAGGATACATAAACAGAAGGATAATCAAAGATAAATATAACAAAGGATTGTAACATAAAATTAATAATAGAATTAATGGTAAAACCCCAAAATTACCTAGGTTGGCAAAATTGCTAAGTTATACATAAATGCTTCTTTTTTATTTTCAGCACAAAAGATGAGGAAAAAGACAGTTCTTCTTTTGGAGACCAATGATGTAGCTCTAATGATTTTCTTATTCCATTTACATATGAGCTAGTTTAAGCAAACTGTTTAAATCAAATTCCCCAATATACTAATTTGATATTTAAGAAGTAAAGTGAAGTCACTCAGTCATGTCCAACTCTTTGCAACCCAGTGGACTGTATCCCACCAGGCTCCTACGTCCATGGGATTCTCCAGGCAAGAATACTGGAGTGGGTTGCCATTTCCTTCTCCAGGGGATCTCCCCAACCCAGGGATTGAACCCAGGTTTCCCACATTGCAGGCAGATGCTTTAACCTCTGAGCCAAGGAACTAGTTAGCAAGAGCTTTAAATGTCCCTTGGTGATTATTGAGTCATTATTGTGAATGTGGGGGCTTCCTGGGTGGTGCTAGTGGTAAAGATAAAGAACCTGCCCACCAATGCAGGAGATTCAGGAGATCCAGGTTTGATCCCTGGGCAGGGAAGACCCTCTGGAGAAGGGCATGACAACCCAAACCAGTATCTTTGCCTGGAAAATCCCATGGACAGAGGACCCTGGTGGGCTACAGTCCATAGGGTAACGAAGAGTTGGAGATGACTGAAGCGGCTTAGCATGCACATTGCGAATATGCAGATAACATATGGAAAACTGATAAATACTGATTTTTACAATGGATACCCAAAATGGAGTAAACAAACTGTGGACTGGCTCACTTAATGCTGATTCTGGGCAAAATTCTATAATCAAGAGTATTTAACATAACCTTAGGTTCACTTGAGCAGGTACTATCACATCGTTGTTTAGCCCCTGTGTCTGACTTTTGGTTACCCCATGGACTGCAGCACACTAGGCTTCCCTCTCCTTCACTGTCTGCTACAGTTTGCTCAAACTCATGTCGTTTGTGTCAATGGTGCCATCTAACCATCTCATCCTCTGTTGTCCCCTTCTCCTCCTGCCCTTAATCTTTGCCAGCATCAAGGTCTTTTCCAACTGGTTAGCTCTTCAACTGTTGTGTTAAGCCCATTTGTTTCCTTGGGAAATATAATAAATACATAAAAATTTTAAAAATTAAGTGGTAGACACAAGAATCAGTAAGGCATTTTATAATATTTCTTGAAGGGGTGCTTGAAGCAGCAGAGGAAAAATGAGATGCAACAGTAATTTATTGAATTATAAATCAATTGAATAATTTTGCCTAAACATGAGTGTGGCTTTGATCAATTGGGCTTCCCTGGTGGTTCAGGTGGAAAAGAATCCACCCACAATGAAGGAAACGTGGGTTTGATCCCTGGGTTTGTAAGATCCCCTGGAGAAGGGAATGGCTACCATGCCAGTATTCTGGCCTGGAGAATTCCACAGACAGAAGTATCTAGCAGGCTAGAGTCCATGCAGTTTCAAAGAGTCAGAAACAACTGAGCAACTTCCACTTTGGTCAATTGGCTGGTTGATTTCTAGTGGTTACTTCAGAGCCATCCATAAAGATTGTTATGCCTGATTTACTTTTATAGTTTTTGTTAACAGTAAAGATGTCATGTTTATCTAATTTACAGGTGACACACTTCAGATTTGGTGTCTAAATTGGTATATGACTTGAATACTGTATTTGAAATCGTGATAGAACTCAAAATTATGTACAATGACCATATTACTCAACTAAATAATGAGATTTTCTAATACAAGGGCTAAAAATAGAGATCAGGCATGGTATAGCTCAGAAAGTAGTAATTATTATCCCAACAAAAAGTCATGAATGGGTAATATCCCCCAGGTAAGAGAATAAAAGTCATTTTATTCATTTTATATGTCAGTACCAATCTTCCAATTTATGCAACCCCCACTCCCCTTTGGGCTTCTCAAGTGGCACAGTGGTAAATAATTTGCATGCCAATGCAGGAGACACAGGAGACACCATTTTGATCCCTGAGTTGGGAAGACCCACAGGAGTAGGAAATGGCAACCCACTCCAGTATTCTTGCCTAGAGAGTCCCCTGGACAGAGGAGCCTGTTGGCCTTCAGTCCATGGGGTCGCAAAAAGTCAGACACGACTGAGCACACACACACACATTCCCCTTAATGTCCATACTTTTGTTCTCTACATCTGTACCTCTATTTCTGCTTTGCAAATAGGTTCATTTGTACTACTTCTCTAAACTAACACATAGATTAACACGTGTTATTATGCGATATTAGTTTTTCTCTTTCTGACTTATTTCACTCTGTATGATGGTGATTAGATCCGTCCACACCTTGGTAAATGATATAATTTTATTCTATTTTATGGTTGAAAGTGAAAGTGAAGTTGCTCAGTTGTGTCCAACACTTTGAAACTGCATGAACTGTAGCCTACCAGGCTCCTTAATTTTAAACAAAAATTAAGCACTCTATTTTTTTCCCCAGTTAAAGGCTTAGACTTGTTCTCAACATAATTGCCACTTGATCTTTATTTCAGTATGATTTCCTAGCTTATATTAAATATGATGGAATTTTCCAGGCAAGAGTACCGGAGTGGGTTGTCATTTTCTTCTCCAGGGGATCTTCCCATCCCACAGATTAAACCTGGGTCTCCCGCATTGCAGGCAGACACTTTACCATCTGAGCCACCAAGAAAGCCCAATTTATGGTTAACAGTCCATTGTATATCTTTATTCATTCCTCTGTTGAGGACATTTAAGTTGCTTCCATGGCTATTGTAAACAGTGCTACAAGGAACACTGGGGTATATTTATATTCTGAAATTATGATTTTCTTTGGGAATATGCCTAGGAGCAGAATTGCTGGGTCACATGGTAGCTCTATTTTTAATTTTCTCAGGAACCTCCATTCTGTTCTCCATAGTCGCTGTACCAATTTACATTTCCACCAACAGTGTAAAAGGGTTCTCTCTTCTCCACATTCCTCTAATACTTATTGTTTGTAGATTGTTTTATGATGACTCTTCTGACATTATGAGGTGATTCCTCATTGTAGTTTTGATGTGTATTTCTCTAATAATTAGGGATATTGAGCACTTTTTCATGTGCCTCTTGACCATCTGTATGTCTTGTTTGGAGAAATATCTATTTAGATCTTCCATTCATGTTTTGATTGGGTTGGGTTTTTTCCTTTCTTTTTTTTTTTTTTTTTTTTTTTTTTTTTGATGTTGAGTTGCATGAGTTGCCTGTGTATTTTGGAGATTAATCCTCTTGTCAGTTGCTTCATTGCAAATATTTTCTCCCATTCTGAAGGTTGTCTTTTCATCTTGTTAATAGTTTCCTCTGCTGTACAAAAGCGTTTGATTAGGTTGCATTTGTTTATTTTTGTTTTTATTTTTATTACTCTAGTAGGTGAGTCAAAAAAGATCTTTCTGTTATTTATGTCAAAGAGACTTCTGCCCATGTTTTCCTCAAAGAATTTTATTTTGTCCAGCTAACATTTAGACCTTTAATCCATTTTGAGTTTATTTTTGTGTATGGTGTTAGGGAATAGTCTAGTTTCATTCTTTTACGTGTAGTTGTCCAGTTTCCCCAGCACCACTTATTTAAGAAACTGTCTTTTCTCCATTTTATATTCTTGGCTTCTTTGTCATAGATTAGGTGACCATAGGTGAATGAATTTATTGCTGAGATTTCTATCCTGTTACATTGAAATATATTTAAATTGTTATATATTAAAGAAATAGATAAAAATTAAGCACTCTATTTTTCCCCAATTAAAGGCTTTGACATGTTCTCAACATAATTGCCACTTGATCTTTATTTCAGTATGATTTCCTAGCTTATATTAAATATGATGCTGTTCTGAGTGATTTCCTGAATTGCTTTTGTTATCTTGACACCCCATTTACTCTGCATACTGTGTTTCCATAAGCACACATGGTTTCCAAATATTTACTTCTTTCTCTCTTTTTGTTTTTAATTTCCTGGGTCTCATTAACTGATTTTCTTTTTTAAATTAAAAAGAATATTTATTTTTTGAGAGTACGCTTGGGAATCTGACAGGCCAAGGTTTTATTCTTTTATTGTTTTTACTTTTTTACTTCCTTCTGCCATTTTTCTGAGCTCTGGCAACAACCAACTTATTCTCTATATCTATGAGCTTGTCTTTTTGTTCTGTTTTGCTGTCAGATTTTACACATTAAAGAGATTATATAATATTTGTTTTTTTCTATCTGACATATTTTACTTAGCATAATGCCCTTGTGGTCCATCCATGTTGTTGCAATGACAAAATGACATTATTTTAGCTGAATATTATTCCATTATAGATTATATATATATGTGTGTGTGTCAAATTTCTTCATTTCTTCATTCATTGACAGACACTTAGATTGTTTCTATACCTTGGCTATTGTAAATAATGCTTTAATGAACATGAAAATGCATCTTTCTAAGTTATTGTTTTCATTTTCTATGTATAAATGCACAAAAGTAGAATTGCAGGAGAATATGGTACTTCTATCTCTAATATTCTGAGGTGCTTCCAAATTATTTTCCATAGCTGCTGCACCAATTTACACTCTCACCAACAGTACATGAGAGTTCCCTTTACTCTACAACCTTACCAATATGTATTATTTCTTATCTTTTCTTTTTAATAGTTGCCATTGTAACAGATGTGAAGTGAGAAGTTACACAAAACTAATCTATGACTTTAATTTGCATTTCCAAATGAATTAAAATATTTTCATAAACCTGTTGGATATCTGTATGTCTTCTTTGGGAAAAAAAATGTCTATTCAGATTTTCTGCCCATTTTCTAATTGGATTGCTTGATTTTTGCTATTGAGCTGTCTGAGTTCTTTATATATTTTAGATATTAGCCCCTTATCAGATGGGCTTCCCTGGTGGCTCAGCAGTAAAGAATCTGCCTGAGATGCAGGATATGTGAGTTTGACTCCCTGGGATGGGAAGATGCCCTGGAGAATGAAATGGCTACTACTCTAGTATTCTTGCCTGGGAAATCCCATGGACAGAGGAGCCTGTCAGGCTGCAGTCTATGGAATCACAAGAAAGAAACACAACTTAGCAACTAAACCACCACCACCCTCATTAGATAAATGATTTGCAAATATAGTTCCCCATTCAGAAGAAGAACTTTGGGGAGTGTTTCCTTTGCTGTGCAGAAACCTTCTAGTTTTATTTAGTCCCACTTACTTATTTTAACTTTTGTGACATTTTCTTTTGGTACCAGACTGTCAAGGGGCTTACCATCTATGTTTTCTTATAGGATATTTATTCTTTCAAGACTAATATTCGAGATTTAAATTCATTTCGAGGTTATTATTTTATATGCTATGAGATTGTAGTGCAGATAGATCAATTTGCACATAGATGTCTAGTTTTCTCAACAACATTTACTAAAGAGACTGTATTTCCCCACTTTATACTCCTTGGTTCTTTTATTGTAAATTAACTGACCCTATATGTGTGGGTTTATTTTTCAGTTCTCTACTGTGTTCCATTGATCCAAGCATCTATTTTTATTCTCATACCATACTGTTCTAATTATAATAGCTTTGTCATACAGTTTGAAATCAAAGATCATAATGCCTCTACTTGTGTTCTTCTTTCTCAAGATTACTAACCTGAACCCTAACTAAATTCAATACTCTACGATTACCTACATGGGAAAAAGAGTCTTAAAAAGAGTGGATATATGCTAATGTACACCTGAAGTTAACACAACATTGCAAATCAACTACACTTTCAATAAATGTTTGTTTTTTTTTTTAATTGGTTTGAATGTTTGGTTTTTAGTTTGCTTTGTTTTGCTTTTTGTGATACCGTATAAATTTTAGGATTATTTGTTCTATTTCTTTGAAAAACATCATTGGAATTCTGATTAGGATGGCATTTAATCTGTACATAGTTTGGAATAGTATGAATGTTTTAACAATATTGATTCTTCTTATCCATGAACACAGAATATCTTTCTATTTATGTGTCATCTATACATATTTTTTTCACAAATGTCTTGTAGTTTTCAGTGTACAGGTCATTTATCTCACTAGTTAAATTTACTCCAAAATGTTTTATGCAATTATATAAATCTTAATTCCTCTTTATGATACTTTACTTTGCTGTTGTTGTTCAGTCACTCAGTCATGTCAAACTCTTTGCAACCTTATGGGCTGCAGTATGTGAGGCTTCCCTGTCCTTCATGATCTCCTGCAGTTTGCTCAGACTCATGTCCATTGAGTTGGTAATGCCATCTAAACATCTCATCCTCTGTCACCCCATTCTCTTTCTGCTCTCAGTCTTTCCCAGTATCAGGGTCTCTTCCAATGAGCCAGCTCTTTGCATCAGGTGGCCAAAGTGTCGGAGAACATCAGTCCTTCCAATGATTATTCAGGGTTGATTTTCTTTAGGATTGAACACTTTGATCTCCTTGCCACCTAAGGAACTCTCAAACATCTTCTCCAGAACCACAATTCAAAAGTATCAGTTCTTCAGTTCTCAGCCTTCTTTATGGTTCTACTCTCACATCCATACATGACTACTGGAAAAAACATAGCTTTGACTAGATGGACCTTTGTTGGCAAAAAGATGTCTCTATGTTTTAATATGCTGCCTAGGTTTGTCATAGCTTTCCTTCCAAAGGACAAGCATCTTTTAATTTCATGATTGCAGTCAGTGTCTGCAGTGATTTTGGAGCATAAGAAAATAAAATCTTCCACCATTTCCAGTTTTTCCCCATTTATTTGCCATGAAGTGATGGGACCAGATGCTGTGATCTTAGTTTTATGAATGCTGAGTTTTCAGGCAATTTTTTCACTGATGAGAGTGTCACCCTCATCAAGAGGTTCTTTCATTCCTCTTCAGTTCCTGACATTAAATTGGTGTCATCAGCATATCTGAGGTTGCTGATATTTCTCATGGCAATCTTGATTCCAGCTTGTGAGTAACCCAGCCTGGCATTTTGCATGATGTACTCTGCATAGAAGTTAAATAAGCAGAGTGACAATATACAGCCTTGACATAATCCCTTCCTAACTTTGAACCAGTCAATTGTTTCATGTTCCATGGTTTTTTGTACATTAACTTTATTATGTTGAGGTAGTTTCCTCTATACTCACCATATTGAGAGGTGTTTTTTTGTTTGTTTGTTTTTAATTAGGGATAGAGTATGCTATTGAGATTAATCTTTACTGGATTACTGGGCTCAATGTTGGATCAATTTCTTAAATATCATAATTTTTCCATTGCAAAAATTAATTGCAGAACAAAGATCACATACTGCAAAGGTGTCAGTGATAGATAGAAAATGAAATTGCTTCTTTAAAACTGAAAAAAAAATCATTGCATGAATGTCATTTCAAAGGGAAAACAATTCTGAAAAATAAAGTCTATTAAATACCAATGTTGTGTTAGTTTCAGCTGAAAATAATGAGCTGTTAGTTTGCTTAATCTGAAACTCAAAGGTAGTTATCTAAGATGGGATAGAAAAAGGCTGTAATGAGCAAAAACAAAGCACATTTCTAATTAGCTGGCATTTAACTAGCTTATCCGGAATTTAATATATAAAAATATTTATTTTGTGAATGTTTTACAAGGATTACATATATAAACATGTAGAAAAGGATGTGCTATTGAAATAAAAAATTACACTAAGAAATTTACCCAATATTGTTATCTAATAATTTATTCTGAAAACTAAAAAGACATCCCTCTGTTGGAATATGCTTTTATACTTTTAATTACTCCTTCCCCTTCCATATCCCTTCTTTCACATATTTCTCTCTTGCTTCCCAGAAGACAAAAAAAAATTATATTAGCTGCTCCCCACAAAGCATGTAAAGAGATAATATTACTCCTGTTTTTCAGATAAAGAATGCGATACATGGAATTAAATAATCAAGCTGTTGTATTTTGAGTAAATATTGACAATTACTCAAATATCAAGGCTGATCAAATATCAAGTCTGACTAAGCAATGGTCTGGTTGATTTGTAAGTGAAAACACAAAGAAATAAAACCTGACAGACATGAATTTCATGACCATGAGAAAAATGAAATCTCTTACACATGGAATGTTCTAACAATAAAAATTCTAGACTCAGACAGAAAAGGGGTCCTCAGAATATTTTATGTAATCAGTAACATATTGGACAGGCATTAGCAAGGAAACAGAAATTCTCCAGGATAGAATGGTATCAAATTTAACACAGCACACACTCACATACTGATACCAGATAGACTTTTTAAAATAAGATTAAAAATAATAATAATAAAATAAAAACTAGGAGAGAGAAAAAGATGGGTAGGAGGATGAAGCCACCAATCTGGCAAACTATGCCAGGTAGTCAAGGACAGAAAAGAAGCAAAATTGATTCAAGAAGTAGGTTAGAGTTCAAAAAACACATAGCTAAATCTTCATGAAAGTGTAGGAATTTCACAGACAGAAATAAAACTCGATCATTAGATGAAATATTGCCAGGCTTACAACTTCAGGAAAAGAAATTACATGACAGAACATTTGAAATGTCACTGAGGTCATGGTTGTTCTTCTAGACCATATTATCATTTAACATTAATTGACTGTTGTTGTCTGGTGAACACAATGAGTTGAAGGTAATTTGAGATCATGGATACAATATCCATTATATATATATATATATATATATATATATAAAGTACATATAGATAATAAAAGTTAACATAAATTTAGTCTTCATTGGTCCATTTTAAAGAGTTCTGGGAACAAGTTAAGGAGGTATTTATAACTGTGCTTAGAAATTCAACTTATGATTGCTTGAATTTTGTGAATACAGAAGAGTTGTTGATAGGGTTGGAAAAGGGAATTCCCAAAGATACGAACAGGTCTTTTGAAATTTAGGTTATTTTTATTTCCTGAAAGGAGAGAAAGACCCATTACTGACAAAACAGTAGACAGTTTAGCACATTAGGTTTAGAAAAAACTCAAAAGTGAACAATAAATCATGGAAAGTCCGTATAGTCAAAGCTGTGTTTTTTCTAGTTATGTATGGTGTGAGAGTTGGACCATAAAGAAGGATGAGCACAGAAGAATTGATGCTACTGAAATGTGGTCCTGAAGAAGAATCTTGAGAGTCCCTTGGACAGTAAGGAGATCAAAGCAGTCAATCCTAAAGGAAATCAGTCCTAAACATTCATTGGAAGGACTGATGCTAAAGCTGAAGCTCCAATACTTTGGCCACCTGATGAGAAGCACTGACTCATTGGAAAAGACCCTGATTCTGGGAAAGACTGAAGGTAAGAGGAGAAGGGGATGACAGAGGATGAGATGGTTGGATGGCATCACTGACTTGATGGACATGAATTTGAGCAAGTCCAGAAGTTGGTGATGGACAGGAAAGACTGGGGTGCATCAGTTCATGGAGTTGCAAAGAGTAGGACACAACTTAGTGATTCAGCAACAGCAACAAGCCTATGAATGCATTTCATTTGGCATCATAGGCAATTAAAAAATAAATAAACAAGAAGACCAGTTAGAAGGTAGTTCCAGTATTCATGGCAAGACATAAGATGTAATTGAACAGATGAAAGTTAGACGTAAATTTAATAATTACATAGGAAAAAACAATATAAATAGAACTTGGTGATTGGTTAAATAAGAAGGAATATGAGGACAGTTAAATTCAGGGAATACATTTAGATATGGCGATTTCACTCTCTGATATAGAGAATGCAAGAGTATGTTTTAGAGAAGACGGAAAGAGTATGACGCTATATTTGAAGAAATTGAATTGAAGAGCACTATAATGAAGAAGGCAATGGCACCCCACTCCAGTACTCTTGCCTGGAAAATCCCATGGATGGAGGAGCCTGATGGGCTGCAGTCCATGGGGTCGCTAAGAGTTGGACATGACTGAGCGACTTCACTTTCATTTTCACTTTCATGCACTGGAGAAGGAAATGGCAACCCACTCTGGTGTTCTTGCCTGGAGAATCCCAGGGATGGGGGAGTCTGGTGGGCTGCCGTCTATGGGGTCACACAGAGTTGGACACGACTGAAGTGACATAGCAGCAGCATAACACTTAAGGCCTTCCCAGGTGGTGCTAGTGGTAAAGAACCCACTTGCCAATGCAGGAGAATTAAGGGTTTGATCCCTGGTCAGGACGATCCCTGGAGGATGGCACAGCAACACACACAAGTATTCTTGCCTGGAGAATCCTGTGGACAGAAGAGCCTGGCGGGCTACAGTCCATGGGGTCACAAAAACGTCAGACATGACTGAAGCATTTTAGCGCACATGTGCATGAAACACTAAATTGAAATGTTCAGTAGCTGGAGATTGAGATTTGGGTAGCAGTCATTTAGGTTTTTAAAATCTTTCAATGACTTTTCATTAATTTTTTCCAGTGTCACTTTCCATAAAGCATAATTTATACCATTTAGGAGTTTTGGATTTCATAAAATAGTATAAATATGGAAAGCTCAACTAATTGATTTGAATAATACCAAGAAGGAAAATGTGATTACTCAAATACTATAACATAGCTTACTTATAAGCTCAGGAAAGTCAAGAAGTTACTGAACACCCATGCTTAGAAGACATGGAAGAAGGTCTCTGTTTCTAAAGAGTGCACATTCTTTCAAAATAAATAAAATATACCCATAAGCAAAATAAAAAGTACACACCAACAATAGAATAAGCTTAGCTGGAAATTGTGAAAATATGAATGAAAGAAACGTCCACGTTTTATTTAATCAGAAACAGACTGATATAACTCCTGAGTTTAGAATAGAGAACTTTATACCATCTCTTTTATTATATTATTATAACACAGGGAAAAATTAATAAACCACATTCAGTAAATGAAAAATTAATAAAATACCACAAACCCTAGGACTTATAGCAGAACTCAGGTATATACTAGAGTATTAGATTTGTAATCACATCCCTTTTCAATTAAATTAATTTGCCTTCTGATGAGATTGCTGCATAGAGATTACTATAAATAATTTTTGAAATACTTTTTCTTCAAAGCATGACTCACATTTTAAGAAATTATCTGTTTTTGGAGACCTGCTTTCCAAATGTATTGCCATTCTATGGAAAGCCATATGAATTGGTGTAAAGTATCTATTGAATTTAGTCAGATAGGTCTGAGTTGAAACTATGGTTCAACATTTTACTGCAGCTGCTAAGTCGCTTCAGTCGCGTCCGACTCTGTGCGACCCCAGAGACGGCAGCCCACCAGGCTCCCCCTTGCCTGGGATTCGCCAGGCAAGAACACTGGAGTGGGTTGCCATTTCCTTCTCCAATGCATGAAAGTGAAAAGTGAAACTGAAGTCGCTCAGTCGTGTCTGACTCTTCGCCACCCCATGGACGGTAGCCTTCCAGTCTCCTCCGTCCATGGGATTTTCCAGGCAAGAGTATTGGAGTTGGTTGTCTTTGACTTCTCCGAACACTTTACTAGTTATTTCATTAAAGCAAAACTTTAAAATTTTGAGATGTGTCTGAGATTTGTAAAATGACTACAATATGGCACACTTTGTAAGTTTCAGATATTCAGTTCAGTTCAGTCCAGTCACTCAGTTGTATCTACTTTTGCGACCCCATGGACTGCAGCACACCAGACCTCCCTCTCCATCACCAGCTCTCAAAGTTTACTCAAACTCGTGTCCATTGAGTCGGTGATGCCATCCATCCATCTCATTCTCTGTCGCCCCCTGCTCCTCCTGCCTTCAAACTTTCCCAGCATCAGGGTCTTTTCAAATGAGTCTATTCTTCATATCAGGTAGCCAAAGTATTGGAGTTTCAGTTTCAACATCAGTCCTTCCAATGAATATTGAGGGCTGATTTCCTTTAGGATGGACTGGTTGTATCTCCTTGTTGTCCAAGGGACTCTCAAGAGTCTTCTCCAACACCACAGTTCAAAAGCATCAATTCCTTGGCACTCAGCTTTCTTTATAGTCCAACTCTCACATCCATACATGACTGCTGGAAAAACCATAGCTTTGACTAGATGGACCTTTGAGGTATTAAGTTGGTGAAAAAGTAATTGCTGTTTTGCATTGCTGGACTTTACTGTTTGATATTGATATACATTCTTAAATATATGTGGTTATGTCATACATAATTTAGTGCACATTTCTCACTTTATGTTTTTTTCTAATAACATTACTTGATGTGCATCTTATATTTATTTTAGACTATGGAAATGATATGAGACAAAGAGCAAATTCAAGCGATGTTTTTATTCAAGTGCCAAATTTGTCATAAAGCAGAGGACACAGCTTGCAACTTCAACAATGTATTTGACCCAGGAACTGTTAATGAACATACTATGCTTTAGTGGTTCAAGAAGTGCAAAGGAGATGAGAGTCTTCGAGATGAGAAGCACAGTGGCCAGCCATCAGAAGTTGACCTTGACCAATTGAGAGGATCATTGAAGCTGATTCTCTTACAGCTACATGAGAAGTTGCCAAAGAACTTAACATCAAACATTCTAAGGTCGTTTGGCATTTGAAACAAACTGGGAAGGTAAAAAAGCTCAATACGTGGGTGCCTCATGAGCTGACCAAAAATTTAAAAAAAAGTGTAGGTTTGAAATGTTGTCTTCTCTTATTGTATGCAACAACAAAGCATTTCTCGAACAGATTGTGATGTGTGACAAAAAGTGGATTTTATATGACAACCGGCAATGACAATCTCAGTGGTTGGACTAAGAAGAAACTCCAAAGCACTTGCCAAAGCCAAACTTGCACCCAAAAATGTCACAGTCACTGTTTGGTGGTCTGCTACTAGCCTGAGCCACTACAGCTTTCTGAATCCTGGTGAAAACATTACATCTGAGAAATATGCTCAGCAAATGAGATGCACTGAAAACTGCAATGCCTGCAGCCAGCATTGGTCAACAGAAAGGGCCCAATTCTTCTCTGCGATAAGGACTGACTGAACTTAGCACAACCACTGCTTCAAAAGTTGAATGAATTGGGCTATGAAATTTTACTTCATCTGCCATTTTTACCTGACCTCTCACCAGCCAACTATTCCTTTTTCAAGCATCTCAACAACTTTTTGTAGGGAAAAATCTTCCACAACCAAGAGGATGAAGAAAATGCTTTCTAAGAATCCATTGAATTCTAAAGCACACATTTTTATGCTATAGGAATAGGCAAACTTATTTCTCTTTGGAAAAAAAGTGTTGATTATAATGGATCCTATTTTGATTAATAAAGATGTGTTTGAGCCTAGTTATAATGATTTAAAACTCATGGTCTGAATTCACAATTACTTTTGAATCAACCTAATATAGACATAAATGGCTGACAAACTTGATCAGCTGAACAAGGTGCTTTTCAAATGCTGGCAGTATGTCTCATTTCTTTACCAGGGATAATATTTGTAATTTTTGAATAAAAAAGATTAATTTCATATCTCAGCAGTATATCTGTTCTTGTTTAGTTGCTAAACTTGTGTCCAGCTCTTTGCAATCCCATGGGTTGTATCCCACCATGTTCTGTCTTCAGGGTTCTCCAGGCAAGAATACTGGAATGGGTTATCATTTCCTTCTCTGGAGTACTTTATCATGCCATGCTATGCATGCTAAGTCACTTCAGTTGTGTCCGACACTTTGCAACCCTATGGACCATAGCCTGCCAGGCTCCTCTGTCCATGGGATTCTCCAGGCAAGAATACTGGAGTAAATTGCTATTTCCTCCTCCAAGGGATCTTCCCAACCCAGTGATTGAACCTGCGTCTATGTCTTCTTCATTGGCAGGCAGGTTCTTTATCACTAGCACCACCTGGGAAGCCCTGAGTAGCTTACCTGCTCCCCTTAATTCATGTATAGCCCTGCTGCTTTCCCTTTTCCTTAGGGAAAAATATGTCAGTCATGAATATCTTCAGGGTTAATTTTCTGTGTCTTTATGTCTCTTTATGTCCCCTTCTCAGGGGATGCAGGAAGAATGCATTAACATTTTGCTGTAAAGTGAAATTTAATTTTAACCCCTCTATGTTTCTTTATCACTCAGAGTAGGCCAAGTTATCCTGGATTGAGAAAACCAGAATAGGCTAATGGATAAGGTATTATTCAAAATTGATGTTTGTGATGCCAAGAGGGAGAAAAGACATTCAGGGGACTCTTCTAGATGAAATTCATTGTTTTGTCTCAGAAGAAACTCGTGTCACTTTTAATTATGACTCTTAGTCCCACTTAGCCTTAAGAGATCAGGATGTACAATCCTTTCATGTTTTCAGAAAACTAAGAGCCACAAATATTTAGCAAATAGCACAAGTGACTATCAGAGTTATAATTTAATACACACACAGACACACACACACATACATACACACTGAGTGTTCAGCATACATGCCAAAAATCATACATATGGAAAAATGTAACTTTTTATTTCAATTAGTAATGTACATATCTGTCTGAGGCTTCCATTTTTGCCTAGGGGCAAAAATCTTAACCATTCAATTGCAGAAAAATTCAGTCACTTCCAGGTTTTCTTAGTACTGCTTAGTCATCAGAGATTTAAATTGAGCCAAATTAGCATTTTTTCCATCTGTGGATAAAGCTAATCAGGCATATGTAGAGTTATATCATAGAATCACACACATATAGCTTGGCATTTACTGCTTGGTGCCAATGGTCATCTTGTTTATCCATCATGTGCAAGATTATTCTCAAGATGTACCAAAAGATGGTATAGAAGCAGGAAGCCAAGCTTTCTTTCCTACATTAAAATCAATGGGAAGAAATGGAATCAGACATGGCCCAGAGAACAAAACATAATAAAGGAGACAAGACAGCAATATACAAAAAGATAACCCATAGTTCATAGCAACCACCAAAAGAATGAATATCAACGGTGAGTGCTGGAAGATTTACTAAGTGAGGAAGCTAGCCTTTCAGGCCAGTTCAGCTCAGTCGCTCAGTCGTGTCCGACTCTTTGTGACCCATGAACCTCAGCACGCTAGGCCTCCTTGTCCTTCACCAACTCCTGGAGTCTACTCAAACCCATGTCCATTGAGTCAGTAATGCCATCCAATCATCTCATCCTCTGTCATTCCCTTCTCCTCCTGCCCTCAATCTTTCCCAGCATCAGGGTCTTTTCAAATGATTCAGTTCTTCACATCAGGTGGTCAAAGTATTGGAGTTTCAGCTTCAACATCAGTCCTTCCAATGAACACCCAGGACTAATCTCCTTTAGGATAGACTGGTTGGATCTCCTTGCAGTCCAAGGGACTCTCAAGAGTCTTCTTCAACACCACAGTTCAAAAGCATCAATTCTTTGGTGCTCAGCTTTCTCTATAGTCCAACTCTCACATCCATACATGACCACTGGAAAAATCATGGCCTCGACTAGACAGACCTTTGTTGACAAAGTAATGTCTCTGCTTTTTAATATGCTGTCTAGGTTGGTAGGGAGATTTCAGGACAGAAAAGGAAAAACCCAGATTTTAGTGTACCCAAAACCAACAGCAAAGTATAATAACATGTTCATTTATATTAAATTATAATTTTAATAAAAGCTGAAATGTATTGTTTACTAATGTTGACATCATGTTAAGCACTTAATGTACACTATTTACTTTAATTTTCAAAATCATGAGGTCAAATGAATTAATGATTATTTCAGAGATTTGTTCGTTTAAAGTGCCTTAATAACTAAGCTGATAGTTGTCAAAGAAAGAACTCACGCTTTGATGTTTCTTTGCTTGGGCCACTGCGACCAGCACACTTAGCGCAGCCGAGAGGATCTACCCCACAACCGAGGTCAGGGGCAGAAGCTGGGAGGACCCCATGCCCGAGGGGTGATGGCCAAGAGGAGTTACCCCACATCCGAGGTCAGGGACAGCAGCCGAGAGTGCCAGGCTGTGACAGTGCAGGAATGGCTGAGAGGAGCTTCCCCAGTCTGAGGACAGCAGCGGCAGCCAGGAGGAGCAAACCCATGTCCAAGTAGCAGTGGCTGTGTGGGCACAGGAGGGCCTTGAGGAGCTATCTCATGTTCAAGGTCAGGAGGAGCGGCAGTGAGGAGATACCCCCTCATCCAAGGCAAGGAGTAGAGGCTGCGCTTTGCTGGAGCAGCTATGAAAAGATACCCCACGTCCAAGGTAAGAGAAACCCAAGTAAGACAGTAGGTGTTGCAAGAGGGCATCAGACAGCAGACACACTGAAACCATACTCATAGAAAACCAGTCAATCTAATCACACTAGGACCACAGTACAGTTTAGTCGCTCAGTCATGTCCGACTATTTGCAACCCCATGAATCGCAACATGCCAGGCCTCCCTGTCCATCACCAACTCCCAGAGTTCACTCAGGCTCACATCCATCGAGTCGGTGATGCCATCCAGCCATCTCATCCTCTGTCGTCCCCTTCTCCTCCTGCCCCCAGTCCCTCCCAGCATCGGAGTCTTTTCCAATGAGTCAACTCTTCACGTGAGGTGTCCAAAGTACTGGAGTTTCAGCTTTAGCATGAGTCCTTCCAAAGAACACCCAGGGCTGATCTCCTTCAGAATGGACTGGTTGGATCTCCTTGCAGTCCAAGGGACGCTCAAGAATCTTCTCCAACACCACAGTTCAAAAGCGTCAATTCTTCGGCACTCAGCTTTCTTCACATTTCAACTCTCACATCCATACATGACTACTGGAAAAGCCATAGCCTTGACTAGACGGACCTTTGTTGGCAAAGTAATGTCTCTGCTTTTCAATATGCTATCTCAGTTGGTTATAACTTTCCCTCCAAGGAGTAAGCGTCTTTTAATTTTATGGCTGCAGTCACCATCGGCAGTGATTTTGGAGCCCAGAAAAATAAAGTTTGACACTGTTTCCACTCCTTCCCCATCTATTTCCCATGAAGTGATGGGACAAGATGCCATGATCTTCGTTTTCTGAATGTTGAGCTTTAAGCCAACTTTTTCACTCTCCTCTTTCACTTTCATCGAGAGTCTTTTAGTTCCTCTTTACTTTCTACCATAAGGGTGGTGTCATCTGCATATCTGAGGTGATTGATGTTTCTCCCGGCAATCTTGATTCCAGCTTGTGTTTCTTCCAGTCCAGCGTTTCTCTTGATGTACTCTGCATAGAAGTTAAATAAGCAGGCCTTGACGTACTCCTTTTCTTATTTGGAGCCAGTCTGATGGTCCATGTCCAGTTCTAACTGTTTTTCCTGACCTGCATATAGATTTCTCAAGAGGAAGGTCAGGTGCTCTAGTATTCCCATCTCTTTCAGAATTTTCCACAGTTTATTGTGATCCACACAGTCAAAGGCTTTGGCATAGTCAATAATGCAGAAATAGATGTTTTTCTGCATCTCTTTTGCTTTTTCAATGATCCAGTGGATGTTGGCATTGATCTGGTTCCTCTGCCTTTTCTAAAACCAGCTTGAACATTTGAAAGTTCATGGTTCACATATTGCTGAAGCCTGGCTTGGAGAGTTTTGAGCATAACTTTACCAGCATGTGAGATGAATGCAATTGAGCCTTGTTTAACTCAATGAAACCAAGCCATGCCCACGGGGCAACTCAAGACGGGCAGGTCATGGTGGAGAGGTCTGACAGAATGTGGTCCACTGGAAAAGGGAATGGCAAACTACTTCAGTATTCTTGCCTTGAGAACCCCATGAGCAGTATGAAAAGGCAAAATGATAGGATACTGAAAGAGGAACTCCCCAGGTCAGTAGGTGCCCAATATGCTACTGGAGATCAGTGGAGAAATAACTCCAGAAAGAATGAAGGGAGGGAGCCAAAGCAACAATACCCACTTGTGGATGTGACTAGTGATAGAAGCAAGGTCTGATGCTCTAAAGAGCAATATTGCATAGGAACCTGGAATGTCAGGTCCATGAATCAAGGCAAATTGGAAGTGGTCAAACAGGAGATAGCAAGAATGAACATCTGCCAGAAGAGAGCGTGAGGAATCCTGCCCACGACAAGGTCATGAGGAAGGTGGCTGACATACGCAGGGACGTGATCAGACTTCAGGGGTCCCCCTGGAATTTCCTGAGCATGTACCCCCAAAAAACAAAAATCTGCTGGCTTTTGTACTCTGCTTTTCCACTCTTCTGATATTCTTTGGAAAAAAGTCAACTCAGGGCTTTAGTCTTCTGCATTTGAAAGGGATGTTTCAGTTAAACCCCCTCTGATAGCTCTCTAGCTTGCCTAACAGGTTCACCGGACCTCTTACAGCTTCTGAATTACTTACAGCCCCCCAGCTGCGACAGGCACAAAGCTTAAAAGCATCTTAAAGATACAGAGCCTTTTCTAAGGAGTTAAAAATCATATTGGTGATGGGTTTTCACTCTTGACTCAATGATTGCTGCCAGGCCTCCATATTCTTTTCTTTCAGGCACCTGGGAGGACGTTAATCAACGTAAATGGGATATGGAAAAAGATATATAGTAGTTTTGATGTTAGCAACACTAGACTTTTGAGTTAATTACTTTTCTTTGTTATATATCACTGCACTCCTCTTGTGTCCTTGCTATGTAAGAATGTAACTTTATTTAGTGCTTTCTGAGAGTGGCACCAGACTTTGGGAAGATCAACACAAATAAGTCTTCTGGTTAACAAACCCTTATCAGAAAAAAGGCTGTAAAATGTTAATTGGCCTTTTGGGCCAGAAGATGATGTAAATCACATAAGACTTGTGTATACAATTAGGTATGCAGAGAGAAAAGCCTGGTTTTGATAAGAGTCTGGACTGCTAATGCTGCGTAACTTTGTGTTACCCATTGATCTCCATGTTTTATCAAAAGTATAAAAGGCCTTCTAAACAATAGAGGATGGGGCCAGTCGCTGGACTGGTTTCCCCCGTGTCTCCTCTTTATTCTAATTTCAGGCTGAATTCCCATCTGGAGCAGGGCAGCTCCCCATATCTACTTATTTGTCCCAGCTTTCAAGATCCACGTGAGGGGGAGCCCAAGGCAGGGCACCCCCCCGATATTCAAGTGGGCACCGGTGGCCCAACGTAGATGGTGCAAGCTCCTTGTCTGGAACTTTATTGGCCTTCCCCATAAGCCAAGTTATTCAGCCTTCTTTCTCCACTTAATTTTTCTACTATACTATTTCTTCCTAATCTAATCATATATTAATAAATAAATAAGTTTTCTTCGCCAACACCGTCCCCACTTCAAATTCCCTGGATCCACCGGGGCTGGACCCCAGCAAACATCGACATTCTAGGAAACAGCAAATGAAAATGGACTGGAATGGGTGAATTTAACTCAGATGGCCATAACGTCTAATACTGCAGGCAGGAATCCCTTAGAAGAAATGTAGCCATCATGGTCAAAAAAAGAATCTGAAATGCAATACTTGAATGCAATCTCAAAAACGACAGAATGATCTCTGTTCATTTCCAAGGCAAACCATTCAATATCACAGTAATCCAAGTCTATGCCCCAACCAGTAACGCTGAAGAAGCTGAAGTTGAACAGTTCTATGAAGACCTACAAGACTTTTTAGAACTAACACACAAAAAAGATGTCCTTTTCCTTATAGGGGACTGGAATGCAAAAGTAGGAAGCCAAGAAACACCTAAAGTAACAGGCAAATTTGGCTTTGGAATGCGGAATGAAGCAGGGCAAAGACTAATAGAGTTTTGCCAAGAAAATGCACTGGTCATAGCAAACACCCCCTTCCAACAACACAAGAGAAGACTCTACACATAGACATCACCAGATGGTCAACACCTAAATCAGATTGATTACATTCTTTGCAGCCAAAGATAAAGAAGCTCTATACAGTCAACAAAAACAAGACCAGGAGCTGACTGTGGCTCAGATCACGAGCTCCTTATTGCCAAATTCAGACTTAAATTGAAGAAAGTAGGGAAAACCGCTAGACCATTGAGGTATGACCTAAATCAAATCCCTTATGATTATACAGTGGAAGTGAGAAATAGACTTAAGGACCTAGATCTGATAGAGTCCCTGATGAACTATGGAATGAGGCTTGTGACATTGTACAGGAGACAGACATCAAGACCATCCCTATGGAAAAGAAATGCAAACAAGCATAATGGCTGTCTGGGGAGGCCTTTCAAATAGCTGTGAAAAGAAAAGAAGTGAAAAGCAAAGGAGAAAAGGAAAGATATAAGCATGTGAATGCAGAGTTCCAGAGAATAGCAAGAAGAGATAAGAAAGGCTTCTTCAGCAATCAATGCAAAGAAATAGAGGAAAACAACAGAGTGGGAAAGACTAGAGATCTCTTCAAGAGAATTAAAGATACAAGGGAATATTTCATGCAAAGATGGGCTCAATAAAGGACAGAAATGGTATGGACCTAACAGAAGCAGAAGATATTAAGAAGAGGTGGCAAGAATACACAGAAAAACTGCACAAAAAAGATCTTCACAACCAAGATAATCATGATGGTGTGATCATTCACCTAGAGCCAGACATCCTGGTATGTGAAGTCAAGTGGGCCTTAGAAAGCATCACTACAAACAAAGCTAGTGGAGGTGATGGATTTCCAGTTGAGTTACTTCAAATCCCGAAAGGTCATGCTGTGCAAGTGCTGCACTCAATATGCCAACAAATTTGGAAAACTCAGCAGTGGCCACAGGACTGGAAAAGGTCAGTTTTCATTCCAATCCCAAAGAAAGGCAATGCCAAAGAATGCTCAAACGACCGCACAATTGCACTCATCTCACAGGTTAGTAAACTAATGCTCAAAATTCTCCAAGCCAGGCTTCAGCAATATGTGAACGTGAACTTCCAGATGTTCAAGCTGGTTTTAGAAAAGGCAGAGGAACCAGATCAAATTGCCAACATCCACTGGATCATCGAAAAAACAAAAAAGTTCCAGAAAAACATCTATTTGTGCATTATTGACTATGCCAAAGCCTTTGACTGTGTGGATCACAATAAACTGTGGAAAATTCTGAAAAAGATGGAAATACTAGAGCACCTGACCTGCCTCTTGAGAAACCTATATGCAGGTCAGGAAACAACAGTTAGAACTGTACATGGAACATCACATTGGTTCCAAATAAGAAAAGGAGTACATCAAGGCTGTATATTGTCACCTTGCTTATTTAACTGATCTGTTTCAAATATATTCTTATTTGAAAGTCAAAGCCAAAGAGAGCAATGTGGTTGTCAGTAAGCTCAGGTGTGCTCTTCATTAGAATCAGCCCCATTGATTGTAAACACAATGAAGGATCCCAGAGTACCAGTAATGTCCTGGCTAAAGCTTTCCTGTGTAACCTGCTCTGTCCATTCCATTATATAAACACTCTAGACCAATTAGTTGTGTTTGGGTTTGAATTTCGCTACCTCTAATTCACATTGCCCAAACAACCTGAGCCCATGGGATTTCCCATGACATTTTGCTGAGCTCTTGCTAATGCAACAAACTGAACCCCATTTTCCCATAAACCCCACACCTTCTACTCTTAGTCACTGCTCAAAATCATGGCTAGATTGCACCAACTATTTTCCAAGGATGGAACATTTTCACTTTTATAACCCTCTGGCTTGACAGAGAAAAGGTTTTCTAAATCACCACATGACGATGAGAACCCAGTAAGTCATCTATCACTGTCCTTTCTTTGAAGCTAATAACCTGACACTCACCATCACTGTAATCTTGGCTGAAGTGAAAGATCGCTAAGATTCATTACTAGGAGAGTCACATTGCAAAGTTCATGTTAATTCTTCTTTTCCATGAAAGTCTGACAGCAATAAAGTAATAGATAGGTAAAGTGGATCCAGATTATGGACAGCCCAAAAAAATACGTAGAAGAGCTTGCTATTTACCTTACATGTTGTTTCCCTGAGTAGAAAAATATGTTAAAGTAAAATTCTAGTCTATTGACCATGTACTAATTTTGATCCCCAAATATCTGGGTTTTACTTATGTCTGGTGTAACTTTCAGTAGTGCTACATTTCACTCTCAAGAGAATTTCTATTTGGATAAAAAATTATTGTCACCCTGTATTTTATGAAGATGATGAAGTGAGTTAGTTTAAATTAATGGGCAAAGTATCCATTGTCTATAATGACCTTGAGACAGTTATCGACCAAAGAGTAATGTCTTGTTCAATATTCTTTACCTAACACTTCTTGATTAAGTAAACATGCTCTTCACTCACATATCTCTTCAATCATCCCACTTCTGCCTAGGAGAGTTTTTGTCCTCTGTGGATAAAAATAAGGCTTCCATGATAGCTCAGTTAGTAAAGAATTTGCCTGCAATGCAGGAGATGCCGGTTCAATTCCTGGGTCAGGAAGATCTGCTGGAGAAGGGATAGACTACCCATTTCAGTATTCCTGGGCTTCCCTTGTGACTCAGCTAGTAAAGAATCCGCCTGTAACCCGGGAGACCTAAGTTCAATCCCTGGGTTGGGAAGAACCACTGGAAAAGGGAAAGGCTACCCACTCCAGTATTCTGGCCAGGAGAATTCCATGGACTGTATAGATAAAAATAAAATGTGCATAAAAATAAAATGACTTCTTAGGTCTGATTTGCCTGGGGGTAAATACTTTTAAATTACTTACCATATTTCTCAAAATATCTCTTCTTTCCCATAATGACTTTAATTTTTGTTTTTGAAACTTGATTTTTAAAATATGTATATTTTGTTTTCTGGATGCTCTTAGGTTATTGAATCAAAAAAAAGAGAGAGAGAATACATCTGTACCTATCTCCACTTGAAATTTCAAATATAATTTAGTTCAGTTCAGTCACTTAGTCATGTCCCACTATTTGCAACCCCATGGACTGCAGCATGCCAGGCTTCCCTGTCCATCACCAACTCCCAGAGCTTGCTCAAACTCATCTCCATCGAGTCCATGATACCATTCAACCATCTCATCCTCTGACATCCCCTTCTCCTGCCTTCAATCTTTCCCAGCATCACGGTCTTTTCTAATGAGTTAGTTATTTGCATCAGGTGACTAAAGTATATATAAGCTAGCCATCCAAATTTTAGAACAATTGCTAGGAAAAGTGTATATGTATACTGAGATATCCAACCTTCATCTTAAAATTCAGCTTTAAACCCTGATAATTTCAAATATCCTATATCAGCTCTGAAGACTCTGAAAGGTACAACATAAAACATCTTCTAAATATAATTCTATAGTCTCTCATACCACCACAAAATAACTTCTCATGAGAGGCAGCAGTAACCCCTACAATAAGTCGTATAGGAAAAGCTTATAGAGAATCTTAATTGAACCCTGTTTACTCTACTTCAATAGCATCTATACCTATCAGGGAAGTGCAAGGTATCCTTAAAGAAGTTAACAACGGCACTAAGAAATAGACTGGGTTTATTCACAGAGTATCCCAGGCACAAAGGTGATTTGAATACAAGACACATACAATTTGCCTCAGTGAAAGGGGCTCACCTAACATAGAGGAAAACATATGCAGAGAAACATCTTATAGAGATATTCAGACTCTGTCATTCTGTGCCCAGGATTATGATATTAATAGCAATCAAGTGTACCATGAGAAAATCAAGTGGAAATAAACTGGATACATGTATATACAGATGCCGATCTTTATCAGGCATTCTTTTTTTAAAAGAGAGAATATATCAGAAAAAAATGGCTTATGAAAAAATGGATCAATAGTAAAAATATCAATTTAAAATGCTAAGAAATTGTATAATTTAAAAATTATTTATTATACAAGTAAAAGAATATTTGGGGAATCACATTTTGTATTTCCACATAATTTAAATAGATTTTGGGAACTAAAGACTTTTGAAAAATAGAAGACAAAGAAATAGCTTAAAAACAAACCTGGGCCTTAGGAAGCATCACTATAAACAAAGCTAGTGGACATAATGGAATTCCAGTTGAGCTATTTGAAATCCTAAAAGATGATGCTGTGAAAGTGCTACACTCAATATGCCAGCAAATTTGGAAAACTCAGCAGTGGCCACAGGACTGGAAAAGGTCAGGTTTCATTCCAATCCCAAAGAAAGTCAATGCCAAAGAATGCTCAAACTACCACACAATTGCACTCATCTCACACCCTAGTAAAGTGATATTTAAAATTCTCCAAGCCAGGCTTCAGCAATACATGAACTTCCTGATGTTCAAGCTGGTTTTAGAAAAGGCAGAAGAACCAGAGATCAAATTACCAACATCCACTGGATCATCAAAAAAGCAAAAGAGTTCCAGAAAAACATCTATTTCTGTTTTATTAACTATGCCAAAGCCTTTGACTGTGTGGATCACAATAAACTGTGGAAAATTCTTCAAGAGATGGGAATACCAGACCACCTGACCTGTCTCTTGAGAAACCTGTATGCAGATCAGGAAACAATAGTTAGAACTGGACATGGAACAACATACTGGTTCTAAATGGGAAAAGGAGCATGTCAAGGCTGTATATTGTCACCCTGCTTATTTAACTTATATGCAGGGTACATCATAAGAAACTCTGGGCTAGAGGAAGTACAAGCTGGAATCAAGATTGCCAGGAGAAATATCAATAACCTCAGATATGCAGATGACACCACCCTTATGGCAGAAAAAGAAGAGGAACTAAAGAGCCTTGATAAAAGTGAAAAAGGAGAGTGAAAAAGTTGACTTAAAGCTCAACATTCAGAAAACTAAGATCATGGCATCTGGTCCCATCACTTCATGGGAAACAGATGGGGAATCAGTGGAAACAGTGTCAGACTTTGTTTTTCTGGGCTCCAAAATCACTGCAGATGGTGATTGCAGCCATGAAATTAAAAGACGCTTACTCCTTGGAAGAAAAGTTATGACCAACCTAGACAGCATATTAAAAAGCAGAGATATTACTTTGCCCGCAAAGATCCATCTAGTCAAGGCTGTGGTTTTTCCAGTGGTCATGTATTGATGAGAGAGTTGGACTGTGAAGAAAGCTGAGCGCCAAAGAATTGATGCTTTTTGAGCTGTGGCATTGGAGAAGACTCTTGAGAGTCCCTTGGATTGCAAGAAGATACAACCAGTCCATTCTAAAGGAGATAAGTCTTGGGTGTTCATTGGAAGGACTGATGTTGAAGCTGAAACTCCAATAATTTGGCCACCTCATGGGAAGAGTTGACTCATTGGAGAAGACCCCGATGCTGGGAAACATTGAGGGCAGGAGGAGAAGGGGACGACAGAGGATGAGAGGTTGGATGGCATCACCAGCTCAATGGACATGGATTTGGATGGACTCCGGGAGTTGATGATGGACAGGGACGCCTAGCATGCTGTGGTTCATGGGGTTGCAAAGAGTCGGACATGACCTAGTGACTGAACTGAAAAAAACAAAACAAAAAAAGAAATATGAAATAATGATAATCAATATATTAGACATCAAGAAAGAACAATGGTTCCTAAAAGACAAGGAAAAATGAATTGAACCTTATTTTGACTCAACTTACAGTCTGTAGAAAATTTTCAAGAGAAGTTGAGGCTAGGAAACTTATGCAGGGCCAATTGCTTTCCTGTGTTGAGGAGATGGAACTTGATTTCTGGGCCAACCAAGGAGGCTAGAGTACACTGACCAGAATAGGAAAAACAAGAGAGACACACAGAAGGGGTCCCATATATCTTCACAGCTCTTGTAGCTTTCTGAACATATAGGAATAATTTTTAATGTTTTTTATTAATTCTATCACTGTTGTCACTTATAGGTAAGCTTTTATTTATTGATTTTTTTTCCAGTTGTGTGTTGTCTTATCCTGATTCTCATATGTGTGTTCAGTCATGTCCTGCTTTTTGCAACTCTATAGATTGTAGCCCATCAGGCTCCTCTGTCCATGGGATTTTCCAGGCAAGAATACTGGAGTGGGTTGCCATTTCCTTCTCCAGGGGATCTTCCTAACCTTGGGATCAAACCCACATATCTTGTGTCTCCTGTATCAGAGGTGAATTCTTTACCACTGAGCAATAAGGGAAGCTCTGATTATTTGCATTTCTGATAATTTCTGATTTTATGACAGAAATTAATTTATAGTTTTGGATGTTGGACTTCTTTTATTCCCATAAATATTTTTTTTAATTTTTTTTTAACACAGAAAGTTCTATGGAAACCATTTGATGTTTTTAGATCTTGGTTTTAGATTTGCTGGATGGGACTAGAACTGAATTAATCTAAGTTTAATTTTTTTCCTGCTGGTGAAGAAAGACCCCTCTACTCAACAAGAGTCTCCCTGAAATATGATAGTGTGAGTCAAGGTAATGATTACAACTGCTGTTCTTGGCATTATCTAATTTCTGGGCTCTCTTCTGGCCAATACTTTTGGGTAGTGCTTTTCCCTAGCTTCAATTGCATGCAAAACAGTACTTAATTGTATTCTCTGTAAGACTATCAGACTGGATTTAAACAAAAAAAAGGCTCATATATGCTGCTTTAAAAGGACATTTTAGTATAAAGACACAAATAAAGGTGTATGTGTGCTCAGCAGTCACCAATGATGACTGACTATTCCTGATCCAGGGATCAAATCTTCCAAACTCATAGATCAAACCAGCATTTCCTGTGGCTCTGGCATTGGCTGGCAGATTCTTTACCACCAAGCCACCTGGGAAGCCCCACAAATAAATGTATTAATAAAAGGTTATAAAAGTATACCATGGTAACACTGGAAACAAAGAAAGCTGGAGTAGATATATTCATATTAGATTAAGGAGCCTTCAGAGCAAAGTCTTTAACCAGCAATAAAGAGAGTCATTTCATAATAACAAAGAGGTCAATTCATAAAGATGGTATAACAAACATGTGTATGCACCTAACAGAAGAGTTTGAAAGTATCTGAAGAAAAAAAATGATAGATCTGCAATGAAAAATACTGTAGTAGACAAATCCTAAAATTTATTTAGAGATTTCAATAATTTTATTTCATAATAAACTGTATAAGCAGAGATGGAAAATCAAATAAAGTTATAGAAGATTTGAACAATATTATCAACCAGTTTTGCCAAATTCATATTTATAGAATAGTCAAAACAAGAACAGCAACAGCAGAATATACATCTTTCCAAGTGCACATGGAATTTAAGGACATAATTTAAGCACAGAGATACAAAATAAAAATTATAAGGTGAGGAAAAAAGTTAAATAAACAGAGACTCGGTGACTGTGGACAAATAAGAATTTCTCTGATATACTTTGAATTGGAGTACCAAAAATAAAGGAGAAAGAAAAACATGCTTGAAGAACTACTAGCCAAAAACCCCCCAAATTTGATGAAAAATATATATTCACAGATCAAGAATATCCCAATGAGCAACAACAGAATAATCATTTATTTGGACACACAAAGAATCCTCACTGTGATAGATCATATTCTGAGTTGTAAAAGAAATCAAAATGAACTTTTAAATATTTGCTTAATTCTTTGGCTGTATCAGGTCTTAGTTACACCTTGTGGACTTCTCTCTAGTTGTGGCACATAGGCTCTAGAGTGCATGGGCTCAGAAGCTGCAGGTCATGGGCTTAAGTGCATTGTGGCATGCATTATCTTAGTTCCCTGACAGGGACCAAACCCACATCCATGGCATTGGAAGGCAGACTCCCAACCACTGGACCACTAGGGAAGTTTCCTAAATGAATTTAAATAAATTTAATCATAGAGAATATTTCCAAATTAATCTAGATATCAACAAAATAAATCCATATTTTTAAATTTCCCAAATATATGGAAATTTTTTAATATATTTCTAAATAACCATGGGGCAAAAAAAAATTGCAAAACAATTAGAAAGTATACAGAAATATGATGAACTGAACAAGACTGAAAACAGAGCAAAGCAGATCAAATTAATTACTTCTAGCTTCTGTTTCAAGATTTAGAGATCTGGAAAGAGTAAAGCTTTAACACTAAAAAAAAGAAAAGAAATACACAGTAGGTGAACTGCAGTATCATTAGATTTCTTGAACACACAAGAGAGTTTAGGTCATGGGGCAAACAACTAGTCCAAAATCTAAGAAAGACAGGAAACTGCAGGGAGAGAGACATGAGCCTTGGTTTATCTAAAGTAGATATAAGAGACAGACACTAGAGAGAAGAGTAACCTAGTAGTGGGTTGTCCAAAAAGTTTGTTCAGATTTTCCCATAAGATGTTATGAAAAATTTGAATAAACTTTTTTAGCCAACCCAATAGAATTCAGCTGGAAGTGGCTGGCAAATTGGTGGAGACCAAGCATGCAGAGATGATGCCTTTTCCCCTAGTAGTTAAAGAGATTGAATAAATCTGTACATTGGAGCTTGTATTAGTTTTCAGGGCTTCCAAAACAAAGTACCACAAACTAGGTGACTAAAAACTGGAAATTTATTCTGTCACAGTTTTGGAGGCTAAAATTTCAACCCCAATCTATATGCTGGGCTGTCCTCTCTCTGAAGACTCTAAGGGGTTATCCTTCCTTGATTTTCCAGTGCTGGTAGCCCCAGGTAATCTATGACTTGTGGCAGAATACTTTCAACATTTTCCTCCATCTTCACATGGTCATCTTCTCACTCCATTTCCAGCGCTTTCAGATTAAGTGCCCACTGCACTCTGGTATGACCTTACCTTAACTAATTAAATCTGCAATAACTCTATTTTCAAATAGGGTCAGGTTAGTAGGTACTGGGTTAGAACTTTAATCTGTCTTTTGCAAGGACACAATTCATTACAGAGCCTGAAAACAACTGAAGAGGGAAAGTCCTAAAACCTAGAAAAATGGAACTTCAACCCCTGGAGAAGTCAGAGACATTAATTCACATCCTTCTCTTCTGCCTTCTCTATATAAAAAGGCTTTCATTTCTGAAGAAGAAAGGCAAGAAACACTGTTTTCCCATTGTTACTGAGGTAAGAAAGTAAGAAAAAAATAGCATTCCCAGCCCCCAGATAAATAGAGACTGATACATTCTTTTTGTTAAGATACTTCTATCTATCCTTAGTTTAGTGTGTGTTTGTGTGTGTGTGTGTGTAATGACACAGAGGAACAAATTTCACTAGCCTCAGTCATTTACAATGTAGTACAAAATTGGTTTATTCTATCAGCTAGGACTGGAAAGAAAGAATGGGAAGCTTTTCTTAAGCTGAATCTTCCCCAACATCACAGTTTAGCAGAGGGCATGACTCCATTTTTCACACTAGAGCGTTCTGGTTATCAGTCAATTTTTATTTTCAGTTTAAGTGTATTGACAGCAGAGTTCCAGAGTGTCATTTGTAGGGGAATTTCTAGCTTCAGGATAGCCTTGTTCTTTCATTGAAAGAGCCAGTGCTGTGATCCATCAAACAGTGGCTCACTCTATACATATTTAAAACCCATCTTTCATGAGAAATTGTGGTGCTGCAGAATCGTTCTCATTGTGGCAAGACAAGATATTAATGGACACTGCTGCCTTTCTCTGAATCTTTTCCAGAATACACCATGAATCAAATGAAGAATATGCATTGGACCAGAAAATTCAAAACAGGGGGACCAGCAGCAGTAAGTGAAGAGGAACTCTGCCACTTTCTGAAAGTCTATCAATTACTACACTGATATTCTAAATTTAAGCATATGAAAACAATGATGTAATAATAGTTACCAACCTAAATATGATTCTTAAATATCAAGATTACCAAAAATCTTTTAAGATTTATAATGACTTAGAAAGGATGAGCCTTCACTAAGGCAAGTTTCAAACAGGTGAATTAAATATAAATTTTATTTTTAGTAAAATGTATCAATCATTGGTGAAAGTCCAGATGGATGGAAAGATCCAGAGACTCTGCAATGTCCTCCTTCTCCCTGGTAAATCTGAAGCTGTGAGAGAGTTACAGGTAAACTTTCAAGCTAGTATGAGATAACTTTAATGAGGTCAGGCTATTATGGCTCATGTTTTAATTTAAAAAAATAATAAGTATGATTTTTAGAACTATCATGACAGAGCTCTAGCCTCTGCCCTTGACCATTCTGAGAATAAAAAATTGGTTACTGACTACATACCTTCTTATTGCTCAGGGTTCCTTTCCTTACCTAAAAGGTACTGATCACTTACCAGGTTTTATTCATTTGTTACAATTATTAATATTTTTCAGGAGTGTACTATTATTTTCATCTTTCATTTCATGCAACTCATGGTACTCATAGAACTCATACTTTGATGAAGTCCCTGCAGTTTTCTAAATTCCCCCTTTCTTCATAACCAAAATCACTAATATCTACATTTGTAACGTACTGTTTGTATATGTAATGTTTGGGCTAATTCCTTTTAACTGACTGACAGACTAGCTGAAAGGACTATTTGACTTTTCCCAAGGAATACACAATTTTAAGAAGGGATTACTAAACACTATTTGCAACAAGTGCAATAAAAATTCAGTCTCTGACAAAAAGAAAGCTTTGGGTTTTGCTCATATTTTTGGTCCAGTAATATTCTAAGACTCAACTCCATATTTTCTTCACTCCAAATATATATACACTAGTTAAGATATTCCTGTCTCATGTCAGAGGGTAAAGAGAAAATGACTACAAAATAACTTTCAAAACTTTGGCTTATAAGTGGCATACATCAAATCTGATGACCAAGTCTGACAATAAGAGGATAGTAATCTTTGAGGAGTTTAGTATCCTGAACAAAGTCACAAAAATATTTTGAACAGTAGTATAATTTATTGAAATAACTGCATCCAAAGTTAATAGAGTAAGAGCATGAGTTAAAATCAGCTTCAGAAGACTTTAAAAGAATATTTACTTTATTTTTTTTAATTTTTTGTCTATATGGATTTTTTTTTTAATTTTTATTTTTACTTTATTTTACTTTACAATACTGTATTGGTTTTGCCATACATTGACATGAATCCACCACGGGTGTACATGTGATCCCAAACATGAACCCCCCTCCCACCTCCCTCCCCACAACATCCCTCTGGGTCATCCCCGTGCACCAGCCCCAAGCATGCTGTATCCTGCATTGGACATAGACTGGGGATTCAATTTTTACATGATAGTATACATTTTTCAATGCCATTCTCCCAAATCATCCCACCCTCTCCCTCTCCCTCTGAGTCCAAAAGTCCCCTATACACATCTGTTTTTTGTTGTTGTTGTTGTCTTGCATACAGGGTCATCATTGCCATCTTTCCAAATTCAATATATATGTGTTAATATACTGTATTGGTGTTTTTCTTTCTGGCTTACGTCACTCTGTATAATCGGCTCCAGTTTCATCCATCTCATTAGAACTTATTCAAATGTATTCTTTTTAACAGCTGAGTAATACTCCATTGTGTATATGTACCACAGCTTTCTTATCCATTCATCTGCTGATGGACATCTAGGTTGTTTCCATGTCCTGGCTATTATAAACAGTGCTGCAATGAACATTGGGGTACATATGTCTCTTTCTATTCTGGTTTCCTCAGTGTGTATGCCCAGCAGTGGGATTGCTGGGTCATAAGGTAGTTCTATTTGCAATTTTTTAAGGAATCTCCACACTGTTCTCCATAGTGGCTGTACTAGTTTGCATTCCCACCAACAGTGTAGGAGGGTTCCCTTTTCTCCACACCCTCTCCAGCATTTATTGCTTGCAGATTTTTGGATCACAGACATTCTGACTGGTGTGAAGTGGCACCTCATTGTGGTTTTGATTTGCATTTCTCTAATAATGAGTGATGTTGAGCATCTTCTCATGTGTTTGTAAGCCATCTGCATGTCTTCTTTGGAGAAATGTCTATTTAGTTCTTTGGCCCATTTTTTGATTGGGTCGTTTATTTTTCTGGAATTGAGTTGCATAAGTTGCTTGTATATTTTTGAGATTAGTTGTTTGTCAGTTGTTTCATTTGCTATTATTTTCTCCCATTCAGAAGGCTGTCTTTTCACCTTGCTGATATTTTCCTTTGTTGTGCAGAAGCTTTTAATTTTAATTACATCCCATTTGTTTATTTTTGCTTTTATTTCCAGAATTCTGGGAGGTGGATCATAGAGGATCCTGCTGTGATTTATGTCGGAGAGTGTTTTGCCTATGTTCCTCTCTAGGAGTTTTATAGTTTCTGGTCTTACATTTAGATCTTTAATCCATTTTGAGTTTATTTTCATGTGCGGTGTTAGAAAGTGATCTAGTTTCATTCTTTTACAAGTGGTTGACCAGTTTTCCCCAGCACCACTTGTTACAGAGATTGTCTTTACTCCATTGTATATTCTTGCCTCCTTTGTCAAAGATAAGATGTCCATATGTGTGTGGATTTATCTCTGGGCTTTCTATTTTGTTCCATTGATCTATATGTCTGTCTTTGTGCCAGTACCGTACTGTCTTGATGACTGTGGCTTTGTAGTGGAGCCTGAAGTCAGGCAGGTTGATTCCTCCAGTTCCATTCTTCTTTCTCAAGATTTCTTTGGCTATTCGAGGTTTTTTGTATTTCCATACAGATCTTGAAATTATTTGTTCTAGTTCTGTGAAAAATATCTCTGGTAGCTTGATAGGGATTGCATTGAATTTGTTAATTGCTTTGGGTAGTATACTTGTTTTCACTATATTGATTCTTCCAATCCATGAACATGGTATATTTCTCCATCTATTAGTGTCCTCTTTGATTTCTTTCATCAGTGTTTTATAGTTTGCTATATATAGGTCTTTAGTTTCTTTAGGTAGATATATTCTTACAAGGGTGCCCACTTTCACCGCTACCATTCAACATAGTTCTGGAAGTTTTGGCCACAGCAATCAGAACAGAAAAAGAAATAAAAGGAATCCAAATTGGAAAAGAAGAAGTAAAACTCTCATTGTTTGCAGATGACATGATCCTCTACATAGAAAACCCTAAAGACTCCACCAGAAAATTACTAGAGCTAATCAATGAATATAGTAAAGTTGCAGGATATAAAATCAACACACAGAAATCCCTTGCATTCCTATACACTAATAATGAGAAAGTAGAAAAAGAAATTAAGGAAACAATTCCATTCACCATTGTGAAGAATATTTACTTTAAAAAATGACTTTATTGTTTCTGGATACTTATTAACAAGTCAAAATATTGGGAAGGAAAAATTATATAATGATTATTTTAAAAGTATTTTATTTGAGGTGTCACTAAATGGTCCTATGAGTATGCTTGTATTTGTAGCCTAGGTCAGCTTTTGAAACAGAAGTTTGTGAATGGTGAGTGTATAGCTCACTGTTAAAATCGGATAAGTGGATGGAATTGTCTTTGGAGAAAACCTAGAGTAACAAGTGACTGTGGATGGCACATAAGAGAATACCACAATTCAGGAGAAAAAAAAGGAGATAAAAAAATATATTAAAGTATTGTGGCTCAAACAGTAAAGAATCTGCCTGCAATGCAGAAGACCCAAGTTCGATCCTTGGAGACCCAGGTTCGATCCCTAGGTTGGGAAGATCCCCTGAAGAAGGAAATGGCAATTCACTCCAGTATTCTTGCTTAGAGAATTCCATAGACAGAGGAGCCTGGCAGGCTATAGTTTATGTGGTTACTACAGTCCATGGGGTTGCTATAGTCCATCGGGTTGCAAAGAGTGGGACACAACTGAATGACTACACTTTCACTAAAAGAAAAAAATAGCTATAGAAAAGCAGAAAAATATGGGATAAAAAATCAGCTTAATCAACACAAATCTCCAAATTTTCCAGAAAATTGAGGTTTGATCACAGCTGCATCTTGAAATTTCATCATGTATCATGACTATGCTGGTGAAAAATACTGTCATGAAAAAAACAAAACAGTTCTTTTGGAAAGAGAAAACTCAATGACACTGCCACTCTTCCATCCTACTAGTTTCCAGCCTTCATACTCTGAGAACTATTTCCAACATGTTCTAGGATTTGGAATCAGTGGGCACTACTGATCAACAGAGACAGGAAAAGGAGTGGTGAATAGAACCCGAGAGCAGAACTGATGAGAGCCCATGTGATGTGAACATGGCAAAAATATGAGGAAACTACAAAAATGTCAAATATCCTGCTTGTAGAATGTTATTGTTTTAGCTTAGGTCTCCATTGCCTATTAAAATGCAAAGCTCCCTGAGAGACAGAATACCCTTGACTGTTATATTCACAGAAGTGAATCTAGCATTCACTGATGGTGAACACTTTATTAATGGAAAACAAGTTTACTCTGATACTTTCCTGAGAACAGACTTTGATAGGACGTTGGTAACATCTTTTGACTTGATCAAGTCAAATATATATATCTTATTCTTGATTTTGTACATTTCTCTCAGGCCTACATAAAATCTATTACCACTTGTGTGAGTTCCACTTCCCAAATGTTTCTTGATCTGTTTACCTTCATCTATTTGTCACCACTTTGCAAATTCTTACCTCTTGCATGGATGACCCTTGATCTCTTTGATTCCATTTTTGCCCAATGAGTGATCTTTTTAAATCTTAGTTTATTTTTTTCCCTCCTCTGATCAAATGTGCTGAATGATTTCCATGCATGCATGCTCAGTCACTTAAGTCATGCCTGATTCTTTGTGATCCCGGACTATAGCCCACGAGAATCCTCTGTTCCATATTGGAGTAGGTTGACATTTCTTCCTCCAGGGGATATTCTATACCCAGAGACTGAACCCACATTTCTTGTGGTGCTCCTGCATCAGCAGGTGGATTCTTTACACTGATCCACCTGGAAAATCCCAATGATTTTCACTTTCTATTAAATTTAAATCCAACACTTTTACTATGACCCAGAATGTTTATCATGACCTTGTTCCCCCTGCTTTCTGTTTTACTCCTGTCTCCTTACAGTCTGGGGTCATTCACTTTTTTTTTACTGTGTTTTTAAAATACCAATCCCTTTTCTTGATTCTGCATAATTGAACTTGCTATTCCTTCTTCCTGACATACACTTTTTAATTCTTTTCACAGTTGACTAATACTATCCTTTATATCAGTTCAAATGCCACCTCCTTAGAGATACACCCTCAATATTCTCATGTAATCTGTAAGAGTAAATTCTCTTACTCTTTGCTTTCTCATAACCTTGCTAATTTCCTTCATATAAATTTCATTTTTTAATAAGCTAGTGTATGGGATGATTTGGGAGAATGGCATTGAAACATGTATACTATCATGTAAGAAATGAATCGCCAGTCTCTGTTCGATACAGGATACAGGATGCTTGGGGCTGGTGCATGGGGATGATCCAAAGAGATGATATGGGGTGGGAGGTGGGAGGGGGGTTCAGGATTGGGAACTCATGTACACCCGTGGCAGATTCATGTCAATGTATGGCAAAACCAATGCAGTATTGTAAAGCAAAATAAAGTAAAAATAAATTTTTAAAAAAGATAAATAAATAAGCTAGTGTATTTTATGACTTATTACTGTATATTTCTCCAACCAGAGGAGGAGAGATCTTATCTGACCTGTCACAGTATCTTTAGAAATTAGCTGAGTATCCATCACAAGTCCATATTTCATGTGTTTATTGAAGAAAACAATTAATAAGTGAACAAGTAAAGAAATGAAATAGGGAATCAAACTGAGGGAAGAAGACCAGGAAATAGGGCATAAAACTGGGGGATGGAGAATTAAGAAGACAAATTCCACAAAACTCACCACTTTGCTCATATCTTCCATTAGTGTGCATGTATGTGTCTTTTTGTCTAGAGCCAATGTGCAGGGAGGAGAAAGAGCAATGGCAAGAGTTCAGATGATGCATCCTTCAAGAAAAGCCTCCCACAATGTCTGGAGAACAACAGATGGAGTTAATCTTCCATTTATTCTCTGCTGTTGCTGCTGCTGCTAAGTTGCTTCAGTCGTGTCTGACTCTTTGCGACCCCATAGATGGCAGCCCACCAGGCTCCTCTGTCCACGGGATTCTCCAGGCAAGAGTACTGAAGTAGGTTGCCATTTTCTTCTCCAATTTGTTCCCTATGAGTATTTAAAATTTCATCTTATTCTCTGCTCTGAGTCAAGGAAACACATAAGAAGAATAGGAATTTTTAAAATAAATTTGTTTTAGCATAGCATTACTCCAGTGACCTGTCTCCCAATGCTATTTACAGGCAGCATAAAGCTGACACCATATTGCAGGAGCATTAGAGATCTGCTTAATTATATATATGTATGTTTGTATATATATATATGTTTATATATTCATATAAATGTATTACTAGACATCTACCTGGAAAGATGTCTATCTTGCTACTCCTATTCATCCTCCTTACCCATTAAAAATTTACTCTGAACCTTCCCCAATGGTTTAAGCTTAAAGAGTGCACCCACAATGCAGGAGACACAGGAGAGGCCAGTTCAATCCATGGGTCGAAAAGATCTCCTGGAAGAGCAAATGGCACCCCACTCCAGCATTCTTGCCTGAAAAATCCCATGGACAGAGGAGCATGGTGGGTTATAGTCTGCAGGGTTACAAAGAGTCAGACACAACTGAGCATGTGCCAGTCATAGCAGTAGTACATTTCCTCACAAACTTTGAGGAATTCAGCCACCCTTTGTGCATATTAATTATAACAATTATTTTACTTAGTGCTTACTACATATAATGCACTTCTATGAGTACTTTCTATATATTAACTAATTTCATCCTCATTTAATTTGCAAATCAACCCTATGAATCCACCACGTTATCCCCATTTCATTCATGAGAAAATTGATGTTAATCTTTAAGAAATTAGAGAATTTGCCTAAGATCAGATATTTGGTAGGGACAGAAGTGGGACTTAACCATTGGTGGCTTGTTAACTGTTTAATAAATTGTCTCTCACTGAGGCATAATCAAAAGCTACAATTTAGGTAAATCTGGAGAAGGATATGTAAAACCCAATCTTAAATATCCATGTGATTTTTCCTTAACCAAGTTTAATTCGTTACTTGCAAAAAATCTTCCAAAGCAAGCTTTATATCAAATGCAAATTAAATAAATTTGCTTTCTTAGATACATTCCATACTGAGAAAAATTTAAACCCATTCATTCTCACCCCATCCCACTACAGATGTTGCCAAGATGTATGGAAGAAGCTGGTAGGGAGCACTGGTGAGCAAGAGACATATACTTCTTCATATCACCCTAATGGAGGTCATAGTTAAGATATTAACCCTTGAGGAGCAATGATTACATGAAGACGGGTTGTGTGGAACTAAAAGAAGTAACAGCTATATAATTTGCAGGACCTAGTATAAAATTAAAATGAGAGACTTCTTCAAAAACTACTAAGAATTTCACATCACCAACATCAAAATTAAAGCAAGTGCAGGGGTTCTTTAAGCACATGGGCCTGTGTAACTACACAGATTGCAGACCCATAAATTTGTCCCTGTGCTGTGCTGTGCTTATTTGTTCAGTCATATCCAATTCTATGCAACCCCATAAACTCTAGCCCACCAGGCTCCTATGTCCATGGGGGTTCTCTAGGCAAGAATATTGGAATGGGTTGCCATATCCTTCTCCAAGGGATCGTCCCAACCTGGAGATTGAACCCAGATCTCCCACATTGCAGGTGAATTCTTTACCATCTGAGCCACCAGGGAAGCCCACCGATAAGCCAGGAGGAAAACTGTCAAGTTGGCAAAAATTTTCCTTTGCTGCATTAGCCATTTGCTCTTCTAGTTTCCTCCTTGCCCAATATCTCCTCTGTGGTTTCCTTCAGGAGCCTGACTTCAACAAACAATGCCTCACAGAGCTTTTCCTTTTCCTGTTTCCATCACCGAAGTTCCCTAAATTTTTCCTGTCTCAACATTTATGGATTATGTATTATATAACTCACCTCTAATAAATACTGGAGCCTGAGAGATGAAAATGATATAACCTCTGCAGAAAAGGGGAACATAACATAATGAAAGAGAAGAAAAGCAAATATAAATTACTCTTGCGACTTTATGTGAGGAATCGAATCATTGGAAAAGATTCTGATGCTGGGAAAAACTGAGGGGAGAAGGAGAAGGTGTGACAGAAGATGAGAAGATTGTTTGGCATCATCAACTCAATAGACATAAGTTTGAGCAAACTCCAGGAGATAGTAAAGGCCAGGGAAGCCTGGCTTGCTGCAGTCTGTGGAATCACAATGATTCACACACGACTTAGGGACTGAATAACAACAATGGTGTAGTGGTATTGTAAAACCAAGGAAGAGAAGTGAAAGAGGAAAAAAAAGTGGGAAGGAAGAAAGAAAGAAGAGAAAGAAAGGGAGAAAGAAAAAATCTATCTAGGATAGTTGAAAAAGATACACATGCATCAATCTGGAAATCAGAATTCTTCGTATTAGAAAGGATATTCTAGGGGGGAATAAAAGATACTGTCTTCTTAGCATCTGGTTATTGGCAACATTAAAAATCATTGATAAATTTGTTTGAAATAATTCTAGTGATTTTTCAAAGGATTTGGAAAAAGAGTAGAGACTCATCAGAAACCCACAGGAAACTTCTTGACTCTGGAATATTTATGACCTACTCAACTCAATGGACATGAACCTGAGCAAAACTCCAGGAGAGAGAAGAGACAGGGGAGCTTGGTGTACTGCAGTCCATGGGGACTCAAAGAGTCAGACATGATTTAGCAACAACCTGACCACCACTGCTCACCAGGACCTTTTGCTGGGGCTTATTTCCTCAGAACAAAGTCAAGATTCACCTCCACAGTGAGTGGTATCTGTTGACAGGAAAGCATGGCAATTTCCTTCAGGTGGGTAGTCATGAAGTGTTGAGAATTAATAGTAATGCATATTTATGCAACTATAATAAAATCAAATTTGAGCTAGTCATGTTTCAGTCTCCATGACAAGCCAAGGTGCTGAAGGAGTACAGTAAGAGGAAGGGTGGCTGATGCACACACAAATGGCTAGCATCCCTAATATTATTTAAAATAAAAGTCTAAATTTGCTATTTCTTCCTCTATGTAAAAGACCTAATGAGGAACTGGAGCTAAACAGTATTTTAGGACCCCAAAAGCATTCCTGTGGAATTCACACTGTGAGGTTTTTGTAGCTGACTCATGAATATATAGAGGCTTCCCAGATTGTGGGGCTGCCCTGACAGCTCAGTTGGTAAAGAATCCACCTGCAATGAAGTAGACCCAGGCTGGATTCCTGGGTCAGGAAGATCTGCTGGAGAAGGGATAGACTACCCACTCCAGTCTTCTTGGACTTCCATTGTGGCTCAGCTGGTAAAGAATCTACGTGCAGTGCGGGAGACCTGGGTTCAATCCCTGAGTTGGGAAGATCTATTGGAGAAGGGAAAGGCTACCCATTCTAGTATTCTGGAAAATTTCATGGACTGGATAGAGTCTGACACGACTGAGCAACTTTCACTTTCACTTTCCCAAGTGGTACAGTGTTAAAGAATCCAGTTGTCAATTCAAGAGACTCAGGTTTGATCCCTGGGTCAGGAAGATCTTCTGGAGTAGGAAACAGCAATCCACTCCAGTAGTCTTCCCTAGAAAATTCCATGGACAGAAGAGTTTGGTGGGCTACAGTTGATGGAGTCACAGAGTTAGACACTACTGAGCATGCAGACATGAAAATATACTCTAAAATACTTCATTCCTGATTATTAGGTTATTAACACTGTATCTGATTAAAAGAACTATGCTAACAGCTTGAAGCCCTTTTGATGCCCCTTACTAGTTATACGCAGTGTTACGTACCCCAGTAGAGTCTAGGACAGTAGCACAGGTCCTATATACTTCTCACATACAAAAAACTGAAATATATTAGGGAGGTGTGTGCATATTTAGTTCTCTTTTGAAAAATGTCTGAGCCTAAACATATGGTGTAATGGGGAGCACCAAAAGGATAATAATTTTATAGATAACTGAAGATTTCTAAAACCATAAGTAATATATTTTTAAATAGAGAAAAATTAACATAATGAATTCTCTTAATAATGTAATTGCTTTGTTTCATGTTTTCATAAACAGAAAGCCAATGCAATAAAATTGATTTATTGAAGTGGCTAAATAGAAAATATGAAGGCAGAAGGTTGGAAATACTGATTAATAAATAAATGAAACCTTAGAAATAGGCCCAAGTGGTCTGCAAAACTCCCTCTCAAAGCTGATCCTCAAATCAATTTCCATCACTGTGGCTAATTAGAGGTTTGGACAGGACTCATGTGTCTGCACCATGATGGGGAAAAGAAAAAATTTACCTTGCATCAAGCCTATGCAGTATCCTGAATGCCAAGATAAGGAACTCGGTCTTTAAATTTAAGGCTCAAGGTGGCTCAGAGGTTAAAGCAACTGCCTGCAATGCGGGAGACCTGGGTTCGATCCCTGGGTTGGGAAGATCCCCTGGAGAAGGAAATGGCAACCCACTCCAGTATTCTTACCTGGAGAATCCCATGGACAGAGGAGCCTGGTGGGCTACAGTCCAGGGGTCACAAAGAGTTGGACACGACTGAGCAACTTCACTCACTCACTCACTCAAGAAAATAAACAGAGAAAATTACTATCTAAGAATTATTCTAAAACTCATAGGATTTTGTTTCTGAGCAAGCATTCCTTTAGAGAAGATTCAACACTGTTTACAGTGTAAATGCCAACACCCTGTATGTTTGTGCTGAATGTTACTGGGTTTACAGATTTTGATGCACACTGTGTGGAACATGCTCCATAGGGTCTCAGAAAGACTTCCTGGGGAGAGTCAATGTACAAACTTTCTGAGGTAACAAGGACTACTGCGTGATTTCCCTAAATACATATAAACAAGAAAAAGAAACGCATTCATCTTTCAAAAATACTGGAATTCCCTTCATTTTCATATATTCCATCAAGAAAAGAGATCATATAAATAAGAAAGTGGAACTCTAATGATTTATTGACATTTTTATGTAATTAGAAGTCAGATTTTGGTCCCAAAGGGGAAGATTTCTTCTCAGTAATTAACATATTACCCAGAAATCTTAGGCTTCCTGGAATTCTCAATAAAAATTCCAAATCTCTTGGCAATAGCTTTCAAGCACCACAATTTCTGCCAATAAAAGAAGGATGATCATTTAGTTCTGTTAAGCAGGCTCTCACTTTGGTTGTTCAAGAGTCCAACTAGGGGAGGCCAAACTGCTATTATTCTGTGGGGACTGCTTGACATGAAGAGTATATTTGAAGGGAAAATCACAAAAGGCCACTTGCAATCACCTGCTTGACTAGGTGATTAACTTCTCTGGGGAAAATGTCTATCATATTATAAAGATTTTATTTGGAAGAAGAGAAAATTCAATTTAAAAAGCATTTGTGATTTAGAAATCAACATTTCCATCCCCTCAATTTATGATTTTTGTATAAATAAATGTGGTCCAAGACCACATACAGCTTGCTTGAAAAACACAGTTTCAAACTCAAGGAATCTGAAGATAAAGAGATACTAAAAGGAAATAAGAAACATGAGAATTTACAAATGGGCTACAAAAATGGATAAAAGTCATATGAACCCAGTCAAATGAAATATTTGGGAAAATAGCCCAAAAGAGAAATGAGCAAAGAATCCTATGAGAGAAAACCAAATGTTCTTTCACAGATAAGGAGAAGAATTTCATCAAGTTAGATCAAACTAGATCAACCTGACTTTGATTGGAAGGAAGTTTGATCTGAAATAGAAAATATTTGTTGCCATGAGCTATGAGACAAGGAAATTACATAATAAACTATAATCACCATGCATTCTGTTGTCATTTGCCAGATATATATAGTGATAATAACCTAATCAACAAAATCATAGTAAAATGACTATAAAGACAATATCCACTGCTTTGAATTTAAATAGACCTGGACTTGACTCCAACTGCATGATCTTGATGATGCTACTCAATTTTTTTGACTCTCCATTTCCTCAAAATATTTTCAAACCAGGAAAAATATAATAATAATTCATGCTTCATAGAGTTGTGAGTATTTAGTGCATTATTACAGATAAAGGAATATATGTATTAACTACAAAGTTCTGTAACATTTTTGATCACTCAAAACTCTTATTTAATGATAGTAATAGAAGTGTCAGAATATACAAACTGAGGCCCAAATAACCAGTGATTGGCAAAGTCAGTGATTGCTGGCTGAATGGCAGAACTGAGTTTCAAATTAGATCTCCAATCTCCCTCTCCAGGGCTTTTTCTACTACATCACATCCCAAGAAAAAAGCTAACCTCTGGAGCTCTCACAATTTTATGTTCCAATATGACCTATCTGGCCTCTTCAACCATGAACTTCCCTTATAGTCTAATAAAAAAGATGATACCAGTTAAATAGAGGCAAGCAGTAGAAACAAGTAAGTATTTCACTAAGGAAAAATATCAAATTCCAGTTAGCAAATACTACTTTCAATTTTCCAGTTGACTTTTTAAGTTCTCAAAGTGCTTTACATATATGATATACCATCTTCATCATGAAATGTTACTTTGAATTTGTAATGTTACTTGAAGTAAGCCAGAAAGAAAAACACCAATACAGTATAATAACACATATATATGGAATTTAGAAAGATGGTAATGAGGACCATTTTGCGAGAGAGCAAAAGAGACACAGATGTGTAGAGCGAACATTTGGACTGTGAGGGAGAGGGGGAAGGTGGGATGATTTGGGAGAATGGCATTGAAACATGTATACTATCATGTAAGAAACGAATCGCCAGTCTATGTTTGGTGCAGGATACAGGATGCTTGGGGCTGGTGCATGGGGATGATCCAGAGAGATGATATGGGGTGAGAGGTGGGAGGGGGGTTCATGTTTGGGAACTCATGTACACCCATGGTGGATTCATGTCAATGTATGGCAAAACCAATACAGTATTGTAAAGTAAAATAAAGTAAAAAAAAAAAAAAAAAGAATTCAAACAAACAAACAAACAAAAAAATCAGATTCAATTCTACTCAGGTTACAGCAAATAAATAAATAAATAAAAATAAAACTCAAAACAAACCAAAAAATGATTTATTAAAAATAATGCAAAAGAAAAATTCAGATAATATGAAGACCTCTTATTCTAAGCATTTATATACTCAAATATGCATTCTCTTGATAAGCAACCAAACAAGCTAAAAAGATATGTTTATAATATGAATCTTCATATTGGTCAATCTTACCTGCTCCCAGGTGTCTTCTGATACTTTTTGAGTAATGCACCTGGGTAGGTGTATAAGAAGTGAATCAGTGAAAGTGTGGCAGGCTGACATTTTATATTAGCCACAGACCTGGCTATTAACATTACACAACTTTCTCTGGCTGGAAGTGGAGGAATAAGGCAGAAAAAGAAGTCAAAGACTTTTGATGCATGAAAAGTTATTTGTGCCATTGTTTACCTCTATAAATGGAGGAAGGGATCTACTAACCAAAGACATTCTCCAGAAATTGAGAAAGACGCCTTACTCCCTTGTCCCTAGGACAACAGCCAGCAAGGAAATGGGAGCCCAAGTTCTAAAATCACATGGAGCTGAGTTTTGCCAACAACCTTCTGAATGTGAAAACAAGGATTTCCCCAGAATCTTTGGTGAGCAATGCAGGCTAACACCTTGATTTCTAAGCTGAGGCATTAGTTGAGCCCACTGGGCTTCTGATTTCTGTGAGATATAAAGGTGTCTCATTTTAAGCTGCTAGATTTGTGTTAATTTGGTCCAGCAACACACAATATACTTTTTGTGTGTGTGTGCTCTTAATCCAGTTTTGAGTATCTGACTGAAGACAGGTCAATTTCCCTTCTTAAACAGTGAAGTCCACACCTTCAATTATCTTCCTTATCTGGCATTCACACTCCAGGCCACCATGTTGTTGTATTGTTGCTCAGTCTCTCAGCATGTCCAGCTCTTTGTGACTCAATGGATTGTAGCCCACCAGTCTCCTCTGTCCATGGAATTTTCAAGGCAAGAACAATTGGAGTGGGTTGCCATTTCCTCCTCCAGGGCACCTTCCTGGTCCAGGGATTGAATCTGCATCCCTTGTGTCTTCTGCATTTGGCAGGTGGATTCTTTACCACTGAGCCACATAAGAAGCCCTGTACCAGGCCAACATACAACATACACCCACCCTAATATGCCCAGGGTCAAATACCAGCCAAGCAGGGGCAGCCCCTGTGCTGCTTGCTATAATTATTCAAATGAGCTCATCCAGAACTTGCTTCAAAAAGCGAGAGAGTTCCAGAAAAACATCTATTTCTGCCTTATTGACTATGCCAAAGCCTTTGACTGTGTGGATCACAAGAAACTGTGGAAAGTTCTAAAAGAGATGGGAATACCAGACCACCTGACCTGCCTCTTGAGAAACCTGTATGCAGGTCAGGAAGCAACAGTTAGACCTGGACATGGAACAACAGACTGGTTCCAAATAGCAAAAGGAGAACATCAAGGCTGTCTATCATCATCCTGCTTATTTAACTTGTATGCAGAGTACATCATGTAAAATGCTGGGCTGGATGAAGCACAGGCTGGAATCAAGATTGCCAGGAGAAATTTTAGTAACCTCAGATATGCAGATGACACCACCCTTAGTGAAGAAGAACTAAAGAGCCTCTTGATGAAAGTGAAAAAGGAGAGTGAAAAAGTTGGCTTAAAACTCAACATTCAGATAACTAAGATCATGGCATCCGGTCCCATCTCTTCATGGCAAATAGATGGGGAAACTGAAAACAGTGACAAACTTTATTTTTTGGGGCTCCAAAATCACTGCAGATGGTGATTGCAGCCATGAAATTAAAAGACACTTACTCCTTGGAAGGAAAGTCATGACCAACCTAGACAGCATATTAAAAAGCAGAGACATTACTTTGCTAACAAGGGTCTGTCTAGCCAAGGCTATGGTTTTTCCAGTAGTCATTATGGATGTGAGAGTTGGACCATAAAGAGTTGGAGAAGACTCTTGAGAGTCCCTTGGACTGCAAGGAGATCCAGCCAGTCCATCCTAAAGAGATCAGTCCTGAGTGTTCATTGGAAGGACTGATGTTGAAGCTGAAACTCCAGTACTTTGGCCACCTGATGCAATGAATGGACTCATTTGAAAAGACCCTGATGTTGGGAAAAATTGAAAGCAGAAGAAGGGGAAGACAGAAGATGAGATGATTGGATGGCATCACTGACTCAATGGACATGAGTCTGAGTAAACTCTGGGAGTTGATGATGGACAGGGAGGCCTGGCACACTGCAGTCCATAGGACTGCAAAGAATCAGACACACTGAATGACTGAACTGAACTAAACTGAACTAAACCTGCTTACTGCAACCATTTCTTCCCAAGGAAACCACAACAAATGTGCTTATCAACAGCTCCCCTGCCTTCTTTGCCACCTCACTAATCCTAGTGCTTTCCCTTAGAGATCCTGTGTGGTTTGCCATACTATCTTTCCTAGGCAACTGTGAATATAAATAAAACTGTAAAACAATTTCTAGTTTTCTCTATCTTGGTCCATGTCTGGTCTTGCAGCACTTCACCTATGGATAAAACACAGGAGTAGAAAACTAAAGTACCATTCAAAATTAAACCATCCCTCTGTGATGTTCCTTTATTTAACTATCCTGGCAAGGATACCCTTGGGTTATAGGATTACTTAATGGCACTTTCTCATCCTCTCTTATTAACATTTCTGTAATCCTGTCCTCTTGTAACATGATTCTTCATTGCTCAGACTGGAATGATCAGAACCCAGGGCACCCCCCAACTGCCAAGTGCAAAAGTCCTTCCATGTTACCTGCCACATGTTTTTAGGAAAACTGAAATCTCCCAAGTTTCCCTGAGTCAGAGAAAAGAAAAGAGACAGGCTCAAGTATCAATAGTTAATGATTAGAACAATAAAGTCACAGATTCACTCAATGATGGGAATTTCTGAGCTGTTTTACAGATGCTGTATCTACCGTCAGGAAACCCCTTTTGCCTTGCCACCTTAGCAAAGCTCTATTGTAACTAACTTAAACCAGATACCCCTGTGCTCTGTTCATCTCTAGCCCAAGTACACTTTTCACATCTTTTGATCACACAATATCTTGCCTGACTTTTTTGTTTTTTTTTCTGTAGATCTAAGAATTAGAAAATAATAAGTAACAGATGACCAGATCTATTCCCTGGGCTTCCCAAGTGGTGTTAGTGTTAAAATATCCACCTGCTAATGTAGGAAATGCAAGAGGCATGGGTTCGATACCAAAGTGGGGAAGATCATTTGGAAATGGCAACCCACTCCAAAATCCTTGCATCCCATGGACAGAGGAGCCTGACAGGCTACAGTTCATGGAGCCACAAAAAGTCCAACTCTGCTGAGCAACTGAGCATAGATGTATTCCCTTGCTTCCCATTCAGTGACCTTGTGAACAAACTGTGTGAAAAAGAGAATATCTAGAGGAAGATCACAAGAGGTCCACAAGTCTGCACACAGTGGGGAATGGCAGTGACTCTGAATCCGTATCTCAGTGATTAGCTGAGATTACTTTCCCTTTTCCCTTTAAAACTTTCATGGCCAAGCAGAATCTTTAGAGTTGGTTTTAGAAGAACATGGAATCTGTCTTCTCCCCCAGTTTGCTGATATTCTGATTAAAAGCAGCTTTACTTCCCACCAACAACTGCCTATCAATTCTTCAATATTAACTCTTTGAGCAATAAGCAGCTGGAGCTAAGTTCAATAACAATTCAGAAATGAAGAATAGAGGTTTCAGAATGAAATCTCCAACTAGTTTCTGTGAAACTTTAACATCTTTATGAATTAATATAATAAAATTACCTTATCAGGTTGCTGCGATAAAATGTCATAATATATACCAAATGATTCTTAGAGTGCCTGATAGTGTTTGACTCTTTGTGACCCCATGGACTGTAGCCCACCAGCTTCCCTCATTCATGGAATTTTCTAGGCAAGAGTGCTGGAGTCGGTTGCCATTTTCTTCTCCAGGGGATTTTCCCAACCCTAAGATCGAACCCTGGTCTCCCGCATTGTGGGCAGACACTTTACCGTCTGAGCCACCAGGGAATCCTTCTCATAGTGTCACAGCGTTGTTGTAATTAACTTTGGGATTGTTCTCCTTCATAATGATTCCTTCTTCTCTTCTCTTTTATTGGATCCACTTTTTCTCTTTCATTTAAAAGATGAATCCACAGCAAAGTTTACATATGTGTTCCTGTTAGGTAGTTAGACATTAGCAGCAAGCAGGTGACCAAGGTGAAAAGATTAGAAGTGATTAAATAAGTCACACCCCAACCATCTGGGGATCCTCCCCTGACATTACTAGCAAAGAGAGGTGACCGGGGCTAAAGACAGGAGGGGAATAGCCAAGTAACTCTCCATTGTTCTGTGAACTTTACCCTGACCTCACTCAGAACAAGCAAAACTATGGTCGGGTGGTGGGCAAATTATGGTTAAAGGGGATGAACCATAGACCTTCCCCAGACTGCACATGTCCAGGCTAAACAAGCATATAACTTCTAGTAACCTAAACTCATTATACCATCAATATGGCAAAATCTGCATGTGGTTTTGCACTTTCCTAACTGGACTTTTCTTAGTGAATCAAGGTCAGGGGCATAGGCAATGATGAATTTGTTACAGAACTCAGCACAGTCAGTCAAATTAGGGTCCCTTGTCACTCACCCGTGATCACACCCACCTCCTTGCAAAAACAACTCCTTATAAACACTCTTAAACCTGTTTGGGAGGTCTAGTTTCACTTCACAGAAAGAGTCCATTCTCCCTCTGAGAGAGTGCTAAGTCGTCTCATTCATGTCCCACTTTTATGAGGCTCCTCTGTCCATGGGATTCTCCAGGCAGGATTACTGGAGTGGGTTGCCATTTCCTCCTCCAGGGGAAGGAATGTAACCCACTTCTCTTGCTGCTTCTGCATTGTAGGTGAATTCTTTACCTCTGAGCCACTGGTGAAGCCCCTCTCTGAGGGTGCAACTGTGTTTTAATAAACTTTGCTTTGTTCTTAAGCATGAAGTGGCAGTCTGCAATCTTTTGCTTGTGACCTAGAGGGTGAGATTGCTGGTCCATGTCCTCCATTGATCTCCCCAGTTGACACAATGCATGTCAGCCTCATAATATTCTCACTGTCTTTTGCTTCTCCTTTTCCTCTCCTCCTTTGACCACACTGAGGAGTAAAGGAAAAAGAAGACAATGCTTTAATAAATTTGACAAATATGCCAAAAGTACCAAAGTGATTTTAAAAAACCATTAAAAAATGTGTACTTAGTGAAAGAAACCAGGCAAAAGAACCGCATATGTTTTCCAGAATTTCCTTTTCAATTCCCAGACGGGCTCCTGATGGCCCCAGTGGAAACCGCAACCTCAGGCAACTGAGATGGTGCCAGCAGTTTGCTATTGTTTTGGAAAGTCCCTAGGGGCAGGCTGCAACTCCTCCATGAGCTGACTTTGAAATCAAATCAAATAGCCACCATATGTTTGAAAACAGAAATTACCGGAGAACTGTGAGTTTGAACAAATATTGACTCTGCCCTAGAGACGATGCTTTTAACAGATCTCCAAAACTGGTCAGATATCTCTGTTGTCCACAGTGCTGCCTGCTTTTGTTAACAGTAGCTCTGGAAGGAGTGAGAATAGCCCTAAGTTAAAATGTCCCAGACCCTGCTATTTTACCTAAGTTCAGTGGTCCAAGGATAGATGAGTTTCAGTTTATTTTGTGGCTTTTTTCCCAATTGCCAGATGTCTGAAATGGTGGATTTTAGTGTTTATTTTATTATCCTTTTGTTCTATACAGAGGGAAAGTTCACGTACTTGCCCATTCCACCAGTCCAGAATGACTAAATATTATTTTTGAGTGTATTATTAACCTCTTCTATGTTTACTGATTATTCATTGATTTTGTCTGTCAAGGATGGAAATGTGTTAAATCTCTCACTATAATGATAGATTTGCTTCCTTCCTTCCTTTTCCTAGTTCTGTCATTTTTTTCTTCATGTTTTAAGTCTGTTATTTTACTCAGACAGCTTTATAATTGTTGGTCTTCCTGGGAGTTGAATTTTGACAGTTATATAGAGTTTTTCTCTTTTTCTAGTAATGTTTTTAACCTTCAAATCTTCATCATCTATTATGAATATAGTTATGCCAACTTTAATTAATTATAAATTCCATAGTATATATTTTTCATTCTTTCAGATTTATGCATAATTAAGTCATGTTATTTACTTATAACAGGTTTCTGGATTAAAAAAAAATTCTGACACTTTTTCTCTTTTAAGAGTAACATTTAGATCTTTACATTTATTGTCATTAAACTATCACACTTATTTCTATCAAATTTTTGTACTATTTCACCCTTTCTTAAAGTTTTTCCTTTCCAATCTTAATTTTCATTAAAAAATGTTTCTTACATTTCTCTCCATTAGTTTCCAGGTTATATACTTTATTTCTATTATTTTAGTATTTTGTTGTGCACATTCAACTTATCATAGCCACTAGTTAATGTTTGTATTTTTCTTGCTCTGAAATATTACAAAAATTATGGAACACTTCAACTATAATCAACAAAAGTACATGATTTTGTAATCATTTTATATCAGCCTTGTCACTTTTAACTGAACAATATATTTTTGTCTTATACAATCCACTTTTGTTGAGGTTTCCCTGGTGGCTCAGATAGTAAAGAATCCATTTGCAAGGCCTGAAGTCTGGGTTTGATCCCTGGGTTGGGAAGATCCCCTGGAGGAGTATGGCAACCCACTCCAGTATTCTTGACTGGAGAATACATATGGAGAGAGGAGCCTGGTGGGCTACAGTCCATAGGATTGCAAAAAGTCGGACATGACTGAGTGACTTTCACACACACACACACACATACACACAAATACCCAAATTGTCACCATTTTCTTTGTGCTTCATTAGTTTCTGTTTCCCCAACATTCTCCCAGATTGCTTTCCTTTTGTCTGAACTATAACTTTAACTTTTCCACTAGCATATACTTGTTGGTAGAAAATTGTGCTTTTGTCTGAACAAATTTATCATTTGCCCTGGCCCCACACTAAGCGTGGCCGAGACCTACCCTGCATCTGAGGCCAGGGGCGGCTTCCGAGAGGATCTACCCCATATCCGAGGCCAGGAGCAGCGGCCGAGAGGAGATACCCCATGTCTGAGGCCAGGGGCAGCGGCCAGGAGGAGCTACCCCGCGTCTGAGGTCAAGGGCGACAGCCGAGAGGAGCTACCCCACGTCCGAGGCCAGGGGCAGCAGCTGAGAGGAGCCATGCAACACCCGAGGCCAGGGTGGCGACCAGGAAGAACAACCCCATGCCCCAGGAGTGGTGACTATGTGGGCACAGGAGAGCCTAGAGGAGCCATCCCACGCCGAAGGTCAGGAAGGGTGGCGGGAGGAGATACCTCTTATCCAAGGTAAAGAGCAGAGGCTGTGCTTTGTTGGAGCAGCTGTGAAGAGATACCCCACGCCCAAGGTAAGATGGTAGGTGTTGTAAGAGGGCATCAAAGGGCAGATGCACTGAAACCATACTCGCAGAAAACTTGTGAATCTAATCACATTAGGACCACAGCCTTGTCTAACTCAATGAAACCAAGCCATGCCCATGGGGCAACCCAAGACAGGCGGGTCATGATGGAGAGAGCTGACAGAATGTGGTCCACAGGAGAAGGGAATGGCAAACCACTTCAGTATTCTTGCCTTGAGAACCACATGAACAGTATGAAAAGGCAAAATGATAGGATACTGAAAGAGGAATTCCCCAGGTCAGTAGGTACCCAATATGCTACTGGAGGTCAGTGGAGAAATAACTCCAGAAAGAATGAAGGGATAGAGCCAAAGCAAAAACAATACCCAGCTGTGGATGTGACTGGTGATAGAAGCAAGCTCTGATGCTGTAAAGGGCAATATTGCATAGGAACCTGGAATGTCAGGTCCATGAATCAAGGCAAATTGGAAGTGGTCAAACAGGAGATGGCAAGAGTGGACATCAACATTCTAGGAATCAGCAAACTAAAATGGACTGGAATGGGTGAATTTAACTCAGATGACCATTGTATCTACTATTGCAGGCAAAAATCCCTCAGAAGAAATGGAGTAGCCATCATGGTCAAAAAAGTGTCCAAAATGCAGTCTCAAAAACGACAGAATGATCTCTGTTCATTTCCAAGGCAAACCATTCAATATCACAGTTATCCAAGTCTATGCCCCAACCAGTAACGCTGAAGAAGCTGAAGTTGAACGGTTCTGTGAAGACCTACAAGGCCTTGTAGAACTAACACCCAAAAAAGATGTCCTTTTCATTATAGGGGACTGGAATGCAAAAGTAGAAAGTCAAGAAACACCTAGAGTAACAGGCAATTTTGGCCTTGGAATGCGGAACGAAGCAGGGCAAAGACTAAAAGAGTTTTGCCAAAAAAATGCACTGGTCATAGTAAACACCCTCTTCCAACAACCAAGAGAAGACTCTACACATGGACATCACCAGATGGTCAACAGCAAAATCAGATTGATTATATTCTTTGCAGCCAAACATGGGGAAGCTCTATACAGTCAACAAAAACAAGACCAGGAGCTGACTGTGGCTCAGATCATGAACTCGTATTACCAAACTCAGACTCAAATTGAAGAAAGCAGGGAAAACCACTAGACCATTCAGGTATGACCTAAATCAAATCCCTTATGATTACAGTGAAAGGGAGAAATAGATTTAAGGGACTAGATCTAATAGATAGAGTGCCTGATGAACTATGGACGGAGGTTCGTGACATTGTACAGGAGACAGGCATCAAGACCATCCCCATGGAAAAGAAATGCAAAAAAGCAAAATGGTTTCTGGGGAAGCCTTACAAATAGCTGTGAAAAGAAGAGAAATGAAAAGCCAAGGAGAAAAGGAAAGATATAAGCATCTGAATGCAGAGTTCCAAAGAATAGCAAGAGGAGATAAGAAAGCCTTCTTCAATGATCAATGCAAAGAAATAGAGGAAAACAACAGAATGGTAAAGACTAGAGATCTCTTCAAGAAATTAGTGATACTAAGGGAACATTTCATGCAAAGATGGGCTTGATAAATGACAGAAATGGTATGGACCTAACAGAAGCAGAAGATATTAAGAAGAGATGGCAAGAATACACAGAAAAGCTGTATAAAAAAGATCTTCACAACGAAGATAATCACGATGGTGTGATCACTAATCTAGAGCCAGACATTCTGGAATTTGAAGTCAAGTGGGCCTTAGAAAGCATCACTAAGAATAAAGCTAGTGGAGGTGATGGAATTCCTATTGAGCTATTTCAAATCCTGGAAGATGATGCTGTGAAAGTGCTGCACTCAATATGCCAACAATTTTGGAAAACTCAAGCAGTGGCCACAGGACTGGAAAAGGTCAGTTTTCATTACAATCACAAAAAAAGGCAATGCCAAAGAATGCTCAAACTACCGCACAATCGGACTCATCTCACATGCTGGTAAAGTAATGCTCAAAATTCTCCAAGCCAGGCTTCAGCAATACATGAACCGTGAACTTCCTGATGTTCAAGCTGGTTTTAGAAAAGGCAGAGGAACCAGAGATCAAATTGCCAACATCCGCTGGATCATGGAAAAAGCAAGAGAGTTCCAGAAAAACATCGATTTATGTTTTATTGACTATGCCAAAGCCTTTGACTGTGTGGGTCACAATAAACTGTGGAAAATTCTGAAAGACATCGGAATACCAGACCACCTGACCTGCCTCTTGAGAAATCTGTATGTAGGCCAGGAAGCAACAGTTAGAACGGGACATGGAACCACAGACTGGTTCCAAATAGGAAAAGGAATACGTCAAGGCTGTATATTGTCACCCTGCTTATTTAACTTCTATGCAGAGTACATCATGAGAAACCCTGGACTGGAAGAAGCACAAGATGGAATCAAGATTGCCGAGAGAAATATCAATCACCTCAGATATGCAGATGACACCAACCTTATGGCAGAAAGTGAAGAGGAACTAAAAAGCCTCTTGATGAAAGTGAAAGAGGAGAGTGAAAAGGTTGGCTTAAAGTTCAACATTCAGAAAACTAAAGTCATGGCATCCGGTCCCATCTCTTCATGACAAATAGATGGGGAATCAGTGGAAACAGTGTCAGACTTTATTTTGGGGGGCTCCAAAATCACTGCAGATGGTGACTGCAGCCATGAAATTAAAAGACACTTACTCCTTGGAAGAAAAGTTATGACCGACTTAGGTAGTATATTCAAAAGCAGAGACATTACTTTGCTGACTAAGGTCCATCTAGTCAAGGCTATGGTTTTTCCTGTGGTCATGTATGGATGTGAGAGTTGGACTGTGAAGAAGGCTGAGTGCCAAAGAATTGATGCTTTTGAACTGTGTTGTTGGAGAAGACACTTGAGAGTCCCTTGGACTGCAAGGAGATCCAACCAGTCCATTCTGAAGGAGATCAACCCTGGGATTTCTTTGGAAGGAATGATGCTTAAGCTGAAGCTCCAGTACTTTTGCCACCTCATGAGAAGAGTTGACTCATTGGAAAAGACTTTGATGCTGGGAGGGATTGGGGGCAGGAGAAGAAGGGGACGAGAGAGGATGAGATGGCTGAATGGCATCATTGACTCAATGGAAACAAGTCGGAGTGAACTCCGAGAGTTGGTGATGGACAAGGAGGCCTGGTGTGCTGCGATTCTTGGGGTCACAAAGAGTCAGACACGACTGAGTGACTGAAGTGAACTGAACTGAATATATTGGTAGTACCATTCTTGATCATCTGGTTTCTAATTTTTTTTGTTAAGACAACCATCATGCCAATTTTTATGCCTTTAGAGATATTCTTTCTTTTCTCTCTGGCTGTTTTAAAGATCTTTTCCATTTTGATGTCATACTGATTAACTATGATGTATCTTGATGGGGATTTGTTTTCATTTGTGTTTTAAATATTTTTAATTAATTAATTAATTTTTTATTTTTTATTTTTGGCTGCCTTGGGTCTTTGTTGCTGCTCATGGCTTTCTCTAGTTGCAGCAAGCAGAGGCTACTCTCTATTTGGGGTTTGAAGGCTTCTCATTATGGTGACTTTTGTTTCAGAACATGGGCTCTGAGGCTCACAAGCTTCAGTGGTTGCAGCACGCAGGCTCAGTAGTTCTGAGACATGGGCTCTAAAGCACAGACTTAGTAAATGTGGTGGACGGGCTCAGTTACCCCACAGCATTTGGCATTTTTCTGGACCAGGAATGGAACCCACATCCCCTCTATTGGCAGGTACATTACTAATCACTGGACCAGGAAAATGCCTTATTTGTGTTCATTAGGATTTTTGGCTTCCTGAATCAATGAGGTGGACATTTTTTATAAATTCTTGACAATCTTTGTTATGAACTAAATTATGTCTCCCCCAATCCTTATGTTAAAGCCTTAACCCCCAAAGTAATGGTATTTGGAGGGGGACTTTGGGAAGTAATTAGGCTTAGATGAGGCCATGAGGATGAGGCCTTCATGATGGGATTATTGTTCTTATAATGAAAGACATCAAATATGCTTTCTTTATATCTTTCACTGCCGCATGAGGACACAGCAGGAAAGTAGCTGCCTGCAAACCAGGAAGAGAGCTGTCACCAGAAATTGAATTTGTTTCTGCCATAAAGCTTAGACTATCTAGCTTCAGAATTGTGAGAAATAAACTTCTATTGTTTAAGTTATCCAGTCAATAGCATTTTGTTATGGTGGCCCAAGCTAAACATGGCAATTTAAAAATATAATTTCTTCAAATAGTTCTTTGCTCAAAAAATTTCCCTATATTCCTTTCTATTTTACTTTTCTATTTTACTCTGCTATTCTATAAATATTTTTTCCCAAAATTTACCTAAGAGGTCAGTAAGTTTTTTAATCATTAATCCTGTACAATATATACATTTAAAATTTTACTTTGGGTTATATTAGTTTTCCATTCTAGAGGTTATATTTGATTATTAATATTTTATGAATGTGATTTACCTTTATTTTTTAGTTTCTGATCTTTTATTAGATGTGCAATTCCTTTTAAAATTTAAGTATATTTACAAATTGTTATTTTTTTTTCTTTTTTTATTTTTATTTTTACTTTATTTTACTTTACAATACTGTATTGGTTTTGCCATATATTGACATGAATCCACCACGGGTGTACATGTGTTCCCAAACATGAACCCCCCTCCCACCTCCCTCCCCATAACATCTCTCTGGTCATCCCCATGCACCAGCCCCAAGCATCCTGTATCCTGCATTGGACATAGACTGGCGATTCGTTTCTTACATGATAGTATACATGTTTCAATGCCATTCTCCCAAATCATCCCACTCTCTCCCTCTCCCTCAGAGTCTATTTAATAGTCATAACATCTGTTTTCATTAATTTTTCCTCCAACTTTTATTATTTCCTTTCTTCTGATTGCTTTTTCCTCTTCTTTTTCTAAGTTCTTGAGATGGGAGCTTAGATTATAGATTTTAACTTTTCCTCTTTTATAAGATATGAATTTAACCCTATGAGTTTTCTTTTCAGCATTGCTTTAGCTGTGTACTACACACTGTGGCATTGTATTTTTATTTTCTTTCAGTTACATGCACTTTAAAATAACATTTTAGAGTTCCTCTTGGAACCATGATTATTTAGAAGTGACTTTTTGGTTTTATTTCTAACTATTTCCACATTTTCCTGTTATCTTTATTGGTTTCTAGTTTGTTTCCATTGTTGCTGGGAATACACTCTATGTGACTTTTTAAAAAATTATTCAGATATTTTAACAGCAGATAATATTATCCATCTTTGTGTATGTTACATCATTATTTGAAAAGAATGTATTGTTCAGTGGAGGGTTATATTATATGTATTTGTTTATATATTGAGACACAAGTCTGACAGTTCATTTTTGTTTTCTATTTGCTCTCTCTGTATTTTGTTTCAGTGTTTTCTTTAGCAATGTCTTCCCTTATTTAAACTTCCATATAGCGATTTGTAGTGTGTCTCTTACAGTTTTCATAGTAGTTAACACAAGTTTTACATATATAATATCACAGTCTACCTGTGTCATAATCTTGCCAGTTTAAATATAGAAACCCTATATGTTTCATGTCTTTTTAATCTCATTTATAATATATTTTCTCAAATATTTTCTCTACATGTACTCAGAGCAACATCTAATAATGTTATAATTTTTTGGTTCAAGCATCAGTTGCAATTGAAAAAACTCAAGAGAAGTCAAATCTACTATATTTACCTATATTTTTTACTATTATTTTCTTTCTTCCTTCTTGATATGCCCAAAATTCTTTCTTTTATTGTTTCCTTTCGGTTTAAAGAATATCCTTTAGCCATTCTTTTGAAGTCTATTGGTGACAAATCTTAATTGTTTTTCATTTGAAAACTTCTTGATTTCTTCTTCATTCCTGATGAATATTTTCTCTGGGTAAAGGACTGTGTGCCCAAAGTATCCATTCTTTTCTTTCAGCACTTGAAAAATATTTCACAATTTTTTTTTCTGGTCTCCATGGTTTCTAATGACAAACCTACATCATACAAATATTTTTCCTTTGTAGGCAAGGTGCCACTTCCCCTTACTGCTTTAGAAAATTTTTATTTGCCTTTAGCTTTCCAAAGTTTGACTATAATAAGTTTTGGTGTGGGTTTCTTTGTGTACATTCTGTTTGCTTTTACCTACTTTCTTAATTCTCTCCATTTATATCTGTTCTCAAATTTGGAGAGTTTCACATTATTCCTTCAAGCACCTTTTCAGGCTCAATCTCTTTCTCTTCTTCTTTAATTCCAATGATATATCCATGTCAGAGTTTTTAATATAATTCCACAGGTCTTTGAGGCTCTATCAATATTTTTCATGCTATTTTCTCTGTTTGTTTTGCTCTTTAATTTTTAATTTCTATTACTCTATTTCCAGTTCATTAATATTTTTTTCTGCCCCTTTATTCTGCAATTGTGTTCATTTACTGAAAATTCTATTTGAGTTATTATACTTTTCAGCTTTATAATTTCTGTTTGGTTCTTTTTATCTTCTCTTTCTTTGATTTTCTGTATATTGGCTGACACATTTCTTTTCTAATTTACTTCAAGCATGTTTGTAATTGTGCATTGAGGCACTTTTTTCCATAGTGCTTTTATATATTTGTCAGATAATTCTAACACCTCTCATCTCAATGTTTATATCTATTAATTTTTTTTCAATAAGTTTGAGATAGCAGAATCTTGGCATGAGGAGTGATTTTCAGGTGACTCCTTGTCATTTTTGTATTATGTCATGAAACTTTGGATCTTATTTATATTTTCTGTTTTAGCTGACTTTTTCTGACACAAGTCTGGCAGTGGAAGAAGCTTGAAATATTATTATTAACAGGAGGAGTTAGAAGCCCAGATTCTCCATGTGGATACTGAGGATACTTGAGGGGAGGGTATCTCATTACTGTTGGGTAGAAGTAAGAGTTCTGACGCTATGTGGTCTCCACTGACCCTGAGGTTGGTTGACCTCATAACTGCTGAGTAACACATGCACACACAACAATGAAAGTCTTCACTCTGCACTGGGTTGCCTCTGGCATCACTCCACTTGGAATGAATGTGATCCTCATTACTGCTGTGGGTGTAAGTCTAGACATCTACATGGTTTCCACAGACCATTAATGTGTGAGAGATTGTTAGTGCCCAGTGAGAATGAAGGTCCTGGCTTTCTACTCATTCCTCTTTGACCCTACTCAGAGCAATTAGGGAATAGAGTCTCCAAAGGGTAGAAACCTGGGCTTCCCATGTGATCTGTGTTATCAAGGGTACAGGTGAGATTGTAATAGGGAAGAACAAATCTGACTCCATATTAGATCTATTCCTTTTACTTTAAACTCTGTGCTCTGTTTCCTGTGCTTAGTCATGCTGGCTCATGCCTTTTGTGAAAGAATGTTGCACATAGCCTGAATATATAGAGTAGCCTATTCTTCAGACTCTGACCTTTAAGAGTATATTCATATAGAGATAAAAATTTGCAAAACCAAAAGTAATATTTGTCCTGTTGGAGAACATCATGACCTGACTTGTGTGGACAGCTGCAAAAACAAAGGAGTCCTACACCGAGAAGTTAACAGCAGTTTATAATGCACCTCCCTCAACTTGCCTTTAAAAGTGCTTTGCTAAAACCCTTCTAGGAGTTCAGGGATTTGGGAGCACAAGTCACCTGTTTCCTTGTTTGGCCATGCAATGAACCTTTTTCTGGTCCAAACTCTGATGTTTCAGTTTGTTTGGCCTTCCTGTGTATCATACATAGGAACTTACATTCAGTAAGAAGAACACGGTTTTCTTCTGTGGTGCTTGGCTGGAGTAGAGAAGTTGTTGTCTGAGGGTTTTCTATCTTGCTGAGCTACCACTTTCCTGGTCCTTGACTACAGAGTTCAAGATTTTGTTGTTTCTTTTTTCCTCCTTTTTAGCCTGTGACCATTAGTACCTCTGGGTTGCTGGCTTCTTCCCCTAAAAGTCTGGCATAAGTGAGGCAAAGAAAAATTTCAAGGAATTCCCCACCATATCATTCCTTGGATTTCAAGTTCCCTAGGAAGTCTGTCTTCTTCTATTCACTTTTTAGAGTTTTCTTATGTTGGTTTTATATCTAATGCCCATAGATCAAATTGTACTCAGGAAAATAGGGAAATATATATCCATTCAATTTTCCTGAAAGAAGTTTAAGATTGAGCAGTTTATGTATCTTATTTCAAATATTGAATTGTTATTTATATCTTTTTTAAATGCTTTCATAGGTTACCGTTGAGTTTGCAATATGTGTCTTAAACAGTCAAAGTCTACCTTCAAATACATAACCACTGCATGTATAGAATAAAGGATTATTAGCAATTGACTCCAATTTCCTCCATCCTTTTTTGCCAATATTATTTTAATGTACTTTACCTTTGACATATTATATGAACATAACTTCTGTCTTTTTATACAGTTCATCAGGTTCTCACATGAAGTGTACTGGAATGGTTTGCCATTCCCTCCTCCAGTGAATCACATTTAGTGAGAACTCTCCACTATGACCTGTCTGTCTTAGGTGGCCCTAAATGGCATGACTGATAGCTTTATTGAGTTATGCAAGCCCATTCACCATGACAAGACAGTGATTCATAAAGGTATACCCAACTAAAGGCAGAGTTTCGAAGAAGAACAAGGAGAAACAAGAAGGACATTTTTTAATGAGCAATGAATAAAAATAGAGGAAAACAACACAAGGGGAAAGACTAGAGATCTCTTCAGGAAAATTGGAAATATCAAGGGAATATTTTGCCCAAAGTTGGGCACAATAAAAGACAGAAATGGTAGAGACCTAGTAGATGTAGAAGAGATGAAGAAGAGATGGAAAGAATACATGGAACAACTGTACAAAAAAGATCTTAATGAACCAGATAACCATGATAGTGTGGTCAGTCATTCTGAGCCAGACGTCCTGGAGTGTGAAGTCAAGTAGGCCTTAGGAAGCACTGCTGTCAATAAAGCTAGTGGATGCAATGGAATTCCAGTACAGCTATTCAAAACCCTAAAAGATAATGCTATTAAAGTGTTGTACACAATATGTCAGCAAATCTGGAAGACCAAGCAGTGGCCAAAGGGCTGGAAAAAGTCAATCCTTATTTCAATTCCCAGGAAGGGAAGTACTAAAGAATGTTCACACCATGGGACAATTACACTTATCTCCCATGCTAGAAAGGTCATGCTTAAAGTCTTGCATGCTAGGCTTCAGCATTTTGTGAACCAAGAACTTCCAGATGTCCAAGCTGGGTTTAGAAATGGCACAAGAACCAAAGATCAAATTGACAACATTCACTGGATCATGGAGAAAGCAAGGGAATTCCAGAAAAGCATCTACCTCTGTTTCATCGACTACACTAAAGCTTTTGACTGTGTGGATCATAACAAACAGTGGCAACTCTTTAAGAGATGGGAATATCTTACCTGTCTCCTTAGGAACCTGTATGTGGGTCAAGAAGCAACAGTTAGAACCCTATATGGAACAACTGACTGGTTCAGGATAGAGAAAGGAGTACAACAAGGTTGTCTGCTGTCACCCTGTTTGTTTAACCTATATGCTGAGGACATCATGAGAAATTCTTGGCTGGATGAATTACAAGCTGGAATCAAGATAGGCAGAAGAAACATCAACAGTCTCAGATATGCAGATGATACCACTCTAATGGTGGAAAGCAAAGAGGAACTAAAGAAACTCTTGATAAGGGTGAAAGACAAGAGTGAAAAACCTGGCTTAAGATTAAATATTTTTAAAAATGGAACCACAGGAAGATGGTGGAGGAATAAGACGGCAGACCACTTTCTCCTGCACAAATTCATCAAAAGAACATTTAAACGCTGAGTAAATTCCACAAAACACCTTCTGAATGCCAGCAGAGGACATCAGGCACCCAGAAAAGCAGCCGGTTGTCTTCAAAAGGAGGTAGGAAAAAATATAAAAGACAAAAAAAAGAAACAGAAGAGATAGGGACAGAGCTCTGTTTCAGGAAGGGAGTCTTAAAAAGAGAGAAGTTTCCAAACACTAGGAAACACTCTCACTGCCGAGCCTGTGGCAAGCCTTGGAAGCAAAGAGGGCAGCATAACAGGGAGGAAAAATAAATAAATAATTAAACTCCACAGATTACGAGCCCAGTGGTAACTCTCTCAGCGGAGAAGCAGCGCACATGCCTGCACCAGCCACTAGCAAGTGGGGGCTGGGTAGGGAGGCACGGGCTGCATTGCTTAGAGTAAGGACCGGGCCTGAATGCCCTGAGGGCAATCTGAGCAAACTAACTTGGGCTAGCAAACCAGACTGTGAAATAGCTACCACGTGAAAAGTCCTAACCTAAGACAGCACCAGGCCCGCGCACAGAACAAAGGACTGAACAGAACTAGCCATCTGCAGACCATCCCCCTCTGGTGACAGGCAGCCAGAGCCGGAAGGGGGCAATCGCAGCCCCAGAAAGACATCATCTACCAAACTGCAAGTAGGCTTCTTTGCTAAGACTTCTTGGGGTTCTGGACGGTCAACATCCACCTGAGAAGGTGCGCCTGCTGTACACCCAGAAAACCGAGTGGCAGGGACTGGGGAGGTGATAAGTCAGAGAGACGACGCTCTCCAAACACCACATCACCTGAGCTGCTTGGACCTGGGAAGGGCACAAAACGCAGGCCCAACTGAGTCTGCGCCTCTGAGGACAACCAGAGTGCCTGAACCTGAGTGGCTTAGACCTGGGAGGTGCATGAAGCCCAGGGCCAGCCTCTGACGGTTCCTGGCAGAGCAACCTACAGCCTGAGCAGTGTGGACAGGGAGGGCACATGCGCCATGAGCGGGGGCAGGCCCACTGTAGCTAAGACACTGTGAGCACACTCCAGTGTTACTTGTTTGCAGCGTCCCTCCCTCCCCACAGCACGACTGAACAAGTGAGCCTAAAAAAAGTGTCCACTGCTGCCCGCCTTGTGTTAGGGTGGAAATCAGATACTGAAGAGACCAGTGAACAGAAGAAGCTAAAACAGAGGGAACCGCCTTGGAAGTGACAGATGCAACAGATTAAAACCCTGTAGTTAGTACCGACTACATAGGAAGGGGCCTATAGATCTTGAGAAATATAAGCCGGACCAAGGAATGATCCGAAAATGAACTGACCCCACACTGCCCATAACAACGCCAGAGAAAGTCCTAGATATATTTTTATTATTTTTATGATCACTTTTTAAAAATTTTTTTTAAATTTTTTAAATCCTCTATTACTCCTTTAATTTTCACTTTTATAATCTACTATTACTTTGCAAAAAAAAAGACCTTATTTTTTTAAAGCAAACTTCATATATGTATAATTTTTGTGACTTTGTCTTCTTTTATCTAATTTTTTCTTCTTTTTTTAATATTGTATTTTTGAAAATCCAACCTCTACTCTAGATTTTTAATCTTTGTTTTTTGGCATTTGTTATCAATTTTGTACCTTTAAGAACCCAATCTTCAGTACCCATTTTTACTTGAGAGCAAGGTTACTGGCTTGACTGCTCTCTCCCCCTTTGGACTCTCCTTTTTCTCCACCAGGATGCCTCTGTCTCCTCCCTCTCCCTCTCTTCTCTACCCAACTCTATGAATCACCAGTGTGTTCCGGACAGTGGAGAACATTTAGGGAACTGATTACTGGCTGCATCTGTCTCTCTCCTTTTGATCCCCCCCCCCCCACCACCACCACTTTTTATCCTCCTGGCCACCTCTGTCTCCTTCCTCCCTCTTCTCTTCTCTGTATAACTCTGTGAACATCTCTGAGTGGTCCAGACTGTGGAGCGCACATAAGGAAGTGATAACTGGCTAGCTTGCTCTCTACTCTTTTGAATCCACCTCATCTCATTCGAGTTACCTCTAATTCCCTCCTCCCTCTTCTCTTCTCCATGTAACTCTGGGAACCTCTCTGTGTGTCCCTCACTGTGGAGAAACTTTTCATCTTTAACCTAGATGTTTTATCAATGGTGCTGTATAGAAGGAGAAGTCTTGCGACTACTGTAAAAATAAGACTGAAATCCAGAAGCAGGAGGCTTAAGTACAAATCCTGAGAACACCAGAGAACTCCTGACTCCAGGGAATATTAATCGACAGTTCATCAAATGCCTCCATACCTACACTGAAACCAAGCACCACTCAAGGGCCAACAAGTTCCAGAGCAAGACACACCATGCAAATTCTCCAGCAACACAGGAACACAGCCCTGAGCTTCAATATACAGGCTGCCCAAAGTTACTCCAAAACCATTGACATCTCATAACTCATTACTGGATACTTCATTGCACTTCAGAGAGAAGAAATCCAGCTCCACCCAGCAGAACACCGACACAAGCTTCCCTAACCAAGAAACCTTGACAAGCCACTGGTACCACCCCACCCACAGCGAGGAAACTCCAAAATAAAGAGAACTCCACAAACTGCCAGAATACAGAAAGGCCACCACAAACTCAGCAATATAAATAAGATGAAGAGACAGAAGAATACCCAGCAGGTAAAGGAACAGGATAAATGCCCACCAAACCAAAGGAAAGAGGAAGAGATAGGGAATCTACCTGATAAAGAATTCTGAATAATGATAGTGAAAATGATCCAAAATCTTGAAATCAAAATGGAACGACAGATAAATAACCTGGAGAAAAGGACTGAGACAATGCAAGAAATAAAAAAGAGTCAATATACAATGAATAATGCAATAAATGAGATCAAAAACACTCTGGAGGCAACAAGCTAGAATAATGGAGGCAGAAGATAAGATTAGTGAATTAGAAGATAGAATGGTAGAAATAAATGAATCAGAGAGGAAAAAAGAAAAATTAAAAGAAATGAGGACAATCTCAGACGCCTCCAGGACAATATTAAATGCTCCAACATTCGAATTATAGGCGTCCCAGAAGAAGAAGACAAAAAGAAAGACCATGAGAAAATACTTGAGGAGATAATAGTTGAAAACTTCCCTAAAATGGGGAAGGAAATAATCACCCAAGTCCAAGAAACCCAGAGAGTCCCAAACAGTATAAACCCAAGATGAAACACCCCAAGACACATATTAATCAAATTAACAAAGATAAAACACAAAGAACAAATATTAAAAGCAGCAAGGGAAAAACAATGAATAACAGACAAGGGGATTCCCATAAGGATAACAGCTGATCTTTCAATAGAAACTCTTCAGGCCAGGAGGGAATGGCAAGACATAATTAAAGTGATGAAAGAAAATAACCTACAGCCCAGATTACTGTACCCAGCAAGGATCTCATTCAAATATGAAGGAGAAATCAAAAGCTTTACAGACAAGCAACAACTGAGAGAATTCAGCACCACCAAACCAGCTCTCCAACAAATGTTAAAGGATATTCTCTAGACAAGAAACACAAAAAGTGTGTATAAACTCGAACCCAAAACAATAAAGTAAATGGCAATGGGATCATACTTATCAATAATTACCTTAAATGTAAATGGGTTGAATGCCCCAACCAAAAGACAGAGACTGGCCAAATGGATACAAAAGCAAGACCCCTACATATGTTGTCTACAAGAGACCCACCTCAAAACAGGGACACATACTGACTAAAAATGAAGGGCTGGAAAAAGATATTCCATGCAAATAGAGACCAAAAGAAAGCAGGAGTAGCAATATTCATATCAGATAAAATAGACTTTAAAACAGAGACTGTGAAAAGAGACAAAGATAATGATCAAAGAATCAATTCAAGAAGAAGATATAACAATTATAAATATATATGCACCCAACATAGGAGCACCACAATATGTAAGACAAATGCTAACAAGTATGAAAGGGGAAATTAACAATAACACAATAATAGTGGGAGACTTTAATACCCCACTCACACGTATGGATAGATCAACTAAACAGAAAATTAACAAGGAAACACAAACTTTAAATGATACAATAGACGAGTTAGACCTAATTGATATCTATAGGACATTTCACCCCAAAAGAATGAATTTCACCTTTTTCTCAAGCACACACAGAACCTTCTCCAAGATAGATCACATCCTGGGCCATAAGTCTAGCCTCAGTAAATTCAAAAAAATTGAAATCATTCCAAGCATTTTTTCTGACCACAATGCAGTAAGATTAGATCTCAATTATAGGAGAAAAAGTATTAAAAATTCCAACACATGGAGACTGAACAACACGCTGCTGAATAAACAACAAATCACAGAAGAAATCAAAAAAGAAATCAAAATATGCATGGAAATGAATGAAAATGAGAACACAACAACCCAAAACCTATAGGACACTGTAAAAGCAGTGCTAAGGGGAAAGTTCATAGCAATATAGGCATACCTCAAGAAACAAGAAAAAAGTCAAATAAATAACCTAACTCTACACCTAAAGCAACTAGAAAAGGAAGAAATGAATCCCAGGGTTAGTAGAAGGAAAGAAATCTTAAAAATTAGGGCAGAAATAAATGCAAAAGAAACAAAAGAGACCATAGCAAAAATCAACAAAGCCAAAAGCTGGTTCTTTGAAAGGAAAAACTAAATTGACAAACCATTAGCCAGACTCATCAAGAAACAAAGGGAGAAAAATCAAATCAATAAAATTAGAAATGAAAATGGGGAGATCACAACAGACAACACAGAAATACAAAGGATCATAAGAGACTACTATCAGCAATTATATGCCAGTAAAATGGACAATGTGGAAGAAATGGACAAATTCGTAGAAAAGTACACCTTTCCAAAACTGAACCAGGATAAAATAGAAAACCTTAACAGACCCATCACAAGCACAGAAATTGAAACTGTAATCAGAAATCTTCCAGCAAACAAAAGCCCAGGTCCAGACGGCTTCACAGCTGAATTCTACCAAAAATTTAGAGAAGAGCTAATACCTATCCTACTCAAACTCTTCCAGAAAATTGCAGAGGAAGGTAAACTTGCAAACTCATTCTATGAGGCCACCATCACCCTAATACCAAAATCTGACAAAGAAGCAACAAAAAAAGAAAACTACAGGCCAATATCACTGATGAATATAGATGCAAAAATCCTTAACAAAATTCTAGCAATCGGAATCCAACAACACGTTAAAAAGCTCATACACCATTACCAAGTGGGCTTTATCCCCTGGATGCAAGGATTCTTCAATATCTGTAAATCAATCAATGTAATACACTACATTAACAAGTTGAAAAATAAAAGCCATATGGTTATCTCAATAGATACAGAGAAAGCCTTTGACAAAATTTAACATCTATTTATGATTTTAAAAAAAAAAAACTCTTCAGAAAGCAGGAATAGAAGGAAATACCTCAACATAATAAAAGCTATATATGACAAACCCACAGCAAACATTATCCTCAATGGTGAAAAATTGAAAGCAATTCCCCAAAGTCAGGAACAAGACAAGGTGACCACTTTCACCACTAATATCCAACATAGTTCTGGAAGTTTTGGCCACAGCAATCAGAGCAAAAAAAGAAATAAACGGAATCCGAATTGGAAAAGAAGAAGTAAAACTCTCACTGTTTGCAGATGACATGATCCTCTACATAGAAAACCCTAAAGACTCCACCAGAAAATTACTAGAGCTAATCAATGAATATAGTATAGTTGCAGGATATAAAATCAACACACAGAAATCCCTTGCATTCCTATACACTAATAATGAGAAAATAGAAAGAGAAATTAAGGAAACAATTCCGTTCACCATTGCAACGAAAAGAATAAAATACTTAGGAATATATCTACCTAAAGAAACTAAAGATCTATATATTGAAAACTATAAAACACTGATGAAAGAAATCAACGAGGACACTAATAGATAGAGAAATATACCATGTTCATGGATGGGAAGAATCAATGTAGCAAAATGAGTATACTACTCAAAGCAATCTATAGATTCAATGCAATCCCTATCAAGCTACCAAAGGTATTTTTCATAGAGCTAGGAAAAATAATTTCACAATTTGTATGGAAATACAAAAAACCTCGAATAGCCAAAGCAATCTTGAGAAAGAAGAATGGAACTGGAGAAATCAACCTGCCTGACTTCAGGCTCTACTACAAAGCCACAGTCATCAAGACAGTATGGTACTGGCACAAAGACAGAAATATAGATCAATGGAACAAAATAGAAAGCCCAGAGATAAATCCATGCACCTATAGACAACTTATCTTTGACAAAGGAAGCAAGAATATACAATGGATTAAAGACAATCTCTTTAACAAGTGGTGCTGGGAAAACTGGTCAACCACTTGTAAAAGAATAGAACTTTATAACACCATACACAAAAATAAACTCAAAATGGATTAAAGATCTAAACATAAGACCAGAAACTATAAAACTCCTAGAGGAGAACATAGGCAAAACACTCTCCGACATAAATCACAGCAGGATCCTCTATGACCCACCTCCCACAATACTGGAAATAAAAGCAAAAATAAACAAAGGGGACCTAATTAAACTTAAAAGCTTCTGCACAACAAAGGAAAATATAAGCAAGGTGAAAAGACAGCCTTTGGAATGGGAGAAAATAATAGTGAATGAAGCAACTGACAAACAACTAATCTCAAAAATATACAAGCAACTCCTGAAGCTCAATTCCAGAAAAATAAACGACCCAATCAAAAAATGGGCCAAAGAACTAAAAGACATTTCTCCAAAGAAGACATACAGATGGCTAACAAACACATGAAAAGATGCTCAACATCATTCATTATCAGAGGAATGCAAATCAAAAACACAATGAGGTACCATTTCATGCCAGTCAGAATGTCTGCGATCCAAAAGTCTGCAAGCAATAAATGCTGGAGAGGGTGTGGAGAAAAGGGAACCCTCTTACACTGTTGGTGGGAATGCAAACTAGTACAGCAACTATGGAGAACAGTGTGGAGATTCCTTAAAAAACTGGAAATAGAACTGCCATATGACCCAGCAATCCCACTGCTGGGCATACACACCAAGGAAACCAGAATTGAAAGAGAGTCATGTATCCCAAAGTTCATCTCAGCACTGTTTATAATAGCCAGGACATGGAAACAACCTAGATGCCCATCAGCAGATGAATGGATAAGAAAGCTGTGGTACATATACACAATGGAGTATTCAGTTCAGTTCAGTTCAGTCGCTCAGTCATGTCCGATTCTTTGCAACCCCATGAATCACAGCACACTAGACCTCCCTGTCCATCACCAACTCCCGGAGCTCATTCAAACTCATGTCCATCGAGTCAGTGATGCCATCCAGCCATCTCATCCTCTGTCATCTCCTCCCCCTGCCCCTAATCCCTCCTAGCATCAGAGTCTTTTCCAATGAGTCAACTCTTCTCATGAGGTGGCCAAAGTACTGGAGTTTCAGCTTCAGCATTGTTCCTCCAAAGATATCCCAGGGCTGATCTCCTTCAGAAAGGACTGGTTGGATCTCCTTGCAGTCCAAGGGACTCTCAAGAGTCTTCTCGAACACCACAGTTCAAAAGCATCAATTCTTTGGCACTCAGCTTTCTTCACAGTCCAACTCTCACATCCATACGTGACCACTGGAGAAACCATAGCAATGGAGTATTACTCAGCCATTAAAAAGAATACATTTGAATCAGTTCTAATGAGGTGGATGAAACTGGAGCCTATTATACAGAGTGAAGTAAGCCAGAAAGAAAAACACTAATATAGTATACTAAAGCATATATATGATATTTAGAAATATGGTAACGATAACCCTGTATGCAAGACAGCAAAAGAGACACAGATGTATAGAACAGTCTTTTGGACTGTGTGGGAGAGGGAGAGGGTGGGATGATTTGGGAGAATGGCATTGAAACATGTATATCATATAAGAAACTAATCGCCAGTCCAGGTTCAATGCATGATACAGGATGTCTTGGGCTGGTGCACTGGGATGACCCAGAAGGATGGCACAGGGAGGGAGGTTGGAGGGGGGTTCAGGATGGGGAACACCTGTACACCCGTTGTGGATTCATGTTGATGTATGGCAAAACCAATATAATATTGTAAAGTAATTAGCCTCCAATTAAAATAAATAAATTCAAATTTTAAATAAATAAATAAATATTTAAATAAACTAAGGTCATGGCATCTGACCCCATTACTCATGTCAAATAGAAGGGGAAAAGGTGGAAATGTGACAGATTTCCTTTTCTTGGTTTCCAAAATTACTGCAGATGGTGACTGCAGCCATGAAATCAGAAGATGATTGCTTCTTGGCAGGAAAGCTATGACAAACCTAGACAGTGAGTTGACAGACTTCTGCTGACAAAGATCCATATAGTCAAGGCTATGGTCTTCCCAGTGGTGGTCACATACAGCCGTGAGAGCTGGACCATAAAAAAGGCAGAGTGCCAAAAAAAATGATGCCTTCAAACGATAGTGCTGGAGAAGATTCCTGAGAGTCCCTTGGACAGCAAGGAGATCAAATCAGTGAATCTTAAAGGGAATCAACCATAAATACTCATTGGGAGGGCTGATCCCGAAGCCGAAGCTTCAGTATTTTGGCCACCTGATTTGAACAGCCAACTCACTGGAGAAGTCCCTGATGCTGGGAAAGACTGAGGGCAGAAGGAGAAGAGGGCATCAGAAGATGAGATAGCAGGATGGTATCATCCATGCAGTGGCCATGAACTTGGGCAAATTCCAGGAGATGGTGAGTGACAGGGAGGCTTAGTGTGCTGCAGTCCATGAGATCACAAAGAGTTGAACACAACTGGCTACTGAACAACAACAACAAAAAAAAAAAACATGCTAACTATTGATAATCTTTTTGCTTTAGGCAATCACTCTTTAGAATAATTAAAATACAAAAAAATAATAAATTTTATTTACCTTAATTATGTCACTAAGATCTCTCTTCCTTTTCTTTGTGTAGATGAAAGATTCTTTTGGTGTCATAGTCTTTCTGCCTGTATAACTTTCTTTGAATATTTCTTAAAGAACAAGGATACTGGCAATGAATATTTTTCTGTTGTTTTTTTATCTAAAAACATAACATTTATCTTTTATATTCCAGAGATATATTTGTTGGTGGAAAGGGCACCTCCCCACACACTCCTTTTGTACTTTAAAGGCATTACTCCAATGTCTTCTGATTTTCATAATTTTTAACAAAAGTTATAAATAATTTTCTTTGTAATTCTTATCTTTGTTACTCTGTATATTTTTTTTTTCAGATTGCCTTCCAGATTTTCATATGTCTCTTTAGTTTTCAAGAATTTTATTAAGATATGTAGTGTGTGAGTGTGTGTGTGTGTGTGAGAGAGAGAGAGAGAGAGCGTGTCTGGGGTAGATGGGGAAAGATTTATTTTGTTCAGTCTTATGTAAGATTTTTGGCTCTATTGTTTAGTATATCAATCTCTTACAGTGTTTTTATGTCTGTCATTTATATTTTATGTTTTATTGTACTTTCTTTCTGCTAAAATCCTATACCTCTTTATTCATATTATACACCTTTTCCACTAAAGCCTTTAACATCTTAATAAGAATTATTTATATTTCCCATCCAAATGTTTTGACTCTTATTCTGTTGATGATTTTATCCTTTGCCAGTGTTTTTATTTTCCTGTTCATTTGTATGTTTCATAATTTGTGGTTAAAAGAGATATAACTTTTGCAAGGCAGTGGAGACTGAGTTAAATCTTATTTATTCTTGGGAATGGACTTTCCTTTCTTCATTCTCTGGATGGAGCATTGAATAAATTTAGTTAAACATTGAATTGAGTTTTGGCTTTTCTGTTATTATGGTTTTACTCAGAACATAACCAGTTTTCAAATTCTTCCAACATTACCTCTGTTTAGAGTAAGGGCTAGAGGATTATTTATAATGCTGCTCAATTCTCCATTTAAATTTTCTCTTCATTTCTGTGTCACAAAGAGGGTATTGCTTCAAGCTCCTAGCCCTTCCCAAGCAGTATTTTGGATAGCCCTTACTTGTTCTTTCACATTTGCTAGCTTTGTGGTGGGAACTGGTGTCTCCTGAATGAGCAGGTCTTCACTCCTGTTCTGGTTTGGCCTCAGTCTTAGATAGGTGATAAGTCCCTGAGTAAACATATGTAAGCCTTTCTTGGTGGTTCTGCTCTGCCACTAGTGACAGGGGATGTTTAATGATCTGGCCATTTGGCCCTAGGATGTTATTCTGCCCCTTCTCAAGGACAGAAGTTTTGTTTGTCTTTTTCTTTTCACTAGTATTGATAGGTGTTTATCTGTGTCCTGAAAATCACAGACTTCACTGCCCTACTCCCAGCTGTCTAAGGCTTTTCTCTGCAGAAATATAGGCAAGTCTTGCCCACAGCAGCTGTGGTTCCCCTTCCCCAGGTCTTCATCGGAAGAGATGCCTTTTGGAGTCTCTTGCAATGCCCACAATATTTTTCATGAGTAACTCATGTTGTCATTAGAGAAGAGCATACAAGTTTGAATTAATTTCTCTTGTGCTGAAATTTCCAGTATTTCTATACTTTCATGATAACCCAATGTCAGCCTTTATCTATTGATTTACATTTATTAAAAATTATTCTTCACTGTTGGTGGGAATGTAAATTGATACAGCCACTAAGGAAGACAGTATGGAGATTTCTTTTTTTTTTTAAGATATTGATATTTTATAGAGTATGCAACTATTATAAAAAATTATCTAAATTTATCAATTAATAAAATTTTTTCAATCATTAAATACCAAAGAGATTTTATAGCTAATTTCCTTTTGTTCATGTTGGAGTGGACTGTCTGATTTTGAGTGACCTCTTTTTTCTTTCTACTTTTATTATTTTTTTATTTTTTATTTTTTTAATTTTTATTTTTACTTTATTTTCCTTTACAATACTGTATTGGTTTTGCCATACATTGACATGAATCCAAAAATCTGCAAGCAATAAATGCTGGAGAGGGTATGGAGAAAAGGGAACCCTCCTACACTGTTGGTGCGAATGCAAACTAGTACAACCACTATGGAGATTTCTTTAAAAAAAAAAGAAAAAGACACATGCACCTCAATGTTCATTGCACACAATTTACAGTAGCTTGGACATGGAAGCAACCTAGGTGCCCATCAATAGATGGATGGATAAATAAGATCTGGTGCATACATACAATGGAATTTTACTCAGTCATAAAAAGGAACACAATTGAGTCAGTTCTAGTGAGGTGGATAAATCTAGAGCCTATTATATAAAGTGAAGTAAGTCAGAAAGAGGAAAGCAAATATCACACATTAATGCATATATACAGAATCTAGAAAGAGAGTACTAATAAACCTATTTGCAGGGCAGCAATGGATAAGCCTTTTCATACTGTTCAGATGACACCACCCTTATGGCAGAAAGTGAAGAGGAACTAAAAAGCCTCTTGATGAAAGTGAAAGAGGAGAGTGAAAAAGTTGGCTTAACGTTCAACATTCAGAAACTGAAGATCATGGCATCTGGTCCCACCACTTCACAGGAAATACGGAAACAGTCAGAAACAGTGTCAGACACATATAAACTATTTGTAAACTCACTAGGGCAAACTGAGAAACTGTTAATGGGCCAGAAGTAACCAATCTAGGGATCTAATTATTATAGGGCCTGGCTGGGTGCACTCCTGTCTGAGTGTTTCCATCTTACCACACTTAAAGTTATGCTTAAGTGACATATATCTGTTGGAAATTTTGGATTTATAAAACAACATCTTTCTGAGGCACTCCTTCCAAAGGAGGAAATTTTTTTCTTTTTTAATGGCTTATATGATTATTGTGTCTTCCTTAGAAAATGGTTGACTGAGAAAATGCACAAAATGAAAATTGATAATTATGCTTTATTAGGCAGACTTTTGGAGAAGGCAATGGCACCCCACTCCAGTACTCTTGCCTGAAAAATCCCATGGACAGAGGAGCCTGGTAGGCTGCAGTCCATGGGGTCGCGAAGAGTCGGACACGACTGAGCTACTTCATTTTCACTTTTCACTTTCATGCATTGGAGAAGGAAATGGCAACCCACTTGTGTTCTTGCCTAGAGAATCCCAGGGACAGGGGAGTCTGATGGGCTGCCGTCTATGGAGTCGCACAGAGTCGGACACGACTGAAGCAACTTAGCAGCAGCAGCAGGCAGACTTTGGGCTCAGCTGGTAAAGAACCCACCTGCTATGCAGGAGACCCTGGTTTGATTCCTGGGTTGGGACGTTCCCCTGGAGAAGGGATAGGCTATTCACTCTGGTTCTCTTGAATATCCCTGGTGGCTAGGTGGTAAAGAAACTGCCTGCAATATGGGAGACCTAGGTTCAATTCCTGGGTTGGGAAGATTCTCTGGAGGAGGGAAGGGCAGCCCACTCTAGTATTCTTTCCTGGAGAATTCCATGTCAGAGGCTACAGTCCATGGGGTTGCAAAGAGTTGGACACAACTGAGCAACTAAGCACAACATGGCACAGGCAGACTTTACTGAGAAATTAAGCCTGGATACAGCCTCTCATATAGCTCTGAGGGACTATTTCAAATAGGCAAGGAGAGGGCCAGGATATATAGGAATTTTTGCAAAAACTGAACTAAAGTAAACGTAATTGAACATCAAAAATTGCTGCTAATTAAAGAAAATCAAGAAGTCTCAAGTTAATGAATTTAGCATTTTTCTATATATAGGATGATGCAAGAGTGTGAGTTCATTTAAATTATTCCTTTGATATGTGCTTTAGCTGCCTAGAGCCAGTATCTTGACTTTTTTTTTTTTAATTCTGAATTTTCTTCAGGCTGTACCACTGGGCCAATACAGTGGTTAGCAGCTTTATGACCACATCCTTTGTTTACTGAATCCCAAAAAACAGTTTTTGTCCCTATAAGGAAGCACTAACATTCATTCTCTTCTTGGAAGAGTGTCCTTCTGATCTTTTGAGTTAGTTGATTTCTCTGTAAACTCAGCTCTCTAATGTGTACAGGAAGATTATGATTTTGTATATTATACGATGTTATGTTGTTGTTATAAGGGTGAGAGTGATGGTCGATAAAACTTTCCATATCCCAAGACCAAGTTGAAAGTTGCAGGGATATTTTAAGGTAAATTGTGCAATGGCATATGTAGCTCTAAAATATAAAGATATACTCTAGCCAAGATTTGGAATTGCTAAGTAATTAAATATGAGTATCATGATAATTCAGTCCTTAGTTATGTGAAGTTTAATGAATATGTAATAGTGTGCTTTAGATCATTTCAGAGTAACTGCAATGTTCTCTTTGTATTAAATGAATGCTCCATATATGAGAACTCTAAGACAATCTCAGAAGAAGGAAGTTACACAATTCAAGATATATACATCTCTTCTGGTGTCTTTCTGAATAACAGGGAAAAATGAATCAAAAATATATACAATTAATTTTAAAAAAAGGTGCTGCCAGACATTGGAAGAATAAGCTGTCTCTATTTGCTAGCTAAATCCCTGAAATTGAAAGAAATATATGTTAGTCATATACAAAGGTAAAAGACAGAACTTACTTGCCAGACTCTTCTCTAAAGTAAGGAAATGAATCTACTTTCATTTACAACTCTACTTTACAAAACACTCCCCTAAATTTCAGGAATTATTGTATCCATTGACACAAGAAGGAAAACCACTTGGGATTTACTTTCATAACACTGGGAGTTTTAGTTTCTTCTAACAGAAGCACTGTTTCTATTCTGCTGCTACTGCTAAGTCGCTTCAGCCGTGTCTGACTCTGTGCGACTCCATAGACGGCAGCCCACCAGGCTCGCCCGTCCCTGGGATTCTCCAGGCATGAACACTGGCGTGGGTTGACATTTTCTTCTCCAGTGCATGAAAGTGAAAAGTGAAAGAGAAGTCGCTCAGTCATGTCCGACTCTTCGAGACCCCATGGACTGCAGCCTACCAGGCTCCTCCATCCATGGGATTTTCCAGGCAAGAGTACTGGAGCAAAAGATATATAGTACAATTATATCCTCAAATATATCCAAAATGAGTGAATTTTATAAGAGGAAGATAAAGTGAGATGTGTTTCCAGATAAAACACTGACCAATCCAAGATTTTAAAAAACATTCAGTATCATCAATGTTTTCCTTCAAAATCAGCCTGCATGTATCCTTGAACAATTCTTGCCCTCAGAGTTACCTAGATATTGTTACAAGAAAACAGAAAAAGAAGAGTGGAGGAAGATTGCTAAAACCTTTACTTTCTTTTTGCTTTAACTGTGAGAGAGGCAGCTATTTTTATCTTGATGATTTATTTATGAGACATAAGAAAGAAGCCTGGAGTGGAACATCCTTCTGAACTGGTTATGAGCATCAAGGAAAAGGGATGCTTTGCTTAAAATAAAAACCGACCCTACTAGTGCCCTGATTGTGAATCATGGCTTTTGTGACTGATGTTGTTGTTTGAAATGATTTCCTTTCTTGATTAGCTTTCATTCTCACCTGTTCTATACTGCCTGGTCCCTGCTGAGCTAACCCTGAGAATAAAGGTGTTTCTGTGAAATTTTCAATTCTGTTCCCTCCCACTTGGAGTTCAAAGTTTGTCTGAACTCCATGAGCTTTCTCAATTCACATGCAACCTTTGGGCCTTTGAAATTTGCCCAGTAAGGAAAGAACAAAGTTGTGGCCAGTATTAGATGAAAATCCTAGGATAATTGTGGGGTCTTGTAAAATCCACTGTATACAGCATATATCACAAATGGAACAGGAAGAACCCCAAATGATATCCACAACCCTTGGAGGTTGCTCTGTCCACAGTCCAGAATGTGCTAAAGATAAAACATCGCTTATTTACACATTTTTGCTAATTGGTTCTTTATGTGTCCGAGTACTGTATTCTGAACTTGAATAGATTAATTTCTTATTTAGTAAAACACCTCAGTGAGTTTCAAGATAGAAAGAAAGAGATAGAAAACTATTCTATTAAATAGGTTAACAAGCATATGCAGGTCTTTCTTTACAACCTAGAGGAAGAGGAGAGTGGGAATCTAGTAATATGAAAAGAGATTGGGCCTGAGGATATCTGAAGTACCTTGATGAAGAGGGAAGCCTAGTATTTAATGGGTGTTTTTCCTTATCATATCTTGTTACACAATTCCCCAAATTCCATTACCCCTAAATCCTCAAGTATTATCTCCTATACAATGTTATATGTGGTAAATCTTGATGTGATGTTAGATATAGATAAAGGAAAGAGAGACCATATGAATGGAAGAATAAAGCACAATGGTGAGAAACACTACAAGCAGTAGCTAAAGAAACAGTCAGACTTAAGGGATTCTGCTTTAGCTTCTTTTGTTTTTCATTTGACAAACAGGAAAAAAGAGATCATTGGATGGATAGCTGATGTTCATGCTCAGAATCACACAGCACATCAGTTTTCTTACAACAGTTAAAGGCAGTAAAACTGGAAGGAGTTATTAGTCAGACCCTAATAGCTGTGGCAAATTCAAATGCCTCCTAAAATACTTGAAATTCAAATGAAAGGTGAATAACTATCTAAGGATTGCCTGTGTGCATTTTAAGTCACTTCAGTCATGTCCAGTTCTTTGCGATCCCTGTGGACAGTAGCTCACCAGGCTCCTCTGTCCATGGGATTCTCCAGGCAAGACTAATGGAGTGGGTTGCCATCCCCTTCTCCTAGGGATCTTCCTGACCAAGGAATCAAACACACGTCTTCTGAGGCTCCTGCATTGCAGATGGATTCTTTACCGCTGAGCCACCAAGGAAACCCAATTAAGGATTAAATGGGTCAATTTAGGAATTAGCTGGGCAAACAAGGCAGCATGAAGTTTGCACATGCCCACTTTTACTGATTTACTACTGGGCTTTGAAGAGATTCTTTCTTGAGTGTCCATAAAACCTTTTTTTTTAAGAATTCCATTATTTGCAGAGAGTATCATTTATATGCGCTTAATCTGCCTCTTGAAACATCAAGACATTAGCTTCATCTAATGCATAATCAATTCTTTAATCAGTGGTCTCTCAATACAGATGTGTTACACTTGAGGTATGTCTTTTTTTGAGGTATGTCTCAATGATCTATTACTAGTTATTATTAAATATATAAGTTCATGAATGGAGTAACATTTTGCAAACTAAAATGGATTCAGGTTTACCATATAAAGGAAATTCTGTATCTTACATTCTAAGATTTAATTGAAGTAAAATGTGTGAAAATAAAGTTAGTTCAGAGAGCTACGGAGAAGGCAATGGCACCCCACTCCAGCACTCTTGCCTGAAAAATCCCATGGACAGAGGAGTCTGGTGGGCTGCAGTCCATGGGGTTGCGAAGAGTCAGACACTACTGAGCTACTTCACTTTCACTTTTCACTTTCATGCATTGGAGAAGAAAATGGCAACCCACTCCAGTGTTCTTGCCTGGAGAATCCCAGGGATGAAGGAGCCTGGTGGGCCTCTGTCTGTGGGGTCGCACAGAGTAGGACACGACTGAAGCGACTTAGCAGCAGCAGCAGCAGCAGCAGCAAAGAGCTAACCTGGCTCTGTCAATTGGACCACAATACACATATGACTGTAATCTTGTGTATGGCATGATACAAATAAATGCAGAGGTGTTCTGTCATTGATTTGATTTTATATTGTTTTCTCAACTGTGATTTTTAGTAACTTGAACCCCATACAGTATGCAAATTAACTTTTTTCTGGGCAAGCATCAAGCCCACCTGTTGTTCATACAACATTTTCACTTTTGTTGACATATAGGTCATGTGCGTAAACTTTAAGCAGATGATTTTATTGCGGGGGGCGGGTATTTTTTAATAACAATGAAAACTCACCAAAGGTCAACACTCTTTAACAAGAAAAGTGAAATATTTGCTTAAACATAGAAAGTAAATTTTATAACTTGAAATAATTTTCCTTAAACCCTATTTAGTATTATTTTAACCAAATAATGGGCTTCCCTGGTGGCTCAGACAGAAAAGAATTTGCTTTTTTATGCAGGAGACTGGGTTTGATCCTGGGGAAAGAAGATTCCCTGGAGAAGGGAATGGCAACCTACTCCACTATTCTTGCCTGGAGAATTTCATGTACAGAGGAGTCTGGCAGTCTATGGCCCATGGGGTCACAAAGACTCAGACACAACTGAGCAACACTAAGCAAATAATACTTAATTCAATAGCAGATAGCAAACTTCTACTGCCATTTTGGGGGGTTTTTCTTTTGTTTGCTGTGGATTTATCACAACCAGGCTACTTACAACCATGATTATTAAATAAAAAATTTCTTTTCAAATAAGTACTTTATTCTGGGTTTCCCTGGTGGCTCAGTGGTAGAAACTCCACCTGCCAATAAGGAGACCAGGATTCGTTTCCTGGGTCAGGAATATCCCCTGGAGAAGGAAATGGCAACCCACTCTAGTATTCTTGCCAGGAAAACTCCATGGACAGAGGAGCTTGGCAAGCTTGCATAGTCAGACACAACTTAGTGACTAAACCACAGCAAATCTATACTTTTACTTTCAAGTAAAGGAAAGTTTAACTATTTTTTTCTGACCTATGGCAAATAAATCAAGAAGCATTTAGAGGCAATGCAATGGAATAGAAAGAACCAGGGTTTTGGAATGCACAGACACAAGTAAATATTGACTCCCCATCTTTCCAGATTGACCACCTGTGTTTTTAATAAAGATTTTTCAGAATCATTATTTCATCTGAAAGGTGAAGAGAATAATACTGTGGCACACATATGGAGTGAAGTTGACTCACATGAAATGTCCAGCAGGGTGCCTTGGACACAGTAGTCATCTCACAAATACCAAAGTTTCTCCTCTTGAACTTCACCTTTGAACATATCAAACAATAAATATATCACTACTTGTTCAAAGGCATAGTAGCATATTGGTCAAGAGAAGTGGGTATACGGCCAGTGTTCTGGGGTTCACAGATGGTTTAAATATTTGCTTCCTATTAGACCCTGGACTCATTACTTAACTTCACCATGCTCTAGTTTATTTACCTGTTAAACAGGGTAAATAAAAGTATCTACTGCATACAGTGTTATGACAAATCAATGCACCCATTTAAGACTTTTACAAAAATATTTGGCACATATTAATTAGTCAATAAATTATAAGTATGGTTTTTGTTGTTAACTATTCATAATGTGTACAGCCCTACAGTGAAACCTGATGTGACATGGACAATTCAGATATACTCAGGCTATTAGTAAGATAAAAACAATTTTAAAGAAAATGCATAGATTTCTAATGAAGATGAAATGCTTTAAAGCACTTTTGATACCTTGAAAATACCTTGTTGATAAGCTGGCAATTTTAATCTATTACTATAATAAATATCTTACCATCATAATTCTAAGTTACGCTCAATATAAACATAATAAGACAGTGTTTTTAAAACTATTTTGTTATTTAAAGTTCTAATGAATTCATTACTCCAAATGGACTAATTTCTACATTAGTGCAAATTTACTTAAATTGGCCTTCCTTGTGGTATTCTTTAATTCAATAGACTCTTCACTGCAGAAGGAAACCCCAGTTATTGAAGTTATATTGTGACCAAACACACAAATACACCCAAGAGATGAGGATTTGCCAATGTGTTATCCATTCAGGTTAAATGACTTGGGGTTCCAGTGCAGTAAAATTCTTCTTTAAGCACAACTGTGTTGCCAATATTCTCTCATAGGATGAAAAATGAGTATCCCAGCCAACTCTGGTCTGAAAACTAAATTAGAAATGAACTTAGAAGAAGAAAATTTCTCACCTTCATTTCTATAGAAAAATAAGATCTTAACATGAATTAGAGCCTAGAAAACAAATATTGATAAGGACCTTTTATCCATACAAGCAATTACTATTAAAAACAGTCACTCATCTTAGTATAAAACGTAATGTTAGCACTTTCAACCCAGATGCCAATTTTATCTTTGATTTTTTTGAAAATCATCATCAGAAGCAGGAAGAGCATCCAATTATGGAGATGTCTTCCAAAAGAGCACTAACAACCCCCATGTGCACCCCTGATTTTACCAAACACATGCAACATTTTATCATAAAGTCATATCTGCTTGCCTTATAATTTTTTAACAAATAATGGAAAGAACATCCCAGATCTAGAGTCTGATTTGTGTTCAAGTGTTAAATTTCTGTTGGAATCACTGAAATTAAGCAAGAAGGAAGAATTAGAGGAAAAGAAAAGAAACCTCATTAGAGTAAATGGTAAACATAGAAGAAAATGTATCAAAGTGAATTGTCAAGAAAGAGAAGGTAAGGGTTAAGACAGAGACATGTTAATTTAACCTGCAGTATCTGAGCATGTACCTCATGAAAAATTAGTCATAGGAGAAATGGATCCATAGTCTGATTATCACTGATGCTAAAGAAAGATAAGTTCTCTCATTTAAAGTATCCAGGTTGTCTTCAATAGCTTGACATTCTGCTTCAAAGGAGGAGAGCAGAAAAAAATAGACAAAAAGACTGTTCCCTCCAGGATCAGAGAAATGCAAACTGATAGTAAGTTCATGTATATATAAACTGTTTGGTATCATTCAGTTGATACCAGGCTTGAGAACCGAGAACAAATTACTTTCCAAGTGTCCCAAATATTAGGCAACAGACCTGGATGCTGAAGCCATGGAGAAATCACTATTTATGGAGAAATGTTAATGGTTCACAAATCTTGAGTGCCTACTTTGACCATACATTGTACTTGGTGCTTGATTTGTAATATAGGGGAAAATTTATCTAGAACGCCTTATCTAGAACACATCATTTCATTTTCTGGTTTTGATTTTATCAGAGCTATTTTACAAGTCTCCAATTTATGGACAGCTAATAGCAAAAATAGCTTCTTCACACAGATGTTAATTTTTTGCAGCAAAAGTTCAACTGACTTAAGGTGAGAAGAGCTAGTTTGACCTTCATTTTTATATTGATTTCATTTTCATTTTATATTGATTTGTATATATATATCCTTTTAATTCTTCTTTAAGTTGGTTGAAACATCTTACCTATTTAAGTCATTTAAGTAATAATAAGTTAAATAATATCTTTATTATTATTAACATCTTTTTTACCTGCATAGAAGTCATTTTTTTGAGTTTTTGAAAATTAGCCTGAAATCAAAGAAAACCTAGACATATACTTTCTAGCCCCATCACCCTATAGGTAAGTAAACTAATTCCCAAAGTGATTAAATGACTTTTTTGAAGTTGCATAGCTAGTTATTGGCTGAGCTAAGACCAGAGCCAAGTCCTTTCTCCATAGTTTCCCCACCACATTGAAAGTTACACGAAATAGCTTTTTCTCTCTTTCTGTTTTTTTTTCTTTTACTTAAGACTTTGTGGTTTTAAAGAAGCTTTAGGTTCACAGCAAATTGAAAGGAAGACATCTAAATACATTAATTAACTAAAAGGATTTCTCATATATCTCCTGCCCCCACACACGTACATGGGGGCAGTAGGTGCTTCCTGCATGATCAACATCCCCCAGCAGAGTGGGACATCATTAACACTGATGAACCTATATTGACCCATAATCACCCAAAGCCCATAGTTCACATTAGATTCACTCTTAGTGCTATGTATTCCATGGATTTGGATAAATATGTAATGAGGTATGCTGGACTGGACTAAGCAATGCTGGACTGGATGAATCACAAGCTGGAATCAAGATTGCTGGGAGAAATATCAATAACCTCTGATATGCAGATGACACCACCCTTATGGCAAAGTGAATAAGAACTAAAGAGCCTCTTGATGAAAGTGAAAGAGGGCAGTGAAAAACTTGGCTTAAAACTCAATATTCCAAAAACTAAGATCATGGCATCTGGTCCCATCACTTCATGGCAAGTAGATGGGAAAACAGTGGAAAAATTGACAGACTTTATTTTGGGGGGCTCCAAAATCACTGCAGATGTTGACTTCAGCCATGAAATTAAAAGATGCTTGCTCTTTGAAAGAAAACTTATGACCAACCTAGACAGCATATTAAAAAGCAGAGACATTACTTTTCCAACAAAGGTCCATCTAATCAAAGCTATGGTTTTTCCAGTAGTCATGTATGGATGTACTATAAAGAAAACTGAGTGCTGAAGAATTGATGCTTTTGAACAGTGGTGTTGGAATAGACTCTGGAGAGTCCCTTGGACTGCAAGGAGATCCATCCAGTTCATCCGAAAGGAAATCAGTCCTGAATATTCATTGGAGGAAATGGTGCTGAAGCTGAAACTCCAATACTTTGACCATCTGATGCAAAAAACTGACTCATTTGAAAAGACCCTGATGTTGGGAAAGAATGAAGTCCAGAGGCAAGGGGACAACAGAGGATGAGATGGTTAGATAGCATCACCAACTTAATGGACATGAGTTTGAGTAAGCTCCAGGAGTTAGTGATGGACAGGTAGCCTGGCATGTTGTAGTCCATGGGGTCGCACAGAGTTGGATACGACTGAGTGACTGAACTAAACTAAACTGTAATGAGGTATATCCATCATTAGGATATCATACAGACTATTTTCACTCCAGTCAATATCTTCCATTCTCTCCCTAGTCATACCCTCCCAATCTACACACGGACATACACACAACCACTAGAAATTGTTGCCTTTTCCTGAATGCTATATAGTTGGAATGATACAGCATGTAGCCTCTCAGATTGGCTTCTTGAATTTGCTCTTTAATTAGCTTTTTAAAACAGGACAATTTATAGTCCAAAGAATGGGCAGGTAATTTAAAAAAAAAAAAAAAAGGAAAAATTCTTAGTCACCATAGACTGGTATGACTAGGAGCAAAGTATTTTAAGATATAAAGGAATCTTCCTAGCCATCTTTTCATGTCTGAAATAAATCTTTCAAGGTGATACCTAATTCACTTATATGTAACCTTAGCTCAGTGTGTAGAGTAGAAAAAATGGCAAGACCTGAGAATTAACTGACAGTTTGGGAATCACGGGGAGCTAATAATTATGCTGGCTTCTCCTCCTGATTCCAAAGTGCAAACATGCTTTAAACAGATTGCCAGTTCCCCCAGGGAAGAGAGAAGGAAATGGCTGGATTAAAGTCAGAAAGCAGGGAGCCAAAAAAATCTAGTATTCATTACCATCTCCATCAATGAATATTTATCGAGCTCCCACAGAGAACCTAGTATCAAGGCTCAGGAATTCAGAGAAGTAAATACAATTTAGAGCAGTAAAAGTTCTCCCTATCCAAGGCTGCCGCATGGCAGTGGGGAAGAACCCTGGGTGCCAAAGGAAGGGAGAAGACAGAGTCAGTATAAAGCAGACTCTTCAACTTTCAGAAAAAAAATAAATCCTGTTGCAATGTGGGGTTAATTTCTCATGTCTGCCTGATTACTTAAAACTAAAGTTTGAGTCTGTTTTTTAAAAATATCCACAGACACTATACAGCTTCCTTGCTGTATATTTTGGAGCTTTCAAAGTTTCAGGTTTGGTGGTATTTTGACCTGTAGGATAAAAAATGACAACATTGTTATATTGGTAGATATTCCCTATCAGAGATTCCTTTTATGTTGTCTTAAGTCTCAAAAAAAAAAAAAAAAAAAAAAGGCACTTCAGTAGAAGACATATGTCTACACAAAGTGGAGTAACTGTAAAATGGTGGCATTTTGGATCTTATATGCAAATTATATCTTTGAATTATAAGTGTATGTGATTTCTAGTACTCTAATTTGAAAGCATTATCAGTTTACTTTTGTGTGAACAGTCATGACCATGAATGTCTATCTGACACTCTTGATAAAAATATACAGTTATTTCATAAAACAGCCTTCTGTGATTCCTCCTCCAGAGGTGCCTAATTGAACTGATAAAGTCAGAGAAGTCGCTCAGTCGTGTCCAACTCTTTGCGACCCCATGGACGGTGGCCTACTAGGCTCCGCCGTCCATGGGATTTTCCAGGCAAGAATACTGGAGTGGGCCGCCATTTCCTTCTCCAGAAGATCTTCCCAAACCAGGGATCGAACCTGGGTCTCCTGCATTGCAGACAGACGCTTTACCTTCTGAGCCACGAAGGAATTGACAAGGTGAATTCAATTCATGCTGATGCTGGAAACAGCTGGCACAAGTGTTGTCCTTCTGTGCAGACAAGGTAGATCTGGTGCTCTGTGAATTACACAGGCTTCTGAACTGATGCTGCCATCCTCCATCATGCCAATTTCTTGAAATTGGCCTCACCCTAACATAGCACTGGCATGGGACAAATGTCAGCTTCCACCTGCCGTGGGCCAGATACTGTTCCTAGAAGAAAGGGAGATAAGACTGAAGATTACTTTGACATTATTCAATTCTAGCAAACACAACAAACTGTGGAAAATTATTAAAGAGATGGGAATACCAGACCACCTGACCTGCCTCTTGAGAAATCTGTATGCAGATCAGGAAGCAACAGTTAGAAATGTACATGCAGCAACACACTAGCTCCAAACAGGGAAAGGACTACGTCAAGGCTGTATATTGTCACCCTGATTATTTAATTTATATGCAGAGTAGATCATGAGAAATGCTGGGCTGGATGAAGCACAAGCTGGAATCAGGATTGCCAGGAGAAATATCAATAACCTCGTATTTGCAGATGACACCACACTTAGACAGAAAGTGAAAAGAAGCTAAAGAGCCTCTTGATGAAAGTGAAAGAGGAAAGTGGAAAAAGTTGGGTTAAAACTCAACATTCAGAAAACAAAGATCATGGCATCTGGTCCCATCACTTCATGGGAAATAGATGGGGAAACAGTGGCTGTCTTTCTTTTTGGGGGCTCCAAAATCACTGCAGATGATGACAGCAGCCATGAAATTAAAAGCCACTTACTCCTTGGAAGAAAAGTTATGACCAACCTAGATAGTATATTAAAAAGCAGAGACATTACTTTGCCAACAAAGGTCCATCTAGTCAAAGCTATGGTTTTTCCAATAGTCATGTATGGATGTGAGAGTTGGACTGTAAAGAAAGCTGAGTGGTGAAGAATTGATGCTTTTGAACTGTGATGTTAAAGAAGACTCTTGAGAGTCCCTTGAACTGCAAGGAGATCCAACCAGTCCATCCTAAAGGAAATCATCCCTGAATATTCATTGGAAGGACTGATGCTGAAGCTGAAACTCCAATATTATGGCCACCTGATGCAAAGAACTGGCTCATTGGAACAAACACTGATGCTGGGAAAGATTAAAGGCGGAAGGAGAAGGGGACGACAGAGAATGAGATGGTTGAATGGCATCACTGACTCAATGGGCATGAGTCTGAGAAAACTCTGGGAGTTGGTGAGGGACAGGGAGGCCTGGCATGCTGTAGTCCATGGGGTCACAAAGAGTCAGACACGACTGAGCGACTGAACTGAACTGAACTGAATTCTGGCAAGTTCTAAATGAATGGACACATTCAATTTGAAGAGAAATAACTTGCTTTTGGTTTCATGGATGGCACTAGGAAACTAAATTTAAAACATTATTCACAAGGTCATTTTCCATGGAAACGCTGCCCCAGAATGAAATGTATGTAGGGCAGGATTGGTTTTATATCAGAAGTGAGTGAGTAAAGAACATATTGTCCCTGTGTGGTCCACACTAGCTTTCCATTCTCCCTGCTCTTTCTGTTTCCTCTGATTCTGTCCCCATCTTCAAAAATGTTTCTCCACCTTGGGACTATTGATAATTAGAACTAGATAATTGTTCATTGTGGAAGACCATTCTGTTTATTGTTATGTTTTTCAGCATTTCTTCCTTCTATCCACTAGAAGCTAGTTGCACATCCCAAAGGTGTGATAATCAATTGAAAATTGTTTCCAGCTGCTCCAAATCACCCCTAGGGAAAAAAAATCTCTTCCTGAAGAAAATCACTAACCTATACATGGGTGTATATCTTCCAACATTGCCATTACCAGCTGTGTGATCATGGCCAAATATCTTCATCTTTCTAGACAACAGTTTTAATGTTTTAATATTTGTAGAATTTTCTACATGTCATCCCTCTCCATTCACTCCTTTCTCTTTCCTAGGACTTAAGATTCCCAGTGAGTTCAGTGCAGATTTTCTTCCATACCTTTACAGTGTGTGTACTCTACACACTCCACCTGCCTTCTAGTCAAAGCTGAATCTGCTTTCCCATTGACATAGTTTTGCCTCCTTCTTTCAAAACTGCAGGAATATGTATTCCATAGACACCCTCAGAAATTTGGATAATAAATTAATGGAAGAATATATCAATAATTTTCATGGCACCAGTTTCCTCCACTTGACTGAGGTATCGTCCACTCTACAAAAGCAATTTTCCCTCAAATTCTTTCTGTTACTTACATCAGAGACTGACTGAGTGAAAAGATTTTTAAATTATGACCTCAGTTTTGCCTATAATGTTCTCTCCAAATATCAAAGTGCCCTTATTGCTGATTATAGCAGAAGTCCCCTTACTTTCCAGTTCACTTATATCTATGATATATGATGCCCCATGCCATTTCAGCCTAATATACAATAAAGAATTTGGATCAACTAATAATAGAAGCAAAAGATAATAATAATTTTGTTAAGACCTTACTAAGTGAAAGCACTGAAAAAATTGCCTAAAATATGTCATTTCTCTCTGATTCATCAAATTATTACCCCTGTCCAACATCATATATGATTCTTCTTCTTTTGCCTATCCCTAGGGCTAGATTTTCCTTTCCTACAAAATGTTTTTCTGAAGGGCTTATGGAAGAACAGTTGATTCCATTGGGGTTTTTTTAACCCTGTAGGCAGGCATCATTTCCAGCTGTCCATAACTGTCTGCCCCATACAACAAACTGAGCTTTTATATAATTGTATTTTCAGTTGATACATCATTTAAGGCAGAGAGACATCATACACACAGTTTAAAATATAAACTATTTTCTTTATAAACATCAAGTGTAGGATTTAACTGTACATACTTGAAGTCTACTTTCTATCTTGGGACTTACGGTTTTAACATTGTAAGCTCTAGTATGTTTAAAATTTGAATAATCAGATTCTACTCTGAACGTCTTGAAATTCAGAGTTGGTTATCATGAATAAAAAACTAGTGCTTCTCAGTTATGTAAAAAGTCACATATAACAAAAGGAATAGGCTCTTCTTAGGGGAAAAAAGATTATTTCATCTTGACTGAGAACAATACTAAGGGTAACAAGATCAGTGCTTAGATGAACATGAGAACAACAGGCACAGACAGAGGGCGGACTTGCTTAGCCAGGTCATTTGCCTCAAGACTTATGGTGCAAGGTTCATGGAGGAAAGATTGCTTTTGAGAGGCTTGATGAACAACTGCAGAAGATCTTGCTTACAGGAAATAGAACAACTGGATAGTCTTTCTTAGACAAAATGGTTATCATCATCATTATTATATTATTATGTTAATGGCTCAAAGCATGAAAACACAGTATTATTAAAATACAACTTATGGGTGGTGTAATGCCATCATGTCTTATACTCAAGGAGGATTCAATTGAGGAAAGTTATCCATAAACCATCTGTCTGCTAGTGTACTATCTTTTTAAAAAATTAATATAAATCTCATACAAACTTGATAAAAAGATTGATAAAGATCACAATGTGGAGTTTTGACACTGTGGCATCAATATTTATCATCCAAAATCTTTTCTAATTTCCAATATGAGCTAAAGAACAAGCAAGACACTCCTAAAACACAAGCCATTCCTAACAGTCTATGTCACTGGACACCGTGAACCCAACCAACTGGTCTTACTGTCCCTTGAATAAGAAGTCAGCCTGTGCAATATTCCCTTTGTTTAGGGTTCTCTTCCTCTGGAATTCCCATTGATGGCTTCCTTATTTTCTCCTGGTTTTTGTTCAAATTTCATTTTATCCCTGAAGCCTTCTTTATCCATTATAAGAACGCCAGCATCCATATCCTCTCTGGCATTTCCTATCTCCTGTTGTTTCATTTTTCTCCAAGAAAAAAAAAAAACAAAACAAAACAAAACTGTTACTTATGTGCTTGTTTTCCTCTGTCTTCCTCTAATAGTAAAAGACAGAATATATGTAGAATGTATTCTACACACACACACACACATATGTGTGTGTATATATATATATGTGTGTGTATATATATACATATAAGAGATAGAGAGAGAGAATATGGCATACAAAAATAGAATGGTGGCCCCATGAACAGAGACTTCGTGCTGTTCTCTGTTGTATCAGTGGCACCTTGAAGAATGACTGATACATAATTAGGTACTTAATATGTATTTGTTGAAAGAGTCAACTAGGTTATCAATTAACAAGTCAAATTAGAGCTCTCTTTCAGGGAATCAATTGGAACTGAGGAAGAAAACTTAGCAATTATAGATGTTATACCAGGTCCCCAGACTTGTAGTGAGAGGCAGAAAACATTTTATAAGTTTTGATTGACTTACAAAGCATTTTTAATTTTGTCAAATATTAAATAAAATCAGAAAATTTCACACAAAAGTAAAGATTTCTGGATACTTCTGAATATCAGAATCTCACTCTCTCATTTCCAAATGGGAGAGCTATCTGGAGCCACATGGTGGCTTGTTCATTTACACCAGTGGAGATCACCACAACTTACTGACTTTCTACTGTTTCTTTTCTCTTCTTCTAATTATGTTATTTGCCTGACTGCTGAAAGCATTTAAAGTTTCAATTTTTTTCCATAAGTATTTGAGTGCTTTGCCTAACCACTTAAGGAAATTAATGGCTAACTATAGAAAAGGTGGATCATTATAGCTAGAGTTATTAATGGCCATCAACACATCTTTAAGATATAACTCTCACAAAATAAATAGCACTCAAGTAGAGGGTACTGATCTGAGACAGGCAGTGGACTGGGCTTCTCTGGCAGTATTGCAAGTGAAATAAAGTCAGCCAGGCACTACTGAACACTTTTTCAGCTCCTCTGTGCCATCTCCATCTCCCTTAATTTAGCCTCTCTTTATATTTCAGATGTCCAACTCTAAATTCTGAATATAGTTAACACAGAGCTCTTGAAATGCTAACCAACAGTCTTTGAATATTCCTGTGACTTGTGTAGCACATTGGAAAGAAATATTACCTAGGTCACAATAACATAGAGTAAGTAGGGAGTAAGGAAAATATCCAACTTATTAATTTGGTTAAGTTAAATGCTCTGTCTTGAATACCAAACCTATAAAATAATAGCTATTACTTATTAAGAGCTCAGTATGTGCTATGTTAGATACTTTACACATGTAAGAACTCAGTGAAAGGTAGTTAACTAGGTAAAGACTTATGGTTAGAAAATGAAAACTAGGATTTAAACCCAGATATTCTAGGACTAGAGTCTGGGTTTTGAACCATCCACACTGGAGCATAACTCATTAATGTATGTTGCTGCTGGTTTTGTTGTTCAGTGTCTAAGTCCTGTCAGACTCTTTGTGATCCCAAGGACTTCAGCATACCAGGCTTCCATAGCCTTCACTATCTCCAGGAGTTCGCTCAAACTCATGTCATTAAGTCGACAATGCCATCCAATGATCTCATCCTTTCTCTCCCCTTTGTCATTCCTTCCAATGAATACTCAGTGTAGATTTCCTTTAGGATTGTCTGGTTTGATCTCCATGCAGTTCAAGGGACTCTCAAGAGACTTCTCCAGCACCATAGTTCAAAAGCATCAATTCTTTGGCCCTCAGTCTTCTTTATGGTAAAATTCTCACATCTGTACTTGAAAACTGGAAAAACGATAGCTTGGACTATATGGATCTTTGTCAGCAAAGTGATGTCTCTGGTTTTTAATATGCTGTCTAGGTTTATCATAGCTTTTCTTCCAAGAAGCAAGTATCTTTCAATTTCATGGCTGCAGTCCATCACTGTAAATCCAGTGATTTTGGAGCCCAATAAAATAAAATCTGTCACTGTTTCCATTCTTTCCCCATCTATCTGCCATGAAGTCATGGGATCGGATGCCATGATCTTTGTTTTTTTGAATGTTGAGTTTTAAGCCAGCTTTTTCACCCTCCTCTTTGACCTTCATCAAGAGGCTCTTCAGTTCCTCTTAACTTTCTGCCTTTAGGGTTGGTGTCATCTGCATATCTGAGGTTATTGATATTTCTCATGGCAGTCTTGATTCCAGCTTGTGTTTTATCCAGCCTGACATTTTGCATGATGTACTCTGATTTAACTTATTTATAAGTTAAATAAGTAGGGTGACAATATACAGTCTTGATGTACTCCTTTCCCAATTTTTAACCAGTCCATTGTTTCATGTCCAGTTCTAACTGTTGCTTCTTGACCTGCATACAGGTTTCTCAAGAGGGAGGTAAGATGGTCTGGTATTCCCATCCCTTTGAGAATTTTCTACAGTTTGTTGTGATCCACACAGTCAAAGGCTTTGGCATAGTCAGTGAAGCAGAAGTGGATATTTTTCCTGGAATTCTCTTGCTTTTTCTCTGATCCATTAGATGTTAGCAATTTGATCTCTGATTCTTCTGCCTTGTCTAAATCCAGCTTGTATATCTGCAAGTTCTCACATGCTGTTGAAGCCTATCTTGAAGGCTTTGGAGCGTTACATTGCTAGCATGTGAAATGAGTGTAATTGTGCAGTTGTTTGAACGTTCTTTAGAATCGCGCTTCCTTGGGCTTCCCTTGTGGCTCAGATGGTAAAGGATCTGCCTGCAATGCAGGAGATCTCGATTTGATCCCTGGTTTGGGATGATCCCCTGGAGAAGGGAAAGGCTACCCGCTCCAATATTCTGGCCTAGAGAATTCCATGGACTATATAGTCCATGGGGTTGCAAAGAGTCAGACACAACTGAGTGACTTTCACTTTCTTTTTCTTCCCCTGGAGCTGTAATAAATACTTTTCCATTCCTGTGGCCATTTCTGAATTTTTAAAAATTGTTAGCATAACGAGTGCAGTGCTTTCACAGCATCATCTTTTAGGATTTGAAATAGCTCAGCTGCAATTACATTACCTCCACTAGCTTTGTTTGCAGTAATGCTTCCTAAAGCCCTCTTGACTTCACACTCCAGGATGTCTGGCTCTAGTGAGTGATCACACCATTACAGTTATCCGGGTCATTAAGACTTTTTTGCACAGTTCTTTTGTGCATTCTTGAGCACCTCTTCTTAGTATTCTCTGCTTCTGTTATGTGCATACCATTTCTGTCCTTTATCTTGCCCATGTTTTCATGAAATAGTCCCTTGATATCTCTAATTTTCTTGAGAGATCTCAAGTGTTTCACACGATACTAAATGCATATCTAAGATTGATATTTCTCCCAGCAATCTTAATTTCAGCTTTTCACTTATCCAGCCTGTCATTTCACATGATGTATTCTACATAGAATTTAAATAAGCAGTATAACAAAATTAATGTATGTACAGTTGTTTAAAATGTTTAATGTGTATTTTAAAAATGAACTGTTTTATTCTCTTAGAAATGGATTTCTAAAGCTTGTTAGGAGGCTCGAGCAGGGGAACACAGTGACTCCTATAAGCTTATTGCAGGAATGAGTTCCCGTCTATGAGGAAGGTTATTCTCTTTGTGTGCACAGACTGGGGAGGCACTTGCATGGAGTAGTGAGGGATGTAGGGCACACATACCTACCCAGGTAGATTAGACAAATCAACAAGGTGACAGATGTAAAGTTCTTAGCAAAGTTCCTAACACCCAAGCTGTCTGTATAAGTTAGTTATATAACCTAGAAGGATGAAGTCATTGTGGCTTTCTTCACCATTTTTCCCCCTTTTCAGTTATTTTTTCAATATAGTCTCCTCTATTCCATTCACAACATCCCCAAAATAATATTCTTGTTAAAATTCAAGACTCCTCCATTGGCATTTCCTAATCCAATTGTTGAACCTGAATCTCTCTCCATCTGCTTCTAGCTCATGTAACTGGGTTTCTATTTCATTTTGGTCTGCTTTCTAAATTCCTCATCCAACAACCTGTCTAATACCCCAGCAACACCTGCATCCCTGAATTGATCTTGCCAGATCCTTCCCAATTTCTGGAATCCTGCCCCAAGTACTTTGTGTTCCATTTGGTAAATGAAATTCTGTAACAGATCCAAACTCTGTTCTATGATAAAATATGAAAGCCCAGAACACTATTAATGAAGCTAATGCAAAAACTCAGGGGTCCTACCTCCAAGCTGTTCTGAGTCAGTGGTTAAAACAACCTAAAATAATAAGTCTAATTTTCCTCCTCATATGCATGCATATGACAAATGAGTATAACAGAATACTATGGGTTTTAGACATTCTTCTTCAAAAGAATATCAGACAACAGAACATACAGATGTTGCATAAGAGAACATTCTTTGAATTATTTTATCGTCCCCAAACTATGCCATTATATGTTTGTACTTGATTTTTCTCACACAAAACTAAATTTATAGAAACCACAAGCTTGTAAGGGCTTCCTTAGTGGCTTACATGGTAAAGCATCTGATTGTAATGCAGGAGACCTGGGTTTGATCTCAGGAATATTCCTGGGTCAGGAATATACCCTAAAGAAGAAAAGAGCAACCCACTCCAGTATTCTTGCCTGGAAATGCTATGGACAGTCCATGGGGTTGCAAAGAGTCAGACACGATTGAGTGACTAAATAACAACAACAACAAGTTTGTAGCTATTTAAGGTACCTCTAGAAGAAACCCACAAACCATTTTCTCCATTAATCACTTAGCTATGAAACCAACAGTTAGTTCTAAGTTCCACTGGCTTTAAGTCAGCTTGAGGAGTGAGTTATCACAAAAGACTCCTTAGTGTGTGTTATTTTGTCAAATCATAGCCAGGTCCTAGTTGATGACCTGTACAATTTAGGGGAACTTCATAATCTGGAAATATAACTTTCACACTGTGGGGACTTAAACAATAAAATCCCAGGACATCTTCAAGAAGGCACCTTTTATCCACTAACAATGCAACCAAAGATGTAATGAATATTTTGAAACTGGACACAAGAAGTAATGGGCAAAGACATGGAGTTAGTACAATAGTGGGTTATGGGTGGAGAAAAAAATCAGTGAAAGCCAGAGTCTTTGTTCAAATTTTGGGATGTTAAATACAATTCCAACATGAACATTTGACAGAGGAAGAAGACTAAGGGTTTTATAAAACAGCTCAAGGGATATTAATCAAAGTTCAATGTTGTCCCAGGAAGAGTTTTCTGTTTTAATTCTTAGAGGCTATGGGGCAATATCAAAAGGATACAGAGGATGCAAGACTAGGGTTACAGTTTAATAGCATTTGATCAAACAATTGGTATTAAGTAAGTAGTGATGCATTAGTGGGAGCCTAAGTGTTTTCAGGTTCATAGTGGAGAAGGTATAGTACTGGGACCAGTCACAATCCACAAAGAATATTTCTCAAATTTTCATAGCATAAGTATATTTTAAAATCTGAAGACAGTTTTTGTTTTTCTTTCAGGTTTTTACTCCTGTTTCTAAAAGAGAATGTGGATACAGAGGGAGGTAAGAATTTCCAAATCAGGATTTCCTTGGAATTTTAACCAATAGCAAAAGTTGAAGAAATTACAAGCTTTGAAACTTACCTATGACAGCCATAGCAGTGGATCACTAAGAACTTTCATCAGATGAGAATCATAGAGAACAGACTTGTAGACACAGTGGTAAAGGAGAATGTGGAATGAATTGAGAGAGTGGTGTGGTAACATATATATTCAGTTCAGTTCAGTCGCTCAGTAGTATCTGACACTTTACAACCCCATAAATAGCAGCACGCCAGGCCTCCCTGTCCATCACCCACTCCCGGAGTTCACTCAGACTCATGTCCATTGAGTCAGTAATGCCATTCAGCCATCTCATCCTCTGTCGTCCCCTTCTCCTCCTGCCCTCAATCCCTCCCAACATCAGAGTCTTTTCCAATGAGTCAACTCTTCACATGAGGTGGCCAAAGTACCGGAGATTCAGCTTTAGCATCATTCCTTCCAAAGAAATCCCAGGGCTGATCTCCTTCAGAATGGACTGGTTGGATCTCCTTGCAGTCCAAGGGACTCTGAAGAGTCTTCTCCAACATCACAGTTCAAAAGCATCAATTCTTCGGCACTCAGCTTTCTTCAGTCCAACTCTCACATCCATACATGACCACTGGAAAAACCATATCCTTGACTAGACGGACCTTTGTTGGCAAAGTAATGTCTCTGCTTTTCAATATGCTATCTAGGTTGGTCATAACTTTTCTTCCAAGGAGTAAGCATCTTTTAATTTCATGGCTGCAATCACCATCTGCAGTGATTTTGGAGCCCCCCAAAATAAAGTCTGACAGTGTTTCCTCTGTTTCCCCATCTATTTCCCATGAAGTGATGGGACCAGATGCCATGATCTTAGTTTTCTGAATGTTGAACTTTAAGCCAACTTTTTCACTCTCCACTTTCACTTTCATCAAGAGGCTTTTTAGTTCCTCTTCACTTTCTGCCATAAGGGTGGTGTCATCTGCATATCTGAAGTTATTGATATTTCTCCTGACAATCTTGATTCCAGCTTGTGCTTCTTCCAGCCCAGCGTTTCTCGTGATGTACTCTGCATATAAGTTAAATGAACAGGGTGACAATATACAGCCTTGACGTGATGTGCTCCTTTTGTAAAATAGCCAGTGGGAATTTGTATAATGCAGGGAGCTCAACCCAGTGTTCTGTGAAAACATAGAGGGGTAGGATAGGGAGGATGAGGGAGGGATGCTCAAGAGGGAGGCAGCATATGTTACCTGTGGATGATTCATGTCGATGTATGGCAGAATCCAACACAATATTGTAAAGCAATTATCCTCTAATTAAAAATAAATACCGTTTTTCTTTAAAAATAATGAATCTCTGAAGAAACCTGCTACCTGACAGTCTGCAGCTGCCACACTTTCAAGATATAACAGAGCATTTTCAATAAAGGCATCCTACTTGTGGCTGTGGGCTTCCCAAGTGGTGAAGTGGTGAAAAAAAAATCCTCTTGAAAATGCAAGAGACACAAGAGACTCAGATTCAGTCCCTTGATTGGGAAGATCTCCTGGAGTAGAAAGGGGCAACCTGACCCAGTATTTTTGCCTGGAGAATTTCATAGGCAGAGGAAACTGGTGGGCTAGAGTTGTTCATGGGATGGCAAAGAGTCAGACACAACTGAGCATACACACACCCCTGACTGCACCCAACCAATGACTATACACATTAGGGAAGCTAGAGGTGGGCAATCCCTGCAAAGATCAATTCTCTGATGGAAAACTTTGCTCTGGGCACTCCCATCAGCCTGACTGAGACTTTGTCTCCATAAACAGTCCTCCTTTGTTTCCTCTCTCCAATTTTAGGGTCAGATGCACTGTGATCAAAAGGCTCTGCTTTGATTCTCCCTGCTCCTTCGTTGTACTCAGAAGTGTTTCCCACAATAAATGTCATGAAATCTTAATTGTCTTGACATCTATCTTTTGGGATATCCAAACGTGCAGTTATTTCATTAATAAAAATACAAAAAATAGAGCTGAGGAAATGTGTTTAACTAATGGACATATCTTTACCCCACATCAAAATTATTTCAGAGGTCATAGCACCACTGCATAGAGATAAACTAAGCAAGGCATAGCAACCATGTTGACCCATAGAGGTCTGTGAAAGCTTCCTGTCTTTCCTTAGGAGAAAGAAGACCCTGTAGCTCATACCCACACCAACTAGTACCTTATTGTAATAGCCTACCTTATCTACAGAGAGATTCTGAAATGTTGTTGTTGTTCAGTTGCTAAGTTGTCTCTGACTCTTTGTGACCCCAAGGACAGTGGCATGTCAGGCTTCACATATCTCCCAAAGTTTGCTCAAATTCATGTCCATTGAATCAATGTTTCTATCTAACCATCTCATTCTCTACTACCCCCCTTTTCCTTTTGCCTTCAATCTTTCCCATTATAAGGGTCTTTTCCAGTGAGTTGATTCTTCATATCAGGTGGCCAAATTATTAGTACCTCAAATTCAGAATCAGTCCTTCCAATGAATATTCAGGATTGATGTCCTTTAGAATTGGCTGGTTTGATCTCCCTGCAGTCCAAGGGACTCTTATGAGTTCTCCAGACTACCACTTGAAAGCATCAATTCTTCTGAAATGGAAAGCAAATTAATTTGGAACAGTCAATGAAGACTGGCTATGTTTTTAGTCTTATCTCTTTTTTTTTTTCTTTGTATTTACTAGTTAAACATAGGTACTGGAATATATTTATTGCTTTTTTCATATACAAATGAATTAGTCATTGTTGTGGTATCATCAAGAAAGCCTTTATTAATTTTTGGAAGGCTAATTCCTTTTGTTCTTAGTACATAAACTTCTTTCTGTCCTAGGAGTCACTTAAATATAACTCTGGAAAATTTAAGAGGAAACTCTGGAAAGGCATTCTACTTTCTACATGAAGTTACAAATATATATAAATCCCCAAATCACATTATTTCTTGATACTTCAGTAAACAGTAAGACACTATCAAGAATACTTACAGAGTAAAGAAAAAAAAAATATTAACAACTTACATTGTGATGATTAGTAGGTATTATAGCAAATAAAGTGAGATTAGATGTTTATAGGAGAGATAAGAAAGTCTTCCTAAATGACCAGTGCAAAGAAATATAAGAAAACAATAGAATGGTAAAGACTAGAGATCTCTTCAAGAAAATTAGAGATACCAAGTATATTTCATGCATAAATGAAATGTTTTGAAGAATATTTCATGCAAAGATGGGCATAATAAAGGACAGAAATGGTATGGACCTAAAAGAAGCAGAAAAGAGGTGGCAAGAATACACAGAAGAACTGTACAAAATATATCTTAATGATCCAGATAAACACAATGGTGTAATCATTCATCTAGAGCCAGAAATCCTGGAATGCAAAGGCAAGTGGGCCCAAGGAAGCATCACTACAAACAAAGCTAATGGAGTAGATGGAATTCCAGTTGAGCTATTTCAAATCCTAAAAGATGATACTGTGAAAGTGCTGCTCTCAATATGCCAACAAATTTGGAAAACTCAGCAGCGGCCACAAGACTGGAAAAGGTCAGTTTTCATTCCAATTACAAAGAAAGGCAATACTGAAGAATATTCAAACTACCGCACAATTGCAGTCATCTCACACACTAGCAAATTAATGCTGAAAATTCTCCAAGCTAGGCTTCAACATTATGTGAAGAAAAGCTATGGCAAACCTAGACAGCATATTGAAAAACAGGGACATTACTGTCAAAGGTCCATCTAGTTAAAGCTATAGTTTTTCCAGTAGTCATGTATGGATGTGAGAGTTGGACTATACAGAAAGCTGAGCACCAAAGAATTGATACTTTTGAATTGTGATGTTGGAGAAGACTCTTGACAGTCCCTTGGAATGCAAGATCAAACCAGTCGATCCTAAAGGAAATCAGTCCTGAATATTCATTGGAAGGAGTGATGCTGAAGCTGAAGCTCCAATGCTTTGGCCACCTGATGCTAAGAACTGACTCATTGGAAAAGACCCTGATGCTAGGAAAGATTGATGGTGGGAGGAGAAGGGGATGGCAGTGGATGAGATGGTTGGATAGCATCACCGATTTGATGAACATGAGTTTGAGCAAGTTCCAGGAGACCGTGATGTACTGGGAAGACTGTCATACTGTAGTCCGTGGAGTCACAAAGAATCAGACACAACTGAGTGACTAAACTGAACTTAGAGGCTTATCTGGCCATTTTGATGAGATAAAGGGTTTTGTAAAGGAGCTTTTATTTGGAATTGAGGTTCAATTTCAGAACCAAGGGAAAGGTTCAAACAATAGGCTATAAACCTATCTGAACATAGAATCTTATCAGACAACCTTTGTCATGTTTCCATAGATTCCAATTACCCTTTGACCCATTATTGCTGCTATTCTTAATTCTTCAACAGGAATGTATTTTTTCTTCAAATTTATTTTCAGTTTTGTTACTATACCTTTCAATCCAGTTCACTTTATTGAGCACCAACCAGATGTGAAGCTTTATGGGTGTAAACAATCACCACAAAGTGAACAAGAAGTAATTTCTCACCTCTGAGATATGATATGATTTTTAACATGTCATGGAGTATACTGCCTCTATGGAAAAGCAAATATCCTACAACTAAAGGCAAAGGAAATATGTAGCTGCTCATATAACCAAAGTGACAGTAAAACGTGTTATGCAGACCAAGACACTTTTGAGAGTGAAAGAAGGAGCCATTAAACAAAGGGAATAAATTGAGACTGACCAGACAAACTAGGATATTTAATTGTCCACCTGAAGCCAAATTCTCGAGAATGCCTATTTTCTATAAAATACCATGTACACTATGTTCAGTATATGACCCTAAGGTTGGCAGATTCACTTTAAAGTGTTAGAAGATCAGGCCCAGATGTGGGTGCTTAACTAATCTTCTCCTGAAAGTACAGAGAAATGTTCAACTCATCTGCTTTGTTAATATCACTTTCATAGGTCATCCAACACATGTAACTGATACAGTGAAAGAATGAAAGGAAAACACATGGATGGTTAGTTATTTTAGATATAAACTCCCTGGTAAGTGTGCAAAAAAATAATAATAAATTTCTTTATGGTTAATGTATATTTATCTATTTTTTTCATTCTTTAAGAACAGAAGTAACAGGGGTTTCCCTGTGGCTCAATGGTAAAGAATCTGCCTGCCAATGCAGAAGAATCATCCAGGAAGATTCCACAAGCCATAGAGCGAGTAAGCACCTGTGCCACAACTATTAAGCCTGTGCTCTAGAGCCCTGGAGTCACAACAATTGAGCTCATGTGTTGCAACTACTGAAGCCTGAATGCTCCACAACAAAAGAAGCCACTGCAATGAGAAGCCCACACCTAACCCTTGCTTGCCACAATTTGAGACAGCCCACACAGTGACAAAGACCCAGCACAGCCAACAATAAATAGGTAAATAAGAATACAGGTAATAAATCTTTTGACTGACCTAAACTCATCCCCAATTGGGAGAGCCAGTGTGATGAATCTCCCCTCAGAGAACAAAGTTAGCAACATGAAGGAAAAAAAAAAAAAAAAACCATTTTGTGACAATTCCACTTAATTCCATCAAGCTTTGCCACATCCTTCAGTTTTTAAGCCATTTTCTATGAATCTTCATATTCCATCCCAATTCAAACATGAGCTCACTTAGGTCTGCAGCATGACTCAGGGCTCACACAAAATCTACCCTCTACAAATGATATTTTTGCTAAATGTGTGGGTATTTAATTCCTTTCTTTTTATTTCCCCCCAAATATACTTACTTACCACATTCGTCACAAATGCAATATTTTGCCCTTTTGTGTGTATCTATTCTTTTTCAAGTTTAAATAATGTTAATGCTAATCCAGTGTGTGCTAAACAAAGTGATATTATCAGTGATTAGACAAAGATATAACGGGGGATGGGGGCCTTCCCAAGTGGCTGCTGATTAATAACCCATGTGCCAATGCAGGAGCTATAGTTTCAGTTCCTGGGTCTGGAAGATCCCCTGGAGGTGGGTATGGCAACTGATTCCAGTATTTTTACCTGGAGAATTCCATGGAAAGAGGAGCTTGGCAAGCTACAGTCCATAGGGTCGCAAAGATCTGGACACAACTGAAGCCATTTACCGTGCATGTATAAAGAGTGGAGATGTATGGAACAGGACTTCAGGAAAAGAACAAATAAGTCTGAGAAAAAAAAAAAAAATTGTTAATCATAGAATAACCTTTATAACAACTTCAGATTTCCAAGACTTCTCTGCAGCTCAAATTATATCCCTAAGCAACTGGGAGTGCAAACTGCCACATGTTTCAAAGTTGTTTAAAATAAAGAGAAGGTACACTTTGTTGTGTTGTTCAGTTGCTCAGTCATGTCCAATTGTTTGTGACCCCATGGACTGCAGCATACCAGACTTCCCTGTCCTTCACCATCTCCTGAAGTTTGCTCAAATTCATGTCCATGAGTCAGTGATGTCATGCAAGCATTTCATTCTCTGTTGCTGCCTTCTCTTCCTACCCTCAATCTCCTAGTACTGGAGTATTTTCCAGTGAGTGGGCCCTTTGCATCAGCTGGCCAAGGTACTGGAGCTTCAGCTTTAGCATCAGTCCTTCCAATGAATATTCAGGATAGATTTCTTTAGGATTGACTAGTTTGATCACATTGCTGTACAAAGAACTCTCCAGAGTCTTCTCCAGCACCACAATTCAAAAGCATCAATACTTTGACACTCAGCTTTCTTTATGGTCCAATTCTCACATCATACATGACTACTGTAGAAACCATAGCTTTGACTATACAGACCTTTGTCAGCAAAGTGATGCCTCTGCTTTTTAGTATGCTCTTTAGGTTTGCATAGCTTTTTTTCCAAGAAGCAAATGTCTTTGAATTTCATGGCTGCAGTCACCATACACAGTGATTTTGGAGTCCCAGAAAATAAAGTCTGTCATTATTTCCACTTTTTCCCCAGCTATTTGCCATGAAGTAATGGAACCAGATGCCACGATCCTAGGTTTTGATGGTTGAATTTTAAGCCAGCTTTTTCATTCTCCTCTTTCACCTTTTCACCTTTTCATCCTTTTATTTAAAATAATGAGAAAAGTATACCTACCACCTCATTAAAACAAACTAAAGAATACCACAAAGCATGGCAAAATATCTGCTAGCATAAATTTTAGCACTCTGTTGGGAAGGACATATAGCAGTCAAAGTTTATAACTGACTATCTATTCATGGACTATAATAAAAAGAAAAATCCTAAATAAGACCATTGGTCTTAATTGCTTCATATTATGTCTCTGAACTAAGTCTGCATCAAATCAATTTTTACATTCAAAGGAACGAGAAGGGTTTTGTTTCATATGCTGAAATTTTACTTAACTCTTATGATTGGATGCCTTAATTACAAATGAATGTTCATGATGAACAGTATTCTAAGCTCCTTAATAGCACATGCACAGACTGTGTCAACTGTGTCATCCCTGGAAGCGTACATTTGGCTCTCCTTTCAAAAAATAATTTATTATTCAACTGCAAAATGAGTAGTTAGATGACAGCTTCTAGCTGTGAGTGCCTTTAGTATCCTCCTCAGCTTTTGAGTTATGGCCATATCTTTCTGAGGCTGCTCCCAGACAATGAGTCACATAGTGGCATAATATATCTTGGTTTTATCTCTACATTGAGATTCTTCTAACGGGCAATCTCTTTTCTGGAGATCCTGGCTGAGTTGGTCAAGACTTTGTCAGATCTGTGTCATTCCTGCCCAGTCTTGCTTCCTCCTTTCTGTTATCTATCCCAGGCATCAATCTTCAAAAGGTCTCCCTCAGGATGAAATCCATCTCAATATATGTTTTCTAATGCATGCATGTGTACATGCTCAATCATGTCTGACTGACTGTGACCCCATAGACTATGGATCACCAGGCTCCTCTCTCCATGAGGTATTTTTCAGGAAAGAGTACTGAAGTGGGTTAGCATTTTCTACTCTAGGGGATCTTCCCAATCCAGGGATCAAATCAGCATCTCTGGCATCTCCCGCATTGGCAGGTGGGTTTTTTACCACTAGTGCCACCTAGGAAGCCATATATTTTCCTTTAATCCTATCTAGACATGCAGACTTTCTAAAACTGTCTCTGTGTTTTATACCTGGTGCCATTGGTACTTACTTGATAAATCATTTCAAGGTTTATCATGTAATTTTTTTCAACAAACATGCTTTCTGATCTTATCTCTAAAATGTTTAGGGCCATGGTTTCCACAGAGAGTTTTCCAAGATCTATAGGTCTTCTGTGGCAGGAAACCTAACATAAAGATGACAATTGATGTTCACTGTTAGGAGTTCATGCATCATGTTTTACAGTTGGCCTATGGACCTCATGCAATAAGAAATCATTCTCTAAAAGGAAACTTCAAATTTTGTATAATTTGCAACACAGAGGAGAATTTGAAGACTCTTCACTTGAGGACCATGTCTGTAGGGTCAAAACTGCCTGGTGCATTAAGTATTTATTTAACATTCAATATGTCAATAAATGGAGAAGGTGATGGCACCCCACTCTAGTACTTTTGCCTGGAAAATGCCATGGACAGAGAAGCCTGGTAGGCTGCAGTCCATGTGGTCGTGAAGAGTCAGACACGACTGAACGACTTCACTTTCAATTTTCACTTTCATGCATTGGAGAAGGAAATGGCAACCCACTCCAGTGTTCTTGCCTGGAGAATCCCAGGGATGGGTGAGCCTGATTGGCTGCTGTCTATGGGGTCGCACAGAATTGGACATGACTGAAGTGACTTAGCAGCAGCAACAGCAACATATCAGTCAAAATTTTTCAGCAATCCCATACTGTACACAAAGAGGTAAATTTATTATTTGTCCACTATAATTTAGTTTATGCAAGCTGGTCAGCCAATGTTTCTTGCCTGTCATGCCCTTTCTATACTTCTTCAGTCATGTCAGATTCCCCACTAGTCCCTTTCCCTTCTCTGGATTCCCCATATTACTGTTTTCTGCTAGTATTTTCCTGGTGGTTTTACCTTTGAAGTTATCTATTTTAACAACAAGCAGAGGAGAAATAAGAAAGAATTGCACACTAGGCACCTCAGGGAAAAATAATTGTATTATGAATGGAGTTATTACTATACATAAATGTACATGTGTTGTTACATCTTGCTTCATTGTGTTTCATTTTGCCTACAAGGAACTAAAATTACTTAGGAAAGAATTCCAGAAAATCAGTTTATGTTTTCTAACAGAACAAATACTGGCTTAAAACTCAACATTCAAAAAACTAAGATCATGGCATCTGATCCCATCACTTCATGGCAAATAGATGATGAAACAATGGAAACAGTGGCAGACTTTCTTTTATTGGGCTCCAAAGTCATGCAAATGGTGACTGCAGCCATGAAACTAAAAGACACGTGCTCCTTAGAAGAAAAGCTATGACCAACTTAGACAGCATATTTAAAAGCAGAGGCATTACTTTGCTGATAAAGGTCCATATAGTCAAAGCTATGGTTTTTCCAGTAGTTCTGTATGGATGTGAGTGTTGGACCATAAAGAAGCTGAGCACCAAAGAATTGATGCTTTTGAACTATGGTGTTGGTGAAGACTCTTGAGGATCCCTTGGACTTAAAGGAGATCAAAGCAGTCAATCCTAAAGGAAATCAGTCCTGAATATTCATTGGAAAGACTGGTGTTGAAGCTGAAGCTCCAGAGCTTTGGCTCCTGATGTAAAGAACTGACTCATTGGAAAGACTCTGATGCTGGGAAAGATTGAGGGCAGGAGGAGAAGGGGACAACAGAGGATGAGATGGCTGGATGGCATCAACTGACTGGATGGACATGAGTTTGAGTAGGCTCCAGTTGTTGGTGATGGACAGGGGAGCCGGGCATGCTGCAGTCCATGGGGTCACAAAGAGTAGGACACGACTAAGAGACTGAACTCAACTGAACTGAACACAACAGAAGATAGTCCAGACAGAAGTTTAGGTATGCTTATACCTCTTAGTGCCACCATACATTCAGAAACAAGATAGTTTAAAGATAGATTCATCTCATTGTGTATTCTATGTCAAGAGGAATCTCTATAATTGGGATGTGGAGCTCAGTGAGAATGAGTTTATCATATTTTCTCCTAAATACATATTTTAGTAAGAAATTTTAAAAAGAAAAAAGTGCCAGTACTGGATAGAGAAGGAAAGGGGCAAACAGAGAGTGGGGAGAAGAGGGAAGGTTGAAAAGAAACACAATGAAGGGACAAAAGGGGATTTCTAGTTGTGAAAATGGGTGGGAGAAAATGAGAGCAGAGGGAGATGAATGCAAACACTGAAGACTATAAGCTCCTTCCTAATGTTTATTTAGATATTCTTATGTTCTATTTTCAAAAGAACTGCAAAATCCATCAAGCAAGTTCTATTTCAAGCAACAGAGGACCAAGAAATACTCATATGCCAAGAAAAAACCAGAAAAGTTTAACAAGGGGGAAAAAAAAAATGTTTGAAGGTAGTAGGAATGTGTAGGATTAAGATCTAGAAGAATAGAGATATCAAATGAGTTAATCTTGGAATTTGGGGTAATTTTGTTCTGGATAATGGGCCACTGTATATATTGCCTGAAAAATTCCATGGCAGAGGAGCCTGCAAGCCAAAATCCATGGCATTTCAAAGAGTTGGACATGACTGAACAACTGAACACATGTTACAAGCTTGCTCTGCTAACTGCACTAACAGTCCGATGAATCCGAGAGAAGAGGTTTTGAGACAAGGAACAGACTTTAATCTGGGAGCCACCTGACTGAGGAGATGGCAGACTAGTGCCTCAAAATAACCATTTTATCAAGGTCTGGTTGCCAGGATCTTTTTTGGATCAGAGAGGGGTGGGGTTGGGGAGGTGAAGAAGCAAAGTAAAAAGATTAGTCAGTCTTTGCAAATGTGCCCTAAAATGGCAAGCCTCAGGCAGCGGAATATGTTAATTTCACTTATTTACCGTTTTTCTCAGGTGGATGGCTCAGATTATCTTCCTGAGAAAGGCCATTAAGTATATTTATAATAACAAAAAAGGGTCCAAGCCACAGAAGCAATCCAGTGTGAATTTAAAATTAACCCTTCCCAGTTACACACACATATATTTTAAAAAGTGCAGAGTGAGAAACTAAAATGCTAAGTTAATTTTCAATAGTCTCAGGATAGAGAAACTAAGTTGTAGTTAAGGAGGGACTCTGATAAATATCTTATGGCTTCAGCTAGATTCAAATGTGCTATCTTCCAGGACAAAGGGTAAAACAAAACAGTCCTTACAATAATGAACACATTTTTGTATAATTTTACTTGAAAGAAAGAGAAGATCTGCCCTAGACTGTCTGCAAGAAACAACGTTTAATTCTCAGTAGAGGATACACTCAAATAGCCTTTTACTTACAACTTTTAAAAGAATATGTCCAGAAGTTAATGAAAGAATAGCCAGACCTAACAGAAGAAAAAAAATAACCCAGTGAAAAAGAAACAATATAAGCAGATCAAGAGTATGAAATATTCTCTGAAAGTTAAATGCACACTTATAATAAGACTCAGTTATTCCAGTCTTATAGATTAGTGTTCATTTTTCTGGTTTCATATAAATGGAATCACATATAGTATGTCCTTTTTTTTAATCTGACTGCTTTTATTCAGCATAATTTTTTCCAGACTCATTCTTGCCACTAAGTATAGTTAACTTCTCTTTAAAGATAAGTTTAACATTCCACATTTGTTTATACATTTATGCATGCATTAATGCAACATAATTGTTTATACATTAAATTGCTGATAAGACATTTCATTGTTTCCAGATTTGGGTATTACAAATAAAGCTGCTATAAATATTCATGGACAAATCTTAATAAAGCATAAGCTTTCATTCTCCTGGATAAATAGTTATACAATAAGTCAAGAAAAGGACATTAAAGTATACATATCCAAAAGAAAAAAAATCAAACAATCCTTATTTGTAATAGAACGATAGTCCACATAGATAATCCTAAAGAGTCTACATCAAACTCCTAGGAAAAAATAAGTAAGTTCAAAGAGTCTGTGTATACCAAATCATCATTCAAAAATCTGCTGTGTTTCTACATACTAGCACTAAACACTAGGAATAAAACTTAAAATTAAATATGCTTATAACCATTCAAAAACTTTAAGAGAAGACATGACAAGTATGCTGAAAATTATAAAATGCCTTATTAGATACAGTATCTAGGCCTTCTGGTAGTGTGTTGATTAGAAGTGATGAAGACAGATACTCTGCCCTTTTTGATTTTAGGATTATTTGTTTTTATTCAGTCACCAAGTTGTGTCTAACTCTTGGAAACCCCATAAACTGCAGGATGCCAGGCTTTCCTGTCCTTCACTATTTCCCAGAGTTTGCTCAAACTCATGTCCATTGAGTCAATGATGTCTTCCAACCATCTCATCCTCTGTCGCCTTCTTCTCCCTCTGCCTTCAATCTTTTCCAGTATCAGAATCTCTTCCAACGAGTCAGCTGTTCCTTGGCCTAAGTATTGGATTATGGCATTCAGGTTTTCACCATTTGGTGTGATAGTAGCTGTAGATTTTGTATAGATGTCATAAATCATGTTGAGGATTTTCCCCTCTATTTCTAGTTTCTGACAGTTTTTATCTTAAATAAGTGTTGAATTTTGCCAAATGATTTTTTTTTTTTCTGCGTCAGTTGAAAAGACCATGGCAATTTTTTTGGCTTTATCTTATGAATATGATGCTTTGCATTGACTGACTTTTGACTGTTGACCAATGCCACAACTTGGAAATGAACCCAACTTGATTATGATGCATAATTCTTTCAATATCAACATTTTGCTTACTTCCAAACACTAATATTTAAATGATTACATTTGATAAAGTGAAAGTCACTCATTCGTGTCCAAATCTTTGTGGCCCCATGGACAGTCCATGGAATTCTCCAGGCCATAATACTGGAGTGGGTAGCCTTTCCCTTCTCCAGAGGATCTTCCTGACCCAGGAATCGAACCGGGGTCTCCTGCATTGCAGGCAGATTCTTTACCAACTGAGCTGTCAGGGAAGCCCTGACAGATGATAATATTTGCTTCCATTTTGCTGAGGATTTTTTGTCTGTGTTTATCATTGTTATTGGTCTGTTATACTGGCTTTTGCTTGTTTTTTATTCTATAATTTTTCAGGTTTTGCTCTCAGTATAATACCTGCCTCATACAATAATTTGAGTGGTTTCAGAAGTATTCTCTGTTCTGCTAATTTCTGGAAGGGATTATTTAGAATTGGTGTTAATTCTTTTTTAATATTAGGTAGAATTCTATGAAATCATCTGTGCCTGGAGACCTTTTTCAAGAGTTTTCATTTTAATGGATTAATTTTTTAATAGTTAACAGAAAAAATTAAGTTATCTTTTTCATATTGACTGAGGCAGTTGTTTTTTTTCTCTTTAGAGGAATTGGTCTATTTCATTAATGTTGTCTAATTTTAAAAAGTTATGATCAGTGCCTCTATTAAATCTAGACCTAGCCAGGGACTCCACAATAGTGAATTTCACTGTGTTGAATAAATTGAGAAGTTCTTTTATTTCTTATTCAAAATTTTTCCCAAATTAAATATTTAATCTAATTTTATTTTTCAGTTCATTTATATTTATTATCAATATCTTTTTACATATGAACTAGGTAGCATTGGTGGTAAAAATTCTGCCTGCCAATGCAGGAGACACAAGGGATGTGGCTTCAATCCCTGAGTCAGGATGATCTGGAATAGGAAATGGCAACTGCGCCAGTATTTTTGCCTGGAAAATTCCAAGGACAGAGAAGCCTGATGGGTTACAGTGAGTGCATGGGGTCTCAAAGAGTTGATCATGATTGAATTAGCATATATTTTTATATATAATCTCATATTTATTTCTATAACTATCTGGTCTTATTCATGTCAGTTAATTTTATTGCTATTTTGTAGTATTTTCTTAATCCTATTTTATTTTTTATAAATCATTCATTCTCTGAGCTTTCCCAATATTTTGGAATGTCTATTTGCTATTCTTAAAAGCCTCTGGAAGTCTACAATTTTATCACTGCTAGTCAAGAACAAAATACATATTTTTGAGTCTATTGAAAGTAAGAAATTTCACTTTTTTGTCCCTCTTCATTTATACTGCTTTAGTGTTAAACTACACTTTAAAATTTAGATTATTACTCTTAAATTAAATATTGTACTTTACTTTTTGAGAAATCAGAAACATTGTCTAATTTATCTGTATAGAGATGTTCATAATATTTTCTTATTATCTTTTTGCTGCCTTCAGGGTCTATGGTGATATTCTGTATTTCATTTTTGATACTGGTTATTTATTAAATAATATTGCATTAATTGATATTTATCAACATCTCATACCATATAAATAAACAAGGTAATTATGAACATAAATGTGAACAGAGAGATGATGAAGCATCAAGAAAGAAGCAAAAGAAAAAATATAATCTTGGGATAAGTAAAGCTGCCTTCAGCATACACATAAATCATTAATTATAACTGGAAATACTCATATTTTAGACTATTTTGGAATTAGAAAATTCCCCATATCATAAGGTATCATTAAGATAAAAGACAAATGACAGAGTGAAGGAAGATTTATCTGGAAACTATATGAAAATTGGCATCTATCTAGAATCTCTAGAAATCAATTAACAAGTAAAGAATAGCTAAACAAAAAATTGTAAAACTCAGTCATTACTCATGAAAGGATTGTAAATAAAAACTACAATGACATATTACTATGTATTCTCCAGAAAGACAGACATGAAAGTAACTGACAATACTAATTTCTGACAAAGATGTAAAACAACCAGAATTCTCACACACTGTTGGTGAGCATAAAGTTGGAAAACTACTTTGGAGACCTTGCAGTTTTATAAACTTAAACATGAATAACTCAGTAATCCAGTAATTGCATCTTTAGCTATATATTTACAAAAGATGTATACACATGTATAAAAATATTTACCCAAGTATATTCATACTTGCAAATAACTTTTTATAGTGGTCAAATCTAGAACAAAATAAATGACTATTAACAGATAAATGTTTATGCAAATTGAAGTATATTCATAAAATAAAATTTTACATAGGAATGAAAATGAATTCACAATTGCTACTTGCAAAGACATGGATGAATCTCAAAATACAATACTGAGTAAAATAAGCCTAAAAGTAAAACATGCACTACTTCGTGTATGTGAAGACTGTGAATAGACAAATCTTGTCTCTAATAATATATCTTGGAGTTGACTACCTTTGGGTAGAAAAAGTATTTTTGATTTTAGTTTTGAATTTTAGAAGATGAGCTTCTCAAGTTCTGATAGCCTTCTATTTCTTTTCTTAGATAAACAACACAATTTTACTCAATTTGCAGTAAATCATTAGCTGCATGATATCTTAATATTTAAGATTTATATTTAAAAATCAATATTTAAGCTATATTTAAAATCTTTTCAGAATGTATGCTATACATCAATTAATACATACATTTTTTTAAAGTCGGAGACACAATGTAGGCTTAGAATAAAAGAAGCTATGGAACCTACACTTGTGTAGAACTTGTAATATAATAGAAAAGATAATGTGTCCATGTTAAGCCCCTTCAGTCATGTCGAGCTCTTTGAGACCCTATGAACTATAGCCCACCAGGCTCCTCTGTCCATTGGATTCTCTAAGCAAGAATCCTGGAGTGGGTTGCTATGCCCTTCTCCATGGCATCTTCCAAACTCAGGGACCAAAACCGTGTCTCATGTCTCTTGCATTGTCAGGCAGGTTCTTTACCACTAGCATCACCTGGGAAGCCCTGGAAAGCAGCAAAATTGCTGTGATCCATTTTCGGGCTTGTTTTTTTTTTTTTAATTAATTAATTGTTTTTTACTTTACAATATTGTATTGATTTTGCCATACATCAACATGAATCCACCACTGGTGTACACGTGTTATTCAGCAAAGACAAATAAAACACCTTTGAATGAAGTGCTTTTGGATGATACAAAGCAAGATAAATTAAGTCACTGTTCTCCAGAAACTTAGTTTATTTAAATAACAGCTATATGAAAGCATTTTAGGTGAGGGGGAAATTAAATATTAGCTTTCAGAGAAAGTAAATGCCTTGATTGTCGAACTGACCAAAGAAATAGATATATAATAGAAGGGGCAGGTAGATAAGAAGTCATGAGCAAAAAAAGTGTCAGGGGAAAAGTTAAGCTAATTTCAGGTCAGAGATGAATGCAAAGTTATATAAAAGATTTTTGACTGCAAATCATGCAAATAAATATGTAAATTAACTCATCACAAGCATATACACAAAATTAAAGGGTTTCATCTTAAACATAACATTTGGAGTTTTATAGACTTAATCCAATTGGGCTTCAGTGGGGAGTTGATTTGTTCGAGAATTGATTAAGAGGGATTTTTGACCAAGATCAGGGAGGCCAGTAAGGAAATGAGAACAATTCACTAATGATGATGTGGAGTTATAAAACCAAAAATATTTATTGAGTTTGGAAATAGCAAAAATAAATATATACATCTAATTAAAGCAGAGACACAAGGTAAAAATATACATGAGATTAATCAATCAAGAACTGTTAATTGAATGACAGCTGCATATTTAGCAGTTAGCAACGTATGCTCTGAGATACAAATGTGTCCTCATCAATTTTATTCAAGAATTATTGATGCTTAGGCTGTGCAAGTTAGAACTACTTCAAAGAGCTTAAATCAACACCAGAAATGAGGGGCATAAATAATGCAGAGACAGGAGCATTTTAAGGCAGTATCAGCTAGGTCTAACTGAGAAGCAGGAATAAATGGTGCTTGGGGGAATTTAGAGAATGGTGCTGGAGGAATTTACTCAAAGGGCTAGAAGAGTCAGCAGAGATCTGAATGAGATGTTACTTTGTCTAAACCTAACTTGAGGACTTCTCTGTAGCTCAAACAGTAAAGAATCTGCCTACAATGCAGGAGACCAGGGTTTGGTCCCTGGGTCAGGAAGATCCTCAAGAGAAGGGAATGGCAATCCACTCCAGTATTCTTGCCTGGAGAATCCCATGGACAGAGAAACTGGTGGGCCACAGTCCATGGGGTTGCAAAGAGTTGGACATGTCTGAGCACTAACATACACATGCACAACTTGAGATTTACATTAAAAAAGGCCTTTAGGTAGAGGAATAACAAAGGGCAAAAGATGGTCAAAAGTAAGGCAGAAAGTAGTTAACTAGAGCAGTTGCTCTGCAGTTGCTCTTCAGTCATTCAGTGGTGACCTACCCATTGTGACCCCTTGGACAACAGCATGCCAGGCTTCCCTGTCCTTCTCTAGCTCCCGTAGTTTGCTCATATTCATGTCCATTGAGTTGATGATGCCATCAAACCATCTTATCTTCTGTCACCCCCTTCTTCTCTTGCCCTCAATCTTTCCCAGTATCAGGGTCTTTTCCAATGAATCAGCTCTTTGCATCAGGTGGCCAAAGTATTGGAGCTTCAGCATCAGCCCTTCCAATGAATATTCAGGGTCGATTTCCTTTAGGATTGACTGATTTGATCTCCTTGCTATCCAAGGGACTCTCAAGAGTCTTCTCTAGCACCACAGTTTGAAAGCATCAATTCTTCTGCTCTAAGCCTTCTTTATGGTCCAACTCTCACATTCATACATGATTACTGGAAAAACCATAGCTTATCCATACAGACCTTTGTCAGCAAAGAGACCTTTGTCTCTGTTTTTTAATAAGCTGTCTAGATTTTTCATAGCTTTCCTTTCATGGAGCAAGCATCTTTTAATTTCATGACTACAGTCACCATCTGCAGTGATTTTGGACCCCAAGAAAATAAAGTCTGTCACTGTTTCCATTGTTTGCCCATCTATTTGCCATGAAGTGATATCACTGGATGCAATGGTCTTAGTTTTTTGAATGTTGAGTTTTAAGCCAGGTTTTTCACCCTCTCATCTTCATAAAGGGGCTCTCTTTGCTTTCTGTCATTTTGTCTAGTTCCTCTTTGTTTTCTGTCATTAGGGTGATGTTATCTGCATATCTGAGGTTATTGATATTTCTCCTGACAATCTTGATTTCAAATTGTGAGTCATCCAGCCTGGCATTTTGCATGATGTTAAATAAGCAGGAAGACAATATACAGCCTTGATGTTCTCCTTTCCCAATTTGGAACCCGCCCACTGGTCCGTGTCCAGTCCTAACTGTTGCTTCTTGAATTGCACACAGGTTTCTCAGGAGGACTAGAGGAGTGGAAAGTATAAATTGTAGGGTTATAGGAAAGCAGAATCACTCTGGTCACCTACTCTCCCCTTTTTACTTTAAGCTTTGTAGCATTGAACTTCATCACCACTCATATTGGCCCTTCAACTTACTCTGCCAGAAACACTTCCTCACCGCTCGGTCCCTGTGTGCAGATCATCTCCCCCGCAAAGATGACAACATCAGAGCAGGCACAGAGTCCCCATTTCCCCAAGACAATATGTTTTGGTTTTAAAGAGTTCAATCCTGGAGCCAGATAATCTGCATTAAAATCTTGAACATACTCCTTGCTCAACAAGTTATCTTGAGCAGGTTGCTTATTGTTTCTAAGCTTCAGTAATTTCCATTTATCTAGTATAAAAAAAAGGAAATGACTTTATCATTCTCCTAAGTGTTGATAGTAATAACATGAACACTACCTATTTCCTATATTGTTTGAGGGCTAAATGAAATGGCTGGTGTAAAGTTACTATGATTACAGTGCCTTGAATATACATCACTGTTATATTTCATAATTTTACTTCTTTATCAGCTAGTAGAATGGTATTTTTAGGTGGTATTATCTTCAAAAATAGAAAACTGATCAGAAAAACACCTAGTCAGCTATATAGAAAATATTTTATTAATTATAATGTGATTATTCAATGTAGTAATACAATCTGTACATTATAATTAAATTATGTTATTATTCTGTAATTATGCAGCCATTAAAAACCACATATCCCCTGACCATATAACAACATGGGCAAAAACTCAAAATGTGGAGCTAAGACAAACAGTGGATCATAAGGCTTTTAAACCTAAGATATCAAAGTTTTTATAATCTAGAGAGTAAAATAGGACTAATAGTGATTCTATTTAAATGATGAGCTTGTGGGTATTTTTTCTTAAATATTGCTTCTATTTTACAATTTATCTTTTCAAAGAATTTGTATTACTTTTAGCATAACAATGTACAATAAGTATTATTATTTTAAAAGATTACAACTTACCCATGCAACTTGAAAAAAGTCTTAGAAATCAAACTCCTTGCTGTTTCCTCTGTTTTCTTTGGTGAATGCACATCACTTTCACTCTTCATTCACATGCAATTAGTGTTAGCACATACTTCAAAATGTATCTGCAGATGTTACTGGGCAAAAAGACAAAATGCATTTATTTAAGCAAACAGCACAATACACGTAAGAGGTATGCCAAGTATCCAAAAATCCTTCATTCATGGCATTGTATCAGAATATGATTAGCAGCTGTGTAAACTTAAATCTTTGATCTATTCCTTCAACTAATTAATTCGAATTCTTGCTGACATATGTTCATACTGAGAACCACATGTTCACTGCTAATACTCACACAGCTAGTCACAAAGAGTTTCTCATCTACTTCTCCAGGTTAGGCAACAAGAGAAAGAAAGTTTTATTTTACAAAGCTTCCAGGTGAGTTTAAAGGAAAGCTAAAATTAGTCACACAAATATAAGATTGCTAGGGAAATTTAGAAAGTAGCAATCTATAAAAGAAAGATGAACTGAAGATGCATTGATTAAAAAGCTTTTTTAAGATGTTGTTGCTCTTGTTCAAAAATATCTGTATTATATTTGAATACCATATATGCCAATGGAAAGTTCTGCTTTTGATTCAATGGGTAAAAAAGAAATTATTTGAGGTTTTCTTCTTTACATCCAACCACCAGTGCTTAGTGAGCAACTACCTTATAACAAGACAAGTATAAGTACTGTTAATTCTAACAAACTACATTTGAACTTAGCCTTCGTATTCCCATTAGTTCAGTTCAGTTCAGTCACTCAGTCATGCCTGACTCTGCGACCCCATGAACTGCAGCACACCAGGCTTCCCTACCCATCACCAATTCCCAGAGCCTACTCAAAGTCATGTCCAATGTGTCAGTGATGCTACCCGATCATCTCATCCTCTGTCAACCCCTTCTCCTGCCTTCCATCTTTCCTAGCATCAGGGTCTTTTCAAATCAGTTTGTTTTCCACATCAGATGGCCAAAGTATTGGAGTTTCAGCTTCAGCATCAGCCCTTCCAATGAATACTCAGGATTGATCTCTTTTAGGATGGATTGATTGGATATCCTTGCAGTCCAAGGGACTCTCCAGAGTCTTCTCCAACACCACAGCTCAAAAGGATCAATTCTTTGGTGCTCAGCTTTCTTTATAATCCAACTCTCACATCCATACATGACTACTAGAAAAAACATAGCTTTGACTAGATGGACCTTTGTTGGCAAAGTAATGTCTCTGCTTTTTAATATGCTGTCTAGGTTGGTCATAATTTTTCTTCTAAGGAGCAAGTGTCTTTTAATTTCATGGCTGCAATCACCATCTGCAGTGATTTTGGAGCCCCCCAAAAATAAAATAAATAAAAGAGTCTCTCATCATTTCCACTATTTCCCCATCTATTTGCCATGAAATAAAGATTGCCAGGAGAAATATCAAGAACCTCACATATGCAGATGACACCACCCTTATGGCAGAAAGTGAAGAGGAAATAAAAAGCCTCTTGATAAAAGTGAAAGATACTGAAAAATTTGGCTTAAAGCTCAACATTCAGAAAATGAAGATCATGGCATCTGGTCCTATCACTTCGTGGGAAATAGATGGGGAAACAGTGTCACACATTATTTTGGGGGGCTCAAAAGTCACTGCAGATGGTGACTGCAGCCATGAAATTAAAAGACGCTTACTCCTTGGAAGAAAAGTTATGACCAACCTAGACAGCATATTGAAAAGCAGAGACATTACTTTGCCAACAAAGGTCCATCTAGTCAAGGCTATGGTTTTCCCAGTGGTCATGAATGGATGCGAGAGTTGGACTGTGAAGAAAGCTGAGCACCAAAGAATTGATGCTTTTGAACTGTGGTGTTGGGGAAGACTCTTGAGAGTCCTTTGAACAGCAAGGAATTGCAGCCAGTCCATTCTAAAGGAGGTCAGCCCCGGGTGTTCTTTGGAAGGAATGATGCTAAAGCTGAATCTCCAGTACTTTGGCCACCTCATGTGAAGAGTTGACTCATTGGGAAAGACTCTGATATTGGGAGGGATTGGGGGCAGGAGGAGAAGGGGACGACAGAGGATGAGATGGCCGGATGGCATCACCGACTCAATGGACATGAGTTTGAGTGAACTCCGGGAGATGGTGATGGACAGGGAGGCCTGGTGTGCTGTGATTCATGGGGTCGCAAAGAGTCAGACACGACTGAGCAACTGAACTGAACTGAACTGATGGGACCAGATGTCATGATCTTAGTTTTCTGAATGTTGAGTTTTAAGCTAACTTTTTCACTCTCCTCTTTCACTTTCATCAAGAGTCTCTTTAGTTCTTCTTCACTTTCTGCCGTAAGTGTGGTATCATCTGTGTATCTGAGGTTATTGAGTTTCCCGGCAATCTTGATTCCAGCTTGTGCTTCATCCAGCCCAGCATTTCACATGATGTACTCTGCAGTGAAGTTAAATAAGCAGGGTCACAATAGACAGCCTTGATGTACTCCTTTCCCTATTTGAAACCAGTCTTTTGTTCCATGTCCACTTCTAACTGTTGCTCTTTGACCTGCCTACAGATTTCTCAAGAGGCAGGTCAGGTGGTCTGGTATTCCCATCTCTTAAAGAATTTTCTAGAATTTGTTGTGATCCACACAGTCGAAGGCTTTAGCATAGTCAATAAAGCAAAAATAGATGTTTTTTTGTGGAACTCTCTTGCATTTTCAATGATCCAACCCATATTAGTAATTTGATCTCTGGTTCCCCTGCCTTTTCTAAATCCAGCTTGAATATCTGGAAGTTCATGAGTCATGTGCTTTTGAAGCCTGGCTTGGAGAATTTTGAGCATTACTTTGCCAGTGTGTGAGATGAGTGTAAAATTGTGTGGTAGTTTGAAATTTCCATTAATCTATCAGTTATTCTCATTTATATAATAAAGTCTTTGAATATTCCAATGTTTGCTTACATTGCAACTGTGTTTCAAGATGAATTTATAGCATATCATTCATATTTTCCTAAAATTATGGAACTTGGTTCTGTAATAAAAATCTTTCTCCAAGAGCATTTTCCCTCATATCTTATCATGTGTGTGTGTGTTAGTTGCTTAGTTGTGTCTGACTCTTTGCAACCCCATAGACTGCAGCCTACCAGACTGCAGCCTCTCCGTCCATGGGATTCTCCAGGCAAGAACACTGGAGTGGGTTGCCATTTCCTTTTCCAACATCTTATCATAGTTCATAGTAATGCTTATGAGTGACACACTACCCATCCTGCCCCAAAAGATACCCTAATTAAATATCTATTGGAAAGTGGACATTGAGATAAAATTTGGGTAAACTAGGTTTGTTGTTAGTTTCTACTTTTTAAAGAAAATCTTTTAGTGCATGTCTTATCATAAGTTTAGCTAATTAACATCTACTTTGAGTACCTAAGAAGTTATAGTAAGCAGATTTTCTCACATATATATTAGGAAATAATGTGTGTGTATGTTTGACCACTTGACTACTAATCCTCACTTTATTTTATAATTTAATCAAGATCATTGAGCTATATTATAAGATACATGCATTTGAATTTTGACAAACATGCACAATTTTTATACACCAGTACAATCACATTACAGAATATTTCCACCTCACAGAAAATTTCTCCAGACTCTTTAAGATCAAATGCCTCCAGCCATCCACCCCTATTATGAACAACTACTATTGATTGACCACATAAACAAATTTTACCTTTTCTGGGATTAAATAAAAATATAATAGCACAGTGTGTACTCTTGTCCCTAGCTTTACTCAATTAGCATTTTTTTTGAGATTTATCCATACTTAGCTTTATTAGCAGTTCCTTCATTTTTATTGTTAAATAGTAATCTGTTACATGGATATAGCACAATTTTCTTCTCCATTCACCTGCTGATGGACATTTAAAGCTATTTTCAGGTAATAACTTTTATAAATAAAGGTGCCATGTATGTTTGGGTACAAGTCTTTATGTGAAAACATATTTTCTTTTCTCTTGAATAGAGACTTAGAAGTTAAATTGCTGGATTGTATATTTAACTCCATTTAAACAAAAAAAGTGTATTTATTTTTTCCAAAGTGTTTGTACATTTTTAAATACCTCCTGGCAATGTTTAAAACTTATTTGTTCTAATCTTAATTTTAATAATTCTAGTGTATGTGCTATAGTATCTGATTTTATATTTAATTTGTAATTCTGATAATGATATTGCACATCCTTTAATGTACTTAATATACACATACATGATACAAAATGGCTAATTTGAACATCATTTTTTGCAAGTTGTCTGTCAAAATCTTTTCCTCATTATTCTTAAATATTTAAATCAATTTGACTATTTTAGCACTGAGTATGTAAACTTTATATTTCCTGTATGTTTTGAATGTTAGATTTTGGTTATGTATATATGTGACATGAATAATACTTTTATATTATATGTATACAAAAATCACATATTTGACATTTTCTCTCCTATTCTGTGACTTACTTTTACATTTGCTGAAAGGTTTCGTTCAAAGAGAAAAAGTTGTTAATTTAGATGAAGTGCGATAGGTGACATTTTCCCTTTGATTCATTATTGTGTTTTCAATCTTAGGGTACAAGATTTTTATTATTGCTTTATTCTATAATATTCATAGTTGTAGCTTTTTAATTTAACTTCAAAGTCAATTTAAAGTTAGTTTTTATATCATGTGATAATAATATTAATTTCCATAAGGATATCTAACAGTTCTAAGATTCTTTGCAAAAGACACTATTCTCCTGTTGCTAATTGACCTTTCAAATTTATTAGTCATTGACCATAGAAACCTCAGTCTATTTCTGGCCTTCATTCACTTTCATTAATATCTTGTTCAGTCGCTAAGCATGTCTGACTCTTTGGACCCCATGGATCGCAGCAGGCCAGGCTTTCCTGTCCTTCATTATCTCCCTGAGTATGCTCAAACTCATGTTCACTGAGTCAGTGATGTCATCCAATCATCTCATCCTCTGTTATCCCCTTCTCTTCATACCCTTAATCTTTCCTAGCATCAGGATATTTTCCAATAAATTGGCTCATTGCCTCAGGTGGCCAAAGTATTAGAACTTCAGCTTCAGCATCAGTCCTTCCAATGAATATTCAGGGCTGATTTCTTTCAGTATTGACTGGTTTGATCTCCTTGCTGTGCAAAGGACTCTTAAGAGTCTTCTGCACCACAGTTTGAAAGCATCAATTCTTTGGTGCTCAGCCTTTTTTATGATCCTACTCTCACATCCATACATGACTACTGGCAAAACCATAGCTTTGACTATATAGACCTTTGTCAGCAAAGTGGTACCTCTGTTTTTTAATATTCTGTTGAGGTTTATCAGCTTTTCTTCCAAGGAGCAAGTGTCTTTAATTTCATGGCTGCAGTCACCATCTGCAGTGATTTTGGAGACCAAGAAAATAGTCTGTCATTGTTTCCATTGTTTCCCCATTTATTTGTCATGAAGTGATGGGGCTGGATGCTGTGATCTTAGCTTTTTGAGTGCTGAGTTTTAAGCCAGCTTTTTCATTCTCCTCTTTCACCTTCATCAAGAGGCTCTTTAGTTCCTCTTTGCTTTCTAGGGTGTTTTTTTTAGGGTGGTTGATGCTTTCAAACTGTGGTGCTAGAGAAGTCTTTTGCAAATCCCTTGAAGTGCAAGGAGATCAAATCAGTCAATCCTAGAGCAAATCAACCCTGAACATTCATTAGAAGGACTGATGCTGAAGCTCCCAATACTTTGGCTACCTGATGCAAAGAGCTGACTCATTGGAAATGATCCTGATGCTGGGAAAGATTGAGGGCAGGAGGAAAAGGGGATGACAGAGGATGAGATTTTTGGATGGCATCACTGACTCAATGAACTTGAGTTTGTGCAGCCTCTTGGAGATGGTAAAGGACAGGGAAGCCTGTTGTGCTGCAGTTCATGGGGTCTAAAAGCTTGGGACCTGACTTAGTAAGTAAACAACAACAAATATGCATTTCTGAGGTTGTTGATATGAACAACAAATCTGCATATGTAATGTTGTTTTTCTCCTGGCAATCTTGATTGCAGCTTTTGATTCATCTAGCCTGGTATTTTGCATGATGTACTCTGCATATTAAGTTAAATAATCAGGGTAACAATATACAGCCTTGACATACTCTTTCCCAATTATGACCAGTCCATTGTTACATGTCTGGTTCTAGCTGTTGCTTTTTGATATATCCTTATTCTAATATCACATTGCCTAAACTACTATACCATTACAGTAAATTTTGAAATTAGGCAGTGCAAGTTCTGCAGTTTTGTTTATTTTTTTAAAGTGTTTTGACTTTTTGTAGGTCTTTCTCATTTTCATATACAATTTATAATTAGTTTGCTACTTTCTACAGAAAAGGTTTTCTGGAATTTTTATTATGTGTGTGTTAGTTGCTCAGTCATGTCTGACTCTTTGAGACCCCATGAACTATAGCCTGCCAGGCTTCTCTGTCCATGGAATTCTCCAGGCAGGTATACTAGAGTGGATTGCCATTCCCTTCTCTGGAGGATATTCCCGGCCCAGGAATCAAACCCTGGTTTCCCGCATCACAGGCAGATTCTTTACCACTTGAGCTACAAGAGAGTCCGATTTTTATTGGAATTATGCAAAATCTTTGAAGAGGTGTCATCTTAATAATGTACATTCTAATGTGTGACCAAGATAGATATTTATGCTGCTGCTGCTGCTAAGTCGCTTCAGTCGTGTCCGACTCTGTGCAACCCCATAGATGGCAGCCCACCAGGCTCCTCTGTCCCTGGGATTCTCCAGGCAAGAACACTGGAGTGGGTTGCCATTTCCTTCTCCAATGCGTGAAAGTGAAAACTGAAAGTGAAGTCGCTCAGTCGTGTCCTACTCTTAGCAACCCCATGGACTGCAGCCCACCCAGCTTCTCCATCCATAGGATTTTCCAGGCAAGAGTACTGGATATTTATATGGTTCTTTAATTTCTCTCAGTGGCTTTTAAAATTTTCAATACATGGGTTTTGTATCTACATTATTAAATGTATCCCTAGGTAGTTTCTGTTTGCTTCTTAATGAATATGATATTTTTGTTTCATTTTTCATTTGTTTTTTGTTGTTGCATATAGAAACACAATTTATATCTCATAATAACCTTGTAAGTCCCTAATTTGCTTATTATGTTAAGTAGCTTTTTATAGGCTCCTTAGGATTTTTCTTTGCACATAATCTTGGCAGGTGTAAACCTAGACACTTTCCTTTTTACTTTCCAACTGACCTCTCTTTATTCCTTCCTTTTTTTTTTTTTTTGGCTTATTTTCATGCCTCAGACACCCATTAGAATGCTGAATAGAAGTATAAACTGGAAACAAACTTGCCTTGATCCTGACCTTAAGAAAAAAGCATTTAATTATTAACCATTAATTGTAAGGTTACCCGGAGAAGGCAATGGCACCCCACTCCAGTACTTTTGCCTGGAAAATCCCATGGGTGGAGGAGCCTGGTAGGCTGCAGTCCATGGGGTTGCTGAGGGTCAGACATGACTGAGCAACTTCACTTTCACTTTTCACTTTCATGCCTTGGAGAAGGAAATGGCAACCCACTTCAGTGTTCTTGCCTGGAGAATCCCAGGGACAGGGGAGCCTGGTGGGCTGCCGTCTATGGGGTCGCACAGAGTCGGACACAACTGAAGTGACTTAGCAGCAGCAGCAGTGAGGTTACCTGTTAATTTATACTCATTATTAGGCTTTCCTGGTGTCTCAATGGTGAAAAAATCTGCCTGCCAATGAGAGATACACAAGAGATTCAAATTCCATTCCTGTATCAGGAATAATTCCGGGACTAGGAAATGGCAAACCACTCCAGCATTCTTGCCTGGAAAATCCAATGGACAGAGAACACTAGCGGGATATAGTCCATGGGGTCTCAAAAGAGTTGGACACAATTTGGCAACTAAACAATCACAATCATATATATTATTAGGGTGAGGGCTTTCTCTTCAATGTGTAATTTATGGAGAGGCTTTTTTTTTATCATAATAAGGACAGAATTTAGTTAAATACTTTTTTCTGTCTAATGAGATGATCATATCACTTTTATATTTTATTATGTGAATATGGTGAATAACATTATTAAATTTTTAAGGTTGAATGAATATTGATTTCAAGGATAAACTCAGTTTGGTTGTGATTCATTATATTTTTAATATATTGTTGGATTCAACTTACTAATATTTTACAGAATTCTTGCATGTATGTTCAGGAGGGATATTATTCTTAGTAATTTTTTAATAAAATTCTGTGTCTAGTTTTAGTATCAGATTAATATTGGCCTCATTAACTTAGAAGAGAAGTGATTACTTTTCTTTTATCTTCTGACAGTTTACATGATATTGTTAATATTCCTTTATTAAATATTTGAGAAAATTGACCAGTGAAAACATCTCAGCCTAGAGTTTATTCTATGGAAAAATTTTTGTTTTGTTTTGTTTTTTAGTTTTTATTATCAACCACATCAAGGAATGGCAAAGCTCTTTCATTTAAACTGCACATTGATGGACTTTAACAATTGCACACAATCTTAAACCTGCAGACACAATCAAATTACAAAATATTGCCATTACTAGCAAAAGATTCTTTATACTCCTTTACAGGCTACACTTTCCTCTACCTTTGGTTCCTGGCAACTACTAACGTGATTTTGTCACTATATTAGTTTATGTTTCATACTAAAATCATATGACATGTCTATTTTTGTGTCTGACTTTTTCTCTCGGTATAATGATTTTAACATTCATTCATACTGCTTCATCCATTCATTTCTCTTTATTTCTAGATACTATCTCACTATAAGAGGATATCACACTGTGTTATTCATTCACCCATTGATGAACATTTGGATTATTTGTTTATGATCGCCTGAAAAAGAGAATGGCTACCGACTCAGTATTCTTGCTTGGGAAATCCTATGGACAGAGAGCCTGGTGGAATACAATCCATGGGGTCATCAAGAGTCAAACATGTCTGAACTCATTTTTACTTTTCAAAAGACTAATGTGAATAAGGCCATTATGAATATTTATGCAAAATTCTCTGTGTAGACAAATGTCTTTATTTCTCTCGAATAAGTGTCTACTTGTTAAACTGTTCTCAGTTCAGTTCAGTCGCTCAGTCGTGTCCGACTCTTTGCGACCCCATGAATTGCAGCATGCCAGGCCTCCCTGTCCATCACCAACTCCCGGAGTTCACTCAGACTCACGTCCACAAAGTCAGTGATGCCATCCAGCCATCTCATCCTCTGTCGTCCCCTTCTCCTCCTGCCCCCAATCCCTCCCAGCATCAGAGTCTTTTCCAATGAGTCAACTCTTCTCATGAGGTGGCCAAAGTACTGGAGTTTCAGCTTCAGCATCATTCCCTCCAAAGAAATCCCAGGGCTGATCTCCTTCAGAATGGACAGGTTGGATCTCCTTGCAGTCCAAGGGACTCTCAAGAGTCTTCTCCAACATCACAGTTCAAAAGCATCAATTCTTCAGTGCTCAGCTTTCTTCACAGTCCAACTCTCACATCCATACATGACCACTGGAGAAACCATAGCCTTGACTAGACGGACCTTAGTCGGCAAAGTAATGTCTCTGCTTTTCAATATGCTATCTAGGTTGGTCATAACTTTTCTTTCAAAGAGTAAGCGTCTTTTAATTTCATGGCTGCAATCACCATCTACAGTGATTTTGGAGCCTCCCAAAAATAAAGTCTGACACTGTTTCAACTGTTTCCCCCATCTATTTCCCGTGAATTAATGGGACCAGATGCCATGATCTTTGTTTTCTGAATGTTGAGCTTTAAGCCAACTTTTTCACTCTCCACTTTCACTTTCATCAAGAGGCTTTTTTGGTTCCTTTTCACTTTCTGCCATGTATAACTTTAAATTTATAAGAATTTACCAAATGTTTACAAAAATTGTTTTCCATTATAATAACAAAATTTAGGTGTAAAAATCCAGGTATGAAATGTATTCTTTCAGTCCAAGTTTTCCTTTTTGCAAAAACAGAAAGGCACATAAAAACCTTCCCTGTTGTCATTCATTCCCAGAGATGGATGTTTCTCAGGCAGCCCTCCCTCCTCCAAAATTATTAATGCAGTTTTATCTTCTTTCCATGTTTGAGGGTTCCATTTATTTCAAATGATGCCCTACAATTGATCATTTCCACCATTTTACTTTAATTTTAACACTTCTAATGAGTGTGTAATACTATCTCATTGTGGTTTTAACTTGTGTCTCTTTCATGACCAATGATGTCAAACAGCTTTTCATGTGCTTATTGGCATATGTGTAACTTTTCTAAAATGTGTATTGAAATTCTTTTTGCATAAAAATGTCTCCTTTGAATTGAGCTTCTTTTTATTGAATTGTGTTTTATATACCCAGAATTTCAACTGTTTGTCAGAGATATATATATAATAAAACATTTCTCCTTTTCAGCAGCCAAAATTGATATTTTCTTAATTATTTTTATTAAATTTCTTTTCTGTCTCTTTTTCACATTTGATGGCTTTCTATTTTTCTATTTTCAAATTCACTACCCCTTTCCCTGCTAATCTCTCTTCTGCTCCTAAGTCAATTTTTTTTTCAAGTATTATAATTTTCATTAATAATAATTTCATTTTTTTTTTTTAGTTTTTGCATTTCTCTTCTGAATTTTCCCATGGTTTTATTCATTACATGGAGAAGGAAATGCCAACCCATCCCAGTATTCTTGCCTGGACAATCCCATTGACAGAGGAGCCTGGTGGGCTACAGTCCATGGGGTCACACAAAGTTGACATGACTAAGTGACTAACACTTAACACTTATTCATTATAAGAATATTCCACTTTATCTCAATTATTTATGATATCTGCCTTAGCATTTTTTTCTAATAACTCCAAATTGATTATCTCAGATTAGTATCTGAGATGAGGGTTTTTTTTTTTAATGCGTTCTTAAGGGAAAACATAAAGTTACAAAGTATAATGTATATTGTGAACAAGACAACTGTAAATGTTATTTTTCCATACATATTTGTAATGCATAGGAAAATGTCAGGAAGGATGTGCACAAAATTGTAAAGATTAATTAGCTGCAAATGAAGGAGAAAAACTAAAATGGCCATTTAACATTATGCTTTGTTCCCTTCTCTATGATGAGAATCAAGTCTTATATCATTTGTGTAATTAAGAAACAAAACTCACCAGAATCCCTGAACACTCTTACTGCTCTTTGCTCTTGGTTTTCTGATGCTCAGAGGCTTTTGCTTGGGTCATTAATCTCAGCTTCTGTCATGGGCCTTGCCTCTTGGTTAATAGTTATGTTTGTAGTGACTTAGCCAATTCTGACCTCTTCTTCAATACAATCCCCATGTATGTATGTATTTTTATTACGTATAGTTGATATACAATATTGTATTACCTTCAGGTATACAGCAATGTGATTCACATATATGTGGCTATATATTATTTATATATATATTCTTTTTTAGATTCTTTAACTTTATCTGTTGTTACAAAATATTGAGTATAGATCCTTGTGATATACAGTAGGTCTTTAATGATTATATATATTATATATAGTAGTGTGTATATGTTAATCCCCAATTCCTAATTTATCCCTCCTTTCCCTTTGTTAATCATAAGTTTGTTTTCTGTCTGTGGGTATATTTCCATTTTGCATATGAGTTCATTCATTTATTTTTTTTATTCCACATATAACTGATACCATATGATATTTGCCTTTCTCTGTCTGACTTACTTACTATGATAATCTCTCAGTCCATCCATGTTAGGGCAAATGGCATTTTCATTGTTGAGTAATAATTTATTGTGTATATGTATCACATCATCTTTATCTATTCTTCTGTCAATGGGAATATTTAGATTGCTTCCATGTTCTTCCTATTGTAAATAGTATGGCAAAGAACATTAGAGTGTATGTATCTTTTCAAATTATCATTTTCTCCAAATATATGTCCAGGAGTGGGACTGCAGAATCATATGGAGCACATATCTCCATACATAATTTTGGACTGGAGATTCGTGACCTGACTCAATCTAAGGTGACCTACTAGTTCTGATCTCCCTGGGACTTACTTAGTTTTAGCACTTAAAGTTTGGTCATCTTATACCAGATGCTCCCCTCTGTACTTGTATCTCCTATGATTTTCTGTCAAGGATGATAATAATAATATCTCACAAAAAGCTATTTTAAAAACTTAAATAGATCTTCTTTGGAGATGTTCTGTCATTATTTTACAATATATATCATAACAGATTCTACATCAATTTTAAACACAGCAAAATCTGTGGGTCTTACTTTTTTCTAGGATTTCACAAATAAATCAAGATACGGAAAGTGTGTATCCTGGAAGATACATTTATAAAATTCCTGTTTACCATGTCTGTATGCATGAACTGGAGCTAGAATGACCCTATTCAGTTCAGCTCAGTTCTGTCGCTCAGTCGTGTCTGACTCGTTGCAACCCCATGAATCGCAGCACACCAGGCCTCCCTGTCCATCACCAACTCCCAGAGTTTACCCAAACTCACGTCCATCGAGTTGGTGATGCCATCCAGCCATCTCATCCTCTGTTGTCCCCTTCTCCTCCTGCCCTCAATCTTTCCCAGCATCAGGGTCTTTTCCAATGAGTCAACTCTTCACAGGAGGTGGCCAAAGTATTAGAGTTTCAGCTTCAGCATCAGTCCTTCCAATGAACACCCAGGACTGATCTCCTTAAGGATGGACTGGTTGGATCTCCTTGCAGTCCAAGGGACTCTCCAGAGTCTTCTCTAACACCACAGTTCAGAAGCATCAATTCTTTGGTGCTCAGCTTTCTTCACAGTCCTACTCTCGCATCCATACACGACCACTGGAGAAACCATAGCCTTGACTAGACGGACCTTTCCACGCAAAGTAATGTCTCTGCTTTTCAATATGCTATCTAGATTGGTCATAACTTTTCTTCCAAAGAGTAAGCGTCTTTTAATTTCATGGCTGCAGTCACCATCTGCAGTGATTTTGGAGCCCAAAAAAATAAAGTCTGACACTGTTTGCACTGTTTCCCCATCTATTTCCCACGAAGTGATAGGACCAGATGCCGTGATCTTCGTTTTCTGAATGCTGAGCATTAAGCCAACTTTTTCACCCTCCTCTTTTACTTTCATCAAGAGGCTTTTTAGTTCCTCTTCAATTTCTGCCACAAGGGTGGTATCATCTGCATATCTGAGATTATTGATATTTCTCCCAGCAATCTTGATTCAGTTTGTGCTTCTTCCAGCCCAGCGTTTCTCATGATGTACTCTGCATGTAAGTTAAATAAGCAGGGTGACAATATACAGCCTTGACGAATTCCTTTTCCTATTTGGAACCAGTCTGTTATTCCATGTCCAGTTCTAACTGTTGCTTCCTGACCTGCATATAGATTTCTCAAGAGGCAGGTCAAGTGGTCTGGTATTCATAGACTAGTGATAATAATAAAAAAGAAAGAAGAATAATGTCTTGCTAAGTACAAATAATACCTCCTACTAAAATAGCTTTCAGCAAAATCCACTTCTGCCTAATTTCCTCACCTATGAAATGCTTTGACATGAATTTGACATCCAGAAGCCTGGAAATCTGCTGTGTTCTCAGTTGCTTCTTGGAAAGTTGAAAGGTCAGGTGCAAATGAGGTGATAAGAAACATAAGTAAGTTTTTTGAATGAAAAACTGTTTGATAAATCTGTTTAGTTAGAAGGAGAATGTGTTGTTCTTTTTAAACTTTCAGTTACATTCATTTTTTCAATAAGTTCTCAATAAGCATTTACTGTTTTCCTAGCTTGTGTTAGATACTAAAGCTATAACAATGAATATGATTAACACAACTCCCGATCTTAAAATAACTAAAGTCTAGTGAAGGATACAAGCTTTTAAAAAGCCGTTATACTGTGTGCGGAAAGTATGCTAATATATCAAAATACAGGGTATGTTTTGGTACCCACTGGAGGGACATTAAAATCAAAATCCAGCAGACTGATCTTCAGAAGCAGAACAAAATATTTAGGATGGAAAATAATTAATAATTGGGTTATTCTGGGCCCCAGGGAAACAGAACAAATAGGATAAAAGGGAAAGAGAGAGAGAGAGATTGATTTACCTTAAAGAACTGGCTCACCCAAATATAGAGACTGAAAAAGTCAAAATTTGCAGTTGGTGAGTTGGAGACCTAGGAGAGTCAATGGGTGGGGAGGTTTCAGTTTAAGCCCAAAGCCCTGAAAACTAGAAGAGTTAATGGTGTAAGTTCAAGCTCAATTCCAAATCCAAATGCAGGATAACACCAATGTCCCATTTCAAAGACAGTTAGTCAGGGAGAAAGAATTTTTTCTTACTCAGACTCTTATTTATTCAGACATTCAATGGATTAGATGAAGCTCACTTATGCTGTGGAAGGCAATCTCTTTTACTCTGTAGATTTAAATGTTACTCTCACCCAGAAACACTCTCACAGACATATGCAGATACTTTGTTCAATTAAATATCTGAACACTCTGTGGCCCTGGTCATGCTGACAAATAAAACTGATCACCATAGCAACACGGCTCCAATGTCTTATTTTATTAGTGAAGTGGGGTAGGTGATATAAGTTTACCAAGAACACAAGAGGTTGGGCAGGAGGGTCCCTGCTCCCTGGCTAGTCCCTGATCCATGGGACTACAGGACAAGACTGATTTTAGTGTCAAGTCCTCTATGGTTAGAGAGCTCCTGACAGCCACAGATTTTACTTCTTTAGTGCTCACCCAGAGCTTGCTTCTCTGACAGAGCCCATATCATAGCCAAGGGTGAGGTGTTTTTACCCTCATCAGACCATGAATGCTAATTTGTCATGATGTTGATTTCTGAATGAAACTTAGTATTTAATTCTTTGGTTCTTCATCTGTGGTCATATCAGCTTCCCAGGTGGCACTAGTGGTAAAGAACCTGCCTGCTAATGCAGAAGACATAAGAGATACAGGTTCAGTCCCTGGGTTGGGGAGATCCCCTGGAGGAGGACATGGCAACCCACTCCAGTACTCTTGCTAGGAGAATCCCATGGACAGAGGAGCCTGGCCAGCTAAGGTCAATAGGGTCTTAAAGAGTCGGACGTGACTGAAGAAAATTAGCATGCACAGGTTCATCTCACAAGGACTTGGAGGCTTTTTAAAAATATATATTTCTGATTATAGGATTCCCTCATTCTCTTTCTCCATCTACCCTCTCAGGGCAGAAGTCTGGGCTTCTCCAGATGGGGTAAGAGGTGGAAACAGGTACCAGCTTCTGCTCTGATCCTGCCATCCAAAGGTAGAGGTCCTCCCAGGATTCACTTCTCCAGCAGGTTCCAGGATGGTTCAGAAGAGAAGCACAAAGGAATAAAAGTGTTTGGTGCAATAATTTGGTATAAGTCTGACAGACATTTTAGTGAAGTCGCTCAGTCATGTCCAACTCTTTGTGACCCCGTGGACTGTAGCCTACCAGGTTCCTCTGTCCATGGGATCCTCCAGGCAAGAATACTGGAGTGGGTTGCCATTAGACCTTTTAAGTACCCTTCAAAGATGCTACAGAGTATGTCACTGCATCCACTGGCCTATATATTTGGCTCCAGTGAAAAACTTGTGAGATTTGTAAGTAGTTCTTGCTGAAGAAATGTTGGATCCATAACGCTTGAACACCTTAGCATTTGTACTCAAGTCTTCCTATGTTTTCCCTGCCTTCAAGATGAATTACTTTCTTACTTTTTGTGCTTCTACAACAAGAAGTGGTAGAAACTTTCCTGATAGCCAACTTAATAATCACTGATCATTACTTTCTGTCAGAAGGATTCAAAATGAGAAGAATTGTGTCTTTAATGGGATCCAGACGTATCTGAACATTTCATAAAATGATGTGATGGGCTTAACAGAAATATGTTTGTGTGGAAAAAGAGAAAATTATTCTTCTTGTTTGGCAGAACTGGCATGACTAGTAGAGCTGAGGAAATAGTATAAGTGTTCAGGATCACATATATCTGCTAACATCTAGGAACTTCAAGTAAAATTTGAGGATGAGACTCTGAAAGAACTGGAGAACCTGGGGCAGTAAGTTGTGGAGGCAGTGCTTTAAAATCAATATATTATCTTAGAAGGCTTTCTGGTAGGCAGGGCTTCCCTGATAGCTCAGTTGGTAAAGAATCCACCTGCAATGCAGGAGACTCTAGTTCAATTCCTGGGTTGGGAATATCTCCTGGAGAAGGGATAGGCTACCCACTCCAGGATTCTTGGGCTTCCCTTGTGGCTCATCTAGTAAAGAATCCACCTACAATGCAGGAGACCTGGATTCGATACCTGGGTTGGAAAGATCCCCTGGAGAAGGGAAAAGCTACCCACTCCAGTATTCTGAGCCTAGAGAATTCCATGGACTGTATAGTCCCTGGAGTTGCAAAGATTTGGACATGACTCAGCAACTTTCACTTTCACTGGCAGGCAGAATAATGGCCCTCCAAAGATGCTCATGGGCTTCCCTAGTGGTTCAGCAGTAAGGAATCTGTCTGCAATGCAACAGATGTGGCAGGAGGTGCAGGTTGAATCCCTGGGTCAGGAAGATCCCCTTGACAAGGAAATGGAAACCCACTCAAGTGTTCTTGCCTGGAGAATCCCATGGACAGAGAACCTTCAACAGATTGCATCCCATGGAGTCACAAAAGGGACTGACACAACTTAGCAGCTAAACAGCAACAACAAAAGATGCTCACATCCTTCTCCCAGAACCTGTGAATAAATATATTACCTTACATGGCAACAGGGACTTTGCAGATGTGATCCTGAATTATGCAAATAGTCTCAGTCTACTCACACAAGTACTTCAAAGCAGAGGAACTTTTCCTATCGTAATCAACCAGAGAGAGATATATTATATCAGGGGAAGAATCAGAGAAAGGCAAAGATTCTGGTTGTGAAAATATAGGAAAGGCTTATGAACCAAGAACTGTGGGTAGCCTCTTGAAGCTGAAAAAGGCAAGGAAATAGAATCTCTCTCAGACCCTTTAGAAAGAAACACAGCCCTGCCCATACCTTGACTTTAGCCCAGTGAAACAAACTTTAAGATAATAAATGTGTATTGAACAAACCATTCAGTTCATAATAGTTCATTACAGAAGCAATAAAAATAATAATGAATGTCTTTACCCAAGAAGAAAAGTTACTTTATGTCAATAACTACATCTATTCTGGATCAAGATAGGGCATCCCAGATGGCCTTAGTGGTAAAGAACCTGCCTGCCAATGCAGGAGACTTAAGAAGCTCAGGTTCGATCCCTGGGTTGAGAAGATACCTTGGAGAAGGAAATGGCAACTGACTTCAGGATTCTTGCCTGGAAGATCCCATGGACAAAGAAGCCTGGCAAGCTACAGTCCACGAGGTCCCAAAGAGTCAGACAAGACTGAAATGACTTAGCATGGATGCAAGAACTGGAAACATGAGGGCAGGAAGCTCCATGGTGGTTGGGAAACCATATGGGCAGCCTATTTATTCTCTACTGCTTAACAAATGTATGTCCTGCTTGGTATAGGCAAATTTTTCCAGGGATGTCTGTGTGTTCTCTAAGATTTCACTTCTGGTGGAATGTTTCAAGTCAGCTTCCTGGACACAATTGGGTTGTGCTTGAGATAATGCCTCAAGCTAGGTAAAAAGCTCAATACAGAAACTTCAGGAGAAAGTCAGCTAGCTAATTTTCAAAGTAGTTCTTTATAGTTAATGGGATTCAATTTAACTGGCCAAACCCTGGACTCCAAATGGCATAACTGAAGTTACTAGTGCATGGTGGTCTCATCTTGGTGCATGAGATTCTGTTGATATTAAATTTTCTGTAAATACATGTTGGTCAAGGGACAAGGGGGTACTATTCAAAAGAGTCAACATAGTAAGCATAAGGCTATAATCAGAAATAATGCCATCGTTGGTCCTTGCTGGCATCTGGGAACTTTGCACTTAAACCACTCACTAGTTGACAGGAATAGGAGTAGCCCAATGTACTAGTACTTAGAATGTTTGTACAAACAAAGTATCCATTTTATGTCTCTGATTTGGAAATTTTGGAATGTGTTGGGAGGAGGAGCCTACATGACCAGGGCTTGGGTTTTGAGTTTCTAATGAGTTTTCCTGGGAAGAAACATTGCACATGACTTTATCTCTGCTAGAGAAAAGACATACTTACTATATTCCATTACTGAAGGGAGACAAAATCAGAGTCCTATTCATAGATTCCTACAAATTCCATTAGAATTTTTTTCCTTCATTGATCTACTGTGTTTCCCTCACTCATGTAATAAATCTTAGCCATGAGTACAATCACAAGGGGAGACTAATGTGGTAGAAAAGTACAGAATTATCTCTGTTCATTTCCAAGGTAAACCATTCAATATCAGAGTAATTCAAGTCTATGCCCCTACCAGTAATGCTTAAGAAGGTAAAGATGAATGGTTCAATGAAGACCTACAAGACCTTCTAGAACTAACACCCAAAAGAGATGTCCTTTTCATTATAGGGGACTGGAATGCAAAAATAAGAAGTCAAGAGATACCTGGAGTAACACACAAATTTGGCCTTGGAGTACAGAACAAAGCAAGGCAAAGGCTAAAGGAGTTTTGCCAAAAGAACACACTGGTCATAGCAAACATCCTCTTCCAACAACACAAGAGAATACTCTACACATGGACATCACCAGAAGGTCAATACTGAAATCAGATTGATTATATTATTTGCAGCCAAAGATGGAGAAGCTTTATGCAGTCAGCAAAAACAAGACCAGGAGCAGACAGTGGCTCAGACCATGAACTCTTTATTGCCAAATTCAGACTTAAATTGAAGAAAGTAGGGAAAACCATTAGACCATTCAGGTATGACCTAAATCAAATCCTTAATGATTATACAGTAGAAGTGACAAATAGATTCAAGGGATTAGATCTGAAAGACAGAGTGCCTGAAGAACTGTGAACTGTCGTTCATAACATTGTACAGGAAGGAGTGATCAAGACCATCCCCAAGAAAAAGAAATGCAAAAAGGTTGTCTGAGGAAGCCTTACAAATAGCTGTGAAAAGAAGAGAAGTGAAAGGCAAAGGAGAAAAGGAAAGATATACCCATTTGAATGCAGAGTTCCAAAGAATAGCAAGGAGAGATAAGGAAGCCTTCCTCAGTGACCAGTGCAAAGAAAAAGAGGAAAACAATAAAATGGAAAAGACTAGAGAGCTCTTCAAGAAAATAAGAGATACCAAGGGAACATTTCGTACAAAAATGGGCACAACAAAGGACAGAAATGGCATGAACCTAACAGAAGCAGAAGATATTAAGAAGGGTGGCGAGAATACACAGAAGAACTAGACAAAAAAGGTCCCCATGACCCAGATAAGCACGATGGTGTGATCACTCACCTAGAGCCAGTCACATGGAATGTGAAGTCAAGTGAGTCTTAGGAAGCATCACTATGAACAAAGCTAGTGGAGGTGATGGAATTCCAGTTGAGCTATTTAAAATCCTAAAAGATAATGCTGTGAAACTGATGCACTCAATATGCCAGCAAATTTGGAAAACTCAGCAATGGCCACAAGACTGAAAAAGTCAGTTGTCATTCAAATCCCTAAGAAAGGCAAATGGAAAAGAATGCTCAAAGTACCACACAATTTTACTCATCTCACACGCTACTAAGTAACGCTCAAAGTTCCAGAAAAACATTTACTTCTGCTTTATTGACTATGCTAAAGTCTTTGACTGTATGGATCACAATAAACTGTGGAAATTCTGAAAGAGAAGGGAATACCAGATCACCTTACCTGCCTCTTGAGAAACCTGTATGCAGGTCAGGGAGCAACAGTTAGAACTGGACATGGAACAACAGACTGGTTCCAAATTGGAAAAAGAGTATATCAAGGCTGTATATAGTCACCCTGCTTATTTACCTTATATGCAGAGTACATCATGAGAAATGCTGGACTGGATGAAGCACAAGCTGGAATCAAGATTGCCAGTTGAAATATCAATAACCTCAGATATGCAGACAACACCACCCTTATGGCAGAAAGTGAAGAGGAACTAAAAACCCTCTTGATGAAAGTGAAAGAGGGGAGTGAAAAATTTGGCTTAAAACTCAATACTCAAAAAGCTAAGATCATGACATCCAGTCCCATCACTTCATGACAAATAGAAGGGAAACAATTGCACAATCACTGCAGATGGTGACTACAGCCATGAAATTAAAAGATGCTTGCTCCTTGGAAGAAAAGTTGTGACCAACCTAGACAGCATGTTAGAAATCAGAGACATTACTTTTCCAAAAAAGGTCTGTCTAGTCAAAGCTATGGTTTTTCCAGTAGTCATGTACGGCTGTGTGAGTTAGACTATAAAGAAACCCAAGAGCCGAAGAATTGATGCTTTTGAATTGTGGTGTTGAAGAAGACTTGTCAGAGTCCCTTGGGCTACAAGGAGATCCAACCAGTTCATCCTAAAGGAGATCAATCCTGAATATTCATTTGAAGGACTGATGTTGAAGCTGAAACTCCAATACTTTGGCCACCTGATGGGAACTGATTCATTTGAAAAGACCCTGATGCTGGGAAAGATTGAAGGTGGGAGAAGGGGACGACAGAGGATGAGATGGTTGGATGGCTTCACTGAATCAATGGACATGAGTTTGAGAAGGCTCTGGGAGTTGGTGATGGACAGGGAGGCTTGGCATGCTGTAGACCATGGGGTCACAAAGATTTGGACATGACTGAGTGACTGAACTGAACTGAACTGAATATTCCTTAATGGATTGGGTCACTGAATGCATTTTTTCACTATGTAGGCTAGTTCCATTTCCCAATAAGTTTTAATTTTGGTGATATAATTTAAAAAATTATTTAAATAACTTAATAAGTATAGTTCAGGCATCTACCAGGTGCTATGCATTATGCTACATAGTCTGGGAGGATGGAAAGATTACCTAAAACTGTTAAAAGTATTTGACTCAGTAGGATAATGGTACACAAGGACATATGTAAAAATATATATGGATTTTCATTACATTGCCATATAAATTTTTTATAACAATCAGAAAGAGAGACAAAGACTTCAACAGCAGATAAATTCACACATCTTTGTATTCAGCATTTAGTTCATAATGTCAGGGAGAAAAAGACATGAATCTCCTCTCTTTACACTGTCCTCTATACTCATGGGCCTTTTATACTGTTAGTGCCTCACCCTGATGAATATTATTTTATGATTTTCCTATAGGTCATAACCCTTAAACATAAACCAGCTTTCTCAACTGCTACTGAATCAAGTCAATTCTTTCAAGATTAATTATATCTCCATGCTGCTGCTGCTACTGCTGCTAAGTTGCTTCAGTCGTGTCCAACTCTGTGCAACACCATAGACGGCAGCCCACCAGGCTCCCCCGTCCCTGGGATTCTCCAGGCAAGAACACCGGAGTGGGTTGCCATTCCCTTCTCCAATGCATGAAAGTGAAAGTGAAGTCGCTCAGTTGTGTCTGACCCTCCGCGACCCCATGGACTGCAGCCTTCCAGGTTCCTCCATCCATGGGATTTTCTAGGCAAGAGTACTGGAGTGGGGTGCCATTGCCTTCTCCATGCTAGTGTCTCTGTATATGATGACTTTGGAAAGTTGCTTTCAAGTAAGATGTTTCAATACTTGTGTAAACATGTATGCCTCACAAGACCCCTTATTGTCAGAATTTCCTCTGTTGTTTTGAGGCAGAGGATAGATGTGTCCCAGCATGAGCAGCTGGAGTTAATTCCCTGTGAACAGAAACTCCTAAATTGCTGGACAATTGACAGGAGGCTAAGCACTTCCCAAATAAAAGATAAGACACCATATATTTCTCATCCTCAAAGTTAAGGAGACCTCCTGACTAGAAAGCTCCTGGGAGGTCAAAAGGGGAGTGATACCAAATCTACCCATAAGCCTCTTCACTAGAATCCATCTTGGCTGAGAGATGTGTGAACATACACATGGGAGGATCCTGTGTCCTGTGCTGTGCCTAGTTGCTCAGGTGTGCCTGACTGTGAACCCATGGACTGTAACCTGCCAGGCTCCTCTGTCCATTGGCATTCTCCAGGCAAATGTACTAGAGTGGATTGCCATGGCCTCCTCCAGGGAATCTTCCCAAGCCAGAGATCAACCCCAGGTTTTCTGCTTTGCTCGTGGGTTTTTTACCATCTGAGCCACCAGGGAAGATCCTGAAATATACCAAATATGAACTAAGGACTAAGCAAATCAAAATGTCTGGCCAAAGAAAACCCAGAAAAAATGTCTCAAATGAGTGATTTAAACTACCAGAAGGACACGAAGACTTAAACTACTCTCTCTCTGAGTCTGCCCATGTGTCTGTCCACATATACTTTACTCTTTTTCCTCCTAATAAACACCTGATTATTTCACTACTTCCCGTCTTGTGAGAATTCTTTTCTGTAAAGCCTAAGAGCCAGGGCCTTGTCACTGGCCGCTGGTCTGGAGAATATGATTCACTGCTGTGACCCCACCTAAATCTCTAGCCAGGAGCCAAACGCTGCTATAAGTCGCTGCAGGCAGAGGCCACCTGAAAGCAGTTGCAAAACACCAGCACAGAAAACAGTAAACAACAAGGAAAGTGCTAATATGTTCCATAAATGAAAATGTGATCAGAGTGCTCTATTGAAGTTCAGACAATAGAGAGATATACTATTGCTGTACTGACGAGCAAACACCATGAAAAAGAATCTAGCACATAAGCTTCCGTGTTGTTTTATCTCTCATGTGTAATATGCAGCTTATAAGTTAAATGAATTTGTTTTACATTTTAGCCTATACTTTACTTAAAATCTTTGGGTGGCTACCATGTGTCACTAGTGCTGTACTAGTTTCTTTGTAGATAGGAAGTAAACATACTTTATTAGATAATAATTATTATATGATATAGTATAATAATTATATTGTTGACTGAAAGAAAATGTACAATGTGAGAATTGTGAGCTAAGTTCAGTTTGGGCCAAAATGAGGCCTATAGTCCAGGAAGAGCATTTTACGTAGCTTTTGAAAAAGCTGCTCAGACAGAAGAGGCAGGAGGAAGGTAAATATATGTGATTCTGGAGAAGGGTGAGAACATGCTTAAGAACATATTTTTGCAGAGGGTGGCTGCTAGTCACGAGGAGCAGACATCACCGTGAAAGAATTTAGTGCTTTTCTAGATATGAGGAGATGCAAAAACTGGGCTCATAAAATCTTCCCCTGAAAATATCTATCTGAAGCCCTGTGCTGGCAGTTTGTCCCAGAGCACAGAATGCCTCACTCCTGATCTACCCCCCGAACTCTTCAGAGAGTGCTGAAGATTGGCAGTGACAGTAACTTGTGATGTAATCCTTGTAGAGCCAGATGGAAAGTGCCAATTTTTAGTTTGCAATAGTATATAAACATAATTATTAATAAACATTAATATAAATTAATGGAATATAACTAATATATAATAAATATATTAATATAAATAGTATATCATAAAATAGAAAATGAAAATTAGTTATTATATGATTTATTGTTATTATTCCCAGACTCCTCTGTCCATGGTAGTCTTCAGTCAAGAGTACTAGAGTGGGTTGCCATTTCCTTCTCCAGGATATTTTCCTTATCCAGGGATCGAACTTGAATCTCCTGTGTCTCCTGCATTGAAGGCTGATTCTTACTTGCTAAGCCATTTGGGATGCCTGGTATGATCTGATTTTGTCAAATAAGAAGTTGGAAAAAAGTGAAAGTGTTAGTCACTCAGTTGTGTCCGACTCTTTGTGACCACATGGGTTGTAGCCCACCAGGCTCTTCTGTCCATAGGATTTCCCAGGCAAGAATATTGGAGCAGGAAGCTATTTCTTTCTCCAGGGGATCTTCCTGACCCAGGGATCAAACCCAGGTCTCCTGTATTGCAGGCAGGTTATTTGTCTTCTGAGCCACCAGAGAAGCCCAAGTAATAGGAAGGAAAGAGCAAATTTAGGGCCTCCACAATCTTTTCTCACTTTACATTTACCAAGAGTTTCCTTGGTTAAAAACAAATGCAGTTAGAATTATCAATAGATGCAACATTTAAAAAAACCTGAAGGACAGCCTAAAATAAAATAATAAATGTCAAGAAGATGATGGATTCATGAGAGCCCTTAATCCAAATGGTACCTAATTCCATTTATCTGAAATGACTCACAGTCAGGATCACCAGGCTGTAACAGGTGGCTACTTTTAAGTACAGATGCTAAATGTCATACCTGCAGATGGTTCATCAGTAGAACATGTAAAAAAACATCTTAATTATATATTATGAAGCCTTTTCATAAAAAATTAAAAGATAGGCATTCATTATGCTTGTTTGAGTTATATCAGCGAGTACAGATGCTGTTATGAGTTAGCTGGTGCTTTAATCAAAACAAGTATCCGTGGATCAATTTAATGATATGAAAGTTCTGACTTCAGGTTGGAAAGTTTCTGGCAATGCAAATTTCTTGCAATTTCCTGATTTATGAATCAAAGCAGAGGACGCTCCTCCACCAAAATCCCACATCGATTTGTGTTAAAGAAAGACGTACTCAGCCTATATCCTTAAATAGAAGTATTCCAGATTGACTTAGAATGGGCCCATAGGCATATCACACCTGAAGTCTAAAGCTGGAAACACTTAATTGTTCACATGGACTTTAAAATTATTGTGGCAGGTTTATCAGTGAACACAGGTCATTCATTAACACATGTTTAATAGTCAAATGTATATATTTTTTACCATCATTAGCCAATCCATACAATAGACATTGCTGGAATGACTTAATGTCAAACTTCTGATGCACTCAAAAATGGAGTTTTAATTTAATTTTAAAAAGTGTTTCAGACTTCAAATGTGATTCCCCATAGAGGTGACTCCCCAAATATGCACATGTTTTGAGTCTCAGTAAATCCACCTGGTTTATATATGACCCTGCTGCTGCTGCTGCTGCTGCTAAGTCGCATCAGTCATGTCCGACCCTCTGCAACCCCATAGATGGCAGCCCACCAGGCTCCCCCGTCCCTGGGATTCTCCAGGCGAGAACACTGGAGTGGGTTGCCATTTCCTTTTGCAATGTATGAAAGTGAAAAGTGAAAGTGAAGTCATTCAGTCCTATTCGACTCTTAGTGACCCCATGGACTGTAGCCTACCAGGCTCTTCTGCTGTGGGATTTCCCAGACAAGAGGTGATATCAATAATATGGTGATTAAATTATTATTCTTATTACCTAATAAATTCATACCCCACTTCATCTTCATGATAAAAGGATAGTCAAACCCTACCTTCAATACAGTGTTAAATTGTCTAGATCCATGCCTTATCTGAAAAAATGAGCAAATAGTGAATGCTGTCTTATTGTTTAGGCAAGTGTGTGTGTATGTGTGTGTGTGCATACGTGCTCTATCTTTAAACTTATTTCATATGACTAAGAGTGCCATATAAATGCAAAATTTGCTGTGATTGGTTTTGACATAAATTAAATTCAAGGGAACCTGCTTAGAACTCTGACCAAGCTAATCTGCAAACAGGAAGCGGTACAAGCACCTGGGAATCTCTGTAAATGAAATTCTTTCTTTTTGTCCTCCTCTTTTAATTCCCTGATGGCTTCCCTGATGTCTCAGTTGGTAAAGAGTCTGCCTGAAATCTGGGAGACCAAGGTTCAATCCCTGGGTGGAGAAGATTCCCTGGAAAAGGAAATGGCAACCAACTCCAGTATTTTTGCCTGGAGAATTCCATCGACAGAGGAGCCTGGTGGGCTGTAGTCTATGGAGGTCACAAAGAGTTGGACATGACTGAGTGACTAACACTTTTGCTCTCACCTTTTAGTTAAAATAATAAAGAAAGCAAATGAAACCCTGTATTTTTAATTATGATGATAGAAATTATCAAGGTCCTTGGCAGTGCTAGTGATAGAGTCCTCCTGCCAATGTAGCAGACACAAGAGATGTGAGTTCTATCCCTGGGTCAGGAAAATCTGTAGGAGGAAATTGCACCCCACTCCAGTATTCTTGCCTGGAAAATTTCACAGACAGAGGAACCTCGCAGGCTACAGTTCATGGAGCTGCAAAGAATCAGACATGACTAAGTGACTGAACACACACAACACATATAAATTATATAATGACATTAAAAAGTAAGAGTACAAGAGCTAAAACTGGAAAGTAGAAGTATTTCAACCTCCTCATTCCCACCTCTCAGCAGAACCACTACAAACTGTTTTTTGCATATACTCCTTATAACTTTCTTTGCAAAAACAAGTGCATATATTTACATAGCCACATCCATATATTTATAAACCTTTGCTTTACACATATAGCGTAAAGAAGCTCATGCCAAAATTTAAGTTTGTAGTTTTTATTATTTGACAAGTGAAATACATCAGTGTAAACAGATAATCACAAGCAATAGGTGAATACATAGTGAATCATCTGGTTGTCCAAGCAAATTGAATATAGTGAGACTTCTGATCTCCCATCACCTTAGTAGTCCTGAATTATTAGCTTTCTAGATCTATGAGGTGGTAAACTCCAAAACCTGTGTCAACATAGCCTTCTGGGGTTTAGCTTATTCCTGGGGAACCTGTGGTGAATTGAAAAGGAAAGAGACAGACCATAATAACCACAACTTGGAGAAGTCTGGCACATCACTGTTGAGGAAGAGGGATTGGCTTCCATGAAGAACCCTGCACCTGTAATAGGCTTCCACACAGGCTTGTGCCCATAGTGGCCACAAGCAATCTTTGCTGTTGAATCCTGCTTGTCCAGCCTTGAAGTGTGATAATAGCGAAATAAATGAATTCATGTTTTCACTGTCTGACCCCCTTTAGACTGAATTAGCTCAAGTATTCTTAGAACGTCAAGTTGGGAAGGAATAGAGAAAAGCAGGGGCATTTAAAAGGGAAATCTTAGACTTCATTCTCATAGATTTTCTGGAGGCTGCACAAGCAATTAATATAAATGAAATAATATTTTGTTATTATTAAATAATATTTAATAATACTATTTAATATTGAAGAAGAAATAATAATATTTAAAATACTATTATTAAATACTTTCCACTTCACTGTTGTGTTATGGAGAACTCTGTCTACTTTGAATGTAACTAACAACAGGGACCTGTTCATTTTGACCTATTGCTAAATCTCTTAGCAAACTGCATGCATTTTAACTAGTTTATCTATTTAGGCCATGCTGTGAGGCATGTGGGAACTTATTTTCCCTACCAGAGATCGAACCCACGCTCCCGGCCGTGGAAAGGTGGAGTCTTAACCACTGGATCCCAGAAAAGTCCTATCGCTAGTTTAAAATTTGTAAGTTCTATCCATGTTTGTGTAACAAATTTGGGATACTATATTCAGATCATCACAACTTTCTTTTCTCCCTTCAAACATCTCCAATATTTTTTCATGTCAGCACATGCTGCATAAAATTCTCAATTGCTGCAAAATACTCTGATTTTACAAAAGTATCATGAATTTAAAATTTTCTGATTGTCATTTAGATTGTTTCCAGTTCTTTGCAACTACCAAGTAATGCAGCAATAGCTGTACCCATACATGTGTTTCTGTTAATGTAATTCACAGATGAAATCCCCAGCAGATGAATTCTTGGTTGAGAGATGAGTCATTTTCAATTCGATAGCTATTACCAATTGGCACTCCAAATGCTATCTATTTATTTACCTAGCAATGGCACCACTCTGGCCTTCTAGTGGTTGAGAGTCTGCCTTGTAATGCGGGGGGACACGGATTTGATTTCTTGTCAGGGAACTAGGATCCCAACAGGCAACAAAAGATCCTGTTTGCTGCAGCTAAGACCAGATGCAGTCAAATGAATAAACACCTAGCAATGATGTATGAGAGTCAGGATTTCTTTGTAAGGATAATGACCCATTATAGATGTGTCTCAAAGTTCTGATTAATGTTACTTAAGGTCAAGACTACTCAGCTTAAAAACCCTCCACTTCCATCCCTCCAAAGCACTGACTCAAGTCAACTCTTTCTACAAGGTGAAGAGACTAAGTGGACATTTTCTCTTTAAGTCCCTCTCTTTGAGGGACAAAATTAGCTCAAAAATACATATTTTTCATACAAAAGCAGTAGCCAGTTTTCTTTTGAGCACCTCACACTCACAATTTTGCAGGCACACATGTCAAGGAGGTGTGGTACACCTGATGATTCACACCTTTGTTGGAGAAAAACACTTCAAAGCAGCTGAAGGTGATGGCCCAGATTCACTTGTGCCCCACCACCTTCTCCTCCCCTCCCCCTTAACACCTCCACCCACAGATGCTGCTCACACCTAATTTGTGGCACCTCAATTTAAGGTTGCCAATCCATTTGCTTAACACACAGGCATGAGATACTGACATCACCAGGAAAGAAACAACTCTTAAAGAGATAATGTATTTCCAGAGTTTATATAAGCAGGAGAAGAACACAATATTTGCACAGACAAAACTTATTCTTTAGATTGAATTTGATCAAAATAATCTTTTTTCTTCAAGTCCTGCCAGATTTAGCTGCTTCAGTCATAATCGTTGTCCACATCATATGCTTTCTTTCTTCTTCATATGCTTCCCCTTTCCTGAGATAGTCAAAAGCCTAGCCATCATTTGTGTAGGAGGGCATATAAAAGAGATTTGGGACATTGCTACTAGGCTTGCTGTTTAAGAAAGTGAGTCTAGAATTTAGACCATTTCAAGTCTTTGACTTGAAGTTTTTGGCATCATCATAGCACTATTGAACTTCTTTCCACATTGCTACACCGGAACTTTGGAGTCTGAATTGCGAGGGTATGAATTCCTGATAATCCTTACTGTATCTAGGATGTTAGGGAGTTACTTTATTTGTGGTCAAACACACTTTTAGCTATCAGGTATATTGAATGAAGCAGACAAGTTTCCTGCTCATGTGGAATTTATGTTATGGGAATGAAGGCATAAAATTAATGAGTAATTAATACAGTTTCTTACAGAGAAAAGAATATGAAGACAATAAACTAATATGATATGACAGTTTGGTCTAGGCTGTGTAGAGAGAAGCAGTAGAGTAACAGAAAGCATCTTTAAAGAGGTGCCATTTGAGCTGACACCAGAGTGATGAGGCATATGAAGGACACAGAAAAAATACCAAGCAGATAAAACACCTCCAAGCTGGGCATGAGCATGGTGTGTTAAATATATATATACATTTTATTGGATTATAATTGCTTTATTATGTGTGTTAGTTTCTACTGGACAACACTGTGAATAAGGGCATAAATGTACACATGTATGCGCTTCCTCGTGAGCCTCCCTCCCACTCTTCCATCCCACCCCTCTAGATCATCACAGAGCAAGCTGAGTTCCCTTTGCTATACAGTAGCTTCCCTCTAGCTAGCTCTTTTACACATAATAGTGTACATGCTGCTGCTGCTGCTGCTAAGTCGCTTCAGTCGTGTCCGACTCTGTGCGACCCCATAGACGGCAGCCCACCAGGCTCCCCTGTCCCTGGGATTCTCCAGACAAGAACACTGGAGTGGGTTGCCATTTCCTTCTCCAATGCATGAAAGTGAAAAGTGAAAGGGAAGTCACTCAGTCCTGTCCAACTGTTCACGACCCCATAGACTGCAGCCCACCAGGCTCCTCTGTCCATGGGATTTTCCAGGCAGGAGTACTGAATTGGGGTGCCATTGCCTTCTCCAATTCTCTCAATTCATCCTCCCTTTCTTCCCCTCTATCTATAGCACAGGAATATAGGTACAGATGCAAACATATTTATTTTTTTTAAAGCCATATTAAGGGGAATATAATGAACAAGAGTTAAAGGGAGATGACATGATATCATGACAGAGGGACATTTTGGCCAGCTCATAGATGACCACAGGGAGGAGGATGAGCCTTAGCTGTTAGGAATACAGACACATAACAGTATCAGTTCCAACTGGATAAGTTTGGTGAAACCTGCATTTTCTCTTGCCTTAGAACATTTTTAGTCCACATTCTCCATGAGTAATAAAGAAGCTTTCTGCCTTTGGTCATTTATCTTACCTATTTATTCCAGACATGGGGTCTAGTTCAAGTGAAGTTTCAATACCAACATGATGATAAAAGTTTAATCCTTCTAGGAAGTCTTGATCTTCAGTGTCTGATACCATAGAGCACAATATGCCAAGCATCTACAAAAAGTTAAAAGTGTTTGATTTTATCTCTGAAAATGTTTTTGCAAAAAAAACACAAACAAACAAAAAAACATCTGAACCTAAGTTCAAGTCAGGGAGAAATAAATTCCACACTCCAATCTTAATGAGGGGAATTACAAGGTCATATTGCAATGAGACATGCATACAGGAACGGGATAAATTTGTGGCCCTTTTGTCATCTGCCACACTTCAAGAGCAATAATGTTTAATAACAAAAAGGACAGCAAATAGCATTTCATTTATTACTTCAGTAATAACTATTTATTTTGACTATAGAATATGATATTGGTTATAGTATAAAATACCAGCTTTTAAAATATTGTCTCCCTATATTTTTTTGCAATTCTATTCTCCTTCTATGACGTTATGACTTCTGTGACTTTTAGTTTTTAAATTTGACTTTTTATCTCACTCTTCCTTCTACCTCACTAAATATGAAAATCTCTTGATTCTTTTCTTGACTTTTCCCCTACATGTCTTTTTTTGAAGAGTTTTCATACACTTCAGTGCTTTAAATATCTCATCTATGAAATAATTTCTAAATATTCACCCACTCTCCAAATATCCTCTAATATCCAATTTTCTGAACAACTTTATTGACATTTCCACTTGCATAGTGTTCTATTAACTAAAACTGGAGAAATCTAAAAAAGTATACTTCCTTACCTTATTCACTTTGTTCTTGAGATTCTCTTCAGATGCTTAAATTTAAACTTTACTCATATTATTTTCTCTTTCATTGTCAAAGCTAACTTTTTCTGTCCTTTAATATACAAATTTGCCTATTAAAAAATGTCAAATGACCTACTTTCTTTGTGTCATTGTTGGAAGAGATAGTCAGTGGAGCTGAACAATAGTAGAACAAGAGTATATGAGTTTCTGAATTTGATATCTTCGGAAATTTCCTGGCCTAAATTCTAACCAGTCTTCTCATATTTAACCTTCCTTTCATTTACTGGAAATACCACAATATTTTTGGAATAATATCTGCTCCCACTTTTTATGTTTAACCTGGAAAGAGCTTGTTTCTATGGTTTTTAACCTACTTCCAGCTGTTTTTTAGTTGCTAAGTTGTGTCCAACTCTTTTGCCACCCCATGGACTGTAGCCCGCTAGGCTCCAGTGTACATGGGATTTCCCAGTCAAGAATACTGGGATGGTTTGCCATTTCCTTCTCCAAGAATTCTAGCTGAATTAACAATTACTACTAAGCAAATTGTATAGTCTATAGATCCTTGAAGATGGCTTAAGATATTCTCCTTAGGCTGGAAATTAAAAATAGGTAATATACAATAAAAACCTTTTTCATGTAACAGGATGGGGAAATAATAATACATGACCAATGACTCTTACTTGTGTAAAATAAGATAAGTTCATCACTGAAGTTTAAGACTGAGAAGACAAAGTAAGTGTCCCCATTTCACCCATTTAAGGAAAATGAGGAGTAAAAAGAAAAAAAAAAAAAGTCAAGATAGGATGGTTCCTTCTAAACGGCATTGGGCAACCGGACAAGAGAAATCCGACTTCAATCTCAAACTCTTGCCTGAAATCAGGGACTGAAGCTGAGAAAGTATGTCATTGAAATAATTTCATATTTCTTACAAGTGCAAAGCTGACATTCCTAAAAACCAAGGTCACAGAGTCATTCTGTGGGTTAATGAATTACAAATCCAGTTGAATGCACAACATTGTCAGATCTTCAATATAAAAGTCAAGATCTTGGATTTTTTTTTTTTTAAGTTATAGCCTAATAATTGTAATTACAATTCGCTGGAGGACCCAGAGGATTTCTGAAATGCTTTGCAAAAGAACTGCCTTGCTTGAGGAAGTCATGACCCTCTTTTCATTACTGTTCCCTTGGAAACACAAATTTGTATTTAAAATTATCTGCAAAGCAAAAAGCAGAATCAAAGTTCCATCTAGGAAAAAATAAAGTAATTCACTAATTTGTATTATTAAAAAATAGTGAAGAATTGATTTAGTAGATGCTAAATCAAGTAAGACAGGGCATAAATTTTAATGAAGCTCAATTTATTGATGTATCTGCACTTATAGGAGATTCTACATTAATTAAGATGTTGAGGTATTTGGTTGATTTTTTTAAGAGTTTCCTAGATCTTAACCTATGGTGAACCAACAAAAATGGCTTATAAAGCCAGAGAAAAATTGGCATAATGTAGACAAATATATTTAAATGCTTACAAAAATAGGAATAGTGTGCTTCCTGCCTTCTTTCACTTTTCTTCACTATGTTATCTGACAGTTTTCAGAAGCCTGCTATTTTCCTTATCATCAGGAATAAATTGATATGGAAAACACCAAATGTTTAGAAAAAAACTTACAGCTGTTTCTGTTGGCCAGAAATGTTGGTAGGGAGGTTTTCAGTTAAAATTGCACACATTTTCTCAGTAGAACTGAGAGAAGTTTAGTATTGTGAAATAGAGGTGGAAGCAATTAACCTCTGGAAAGAAAATGCCTCCTTTCAACATTATAGGCATAGCTGATAATGGGATTTAACTGTGATGTTTAAGTACAGATATGATCACATAAATATATTTTAGGAAATATAGTTTGATCCATGGAAATATCTAGCTGTGGTTAACATATCCTAGGTAACTGAGGAAGAATCCAACAGACAGCCTATAAAAATTTTGCTTAATTTATTCATCCAAAACTACTTTGGTTACAACACTCATCTAATGCCAAGACTTGAGTTAGATCAAAGACACTGAGCCTTGAATGAAGTTAGGGTTTGTCACTTACAATCTATGACCCTCATTTGACATAATTATATTATGCACCATTTCTGGATGAAAAGATATTTTCTCAGTCTCATCAGTTGATTCCCAGTTGGTCATTTGATAAATTAGTCATCCACAGAGTCTTCTTCTAAAGTGTCTGAATAGGAAGTAAGGGGCTGTCTATTCCATCACAGAATTATCTGAGAAGAAGTGCATCATTAGCCTAAGAAGCCATAAAATGCTAGGACTTAGAGAAAAAAATAATTAGATCTTAGATTTCAGTAAAAAATGGTGTACTTGTGTGCAAGAGATGAAAATTAAACTGTGTATGCTATCAGGGAAAACTGTCAACATTTATTGCTGCTTTTAGATACTAGAGAATGAACCAAGAAATATGGTAACCAAGAAATATTGGTTTCAATATGAGGAAGCAATATTGCCAAGAGTTATTTGTGAGAGCTATTTACCATTAGTACCATATTACCATATGCATAAAAACTGTTATGTGTAATAGGAGTATCTGCCAGATTAATTTCGAAAATTTTTATTTGATTATAATTCTAAACTGTGCTCCTTGTGTTCAGTTTTCTGTTGCTAGGCTTGTATGTCACCTGACTCAAGAGTAAAAAACAGAAAAGATCATTTAATATAACGTTTTATAAGTGTTTGCTAAAAGAAATATGCCTTTCTCCCCTTAGCATAGACATCAGAGGCAATTTTCATCTTTTTTATATCCTTTATAAAGTTCTAAGCTGAAAGCTCTAGAGGAGATAGAACAGGAAAGACAGAAGAGATGTTTCATATTTTGTCTATCCAGGGAAGGCTAGGTGCAGGTATATTTAAGATGGGGCCCTGAAGACCATGGTTAATTAGGTGGGAGTTGGTGAGGCCAGAAAGAGCAACGATAAACTCAGATCAAAAATTTTTTTAAATGAAGAGAATAAAAGTTAAGAAACCTAACCTATTGTTAAATCCAAAGGGAAAACAACTGAGATTCAACAAGCAGGTCAAAAATTTAAGGACAAGTAGATTGGCTTATCAAACATCTTGAGGATCTGTAGTGTTCTTTTTGTCTTGGAATACTTACCCTGAAGCATTTATAGGCTAGTGGGTGAGATATACACAAAAATAGGTCACTAAAATGCAACAAAGGAAACTTAATCTTGAACGGCAGATATTATAGATCCAAATGACAGGGTGATTTCACACAGTTGGAATGGGGAAAATGAAATGCTTTCCAGAAAGAAAAAAAAAAAGGCACAAACTCAAAGTATATATATGGGAGTTCGATACATTACTGACATCTGTGGGATAAACTGAGGGAATTTTCATGAAGGATAGTTAGGGCATCAAGAAGAGAAAAGTCAAGACTCAGAACAAAGAATGCTGAACATTAGGGGTAGCTAAGTGCTGCTGGGAGCTTCCCTGGTGATTCAGTGGTAAAGAACTCACCTGTGAATGCAGGAGACATGGGTTCAACCTCTGGGTCGAGAAGACCCCCTGGAGGAGGAAATGGCAACCCACTCCAGTATTCTTGCCTCGGAAATCCCAAGGTCAGAGGAGCTTGGTGGGCTACAGTTCCTGGTGTGGCAAAAGAGTTAGACATGATGTTGTTACTGAACAAGTGCAGCTAGACTGAGGTGCAAGGAAGAATATAGCAAGAGCTGATGATGGAGATGGTGGAAGCCAGAGGATGTGGGCAGAAGAAGAAAGTGATATTTGATTTGCCAAGATGAGGAACTCAAGTAATAGCCTGTAGGTGATGGATCACTGTGGAAAATTGGGGAAATTTTGTTAGAGGATCAATAACCTTCTTTGGTCTAAGACTTCCTCTTCCCTTATCTTTTTCTGACTACTTCCCACTGAGTATGAATGGAATTATCTAACAGATAAATCTAAGGGAAATTATCTCTTGGATATGCTTGCCTAATGAAAAGGTGTTTTCTGGCCTGCCCCTCTGTTGGGTGGTTAACTGAAAGGGCCAAAATTTGACACAATAGAGGAGACTGTGCCTCTGACTTGGAGTCTTATCCCTAATTTGCAGAAGAATGTTAACTTGCCCTTTTACTCTGGATGTGAAATCACATTCTATAGTCAGCTTTTTTTTTTTTTTTTTTAAATAAGAAAGCTAGTATTTTTATCTCTAACTAATTTGTGCTCATATAGATAGGGAAAAAAATTTAGTGCTATAATAAACCTTTAATAATTTTTTTTTACTTTATTTGCATTGTTGGTAGTTTTATAGAAGATGAGTTTTAGAAACTAAGTTTATCAAGAAAAATTAATAACTTCTTTTAGAGATCTATGTGAGACATGAGGTTTGGTGATGTGTGTAACAAGGAAGATATAGAGATGAGAAATATTTAGAATGAAATATAGAGTTCAATGAATAACATGTGGCAGTGCAGGAAAGGACATATTAAAAATGGCATCTGAATCTTTAGCCTAGGTGACCGTGTGAATACTAGGACCACTAGCTTATAGAATAACCATAAGGGATCTAATTTAAGAAAGAATTCAGGTTTGGATTTGAGTTTACTTTGTGACATCCAAGTGGAAATGTCTGGTTGAAATCAGAAATATGTGCCCAAGAATCCAAAGGAGATAACTTTGGTTGAGAGGAGGTGTATAAAATAGTGGGAATGTGAAGTTACTCTGAAAGACTCTAGGGAGTGAGAACAATGGAATGAAGGCAGACTATGGACAAAAGCAATATTTAAATGAAATGCTTTAAGATATGAATCAAAGGTCTACAGAAGGATGAAAACCAAGATATGTCACTTCAGCAAAGGGATTGACATTTTTAAGGAAAAAAAAAAGTATAACCAAAGATATCAAAAGCTAGTAACAGGCTTATTAACAGAGGTATTGAGAAGCTATATGCATCATAATACTTGGTGAAAAGCAAAAGTGTTAGTTGCTCAGTCATGTCTGACTACGACCCCAGGCTCCTCTGTCCATGGAATTCTCCAGGCAAGAATACTGGAGTGGGTAGCCATTCCCTTCCCCACAGGTAATACTTGATGCCACCAGTGATATTACAGTGTACTGTTAATCTATTTTTAAAGATAAAATGACCAGATTCCAAAAGAATGCAAACTATAATGGAAAATAAATTCATTTATATTAAAATTAAGAATTTTTGTTCATTAAAAGATACCATAGTAAAAATGTCTCTGGGATTTGCAGTATCTGCAGCTATACATACTGATACTTATTATATATACATATATTCTATTATCATCAACAACAAAATGTGTAATGACTCAAGGGAAAAATGGGGGAAAATGTGAGCATTGAGTCATAGGGGAGAAAACATGAAGAGTGGACGAACAAATGAAAGGTTATTCAGTCTCACTGGTAATTAGGGGAATCCCTGGTGGCTCAGAGGTTAAAGCGTCTGCCAGCAATGCAGGAGACGTGGGTTCGATCCCTGGGTCGGGAAGATCCCCTGGCGAATGAAATGGCAACCCACTCCAGTATTCTTGCCTGGAGAATCCCATGGATGGAGGAGCCTGGCGGGCTATAGTCCACGGGGTCGCAGAGTCGGACACGACTGAGCTACTTCACTTTCACTTTCAAATCACACACAAAATAATGTACTCTTTTATACTTATTAGATTGACAAAAATTTAAATGACTGATAAAACTAAATATTGCCTGGAATACTTAAAAAAAATAGGAACTCTCTCATTCACTGTGGACAGGAGCATAAATTTAAAACTCTTTTGGAAATATTTTGGGCTTTCTAGAAAGCTAAGTATGTACAAACCCTAAGATGCAGCTATTCCACTTAAAGGACATCTCAGTATCTAGAATAAATCTTATACGAGAAGATATGTTCATGTCATACTTTTTGACAAATTAAAAAGTACATATAACCATAATTTCCTTTAATAAGGAGCTGATAAAAATGATATATGATATCCCACCCATAAATCACAGCTGTTCATATCACTGTGAGATTAAACATCTGGATGATGTTTAAAAAAATTAGAAAACAAGCACAGTTCGACAACACATTAACAAAACTAAACAATACATTGTTTAGACATGCATTCAGTTCAGTTCAGTTGCTCAGTCATGGCCAACTCTTGGTGACCCCATGAATCACAGCACGCCAGGCCTCCCTGTCCATCACCAACTCCCGGAGTTTACTCAGACTCATGTCCATCGAGTCAGTGATGCCATCCAGCCATCTCATCCTCTGTTGTCCCCTTCTCCTCATGCCCCCAATCCCTCCCAGCATCAGGTTCTTTTCCAATGAGTCAACTCTTCACATGAGGTGACATGCATACACAAATGGTAAAACTATAGAGGAGAGGCAGTTAATTATTAATTTAAGAGTTAGAACAGTAGGCACATGATGGAGGGAAGGGTTTGGATGAAATTATGATGATTAACTTTTATTGAGGGACTTCTAGTGCACAGATTACACATGTCTATTGATCCAGGTAAATAAGTACATAAATGTTCACTTTCTTTCTTTAAACTGTACTTATATACATCATATACATAATCTTTATAATGCATTTCATTATTTAAAGAAAAAAAATTTAAATAAACAGGATCTTTGGTCATTGCTTTGTAACATCTTGAATTATTGAAATAACTATATTTAGAAAAGTCGTAGTAAATGAGACTTCTACATTTTGCACTCTGATTGATGAGATATTTTGGAAAGAAAAAGCTCCTGCTATAAAGTAGTTAGAAATGCAAAAGCAACAACATTACTTTACATATGTAGCTGAGCTTGCAAAAGAAGTCAAGAAGAATTCTTGGAGGTTTAAAACAAAGATGAAACTGAAAATTAGAGTAATAAGCATAACTGAAGCCAGAACTACTGGGTTACTGATAGCAGTGTAGACTTAGAATGGTTGCCACAGCGGGACAGGAGACCAGTCCTGGAGCTGATATAACAAGGGCAGTGGAATTGAGAACTTTGAATCAAGTTGGAACTCTCAAAATGCTACAATCTCAGTGAAAACCCAAATGAAGGGAACAAAAACAAAACAAAAATGCAATGACAAATGTAAATTCTTTGTCTCTGCCTTGGATCAGAGTGGGACAATTATATCAAGAATTGTTGCTGTGAAGAGAACAGAAATTTGCCTCAAGAAAGAAAACCAATAAGCTGTAAAGAAAATAATATTGCAATATATGATTTACCCTTCCTTTGGCCCATGTTATTTTACAAGTAGATTCTAGCAAAAGCTCAAGCAATACATATAATCTCAATTTTATACAAGCTATTTCAGGAAAAAAGTCATCATTTTAACCAATGTAGAGAATGTATTATCAACATTATTTTGTGAGTTCAAATTCTCAAAAACCATGAATAAAGCAAAAATCCCTTAACTAGATAAACCCATGTAACAAAAATCAAAATCTATTCAATTAAGAATGTGTCATTTGCTCTATATCAGAAATAAGGCTTGGGATGCATTGTTATTACCATATCATATGTCCTTTATATTATAATGCAAGATGAAATTGAGGAAGGAAAAATAAAATTGCCAATATTTTCAAACAATGCAATCATCTACGTAGAAAGTTCATCTACGTAGAATCTACATCAAACCTGGAATTTTCAATGTTCTGGAATCCAAGCCAAGTATTTCAGAAAGAGAGTGATCAACAGAATCTAATGCTAGGAAGCCAAGTGCTATAAAGTATAAACAATAAATGTTTGACTTGGCATTGTGAAAATGATTAGTGTCTTGAACAGGATTGATTTCTGTGGAGTGATAGAAACAAATAGATAAAGAAAGGCAAGAGGAGTTTAGATAGAGCAAGTGTTTTCAGTTCTCTCAAGGAGTAATTTTAAACAGAGGAGTAGAGAATTATGGAAGCAGCTATAGGGAATATGAATTTGTATTTTTTAAAAATAGGAGTTATATGTTGTAGATCAAATTTCAAGTAAAATGAATTTGTGGTGATAGACCTGCTTGGTTTGATGATTTGCCCCAGTAAATACTTAGAATGAAAGAGGGTGTGGGGTTGGGGGAGCTACACTGTACATTAACCAAGTCCCTTCTCCTTGCTGAGCAATAAAGCAGGACTCATTAGTTTATCTTGTGTGAGAATATTAGTTAGTGACATAGCATTATATTAAGGGCTTTCCTTGTGGCTCAGCTGGTAAAGAATCCAATGAGCTAGACCTGGGTTCGATGCCTGGGTTGGGAAGAGCCCCTGGAGAAGGGAAAGGCTAACCACTCTAGAATTCTGGCCTAGAGAATTCCACAGACTGTATAGTCCAAGCAGTCACAAAAAGTTGGACAGGACTGAATGACTTTTACTTTTACTTTTAGCATTAAAGGCACAAGAATGCAAAATTATAGAAAATTTTGACTATAATGTTATACTTACAGTGCAGTTTTTAATTCTTTTTATTTTTAATTATTAAGGTAAAATATGTTCAGGGTGGTATTTGTGTAAGTGCTCCCCATAATACATATGAAAATTATAGAATCTTTATATTTCTTCTAGTTATCTTTTATTCCAGTTTCCTTATTCTAATGAATTTTTAATCTTAGAATTTTATATTATGAAACCATTTGGTGATGTGGTTTGGGGAGCTCCAAAGAGCTCCGATATAACGGCCCTTTATGTCTCAGCACAGAAGGAATTCAACAAGAAACAAAGTGATAGATAAAAGGTAATTTATTAGAATAAGAAATTGTAAGGCTTACAAGTGGGTGGGTGAGGTGTTGCTGTGCCCTGAGAACTTACTGGGCTACAGTTTAATAATCATAAGAAAAGTGAGCAGAGGGAAACATCTTTGTCTTTCTTGAGTAGACATCATGCTTCCATCATCAGCTCCTCCTTCAGGTTGGGCAGGGGAGTTTTCTTCTCCCTACATGGTCAAGCTAGGTACACAGATTATTGATTTTTATCTGTGCAGAGAGCATATCCTAGGGATAATTAGTGTCCTGAGCTCACTGGGCAGGACGTGAGTCTCATGCCACCATAGTTTTATTGTTTTAGGGCATGTCTCATGTGACTTTTGAATGGTTTTGTTGCTAGACAAATCTGCTTGGTTTTGTGGTTAAGCACACCTCTTTCTTGAGTAATGGCAGTGGAAGTGAAGCTGCTCAGTCATGCCCGACTCTTTGAGACCCCATGGATAGTAGCCTGCACCAAGCTCCTCCGTCCATAGGATTTTCAAGGCAAGAGTACTGGAGTGGGTTGCCATTTCCTTCTCCAGGGAATCTTCCTAACCCAGGGATCGAACCCAGGTCTCTCACGTTGTAGACAGACGCTTTACCGTCTGAGCCACCAGGGAAGGGGTCTCTCATACTTATTCTATTTAAAATCCTAGTGTGGGGGAGATTAATTCACTAATTCTATTAACTATTTAGTCACCTATTGTGTTCTTTTACTGTATTTAACTGATGTGAAGAACTGACTCATTGGAAAAGATCTTAGTGCTGGGAAAAATTGAAGGCCGTAAGAGAAGGGGATGCCAGGGGCTGAGAAATTTGGATGGCATCCCTGAATTGATAGACATGAGTTTGAGTAAGCTCCAGGAGTTGGTGATGGACAGGGAAGCCTGGCATGCTGCAGTCCATAGGGTTGCAAAGAGTCAAACATGACTTAGCAACTGAACTGAATTATGTCCCTATTGGTTATATGTTCTGCATGTGGCAGGTTGTAAATTAATTGTACCCCTTGGGATTATAAACTGTAGCAGGCTGACTTGTTACTGTTCTTTTTCTGGGTTTGTCCATTATAGCCTTTGTCCTGATTCTTTAATGTCTACTAACAGAAACCAGTTGGTCTTTCAATGAAGGTTTAGTTTCACCAAGAAGGATTGCAGTGGAAGCAACCTCTTAAAATTGATTAATGAATATATTTACTTTTAAAATTCACCTGCCATTTCCTCCAGTGGGAAATGATCACTGACTCTGCCCAAATCTACTTTTGAGCATGGTGAAAGAATAAAAAATATAATTTACCAAGAGTATTCTACAAAACAAAAGACTACCCAAATAAGATCTCCACACAGGGAGCTTTAATTATTCTCAGCTTATTTAACATAAAATATTTTATGAAATATAATCAATCTTGTGCAGGGATCCCTCTTTCAACTTTTCTCTGAAAGAATGGGATTTATTAAAATTTATTCTCCTCATATCCAGAACAAGTCCACACATATTATGATCTTTATTCCTCTTTCTTGGAATCTTATATATGTGCATATATATTTACTGTGATCAGTATATTCATATCATTTTTCAAAGTTTTGGACTTGATTTGGTTGTTGTGGTTTAATGATATATTATAAATTTTCTTCCATGTCACATTTATATTAGCCTATTATGATGACTATAAAACATTCAATAAAGTGATATATAACAATTTTTAAACAATTTAGTGATTAAGGTATTTTTTTCTAAAATCTTACTAACTAAAAGCATGACTATGAATGAGCTCCTTGAAAATATATTGATATTTGTGAAGACTTATGCAGCAATATCATAAATTAATAAGAGACCAAGTAGGTTGGGGATTGGCTCTTGCCTATCCCTAGCTTTAATCAAAGAAGCTCCACTTTTGTCTGTTGTACACATTGAACTTCCATAAAAACTGGTTGAAAAAGTTTCTGCAGGATGAAAACTAGGTAAGCAATAATAACAGTTAAAATAACTTTATTCAAATATGTCATCTCTTATCTTCATGTTAAAAGTATAAGAACAGAGCTGTACCAAAGAAATTGCAAGGCTTTCCTGAGAGATGTCCCATAGACTCTGGGGAGACTTATTTAATAGTATCTTTATTATCTCACAGTTTGCTGCTTTTTGGTAACATTTGGTATAAAGTCTCCATTTACCATTCTTCCCAATTTGGATGAAGACTTTTCCAATCTCAAGTAACACACCTTCTATTACTAGATATAATGAAACCTTGGGAGCATCAAAATGATTAGATGTAGAACAAAAAGATGTAGGACATCTAGAATAAGCCAGGTCAATGTAGTTTGAAAGGAAATTCATCCTCAGAAGTGCACTTAAAACCATTTAGTCACAGTTGGATACCATATGTGTGATGTACCTGTAAGGGCTGTTTTTCCACTATGTGCATGTGATAATTAAATATGCACAAAAACCCTTTTGATCAACTATACTAAGTGACCTTACTTATGAAATTATTCTCTTTTAGCTATAGCATCTCACTTTTTGAACCAGTGGATTTAGTTTCCCCAGCCACTTTCAGCTGTTCTCTGGCAATGATATTTGAAAAAACACAAGCATAAAAGGGCTTCAAGCATACCTCCTGGCAAAGAAAATAAGCAAACTGTTGAAATTTTCTGGGCTAACTCTAACTTGACTTTCTCCACTTCATTCTACATTCAGATGTTTTAAAAAATACAGCCTTTACATTAACTACAATACAATTTAGTAGTATTTTAGTATGCAAGAAATTGTTACAAACCACAAAATAACTTGAATTCTCCTGGTCAGAATATTTTCCTGGATCTCAGGACATGTTTTATTTGCTCAGTATTTTGACAGTACTTAAATCCAAACTCTCTTCCACATAGATAACAACCAGGCTGCATAAATCAGCACACTGTTCTCTCTCTGCTTCTCCCAGCATGCAGAACTTATGCTTAACAAGCAAATTCTTTTTGGGGAGGGAATAGTTTGATGCAATTGACATCAACACCAGGACAAAGTTGTGTCCTAGAAGTTGCCTTGGAATTCAAATGAGAATATCTGTTTTCTAGCCAAGGGCTGGCCTCTTGCCAACTGTGAAACCTTGAATTTTCTTCTCTGGAAGGGAAATGTGCTCATCCCTTTGCCTCAAAGAGCTATATCACATGGGACTCAACAAATGCTTTGTAAACCATGTTCTATAAACTTGAGAGGTGGATTTTTTCTTTTGTTCTCGTTCCTCTTTCAGTGTCTCCAATCAAGTTCCCTAGAGTAATGCTTTGCATGATTTTAGTCAGTGGAGATGTATAGTCTCCAGTCTTTGAAATGGTCATCTCTATTAAGATTTAAATAATTCTATATAGACAAAGGAAGTCTTTCATTCCTCCTGGGAAGAATTATTATCATTTTTGCAAGCTTTGGTTTGGGAAGAGCTGTCATCAAGAAAATATTGACCAGTGAAAGTCCATCTGTAAGAGAAAGGAATCAATGATTAAAAATAATAATAAGAAGAAGAAATGGCAACTTTGACTACATCAAAGCCAGGCCTACAAAGCTTAATCTATCAAAATCTAGCTACGTGACAGACATAAAATAGGTGTTTGGAGAGACCTTAACAGTTAGCCAAATAAAAAGATAATCAAACTTGAACTCTGTCTTTGGGAAATTCTGAGAGCAGCCAAGGCAGTTAACACATGAAAACATAAGACATACAATAGCTGTAATATTATCTATATAGATTTATTTGATGTAAAATGAGAGAAATGTGGCAAACATTATGAGAGCAGAGAAGGATAATTGATTGGTTCTGCCCACAGAAACTTGACACACATTCACCATGGGTCAGTCATTCCTTGTGAGAAATAAAATATTGCCTGCCATATCAATAAACAGAAGATGTCACAGTCATCAGCAATTGCAGCCACCTCTTAAGGTGAGCTGGTGAGCCCTGAGGGAACTCAGGAAAGAAACAAAGGATATCTGCCATCTAGCAGCCATCAGACTGCAGCCACTCCCAATGGTGAGCCCTGAGGAAATTCAGGATGTGAAAACACAGCATACTGGCCCCAGATAGCTGAGTACATAAAAGAACGGTTTCAGTGAGTCCGTATTCTTGCATCTTCCCATATAGAGAAAAGTGCTAAATTCCTTAATTTGAGACTTCAAGTTTTGTGTGTGTGTGTGTGTGTGTGTGTGTGTGTGTGTGTGTGTGTGTGCTATGTGTTAGTTGCTGTCATGTCTAACTCCTTGAGACTCCATGGGCTCCTCTGTCCATGGGGATTCTCCAAGCAAGAATACTGGTGTAGGTTACCATTCCCTCCTCCCGGGGATCTTCCCAACCCAGGGATCAAACCCAGGTCTCCCACATTTCAGGCAGATTCTTTCCTGTCTAAGCCACCAGGGAAGCCCATAGTTTTATTTTATTAACATTAATTTTTTGTTTCTACTACTTGCCCTTTGTTGCAAGGCTCTTACATGTCCTAGCTCTTTGCCTCACATCCTTGGAACATTTTTCCCAGGATCACAGGTCACTTGAGATGATGTCTCTCAGGTTTGAAGTCCTCAGTATGTCCACTGAATAAAATGTAACTCTCAGATTTTAGGTTGTTAATATTGTTTCTGTTGACACTTAGACCACTTGTGTGTTACCTAATGGCGACCTTAAAAGTCTGACTACAGCTTCCCATATAACCTCTTACCATTCAGTTCTCCTTTCCTCCAAATAGGAAAAGGAAAGAACAAAGACTGGATGAGATTTTGGATGGTAGCATTTGGAATGATAACTTTACAAGGAAACACTCTTCTTACATGCTAGAAAAAAATGTAAGTCCTAGATTCAGCTAACCTAGCATGTCCTTGAGGATGTACATGTTCTCAGCAAGGTATTTCAATTCCTTACAAGAATTCCCACAGGGACAGCTGCACTCCTTCCAGTTATCACTTCTGATCAGAGTACCTAACTCTCCATTGATTTGCTGACAGCTTGCAATAAAAATTTTAAAATCTACCACACAGTTTGAAAGGAGAAAATATCTACATTATATCTTTTTCAGTCTCAAAGGTGATACATTTTAAAAATATATAAATCTTAGACACCAAGGAGCACAACAAAGTCATAGTTTGGCTGCTTATGCAGTGTGTTGTGAGACTGATAAGGAGAATTCATCCACAAAAATCTCTATGACCAAAAGAAAGTTAAAAATAATTGCTGATGACGATGCATTGTAGTTCAGTTCAAGTTAAATGTTGCCAATCTCAACAATTTTTTTTCTTTTTAAAGTGTAAAATAGGAAGAAAATGTTTTGATTACATTTTCTAGAAGGAATAAACTTACTTGCTCACCTAACATTTATAATACAAGAGAACCCTCTCTGTTATTTAAAAATGGTTCACATCAAAAAAAAAAAAAATTGAGAAAAATAGTGTTCATGGTGAGGGAGTGTCATGAACTAAGAACTATAGTTAATTTAATTTTGTGACCTGAGGTAAGATAATCACACAAACACACACAATGGTGATTGAATGGTAGACAGATAGCATGCATGCATGAATAGGATCTATATAAGGAGAAAAAGGATGTCACCCAAAACTGGACAGTAGGGTAAGAGGAGAAAATAAAAAGTGGAGGGAGGGTAGAAAATCATTTTCCATGGGGATGCTGTTTCTCTCAGAAATTTGACCAGTGAACTATAGATTCTGGCCTTGAAGAGACATCATATTGTTAAGTGTATCAATTTCCATTATATTAATCTTCAAATATTGTGCTTCTTGAAGTCTCCAAGGACATATAAGTCCATATACTCAACAACAAAGAAAGAAGTTATCTAGTGGGATACAAAAAGAACAAATAAAAATATATCTTTAAGGAAAACACAAGCCACTAGTTAGTACTAGACAGAGAATCAAAGCAGAATAATATATTGATAATAAGGAATGATCACATCATGACATCTTTATACGTGTAAATTTGCTTTTCACAATCATATTTTTCCAACATTTTCTTTTAATTTTCTAACTATTCTTTTATGGTCTAATTCTATAACAATCATAGAAACATGGAAATACTGGTTTTTACCAGATTCCACATATCCAAGAAGATAAGAAAATTCATGTTTCAAAATTTTCCCACTAAAATTTAATTCAAAATGCTACTGAAGAGTAATTTAACTAGAAGCTCCTTAGCCATCTGAACCTAGAGTGATTGTTTTCTGGTATAAATGTGAAAGTTGAAGTAGTATTTTGGAGTCAGGAACACTGCAGGAATCCCCCATTTCAATGAATATTTTATATCTATATCTTACCTGGAAGTTAAACATTCCTAGTAAATATTTTATCTAGAGTTTTCAAAATGGATGTGTAAAAATTCCATGGTTGGGTTTGTCTATTTTTCTTACTCAGTCTTAATTCTCCTGATGTATTACTAAACTTTCTTTTTTAAGTCAGATTTTCATAGACATTTAGGATTGGTACTGTAAAAAAAAAAAAAAAATTAGTGAGCAGGGTCTAACTCACCTTTGATTTCCAAACACAATCAAGTAGAAATGACCATTAAATCCAATTCAGCACTTTCTTTGAGCAGAATTTAAGCTAGACTCCAGCATCAAATATTATCTAGCTTACTCTAAGGCTGGAGGGAATAGCACCTCATATGCCTGTCTAATTAAGCTGTTGGTGCCAGTCTAACTGGTGCCATTTTTTTTAGTTTTTATTTTCCTATTTCTGTTTTTCTTTTTTTTTTTTTTTTCCTTTTTTTTCCTATTTCTTCTTAGGAAAAAAAAAATGGAGTATAGGTGCTTTACAATGTTGTGTTAGTTTCTGCTGTACAGCAAAAGTGAGTCAGCCACACTTATACATATACCTTCTCTTCTTTGGATTTTCCCTATTTCCTCTTTATGCTATATTTTCTTTCATTGTCTTAAAGTGATTGCACTGATGGTGTCAGGCTTTCTGTGGTAGTAAATAGATCATCTCAGGTTACACATTTGCCTACTTACTATTCACTGCCCTATTTTCTCCACCTTGACCTTTCCTAGTTTAGCAAAGTTTAGTTTTCTGATGTAACACTTCATCCACTTCTACAATCTGTGAACTCAAAGAGTGTCATTGGTTTATTTAAATATAATCTTGCCTGAAATGATCTCTCATCAGTCTCTGCCTCACTTCTGTCCAGCAAATTAGGGTTCCATCCATAGTATCTGCAATCTTCATTACTGACCAGTCTTGTGTATGCTGGTGCTAAACTTTGGTGCTAAATAAAAGTTTCAGGGAATCCTAACACTTAATATTCCTACCATAACATTCAGTCAGTTTTCTCCCTTTTCCCTCGTGTTCACACGATTCAATGTATTTCTTAGTTTGCCATTAACCATTTTATGATTGACAAATCATAACATATTATAAAGTCTTATTTCACAAGATGTACCAAAATGAAAGTTTGTCTCTAGACAGGTTGGACTCATCAGTTTCAAAACCACATTATAATCTCCTTTCTTGGTTTAAACTGCTCATTTTCCCAGAATGCTTTTTTATCTATGAGTAGCTGAGTGTCTGGATCACAAGAATTGCTCAGAAATACTTGCTGGTTTGCTTTATGTTCAGTGAATTCATTGGTTCAATAGATATGTATTTAAATATGTATTTATATATAACTGAATCACTGTGCTGTACAGTAGAAATTAAGATAACATTGTAAATCAATTATACTTCAATAAAATAATTTTTTTAATATATATGTTTAACATTGATGACTATGTGTTAGACACAAGAATACAACAGGGAACCAAACAATGTCCTTCATCTTAAGAAATATACAGCCAAGAAACAGAGACAATTAGGAACAAGTTTAAAATGGTGTCAATGCTATAATAAGTACTATAAATTAAATTGATCAGGCTAGAGGCAGGAGAAAAAGAAAGTATATTTGCTAAGAAAGAAAGGAAGAGAGGGAGGAAGGAAAGAAGTGAGGCAGAAAGGAAGGAAGGAACAGAGACAGAAAGGGATAAAGAGAAAGAGGGAGGGAAGGAGAGAGAGAGGAAGCAAGGGAAAGAAGAAAGAAAGAGGAAAGAAAAATTAGTTTGCCCTCAAGGCAATGGCACCCCACTCCAGCACTCTTGCCTGGAAAATCCCATGAATGGAGGAACTTGGTAGGCTGCAGTTCATGGGGTCGCTAAGAGTTGGACACGACTGAGCGACTTCACTTTCACTTTTCATTCATGCATTGGAGAAGGAAATGGCAACCCACTTCAGTGTTCTTGCCTGGAGAATCCCAGGGACAGAGGAGCCTGGTGGGCTGCTGTCTATGGGGTCGCACAGAGTCGTACAGGACTGACGCAACTTAGCAGCATGAATAAATGATTACTTAAATAAACCTGAAATTTTTGAGTTAAATTTCACAGTCTTTACCGGCCAGCTCTTTTATTTTTTTAACTTTTTTATTAAGGAACATTTCAAACACACAAAAATGGAAGGAGTAGTGTAGTAAATTCTCATGAATCCATTAATTAGCTTCAAAAATAATCAACACAAGACCAATTTCATCTCACCTGTATCATTCTCTTGTCCCTTCTCCATTTTTGTATACAGTAGATGCTTGTTGGTTATTTAAATATAGCAGTTTGTACATATCAATGGCTTCTTCAGTGGCTCAGCAGTAAACAATTCAGCTGAGATACAGAAGCTGTGGGAGATGCCAGTGCAATCCTTGGGTTGGGAAAATCCCTTGGAGGAAAGCATAGCAACCCACTCCAGTATTCTTGCCTGGAGAATCCCATGGACAGAAGAGCCTGGCAGGCTACAGGACATAGGGTCTCAAAGACTGAAGTTACTTCGCATGCATGCATGCGTGTACATGTCAATCCCAAATTCCTCTATCCCTCCCCCTACCCTTCCACCCTAGCAACCATAAATTCATTCTCTATGTAACCATAAACTCATTTGTCATCTGCCTCTGGGGAGACTGAATCTTGTGCTGCTGCAGCTGTTGACCTTCAACACTCTCTGAGGGAATTCGAGGTGGACTGAGGCACTCTGTGCTACAGGGAATCTGGTGGGACAGGTCTTTAGATAGATATTTTTGAAAAGTGAAAGTGAAAGCGCCCTCTCCTGGCCATTTGAATGAGGGCAGAAACATTTCCAATATTTCCATGGAATATCAATTCTCCAGGCCAGGATACTGGAGTGGGTAGCCTTTCCCTTCTCCAGGCGATCTTCCCAACCCAAGGATCAAACCCAGGTCTCCCGCATCTCAGGAGGATTCTTTACCAGCTGAGCCGCAAGGGAAGTCCAAGAATACCAGAGTGGGTAACCTATCCCTTCTCCAGAGCATCTTCTTTACCTAGGAGTCAAAGCAGGGTCTCCTGCACTGCAGGCGGATTCTTTACCAACTAAGCTATCAGGGAAGCCCTCATTTTCAGAAAATGATTCCATTATCCCAAACCCTGCATCTACTCACATTTAGAAAATCACTGAATCCCTCCTGACTAGCAGAAAACATCCTGTAAAGTAAACACTTGATTGCATTAAACTCCCCCTTCACTGAAATCTTGTTTATTGACCTTCTCCAACTGCCTTTTTGGAGCAGTCTCTCAGGTCTCTGAGAGCTATCTGAAGTGCTGCCTTCTGGGCTGCAATCCTCATTTTGTCCCCAAATAAAACTTAACTCACAGCTCTTAAGTTATGCATCTTTTTAGTTGACAGTTATGGTGACTGACCAAGTGACCTAGAGTGGACTTCCTTCCTTCACCTGAACTCCACAAGGAACCAGAGCTTTGGTACCAACAAATGGGCTCCTTGTGCTCATGTCTCCTCTGGGAGTACAGATGATTTGGGTAAGTCTCTTCTGGTTCTCAAATCTCCCATCTTAGTTGACATTCTGAGTTTTATGTGGTGGTGGAGCAGGTTACCTGTCCCCTCCCAGCTGGAAAGATACTGGGGGTGGGATGGGACAGGTGAAATATCCAGGGCATACCCACTTGTGGTCTAGGAAATGAGTGGGGCTTGGTTGAAAGATACCAAGAAATTCCCATCCAGTCAAAAGATACTGGGTGAGGTGTGTGGCTTAAAAATGCCAGGGAAATTACCCACCCAGTGGAAAGATACTGGAGGGGGCATCAATTGAAAACATCGAGGAGTACCCAGGGCTTGGCTGAAAGACACCGAGGTCGCTCAGGTATAGGGAACTGAGTGGTCTTGACTGAGTGGTTAAGAGGCTGATGTGACACTTTTCCTAAGTTTGGCTGTCTTTACAGAATTTGTTGGCATAAAAGTGAGGAGAATACATGACAGCTTTGCTCCAAAGAAAAGGGGCAAGAGCCCTTCCAGTCAGTCTCAGTTTTCTCAGGTGACTGAGGAATTTATAGAAGTGGTGCAGGGCTAGTTATGCCATGCAGTTGTCCCATAGGAGAAAGCCTCTCACTAATTAAAACACTTGCTCAGCTAGGGGTCACTATAAGAACTGGCCATTCAGTGGCCTGAGTACCCACACTGGTCTTAGACTGCTGGAGGGAGAATCTGAGGCCTGTAAGATGAGCTGAAATGACTTCGGGGTAACTCCTGGAGAAGTTAAACTCATAAGTAGCACAAAGGCCCACCATACAATTTCACTAGTAATTTTTATCTCTAAAAATTCAACTTAAAGGAGCTCATACTTGCAAGTATCTAGTAAATTGGAGAAAGTATACTAATGAAGATCTCAATAAAAATGTCCAAATTGGGTTTCTTTTGCTATTACAAAATTGACATTTTTGTGTATATAGGTAGAAAAAAGCCATAAGATCAACAAGAGTGAATGGAATAGTTACTTTGGTATCTAGGAGGTTCTAAAAGAGAAAATTATAAAGTAACTTCTTTGCAGGAAACCAACAAAAAAAATGCTTAAAAGTGTATCAAAACTAAGTTTGGAGCCACAAGCACTGACTCTGCCAGGTCACACGTCTAGGGGCCCTGGGGAAGTCACGTTTGGCATTTATGCCATTTGGCTTTTGATTTCTGGGCATCACTTTGACTTTTGTTTTATTTGGAGTGTGACTCCCAGCTGGTGAGTTTCTGGTTTTGTTGGTTTGATTTGAGCATGCAGACATTTGGTACAAACTGTGCAAGCTAAAACGGGAGGTGCTTCCTTTAAGGTTCCACATTCCACCTGGGAATCCTTAGGAAAAAAAATTTGAATGACTGGTCAACCTATAGCTACTATCCAATGACAAAGAAAAAATATTAGATCTTTATTGACATAGGATGCAAAGATGGACTGAAGTCCCCTTTTGTTCAGTAACTTGTCTCACCCCTCCAGACAATCCTCTTCAGGTGTCCTTCAGGCACTCAGAACAAACACAATTACTTTTGGTGCAAATCTTTTCCACCCTATGGACTGCAACATGTCAGGCTTCCCTGTCCGTCACCAACTCCCAGAGCTTACTCAAACTCATGTCAAACTCAAACTTGAGCTTGTGATGCCACCCAACCATCTCATCCTCTGTCATCCCCTTCTCCTCCCCCTTTCAATCCTTCCCAGCATCAGGGTCTTTTCTAATGAGTCAGTTTATCTTACAGGTGACCAAAGTATTGGAGCTTCAGCTTCGGCATCAGTCCTTCCAATGAATATTCAGGACTGATTTCCTCTAGGATGGACTGGTTGGATCACGTTGCAGGCCAAGGGACTCTCAAGAGTCTTCTCCAACACCATGGTTCAAAGGCATCAATTCTTTGGCACTCAGCTTTCTTCATAGTCCAACTGTCACATCCATACATGACCACTGGAAGAACCATAGCTTTGACTAGATGGACCTTTGTCGGCAAAGTAATGTCTCTGCTTTTTAATATGCTGTCTAGGTTGGTCATAGCTTTCCTTCCAAGGAGCAAGCGACATCTAATATCATGGCTGCTGTCACCATCTTCATTGACTGAGCAGCTGACCTGAACTGAACTGCCACCCCCGCTTCCTCAGGAATGAACAAGACTACAACTGAGTCAGAGTGGCACTGGGCCTCAGGCAAGTAAAAATGGCATAGTTTCTCTATCATTTATAAGTTGCCTTTTCTTTTTTTTAGTTGCCTTTTCTTAATTTAGCATTCACTTTGTTAATTTAAATTTTCCTTTGACTGTTTCCTAATCTCTGACTAAGTTGATTTTAACAATTTTTGCTTGATCTTTCAGTGATTCTCTGAAGGGATAGCTCCTTGGAGTTACCTACTCCACAATTTTAGTTGATGGTCATTCTTAACACATTAGTTTTTGCACTATATGTTAATCTATTTTTATTTTATTTTGTTTTTTTACTGAGTTCTGGAAGATTTACTCAAGCTAGTAAACTATATATAAAGCAAGACGAGAAGGAGGCAACAGGGAATGAGAGGTTTGGATAGCATCACTGACTCAATGGACATCAGGTTGAGCAAATTCAGGGAGATAGTGAAGGACAGGGAAGCCTGGGGTACTGCAGTTCATGGAGTTGAGAGGAGTCGCATGAGTTAGCGAATGAACAACAACAACAAATCTCTACATATCTACTGATAGATATATCTTATGTACATATCTAGACCTAGATTTGGGCATTTTTATTTCACTTTCAATCATATGTTTACCTTCTCCATTGTTTTGTTTTAACACCAGGGGAAAGTATGAACACAGTTCCCCACTACCGCAAATTATGCAGTTGAGTTTCCCACATTTGGGGAAATCACAGTGGTCAGCACATCTGAAATGCAATCGATTAGCCTTGCTCTGGGAAAACCATGTTTTTGATTATGGTACCTCCCCTGCCAGGTAAGAATATCCACTGGGTTTTAATTCAGTCATCTATTTCTTACTTAGTCAACCTTTCCAGCTCTCAGATTTCTCATGTTTTGCTAGATATAGTGATTCATGGAGTCCACATGAGAGCAGCAAGTTAAATATCTTCTAAAGACTTCTCTTGTATTTTTGCTATATTAAGGACTGACCCCTGGTTTTGAACAAGATAAATTTTTCTCACTCCAAATTCATTCTCATCATAGGGTTGCAGGAAAGGGGACTCCTTTCAGGGCCCAAGAGTGGGCTCTTATTACCCCTTGAATATGAATTGTCTAAGGAGACACATGTGCTGACAAACTGGAAATTTTAAGAAATGGGATTTGGAAAGGGGCACCCAAGAGGAGAGCGGTAGGGTAAAGGTACCCAGGAGAACTGCTCTCCCAATGTCCAATTTTATGGCAATGGAGTTAGTTTCCTGGTTGTCTCTGGCCAATCATCTTGCTTGGCCCATAGTCTGACTCAGGATCCTTGTTGCTGGCACATGCGTTTCTTAGCCAAGATGTACTCCAGAAGAATAATTCTGGGAGGTTGGTCATCTCCTCTTCTGGCCTTTCCTATATTTATAGCAGCAACTCTGTGTTCCTGATCTATCTGGACCTCCTGCTGTGAGGAGCTCAGGCCAGTGGTCATTATCCTATCTAACCAAGGCAGGTAGTTTCATTCAATAGTTCCCTAACAATAGTTTGTAAATTTTTTTTCCAAGAAAGCAATGCTGCATTCTTCTGTAAGCCTTCCCCCAACCCCCAGCCCCCGCCACCCAGTTTTAAGCATCAGTTTCTTTTCCTAGGTCTCCAAAGACATCTTATTATAAAAGTGAAAGATTTTTATGAGGCCATCACCAAAAGCTATTTATAATGAATGTCTATAAAACTTTAGTTATTTTAATGCTATTCATTATGTCTCTTGATTTTCCTGCTATTAGTTCAGGAATTTATTTTTCTCTAAGATACTAGATATAGCTTATTGCAATCATTAGGATTCCACTATGTTACTTTAATCAAGCAATTAGAATGAGAGAGAACCCTTATTCATCTCTATCTGTGTCTATACCAGCATAATTTTCTGAACTCTGAAACATGAGGAATTACTGAAAGGTAGACAGAATCAGCATTTCTAGAAGTGCTGCAACTGCATGGTGAATATGGGAAGGGATAAAAAGAACTCCCAAATACCCGAAGGGGAGAAGGAACCCAAAGCTTATTTTTTTCACTCTCCTTCCTCCAAATAGAAAATATGCAAGTAACTCTTTTAAAAAAAATAATTAATTTTAATGAAATAATAATTTAAAAGAAATTCTACACAAATTGGAGATTTTGCATATCCTTTACTAAGTTGTTCAAATGTTTCATAATGTTTGGAGACTGAAATATAAGTATTATTCCCTCATGCTGCTAACACACACAGACATATACACATTTTCAAAAATATATCACCCAGTATTTTATTTTTTTTCTGCATGCTGTGAATCATTGGAAGATTTGAATGTCCCTCTCAGTAAGTTCAGAGAATTAATGTGAAATCCTGAGGCTATAGTGACAATGTTGTAATTGTCCTTGGTGACTTTTAGATTTATGTCAAAAAGGTACAAGGTCAACTAAAATTCCAATTAAAACAAAGTGGAATAAAGTTCTGCACAAAAGACCAATTTCATTAAATGCCAGCAGTAAATATGCATTTCTTTTAAGAGTGAGGCTTCTGGACTTCATGAAGAGAACTGTTTCTTTCTTTCTTTTTTTTTTTTTAACTCCTGAATAAACAAGGCAATTTTTGACATGAAATAGACTTAGCTTATTCCAAATCTGAATTCCGAGATGTCTTGGGAATTTTTCAAGCTTTCTCAGCTATTATTTTTTCCATTGATTTTTATTATTTTACAATCAAAGTAATCAGTTATTATAAACAATCAATATTGCTTTATTTTACCCAGATATTATCAATGTCTTTGTCACCATTTCTTATGCAACAGAGTCCTTTTTTTAATACTCCCTTAGTGAGCTCTTTGGTGATAAAGTCTCTCAGTTTTTGTCTGAAAATTATTTTCATTAAGGCAATAGGTTATCAATTGTGTTATCTCAGTCTGTTGAAGATATTCTACTACCTCTGGCTTCTCTCACTGCTGTTGTTTCTCAGTTATTAGGACAAGCAAGTTTCTTTGACAAAGTTCTAATTTTATTTCCCAGATGTCTGATTTAAATATTGTTTAGAGCAGTGGCTCCCAAATTTTGCTACACATTAGTTATCACCTAGTGAAATTTTATAAATCCTGTTGGCCCTGATTGCACCTCATACTAATTTAATCAGAGTATCTACAGGTGGAAGCAAGGTATCAGAAGTTATTAAATATTGCCAGGTGAGTATAATGTACAGCTAAGTATGAGAACCACTGATTTAGAATTTTCATACATCATCAGTATAAATAAAAATCACTTCACATGTTATCATAGATTTCTGGTTCCCTTTCCCAGTCTGATTCAGTGTGTCAGATATGGGGCACTCCAGTGGAAATAGTGTCAGACTTTATTTTTGGGGCTCCAAAATCACTGCAGATGGTGACTGCAGCCATGAAATTAAAAGACGCTTACTCCTTGGAAGAAAAGTTATGACCAAACTAGATAACATATTGAAAAGCAGAGACATTACTTTGCCAACAAAGGTCCGTCTGGTCAAGGCTATGGTTTTTCCAGTGGTCATGTATGGATGTGAGAGTTGGACTGTGAAGAAAGCTGAACACCGAAGAATTGATGCTTTTGAACTGTGGTGTTGGAGAAGACTCTTGAGAGTCCCTTGGACTGCAAGGAGATCCAACTAGTCCATTCTGAAGGAGATCAGCCCTGGGTGTTCTTTGGAGGGAATGATGCTAAAGCTGAAACTCCAGTACTTTGGCCACCTCATGCGAAGAGTTGACTCATTGGAAAAGACTCTGATGCTGGGAGGAACTGGGGGCAGGAGGAGGAGGGGATGACAGAGGATGAGATGGCTGGATGGCATCACCGACTCAATGGACGTGAGTTTGAGTGAACTCCGGGAGATGGTGATTGCCAGGGAGACCTGGCATGCTGCAATTCGTGGGGTTGCAAATAGTCGGACATGACTGAGTGACTGAACTGATCTGAACTGAACTGAGCCATGTGTGCAGAGAAGAAATACTCTTATAGAACAAAGATCTACTCATTAAGTGGTTCTTGGAATCACAGCATCAGAATTACCGGTGAGCTTGTTAGAAATGCAAATATTTAGGGCCTATTGACATCTACTGGGTGAGAATTAATGAACCTAAGGAATGTTTACTTTTTCAAGCTTTCCAATTGATTCTTATCCACATTTAATCTGAGAACCACTGATGTAAAGCATATGAAACCTAAGTATGTGGCTACTAATCAGAACCACCTATCAAGCCACTATACTAGACTTCTTAGCTCTCCCTTATTGTCCACCATGGTAATGAGTACACCATGTAGTAAATGATAGAGAAACAAAGTCAAAGGATGATATCTGCATTTAAGTTTGTGTGTGTAATAAATACTCAAAATTATACTTGGTTAAACTAGTTGGGGAAAGGGAGCTTTTTCTGAAAATGTAAAAGGATTAAGGTATTATTTAGTCATAACATTAAAGAAAGAGAAGATAAGAAAAAGGGAAAGATGATTATATTCGCTAATGTGTGTTCGGCCCTTTTTCTCAGGCACTTCGCCAAATTTGAATTACCTGTCTTATCAAAGAATGGAAAGTTGGAGGAAATCACTTATTAATAGTTGTTGCAATTCAGGGTGCTTTGGCTTTGAGGGATGTTGATAATCCAGATGAAGCCAATGAGAAAAGCCCACAGTTGTGGGGGATAAAACTTGTCCTTAAAGGAATGTGGTGATGTTATGCCTGTTGTCTAAGCCCACACAGATTCTAGGTAATAAAAATCTTCCATCAACAGTAATCTGTTATGATATCTTTGGAATAAATCTCAGTTGTAAATGACATGATAAAGGCAGAAGTCAAGTCCTTACTTTGCTGTCAAGTCTTAGATGAGGAATCAAAGCTTTATCTAAGTGAACTGAAATTTACAGCAGTACTTCCTTCCCAGAAGAAAAGACTTTATTAAATAAAGAATAAAGTCCACATTAGGAAAGCATGGAAAGGTTTTCAGAAGGTCTTGGCTTTACTGGGATACAGAGGTCAAAGATTAATTCCAGATCCTCCCCAAAATTAATTAACAAAATAATTATTTATGACAAGATTAATTTAAAACTCCATTTGGGGCGTTTGGTCTAATATCTGGAATTAGTTCCAATACCTGTTTCAAAAAATATTAGAAGACATAATTTCTAAGATTCGTTTCTACTATGAATATTTCTGGTTATGTTCCTCCAAATTCTATTTTTAAAAAGCGAAAAGATTCCTAGGAAAATAATGTAGACATAAAGGGACTTTTAAGTAGAAAATGATGGTGTTAAGTGTCTCTACTGATTCCTTGTTGCTTTTCATTTGGGGAGAATAACAAGGTGAGGGTTTAATTTAGTTTTTGGACATGTAATATTTTCAAAGAGTCAACATTTTAAAATGCATTAAAGGGTGTAATAAGTATACATTTTTGATGAATGACTACTGCTTTTAAGCCTCTCCCTATTCTTCTTTGTTCTACATCTGAATAGACTGATTAGAAGTTTTGCCCTGTCTCCTCCTTCAGTGCCTGTGGGAAATTCAAACCTGTTTAGAATGCCAGCCCATAGCCACTCTAAAAGCCCAGTCTATCCTTTCTGCCTTACTCAAGGCCACCATTACCTGCTTTTGCCTTCTTGCTCCCTCAAGATTACCTTACATAAATTGCTGTTCAGTTGCTCAGTTATGTCTGACTCTTTGTGACCCCATAGACTGCAGCATGCCAGGCTTCCCTGTCCTTCACTATCTCCCAGAGTTTGTTCAAACTCTTGTTCACTGAGTTGATGATGCCATCCAACCATCTCATCCTCTGTCACCCCCAAGCCCATTGTGGTGCGGTATCATGAGTTTTGGTACACAAACCAAATTCTGCGTGGAGATCTATTTTTTTCTCATGAAACGTTCAAAATAATGGTTATATCAACAAGATGCCTAGACCACAACCACCAGAAGCAGAGATCTCTTCTCTTGCTTTGGTTTGCTAACTGGCTCTGCTGCCTGTAGGTGAGCAATTATTTTGAGCTGCTGCTTACTCTGGGCTCTGTTGTTGCCTGCTGTGAAGTTTATGTTTTGAGTTGGCTACATTGTGTTGCATTTGCTGAGTTTATGGAACCTCTGTCGTATAATACTAGGAGAATGAAGCCTTCCTTAAAGTGGCCCTGAGTTGTACATCTCAGCTGAATTTATTCTGTGATTTAATTCCAGCATAGGCTGTGACAGGTGCTAGGCTCAGGAGAATGGCTTTTACCTTGTGGCCCTTGATTGTGTTTCTCAGTTTAGGATTGTCCCCTGTTCTATAAAGGATTCAGGGAGACTCATACCCTATGTGCTATGTGGACCCACTTGCATGGAGGAAATGTTACTATGCATTATGTTGAAGTCTACATTCCCTAAAGCAAACGACTCACTGATGCTGCTGCTGCTAAGTCACTTCAGTGGTGTCCAACTTTGTGCGACCCCATAGACGGCAGCCCACCAGGCTCCCCCGTCCCTGGGATTCTCCAGGCAAGAACACTAGAATGGGTTGCCATTTCCTTCTCCAATGCATGAAAGTGAAAAGTGAAAGTGAAGCCACTCAGTCGTGTCCAACTTGCAGTGACCCCAGGGACTGCAGCTACCAGGTTCCTCCATCCACGGGATTTTCCAGGCAAGAGTACTGTATTGGGTTGCCATTGCCTTCTTTGGAATGACTCAGTAGGACTCCACAAATTGCCTTTGCTGCTGCTATCAATACCTGTGACTCTGACACCAAAATAGATTCTGATCCTCAGAGTTCTGGGGTAAAATACCTATGGTATACCTCCACCCCAGCCAAGAATTAATTCACCCCTTATGATAGAAGGAACCCCTAAATCTGATGATACTGATTTGGGACTTTCTGAGGGAATAAACTTATAAATCTCCTCAGAGTAGAGAGGTTCGCCTAAAGTATATCTTGTAACCACAAAAAAAAAAAAAAAAAAGGAAAGGTCAGTTGAAAAAATGCACAACCTAAAATTTGAGAATTATGCTTTATTTGATGGACAAAACCTAGGACATAAGTCCTGGGCACAGTATCTTAGATAGCTCTGAGACACTGCTCCAAAGAGGTAAGAGAGGAGTCAGGATATATAGGCATTTTTGCAACAAAAACCAGGTAGTCTGAACTTCAAAAGATTACTGTTAATTAAAAAAATACCCAGGTATTTCAAGTTAAGGAATTTAGTGCTTTTCTATGCCCAATAAGTCTCCTACATACGAACCTTTAAGATGTGAACTTTCAAAGGTGTGCATGTGAGTTCACCTCTCCAGTCACATAAGTTAGTTCACATGTTTGGTGCATATTGTCATGTGTGTGACTCCTCTGCAAGTAGTTGTGGTTTTGTGTACTTTCACAGTACTGTATAGAGTACAGCAGTACAGTATCTTTATTTCAAGCTAGATCTGAAAGAGGACAGCTTCATTGAACTCCTTGCTGTACAACACAAGGAGCTTACTAATGAAATTGAAATGGAATTGGAGGCCCAGAGAAGGGATGTGAAGACAGACATGAACAAGAAGTAACCAAAAAACTGAAGAGTATAACAACGCAGGAAATGACAAGCGGATTTGTTTGTTTGTTTGTTTGAGGAGGCACTGTTCTTCCATGGGGGAAAAACCTGAAACAAATATTCATAATGTACACAATTGGAAATCCTAAATTTACCCGAATAATTTATACAACAAAAAGACAAAAGGGTGCCAATTGCCTTTTATGCCTCTATATCATATACTCTGAATTAACTTCAATATGTCCTAAAATGCATCAATTGGTAAGTGTTCATGTCCTTAATCAATGCTGGAGCTCAAATTAGAGTTAAACCTGGATATCCCACTAAATTTAACAAAGTATCTTAAAGGAGTTATCAAACACTAAACAAAAGACAAGTATGGTTTACTTTAACCATCAGAACAAGCATACTGCCTCGATTTCCCATGATCATAGAACATGTGAATGAAAAACGTCACCTGTCATATCAGCAAACTAAGGAGTCTGTGGCCATAAACTCAGCAGCCACTATAGTCTCCTCCAACAGTGCAACCTGAGGGAGAAGAATAAGATGCTGGCCCTAGACAGTTAAGGTGGATATCAAGGAAATGATTTCAAAGAGCCCAGATTCTTGCATCTTTTCATACATAGACATATAAAAAGTACTAAATTAATTAACTTAAGATGTCTTATTTTCTTTAACTAACAGTAATCTTTTGATATTCAAACTACCCAGGTTTGTTGCAAAAATCTCTTTGCATCCTGCTCCCCCACTTCCCTCTTCAGAGCAGTCCATCAGAGTTATCTGAGAGGTGGTTTTCCAGACTTAAGTCCTCAGTTTTTTCTGCCAAATAAAACAAAATTCTCAACTTTCAGGTTATGCATTTTTTTGGACACAAAATTATCTAAAATATCCCAATGTAAGCATGGATGCTCTGACCTAATGAATAATAATATAAAACAAATTTTGACTTAAAGTTAAATTCAATATTTGGAACTTACACATTAGCTTGATAAAACTGAAGCCAATTGACCAGCCCCACTTCCTCAAGTTAATATGGTCCAAAGTAAACTAAAACAGACTTTCAAAGATTGAAACTCATTATACAAGAACTATTTAGTGAAGGAATGATTATCCTCACTCACTGCTCTTCCACTGAATAGTCCATTTGGCCTGTTCTTAAACTTGAAAGAATGAATCATAGATTACTGCAATTTTAATGCTATGGTATCACCTATATTATTAAAATTACTAACTTCATCCACAACTGGGTATTGTTTTTGCTTTGGCTCCATCCCTTCATTCTTTCTGGAGTTATTTCTCCACTGATCTCCAGTAGCATATTAGGCACCTGCCAACCTGGGGAGTTCCTCTTTCAGTATCCTATCATTTTGCATTTTCATACTGTTAATGGGGTTCTCAAGGCAAGAATACTGAAATGGTTTTCCATTCCCTGCTCTAGTGGACCACATGCTGTCAGACCTCTACGCCATGACCCGCCTTGGGTGGCCCCACAGGGGATGGCTTAGTTTCATTGAGTAAGACCAGGCTGTGGTCCATGTGATTAGATTGACTAGTTTTCTGTGATTATGGTTTCAGTGTGTCTGCCCTCTGATGCCCTCTGGCAACACCTACCGTCTGACTTGGGTTTCTCTTACCTAGGACATGGGGTATCTCTTCATGGCTGCTCCAGCAAAGTGCATCTGCTGCTCCTTACATTGGACAAGGGGTATCTCCTCACCGCCGCCCCTCCTGACCTTGAACGTGGAGTGGCTCCTTTCAGCCCTCTTGTGCCCACGCAGCCACTGCTCCTTGGATGTGGGGTTGCTTCTCTCGGCTGCCACCCCTGACCACAGGCAGAGAGGAGCTCCTCCCACCTGCCACCGCTGGCCTTGGGCGTGGGGTAGTTCCTTCCGGCCACTGATGGGGCATATATGGGGAAACAGTGGAAACAGTGCCAGGCTTTTTGCGGGGGGGCTCCAAAATCACTGCAGATAGTGATTGCAGCCATGAAATTCAAAGACGCTTACTCCTTGGAAGAAAAGTTATGACCAACCTAGATAGCATATTCAAAAGACATTAATTTGCCAACAAAGGTCCGTCTAGTCAAGGCTATGGTTTTTCCATTGGTCATGTATGGATGTGAGAGTTGCACTGTGAAGAAAGCTGAGCGCTGAAGAATTGATGCTTTTGAACTGTGGTGTTGAAGAAGACTCTTGAGAGTCCCTTGGACTGCAAGGAGATCCAACCAGTCCATTCTAAAGGAGATCAGTCCTGGGTGTTGTTTGGAAGGAATGATGCTAAAGCTGAAACTCCAGTACTTTGGCCACCTCATGCGAACAGTTGACTCATTGGAAAAGACTCTGATGCTGGGAGAGATTGGGGGCAGGAGGAGAAGGGGACGACAGAGGATGAGATGGCTGGATGGCATCACTGACTTGATGGATGTGAATTTGAGTGAATTCTGGGAGTTGGTGATGGACAGGGAGGCCTGGCATGCTGCAATTCATGGGGTCACAAAGAGTTGGACACGACTGAGCAACTGAATTTAACTCAACAGAACTGAACTTCATCCAAGTAGCAACTGATAAATATTATGCTATCATAGATTTGGCTAAAATATTCTGTTCATGCAGATTTCAGTAGCCCCTCAGTCACAGTTTGCTTTCACTTTCAGTGTGAGATTAAACACCTTTTCCTGACTTCCCATGAGGTACCGCAACAGCCTTGTTATCACACACAATCTTTCCAGGCAAGATCTTGACCACATCCAACTTTGAGAACATAGGTATGGCATCACACAGCTTTTATCCTCCTCTGAAAAAAATCCATTTGCCATGCTCATTTAGAATATACAAATACTATAAAAGAGCTTACACACCAAAAGCCAATAAACTACTTCCCCACACATAGTGCAAGTCTCTGGCACATTAGATGAGTTCTGGAAAATTACTTGCTAAACCAAGGGCCACTGATATCCTGATACTTATGACAAAGAACAGCTAATGCTGTTACTGAAACCAAGCTTGCTCTACTCACTGTATTACAGGCCACTAAATCTTTGAGACATGAGGTGTAGAGGCAAGAAATATGACTTTATTCCAAAAATTCACTGACTAAGAAGATGGCACACCAATGTCTCAAAATAACCATATTATTGAGGTCTGGATGCCAGGTTCTTTCATAGAACACAGACCTGGGGGAGGTGAGGAAATGAAGTAAAAAGGCCTCTCATTTTGTAAATATCTCATAGGAGGGCAAGCCTTAGAGAGGAGATGTGTTAATTTCTTTCTTCCTCCCATCCACAGGTGGACATGGTCCTGAACAAAGGCACTTTAGTTTAATATTCAAGTATAGGGGCAGGGTCACCCAAGGCAGGCTATTATATATAAACAGTATCCTTTAAGTGGACAAAAGCAATCATAAGCAAAGGTTAAAATAAAAGAAACAGATCCAGTATGGAGTCAGAATTGACTATTGCTGCAACATTACCTCTTTCAGCATCTGCAACATTCAAATAAGTCCAATATCTTTTTTAAAAAATTTGGCTTCTGAGTAAAATAAGCCTATTGATGACATTATTTGTAAATTGTCCCAGCTTACATTAAGGCCCCTCCAACAAATGGTTCTAAAATCTGTACAAATTGCACTGCAAGAAGAACTCCTGTTAATACCTCTGCAAAAAACTCCTTTACAGACACTTAGCAATTTCTTTCTCTAGATGGCCCACCATGGCCATACATTGGCCATGGGCTTTTGAAACAAGAATCTTCCCTCTTTGTCCCCATGATATATGCCATTAGAGCAGGAGTAGCTGACCACATATTGCACTCTCCTGGAAACAGAGGTACTCATAGTCCCTGAATCTAATGACTCACAGTGACTCATAGTCCCTGAACCCTTCCTAAAAGCTGATAGTTCTAACACAATTTTATAATTAGTATTTCATTTCAGAACTGATTTGTGAGACCTCATTTATTGGTTGTTAAATTTGTATGTATATCTGGATTTGTGGTTAGACTTTTTCTCTATTGATATTTGTATATCTATTCATGAATATTGTCAAACAGTATTAATTATTGAAGCTTTATAGCATACATAGTACTTAATAGGAAAGTTAGTCCTCACTATTTCTGACTCACAGTTAATTCTAGAGCTTGCTAATTTTACAGCCCCAAATCCCTTCCCAAATTTTACTTCCTATTAGAATCTTCTGGGAATCTTTTAAAAGCCCAGTGTCTGTGCCTTGTTGTTGTTCAGTTACTAAGTTGTGTCTGACTCTTTGCAAACCCATGGACTGAAGCACACCAGGTTTCTCTTTCTTCCACTATCTCCCTGAATTTTCTCTAATTCATGTCCATTGAGTCGGTGATGCCATCTAACCATTTCACCCCTTGCCACCCTTTCCTCCTTTTGCCTTCAATGTTTCCCAGCATTAGGGTTTCTTTCCAATGGGTCAGCTCTTTTCAGCAGTTCAGTTCACTTTAGTTCAGTCGCTCAGCCATGTCCAACTCTTTGTGACCACATGGATTGCAGCATGCCAGGCCTCCCTGTCCATCACCAACTCCCAGAGTTCACTCAAATTCACATCCATCAAGTCAGTGATGCCATCCAGCCATCTCATCCTCTGTCGTCCCCTTCTCCTCCTGCCCCCAATCCCTCCCAGCACCAGAGTCTTTTCCAATGAGTCAACTCTTCTCATGAGGTGGCCAAAGTACTGGAGTTTCAGCTTTAGCATCATTCCTTCCAAAGAACACCCAGGGCTGATCTCTTTTAGAATGGATTGGTTGGATCTCCTTGCAGTCCAAGGGACTCTCAAGAGTCTTCTTCTACACCACAGTTCAAAAGCATTAATTCTTCGGTGCTCAGCTTTCTTTACAGTCCAACTCTCACATTCATACATGACCACTGGAAAAACCACAGCCTTGACTAGACGGACCTTTGTTGGCAAAGTAATGTCTCTGCTTCTCAATATGCTATCTAGGTTGGTCATAACTTTTCTTCCAAGGAGTAAGCGTCTTTTAATTTCATGGCTGCAGTCACCATCTGCAGTGATTTTGGAGCCCCAAAAAATAAAGTCTGATACTGTTTCCACTGTTTCCCCATCTATTTCCCATGAATTGATGGGACCAGATGCCATGATCTTCATTGTCTGAATGTTGAGCTTTAAGCCAACTTTTTCACTCTCCACTTTCACTTTCATCAAGTGGCTTTTTAGTTCCACTTCACTTTCTGCCATAAGGGTGGTGTCATCTGCATATCTGAGGTTATTGAGATTTCTCCCAGCAATCTTGTTTCCAGCTTGTGCTTCTTCCAGCCCAGTGTTTCTCATGATGTCTCTGCATATAAGTTAAATAAGCAGGGTGACAATATACAGCCTTGATGTACTCCTTTCCCTATTTGGAACCAGTCTGTTGTTCCATGTTCAGTTCTAACTGTTGCTTCTTGACCTGCATATGGGTTTCTCAGGAGGCAGGTCAGGTGGTCTGGTATTCCCATCTGTTTTAGAATTTTCCACAGTTTATTGTGATCCACACAGCCAAAGGCTTTGGCATAGTCAATAAAGCAGAAATAGATGTTTTTCTGGAACTCTCTTGCTTTTTCCATGATCCAGCGGATGTTGGCAATTTGATCTCGGGTTCCTCTGCCTTTTCTAAAACCAGCTTGAACATCTGGAAGTTCATGGTTCACATATTGCTGAAGCCTGGCTTGGAGAATTTTGAGCATTACTTTACTAGCATGTGAGTTGAGTGTAATTGTGCGGTAGTTTGAGCATTCTTTGGCATTGCCTTTCTTTGGGATTGGAACATCAGGTGGCCAAAATATTGGAGCTTCAGCTTCATCATCAGTCCTTCCAATGAATATTCAGGATTGATTTCTTTTAGTATTGACTTGTTTGATCTCCTTACAGTCCAAGGGACTCTCAAGAGTTTTCCTCCAGCATCACAGTTTAAGAGCATCAATTCTTTAGTGCTCAGCCTTCTTTATGGTCCCACTTTCACATTTATACATGACTACCAGAAAAACCATAGCTTTAACTATACACACATTTGTCAGAAAAGTGATATTTCTGCTCTTTAATATACTGTCTAGGTTTGTCATAGCTTTCCTTCTGAGGAGGAAGTGTCTTTAAATTTCATAGCTGTAGTCACTGTCCATAGTGATTTTGGTCCTTGTCTTATCTCATACTAATTCTATCAGAATGTCTTGTGGTCAAATGCATGCATTCATATTTCTTTAAGTCCCCAAGTGATTTCAACATGTACCAGTTTGTGAACCACTGCCTTAGGCAGATTCCAAGAGCAGAGACCTCCAGATTGTTCACCAAGTCAATTATAAAACAAATAATATAACCTTTCATGGGTGTGCTCTGAGATCAAGCTCCTTGGTCTAGTGAACAAAGTTTTCTGACACATACTTATACAATTTTACTTGGTTTTATCAATTTCCTGTTAAGGCTTAGAGTTCCACCATCATACCTACTTGACAGTGACCATTTATATTCTCAGATGCCCACTTATGTAGCCTTACTGGTGTGCTTATTAGAAAAATAACTATTTTTAATTTATTTATTAAATAACTCAGTTAACTATTCATTGAAAAAAAAAAACAAAAACTAAAGACATGTTAGCACCACATCTTCAGGTGCTGATCTTAATCTACTTTACTTCATTTCTTCCAAGTACGTTCATCTGTAGGTGCATCTAAGCTTGAGTTACACATCTTCCTGTCTGGTGTAATCCAGAGAGACCAACCCCTTACTACCAAAACATTCCTACAGGATTATATCAGGATGCTCACTACTTTGATTTAAGTTGTATAACACTAACATGTCATATCACATTAAATAAAAATTGAAACAGAAAACACATATCTGAGAAACAGAAGTAATATTTTAAGAATCTCAAAACAATAATCAGAACAACTTCTTTGGAGGCTTGCTTATTCATTAAGAGTCTTGATGGGCATTAAAACATTTATATTTCACAATAAAGCTTCCTAGTTTTCTTTCTTAATTGCATTGTATCTCATTCAAGTCTTGGCATAGCTTCCAAGTTTACTAATTTTGATTGCTGCTCTAATTATTAGTATACTTTTCTGAACCTCTCCAGAATGGAGCCAACTCTTCACACTCGGTCAGGTTTATTGTAAGGTAAGTATGTCAGGTGGACATGAGTGAAAAGAGCTGGAAACATTTTTTTGATTAAAGCCAAGCAATCTCAACAGCTGTTTATTTTTTATTTGTTTGACTTTAATTAGAACAAGGAAATAAAATTTCATTTGTTCAAAGTTAGTCTTAATTGCACTTCCTCAAATTTATTTTCCCTGATTTTATTTTCTTGCAATTAAGTGGTTTGTGATAATACACAGTGGTATTGTTGGCTTTTATCTGTTGCCTACAGTTTAATTTTATACATGGCTTTCACAGTAAGGAATCTGAATTTTATTTTTATGGGAATTCATTTATTTAGCAGCTCTTTTGCAGTGATGGAAAATCTTCCTACATTTATTGCTTAAAATATGACAATGCCCCATTTAGTAAGACAGAGCTCCTTTTATCATCACCATCACTCCTCCCTTCTATCTTTTCCACAATTTTTGTTGTTATTGTTTACTTGCTAAATCATGTCCAACTCTTTTGTGCTCCATGGATTGTAGCCCACCAGGCTCCTCTGTCCATGGGATTTCCCAGGCAAGAATACCTAGGTTACCATTTCTTTCTTCAGAGGATCTTCTAGACCCAGGGATTAAACATGCATCCCCTGCTTTGGCAAGTGAATTTTTACCACTGAGCCACCACGGAGCTTCTTTTCCATAAAACAATAGGCTTAAATGAACAGACGTCAACATCACATGGAGCAGGTGAAACCTCTCTGGCAGAAGCATCACAGATTACCATTCTCTTATTCATCTATAGATAAATGTTCTTGATGTGGGAAATAGCTTGACATATCCATAGTACTGAAGTTTTGGGAGAGGGTTTCAAGTGCCCACTGACCATTCTGCCCTCATTCCCCTATGCACTACATGATGCTTGTTGTATAACAGACCCTATTACACCTCATTCGCCAATGCATATTTCATGTCCCTCTACTTCAATAGTCAATTTAAACACAGCTCTTCAAGGAATTCCTTTAAAGTAATGATTATATCATCTATGTTTCTTAACATACTTAATTTATCCTCGGTTCTCTGTCAGCACACCTTATATTCAATGTAATTGTGTGTCTGTGTGTTAAGTTGCTTTAGTCATGTCTGACTCTTTGTGACTCCATGGATTATAGCCCACAAGGCTCTTCTGTCCATGAGATTCTTCAGGCAAGATTATTGAAACAGATTGCCATTTCATTCTCCGGGGAATCTTTTCAACCCAGGAATTGAAGTTGCATCTCCTGAACAGCAGGCAATCTCCTGCATTGCAGGCAGATTCTTTACTGTCTAAGCCATCAGGGAAATACCCATATTCAGTTAGTTATTTCAATACAGTGAGGACCTAAGGACACCAGGCTAATTGGGAAGATCATAGGTTTAACAGTGGGTCAGATATGACTCCCATTTGAACCATAGTAATTAAGATTTATGTGGATTTGGATATAGTACATACACCTCCTAAAATCTAATATCATCACCTATAAAATGGGAATATAGGGAAACCTTAGCTGGTGATTAGTAAAATTATATACTATAGTGGTTTTAAAATTTTTCTTCTCAGCTTAACAATTTCTATAAATGCAATTATCCATAGAATTTGTACACAGATATTCAATATGAAAAAGTGGATTTTAAAAACTGAGCATCTTAGCACAAATTAGGTGTTGTTGAATCATTTTTTAAAATCTTTAAGAAAGAAAACAAAGTACATATAGAAATTCAGTTCAGTTCAGTTCAGTCGCTCAGTTCTGTCTGACTTTTTGTAACCCCATGAACCACAGCACGCCAGGCCTCCCTGTCCATCACCAACTCCCTAAATCAGACTCTAGTTTATTTATTCAAGGCACTTATTTGGAAATCCATCCCTTGTGTTTAACACTGCAGTGTGTGCAGGGGATACAGTACTGAGCAGGACAAAACAAACCCATACCTAGGGAATTTCACCTTCAAGTAGGAAAGAATGCAAGGGGAGAGACAAACAAATATATTTATCATCTTTCTCGGACTGGTAGATTCTTTGATGACAATAAAAGTGAAGTGATATGATAGATAGTTTCATGTCTGAAAGGATAAAAAATAAAGCTTCAAGAGATTAAAAATTTGAGTGGAAACATCCGTAAAGTGAGGGACATATGTTAGTATGTGAAAAAAGAGCAGTATGTCAATATTTGGAGAAAGAATGTTGAGAGTAAAAAAACTCATGCATGCTGAGGCAGAATTATTATTTTCCATTTGAGGAAAAGCAAGAAAATCAATGTGACAACAGGGGAGAAAGACAGTGGTGAGTGACAGGAAATATTGTACAATCAGAGTTAATCCAAGGTTATATCAGGTAGTATCTTTTTCAGTCATGGTACATGGTATGAAGTTAGGATTTTATGCTAAAGAAGATGAAATCTCATGGAGGTGTTTTAGAAGAGAAGTGGCATGATCAGACTCATGCTTTTGAAGATCAAGTGGCCTGATTGAGAAGAATCTGTGGCACACAGGTTATAAGCAGGGTTATCGCTAATCCACTAATCCATGTAGGAGATGTTGACTTGGACCAGTGAGCCAGCACTGGAGAGCTGTGGAGTCATATGATTTGAGATATATTTTAAAGGAAGAATCAACAAATTTGCAGAGGGGTTGGATATGAGTTCAAGGATATTGCCAGAGTTTAGAACCATAACAAAAGAGAAACAAGCAACCAGTCAGTTCAGCTCGGTTGCTCAGTCGTGTCCAACTCTTTGCGACCCCACGAATTGCAGCAGGCCAGACCTCCCTGTCCATCACCAACTCCTGGATTTCACTCAGACTTGCATCCATCGAGTCAGTGATGCCATCCAGCCATCTCATCCTCAGTTGTCCCCTTCTTCTCCTGCCCCCAATCCCTCCCAGCATCAGTGTCTTTTCCAATGAGTCAACTCTTCGCATGAGGTGGCTGAAGTACTGGAGTTTCAGCTTTAGCATCATTCCTTCCAAAGAAATCTGATCTCCTTCAGAATGGACTGGTTGGATCTCCTTGCAGTTCAAGGGACTCTCAAGAGTCTTTTCCAACACCACAGTTCAAAAGCATCAATTCTTCGGTGTTCAGCCTTCTTCACAGTCCAACTCTCACATCCACACATGACTACTGGAAAAACCATAGCCTTGACTAGCTGGACCTTAGTCGGCAAAGTAATGTCTCTGCTTTTGAATAGGCAATAGTGGGGGAAAAAGACACATCTCTTCTTTTCTATATTATTTCAAAGGAAGCTTGAGGAAATTTGAAAATTATTCTACATTTTACCATATGATAGCCATATGAATGTAGATTACTGGACAAAAATTAAATATTATGTCATCAATCTCTATGATACTGTGATTATGTGTGACTTGGGGAGGAGGTATGGAGATAGGAACAGAAACAATAAGGCCATTTGCTATCATTTGCCTTCAGTAGCAATGTCTCCAGAACTTTTATTTTGTGTGTCACGGGTCTTGGATGTGGTGACAAAGGGATTTTTCTCAAACATGGTTTTGAATGTCAGTACACGGTTTTTGATACATATTTTATAATTAATTAAAAGAGTATAGTTTTCTTAAAAATGTATACACAACTGAAATGGTTAAGGGCATGATCCCCTCAGAACCTCCCAAATTCTGTTTCCATACATATCACCCCTAACATTGCTACCAGAGTTAATTGTCCAAAACACATAAATCTTGTCTGAAATCTCTTGTGGGAAAATCCCTGACAGAGCAATAGGTTCATGGAAAACACTTTGGAAAACACTTCCTAAAATGGATTCTTCATAAATGCTCTAATCCAGCATTATATGTATTCTAGAGAAATGCTTGCTAAGTTAATCAGGAAACATGTACGCAAATGTCTTTAGAGTTACTGATCATCATAGAAGAAACTTAAAGCTGCATAATACCTATTATTGGGAGAGTAAATGAAAAACTGTGGCATACACAACACTGTAATATTTCTGCAGTCAAAGTAAATGAACTACAGAGGCATGCAGTGATATGGACTTCAGTGGTACAATGTAAATGAGAAAAAGTAAATCCCCAAAGAAATCATAATTGTGATATCTTCTTTCTAAAATTAAGAACAAAGAAAGAAAATGTTGAATTCTAAAATTAAAATATAATTTAAAATAAAACCACATTGCAAAGAAAATATGGGAAAGATAAACCCAAGATTTAGGATGTGAGCCCCATGGGTGTGAGGAGTCAGAGCAGTAGAAGGAATATGATTCAATGCAGGTTATTGTCAAGGTCCTAGTGTTTGCTTGGGGTGGTGGGTTGAGAAATAATTATAACATTTTAAAAAATATCTAATTATATATCATAAACACTTAAAAAAGGAATTGTCACTTATGGATCAAGGGATAGAGTATTTCATGGATAAGAGGTTACATTTTATCCTAATCTGCGCCATATCCTTTGTAGGAAACACAGATAGTTCCTATCCTCCACAGAAACACATCCAAACATTTTTATTTATACAGGTCTATTTATGCAAGATTTTTGCCATGAATACCCAGTATTCATACACATAATGATTTAAATTTATATACATATTCAGACATATGTTGATTTATAAATGTTAAGCCATTTATTATATATTAGAATTATCTCATTTATATGTTAACCTTATTTTACATAACATATTTATTACCTCAGTTAAAATATTTATTACCTCAGAATTGACATTTTAAAAGAAATGTATTATGGATTCACTTTTTAAAACTAAAACTTGCTACTAATAGAACATGATTCATATACATATATAATCTTGAATAATATATATGATTATAAATGATTTATTTTTTCTGAAAATTTTCATTTAACCTAGTAAACTATTTCAAATTTAAGATACTGTTCTAAGCCAAATATATTGTGATATTTGATTTTAATGGTTGCATATCTGAAAATTTGCTTCATGATAAACAGGAAGAATTAAGTGGAAAACTGGTTCAATGTTTCATGTCATGAACCACATTTTGCAATTGTTTCCACCTATTATTCAAGTTTCTTATTGCTATTGAAATTCACTAGGCAAATTTACCTTATTATACTTAGTTGTTGAAAAAAACTTGGACACTTCTATTACTTTTACATAGGTTGAAAATTCTATTTCCAAATCCTCTGAGAGGGGAGTTTTGAAAAAAAAAAATGTATAGCTTGTACATATATATATATTATATATATATTTTTAGATATAAAAATCACATGACAATTAAAATATTTTCATTTTTTTATCTTTTCCATGTTGAAAGAATTAGTTTTACTTTTAGCTTTAAAACATCTTTTTTAAGGGTTGTATTTTAGCTTGTTTTTTAAAAAAATTCATCTAGATAGAATACTACTGAAAATAGCTATTACAGAAAAATACAGCAAACTTGGTATATATATTTTTTTAAACATAAAACTTTTTCAAGCTAACAATTCTATAGAACTTTGTTTCAAGAGAACCAATGAACTCATGCATAGACAAAAATGCTGTACTCTGAAGGTAAAGTGCCTATAGGATCACCTCCTAAATGACTCAGTGCAACCTGTAGGACCCTTGCTTTACTGGTCCCAGCCTCCTTTCTGAGCCATGCATGAAAGGAACATTTCCTCTCTTCTGGATGCATTGTAAATCTAAACTTCCCCCACAATCCATTTATTTTCCCAAACATCGTGAACTCTTTGTAACTTCATCTATCTGGAAAACTCACTGTTTCACTAACATTCAAAATAAATGGTTACCACGTCTTTGAAATATTTCTTGAAGTTCTTATGCAGAATTAATCTTTGTGTGTGGTCTGTGTATTTACAGTAACTAACTAGCCTCTAAGATATCACACATTACAATATATTATAGTTATCAGTACAAATAACTGCTTCCCTTGACTGAAAGTAATCAACCCAGAGGAATTACAAATTTCTACAACACGGGCTAATCTAATTGAACTCTATACTTCCTCTACAGCATCTGGTACATAGAAGGAATTAATAAATCCTTGTTAAATGCCAAATAAATGAATGAACAAGTGTTTAAATAAATCAGGAAATGGCTAAATGGAATTTAAGAAAGGAACATTGAATTCCAAGGAAAATTCTGATGAAGTTAATTTTAACAAGTTTGGGCACTTGATCTTTGCAGATAGTTGGTACCAATAAACTCTCTGCTGTCATCCCTGGAGTATTTCAATAAAGAAGCAAAACCATCCATCTCATTCCAACTTCTCATCAAAATATATTGAGAGAATCATCCTGTGATTGGTTCTGAGATTTGAAAATTTAAAATGTTAATGAGAGAAATTAGTGCTAGATTTAGTAGAGATACAATATAAGTGGCATGGATACTGGTTTCCAGGAGCTATTGAAATTATTTCTATAGGAAACATCCAACAAGCACTCAGTTAAAGACAACCAAGTCAAGATATGCTGACACATGTCCCAAGAAAATTGCAGAAGAAAATAAAAATAACTGAATTCTGATTCTTTTTATGACAGTGTTTCTAAAGGGCTTTATCAATTTAAAAAGAGCATCTATTGGAAGAGATTGTTCAGAGTGTTACAGGAGGAAAGTTTCAGCAGGCCAGTAGAAAGAAAGATAGTTCTTGAAAAGGTTCTAGGGAGTGAGTGGGGAGCAATTGAGCCAGGCCTGAAAATGGCTTCATACTCTGTAGCCACACACATAAAGTATCACAGTTGTGAAGCTGCCTGCATGATATGAATGATGTACGGGAGCTTGCATTTGGCCATAATGGCCAACATTAGAGCAGAGGAGAGTCCTACTTTATGATGTTATTTAAGATCCCTCTGAAAATGATAAGTCCTGAAGGCGTACACTGTTGTTTTATTGAGAAGCATTTAATGCATTGACTCATCTTCAAGTGTAATGGGTGATGTTGTGTGCCCAGCCATGACATCTCCTAATTTGCTGTATTAAGTGATCACCTTAATTATGGCAATGGATAACTATTATCATTAAACTAATGACAGCTGTCACCACCAGCCACAGGAGTAATGGATAAGCTACAAGATCAAATTTACATCAACTTCAAAATGTCTGGTGACTGAGAGTAAGGAATGATATGGCAAAATTAAGAATATATCTCAGAAGCTTTAAAGATAAAATATAAGATGGTGGTTGTTCTAATTCTCCAAGACAATAATGAAGTTAGCTCTCAAGGTAGATTCAGTGAGGAAAATATTCATGAATCATCCAAATAAATAGATTCAACCAATCTTTTGTTTTTCCAATTTTTTTTTTTTAACTAAGTAACATTTATTTGGCTATGTGAGATCTTAGTTGCAGCACTCAGGATCTTTAATCTTCGTTGTGGCATGCAGGATCTTTAGTTGTGGCATGCAGATTTCTAGTTGCAGCATCTGGGATCCAATTCCTTAACCAGGGCTTATACCTAGGATCCTGCATTGGGAGCAAAAAGTCTTAGCCTCTGGTCTACTGGGGATGTCCCTCCACTACCAACTTAGACCAAGTGAAAAATCAGAATGTGTCAATGAGATGTCTGAATATTAAAATCTGTTGTATGAAAACTGCCACTCTCTATTACCTTTATAGATGTCACAACTCAACTGCCATCTGTGCAAGCAAAAGACATGTGGCCTCCACCCCTCCTTCCCAGGCCTAGCCTCCTAGACTGCCACTTCAATCAATATCAACACTAAACTTCCCTATCCTCTGTCTCCTGATGGGGCGTGTTCTCTTTTTCTTAAACTTATCAAAAACAAATTTGTGCTAACAGTCAATAACATTTCTTAATATTCAGACAGAACTGACTGAGAACCAACTGGGAACTCTACAGATAGAGTTATTCTTGAGTTCTGAGCTGAACCACTTCTAGAATCCTAGAATGCCTTCTTTTTTTAACTACCAGGAAGTTCAGAATAAGCTGTGTGGTTGGGTTTTGTATCATTTTTTTAAAGCTTTATATTTTCACTCCAAATACAACTTTAAATTTTTTATTGATTTTATAATTCTACATGTTTGGTTATGAAGTGAAGTGAAGTCAAGTTGCTCAGTCGTGTCCGACTCTTTGCGACCCCATGGACTGTAGCCTACCAGGCTCCTCTGTCTATGGGATTTTCCAAGCAATAGTACTGGAGTGGATTGCCATTTCCTTCTCCAGGGGATCTTCCCGACCCAGGGATCGAACCCAGGTCTCCCACATTGTAGACAGACGCTTTACGTCGAAGCCACCAGGGAGTCTCAAATTCATAGAATACAATTGGATATCAATAATAAAATACAGAACTAGAATAACTTGGACACCAATGGAAAAATCACAAAGTATTGAAGGCAAATCAATGGGAATCAAATATGCCCAGCTCTTTAAAATTATAGTTCAGTTCAGTTCAGTCGCTCAGTCGTGTCCAACTCTTTGTGACCCCATGAATCGCAGCACGGCAGGCCTCCCTATCCATCACCAACTCCCGGGGTTCACTCAGACTTACGTTCATCGAGTCAGTGATGCCATCCAGCATTCTCATCCTCTGTCGTCCCCTTCTCCTCCTGCCCCCAATCCCTCCCAGCATCAAAGTCTTTGCCAATGAGTCAACTCTTTGCATGAGGTGGCCAAAGTATTGGAGTTTCAGCTTTAGCATCATTCCTTCCAAAGAAATCCCAGGGCTGATCTCCTTTAGAATGGACTGGTTGGATCTCCTTGCAGTCCAAGGGACTCTCAAGAGTCTTCTCCAACACCATAGTTCAAAAGCATCAGTTCTTCGATGCTCAGCCTTCTTCACAGTCCAACTCTCACATCCATACATGACTACTGGAAAAACCATAGCCTTGACTAGATGGACCTTAGTCAGCAAAGTAATGTCTCTGCTTCTCAATATGCTATCTAGGTTGGTCATAACTTTTCTTCCAGGGAGTAAGAATCTTTTAATTTCATGGCTGCAATCACCATCTGCAGTGATTTTTTAGCCCAAATATATAAAGCCTGACACTGTTTCCACTGTTTCCCCTTCTATTTCCCATGAAGTGATGGGACCAGATGCCATGATCTTCGTTTTCTGAATGTTGAGCTTTAAGCCAACTTTTTCACTCTCCTCTTTCACTTTCATCAAGAGGCTTTTTAGTTCCTCTTCACTTTCTGCCATAAGGTTGGTGTCATCTGCATATCTGAGGTTATTGGTATTTCTCCCAGCAATCTTGATTCCAGCTTGTTTCTTCCAGTCCAGCGTTTCTCATGATGTACTCTGCATGTAAGTTAAATAAGCAGGGTGACAATATACAGCCTTGACGTACTCCTTTTCCTATTTGGAACCAGTCTGTTTTTCCATGTCCAGTTCTAACTGTTGCTTCCTGGCCTGCATACAGATTTTTCAAGAGGCAGGTCAGGTGGTTTGGTATTCCCATCTCTTTCAGAATTTTCCACAGTTTCTTCTGATCCACACAGTCAAAGACTTTGGCATAGTCAATAAAACATAAATCAATGTTTTTATGGAACTCTCTTGCTTTTTCAATGATCCAGCAGATGTTGACAATTTGATCTCTGGTTCCTCTACCTTTTCTAAAACCAGCTTGAACATCAGGAAGTTCACGATTCATGTATTGCTGAAGTCTGGCTTGGAGAATTTTGAGTATTACTTTACTAGCATGTGAGATGAGTGCAACTGTGCAGCAGTTTGAGCATTCTTTGGCATTGCCTTTCCTTGGGATTGACCTTTTCCAGTCCTGTGGCCACTGCTAAGTTTTCCAAATTTGCTGGCATATTGAGTGGAGCACTTTGACAGCATCATCTTTCAGGATTTGAAATAGCTCAGCTGGAATTCCATCACCTCCACTAGCTTCGATTGATTGTAGTGCTGCTTTATAAGGCCCACTTGACTTCACATTCCAAGATGTCTGGTTCTAGATGAGTGATCACACCATCGTGATTATCTGGGTCGTGAAGATCCTTTTTGTACAGTTCTTCTGTGTATTCTTGCCACCTCTTCTTAATATCTTGAGCTTCTGTTAGATCCAGACCATTCCCGTCATTTATTGAGCCCATCTTTGCATGAAATGTTCCCTTGGTATCTCTAATTTTCTTGAAGAGATCTCTAGTCTTTCCCATTCTGTTCTTTTCCTCTATTTCTTTGCATTGATCGCTGAAGAAGGCTTTCTTATCTCTTCTTGCTGTTCTTTGGAACTCTTCATTCAGATGCTTATATCTTTTGTTTTCTCCTTTGCTTTTCACCTCTCTTCTTTTCACAGCTATTTGTAAGGCTTCCCCAGACAGCCATTTTGCCTTTTTGCATTTCTTTTCCATGGGGATGTTCTTGATCCCTGTCTCCTGTACGATGTCATGAACCTCATTCCATAGTTCATCAGGCACTCTATCAGATCTAGGCCCTTAAATCTATTTCTCACTTCCACTGTGTAATCATAACGGATTTGATTTAGGTCATACCTGAATGGTCTAGCGGTTTTCCCTACTTTCTTCAATTTCAGTCTGAATTTGGTAATAAGGAGTTCATGGTTTGAGCCACAGTCAGCTCCTGGTCTTGTTTTTGTTGACTGTATAGAGCTTCTCTATCTTTTGCTGCAGAGAATATAATCAACCTGATTTCAGTGTTGACCATCTGGTGATGTCCATGTGTAGAGTCTTCTCTTGTGTTGTTGGAAGAGGGTAATTGCTATGACCAGTGCATTATCTTGGCAAAACTCTATTAGTCTTTGCCCTGCTTCATTCCATATTCCAAGGTCAAATTTTCCTGTTACTCCAGGTGTTTCTTGACTTCCTACTCTTGCATTCCAGTCCCCTACAATAAAAAGGACATCTTTTTTGGGTGTTAGTTCTGAAAGGTCTTATAGGTCTTCATAGAACCGTTCAACTTCAGCTTCTTCAGCGTTACTGGTTGGGGCATAGACTTGGATAACTGTGATATTGAATGGTTTGCCTTGGAAACGAACAGAGATCATTCTGTCGTTTTTGAGATTGCATCCAAGTACTGCATTTTGGACTCTTTTGTTGACCATGATGGCTACTCCATTTCTTCTAAGGGATTCCTGTCTGCAGTAGTAGGTATAATGGTCATCTGAGTTAAATTCACCCATTCCAGTCCATTTTAGTTCTCTGATTCCTAGAATGTCAATGTTCACTCTTGCCATCTCCTGTTTAACCACTTCCAATTTGCCTTGATTCGTGGACCTGACATTCCAGGTTCCTATGCAATATTGCTCTTTACAGCATCAGACATTGCTTCAATCACCAGTACATCCACAGCTGGGTATTGTTTTTGCTTTGGCTCCATCCCTTCATTCTTTCTGGAGTCATTTTCCAGTGACCTCCAGTAGCATATTGGGCACCTACTGACCTGGAGAGTACCTCTTTCAGTATCCTATCATTTTGCCTTTTCATACTGTTCATGGGGTTCTCAAGGCAAGAATACTGAAGTGGTTTGCCATTCCCTTCTCCAGTGGACCACATTCTGTCAGACCTCTCCACCATGACCCGCTCGTCTTGGGTTGCCCCGCGGGCATGGCTTAGTTTCATTGAGTTAGACAAGGCTGTGGTCCTAAAATTATAAGTACAGCTGAATAGTAGTCCACTGTACATATGTACACATCTTCTTTATCCACTCATTTGTTGATGGACATTTAGATTGTTTCTGTGTCTTGGCAATTCTGTATAGTGCTGCTACGAACATAGGGGTGTATGTATCTTTTTGAATTATAGTTTCATATGGATATATTCCCAGGAGTGAGATTGCTTGATCATATGGTAGTTGTATTTTTAGTTTTCTGAGGAACCTCCATACTGTTTTCTATAGTGGCTATACCAACTTACTTTCCCACCAACAGTGTAGGAAGATTCCCTTTTCTCCACACCCTCTCCAGCATTTGTTATTTGTAGACTTTTTAATGATGGTCATTCTGACTGATGTGACATAGTACCCCATTGTAATTTTGATTTGCATTTCTGGAAATAGATGAGGAAACAGTGGAAACAGTGTCAGACTTTATTTTGGGGGAGCTCCAAAATCACTGCAGATGGTGACTGCAGCCATGAAATTAAAAGACGCTTACTCCTTGGAAGAAAAGTTATGACCAACCTAGACAGCATATTCAAAAGCAGAGACCTTACTTAACTGACAAAGGTCTGTCTAGTCAAGGCTATGGTTTTTCCAGTGGTCATGTATGGATGTGAGAGCTGGACTGTGAATAAAACTGAGCGCCCAAGAATTGATTCTTTTGAACTGTGGTATTGGAGAAGACTCTTGAGAGTCCCTTGGACTGCAAGGAGATTCAACCAGTCCATTCTGAAGGAGATCAGCCCTGAGTGTTCTTTGGGGGAATGATGCTACAGCTGAAACTCCAGTACTTTGGCCACCTCATGAGAAGAGTTGATTCATTGGAAAAGACTCTGACCCTGGGAGGGATTGGGGGCAGGAGGAAAAGGGGACGACAGAGGATGAGATGATTGGATGGCATCACTGACTCGAAGGATGTGAATCTGAGTGAACTCCGGGATTTGGTGATGGACACGGAGGCCTGGTGTGCTGCGATTAATGGGGTCTCAAAGAGTTGGACACTACTGAGCGACTAAACTGAACTGAACTGAATAACTAGTGATATTGGACATCTTTTCATGTGCCTATTGGCCATCTGTATGAATGCTTTGGAGAAATAATGCCATTTGCTGCAACATGAATTAAACTAGAGATTATCATACTAAGTGAATTAAATCAGAAAGACAAATACCATATAATATCACTTATATGTGGAATCTAAAATATGCCACAAATGAACCTATCTACAAAGCAGAAACAGAGTTGTGATTGTCAAGAGTGAGGGAGGGAGAGTGATGGACTGGGAGTTTGGGGTTAGCAGATGCAAATTATTATATTATAAAGGATAAAGAACCAGGCCCTAATGAATAGTACATGGAATTATATTCAATATCCTATGATAAAGCATAATGAAATGTTATATATATTATATATAACTGAGCCACTTAGCTGTACAGCAGAGATTGACACAACATTGTAAGTCAACTCTACTTAAATTTTAAAAAAGCAATAACAAAACAAAAACATGTAAGTATAAAGTATACGGTTCAGAAGAAATACTTTTACTATACCCTGTACCCTATCGCATTAGGAATATTGAATTTGAATCTGAAAACCATATAAGACTGTTAAATACTAGTAATAAATTTTTACAGTCAGAGCAGTCTTACAAGACAAAGAGCTGTCTTGGATGCCTTTGAAGTCTTGTTGGCAAATCTGCCCACTTAACCCCCAGGAGTCCTCTATCTAAAATAAATTATTAATAGAATCAGGTAGTACTGAGGAAAATGCATTGGTTCATAAGCACACAATACAGAGTCAGCCAATGTGTATTTGTCTAATATGCCTCTTCAAGTATCAGCCTTCCTGCTGTTTTTCAACTTGTCAGATATGATGAGGTGAATAATGTCTGTAAAATATTCCAAAAATTTTAAGCAAACACAAGCAAAGCATGCATGTTGTAGGTCAGCAAACACAAGAGTACCCAGGTGAAATTATTATCTCTGAGCTAGGATATTGTCTATATGTAGAGAAGATTTAATAAACTTTATTCTGAAGGAAGGCAAAGTAAAAACCTCTGGAGGTTTGAATCATGTGAGTAGTAGGTCTGTCTTTTTTTTTCGTTTTATTTTTATTTTGATTTTTTTTTTCTAAATCAAGAGGCTCAGAGTAGGTGAGTAGATGGACTTGATGTCTTTTAATTTTTCAAACATTTAACTTCAGAATGTGATATACAGATTAATATAATGACTTTTCTCAACACAGTAACTCACAATCTCTTTCCTCAGAACACACACAATCCTGGACCCTCGAGAAAGATAGTATTAATCTATTGATTCTGAGTAAAAGAATCATCACATTAATAATAAATTTTATCATAGAATATAATTTTAATGTTTTGCTACTCTGCAACATTTCAGAGAGAAAGAAAAGTGAGTCACAAGAAAGCCATAAGCTATCAATATTAATAGTTATTAAAGCATAAATTCAACTTCTTTCAGTGTTCTGAGAGCAATACCACTATAGTCTCCACACCTTCCCTCTCTCTCTGATCTTGAACAGCCTGAGAGACGTAGACTCACAGACTGGCCAGGATCTCATCCCCTGGAATCCAATGACCTTATTTGTACCCTGATTCTGCTGCCAACTCTCAGTGTGCCCTGGGTCCAGTTACATATGTTCTTCGCCTCAGTTTCCTATATTATAAAATGAAGATTACAAAAATGTACTTACTTCCTTGGCTTGTTGTGAGGATTAATGATTGTAAAATACCTAAAACGGGTCCTGACATACAGTATGTTTGACACGGGATGATGACGGTGAAGATGATGAAAAGATTATAGCACAGTGAGAATTTATCTTCAAAATGATCACTTCCAAGGTTTTCCATCATAAATGTAAATCTAATAACACTTACTAGACTGAGATTACTAAAACAAAACAATGGTGTTAGATATTTAAAGCAAAATTCAAATAAGAACCACAGACAAAAAATCTGATTCTCAGGTGAGACTTTAGTTAAAAATAAATTATTAAGATCTCTTCTACCTTCTCCCCAATTCCTAAAATGTTAACTAGTGAAAGTATATTAGATACCTATTTATGTTCAACAAATTAACCTTAAATCTAGTATCTGAAAACAGTACATATTTATTATCTCACGGTTTCTGTGGGTCAGGAATTTGGATAAGGCTTCTTTATTTTATTGAAGTACAGTTGATTTACAATGTTGTGTTAGTTTCAGGTGTACAGCAAAGAGATTTGCATATATGTGCTATATTAATATATATATTACATATGTATAATATTTTCCAAGATTCTTTTCCATTATAGGTTATTCCAAAATATTGAATATGGTTCACTGTGCTAGTCCTTGTTGATTTTATATTTTATATATAGTAGTGTATATCTGTTAGTTTCAAACTTCTAATTATCCCTTCACCCTCCCATTTTTCCCTTTCAATATCATGTCTTCTTTGTCTGAGACTCTGTTTCTACTTTGTAAATAAACTCATTTGTAGCATTTGTTTAGATCCCACATATCATGATATTTGTCTTTCTCTGTCTGACTTACTTCACTTAGTATAATAATCCCTAAGTCCATCCATGTTGTTTCAAATGGGATTACTTTATCATTTTTAATGTCCAAGTAATAGTCCTTTGCATATAACTATACTACATCTCCTTTATCCATTTATCTGCCAATGTACATTTAGGTTGCTTCCATGTCTTGGTAAATAGTGCTACTATGAACTCTATGGTATATGTATCTGTCCTCAAGCTCATGATCTCTAACAGGGTTTCGATTATGTTTTTAGCCAGGACCATGGCCATCTTGCATTTCAACTGGAGCAGAATTTGCTTCAGAGCTCACTCTTGGGTTGTTAGCAGGACTCACTTTTTTGAAGACTGTAGGACCAAGAGACTCAGTTCTTTCTGGTTGTTGGCTGGAGGCCAAGGGCCTCTTCATTAGGTGTTTTACAACATGGCAGCTGGCTTCCATCAGAGCAAGTGGAGTGCAAGTGAGAATGAGTGAAATAGAAGCCTGAGTCTATCATAATCTAATCTTGTATGTGGCATCTCTTTATTTTGATCAAATGTTATTCTTTGGAATCAATCTCTACATCCAGCCCACACTCAATCTCTACATCCACCCCTTCAGAGAAGCGGTTTCACAGCAGTAAGAATTACAAAGTATGTATTATTGGGGACTGTTTTAGAGACTGCCCACCCCAACCAAATACAAAAGAGACTTCATTCATGTGCTGTTACTGTTGCTCTGTTGACTCTTTGCAACCTTATGGACTGTAGCACTCCAGGCTTCCCTGTCCTTCACTATCTCCCAGAGTTTGCTCTAATTCATTTCCATTGAGTCAGTGATGCTATCTACAGAGAAGGCAATGGCAACCCACTTCAGTATTCTTGCCTGGAAAATCCCATGAACAGAGGAGCCTGGTAGGCCACAGTCCATGGGGTCACTAGGAGTCGGACATGATTAGGCGACTTCACTTTCACTTTTCACTTTCATGCATTGGAGAAGGAAATGGCAACCCACTCCAGCATTCTTGCCTGGAGAATCCCAGGGACGGGGGAGCCTGGTGAGCTGCCGTCTATGGGGTCACACTGAGTCAGACACGACTGAAGTGACTTAGCAGCAGCAGCAGCAGTGATGCTGTCTAACTATCTCATCCTCTGTTTCCCTTTTTTCCTTTGTCTTCAATCTTTCCCAGCACCATGCCTTTTCCAATGAGTCAGCACTTTGCATCAGGTAGCCAAAGTATTGGAACTTCAGCTTCAACATCAGTCCATCCAGTGAATATTCAGGGCTGATTTAGGATAGGATTGACTGGTTTGATCTCCTTACAGTCCAAGGAGGGACTCTCAAAAGTCTTCTCCATCACCACAATCCAAAAGCATCAGTTCTTTGGCACTCAGCCTCCTTCATGGTCCAACTCTCACATCTATACATGACTACTTGAAAAACCATAGCCTTCACTATACAGACCTTTGTCAGCAAAATGAGTTCTTTGCCTTTTATTATGCTGTATAAGTTTGTCCTAGCTTTCCTTCCAAGAAGCAACCATCTTTTAATTTCATGACTGCAGTCACCATCCCCAGTAACTCTGGAGATCAAGCAAATAAAATCTGCCACTTCTTCTACTTTTCACACTTCTATTTTCCATGAAGTGATGGGACCAGATGCCATGATCTTAGTTTTTGAATGTTGAGTTTTAAGCCAGCTTTTTCACTCTTCTCTTTCACCTTCATCAAGAGGCTCTTTAGTTCCTTTTCACTTTCTGCCATTAGAGTGGTATCATCTGCATATCTGAGGTTGTTGATATTTCTACGGCAATCTTGGTTCCACCTTGTGATTCATCCAGCCTTTCAATTTCACATGATATTTTCTCCATATAAGTTAAATAAACAGGATGATAATATATAGCCTTGTTGAACCCCTTTCCAAATTTTGAACCAGTCCATTGTTCCATATCAAGTTCTAACTGCTTCTTCTTAACTTGCATATAGGTTTCTCAGGAGACATGTAAGATCGTCTGGTACTCCCATCTTTTTAATCATTTTCTACAATTTGCTGTGATCCACTTAGTCAAAGGCTTTAGTATATGGAGCAAAAATAGATTTTTTTTCCTGGTATTTCTTTGCTTTCTCTATGATCCGATGAATGTTGACAATGTGGATTCTGGCTCTTCTGCCTTTTCTAAACCCAGTTGTATATCTGGAAGTTCTTGGTTCACATACTGTTGAAGCATGGATTGAAGGATTTTTAACATAACCTTACTAGCATGCTAAATAAGTACAATTGTCCTGCAGTTTGAACATTCTTTGGCATTGCCCTTTTTTGGGATTGGAATGAAAACTGACATTTTCCAGTCCTGTGGCCATGGCTGAGTTTTCCAAATTTGCTGACATATTGAGTTCAGCACTTTAACAGCATCATCTTTTAGGATTTTAAATAGTTCAGCTGGAATTCCCTCAGCTTCACTAGCTTTGCTTGCAGTAATGCTTCCTAAGGCCCACTTGACTTCACACTCCCAGGATGTATGGCTCTAGTGAGGGATCACACCATCATGGTTATCCCAATCATTGCTTTTTTGTCTAGGTCTTCTGTGTATTCTTACTATGACTTCTTAATCTCTTCTGCTTCTGTTAGGTCTTTACTGCTTCTGTCTTTCATCATGCCCATCCTTGTATGAAATGTTTCCTTGATCTCTTCAATTTTCTTAAAGAGATCTCTAGTCTTTACCACTGTACTGTTTTTCTCTATTTGTTTGAATGTTCATTTAAGAAAGCCTTCTTAGCTCTCCTTGCTATTCTCTGAAACTCTGCATTCAGTTGGGTATATCTTTTCCTTTCTCCATTACTTTTTGCTTCTCTTCTTTCCTCAGCTATTTGTAAAGCCTCCTCAGACAACCACTTTGCCTTAGGTTTGATACTCTATGCAGACTAATATAAACCTCTAAAGAGGATCAGGAAGTGCTCAGGCTGCAATCCTTTATTTGTCAAAGTTAGAAAAGATGATAAATAGGTCTGTTCATTTGTTTGCTTGTTGTAGGCTTTTGTTTTTTATATTTTGAGACAAAGCAAAAGGGGGAGTATTTTCTGGTTGGACTAAACTCAGATGTGCTTTCTTTCATACCCAAATCTTGAGAATAATATAATCTTCTTTTCACCACTGTGTCACAAATCAGACTAAAGAAGAGAAGGAAGAGAGAGAGTGAGAGAGAGAATCAGAACAGATGAGGCAGAGAACATAGAGGACACAGCTTAAGAGAAGACCCTTGCAGAGTAATACACAGGATAGCCAGAAAGTTTCAGAACCTGACAAATGAGGATGCATGCTCTGAGATTCAAGTATCGTTCAAATGTATAAAACAGATACGTTTCAAACAGAAACTGCAATCAATAAAACAATTAGTAAAATTCATGGATCATTTAATTTTTGATAGACACTACTCCCAATTTGTCATTTTTAACTCAGTTTAATCTTTATGATGACCCTACATAGGTCCTGTTATCATTCTCTCTTTGTCGATAAGGAAACCTCAGCATAAAGAGATAAAGGAATTTCCCCAGGGTTGTTAATGACCAAGCTGGAATTTAAACAGAAGCATCAGGCTCCAGAGCCAGTTCTCCAAACCACTGGTGAAGATGATCTCCTTAAAATATGGTGATACACTTACCAGCTCTCCCCAACCCCCACCCACCTCCACCATGTGCATGGAACAAGAACAGCATCGGGCAAGGAAAAGTTAATGGCCTGGGACAAAAAAGAACATTCAAATAAGCCAAAGTAGAGATGCTTTCTTAGCTGTACTTGGTTATAGTTACACCAATCACCCATGGCAACAAATATTGCTCAGGCGAGTAGTTCCTTGGTAGATAAAGTTTCATAGTTATGTAATATGGCAAATTTAAATACATAATTTATCATTCAAATTCTGTGGAGTGAGTTTAGTTATTTTCAAGTAGTCTTTTCATTGTCATCAAAAAGCCCTTATTAATGAAACTTTTGTATTGATCAGACAGATCTTGACCATGAAATACTATGTTGTCTGATATATAGTGGGCAAAATGTATAATCAGTAAGTCATCCATAGCAATATCTCTAAAAGGCTTATTTTCCCCTTAGTGTCTAAACAATACCCTTCTCATCTCTCCCTTCCTTCCTCTCTCTCTCATACACACACACTCACACACACATACACGCACACACACACACTTCTCATCTGGCAAGGGAGTGACAGAGAATAAGGAAATTTGCAAAGTCAAATTACCCCTGAAGAGAGCACTTGCATGCAAATATATTTTTCCTAAGTTTACTGAGCATCCAGTATATTCCAGGAAGCATTCTCTTGATAGTCTGACTTACTATCTTATTATCACAGTGAAGACACAATAGTTCTGATACCTTTAAAAGTACACTGAGTCTGAAAGCAGACAGTGACCATGACCAGTGTTCCCATACAAGGTACAACACACAATAGGTGATTCTGAGAAAGAAAGTTACTGAAAAGCAGATTCCTAAGTGGATAAAAGAGGGTGAGGGCAAGAGAGAATAGGACGAAGTCACCTCACCCAGCTGCTTCCTGTATTTCTCTTCCCTCCTCCTACCAACGATTACTCGTTCCATGGGGATTTTCAATTAAACAGGAACCTGAATACATTAACCTTTTCTGTTTACAATACATTCATCAGGACAGCCTTGGCATGCCCTTGAATTCCAGGGCTGGGCTTGGAGTGAAGATACCATCGATATCCAGCAAATCCAGGGAAAAATTTGTCCAAGTGAGGCTTAGACAGCCTATACTGAGGTTCATAAATGAACCTTGATTTTAAAAGGATCTTTTATAAGTGAAATTTTGAGTTGGAGAAAAGTACCAGAAGTATGTTGATTTGAATAACTCGTCTCTAAAATAAAATTATACTAAATAGCCTGCTATCCATATTTTAAATACAATACACATGGGTAAAATATTATTATTTACACAATAGTTTCACATGTATTATTTCATCTGATCCTCCAAACAAGCTATGACATCAGTAAGAGAAAAGAAGAAAAAAATACAAGACAATATTATTAATTGAGATATGTACTAGGCAGTGGGCCTCCTAGGTGGCGATAATGGTAAAGAACCCACCTTCCAATGCAGGAGATGCAAGAGACACCGGTTCAACCCCTGGCTCCAGAAGATCTCCCGGAGTAAAGCCTAGCAAGCTTCAGCCCATGGGCCACAAAGAGTCAGACCCGATTGAGCAACTGAGCACAACAAGATTAAGGCAGTATGATAAGGGAATATATTTTTAATATTTTCATTTTTATAGGTAAAAATGTTAAGATCCAGTTAAGCTAAAATAACCAGTTTCAAGATCTCTTAGGTAATGCATTCCTAGAACCTATGAATAAATCAATTCTTTGACACAGGGGCTGCCCTGGACTTCGCAGACCATGTGGGATTTCTGACCATGCATGTGAAGCAACACTGGTGTGCCCCAATTAATCTGACAACTAGAAATGCCTCCACACATTTTTACTTACCATCCATTAGAATTAGTGTCGGGAGAGAGGCAGACATAAAATGTCTGTTTGAGAAGTGGGACTACAGCTCCTCTGGCTGATGCAACAATCTGCCTATATCTGCTAAGAGCTTCCTTACTTTCTTGTGTTAACATAATCGGAGTTTGTCATGTGGAAGAACTGAAACCTAGTCCAGGGTCAAAACTTTCAGTGTATGTATGATTGAGGAGCAAGATTTCAGGGCTGATTATGGGAAATGAGTGGAGTAGGAGGAGAGAGAAATTTCTGGACAAGATAGGTGGCCTGGATAAGGAGTTTGAATGTGATTCTGGAAAGTGGGACCAGACTCAGCAAAGGCATCAATGCAGGTCCAAGATACCAATACAGACATGGACTGAAGAGATTTCTTGAGGACATGCCTTTGCAAGTAGAGGAGAAAGAAGAGCAGGAAGAGAAGTCTTCAGATTGCCATGAAAAGTCTTAACACCTGTGAAGGGAGATGGAGACCCAAGAGGAAGGGCCCCAGACAACAGAGTGGTTCTGAGAATCTCAGCAAGCCAGGCAGTTGGGGACCTAGAGTGCAGCTACCTCTTAGAACAATTAGCAGATACTCAGGCAGAAATGTCTCTGCCTAAGTACACTCCTGTGCTCAGCCATGTAGCCATGTGCTAGGAGCACCAGGGGAGAATGCACCCTAGGTGAGAATGATGCTCAGGCGGATCCCATGTGTTCAGTACCCACTGTCAGCACACCGCATGGCTCACAGCCAGTTCTCTCTTGAAGGGCATCTGAGAAGCATCTCCATGGCTGCCTCCATCATGCTTCAGAGGAAGGTCCTCCAAGGAAGGAAAGGGTGAGTTCGGATGTCTCTAGGCATTGTTGTAGCAAATCTAACTGTCTATATAAATAAATGAAAAATGAGGGCAATAAGAGAAACTCTAAATGGCCACCTTTATGCCAACAGGACTAACTGCCAGCCATCTCTGTCACTCTGCATGAAGACTATCATTACTTGGAGGCAAGAGATACAGTCAGATACCAGGGAGGATTTGGGAAACTTCAGAAAGGGAAATGTGGTCCCAAACTAGCTCCTTCACTCAAATCTCCATTTCTACCTTGTAGTATTCTGCCTTTTGCCAACTGGGTAGGATGAGGGTATCAGCCCACATCCATTCAAGAACATTTTTTCATTTTAAACTCATTAATTGATGTACTTAAAACTGGAAGTATTTTCTCAAAGTATTTGAAGTAATATATGACCAGTGGCAGTATAATGCACATATTAAGAACAGAGAACACTCTGGTGAAACTGTCTGTAGGAGAAAAACTGCATTTGTTAAGCAAGAAGGAGGATATTTGTTAGTAGGGGCAGAAACAGATAAGATAATTACATAAGACAAGGCAGGTAGACAAACGGATGCTCATCACATTTTTGCTGAGATTCAATATTATTTATATGGGCTTCCAAGGTGGCTCAGCAGTGAAGAATTCACCTTCAAGACAGGAGACACAGGAGACTTGGGTTTGATCCCTTGGTCGGGGAGATCCCCTAGAGAAGGGAATGGAAAACTACTCCAATAATCTTGGTGAGAAAATCTCACAGAACCCACTGGGCTTTAGTCCATAGGGTCTCAGAGAGGTGGACAGAACTGAAGTGACCGAACACACAATACTGTGTATAAACTAGGCAAGGAAATGTGACTTATACCCATGTGGTTCTCAAAGTGTTGTCCCCTGATCAGCAGTACCAGCAACATCTGGCAACTTGTTGGAAATGCCAAGTCTCGGGCCCCACCTGAGAAATCCTGAATCAGAGATTCTGGAATAGGGAACAGCAATCTGTATTTGAACAAGGCCTCCAGGGGACCCCAATGTACACTAAAGTTTCAAAACCACAGGCTTAGATAATATTTTCACAGTGGACTCTCAAAATTTGCCATCTCTGTCTGTGTTACTGTTACATGATCTTTGAGTTATCTTCCATTTTCCCATCCCAGACTCTTATTCCCTACATTCTGTTCCCATCTGCACAAACACATACACACACACAAACACACCCCACACATGCATTCAGGTATCACACACTTGATTTTTAATTTTCTATGTATAAAGTATGCATCCATATGTTTTCAGAAAAAGTTAATAGACTCACCTCAATTATCCTCATAGTCTGGACCCCAACCTAATCCAACAGGTTTCCAAGAAAAGCCTGTTTCCCCAAATGAAAGGAAATTATATTTGATTTTTCCCTATGAGCAGACACAGATCACATCTGTGGCTAGAAAGTCATATTTTGATGGACCCTAGAAGAACAAGGACTGTTTTTGGTTGAGGGTGGGTAATGTTAAATTTTTTCCTATTAATATCTGTGTTTAAAAAAAAAAAAAAAAAACAAAAAACTGAGTATGTGTGTAAGACAGCCCTCAAAGGGGTGTGGCTGCCAGAAAGGAATTAAAACTAGGAGCCACCAATGATACTTCTCTTACAAACAGTAAGTAGAGTGGGGTCATAGCAATATGAGGTAAATTCAGAGTTCTATTTGTAGTGATCTAGCAACATGATACTACATGAATTTTCCTTTTTATTCCTGTATTTTGTTCTCTGTTGGTGTTCTTCCTTAAGTCTTTAGTGAAATCTTAGCCTTCTCTGGCTGTTAGGAAAAAAAAAAAAAAAAAGAATTTGGCATAAACGTTGGGTAGTTTTCAAGAAAAAAAAAAACAACACATTTGGGGACCAGCATGCTTGTGGCCATAAAAAATACTGCAAGAGACCCCAAGTGATAGTCAACCCTGTAAAGAACAGTACATTTCTTTTAATCTATTAGCCTATGGGATTCTCCTTCATAGTCCCCAACTCCAGGAAATTATAAAAGCAGTGGAAACAAAAGTCCAAAATATAATTTTAAGTCATTTACGTGGATGTTAGGAGGCCCATAGCATGTACTGCAAAAGACTTCTGAAAAGCAACTTTCAGTACTGCAAAAATACAGTCGTGAATTGTTGGCTGAAATTAGCTCCCTCACTTAGCTATAAGAGCATAATTACTCTCATCAAGGAAAAGCAGACCAGACATGCAAAGAACTTGCTGAGAAAAAGGAAAAAGATATACCATTGAGCCCTGGTAGACTGAGCACTGCTAAATGGTTTTGTCGGATCCAATTTTGATGATTATTTAGCAATCTCCTAACTGCAGCATTAGAGTTCCCAGGGCATATCCTAAATTGAAGGATATTTGTAATAAAAAGATATAAGCCTCCAACTCTCATTTTTGCCAAACATTAATAAAAATCGAATTAGAAGCAAGTGACTTGAAAGGCCACCGGCAAAAGGTTTTAGTATTGTAGCAATGTGAATCTTAAAGAAAAGGAAATGCTCTTCCTTTTTTTTTTTTATTGAAATAATATAAATACCACTTTTTAAAAACAGTTAGGTAAAAGGCAGAAAAAATAACCTTATATTCTAATATGCCTAGAAAACAGGAATTCTATTTTTCTTTCACTTTGCAAAAAACACATAGATATGAAAGACAGACACTGTGATTAAATGCGGCACAACTACCTCAAACCACAGTAGGCACTCTGACTCCAAATGCCCTTTTCATTATTTTAATGAAATGTGACTTCATTTTTCCCACACACTCGAAATTGTGTCAGCTGAGAGTTCAAACATGTAAATGAAACAAAACACTCAAAAGAAAACCTCCGTTCTCTGTATCCAAAGGCCATGTGAGGACATCAGCTTGTGCCAAGTGAACACATGGGAGGCAGAGAAGGAAGAGGATGGCTCATTCACTTTTTACTTAATCTCCTTTGGACTCTGCCTACCTCTGTGGCTGATTTTGTTTTCATATCCTCTCATGAGTACAGTTAAAACTGGCTCTAGGTCATATTGAACCAGATATCATTTCAGAAAGACTTCTATTTTAGCGTGATACACTCCAGGACCAATGCCAAGGTCCTCAGAGCTCCCTTTGTGCTCTACTATTTTATTATCTAAATACAGGCACCATGATCTTCCCAGAGGTTCAGTGGAAAAATCACTAGATTTGAACACTGGCAGACTCGCATCACAAGTCCAGGCAAATTTTTCCTTAATATGTGTTTGCTCTTAACCAGAAAGGACATAAAAAAACAAATGCTCTATTACCCTTACACAGGTAAGCAGCACCAGACAATCTGATCACCATGTTTATTCCATCTCTCCTGTTTCATTGCTTTGTTTCTCACTGTGAAGGGAGTTTGAGATGATGGGTAAGTAGGATTAACAACACAGGGAAGATTTTTACCTGGAGTCAATGTTGTAGGCATAGGGCTTCACAGATGGTGCAGTAGTAAAGAATCCATCTGCTATGAAGCAGACACATGTCTGATCCCTGGGTTAGGAAAATCCCCTGGAGAAGGAAATGGAAACCCACTCCAGTATTCTTGCTTGGAAAATCCCGTGGACAGAGAAGCCTAGTGGGCAGCAGTCTATGGGATCACAGAGGGTCGGGCACAACTGAGCAACTGGGTACAGTAGAACGCAGCAGTGTTATAGGTATGTTAAGATACAAGTGGAAATTTTGGAAATTCAGAAAATTAGTAACCACAAGAAATAGAGACTTGTCTCTTTGAGCCTACTGCTGGCAATCTGTATTTTCTATGCCATAACTATGTAGACTTCACATGCTATGGAATCTTGAGCTTCCAATACCATGGTGCTTGATGCAATGATTTTGGAGTCCCTGGATAAAATGTGATTTATGTAAGTACAATATGTCACTATTACTACTGTAGAAGTATAACTGATAAAATACTGATATTGGTATTTTTTTAGAAAAAGAAGGCAGGGAAGGAGGTTTGAGGAAAAAAACATTTGGTCACAGATATGATGAGGTTGACTTATACCCCTTCCAAGCCTACAAAGCCAGGCATATCTGACTCCTGCTTCACCTCTCATGCCACTCTCCATCTGGGCTTACTGTGGCTAGAACATGCTTGTTTCTTTTCCTTGATATTGTCAAGATCATTGTTTCAATTCTTCTCTGAATACTGTGTTTGGAATGCTCTTTGCCCAAATTTCCAAACAGTGGGTGGTCTGAACCCATTGTTCAGATTTGAACTTTGATCTCACCTTCTGAGAGAATCCTATTCCATCTGCTTATACAAAATGACAACTTGGACTTCCCTGGCAGTCCAGTGGTTAAGACTCTGTGCTTCCAATGCAGTGTTCATGGGTGGCTTCCCTGGTCAGGAAACTAAGATCCCAGAAGCTGTGTGGCACACTCAAAATAAGTAAGTAAATAATAAAAGAAAATAACACCTCCACACACATACACACATTTTCTCTATTCTGACCTCTTCTATTACTCTCCATAGCACTTACATTTCTCTAATTTTGGGTGTATGTCAGTTGCCAGGCTCTCCCTAATAATACCAGAATGGAAACATCATTTGAGCAGGAATCTTATCTACTGTACTCCCTGACCCAATGCTCAGGGTCTAGAATAGCGTAAGAGCACTGTCTTCCTCATCACTGAATTCTCATCATTGCTTTCTCCTCAGTTGCTCAAAATATGGACATTAAATGTTGAATTGTCAGAAGAGTTAAACATGATCTCTGCCTCTGGTTTGCTTATAATTAAATTGAGGAGACTTGCATTAAACATACACAAGCTTAGTAGTAAAAGACTCACACAAGATTTCAAGAAAAGGTCAGAGTCATCCCAATGCCTAATGAGGAAGAAGAGAATCCATTGGGTCTTTTTACTTCTAGGGTCAAAAGACAAATAGAGGAATTTTTCCCCTTGTTTTATTTTCATAAGCAAATGGAAAAATATTTTTAAAAACATTTTCCTGGGGCTTGATTTTTTCACACATCTTTAAACTTATGATCAATGTTCCTTAGCTTATGATCTCTATTGAAGTGCAAACACTAATAAGGGTTGACATGTTCAGTGCCATTTTAAAGATACTTGAAATTAAAGGATTCAGATGTGTCTACTGTTTTCTCCTTGCTACATGAAGCATTTATTTTTTCAAGTCTGTTCTTCATTGGCCTGAGAAATCAACAGTTGGCATCTGATGTGAAGTAGCCCAGGGCTCACTCAGAAAACTGCTTTTCTTTATTTTAGGAAGTAGAAATAATCTCACAGTTGCATTTAACTCTGCACTGGATACTTTCTGGATGTATTGGACATACACAGTTACAGTTTCCTTCTAAGAGAAACCCTGAAGAAACACAGAAGAACTTCTTTCTGAAGAAGTTCTAGGAGATTGCTTATTCACAGACAAATGTGTCCTGTAGTACAAGATGTTGGTCCCTGTCCCACAGCTGATAGATGGGACCAGCTTGACTGTGGTCCTAGGGTTCATCAGGTTGCTGACCTGATCTAAAGACTCTGAGCTTCATTTTTGGGTTCTCTAATGAAAAGTGATGTTCTTACTTTCTTCAGTCTGAGGCTATCTACGCCAAGATATCAAAACTTTAGATGGATCCAAAATAGAAAAAGTGACTACTTATGAATTTTACAGAAATTTGTGTCTAGTTCTGTTAACAAGAGAAAGAATTAACTTCAGGGAATAGGGTAATACTCTTATTTGAGAATGAAAGTTATTTGGTTACCCATAATTAAAGTCTAGAGCCTGGATTAGAAGAAAATTTTTGAGAGAACGATGGCTTCATTAATGCCACATTTAATGTTAAAAGGCTGCCTTTAATGAAAAGAGGGTATCTTGGTAACTATCTTTCTCCAGTGGGGCAAGGAAACAGTTTAAGTATTTTCTTTTTAATTTTCTTTTTTTCTTATTTTAGATCTATCTACAAGTAGAAAAAGTATGAAAGCAGAGACAAGAAAATTGGATAAATAATATGGCATAAGGCCCTTAGAACTAGAAAAACTTATCCACAGGAAGCTCCTCTGAGAGTAGATTTTTGTCTAATGAACTCTAGGAACAATTCTGTCTGGTACTGAGTTTTAAGTAATTTTTTTTTTCATTTTATTCTCCATTAGTAAATCCACATGTTGCTATCAAGGCTTCTGTTAAATCTACAAGTTGCTAAAAGTTTGTGTTAGTAGTGTCACTTTAGTGGCAGATATTTGGGTAGATACTTCACATCACAGAGAAGCCAGAAGTCAATACAAGGTAATTCAATTCAGCCTAGAGCATCACAGGGTCATGTGACAGCATAGGCACTCTCTTGGACTAAAGGCTTCCCAGAAAGTAAACATCTTGCAATCACAACATGGAGTTAAAGTGTTACTAACCAAGGTCCTTGGCTTCCTTAATCAATAGAAATTTATCAGAGAACAGACAAGAAATTCATGCAAGGCTTTATTGAAGCCCATTTTACAGCAGGGGAAAGTGAGGACAAGCAGCCATTTCCCTTGCTTACTCACTTGCTCAGGGGGAAGTGAGCTGGTTCCTTATATGGGGTGAAAGTACTGGTCAGCTGGAGGGGTGGTTTACTTGGTTTGACCACTTCTTTGGTGGTATTGGATGTGAGGGAATGCCTGGTGCCCTGCTTTTGCTCCCTGCTCTTCAGAAGTAACAGTTGGTCCTTTGGGGCTTTCTCTATTGTTGTCCATAATTTACCTCAACTGCATGTATGCAGTTTTTAGTTCCTTATAGCTTCTTTGAATTTTGTTGCTGGAGGAGATATTTGTCCAGGTGCAAGTGTTGCAGCACTTGCAGCAAAGGGTCTCCAGTCCTAGGTCACAGCCTATCTCAAAAGCAAAGGTAATCTCAGAAGGTGGGGCAACTTGACGGAACTCAGATTAGGTGAAAAAATGCTTCAGAGTCTTTATCTAGGAGCTTTTAAAGAATGGCCAATCCTTCACAGATGTACTTGAGAACTGTTAGTCATCTATCCAGGGCTTTCCATGTGGCTCAGTGGTAAATAATCTGCCTGCCAATCCAGGAGACAATAGATGTCAGTTAGATTCCTGGGTTGGGAAATGCCTTGGAGAAGGAAATGTAGCCCACTCCCGTATTCTTGCCTGGAATATCCTATGGACAGATGAGCTTGGCAGGCTACAGTCCCTGGGGTCACAAAGAGTCAGACACGATTTAGCAACTAAAAAACAACACGCCAACTATCTACCTACATGATAATAATGTTTGCTAAAATTTGTCTGATATTTTCACTACCTTTGGCTGAGGTCATTTGTCCCCTCCACTCTGGTTCTTGTGCTCATGCTGCTCTCTCTCAGTCTTGTGGGGTGACATGGGAATGGAATGGTTATCTTTAGGATATCACTAAGGGAAAATTGAATTCGGAGTATTACTGCAATTTAGAAAAGCATTACGAAACGTTTTTTTAGATCAGTGAACAAATTAGAAATATTTTTTTAAGATTAACAGACATTGTGAGGCCATACCCATATCCCCCCGTTGCCTGAGGCTGACATTCAACTATCATTTTTTTTTTTTCCTGGAATCTCTCATTGATAGCCAGAGAAGAGAAACACCTACCCCTTTAACCAAAAGGTATCTAAAAATGACTGAAGATGTTGAATATCACCCCTCATCGTTCACTTTGGGTACATCTGAAGCACCATTTACACTTGCTTCCAAGTTCCCAAATAGATTTAGCAACCTACAATGATTCTTGATGTTCCTTGATAATATAACCTATCAGTTTCACTATGATTCTCTGACTCACTTTGCACATCTTATTAACACTTCCAAGAATCATCTCCCAAATTAAACTACTTACACTGAAATCTTTATTTCAAGTCTGTTTTTGAGAGAAACCATACCAAGGTGGGTTCTTTCTCTTGCCATCTTCATATCTATGTTTTTAACTGAGAAAAAAAATTGGGCAAAACATAATGGAAAATGAAACAGAAGCTGTAAAGATGATCAATAGCAATAGAGATCTGAACTGCAACAAAGTTGATATACAAATTACACCTTTTTTATGGCCACATCGTGTGGCTTGTGGAATCTTAGTTCCCAGGCCAGTGATGGAACCTGTATTCCCTGCATTAGAAGCATAGAGAAATCTAAATTATAACAAAAAGATTTTTCAGGTCATGCCAAAGCAGTATTTTTTTGAGAAGTGTTATATTTCAAATAGGAATAATAATAGGTTCTTGGATTTTTAGGAATCTAATTAATGAAGAGGATTTAATCATAAGAACACGTTAGAAAAACATAAATGTTCTGCTAATTTGACACAGAACACTAAAATATCACAAGACTAAAAATAAACCACCACAATGACAATATGGTGATGATGCATGGGTTAATGAGCATCATCAATTCAAAGAGTATTGAAGATGAGCACAAGAAAATTTGAAATGCCCAGATACTTAACAGTTTCTTGATGGGAGAGTATCTGCCACAGGCCCTGAGCATCCCCATATATTTTTGTAGGGCACAACAGGAATGCAAGGTCCTGACAACTCTTTAGCTGGGCCATTATTTAGGTTGTGTTTGCAGTGAGCAAACTTGAAGGATGAGGTAATGTCTCCCCTTGGACAAACAGCAGACTTACTTCCATGAACTATAGAAGTGGTGAATCTCTCAGGCTTTCCTATAATACAGCTAACAGCATGGGCATGCATCCATGATAAGATCTTTGTGTGACCCCGCGGAGGGTATAGTAAACCTGCCCAAACCTGTACAAACCCACATTAATCTCTAGCTGCTGCTTTTGTTGTGAGTAATAAAGTTTTTGTCCTTTGCCTCTGACCCACTATCAGGTCTCTGTCACAGCCAGCCAACTCTGCCACTGGAGCAAAAACATCCACATACAATATAGTAATGAATGAGTGGGGCTGTTTTCCAATAAAATTAATCATGAACACTGAAGTTCCATTCCATATTATTTGGATGTGCTATGAAATATTATTTTCTTTTTTATTTTTTCAAGCATTGAAAAATACAAAACCCATTCCTAGCTTGCACACCATAATTTGTGGACTCTTGCTTTAAGCCTGAAAAGAAACTAGATAAACTAGATTAATATGGCCATATTGTAGGCCAAACTCAAAAAGCAAAATGATGCAAGTCAGGAATATAAATGCTATAAAGAAAAGGGGGGAAATGGAAGGTGTTTTATTCTCTAAATGCATGTTTTTGAGACTGCATGCTTGAAAACTTGTGTGTTCTGAGCATATATGTCATTTTTCCTATTCTCATGGATACTGTAATAAAAAATTAACCAGACTCACATAGTCTCATCTTTTCTAGCTTTGGGAATCACTGCTGGACTGAGAGATGGTGAAATGCACTCTCTTGTAGGTATGTGATCAATAGATGAGAACTGTAGTGGCTGGCGAGACATCTTATCCCAGCTGTCCCTTACTACTGACAAAGGAGTTAGGGGTTGTCTTGAGTAGGAAATATAAAAAGACATCTCTACATTCTATATATGAAGGATTCTCCTGATATACCAAGAATACTACAGTATAGAAGAAGGCATGACTGGGTTAACATTTCAGTCCTAATATTCGTTGTATAATTTTCTACAAAGTAACTAACCTTTCTGACCTCCATTTATTTTCCAAGAGGAGAAGGGGACGACCGAGGATGAGATGGCTAGATGGCATCACTGACTCAATGGAGGTGAGTCTGGGTGAACTCCAGGAGTTGGTGATGGACAGGGAGGCCTGGTGGGCTGCGATTCATGGGGTCGCAAAGAGTCGGACACGACTGAGTGACTGAACCGAACTGAAAAGATGGGAATAACAGTAATAGACTGGTGTGGTGGTTAATGACATATGTGAAAAACCTAGCTAACTTCTAGCCCATAAGCAAATGGTTAATAAGTGTTAGAAATGTCTACCGCTCCTTTCTTCCCCTTGTCAAGTCTTTTGCCCGAAATGAAAACATCTTCAGTTTGCTTCAGGACTGGTCCTTAACCATGTTTTCTTTTCTCAGTTTAGTTAACTATTCCATGTACTGTGCCAGGTTTGTACACAGGTAAAAAGCATCATCCCCATTCTCAAATAGGAGTAGGAGAGGATGGAGAATAAAGAGGCATGCAGACAGATGTATACACCATAACTACCTTCAATATAGAGATGGTATATTGAATAAATCTGGGAAAAATAGTAGTGGGCTGGGTGGTAAGACAAGAAGAGAAAGGAAAGGAGGAAATCAGTAGCCAACATTTTTAATGTCCTTCTACGTACCAAGTATTCTACCAAGAGATGTATGTATGTTCAGTTCAGTTCAGTCGCTCAGTCGTGTCCAACTGTTTGCAACCCCATGAATCGCAGCACGCCAGGCCTCCCTGTCCATCACCATCTCCCAGAGTTCACTCACACTCACATCCATTGAGTCAGTGATGCCATCCAGCCATCTCATCCTCGGTCGTCCGCTTCTCCTCCTGCCCCCAATCTCTCCGAGCATCAGAGTCTTTTCCAATGAGTCAACTCTTCTCATGAGGTGGCCAAAGTACTGGAGTTTCAGCTTTAGCATCATTCCTTCCAAAGAAAATCCAGGACTGATCTCCTTCAGAAAGGACTGGTTTGATCTCCTTGCAGTCCAAGGGACTATCAAAACTCTTCTCCAACACCAGAGTTCAAAAGCATCAATTCTTCAGCCCTCAGCCTTCTTCACAGTCCAACTCTCACATCCATACATTGCCACAGGAAAAACCATAGCCTTGACTAGACGGACCTTTGTTGACAAAGTAATGTCTCTGCTTTTCAACATGCTATCTAGGTTGGTCATAACTTTTCTTTCAAGGAGTAAACGTCTTTGAATTTCGTGGCTGCAGTCATCATTTGCTGTGATTTTGGAGCCCCTCAAAAATAACGTCTGACACTGTTTCAAATGTTTCCCCATCTATTTCCCAGGAAGTGATGGGACCAGTAGCCGTGATCTTCATTTTCTGAATGTGGAGTTTTAAGCCAACTTTTTCACTCTCCTCTTTCACTTTCATCAAGAGCCTTTTTAGATCCTCTCACTTTCTGCCATAAGGGTGGTGTCATCTGCATATCTGAGGTTATTGATATATCTCCAAGCAATCTTGATTTCAGCTTGTGCTTCTTCCAGCCCAGTGTTTCTCATGATGTACTCTGCATAGAAGTTAAATAAGCAGGGTGGCAATATATAGCCTTGATGTATTCCTTTCCCTATTTGGAACCAGTTTGTTGTTCCGTGTCCAGTTCTAACTGTTGCTTCCTGACCTGCATATAGGTTTCTCAAGAGGCAGGTCAGGTGGTCTGGTATTCCCATCTCTTTCAGAATTTTCCACAGTTTCTTGTGATCCACACAGTCAAAGACTTTGGCATAGTCAATAAAGCAGAAATAGATGTTTTTCTGGAACTCTCTTGCTTTCTCGATGATCCAGCGGATGTTGGCAATTTGATCTCTGGTTCCTCTGCCTTTTCTAAAACCAGCTTGAATACGTATGTTATGTTATGTATGTATGTTAGCTCACCTCAATAGTTGATTTGTTGATTATATAAGAAGAGAAGATCTTCACATTTTCTGAAGATCGTAAGCTAGTGTTGAGCCTTGAAAAAGTGCTAGGAATGTGCCTAGTGGAGAATAAGAGTGTTTGGACTTTGAGCAAATTCCAGAGAGGCACAGGGAGCTAAAGATGAGCATTTGGGGAGGGTAGGGGAAAGAGCAAGGGGTGGAGTGAAAGGCTTTTTTTTAGTGGCAATATTTTAAGCATACATAAATTCTTAAAAATAATAAAAATAATATCTATGTTCCAATATTCTATTCAAGAAATGAAATTTTGCTGATAAAGTTAAAATGTTCCTGGTTGCATACCAGTTCTCAGGATGGCTCTGAAAGTGTCCTAAGGTCTGGCATTATAGATATGGCTTCCAATTCTAAAGCTAAAAGGAGCTTTCAATGTATCCTTCTAGCCAATGACAATACAAAGCTATTGTAAAGATGACAAAAATCTCCTTCTCTTGAGGCCATTAAATATAATGAAAAATAACAAAATCCTCATTCCCTGAGGTGGTTTATGTGTGGAGCTGCCTGCAGACAGGGTTTTGGTCTGAATGATCCTTTTATTTAGTTTTCCTTATTTTTATCTTATTACTAAATCCCTTGGAGTTAATGCCCTTCTGTTTGAAATGAGAGCAGGCAAATTAAAGTGTCATATAAAAACTGAAATTCCTCATCTGATGTTTTTTATTAAGAGAAGAAAAGTGTTAAGTAGGATTTTATTATGGTAAGGAAATTTGTGCAGTGGAATTATATCTACATTAGAAAAGAGAAATGGGGAATTGAAGTTGTTAACTACATCATTCAAGTATCTAGTTATCTGTATCAGATACATTTTCTACTCTTAGTTATCTAATTATTTCAAGTCAACATAATTTTTGGACACTGTTAGCTAATTTCAAGTCTTTATTTTGATTTTTATTCTGGATTTTTTTTTTTTCTTTTTGCTTAATTGCATTAAACCAAAGGATATGGACATATCCATTGTGGAAACAATGTACATCTTCAGTGTTTAACTTTGCAATCAGCATTGCTTAACATCCTATAATACATGAGGAAATTCTTCTTGCAACATGATTTACCTGTCAAGGGTATACACACATCAGCCTCATTTTTCCAGGTCAGGAATGTAGGAGTTCACAAGGGAGGAACTGTCTGTCAGCAGGAGGTGGCTGTGAAATCTATTTTAAGTTATTAATTACAAGTGACATTTGGCCTTCTAGTGAACCAAGCTACAAAATCAGTGCAGTGAAGGAATTCTTGCCAAACATGGCTACTTTAGTTCCTGAATATGCCAGCAGTGTCCTCAGGTTCTTAATTCTTTGAATTATTTCAGGCCATTTGTTGTGATTTTTATCCCAGAATATATGTTACCCAAGTCCACAGAATTCAAATAGTAGCAATGGCTGATGCATTTACAAAGAATCTTTTATTTTATTTTATTTTATTTTTTGGTCTTTTGAGACCTGGTGAAATACACTGGTTTTATAGGCAGAACAAGCAGAATTTATGTCCTGGTTTCATGCTGATTGGGGAAAAATGAGTGCTTTACTGAATAACACTCATTGCAGTTCCTCATCTACAAAAGGGGCTTAAATAACCTTCTCAAAGCCTGCTGTGGTAACCAAATGAGATAATCTATTAACTATATCTCTCATTAAAACCAGGAGCAAGTTAGTGAGCTCTCTGCACCCAGTTTGTGCACCTATAAAATGGGTATACTATTAGTACCTATCTCACAAAAGGGTTGTGAAAAATAAATTAATACATGGGTGCAAAGTCGTCTCTCATGTCACTGTGAACCTTTGGACTGAAGACCACCAGGCTTCTCTGCCCATGGAATTCTCCAGGCAAAAATACTAGAGTGAGTTGCCATGCCCTTCTCCAGGGGATCTTCCCAACCCAGGGATTGAACCAGTGTCTCCTGACACACACACACATAAATATACATATTTATATTAATGTGAATATTCATTATAGGGGACTGAAATGCAAAAGTAGGAAGTCAAGAAACAAGGAGCAACAGGCAAATTTGGTCTTGGACTATAGAATGAAGCAGGACAAAGACTAATAGAGTTCTGCCAAGAGAACACACTGGTCATAGCAAACACCCTCTTCCAACAACACGAGAAGACTCTACACATGGACATCACCAGATGGTTGACACTGCAATCAGATTGATTATATTCTTTGCAGCCAGAGAAGGAGAAGCTCTATACAGTCAGCAAAAACAAGACCGGGAGCTGACTGTGGCTCAGATCATGAACTCCTTATTGCCAAATTCAGACTGAAATTGAAGAAAGTGGAGAAAACCAATAGCCCGTTCAGGTATGACCTAAATCAAATCCCTTATGATTATACAGTGGAAGTGAGAAATAGGTTTAAGGGACTAGATCTGATAGACAGAGTGCTTGATGAACTATGGATGGAGGTTCATGACATTGTACAGGAGAAAGGAATCAAGACCATCCCCCCCCAAAAAAAAGAAATGCAAAAAAAGCAAAATGGCTGTCTGAGGAGGCCTTACAAATAGCTGTGAAAAAAAGGGAAGCAAAAAGCAAAGGAGAAAAGGAAAGATATACTCATTTGAATGCAGAGTTCCAAAGAATAGCAAAGAGAGATAAGAAAGTCTTCCTCAGCAATCAATACAAAGAAATAGAGGAAAACAATAAAATGGGAAAGATTAGAGATCTCTTCAAGAAAATTAGAGATACCAAGGGAACAATTCATGCAAAGATGGGCTCAAAAAGGACAGAAATTTTAGGGACCTAACAGAAGCAGAAGATATTAAGAAGAGGTGGTAAGAATACACAGAAGAACTATACAAAAAAGTTCTTCATGACCCAGATAATCATGATGGTGCGATCACTCACCTAGAGCCAGACATCCTGGAATGTGAAGTCAAGTGGGCCTTAGGAAGCATCACTATGAACAAAGCTAGTGGAGGTGATGGAATTCCAGTTGAGCTATTGCAAATCCTGAAAGATGATGCTGTGAAAGTGCTGCATTCAATATGCCAGCAAATTTGGAAAACAGAGTAGTGTCCACAAGACTGGAAAAGGTCAATTTTCATTCCAACCCCAAAGAAAGGAAATGTCAAAGAATGTCCAAATACCACACAAATGCATGCATTTCACACTCTAGCAAAGTAATGCTGAAAATTATCCAAGCTAGGTTCCACAATATGTGAATCAAGAACTTCCAGATCTTCAAGCTCGATTTAGAAATGGCAGAGGATTAGAAATCAAATTGGTGACATCCATTGGATCAAAGAAAAAGCAAGAGAATTCAAGAAAAAAAACATCTATTTCTGTCTCATTGACTATGCTAAAGTCTTTCACTGAGTGGATCACAACAAACTGTGGAAAATTCTTCAAGAGATGGGAATACCAGACCACCTTACCTGCCTCCTGAGAAATCTGCATGAAGGTCAAGAAGCAACAGTTAGAACCAGACATGGAACAATGGACTGGTTCCAAATCGGGAAAGGAATACATCAAGGCTGTATATTGTCACCTTGAGTGTTTGATTTAAGCAGAGTACATAATGTGTAATGCCAGGCTGGGCAAAGCACAAGCTGGAATCAAGATTGCCAGGAGAAATATCAATAACCTCAGATATGCAGATCACACCAGCCTTATGGCAGAAAGTGAAGAAGAACTAAAGAGCCTCTTGATGAAAGTGAAAGAGAATGAAAAACTGTCTTACAACTCAACCTTCAAAAAATGAATATCATGGCATCTGGTCCCATCATTCCATGGCAAATAGATGGGGAAACAATGGAAATGGTAACAGACTTTATTTTCTTGAGCTCCAAAATCACTGAAGATGGTGATTGCAGCTATAAAATTAAAAGATGCTTGCTCCTTGGAATAAAAGCTATGACCAATCTAGACCACATATTAAAAAGCAGAGACATTACTTTGCTGACAAAGGTCCATATAGTCAAAGATATGGTTTTTCCATTAGTCATATATGGATGTGAGATTTGGACCATAAAGAAAGCTGAGTGCCAAAAAATTGATGCTTTCAAACTGTGGTCTTGGAGAAGACTCTTGAGATCAATCCAGTCAATCCTAAAGGAAATCAGTCCTGAATATTTATTGGAAGAACAGATGCTGAAGTTGAACCTCCAACGCTTAGGCCACCTGATGCAGAGAATTGACTCATTGGAAAACTCTGATGCTGGGAAAGATTGAAGGCAGTAGAAGAAGGGGATGACAGAAGCTATGATGTTTGGATGGCATCCCCAACTCATGACCTGAATTTGAGCAAGTTCTAAGCATTGATTATGGCCAGGCAAGCCTGGTGTGCTGCAGTCCATGTGGTCGCAAAGGGTCGGACATGATTGAGCTACTGTTTAGACTCCATAAAGGAAATTCTTTGTTATATTATTATCATTATTAAATAGTCTTTGTCTAAGAATTAATTAGTATTCTCTCATAGACTGTCCTATGATCAATAGGAAGGTTTTTCATGGCAATAGAGAGTTGAATTCAATCTCTCTAGATGCACCATTATTGACAAGAAAAAAAAAATGTATACAATAATTTCACTTGACGAAGCCTCAAGAATAATTGTATTCACAGTGAATTCTTAGATAAATTTTGGATCAGGTAAAAGTTGACCTTCTCTGTTTTCTAAATCTCATTTTACTTCTGAGAATCTCCTTTTCTTTTCCACCCTCTATGTCCAATGCTAGGTCTTTCCAGTTACCTGGGAACCAGCCTCTGTACTTCAGCTCTGACTTCCCATGCCTTCCTACCTTGGCCCTTTCACACTTAAGTTCAGCACTTAAGTCAGCTTTGCTTGGATGCAATTTCTCCTTGTCTTTGTGATCTACTAATTAACCAGAACAGCTTTTCCACTTAGATGTCAAAGAAATATTGGATTCTCACACCACTTTCACAGTACATTCTATCCATTAGAATCTGCACTAGGCACTAGCAAGGTCTGATTTGAGATGACCTTCAACCTTAATTTCAAGGAGCTCAAAGTTTAGTTAAGGAATTAAGAAACAAATAAATTAAACAATTAAGAGAATTAAGCAAAATAGAACTGAAAGGACAGAAACTTATTAAACTGTTGTGTCTCTAAGACTTTTGTGCTCAGTCTCTCAGTCCTGTTCAACTCTTTGTGGCCCCAAGGACTGGAGCCTGCCAGGATCCTCTGCCCATGGAATTTCCCAGGCAAGAATACTGGAGTGAGTTGGCATTTCTTTCTCCAGGGAATCTTCTCAACCGAGGGATCAAGCCAGTGTCCCTGTGTCTCCTGCACTGGCAGGCATATTCTTTACCACTAGCACCCCCTGGGAAGCCCCTAAGATTATTAAAAGAATCAACTGTATGGTATTCAAGAAATTTCTCTCATTAAAAAAAAAAAAAAAAAAAAAACCTCCAAGAGCTATGTTATTAATGATATTTGCAACTCAGTGGAAAAGAAAAACTCTATGCAAACATGAAATGCCTATCATCTGACATCTCTGGATTATTTTAAACACAGCTAATCAGAATAAATCAGTTTTCATTCCAATCCCAAAGAAAGGCAATGCGAAAGAAAGCTCAAACTACAACACAATTGCACTCATCACATGCTAGTAAAGTAATGCACAAAATTCTCCAAGCCAGGCTTCAGCAATACGCAAACCATGAAATTCCAGATGTTCAAGCTCGTTTTAGAAATGGCAGAGGAACCAGAGATCAAATTGCCAACATCTGCTGGATCATCCAAAAAACAAGAGAGGTCCAGAAAAACATCGATTTCTGCTTTATTGACTATGCCAAAGCCTTTGACTGTATGGATCACAAGAAACTGTGGGAAATTCTAAAAGATGGGAATACCAGACCATGTGACCTGCCTCTTGAGAACCTGTATGCAGGTCAGGAAGCAACAGGTAGAACTGGAAATGGAACAACAGACTGGTTTCAAATAGGAAAATGAGTACATCAAGGCTGTATATTGTCACCCTGCTTATTTAACTTATATGCATCTTGAGGAACACTGGGCTGAAGGAAGCACAAGCTGGAATCAAGATTGCTGGGAGAAGTCTCAATAACCTCAGATATGCAGATGACACCACCCTCATGGCAGAAAGTGAAGAGGAACTAAAGAGCCTCTTGAAAGTGAAAGAGGAGAATGAAAAAGTTGGCTTAAAACTCTACATTCAGAAAACTAAGATCATGGCATCCAGTCCCATTACCTCATGGTAAATAGATGAAGAAACAGTGGAAACAGTGGCTGACTTTATTTTTGGCAGCTCTAAAATCACTGCAGATGGTGACTGCAGCCATGAAATTAAAAGATGCTTACTCCTTGGAAAGAAAATTATGACCAATCTAGATAGCACATTAAAAAGCAGAGACATTACTTTGCCAACAAAGTCTGGCTAGTCAAGGCTATGTTTTTTCCAGTAGTCCTGTATGGATATGAGAGTTGGACTATAAAGAAAGCTGAGCACTGAAGAATTGATGCTTTTGAACTGTGGTGTTGGAGAAGACTCTTGAGAGTCCCTTGGACTGCAAAGAGATCCAACCAGTCCATCCTAAAGGAGATTAGTCCTGGGTGTTCATTGGAAAGATTGATGTTGAAGCTGAAACTCCAATACTTTGGCCACCTGATGTGAAGATCTGACTCATTGGAAAAGACCCTGATGCTGGGAAAGATTGAGGGCAAGAGGATAAGGGGATGACAGAGGATGAGATGGCTGGATAGCATCACCAACTCAATGGACATGAGTTTGGGTAAACTACGGGAGTTGGTGATAAACAGGGTAGCCTAGTGTGATGAGGTTCATGGGGTTGCAAAAAGTCAGACTCGACTGAGCGACTGAACTGAAATGAACTGAATCAGTATAAAAACCATTGCTCAGGAAAATGTTAGAATGAAATTCCTAATAACTATAAAGTTTAAGGGCTTACGATGTGTTAACACTTCACTGGAAAATAGGAGGAACAAGGGCTGCTTGGCAGAGGAGGGAGAGTAAGTTATAAACTGTAGGAACCCAGGGACCTATTCACTTCCTTTCTGCATAACAATAAGAGGAAGGTTTTTCCATTTGCATAAAGAATGACACCTCTAAGGTCAATCACTCCCCAGGTACTCAGAACTAGAGAAAAAAGGAAAGAAAGGATTGTCCCTTTGAGGATACGGAGATTCAGTGCCTAAGAACAAGTCATTCATAAGTCAAGTGCTCCCCAAATACGTAACTGCAGGTGAATGAAATAAATAGCAATGTCCTCCTCTGTACAATGAGGGCTTTGAACTAGATGATTTCTAATTTTCTATTCAGCTCTACCCTACTGAGTCTCCTTACAGGGCATTCTAAGACTGAAATGGTTATTATGGATCTTTCATGCCTTATGCCAAGAAGGCAATGGCATCCCACTCCAGTACTTTTGCCTGGAAAATCCAATGGATGAGGAGCCTGGTGGGCTGCAGTCCATGGGGTCGCTACAAGTCAGACATGACTGAGTGACTTCACTTTCACTTTTCACTTTCATGCATTGGAGGAAGAAATGGCAACCCACTCCAGTGTTCTTGCTTGGAGAATCCCAGGGACAGGGGAGCCTGGTAGGCTGCCATCTTTAGGGTCGCACGGAGATGGACAGGACTGAAGCGACTTAGCAGCAGCAGCAGCAGCATGCCTAATGAGTTGGGAATAAGAAGATTTACTATGCAAAGATTATGTCCAAATGTTTCACAGACAATGAGGAGAGTATGCTGAATCTTGAGGGGAACAAGAGCACTTATCTCTGTCCAGAAGAAGCAGCCAGAAATTCATGAGAGGGCAACCATAGGAACTAAGACTTGGGGATCCACTGAAAGAAGATTAAAACTTATATAGGATCCAAGGGAAATAACAGGAAGAGAGCTTCTGAGAGGTCTGGGAAGGAAGGCAGTTCTGTTTATGGGAGGCCTGCTCACCCTACAAAGTGCTATAGAGTTTGTGCCAATATCATAGACAGCTTCACCCCAAAGGACGTTGCAGTGTGATGACTTCAAATTGAGAGACAATTCAAAAACTTTTTCTCTCTTCAGTTATGACACACCAGGCATCCTGTGGTTAACTTCTCATTTTCAAACAGTGGTAAAATTATGACTTTCATTCAGTTATTAAAATAAACATGATAAAAGTTTTATGTAACACATCATTAATGAGAAAACGTGTAAAATACACGACCAGTTTGACAGATGTATTTATAGATCCACAATATTATTAATAAAATAAATGCACAAATAGAGGCTAACTGGCCTCTTCCACAGTGAGGGAGGAAAGTCTATTGACAGAATCGTCATGTTTGTAGACAAGAATTATTTTATATTCTTGTCAGCTATAATTCACAGGTTTATAAAATAACTCAAAGACAATGAGAGAATAAGATGAGGTAGCCTGGAAAGGTATAATCTTAACAATGCATAGTTATTTTTGAGGCATTTGTTTTGTTGTTTTTTTTTTCCTCTCCACACCTCTGCCTATTTTTAATGTAAACAAACTACGTTAGCATTTCTAGAACCTCCTCTGAAAAGCCTTGATTTCAGTTCTCCATTCACAGACCTAGGTCGCCATTATAGAATTTATGTATCAAGACAAAAATGGCTAAGAGTTTGCAATTATTCAACAAGTTCTCTCTTTTAAGTATAAATAAATGTTAAAACTTTTCAGAGTTCCTTTCACAGTTAAACAGAGGAGAAAGAAGTATGGTAGATGATAAATTCCATCAGAAATGGAGGAATAAGACAAAGTGGAGAGAGACGGAGAAAGAAGGAAAGAGCAACTCAATGAATTTAAGAGGAAACAGTGTCTAATCTTTTAGATTGGAAACATGAGCATCTGATTGGCAATTATGGAGATGAGTGGGCTTCTAAACAGAGGGAGCATGATTGTGAAAGTCCCAGAGTATATGGGAGTGTGGACCAATAGGGGACTCCTACGATGTTGTCAGCATATAGATGTAGCCAACGAAGGGAAACATATAACAAGGAAATGAGGCCAAAAAGATTTTTTAAAGCAAACCATATTCAGAACAAAGTTATTTCTATTTATAATGGAATTGTATTCTCTCTAACTTATGGGGTGTTTTTTTTTTTTTTTCTTTTTTGAGAATGTATTTTTTAGAGTAATTTTGTGTTTATAGCAAAATTGAAAGGGAAGTACATAGACTTCTCATACACTGCCTGCCTCTACGTATGCACTGTTGTTGTGGTTCAGTTGCTAAGTCATGGCCAGCTCTTTGTAACCCCATAGACTGCAACACACCAGACTTCCCTGTCCTTCACCATCTCTCAGAGTTTTCTCAAACTCATGTCCATTGAGTCAGTGATGTTATCTAACCATCTCATCCTCTTCCACCCACTTCTCCTTTGGCTCTCAATCTTTCCTAACACCAATCTTTTCCAATGAGTCAGCTTTTTGCATCAGGTGGCCAAAGTATTAGAGTTTCAGCTTCAGCATCAGTCCTTCCAATGAATATTCAGTGTTAATTTCCTTTAGGATTAACTGGTTTGATCTCCTTGCTGTCCAAGAGACTCTCAAGAGTCTTCTCCAGCACCACATTTCAAAAGCTTCAATTCTTTGGCACTCAGCCTTTTTTATGGTCCAACTCTCACGTCCATATATGACAGCTGGAAAAACCATAACTTTGGCTATATGGACCTTTGTAGGCAAAGTGAAGTTTCTGGTTTTTAATATACTTTCTAGACTTGTGATGGCTTTTTTTTCTGTGCCCCACCCCCACAAGAGCAAGCTTCCTTTAATAGACAGCATCAATACCGCTCACCAGAGTGGTACAGTTTTTTACCAAAGATGAATCTACTCTGATATAACATAATCACCCAAATTCTACAGTTTACATTAGGGTTCATTCTTGGTGTTGTATATTCTATGGGTTTGGACAAAGATATAGTGACATACATCATAGTATCATACAAAGCATGTTCACTGCCTAGAAACCCATTATGCTCTGACTGTCCATCCCCCTACCATAGTAACCATAGATTGTTAATTTCCATACCTTTGTCTTTTCCAGCAGGTCATATGCTCAGTTGCTACCACTGAGTCTTACTCTTTGGGACACTATGGACTGTAGACTGCCAGGCTCCTCTGTCCATGGAATTCTCCAGGCAAGAGTACTGGAATGGGTTACCATATTGTTGTAATCATACAGTGGGTGCTTAGTCTCTCAGTCATGTCTGACTCTTTGCAACCCCATGGACTGTAAACAATGAGGCTCCTCTGTCTATGGGGATTCTCCAGGCAAGAATATTGGAATGGTTTCCAATTGCCATGCCCTCCTCCAGGGGATCTTCTGAACCCAGGGATCAAACCCAGGTCTCCCACACTGCAGGCAGATTGTTTATTGTCTGAACTACCAGGGAAGCCCAACCATACAGAATGTACCACTTTCAGATTGGCTTCTGTCACTTAATAATGCACATAAAATCTTCTCATGACTTAATAGCTTCTCATGACCTGATAGTTTATATTTTTGAGTGCTGAACCTCTTAAGTATTTGCTTGGAAATTAAGTAAAGATCTTTAAAAAATCATGTTTAGATTTGTATTGTCCAGACAATATATTTCTGAAGTAAAAAAAAAAAGCTAGAATTTGTTTATAATGAATAAATTGAATTATTTCCCAAGGGAAAATAATTTGCCAGAAGTCATATACCTGAATGGTAATATAGTACGTACTACTTAGACTTATAGTCTCATACACCCATTCCAAGCCTATTGTACTACCTAGGAAAATGCTGCATTAAGGACACTTAATCTTTTTATAGAGATTCACATAGTCTTTAATAAGTGACTGGACATCTCTAAGCTAAGAAATATTATGAAGCATTTCCTAAGAGCTTAGACTGTTAAACCAATAGAGGACCTTTCATTCCTGAAGATAGATGAGAGAATGTTGTTTTGTGCTATGCTTCCTTCTTTGTGCAGCCCTATTTGCTTTTTGTTTAGTTCCTGTGGGCATTAATTGATACTGTCTTCCAGAACAAAAATCATAGTAAGAAGTATAATGAATAATGAATGGTAGCAGCAATAGACTGATATTCCAAAGAGTACAGAAGATAGTAGTGTACAAAAGTAACCCTACTGACCCTGACTTCTGTTGTGAGTTACTTTCAAGCTAAGCCAACAGCTCTGAGCCTTGAGTAATGCCTGATTAAAGATAAAGAACAGAGATTATGACAAAAGAACACAAGATGCTTACCTCTCATCAATTTGTAAAGTCAACACATGATTGATACCCACATCTCCTCCACTCTGATTGCTTTTGCTCCTTTGCTGCTGCTGCTGCTGCTAAGTCGCTTCAGTCGTGTCCGACTCTGTGCGACCCCATAGACGGCAGCCCACCAGGCTCCCCCGTCCCTGGGATTCTCCAGGCAAGAACACTGGAGTGGGTTGCCATTTCCTTCTCCAAGAATAAGAATATTGAATGTAACTGAAATCATGAAGAATTTATTATATGCCAGACAAAATTTAAAACCTTTATACAATCATGCATTTATTTCACAGCCCAATCTTATGAATTAAGTGCAAATAATACCATCAGTATTATATAAATGAGGAAACTGGCAGCTGTGGACTCACAATTTAAAAGCCAAGAGCCTTGTTCTCACCTGTAATACTCTTATTCCCAGCTAAGTCATCTCTAAACATGTTTCCTTTCCAAATCTCCAGAAAAGCAAGCTAAATCTCATTCACACTAAAGTTGAGAGGATCATCAGTGACATGAGATTGGAAGTCAAAATCTTAAAGCCACAGTGAAATGAGAAGCCAAAGTCAACACTCAGAAACCTAAAACCAAGGAGGGACTTTCTCATTTTGGGAGATCTGGTGGTCAATGGAATAGAAAGATTCAGGATGGAGAGAAGAAGTCAGAGAGGTATTTTCACCCTTTAAACAAAACTTTAAATAAAAGAATGAAGTCCCTTTGCCAATTATATAAGAGAATGAAACAGACTCACAGACAATAGAGAACAGATCTGTGGTTATGAAGGGGGAGTGAGGGGAAAGGATGGATTGGGAGTTTGAGATCAGCATTTGCAAACTATTATATATAAACTAGATAAACAACAAGGTCCTACTGAATAGCACAAGGAATTATATTTATAATCTGTGATAAACTATAATGGAAAAGAATATGAAAAATAATGTACATATATGTGTAGCCAAATCACCTTGCTGTACAGCAGAAATTAATACAACATTGTGAATTAACTGCACTTCTATAACACAAATTTAAAAAAATAAAAGAATGAAAAGGTTTACAGTAATCCCTGCTCCCTTTAGTATCAGTTTGGGAACTCAGTTCCAGTTTGTTTGTTGTTGATTTGTTTTGTTTTTGTTTTGGGGATTTTTTTCTTTTCTTTCTTTTTTTTTTTTTTGTAATAAAGAGTCCTAGGCACTGCCCTCTTCCCAAAGGCAGCAGGAAATAAGAGCACAGTGTTTCCACTTTGTGCACTTAATCATGACACCCAGGCCAGCAGCAAAAAATGCTGGTACTGTCACTTGTGATCACAGTCAGCAGTACTGGAGGAAGGAAGATGAGACCCCTGATACTGACCAAAGTTGAGACACCAGCTGCTTTACATCTTTACGATGCAGACATAGCTGCAGAGCCGTGCTTGGGAGGGAAAGGCAGTCATGGTTCTTTGGTTCATCTTGGATCCTGTGTTGTCCAAGTTGAACCCTTGTCCCTTTCCATTTATCATGCCAGTCTTGACAAAGCTGAATGTTTTTTCCTCCTGCTTTTTACCTGCATAGGAAATGCTGACCTTGTTAAGGCAAGTCCTTCTCACATCACTTTTGACATTTAATTTTTTTATTCCAGTTGACAGAGCAAAGTGTTAGGTACAGACTTAATAGATACTCAAATTAGTTGTTCCCAAAATAATTTCTTGCTAATTGGGCAATTATTTTATTTTATATTGATGGGGGAAAAGGATAAATGCACTTCAATTATAAAGTGAAAGAAAAATAGTCAAGTCAATTAATACTCAATTTCAATATTCATTTATGAAATAACCAGGGCTGTGTCCCCTGCACCACTCATTCATACCTACTGGGGAATGGAAAGTAGGAAAAGGGGACTGGTGTTCAGACTCTGTTAAAGATGTACACCTGGAGGCTGGAATGGGGGATCAATGGTCTTGGAAAGAGCACCTTTCCAATGGATGGAATGAGCAAATCCTGCCAAGTTAATATGCATCTTTCCCTTAGATTTCGCACATTCTTATTCCTTTTTTTTTTCTTTTTGCTTTTGATTTCTAGGATTTAATAATAATTATATACTGTTAAAATAATAGTTTCCTCTTGTTACTGTAAAAATTGTTCACAAATTATGTGGCCTAAAACAATACTAATTTACCTTACATTTATAAAGGTTAGAAGTCTTAAATGGGTCTCATGAGCTAAAATCAAGGTGTTTGCAAAGTTATATTCCTTCTGGAGGTTCTAGGGCAAAATCTGCTTCCTTGCTTGAAAAGACAAAGCTACCTACATTGCTCTGATTGTGACCCTTCCTCTGTCTTTAAACCATCACTCCAAACTCTGCTTCCATCATCAAATCTTTTCCATAACTTGAACCTCCTGTCTTCCTCTTAAATGGCTCTTGATTCTACTGAGCCCATCCAGATAATCCAGGGTAATCTTCCCATCTCAAGATCCTGAACTGTATCACATCTACAAATCCCTTTTCCATTTAAGGTGACATATATTTTGGGGAATAGGACAAGGAGCATCTTTCAGTCAGTTCAATTCAGTTCAGTCGCTCAGTCATGTCCGACTGTTTGCAACCCTATGAATCACAGCACGCCAGGCCTCCCTGTCCATCACCAACTCCCGGAGTTCACGCAGACTCACGTCCACCAAGTCAGTGATGCCATCCAGCCTTCTCATCCTCTGTTGTCCCCTTTTGCTCCTGCCCCCAATCCCTGCCAGCATCAGAGTCTTTTCCAGTGAGTCAACACTTCACATGAGGTGGCCAAAGTACTGGAGTTTCAGCTTTACCATCATTCCTTCCAATGGACACCCAGGACTGATCTCCTTTAGAATGGACTGACTGGATCTCCTTGCATCTTTGGTGAACCATTATTTTGCTTGCCACAGTGGTTGCTGATTTTTGTTCAGGTTGTTGGCTCATGTCTATTGAGTCAGTGATGCCATCCAACCATCTCATTGTCTGTCTCTCCCTAGTCCTACTGACCTCAATTTTTCCCAATATCAGGGTCTTTTCCAATGAGTTGCCTTTTTGCATCATGTGACCAAAGTACTTTCTTTCAATTTCCCCAAGAAATTGCTCACCTGTTTTAAAGGCTGATGTCCTCTCCACGCTTTCTTTCCTCTGCTCAGCTCTGTATCACTGGAAACTATACTTCCAAGTTATCATGTTCTTCCAGGTAAGTTTAATTATGAAATGAGAGGCAATGATGGAAGATTAAATAGCTTGGGAGAGGGAGGAGCCAGGGTACTTCACATCCTCTGTTTACTGTAATGTGTCTGGTGTTGGCTGCACAGCCTTTATCTCCAGCCCCTGTACTTAGATATTATCATTAGTCTCCATCTCTTACCAGGTGACCATGTCCTGTTGTCCCTCTTGTTTTGGGATGAACATCAACTTTTTGACAATGACAATGTCTGAGTTTTATCACATCCCCAATGTGGTTTCTAAGCTCTCTTATACCTATAGTAACCTTGAGCTAAATTCCATTTTTCAGAAGTTAGATTTCATATTTATGTTTTATGTGTATACTTTGCCGACTAAGGTCCATCTAGTCAAGGCTATGGTTTTTCCAGTAGTCATGTATGGATGTGAGAGTTGGGCTGTGAAGAAAGCTGAACACTGAAGAATTGGTGCTTTTGAACTGTGGTGTTGGAGAAGACGTTTGAGAGTCCCTTGGACTGCAAGGAGATGCAAGCAGTCCATTCTGAAGGAGATCAACCCTGGGATTTCTTTGGAAGGAATGATGCTAAAGCTGAAACTCCAGTACTTTGGCCACCTCATGCGAAGAGTTGACTGATTGGAAAAGACTCTGATGCTGGAAGGGATTAGGGGCCGGAGGAGAAGGGGGCAACAGAGGATGAGATGGCTGGATGGCATCACTGACTTGGTGGACGTGAGTCTGAATGAACTCCTGGAGTTGGTGATGGACAGGGAGGCCTGGCGTGCTGCAATTCATGGGGTCACAAAGAGTCAGACACGACTGAGAGACTGAACTAAACTGAATATATCCCCTCCCTCTTGGACCTCTCACCCACCAGCCTCGATACCACCCATCTGTTTTATGAAAGGAGCTCTGATATGTATGGCAACCTAAGATGAGCTGAAGTTGGTGAATTTATCCATGAATTAATTAGATCTGAGATGGTGGCCACAGTAATTCTGCCCCCAAAGCTGGGAAACACAACCTGCCACTTAAAGAAGAAGCAGATGGCAAGGCTTAGACATCATTGCATTTATTTATTTAAACTTTTTATTTTCTACTGGAGTATAACTGATTAGAGCTTCCCCAGTGGCTCAGAGGTACAGAATCTGCCTGCAATGAAGGAGCCACAGGAAACACAGTTTCCTTCCCTGGGTCTGGAAGATCTCCTGAGTTTGGAAGATCCCCTCTAGTATTCTTGCCTGGAGAATCCCATGGACAGAGGAACCTGGTGGGCTACAGTCTGTAGGGTCACAAAGAGTCAGACACGACTGAAGCAACTTAGCATGCACTCATGCATAGCTGATTAACAAATAACATTGCGATATTTTCAGGTGAACAGCAAAGGGACTCAAGCATACATATACATATATCCATTCTCCCCCAAACTCTCCCCCCATCCAGGCTGCCATATAACATTGAGCAGAGTTCCTTCTGCTGTACAGTAAGTCCTTGCTGGGTAGCAATTTTAAATATTAACTGGATGTACATGTCCATACCCGACAACCATAAGTTCATTCTTTAAGTCTGTGAGTCTGTTTTGGAAGTAAGTTCATTTGCATTCTTTTTAAATTCCACATATAAGGGGTGTCCTATGGTATTCCTCTGTCTAATTTACTTCACTCAGTATGATAATCTCTAGGTCCATAGCATTATTTCATTAGTTTTAATGGCTGAGTAATCTTCCATTGTGTTAGTTGCTCAGTTGTGTCCAACTCTTTGCAACTCCATGGACTATAACCCACCATATTCCTCTGTCGAATTCTATAGGCAAGAAAACTGGAGTGGGTTGTCATTCCCTTTTCCAGGGGATCTTTCCAACCCAGGGACAGAACTTGGGTCTCCTATATTGCAGCCAGATTCTTTACCATCTGAGCCACAAGAAGGAAGTGAAGAGCTGGCTTACAACTAAATATGAAAAAATTAAGCTCATGGCATACAGTCTCATAATTCATGGCAAACATAGGGGAAAAAGTGGAAGTGGTGACAGATTTCCTCTTCTTGGGCTCTAAAATCCCTGTGAATGGTGACTGCATCCATGAACTCAGAAGATGTTTGCCTCTTGGCAGGAAAACTTCAAACCTAGACATTGTGTTGAAAATCAAGACATTACTATGCTGACAAATATCTATATAGTCAAGGTTATGGTCTTACCAGCAGTCAATATGGTTGTGAGAGCTGGACTGTAATGAAATCAGGGTCCTAAAGAATTGATGCTTTTCAACTGTGATGCTGAAGAAGACTCCTGAGAGTCCTTTGGACAGAAAGGAGATCAAACCAGTCAATTCCAAGGGAAATCAAACTTTTTGGAAGGACTGATGCTGAAACTGAAACTCCAGTATTTTGGTCACCTGATACGAACAGCTGACTCATTGGAAAAATCCCTGACACTGGGAAAGATTGAGGTCTGAAGGAGAAGAGGGCATCAGAGGATGAGATGGCTAGATGGCATCACTGATGAAGTGGACATGAACTTGGGCAAACTTCAGGAAATGGTGAGGGACAGAGATGCCTGGAGTGCTGCTGTACATGGGGTCACAAAGAGCTGGACACGACTGCTCAACTGAACACCACCAATATTCCATGGTATATATGTACCACATCTTTATCCATTCCTCTGTTGATGGACATTTAGGTTGCTTCCATGTGTTGGCAATTGTAGTTGTGCACTTGACTCTTCCTTACATTGCTCTACAATGATGCTTATAAACAATCCATGAAGTTAATATGTTAACTGATGCTACATTGTCTGAATTCTGAAAAGTGACCCTGAATATTAAAGCTAGTTTGACAGTAATGTTGAAATGAGAGCACTTCATTCATTCACCATGTAGGAAGTTTCTTTGTTCTTGTTCCTGAGATCTGCATGATTCCATCTACTGTCTCAATCATAAAAGAAATAGGGATTATTTTGAATTTTCAACAAGGCCCACTTGGAATCTAAAAGCATCTTCTCCATTAAAGTTAATGACAAGGTGCTTCACGGCAAGTCAAAATAGCCACTAATGTATATGATTAATGTCTCAACCTGGAGAGACATTTCTAAAGTAATTATGACTTCCTGGCTCGATCTTCTTCTCTTCCGGAACCCAAACTTCAAAGATAAAGCCTTGAAATGAGATATTTTGTAAAGCTAGACCTCAAGAATAATAGAGTCATTTAATTAATGATCTTGCTTCAGCCAAACAGTCAAATGTGGCACATGCTAGGATTCAGTTCAATTTAGTTCAATCATTCAGTTGTGTCCGACTTTTTGTGATCCCATGCATCACAGCATGCCAGGCCTCCCTGTCCATCACCAAGTCCTGGAGTTCACTCAAACTCATGTCCATCGAGTCAGTGATGCCATCCAGCCATCTCATCCTCTGTCATCCCCTTCTTGTCCTGCCCTCAATCCCTCCCTGCCCCCAATCCCTCCCAGCATCAGAGTATTTTCCAGTGAGTCAACTCTTTGCATGAGGTGACCAAAGTACTGAAGTTTCAGATTCAGCACCACTCCCTCCAAAGAAATCCCAGGGCTGATCTCCTTCAGAATGGATTGGTTGGATCGCCTTGCAGTCCAAGGGACTCTCAAGAGTCTTCTCCAACACCACAGTTCAAAAGCATCAATTCTTCAGTACTCAGCTTTCTTCACAGTCCAACTCTCACATCCATACATGACCACAGGAAAAACCATAGCCTTGACTAGACGGACCTTTGTTGGCAAAGTAATGTCTCTGCTTCTCAATATGCTATCTAGGTTGGTCATAACTTTTCTTCCAAGGAGTAAGCATCTTTGAATTTCATGGCTGCAATCACCATCTGCAGTGATTTTGGAGCCCAAAAAAATAAAGTCTGACACTGTTTCCACTATTTCCCCATCTATTTCCCATGAAGTGATGGGACCAGATGCCATGATCTTCATTTTCTGAATGTGGAGCTTTAAGCCAACTTTTTCCCTCTCCTCTTTCACTTTCTTCAAGAGGCTTTTTAATTCCTCTTCACTTTCTGCCATAAGGGTGGTGTCATCTGCATATCTGAGGTGATTGAGATTTCTCCCAGCAATCTTGAATCCAGCTTGTGCTTCTTCCAGCCCAGCGTTTCTCATGATGTACTCTGCATAGAAGTTAAATAAGCAGGGTGACAGTATACAGCCTTGACATATTCCTTTTCCTATTTGGAACCTGTCTGTTGTTCCATGTCCAGTTCTAACTCTTGCTTCCTGACCTGCATATAGGTTTCTCAAGAGGACTGAAATTGAAGAAAGTAGGGAAAACCACTAGACCATTCAGGTATGACCTAAATCAAATTCCTTATAATTATAGAGTGGAAGTGAGAAATAGATTTAAGGGACTAGATCTGACAGATAGAGTACCTGATGTACTATGGAATGAGGTTTGTGACATTGTACAGGAGACAGGGATCAAGACCAACCCCATGGAAAAGAAATGCAAAAAAGCAAAATGGCTTTCTAAGGAGGCCTTACAAATAGCTGTGAAAAGAAGAGAAGCCAAAAGCAAAGGAGAAAAGGAAAGATATAAGCATCTGAATGCAGAGTTCCAAAGAATAGCAAGAAGAGATAAGAAAGCCTTCCTCAGCGATCAATGCAAAGGAATAAAGGAAAACAACAGAATGGGAAAGACTAGAGATCTCTTCAAGAAAATTAGAGATACCAAGGGAGCACTTCATGCAAAGATGGATCAATAAAGGACAGAAATAATATGGACCTAACTGAAGCAGAAGCTATTAAGAAGAGGTGGCAAGAATACACGGAAGAACTGTACAAAAAAAGATCTTCATGACACAGATAATCACGATGGTGTGATCACTCACCTAGAGTCACACATCCTGGAATGTGAAGTCAAGTGGGCCTTAGAAAGCATCACTATGAGCTAAGCTAGTGGAGGTGATGGAATTCCAGCTGAGCTATTTCAAATCCTAAAAGATGATACTGTGAAAGTGCTGCACAGAATATGCCAGCAAATTTGGAAAACTCAGCAGTGGCCACAGGCCTGGAAAAGGTCAGTTTTCATTCCAATCCCAAAGAAAGGCAATACCCAAGAATGCTCAAACTACCGCACAATTGCACTTATCTCACACTCTAGTAAAGTAATGCTCAAAATTCTCCAACCCAGTCTTTAGCAATACATGAACTGTGAACTTGCTGATGTTCAAGCTGGTTTTAGAAAAGGCAGAGGAACCAGAGATCAAATGCTGGGATTAGGCATACTGAATTGTCCATGGCCCCTTTCACATTGCCAGCATATTTAAGGACCATGGTGGAAGCATAACCTCTGTTTCTGAAAGTACTAACAAAAGATGGTATTCTTCCCCTAGGAAGTTGTAAACCTGCCTACAATTGTTATTTGCCAAATGTATTCTGGCAGGTAGCCTAAATATCTTTTGTCAAAATAGTAAAGCCCTTGGTGAATGTAATAAATACATTATAAGTAAGAAATTTCAAAGATAGAGAAAATCTCATAGCACTTCCAGGTTTTTAGATACAAGCAAGGAGAAGGAGGAGATGGAAGTAGAGGTGGAGGAGGAAGAAAAGTAAAACACATAAACAAAATCAGTCACTCACTTGGTATTCATACAATTGTTTTACCTTCCTCCCTGGCCCTTATGGCTTATAAACAATAATTATAGTAGAATTTTTTCTCTCTCTCACTGAAGGACCACATTTTGCATTTAATATTGAGAAATCATTTAAATGATTTTATATTAAAAATTAACAAACCAGAAAATAAAATATTTGCTCTATTTGAAGAACTTTATTATTAGTAACAGTGGGAAAAAAGTGATAATAAAGATTTTCTTTGAACACTTGCATGTTATAGATGAGAAAACTAGCCCTGCAAGGTGCCCTGATTGGCTCAAGGTTACCTAATACACATGGCAAAGCTTGAGCAAGGCTGGGACTCACATTGAAGTTATCTAAGTCTTCTTGCTATAGTCTTTTCACTGTACTAAGGTTTACAGTACAATTCAGTATAAAGATTTCAACTTTCAGATAAAAAACCTAGAGAAATTTTGTTGCTGTTTTCTGGGATAAAACAGACAACCTGGATGGATTTGAGAGGCACAAAAGAAAATCAAGCTGCCTGTGAATTTGTGACAGATGGGCTTTATTTCTTTTAGTCAAAGTAATGAACCCCTCAACTTAACTTCACACTTGAGCAATTACTCAAGAGTATCACAATACTGAACACAATAATGTTAAGGAAGCTTGAGCAAAGAATATTCCCTGTGTTGATTTAGAGAAGAAGAGTGCAATTGAAGTTGAAGGAAAAGAATGGCTCCAGTGCTACACTGATGTCCCAAGACACAATTCTTCTCAGCCAGGAATTTTCAAGATCTTACTCAAGGGCTTTCCTGGTGGTCCAGTGGTTAAGAATCTGCCTTTTAATGGAAGGGACACCAGTTTGATCCCTGATCTGGGAAGATCCCACATGCCTCAAAGCAAGTAAGCCTGTTCGCCGCAACTGCTGAGTCCACACTCTAGAGCCCATCTGCTGCAACTACTGAAGTCCCCACACCTATAGTCCTTGCTTTACAACAAGAGAAGCCACCACAATGAAAAGCTCATGCACCTCAACAAAGAATAGCCCACACTCACTACAGCTAGAGAAAGCCCTCTTGCAGCAATTAAGACACACTACAGCTAAAAAATAAAATACATAAATAAATCTTAAAAAAAAAAAAAAAAAAAGACCTGACTCAAGCATGTTGAAACAGGAAAAAAATGTTGATCTTGTATTTAAGAACAAGAAGCTAGAGGGTTACTGTGTATCTCAAACATAATGTGCTGGTGCTTAGTCATTCAGTTGTGTCCAACTCTTTTCCAACCCCATGGACTGCATGGCTCCTCTCTCCATGGGATTCTCCAGGCAGAAATACTGGAGTGGGTTGCCATTTCCTCCTCCAGGGGATCTTCCTGACCCAGTGATCGAACCTCTGTTTCCTCCATTGGCAGTGGGATTATTTACCACCGAGCCGCTGCAGGTACTTAAAAATCATTTGTTGATTTAATATAAAAAAGTTTGATAATCTTACAATACTTTATTAGAATTTTTATTGCTATTAAAATCACTATTTTATTGGCCTATGATTTTCAAATTTCTATCATTTGCACTAAATAAAGCATTTTAATTATAGAAAAACTATAAAAATATAACTAAAGAAAATAACTCATAAGTCTCCTATCGAAAGATAACCATTAACATTTTGTTAAATATACTGTCTAGGTCCTATTCTCTTTGGATACAAAATATTTTTTAGATGGTTTTATATGTATATTATATTTTAAGTTCTCACAGGAAATCATTTAAAGAAACAAGGCAAATTATTTCTAATTGTTTCTCCTAAAAAAAATCCTAATTATTGTTATTGGTCTAATTATTTAGAAATGTTTGTAATATTTTTCTAATTTCCAAAATATTGACATCAAAGTGTAGTTGAGAAATGCATTGAATTCAAAAATTAATTTGAAGGATAGTTGAATTTTTGTAATATGGAACCATTCCTTGATGGAATGTGTTAGAGGGCAATAGATATACTTGTTATTTGGTCGACATTTTTAAACAGTTACATATAAGGAAAAAAAATTATAGCTGGCATGTATTTGTCATTAATATACTGATTTATATATGTATGCTTTATAATTATATATATCAGTTCAGTTCAGTCGCTCAGTCGTGTCCGACTCTTTGCGACCTCATGAATCGCAGCACGTCAGGCCTCCCTGTCCATTACCAACTCCTGGAATTCGATCAGACTCGCATCCATCGAATCAGTGATGCCATCCAGCCATCTCATCTTCTGTCATCCCCTTCTCCTCCTGCCGCCAATCCCTCCCAGCATCAGAGTCTTTTCCAATGAGTCAACACTTCGCATGAGGTGGCCAAAGTACTGGAGTTTCAGCTTAAGCATCATTCTCTCCAAAGAAATCACAGGGTTGATCTCCTTCAGAATGGACTGGTTGGATCTCCTTGCAGTCCAAGGGACTCTCAAGAGTCTTCTTCAACACCACACTTCAAAAGTATCAATTCTTCGTCGCTCAGCCTTCTTCACAGTCCAACTCTCACATCCATACATGACTACTGGAAAAACCATAGCCTTGACTAGATGGACCTTAGTCGGCAAAGAAATATTTCTGCTTTCCAATATGCTATCTAGGTTGGTCATAACTTTTCTTCCAAGGAGTAAGCATCTTTTAATTTCATGGCTGTAATCATCATCTGCAGTGATTTTGGGGCCCCCCAAAATAGAGTCTGACTCTGTTTACACTGTTTCTCCATCCATTTCCCATGGAGTGATGGGACCAGTAGCCATGATCTTCGTTTTCTGAATGTTGAGCTTTAAGCCAACTTTTTCACTCTCCTCTTTCACTGTCATCAAGAGGCTTTTTAGTTCCTCTTCACTTTCTGCCATAAGGGTGGTGTCATCTGCATATCTGAGGTTATTGAGATTTCTCCCAGCAATCTTGATTCCAGCTTGTGCTTCTTCCAGTCCAGTGTTTCTCATGATGTACTCTGCATAGAAGTTAAATAAGCAGAGTGACAATATACAGCCTTGACGTACTCCTTTTCCTATTTGGAACCAGTCTGTTGTTCCATGTCCAGTTCTAAGTGTTGCTTCCTGGCCTGCATACAGATTTCTCAAGAGGCAGGTTAGGTGGTCTGGGATTCCCATCTCTTTCAGAATTTTCCACAGTTTCTTGTGATCCACACAGTCAAAGGCTTTGGCATAGTCAATAAAGCAGAAATAGATGTTTTTCTGGAACTCTCTTGCTTGATCCATGATCCAGCAGATGTTGGCAATTTGATCTCTGGTTCCTCTGCCTTTTCTAAAATCAGCTTGAACATCAGGAAGTTCATGGTTCACGTATTGCTGAAGCCTGGCTTGGAGAATTTTGAGCATTACTTTACTAGTGTGTGAGATGAGTGCATTTGTGTGGTAGTTTGACCATTCTTTTGCATTGTCTTTCTTGGGATTGGAATGAAAACTGACCTTTTCCAGTCCTGTGGCCATTGCTGAGTTTTCCAAATTTGCTGGCATATTGAGTGCAGCACATTCACAGCATCATCTTTCAGGATTTGAAATAGCTCAGCTGGAATTCCATCACCTCCACTAGCTTTGTTCATAGTGATGCTTTCTAAGGCCCACTTGACTTCACATTCCAAGATGTCTGGTTCTAGATGAGTGATCACACCATCATGATTATCTGGGTAGTGAAGATCCTTTTTGTACAGTCCTTCTGTGTATTCTTGCCACCTCTTCTAAATAGCTTCTGCTTCTGTAAGGTCCATAACAGTTCTGTCCTTTATCAAGCCCATCTTTGCATGAAACGTTCCCTTGGTATCTCTAATTTTCTTGAAGAGATCTCTAGTCTTTCCCACTCTGTTGTTTTCCTCTATTTCTTTGCATTGATCACCGAGGAAGGCTTTCTTATCTCTTCTTGCTATTCTTTGGAACTCTGCATTCAGATGCTTATACCTTTCCTTTTCTCCTTTGCTTTTTGCTTCTCTTCCTTTCACAGCTATTTGTAAGGCTTCCCCAGACAGCCATTTTGCTTTTTTGCATTTCTTTTCCATGAGGATGGTCTTGATCCCTGTCTCCTCTACAATGTCAGGAACCTCATTCCATAGTTCATCAGGCACTCTATCAGATCTAGGCCCTTAAATCTATTTCTCACTTCCACTCTATAATCATAAGGGATTTGATTTTGGTCATACCTGAACGGTCAAGTGGTTTTCCCTGCTTTCTTCAATTTAAGTCTGAATTTGGTAATAAGGAGTTCATGGTTTTAGCCACGGTCAGCTCCTGGTCTTGTTTTTGTTGACTGTATAGAGCTTCTCCATATTTTGTTTCAGAGAATATAATCAATCTGATTTCGGTGTTGACCATCTGGTGATGTCCATGTGTAGAGTCTTCTCTTGTGTTGTTGGAAGAGGGTGTTTGCTATGACCAGTGCATTTTTCTTGGCAAAACTCTATTAATCTTTGCCCTGCTTCATTCCGTATTCCAAGGCCAAATTTGCCTGTTACTCCAGATGTTTCTTGACTTCCTACTTTTGCATTCCAGTCCCCTATAATGAAAAGGACATCTATTTTGGGTATTAGTTCTAAAAGGTCTTGTAGGTCTTCATAGCACCATTCAACTTCAGCTTCTTCACCATTTATGGTTGGGGCATAGACTTGGATTACTGTGATATTGAATGGTTTGCCTTGGAAACAAACAGAGATCATTCTGTCATTTTTGAGATTGCATCCAAGTACTGCATTTTGGACTCTTCTGTTGACCATGATGGCTACTCCATTTCTTCTGAGGGATTCCTGCCCACAGTAGTAGACATAATGGTCATCCGAGTTAAATTCACCCATTCCAGTCCATTTTAGTTCACTGATTCCTAGAATGTCGATGTTCACTCTTGCCATCTCCTGTTTGACCACTTCCAATTTGCCTTGATTCATAGACCTGACATTCCAGGTTCCTATGCAATATTGCCCTTTACAGCATCAGAGCTTGCTTCTATCACCAGTCACATCCACAGCTGGGTATTGTTTTTGCTTTGGCTCCATCCCTTCATTCTTCCTGGAGTTATTTCTCCACTGACCTCCAGTAGCATATTGGGCACCTACTGACCTGGGGAGTACCTCTTTCAGTATCCTATCATTTTGCCTTTTCATACTGTTCATGTGGTTCTCAAGGCAAGAATACTGAAGTGGTTTGCCATTCCCTTCTCCAGTGGACCACATTCTGTCAGACCTCTCCACCATGACCGACCCGTCTTGGGTTGCCCCGTGGGCATGGCTTGGTTTCATTGAGTTAAAGAAGGCTGTGGTCCTAGTGTGATTAGATTGACTAGTTTTCTGTGAGTATGGTCTCAGTGTGTCTGTGCTCTGATGCCCTCTTGCAACACTTGCCATTTTACGTGGGTTTCTCTTACCTTGGGCGTGGGGTATCTCTTCACAGCTGCTCCAGCAAAGCACAGCCGCTGCTCCTTACCTTGGATGAGGGGTTGCTCCTCCCGCCACCCTTCCTGACCTTCAGTGTGGGATGGCTCCTCTAGGCCCTCCTGCGCCCGGGCAGCCACCAATTCTTGGGCGTCGGGTTGCTCCTCCCGGTCACCGCCCTGACCTCGGACGCGGGGTAGCTCCTCTCAGCCGTTCCTTCACCATCGCAGCCTGGCACTCAGTGCGCCGGGTGCCGCCACAATTATATATATGTATGTGTAATTTTTTTTTGCTTCCAAACAAGCTTGTTTGTATAATGTCCAAGAATTCCTACTGATTGAGCAGATTCCGAACAGATCAGCAGAAGAATATGTCCCACCCACAGAGCATATGCCATGATAACATTCCACTTAATACTTGTCTGTTTTTGCCACCATGTTGATTAAGAAGCATCATATTGCTCATTAAAGAGACATGCTAGCTTTTAAGTTACCCAAAATTCCTATTGCTACAAAAGTGATGAAAAGTACAGTAATTTTTAGCTTTTTATTCTATGATGTTTAATAATGTAGGCTTCTCCAGTGGCTCAGGGGTAAAGAGTCAGCCTGCAATGCAGGAGCCACAGGAGATTTGGGTTCAACCCTTGGGTCAGGAAGATCCCCTGAATCTTGGTATGGTAACCCACTCCAGTATTTTTGCCTGGAAAACTGCATGGACGGAGGAGCCTGGCAGGCCACAGTCCATAATGTTGCAAAGAGTTGGATTTGAATGAAGTGACTTAGCATGCATGCACACACATTTAATAACACATCTATTGGACAAGTAATGTAAACAATTAGAAGATTACCTTTAGTCAATCAGTGGTGAAAGAAAGAGGAAACAGCATCAAAGTTATCAATATGATAATCGGAAAACTATGAATATGTGTACCTTGTCCATGGGGATATTAATCCCATACCCAGGCTTTCATCGCAACAGCATGCTCACTCTACATCTGCCCCTTACTTGGATCAGAGCCTGGTGACTAAGGAATGAAGTACAAATTAATCATTTTATTTATTCCTTTCCTTTGAATAATGTATTTACTCCTACTTTTATGTGCTTTGGAAAGCAAAACAACCCATAACTACTTGTACACACAACTAAACAGGAGAAACTTCTTATTCTTAACCCCTCTAAATGTGCTTTTTCCCCAAAAGTATGTGCTGGGGCTTGCAGGATCTTAGTTCCCCAACCAGGAATCAAACCTGGGCACTAGGCAGTGAAAGAGAACAGAGTTGTAACTGCTGGACACTGGACTGCCAGAAAAACCTTTTTTTTTCCCCACCCAGAAATGTGATGTCTTCTGATGGTCCGCACTCTTCCTGACATTTGCCATTTTGTTGCAGATAAATCTTGCTCTGATCCAGAATGTACACAAATCTATGTTATTTCTAAACTGGTTCTATGATAAGGACAAAATAGTCCTTGGAGCCCTAGTCTTCGGCTTTGATGATTTTAACAGTTGTTTTTTTGGGGGGTCATCTGGTAAATCTAGAAAATATCACCTGAAAAGAAAGAAATCTAACTTCTTGTTTTCAACTAAGTAGTGGAGTTGCTTCTCTGTTGTTGTTCAGTCACTCAGTCAGGTTGGACTCTTTGCAACCCTATATACTGCAGCATGCCAGGCTTCCCTGTCTTCACCATCTCTCAGAGTCTGCTCAAACTCACGTCTATGAAATTAGTGATTACTCTTCTAATTACTTGAAAATAAGAAAGATGAGGTCAGCTTTGCTACTAGTCAATTTCCAGCTTCAGGGAAAGTCTAGACCTGGTTGCTGCCTTTTAAACAACGATGGACACCCAAAGCAAGCATTTCCATCTAAAGTTAAGATCATCAAAGGACATAGAAATTTCAGGGTGAAAATACATCTTGTTTTTCCTTGCTCAGTCATTTGAGCAAGATTTACTTGGCAGGGGACCAATCAGGTCATATTTATAAATATCAAAGCAGGATGAAAGTAGGGAGAAAAGGCTTTTTTCCTTCTGTTTTTCAATAAGGATTCTTCTAAATATATCTCTGCTCATGTACTCATTTCACCATTGTTGGGGGTGTGGGGGTGTGGGTGGAGGATATTTCTGATTGGTAAAATTGGTGAATAGGATTTGTCATCCTTAAAGCAGTTCGGCTCTTCTTACCGGGAGGAGCTAACTTCAGAAAGGGAATTTTTTTTTTCTGCTTCTCCAGGGCCAGTCTCATCTATGGACTTTGGGTACCTCTGTCTCCTTTGATAAATCTGCCTGATTCTGGGGTTCAAATAAATGGCCCATTTGTCTTTTACATCAAGATACTTCATCCTTTGCTTTCGAAAGAGTAGAACTGATCTTTAATATCTTACCTCTTTCACTCTTTGCTCTTCTTCTCAACATGTTCAGAATACTTCTGTATTAAGAGGAAAATGGAAAAAAAAATCCAGACATTTTCTGAACTTCAACAATGGATGTGCCATATTAGTTATAGTTATAAAATTAATATCAAGGAATTCTGTTTGGGCATTGTCTTGTACATTTGACTCAACAAGCATGTATAGACCAAGCATGGGAAACAGATGCTGCTAAGAACTAAATCCACAGACACTATGTTCCCCTCTGGTGCATATTGTCCCATTTCCCAACATCTCAACAGTTAGGAATTTTCTTTGTCATGGCATGACTCCTATAGGGGAAAAAAAAATTTAGATAATTCATTTTCTAACTAGTTTATCTGTCAACTAATGACAAGATCAACCTTGGAGCATGTCAGGAAACTTTAAAACCATTGTTAAATATTAAAGTTTAGCTCCAATTTGAGATAAGCAGTTTACATTAATCATTATTTTATTTAGAATTTGTTTCACTTCCTCTATTCTAATTCAAAATCAATTAGTATTAATCAAAGCTTTAAAATCTAACAGCAATCCTCAAACATGTTCTGATTTTAAGGATTCACGCTTTTACAAGTCGTATTTTTTATATAATCAACTGTCTCTCAATTGTTTGTTTTGTTTTTAATTATTTTAGTTTATGCTTTATATATGAATTTTTCAGAATTGGTTCTTTTATTAAAGACATGCCTTTCTCTATAACTGAGTTTCTACCCATAGAAAATAATCTATAAGTTAAATATTTGGTCAGTAATGTTAAAAATGAAATGATGAGAGAAGAATCTGGGTTAAAAGCAAACTCTAAATAATTCAAGAAATTATGATTGAAACAGTAACTCCTATTATGAGAAGAATTTTTAAGTACAAATATTCACAGGCTCAGAGGTAAAGAATCTGCCTGCAATGCAGGAGACCTGGGTTCCATCTCTGGATCAGGAAGATTCCCTGGAGTAGCCAGATACTAGCTACTCATCCCAGTATTTTTGCCTGGAGAATCTATGGACAGAGTAGCCTGGCGGGCTATAATCCATGGGGTCACAAAGAGTTGGACAGGACACGACTGAAGCGACTTAGCAGCAGCAGAGCAACTAATGTTTTCACTTTCACTTTCTCCTATCCAGTAGGCTTGAAACTAAACTACAATTTGTAAAAACTTCATGTGAAAGCCAAATAAAGCTTATATTTTAAAAAAAAAGGTTGATAAAAATTTCGTTACTTGACATACTATCTTCTTAAATAGAAAGACTTGATAGTCCAAAAGTGTCAGTCTCTAAGTCATTCTTAAAACTTATGTAATCCAAACAAAAATACTAACACTTTTTGGAAACTAGAAAAGTAACCCCGAAGTTCATATGAAAGTAAACAAATATAACTTAGAAAGTTACTGTATCAAAATGTAATCAGATCTAAAATAAAGCAATGTAATCCTGGTATTAATCAATGCAACTAGAAAATCTGGAAGCAATGTCCCCAAGTACACTGAATTTTAATATAATAATATGGATAATTTGGTAGCCATCTGGAAAAAAATGGATTCTTGCTTCACATCTAGAACCCAAATAAAATCTAGATAAACTTTAGAGTTTGATGAATAACAACAAAAAACATGCAAAACAATAATAAAAAAAAAGAATATGTGTATATAACTTATAGCAAATAAAGCATAAATAAAATATGTTTAACCTATTAAAATGTATCATGAGTTTTTTTTCACTTATTATATTGACAAAATTCAAAATCCTTAACATTCATGAGAAGGAGAGGGAAAAAAAATACTCACAAAATGAAGATAAAAATAAAATAGACTCAGAAAAAAAATGTTTTCATACCTTTGCCATGAGTTAAAGTGAAAAGAAAATCCATTCATGTTATTTTTTTTAAACAACAACAATATAATGATTTATTTGCCACATAGTCCAGTCCTCATCACTATAGCACAGGAGTAGAAAAGAGTCAGTACAGGGATACTTAATCCAAGGCAGCAAGCCCCATCTGCCCTCAGAGACCTATTTAACATGTAAAATGTCAAACCCAGAAAGAAATCCACTCCAAGCCTCAGACTTCAAGCCTCCTAAATACAGCCTTCTACCGCTCAACTCCCAAACCAGACCAAACTCCAACCTCTCAGTCACCTCGGATCTCTATTTTTAAGAGTGGGATTCAGCAATGTATCAGTATTAATATGCATATATTCTTTGATCTATAACTCCTTGTCATATAGTAGGTCAACTATGTCATATGGAGAAAGAATATATATTCAACATTTGAATCAGATTAGTCATCATGATGTTTCTCATAATATCAAAAGACAACATATGCTAAAGGTTGGACTGGGTGACATTTTTATGGTATGACTAAGTTCTATAATCCCAAATTGCTAAAGAATAAGTGATGCATTATATTTGTGAAAAATACATAACTCATAATTTGCTTTAATATTTTCAACATTTACATTGGTGAAGAAGCATGGTGTTTCTTTAGATCCTGTGATAGTTGTCAAAGAGAGGGAAATTTCCTCTTCTATCTGTATTGAGTTTTTGTGCCGGCACTAAACATGAAAGTGACTCAAGACAGATTAAAGGGAAAAAGAAACAAATTTTAAGTTTTGCACGTGGAAATCTTATAAAGCTTAGGACCTAAGAATTGGCCAAAGCAGGCAGCATTTATACATTTTCAGTTCAGTTCAGTTCAGTCTCTCAGCCTTGTCTGACTCTTTGCAACCCCATGAATCACAGCATGCCAGGCCTCCCTGTCCATCACCCGCTCCTGGAGTTCACCCAAATTCATATCCATCGAGTCAGTGATGCCATCCAGCCATCTCATCCTCTGTCGTCCCATTCTCCTTCTGCCCCCAATCCCTCCCAGCATCAGAGTCTTTTCAAATGAGTCAAATCTTTGCATGAGGTGGCCAAAATATTGGAGTTTCAGCTTCAGCATCAGTCCTTCCAATGAACACCCGGGACTGAGCTCCTTTAGAATGGACTGGTTGGATCTCCTTGCAGTCCAAGGGACTCTAAAGAGTCTTCTCCATACCACAGTTCAAAAGCATCAATTCTTTAGCACTGAGCTTTCTTCACAGGCCAACTCTCACATCCATACATGACCACTGGAAAAACCATAGCCTTGACCAGACGGACCTTTGTTGACAGAGTAATGTCTCTGCTTTTCAATATGCTATCTAGGTTGGTCATAACTTTCCTTCCAAGGAGTAAGAGTCTTTTAATTTCATGGCTGCAGTCACCATCTGCAGTGATTCTGGAGCCCCCAAAAATAAAGTCTGATACTGTTTCCACTGTTTCTCTATCTATCTCCCATGAAGTGATGGGACCAGATGCCATGATCTTCGTTTTCTGAAAGTTGAACTTTAAGCCAACTTTTTCACTCTCCTTTTTCACTTGCATCAAGAGGCTTTTTAGCTCCTCTTCACTTTCTGCCATAAAGATTGTGTCATCTGCATATCTGAGGTGATTGAGATTTCTGCCAGTAATCTTGATTCCAGCTTGTGCTTCTTCCAGCCCAGTGTTTCTCATGATGTACTCCGCATATAATTTACATAAGCAGGGTGACAATATACAGCCTTGACGTACTCCTTTTCATATTTGGAAACAACCTGTTGTTCCTTGTCCAGTTCTAACTGTTGCTTCCTGACCTGCATATGGTTTCTCAAGAGGCAGATCCAGTGATCTGGTATGCCCATCTCTTGAAGAATTTTGCACAGTTCATTGTGATCCACACAGTTAAAGGGTTTGGCATAGTCAATAAAGCAGAAGGAGATGTTTTTCTGGAACTCTCTTGCTTTTTCCATGATCCAGAGGATGTTGGCAATTTGATCTCTGGGTCCTCTCCTTTTCTAAAACCAGCTTAAACATCTGGAAGTTGACGGTTCACGCATCGCTGAAGTCTGGCTTGGATAATTTTGAGCATTACTTTACTAGCCTGTGAGATGAGTGCAATTGTGTAGTAGTTTGAGCATTCTTTGGCATTGCCTTTCTTTGGGATTGGAATGAAAACTGACCTTTTCCAGTCCTGTGGGCACTGCTGAGTTTTCCAAATTTGCTGGCATATTAAGTGCAGCAATTTCACAGCATCATCTTGTAGGATTTGAAACAGCTCAACTGGAATTAGACAAACAGTAAGTTTGTAAGCAATTGACAGGACAAAGAAACTTAGTCTTTGACTTTTTATTATTTATGTATTTATTTTCTTTTTGGCTGTGCTAGGTCTTCTTTGCTGTGCATGTGCTTTCTCTAGTTGCGGCAAGTGGAGAGGGAGTGAACAGGCTTCTCATTGTTGTGGCTTCTCTTGTTGTGGGGCATGGAGTCTAGACTGTGGGCTTGGCAGTTGTGGTACATGGGCTTAGTTGCCCCACAGGAATCAAACCTCTGTCTCCTGAAATGGCAGGTGGATACTTAACCACTGGACCACCAGGGAATTTGAAAAACTTAGGTTTGAAGTACCCAGTTAGTGAAGAATCTAAACAGAGTTGGGTGAGGTTGTAAATTAAGTAACAAGGTTAGTTTATACCAACTTATTATCCCCCAAGTGACCTCTTTCTGGCAAAAAAAAAATGTGTTCTTCTACCTTCAAAAGCTGGCAGAGTGCCTTTTACATGAGACTCTTATCCCTGCTTTCAGGAAGACAGAGAGAAGTGTCTACATGTTCCTCTTGCATTCACTCTTTCTTATCAGTATGCCATTGAGGGACATTTGGGGATAGCTTGCCTTGGATCACAACAAAATTAAGATACTTAGGCCTCCCTAACTCTTCTCAAATTAGTTTTTACCTCACAGACTGCTATCTTGCGAGAAGAGTCATTAGTACCTATCCTCATGATATGAAGAAAGTTGGTTTCTGTTTAACTGCGTGTTATGCAAAGGTGAATGCTTTGAGTTACTTACATGTTGTTGTCTTTCAGTTGCTCAGTCATTGTCTGACTCTTTGTGACCCCATGGACTGCAGCACACAGGTTTCCCTGTCCTTCACCATCTCCTGGAGCTTTCTCAAACTCATATCCATTGAGTCAGTGATGCCATCCAAACATAGCATCCTCTATTGTCCCCTTCTCCTCCTGCCTTCAATCTTTCCCATCATCTGGGTCTTTTCTAATGAATCAGCTCTTCAAATCAGGTGGCCAAAGTATTAGAGCTTAATATTCAGGGTTGATTTCTTTACGATTGACTGGTTTGATCTCCTTGCAGTCAAAGATATTCTCAAGAGTCTTCTCCAACACCACAGTTCAAAAGCATTAATTTACATGTTGGGAAATCTTTATTTTACTATTTTCCAAAATGTATCCTTAAAATGGAACTTTAATCCTTCAGAATACTTTGAGAAAGAAGTGTACCTAAGTAAAATAAAATATGATATCTATTGCATAAACCTTGATTGGACACATTCACCTTACCTTAATTGGAAGTTTAATTCGACACATTTACATATTACAAGGAACTTCCAAAATGGCTCAGTGGGTAAAGAATCCACCTGGAATGCAGGAGATGTGGGTTCAATCCCCAGGTTGGGACGATCTCCTGGAGGAGAGCATGGCAACCCACTTCAGTATTCTTTCCTGGAGAATCCCGTGGACAGAGGCACCGGCAGGCTGCAATCCATAGAATCACAAAGAGTTGGACAAGACTGAAGCAACTGAGGATGCATGCTTACACACATTAAAGGCTTTGAGAAGTTCTATAATAAAGAATCAAATGCAATAATGTCTAATTTAGTCCTTTCTAAAGTTATCTGGTGGGGCTTTCCTGGTGGTCTTGTGATTAAGAATCTGCCTGCCAATGCAGGAGACACGGGGTTGATCCCTGATCCGAGATGATACCACTTGCCACAAAGTAACTAAGCCCATACACCACAAGTACTGAGCCTGTGTTCTGGAGCTTGGGAGCTGCAGCTACTCAAGCCTGAGAGCGTTAAAGCCTGTGTTCCCGAACAGGAGAAGTCACCACAATGACAATCCCATGCACGGAAACTAGAGAGTAGCCCCCACTCACGGCAACTACAGAAAGCTTGTATAGCGACAAAAACTCAGCATAGTCAAAAATAAATAATTGAATAAAATTATAAAGTTATCTGTTGTCAGAACTTTCTGTTTCTGGTGAAAATAAATTTAATAATCTATGCCAGACACTCTTTGGAAAACCTAGTTAGTCCATCAGATTTGACCGCAGAGTCCTGAGGGAATAATAAGTGAGATGAAGAATGTGGATTCAGAAGCAACAGAGAAGGAGAAGGGAAGCACAGGGAGAGATATATGGAGTAAATTACTTTTGGGTGGTGATGGGATCAGGACAAGAGGACCCAGGGTATGAAAAGGATAAACCATGGGATAGTCAGAGAGGAGAGAGAAAGTGCAAAGGAAAAAAAAAAAAAAAAAAAAGCTAATTTTTAACTTCATAATTTTCTACTTATTTAGTTTAATACTTTAAAACTGATGGGGACAACCACCACATCAGAACAGTAGGCACAATACTTTGGGAAATCAAAGGGTCTCCACCCTGCTCTGTGAGAGCTTCTGTGAACCCTCCCACATCACTGCACCATTAACACTGAAGTGTCATTGGTGTTGAATTTGGGATTGCATGGCACTTATTTGGTCCCACTCCAGTTGTGGCTGAGGTGCTCTATTCTTTTTATCTACTTCTTAGGGATTACTTAATCACAGACCATCAGAGCTAGAAGGAGCAGTAAAGGATTATCACATGCAATGCCTCATTTTTATAAAAGTAAGGAAACCACAGGTGGAAAATAATGGCAAGTTTGTTGCAGGGAACCCAGTAAGTTAATATCCAAGCCCAAACTGGTTAAGAAGGCAAAATTTAAAATCAGAAGACTATGGATTGGAATATAGCATTTGTCTTTTATCAGCTTTGTAAGGTTAGACAAGCTATTATTTGTTCAGCTTTAAGTTTTCTCCTCAAAATTTTTTTCAAAAGCAATGAATGAGATAAAATAGGGAAAATGGATAGCACATGGTTGGCTGATGGTGAACTATAAATGGCAGCTAGTGGTACTAGTAATTATTATAACAGTGGCATCAAAGGAGAAAGGGAGCATATAAACTGCAAGTTCAAACTGAAAAGCCAGGAGGTCTTCAATCTCTATTTTGTCTCTTTGCTTCATTTATTTGAGTCACTATTCATATTAGTCAGAGTTCTCCAGAGAAACAAAACCAGTAACTATGAGTAATGCAGTGTGTCCATATGTGGGTTTATGTGTATCTATATCTATAGCTACATGTGAGGTCAGGGGAGAGATGGAGACAGAGACAGAAACAGAGACAGAGAGATTATAAGGAATTGTCTCCTGAGACTATGGAGGCTGAGAAGTCCCAAAGTCTGTAGAGTGAGTTGGCAAGATGAAGCCCCAAGTGATTCAGTGATACAGTTCTAAGCCCATTTCAAAGACTTATTAAATAGGAAGCACCCAGTTTATTTCTTATGTGAAGGTCAGCAGGCTCAAGACACAGGAGGAACCAATATTTCATGGGAAGCTAAAAGGCATGGAAAAACCAATGTCCCAATTCAAAGGTAGTCTGGCAGGATGAATTCTCTCTTACTCAGGAGCGGGTCTTTTTGCTTTTGATAGGCCTTCCTTTGACTGATTGGGTGAAGCCCATCCACATTAGGGACAGCAATCAGCTTTACTCAGTCCATGGATTTAATGTAAATCTCATCTAAAAACACTCCCACAGAAACAGCCAGAGTAATGTTCAACTAAATATCCGGGCACTCTATCTGTGGCCCAGTCAAGGTGATACATGAAATTAACCATCACACAGTCTTTCAATTTTTAAGTAGGATATAACAAAAGTTCTCATACACCCCACAACAAATCATGAAAACTCTGTATTTATGCATTCTTTCATTTACCCTTCCTTCCGTCTAGCCATCCAGTCAGGTGTCAGTTAACAAAATGTACTGATCATCTGTCAGTTTGAGGCATTGTTCTGCTCCTTCATTCTGTGTTTTAGTAACAAAACAGAGAACGTGCAATAGACCTTGAGAGTCCATTTCAAAGATTTGATAATGACTCGAGGTAACCAGATGGAGGAATTACTTGGGAGCATTTTCTAGATGTGCCACAGCATACAGAAGTATAATTATTGGGCTTGAAGAAAACCTAAAAGTTTACTTATCTCTATTCTTTTTCTCTTAGGCAGGTTATACGACAAAGACAAAGAAATTCAATAAAACACAGTGTGAAAGCAACCCTGTGCAGCATGTCTTTGAAATGAACCCTGACTTCATCATCATGGTTGTTTTCATGGTGTTGATCCAACATATTCTCTCCCAGATATTTCTTCTTGAACATTTATATCATGGTGCATAATTAATAAATATAATTTTGATGTTGTAGGGCTATGTAAATTTTAATCTTTTGTGCATAGAGATGGCTATTTCTCGAATTCATCTTGAATTTCACTTGCACTGTGAATAATATTTTATTTTGGAAAATGAATGAGCACATGTGAACCTGGTGTTAATAATATATTAAAATAAAATATGCCTTCATTAGAATCATATCCTCTTTTTGCCTGCTGTGTGTTTGCACCAAGTCCTAGTCAGTTGAACTGTATAAAATAAGAAGCTGTGGAATTGATCTTGTGAGTCAATTATGATAAGAGATGACCTTTGTTATCTCTTATCTAGAATTTTGCAATCACATCTATGCTTTGACAGCTGGCTCTTTGATAGGCTGTGCCAATAGGAGTAGTTAGAGGGAAGTTCAGGGCTAGAGGAGGAAGAAGACACTTCCTTCTTCTTGTTTGATTCTTCTTTTCTTTCAGTCCCTGTCAGTTTAACACAAAAATATTTTGCCACCCCAACAGCAGTACTTCCTTCCCATCACAAAATGAGTACAGTTTATAGGGACTTTCTTTTCATTCTTTTCACTTTTATATATTTTAATAAAATATTGAATATAATAAACTTTTTAAAATATGATTATTTGGTATACATGAACTACTTATTGTCAAATTCAGACTTAAATTGAAGAAAGTAGGGAAAACTATCAGATCATTCAGGTATGATGTAAATCAAATCCCTTACAATTATACAGTGGAACTGACTGTAGATTCAAGGGATTAGATTCAAGAAATTAGATCTGATAGAGTGCCTGAAGAACTATGGACAGAGGTTACTGACATTTTATAGGAGGCAGTGATCAAGAAAATCCCCAAGAAAAGAAATGCAAAAAAGGTAAAATGGTTGTCTGAGGGGACCTCAAATAGCTATAAAAAGAAGAGAAGTGAAAGGCAAAGGTGAAAAGGAAAGATATACCCATTTGAACGGAGAGTTCCAAACTGCCAAGGGGAGATAAGAAGCTTTCCTCAGTGATCAATGCAAAGAAATAGAGGAAAACAACAGAATGGGGAAGACTAGAGATCTCTTCAAGAAAATTAGAGATACCAAGGGAACATTTCATGCAAAGATGGGCACAATAAAAGGACAGAAATGGTATGGACCTAACAGAAGCAGAAGATGTTAAGAAGAGGTGGCAAGAATACATAGAAGAACTGTACAAAAAAGATCTTCATGACCCAGATAATCACAATGGTGTGATCACTCATCTAGAGCCAGACATCCTGGAATGTGAAGTCAAGTGGGCCTTAGAAAGCATCACTATGAACAAAGCTAGTGGAGGTGATGGAATTCCAGTTGAGCTATTTCAAATCCTGAAAGATGATGCTGTCAAAGTGCTGCACTCAATATGTCAGCAAATTTGGAAAACTCAGCAGTGGCCACAGGACTGGAAAAGGTCAGTTTTCATTCCAATCCCAAAGAAAGGCAATGCCCAAGAATGCTCAGACTACCACACAATTGCACTCATCTCACACTCTAGTAAAGAAATGCTCAAAATTCTCCAATCCAGGCTTCACTATGAACAAAGCTACTGGAGGTGAAAGAATTCCAGCTGATCTATTTCAAATCCTAAAAGATGACGTTGTGAAAGTGCTATACTCAATATGCCAGCAAATTTGGAAAACTCAGCAGTGGCCACAGGACTGGAAAAGGTCAGTTTTCATTCTAATCCCAAAAAAAAGTGCCAAAGAATTTTCAAACTACTGCACAATTGCACTCATCTCACATGCCAGCAAAGTAACGTTCAAAATTCTCCAAGCTAGCCTTCAACAATATGTGAATCGAGAACTTCCAGATGTTAAAGCAGGATTTAGGAAAGGCAGAGGAACCAGAAATCAAATTGTTAACATCTGTTAGATCATAGAAAAAGCAAGATAATTCCAGAAAAAGCATCTACTTCTGCTTTATTGACTGCACCAAAGTCTTTCACTGTGTGGATCACTACAAATTATGGAAAATCCTTAAAGAGACGGGAACACATGACCACCTTACCTGCCTCCTGAGAAATCTGTATGCAGGTAAAGAAGCAACAATTAGAACTGGACATGGAACAATGGTCTGCTTCCAAATTGGGAAAGGAGTACATCAAAGTGTATATTGTCACCCTGTTTATTTAACTTATATGTAGAGTACATCATGCGAAATGCCAGACTGGGTGAAGTACAAGCTGGAATCAAGATTGCCGGGAGAAATATCAATAACCTCAGATATGCAGATGACATCATCTTTATGACAGAAAGCAAAGAGGAACTGAAGAACCTCTTGATGAAAGTGAAAGAAAAGTGTGAAAAAGCTAGCTTAAAAATCAACATTCAAAAAACTAAGATCATGGCATCCGGTCCCATCACTTCATGGCAAATAAACGGGGAAAAAATGGAAACAGTGACAGACTTTCTTTTCTTGGACTCCAAAATCACTGCAGATAGTGACTGCATTCATGAAATTAAAAGATGCTTGCTCCTTGGAAGAAAAACTAGGACAAACCTAGACAGGATGTTAAAAACCAGAAGCATTACTTTGCCAACAAAGATCCATATAGTCAAAGTTATGGTTTTTCCAGCAGTCATGTATGGATGTGAGAGCTGGACTATAAAGAAAGCTGAGCACCAAAGAACTGATGCTTTTGAACTGTGGTGTTGGAGAAGACTCTTGAGAGTCCCTTGGACTTCAAAGAGATACAACCAGTCAATCCTAAAGGAAATCATTCTGAATATCCACTGGAGGGAAAGGTGCTGAAGCTGAAGATTCAGTACTTTGGCCATCTGGTGCAAAGAACTAACTCCTTGGAAAGACCCTGATGCTGGGAAAGATCGAAGGCAGAAGGAAAAGCGGATGACGGAGGATGAGATGGTTGGATTGCATCACTGACATGATGGACATGATTTTGAGCAAGCTCTGGGAATTGGTGATGGACAGGGAAGCCTGGCGTGCTGCAGTCCACGGGGTCGCAAAGAGTCAGACATGACTGAGCAACTGAACTGAACTAAACTGATGCAGAAAAACGTACTACCCAAATGATGAAATAAACTCAGTTTACCTTCAGTGCCTTCCTATTTCCTCTCTACTCACCTTTCTACTCACATGTAGATGTCCAATACTCTTTTTTTCTTCTCTCTTTGCCTGTATTTATCTGCTTTGAATTGTCCATCAGACTGAAGAGCACAATAGCAATTCATTAACAGATCAGAAAAGCGTAAGAATAGTATAAATATGATGCTCACTCCTTTCAGTATTATATGCAATCTGAAAGGGGGAAACCCCCTCTTGGAAGAAATATATTCTCGTAATTTCAATCTGAGGTATAAATAATTGATATATGTATGATCAAGTGGAGCAGGTAGATATTTTAACTAGGAATATGAAGAAAGTTCCTCTACCTCTCATATCACAAGGAATGAAACTATTCTACTTGTAGTTCTTATTCACCTTGAGTACCATTTCATCTTAAGGGGATCTTTATTTATCAAATTGTTGATACTCTTCATCAATGCCTTATGTACTAGAAGAGGTTCTGAAAGCAGCAAGTTTGTAATAAATATTTTTTTCTGGATAATTATCAAGGGCTAGACTATAAAATAATTATCTTGCCTTCTCATTATGAGTAGAGACTATTACTCCATTCTCTGTGCTGCTCTTATCCACCTAAGATCTACGCTGAGTTTTTCTCAAGCTTTCAAATAAATTTCTGAATAAAGACTTCTTAGAAACCAGCAAACAAATATGGCATTAAACAACTTGATTTCTTGCCTTAGCTGTCATCCATAATACTAATATTGAATCAGTCAGCTTTGAAGAGAAGAAAAGCCTATGTATTCTAACCGAAGTGAAGAATAAAACCACCTTGGCATGTGCCAAGACAGATGAAAATTTTGTCTTGAAGACTTTTAAGGAAGGTTGAAAAGCTAATGATTTTTAGTCTGATTTTTTTTTCCTTTTGAACTACACTCTTCTATAGGAAAAAATAATAATATCTGACTCTTCTGGGCTTCCCTGGTGGCTTAGATGATAATCTGCCTGCTATGAAGGAGACATGGGTTCGATCCCTGGGTTGGGAACATCCCCTAGAGCAGGGAATGGCTATTCACTCCAATATTCTTGCATGGAGAATTCTATAGATAGAAGACTCCTGGCAGGCTACAGTCCATGGGGGTTGCAAAGAGTCAGACATAACTGAGTGACTAACTCTAGCACTCTTTAGTCTCAAGAAAGAGAAGAAAGTGTAAAGGAGCCATGAAACCCTGGATTGCTAGAGACAGATTTCCCAGTCCATGAGTTGGCATTTGCAGCATACAGCTACAGATAGTACGTAAGAAGAGTCCAAGGGCCAAGACTGACTTATCAGGGGGCTCAAACAGTAGAGAACCTGCCTGCAACAGTGGAGATCTGGGTTCAACCCCTGGGTCAGAAGATCTCCTGGAGAAAGGAATGGCTACCCACTTGAGTATTCTGTTACAGCCCACGAGGTCATAAAGATTTGGACACGACTGACCAGCTAACACTTTGGGCTTTCCTGGTGACTCAGATGATAAAGAATCTGCCTGCAGTGAAGGAGACCCAGGTTTGATCCCTGGGTCAGGAAGATCCCCTGGAGAAGGGCATGGCAACCCACTCCAGGATTCTTGTCTGGAGAATCCCACGGACAGAGGAGCCTGGAGGGCTAAAATTCATGGGATCGCAGAGTTGGACACGATTGAGCAACTAACATTACTCCTAAGAGCCAAGATGCACAATGAACAAAGTGACTGGACTGGTGTGCAGGTGAGAGAGTAACATAAAAAACAATTTGTATGGAGAAAAAAAAGTGTAGTATAGATTATGGAATGAAGCTGATAACAAAATCAGAGTATCTAAACAAACTAGAATGCACAGGAGAGTCTAGTGTCCAAATAGGCTGGTCAAAGTAGGTGTGAAGAGGTCCCAGCTAGGTAGGACAATAGAGTTTTAGAAACTGAAAGAAAAATTTTCAGGATAATCATCACAAAATTTAGGCCTACAAAAAAGAAACAGGTAGAAAGTAAAGAAAATGATGAATGTTTGGAAACAGAACAGTAACATCATATTAATAAAGATTATATTTGTGTCATACAAGTATGGTCCCATTTCATTAACATGACAAATTTATAAGATCAGCATTCCCATTGTACCCATTTTACAGATTAGCAAACTTGATTTACCCAAATAATTCACCCCAAATTAAACTTTTATTAAATGTCATGGGATGAAGTTAAGCCTGGTCCTGTTTAATATTAAAGATCACATGTTTAACCACTATACAGTCTATGTCCAAACATACAACTGGGGTGTGACTATGATTGCCTCGAGCAGCTGTCAATTACCCTTTGCTAAACATGAAGTTTGTCTTCCAAGTAAGGGCAATGTCAAATTCTACATTTGCTCTGAATTTTCTGATTGCTGCTCATGGTAAGGGTTTTTGTAAGAGCCCACTGAATCTCCAAACTGGGGAAGGCCCAGAAATGTCCAGAGAAGCACAGTTAGAATAAAAAAAAGAAACAGTCTTTAATTCAGAAAACTAAAAGCAGAGAGCATCTAAATAATGAAATAAAATGGGCAAGATTAAGAGCATACAACTTACTCCATTTGCAGCTCAAGTTTGGTGGGGGGTGTTTCTGTACAATATTTATATAATGGAACATTATCAAAATAATATTAAATCTTTGCAAAGTAGGTTTCGAAATGGACAGTGGTGTAGTTTGATATTACAAGATGACTAGGCCTGAGTTTCTGACATTGATTTTCTGAAAGACTAAGCCACTGAGGAACCCTTCACAGTGCCTTGTGCAGACGTTTTAGAAAATATAATCTTAGTCAATCTAAAAGCACGTCTTAAAATGTTAGTCAGAAATGGAATTGTGAGCAGCCTTGACTCCACTTGCCTAGGATGACGTGTTCCATAGCTTCTGATAGCTCTACATAGAGGCCAAATCCCTTAATCCATGATCCCAGATCCACAAATAATAAACCTGAATACTCTGTGCTGGTGGAGGAACCATATTTTAATGTGACCTTCAGATGACTGGCAGATGCAAATCCAAACTGAACACTCACTGGCCTAATAATCTGATCATCAACTAAAGCAAGTATGCTCACTTTCTCCCAATGAAGAATTCCTAAGAGCAGCAGAGTTTATTTGTAAACTAAGACTTTTGGGAAAAAAGATGAAATAGCCAGTATAAGGGTTCAATTTCCATGAACGCTGATATTTTGTCTTAAGATATGTACTATTGTAACTTTATAGTCCATACTGTATCTAGACTTTAATGTAAAATTACTATTTAAATTATCTTAACATTTTAGAAAGTAAATTATGCTTGTCCTTTGGATTAACATTTTACTCTGGTTGTTGTTGTTCAGTCACTAAGTCATGTCTGACTCTTTGAGACCCCATGAATTGCAGCACACCAGGCTTCCCTGTCCTTCATTATCTCCCAGAGTTTGCTCAGATTCATGTCCATTGTGTCAGTGATCTAACTATCTCATCCTCTGTCACTTCTTGGTACTTTGGTATATATAGTATACTCCCGGAGGTATATGTACCTGGGAGTGGAGGGAAGAGAATTAAGTTTCTCTTTTTTAAGGGAGAGAGATTGCTACAAATAAGATGATGAGATTAGGGTTTGCTTCTGTGTGGTTCAGTGATCAATACAAAATCCATGGCTGTAAATGGTATTCAGAACACAAAGCAATTGATATGCAAACATGCTGACAATCTCCAGGGAGAGAAGGTGGATGGATTAATGCAAATCCTCTTCTACTATAAGAAAAAAAAATCATACCACATAAACTTCTTCAAAACAGACCACACATCTTTCACAACTTTATATACTTACTTCTAAAGCACCTGATTCATAGCAGATATCATTTGGTGATGATAAATACTTATCAGTAATGGATTATCAGCATTATTCTCTCATTCCCCATTCAAAAATACAGGTTATTTTTAATACTACATCTTGGCCTCTTCTGTTCTTATTAGATCTATATTCCCCCACCTAAATAATTCTTAACCCTTCAACAATCAAATCAAGCTCCATATGCTCAAGAGAACATCTTGGTGAGAACTCAAAAATTTATTTTGTATTTTGGAAGATAAAAAAAAAGGATTTAAAAACAACTCTAGTTTAATTTAGTAACTAGTAACATCTTCAGTGTTACAAACAAATGGTAAACAATGCAGGGAAGGGTCCAGGTAAGAGAAAGACTTCAAGGGTGAGGTGGTCTTTGGGATGTTTTCCTAGAGTGATTGGTAGAATATAGATTTGTGGTAAACACTGAAATGTGAAATGGGATCAGTCTAGGAGAAGAAAACAGCTGAGTGCAAAATGTAGCAGTAAGCATCGTTTTATTGCTAAATTGTATCTGACTCTGCAACCCTATGGGTTGCAGCCCACCAGGCTCCTCTGTCCACGGGATTTCTCAGGCAAGAATACTGGAGTGGGTTGCCATTTCTTTCTCCAGGAGATCTTTCTGACCCTAGGATCAAATCTGTGTCTCCTGCATTGCGGGCAGATTCTTTACCACTGGAAGTAGTGGTAAAGAGAGAGACAAACAAACTCAAAATGTTTTGGTCCAAAATAGTGAGAAAGAAAATCATTTTTTTTCCTTCTCTTTTTTTGTGCTGCCTTTTTGTGCCAAGTTCTGTACATATGGAATTTAGTTATTTCTTAAAACAGACATGAGTGGTAGGTGTTAGTGACCTATTTTGCATATTCTTGTGATTAGGATACTAACACTTAAAAGGAATAAACAATTCAAATGTTACATCACATCAAGAAGTTTTTAAAAATCTGGTGACCTAAAATATTGATGTGTTCTATTTTATACATTTCATGCATACTGAATATTGAGGGTTTCTCCCTGGAATACTGAAAAGGTATTTTCTGGCCTGTATCTTCTGCTAGATATAATTTAAAAAAAAAAAAAAAACATTATTTTTGGTATATTTAAGGAGAATATTTCCCTTTAAATATACAGTCATCACACTCCCTCCATACAGGTGGAAGATTCTATTAATAAATCTATTCTAGGAACCACATAAGAAGTAACTATTCTTAATTTCTTGTCAGTTCAGCTTACATTACAATAAATGATATCTCCCTTTCTTTATACCTTTCAAATTTGCTGAAGTGATGTAATTTAGTTTCCATTTTTTTTAGACACTTTTCCATGTGAAAAAAATTTTGCTTTAATGTATTTATTCTTTTGTTAAGAAAACATGTGTCTTTATTCTGATCTATTTTCCTGCCATGTTCCCCATAGAGGGCTGATCCCTAGTGGAGAAGTGACAGAGTTATCACAGCACTGTGCCTCCTCTCTAGTTTTCTGTTCTCCATTTTTTAGGTTCCTGGAGTATTTCTGAAACTGAGCCTGAGAGTGGGGATGAAAGATAATTTGAGCATTTGAATACTATTGGAATGATATCATATTTGAGTTGTTCAGGAGTAATCATGCCTAAAGGGTACTGTTTACAAAAGTATGGGCAATATTAAAACTGACATCAAGATGACATACTGTAGTATTACAAAGCTACTTACAGCAGGGTAACCACCTTTGGTCTAAAGGGGTAAGGAGAAGGAGCCATTACCAGATCTAAGACACAAAAGGAATAATGCAGAAGGCTTCCTAGTACTGGCTATGATCTTTGGTAAAAAGACAGTCAGTTCACTTCAGCCTGTCATAGAAGGAGCTGAAGAAAGAAACACTGACCTCATAGTCATCCCAGCCTCCACTCTAGTGAGCCTTTCATTGGACAAGCTCTACTCATATAATGAAATGGCAAAGTGGTCCATTAATGAATACCCCAGGTTGGAAAACATCAGGTTGGAGAAGTATAGAAGCTGGTTTGGAGAAGCAAATGGAAGATGCCTAGCAGATAGCACAGAAGTACACCCCCAACTGCGTAATATACAGACATTTAAGACAAAGAGTCAGGGAGAAAAGTTTCTAGATGATGGCATTCTTATTTAAGTAGACTCTCAAGAAAGTTTTATGAGATATTATTAACTCACTTTACACCATTTCAGTAACTTACCCAAATTACAGGGCTATGCCACTGATTGAACCAAAATTTATTACGCTTTGATATCACCCTGACTTTCAAATGGAATGGAGTAAGCTAGGTTCAGAGAGAGGCAAGAATCTGGCAGTTAAGACTAGATTGAAAATTGTACATCCACAGGATGGCTTTGATGCTTAGGACACACAGAGTCTGGAGAGAAACTAAAAATAACTAATACAACAGAAATTATATAACATTATCCTCCTGTAAGAAAGAAACTAGCAACACTGAAATGAAACTTCTTATTCACAGAATTCTCATTCCAGGAGTACAGAGACTGGACCACTATTTAGGAGACATTGTTATGCATTAGGATGTCCCCGTTTCTTTCAAATCCCCATATGTAAATGGCCAACTATTTTTTTCTTTTATTGGTGAAAAGAAAGATTTTGGATATAGCATGCTACATTTTACAAGGTAAAATCTCTGATTTCTACTAACAATGTGTTATCTCTAATTATTTTAGCAAAGACATCAAAATCTGCATTTATATCATTAATTACCATAATGTTTGTTACAAGTATGACTCTCAAAAATAAAGAGCATCACTGCTTGCTATGAAGGTTCCCTGCACCATTAGGGAATTAGGAAATATAGCATTCCCAGAGTGGTAGGTGGCAAATACAGGACCAGAAAAAAGTACCAGGGAATCTGACCTCATCAAAATTTAGATGGCTTTGATTTTAAATTTAACTGCTTAATGATATAACAGAGTCAGAAATTTCAGGATGGATTCTCGGAGCCAGCTCCCTACTCATATTGCATATTTAGAAAGTTATTTAATCTCTCCAAAACTCAGTTCTGTCACTTGTAAAATAAATCATTTGAATTGCATCATCCTTAGTGATAGTTCCTTGATTGTGGGCTAGATATCCCATATCACAGTCAAGTGCACTATTTTTAGATTCCATGTATAACTGATATCATACGATATTTGTCTTCGTCTGACATAACTGAGTATGTTCATTTTAGGCCCATCCATGTTGCTGCAAGTGGCATTATTTCATTCTTTTTTATGGCTGAGTAATATTCCATTTCCTGTGTGTTTTCTTCATCCATTCATTTGCTGATGGACATATTGATTGTTTCCTTGTCTTGGCTACTGCATATAGTGCTGCCATACACATAGGGGTACCTGTATCTTTTTGAATTAGAGTTCTCATTTTTCCATATATTTGCCCAGGATTTGGATAGTTGGATTAAACGGCAGCTCTACTTTTAGCATTTTAAAGAACTCCCATACTGGCTTTTCCAACTTACATTCCTCAATTGTGCAAATTTGACAACTGTGTACAGTCATGCAGTCACCACCATAATTAAGATATACACAACTCTCATTACCCACAGATTTTCCCTACCACCTCTCTCTAGCCCTTCTCATCACTTTTCACCCCAACCCTTAGAAACCACTTTTATGTTTTCTCTGCTTAGAGTTTGGCATAGATTTGAGAATGCCATATAAATAAAATCACGCAGTTGCAAAGCCATTTGACTCTGGTTTCCTTCACTTGGGATACTGCATTTCAGGGTTGTGCAAATTATAGAATGCATCATAATTCATTTTTATTTTTCTCTGACTGATTTCAAGATTTTTTCTTTATTTTTGATTTTTATCAATTTGAATATTATGTTCCTGAGTATGTTTCCCAAGTTTAATATGAGTTTTTCTAAGTTTTATTCAGTTCAGTATTCTCAGATGTTTCTGGATCTGTGATTTGAATTCTTTCTTTAGTTTTGGAACATTCACAGCCATTATCTCTTTGCATATTCTTCCCCCTTTTCTCTCTTCTTTTTGTGGTATTCCAAGTATATATATATTTGGCAGTTTTATCTCATGACTCTTTTTTTTTAATTAATTTATTTTAATTGGAGTCTAATTACTTTACAATACTGTGGTAGTTTTTGCCATACATTGACATGAATCAGCCATGGGTGTACATGTGTTCCCCATCCTGAATCTCCCTCCCACATCCCTCCCATCCCATCCCTCAGGGTTGTCCCAGTGCACCAGCTTTGAGTGCCCTGTTTCATGCATCAGACTTGGACTGGTGATCTCTTTTACATACGGCAATATACTTATTTCAATGTTATTCTCTCAAATCATCCCACCCTCGCCTTCTCCCACAGAGTCCAAAAGTCTGTTCTTTATATATGTGTCTCTTTTGCTGTCTCACATATAGGGTCACTGTTACCATCTCTCTAAATTCCATATATATGCATCAATGTATTGTATTGGTGTTTTTCTTTCTGACTTACTTCGCTCTGTATAATAGATTCCAGTTTCATCCACCTCATTAGAACTGATTTAAATGTGTTCTTTTTAATAACTGAGTAATATTCCATTGTGTATATGTACCACAGCTTTCTTATCCATTCATCTGTCAATGGACATATAGGTTGCTTCCATGTCCTGGCTATTGTAAATAGTGCTTGAATGAACTGGGGGTACACATGTTGATGTGTATTGACATTGGAGTACACGTGTCTATTTCAATTCTGCTTTCCTCAGTGTGTATGCCCAGCAGTGGGATTGCTGGGTCGTATGGCATTTCTTACATCTCATGACTCTTAAGAGCCCTGATTTGTTCCCTTTCCCATTTTGTGTTCTCTTCAAGTTTCAGTTTTGTATAATTTCTATTGATATACTTCAAATTCATTGATACTTTCTTCAGCTGCATCAAGTCTACTGATGGGTTTTGAGAAGCATTTTTCACTTTTGTTATTGAATTTTCATTTCTAGAACTTCCATTTTATTTTTTTCTTAGCGTTTTCATCTCTCTGCTCAGTTCCCCATGAGTGTTCATAAATGTTATCATCTTTTTCCAATTTGGCCCTTACACATATTAATCACAGTTATGTGAAACTCTATTTTTGACAATTCCACATCTTTGGAGGAGAAGGGGGCAACAGAGGATGAGATGGTTGGATGGTACTATTGACTCAATGGATGTGAGTCTGAGCAAACTCCAGGAGATAGTTAAGGACAGGGAAGCCTGACATGCTACAGTCCATGGAGCCGCAAAGAGTTGGACATAACTGAGTGACTGAACAACATCTGTGATGTATCTGAATCTAGGTCTGCTGATGGCTTTTTCTATTGACAGTGTTGTTTTCTCTTCCTTTTCTTCCCTCTGAAGAAAAGTTTTCTTTCTTCTTCATTTTCCATTAATGTAACAAAGCTTCTAAGATAAAAATTCAAGCCCTTTATTTTGTCCTATTAGAGTCTATGAACAATGAGATTGCCTTATGATCAAATTCAGTTATATAATGTTAATCAAAGACAGGTATTTCTCTTTCCCATGATGAAGGGCCATTTTTAGAAAGAAATATGTGTTGGCTCTTTGTTTATAGATGGCCTGGGTTAGAACTGACTAAAATTGTACCTGATGATAGAAATTACCTAGAATAAGAGTTTCTAAGGAGACAGAACTTATACTTGGTTATCCCTGTTTGAAATCATGGGATTTGGCATGTCCCTCTGGAAGGAGGCCTGTATGCTGGCAAGCCTTCTAAAGCATAAGCATTCTTTTTCTTCCCATCTGCCTGGTCTTCTTTGTGCTTTAGCCATAAGGCTGGATACAAGACAGCTCCCTCACATTCCCTCTATTAGAGCAATGGATTTCAACCTCTGTCTCTTTTTGTTACATGTTAGTGATGACACTCCTGTGACTTAGATATTCTCATGTATGATGCCAAGTTTATCAACAACTCCAAACTCGTTTCTACCTCTCTAAGAAAGCCAGGATTGAACTAGATGCTGAAGTATAATGGAATCCTCTCACTTTAGTAAAAAAAAAAAAAAAGAAAGAAAAGAAAATGAAAATAGCAAAAGAAATAACAAAAGAAATCATAAGAAATAACTATCGAAAAGAGGGTAAGTCTTTGCCTAGTGAAGATAATAATAAAATTTCAATATGTTTGAAAGTATCCATACATGTATAGCTCAGCTGGTAAAGAATCTGCCTGAAATGTGGGAGACCTGGGTTCAATCCCTGGGTTGGGAAGATCCCCTGGAGAAGGGAAAGTCTACCCACTCCAGTATTCCGGCCTGAAGAATTCCATGGACTATATGTATAGTGCATGGGGTCGCAAAGAGTTGGACATGACTGAGCAACCTTCACTTTCACTTTCATACATACATGTTGAATTCAAACATATGAAGGTTTTATAATTATCTCTATTCTCTGTCCCTGGAAAATATGAGTTACTGAAACTATTCACTTGTGAGTGACACATGGTATTTGTTTATAACGTTCACAATTACAGATCAATATTTTCTCCTACCTTCTGCTCTCTTCAGAACACATCATTAAATGGAAGGAAAGCCCAAGCAAAATTTATATATTTTGTTCTTTCTCCCCTTCTTTCCCCAAGCTCTATGAGATGGCCGTGTTAGGAAGTTAAGATAACATCCAATGAATACACTGTGATTTGTAAATTATTTGTACTCTTCAGAGTTCAGTTCTCCATAGTACCACCAGCAGCTAGTCAAAAATACTCAACAAAAAATACTTGAGAAAAGTGAATAAGCATTGGCATTGCGGAACAAAACTGACAGTACTGACTATCAACAGGATCATGACATAATCAGAGTAAATTTCCTAAACCTCAATATATCAGCACTTTTAGGGATCACTTCTCATTACCTGAGTTGAATCTTCTGTAAGTAAATATGCCCTTGATACACTTTATCTGGGCAAATGACATTTTGGACACCATCAGAAAAGAATATAAGTCTAATGTTAATTCTAATCATTGATTAGAATTAATGGAGTGGTAAAAGCAATATCAAGTAGTTACTTGCTGAGTTATTTCACATAAACCAATAGCTAATTTTGTAGACAGCTGTATGTTAATAGTAAATGTAGTATTTTTCTCAACCTCACAATACTTTGGAATAGATACTGTCATTTTGTGTTCTCTCCACATTTGTTTACCATAGTAGAATTTGAGTAGGTGGACAAAGGGACCTTCCACCCATCCTTCAGCCAATTCTCACCCAACTGGACAGAGCAAAAGGAACTTACCATTTTCAGAAAACATGTCCAGGAACTACTTTCTCTGCCTTAGTCAAATATCCATAGTTACTGGGGTGGCTCTAGGGTCCTCACATTCTTCACCAGTTTACAACTTCTAATTCCCATGAGAAAATTGTAGTGTATAATAACTGATGTTCCTTGAAAAATATAAAATAGGAATATTACATTATCCAGCATTTTACCTCTTGGTATTTACCTGAATAAAATAAAAACAGTAATTTGAAAATATAAACAGCCCCTATTTTCATCAGAGAATTTTTTACAGTAGCCCAGATATGGGAACAATCTAAATGTCCATCAATGAATGAACGGGTAAAGGTGATATGATACATATATGCAATGGAATACTCAGTTCAGTTTAGTTCAGTTGCTCAGTTGTATCCAGCTCTTTGTGACACCATGGACTGCAGCACGCCTGGATTCCTTGGCCGTCACCAACTCCCAGAGCTTGCTCAAACTCATGTTGGGGATGCCATCCACCCATCTCATCCTCTGTCGTCCCCTTCTCGTCCTGCCTTCAATCTTTCAAGCATTAGGGTCTTTTCCGATGAGTCAGTTCTTTGCATCAGGTGGCCAATGTATTGGAGCTTCAGCTTCAGCATCAGTCCCTCCAATGAATATTCAGGATTGATTTCCTTCAGGATTGACTGGCTTGATCTCCTTGCAGTCCAAGGGACTCTCAATAGTCTTCTCCAACACCACCGTTCAAAAGCATCAGTTCTTTGGCACTCAGCTTTCTCTATAGCCCAGCTCTCACATCCATACATGACTACTGGAAAAACCATAGCTTTGACTAGACCGTCTTTGGTCAACAAAGTAATGTCTCTGCTTTTTAATATGCTGTCTAGGTTGGTCATAACTTTTCTTCCAAGGAGCAAGCATCTTTTTATTTCATGGCTGTAGTCATCATCTGCAGTGGTTTTGGAGCCCAAGAAAAGGAAGTCTCTCACTGTTTCCATAGTTTCTCCATCTATTTTCCATGAAGTGATGGTACTTTATGCCATGATCTTAGTTTTTTGATGGAATATGGATGGAATGGAATACTACTCAGCCATAGAAATGAATCAACTCATTCCATTTATATCAATATGGATGAATCTTGAGGGTATCACACCAAGTGAAATAAGTCATACTGAGTCACTGGCGATGCTGTGCAGCATGTGAGATTTTTGGCCCCTGACCAGGGACTGAACCCTTGCCTCCTGCAGTCAAAGTATGGAGTCTCAACCAATGGACCACTGAGGAAGTCCCAAGTTGCACTGAGAAAGACAAATGCTGTATATTCACTGACACAATGGAATCTGAAAAATAAACCAATCAAATATGAAAAATCAAAACAAAATTCATAGATACAGAGAATACATGTGTGGTTGCCAGAGTGGAGGATTGTTGGCTGGTGGCTGAAATGAGTGAAAGGGATAAAGAGATACAAACTTCCAGTTACAGATAATTCATGAGGTATAATCTATAGCATGGTGACTAGAGTTAATAATAGGGTATTACCAACTTGAGAGCTTAGCAGTAAAGAAATCATAAAAGTTTTTAATCCCAAGAAAAATTTTTTAACTTTGTATGGTGACAGATGGTAATGACATATTGTAGTGAACATTTCACAATGTATACTAATGGCAAATCATTATTTTGTACATCATAAACCAATATAACATTGTATGTCAAATATATATTTATACACATGTATATTTGAAAGTGAAAGTCACTCAGTTGTGTCCAACTCTTTGTGACCCTACAGAATATAATCCATGGAATTCTCCAGGTTGGAATACTGGAGTGAATAGCCTTTACTCCAGGGGATATTCCCAACCCAGGGACCAAATCCAGGTATCCTGCATTGCAAGTAGATTCTTTACCAGCTGAGCCACAAGGGAAGCCCAAGAATATTGGAGTGGGTGGCCTATCCCTTCTCCAGAGGATCTTCCAGAGCCAGAAATTGAACCAGGGTCTCCTGCAATGCAGGCAGATTCTTTACCAACTGAGCTATCAGGGAAACCCTGATATACAAGTGTGTGTATATAAATACTTCAAAATACTTCTTAAAATAATCAAAAGTGTTTCATATTTTCCTCTTTCTGTCTGAATTATTTCATGTCTTTTAAGGAAGGCCACTGCTTTGGAATAAATGTGGTACATGATTAAAGGCTTCAAAGGGGGACTTAAGTTTGACTTGTGGTTAAAAATATAAAGCTTCTATTACTGGTCAGAGTGGATTTACAGACCTGCACATACAATTTAATAACATTAGAGGGAATTAATATAATATTAGAGGGAATCAGGTTACAGAGTAAAGTGAGTTTATCAATAGAATTAAAGTTCACTGTGTACCTATAACATATGTAAATTATAATCTTCAATGTCCTGCAATGTATAAGAATTATAGGTTCATGAAGGACTTGGTATTGAAAACACTTCAAGGAGGACACTAGGCAATTAAAGACTATATTAAAGAATTTAAGTGTCAGGGACTATGCACAGGCTTGAGGAAGAACCACAGAGTTTGAATCAGAGGCATTTAAATTTTATATCTATCCCATCAATCAAATCTTCCCTTCTCCACTACTGGGTTCTGAAACAATGACATGATATTATCAGTTGCAAGGAGTTATCAAATAATGTCTCACTTATGAAAGTTAAAAAATAAAAAATAATTATTTTTGAACTTTTTTTATGGAAATGAGAGATTTCAGTTATACCTATGTCATCCAGCTCAGTTTCTGGCTTTCTTAAGGGAACAGAAGAATTTAACTCTAGGATTGCTGATAAGCTCAGAAGTGTACATAAGAGTGGCCCAAGTAACCTGTCATCAGGTCATGTGACAAGGGGAATAGAGATTGGAAACCACTGCTGTGATTAGAAGTAATTTGAGAAAGGTATCTAGCAGCCTTATCGCTAAATTATGGAAGAAGACTAGGCAGATAGAAAGAAAAGTAACTCTTATTTTTCCATGACCCCAGAGACCTGCCAGCATACAGGATATGACCCCATGACTCTCAGCATACAGCATACAGAATGGACATGTCAAATCTTATTATTTCAGAGGAACAACCAAGCAAAAGCATCATCTCTTTAGAAATTCTTGTTCTAGGTGATTTCCTTCATCAATTGTAATATTAATCAGTGCTAACCCAGGCCAGTTATAAACAAGAACCAAACACATATATCTTTTCTGCCATTACCCTTCATCGTGGGAAAGAGAAGTGCCTATCCCTGATTAATGCTGCATTGCTGAATTTGATCACAGGGCAATCTTGTTTTTTTTTTTTTTTTGTAGATGTTAATGGGCAGGAATAAGTGGCTTGAATTTTTTCTTTGGAGCTCTGTTACACTGAAGAGAAAAGATGTAGAGAAGGGAAAAAAAAAGCTTTTCTTCAGAGGAAAAGAAGCAGTCTTAGAAAAGAAGAATATTTTCATGCTGAAAAAAAATTACAAAATTTCCAAATACATGTTAATAAAAGCTTTGGATGACTGCATGAGTACATTTAGGTCAGAAAGGAAATACTTCAGTGAAAAAAATAGAAAGTAACTGTTTGTTGCACTAAATAGTACCCTGCTGACTCAAAAGAGTTAACGAAAGTCTAAGATCATCATTTATTTCCAAGGAGATGCTTATAAACAAATATTCTTTGAAAATGCAATACCACATATTCTCCACCTTCATTTCTCACCCAATTTACAGAGTCACTTCATAATGAACTCCATGAGACAAGCAAATTGTTTGGTTACATAATAATTTTGTGATAATGAATTTGCTACTAGACATTAAATTTCCAGTGTGCTAGAGTCAGAGATAAAATTCAGTTAATGCAAACACTGCTGTAGTGAATATGTAAGCAAAACAGAATGTTCAATGGAGAAACAGAAATGTAGCATGCACATATGACTCTTACTCAAAGATTATCCAAATGTCTTGAGTTCTATGTCTTGGTGGTTTCATTAGGAGTTTTGAAATTCAGGTGGCTAGCAACTAGGCCACTAAAAGCTTAGAAATGCATGCGTAATGGAGAAGAAAGTTGAATGATAACTAACTTCCTGGCAAGAAAAAAAAAAAATACAAAGAGTCCACTCTCCCCTCCCTGCTCTCATTGTGGTCCACCTGGTCAAGTAACATTGTGTATAGTTCCATGACTATTACATAGCAAGGACCAGAGAGAGTACTGTATTATGGAAAATTCACCATATGCTAAGCATTGCAACCAGATATCATTACCATAAATTGCCACTTGGAAATTTTCTAGCAGAGTGTCTGCCTGTAAAATGAAAATGAAGTGGCTATAACTGATATTCGAGAAAGCAAAGACATCTTAATGTAGAATAAAAGAAGCTGTCATTAGGACTCTTATGGGTCTGGTGAAACTTAAATATATTTCAACTGCATTGTTGCAATGAATTCAGTTCTAGATGGAAGCTGATCTAAAGCAAGCCTTCTCCCAACCTCCATCGCTTCTACATTCCACAGTCAATTGCTTCTTCCTCTGTTTCTGTTGTACTGTATTCATACGTATTCATGTGCTATGCTGCATTTGTCCAACTCTACTATCATTTCATGTATAGGTACATTACTGTTACAAACAAAGAAGAACAAATTTTTTTTTTTTTTTAATGGATTAATGTATTTCCCATCAGGATTTCCCAAGTGACGCTGTGGCAAAGAACTGCTTGCTAATGCAGGAGAGGTAACAGACATGGATTTGATCCCTGATTGGGAAGATCTCCTGGAGGAAGAAATGGCAAACTACTCCAGTATTCCTGCCTGGAAAATTCCACAGACAGAGGAGCCTGGCAGGCTACCATCCATGGGGTTGCAAAGTCAGACACGACTGAGGGACTAACACACACACACACACACACACACACACACACACACACACACATTCTTGAGAGTCTCCATTAATTACATTAAATATATGATATCATTGTGTGAATAATGGTACTATCTTTTTTACCGTCCCCTTGACTTTTCACTTCCTTGACTCCTGCCTTTCACTTCATCTTGGCCTCTCCAAAAATCTTACAATCTCATCACCTCATTCAGTGATAAATCTAAAAGTATTGTTTGAAAACTTGACCAGTCTCCACGGTTCATTGTAATCAAGAGTATCATTCAGAGTGCTTATTTAACTTATACGCAGAGAACATCATGAGAAACGCTAGGATGGAGGAAGCACAAGCTGAAATCAAGATTCCCGGGAGAAATATCAATAACCTCAGATATGCAGATGACACTACCCTTATGGCAGAAAGTGAAGAAGAACTAAAGAGTCTCTTGATGAAAGTGAAAAAGGAGAGTGAAAAAGTTGGCTTAAAGCTCAACATTCAGAAAACGAAGATCATGGCATCTGGTCCCATCACTTCATGGGAAATAGATTGGGAAACTGAGGAAACAGTGTCAGACTTTATTTTTCTGGGCTCCAAAATCACTGCAGATGGTGACTGCAGTCATGAAAATAAAAGATGCTTACTCCTTGGAAGGAAAATTATGACCAACATAGACACCATATTGAAGCAGAGACATGACTTTGGCAACAAAGGTCCATCTAGTCAAGGCTATGGTTTTTTCCAGTGGTCATGTATGGATGTTAGAGTTGGACTGTGAAGAAAGCTGAGTGCTGAAGAATTGATGCTTTTGAACTGTGGTGTTGGAGAAGACTCTTGAGAGTCCCTTGGACTGCAAGGAGACCCAACCAGTCCATTCTGAAGGAGATCAGTCCCAGGTGTTCACTGGAAGTAATGATGCTAAAGCTGAAACTCCAATACTTTGGCCACCTCATGCGAAGAGTTGACTCATTGGGAAAGACTCTGATGCTGGGAAAGATTGAGGGCAGGAGGAGAAGGGGACGACAGAGGATAAGATGGTTGGATGGCATCACTGACTCAACGGACGTGAGTTTGAGTGAACTCCAGGAGCTGGTGATGGACAGGGAGGCCTAGCATGCTGCAGTTAATGGGGTCGCAAAGAGTTGGACATGACTGAGCAACTGAACTGAACTGATTACACTATACTGTGGAAAACAGAAACCAACTTGGGCTTTTTAAAAGTGAGCTCAGGAAAAATATATATATAAAAATTCAAAAGTCACTGGACTAAACCTCATAAAGTTTGTTACTAAATTCCTCATAAGTAGCAGGAATTCAAACAGAAAGATAAAAACTAACTATCAAACATTTTAAAATGTTAAACTAATTAGTAAAAACTAATATGAAACAAGCAATTATTTAAATACATTAAACCCAAATCAATTTAGCAAGAAGATTTAGTCTAGACACTCTTCACACTTTCTATTATGCTAAGGAGGGTCACAAAGAAGTGTCAGTCTCAATTCCTGCAACTGAAACTAGCAATCCTAAAACTATTAGACTTAAATACATCAATACTCATGTATCAAATGAGCTAAAGAGCTATCAGGACTCTACATGAAAGGGAGATGTAAGTAATGGGAAGTAATTAAACCTCTCATCATTCCTCTTCATCTCCCCCACATCCACTATCCCAGATTCATTAAAGAGGGTTTGAATCAACTTAGAAGTTGAGAGACACTATGTATATGACAATGGAGAAAGGCTGATGGAATTCTAGGCAAAGGCAAAGTTTAATCAAAATCCTGGAGGTGAAAAGAGACATGGACAGTTCAGGCTGGATTGACCTTTAGGAATGATTGGTTTGATCTCCCAGACCAAGGGATTCTCAAGAGTCTTCTCCAGCATCACAATTTGAAAGCATCAGTTCTTTGAAGTTCAGCCTTCTTTATGGTCCAACACTCACATCTGTACATGTCTACTGGAAAAACCATAGCTTTGACTATATGAACCTTTGTTGGCAAAGTGATTAACTAACAACAAATAGATTAACAATTTAATTGAACAATGCCACATGTTAGGCTCGTCACATATCATATTTAGAAACTCTACTAAGTAAATACATGCACAGTCCCCTTTTTGAAACAAATTCAAACTTCAAATAACTTGCTCAACTTTGCACAGTGGGACAGAAAACAGTTTAGAAAAAGTAGCATATTCTTGAGCCTCCATACTCCAACTAATCGTGACATTCCATAGTAAGTAAGCCTCTGGTTAATCTGGTGAAAGTGCTGCATTCAATATGCCAGCAAATTTGGAAAACTCAGCAGTGGCTATAGGACAGGAAAAGGTCAGTTTTCATTCCAGTCCCAAAGAAAGGCAATATCAAAGAATGCTCAAACTACCGCAAAATTCCACTCATCTCACACAGTAGTAAAGTAATGCTCAAAATTCTCCAAGACAGGCTGCAACAGTACCAGAACCATGAACTTCCAGATGTTCAAGCTGGTTTTAGAAAACGCAGAGGAACCAGAGATCAAATTGCCAACATCCGCTGGATAATCAAAAAAGGAAGAGAGTTCCTGAAAAACATCTATTCTGCTTTATTGACTATGCCAACGCCTTTGACTGTGTGGATCACAATAAACTGTGGAAAATTCTGAAAGAGATGGGAATCCCAGACCACCTGATCTGCTTCCTGAGAAACCTATATGCAGGTCAGGAAGCAACAGTTAGAACTGGACATGGAATAACAGACTGGTTCCAAATAGGAAAAGGAGTACATCAAGGCTGTATATTATCACCATGCTTATTTAACTTCTATGCAGAGTACATCATGAGAAACACTGGGCTGGAAGAAGCACAAGCTGGAATCAAGATTGCTGGGAGAAATCTCAATAACCTCAGATATGCAGATGACACCACCCTTATGGCAGAAAGTGAAGAGGAACTAAAAAGCCTCTTGATGAAAGTGAAAGAGGAGAGTGAAAAAGTTGGCTTAAAGCTCAACATTCAGAAAACGAAGATCATGGCATCCAGTCCCATCACTTCATGGGAAATAGATGAGGAAACAGTGGAAACAATGTCAGACTTTATTTTGGGGGGCTCCAAAATCACTGCAGATGGTGACTGCAGCCATGAAATTAAAAGAGGCTTACTCCTTGGAAGGAAAGTTATGACCAACCTAGATAGCATTTTCAAAAGCAGAGATACTACTCTGGCAACAAAGATCCATCTAGTCAAGGCTATGGTTTTTCCAGTAGTCATGTATGGATGTGAGAGTTGGACTGTGAAGAAAGCTGAGTACTGAAGAATTGATGCTTTTGAACTGTGGTGTTGGAGAAGACTCTTGAGAGTCCCTTGGACTGCAAGGAGATCCAACCAGTCCATTCTAAAGGAGATCAGTCCTGGGTGTTCTTTGGAAGGTTGATGCTAAAGCTGAAACTCCAATATTTTGGCTACCTCATGCAAAGAGTTGACTCATTGGAAAAGACTCTGGTGCTGGGAGGGATTGGAGGCAGGAGGAGAAGGGGACGACAGAGGATGAGATGGCTGGATGGCATCACCAACTCGATGGACATGAGTTTGAGTTAACTCCAGGAGTTGGTGATGGACAGGGAGGCCTGGCGTGCTGTAATTCATGGAGTCGCAACTGAGCGACTGAACTGAACTTAAGCCTCTGGTTCAGGAGTGCAATGGAAATACTATTTATAAAAAATAAATATTGCTTATGGGTATGAATATAAGAATGTGAAGACTGAAGGGCAGGAAATCTTTTGTGCTGTGTGCATGGGTGCATATACACATGTATACACATACACAAACACACAGGTTGATAATCTGTGCAAGCATTTACAGAGATCTTTGAAATCCTGTACTATTAAATAAAATATTTTGTCAATATTGAGAGGGAGAGTATAGAGAATATGGGCAACATGAACCTATGAAGCAAATAAGGTGGAAAAGAAAAGCTCCTCAACCTTGGGCCATCATTCTGACAAGTGGAAGTGTTAGTTGCTCAGTCATTTCTGACTGTTTGCAACTCCATGAGCCTGTCAGGCTCCTCTGTCTGTGGAATTCTCCAGGCAAGAATACTGGAGTGGGTTGCCATGCCCTCCTCCAGGAGATCTTCCCAATCCAGGGATCAAACCTGAGTCTCCTGAATTGTAGGCAGATTCTTGATCATCAGAGCCACTAAAAGAAAGATGGGAAGGATAATCCAATTCTCTTGTTCTTCATGGTATAGGTCATGGCTGCATATTAAGTGGATATAAAATCTGGACATTCCAAGATAGGATAAGTTCCCTGTAAAACTTCTAGGTTTCTAAAGGTTTATCCCTATTGACCGCTGCTCTGCCCACAAAAAAAGAACGTCTCACTACTTGTCTTGCTACCTGTAGGTGAACACTTACGTCACCAACACCAAATGTCTATTTATCTTTATCTTTACTTCTTTTATTTTCCTTGAAACAAAGACTTTCTAGCTTTACTCAATGAGGCTAAAGGTTAATGGGCTGAAAAGAGGGGTATTTGAGCAAGGAATTTTGAGGAGATGGACCAGTGTGCCTCCATGACACTTCTCTCACTGAAGCAGAACAATTTCATTTTATTTATGTAGATATTGAGAAGCTGTAAAATATTTTAATTTAAAAAAATCTGATACTAAAATTAGTCAAAAAACATCTGTGCTAGTAGATGGTGAGTGGGAATGAATTAATCAGATGCGGTAAATGCTATTGATTTTAGTGCCTTCAAGTTTGAGGGGATTATTAAAATAATTTTCAAATTGCCAAGACAGGCTGAGTCACAGCCTGGAGACAGCCATATATGTTGCTTAAAATAAGGTTGGCTGATGCTGGAGCAGACAGTTGGCATTCCTTGATTTAGCTCTTAAACTTCCTTTTTGTTCAGTTGTCTGGCTCTACTCCTGATTGGTAGTTACCTAGCTAGACACCTTGTTTCTCTAAACTTTAAATATGACTCTTTCCCTTGGCGCCTTGCTTCCATGACAGACAGACTGACACATCTTCACACATGCTTTTTAAATGTTTAAAAGAAATATATTTTTTGAACAGATATACACCATGATAGCAAAAGTACAAGAAGGTATTAAATAAAAATGCAAATATCCCTTTGACCAAATCTCCCAGCAACTACATTTCCATTTCCAGGAGTCACCACCAGAGTCAAATTCTCAAATCTTTGTGCAGACATTCTTTGCATTACCCTAGTGAACATGTGTATTTTCCCCCTTTTTTAGCAAATGTACAATATTCCTTTCTGTACTTTTCTTTTGAACTTAGCATATATTCTGAAGATTTTTCTAAATCCATATTTGATGAATTCCCTCTTCTTCTTTATTTAAAGCAGTCACTACCATTACATAGACATTCCATAACCTATTTAATCAATCCTACTATTTAGGATTTTTTTTTAATGTTGTGCTATTACAGACAATGTGGCAATGAATATATGCACATATTTATGCAAGTATGCACATAGAACAAATTCCTAGAAGTGGAATTGCTGCTTTTACATAAAATTTTCATAGATACTGCCAAATCATTTCTATAAATATAGTACCATTTTAGATTCCCAGGAAAATATACAAAAGTGCCTATCTTCTATATCCTCACCAACATAATGTGTTTGCAAATATTTTAATATTTGCTAATAGAAAAACAATTTAGTTTAACATATTCATCATATTATGAATGAGTTTGAGCATATTTGCACATTCTTAAGGACCATTTATTTTACATTTCACTGACCTAAGTCTTTTGCCCATTTTAACTTGGGTTGCTGTTATTGGTTCTTATTGATTTATAGGAAAATAATTTACTTATTAAGAAAGCTAATCTATTTTCTTTTATATGAACTAGAATTTTTGTTTCTTTCTTTTTAGTGCTTTGCTATATAGGATAATTTTAGAACTATATTCATGATTTTTTTTCTTTTATGACCTCTATTTTACTCCATATTTAGAAAGAAATTTCCAAAAAAATAGAACTTTTCCAATCCAATGTAAGACAAAAATTTTCTGATGTTTCTTCTTGTACTTTGCTTTACTTTTCACACTTCAGTCTTTAAAGCACCTGAACATTTATTTTTTGTATAAATTATTAAAAAAGCATATTTCTAGTTAGTTAAATTTATTAATCACCCATTTTCCACCTATGATTTCTATATTAACTTTATCATATAAAAAACTCCTACATTTTTTCACTTTCTTAAGTTTGAAGGGTACTCCATTGATCTGTCTCTTAAAAGTTAATGAATCACTGCTTTAATCAAAAGATATAGTATAATAAATATCTAATAGGACTATCCCTTATTACACTTCCTTTTGAAAATTGTCCTGGGTTTAATTTTTTTTCTTTTTTTTTGCTTTTTCATATATAAAATTTAAAGTCATCTTGTCTAATTGCTATTGGTATTTCTATTGAAATCATATTAATTTTATGGACTAATTTAGAGAGAACTGACATTTTTACGATAATTAACATTCTTAATCAAAAGTATAATATATCGTTCTATTTTCAAGACTTTTTACATCTTTCAGCAACATTTGAGTTTCTTTCTTTGTCTACCTCTTAGCAAGTAAGTTCTTGAGTAGTCTTTTTTTTGGGTTGGGGGAGGTGTTTTCTTCCATTGCATTTAGTTTATCTAGGTGTTTCTATCTTTTACATAGTTTGATAGTTTTCCTTTAGTATACTCAAGTATATATAGTATACTCAAGTGATGTAATTGAGTTATGTTTGTGCATACCTATGTGTGTAAGTTAATCTCCACCACAGGGTAGTTTATTAGTACTTGATAATATTAATACTGATAAATAGTCAGACATATGTATTCAAAAGATGTTAATTGATCACTTTGAATATTATTATTTAAATAGTCCAAAGTTTTATGGATTAGTAAAAGAGATGTCAGAAATATGTATTACCTAGCTAGATAAATGGTGTTTAAGAAATATGATAGGTCTGTAAAGCTTTTAAGGAATCCTACTGCCTTAGCACAAATAAAATAAGAGAATCCCAAGAAAAGTGAGCCCAGTTTCCCAATGTTTTGTTGCTGTCCCTGAGATATAGGGTATTATTCACCTCATGTTCCTTTCTTTAATGTAGCTTTCCATGGAGTGACTCCATTGACTGGCCCTCCCACTAGAACACCATCCTGTCTGCCTCATAGTGAGCCTTCTGAAGTAGATATTTGTCAGAGTGCTTCTTGCTTTGAGATACAAAACTAGTACCATGACAACTTTTTGACTTATTGCTAGTAACTGTTTATATCTTTGTCAGAACTTGATCTAAGACTTAAGTTCACTGTCGAAAATCGTGAGGTAACAGGAACTGATCCAGGCTAGTGACCTGATAACTCTAGATAAATCCATAAAAGCCATGTGATGAAGGGCCTAACTACAGCTTATATGTATTCTATACAGATCCTTCTGGAACATGAGAGCATTAGGATCTCGTGAGGAATTGCTACAAGGCCATTTCTCACCTCTGTGTGTGTGTGTGTGTGTGTGTGTGTGTGTGTGTGTGTGTGTGTGAATTCGCTTCATTCGTGTCCAACTCTTTGTGATGCTATGGACTATAGCCTGCCAGGTTTCCTTGTCCATGGAATTCTTCAAGCAAGAATACTGGAATGGGTTGCCATCCTCCTCCAGGGGATCTTCCCCACCCAAGGATTGAAACTTTGCCTTTTACATATCCTATATTGGAAGGTAGGTTCTTTACCTCTAGAGTCACATGAAAAGCAACATTTCTTACTACCTGTGTCTTATTATAGAATCAATCTATGAGACAGTTTCTCATCCTCTCCCAGGTTCTGATGACATATGAAGAGTTCTGTCTTGCCTTCACCCTCACAGTACAGCTGCAAACTATAAAACTGAGTAGCAATCAATCAGCAACTCAGCAACAAGTTGCAGCTAGCACTCAAGTTGTATTGTCATCTATTTCCTTTAGTTTTGGTGGTGTCCTATGGGGCAGGAGACATAGGTAGCTGTTACTTTTGTTTTCTGTGTTTTTATTGTCCGTATAAGCAGTAAAACATCTAAATCTGAAAAGGACTCATTGTTCTTTACCATCAAAATCTGTCAGTGTTAAGGTTTGACAGAAAACAACAAAATTCTGCAAAGCAATTATCCTTCAATAAAAAAATAAATTAAAAAAAAATCTATCAGACTTGCTGAGCAGGTGTCAGGGGAATGGAGGTCAAATTTCCAACTACTTCTAATGATTACAGGCTCCTGCTATTTCCTGAAATAATCTAACACTTACTGAAAAATAAAATAGTTTTAGATCCTAAAACTATTAGTGTATGTGAAGGATATTGATCGTTATACTTTTTTGACCCAGCCTCCTTACTAAATTCTCTTAGCATCTATAATGGATTTAAGTTTTTCTCTTGGGTTTTCTAGTCTCTGTTGGTCTGAGATGACCCTGGAATCCCTATTAAAATTTTTCTTTGACTAGTTTGATTGAACTTAGCCCGATACTATTGATTCTCATTATTCGCAGTAGCTACTCTCCATGAAGTCATTGTTAACAATGAATTAGTGAACACTAAAGCGGATTTTTTTCTCTATTTACTCTGTAGCTACATCTACATCTGTAACAGATTATAATTTTAAATCCTAAAAACAATTATTTAAGTACATTTTATTTTCTTTATTTTTAGAAGAGAAAATGCGGTTCAGAAAGGTTCAGTGACTTACTAGAGGTCACTCTCTAACAGGTGGCCAGAGCTGGTATTCACCTGGCCCAGAACTAGCGTTTCCTGCACTGCACTGCAATGTTTGCTACCGTCTCCATAAGTGGTCATTTGTGAATGAAAATCAATTGAAAGGCAAAACTTTGCCTTTTCTAATGTCAGCTGGATGGCATCACTGACTCGATGGACGTGAGTCTGAGTGAACTCTGGGAGTTGGTGATGGACAGGGAGGCCTGGCGTGCTGCGATTCATGGGGTCGCAAAGAGTCGGACATGACTGAGCGACTGAAATGAACTAAACTGAACTAAACTGAAGAACCTATGTGACAGGCAACTTAAATATCTTACCACTCTGTGCATGTCTTCACAAACGACTGGGTAAACCCCAATAGTATTCATTTTGAGGTTATGAACAAATTATAGCAAGTAGACCAACTCGCAAATACGGACATGTATTCTGATTCCAAGTAACATGTTGGTCTTCAGATATATTCAGGAGATTAAAGGCCAAATGCTATCAGAAGGAGAAAACTGGTTCTAAATTTGCTTTGAAACACTTGGATATGAGTGCTGCTAAAAATTTAGCTCCAGAATATTAGTAGCTGATCACTCAACTAATAAAAGTCTGGAACCAAAGTAGGGTGTTCCATTAATTTAGTGTTATGACTTATAGGACTTCACCAAGGAGAAGAAAACATATTTCACAGGAAAAGGATGAGGTATTGTGCAGTAATACAACTGATTAAAAAAAAAAAAGAAAAACTACATGAATGGAGTGATAAAATAATTTTAAAATTCAAGGGAAGAAAAATAAAATGATTTCTCTCTATATATACATATAGAGAGAGCTAGATAGATAGACAGTAAAACTGAAATTTTTTAAAATTCCAAGGAAAATATTTTTGTTCAGGATTTCAAATGACTAAAAGTTATCTAACAATTAATTATAATTATCAATGACTACAGATAAAGATTTGTAGTGCCCCGCGCTCAACACAACCCTATCCTACAGTGTGTCATCCACAGACAGAGAAATAATCTCACATGAGGTATCAGAAATATAGCCTCCTGTGAGGCATCTAGAAGATTTTCAATAGTTTAAACTCTTCACTGCCTATGAGAGACAGCTTCTTAAAAACAGTAGTATAGTAGTTCCCCCTAATTTATGGTTTCAAGTCCAAAATGTTTTATGGTTTATGGTCCAAAAATATTAAATGAAATTCTAGAAATTAAAAAAAAAAATTATACATGTTGAATAACATGCAATTCTGTCATGCCATACTATCAAATCTACCCTGTCTGGGACATGAATCATCCTCTTGTCCAGCATATCCTGCACATTAGTCATTTAACCATCTTGGTTATAGATTAACTACTGTGATCTCAAAGAGGTCAATGCCAAAGAATGTTCAAACTACCGCACAATTGCACTCATTTCACACGCTAGTAAAGTAATGCTCAAAATTATCCAAGACAGGCTTCAGCAATATGTGAACTGTGAACTTCCAAATGTTCAAGCTGGTTTTAGAAAGGGCAGAGGAACTAGAGATCAATTGCCAACATCCCCTGGATCATCAAAAAAAACAAGAGAGTTACAGAAAAACATATATTTCTGCTTTATTGACTATGCCAAAGCCTTTGATTGTGTGGATCACAATAAACTGTGGAAAGTTCTGAAGGAGATGGGAATACCAGACCACCTGACCTGCCTCTAGAGAAACCTGTATGCAGGTCAGGAAGCAACATTTAGAACTGGACATGGAATAACAGACTGGTTCCAAATAGGAAAAGGAGTATGTCAAGGCTGTATATTGTCAGCCTGCTTATTTAACTTATATGCAGAGTACATCATGAGAAATGCTGGGCTGGAAGAAGCACAAGCTGAAATCAAGATTGCTGGGAGAGATCTCAATCACCTCAGATATGCAGATGACCCCACCCTTATGGCACAAAGTGGAGACGAACTAAAAAGCCTCTTGATAAAAGTGAAAGAGGAGAGTGAAAAAGTTGCCTTAAAGCTCAGCATTTAGAAAACTAAGATCGTGGCATCTGGTCCTATCACTTCATGGCACATAGATGGGGAAATAGTGGAAACGGTGAAAGACTCTTTTTTGGGAGGGGGGGTGCTCCAAAATCACTGTAGATGGTGACTGCAGCCATGAAATTAAAAGACACTTACTCCTTGGAAGGAAAGTTATGACCAACCTAGATAGCATTTTCAAAAGCAGAGACATTACTTTGTGAGCAAAGGTCCGTCTAGTCAAGGCTATGGTTTTTCCAGTAGTCATGTATGGATGTGAGAGTTGGACTGTGAAGAAAGCTGAGTGCTGAAGAATTGATGCTTTTGAACTGTGCTGTTGGAGAAGACTCTTGAGAGTTCCTTAGACTGCAAGGAGATCCAACCAGTCCACCCTAAAGGAGATCAATCCTGGGTGTTCATTGGAAGGACTGATGCTAAAGCTGAAACTCCAGTACTTTGGCCACCTCATGCAAAGAGTTGACTCATTGGAAAAGACTCTGATGCTGGGAGGGATTGGGAGCAGGAGGAGAAGGGGACGACGGAGGATGAGACGGTTGGATGGCATCACTGACTCAATGGACATGAGTTTGAGTAAACTCCGGGAGTTGGTGATGGACAGGGAGGCCTGGCATGCTGCGGATTCATGGGGTTACAAATAGTCGGACCCGACTGAGTGACTGAACTGAACTGAACTGAACTGAAGCCTAGATTCAAGGCTCTGTATTGTCACCCTGTTTATTTAACTTATATGCAGAGTACATAATGAGAAAGTCTGGGCTGGATGAAACATAAAATCAAACTGGAATCAAGATTGCTGGAAGAAATGTCAATAACCTCAGTTGTGCAGATGACACCACCCTTATGGTAGAAAGCAAAGAAGAACTAAAGAACCTCTTAACGAAAATGAAAGAGGAGAGTGGAAAATTTGGCTTAAAACTCAACGTTCAGAAAACTTCATCATGGCATCTACTCCCATCACTTCATGGCAAATAGATAGGGAAGCAATGGAAATAGTGACAGACTTTATTTTGGGGGGCTCCAAAATCACTCCAGATGGTGACTGCAGCCATGAAATTAAAAGACACTTGCTCCTTGGAAGAAAAGTTATGACCATCCTAGTTAGCATATTAAAAAGCAGAGATATAACTTTGCCAGAAAAGGTGTGTCTAGTGAAAGCTATGGTTTTTCCAGTAGTCATGTATGGATGTGAGAGTTGGACTATAAAGAAAGCTGAGCACAGAAGAATTGATGCTTTTGAACTGTGTGTTGGAGAAGACCCTTGAGAGTCCCTTGGACTGCAAGGAGACCCAAGAAATCCGCTCTTAAGGAAATCAGTCCTGAATATTCATTGGAAGGACTGACACTGAAGCTGAAACCCCAATACTTTGGCCACCTGATGCGAGGAGCTGATTCATTGGAAAAGACCCTGATGCTGGGAAAGATTGAAGGTGGGAGGAGAAGGGGACGACAGAGGATGAGATAGTTGGATGGCACCACTAACTCAATGGGCATTCATGTGAATAACCTCCGGGAGTTGGTGATGGACAAGGAGCCCTGGTTTGCTGCAGTCCGTGGGATCACAAAGAGTCGGACATGACTGAGTGACTGAACTGAACTGAACTCAGGTATTTAAATAGAGGTCAGCCAAATTTAATCGGAGACACTGCAGAAGTCAAAATTTGAAATAAATATAATCATTTCAACAGCAAAATAACACATTTAAACATAAGGAATCAAGTTTCTATAATCTCCCTTCTCCTCCCACCACCTGTCTCTCTCCCTCTCTCCCTTTTCCTTCTCTCCTTACTCTATTTTCTCAAGTTCTTTGCCCAGAAAGTAACCTGGAATTCATCACATTCAGGTAAATCAGAAATTTCCATGTAACTGTAATGACTTGGTTTTCCTAAAAAAGCTTCTAAAAATAAAGAAATCTGAGAAGGAATCTTAGCAGATTCTTAAATGTATTCTAAGAAAAAGTATCTGGAATTTGGAATTAGGTCAAAGAGAATATTGGATGTTCTTTCACTGCAGTGGTGGGCTTACATTTTGATTGATGCTCTCTTGACCACATTCACCATTCTGTAAGGCCAAGATTAACTTTCAACTTTTAGTTCAGTAAAGCTTCAAATAATTTTTGTCTTTGTAAAAATAACTTCTCATATTGAAGTTATTTATTCTCTAAGACTTAGATTGTTTGTATCAAGTCCAGTTATCTTTTCCTGCTGCTGCTGCTACGTCGCTTCAGTTGTGTCCGACTCTGCAGGACCCCATAGATAGCAGCCCACCAGTCTCCCTCGTCCCTGGGATTCTCCAGGCAAGAACACTGGAGTGGGTTGCTATTTCCTTCTCCAATGCATGAAAGTGAAAAGTGAAAAGTGAAAAGTGAAAAGTGAAAAGTGAAAGTGAAGTCGCTCAGTCGTGTCTGACTCTTAGCGACCCCATGGACTGCAGCCTACCAGGCTCCTCATCCATGGGATTTTCCAGGCAAGAGTACTGTAGTGGGGTGCCATCGCCTTTTCCTGTCTTTTCCTAATATTCCCTTATTAAATTGCTTGTGAGTACCAAGTTTCTCAAATTCTCATTTCAAGTAGTCTCAACATCTTACTGATTGCCTCATTAATTTCATGTGTTCATTTTATGCTTGTATGAGAGTCCTGATTTTACACTGTGGCAAATTATAATTTTACAAGTTACCTATAGATGTATATTAATTTGGTGAAGCCAACTTGCTCAAGGGTCATGTCTGAAATCAGTACCCAGAGGTGACCAAGTTCTTAAGGAATAATTCATACTAACTGATCTTGGAAAAAGCCTAATAGATGAACCAGTTATAAATATATTTATTGACAAGAGGAGGTAGGAAGGCTTGCATTGGCTAATTAGACACCTTATATCTGGCTATCATGAAATCCCAAAAGTCAGGTTAATTTATTTAAACAATGCTTGGAAGAAAAAAAAAAATCAGAACTACAAGAAGTAGAAAATCTTGACTGAAATATCTCTTTTCTTTGGAAGAGCCATTCAACAATTTTTTATCCCAATCTGTTGTTCTTGTTAGTTTCTATTTACCACTGGCCCTTTTCTTTCATGTTCTTTCTTTCTACCTTGGTTTGTGTCCCAAGAGGCTGATAACTGGTGAATAAATCACCTGGGCAGCTCTTCTTGTTAGTTTAAAATTAAATTCACCAGTGGGAGGCATCAGCAGGAGACTGGAGTATGGGAGGAGAGCAAGGGTGGGGTATGTCCTGCCTGTTCACTCCCTGCTTTTTGCTAAACCTCACCACTGCTTCCCTGGTGGCTCGGAGGTTAAAGCGTCTGCCTGCAATGCGGGAGACTCGGGTTCAATCCCTGGGTCGAGAAGATCTCCTGGAAAAGGAAATAGCAACCCACTCCAGTACTCTTGCCTGGAGAATCCCATGGAGGGAGGAGCCTGGTAGGCTACTATTCCATGGAGTCACAAAGAGTCGGACACGACTGAGCGACTTCACTTTCACTTTCACCACCACTCCTAGCATGAGTTGTTCCTTCTATGACACCATCTCTCATCAGGATCCTGTATACTTATTTCTTTCTCCTTCTCCTTCTTGTGGGCAACAGACAGTACTCTCTGAGTGCCTCAATATCTCTTGTCCATTCCCTTAATCGGAAATGATTCTTAAAATCTATATAAATATTTACTTCCTTATAATAGCTTTCTTTCAACCATCTCTCCTCCTTAACCAATCTTCCATTGAAGATGCTGAAGTGAGTTTTTTATCTGCACCATTTGCTCATATTAGTCCTCTTTTCATAATCTTTATAACCTTATAATCTTACTACTATCTTTGCCTCATGGGTTTTCTCCCACCATCCCAAAGTACTAAGCAATATTTCTTCCCTAAAATTACACATTCGGTTGAATTCAGTGTCTCCAAAACATTCCATAATCTTTTGTGTACATTCTTTTCTTTCTTAAACACTCCTTTGCCCTATTTTTCCCACCTGTAAAAGGACTAATTGTGTTGTGTTTTTTTTGTATTAATCTGTCAATCCCAGATTTTTAAAGACTGTCATGGTCTTCAAGTGTAATAGATTTGGTGGGGGAAGGAATGTTAATATGTTACATACCTGAGTACATCAAAGGGATCCTATTATGAAATTCAGCAGTGTATTATACAGCTCCCATCACAGAACCATTTATATCCCTTGCCACTTTCCAAACTTTGAATGTTCCCTAATCAGTGGTACTTCTAGGACACCTGCTATATTCATTAACATTGTGCAAAAATAGCACCTTTATGTTCAAACTAAGACTAAAGTTTTGCCATGGCAAACTTCTTTTTGTTTTTCTTTAAACTTACTTTTGTGCCACAAGTTTCAGTGCACCCAACCATTCTTCAGACCTAAAGCAAAACTCACTTTTCTATGGTTGCTTCTGAGTGTGTACTTTTCCTACCTAATCAACACCTCTGAGGCCGGCGGCCTACTTGGACTACAGTATCAACTCTTTAGAGCAGTAACCCTTGCTTACAGTTATCTTCTTTGGTACCTATCTGTCAATCACCTATCCATCCCTCTACCCAGCCACCCTCTACCTGTTCATCTTCCTCTCCATGTATCTCGATGGTAGTTTGTCCCCAAAACCATCTTCTGTCTCTACTAAGAGAGAGAAGCTCACAGTCTCGGCTGGGCTCCTGCTTTGCCATCCTCACTGTGTCAGTTGCCAGGCAGGTCTCTGAGCAGCAGGTCTCTCAGCTCCTCTCCAGCTCTAATACCCAATGGAGTGGGAGACATTAGTGGTTTTTCTAAAATCCTTAGAAAAATAATTTTATCACATAAAACTCTATAAAATAAATGATACATTTAAAAGACTCTCCACAAAAGGATCTCTTTGGTACACGGAGGTATATAAGATAGTAACAATCCTCTCTCTTCAAACCTACTGAAAATGTATTATTTTTATTATGTTAAAAAATGTCTACATTATAAGACATTTTCAATACCCATTACCATTATGGTGACCTCTACAATACTCAGTCTTGAAGAACCAGCTCAAACGGACTTCTCCATAAGCTCTTTTTTGACTACCTTTGTTTCTGGAAAGTGTTAGCTGCCTTTGCTTAGTTCAACACACTTTGCAACTGTCTCTATTATAACACACTTACGTGGCACTGTCATTATACATATGGCTTAGACGGTAAAGCGTCTGTCTACGATGTGGGAGACCCAGGTTCGATCCCTGGGTTGGGAGGATCCCCTGGAGAAGGAAATGGCAATCCACTCCAGAACTATTGCCTGGGAAATCTCATGGACAGAGGAGCCTGGTAGGCTACAGCCCATAGGGTCGCAAAGAGTCGGACACGACCGAGCGACTTCACTTTCACTTTCATTTTATATACGTGTATATCTTTATATACATGTCTCTCTTAATGTATTACAAATCCCTTTGCATCACTAGTTCCTAACATTGTGATGCTTACCACTTAGAAAATGTAATCAATAAAAAATTTGAATAGATTTAGGGAAGGCTTAAATGGTATTGATTAGATCACCACTTGCTTTAGTAGTATTCAGCTTGAATATATAGCCTGGTTATATTAATTGGACTTGGATATGTTCCATGTCTCTTAGCCACAGGGATATTTTCATCTAATTGATCTTCCCATTCTGAGCTTATACTTGGTGATCTGACTCTTAGAAAGTAACTTTACCATTTGCCTTGAAGGCATATTTTTGTAGCCACTAAGACTTAGCTTGTCACTGGGGCTGACAGGGAGCTGAGGCTCTTAATAGCTTACCTTTGTGAAGTAGGAATCCTCAATGAATTAAACATGCTATTGCAATCCTTTGTCTCCATATTTTCTTTGGTTCTGAGTAGGGAGACATAGGTGATCACTCTTATTTGTCTAAGACAAATCTACATTCCCCCAGTTCCTGACTGGGAGAACATAATGTCTGTATCCACAGAGATCATCAATAGAGGTATTTCCTTATGGTAACAATTAGTAGCATCTATAGTGTTTTGGAAACTATGAAGTGTTACATCAAGAAAAAAATATCAATATTATCATTGCAAGCAATACATGTATCACTTGAATTGTTTTAAAAAGTTATTTTAAAAATGTACCGCAATGTGACACTCTTCAGAGTAAGGTTGCATATCTTCTGGGCTGCGTGGGCCTCTCCTTGTTTGGACTGATCATCTCATTGGTATATTGTGAATAACTGCTAATAATATGATCTTGCCTTCCATGGAAGGTGTGAAAAAATAACTAATTAAGAAAGAATATAGAAAATGTCAAGAGCAACAAAGCTATTATTCCTGGGCATTGTTGAATGCCAAATAGAACAAAAGCTTAACATTTTCCAGTTTTCTCCCCGGAAATAGCCAAACTTACTTCTGTAATCTTAGTTCCAGCATTTTATCTCTTGTTGCACAAGCAAATATATACATACATATATTCACATATGTATGTATGTATTAGATTCACCATGTTTCTCTTGTTTTGCTTCCAAACCCTTGTGATCTCTCATTAAAGCCAATACAAAGTACTGACAGCCAGCCCTCGCTCATTGCTGACATATTTGTTAAAAAAACTTGAAATTTCTTTAACCAGAAACCCCAGTACTGTGCTAGGTTCAACCAATACACAGTTGAATATCACATGAAATCTCCTTTTAAACACTAATACAATACAGTTAAAATTACACTCCGTTTTAACAGCAGGGTAATTGTTGTTTAACAAACAGGTAATTCTACCCTGTCTAAACAACCCATATGTGTTGTTTATGGTTACAGATTAGATGTTTAGGTCTTTGTAAGTATACTGAGGGGTAATATCCGTGGTATTCTTTATTATGTCGTTAGGAATTAAGCATGCTTTTCTTTCTTTTCTTCCCCATCCTTTCATTCCTTCCTTCTATCTTTTCTTTCTTCTTTTCACTCCGGCTAATACGATTAACTTACTCCACTCACCAAATGATCATTGGTTTCAAATTGGAGATACTGGTCAGGTCTGATGCCAGAAGTGAGTCTTGTAAGCAATTAGTGTCATGAATTCTCAGCATGAGAGGAATTTTTAGGGTTATTTGACCATTGCCCTCACCAGTATAATTGAAAGTAGGTATTGACTGAACAAAGAGTGTCTCAAAGACTTGGACATCACTAGGCGATGGAACAACAACAGCAGCATTGACTGAACAGGGCTTATCTGGTAGCTCAGCTGGTAAAGAATTTGCCTGCAGTGCAGGAGACCCAGGTTCAATTACTGGGTTGGGAAGATCCCCTGAGGAAGAGATAGGCTACCCACTCCATTATTCTCGGGCTTCCCTGGTGGTTCAGATGGTAAAGAATCTGCCTGCAATGTGGGAGACCTCGGTTAGATCCCTGGGTTAGGAAGATCCACTGCAGGAGGCCATGCCAACCCACTTCAGTATTCTTGCCTGGAGAATCCCCATGGACAGCAGAGCTTGCTGGGCTATAGTCCATGGGGTCACAAAAAGTCAGACGCAACTGAGGGACTAAGCACAGAACAGCACTGACTGAGCAACTTGAATCATTCAAGAGCTGGCAGCCTTCTTATCTGTTAGATTACTAAGGATAAATAAAATTTTCAAAATAAAACAATGCAAATGCTTCAAGCAATTCTTTTTCCACCTCTCAAATCTTAGGTCAACATTCACTCAGTAAAGAGTCCATTCTCAAGCAGATAACCTTAAATATTCATTGGAAGAGGGGATGCTGAAGCTGAAGCTCCAATAATTTGGCCACTTGATGTGAAGAGCTGACTCACTGGATAAGACCTTAATGCAAAAAGAGAAGGGGGCAGCAGAGGATGAAATGGTTAGATAGCACCACTGACTCAATGGACATGAATTTGAGCAAATGCTGGGAGATACTGGAGGACAGAGGAGCCTGGCGTATTACAGTCCATGAGGTTTCAGAGTCAGGCATGACTTAGCGGCTGAACAACAACTCAAGCAGATATCTTTCTGTGTCTCCCAAGTAATCATCAGCAATTCTTGGATTATGACATTGAGTATACATCCGTGCACCCCAGGGTGAGAGCTGAGATTCACTCCAAGTATATGTCCCAGCTCACTCAATCACTGAATCGAAAGACCTAAGACACAGGCTGTTTTTTTCTGGGTTATATACCCATAACCACAGGTGGAAAGAAGATGAGGAGAATGAATGCTGGGAAGACAATAAAGGTATCACAGTTCCTGGTTGTAGTGGCTATTTATTCAGGCCTCAATGGATCTAGTCCATCTTATTTGTTTTTACACATGGGGACTAGCCTCTAAAGTTCAGGGACTTTTTGTTAATATAACTGGTTGTGATATTCTTCATGCTACATTATTCTGCCATTTTGACTTCCTGGTGAGACTGCTTTTGTGCATTCAGGAATGCTGTGAGTTTCAGAGCATCATACATTTCTTTGTATCTTCCTTAAATACACTGCATGGGGCTAAGCACACAATAAATATGCAGTAAATAGGTGGTGAATTGGTGCAAATTGCTATCTAGCAGATTATTTTTCTCTTTCAGGAGGCAATGTATCTTTTTAAGCTTATTCTTCCTGTACCAAGCAGAGATATCCAAGATGTGTGATGATTTAGAGTCTGTTCTAACTGCTTGATTTTGAATTTATTATTTGGTTTTGAGCTTTGCTTTCTTGAGAACAAATATTACATTTAGAACATGGTTTCTGTTTTGCTCGCATAATTAAAATTTAAGTGGCAGTCATTTTCATTTGGACTTTGTCAACTCAATTAAGGTATTAATTTGTATAATTTTATGTTTGCAGGCCTGGTGCAGAATGAATTTACAGGTAAGATCAAAAACTCAATGATGTAGAAGTCATAAGAGTAATAATATTAGGAATTATAGATGCTCAGAAAGGAGAAATGAACTTGTTTTATAAAATAAGTTCCTGAATTGCTAACTTTGAATTTTTTTCTTTTCTTCTTCCTGCCTGCATATACCTGTGCGTAACTGTGGGAACATCCTAAACAGAAAGGAGAAAGCTAGAGACTCTTTGAGCATTCATTTATTCAGTCACATTCAGCCATGCTATAATGTGGCTGTATGGATACATCTTTGACTGAACTGGCTTTCCACATCTGAATAAATTGAGGAACATTCATACAGTAATAACAATGCTACCTAGCCTGTGTCTCCAGGGTCATTTGCATGTCCCACTCTTTGGACCTGTACACTCCAGCCACATTGAGCATTCAGTCATCCCATGTGCTGTGGACTCTGCCTGAAATGTTCTTTTCCTTGTTTTCACATGGCTAACTCCATGACTAAAGCTCTCAACACAAATATCACTTGCTCAGAGGCTTTTCCTGACCTACCAGTCTAAGTCAGGGTGTTGTGCTTTAGCATTTTATAATTTTCCTTGTTATGTTTATAATTAAATGCTTTTCTGTGTATCTATTTGGTTGAGAGCCACCATTTATACTATCACAAGGAAGAAAAAACACCTGTTTTGTCTACAACTGTAAAATCACAGCATAGAACAGTCTTGCTGTAACAGGTACCCAATCACTATCCATGTTTTAAACAAATGTAATGTTCAGTCTTTTAATGAATAGCTACAATAGCCGTGTAAGGTTGATGGTGGTATGATTTCTAAAGTGTGTCATTAATATCTTCTTTTCTCATGTATGCCTACTCTTCCCCCATGAAGAGATGACATTTATTTTCCCTTCCTTGAATTTGGGCTGGCCTTGAGACTTGATTTGGCCAACAGAACACAGAGGAAGTGATGTGTGCCAATTTTAGGCCTAACCTTTAAGAAAATGACATCTTCCTTTCCTTCCCCCCTGGAAATTAGGCACATAATGAAAAGACTAGGAAGGACGATTGAATGATGACACATTCCACAGAAAGAGCCAAAGACAGAGGTAGAGACCACATGGAAAAATACTCAGTACCAAACATGTTAGGGAAACCTTACTGGATCTCTCAGCCCAACCCCACTTCTAACTAAATGCAGCCAAGATGACCCCAGTCAATGCCTTGAAGGGCAGAAGAACCTTCCTGTTGAACTCTGCTTGTAGTCCTATGGCACAATCATGAGTACTAAACTGTTGTTCTTTTAAGAACAAAATCTCTATAGAAACCTGAAAACATGATTCTTTAGAAATCTTCAGAATCACTTTCCAATAAAAGAGAAGTGAATTTCAGAGGCGTTTACACAGCCTACTCAAGTACATGTAGATAGCAGAAGTTAGAACCCAGATACTGTTGCATATATTTTTAATTCTTAGTCCAGAAGTTTTTCTTCAATATCACCTGTGCTTCACTGACAGTCAAATATATTCTTTGGGATCCTAAACAACTACAGTGTTGGAAATCTGTATTATGTATTGTGGCATACATTCCATAATAACAGGGTGATTGAATGATCTGTGAAATGGAGAAATCAATAGACCGGGAGCCAGAAGTCTTGAGTTAGGAACCTAAGGTATCATCTTCAGCTCTGTTAATTCATCTATAAAATAAAGATCATAGAATTCATCTTCATGGTCTGTGATGAGCCTTGAATAAGAGTTTATATTCTAGAGCCCTTTGTAAGATTTAAAAAGCTATAAACATATTAGCAAATAATCATCCAGACATTTTAGAATCTGACTGAGAACATTTTGAATTATTTAAAGGTCTACCCATTTTGCAATTACCATTAACCTTCGGGGTATTATGTTTATACTGATTCATTAGAATGAGAATGACCCTGTTTCAGTTATAATTCTTGAGGAAACTTATGCTTTGAGGAGGATATAAATTTGTCTGAATTTTAGTAATGAATAAACAAAATAGTCTGATCTTCAATTAGGCACAGTGCAACTCTAAATTCTGAAAGTTGTCCAATGCCAGGATGGCTGCCCCATTCTCTATACACCATAGGCTCAGGGACAAAATTCATATACAGTTACAAAACACTCATATCTAAAATCAAATGCCAATAACTGATACTGAGGGGCAGGCCATCCTTGAATCAAATAACCAGTAAGATAGATTTTTGCTTACACCTGAGGAAAGAAGACTAGTGTGAATACCAAATAATTTTAAAAAGAGCCAATCCCCCAATACTTGGTTATAAAGAGGAAAGGAAGAGAAGATTAAAAAGAAATATATATATATATTTGGAGGATGGGGGAGTGGGAGCTTCCCTGGTGGCTCAGACAGTAAAACATTGCCTGCAAAGCGGGAGACCCAGGTTCAATTCCTGGGTTGGGAAGATCCCCTGGAGAAGGAAATGGCAACCCACTCCAGTATTCTTGCTGAAAAATCCCATGGATGGAGCCTGGTAGGCTACAGTCCGTGGGGTCGCAAAGAGTTGGACACAGCTGAGCAACTTCACTTCATATATATTTTTACCAATTTCATATTTTGGCCAGGCATCAAAGCATAGAGGTTAATTAGGTGAAAATAATCAGTGTTATATTTTCATTAGTCATTGGCTTCACTTAACTTCGTTTGACTCCTCAAATAATTCTGCATAGCTATCTAATTACCTCTGCTTCCCTTAAAATATCACACAGAGTGGAAGGCAGTGTTAATCAGTTTTGCTGATAACAAAACCAGAGAATTCAAATATAGTTATAGCTGACCTTGATGCTTTTCCTGCAGACTTGTGAACTAAAAAAATATAATGGCAGCAGCTACAATAGTCTACCTAGTCTTTCAGGAAATGAATCTCTGTTGATTTTACACCCTGCAACCATAGACCATTTCCGAAACCCAGCTAATCCTACTGCTCTTAACTCCTGTCAGCTCAACGAGTTGTTCATCTTCCTCCATAGCATTAAGGGAGAGAAATCTTCTAGAAGGGCAGAAAACAATTTAAGGTTGGTGACACATAAGAGAAGCAAAGCAAATTGACTCTAAGCCACCTAGACTGCAGCCCAGAGATGAAGATGGAGTAGAAATTAAAACAAAACACTTCCAGCCATCATTTATTATATACATATAAAGTTTCAAAGAAAGATTACAGAAAGGAATGGAATCCTATAGGAAACAGGATTAAACCTAACCCCAAATTTTGCTTATTTGATTCTGTTACAGATTGAAGCATAATTGAATATATATATGTAGCTAATCAAGCCATTCAAATACCTGAAAAGTAAGACCAGTCCAAAGATTTCAAAAGTTTTCTATTCATCAAAAGTACCGAACGACCCTGTGAAAAATACCAATTTGTGGAATATGCCCTAGGTACTTTGATTTTTAACCAGGTAAACCAGTGGACTAGAAGATCTTGAAATTCCCTTACAAGCCCCAAGGTCTATAAGTTACATTCATTGTATACACAGAATCTATTTTCCTAGAGAGAAATGAAAATTCTGTAAACTCTAGAGGGAAAAATGAGATGGGAAAATATTCATTGAAGTTTTCTTTCACAAAACAAGGATTCTGACAACCTATAGAGTAGGTGCAAACAAATTGAAAAAGAAGTCAGCATGGACTAACTTTCAGATGCTTTTCCTAAAATAATTAATACATTATTTTCTAAATTAAGTGATGGAGGGCAACATCTGGAGATAAGAGCAGGGCATGGGAAATGAGATCATTCTCACACTATTTGGAGCCCTTTCATTCATCAAGAATCAAGAGCATTCTGAGTCAGCAACAATTAGCCTCTAAGTATAAGGACTAGCTTGTGCAATAAAAAGCTTGGAATGATGTTTGACTTAACTTCTCAATAGGGTAACTATATAAATTATCTAGCCCCAGTCAAGTTATTTTTGAAAATAAATGAGGCTTTATTTATACTTTTTATCATATTTATTATACCATGAAAATGAATATAAATCGGGAGTATCTGACTAGGTTCAGTCGGTCTTACTTCTGAATAATAAAGCAGTGCTTATGCTTATGTTTATGCTTATGCTCAGTCAGTTGTCAATAATGCTAAGGTTTTCCTTCATCATGGGAGATTATTTGTGAAGTCTGAGGGAGAATTTCCTAATTTGGAGGACCAGGAGCCTGGGACAAGGGCTTCCCCAGTGGCTCAGCAGTAAAGAATTGGTCTGCAATGCAGGAGAGGTGGGCTCAATCCCTGGATAGGGACGATCCCCCAGAGAAGGATACGGCAACCTACAGATAGCTTACCAAGAACGGTGTCAGATTTATCTTCCAAAGAAGATTTAACTTCGAGATGTAGCAGAGTTTTATTAAAGTATAAAAAGGGACAGAGAAAGCTTGTGACACAGACATCGGAAGGGGGATGAAGAGCGCCCCCCTCGCTAGTCTTAGCAAGGGGGCTGCATACTTTTTAAATTGGTTATTACAATAAATCAAAAGAATGTCTCAAGTTTGTAAAGCTCCTAGTAGACTCACTCCCACAATTTACATTTTAAGATGACAGGAGTAGAACTTAACAATAGAAAGATCTTACCAGATTCACTCCGATAATACATATTTTAAGGTAAGGATTAGTTAGAAGGTTTATCAGGAAGGAGAAACTGTCCTCAAGCAGGATGCATTGTTGTTATATAATCCTTAGTACAGAGTTTAAGCTGAGTTGTTTTGTTGTGTAATCATCAGCTCCTGGCCTAAAGAAAAAAATGTTTTATATGACTAAGACTAAGGAATGTGGAAAAAAAATGTCCTTTTCTCTTTCTTGAGAATTCTAGACCCCTATCTCCTCTTCGAGTGCCCCAGACCCCTTTCTCCTCCTCGGGGACCCCAGACTTCTCATCAACTTACTTAGAAATTGACTCTCTCACTACTCTAGTATCCTTGCCTGGGAGATCCTATGGACAGAGGAAACCGGCGGGCTGCAGCCCATGGGGTCGCAAAAGAGTCAAGAGCCAGACGTGCCTGAGTGACTCAACAACACAACAGCTAAGCATGGGGAAAGCGCTCAGGTTTTCTAAGGCCATAGAGAATCCATTTTTGCCATTCCCAGCCAACAGACATTAAAGGAAATGCTGAGGAAGAACATGCAGCCCCATGATTAAGAAGTTTGTGGACAATTGATCTGGTCTAGCCAATGCTCACTAAGGTAACCAATATATTCTAAAGCCAGAAAATTCCAAACTCTAGGAGTACTATACATCATCCCCAGAATGTAGTATTGCCCCCAACTCTAGCAGACAAAATTCTAGGAAAAATATCAGAATTACCCAACAGTATACATTGAATACAAGATAAACTTACAGAACTTTAAAGCTGAAAATTTTGTTCTTAGTGTTATAATTTCTAATAAACACAAGGAAAAATAATTATGCAGAGGAGATATTCTCTAGTTAGGATTGTTCATAACCATAGTTCCTCTTTACTTGCTCCAGGATAAATTAATAACTGAATTGGTGACAGGTAATTATATCATCTCCCAGTTCAATTTTCTCTTTGAAAGAGTCAGGAAAAAAAAAATGCAGGAGTGAAAGAATGAAAAAAGAAACTCTCCACATTGAGCAGGGGTGGGGAAGGATATCAGAGGTAGGGATTAGTAATAGCAGTCTAAGAGATCTACCCTAATCCAGGGATACATAAATGAGGGAGAAAGAGGCAATAAGATTACAGTAATAGCTGTACATGATGGGGACCATACCAGAAAAGACTGTTTATACGTATCTCTAGCTATTGCCTCTGACACTGTCCTTTTACATTTCCTTTCTCTGTCCCTTGATAATACTATAAACAAATTTCATTTCTGACTGTTCACTCTCAGGGTTAAAAAATTAAAGTCCAGCAAAGTTTAATTTAAAAAAGACAACTCCCATAAAGGTAAACTTTTCTTTTCTACCCCAAATCTATCCCTTTAACTCAGGGTTTGTTGTTGCTATTTAGTCTCTAAGTCGTATCCAACTCTTTTGAGACCCCATAGACAGTAGCCTGCCAGACTCCTTCGTCCATGTGATTTCCCAGGACAAAGAATACTGGAGTGGGTGGCCATTTTTCTTTCTCTGGGGGATCTTCTCAACCCAGGGATTGAACCTACATGTCCTGCATTTGTAGGGGGACTCTTTACTATTGAGTGACCTGGGAAGCCCAACTCGGGACTTAGGGAATTTCTCTGGAGAAGAAAACAATCTGCCATGTGCCTTTCCTTCTTTTTCTGCTTCTGAATCTTCCAGGTCCAAGTTAGTGGAAGGTGGTTTCATAGAAAAAGAGAGGAAAATCCACTTCACTGGTATTAATGTAATGTTGTCAGTGATCTATGTGCTTCTGTGCTCAGTTCTGTCTGGGCTGACTCTGTGTGATCCCATGAACTGTAACTCTCCAGGCTCTTCTGCCAATGGGATTCTTCAGGCCACAATACTCGAATGGGTTGTCATTTCCTCCTCCAGGGGATCTTCCCAACCCAGGGACCAAACCTGCATCTCTTGGGTGTCTTGCATTGGCAGGTGAATTCTTTACCTGTGCCATCTGGAAGCCCTATGGCAGAAGCTAAATACCTGACTTAAGCTATCTTGTGTTATGCATTTGTAGATTTATTTAGAAGCAACACATAGATTTCTGCACTGTATAGTTTCCTGACTTGGGGATAAGTTTTCTGAGTGGCCCCCCTCACAGTCCCCATATAAGTGCTGCTCATAATAATATAGCCCATAACCTCATACCATTCAGCCCTTTTCATTTTGACTAGCCATCTTGGGTTGAGTAACTTTCAAGATAACTAAGTAATGGATAACCTCCATGGAAAACTCAAAAGATTCTTCCCTTACCAAATAATCAGCAAGCCTTATGATGCTAATTACTCCTCTCCCAAAACTTTTTTCCTAAAGTGTTGTAGCCAGAAGCCATACTTTTATAAGGGAGAGCAAAAACTGTCATTTTGTTTTATAGTTTTCTAAATTCCAAGGATATATGAAAGGTTCTCTCAAGAAGTTGTTGGGATTTTTTTGTTTGTAAATTTTTTAATCACAGCCTGAGTCAGTTAGTTGCAGTCCTTCAGTGTGTGTGTGGACAAGAGATTCCAGTTTTCGATTCTTTCTGAAACTCCCAATGTCTATAGGTAGTCTTTTGGAAGCTCTCCTCACTTGAATTGATTGTAGTTGGAATAATTTTTCATTCCTTTAACAAAAAGAGGAGGAAGATAAAGCCCAAGGCTTACACCCACTAAGTATTGTTACATCACTTTATCTCAGTACTTCTGGCTGGTTTCTAGTCTCTTCATCTTTACAAAAATGGCTGAAGATGGATAATTGAGTAACTGACAAAAAACTATTAATAGATATATCAGTTTTCTATCACTGTGTAACAAATTATCAGAAATTTCATAGCTTAAAACAATATCTATTGTTTATCTCACAATTCCCTACAGGTCAGGTGTCCAGATATGGCTAACAGGTTCTTGGCACAGAATATTACAAGATTACCTTTCAAGTTGTTGATTAAGCTATGTTTTACTCTGAAGGCTCAATTTTAAAAGGATCAGCTTTCATGCTCATGTAGACAGTTGTCAGAATTCACTTCCTTGTAGTTATAGCTGAGTGCCCCAGCTTCTTACTGGCTACTGATTGGAGCCTGTTACCAAGTGCTACAGGCTACTCAAAGCTCCCTGATGTGTGACCCTTCTCATAGGTAGTTCTCAATATGAATATTTCCCTTGTTACAGCTTAGATAAGAGTGTCTGTCTGCAGTTGGCTAAGATGGAGCCTTAGAAATGGCATTTTACATACTTTTATATAATATATATAGATGACATTCACTCCCTTTGATGTATAACATAATCTAACCAAGGGAGTAACATCCCATCAACTGTTCTATTTTGTCTTCATGAGAAACAAGTTAGAGATTCCACTCAAACCTGGGGTATGGAATATAAAATAGTGTAACATATTGGGGATCATCTTAGGGTGTGTCCACAAAAATACTTACACCAGTCCTGTAGAGACTTGTCTAAAAACTCCATTTAGAATGTGCTAGTGCTTATCTATCTATTGTAGCTATAATTTAAGGCAAAAGGAATGGTCTCAGACAATTTTTTGTTACAAAAAAACAAAGGAATTGAAACTTAAGAGGCTATGAAATGAAAGAAATATTTGAACAAGGCATTCAAGAGATATGAGAGTTCTTCATTTGAAAAAGATTTATTCCATCTCTCAGCAGTGCATCTAGTAGCAATTTACTTGTGATCTTAAAGAAATTAAAATGAAATACGGCTAATGTAAAACAAGGAAGAATAGAAGATAAGAGAATGCATTGCAATCACAAATAAAAATAACCTAGTGAAAGAAAGACTTTAAGGAAAGGAAAAAAATACCACAGCAAAATTGCAATATCATTAGCAATAAAGAGGGAATCAACATTGTAGAGAAGTGAAGTTGACAAGAAGCTTATGAATGGGAGTTAAAAGTAAACACACGTATGCCTAACATGTACATCATTTCCACATAATGAAACAATAATTTCATCCTCAGTGGTGATAAATTAAGAAATATAGATTAAATGTTTTATAAAGAATTAAATATAACCATAAGAAGAATGAAAATTCATCTATGATGTGTCATTTTACCAGATGAAAAGTATTCCTGGTTTACACAATGCATAAGAAGAAAACTGAAACAAAAAAATAGAAAGCAAAACAATGTAGCTGAAATAATAGTAACAAGCCTACTATGATAATAACTTTAATGTGATTACCTTCTTATTTAAAGAAAAACTGATAATAATGATCCATCTACATTATGCAAAATATTGTCACAGTTAAAACATGGATACAGAAAATGCAATACATTTAATAAGGTTGGCTCGTTTCAAGGCTGGGGAAATTAGACACACTATTTTAAGATAAAAAGTGGCTTTATTTTATTACCTTTATAGATACTTACATATTTTATATATTTATTATTTACTTCTGTTAATACTTATTCAAGACAGAAATTGAGAAAATGCAAATAAATGAAAAAAGAAAATTAAAGACACTCATAGCCTACGACCCAGAGAGCATCACCACTGACATCACAGAGCCTTTACATCTTCTTCATGTAAGATTCAGAGAAGGGGAATCCCAGAGATCTAATAGTCCCACTCCCCAGCCCAGTTCTCTTAAACAACTTGATGCCACTTTTGACAGTAATATCAAATGATTTACAGATAGACTTAAAAACTCTAATTCTCTTGTTACTACTTCTTCCAGGATTATATCATAGGAAGACAGGGTTAGAGAAAATAAGAGTCTTTATAATCTGGCTGTTTATAATTTCTTACATGGCAAACATCCATTTTTCATGAGACAAACATCTTTTATGAGCACACTTTTACTAGGAAGTTACTTTCTGATGCCACCTTCTACGTTGCTAATTCCTTGAAGAAGCATTGCAGTTTGGGGCTAAACCATTACAAGCTTCCTCTGTACATCCTGACTATATTCATACCACCGCCCACAGGCTCCTACTATAAATCTCTGTCCATACAGGCAAACCACTGCATCGGTTAGGCAGACAAGTGCTCTGTAGGAGTTGCTTCAGCATTGGTAACAAATGCCTCTTTGCCTGGCAAATGGCAGAAGTGATGCTTGTCCAACACTATCTGCTCTTTCCTTGGCTTGCCATCCCAGACAGCTCCAGCCTGCTTCCCTCCTTCAGTATTCTCTGTGGGAAAAGTGGGCCCCAGGATCTGGGTTCAGCTCTACACTCACCACTGTTGGGACACATGTAAGTTTTTCCCAAGTTTCTTTCACCGTGGTTCCCTGAGTCTCCTGTACATGCTTGGAGGAGCAGCTCATGCACACATGCTAAACTGCGTCAGTCGTGTCTATCTCATTGCAACTCTTTGCCTTGGACTGTAGCCTGCCAGGCTCCTCCATCCATGGGATTTTCCTGGCAAGAGTACCTGAGTGGGTTACTATTTCTTTCTCCAAGGGATCTTCCTCACCTAAGGATCGAACCCATATCTCCTGCATTTCCTGTATTGTAGGAGATTCCTGACCACTGAACCACTGGAAAAGCCCTTGGACTAGGGGACAAGAAGGGAAACCAAATATATCTATACTTGTACAGACTCCTTTCAAAAAATCAAAGTCTGTAATCTAATGTTTTCCATAGGCTAGAATTTTATTATTGTGGCAGAGCAAAGCAGAACCAGTTCTGATATTTTTTTTGTAAGTACTGCATGGATATATCTAGCACTTACTTTTAAAAATATAAATTGCTCAGCTCACAAAGCTAATCCTGAGCTTTGTTGCTTTAACTAAAATCTTGAATAAAGAGAAGGTCCCTTTTTAACATCCCATTATAAAATAAGGGCATTTGTTAAGTGTTCATGTTATAAACACTGCACATCTAAAACCTCACTGTAAGCTCACAACAACTTTAAGAGTCAGGCATTATTGTTATGCCAACTTTATTGGTTTAGGTGGGGTAAGGCAGGAAACATATTCTGATAAGGAAATTTGCCTGCATTAGGTTCCCTGGAGCACTCTCCTAAGAACAATATCTTTGAGTCAGTGAGGTTAGCGGGACAGGTTAGGAGAAAAGTTGAACTTTCAGGCATTTACAACAGAAGCCTCACTAATTCCAGGGGGAGCTCCAGAGTGAGGCTACTCTTTAGATATTTCTTGAATTAAATCAAAGTGATCTGGACTTTGTATCTGCACAGTGATCACTCACAAGGGCAGTGAGTTCCCTATGATTGAGGGCAGTTCCTACAAAGGGACTCAGCTTGAAGGAGGAAACAGACAGAACAGGCTCTACCTTGAAAACAGGACTCCTTCTTGGGCCGGACTGTGGACTTTGGGCTATATGCCCAGTATGTATGGAAACAACATACCAACTGGGAAACCAGGCTCCCTTAAAGAAGAGCCCCAGGACTTGTACCTATTCTCTCTGCTGCCTAAAAGAATACTTTAATTATTTGTGTAACCAAATAGAATCATACATTCTATTATGCTTATTGGGGTATGACCACAGGCCTATTGATAATTGTCCAATGTTAACTACCTAGGCTTAAGGCATATGAATCACGGCTTAACTTTGATTGTATCTTTCTTTTCCTTTGTTGAGACTAGTTTCAGGGAATTTGGGGAAGGTGGGTTTGGGCATGTACACTTAGGGTATGTAAGGTTGTCACAAAAACTCGTAGGGATCCTTGGCTATAAGGAGACTCTGCCTTGGGCCCGGCGGTGTAATAAACTGCACTCCACTATCTGCATTGTCCTGAGTGAATTTGTTTCCCAGAAAGCGTGGCTACAACAAGCTGTGCATCATCGTCAAATGGGGAGAGGAGTGCCTCTGTCCTGAAAGTATGGCCTGGGTGCTGCCCAACATCCTATATTACATTTACTAATGCTAAAAATTGAGGTTTAGAGAATTTAATCGTATTCTCCATTTTTACACAGGCAACAGTTTATAGACACAGGGAATCAAAAATTGACTTTATTCTCTTCAGGATGGCACTGGGCCCATCCTAAAATCAAGTATGATGGGACAAGAGGGAGCAAGCCGGAGAACAGATAATACATGTCCTTTACAATAAAAGTAAAGGATATGTAAAAACAAGTCAGAGATAGAACAAAAAATATACCCTAGAAGAAGTGGGAAATTGACTAGGCCATTGACACTGAAAAAAAAAAAAAAAATGCGAGGTGAATATAGATCTCCTGTGTGAAAAAGCACAGTAAGCAAATGGGTTTTTAGATAAAGTTCATCTAACCTTTAAGGACAGGATAATTTCAAGGTTCTTTAAAATCTACCAGAATTTTCTGAAGTTTAAGAGCTCAGTTCATATTCTGAAGTCAGCACACTCATAATATTGAAATATGACAGCAGTACAAAAAAAAAGAAAAAAAAAAGAAACTGTAGATCAGTTGCATTTATGAATATGCAAGCAATACATCTGGGCTTCCTGGGTGGCTCAATGGTAAAGAATCCGTCTGCAATGTAGGAGTCACAGGTTCAATCCCTGGATGGGAAGATCCCCTGGAGAAGGAAACAACAATCCACTCAAGGATTCTTGACTGGGAAATCCCATCTACACTGGAGCTTGGCAGGCTACAGTCCATGGGGTTGCAAAAGAGTTGGACATGACTTGGCTGAACAATAAAGCAATACATCCAATTATATTTTCAAAAATATTATCTAATAATTCATAACAAGGGAAATACTTTATGGACAAGTAGAGTTTATTTCATTGATTCAAAGAGTAGTCAAAATGTCAGGAAATTTATGTATTGTTCATTTCTGAGGTGAACGATTCCAGTATTCTGGCCTAGAGAATTCCATGGACTCTATAGTCCATGGGGTGGCAAAGAGTCGGACACAACTGAGCGACTTTCACTTTCATTTCTGAGACCTGGGACCCTGTATGTCACCATGACTCAGGTAAGACCAGACCATCTGTGCCTACATAACTAAGCCATTTGTTCCTAGAAGACTTGGCCCAGGAAATACAAGACTATTAACCAATAAATTATTCCTCTATTTGCCTGAAAAAATTCCCTCAGAAATAATCATGAAAGAAAGGATTTGGTGACTTGGGCAGTTACTTATTACATGACACTTAACTTACCAAACTTACCTTAAAGCCCTTAGTTTTCTATGACTATCAATCCAAAACTATTATATCTTAAGATATAACTGATGTCAATCATCCTTCCATCCTTACATTAAACCAGACACCAAGTTTTATGATTATCTCACTTCGGACAAATATCTTCTGAAATACTGCTTAATCTTTAATAAGTGGTCTTCTCCCTTACCTCAGTGAGCTTAAATGAATGGTTTTTCTTTATCAAGTTTTCTTGTGACATTTTGGTGAGTTCAACAATATCAACAAATGTAATAAGTTGAAACAATATACTTAAGTTACAATGTACAATGCTTAACATATTTTGCCATTCAGGGAATACAAACTTGAAATCATGATGATATATCATCTATTAAAACTGATCAACTAAGAGATAGCAACAATACCAAATGCTGTGAGGATGAGGTAAGGATGTAAAATGACTGGATCTTGGTATATTCTTGGCGGGAATAAAAAACAATACAACTGCTCTAGGAAACTGGAAATTACTTGAAAAACAAAACATACATTTACCATATAACTCAGCAATCATATTCCGTGGGCATTTATTGAGGGTAATGAAAAGTTATGTCTATACAAAAACCTGTAACGTTGCAGATTATTTCTAAAGCTTTATTTGTAAAAGTGTCAAAATGTGGAAACAGTCCAACTGCCCTCAGTAGGGGAATAGTTAAACTGTGGCAAATCTGTACAGTGGAATAAATGGAATAGTACATAGCAAAGTAAAAAAAAAAAAATATTGATATATTTTAACTGCCTGGAAGGAACTCAAGAGCATTATACTGAGTGGGAAAAAAAAAGCCAATCTGAAAAAACTTTTATACTGTGTAATTATATTTACAGGCAGTAAAAGTATAATTGTATTTACCTCAGAAATAAGGCAGGTTCAGTGGCAAATTACCACAATAAGCAAATATTCAAATAAAATGTATCACATGAATTGTTTGGTTTCTGAGTGCATATAAAAGTGATGTTTACACTACTACTGTAAAGCTACTGTGTAATAACAATATGTCTAAGAAAAGCACATAGCTTAATTAAAAATATTTTATTGCTAAAAATTGCTAACCATCCCCTGAGCCATCAGCAAGTCATAATCTTGCAATAGTGACACAAAGTTCACTGATTACAGATCACCATAACAAACACAATAATAGTGAAGAAGTTTAAAATACTGCTAGAATTATCAAAATGTGATACAGAGGTAAATGCCATTAGAAAAAGGCACCAATAAACCAGTCGGGTTGCCACAAACTTTCAGTTTGTAAAAAAAAAAAAAAAAATACGTATTTGCAAATACTATTAAAGTGAAGTGCAATAAAATGAGATGTGCCTGTATATAGCATATTTAAATGACAAAATTATGGAGACAGTAAACAGAATGGTACTTTCCAAGGTAACAGGAGTGGGATGGGATCAACTGTAGAGGGGTGGCAGAAAAGAGAGCTCTGTGGTGATGAGACAGTTGTATTTGCTAACTGTGGTGGTAAGTGTCCGAATTTGAATTTACACATGTGATACAATTAATTAGAAACACATACCCACAAACACCATTTTTAGATACTACAAGGGCATTTGATAAATTTGACAATCACTTCTAAGAAAAACTCTAAGCAAGTAAAATGTAAAGAAAGTAGCTAACTATAATAATTCTGGCCAATGAAAAGCAATAACAAGTTTTACCCCAAATGATAAAACAGACTTTTTCCACTATAATTATTTCCACTATAATAATAATTATTGTATATTATTATATTCCATTCTATTCCAATTATTATATTCCACTATAATAATAATAATTATAATTTTTTCCACAAATAACTTTTGGAATTATTTTCCCTATAAAATAATTTAGTTTGCAAAAATTTAGTAGTAATTGGACTATATGAAATTTTATATTAAAATAGTGTTTATTATCATGCCACATTTTGATATACCAGCAAATTGACAATCAAAATGATGAATATTGGTTAAAAATAAAACAACTGATAACTTATGAAGAAGCAATAAAAATAATGAAGATAACTTAATTTCTGGTCCACCATGCTCTAAATCAAAATAGTCAAGTCTCAAGCAAAATACAGAATATGAAAATACATTTTTATTAGCAAATTAAAGATTGCCAATTTAGCTTCAGGAATACAATTTCAGCCATCATATTAATATATGTGTTTACATTTTAATAGGATTGCAACTTATTTTAAATTTTATCATTTGCTTTGAGTTTATGGTCATAGGGATGCATGCTGAAGACCTTAATGGAAATACATATTTAAGTGAAATTATTATGAATAATTTGATTTAGCACCATTCCTCATGAGGATTTTCTAAAAGTTCTCTTCTCTATACAAGTTTGATGAATATTATTATTTTTCAAGCATATACTCCCAGGAACTATCCGTCACAAACACAGAAAGGATTGAAACTTTCTTGTAGGATTATAGTATAATAAATCATCACAGGTCCAATTTTGCATCATAAAACTATAACAAATATTTAAATGCTAATTTGATAAGCATGCCATAAACACACTACAAAATACTTTTATATTAAATGTTTGCAACCAAGAAATACAATTTGTGACCAATAGATTTACAAAAGAAGGGAGACACATAATCAACATAATTTATAGTAAGAGTGTGAAATGCCATGATTATAAAAGCTCTAACATGGGAAGCAGTGTACTAAATATTTTTTGTAACCATGCCATTAAAATACAAGCTTTCCTAAATTGAGTCCCTTTCTGCTTTTTTTATGAGATTAATAACACTAAGAAGAATTAAGTTACTTAGTTTTTATTTTATATCTACATCATAAAGAGTAAATTTAAAATAAACATTGTCACTGGTGCTCATGAGAGATTCAAGATCTGTGATAGGTGATGAGATACAAAGGAAGCACCCACCCATTTTCATTTAATTTACATTTTCAATTCCAGAAAAGTTATGTTTCAATACTGAAGCAATTTTCAAATCTAAAGCCACTACTGGGGGACTCGCCTGGTAGTCTAGTGGTTAGGAATCCACCTTCCAGTGTAGAGGACCCAGGTTCCACCCCAGGTTGGGGAATGAAGATCCCACAGGCAACTAAGCCCACACCTGAACTAGAGAAAGGCCACAAACCACAACAAAGACCCACACAGCCAAAAAAGAAAAAAGTGTTCTGCCTATGTTACAAAGAAAGTAAATTACTATTGGTAATCTCTAAGATGGACTTCCCTGGTAGCTCAGAGGGTAAAGCGTTTGCCTACAATGCGGAAGACCCAGATTCAATCCCTGGGTCGGGAAGATCCTCTAGAGAAGGAAACGGCAGCCCACTCCAGTACTCTTGCCTGGAAAATCCCACGGAGGGAGGAGCGTGGTAGGCTACAGTCCAGGCGGTCGCAAAGAGTCGGACACGACTGAGCGACGTCACTCACGTCACTCAATCTCTAAGATAGGATGGATATTGAGAAAGTTAAAAAAACATTTTTTTAACGGAATTTTGTATCCTGATTTTGATCAATAAACTTAGTTTCTTGAAATCATCAGTTCAGTTCAGTTCAGTCGCTCAGTCGTGTCCGACTCTTTGCGACCCCATGAATTGCAGCACGCCAGGCCTCCCTGTCCATCCATCGAGTCAGTGATGCCATCCAGCCATCTCATCCTCGGTCGTCCCCTTCTTCTCCTGCCCCCAATCCCTCCCAGCATCAGAGTCGTTTCCAATGAGTCAACTCTTTGCATGAGGTGGCCAAAGTACTGGAGTTTCAGCTTTAGCATCATTCCTTCCAAAGAAATCCCAGGGCTGATCTCCTTCAGAATGGACTGGTTGGATCTCCTTGCAGTCCAAGGGACTCTCAAGAGTCTTCTCCAATACCACAGTTCAAAAGCATCAATTCTTCGGCGCTCAGCCTTCTTCACAGTCCTACTCTCACATCCATACATGACCACAGGAAAAACCTAGACTTGACTAGACAGACCTTAGTCTGCAAAGTAATGTCTCTGCTTTTGAATATGCTATCTAAGTTGGTCATAACTTTTCTTCCAAGGAGTAAACGTCTTTTAATTTCATGGCTGCAGTCACCATCTGCAGTGATTATGGAGCCCCAAAAAATAAAGTCTGACACTGTTTCCACTGTTTCCCCATCTATTTCCCATGAAGTGATGGGACTGGATGCCATGATCTTTGTTTTCTGAATGTTGAGCTTTAAGCCAACTTTTTCGCTCTCCTCTTTCACTTTCATCAAGAGGCTTTTTAGTTCCTCTTCACTTTCTGTGATAAGGGTGGTGTTATCTGCATATCTGAGGTTATTGATATTTCTCCCGGCAATCTTGATTCCAGCTTGTGTTTCTTCCAGTCCAGAATTTCTCATGATGTACTTTGCATCTAAGTTAAATAAGCAGGGCGACAATATACAGCCTTGATGTACTCCTTTTCCTATTTGGAACCAGTCTCTTGTTCCATGTCCAGTTCTAACTGTTGCTTCCTGGCCTGCATACAGATTTGAAATCATAAATCAATTAAATTAATATTAATCAACAGCAAAGCTCTGAAAAGCTTTTTTGAAGACAGAAATTGACAATGTAAAATATGTCATTAAAATGCACACACATGTCTGTATTACATTCTTTCTATTTGCTAGACTACCGCAGCACTGAAGCCATTTAAAACAGGGCAAGAGAATGAGGAAGAATATCATATGAATAAGATCCCTGATCACCATGGTCAACATCAGTTCAGTTCAGTCGCTCAGTTGTGTCCAACTCTTTGCAACCCCATGAATCGCAGCACGCCAGGCCTGGTCAATATAAGCAGACACATTAAATTGATGGACTAAACTAGGTCTGGAAGCAGTTCTAGGGAGGTAGTTGAATGGACAGAGTATGACAAGAAGTATGCAAGTAACTGGGTATCTCTGATGGTTCAGTTGTAAAGAATCCATCTGCCAAGGAGACCTGGGTTTGATCCCTGGGTCTGGACAATCTCCTGGCAACTTACTTCAGTATTCTTGCCTGGGCAATCCTCTGGACAGATGACCTGGAGGATTACAGCCCATGGGGTTGCAAAGAGCCGGACACAACCTAGAGACTAAACAACCATATGTGAGTAACTATGGAGGAAATACTCAAGAGGGTGAAGGTAAATTCCAGTTATATTTCATTCTTGTTGGGACAAACACATAATTTTTAAAAGACTACTAGTTATTCTTTTGTGCCTCCAAAACTCTGCTTGGTGTTTTGCACATTATATAAAACTCAACATCTTGGATCTTAAGATCCAAGAGAGGATTCATAATTAAAAAGCCAACCAATGCAAGATAGTAGAATGGCTTTTCAACCTAAATACCTTCCCTACTTTTATTTGTTTCATAGTCACCATTCCAGAGAGTTATCTATCATCTCTTCTTTAAATTCTGTATATTCTATACATTCTTCAACCAGCTCTTATCTGGATTTGTGCCACTATTCTACAAAAACTGTTGCCTTCCCAATCATTGATAACATTTACATAGTTAAATCCAACAGGTCTTTTTCCTTATTTGCCTAACTTGGCAATATTTGACATTATCAACCACATTATCCTTCTAGAAAAATTCTTCTCCCTCTCGTTCTGACAGCTAGTACTTCTGATTTTCTTCCCACCTCTATAATAATGCATACTTAACTATTTGGCTGGTTTCCCATTTCTACTCAATCTCATTGAAACTCTTAGAAATTCTGTAATATCCCAGGCATGTCATCTTTCTCATGGTCTCAGTTACCATCTTTTGCTAATGACTGAAAACTTCCAAATCTATACAGTCTAAATATCTAACCTGTAACCAGATATTCCATATAATGGAAGCTAACTACATGACTTCTTATCTTACATGCATAGCAGGCAGCTTTAAGTTCAATATGTACAAACTGAACCTACCATCTCTTCAGTCGCAGAATGTACTATCCTCTGTTTTTTTATAATTGGATGAATGGTGTAAATAATCCTCATGCTACTTAAGACAGGAATTTGGAAATCATACTTGATTTCTCCCTTATCCTCCCCACCCACCATGCATTTCTTCAATTCTCAGTGCATGAACATGTTGTATGTATATATATAGTGAATAAATGAAACTTTGATTTGTATCTTGAGACTAGATGATACAGTTTCACAAGCTCAGGGGTCTTTCACGTTGCTTAGAAGAAAACACATAATCAGCCACACTAGGATATTTCTTGTAAATATTTGTGTACTTAAGAATTATGCTGAAGCTTGGAATTTCATCATTACATTTGTTCTTATAATCTAGGATAATCATACTTTTAGGACTGCTATTTAAATGTAATATTAACAAGGCCTACAAATTCAGTTTGTGCTCTCTGGTGTAGTCTTGAAGCCAAATCACATTTCAGGAAATGCATACAAAACCAGAGTGGAAGTATGCAGATAACTGGATGTGTTTGTTTTTTTTTTTCCCTACTGTTGGAGTAATAGACTCTTTACATGGTATGAAAGCAGGCCCACAAATGTGTTCAGGTCAATTTCCCTTTCCCTTAAATTATATCCTTCTAATATATTTGTAGAGAGTGACGGCTAGGTAGGGAGGTTGTTTTCTTCGTGTTGCTGGGTCGCTTGCTTAACCACAGCTACTATCCGTGTGACATACTCTATCCCTTTGTTTCTCTATGTTCCTTGGTGACTGATGACAACATCCACTCAGAATTTACAATCTTCCTCATTACCTTCAAAAAGGCAAAGCCCATACCTCACTTCTTAAAACACTATCACCCAAATTTCATTTGTGTAACTACAAAAGTTTTAGGAAAAACTAAAAGAAAACAAAAGAGAAAATATGCTTTCGTTTATATGCTGATTATGACTCTTACTATAGCCTGAGGTGAAAATAAGTCCTATTTAGTTTGTCTAATTATGCATAACAGGTTACCCTTAACCTCTTATTATCTTTGAATGTATCTGGTTTCTTATGTATTTATTAAAAATTGATTTTGGCTTTTAATGGTGAAATTCTGAGCTTCAGAAATATCCTTTGAATGCAGAATGTATTTATAAGATACATCCTAGATTCTGGTTTCATCTAAGCAACATAAATTATTTCCAAAAGTGTGAAAATATATCATCTGTTTTCTTGAGATATACTTCAAAATTCCATTTATTCATTATATATACATAAATACATGTATATGAATGTATGTCTGTACATGTATATATGCATATAAAATACAGCTAAGTATAAATATAAATGTATATATTGTTATGCTCAGGAATACATTGAGATTTGAATACATTGTGAGCAGTATGAATGAGGGAGATATTAAGTATGGTTCCCAGGTTTCTGGATTAAGCAGCATAGTGAAGATTTGCATTATTTATTGAATTTTTTAAAAATTATAACACAAGTGTCTAAAGTTGATGCATTCAGCAGGGCTATTCTTTTGTTTTTAATTGAAGTATAATTGCTTTACCATGTTGTGTTAGTTTCTGCTGTATAGCAGCATGAACCAGCTATATGTATACATATATCCCCTTTCTTGAGCCTCCCTTCCACCCAACCCCCCCATGCCACTCCCCAAGGTCATCAGAGAGCACCACAAGGGGGATTCTTGCTTGGGGTCCCTCATATGTCCCTCGTCTCAGTCAGACGGTGGCTGAGACTGGAGTCACATGGGCATATGTTCTTCAATCATGTTTGACATCAGCTCTAACAGGGCTGGAACAGCTGAAGTGTATTCTGGCATTTCTACTCATGCATAGATTGAGCTTCTTCACAGCCTGACAGTCTCAAAATATTATTATTATTTTTTTTTTGCAAGGCAGTTGTCTGCTTCTGTTTCAAACATTCCAAAGGACAAAGTGGAAGCCACCAGTATCTTATATCCTACATTTAGCACTTGATACAAGACCATGTCCACCAGATTCAATAGGTCAAAGCAGTCACAGATGTTATCAGATTCAAAAGGAGATTCATATATTCCTGGGAGAATTAAAGAATTTTTGGCCATACATATTTAATCTGTCCAAGAGCCAGTAATGTAAGCCATTCGTAAAGTATATAAAAATGAGTTCAATCTGGTTTCTAAATATTTCACTCTGTCCTCACGTCTGCAAATTTTCACAGGCAAATATTTAACCACTCTTCTGAAAATCCTATTCCTTACCCAAAGTGTTAGTTTTGTCCTACGATTTATCATATTTTCCAAAAAGTACATTTCCCTTAGTCCAAGTCACCCACTCTAATATAAATTCTCAGTAGCTCCAGCAAGACAATCTAGGGTGGGTATTGGTATTCCAAGTTCTGTAGAAGGAGATCATTTCAAAATGTCTTCATCAGCATGGAATTGCTGATTTGACAAGAAACAACTCTTAATTCAGGCCCATTCACCCTCATCTACTTTCTTCACTTATGCATAATACACATGCATCTCCCACCACCCAAGGGAAAACATTATTTTTTAAAACGTATAATCTAAACTACAGATGATAATTTGAATGGCATTAAAGACTGAGGAAACAAATAAAAAGATTCAGATGACCCAGTCTGAGAAACAGGAAGTGTGTTTTATAGAGAATATGATAATTTCATTTCTCATGCAAAAAATGTTTTTAATAGGGCTAATTATTGTATGGTGAAATACAGAACTAGCATTATTATAGATTCCATGATACCAAGAATAAAATAATCCTTTATCTGAGCAGTATGATCCTATCTTGGATATAATTTTACCCCCGATATTAGCTTATTTCTTATTTTCCCAAGTAAAATTTTTTCATTCATATCTCTTACAGTTTATCTACTCAAAATGGTTTAAAAACTTACATCCAATGTCTATTACAATATTTAATTTATTAATGTATTAAACAAACATATTTATACATATTACAAATAATAAGATATTAATTTAGGAATAGTTTTTATTCCTATTTCCATGAAAAATATATAAGTTTTCACGTGTGTCTTCAATGTTAGTACAGTTATAGTGCCAAGTTTTGAGTCATCTAACACAAATCTCCAGAATATATCATATCTCCTGCTTTTTAAGTTATTTTAGATATGTGCAGCACTTTTTAAAATCTGAGCTGGAGTTTTTTTCCAATAAAATTATTGCTCTAAGTAAGAAGTAATTGCTTAATGATATACAGTTGTTTCTATTTATACTATTAATTTTTTGTTTTTTTCCAGAGACATCACTAATATATTCCTGTTTATAGTGGTCATTAGAATCTTTCCAAATACCAAATAACAATGATATCTAACATTTACAATTGTGAATTCATATCCTTAGGAATAATTGCTAAGTTTGTGTTAACTTTATACATTTTCTTTTTAATCAGTTCCCTAAAGATAACCCTGCTGCTGCTGCTGCTGCTGCTGCTGCTGCTGCTAAGTCGCTTCAGTCATGTCCAACTCTGTGTGACCCCATAGACGGCAGCCTATCAGGCTCCCCCGTCCTTGGGATTCTCCAGGCAAGAACACTGGAGTGGGTTGCCATTTCCTTCTCCAATGCATGAAAGTGAAAAGTGAAAGTGAAGTCGCTCAGTCGTGTCTGACTCTTAGCAACCCCATGGACTGCAGCCTACCAGGCTCCTCTGTCCATGGGATTTTCCAGGCAAGAGTACTGAAGTGGGTTGCCATTGCCTTCTCCAAAGATAGCCCTAGAGACTAGAAAATTAGACTTGCATGATTTTTTATTTTTACCAAATAATATCTGTTCTTTCAAGTTAAATAATTTAAGTAAGATTGAGGGCAGGAGTAGAAGGGACGACAGAGGATGAGATGGTTGGATGGCATCACTGACACAATGGACATGGGTTTGGGTGGACTCCGGGAGTTGGTGATGACAGGGAGACCTGGCATGCTGTGGTTCATGGGATTGCAAAAAGTTGGACATGACTGAGTGACTGAACTGAACTGAACTAAATAAGAAAATTCATAAGGATTTCTATATGTGGTAATTTTACATCAGTCAACTTTTGCTATTTTCTGTCCTGTAACAACATTATGATCCTAATAGCCTACAACAACAGGGTTTATTTATTATTCACATTACATGTCAGTTCCCTGCCATTCTCTTTCATGTATCATCTTTAGCTTAAATTCAAGTAGAAGTAGGCCCTACCAATGAAATGTATTCTCACAGATAAATTGTCCAAATAGCACTTAGAGGTCTCATTTATGATAGCTTATGGTGAAAAGCACCCCAGGATTCATGGTCTATGAAGGAGAAGATTTAATTCCACAACCAATGAGAGTCTCAATCACTCACAGCTTTGTGTAGATTTTATTTAAAGTGAAAGTGACAAAAAAAAGCTTCTGACAAAGATATCAGAAGCGGACAGGAACATACCTGCCTCACTAATTTAAGCAGGGCCTTATATACTTTTAAACTAGCTGCTAAGAATAGATAAAAACAAGGTTCTAAGAGTTCCACAAGAGCCTTTCCCAAGGCATACATCCTGAGGTAACTTTGGCACAAGATTAGCCAGGGAGAACAGGGTTCCAGGCAATGTTTCTGGGCAAGATACACTGTTTTTGAGTAATAAGGGATACAAGTCTTGAGAAACAGGTTCCCAGACAAGATTTGTTACAATTATAATCATTAATATAGAGCCTAAGAAAAGCATCTCCATGAGTAAGACATTGTGCTGTGTGATCATTAGCTCTGGAACTAAAGAAAGGCCAGTTCTTGGGTAAGATACATTCTTGCCCAGTTCAGTTCAGTTCAGTTCACTCATTCAGTCATGTCCAACTCTTTCCAGCCCCATGGACTGCAGCACACCAGGCTTCCCTATCCATCACCAACTTCTGGAACTCATTCAAACTTATGTCTCTCAAGCCAGTGATGGTATCCAACCAACTCATTCTCTCTCATCCCCTTCTCCTTACACCTTCAATCTTTCCTAGCATCAGGGTCTTTTCAAATGAGTTAGTTCTTTGCATCAAGTGGCCAAAGTATTGGAGTTTCAGCTTCAACATCAGTCCTTCCAATGAATATTCAGGACTGATTTCCTTTAGGATTGACAGGTTGGATCTCCTTGCAGTCCAAGGGACTCTCAGGAGTCTTCTCCAACACCACAATTCAAAAGCATCAATTCTTCCATGTTCTGCTTTCTTTATAATCCAACTCTCACGTCCATACATGACTACTGGAAAAACCATAGCCTTGACTAGACGGACCTTAGTCGGCAAAGAAATATCTCTGCTTTTCAATATGCTATCTAGGTTGGTCATAACTTTTCTTCCAAGGAGCAGGCATCTTTTAATTTCATGGCTGCAGTCACCATCTGCAGTGATTATTGAGTCCCCCAAAATAAAGTCTATCACTGTTTCCATAGTTTCCCCATCTATTTTCCATGAAGTGATGGGACCAAATGCCACGATCTTAGTTTTCTGAATGTTGAATTTTAAGCTAACTTTTTCACTCTCCTCTTTCACTTTCATCAAGTGGATAGTTAGTTCTTCTTCACTTTCTGTCATAAGGATGGTGTCATCTGCTTATATGAGGTTATTGATATTTCTCCCCAGCAATCTTGATTCCAGCTTGTGCTTCATCCAGCCCAGAGTTTCTCATGATGTACTCTGCATATAAGTTAAATAAGCAGGGTGACAATATACAGCCTTGACATACTCCCTTTCCTATTTGGAACCAGTCTGTTGTTCCATGTCCTGTTCTAATTGTTGCTTCTTGACCTACATACAGATTTCCCAGGAGGCAGGTCAGGCAGTCTGGTATTTCCATCTCTTGAAGAATTTTCCACAGTTTATTGTGATCCACACAGACAGAAGCTTTGGCATAGTCAAAGAAGAAGTAGATGTTTTTCTGGAACTCTTTTGCTTTTTCAATGATCCAGTGGATGTTGGCAATTTTATCTCTGATTCCTCTGCCTTTTCTAAATCCAGCTTTAACATCTGGAAGATCACAGTTTACATGTTGTTGAAGCCTGGATTGGAGAATTTTGAGCATTACTTTGCTAGCGTGTGAGATGAAGGCAATTGTGCAGTAGTTTGAGCATTCTTTGGCATTGCCTTTCTTTGGGATTGGAATGAAAACTGACCTTTTCCAGTCCTGTGGCCACTTCTGAGTTTTCAAAATTTGCTGGCTTATTGGCTGCAGCATTTTCACAGGATCATCTTTTAGGATTTGAAATAGCTCAACTGGAATTCCATCGCCTCCACCAACTTTGTTCATAATGACGCTTCCTAAGGCCCACTTGATGTCACATTCCAGGATGTCTGGCTCTAGGTGAGTGACCACCATCATGGTTATCTGGGTTATGAAGATATTTTTGTCTAGTTCTTCTGTGTATTCTTGCCACCTCTTCTTAATATCTTCTGCCTCTCTTAGGTCCATACTATTTCTGTCCTTTATTATGCCCATATTTGCATGTAGCATTCCCTTGATATCTCTAATTTTCTTGAAGAGGTCTCTAGTCTTTCCCATTCCATCGTTTTCCTCTATTTCTTTGCATTGATCACTGAGCCCAAGGCTTAAGGAAAGCACGAGCCAGAAGGTTCACCTCCTTCTTAAAACGCCTTGGACTGCCTGCCTAAGCTTTAACTCTTTCACTTAGTGTTGTACAGTCAAATTCACTTACCTTTCCTTGATCAAAGCAAGTCAGATCACCATGCTCCACACCACTGGGATGGGAACATACACATACACTCATCCCTCAGAAAAGCACTGCAAGTCACATAGCAATTGGTGGGGATATATAATTTTCTCCCAGGGAGGGCAGCAGATAACTGGGATCAAGACAAAATCTAACAGAAACTTGTCTGAGTACTGTTTTTGAGGAGCAACCTTGCCTTGGGTTTATTCATTTATGGAGTCTCTTAGCTTCCACCCTTACCTTCACAAAGATCCAGCTGAAGCATTGTCTTGAACACTTCTTAGAGATTACTTAAATTCTTAAAATTCTTAAAGTATTATCCTCTTTCCTAGGCTGGCTAGAAGTGGTAGAGTTTGGTGATGAGGGAACAGTGCAATTTAAATACAAGGAACACGGTACTGTCATTTCTACCACTATAAACTTATTTTTCTACTCTCAAGTTTGCCATTCTCAATTGAATCCTATGCCTACCAATGTTAGAAATTAATTACATTTATTATCTTTGGGGAGTTTAGTTGTAATTTTGTCAGAGTTAAAAATTGCAAAATCTGCTCTTGGGACATGTCTTTACTTTTTCCTTATGATTAATTCTATCTGGATCTCAAAACATTTATTATTTAACCGTAACAATCATACAAACCAATATAATTGCTTAGGTGCTGGTCATCAATCTTTTATGGAACTTTAAATGACAAAACATAAAAAGGCATAGACTCTAAGTGGTGTTTCACAGATTATTTTCCCCATTGACACAGTCCTCAAGGTTTAACTCAAATATAGTATGATTATTATAAATACTAGTTTGTTTTATACACTTTGCATTGGATCACTAATCAGCTGATACTGAGACTTCCCATTTAACTCTCTATGCCTTAGTATCATCTTGGGAAAAATAGTTTGTGTCTATTGATGCATTGTTAGGATTAAAAGAAGCACTGCATATAAAATTCCTTGCTTATCACAAAATAAATTTCCAATAATTGATAGAAATTTCTGTACATTACAGTTATTACTAACATCATCTGAGTGATCTCAAAGATTGAGTTAATATGCATGCATAAATCTCTTAGTGTCTTGCCTATAAAATAAGTACCATGGAACTATTAGCTATCATATTTCATCATTTTTAACATCAAGATATATATTCTTGTTTCCTGGAATTTTCTTCCTCAAGGGTAACTAAAAATGCTAATTGGGAAAGATCCAATCACCAACACAATTTACCTCTAACATATAATATTGATATTCTCAATGTTTGTTTCCCAAATCTATCCCACAATTTCCCATTGTCCATTTCCAGAACTTCTCAGTCTGTCAGTGTGCAAGTCAGAGTATTCAGGCATTTACTTTAGAATTAGATAATATTGTCAAACCCAACTTGCCACTCAATGTTTCTAACATCCTGAAAAGTTATGTAACTTTTTATAGCCTGAATCTGTTAATATTTAAAGTGTGGATATCATTTATTTCATAGAAACTGTTTGGTTTAAGGGAAGTTATGAACTAAAGGAAATAAGCATCTCTTGAATTTTTACTATTTGAGAAGTAGCACCAATACATGTTAACAAAAGTTATTCAATTTAAAAATAATAATGAACTACAAAAATTCACTCAACACTAAATTTACTCCAACTGCCTAGAGTTCTGCAAACTAAAAGCGGCACTTTACATAGTTAAGGGATATTTCAGCCTTTGATAGTTTTCAAGGTAACCTTATCCTAAACTAATAGTATGGATTGTGTTTAAGAATATGTTTTCCAAAGCTTTTCTCTGGATGTTTATCCTTCAGGACAACTTATGGAAACATATCCCTTGATCATAGAAGTTTGAGAAACAGTGAACACTCTTTATCATGATTCAAAATATTATTTTAAAAGCTCTGAAAAACTCTGCCAGGGAAATTTGTCATATGTAGGAAAATTTGAGTAATAAACTTTATTATGATCCTAAATGCATTTTACTCAGTTATTATTAATATCCTGGAGTTCTGCAAAACACACTTGGATAGATGCCTGTTCTTTCACTTTATTACTTGAAGTCTCCAGCATACATCGAAAGAGATGTGAGGCTGGGAAGCACAAGGAGACAGGAAACATGGCACAAGAGAAATTCCTGTTTTATGGTATCACAATTATGCAAAAAGTATGTGAGAATATACTAAAGAAGCCAGGGTATTTTAACTTGTAATTGAAAGACACAGCCTTAGTCAAAATAATTGGACACCTGGGAAGTGAACACTTGTTTCCTAACTCCTTTTGAAAACTGTATTTCCAAATTGCATGAAGAGGCTTCTGTGCTGGCTATAATGGAAAATCTTGCAGCAGTTATCCAATCAAAACCAATCATATAAGCCAGATTAAGGGAAAAAGAAACCTGATCAAAGGCCTCAGAGACAGCCAGGACTTGAGGGACTAGGACCGGGAGAGAAGGAAATATTATCAAGGTGAGTCTAACTTTTTAGGTGTTGCTCTTTTCTTCAGGGCTTCTCTCATTTATGAATGAGGACAGAAGCTTACCACCAGGCAGAAAGTATTGCTTAATAGTTGTAAAATACAAAGAAGCTAACAAAGCTTTAGGAAAACTCATAGAGCTGAGCAGGGAAGATTGATGTTCAAGGTAGCCAAGGCAGGCAAGACTGAAGGATCCAGGTCCCAAAAGGAGGGAGACACAAACAAGTGAGCCTGACATTAGCATAGGTTTCCCCTCAACAAATTTGCATGTAGAGCTTAGCAGAAGCCAAGAAGAAAGTGGCTGAATATCAGAGCAGAAATTCTTATCCTATTTTAGTCCCATGCATGCTAAATTGCTTCAGTCGTGTCTGACTCTTTGCAATCCTATGGACTGTAGCCTGCCAGGATCTTCTGTCCATGGGGATTACCCAGGCAAGAATATTGGAGTGGGTTGCCATGCCCTGCTCCAGGGAAGCTTCTCGACCCAGGGATCAGAATCATGTCTCCTGTGGCTCCTGCACTGCAGGCGGATTCTTTACTACTAAACCACCGGGGAAGTAGGGAGACAAAAATGAAGTTCAGGACTCACAAAGGAGGAGAACCTTGGATAATAACACAGGCTCCCAGTTTGTATCTCTGCAGGGCTATCCCTTAGAAATGCCTTAGAGCCAGTATTATAATAAGACTTATAGACACTGCAAAGCAGCCTCAAGTCCCTAACTACATCAAGGATATCCATCCCTCTGCTGCCTCTATGTCCTCTCTGGAAAAAAAAAAAAAAACTAACATCATCAGAGACACTACATTTTTTATACATATAACTCAACATTCAATTAAAAGTAATTACCCCAAACAGACCAGGGTTACAAAACCAAATAAATAATAGAAACTGAGCTATAATTGAGCTAGATAGTAGTGTTATTAGGCATGGACTTTAAATTAATTTTGAGCAATATGTTCAAAATAATACATGACCATAGTTTATACTTTTTTCTGAGAACCAAAATCTATTTTTAAAAAATTGAATGGATTAGAAATTGATTCTACAACTGAAGAACACAGCAGTTTAAATTAAGAATTCAATAGATGGGCTTAATAACAAGTTGGATACAGCTAAAGAAAGGATTAATGAACCAGAAGAGAAGTCAGTTGAAAATATCTCTCTGAAGCACTGAGAACAAAAGAATATAGTCTCATGAGGTAAAGATTTACTGAGAAGAGAAACTCAGGTCCCTGGCCTTAGAACATAGTGATTTTTTTTTTTTTTTTAAAAAGGTTATGTTAAAAGTCTTTCATTTTTTATTTTTAATTATTTTTTATTTTTTTAATTTTAAAATCTTTAATTCTTACATGCGTTCCCAAACATGAACCCCCCACCCACCTCCCTCCCCATAACATCTCTCTGGGTCATCCCCATGCACCAGCCCCAAGCATGCTGTATCCTGCGTCAGACATAGACTGGCGATTCAATTCTTACATGATAGTATACATGATAGAATGCCATTCTCCCAAATCATCCCACCCTCTCCCTCTCCCTCTCCCTCTGAGTCCAAAAGTCCGTTATACACATCTGTGTCTTTTTTCCTGTCTTGCATACAGGGTCGTCATTGCCATCTTTCTAAATTCCATATATATGTGTTAGTATACTGTATTGGTGTTTTTCTTTCTGGCTTACTTCACTCTGTATAATTGGCTCCAGTTTCATCCATCTCATCAGAACTGATTCAAATGAATTCTTTTTAATGGCTGAGTAATACTCCATTGTGTATATGTACCACAGCTTTCTTATCCATTCATCTGCTGATGGACATCTAGGTTGTTTCCCTGTCCTGGCTATTATAAACAGTGCTGCGATGAACTTTGGGGTACATTTGTCTCTTTCAATTCTGGTTTCCTCGGTGTGTATGCCCAGCAGTGGGATTGCTGGGTCATAAGGTAGTTCTATTTGCAATTTTTTAAGGAATCTCCACACTGTTCTCCATAGTGGCTGTACTAGTTTGCATTCCCACCAACAGTGTAAGAGGGTTCCCTTTTCTCCACACCCTCTCCAGCATTTATTGCTTGCAGATTTTTGGATCGCAGCCATTCTGACTGGTGTGAAGTGGTACCACATTGTGGTTTTGACTTGCATTTCTCTAATAATGAGTGATGTTGTGCATCTTTTCATGTGTTTGTTAACCATCCGTATGTCTTCTTTGGAGAAATGTCTATTTAGTTCTTTGGCCCATTTTTTGATTGGGTCGTTTATTTTTCTGGAATTGAGCTGCATAAGTTGCTTGTATATTTTTGAGATTAGTTGTTTGTCAGTTGCTTCATTTGCTATTATTTTCTCCCATTCAGAAGGCTGTCTTTTCACCTTGCTTATATTTTCCTTTGTTGTGCAGAAGCTTTTAATTTTAATTAGATCCCATTTGTTTATTTTTGCTTTTATTTCCAGAATTCTGGGAGGTGGATCATAGAGGATCCTGCTGTGATTTATGTCTGAGAGTGTTTTGCCTATGTTCTCCTCTAAAAGTTTCATAGTTTCTGGTCTTACATTTAGATCTTTAACCCATTTTGAGTTTATTTTTGTGTGCGGTGTTAGAAAGTGATCTAGTTTCATTCTTTTACAAGTGGTTGACCAGTTTTCCCAGCACCACTTGTTAAAGAGATTGTCTTTCCTCCATTGTATATTCTTTCCTCCTTTGTCAAAGATAAGGTGTCCATAGGTGTGTGGATTTATCTCTGGGCTTTCTATTTTGTTCCATTGATCTATATGTCTGTCTTTGTGCCAGTACCATACTGTTTTGATGACTGTGGCTTTGTAGTAGAGCCTGAAGTCAGGCAAGTTGATTCCTCCAGTTCCATTCTTCTTTCTCAAGATTGCTTTGGCAATTCGAGGTTTTTTGTATTTCCATACAAATCTTGAAATTATTTGTTCTAGTTCTGTGAAAAATATGGCTGGTAGCTTGATAGGGATTGCATTGAATTTGTAAATTGCTTTGGGTAGTATACTCATTTTCACTATATTGATTCTTCCGATCCATGAACATGGTATATGAACTTGAGTGCACTTACTTTACAGAGTGTATCTTGTTGGGTATCTAAGATACACAGAGTGTATCTTATTATTGCTGTTGTTATGTATGTTTATTTTTGCCTTCAACTATTGTTCCTTCCTTTGAAGTTGCAAGTAATTTTGGGTTGAAAAAGAAGCCCCCTCCCAAAGCACTGAAAATTTCCTGGAATAACCCATCATAATAAAAAGATAGATAAAGATGTTTAGATAAGTGTAGTTTATAAATGAGTCATATAATTGCTGCTTAACACTATAACAAACTGGTGGAAAGTGAAGCTAACTCACCTATGTTTTGTATTTTTTTTTAATGTTCTTCAATAAATTCCAAGAATGAGGATTTTACGGATGACACCCTTGTTTTTTCTAAGTTATTCTTGACCTGAGTAAGTCTAACCTTGGTTATAGCACCCACTAGAAGACAGTAGGAATTCCTTCCAATTATTAACTTTGTTTCTATAGTGGAAATCATAAACTCAATGATATTATACATACTCTCATCTAGATTTCCATGTAAGTTTTCCATTCTCTTCATTTTATCTTCTAATGGGGTAAAGTGGGTAAGTAGTATAATTTATTATGGTTCTCATATAGCAAATTGCTATTTAAAATAGCCCAGGAATTACACTTTATTTCTTTCCAAGCAATTAAAATGATTTTACAGAGTTAGATTTAGATTGTAATTCAGGAAGAGTGGGGAATAAATAAAGAGGTTTAGTAAGGTGTTCCCAGAAAGAGATTACTTGATTATCTAATTCCCAGGAATAGGTGATAGGTGATGGTCTTCTTTCTTTGGAAAACAAAATGACTGACCTGTTATTAAGTACTGGTAATTTGGATGTAAGATGAATTACCATATAAGTGAAAGATCCCACTAGGATGTTTGGAGCAAAGAAGTAATAGCCAAGATGAGTGGACTGTATATGACATCCACATTATTAACTGAAATAGTAACCACGTGAATCATTTTTTACCTGCAACTCTGTACCTTGAGATGACATTGTGTCCTAGTAGACTTAACACGGCCAAACTACTGGTAAATGGAATAACTGAACAGGAAACTAAAGTGGAGCCTGGAAGCAAAATCTCCAAATGGCAGTAAGCAGTGATGTCCTCAGAAAGTGATTCAACATTTACTCACTGAGTGAACTGGAAAGAAATAAATCACTTTTATAATCGTGATGGAACCAGGGAACTAGAAAATTCAATTAAATAACTCACAATCAACAGAATGTAATTGGCTAGGTCAACAGAAACCTTTGAAATTAAAAAGAGATATATACTTTTAAAGGCTCAGCATTCAGGATAGAATGGTAATAGTCAAGATACATAAGTTCTGTTCCCAATCTTGTGATATGAGTTCAAGACAGTCACATCAATGTATTAGAGTTGTTCAAGTGATTCATAAAAGTTTATTCACTCTGTTACAGAAAACCACAGGAGAAATTAGTTATGCATACTCTGGGTATGCTAGGGGAAAGTATACAATATATTCATAACTCTATACATCTTTCCCAAGAATTCCAAGCACTTTGTAAGCTCTAGAGTTGGAAACTGAGCAGCTTCCTCTAGTCTTTTTGGCCACCATCTCAAGCTGCTATTGAAGTGAGTCATTGCAGTCCAGTCAGCACTACTAGAGGTCAGATTCTGAGGTGTGTCCATTGTGTTCTTCACCAATATTGAGTTTCCCAAGGAGACTCTCAACACTGCTGTGATACAGGGATCTTGCCATAATTGATTATCAGGAAGGCAGACTGTGTTTAAGATGGATTTTTATTCAGCCTCATGCAGAAATTCCATTTCAGCACTGTGATAATCCAAGGTCTTCCTCCTCAATCATCTGAAGCAACAACTGTTTCTGGAAATAGGCTGTGAGGAAAGCCATATCTTCCCTAGGACAATGTCTTGAATTGTATTTTTTTTCTTCCCCAGCCTGTTAATTCTTTTGGAGCTGTAAGCAGTTTGTGGTTGAAATTTGTATGCTGGCAGATCAGTTTGGGAAGGTCAGGAAATGGGGAAAGCAGAAAATGAGGAAGCTAAGAATGAAGTTTATGAACCAAGAATGAAGTCTATGAGCCAGCACCTTAGGGGAAAAACTCAGCCTACTTCGGGGTTGGGGTCATTTTAGGACACAGGAGGGTGGGAAAGCAATTCAAATGTATGCTAACAGATTCCTCTCCTGAACACCTTTGAGGTAAGGCAAAGTTCCAACAGAGTGGTCAAGCAGAGGACCATGAACATGCTCAATAAATCTGTCTTGATCAGGGATTTTGATTTGAAAATGCAGCCTTTTCTAACAGCAGTTAGAAACATAAGCTTTCTCGCATCAAAGATTAGCTCCTTTTCATATTAGACTCCTTGCTTCTGTCCTTGTGTTCAGTTCAGTTCAGTTCAGTCTAGTTGCTCAGTTGTGTCCGACTCTTTGCGACCCCATGATCGCAGCATGTCAGGCCTCCCTGTCCATCACCAACTCCCGGAGTTCACTCAGACTCGCATCCATCGAGTCAATAATGCCATCCAGGCATCTCATCCTCGGTCGTCCCCTTTTCCTCCTGCCCTCAATCCCTCCCAGCATCAGAGTCGTTTCCAATGAGTCAACTCTTCGCATGAGGTGGACAAAATACTGGAGTTTCAGCTTTAGTATCATTCCTTCCAAAGAAATCCCAGGGCTTATCTTCAGAATGGACTGGTTGGATCTCCTTGCTGTCCTAGGGACTCTCAAGAGTCTTCTCCAACACCACAGTTCAAAAGCATCAATTCTTCAGTGCTCAACCTTCTTCACAGTCCAACTCTCACATCCATACATGACCACTGGAAAAACCATAGCCTTGACTAGACGGACCTTAGTTGGCAAAGCAATGTCTCTGCTTTTGAATATGCTATCTAGGTTGGTCTTAACTTTTCTTCCAAGGAGTAAGCATCTTTTAATTTCATGGCTGCAATCACCATCTGCAGTGATTTGGGAGCCCAAAAAAATAAAGTCTGACACTGTTTCCACTGTTTCTCCATCTATTTCCCAACCAACTATTATTGCCATTCTTTCACTACAGACCAGCATCCCAACAACCCCACACAGTTGGGAACAAGGAGAGAATATACAAGCAAGGAGGAAATGTGTTTAAAATGTTTCAGTACTACTTGAAAGCTAACAAGGAGCATAGGGATGTGTGGCATGTTCTGCAGTCTCTCATTACTGTTTGCAAAGGAGAAAAAGGGATGGGGAAGTGACTAAATTTATTGAATGAGCGATCTATTTTTCAGAGACTGTGAGATATTACTTTAGATTTCTTCCATAGTAACATGAGTGAGCACAGAAATAGATGTCAGTAAATTAGAGGATGTATTTATCTGTAGGTTTGAGAGCTCATTAATAAGCAACAAACAGGAAATTTTTGTAGAGGAGGAGTGGAAATAGGATTCAAATACAGGTTTGTATCAGAATGTGGAGAACTCTGAATGCAAGTCTATACATCTGGGCTCTGACCTCAGCAGGTGAAGAGGGTCTGGGCTAAGACTGGGACTCTGAGAAAAGCAGAGAGAACACTGGGTGTACAAACGAATTACTGGGGGACTCCTTTGGATGCCAGTGGCAAAATCCAAGCTTTAACTGGCTGAAGGTAAGAGGGGTATGTGTTGATTCATATAACTGAAAAGCAGAGGGAGCCCAAAATCTGAAAGATCATTTGAAAAGACAACTCAGCACCCTGTTTAAGGCAAGCACTCAGAATCCAGATGACCTGGGATTAAATCCCAACACAAGTATCTATTTGCTGTGTAACTCGAAACTACTTACTCAGCCTCTCAGTGAATCAATGTTCTCTTTTCTTTAATACCAAGATGGTATTAATAAGTTTCTCAAAGAGTTTTTGAAGATGATTTGATACCCAGAGTATTTATAACAGTGCCTGGAACATTTGCTGTGTTCGTCTATAGACTTTCTTTCAGAGTCCTCCACGTTCTGGTACAAACCTGTATTTGGATCTTACTTCCATTCCTCTTCTACAAAAATTTCCTCTTTGTTGCTTATTAATGGTCTCTCAAATCTACAGCTGAGCTAAATACCTCTTCTAAACCCATTGACCCTTGATCCCATGCTCACTCATATTACTAGGGAAGAAGTCTAAAGTAATATCTGGACTCTTTCTCATGTCTCCTCCCTGCTTTTCTCTAGGCGGCTTTGTTCTGGCACATTCTTCTCATTAGGTAGCCAGCTCTCCATTTTCTGTCTGGCTTCACATCTACCCCAGTAGAAAGCTTGTTTTCCAAACAGTTAACAAGACATTTTACTTACTCTGATTGGATTGATTGGTGAGTTACAGTTAAATTTCTGGGGGCAAGGAGTATAGTTGGAGGGGTGATGATAGAGGATGGACAATTCTGACTAGTTACGCAGAAATCAAATGCTTGTCCTGCAGCTGTGAGTTAGGCTCCACTTTCCACAAACTCTGTGGACTAAGTGTAGAGTGAGATGCTTTCTCTAAGAATAATTGAAGAGTGATAACCAGGAAAATAGATTCTAGGCAGATTAAAAACTACAGATGTATCACATAGCCCTGAGAAGGAAACCCTGACATGATTTTAAACTGGTTGGGAATCACTGGGTGAAGAACAAGAAGAGACTTTCAATAATTTCACAACTGAGCCTCAGCTCCTCTTTCATCAGCACTAAAGCTGTCACCATTGTCAAGCTGGTTAAGCTCCTTTGTGATGTTCCTGTATTTTTCTTTAAATTAATAATTACTACCATTTATTCAGTGCCTATTGGAGCCAGGCATTGTGCCAGATGCTTTACTTGCATGTTCTCTAATTCTCCAATTTAGCATAAAATTTGCCATCTTTATTGGAAAGCTGGGAACTTGCTGATCCCTAAACTTTGAAAGGATTTAAACTCAGATCAATCAGAACTGCAGACCCTTGTTCTTCCTAGCATCCCAGGAGGCCTCTCTCTGGATGTCCTTCCCTACTGTTTCCACCCCACCAACAAAGGTACCACTTTCTCTGCCATCTCCATCCTCTCTCTCTCTCCACTCATCATCTGTCTTTTTTCTGTCTTCTCAGAAAAGCCTTGGCCATCAGTCACATTCAGTGACTGTTCATCTCTATGTCTCCTCTGTCAAGCCCCTTGGCATTTCAAACCACATTTCTCATGGTTAAAGGAAAGGCTTTGCACCTGGATAGATGACTTCCAAGGTCGTCAAGCAGATTAAAGCACACACTGGTGGCCAAGTGTCAATATTCCACCTCACTAGCTCTCTTCTTCAGCCAGGTAACAAGACCTATTTTGTGTCCCTGAAAGGGGGGCTATTTTCTTTGTTGATAAATCAGGCTGAGGACCTGCAGAAAGCCTTTAGCTGCTCTTTGAGTGACTGCCATTTATAGCCATCTATCAGCAACATTCTGACACAGACACTTGCTTCATACTAGTGAGTCCCTTCAATGTTCCTTCCATCCTTCCAGCCTCACCTGTATCACACCAGCCTCACCTTCTGAGACCTGCCCCTTCTCTGCTCCTTTCCATCTCCTCACATCTTCTTCCTATACTTGACTTGTATAAGAAACTCCTAGATTCCTCTAACTCATACCCCCTTTCCCTTCTTCACAATCATCAATTTGGTTGAACCACATAACTTAGTCTTTGATTCTAGACATCTCTTCTGCTTTTCAAACTAAATTACATACAATGCAAGACCAGGGTTGTTTGTTTGTTTTCCTGTTTTGTTCTCATTTTACTCAGTATCTGAAAGAATCTTGCCCAAGGATGGGCACTTGGCTGACAGTGACTGGGTGAAAAGCCTATGGATTTTTCTAGTACCTAAAGTGTTAGTTTCCTCCCTCTTCTGTTTCTCAGACTCTGAGCAAGTTGGCTGGAGGCTGTGATGCAACCACTCTATGTCTTCCCTCTGCTTGGCTGTTGCTCTCTACCAGCAAAAAGGCAATTAAATCTCAGGACTGAGTCTTATCTAAAATATTATTGTGCTATAAAGCAAGGACCTCTTTTATTGCCCTGTCATTTTTCTACAGAGAACAAACTAAACCTACTATTAGAAAGAAAATGCAATTGACTCTAGAAGTTGCCCCAGTATATATAAAAAAGAAACCATAAATTCTTGTTGTTGGAGTCACAGTACAATTGCAGTAGTCCTAAATTTATGCCACTGAACAGAAGTACAATTCCCATCCCCATTGCCTCCTGTCTTCTCTGTTGCCCTGCTTATTTTACAGTTATTCAATAACAATTAAAATGATACTCTCATCCCGGTCAGTTGCAACTGAAAATCGTTATGTGCTGAAGGCTTCTGGGTGATGCTGTGAGGAGGAAGGGTGGCTGTAATCCCTAGTCTACATCAGGGTGATTATCCAAACGTTAAGGCTGAAAAAGCTGGCGGGACCTGAGCCTACAGAGTAGAAAAGAGGCCAGGATGAGGAATTTAGTGCAGGGGTGGGGAGAAGGAACAGATTTGAACAGCTGTCACTATCATGTTGCTGCTCTTCAGTGGCGCTGAAACAGTACCTGATTTTTGGAGCAGTCCATCTCAGTTTGCTCCAAACATTCTAAAGCCTGTCTGAGACTGCTTCATTGTCTTACTCACCTGGGAAAAGGAAAACAAAAAAACAACAGAAGGGGTAGGAGGGGCACTGAGTGGCTGAAGCAATAGATAGTGGTCATGTACTATTCTGAAACTGACAGTCTGAATAACCCAAAAGAGTTACTGGGGACTTGACTCACAGTCTGTAATTACTCAGAAAGCTACCAGCTCTGGTGTGAGTGAGTTAGATGAGAGTAAGGAAGCCCAGGTCTTAGTCTTGCCTCTGTTCCCATTCTGCAGTGAAAACATAGCTAAATCTTTTAATCTCTCTTATCCTTAGTTTTCCCATCCGTAAAATGAGGAGATGTGCAGGAGTTGCAAACTCAAATCCTTTCAGTGCCAAGAAATCATTTTGAGAAGCTCAAAGGCTCAAGAACACAAGAAGGGCTTAGAACAAGGGCAACTGGGTTATGCATGCCTAGTCTAAAGGCTCTTAGCATTCACTTTCAAGTTTTAGAAACAAACAGTGCATATCTTCAGTCCTCTTGTTGGTTTTTGCCTCTAGACTAAGTAACCTCTTCATCCTTTCCTACTCAGGTATTCTTTGAACAGGAATCCCTGGGACAGCAAGATCTCATGGTCTGACCAACTCACCATGTTTGTTCCAGCATCCGGCAAACCCTGACTGGGATACGTTAGTTGCAAATTATAATTTGTTCTTTGGCTGGCCATTCTCCTGTAATCTTTACCTTTACAGAGTGAAGTCTTGTTTTGTCATTTTTAAGCCTCTTTCTCATTTGACAGTTCTTGGCTTTCATCTGGTAATCATGTCCCTTACCAACCATGTAGCTTGCCCTCAGGCCTTTCCTGAGCTATCAGGAGCACAGTTGTTTATGGTTTTGTTTGCAATACTCAAGATAACCTTAGTAATGGCGGTCCTTCTATAAGCAAAGAAGTCAGCATTTATCCAGCAGCCCTGGCAGAAAGAGCATCTTTGGCCCTGCTGCAGAAAAAGAGGGAGCACTTCTGCTCCCTCTTTTAAGAAGCAGCCCTTTTTTCCGTCTTGCTCTACCCTTAGCTCCTTTCCAAATGCCTGATTCAATAATCTGCTCATCTCAATGGCTGATTCTCTTTTTCTCTTCCTGACAAGAGCTCACCAAAACTCTGAACTGCTTCCAAGTTATTTCAAGACAACTCTCTAGATCAGCTCATTGGAGATACTGCAGAAGCTCTCTTAAAACTGGACCAGATTCACAACCTGAACAGTTCCAGGGAAAGTTCCCTTATTTGCATTCCAAACATGCAAAATGCTTAATCTTTTCTTTGGCCTCAAGTGCTGATAAAACAATCACAACATTTTTATTTCATAAAGCCTCAAAGTTCTTCCATAGAATCCCTCTCAAGGGATGATCTAAAACTTAATCCTAGACATATATAGGTGATTTTTCCACAATGCTGGTAAGAATGAGTACTATACACTTTGAAGGTGAGTTCTCATCTATTCTGTGACTGAAAATATGTTTGAAATTGGGCCTTCAAAGGAAATTTCTTTTGTTTCTCTCCTTCACTTAAGGCCTAAAACAATAAACGGAGATGATTAATGATCTCCTGGTTGAAGTCTTGGAATTATAGCAGGTTGTCTCTCCACTTTGGAGTTTCTCCTTATTGCTTTGCCTATATTGTGTAATTACACTATAGTGAGTGAGCAGATAAGGGCTTGGAAAACCTATTCTTTTCTATTATGGATTGAAAACCAATACATGTTGGTAACAGTTTAGGTAAGGAAGATGGTTCCAAGAGGATGGGGCAGCAGGTTCTTTGGGAGCAGAGCAAGGTGAACGACTGCAGAAGCAGGAAGTTGGATAGAATTTGAATGAAAGGATACAGGCATTGGATGAGCAGAAAAAAAGTGATGATGAAAGAATTGGTCTCACTTTAAAAATAACATGTGTTGAGACCAAATGATAACACAAAAAGTCTTAGAAGGTAGGAGAGAATATGTTTAAGATAATTTCAAAAGCCAGGGAAAACAGTGAAGGTCTGAAGCAGTAGACAAAACTGGTAAAATATCTTAAAGATAGAAGTAATATTATGAGTGAAGAGTTGTTCATAGTTGGAAGTGAGCCTACTTTTGGTACTTGAAACATGGCTACTTACATCTACCTCAGGGTCTTTCCTCCTTTCCCTCCACCTCTTGTTTTTTTAAGATTGAAGATGAGGGAGGTTGTATGATTCACTACCTTATTGAACTTCAGGGAAAAAGATGTTTTGCTTTTCCTTATGATGGGATGACATAAAGTGGTCATGAGTGAGACAGTGGGTGATAGAGAAAAAGATTAATTTCATGTCTCAATAGTATATCTGTTGTTGTTTAGTTGCTAACTTGTGTCTGATTCTTTGTGACCTCATGGACCTTATAGCCTGCTAGGCTCCTCTGTCTATGGAGTTCTCTAGGCAAGAATACTGGAGTGGGTTGCCATTCCCTTCTCCAGGGGATCTTCCCAACCTGGGGATTGAACCCAGATCTCCTGCATCACAGGCAGATTCTTTACTGTCTGAGCCCCGAGGGAAGCCCATAAAGTAGTCATACTAATGAAAATAAAGTGTTCCCTAGGACTTTCAGTTTCTAAGTAACCATTTCGTACCTTGAATGGTATCTAGAAGCATCCATTGACTTTGAAGTTTAACTTCAAAGATTCTTTTCTTACTGACATGGCCTTTTGTAGTATATGTCATACTTGGGCTTTTATAGTCCTTTAATCCAACTCTCATTATTTCCATCTGTAAATGGGGATAAACATGCTGACCTTGCAAGGTGTTGTGAAGAATCAATGAGATGAGCATGTGAATGTATTTTACCCAATGCAAATGATCACGTCATTAGGTAATTTCAACCTTGCCTCAGAAAACTGAAGAGAAATCTCCCTCTGTGTGTACCTTGTACAGTGCCTTGTACAGTGAGAGATGTGAGAAGACAAGTAAACAGTAGCTGAATCAGTCTGGTGCTCTCCTGGATGACTCATTCAGCCCTGTAGTGTCAGAGAGTGTGCAGTGTCAGGGACACGTGTGTTCTTCTGTGTTATTAAATCAAAGAAAAGGTCTCAGGTAGAATTCTTCCCAAACCTAACCTGATAAATTGTCTCGGATGTTAGGTGGTTTATTTGGGATGAAATCTCAGGAAGCACAAGTAAGGGAGTAGGGTAAATGAACCAAGGAAGGAAAAAAATCAATAGTTTATTCAATAGTGGATGGGCTATTGAACAAGTCCCCATTGTGGACAATGAAGGCTCCTTCCTCATGAGCCCCTCCTAGGAGTCGGACACGACTGAAGTGACTTAGCAGCAGCAGCAGCAGGAGTCTGTAGAATGTGTTTTGATATCTTCATATGAGTTATGGGAACCTAGAGCATTTATCTATTGACTCCAGTCCATCATATGTTGAACTGTGGTGTTGGAGAAGACTCTTGAGAGTCCCTTGGACTGCAAGGAGATCCAACCAGTCCATCCTAAAGGAAGTCAGTCCTGAATATTCATTGGAAGGGCTGATGCTGAAACTGAAACTCAAATACTTTGGCCACCTGATGCAAAAATCTGGCTCATTGGAAAAGACCCTGATGCTGGGAAAGAATGGAGGCAGGAGGAGAAGGGGATGAGTTGGTTGGATGGCATCACCAACTCAATGGACATGAGTCTGAGTAAACTCCAGGAGTTGGTGATGGACAGGAAGGCCCGGCGTGCTGCGGTCCATGGGGTTGCAAAGAGCTAGACATGACTGAGTGACTGAACTGTGCTGAACAGACTGATCATCTGTTGACAGTCACTTCTGGAAGTGTTAGATTTCTGGTCTTCCTGGACAACCATGATTGTTGATTGTCATTCATTCACAGCTCTAGAGCAAAGCCCTCAAAGAGACACAGGGCTTGACAGGAGGCTATCCACTTGTACAGACACCATCACCTCAACTGTAGGTGAATTCAGGGGTGAGATCAGGGAAATGAGGGATCCATAGTTTCTTTACAGGAAAGATGATTTGTTTAAACATGGGAGGCAGCATTATCACAGAAAACAGTTATACACAAATAAATTAATCAAATAAAGTTTCTCACAAGTGTTAGGAATAGATGATGAGGTGAAGAAATAATATTTTTGATACTGAATCTCAGAACTAGTAACATAGTAACTTCATCTTGCTCAGCGTCCCACTGGAAACATAGGATAAAAAATACTCTTTATAACATAAAGCTTAAGTCTCTATCAAAAATGGGGCTATAGGCTCAGTAAAAATTATGGCTTAGCAGGTCCTATCAGTCAGAGTTTATAATTTCACACAGTAGGAGACTTGTGTATATCCCAAGTTATCACCAATAAGACGGGGGGGGGGGGGGGGGGCGGGGGGGGGCGGAGCCAGAATGGCTAGATATGTTTCACATAAGTTTTGAGAGAATTGGAAGAAAGATCAAGATATTTACATAACCAAGGACATGAAAATGTAAGAATATGAAAAGTGCCTCAGATCTAGAGGAAAGAATGCAAGAAATCTATCACAAACTGGTAGGGTCCAAGACTGAAGAAGTTCATCCAAAATGTAGGGTCCTTAACATAATCACAAAAGACAATGGTGCGAACCTTAATCATATCTTGTATTAAAACACACATACACATACACAAACATTGTTCAGAACATTTGAAGGGAAGGAAGGAAGAAAGGAGGAAAGAAAGAACGGGAGAGAGAGAGAGAGGGCCAAGGAGTAAGAGAATAATGGCTCTTAGAAGGCAGTAACTACAATTTATGAGCATGTCTTACCCTTAGGAGCAAATATGTCTCACATTTTAAGTATCAAGTTAATTAATTAAATGACTTAAAGATTGACTGAATGTCTAATTAATTAGTTAATTACTCGACCTAACCATCCATTCCGACAAAATAATCCTGGTAACAGTTTTGTCTAAACACTGCCTGATTTTGCCAAGGTTAATGCCTGGAAGGCATCCCAAAACAAATTCTCACTGCACATTGCAGAGTTCACAGTGGCTCTGAAGATAAAGAATCATTTGGACTTCTCTCATTTGGCATATCATTTCCCAACTGACATTGGGCTCAACTCCTGCCTAAAATTTCTAAAGTTAGGTTGACCTTAAAACATTAGGGTTGAATATTATAGTTACTAGTTTTCTGACACAGGAGCTGATACAACTAGAACCAACTCCAATACCTACATATGCCCATCCACACCTTCACTGGGAGCATAACAAAAATGTCAAAATTTGTCTTCAAGCCAGAATGCAAAGCAGTACATGCTTACAAATTATATGAAGATTTCAAAGTCCATAGGAACTTATACCTGTGCTTCTTCCATCCTTTCATTTAGAACCATTTATGAATCTATGAAGCCCTGCATTTGTTATATGCTTTGACTAAAGCAATAAGAAAACAGACATGCTACTGTGTAAATATTCTTCATAGAAAATTCTCCTAAAAGAAAGGAAAATATACTAAAGTGTTCTAATTTTTTCTAAATATCATGACCACATTAATATTTTAAGTATTCCAAATTATTAATATAAAACTGAACTTCTTTAGTCTTTGTATACTTTTGATCTATTTGATATTTAAGAAAAAGATAAAGTCAATAAAATTGCCTTGGTATTTGAAAGGATACTTTTCCAGGAAGCATTTAATGAAATGCAAAAGCTCTCTTTAATCATAGCATACTAGAGACAGACAATTGCTTCGATTCCTTTAGAGCATGGGAAGGCAAATGACACCTGTACCTGGCTGGACAAATCTGGTTTGCTGCCTGATTTGGTAAATAGAGTTTTATTGAAGCGCAGCCATACCTATTTGTACATATTTCCTGTGGCTGTTTCCTGGCTACACTAGTAGGGTTGAGTAGTTACAACAGAAATCACACAAACTAGTAAGCCTGAAATATGTACTACCTGGCCCTATACAGAAAAGAGTTTGCCAACACTAGCTCTAGACCATCATGATAGCCACTAGCCACCTGTAACTAATGAACATTTAAAATGCAGCTGGTTTAACTAAGGAACAGAAGATTTAGTTGAACTGAGACATGCTGAAAGTACAAAATATAATGATCCCTCAGAGAAATGATCCCTCAGAGAACCAGAATCAATAGATTGGAAGGATGTATGGATAGATAGATAGATATACATAGATAGAATGAAAAATGGATGATAAGATATTAAGTATATAGACATATACAAATCCATAGGACTGAATTCTTCCAGAAATTTAAATGCACTTGCAAGTGAATTCATCCTCTGATCCTCCAGAAAAGAACACAACCGCCAAAAAGCTTGATTAAAAAATGGTATAGATAATTAGTGAGCCACCTGGGCTTCTGACCTACAGAACTGTGAGATCATAAGTGTTGCTTTTGAATTTCTTTTTCATTATATTTTTTGTGTATATGTGTTTCTCTGGGTTTACAAAATAAACCTCTAACTTATTACAGTCTACTGTGAATATTATTTCACTTCCCATAAAGTCTAAGAAGTTCATTAAGTATAGTTTCATTTTATTCATACTTAGTCTTATTTTCATACTTGTCTATATAATATAAACTTCTCAATACATTATTATTTTGTTTTACATAGTCAGTTGTCTTTTACTACCTCATTAAATGATAGAAAAAAATCTATATTTACTCATATTTGTACCATGTTTGGTTTTCTTTCTTCTTTTATAGTGGGTTATCTGAGATTCCTTTGGCTAATATTTCCTTCTATGTGGAAAAAAATTAGCATTCTTATAGTCTAGAATTACTCATGACACATATTATCCAATTTTTTTATGTTGTTCACCAAAGAGTCAGTGTGAACTCTGCATATTTCTAGAGCTCTTTCTCTTCACCATCCTCTTCTCCAATGCTCTGCTCTACAGAGTCTACTTTCTTCAGTCTCCCCAAACTTGAATCTTTTCTTCCTCAGTTGAGCAAGATCACTATGTTCCATTCAGGTCACCTCTCTAGGCACAAATGTGAGGAAGAGCCTCCAGACCTCACCTCTTTTTTTCGCCTTCTCTCAGGGATCAAGGTACTGAGTTACCAGTCCATTCAAAGTGAGCTTCATTTGCTTCACTTATTTGTCCAGCGTTTCACTTGTTTCCAATAAGTGGAAAAATTCTATTCTAGTAACTCTACCATAGCCAGAAATGGAAATTTCTGTAGATCACTCTCAAAATTTATTTCCAAGTACCACCTTCCTTCTTTTTTATGTTAATATTTAACTACATTTGTGAGACAACTATTTTTGCATCTTATTTGAAGAAGAACAGCACTGTGAATAGGTATCTCTGAACACTCAGTGAAAAGACTTTTTTTTTTAACTCCAATATATTCCTGAGTTAAAGCATCTGTACAGTCTTAGACAGCTAATGGGATTAAGTGATTACATGAGCAGCCTCAGTGATTTTACACATATAGCTATAAGATTCATATTTGTTATACAGTAGTTAATGTATTCTGTGCTTATTGATTTACTTGACCAGTACTTACACAGGGGCATAAAAAATACAACAGTCAGGGAAACAATACATCATTGTGTCTTCAATTTATACAAAGACCACCCCCCAAGATGTAGAACTTGGAATAAAATAGGCATACTATAATAGAAATCTGTGTCAATAATTTTATAGCTTATTGCTCCAATGCATGTGGAGGTTGTATACTCCTATACAAAGTCTAACTGTGTCTTATGATTTTAAATTGGTCTGCATGTTACATTTTTGTTTAAAATATCCCACTCTGGAATTTCAGAATCAACTGCTGAAGTACAAATCAGAAAAAAATGAATCTTGAAACAAATATACATACATATATATATATAAAACAATAGTTTAAGAATAGATTTCACAGCAAAGTAAATATAGGTTAATTGTGATTGTGACCATCAGAAAAGCTAAAACCATCTATGACTGAACTTATAGATAAAATAGCTACAATAAGAAAGATGATATTCTTGTTCTATACTTTGCTTGTCAAGACCATATCCAGATAATTCTATTTTTGATGCCTCTTTTTTTTTAATGGGAAAGTGAAAGAAAGTGTTAGTTGCTCAGTTATGTCTTGACTCTGCGACCCTATGGACTGTAGCCCACCAGGCTCTCTGTCCTTGTAATTCTCCAGGCTACCAGCTCAGATGGTAAAGAATCTGCCTGGAATGCTGGAGACCTGGGTTCAATCCTTGGGTTGAGAAGATCCCTCGGAGAAGAGAATGGCTACCCCCTCCAGTATTGTTGCCCAGAGAAGTCCATGGATAGAGGAACCTGGTGGACTACAGTCCATAGGGTCACAAAGAGTCAGACACAACTAAGGGACTACAGCCTTTTTAATGGAGATTGGTTACAATTAAGTGCTTTTTTTTTTTTTAAACAGGGAAGAGATAACAAAAGGCTGAGGAATCGAGAAAGTATGTGTTTTAATCATGTCATGTGGATTAATGAGAATAGACAGTACTTTTCCAACCAGATCACACACAATTTACTGAGTGGAATGTAAATTTTACATTCTCAAAAATACTGTGGCAGTCTCTTATCACAGGACGCAGCAATCACGCTCCTGGTCATTTATCTTAGATAAATGAAAACCTATGTTCACACAAAAAAGTTGTATACAAATGTTTATAGGAGTTTTATTCCTAACAACAGTTTTATTCAGCAACAATAACAAAAGCTCCTCAAAAAGTGAATGAGGGGCTCCCTGGCAGTCCAGTAGTTAAGACTTTACCTTCAAATTCAGGGGTGTTGTTAGAGAGCTAAGATCCCACTTGCCTCAGGGCTAAAAAACCAAAACATAAAATAGAAACAATATTGTAACAAATTCAATAAAGGCTTAAAGTGGTCCACATAAAAAACATCTTAAAAATAAAAAGGGTGAATTGGTAAATGAACTGTAATACATCTATGCCATGGAACACTACTCTGCAATAAAAAAAGAAATGAAATATAGATAACTGTAACAACCTGGATGAATCTCTCTAATATCATGATGTGTGAAACAAGTTAGTCCCAAAAGGTTATATATTGTATGATTCTACTTCCATAACATTCTTGAAATCACAAAATTATTAAAAAAAAAAAAAAGATGGTGCTTATCAGGAGTTTAAGGAAGGGTTTAGAGCTGAAGAGGATTTGGCTACAAAAGGATAACATGACAAACCCTTCTAATAAAGGAAATGTTCTTTATCTTGACTGTATCAATGCCAATGTCTTGGTTGTGATAATAGTTCATAAGTTTTTACCATTAAGGGAAAGCTGTAAAGGCCAGTTGTGATACTTGTACTATTTCATTTAAGTGTATGTGAATCTATAATTATCTCTGAATGAAAAGCAAAATTAAAAACAAAGTTAAAAAGTGTATGGAGAGGCAGAACCCAGATTGCAGTGGGTTAGAGCTAAGGTGAGAGGAAATTGAAAATGGAGAAATGTTACCTAAGGAAACTCTAATATTTACTGGATAAATAAATATACAAGCTTTTCTTTATCTCACACCACTTAAATTCAGCTATTCATTCTAATTCAGTGTATAGTTCTGTGTTCTTCTGCAGATATACTCCCTGGTTGAGCTCATCTATTCTCATGATTTTAACTGTTTATATGCTAATCTTTTCCAAGTTGACAGTGCCAGCCCTTTCTCCTCTAACTTCAAATTCATTCAGTCCCTTCAACAGCAGGAATACTTGTGTGATGTTCTGCAGAGACCTGACTGAGAGCAGAATTCCACACTTTCCCTGTATTGCAGCCTTTTTTTTCAATTAGTGTCACCACCATCCAGCTGTTCAGTCTAATCAGTAAACTGGGAATTATTCTTGACTCCAGTATAACTTTCAGACCCCTTGCCATTCAAGCACAACATTAGATACTTAATTTTCACATTTATTTTTTGCCTTGTTCATGTTCTCTCCAGTAGAATAGTGCTAAATTTTTCTAACTGGTTTCCCTGCTTTAAGATTCTCCCACCTCAAATCAATCCTTTATTTACTCCCAGAGTTTTCTAGATTGCAAATTATCTATGGCATTCCCCACTACCCTAAGAACAACACTTAAGATCCTTGTGAAAATATAAATCCCTACATGATCTGGTCCCTTCTACCTCTCCAGTCTCAAACAGGTCTTTCTCTGCCTGGAACTTTATGATCCTGAAACATTTAAATTGCAAGTTGTTGTCCTACATTATACATCTATATCTTGCCTTTTATTATCTTGCTAGCAAGGACTTATTACAATATCTTTCCCTACCCAAATCCTCTTCATCTGCTTACTTATTCTTCTATATTTAAAGATCACATTAGGTACCATTTCTTTTTCTTGTTCCTAAAAGATTACATAGTTGTTCCTCCACCTTTCCACAGAACTCTATATACATCTTTATCATGGCCTCTCATAGATAACTATTGACGTATCTGGCTTTTCCACCAGACTGGGAGATACTCAAAGACAGAAAGTAAGGTCCACAACTCCAGGATAATGATGTAAAGTAGATGCAGAACTTTTAAAAACTATTCCAGCTTTCATTTCATAAAGACAACCTTTTATAAACTCTCAGAGCTCAAAGTATGAGGAAGATGTGAACTTGTCATTCATTCATTCAACCAGCGTGTACTGACTACCAACCACTGTGTCAGGGACCAAGAATACTATGGTGAAAAAAAATCAAGTTTTCTAGCTTCAAGAAGCTATGATTAAGTGTAATATCAATCTGTAAGATGCTATCAAATGGAAAAGATATAATTCTAGAATAAGTTTCACAAGATCAATATAACAATTGGGGGGCAAGGTATCAATGATATTTAGAAAACCAAAGACCCCAGAGTTAGAGTTAGGCCAAGAGTCAGATCCACCAAGAGAAGGATCCTAATACAGATACAGTGATCAAGTGAAAAAATAAATATCCAGAACTAGTATGGTGGGAGGAATTGGAAGAGCTGAGTCCAAGCAAAAGGATACAGCATGAAATGACTAAAAGAAAAATGTTTTCTGATACACATGAGTTGGTTTTATGGGTGGAGTGAAAAGTAAGACATAGATGGTACTGATTCTGAAGAACCAGCAGATAACTTCCCACTGTGTCCATCCTTAAAGGATCTTACCTGCACTCCACATTTGTAAGACTCAGTCCCACTGAGTAAAGGATCCATGTTGTTCAAACTATTTATCTCATGGGGTGTACCTTTTTATACACTGCCAATGCTAACTCTACTTACACTGTTAAAATAACAAACTCTTCATCATCTCATTCTAGTACTGAGCCACCAGCAGCTTTTATAGCTTCTTCTAAAAATAAGAATATCAAGAACTTCTTTTTTCCTAGCCTGAAGTCTTATTGAGTACCCTTGTTAAGAGAGAATTCATTATACCCAGAAGGTAGAGTGGAAGAATCATGTCAAATATACCCAGATCTCTTTAAGAAGGCTAGATATCCATCTTTTCATCCTTTAATTAGGAATTCTTACAGTGCATCCTGTCTTATGCCTGCCCCCAGGTAAACTCTAGTTCTCCTTAGAAGATTTTTCATGTTCTGTTTTTGTTTTATTGTTTTGAGGGAAGCTATTCTCTCCCAGAATTCATAATGTTTCCCTGATCCTGCTGTTGCTCTAAAGTTTAAATTTCATGAGATATGCATTTACACTAACAGGATGAAAATGGTAAAGGATTAGAAAATAAGAAAGAACCAGTCAATGAATCATGACCTCTGACCCTGCCCCCATGTCCAGAGAGCCTGAGAGCTCTGCGAGTGACAGAATTCATTTGCTGTTGTTTTATTCATTTATTCATTCATTTTCATTCAACGAATATGGCAGACATTGTTAGGGTCTTGGTTTCTGCATCAGCAGACTCTTTTTCAGTCTAGTAGGCTCTGACCATTGGTGAGAAACTACCTTTTACTCCCAAGTCAGTCACATTCACAATGTCATATAAAGGGGGACATAGAGCAACTTACTATAATTTAATGAATAAGAGCACTCTTGGCTTCATTGTTTACCACTCTTTTGCCTTGATGTCCCAGATTTAGGTTTTTCTTGTCAAGATGCCCAGCCCCTCTCTTACTTAATCCAAATGGTCATTCCCTGCCCCCTGCATCCAGTATACAAGGTAACTCAAGCTAAGATGAAAGAATGCAGCTTTAGTGGTAACTACCAACAGACTACCAATTGTTCAAGTAGGCTTAATTATCTCACAGCTTTGATTCCAGTATCAAAGACAGTTCAGGGTGAACTAGAACATCACAATGTCCAAAAAGCCCTATTTCTTCCCCAGTCCCTACCTTACTGATCTAACACATTTTCCCTGGGTTTTCAGCTTTATACTTCAATTCATCCTGAAAGCAAGAGTGGTTTCCTGAACTCCAGCCCTTTTGCCTAAGGGCCTAGTACTCTTCCAAGCTCTCCTCAACTTCATCTTAGATGAAGGAGGGCTTTTGATTCTTCTTAACATTCTCCCACTCACTTATAGGCCTCTCCTTTCAAGAGATCAGTCTCCTGAAACACCACTATTCTGCTCACCACCTGCTTCCACCCACCTGATTTCAGGTACTCCCACCATCTGTAGCCCTGCGGTTATGCCCGGCCATGAGCTCTGCATTTTGCCAAGTCACGGCATACCTCCAGTAACTATTATGATGCACAGATGGTTCAAGGGTGGGTTAAGACTTCCATTTTGTGATATTTATTTCCATAGGAGAGCAAAAATATTCAAACTGAAGCAGTGGTACAATGAATGAAAATAATTTACAGATATTTTTAATTCTGGAGAAAAATAGTGATCTGATTAAATCTTCCCCTAAGAAATCATTATTCTATTGAGTTCATCCAAGTAGCAGGGTGTGATTTTAATTATTATAATGGAACATAATTGTCACTAAACTGAGGAGTTAATTATTCTGAAAATAATTGTACTATTCTTCTGCAAATAAAATGATAGGAAAATGTATTTTGTGGCTCTAAGTGTTGAATAATACCCACACAGCCAATATATTTACTCATGTGAAACTTAAGCAATAGTCTCTTGTGATTCACCCAATTTTCTCCCAAGAGTTGGATTTGCAATTTTAAACTTGCAAATTAGATGTTGGCTGCATTATTTCTCTAATGGGAGACACAAAACACTTAGAGAAGTGCCTCAGAATTGGCATTTGCCATCTATCTTAAATGCCACCATCCGGTTGGAGCACTGTTATGAGTCTCATTGAAGCTGTCTAGTTGTTTGTCTTTTCTGTTTCATAACTTTTGATCCATGGATGGTTTCCAAACAATACAGCAGAGACCCAAAGACATGAAATTATCAGACAACCAATTACTCTCAAATGAAGGCCAAAATTGTATCCCTAGTGAAAAACTGAATAGTTTCTAGGGTTAAGATTGAATTAATGACTCTCAGAATAAGTGAAGTGTCTTACACAAACATAATGGAGTCAAAATATTTGGTAGCTTAACTCTGCTTCCTTCTCTGGAATTACTTCAATTATTTTAAGCATAATTTCATACCTTGTGTCTAGGTTTCTTTATGCTGGCATATCCTACTTGGCCCCAGTACCATCACAAACAGACCTTCCATAGCGTATATTCTGGGGCCTTGGGTGCTGTTGCTTACAATATTAAAAGTTTAATAAAAGCCCTAGTCGCTCATGGAAACTGTTATCTTAGCATGTGAATCCATTAGAGCCATTAACATGACATGTTATCCTGAAAACCTTTTAACTTAAAACTATTCTTCAATTGTCAGTTAAGTGTCCTAATGTCAAGATAGGGGGAAGGGAGCTACTTGGAACTAGTCCCAACAGATCTATCAAAGATCAGAGAAACAGATGAACTGAGTGAGACTGAAGCTTTAGGTGAGGGAAGACTCAGGTAAAGATTAAGTCAATGTAAAATTCCCATTGGGCTCCACTGATATCAGCATTTTCTATTACTAAAAAAAAGCCAAGGATTCAGAATTTTAAAAGTAAGATGCTACTGTTAAGAACTGCAAAGCAAGAAGAAATAAGGGCCAAGGGACTACTACATACCACCTCCTTAACACAGCAGTGTTACAAACTTTCTTTCATGACCAATTATATTCTGGGATTTGACCAGTGGTTAGTATGAAATAAGAACCTCATGACACTCAGGTGGTAAAGATGAGAAATGTAGTACTCAACAGGAACAGGGCAAAGTGAGTGGTAAGAAGAATAAATCCAGGAAGAGTTTTGTCATGGAAACCCAGGAGGTAGAGTATTTTAAGGAAGCAGGAGAGGTCAACAATATCAAATGTTGTTCAGAATCAAATGAACTGAGGAGAGAAAAATGCTTATTGAATTCAACAACCCATATGTCACTGGTCTTTAACAAGACTTGATTTAGTGGAAAGATGAGGTGAGAAAGAAGATTAGAAGGGCAGAGGGGTAAGTGGCTTGAAATGGAGACAGCTAATAGAGACAAGGTGAAATAAAAAATATGGGGAAAAGGAAGAGAGGAAAGGTCAGGTTATTTTTGGTTTGGTATTACTTGGAAGAGACTTAATTGTGTTTAAAAATAGGAATTCAGTTCAGAGGAAGTAGTTGGATGTATAAGAGAAAAAGAAAATATTAAGCAATAGGGCACGGTCCCTCAGCAGAATAGCAGGCAAAGCAGATGTGTAAGGACAGCCCTAGATTTAAGGAGGAGCTGCGCTTGGCTCTGCCATTAACTCTCAAGATCCCCAGAGGTCAGTAATTCCATTCTCTCAGTTGAGACCTGCTTCTTTCTTCCTGAAACACAAGCCGCATGTTCAAGGTTTATTCCTAGGAGCCTGTTTCCAATCTGAAATGAGGATTGCATTATTTTTACGGTGATTAGAAGCCTGAAACTCCACCTGCTGCCAGATAGAAAGGCAAGCTTGAGACAACCTTGCAAGTGTGCAGCATGCTCATGAAAGTGTGTCCCTAACTAACCATCAGTGACAGTTTGTGTTTATGTTGCTTAGGCATTCTAGAAGCAGGAGCCTGAGCTACTTATTAAAGGAGAATGGAGAAAAACAAGGTCAAGATACGTCCTAAATGTTGTTTCTGAGATTCAAGGGGAAAACTACTGAAATGAAAATTTTCTTCTTCTTCTTTATTTACGGCACATGTCCTATCTTTGGCACAGCTAGTGGCCCTGGCTGGATGACCCCACAAGAATCAAGTAAACCAAAAGAGCCTGCAGGTGGCCTAAAACAGGAGTCCAAAAATGAAACTAACACACAGCCAAATCTGCATCCCTTCTGATTTGTAAATAAAGTTTTATTGAAGCACCACCATGTTCATAATTTATGTACTCTCCACGGCTGCATCCATGACACAATGACATACTTGAGTAGCTGTGACAGAGACCATATGATTCTATATGATTCACATAAACTGTTTATCCAGCCCTTTTCATAAAAATTTGGATGTCCCCTGGCCTTGAGGGAGGAGAGAGCCATGCAATGAGCAAAACTGCCGAAAGAGAAGTAGGCAAGAGTTCCTACTTCTCAATGAGGAAAAGCTTTCAGACAGGTGTCATGGTTAGAATCCACAGATTCAGCCAGAAAGGCTAGGACTTAGAGATAGTGCTCAAGCTCTATAGGGGTTTAAATAGGTCATCCCCTCTCTTCTATTGGGGGATTCAGTTTTCCGAGGAGGACGTGGGTTATGGGAACAGGACAAAATCCAAGAATTAATACAGGAATACAAGGCTAAAGTAGAAGTATCATGAACTGTAGCAGGGTCACTTATACATAATAGTTTGGTGGCACTGAAGCTAAGGCAGAAGAGGCTGGGCAAAGGGAGATGGTCACTGTGTTGAAGCAGAATCAGATATCTTAGCTTCTTAGGATCTGCTTTCAAAAATGAAAAGAATAAAATACAGCCTTGATAAAACATGGCCTTGACTTCATTAATATTAGTGATAATAATTGCTAACATTTGTCAAGAGCCAGGAATACACATGTGAGAAATAGAAAGAAAAGACATCTGTTCTGTTCTGTTCATACACATGTTCTGTATCCATTTATCTTTTGATGTACATTTAGGTTGTTCCCATACCTTGGCAATAATGCTGCGGTGACCATGGGGGTACACATATCTCTTTGTGATTTGATTACATTTTCTTTGAGAATAGTCCCAGAAGTGGGATTACTGGATTATATAATACTTCAATCTTTAATTTATTGAGGAATTTCCACACTGATCTCCACAGTGGTTATAACAGTTTGTATTCCCACCAACAGTTTAAAATGATTCCCTTTTCACCATATCCTCCCTGCTGCTGCTGCTGCTAAGTTGCTTCAGTCGTGGCCAAATCTGTGCGACCCCATAGATGGCAGCCCACCAGGCTCCTCCGTCCCTGGGATTCTCCAGGCAAGAACACTGGAGTGGGTTGCCATTTCCTTCTCCAATGCATGAAAGTGAAAAGTGAAAGTGAAAGTGAAGTCGCTCAGTCATGTCCGACTCTTAGCAACCCCAAGGACTGCAGCCTACCAGGCTCCTCCGTCCATGTGATTCTCCAGGCAAGAGTACTGGAGTGGGGTGCCACTGCCTTCTCCAATATCCTCCCTAGCCCTTGTTATCTCTTGTCTGATAATAGACATTCTAACAGATGTGTGATGATATAATTTTCTGTTTTTATGGGTTTGGGACTTAAATTCAAACCTTTAATCCATTTTGAGTTGATAACTGTGAATGTTTTCAAGATAGAAGTCCTGCAACATTCTTTATATGATAGCCAGTTTACCCACAACATTTACTGAAAATATCCTTTCTTTTATATATATGATCCTTTTAATATACTTTATACAGGTATGATCCTTTGAATGTACATACATGGTATGAAAGTGAAAAAATAAGTGACAATGTTAGTTACTCAGTCGTGTCTAACATTTTGGAACCCTAGGGACTATAGCCTGCCAGGCTCCACTGTCCATGGAATTCTCCAGGCAAGAGTACAGGATGTGTCACCATTTCCTTCTCCAGGGAACCTTTCAGACCCAGGGATAGAACCTGTGTTTCCTGCATTTCAGGTAGATTCTTTAACATCTGAGCTACCAGGGGTGGCAGATATATGTACAAGTTCCTTCTAGAAAGATGATGGCAACCTGGTTTTGTCACTGGAGCAACAAATGTAGGGAAAGCGCCCATCAGTTCCCTCTAGCTCTGGGGAGGATTGTAGTCAGACATAGATACATGCTAAATTAGAAGTCTGACCCTCAAGCAATAACTTATAAAGTATGCAGCCAAACCCCTTTCACTGAAAGATCTGCAGATTAGCATTTGTTGCCTGCTTCTTCTGTGCTAGGCCCTGGAGGGACAGTTGCTGTGAAGGCTCACATGCACATGTCTTTCAAGCTTGCCATAGTCTTCCAGATCCCATGGACACAAGTTATTTTGGCTTTCAGTGTTAGCTGTTTGTGGGGACTGCCCCATGTACCAGAGCCTTAAAAGTTGGGACACTATACGTGTGGTCCAAATCCTTCATTTTCATTTCTATAGGAGAATCTAAAAGTTAGGAATTCCCTCCTGACTGTATGGTACTGTACCAGAGGTAGAATTTCCTACCTATTTTGGTCTGGGTCTTAATGACCCAAAGTGTAGGAGTCACTCAGCTAATTTCTGGAGTTCTTTCAAAGAGAATTGTTCCATACATAGTTGTAAACTTTGTGCATCTTTGAAAGGCTGGAAGTTCAGGAGCTTCCTCTATTGCCATATTGTTTCCTCTCTCCCAAATATATTTTTTATAAATTACTTTTGAACATCAATGCACTGGGTTCCTAAGACTCTCCTAAAAATATGAACTTTCCTCTTGGCTTTCAGTATCATATCCTAATACATCCCATTCACATCTTGATATTTACTTTTCTAAAAGAGCTACTTTATTTATGTTTTAACTTCGTATGGTCCAACTATATGTCTCTCCCCTTCAGTGATTTCCAACATGTTGGTTTATCTCCCCTGGGCACCTGTTCTTCACTTACCTGTAGCCATACTGCGTAAAATTGAATTCACCATGGAAACCTTTCTGACATCCTTTTTCTTATACTCAAACACAACACTACTAGAGAATTCATTATTTGACTGCAAGAATGTTTTTCTTATATTTGTTGTTGAGTTATTTTCACATATAACATGATTTATACATTATAAACATGCTGTTTATACACATTATTATACAGTTATTAAATATTTTTTATTATCAAATAATATTTTGATAAGTATTTTATTATTAAATTAAACTTATTAGTAAATCTTTCCTAAATCTTCTGTATATTTCTTATATTTTGTACCTTGTCTGGGTAACAGACTTATCACTGACTTCACAACACATGACCATGAGTTTGAATAATGTTTTGTCTAAATTCAGTGATGTGGACTTGGATAAGATTTTCACCTCTTATAAGCTTTGTTCATAAACTATAGTAAAATGATGAACAAAATAGAAAGCTCAGAGATAAATCCACACACATATGGACACCTTATCTTCAACAAAGGAGGCAAGAATATACAATGGATTAAAGACAATCTCTTTAACAAGTGGTGCTGCGAAAACTGGTCAACCACTTGTAAAAGAATAAAACTAGATCACTTTCTAACACCACACACAAAAATAAACTCAAAATGGATTAAAGATCTAAATGTAAGACCAGAAACTATAAAATTCCTAGAGGAGAACATAGGCAAAACACTTTCCAACATAAATCACAGCAGGATCCTCTATGATCCACCTCCCAGAATTCTGGAAATAAAAGCAAAAATAAACAAATGGGATCTAATTAAAATTAAAAGCTTCTGCACAACAAAAGAAACTATAAGCAAGGTGAAAAGACAGCCTTCTGAATGGGAGAAAATAATAACAAATGATGCAACTGACAAACAACTAATCTCAAAAATATACAAGCAACTCATGCAGCTCAATTCCAGAGAAATAAATGACCCAATCAAAAAATGAGCCAAAGAACTAAATAGACATTTCTCCAAAGAAGACATACAGATGGTTAACAAACACATGGAAAGATACTCAACATCACTCACTATCAGAGAAATGCAAATCAAGACCACAATGAGGTACCATTTCACACCAGTCAGAATGGCTGCAATCTAAAAGTCTACAAGCAATAAATGCTGGAGAGGGTGTGGAGAAAAGGGAACCCTCTTACACTGTTGGTGGGAATGCAAACTAGTACAGCCACTATGGAGAACAGTGTGGAGATTCCTTAAAAATTTGCAAATAGAACTGCCTTATGACCCAGCAATCCCACTGCTGGGCATACACACCGAGGAAACCAGAATTGAAAGAGACACATGTACCCCAATGTTCACTGCAGCACTGTTTGTAATAGTCAGGACATGGAAACAACCTAGACGTCCATCAGCAGATGAATGGATAAGAAAGCTGTGGTACATATACACAATGGAGTATTACTCAGCCATTGAAAAGAATACATTTGAATCAGTTCTAATGAGATGGATGAAACTGGAGCCGATTATACAGAGTGAAGTAAGCCAGAAAGAAAAACACCAATACAGCATACTAACCCATTTATATGGAATTTAGAAAGATGGTAAGGATAACCCTGTATGCAAGACAGCATAAGAGACACAGAGGTATAGAACGAACTTTTGGACTCTGAGGGAGAGGGAGAGGGTGGGATGATTTGGGAGAATGGCACTGAAGCATGTATACTATCATGTAAGAAACGAAGTGCCAGTCTATGTTTGATACAGGATACAGGATGCTTGGGGCTGGTGCATGGGGATGATCCAGAGAGATGATATAGGGTGGGAGGTGGGAGGGGGTTCAGGATTAGGAACTCATGTACATCCATGGTGGATTCATGTCAATGTACGGCAAAACCAATACAGTATTGCAAAGTAAAATAAAGTAAAACTAAAAATTAAAAATAATAAATACACTGAGTTAAAAATAAATAAATAAATAAAGGTTGAAATAATGTGAAAGAATATTAATCAATTTATAGCTGACACATAATAGAAACTCAACATAAATGCCCAAATCCTGAAACTCTTCATTTGATGATTGGCTTTACCATTAGTTTAGCTGATAGTCAGTGATATACATCTCTCTGTTTTACTTCAAAGGGCATAACAACAGCTTCCTTTCTGAGCATCACAAGGCAGATTGATGGTGAGAATGGTGAGATTCATAATAAAGGTGCTAGGTAGGGCATAGAGGCGTTCTACAAAGAAGAGGCATGTTGCTCTTGTTCTATCTATAAAGATGATGTGGATCACAGTATTAAGTGTCACTTCACCTCCCTGGAGCTCATGATTTATGATGCTCTCACATTTGAGGAGAATATTTAGCAACTTCTTTTAAGCCAATGGGGTTTTTTCTTAAGTTCCATATTTGGAGTTTAGAAGTTTTACAATGCTCTCATTGACCTGGATCCCATGATACAATCCCAAGAAGCCCTCTGGAGTGCAGAAAACAACATTACTAGACTTCTTGGACTTTGTCCAAGGGATGATATTAGCAAACTTTAGGAAAAATTTTTCTTGGCCCTCCTATACCCTTTAATCCTTAAAGATCTTACTGAAATTGCAGATCATAAATGACTCCCCAGAAGACTGGTTTTCATTGCAGGTTGAGACTGTTGGAGTTGCAAAAACATTAAAGTCTCTTTAGAGGTTCTGAAACATGATAGAAAAGATGACAAAAATTTAAGAATCCTGACATAATTGCCTTTCATTGATGGTCTTTCCATCATTAGTTGTGTAATTTTGAAAAATCACTTAATTTTGGGGGTACCCTTGTCTTCATATGAAGAATAAGGATAAATAATAACTACAGTTCAACTTCACTGTCAAATTTACTAGGATGAAAGTGATTGCAATATTTTAATGTTTTGTATTTTGAAATCTATCTCATTTGAGATCAAGTGGTTCCAGCTATGAAGAGAAGGTGGCTATAGAGGAAGAAACAATAAAATCATAGAAAACATCATGTAAATAATTAATAATAATGTTAAGTTCAGTTCAATTCAGTTCAGTTGCTGAGTGGTGTCCAACTCTTTGTGACCCCCATGGACTGCAGCACATCAGGCCTCCCTGTCCATCACCAACTCTCAGAGTTTACTCAAACTCATGTTCATTGAGTCAGTGATGCCATCCAACCATCTCATCCTCAGTTGTCCCCTTCTTCACCTGCCTTCAATCTTTCCCAGCATCAGGGGCTTTTCCGATGAATCAGTTCTTCACATCAAGTGGCCAAAGTATTGGAGTTTCAGCTTCAGCATCAGTCTTTCCAATGAATATTCAGGACTCATTTCTTTTAGGATGGATTCACTGAATCTCCTTGCAGTCCAAGGGACTCTCAAGAGTCTTCTCCAATACCACAATTCTAAAGCATCAATTCTTCAGTGCTCAGCTTTCTTTAGAGTCCAACTCTCACATCCATACATGACTACTGGAAAAATCATAGCTTTGACTAGACAGACATTTGTTGGAAAGGCAATGACTCTATTTTTTAATATGCTGTCTAGGTTGGTCATAACTTTTCTTCCAAGAAGCAAGTGTCTTTTAATTTCATGGCTGCAGTCTCCATCTGTAATGATTTTGGAGTCAAAGAAAATAAAGTCTCTCACTGTTTCCTTTGCTTCCCATCTATTTGCCATGAATGATGGGCCTGGGTGCCATCATCTTAGTTTTCTCAATGTTGAGTTTTAAGCCAACTTTTTCACTCTCCTCTTTCACTTTCATCAAGAGGCCCGTTAGTTCTTCTTCAATTTCTCCCATAATGATGGTGTCATCTGCATGTCTGAGGTTATTGATTTTCTCCCAGCAATTTTGATTCCAGCAGGTGCGTCATCCAGCTTAACATTTCTCATGATGTACTCCACATATAAGGTAAATAGGCAGGGTGACAATATATAACCTTGACGTATTCCTTTCCTGACTTGGAACCAGTCTGTTGTTCCATGTTCAGTTCTAAGTGTTACTTCCTAACCTGCATACAGATCTCTCAGGAGGCAGGTCAGGTGGTCTGGTATTCCCATCTCTTTCAGAATTTTCCAGTTTGTTGTTGTCCACAAAAAGACTCAGGCATAGTCAATAAAGCAGAAGTAGATGTTTTTCTAGAACTCACTCTCTTTTTCGATGATCCAATGGATGTTGGCAATTTGATCTATGTTTCCTCCGTCTTTTCTAAATCCGGCTTAAACATCTGGAAGTTCACGGTTTGTGTACTGTTGAAGCCTGGCTTGGAGAACTTTGAGCATTATTTTACTAGCATGTGAGATGAGTGCAATTGTGTGGTAGTATGAGCATTCTTTGTCATTGCCTTTCTTTGGGATTGAAATGAAAACTGACCTTTTACAGTCCTGTGGCCACTGCTAGTTTTCCAAATTTGCTGGTATATTGAGTGCAGTATTTTCACAGCATCATCTTTTAGGATTTGAAATAGCTCAACTGGAATTCCATCACCTTTGCTACCTTTCTTCATAGCCATGCTTCCTAAGGCCTACTTGACTTCACATTCCAGGATGTCTGGCTCTAAGTGAGTGATAACACCATCGTTATTATTTGCATTGTGAAGATCTTTTTCGTATAGTGCTTCTGTGTATTCTTGCCACCTCTTCTTAATACTTCTGCTCCTGTTAAGTCCATAATATTTCTGTCCTTTATTGTGCCTATCTTTGCATGAAATGTCCCTTGGTATCTCTAATTTTCTTGAAGAGATCTCTGGTCTTTCTCATTCTATTATTTTCCTCTATTTTTCTGCATTGATCACTGAGGAAAGGTTTCTTATCTCTCCTTGATATTCTTTGGAACTCTCCATTCATTTGGGTATATCTCCTTTTCTCCTTTGCTTTTTGCTTTTCTTCTTTTCTCAGCTATTTGAAAGGCCTCTTCAGATAAACATTTTGCCTTTTCGCATTTCTTTACCTTGGAGATGGTCTTGATCACTGCCTCCTGTACAATGTCACGAACCTCCACTGTCTATCAGGTCTAATCCCTTGAATCTATTTGTCACTTCCACTGTAAAATCATAAGGGATTTGATTTAGGTCATAACTGAATGGTCTAGTGGTTTTCCCCACTTTCTTCAATTTAAGTCTGAATTTGGCAATAAAGAATCCATGGTCTGTTCCACAGTCAGCTCCCAGTCTTGTTTTCACTGGCTATATAGAACTTCTCCATCTTTGGCTGCAAAGAATATAATCAATCTGATTTCAGTATTGACCATCTGGTGATGTCCATGTGTAGAGTCTTCTCTTCTGTTGTTGGAAGAGGGTGTTTGCTATGACCAGTGTGTTCTCTTGGCCAAAGTCTATTATCCTTTGCCTTGCTTCATTCTGTACTTCAAAGTCAAATTTGCCTGTTACTCCAGGTATTTCTTGACTTCCTACTTTTGCATTCCAGTCCCCCATAATGAAAAGGACTTTTTTGGGGGGAAGAGGGGGATGTAAGTTCTAGAAGGTCTTGTAGGTCTTCATAGAACCATTCAACTTCAACTTCTTCAGCGTTAGTGGTTGGGGCATAAACTTGATTACAGTGATATTGAATGGTTTGCCTTGGAAACAAACAGAGATCATTCTGTCGTTTTTGAGATTGCATCCAAGCACTGCATTTCAGATTCTTTTGTTGACTATGATGGCTACTCCATTTCTTCTAAGGGATTTTTGCCCACAGTAGTAGATAGAATGGTCGTCTGAGTTAAATTCACCCATTCCAGTCCATTTTAGTTCACTGATTGCTAAAATATCAATGTTCACTCTTGACATCTCCAGTTTGACCACTTCCAATTTGCCTTGATTCATGGACCTAACATTCCAGGTTCCTATGCAATATTGCTCTTTATAGCATCAGACTTTACTTCCATTGCCAGTCACATCCACAACTGGATGTTGTTATTGCTTTTGCTCCATCTCTTGAGTCTTTCTGGAGTTATTTCTCCACTGATCTCCAGTAGCATATTGGGCACCTATATCTCCAGTAGCATATTGGGCAGACCTAGGGAGTTCATCTTTCAGTGTCCTATATTTTTGCCTTTTCATACTGTTCATGGGGTTCTCAAGTCAAGAATACTGAAGTGGTTTGCCATTCCCTTCTCCAGTGGACCACATTCTGTCAGACCTCTCCACCATGACCTGCCCATCTGCAGTGGCCCCACACGGAATGGCTCATAGTTTCATTGAGGTAAACAATGCCGTGGTCCATGTGATCAGACAGGTTAGTTTCCTGTGATTGTGGTTTTCAGTTTGTCTGCCCTCTGATGGAGAAGGATAAGAGACTTATGGGTGCAGCAGACCTGGGTATGACAGAAGCCCTTTTAGAGGAGGTCACCATTAACCCCACCTTAGAGCTGCCGGAACTTACAGAGGACTGGGGAAACAGACTCTTGGAGGGCACAAACAGAACCTTGCACGCACCACAGCCCAGGGGAAAGGAGCAGTGGGCCCACGAGAGACTGATCCAGACATGCCCATGAGTGTCCAGAAATCTCCAGTGAAGGTGTGGGTCAGCAGTGGCCTGCTGCAGGGTTTTGGGCACTGAGTGTAGCAGTGGGTGCATGGGACCTTTTGAAAGAGAGAGGTCACCATTATCTTCATTATCTCCACCATAGTTTGGCCCCAGGTAAATAACAGGGAGGGAACACAGCCCCATCAATCAACATAAAATAGGATTAAAGATTTATTGAGCATGGCCCATCTTTTTTGGGAGGTGTTAGTTCTAAAAGGTCTTGTAGGTCTTCATAGAACCATTCAACTTCAGCTTCTTCAGCATTACTGGTTGGGGGATAGACTTGGATTACTGTGATATTGAATGGTTTGCCTTGGAAACAAACAGAGATCATTCTGTCGTTTTTGAGATTGCATCCAAGTACTGCATTTCAGATTCTTTTGTTGACTATGATGGCTACTCCATTTCTTCTAAGGGATTTTTGCCCACAGTAGTAGATAGAATGGTCATCTGAGTTAAATTCACCCATTCCAGTCCATTTTAGTTCACTGATTGCTAAAATATCAATGTTCACTCTTGACATCTCGTTTGACCTCTTCCAATTTGCCTTGATTCATGGACTTAACATTCCAGGTACCTATGCAATATTGCTATTTATAGCATCAGACTTTACTTCCATCACCACTCACATCCACAACTGTATGTTCTTGTCGCTTTTGCTCCATCTCTTCAGTCTTTCTGGAGTTATTTCTTCACTGATCTCCAGTAGCATATTGGGCACCTACTGACCTGGAGAGTTCATCTTTCAGTGTCCTATATTTTTGCCTTTTCATACTGTTCATGGGGTTCTCAAGGCAAGAATACTGAAGTGGTTTGCCATTCCCTTCTCCAGTGGACCACATTCTGTCAGACCTCTCCACTATGACCCACCCATCTTGGGTGGCCCAACACGGCATGGCTTAGTTTCATTGATTTAGATAAGGCTTTGGTCTGTGTGACTAGATTGACTAGTTTTCTGTGATTATAGTTTGTGTGTCTGCCCTCTGATGCCTCTCGCAACACCTACTGTCTTACTTGGGTTTCTCTTACCTTGGACGTGGGGTATTTCTTCAAGGCTGCTCAAGCAAAGCGCAGCCACTGCTCCTTACCTTGGAGGAGGGGTATCTCCTCACAGCCGCCCCTCCTGACCTTGAATGTGGAGTAGCTCCTCTCAGGCCTCCTGCCATTATAGGGAACTGGAATGCAAAAGTAAGAAGTCAAGAAACACCTGGAGTAACAGGCAAATTTGGCTTTGGAGTACAGAATGAAGCAAGGCAAAGGATAATAGACTTTGGCCAAGAGAACGCACTGGTCATAGCAAACACCCTCTTTCAACAACACAAGAGAAGACTCTACACATGAACATCACCAGATGGTCAACATCGAAATCAGATTGATTATATTCTTTGCAGCCAAAGATGGAGAAGCTCTATATAGTCAGCAAAAACAAGACCGGGAGCTGACTGTGACTCAGATCATGAACTCCTTATTGACAAATTCAGACTTAAATTGAAGAAAGTAGGGAAAACCACTAGACCATTCAGATATGACCCAAATCAAATTCCTTATGATTATACATGGAAGTGAGAAATATATTTATGGGACTAGATCTGATAGATAGAACTATGGACAGACGTTCGTGACATTGTACAGGAGATAGGGATCAAGACCATCCCATGGAAAGAAAATGCAAAAAGGAAAATGACTGTCTGGGAAGGCCTTACAAATAGCTGTGAAAAGAAGAGAAACAAAAATCAAAGGAGAAAAGGAAAGACATAAGCATCTGAATGCAGAGTTCCAAAGAATAGCAAGGAGAAATAAGAAAGCCTTCCTCAGCAATCAATGCAAAGAAATAGAGGAAAACAACAGAATGGGAAAGACTAGAGATCTCTTCAAAAAATTAGAGATACCAAGAGAACATTTCATGCAAAGATGGGCTCGATAAAGGAGAGAGATGGTATAGACCTAAGAAAAGCAGAAGATGTTAAGAAAAGGTGGCAAGAATACACAGAAGAACTGTACAAAAAAGATTTCAAGACCAAGATAACCACAATGGTGTGATCACTCACCTGGAGCCAGACATCCTGGAATGTGAAGTCAAGTGGGCCTTAGAAAGCATCACTATGAACAAAGCTAGAGGAGGTGATGGAATTCCAGTTGAGTTATTTCAAATCCTGAAAGATGAAAGTGCTGCACTCAATATGCCAGGAAATTTGGAAAACTTAGCAGTGGCCATAGGATTGGGAAAGTCAGTTTTCATTCCAATCCCAAAGAAAGGCAATGCAAAAGAATGCTCAAACTACTGCACAATTGCACTCATCTCACACACTAGTAAAGTAATGCTCAAAATTCTCCAAGCCAGACTTTAGCAATACATGAACCGTGAACTTCCAGATGTTCACGCTGGTTTTAGAAAAAGCAGGGGAACCAGAGATCAAATTGCCAACATCTGCTGGATCATGAAAAAAGGAAGAGAGTTCCAGAAAAACATCTATTTCTGCTTTATTGACTATGCCAAACCCTTTGACTGTATGGATCACAGGAAACTGTGGAAAATTCTGAAAGAGATGGGTATGCCAGACCACCTGACCTGTCTCTTGAGAAACCTGTATGCAGGTCAGGAAGCAACACTTAGAACTGGACATGGAAGAACAGACTGGTTCCAAATCAGAAAAGGAGTACATCAAGGCTGTATATTGTCACCCTGCTTATTTAACTTCTATGTAGAGTACATCATGAGAAACACTGGGCTGAAAGAAGCACAAGCTGGAATCAAGATTGCCAGGAGAAATATCAGCCACCTCAGATATGCAAATGACACCACCTTTATGGCAGAAAGTGAAGAAGAAGTAAAGAGCCTCTTGATGAAAGTGAAAAAGGAGAGTGAAAAAGTTGGCTTAAAGCTCCACATTCAGAAAACTAGGATCATGGCATTTGGTCCCATCACTTCATGGGAAGTAGATAGAGAAACAGTGGAAACAGTGTCAGACTTTATTTTGGGGGGCTCCAGAATCACTGCAGATGGTGATTGCAGCCATGAAATTCAAAAAAGCTTACTCCTTGGAAGGAAAGTTATGACCAATCTAGATAGCATATTCCAAAGCAGAGCCATTACTTTGCCAACAAGGTCCGTCTAGTCAAGGCTATGGTTTTTCCTGTGGTCATGTATGGATGTGAGAGTTGGACTGTGAAGAAGGCTGAGTACTGAAGAATTGATGCTTTTGAACTGTGGTGTTGGAGAAGACTCTTGAGAGTCCCTTCGGCTGCAAGGAGATCAACCAGTCTATCCTAAAGGAGATCAGTCCTGGGTGTTCTTTGGAAGGGCTGATGCTGAAGCTCCAATACTTTGGCCACCTCATGTGAAGAACTGACTCACTGGAAAAGACTCTAATGCTGGGAGGGATGGGGGCAGGAGGAGAAGGAGACGACAGAGGATGATATGGCTGGATGGCATCACCAACTCAATGGACATGAGTTTGGGTGAACTTCAGGAGTTGGTGACGGACAGGGAGGCCTGGTGTGCTGCAATTCATGGGGTCGCAAAGAGTCAGACACAAGTGAGCAACTGAACTGAACTGAACTGAGCATGGCCCCACCCATCAGAACAAGACCCAGTTTCCCTCTCAGTCAGCCTCTCCCATTAGGAAGGTTAAGCGGTATATAAATTAAGATAAAGCCAGCAGCTATAACAAATAAATTCGCAGAAATCTTAATGCTTGACCATAATACAGTTCAAATTTTTGCTCAGCTAATAATCCAATGAACACATCACTCTGTAGAGTTCCACACTGTGATTGAGGAGCCTAATTTCTTTCTATCTCAAGGTTTCACCATCTTTTAGGGCATCTGATTCCTTTATTTCTAACTAATGGGTAGAAAAGTATGAGGATGTTTTGAGAAGTCTTTTGGGCCAAATGTGAAAGGGACATCATTGCCACCACATTTCAATGGCTTCTGCCATATGGTAACACCAAACAGAAAGTAACTGGAAAAAGCAATCTATCTCTATGCAAAAGAATAAAGAGAAAAAGTGCAGCAAGCACTTAATTTCTTTCAAAAATGCTAAACACTGACCACCAGGGGAATTTGATGTATAGGAGAGGGATGCCAATATTAGTACTTAAATTATTAAATTTAGGAAAAATTGTGCTAGTTGTTGGGATCTCAAGAGAAAGAAAGACCTTGTGGAGGCAGAAAAGAAATAACAAAATTGGATAAAAATTACACAGAACTTGAACCATAAAAGTAAAGGTAACCACAAATCTAGAAGAAAGTCAATCAACTAAAATTAAAGTTTAATTTAAAGCTTTAGCTTATAATATTGACAACCTAATAAAAAGAAACCCATGCACATGAGTAAAAATACATAGCTGCAAGGCCTGATGTTACTAAGTTAGTTTCACCTGGGAGAAATTCTGAATAAAAGACATGAATTTACAAGGAGTTTAATTCAAAAATTTTTTTTGAAAAAAAGATTGTGTTGTGATGAGGATATTTAACACTATGGTTTAAAAGTTATGGTAGCTCAGATGGTAAAGACTTGGCTTTGATTCCTGGGTCAGGAAGATCTCCTTGAGAAGGGAATGGCTAGCCAATCCAATAGTCTTGCCTGGAGAATTCCATGAACAGAGGAGCCTGGAAGGCTTGGGTTAGGGTTAGGATTAGGGTCCATGGGTCACAAAGAGTCAGATGCAACTGAGTGACCAAGCACACACACAAAGGTTAAATCTATATCAAATGCTTCAGGTAATTTTTGGAAATGCTTCAGGTAATTTTTGGAAATGCTTCAGGTAACTTTTGGAAATGCTTCAGGTAATTTTTGGAAATGCTGCAGGTAATTTGGGGGGCTGTGGAATATTCAATGATATGTCATACAGCTGCATCTCCACTCCCCACCCCCCCTCCCCAGTAATCTCTAGGATAGCTCTGGGGAATAAAGTCCTCTATAACAGGAATCTTGACCTAGGATATCTAGATTCAGTTTTCCTGTGGTACAGAGCAGTGTAGACTGTCTACTTCTTAGACTGCTGTTCCTACCTTATCAGTGTCCTGGAAGGTTGAGCCAACTGAGAAAAGCAAGTTCATATAAATGAAAAGGAACTTACATATCAGGACCTCTTCCTCATCTGATTTCTCTCTTCTTATTCAGAGTTTCACTTTTCTACTAACATTGGAAGTCTGGGGGGTATTAAATTGGGCCTTTTTCTTATTTCTTTTTTGTATTAGTGGTTATTTTTATCCATAATGGATAAGAAAGTTGCTTTGTATTAGGAAACAACTGAATTTGACCCAAGTTTTCCTGGATCCCAAAATAAAAATCAGAGAAAATTTTACTTGGGAGATATAGATCCCTTTGGTGTTCCAATTCTCTTGCCATAATACCCTGAATCAAGCATCTAATTTTCTGCAGCACTTTTAGTCTCCAATCTTTCTCCTCTGCCTATTTCAGTGTTATATCAAAGAAGTTTGTAACTTTGCCAAAGAAGTAACAACAACAAAAAAAAATCAATGAGAAACTCAAGTAAGATAAAGACAAAAATGGAAAAATCCTTAGATGGAGAAAGCTTTGGAGCCCACAAATAATCAAAATGAAGGGAAATTCTACACCAAATCCAGTCTGCTTTATATCTTGTATAGTGAAGGATGCACCCACACCTATCCATCTAGGCATTGTCGATGGCTGCTTTTTCACCACAATGGCAGAGTTGAGTCATTTTGACAGAGACCAGATGTGGCCTTTTAGACTAAATTTTAGTCCTGAACTAAAATATTTATTTTCTAGCCTTTTGGAGGAAAACATCTTTGATTCTTGAACTAGATTGTCATATATGGAATTGAAGAAAAATCTAGGTATAAAGCAAGGAAGCTCAGTGGCAGAGAGCTAAATTTGAGCATGTTATAAGCCATAAACAGCAAGCAGTCTGTAAAGTATTGATACAGTAAGCATATAACAAAAAATACAGCCACACACATATATATGTGTTTATACATGTATGTATACATGTGTGTATACATTAAAAAAGCAAGAGAGTTCCAGAAAAACAGCTATTTCTGCTTTCTTGACTATGCCAAAGCCTTTGACTGTATGGATCACAATAAACTGTGGAAAATTCTGAAGGAAATGGACATACCAGACAACCTGACCTGCCTCTTGAGAAACCTGTATGCAGGTCAGGAAGCAACACTTAGAGCTAGACATGGAACAACAGACTGGTTCCAAATAGGAAAAGGAGTACATCAAGACTGTATATTGTCACCCTGCTTATTTAACGTATATGCAGAGTACATTATGAAAAATGCTGGGCTGGAAGAAGCACAAGGTGGAATCAAGATTGCCAGGAGAAATATCAATCACCTCAGATATGCAGATGACACCACCCTTATGGCAGAAAGTGAAGAGGAATTAAAGCACCTCTTGATGAAAGTGAAAGAGGTGAGTAAAAAAGTTGGCTTAAAGCTCCACATTCAGAAAACTAAGATCATGGTACCTGGTCCCATCATTTCACAGCAAATAGATGGGCAAACAGTGGAAACAGTGGCTGACTTTATTTTACTGGGCTTCAAAATCACTGCAGATGGTGATTGCAGCCATGAAATTAAAAGACGCTTACTCCTTGGAAGGAAAGTTATGACCAACCTAGACAGCATATTAAAAAGCAGAGACATTACTTTGCCAACAAAGTTCCGTCTAGTCAAGGCTATGGTTTTTCCAGTGGTCATGTATGGATGTGAGAGTTGGACTCTAAAGAAAGCTGAGCACTGAAGAATTGATGCTTTTGAAGTGTGGTGTTGGAGAAGACTCTTGAGAGTCCCTTGGACTGCAAGGAGATCCAACCAGTCCATCTTAAAAATCAATCCTGGGTGTTCATTGGAAGTACTGATGATGAAGCTGAAACTCCAGTACTTTGGCCACCTCATGTGAAGAGCTGAATCATTTGAAAAGACCCTGATGCTGGGAAAGATTTAGGGCAGGAGGAGAAGAGGATGGCAGAGGATGAGATGGTTGGATGGCATCACCGGCTCAATCGACATGGGTTTGGGTGGACTCCAGGAGTTGGTGATGGACAGGGAGGCCCGGTGTGCTGTGGTTCATGGGATTGCAAAGAGTCGGACACAACTGAGTGACTGAACTGAACTGATACATGTATGTATATCTATCTATACATGCATGTATATCTTTACTTATTTTATTTATATACTATGTATGGATAATGTATATCATGTATATATATAAATATATGTAAAAAGTGAAAGTGTTATCACTCAGTCACGTCTGACTCTTTGCGACCCCATGGACTGTGGCTCACCAGACTTCTCTGTTCATGGAATTCTCCAGGCAATAATACTGTAATGGGTATACATTCCCTTCTCCAGGGGATATTCCTGACCCAGCAATCAAACCTGGGTCTCTGCATACATTACAGGCAAATCCTTTTATCATCTGAGCCACCGGAGAAGCCCATATAAATGCATATTCATATATAAACTTATATATATATATATGTGAAATGAACAGCTGCTCTTTGAAAATAGTGATCTTATGCTTTAACAATAAAAAAAATCTTTTCCAGTATTTAGAGCAGGTCTAGCATAGGAAGTAATGTTTCTGGCTAACCAAATGCATTTTCTTCAAAAAACTTTATGACTACCATGTCTCCATCTTAGGCACTTTTCTCTGTTCTTAGTTTGGGCAAATATTGACTTTTTAAAATGGAAATTCCTAGAGTAACTTGCATTTATCCCTGCTCATTTAATGAACAGAGGACATTCCCTATTCTTCTTCAGGGTCACTAAACTGGAACTTGTCTTGAGAATTAAATGGACTTTAATTAAAGCTTAAATATAACAAGAATGTTTGCCACTTTTCATATTTTTCTTGTGGCCAAGCTTCAGTGATAATGAGACTAAGGTCGTGGACCTTATCCCCATGTGGGCCACTTAACTTTGATCTATTTCAAGTTTGAAAACATTATGAAGCTTCTAGAGTGTGCCAGGCATTGTACATCTCATTAAGACTATACAACTGAATAAGTCACAGCTACTTTCTTCAAGGATCCTAGAGTCTGGTGCAAAAGATTGGATAAATCTGGTGTATTGCATGACTGAAATTATAAGTAATGCTATCGGATATAAACAAATTGCTACAAACATTCAAGAAGAAGAGAGTAGGAAGAATTATGAAAAAATATGAAAGAGCCTGTGCCTCATTGTGCCTCAAAGTTAGATTTTATTATTTTTCTTAGATAAGAAAATGAAGCAGGGAGCTTTGTAAGTAAAGAGTAGCTGAAAAAAATATGTGGTATAGTTAGTAAATACCACCAGATTTCAAGTTTCTCAGGGCACAGGATATACATATGAGAATAATGAGATTAAATGCTTATGGAAAGCCTGGAAAGTCAAAATGAAGCATGCATGTGAATTTTATTGGGTAAACCAAGAGGAGCTCTATGGATTTTAACCAGTAAATAATTAGAGAGTGAATAAGAAGAGCAGCTTGGCAGTGTGCATAGAATCAATTGAAGTCTGAAGAGGCCAAAGAGAGAAAAGTTAAAGATCTATTGCCACTGTCTTAGGAAAGAAGTACAGAAGCCCAAACTGGGGATGCTGGTGGTGAAAATGGAGGAGAGAGATTTGAGCAACAATTCAGACACCAAGTCTGGAATGCTTGGCTAATAGACAGAGGAAAGAGAACAAAAAGAAGTTTTCCAGCATGGAGTGCTCATTAAAAAACAAAACAAAACAAAAAAACACTGTCCTATTAAATAGAAAATAAAGAATAGGAAATCTTTGTGGAGATGTTTAGGGAACTATGGTGAATTCCGAATTTTGCATATTGATTTTAATGTGTAGGTAAAATCTCCAATAATCCTTGGAAACATCCTTGAAAGTCATCCTTGGAAACAAAAATAGTGAAAGGACCCAAGAAATATGTGGATTTCAAGGATGGTTTGGTGTCCACAGAGGAAGAATACATGTCAGGCAATCTTATCACAAATAGCAGTAAAGAAGCCTGGGAATATGCATAAAAACTTCCGTTGTAAATGCATGTATATGTACAGCTGAATCCCTTCACTGTTCACCTGAAAATATCACAATGTTGTTAACTGGCTATACCCCAATATGAAATGTTTTTGGTGTTTAAAAAGATATAAAAATAAAACATTTTTTAAAGAAAAAAAAAACTTTTAATGTAAAACATGCAGCCAGGATAACATAGGAAATGACAGTAAAGTTAACAAAAATGTAGAAATGTCACCCGAAGGACCGATCAGAAATCAAAGGCTTAACAATTTTAGGAGCATCCAGAGTCATCTAAGTGTTACTGGTTTTGTTTCATGAGAGTGAATTTGGGTCAGTCATTCTAACCCAGTCATAGCAAAGGAGAAAAACTAACCCAAGCATATTCAGTTGATATATCCATGTCTGGGAGAAGACACGTAGTAGGTAGCATGAAACCTTTAAGAAAGTGATCAGATGGCTTTATTGAAACTTTACTTAAAGTCTATTTATTTCTCAAGATCAGATGGCTCTAATTTGATGCACGTCAATGTCCTTGACAGGGAGGGTTTTCAGAGGAGCTGATATGTGTAGTCTTCCCTCCTTTTCAGGTGTACCCCACTTAGGTGCCCCTGATCCTAGTTCTGGAATTTTTGCAATTAAGAACATAGGGCAAACTCCTCTCTTTGGGATTCATGCCCACCATGCAATGCTTTAATGATAAATTAACCATTTAGCTTGTGGAACAGAGGGCAAAATTTGCTGACTAGAATGTATTTCAACTCATATAGTATAATACATTAGTAAACAGGCATTCCAGAGAAGGCACTGGCGACCCACTCCAGTACTCTTGCCTGGGAACTCCCATGGACGGAGGAGCCTGGTAGGCTGCAGTCCATGGGATCACTAAGAGTTGGACATGAATGAGTGACTTCATTTTCACTTTTCACTTTCATGCATTGGACAAGGAAATGGCAACCCACTCCAGTGTTTTTTCCTGGAGAATTCCAGGGACTGGGGAGCCTGGTGGGCTGCTGTCTATGGGGTCACACAGAGTCGGACACAATTGATGTGACTTAGCAAACAGGCATTCTGACTTATATAAAGTATTAATCTCTGGCTTATATTGATAAATTTAAGGGTCTGGATCTGCCTTCATGAGAACCAGACATGAAAACTAATACAATATTCTTCTGGTTTCCACTGACTTCTCCAGAGCTAAGGATACTACTCTTGCGTTACTGCTGCTGAGTTAGTAGCATTGTTCTGATTATCAGACCTTCTTAAACTTCAGTGGCTTAGAACAACAGTTTATGACTTCTCACAAATCTGCTGTCTGAGCTGGACTCTACTGGACAGTTCTACTCCATGTTGTACCAGATAGGGTTGGCAGTGTAGGCTTGCATCTTCATCATGTGTCTGGGATGGTTTGAGCCAAGAGGGAACAGGCAAGCATTTCTCTCCTCTTTATGTAGCCTCTCTACATGTCTGACTTGCACTTTCTCAGAACACATTGAGTCTCAGCTTAGATGAACATCTTACATGGAAGCCCGTTTCCAAAAGAGAGAAAGCAGAAGCTGGCAGTTATTTTAACAACTAGGAGAAATCTCTTCTGCTACATGTTAGTTGTGAAAGTAAGTCAGATTCAAGGGGAGGTGAAACAAACTCCAGCTTTCATCTGAGGAGTGACATGAACATATAGAGAAGAAGGAATTGATGGCTGTCATCTCATATACATGGAAAACAGACATGTAATAGACACTCAATAAATGTTGAATGTTGTTGTTGTTCTGTTTCTAAGTCATGTCCAACTTTTTGCAACCCCATGAACTGCAGCATGCCAGGCTTCCCTGCCCTTCATTTTCTCCCAGAGTTTACTCAAACTCATGTCCATTGAGTCAGTTATGCTATCTAACCATCTCATCTTCTGTCACCCACTTCTCTTGCCCTCAATCTTTCCCAGCATCAGTGTCTTTTCCAGTAAGTTGGCTCCTCTCCAACTCATTGTAGAATAAATGTGAATGAATGAGTCAATGGCTTACAACAAAAGAACTCTTCTACTTAGAAGAAGATGTAATGTTCTTTTTGGAATTTATATTTGTCTCAAAGGAACTACAGTTTTGTACTAAATTGAGTTGAAAACTTAATTTTTCTGGATGACAGTATATTCTTTGACTATTTATAGAAAAGAAAATCAAGAGAGACCTTCAGAGAAACTCTGAAAGTAAAACATTAATAACAATAATAGTAGTAATAATAACTAATATATAGGGCTTTCTATGTGCTATGAATTATTACAACTCTGTTTAATAATCATAAAATCTTACTTTATGGATGAGGAAACCAAAGCATAGAACAGTGGAATCAAAATCACTTTGCTGATAAGTGGCAGAGGCTTTATTCAAACTTAGATCTGACCCATTATGCTATGACATCTTTCCTCCTTAAAGGAAATAGTAGATTTAACCTTTGAATAAATTGTTTTCCTTCTATTTATGCTTATCCTCTTTTTCTATCTTCTCTATCTTCAGTAAAAGTAGAATTTCAATTATTATATTGCTATAATGATGAGATGCTTTTGAACTGTGGTGTTGGAGAAGACTCTTGAGAGTCCCTTGGACTGCAAGGATATCCAACCAGTACATTCTGAAGGAGATCAGCCTTGGGATTTCTTTGGAAGGAATGATGCTAAAGCTGAAACTCCAGTACTTTGGCCACCTCATGCGAAGAGTTAACTCATTGGAAAAGACCCTGATGCTGGGAGGGATTGGGGGCTGGAGGAGAAGGGGATGACAGAGGATGAGATGGCTGGATGGCATCACGGACTCGATGGATGTGAGTCTGAGTGAACTCTGGGAGTTAGTGATGGACAGGGAGGCCTGGCGTGCTGCGATTCATGGGGTTGCAAAGAGTTGGACACGACTGAGCGACTGAACTGAACTGAACTGAACTGAACTGAATAATGATGAGAATAGCAATAAATTGAAGTGCATGAATACATGTTTACTAATTACACCTCTCTATATAACTAGAAGTATCTGACTAGGGGTTAGTATCCAATTAGCTGATTAACGTATGCCAGCCTTCAGCACACCCATCTTGCAGGACAAGGGATTAAGAATGGAACATTTCAATGAGAAACAGGATTTAGATAGTGAAGCAAATTTGCAGAAAGGTTGTTATTTATACATTTCATTTAGGACTATTTTCTTTGGTCTGGCAATCTTTAATATTGGTTAAAAACAGACTGATGTTTATTGCTGATGGAAGTAACTTTAATCCAATGTAAAAAAAACAGTGCAGCTCTCTACTTGTACTTGAGATACATAAGACCAATGTTTCTCTACTACTTACATGCTTAAAAGATTTTAAATGTATTGATTTAAGGAAGGACATTGCATCTCCTTTATGAATAAATCACTATAGAGAACTCAAAACCTTGATGCCAAGCTTTGAAGTTACACAAAGGTATCCGAAGAGGCATGCTTATTCTTATCCTAATATTGACAAAAGTTCAATTTCAAAATAAATTAGGAATTATATTAATCTAAGAAATCTTGGAGTTGTTGCGAATGTGCATACCTTGTCTCTGAAAGCCAGGTTCCTATACTGCCTATTCTAGCCCTCTCAACACTGGTCCATCCCACAAACCCCACTGGCTGCAGAGTGACAATGCCCAAGATAAGGAACGACAAAGCTCAGTCCTCAAATCACCAACAGGCTTTTGGGAAGTGTGAAGACATCTTTAGGGGTAGGTAAGAGCAATCAAAGGGCTTCCTAGGTGGCTCAGTGGTAAAGAATCCACCTGTCAATGCAGGAGACACAGTAGACCTGGGTTCAATTCCTGGGTAGGGAAGATCCCCTGGAGAAGGAAATAGCAACCCACTCCTGTTTTCTTGCCCGGAAAATTCTATGGGGAGAAAAGCCTGGTAGGCTACAGTCCGTAGGGTCACACAGAGTCTGACACAACTAAGCACGCACTATTCGCAGGCCATCAGAAGGAACAAAGTAATACTTCACAAAGCAACCATCAGGGGGAGAACAGTGAGTGTTAGTCGTTAGTTTTGACCCCATGTCTGACTCTTTCTGACCCCATGAATTGCAGCCCACCAGGGTCCTCTGTCCATGAGATTCTCCAGCCAAGAACACTGGAGTGGGTAGTCATTCCCTTCTCCAGGGGATCTTCCCGACCCCGAGACAGAGCCTGGGCCTCCTGCATCACCAGCAGACTCGTCACTCTCTGAGCAACCAGGGAAGCCCAACACGCCAATTATTTGTCCACAAGGCCCAAGAAAAACAGTGATAAATACTGCGTCCAGTTCAAAAGTGAGAGACTTCTGTCTCTTTTTAAAATTCCTTTTTCCACTTGCTGTACCAGGGAATGTACAGCACAGAGTGATAATTGAGTGAATTGATTTTCTGATCATCACCATTCTATGTGACTTGAGGTCACAACTGCCTTTTAAAATTTTTGTAAAAAGTACTTCATATAGACATAGAAAATAGAGGTGGGTGGTTGACCAAGAACCCTGCAAGCACAGATACGAAAACAAGTTCTGAAAATTCAAAATAGTCTCAAATTTATATATTTAATTTAAGACTTTTGATGCTCATTTCTTCAAATGACACACAAAAATTCTAAAGAGAATCAGATGCAAAAAACCCTGGAAACCTTTTCATTTGCTGAGGATGTCTTCCTCAACTATGCATTCATATCATAATTATACAAGTAACAATTTTAACTAACATGTTTAGTCAAATCAAAGAATTAATTTCCTAGCTTTTTTATATATAAGGAATTTTTGAAAATAACCAAATGCTTAAATTTGGTTGAGAATCATGGACTTTAACTTTATACCATGGGTTTGAATTCTGAATTTTGCCTTCTCTAATAGGTTAAGTCTTTGCATGAAATGTTCCCTTGGTATCTCTAATTTTCTTGAAATGATCTCTAGTCTTTCCCATTCTGTTGTTTTCCTCTATTTCTTTGCATTGATCACTGAGGAAGGCTTTATTATCTCTCTTTGCTATTCTTTGGAGCTCTGCATTCAGATGCTTATATTTTTCCTTTCTTTTGCTTTTCACTTCTCTTCTTTTCACAGCTACTTGTAAGGCCTCCCCAGACAGCCATTTTGCTTTTTTGCATTTCTTTTCCATGGGGATGATCTTGATCCCTGTCTCCTGTACAATGTCATGAACCTCTGTCCATAGTTCATCAGCCACTCTATCTATCAGATCTAGACCCTTAAATCTATTTCTCACTTCCACTGTATAATCATAAGGGATTTGATTTAGGTCATACCTGAATGGTCTAGCGGTTTTCCCTATTTTCTTCAATTTAAGTTTGAATTTGGCAATAAGGATTTCATGATCTGAGCCACAGTCAACTCCCGATCTTGTTTTTGCTGACTGTATAGAGCTTCTCCATCTATGGCTGCAAAGAATATAATCAATCTGATTTCAGTGTTGACCATCTGGTGATGTCCATTGTGTAGAGTTTTCTTTTGTGTTGTTGGACGAAGGTTTTTGTTATGACCAGTATGTTCTCTTGGCAAAACTATATTGGCCTTTGCCCTGCTTCATTCCATATTCCAAGGCCAAATTTGCCTGTTACTCCAGGCATTTCTTGATTTCCTACTTTTTCATTCCAGTCCCCTATAATGAAAAGGACATCTTTTTTGGGTGTTAGTTCTAAAAGGTCTTATAGGTCTTCATAGAACCATTCAACTTCAGCTTCTTCAGCATTACTGGTTGGGGCATAGACTTGGATTACTGTGATATTGAATGGTTTGCCTTGGAAACGAACAGAAATCATTCTGTCATTTTTGAGATTGCATCCAAGTACTGCATTTTGGACTCTTTTGTTGACCATGATGGCTACTCCATTTCTTATAAGGGATTCCTGCCCACAGTAGTAGATATAATGATCATTTCAGTTACATTCACCCATTCCAGTTCATTTTAGTTCATTGATTCCTAGGATGTGAATGTTCACTCTTGCCATCTCCTGTTTGACCACTTCCAATTTGCCTTGATTCATGGACCTAACATGTCGATACAGGACAGAAATGGTATGGACCTAACAGAAGCAGAAAATATTAAGAAGAGGTAGCAAGAATACACAGAACAACTAGACAAAAAAGATCTTCACAACCCAGATAATCAACATGGTGTGATCACTCATCTAGAGCCAGACATCGGGATTGTGAAGTCAAGTGGGCCTTAGAAAGCATCACTATGAACAAAGCTAGTGGAGGTGATGGAACTTCAGTTGAGCTATTTCAAATCCTAAAAGATGATGCTGTGAAAGTGCTGCACTTACTATGCCAGTAAATTTGGAAAACTCAGCAGTGGCCACAGGACTGGAAAAGGTTAGTTTTCATTCCAACCCCAAAGAAAGGCAATGCAAAAGAATGCTCAAACTACCGCACAATTTCACTCATCTCACATGCTAGTAAAGTAATGCTCAAAATTCTCCAAGCCAGACTTCAGCAATACATGAGCCGTGAACTTCCAGATGTTCAAACTGGTTTTAGGAAAGGTAGAAGAACCAGAGATCAAATTGCCAACATCTGCTGGATCATGGAAAAAGGAAGAGAGTTCCAGAAAAACATCTATTTCTGCTTTCTTGACTATGCCAAAGCCTTCGACTGTGTGGATCACAATAAACTGTGGAAAATTCTGAAAGAGATGGGTATACCAGACCACCTGACCTGCCTCTTGAGAAACCTATATGCAGGTCAGGAAGCAACAGTTAGAACTGGACATGGAACAACAGACTGGTTCTAGATAGGAAAAGGAGTATATCAAGGCTGTATATTGTCACCCTGCTTATTTAACTTATATGCAGAGTACATCATGAGAAACACTGGGCTGGAAGAAGCACAAGCTGGAATCAAGATTGCCAGGAGAAATATCAATCACCTCAGATATGCAGATGACACCACCCTTATGGCAGAAAGTGAAGAGGAACTAAGGAGCCTCTTGATGAAAGTGAAAGAGGAGAGTGAAAAAGTTGGCTTAAAGTTCCACATTCAGAAAACTAAGATCATGGCATCTGGTCCCATCCCTTCATGGGAAATAGATGGGGAAACAGTGGAAACAGTGGCTGACTTTATTTTACTGGGCTCCAAAATCACTGCAGACGGTGATTGCAGCAATGAAATTAAATGACGCTTACTCCTTGGAAGGAAAGTTATGACCAACCTAGATAGCATATTCAAAAGCAGAGACCTTACTTTGGCAACAAATGTTCATCTAGTCAAGGCCATGGTTTCTCCAGTGGTCATGTATGGATGTGAAAGTTGGACTGTGAAGAAAGCTGAGCACCGTAGAAGTGATGCTTTTGAAGTGTGGTGTTGGAGAAGACTCTTGAGAGTCCCTTGGACTGCAAGGAGATCCAACCAGTCCATTCTTAGCAATCAGTCCAGGGTGTTCTTTTGTGTGACTGATGCTAAAGCTCAAAGTGTAATATTTTGGCCACCTCATGGGAAGAGCTGACTCATTGGAAAAGACTCTGATGTTGGAAGGGATTGGGGGCAGGAGGAGAAGGGGATGACAGAGGATGAGATGGTTGATGGCATCACTGACTTGATGGACATTAGTTTGAGTGAACTCTGGGAGTCGGTGATGGACAGGAAGGCCTGGTGTGATGCAATTCATAGGGTTGCAAAGAGTTGGACATGACTGGGCGACTGAACTGAACTGAACTGAATCAGTTAAGTCAATTTGAGAGTACTAGTTAATATCTCAAAGACCTTTCCTCCTGTATAAAAGGAGCAAAATTGTGTTTACCTCATTGTGCCTTGAAGAAAATTAAGAAAAAAGACTCATTTAAGTATTTATTTCAATGCCTTGGATATATAGTATGAGTTCTTTATAGAGGGCCATTTCCAAATTTAAATTTCTAGTTATCACTTAAAAAATTGCTTACTACTAACATGTTTTGAAATATGAATATTTTGAAGCCTTATGTGTTAGACTTTTTAAGAATTTGTAATTGGTCATTATGATAGTAATACCACATTTTATGAAATTTTTTCATTTAAAATATGATATTATATTTCCTGGAATTTCACAACATACTTTTAAAAAGCAATAATCAATATCTGTGTTTTCAGATAGCAAATATGGAGGCCACTGAGATTTAGTTATCTGCCCAGAATTGAGACATTTCTCTAGGACTCAACCACATATAAGGGAGACATAGCCTTTAAGAGAGCTTTGAAAGGGAAACTTATGATGAATGCAATATTAAGAAATTTTACAAAAGAAGTGGGGTTTTGAATCCTAGCTCAACACTCAAGCTACCACTTAATCTATTTCTTTTCTCTTAATTATAAAATTCTTAAAATTTCTCTCTCCTAAGCTATCTCCACCACCTCCTTCTCCTTCCCTCCTATCTTCGTGCTAATCTGCTCTTATCTCCATCAAAGCAACAAATCTTCTGATACAGAAATTTAATTTCCAATTATTCATTCCTGCAGGACTTTCCTGAGTCTTAATCTTTCTTGATTTTTCTATATCAATTAATACAAAAGATCATCACTCACTCTTTCAGACTTCCTCCCTGTGGTAAATCAGTTACACGTATACATATATCTCTCCTCTTTTTTGGATTTCCTTCCCACTTAGGTCATCACAAAAAATGAGTAGAGTTCCCTGTGCTATACAGTAGATTTTTATTAGTTATCTAGTTTATATGATGTGGATGGGCCTATAGACTGTCACACAGAGTGAAGTAAGTCATAAAAAGAAAAAGAAATACTGATATATACATATCAATGTATATGGAATCAGAGAGAAACTGGTATAGGCAATCTTATTTACAGAGAACAAACAGAGAAGTAGAGAACAAACACATGGATAGCAAGGGATAAAGGGAGGGGGATAAATTGGGAAATTGGGATTGACATACATATACTTCCTTAGTTTTAAATGTTTTTTGCCCGCTGCCACTAGGGTGGCCAACTGGAAGAGAGATTTAAAACCTATTCAGAAACTTTTGCAACTCAAGGGCAGTGCTTAAGGCCAAAGGAGAGATGAATGTGTGCGTGTGAAAGGCACATGTAGGTGACTATTCTATTTTGACTGAAAAACAGAAGACATGAGGGCAAGAATTTGGAGATAAATTTACCAAGGAAGTTGACGTGAGATCAGGATGCCATTTCAAAGATTTGGGACTTACTTCTGCAGGAAACTAATGAAAAGAAACTCCCCTTTACCCTTTCCTTTCTACTTTCTATTCTGGATCTCTGTTTTTAAGTCTATGAAACTAATGACTATATGAGAAAGAATCTGTAGCCCCTTAGTTTTGTACTTTAATTATGCCTGAGATTATTTAGAACTATGCTGCATTATAATATATTGATCAAGTGTTCTAAGCCCTTTCAACTTTTGATCTCTAGCCACTTTTCTGCCTTTAACCTTGTATCAGAAATGCAGTACTTTACCTCTAGCATTGGCCTTGGACCCGACATGCTCAAGTACATGCATTTATTAGATCACGCATGTACTAAGTGGTTTAATCACTTAGTCTGGTCCGACTCCTATTCACTCGACACTTTTTATTGTCCTCAGTGTACATGGAAACTAAATACTCACCTGTGTTTTTTCTCATTTTCTAATTCCTGTGAGCAAATGCATTTTGAGCCATCTGAATCAGACAAACAAAGGTGTTTTGCTAAACTGAAAAGGTTATGTTTCTCACATCAGCACAGTACCTCATGAAAATCACTTCTTGAGTGAGGCTAGAGAACATTTCACTTGCAAATCTATCAGGTCTCTACTCAAAAATGTGTCTAATGCATATACTGGAGTCAGACTTTCTGAGACTCTGAGTTTGCCCAGATCTTAGTTTCATCTCATTCAGATGCAAACAAAAGAGTCTGTAATGAGAGAACTCATTTGCAAGGAACTTTGTGATCCAGCGATGTCAGGGCAAGGGGAGAACTGAATGTTGTTACTGATTCCAAAACCAGTCCTTTCTCCCTCCCAGTCCTTTGAATCCAGTGCTGATCTCCAGCAAACTCAGAATTTGAAGCCTTATTATCTATTCAGGCAAACTTTTCACTTGACTATCATCCATTTGAGGGTCTGGCATACCTTTATTGAATGAGATATTTTGCTTTAGGCAAATAAAAATACCTGAAAGATTTAAATAGAACATTAAATTAGTTTCACCTGCTTTCTTCAAAGCCGCCAGAGTCTTGGAGAAAACAGTGAAACGACAGATCTATTTCTGCCTTTTGCGAAACACATCTGTGTATACAGACAATTCTGATTATCCTCCTAATGAATTAACCCTCTGAGTTACTAAGCTGCCTTGTCCTAAAGTTAAGGAAGAGCAGTTTTTGCCTCTTGTTGCCCTCATGACAACTCTTTTCATTAATAGGAAAAGTTACTATTTTAACAAGAATTTGTTGAACAGGAAATATTAGGAAATGGACCACTGCTGAGTTTCTGCTATCAATACATAGCACCCAGTTGCCAGGCTTAAAGAAAGATGCTCTGCTGAAAAAGCTGCTTGCTGACTGAACAGAAATCACACATATTATGGGGAACATAATAAGACATAGAAACCACCAACTTAAATCCAATACTGTAAGAAGCTGGAGTTAAACAGAGGTGCATCAGAGTGCTGTGCTAAGTACTTACAAGGAATAATCAGTTCTGTATAGGGGTTATGAAAAACCTTCAGAGACGAGAAGTATTTGAACTAGTCTATGAAGGCCATATGGAATCCCAAAGATAGGCAAAAAAGACAAGTGTCCTGACTGGGGAAAGAAAAATTTAGAAGCATGAAAAAAATCTGCCACATGCAGGGATTCCCCTCTGTGGTCAGAATATCTCTCATTGAGGGAAAGAGTGAGGAATGAAGCTACAAAAATGGATCCCACAGTCATCTATTTCAGTGGATTGTGGATACCTGCAGAACGGGAACTTAGAAGTGAAGTGAAACAACTCTGCCAGAATCCTGACAACAGCAGTTATCACTGGTGATGAGGATAAACAAAACCATCATTTCCTTTGCTATTCTATTCTATTCCCAAAGGGAGAGTGTATTAATTGGGAGACAAAGTACTGTCCTGAATTAAAGTCTGTTAAGGCATGCATATAATTTGCTGACCCCACTTCTGATTTGAAATCAAAAACAAATTATAATAGCTATTATTTGTGGTGCCTGAGAAAGACAACATGTGTGTGCACATAGAAACAAAATGTGTGTGTCTGTGTGTGCACGCGCACATGCAGTGTTGTACTCAGTCACTCAGTTGTGTACTGTTTATTGTGACCCCATGGACTGTAGTCTGCTCCTCTGTCCATGGAATTCTCCAGGCAAGAATACTGGAGTGGGTTTCCATTTCCTTCTCTAGAGGATCTTCCCAACCCAGGGGTCAAACCCATGTCTCCTGTGTCTCCTACATTGGCAAGCATATTCTTTACCACTAGCACAACAAGGGAGCCTTGTGTGTTTATGTTTATGTGGGTGCGTGTGTGTGTGTGTGTGTGTGTGTGTGTGTGTGTGTATGTTATAGAGGGGCTTCCCAGTGAGTGAGTAAGTGAGTGAAGTTGCTTGGTCGTGTCCAACTCTTTGCAACCCTGTGGACTGTAGCCCACCAGGCTCCTCCATCCATGGGATTCTCCAGGCAAGAATACTGGAGCGGGTTGCCATTTCCTTCTCCAGGGGATCTTCCCAACCCAGGGATCAAACCCAGGTCTCCCAGCTCAGCAGTAAAGAATCCACCTGCAATACAGGAGACACAGGATACCCAGGTTCTGTCGCTGGGTCTGGAAGATCCCCTGGAGGAGGAAACGTTAATCCACTCCAGTATTCCTGCCTGGACAATCCCATGGATGGAGGAACCTGGTGCGCTACAGTCCATGGGGTCAGAAAGAGTAGGACATGACTGAAGTGACTTAGCACACATACACATGTATATATAGAGAGAGAGAATGAGTGAGAGAGAGACAAAGTGCATGTGTATACATATATATGCGTGTGTGTGCGTATATATATATATATATAGAGAGAGAGAGAGAGAGAGAAGTGTGTGTGTGTGTGTGGAGAGAAAGAGAGAGAAAGAATATGTGTGCATGTATATATACATGTGTGTGTGCTTAGTCGCTGAGTAGTGTCTGACTCCTTGCAACCCCATGGACCGTAGCCTGCCAGGCTTCTCTGTCCATGGGGATTCTCCAGGAAAGAATACTGGTGTGGGTTGCCATGCCCTTTTCCAGGTAATCTTCCAAATCCAGGGATCAAACCTAGGTCACATGCACTGCAGGCTGATTCTTTACCATCTGGGAAGCTCAAGAATATTGGAGTGGGTAGCCTATCCCTTCTCCAGGGGAAATTCCTGACCAAGGAATCGAACCAGGGTCTCCTGCATTACAGGCAGATTCTTAAGGGCATCCCTTGTGGCTCAGCTGGTAAAGAATCCACCTGCAATGTGGGAGACCTGGGTTTGATCCCTGGGTTGGGAAGATCCCCTGAAGAAGGGAAAGGTTTACCCACTCCAGTATTCTGGCCTGGAGAATTCCATGGACTGTATAGTTTCTGGGGTCACAAAGAGCTGGACACAACTGAACAACTTTCATTTTCATTTTACCAGTTGAGCTACCTGGGAAGCCATATATATATATATACATATATATAAAACTTCCAAAGTGGTTGTAATAATACTAAATATCATTTATTGAAGGGTTATTGTGGGCCAGGTACTGTATATTGTTCTCATTTGAATATTAACAATTACTTTGCAAATTAAAGTTACTATCCATATTTTCAGGGAAGAAAATGGAGTCATTGCTTAGAAAGTTGAAGCATGTTGCTCAGGACACACAACTATTTTGTGATGAAGTTATTATACAATCTAAATGAGAGAGCCTCTGATACAGAAGTCTTTCTGTTACACATGCTGTTTGCAGAAATAACTGGTGGTGAATAGTTCAGCTGTTTCAGGTTGTTAAGTTAAGAGTCTACAAATGTCAGAGCTTTCTAAATTTTTAATTTTTTCAAGGAAATTCTCTGAAAATGTGCTATGACTTTGCCTTCTGTAGCATAACAATCATTTTCTTCATGAACTTTCAGGAACCTTTCAGTGGACAAATATATCAAACAATAGTCATTTATCTTCTTTAACATCTTAAAAGAATCAGTGCTCTGAGCTACCTTTTCCTTTTCAAAAATCTCTCTTTCTTTGACCTTGGTTGTAACTCTACCCTGGTCTCATGGTTCCCTCCAACCTTTCTTGTTGTTATTTTTTACAAACCTCTACTAAGGCTTTTTTCTTCCATTGCTCATTAAAGGACAGTATCCTCCAAATCACTGTCTTCTCATTCTTTCCTTGTTAGTCAACACACCATCCATGTGTAATATTATAGTCTCACAGTTTCCATTTCCCCCGTGGTGGACTGAACCATGGTTTAGTCTCCAGAACCTGATAAAGAGTTACCCTAGACAGAAAAAAGGGCTTTTCTGGGGTGAATAAATTAAAGATCTTGAAATAGAGAGTTTATCCTGGATAATCTGAATGACTGGTGTAGTCAGTAAGGGGATCATGGGAGGAAAGGGGATCAGAGAGAGGGAAGATGTAAGGACAAAATCAGGGATCAGAAAGAAGAATAAATACTATGTTTCTTGCTTTGAAGATGATGATAAAAGGGCCCACAAGCTAAAGAATGTGGGCAGACTCTAGAAGCTAGAAAAGCCAAAGAAATGGATCCTTGTCTAGAGCTTCCAGAAAGGATAGAGGCCAACCAGCACCAGGATTTTAGCTCAAAATAACTGACTCCAAACTTCTGACCTCCAGAACAGATAGATAACAAACCCATGTGGTTTTAAGACACTAAGTTTGTGGAGATTTGTCACCGTGGCAGTAGGATACAAATCTACTTCCTATAGTCTTAGAATATATAAGTCTAGTACATTTCTCTCTCCTGAGCTTAAGAATTTAATATAAAACTGCTTGCTGGTTATCTCAATTCAATCATCCCACAAATATATGGTCACACTGAGTCCATCCATCACTAACATCCACCCACTGAAATAGCAAGAAACCTCAGGAATCTCTTTGATATCTTCTTCTTTGCCAATACTCAGAGCCAAGCTTTGACTCAAAGATGGTCTTAATCTACCCTAACACAAATGAGTGACAGATGAAGCCACAACTTTGCAACATAGAACAAATAATTTTAGCATGACATTCATTCAAAGCTTGCTTGCCATTTATCTACCAAAATGTTAAAATGTCTCAATAAGGCACAGATAGTCTCTAGCTATAAGACATGTAATTTATTGGTGAACTTTGAAATATGAGCTGGCTCCAATGGGGAAAAAACATAAAGATACAGACTAAAAGTAGAGAAAAAAAATAAAGGTTGGTAAATGTAATTTTCTAAAAGAGTCTTACCACATGGTGACTAAAGGAACTTACATTCAAGAAATGTCAGTCAAATCCACACATCACACTTCAGCTCCTTACCTAGAGAATTATATTCAGTTCTTGATGACACTTTTTTTTAAGTTGTATCAGATTAACTGGGACTCATTTAGAAGAGAATGACCAAAAAGGAAGAGAAGGAAATCATAAAATTTTCATATAAAGACTGAAAGAAAAAATAAAAAGATTCAGTGGGTCTATAATATTAATGTATTCACATGGCGTGAACTCAAAAGTTCAAACTAAAACAAAAACCTGAACATTCATTTTAACTTTCTGATAGTTGAGGAGGGAAGGATTACCAAGAGTAGTTAAATATTAATTATCATCCATGTGCAATGACTTACATGGAAAAACTGGAAGCCTGGCATTTTTATTAGTAATTAGGATTAAGCTGAGTAACCATTTGGTACTAAAGCTATTGAGAGGAAATACTATGCAGTAGGAGCAAATGGGCCATAAAGGTTTTTGGTTTGTTCGTTGTTTTATTTTTTTTTTTTTTTTGAAGAAACTTGTTTTGCATCCTAATTTTGCAACTGCTTCATCGATATGTGAGTGTATGCAAATCATTTTACATCTCAGAGCCTCATTTTTCTTCTTTATAAGGTATAAATAATTTCTTTAAAATCAGTGGGGTTTTTGTAAGGATAAGTTTAATAATGCATTAAATCACTTAATGCTTGTCACACACATCAAGTTTCAATAAATGATGATATTACTAAAAGTAGGAGAACTCAAACAGAGGATAATAACATTAGCCTAGATGACCTTCAAGTCATTTCTAAAAATCTGTTTCCAATAAAATATATTATTAGAAAACAAATTATCTCTAAAATTAACCATGAAATACTGAAGAAATATTACTAATATACTTTAAAATGTAGATATGAGGAAATAGGAAAACTAGGGAAATCTCCAAGGACCAGCACTCAACAGAGAATGGAAACCAGAGTGGTTATACTAAGGCTCTGGCCACCTTAAGAACACATATTCATCTCATTAACCAGGAGGTTTAGTTTAAATGGCCTCAAAATGGGACTTTCTCGGCAATAGATTGGTTAAGAATCTGTGCTTCCATTGCAGGGGGCCTGGTTCAATCCCTGATCAAGGAACTAAGATTCCACATGCAGTATAGCTTGGCCAAAAAATCAATAAATGAAAATGCATCTAATCGGCCTAAAAATGACAGGAGATAAATACTTGGTTTGTGTGAAATGGGGAGATAGAAGTAGGACACTATAAGTCAGAACAGGCAATGCATAGAATGAGAAATAAAGTCTCAACATAAGAGAGGGGAAAAGCAAGCTTGAAGATCTTAACTCAGACTCTAATAGAGAAAAACAAAATAAAGGCAGTTTCTCCAGAGAAGTTATAAACTCAGGTCTGATCTCAGGCAAGTGTATGATTAAGGACCTGCCACACTGAGTTGTCACATAAAAAAGATCTAAGCAACCTAGACAGAACAAAGATCAATCAGGTCACATTTGGTCTAGAACACTTAAGATTCTCCACAGTAAACATCACCCAAAATGAGGTAAAAGTATAAAATTAATAACTCCTAAAACAAATTACCTTAAATAAGTAGGCAGAGACTGTACTGAGTAAAATTAAATTTGGAAAAAAATTGATAATTATTAGATAGAAGATATTTAAAATTATGTTTACAATGATTTAATATATAAAAGAAGAAACTAAAACATGAGGGAAAAATCCACTGTTAAATAGATAGGCATACTTGAAAAAGCACCTATTAGAATTTCTAGAAATAAAAACTAAAGTCTTTGAAATTCTAAAACATCAATGAATTATTTAAATATTGCATTCAGCAGAGCTGAAGATAGATTTAGTAAACTAGATATTAAATTTAAAGGATGTACCCTGAATAAGTCACAGAAAGATAAAATGAGAAAAATAAAAATTATATTAAGAGGTACAGAGAATATAATAAAAATGTTTAAAATGTCTAACTTTGAGAATAAGAATAAGAGCAAGGAGAATATAGCTATATCACAACTGAAAACAGCTGAAACCTTTTCAGAATTTATGCAAAATAAAAATACTCAAGTTCAGGAAGCACACTATGCTCAAATAAAACAAATACAACTAAATACATACTTTGGCATGTTGTGATGAAACTGCAGAACATCATTTAAAAAGAGATTTTCAAAGGCACAAGAAAGAAAATGTAACATATTCATTTTTTAAATTGCAATGAAATATGGCCACAAACCAAGTGGCTTAAGACAACACACCACAGTTTCTATGGCTAGGGGCTGGGCAAAGCCTAACAATATCCTTTGGTTAGGTCTCAGAATTACGCAACTAAGTTGTCAGCCAGGCAGTTTTCTCATCTGGATCTTCAGGTTCTCTTTCAAGTTCTTTCATATTGCTTGTAGAATTTCAATCCATACAGCTATAGAACTGATGCCCTCAGCTCCAAGGGAACTGACCTCTGCGTACATAGTTCACAAATGACTTTTTGCTTTCTCAAGGCCAATGGCGGTTCCTATTAAGTTTCACATATGATTAATCTCCACTTTATTTACCTTAAAATCAACATGTTTGTCATTTTAGTCATGCTTATAAAACCCTTCAACATTGCCATGTAATGTAACCCAATCTTCAGAATGTTACTCCGTCCTAGTTACAGAATTGTGAAACTCAAGAATAATGGATATACAATGAGTGTACGTGAGGTGTGGGAATCTTGGAAGACATGTTAGAATTCTGTCTACTTCATATAGATTTTTTCTGGAATGGTATTACAATTATATTCATAGTGGCTCAACAGCAACCACAGAAGTCATAAGACAATAAAATCCTATTTTACAATACTGAGGGAAAATAACTCTTTAGTACAAATTTACCAGGGGAAAACAGCTTTCACCTAATTATCATCACTAAGGTAACAAAAAATGTCTACTGAGAAGTAAATGAAACACTGAAGAAAGAACTGAAAGACCAGAAGCAAAGAGGAGCAATGAAATTATAAAATGTGTGGGCAAATCCAAAATCTGTTGACTAGGCAATAACATATAAGACAGGATCAATCAAATGTGTGCATGCTCAGTCATGTCAGACTCTTTCCAACCCCATGACTGCAGCTCGCCCCAGACAAGAATACTAAGTAGGTTGCCATTTCCTCCTCCAGGACTCTTCCCAACCCATTTATTGAACCCACGTCTCTTGCATCTCCTGCATTGCCAGGTGGATTCTTTACCAAGTACAGTACCTGGGAATCCATAAGACAGGATGGAGATGATTAAAATAAAATCCAAATTTCTGAGTTCAGGGTGAAGAGGTAATATTGATTAATTTTAGTATACTTAAGATGGCATCTACATGTTAAAACTGTAGATTTGTTCACTAAAATAACATAATTTTGTTGCAATACTTTTAAAGAAGTAGAAAAAGAAAAATCAGGAAGAGGACATAAATACTCCTGAGGAAAAGAGGTAGGACAAGAGTCACTGAAGAAACCACACCCAGATAACCTGGAACCAGCTTACTGACTAATACACAGGAACTTTTAAAAACAAAGGTAAGCAGATGTAGATTCCTGGCCAGGTATATGTCTAAATGTTTTGGTAAAAACCCATCCTGTAGGAATAGTTATCAGATACTTAAAAGAAGTAACTTCTTAAAGATAAAAGTGAGTTTGGAACCCTCTGAGATCATGAACCTTGAAAACACTTAGATTAGGAGATTTTCTTCCAATAAGACACCCAAAGGGGCCTAAAATAGCTAAAGTTTGGGAAATCAGTTTCTCTATTCCAGGACTTCTCAGAATCTTTTAGTGAAATAATGAGCATATATAGGTTACTTTTTAATTTTTTTGCTCATGCTCCTCCGTATGTGGAATCTTATTTCCCTAACCAGGGATTGAACCCCCAGCCCTGCATTGAATGAAGTCTTTTTTAAAATTTTCTATTACAGTTTATTACAGTGTATTGCTAATCCTGTTCATCATGCCAGTTGCCTAGTTATATCTCACTGTCTGCACTGTTCACTGAACCCAATGTAGGCAAGGCATGAGCTAAGAGGCTGGAAGCAAATGCAAGGAACCTTAGGAACTGCAAACATGTTTATTCTCTCCTGGCTGGAGCAGCAGCCACAGCACCAGACATAACATAACACAATCACTCACAAATATTCAGGGTTTTTCCAGGTGAAGTTTATGTATACTTACAGAACTAAAGTATCCCGTGGTCAAGTGAGTACCTCATGATGTACGTGTGCAGTGGCATAAATGATCTTAGCCGTTACACAACCATGCAAAGTCATTGTTTACAGAGCATGGGGTGAGAGAGCCTGACTGGTGCCATCTTGTTAATTTCCCCACATACATCATATTTTTTTAATTGGAGGATAAATACTTTGCAAGGAGAGAGTGGGATGATTTGAGAGAATAGCATTGAAACATAATTACCATATGTAAAATAGATAGCCAATAGGGCACCCAGAGCCGGTGCTCAGTGACAACCTAGAGGGATGGAGTGGGGAGAGAGGAAGGGGGTGGGGTTCAAGAGGGAGGTGACATATATACGTATACCTATGGAAGCATGGAGTCTTAACCACTGGACCACCAGGTAAGTCCTGAGATAATGAACATTATAAATCCCTAAGAAGGAGTGAGGAGGCAACCGTCAGTGCTTCCCGATGTTACTACTTATTCCATTTTTCAATAAGTGTTCCATTTTGGGTTACCTGTGTGTATATCTATTTTTGCCAAGTACGCCATAAGTTTATTTCACCATTAAACATTAGCCTAGATAAATTCAAGGACCAGTCAGAAACCCCAGAGAGTTATTGAAAAGGCACTGACACCATTATGTGATTAAATCAGAGAAGGAAATCATGTTATTAAATCATTATTTAAAGTCCCAGGAAACTCAATCCTTCTGAAGAAGCTCCCCAGGAGCACAGAGCTCTTTTGGCACCGTCTACAATTTCTGTTCACCAGTAACTGGGCCTCCTGTGACTACAGACACTAAATAATTAACTGAATATTCATAGATTTTTCAATCAACAAATATTTAAGTAAGCAAAGATATCAGTTACTTTTATAGTATTTCTTTTTTCTTCATCCTGGAATAATTTTGTCTTAGTTTACTTCTGAGTGTGTATGTGTGTGTGTGTGTGTGTGTGTACATGCGTTCCATCATGTCCAACTCTTTGCAACTCCAGGGACTGTAGCCCACCAAGCTCCTCTCCATGGAATTTTCCAGGCAAGAATACTAGAGAGGGTTGCCATTTCCTCCTTCAGGGGATCTTCCCTATCCAGGGATCAAACCCGCATCTCTTGGATGGTTCTTTACCACTGTGCCACCTGGGAAGCCCAGTTTACTTCTACCTCAGTCAAATATCCATGCCCCATATTGCCCTTCCTCTGGTGAGCACTTTAGTAACCAGATCACTACTAACGATATGTGAACAAGGACTTTCTTCTTGTGAATAAAATATATGCATTCTCACATGAGCCTTCAGAGAACGCTTTAATCTACCTACCAGTGCTGGCTCAGAATTCATCCCTCTTGCAGAGTGATCATCTGAAGCTGTGACTGTCAGGTCCAGCATGTAGTCAGCCTTCATGCAGTATCTGCTCTCATTTCTATTCATCTCACCAGCTGAATTAATTTGGAATCTTTTTGGACCTCCACTCCTACATCTATAAAAGGGAAAAAAATAACAAGTCCCTGCCTGGGTTGCTGTGATGATTAAATAAGGCATGTAAAAGCTCGCAGCGTGGTGTCTGCAAGAAATTTATTCCCTTTTCTCTGTGCAGAGACCTAGCTTAACTTTACTTGCAGTCGATGAGTTGTGTTGGGATCAGCCTGTGATCACAGAATCTGTTTGAAAGGCTTATAGAAAAGAAAAGGCTTGGACTTGGAAATTAAAAGATCTGGGTTCAAATGCTGGTTTTTGTCTCTCAGAGTGGCCCTGGACAGATTATAAATCCTCAGGGTATTTACCTATACAATGAGGGTAATACAAGCCACTATTCAAGGATAGTTTTCTTGCAGATTAACATTTTATATACACATAATTATATATATATATATGTGTGTGTGTGTGTCTATATACACAGAAATATGCACATACATATAAAGTGTTTAGTATGTGAGAATTGGTATCATTACTAATGTTTTGTGTATACCTTCAGGAATTGCTCCTGAAGTCTCTATATTTGAAGTCTCTGTATGTCACCTGTGAAAAAGTAAAAGTGTTAGTCACTCAGTCTTGTCCAACTCTTTGTGATCCCATGGACTGTACCCTGCCTGGCTCCTCTGTCCATGGAATTCCCCAGGCAAGAATACTAGAGTGGATAGCCATTCCATTCTCCAGGGGATCTTCCCAACCCAGAGATCAAACCCAGGTCTCCTACATTGCAGACAGATTCTTTACTGTCTGAGCCACCAGGGAAGCCCATGTCATTTGTCCCCAGGGTTTATTTTAATGACACTCCAAATACCTTTGAGAACAATTTTCTATAAAGACACAAGGGAACAGAATATCCTTTCCTATTTAGCCAATTCTAAACCACATCTCCTCCAAGAAAGATGCCACATTCCCAGCTTCTCTTTTCACCATCCAAGAACTAATATTGTGGAGAGTGCTGTGCAGAAGTGTAAGGAAGGTGACTGTAGCTGTGGGGACAGCCTCATGGCCTTGGTCTCAGGCTGCCCCTTTTGCATTGTGTGACTGTGGATAGGTCACCTTTGTACCTCAGTGCTAGGAGTTCATAAACTGGGGCCATTCATTTCCTCTGCTTCTGCTGAACTCCTGGGACCTTCCCCAGTACTGATTGTTTCCTTTCCTGGTGTCCCTTTTATTTTTTGTAATGGTATCACAGCATTTCTTATTTACTTCTAATTGGCATACAGTTGATTATAAAGTGTTAGTTTCAGGTATATAGCAACAGAATTCAGTTTTATAACACATATATATATACACGTATATATTCCTTTTCAGGTTCCTTTCCCATATAGGTTATTACAAAATATCGAGTACAGATCTCTGTGCTATACAATTCAGTTCAGTTAAGTCCCTCAGTCATGTCCAACTCTTTGCAACCCCATGGACTGCAGCACTCCAGGCTTTCTTGTTCATCACGAACTTCCAGAGCTTACTAAAACTCGTATCCATTGAGACAGTGATGTCATCCAACCATCTCATCCTCTGTCGTCCCCTTCTCCTTCTGTTTTCAATCTTTCCCAGCATCAGGGGCTTTTCCAATGAGTGAATTATTCACATCAGGTGGCCAAAGTATTGGGGTTTCAGCTTCAGCATTAGTCTTTCCAATGAATATTCAGGACTGATTTCCTTTAGGGTGGAATGGTTGGATCTCCTTGCTGTCCAAGGGACTCTCAACAGTCTTCTCCAACATTACAGATCAGAAGCATCAACTCTTCAGCGCTCAGCTTTCTTTATAGTCCAACTCTCACATCCGTACATGACTACTGGAAACACTGTAGTTTGATTAGACGGACCTTTGTTGAAAAAGTAAAGTCTTTGCTTATTAATGTGCTATCTAGGTTGGTCATAACTTTTCTTCCAAGGAATAAGTGTCTTAATTTCATGGCTGCAGTCACCATCTGCAGTGATTTTGGAGCGCCTGAAAATGAAGTCTCTCATTGTTTCTACTGCTTCGCCATTTATTTGCCATGAGTAATGGGACCAAATACCATGATCTTAGTTTTCTAAATGTTGAGTTTTAAGCCAACTTTTTCATTCTCCTCTTTCAGTTTCATCAACAGGCTCTTTAGTTCTTCTTTGCTTTCTGCCATAAGGGTGGTGTCATCTGCCTATCTGAGGTTATTGATATTTCTCCTGGCAATCTTGATTCCTGCTTGTGCTTCATCCAGCCCAGCATTTCTCATGATGTACTTTGCATAAAAGTTAAATAAGCAGGGTGACAATATACAGCTTTGACATATACCTTTCCTGATTTGGAACCAGTCTGTTGATTCATGTCCAGTTCTAACTATTGCTTCTTGACCTGCATATAGATTTCTCAGGAGACAGAGCAGGTGGTTTGGTATTCCCATTACTTGAAGAATTTTCCACAGTTTGTTGTCATCCACACAGTCAGACTTTGGCATCGTCAATAAAGCAGAAGGAAATGTTTTCCTGGGACTCTCTTGCTTTTTCAATGATCCAATGGATGTTAGCAGTTTGATCTCTGATTCCTCTGCCTTTTCTAAAACTAGCTTGAACATCTGGAAGTTCACAGTTCACGTATTGCTGAAGCTTGACTTGGAGAATTTTGAGCATTATTTTGCTAGCATGTGATGAGTGCAATCGTGCAGTAGTTTGAGCATTCTTTGGCATTGCCTTTCTTTGGTATTGGAATGAAAACTAAGCTTTTCCAGTCCTGTGGCCACTATTGAGTTTTCCAAATTTGTTGGCATATTGAGTGCAGCACTTTCACAGCATCATTTTTTAGGATTTGAAATAGCTCAACTGGAATACCTTCACTTCCACTAGCTTTGTTGGTAGTGATGCTTCCTAAGGCCCACTTGACTTCACATTCCAGGATGTCTGGCTCTAGGTGAGTGATCACACCATTGTGATTATCTGGGTCATGAAGATCTTTTTTTGTCTAGTTGTTCTGTGTATTCTTGCCACTTCTTCTAATATCTTCTGCTTTTGTTAGGTCCATATCATTTCTGTCCTTTATTGAGCCCATCTTTGCATGAAATAGTCCCTTGGTATCTCTGATTTTCTTTCAGAGATCTCCAGTCTTTCCCATTCTATTGTTTTTCTCTATTTCTTTGCACTGTGCTATACAGTAGACCCTTATTCATTATCTATTTTATACACAGTAATATGTACATGTTATTTCCAAATTCCTAATTTATCCTTCCCTCCTGTGCCACTACTTCAGGGAATAGGAAAGAAAGACTCACCCCCACCACGGTCAGACAAAATCTCTGTATTCCTGTTGCCATGGAGAGGGCTCCTAAAACTTCACCAGCCACGTGTGCCAGTCCATGCTCTGTCATGCAGTAGGTATGAAGGCAGGTAGGTATGAACATTGCTTATTTAAATCACTTGGAGAGGGTAAATTACCATAGCACATACCATCAATGTTAGCGTGATTCACAGGGTTCTTGGATGTCTTCTTTCCTCAAAACATCTCCTTTACCAGATTTGAACTCTGCCTAAAACTCTATCTTTGAGAATTAGTCCTTTAGCTTAAAATGGGGAGCTTGCAATTTCCCTAGTGGATTGCAGATGTGGGGAAAATATCATATTACACTTAGCATTCACTAGTTTTCTAAGTATATTAGTTATTAAACCTTCTTTGAGGTTCCAGATAAATTCAAATCAGAACATTGGTTTAAAATTACAGTGTGGTGGAGAAAGAAGTATGGTAAGAGAATCATAACCATGAGAATTCTGGTGTCAGCCGAATGAGACAGAATATCAAAAGGAAAGGTGGCAAGGTTACGTTATATTTATTGGCCCTAGAGGGAAGAGAAAGTGAGGAGAGGTGTGCCTAAAGAGTTTGTAATCACTAAGAAAATTGGAGGGGGCTGGAGGGAACCAGGAAAAAAAAAAAAAAGCCATGAGAAGATGAACTGGAGCCCTCTGGCTAATGTGGCATATTTGTAACACCCTCAGAGCTGTGACCTTCTTTGAATAAATTACAGAGTCCTGTAATTTTACCATTTTAGTAACTGCACTATATTTATATACAAGCTGTGGACTTCAAGGCAAATTCTAGGAACAGAGAAGTCATGGAAATTCACACGAGGTGGCCACACATAACTCTCTCTGATCAAAAGAATTCATGTAGCAATTAATATCAATAATAAAAAGTAAGGAAAAAAGAGATCCCAGATATTCTAGACATGCTTTTGCCTCCTGTCACTCACTCCACTCCCTTAGAGAAACTCTTGGAAGGCATGCAGATCCACTGTTGACTATAAGAAGTGGGGGATCCTAATGAGTTGAAAGTATGTCCTCGAATCTTTGAATTTTCTCTAAGGATGTTCTTTAAATTTCCACCTTCTTTGTGGGTGGGTTTCTACTCTTTCTTCAGTAGACAGATTTTGTGGTAGATTATTAGATTAGCAGTTAGACCACTAATTATGGTATATGAACAATTCTAAATTCTCTGGGCATTGATTTCTATATTTGTCAAATGAGAATATCTAAAAGCCAATGGAATATTACTTGACTGTGAAAAAGAACAAAATAATGCCTTTGCAGCAACAGGCAAGTGGTCTTAGAAAGCATTGCTGTTAATGAAGCTAGTGGATGTGACAGAATTCAAGTAGAACTATTAAAAACCATAAAGGATGATGCCATCAAGATGTTGCATTCAATATGTCAGCAAATCTGGAAGACCTAGCAGTGGCCACAGGATGGAAAATGTCAATTTTCATCCTGATTCCCAAGAAGGGTAGTACTAAAGAAAGTGCTAACCATTGGACAATTCCACTCTTCTCCCATGCTAGTAAGGTCATGCTTAAGATCTTACATGCTAGGTTTCAGCATTATGTGAGCCAAGAAATTCCAGGTGTCCAAGGTCAGTATAGAAAAGGAAAAGGAACTAGAGATCAAATTGCCAACATTCCCTGGATCATAGAGAAAGCTATGGAATTTCAGAAAAAACATTTACCTCTGTTTCATCAATTATGCCAAAGCCTTTGACTGTGTGGATCATAATAAACCGTGGAAAACTCTTAAAGGCATGGGAATACCAGACCATCTTATCTGTCTCCTGAGAAACGTGTATGTGTGTCAAGAAGCAAGAGTTAGAACCCTGTATGGAGTAACTGATTGGTTTAAGATAGAGAAAGGAGTAAGACAGAGCTATCTGCTGTCACCCGTTTGTTTAATCTATATGCTAAACACATCATGAGAAAAGCCAAGCTGGATGAGTTACAAGAAGGAATCAAGATCAGCAGGAGAAATATCAACAACCTCAGAGATGCAGATGATACTATTCTAATGGCAGAATGTGAAGAGGAACTCAAGAGCCTCCTGATGAGGGTGAAAGAGAAGAGTGAAAGAGCCAACTTAAAACTAAACAACAAAAGCAACAACAACAAAAAACAAAGATCATGGTATCCATCCCCATTACTTCATGGAAAATAGAGGGGGAAAAGGTGGAAGTAGTGACAGAGTTCCTCTTCTTGGGCTCTAAAATTGCTGTGGATGGTGACTTAGTCATGAAATCAGAAGATGCTTGCTTCTTGGCAGGAAAGCTGTGATAAACCTAGGCAGTGTGTTGAAAAGCAGAGACATTGCCGAAAAATGTCTGTATAGTCAAGGCTATGGTTTTCCTAATGGTCACATATGGCTGTGAGCTAGACCATAAAGAAGGTGGAGCACGGAAAAATGAATGACTGAACTGTGATGCTGGAAAAGACTCCTGAGAGTCCCTTGGATAGCAAAGAGATCAGATCAGTCAATTTTAAGGGAAATCAACCTTAGTACTTGTTGGAAGGACTGATGCTGAATCTGAAGCTCCAGCAGTTTAGTCATCTGATGTGAACAGCCAACTCACTGGAAAAGTCCCTGATGCTGGGAAAGACTGAGGGCAGAAGGAGAAGAGGGTGTCAGAGGATGAGATGGCTGGATGTCTTCACTGATGTAATGGACATGAACTGGGCAAACTTTGGGAGATGTTGAGGGACAGGGAGGCCTGGTGTGCTGCAGTCCATGGGGTCACAAATAGTCAGACATGACTGGGCGACCGAACAACAACAACAACGTGGATGGAACTAGAGACTGTCATACTGAGTGAAGTAAGTCAGATGAAGAAAAATACCATGTGACATCACTGATATGTGGAATCTAAAAAATGATACAAATGAATGTATCTACAAAGAGAAACAGATTCACAGACTTCAAAAACAAACTGATGGTTACCAAAGGGGAAAAGTTAAGGGGGAGGGATAAATTAGGAGTATGGGATTAAAATAATCAACCAGAGCCTACTGTATAGCACAGGGAACTCTATTCAATATTCTTTCCCCTATATGGAGAAAAAATATAAATGGCTATATGTTTAACTGAATCACATTATAACGAAGAAAAAATAAATTAATTAAAATTAAACTAAAAATGAATATCTAAACATCCTTTCAGTTTTGTTGTTTTATAATTCACCTAAGACTCTTTTCCAGGTGGTTCAGTGGTAAAGAATGTGCCTGCAATGCAGGAGACTTGGATTTGATTCCTGGGTGAGGAAGATCCCCTGGAGAAAGTAATGGCTACCCATTCCAGTATTCGCACCTGGAGAATCCCAAGGACAGAGGAGTCTGGCGGGCTACAATCCATGGTGTCACAAAGAATCAGATATGACTGAGTCACTAACACTTTCACTTTGAACAGTTAAGACTCTTAACTGTTAAAAGTCCTCAAATAAAATGCATGCTCTAATCTCACAGATAAACCTCCCCAACCCTTCACCTAGGATCTTCTTTCACTACTGTAATATTAGATACATCTATTTTTGTATGTATAGTTATATTCATATTTTTTAAGTTGCTCAGTCGTGTCCGACTCCTTGTGACCTCATGGACTGTAGCCTACCAGGCTCCTCCATCCGTGGGATTTTCCAGGCAAAAGTACTGGACTGGGTTGCCATTTCGTTCTCCAGGGGATCTTCCTGAACCGGGTATCGAAACTGGGTCTCCCACATTGTGGCAGACTCTTTACCCTCTAAGCCAACAGGGAAGCCCATATATGGAGACATATCCATATGTCTCTATACATGTATATATGGCTACATTCATATTTATATATATATAAAGTCTTTCTCTTTCTTTTCATATTTATGTCTATATATAAACCCATTCCTATTCCTCTCACTCATATCAGAATCATTGATTTACTTGCAAGGGCCATTTAACTAAATATCTTTTTATCTTCCCTATTCGCAATATTTTCTCTGTTCCTTAAAGGCAAGACAGTCTCTGCCCAAGGCTTAAACTGATAATTTTCTCTTTAGCCAAGGAACCTGGAAAGTCAGTTGCCTCACAATGTGATTAGCTATTAAAGGGTTAGGTGTCTACTTTTGATCACAAGACTTGATATCTTGCTACCTGCCACCTCCAAGGGACCATTAGATAAAATCTTCCCCAAGTAATTGCTGTAAGGTCTACAGAATTTCATGGGAGATAAAATTATTTACCTGATGCTAAATCAATACTCTTCTCAGAAAGGTTTCTTATACATTCAACAAAGCAAAGGTGACTTTTTCTTTTATCTTTTTATTTTCTTTTCAAACCTTCTGTGCTCATAACCAGCTTGAGTTTTAAAAAGACAGGGAGGCATGTGTATGAACTTGTGCATATGTGTGTGTGTGTGTGTGTGTGTGTGTGTTATGCAAAAGCATGTGCATGTGTGTGAGTGGAAAATGCTATGTGTGCTGTGTGTTGATGGATGTGTGAGTATATTTTTGGGTCCAGAAATACATCCCAAATACGCTATATCTCCCTTACACTCTACACAGCCAGGTGGTATTTTTTCAAATATTCTCAGCTATCAACCACCATCAATGAACACATGCAAAGAAAATCTTTGCTTTCTAAGGGATTGTTAGTGAAGGAAGGTCATGGGAGGATACTGCTGGCTTGTATACCTTTCTAGCATCGTCATATATGGTCATGCCATGAAAGATCATTGATGCCTCATAATAAGTCTCTAAACTGGACTGCTGTCACATAAACTGAAGTTACAGGACATTGTATGATGATGCTTACCTGACCTGGATCCCCTTTTGTGGGGGAGATAAAAGATAAAATATAGTCTATGTTATGTTTCCTCCTCTTTGTACAAGATCAATAATCTATAATAACTCTTCCCTTTCAAAGCTGTTTATTTTCCCATCACCACCCAAATCTAGGCCCACTCATCTGCCTGACTCTTTGGTAGCCTCCTTTTCTTCCAACTTCCCTCTAACCATCATGTCTGGGTTGAACACATACTAATATAATGTTCTAAAATAACACTGAGGACTCATAGAAAAACATATTCCTTTGCCTAAAACTCAAGGACCCCCACAATCAAGCCCCAGGACCACTCATCAAGCTCTATCCATTGACACATAAGTGACCCTCAGCTGTGGCTGCACGTAAGAGTCATTGTGGTGCGGGGGCAGCCTTGAGCAAGTAAGTCAGAATATCTTCAGGAGATAGGGGGATCAACCATTTCTCTCTTTCAAAGACTGAGGGTTTTTCTAGGACTCAGAATTTTCAGTGATAAAATGGAGATAGTCTTGGGCAAACTGATGATTTTGGTTAACCTGAGCCTTTCCATCAGAACGTTTCCTTGTTGCTTTTGAGGCTCATCAAAAGAATGTGTGCATGCTCCCTGTGTTCAACCAGCTCTTCTCACACTTGTCAGTTGACTCTGCCTAAACTGCTTTTCTCTGAATTTCCTAGGCATTGTTCATCTTCTCATGACAGTGTTCTCTCTCTAACTGGGTTAAGTGCAAGGTTTCTCCACAGTTAATAGCAGAGTACAAAAGCCCTATGCTTCATATCTAAGGCTTCTGCTTTTCTGTCAAATTACCTCCAGAGGAAAGATGAAAGCCCTACTCTCCAGCACCAACAGAGAACATCAGAAAACCTCCCTAAACATAGAGGTTCAGCTTTCATCATTGAGAATCCTTTATAAAGAGAATAGTTAACATTTCAGTTGAGGGACCCAGACTTGGTGTTGATCCACTATATAGTGTCTTCACTGTGAACAATGAATAAAATATTTCTTCTATATACAGTTATTCTGGCCGCTATTCCAAAACAAACTGACATTTTTCAAAGTAATTTCCTCTCTTTATCCATAGATACTACTTGAAACATTTAAATGTAGGTCTCTTGAAAAGTCCATTTCTAAATACCTCACTGCAAATACTTGCTATATATCTATCTACATATAGTGGGCATAATAGTGACTGTATGAGTGTATATATTTTTGCATTTTTCTCCCCATTTTCCTTATTCCTCTACTTTTCCATATTTGCCAGTATTCCAACTAAAGGTACCAACTAGGAGAGAACACACAAAAGCAAGAGAACAAAATAAAATATTTTTTCACTCTCAGAATTTCATATATTTATTTAAAACTCACAAGAAAAGCATTAGAGGTCTCCATACTTTTTTAAGTTTTTTTTAATCTTTTAATTGAATGAAAGAGTCTTTAAATTCTATAGTGCATTATAATTTTCAAAAGTTTCACACAAGATTTCACATAATCCCATAATAACCTTTTTATAGATCCCATACCACTATATTGTCCTTCATCCCTTCCCTCTCCCTATTGGTAACTGTTAATTTGTTCTCTGTATCTGTGTATCTGCTTCTTTTTTGTTTTATTCACTAAGGTTTATTTTTTAGATTCCACATGTAAGTAATATTATATAGTATTGGTCTTTCTCTGTTTGACTCATTTCACTTAACATGCCCTCTAAGCCTATTCATGTTGCTACAAATGACAAAATTTCATTTTTTATGACTGAGTAGTATTTCATTATATACATGCACCACATCTTTATCCATCCATCTGTTAGTGGACTTAAGGTTGTTTCCATGTCTTGGCCATTGTAAATCATGCTGTTATGAACATTAGGGTACCTGTGTCTTTTCTAGTTATAGTTTTTTATTTTTTGGCTATAAACCCAGGGGTGGAATTGCTGGGATATATGGTAGGTTTCTCAAAAAACTAAAATTAGAAGTGTTCATAACTTTTAAATCTGAAGAGTTTAACAAATGAAGGGCACTGTGTCCTTGAGCTATGGGGTTGGAGCAAAATGAGAATGAAATTTAAATTATTACTGTTGATGTCATTTCATTTGTATTGATTACATGGTAAAATATTTGAGTTCTACAAATGCACATTACATAGAAGAAAAGAGAGGGAACATATATACCAGATCAAATTTATAGAGAGTGTTTATTTTCTGTTTCTGAATAAAATAGAAATGCCTTAAACATATTAAGTGTTTGATTAATATATGTAGACAATAAAAGAAATAATAAGACTCATATAGAAAAATTCATCTCTACTGTTTCTAGAATGTTGAGAAGAGGTTGAATATTTACAACTTGCCCTGTTTTAAATTATTAAAAATCATCTCCATGTGTTAACTATATTAACACTTGTAAGTTGCTTAATTCTCAAAACAATCCCATGAATTACTTATTATTTACATATTTTCAGTTCAGTTCAGTCACTCATTCATATCTGACTGTTTGTGACCCCATGGACCACAGCACTCCAGGCCTCCCTGTCCATCACCAACTCCCGGAGTTTACCCAAACTCATGTCCGTTGAGTCGGTGATGCCATCCAACCATTTCATCTTCTATCATTCCCTTCTCCTCCGGCCTTCAATCTTTCTTAGCATCAGGGTCTTTTCAAATGAATCAGCTCTTCTCATCAGGTGGCCAAAGTATTGGAGTTTCAGTTTCAACATCAGTCCTTCCAATGAACATGCAGGCTGATATCCTTTAGGATGGACTGGTTGGATCTCCTTGCAGTCCAAGGGACTCTCAAGAGTCTCCTCCAACACCACAGTTCAAAAGCACCAATTCTTCAGTGCTCAGCTTCTTTATCTCACATCCATACATGACTACTGGAAAAACCACAGCTTTGACTAGATGGACTTTTGTTGGCAAAGTAATTTTTTATATGCTCTTTAGGTTGGTCATAGCTTTTCTTCCAAGACGGATAGGTAAACTCAAGCTCACAGAACTTATGTAATTTGCTGGGAGTCATAGACTAAGAAAGTTGTAGAAATCAAACAAAAACTTACATTCTTGGGCTCTCAGAGTTAAGTTCTTCCAACACATCATCTCTTCAGCTCTTCCAGAAGTCATGTATAATATTTCCAGCTTTGACTTCTCTGGATCCCAGTAAGAATAGATCCCAAAATTCAACTGTAAAATGATTTGTTGGTTAGAAACAATGTAATGGGGAATTCTGTGACAGTGAACCTGGTATATCTACATGAAGACTCATCACATTCGGCATACAGGGAAGGCAAACTCATATTCTTACACTGTGCAAAGTTTGCTTACCTATCCTAGTGAAAATACTTTCTCTTCCATGAAAAAAGAGGTCTCATGAATTGACCTGTCATGAGTTGCCAGTTAAGTGCCTTGAGATATGAGAATCTATTGTGATGTAACATTAATTTTTGCTGCTGGAAGATGAAGCACTCAGCAGTGACACTTACCTGATTAGCCTGGTGAGTAATCCATGTTTTTGAGGCTATGCTTCACTTTCCTCACTATCATCGGAACCATTTTTATTCATGAGTCCATTGAGCAAATGTGGAATGCAGAAAGTAGTGCCTGAATAATCCAAGCAGAGACAATTATTTTGTCCACATGATTACTGAGAGACATGAAAATCATGGGAAGCATCCACTTAAGGCACAGATTTTAAGCAATCCATCTATGAATCCCTTACCAAAATTCTCTTGTCAATAATATTCCAACATGGTCTTTAATTACAAGTCTCTGACCGTCTCTACAAACCACTGTCCACCCCTACTACCCATGGAAGTGATATGAATCCATATCATAATGGCTTATTCTTTAAAGAAAGATGATCATCATTTTTAGCACTTATGTTAATCTCAGTAGGATTACCACCTCTACTTTTGTATAAGAGTACCCTGATAGGACTACAAGAGTAAAATAATACACATTCAGCTGATGCCACATGTCAAACTAAATCATCTGTAAATATTATTTCCCTCAGTTAACTGATAATATGAGAACTGTTTATGGGATTGTAGTTTGGCTAGAAAAAGTGACAGTATAGCCACAGACCTGGACACATAGGAGTATTAGTCATCTGATCACACAATTTTTTTCATGTTTTCACTCTATTAAACATACTTAGACCCAATTCTGTACATTTAATTTCGTATTAATGGTGATGACCTCCTAAGCACAATTTTGTGGCATACAAGTTCATGATAGCAGCTCAGGTGGCATATTTGGTCACTTATTGACTCATGGTACTAGTCTGAGTTCAACCAGAGAAGCAGAACTGATAAGATATATATATATTCATACATATACATGCACATACAGAGAGACAATAGCAGAGAATAGACTAGATTATATACGTATCTATTATATCTATATTCAGTAAAAGTAGAAATGGATGTATACATAGACACACACACACATAGAGAGAGAGATCTATTACAAGGAATTGGTTTAGATATAATATGGACTGTCTACACAAGTGTGAAGCCTGCAGGACAAGCAGACATAAAAGAAATATCTCCAGGCTGAAATTCCACAATTCACTTTGTGAATAGATAGGAAGAGATTTATATAAAGTACATATGATATTATTCTCAGTCTCATTTTTTTCAAATATGCAGGCTGCCCTTGCTTCTCTGGTGGCTCAGACAGTAAAGAATCCACTTGCAATGCAAAAGATGCAAGTTCAATACTTTGGAGAATGAAATGGATATCCAGTCAGGAGAATTCCATGGATAGCACAGCCTGGTGGGCTAAAGTCCATGGGGTTGCAGAAAGTCAGATTTGACTGAGAAACTAATGCTTTTATTTGTTTTCACTTTTACTTCTTTCCAGGACTCCTGAATACCCAAGAATAGGGTGAAGAGCCAATTGCATGGCTTGTAGCTATGGTTGCCCTAAATCTATTCACCTTGCAATTATATTCTAATAAAAAATAGTAAGAAACAACAAAACAAAACTAACAGTATGCCCACCATTTCACGGAAGCAGTTTTTACCATGATAATGTTCAAGTAGAATTTTAACATATTATCCTTCCAATTCAGTCCCAGGGATACCTTGATCATGTGTGTGCATGCTAAGCCACTTCAGTCATGTCCAACTCTTTCCAGCTCTGTGGGTTGCAGCGCACCAAGCTCCTCTGTCCATGGGATTCTCCAGGCAAGAATACTGGATTGGGTTGCCATTTCCTTCTCCACTTTGATCAGTAGCCACTGCCAAAGTGCCAAACCATTTTGATGATTACTCCAGGCTTGCTGCTTATAGGGCAACTACTCCTAATCTCTTTTCTTAACCCCTTCCTCTCCAGGACACCTTCAGTCCCATTGCTGTCAGAGAGCCAAGTTCAGCAACAACAACTTCCACCTGTTCCCTTGCCTTATTGAGAAGTTTCTTCACTATAGAGCTTTAAAAACACATTAATACATTTGTAACATGACATTTCATGAAGTCAAATGAATTTTTTCATTACTATCTTTGCAGATATGTTTAAACATAGTATTTAACATATGTTGAACACTTGATAAGCTCAATCCATCTTTTAAGCCTCTATTAGCTTATATTTTTACTTCTATAAAACTAAGGAATTTGGGGTATCTCAATTTCACTTAAGAGGCTTCTCCTGTGGTTCACTGGTAAAGAATCCACCTGCAAGGCAGGAGAGGCAGGAGACACAGGTTTGATCCCCAGTTCAGGAAGATTCCCTAGAGAAAGAAATGGCAACCCACTCCATTATTCTTGCTTGGAAAACCCCATGGCCAGAAGGGCCAGACATGCTACACACCATGGGGTCTCAAAGAGTAAAACACAACTGAGAATTCACAGCTTGCAACATTTAACATAGATATTCTTAGGTCTAATATTCAATAAGCAAAGTCCAGGCATTTGTTGGATTAAATTAGAAACAATTTATTCTCCTGGGCTTGAATCTCTTTTGGATCCTTTGGGTCAAACTGTGATATTTCTGCGGTGATATACATTCAAGGGATTATATCTGATAGAGTACCTGGAGAACTATGGACGGAGGTTTATAACATTGTAGAGGAGGTAGTTATCAAAAGCATCTCCAAGAAAAAGAAATGCAAAATGGTTGTCTGAGGAGGCCTTACAAATAGCTGAGAAAAGAAAAGTGAAAAGCAAAGGAGAAAAGGAAAGATATACCCATCTGAATGCAGAGTTCCAAATAATAGCATGGAGAGATAAGAAGGCCTTCTTAAAAGAACAATGCAAAGATGTAGAGGTAAAGAACAGAATGGGAAAGACTAGACATTTCTTAGAGAAAACTAGAGATACCAAGGGAACATTTCATGCAAAGATGGGCATAATAAAGGATAGAAATGGTATGAATCTAACAGAAGCAGAATAGATTAAGAACATGTGGCAAAAAATGCACAAAAGAACTGTACAAAAAGGTCTTAATGACCTGAATAACCATGATTGTTTGATTACTAGCATCAATCCAGACAACCAGGAGTATGAAGTCAAGTAGGCCTTAGGAAGTATTACTTCAAACAAAGTTAGTGGAGGTAATGGAATTCCAGCTGAATTATTTCAAATCCTAAAAGATGATACTGTTATAGTACTGTACTCAATATGTCAGCAAATTTGGAAAACTAGCAGTGGCCACAGGACTGGAAAAGGTCAGTTTTCATTCTAATCCCAAAGAAGGACAATGCGAAAGAATGTTCAAACTACTGCACAATTGCACTCATTTCACATGCTAGCAAGGTAATACCCCAAATCCTCCAAGCTGGGCATCAACAGTACATAAACCAAGAACTTCCAGATGTGCAAGCTGGATTTAGAAAAGGCAGAGGAACAAGATATCAGACTGCCAACATCCGTTTGATCATACAAAAAACAAAATAATTCCAGAAAAACATCTACTTCTGCTTCACTGACTATGCTAAAGCCTTTGACTGTGTGGATCAAAACAAGCTGTGGAAAATTCTTCAAGAGATGGAAATACTAGACCATCTTACCTGACTCCTAAGAAACCTGTATGCAAGTCAGGAAGCAACAGTTAGAACAGGATAGGGAACAAGAGACTGGTTCCAAATTGGGAAAAGAATATGTCAAGGCTGAATATTGTCATGCTGTTTATTCAACTTATATTCAGAGTACATCATAAGAAATGCCAGGCTAGATGAAGCTCAAGCTGGAATCAGGATTGCTAGGAGAAATATCACTAACCTCAGATATGCAGATTGCACCACCTTTATGACAGAAAGCAAAGAGGAACTGAAGAATCTCTTGATGAGGTGAAAGAGGAGAGTGAAAAGTTGGCTTATAATTCAACATTCACAAAACAAAGATGGTGTCCAGTCCCATCACTTCACGGCAAATAGATGGGGAAACAATGGAAACAGAGACAGACTTTATTTTCTTGGGTTCTAAAATCACTGAGGATGGTGACTGTAACCACATAATTAAAAGATGCTTGCTCCTTGGAAGAAAAGCTGTGACAAAACTAAACAGCATATTAAAAAGTGGAGATATTATTTGCCAACAAAGATCCATATAGTCAAGGCTATGATTTTTCCAGTAGTCATATACTGATGGGAGAGGTGGACCATAAAGAAGGCTGAGCACTGAAGAACTGATGCTTTTGAACTGTGGTGTTGGAGAAGTCTCTTGAGAGTCACTTGGCCAGCAAGGAGATCAAACCAGTCAATCCTAAAGGGAATCAACCCTGAATATTCTTGGAGGGATTGATGCTGGAGTTTATGCTCAGTTACTTTGGCCACTTCAGGCAAAGAGCTGACTCATTTGAAAAGGCTCTGATGCTGGGAAAGATTGAAGACAGGAGGAGAAGGGGATGGCAGAGAATGAGATGGTTGGGTGGCATCACCAATTTAATGGACATGAGTTTGAGCACACTCTGAGAGATGGTGAAGAACACAGAAGCCTGGTGTGTCGCAGGCTCTCAAAGACTTGGACATGACTGAGCAACTGAACAACAACAAATATAGATGGCAGCTTGGTGGCCTACACTCCAAAGGGTTGCAAAGAGTTGTACACTGCTCAGTGACTAAGCAAACAAGTGAACAGCATGAAATACTGGGGAAAATAGGCATCCCCTTGCAAAATAACTGGTTATGTGATTTTCAAATAGAGCAGGAAGAGCCTCATCAGCCCGGGGAAAAAGCATGGCTGGTGCTACTGTCTGGTAACATTCCATAAAATTTGAGAACTCAGAATGTTCAAAGTCAGCTAGGTCATCTCAAGTTCCCACATTAGAATGTTGTAGGTTTAACTTTTTCCTTTTAAATATCTGTATTTTTCTCAAAACCTGACAAAGATCTGAATTCTGTCATTTTTTAAATCATTTTCACCAACAGTCTCTGCACTTGACTCTTAATTGTATATTCAGTTCAGTTCAGTTCAGTCGCTCAGTTGTGTCCAACTCTTTGCGACCCCATGAATCGCAGCACACCGTGCCTCCTTGTCCATCACCAACTCCCGGCGTTCACTCAGACTCACATCCATCAAGTCAGTGATGCCATTTAGCCATCTCATTCTCTGTCATCCCCTTTTCCTCTTGCCCTCAATCCCTCCCAGCATCACAGTCTTTTCGAATGAGTCAACTCTTCGCATGAGGTGGCCAAAGTACTGGAGTTTCAGCTTTAGCATCATTTCTTCCAAAAAAATCCCAAGGCTGATCTCCTTCAGAATGGACTGGTCAGATCTCCTTGCAGTCCAAGGGACTCTCAAAAGTCTTCTCCAACACCACAGTTCAAAAGCATCAATTCTTCGGCGCTCAGCTTTCTTCACAGTCCAACTCTCATGTCCATACATGACCACTGGAAAAACCATAGCCTTGACTGGACGGACCTTTGTTGGTAAAGTAATGTCTCTGCTTTTGAATATGCTATCTAGGTTGGTCATAACTTTTCTTCCAAGGAGTAAGCGTCTTTTAATTTCATGGCTGCAATCACCATCTGCAGTGATTTTTGAGCCCAAAAAATAAAGTCTGACACTGTTTCCACTGTTTCTCCATCTATTTCCCATGGAGTGATGGGACCAGATTCCATGATCTTTGTTTTCTCAATGTTGCTCTTAAAGCCAACTTTTTCACTCTCCACTTCCACTTTCATCAAGAGGCTTTTTTAGTTCCTCTTCACTTTCTGCCATAAAGGTGGTGTCATCTGCATATCTGAGGTTATTGATATTTCTCCCAGCAATCTTGATTCCAGCTCGTGCTTCTTCCAGCCCAACATTTCTCCTGATGTACTCTGCATAGAAGTTAAATAAGCAGGGTGACAATATACAGCCTTGACGTACTCCTTTTCCTATTTAGAACCAGTCTGTTGTTCCATGTCCAGTTCTAATTGTGTATACCGAATGCTTAAAATAAATATAAAATATTTTTTCATTATGGTTGTAGAAACCTCTGGTTCATTGACCAGGATTTGATAACTTGCCTCTATCATTGTCTTGCCTTATGTTTTCCAGTTCAGCTGGAAGCAACAGTCCATACCACTGTCATTAATTCTTCATACCCTTCAACAATTCCATTTAAAAGCATGTTCTCTGTCTTCAATACATATTTCTTTCCCAGGAATGAAAGGGCATAGTTTAATATCTTGTTTGTATTAAGTGTTACAGACTACTAGACTTCCAATCTTTATTGCCAACTAGACTACTCTTCCCTTCAACCCAACCAGGTGAGATAAACAAGCCCAACTCCCATTCCCTCACATGAAACCATTTTGATACCAGTTATTGTTATCTTTCATGGTTCTTAGCAGAGACTGGCTTAATCTTCTGTAGCTCTATTAGGCAGAAAGGGGTTTATTACAATTATCTTATAGATTTTCTAGTAGTCTAGAAGCTAGATGATTAGGGGCAGAGATTTAAAAAAGGCTTTTAGCAAAAGAAGATTGTTAACAGAAACCCATAGTTACTTCTGTTCTTTGATGATAGCCATGTCACCTAATTGCCTCCAAAGAGTCAGTATCCATGCTTGGGCTGCCCTTTCATATTGCTGTTAACAACTTCCTCTTTCAAAGTCTTACATAATGCATTTTCTGAGTATAGTGTTAGTTGCTCAGTTTTGTCTGACTCCTTGCAAACCCGTGTACTGCAACCTGCCAGGCTCCCCTGTCCATTCAATTCTCCAGGCAAGAATACTGGAGTGGGTAGCCATTCCCTTCTCCAAGGGATCTTCCCTATCCAGGAATCAAACCTGGGTCTTTCACATTGCAGGCAGATTCTTTACCGTTTGAGACACCAGGGAAGCCCCAGTACATTAAAGTCACACACAAAAGCTATTCTGAATTTTTTTTAGCTTTCTAACCTCCAAAGAGTAAGAACACTAAAGAGGATTTAGAGTTGGCACTGAGTTAGCCAATCAGCACAGGCTTGCCAGGTAGCGCTAGTGGTAATGAACTTGCCTGCCAATGCTGAACACGTAAGACATGAGGGTTTGGTCCCTGGGTTGGGAAGATCCCCTGGAGCAGAAAATGGCTTCCCACTCATCTACTCCAGTATTCTTGCCTGGAGAATCCCATGGACAGAGGAGCCTGGTGAGCTACAGCCCATAGGGTCACAAAAAGACAGACAAAAGTGAAGCAACTTACCAGGCACACACAAGCTAGTTTGCACGATGCAGGTAAAGGACTTATCAAGCAGAAATCTGCCAGTCAATCAAGCTATATTAGCATTAATAAATATTATTGAAATGAATTAAACTCCTTTGAAAAGTCCTCCCACTACCACATTTGATTAAATTTAATTTATCCTTCTTTTGTGTTATTATTCTCCAGTTCTTCTGTAAGCATAAGTCTGACATCTTCCTTGGCCCCTTCCCATTAATGCAAACTCTTTAAAGACTGTGTGATGAACTTCTTTTATGCCCCATGGCAATCTCCAGGGCACTTTCAGTAACATGATAGAAAGAGCATAGTTATGATCTCAGACATCTAAGTTGAATCCTGACTTATTCATGTTAGGAAACGTGTCATCTTGAGTAAGTGCTCACTTCTCTGGTTTTAAATTTTGTTCCCTTACAAAGTGGCAACTTTTAAGTAAGATAATATTTTTTTTAATTAGTATAGTCATAAAAATTGCAAAATATTGTGTTAGCAGTCCAGAGAATGAACTGCTAAAGAAAAGAAATTGTTTGTTTTAGTTTTTAAATTTCTTTTCCTTTCCTCCTATGCTAGAGAAATGTCATATTTTTCATAATATAAAATATAATATTACTTGGAACTACTGAGAGGTGCCACCCCTAACTGGTAGGTTTTGTTTGAGTAAACCCTAAACTGTCTAATTGTTCATGGAGAGGAATGTAGCATATCCTTTGATTTGCGAAGATTTAAATAAAATATACCATTCTTCTGGGAGAGGTGGTCACAGAAGGTAAAACAGATGATAGTTTTCCAGGTGTGAAAAGAACAGACACAGGCACGAATCCTAATGCAGTACTTTGAGGCTGCAGCTGCTCAGTTGCTTCAGTCATGTCCGACTCTGTGCGACCCCATAGACAGGAGCCCATCAGGCCCCACTGTCCCTGGGATTCTCCAGGCAAGAGCACTGGAGTGGGTTGCCATTTCCTTCTCCAATGCATGAAAGTGAAAAGTGAAAGTGAAGTCGCTCAGTCGTGTCCAACTCTTCGCGACCCCGTGGACTGCAGCCCACCAGGCTCCTCCAGTAGGTAAATTCACTTACACTGAGGAAAACCATTTATTTTGCAACTGTTACTTAACATCTTCCTAACTCAAGCTTATGGTTATTTCCCTAGTATTACAATTATTGGAAACATTTTAGAAACATCAGCAAAATAAAAACACCATGGACTTTCAAGGCCAGCTGTATGTCACCTCATGTTGTGCTCAGCATCTAACACTGATATAATTGACGGGGTTGGGTGGTTTAACAGAAAAGTCTCTTGGCAGTTTTCAGAGTCCTATAGCAAGCTGTTGAAGAAACCAAGAGAAATCATAAAATCTTAATGTACTTTATATACAAAATTAGGACGTGGCCTCCTCAGACTCAATCGATTGTCCAGTGTGGGCATGCATGCCAAGTTGCTTCAGTCGGGTCTGACTCTTTGCGACCTTATGGACTATATCTCACCAGCCACCTCTGTCCATGGGATTCTTCAGGCAAGAATACTGGAATGTGTTGCCATTCTATCCTCCAGGGGATTTTCCTGACCCAGGGATCAAACCCTCATCTCCTGTGGCTCCTGCACAGAAGTAGATTCTTTACTGCTGAGCCCCTGGGGAAGTCCTATTGTCCAGTGGATTTGCATAAATTGGTAAGTCGTTTGTAAATGTCTGTTTATTCAGTGATCTCTCTCCCCCTGCCTGAACTTACAGAGCTTATTGTTTGCAGTGTTCATTAAGTGAAAAACATTCTAAGTACCTTGAGACACTATGTTATAAAACCTTGACTGCTTCTCTCCTAATAAATTCTGTGAGGAAGGCCAGTACCTGAATCAGAAGACCAAATTTGGGGAAAACAAAATATAACACATTATCCACTGCAGTAGTCCACCACAATGGGAATATGAAAAAGCAGTGCCAAAAGTCTGTAGTAGTCAAGCTAGAGATGTGATTGTTGTCCCCTGCCATGCCCACTGATTCCTGTTTCTTGTTCTTACCTCTTGTGTGACTCACCTTCTGATGAGAAAGAACTCCACCCCTGTTTCTTCCTGGGTTTATTACATGACAGTTTTCTTCATTGCTCTTTCATGGTTTCACACTGATTCTAAACCAAGACTGTACCATGATTTTATCATGTACATTCTCTTGATACTGTTATTAAAACAAGTATAACAATACTGTTATCAAGAATCATTCTCTGGTTTCCAAATTCAAAGCAAATTTGGATTCTCCTGTTCTATATCCAGTGTGGTAATTAAGGGAAGTTAGAATTAGAAATGAGAACTAACCAAAATGTGGGATTTGTGAAAGGATCATTACACATACACCCATGCTTCTTCTATTTTATTGAACCTACCTACTTAAAGGAGAGGAAGAATTCTTGCTTCAATAAATAAAAATCTTCATGTTTCTCTGTTCTAAATATTTCCTTTCCATCCCTGCCCCTACACAATTTACAACCTTTTTCTTTGTTTTCCTTCATAGCTGAACATCTTGAATGAGAGCCTGTTTGTTCTTTCCCCTGTCTATGTCCCATTGATTTCTAAAACCTGTCTTTCATTCTGATGATTCTCAAAATAAGAAACAGATACACTCTCAAGTTAGGATTACTTAAGAAAATATTTTAAAAAGGAATATTTGTGAGGTATGCAATACCTCAGGGTTAGTATTATAGGAGTTACAAGGAATCAACACTAGGTACAAGGGCGGCACAGTTAATGAGACACATAAAGACAGTCATGTTGAGAGGTCACCTTGAGAAGGATGGTGGGTAGGGACTATTACATCCAACATTGCCTCACAGTGGGGGAGCAGAGAAACAGTTGCAATGACCTCTCTCTTCCTCCTTCCAATCTCTTGTCAGTGTTCCCCTTTGGACAAAGCCAGCAGATAGCAAGAAAGCGAATGGGTGACATATATAGGTCAGATTTTTGAGGCAAAAAGGTGAGTAAAGAAGGATGGTGAAATGTGGGGATAAGCATAGAAAGATGCCAAATATATTTATCTTAATATTACATTGGAACTATACCCACAAAAAGTCAACCCTAGCCTAATTTTTAAACCCACTGGCCTACTTTCATTTGCATACCAAGTATTTGCCTATTTTGATCTAGAGCTCATGAAATGGCTCACTCTTGACTTTTCTCTAAGCCTTAGCTTGGGGATTTTCCTGGAGGTATTGTGGTTAGGATTCAGAGCTTTCACTGTCAGGGCTGGATTTCAAACCCTGTCTGGGGAAATAAGATCCCACAAGCTGAGAGGCACAGTCAAAGAAATTAAAAATTAAAAAATAAAGAAGAAAAAAATCTTAGCTTATTTTAAATTTTTCCATCCACAAACCTACAGGCCCTTTTCCTTATACTCTCATCCATGTTCCATATGTCCTTTAACACCTTGTTTCCACTTCCATGACAGACCACAGATATGCCTCTTGAATATAATCTGTCTGTGACACCAACACACCAAGCTTTTCCTACTAAGAAACAGCCCTTGCTATGACATTTCTCCCTGAAATGATTTGAGAGCTCCATTTTGCCCATAGGATAAACTCCAAACAGAGATCTTCCTTAGTCTAGCTGCTATTGAGTTTTCTAGCATCAACTTTTGCACTCCTCCCTGAAAACTCATGGTCAGCCAGACTATTTCACCCAGACTATTCTCTAAGTAAGTTCATGCCATTAAGATTTGAAAATTCAAAAATTGTGCCTTTTCTGTCCAATCAAGTTTTCCCTCCCTTTCTGCATTGTGCACTATTTTATCCTTCTGGACCTTGGTCAAATATGTCATGATCTATTAGTTCCGCTTTGCTTCTTCCCAGGAAGAACTGATCATTCTGTCTTCTGTGCTCCAGAACTTCCATAATTTCAAATTTCTCCGGGAGAACTTTTCCTTAATTTCCACTTTGGTATTGAATATATAAGCTGCCATCATTTCGCCCTATTAAACAGTGATTCAGATGGGAATACTGTTTCACTTGTCTTAATATCCCTGAAATTTGAAAGTGAAAAGTGAAAGTGAAGTCGCTCAGTCATGTCCGATTCTTAGCGACCCCATGGACTGCACCCCACCAGGCTCCTCCATCCATGGGATTTTCCAGGCAAGAGTACTGGAGTGGGGTGCCCTTGCCTTCTCTGGAAATTTATCAGAGGGTCTGGCAAATAGGAAGTCTCCCGAAATACTTGCTAAATGAATGAGAGCCAACTGTCTTGATATACTACCCCCTACCTATTGCCTTAAAAGCGAGGCAACCTGTGGATCAACAGGTGTGGTTATATGTAGCATGTGATCAGACAGAGTTCTGGGAGACATATGTGACCCAGGCATACTTTCCGTGCAATGGACAAGAATATGATGCTGGTTCGGTTGGCAGCATCTGGCAGTGCAGTTGGCAATAGTGCAGAGTGGTCTCCTGCATTGAGAAGAGTACTTACTGGTGTCAGTTTGAACATAGGAAGTTCTCTTTTGTGTAAAACTGGTCAATCGATCAGCAGAGGTTTCTCTCTTATAAAACTGTTGGACAATAGAACCATCCTCCTCATGCTCCTTCAGCAGATACCCTCACCTCTCTTACATAGGAGTGGACTCCTCTCTACTGGACTCATCAGCAGCCTGTTCTCTCAGTCCCATCTGATTACCCTACTGAATTATTCCTCTACCCTCCTCAATCTCTGCCCTTCTTTCTCCTTCCACTCTCTCTCTTCTCCTTTGATTCTCAAATATATTTCTCCTTTTTTTTTTTCTTTCACAATAAACTGTGGAAGCTTATTAAACCCAGCATCCAAATAATCAGCAAGTGGACCACCTATTCACTTTTTTTCCACCTTGTATATAGATGACTTATTTTTCAAAACATATTAAGTGAAAATAAATATTTATTTTCCCCCCTAAGGCAACAAATACAAGGATGTAAAACAGTGTTTCTTTATTAAATCAGGTTGAAAGTTCATCTCCAGTCATGAGAGCTTAAAGTGGAGTCATAAATGCAAAGACCCCTTCTAAACTCCTGTCACTGAGCGACCCCCTACACAGAGAAACTCAACCCTCCCTAAGCAAAATATAGCTTCCACCCAAACAAAACTCAGTATGTACCTTTACAGAGTCCTTATCTAAGTCTTTAAAGCTTTCAAGAGCCCCAGTTTATATGCAAATGCTTAACCTTAATTGAAGTAGTATTTACCTTAATTAGATAGTACCTTAAAAGATAGTTAATACTTTAGTTCACAAACCTCTGAATGCAAAATCTATTTTAAAAATGAGATAAGAAAAGGCATCTACCTGGCATTTAGATGTAGACAGGAGTGTTATTAAGTTGGGTTGGGTTAAAGCAGTTGAGAAACAAATAACTTCACTGTCACTAAAAGATGAAGTTGAACATAATATTTTTTTGGAGTTGACAACTGCTAAATGTGTTTTCCTCTTGCTCTCCCTGCCTTGCCCCCACAACTTCCATTTGTTGAAAATTTAGAAATCAAAAAAGTCGTATTTATGTTGCTCTAAACATTGGATAATTACTTAGGCCAGTTCGTTCATAAAGGAATTACAATTCTCTAGGTGGTGGCATGGGTTCTGGTTTGTGTATAAAATCTGGAACAGTTTCTCATTATTTCAAAATAGCTAGTATTTTTGTTTCCTCAATCCCAAAGTAACTTGAACATGTGTCAATTAGGAAGTTCCCATGAGCATAGCTGTGAAAGTCTCAATTGAACACAGCAATTGTCCTAATTCTTTGTATTTTTATAGGCCAGGTACAGAACACCAGAATCTCTGGGGTTGTATATATTACAGAAAATAAGCAAGCTACTAAAGAGAAAATTTCTTGAGAGGATTGTAGGATGCCTCTTTTCCTATTTGTCTTAGGCCAGGACAAAAAAACACATTATCCAAATAATGTCTCATTTCTCCCTTTTTTCAAGGAAAGTAATTAGCTGCCACAGTGTCATCTTTTCCAAAGCACACTGGACAAAACAAAAAATTAGAATATTTGTAGAGAAACTCAAAACAGTGGTCAACATTAATGTGCCAGAGGGATAGCCTATTTTGTTTCTAACTATATTTTTAAATGCTGGAAATAAAAGAGAAAATGTCTCACTGTTTTATTGTGTCCACTTACTCAAATTTTACCAAGCATCTGAGGACAGTGATAAACAGAGAAAATCAAAATCTAGTTCTATCACTTTCTAGAGTTTAAGTGTGAAGAATTAAATGTAACCTATTTGAATTTCAGTTTCCTAAATTATATTGTACAGTGCTAAAAATGTGGCCAGTCCATGATAGCTAACAGCAGGGTATTTCTCAGAGCCTGGAGTTCAGTTTATTCTCTGAGAATCTAATAAGGACATAGTAAAAGTCAGACTCAAATGATAATTAATTGGTAGCTTGTGAATATTTGATAGACTTTTACAGACAGGTCTAAGACATATATAAAAATGGCACTGTACCACTGGATGGTTTTGTGTGTGTTAAGTTACTTCTTTTTAAATTTTGTGGCCACATGGCATGTGGAATCTTAGTTCCCTGACCAGGAATCAAATCTGGACACCCTGTGTTGGAAGCACAAAGTCTCAACCATTGGATCTCCAGGGAAGTCCCTAAATAACCTGATTCCTGATAGAGCTTGGTTGTCCAGACCAAACATCTTTAGATGCTCAACAAAGTTTAGTTTCACTCTTTCCCCTTGCTATGCAGTAGTCCTCAGAAACCAAGATAGTATTAAGACATCAACAGTACACTGGCACTGATATGTCAATAGAATGTTATATTTGAAAGTGAAAAAAAGAGAGGGGAAAGTGATAAATGATTTTTGTAACAGTCCGGAAGGGAATATCCCCAATGTCTTCTGAGCCTCAGGCCTTTGTAGCTAAGGTCATTTAATAAACCTCCACTCATGCCTTAGCTATATATTTACTGCACAAAGTTCTTTTATTACAATTTGGCTTTCTGTGCAGCTCTTTGAGTGATCTTGAATCTTCTAAATTTTTGGCAATTGTATTTCATAAACTAAACTTATGGTTTTGATTTCAAACTTATTCTTTAGACTTTTTGATTTTGGTTGACATGAGACTATGGAGCAATGAACACGTGCATATGTTCCTAAAATTTGGAGCATCTGAGTCTGTTCCTCTCAGGACTGAACCTGTTGTTTCCTAATCAAAATACTGCATCTCATCTCAGTATCATAGCTTTCGAAGTATAACAGATATGCCTCAATAAATCTTTTAATTAACATTTCATTTTTAGATAATTATAATAATTTATAATTTAATTTAATTTATATTTATATTTTAGATAATTATGGACTCACATGTAATTTTAAGGAATAATAGAGAGATCTGGCATGCTCTTTAAACAGTTTCCCCCAATAGAAACGTTTTTAAACCTACAATATCAAATTGGATATTGACATTGATAAAATCACGGTACAGAAGATTCCCATTACCATAAGAATCCCATCTGGTTCTCTTTTACAGTCCCACACATTTCTATCCTGAAAATGAAAATGAAAGAGAAGTATGACTGCTTCACCCTTGGTAACTACTAATCAGCTATTCATTTCAATAATTTTGGCATTTCAAAATGTTACCTAAATGACATCACACAATATGTAACCTGTGGCACACAGTGACACTCAAAGGAGGAAGTTCACATTCTCACTCAGTTGGAGTGTAAATTCTGGCTCCCCACTAGGCCTACACTTACATTTTGGTTGAAAACACTAAAATGTCTCCTTAACTGCTCCCTTCATTGACATTGTACAGGAAACAGGGATCAAGACCATCCTCATAGAAAAGAAATGAAAAAAAGCAAAATGGCTGTCTGGGGAGGCCTTACAAATAGCTGTGAAAAGAAGAGAGGCGAAAAGCAAAGGAGAAAAGGAAAGATATAAGCATCTGAATGCAGAGTTCCAAAGAACAGCAAGAAGAGATAAGAAAGCCTTCTTCAGCGATCAATGCAAAGAAATAGAGGAAAAGAACAGAATGGGAAAGACTAGAGATCTCTTCAAAAAAATTAGAGATACCAAGGGAACATTTCATGCAAAGATGGGCTCTATAAAGGACAGAAATGGTATGGACCTAACAGAAGCAGAAGATATTAAGAAGAGGTGGCAAGAACACACAGAAGAACTGTACCAAAAAAATCTTCACGACCCAGATAATCACGATGGTGTGATCACTCATCTAGAGCCAGACATCCTGGAATGTGAAGTCAAGTGGGCCTTAGAAAGCAGCACTACGAACAAAGCTAGTGGAGGTGATAGAATTCCAGTTGAGCTGTTTCAAATCCTGAAAGATGATGCTGTGAAAGTGCTGCACTCAATATGCCAGCAAACCTGGAAAACTCAGTAGTGGTCACAGGCCTGGAAAAGGTCAGTTTTCATTCCAATCCCAAAGAAAGGCAATGCCAAAGAATGCTCAAACTACTGCACAATTGCACTCATCTCACATGCTAGTAAAGTAATGCTCAAAATTCTCCAAGCCAGGCTTCAGCAATACATGAACCGTGAACTCCCTGATGTTCAAGCTGGTTTTAGAAAAGGCAGAGGAACCAGAGATCAAATTGCCAACATCCGCTGGATCATGGAAAAAGCAAGAGATTCCAGAAAAACATCTATTTCTGCTTTATTGACTATGCCAAAGCCTTTGACTGTGTGGATCACAATAAACTGTGGAAGATTCTGAGAGAGATGGGAATACCAGACCACCTGACCTACCTCTTGAGAAATCTGTATGCAGGTCAGGAAGCAACAGTTAGAACTAGACATGGAACAACAGACTGGTTCCAAATAGGAAAAGGAGTACATCAAGGCTGTATATTGTCACCCTGCTTATTTAACTTCTATGCAGAGTACATCATGAGAAATGCTGGACTGGAAGAAACACAAGCTGGAATCAAGATTGCTGGGAGAAATATCAAGAACCTCAGATATGCAGATGACACCACCCTTATGGCAGAAAGTGAAGAGGAACTAAAAAGCCTCTTGATGTAAGTGAAAGAGGAGAGTAAAAAGTTAACTTAAGGCTCAACATTCAGAAAACGAAGATCATGGCATCCGGTCCCATCACTTCATGGGAAATAGATGGAGAAATAGTGGAAACAGCGGCTGACTTTATTTTGGGGGGCTCCAAAATCACTGCAGATGGTGACTGCAGCTATGAAATTAAAAGACGCTTTCTCCTTGGAAGAAAAGTAATGACCAACCTAGATAACATATTAAAAAGCAGAGACGTTACTTTGCCGACTAAGGTCCATCTAGTCAAGGCTATGATTTTTCCAGTGGTCATGTATGGATGTGAGAGTTGGGCTGTGAAGAAAGCTGAGTGCCTAAGAATTGATGCTTTTGAATTGTGGTGTTGGAGAAGACTCTTGAGAGTCCCTTGGACTGCAAGGAGATCCAACCAGTCCATTTTGAAGGAGATCAGCCCTGGGATTTCCTTGGAAGGAATGATGCTAAAGCTGAAACTCCAGTACTTTGGCGCACCTCATGCGAAGAGTTGACTCATTGGAAAAGACTCTGATGCTGGGAGGGATTGGAGGCCGGAGGAGAAGGGGACAATAGAGGATGAGATGGCTGGATGGCATCACTGACTCGATGGATGTGAGTCTGAGTGAACTCCGGGAGTTGGTGATGGACAGGGAGGCCTGGCATGCTGCAATTCATGGGGTCGCAAAGAATTGGACACGACTGAGTGACTGAACTTAGAACTTCATGACCTCCATTGACCACAGTGGAAGGGGAGCAAAGCATGCCTCACTGGAAGTGATGAAAGTCCTGACTCTCCACTAGGCTCCTCTGATCTTCCAACTCTACTCCAAAGGAGTAGAGAGGGTTTGCTTTGTTATTGACATATATGGGTGGAAGTGCAGACTCGCTATGTAGGTTCCAGTGACACTGCCAGAAGTGCTGTGTGCCTACCCAGTAGGGATGGGGATTCTGAGTCCCTTCTCAACCTTCTCTGCCAGCTCCTCAAAGGGGTATCGAAGCACCTCATTGGCCTCACAAAATGGAAGGCCAAGCTCCCTACTCTGGATTCTCTAGTATGAGTGTGAGTGGGCATACTGTCTTATCTGTCTGGCTGGAGCAAGTGATTTTTGTCTAAATTTTATATTTGCCAGATTGTCATTTTTTGGAACAAGCTTTTGATTTGGCTTTTTGTTTGTTTGTTCATTTATCCCTGCTGGCATTTCTGGGATTCCAGCTTATTCAGTTCCATTTTAGGATTAAAAACACTCAGGAACTCATAACTGTGTTGTTCCTTGGGTCCTAAGGACCAAAGCTTGTCTTCTTATTTTGTCTTTAATTAATTAATTAATTAATTTTATTTTGGACTGTGCTGGGTATTCATTTCCGTGCACGGCTTTTCTCTACTTGCAGTAGTTGGGGTCTACTCTCTAGTTGTGGTGCATGGGTTTCTCATTGCAGTGGCTTCTCATGTTGTGGAGCTCTAGGGCATGTGGGCTTCAGTAGTTGCAGCACTTGGCCTCAGTAGTTGTAGTCCCTGGGCTCTAAAGCACAGGCTCAGTGGTTTTGGTGCATGGATTTAGTCACTCTGTGGTATGTGGGATCTTCTCTGACCAGGGAGTAAACCTGTGTCTCCTGCATTGGCAGATGGATTCTTTACCACTGAGTCACCAGGGAAGCCCAAATACAGGATGCTTGGGGCTGGTGCATGGGGATGATCCAGAGAGATGATATGGGGTGGGAGGTGGGAGGGGGAACAGGATTGGGAACTCAGGTACACCCGTGGCTGATTCATGTCAACGTATGGCAAAACCAATACAGTATTGTAAAGCAAAATAAAGTAAAAATAAAAATTTTTTTTAAAAAAGAAAGAAAAAAATAATAAAATTATCATAAAATATCTTGAAGAACTGATAGCTTGGATCCAAAGTAGAAGCTCACAGTTTTCTCTATTTGGCTAATTCAGTGTGCACACAGTTTTAGAATGTACTTTTTATGATAGCTATTGATGTCATTTTGCATATTACAGTAGAGTTGTTCCAAGGTTATCTTTGGGCTTCTTTACCCTGAGAGACAGTATAGAATAGTGACTAATCCTAGGGATTTTGGAGCTGTGGCACCGGAAAGATGTCTATGTTCCAATGTGTGGAACATGTGAATATGTTAGTTTACAGAAAGCAGAAGGAAATTTGTAGATATAATTAAATTAAGGATCTTGAGATGGGGAGCTTATTCTGGATTATTTGGTGGGCCCAATGTAAAAACTAAGGTCCTTATGTGTAAGAGTAATGAAGAAGAGTCAGAATTAGAGATTTGAAGATGCAGTGCTGCTAACTTTGAACACAGAGGAAGGAGCCACAAGCCAAAGGAAGCAAATGGCCTCTAAAACCTGGAAAAGGCAAGAAAGTGGACTTTCCTTAAAAACATCAAAAAAGAATTCAGCCATGCCTACATTTCTATTTTAGCCCAGTAAGACCTATTTTGGATTTATGCCCTCCAGAACTGTAAGGTAATAAATTTCTATTGCTTTAAACCACCAAATGTGTGGTGATTTTTTATAGCCACAGTAAAAATCTAATACAGAAGCCAAATGTTCAGAGTCTATACTCCAGCTTTGATATTTATAGTATACCTAGACTTGAACAAGGAATTTATCTTTTACAAAATATTATGCATATTCCCTACCTCATAGAGAGAAATCAACATATATAAAGCTATTAAAACAATGTTAGGTAAATACTAAGTATTTGCTAAGAGTCAACTATTAGTATAGTAGAAGTAACTATTTGTCTATACAAAGAATGTGATTAAAAAGGTAATGAACACTTTACAAAAATTTCATCTACATAATCACCTGCATCCTGTTTGGTTTTAATATTAGATAGCATCCCAGGTGGCTCAGCAGTAAGGATTCTGCCTGCTAATGAAAGAGACAAGGGTTCAACCCCTGGGTCAGGAAGATCCCCAGGAGGAGGAAATGGCAACACACTTCAGTATTCATTCTTTCCAGGAGAATCCAATACATAGAGGAGCCTGGTGGGCTGCAGTTCATGGGGTCACAAAGAGTCAGACATGACTTAGCAGCTGAACCTGCATGCAAATAGACAGATAGATAGGTAGATAGGTAAATGAAACATAGATATCTGCATGCATACATTCATAAGTGAAGTGAAGTCGCTCAGTTTTGTCTGACTCTTTGCAACCTCATGGACTGTAGCCTATCACGCTCCTCCGTCCATGAGATTTTCCAGGCAAGTATAAGGCAATGGTAACAAAGAATAATGCAGGACAGTGCTTATATCCAAAGAGGAGATGTTCAGATGGAGGAGAAATCTAAAAGAAAAGTCTTCAACAATACAGGAATGTTCTAGTTTTTGATTTGAGTGTTAAGCTCATGGGTGCTTGCTTTGTTTTTATGCTTAGTAACTTACATGCACAATTCATACATCTTTTGTGTCAAATGCTAAAGAATACATTTTTTTCCAAAGACTATTAATAAAACTTAGAAAACCTCTCCGATCTTTACTCATTGTAATTCAGTTAGGATAGCTCTATTATGCTGTGGTAACAAACAGCTTCAACAATCTCAGTGGCTTAACAAAGCAGATGTTTATTTCTTATTCATACTACCTTTTCAACATAGGTCAGTGGGCAGCTCTGCTTGTGTAATTTCTCACATCTTCAAACTGACCAAGGCTTTGTTTTGCCAAGTGATTTTGATTCACTGAAGCAACGAAAAGAGAAGAGAGACAAACGGGACACTTGCTTTTAGTGTTCACTGCTAGAAAAGACACATGTCACTTCTGCCCACATCTTATTGGCCAAAATAAATCACCTTGCCATGTCCATATATGCAAATCAAGACCACAATGAGGTACCACTTCACACCAGTCAGAATGGCTGCGATCCAAAAGTCTGCATGCAATAAATGCTGGAGAGGGTGTGGAGAAAAGGGAACCCTCTTGCACTGTTGGTGGGAATGCAAACTAGTACAGCCACTATGGAGAACAGTGTGGAGATTCCTTAAATTACAAATAGAACTGCCTTATGACCCAGCAATCCCACTGCTGGGCATACACACCAAGGAAACCAGAATAGAAAGAGACATATGTACCCCAATGTTCACTGCAGCACTGTTTATAATAGCCAGGACATGGAAACAACCTAGATGTCCATCAGCAGATGAATAGATAAGAAAGCTGTGGTACATATACACAATGGAGTATTACTCAGCCATTAAAAAGAACACATTTGAATCGGTTCTAATGAGATGGATGAAACTGGAGCCGATTACACAGACTGAAGTAAGCCAGAAAGAAAAACACCAATACAGTATACTAACACATATATGGAATTTAGAAAGATGGTAATGATGACCCTGTATGCAAGACAGCAAAAGAGACACAGATGTGTAGAGTAGACTTTTGGACTCTGAGGGAGAGGGAGAGGGTGGGATGATTTGGGAGAAAGGCATTGAAACATGCATACTATCATGTAAGAAACGAATCGCCAGTCTGTGTTTGATGTACGATACAGGATGCTTGGGGCTGGTGCACGGGGATGATCCAGAGAGATGATATGGGGTGGTAGGTGAGAGGGGGGTTCGTGTTTGGGAACTCATGTACACCCGTGGTGGATTCATGTCAATGTATGGCAAAACCAATACAGTATTGTAAAGTAAAATAAAGTAAAATTAAAAATTAAAAAAAAATAAAAAAGAATACAGAGGCATAATTTTTGCATGTGACTATCAAGTAAAACATCACAAGTATTTTGTGAAGAATCTTTAATGCTTCTCATAGTCCACCTTTCCAGGCACCAAATATTTGGCACTTCCTTCATCAGTATGAAGGTTTAAACATGGGTTCTAGTGGCTCAGACGGTAAAGCATCTGTCTACAATGCGGGAGACCTGGGTTCAATCCCTGGGTCAGAAAGATTCCCTGGAGAAGGAAATAGCAACACACTCCAGTACTCTTGCCTGGAAAATCCCCGTGGACAGAGGAGCTTGGTGCAGGCTACTGTCCATGGGGTCGCAAAGAGTTGGGCACGACTTCACTTTGACTTTCACTTTCTATCTAAAACACATGGTATGTAATATTTTTGCATATGTAGGGTACCAACTAGCAGTCTTGTGAAATTCAAATAACAGTTTTAGGAAATATACTATAGATATTAAAATAATAGTTAATGACCCTGCCTTGAAATTTAAGATCACTGGGTAGGGGAGGCATGACTCCTGGTTTCAAAGGTGAAGAAAAGGTAACAGATTAACTTTATAGGGCCAGGAAAAGATTACTATGAAAATTCTAGGTGAAATACTATCTGATAGTTGTATAAGTTGGTATCAGTGTGAAGATGTTGATTCAATTTAACACTGTTAGACCAGTGTGACAATATACTCCTATTCATGCCCAAAAGCCTATTTTGAAACACAGTCATTAAATATACATGAATGGTATTGATATATACACTATATATAAAATAGATAATAAGGGCTTACTTTATAGCAAAGGGAACTCTGCTCAATACTTGTAATGACCTACATGGAGACAGAATCTAAAAAAGAGTGGTTTTATATATATATATATATATATATATATATGATTCACTTTGCTCTACAGCAGAAACTAACATTTATCCAATCAAAATTAATTTAAAAAATAATAAATATACACATGGAAGTATAACTGAAGTCACTGTACTACCATACTATAAAACACAGGCCTACACTTTAAAAATATTTTATAACTTAAAATGATTCATGATTTGCCTCCACCAGTAAAAAGTCAAAAACTATTTTGCAGGAAGAATATTTATAACCATGTGAAAGAGAATGTCCCTATCCTGAATCCTAGTCAGACAAATTTCTGTAGTTATAGAGTCAGTCTCAAAGATTCTCTCCTCTCTCCTCTTATTCTTTTGCTTTTGACTCTCTGCAATCTTGATAAACCACAGTACAAAACTTCTCTAAAAGTCTAGATAGGAGCCTTCCTCCTGGCCTTCCTCCAGTATGCCTGTTAATTCTTAGGTGGTTTGAGGGAAGCTGCACATGAACTTGTTCTTGGAGCAAAGGAGACAATGGAAGGAGACAGATGGTAAGTATGTTAACAATGTACAAAGCTACATGAGTTAATGTAGAAGTCAGAAAAAAGGAACGGTCTTCAAAGGAGTTTGTGGTAGACCTACAACCCTCATTTCCCTTCCCCATCTCTCTCCAATATCTTGTTGTCAACACCAGCCCTTTTAGGCTTCTGGGAAATGTCATATGCATGAATGATTCCAGAAAATGTAATACATGTCTCATCTAGGTTGTCTTGATTTAATGTCTCTGTTTTTCTTTAAGACAATCTCTGATTGTTTTATTCATTGTAATTCTTTTCATATGCATAGTATTTGTATCAGAAAAACAATATAACATTAAAGAAAATTTTGAAGAAAAAATTATCCATAATTCTGTCACTTTAAAGCAGTTATTTTGATTTTCATGTATTCTCATGCGTTCTTTGTCCAAATGTATACCTGTTTTTTATAGTTGTAATTCTAGCACCCGATTTTGTTGAATGTTTGTTCTTAATGTTGCATCCTAAACACAATTTTGCATTGCTCTACATATGTTTTATATATCTTTTAATAGCTGCACAATGTTCCATAAAGTTGATGTACCATAATTCACCTTTCCCTAGTTTGGGAATTTTGCTTGAAGTTTGCCTTTCCCTACTGTACATAACAGACAGAAATGAACATTTTGTACTTGTTAACTTTTTCTAAACATTTCTACATTCACTCATTGTTGTTTTAGAATAACACTACATGAACACATGAGCTTGGTTGAGCACATCCATATATATAACACAAACATCTCCTTTATCATCAAGCTTTCCTAGAGCTAGAATTTGCATTAGCTACCATCAACTCCTGTTTGGTAAACTGAAGCCTAATGATGTTGTGTTATTATATGGTATAACTAGCAACATTTAAGAATGAGAAAACTGAAATACACAATAGTCATTAGCTACACACAAGATACACCAACAAATTAAGAGTTGATTTTACTATATTTAGTCCTACAATTCATCCTATTTCTGGGTTATTACTGTTGTTTAAAGGCTACAGTTTAAAACGGTTAGTGAATGTTGGTTGTATTTGGGAGTGTAGGCTACTCAATAAATGTTATTATTGCTAGATAAATATAGTTTCCAGATCCAAGTATTCTAGAATTTTTTTTCAGATAATCCCCACAAACACAATAACATTGAACCATGATTGGTTCATTTGCTGTATGAATGGAATTCTTGATTTGCCAATACATCTTTTTTGAGTACCAACTAGACACTCATCAGCTACAACAGAAAAGATGCTAAACATACAGCTGATCTCACATAAACCACATGCGCCTATGCATTTAAAAAAAAAAAAAATCCAGTACTGTATGTTTAGGGTTTCCCTGGTGGCTCAGAGGATAAAGCGTCTGCCTGCAATGTGGGAGACCTGGATTCGATCCCTGGGTCGTGAAGATCCCCTGGAGAAGGAAATGGCAACCCACTCCAGTATTCTTGCCTGGAGTATCCCATGGACAGGAAAGCCTGGTAGTCTACAGCCCATGGGGTCGCAAAGAGTCAGACACAACTAAGCAACTTCACTCACTCACCACAAGATACTGGACAGTCACATGCCTTCTAGGAACTTCTACCTGTAGACAGATGGGCACAAATATACAAATAAAAGAAGGCACAGAAGTAAGTATGGGGGTTACAGACTGAATGTCTTCTGAGTAGTGCAAGTGATAAAAAAATTAGTGAAGCTGATGAATATAAGAAGATATGACGAGTGGAATTCATCTCGAACTGGAAGGCGTATCAAGCCCAAGCCATTTAACCCTAAAATGTCACAAAATAATGTGCATGGGAATAAAAACAAATTTGAGGACAAGATGAACTTAGCAGGCCATGGGTTTACAATAACTGAAGTATGTATTAAATGATATGATAAAGACCGCTGGTGTCACAAAATGTTAAATGTGAACTGGGAAGTGTCAAGCAAGATGTCTTAGGAGATGTGGGATGGTAGCTGGATTCTGCTGCAGGCCGGGTTCCCTTGAAACCCAGCTCTGAGATGGACGTTAGCATTCAGGAATTTTATTATGGCATGTTCTTGGGATTAATGTCTGAAGAATCATGGTGGAAGAAGCATGACTGGACAGATGGAGGAGGTGAGATTCAAAGAGTCTCCACTAACCCCTAAGCTGCTATGGAGGTAGGATGGTCACAGTTTGGAGTGAGAGAGCTGTACTTTATACCCATATGTTAATCAGCTACTGGACATGGGGAAAGGATATGACCTTGAGTGACATAGGTCTCTTCAGCTGAGATAATGCCTGAGGGGATTAACACCTGAGGATTGTCTTAAGTGGATTTCTTACCTGCCAAGGTACTAATGTCTTTTTTTCTGAAGGGAGATTTTAGTGCACCACAGCAGCTACGTAACCACATTGGGAAAAGAAAATCATCCCAAGCTACTCATCTCTAGCTACACTGCAATTCCCTATCGTGTTAGTCACAGTAGAGAAACAAAACCAGTAGGATATATACAGATACAGATATAGGTTTATGCGTTTATGTGCTCAGTTGTGTCCGAGTCTTTTGATCCCATGGACTGTAGCCCGCCAGGCTCCTCTGTCCATGAGATTCTCCAGGCAAGAATACTGGAGTGGGCTGCCAAGCCCTCCTCTAGTGGATTTTCCTGACCCAGAGATAGAATTTGCGTCTCTAATGTTTTCTGCCTTGACAGGCAGATACTTTACCACTAGCATCACCTGGGAAGCTCAATATAGATTTATATTTATAGTTATAAAAGCATACCTCATTTTATTGTGCTTCACTTTACTGTGCTTTGAAGAAATTGCATTATTTACAAATTGAAGGTTTGTTGCAATTCTGCATCAAGCAAGTCTATCAGCTCCATTTTTCCAAACACATTTGCTTACTTCAGTCTCGTAGTGTCACATTTTGGTAATTCTCAAAATATTTTAAACCTTTTCATTATTATTATATTTGCTATGGTTATCAGTGATTTTTGATGTAACTGCTATGATTTGCTGAAGGCTCAGATGATGGTTAGCATTTTTTTGGCAAGAAAGTATTTTTAATTAAAATTTGTACAATTTTTTAGACATAATACTGCTGCATACTTAACAGATTATAGTATATTGTAAGCATATTTCATGGGCTTCCCTGGTGGCTCAGTTGGTAAAGAACCCACCTGCATGTAGGAGACCTGGGTTCAATCAGTGGGTTGGGAAGATCCGCTGGAGGAGGGCATAGTAACCCATTTCAATATTCTTGCCTGAGGAATCCCCATGGACAGAGGCCGGCTGCAGTCCATGGGATCACAAAGAGTCAGACATGACTGAACGACTAAGCACACGCAACAAATTTATATGCAATGATAAACAGCAATAAATTTGTGTAAATCACTCTGCTGTAATATTTACCTTATTGTAGTAGTCTGAAACAAAAAATTCCCAATATCTCCTGAGATATGCCTCTGTGTATATGTATGTGCCTGTAGTTATAAAACTGAATAGTACTCAGCCATAAAAAAGAAAGAAATGTTCTCATTTTCTATTTGCAACAACATGTATGGACTTACAGGGTATTATGCTTCATGAGATAAGTCAGAGAAAGACAAATACTGTACATTATCATTTATGCATAGAATCTAAAAGATAAACAAATGAATAAATATAACAAAACAAATTCACAGATATAGAGAACAAAGTAGTCATTATCAATGGGGAGAGCAAAGGGGGAGGGGCAAGTAGAGGTAGGGGATTAAGAGGTAAAAACTAGTAAGTATAAGATAAATAAGTTACAAGGATATATCACACAGAACAGGAAATACAGTCAATATTTTATAACTTTAAATGGAATATAACCTATAAAAATATTGAATTACTGTGTTCTATCAGTTCAATTCAGTTCAGTTCAGTTGCTCAGTCATGTCCGGCTCTTTGCAACCCCATGATTCGCAGCACGCCAGGCCTCTCTGTCCATCACCGGAGTTCACTCAAACTCATATCCATCAAGTCTGTGATGCCATCCAGCCATCTCATCCTCTGTCGTCCCCTTCTCCTCCTGCCCCTAATCCCTCCCAGCATCAGAGTCTTTTCCACTGAGTCAACTCTTCACATGAGGTGGCCAAAGTATTGGAGTTTGCTTTAGCATCATTCCTTCCAAAGAACACCCAGGACTGATCTCCTTCAGAATGGACTGGTTGGATCTCCTTGCAGTCCAAGGGACTCTCAAGAGTCTTCTCCAACACCACAGTTCAAAAGCATCAATTCTTCAGTGCTCAGCTTTCTTCACAGTCCAACTCTCACATCCATACTTGACCACTGGAAAAATCATAGCCTTGACTACACGGGATTACTATGTTTTAAAAAAAAAATCCATGAACACATAACTTGCATTTGCTATTTTCAGAGTCCATATGGATAATTCATCTTCACTGATGGCAGAGAGTCCCGGGTAAGCCTCCATATTGTGGTTAACTCTGGATTTAACTTCATAAATGAGGAGTTCATCAAGTTTTCCATGTCCCCTTCAGGGGTCCTTTCAGAATTGAGCCATAGAGGATGAGCTCATGTCCCCATTTAGAAATAACTCTTCCAAGGCCACCATGTCTCTCCACTCAACTCCAGCCTCACAGCTTCCAAAGGTCACCAATGTTCTCAGCATTAATGGTGGTGGTGGTTTAGTTGCTAAGTCAACTCCAACTCTTTGGTGACACCAAGGACCGTAGCCCGCCAGGCTCTTCTGTCCATGGGATTTCCCAGACAAGAATACTGGAGTAGATTGCCATTTCCTTCTCCAGTCTCAGAGTAATATTCAGCACCATTTCTCTGGAATTCAAAGTCACTCTCCTGGGACATTAAAAGAATACATCCAAGTCCCACTCTTCACATTTCATTTAAATCGATATCACTTCTTGCCCAGTTCACAGTAAAGAGGTTAGTAGGGACAAGTTATCAGCTTGGTTGTTAATATCTATACTGATGGCAATTAACATGATGATTAGCAGATATTTATGTGTACCCAAGACACAGAGGCTTAACCTGTGTCACTATCATTGGTGTACTGTAAACAGACTGACTGACATGATTAGAGACATACATGTGTATATTCATCAACAGAATGAGCTGGGTTATACTACTGCTTTTGTTCAGGCTCTTCAACAGCTTCTTAATTGGTCTTCTCTTCCTCTGGCCTCCCTTGCTCCAATCTACTTTTCACAATGTTGCCAGAAGGTTGTCTAAAAAGCCAACATAACTGCATAATTTCCAACTTGAAAAGCTCTGATGACTTCTTGTCACATATAATATTTAAAAAAAAAAACAAAAATACCAGAACAAAACAAAACAAGCTTCATATGCATTGAGGATCTATAGCTATGATCTGGTTGTCTCTCTTCCTAGCCTTCTTGATATACCATTATCCTTAAACCCTATTTTCTTGGCATACCAAACATCTTACCACTCCACCCACTGCAGCATGGTAGGCCTCTGTTAACCCCCATACTTTTCTACGTAATGTTACTCACAAAACATGGTCCATGGGCCAACTTCAGCCCACAACCTGTTTCTATAAATCAAGTCTGATTAGAACAGAATATAGCCCATTAACTTATATACTGTCTCTGACTGCTTTTTCACTAAAATGACACAGCTGAACAGTTATGACAGAAACCATATTGAAGCAAAGCCAAGAATATTTAGCATCTAAATTTTTACAGAAAAAGACTGCCAATCCCTGATCTAGAATTTTGGCCTCCCACTCACCCCCTGCCCCAGCTTTTCCCTTGGGAAAATTCTATGCATCTTCAGGAGATATATATTGAATATGCAGATCCATATCGTTAGGGATCAGGATATCTTACACTTTCTAAAGAATGCTCTATAGTTATATTCCATTTCTCTTAGCTTAAGAAACTCTGATTTTTGTTTTGAGTGGCCATGTGCTCACCTCTAAGTGATCAGTGTTGATGGTCTAAGCCAGTGCTGTCCAATATACTCTGTAGTGATGGAGATGCTCTATACATGCACATTCCAATAGTGCAGCCACTTTCCACATATAGTGACTGAGCACCTGAAATGTGGCCAGTGAGACTGAGAAACTGAATCTTAAATTTTATTTCATTTTCAGTTCAGTTCAGTTGTTCAGTCATGTCTGACTCTTCGTGACCCCATGAACTGCAGCATGCTAGGCCTCCCTGTCCATCAGCAACTCCTGGAGTTCACCCCAACCCATGTCCATTGAGTCCGTGATGCCATCCAACCATCTCATCCTCTGTCGTCCCCTTCTCCTCCCACCTTCAATCTTTCCCAGCATCAGGGTCTTTTCCAGTGAGTCAGTTCTTTGCATCAGGTGGCCAAAGTATTAGAGTTTCAGTTTCAACATCCCCTGAAATTAATATGATTATAAATCAATCATACTTTAATAAAATCAAGATTTCTAATAATTTGTCATTGAAGTAATGTTAATGCTGTCATCACTCAGCAAAGGTTCACTGAGCATATCCTTGATGTGCTATGAGGGATGAAGGAGAGGCACAAAACTTGGTTACTACCTTTCAGGGAGGTCACGGTCTTAATGGGGAGAGGAGGCTTTCATCAACACTAGGATGAGGAGCAGGTCAGCCCTGATGGACAGGCAGAATCACATGTAGAGAAGGCTTGCTGAAGCCAGCCAAGGCAGCAGAGGATAGATGGATTTGGAGCACAAATAGAGAGATACATGCAGTTTACAAAGAGGCACAGAGACAAAAATACATGAAGCCCAGATAAGAAGAGGACAGAAAATATCAAAATGTCTCTCTTTAGTACAGAAGCATCAGAGAGCACCTGAAGAAGGGTTATAAGTGATTCCTGTTAACCCAGGTCCAGGGAGGCCACCAGTTCCTTTGCCATGTCCATTATTCATAAAGGATTCCCATTGCTCTGGACCAATGTTTATAAATAAATGATTATAAATAAATGAGAAACTTTCAACTTAGAGAACATATGTTACCTTTGGTTAATTCTAGGGCAGGACAAAAAGCAGTGAACCCGGTAATCTGAGCTAGTCCCCAAAGAATTTTTTATCTTAGGCAAGTCAACTAAAATGTCTGATTGACTGTGCCTCGTTTCTCCATTTTTTTCCTTCATCATAATCTGAAATTTCTTCATGCTGAAGGGCTCTGCAAATTTAGAACTAATTCATTAATGGTTACATCTTTGTTTATATGTTTTTCTAAATGGGTGCCAGCTGACAGACACTGAGATCTATTTAACTCAGCAAGATATGTATGGGGTTACAGAAACAGGTTACAAATCAAATTTTTACTAAGATTCCTTCTTTCTATATAACCTTTGCTGACCATACAGCTGTCCAGTACTATAATAAACCATCTCTCTGTCCTACATGTGCTAGTTTCATTTGCTTCCTGTCCTCTAGGTCCTGAAAAATCACACTTTCTGCACTTTCTCTGCCTTCTTTGTCCCTTGCTTTTTAATTTATTTATTTTTAATTGAAGGATAATTGATTTACAATATTGGTTTGATTTCTACTATGCATCAACATGAATTAGCCACAGGTACACCTATGTCCCTTCCCTCTTGAAACTTCCTCCCACCTGCCACTCTTTCCCACCCTCTAGATTGTTACAGAGCCCTGTTTTGAGTTCCCTGAGTCATACAGCAAATTTCCATTGACTATTTGACACACGGTAGTGCACATGCTTCCATGCTACTCTCTCCATTCATCTCACCCTCTCCTTCCTCCCTCTGCCCATGCCCTATGTCTGCATCTCCATTGCTGCCTTGCAAATAGGTTCATTAGTACCGTATTTCTAGACTTTATATATATGTGTTAATATATGATATTTGTTTGTCTCTTTCTGACTTACTTCACTCTGTATAATAGGTTCTAGGTTTATCTACCTCATTCAGTTCAGTTCAGTTCAGCCACTCAGTCGTGTCTGACTCTTTGCCACCCCATGAAACAGAGCACGCCAGGCCTCCCTGTCCATCACCAACCCCCGGAGTTCATTTAAACTCGTGTCCATCAAGTCGGAGATGCCATCCAGCCATGTCATCCTCTGTTGTCCCCTTCTCCTCCTGCCCCTAATCCCTCCCAGAACAGAGTCTTTTCCAATGAGTCAAATCTTCACATGAGGTGGCCAAAGTACTGGAGTTTCAGCTTTAGCATCATTCCTTCCAAAGAAATCCCAGGACTGGTCTCCTTCAGAATGGACTGGTTGGATCTCCTTGCAGTCCAAGGGACTCTCAAGAGTCTTCTCCAACACCACAGTTCAAAAGCATCAATTCTTCAGTGCTCAGCTTTCTTCACAGTCCAACTCTCACATCCATACATGACCACAGGAAAAACCATAGCCTTGACTAGATGGACCTTTCTTGGCAAAGTAATGTCTCTGATTTTCAATATGCTATCTAGGTTGGTCATAACTTTTCTTCCAAGGAGTAAGCGTCTTTTAATTTCATGGCTGCAGTCTCCATCTGTACTGATTTTGGAGCCCAAAATATAAAGTCTGACACTGTTTCCACTGTTTCCCCATCTATTTCCCATGAAGTGATGGGACCAGATGCTATGATCTTCGTTTTCTGAATGTGGAGCTTTAAGCCAACTTTTTCACTCTCCTCTTTCACTTTCATCAAGAGGCTTTTTAGCTCCTCTTCACCTTCTGCCATAAGGGTGGTGTCATCTGCATATCTGAGGTGATTGAGATTTCTCCTGGCAATCTTGATTCCAGCTTGTGCTTCTTCCAGTCCAGTGTTTCTCATGATATACTCTGCATGTAATTTAAATAAGCAGGGTGACAATATACAGCCTTGATGTACTCTTTTTCCTATTTGGAACCAGTCTGTTGTTCCATGTCCAGTTCTAACTGTTGCTTCCTGACCTCATTAGAACTGACTCAATGCATTCCTTTTGATGGCTGAGTAGTATTCCATTGAATATATGTAACACAACTTCTTTATCCATTTATCTGTTGTTAGACATTTAGATTACTTCCATGACCTAACTATTGTAAATAGTGCTGCAGTGAACATTGGGGTACATTTTTCTTTTTCAATTTTGATTTCCTCAAGTTATATGCTTATAAGTGGTATTGCTGGATCATATGGTAGTTTTACTCCTAGTTTTTAAAGCACTCTCCATACCATCTTCCATAGTAGCTGAATCAACATACTTCCCACCAACAGTGCAAGAGGGGTCCCTTTTCTCCACACCCTCTTCAGCACTTGTATTTGTGGATTTTTTAATAATGGCCATTCTGATCAGTGTGAGGTGATATCTCATAGTTTTTATTTAAATTTCTCTAACAAGAGCAATGATGAATATCTTTTCATATGCTTATTAGCCATCAGTTTGTCTTCTTTGGAGATATGTCTGTTTAGGTCTTTTGCCTACTTTTTGATTAGGTTGCTTATTTTTCTGGTATTGAGTTGTATGAGATGCTTGTATATTTTGGAAATTAATCCTTTGTCACTTGTTTTATTTGCTATTATTTGCTCCCATTCTGTCTTTTCACCTTGTTTATAGTTTCCTTAGCTGTGCAAAAACTTTTTAAGTTTAATTAGGTCCCTCTTGTTTATTTTTGTTTTTATTTCCATTATCGTAGGAGGTGGGTCATAGAGGATATTGCTATAATTTTTGTCATTTTGTCATACAGTGTTCTGCCTATATAAACCCCTGAGATAAAATCATGCACCTGTGGGCACCTTATCTTTGACAATGTGAACGTGAACATGAACGTGAAGTCGCTCAGTCGTGTCCGACTCTTTGTGACCCCATGGACTGTAGCCTACCAGGCTCCTCTGTTCATGGGATTTTCCAGGCAATAGTACTGGAGTGGATTGCCATTTCCTTTTCCAAGGAGTCTTCCCGACCCAGGGATCGAACCCGAGTCCCCCACATCGTAAACAGACGCTTTACCATCTGCAATCTCAGCCAAAAGGCTGAGAAGTAATAAGGAGGCAATAATATATAGTGGGGAAAAGACAGTCTCTTTAATGAGTGATGTTGGGAGAACTGGACAACTACAAGCAAAAGAATGAAATCGGAAAACTTCTTAAAACCAAACACAAAGATAAACTCAAAATGGATTAAAGGCCTAAATATAAGACCTCTTTTTCTCTTGGAATCAAGTTTAACCATTTAAATTTTCACTGACAGTAAACTGCCATTCTCCTTCCAAGGGTCTGCTCTCTTAATTTTCCTTAGGATAGAATCTTCCACCTTTTCTATAAATTTATTTCCAAGCACAGGACTAATTGCTCTACATTTAAGTAGATTAGCTAAAAAACACGTTTTGGTATTAAATTTCTGCATTTAAATTCCAGGTCTGCTATTTACTAATTATAGGACCCTGAGCAAGTAACTGATATGAAACAAACAAAATCAGTTACTTCAAAGTGTTATTTTAAAAATCAGGTAGAAAGTGAATGTAAGATATTTGTCAGATATTATGCACATGGTGGATATATAGTAAACTAATATGCTGTTATAAAATACTCACAGTGCTCATATTATTCTGAAGATTTTAAAGGGACAACCTGAGTAAGCAGGAGCATAGTTGTTTTATTACCTAGATTTGTATCTATGGGCTCACTGTCTGCCAACTCCTTGCTACCAACCCCAATAGAAGGTGGAAATGAAAGTGTTTTGAAAAGTTAAAAGCAACCCACAAGTGTAGGTAGAAAGCTGGAGCTATTCTCATCTCTACAAATATCTCCTTTCTGATCTATTGCCCAGCAGTTCCCTTCTCAGCTTCCTTTGCCCCATCTAGGCTGGAACTGTAACAAGTAAGATTTGAAAGCACAAATGTGAAGGAGCAAAGCTCCCAGTGTGGTGGAATTTAATAATGCAGAAAGTCCTTTTTGAATAGGAAATAACTCTTAAAAGTTTCTTTTCATGTAATTTCAAGCTCAGTTCAGTGAGATCCTCTTGCAATCTCTTGAATTTATGTGTTTCTTCTCCTTGCAGGCTTGCTAGGCTTGTGCTATCTGGGCTTCTACAGCTTGACTGGGAGATTACAGTCTTCCACATCCCCACAAAATATATGGTCAATAGATAGCCTGAAGAGCAGGGAGAATAAGTGCACACAATATATTCAGCCCTCAGCATCTATGGGGAATTGGTTCCTGGCCTGCTGCAGATACCAGAATCCTCAGATGTTCAAGTTCCTTACACAAAATGGTGCCATGCAGTTGGCTCACACTGTGGAATGATATGGAATCTGTGAATACACAGGGCTGACTGAAATTAAAAAAAAAAAAAAATTCATTATTTACCTAGTGGACTTTTTGTAATAGCAAAGTATATTCTGTATTTTGTACCAGATACTAACTACATATATCATTCCATTTAATTCTATATCACTGTGAGAAAGCTTATTTTATTATCCTCACTTTACAGATGGGAAAACTGAGGCTTATAGCAGTTTAAAAATTTGCTCCTTGTCTTACAGTTGCTAAATAGTGAAACCAGGATTGAATCAAAGCTAGAATTAAAAACATCTTTATTGTTTCCCTGTGTGGGAGTAAAAAGAGCCTCTTTCATAGGTGTTTTTCCTAAGAAAATCTTATTTTTATTGCTTGTGTATGTGTGTTTATGTGCTCACTCAGTCATGTCTGACTCTTTGTGACCCTTTGGGCTGTAGCAAATCAGGCTCTTCTGTCTGGAATTTTTCAGGCAAGCATACTAGAGTGGGTTGCAGTTTTCTCCAGGGGATCTTCCCCACCCTGATATTGAACCCTCATCTCCTGTGTCTCCTTCATTGCAGTCAGATTCTTTACCTGCTGAGTCATTGGAGAATTACTTATAGTTACCTTGGAAAGGAAATGCACTGAGCTTCCATTCAAAATATGCACCTCTGGTTAAATAACAAACAAAATTCTATCCAGACACCATGTTTAATTGGGAAGAATAGGAACCTTAAAAAGACATAGCACATGGCTTTATGAATAGGGAAGGGGATACTGCCATAAAGTATCACCTAGGACTACAATTAGTTTCCCTGATTATGTTACAAGTATAAAATCCCAACTTTAAACATGTTTCTGTGTGTGTGTGTGTGTGTGTGTGTGTGTGTGTGTGTGTGTTAGTATCTCAGTCATGTCTGACTCTTTACAACTCCATGGACTGTAGCCCACCAGGCTCCTCCATCCGTGGAATTCTTCAGGCAAGGATATTGGCGTGGGTAGCCATCCTCTTCTCCAGGGGATCTTTCCGACCCAGGGATTGAACCAAGGTACCTTGCAGGCAAATTGTTTACCATCTAAGCTACCAGGGAATCCCTAAACATGATTGTGAACTATTGTAAAAGCAAGCATTCATTTCTTCATATCCCTATAGCATTTTTGGCATACCCTGTTGAAACACACCAAGCCATGTTTTATTGAACTAATAAATAAAGAATAATAAAGAACTTAAAAGACACTAACTCTTTGGAAGGAAAATTATGACCAACTTAGACAGCATATTAAAAAGCAGAGACATTACTTTGTCAACAAAGGTCTGTCTAGTCAAGGCTATGGTTTTTCCAGTAGTCATGTATGGATGTGAGAGTTGGACTGTGAAGAAAGCTGAGAGCTGAAGAATTGATGCTTTTGAACCGTGCTGTTGGAGAAGAATCTTGAGAGTCCCTTGGACTGCAAGGAGATCCAACCAGTCCATCCTAAAGGAGAACAGCCCTGGGTGTTCATTGGAAGGACTGATATTGAAACTGAAAAACTCCAATACTTTGGCCACCTGATGTGAAGAGCTGACTCATATGAAAAGATCCTGATGCTGGGAAAGATTGGGGGCAGGAGCAGAAGGCGATGACAGGATGAGATGGTTGGATGGCATCACCAACTCAATGGACATGAGTTTGGGAAAACTCTGAGAGTTGGTGATGGACAAGAAGGCCTGACATGCTTCAGTCTATGGGGTTGCAAAGAGTCAGACACAACTGAGTGACTGAACTGAACTGAAGCAAGATCTTGGAAGAACAAGATGGTGGAGAAGTGGGTGGATGTGGATGGAGTACATCTCTCTCCAGGGATACATCAGGAATACACCTTCAGACACAGAAGTGCATGCAGAACACCAGCTGAGAGCAAACAGGAGTACCTGACCAGTGGAAAAGAATATATAGAACCAAGTAAAACTCGATAGGATGAAAGAACTAGGGAGAAAAAGAGGATTGTTAGGAGGACTGGACCTGCCCTGAGCAGGTGGGAGAAATGAAGCAGGGATCCAATCCCCACAGCTGGACAATTGTCTGAGTCAGAGGAGAAACATTTAAGGCTGAGAGGGAAACAGCTAATCTGTGGCAGCCTAAATAAAATGAGAATCAGACCATCTTTGCTGCAGCCATGTGTACTCTGGACAGGAATGCTGGTCTCCTGGAAGGCACAGCAGCTGGGAGCTGGAGTTTAGGGATTGTGGAGCAATCCCAGGGCAAGGGCTGCTGTTGACTGCAGAGAGAAAGATTGAGGGGATGTAAGGGAGGAGATCATGGTGGGAAATGCTGGTGGAGGAAAACCATGGAAGCAAGGCGATATTGCTGAGTCACACGTAGCAGGTAGAGCCAACACCATAGCCTCTCTCTCCCCACAGGCCAGCATCAGTAGCTCAACAGAGAGGCTAGCCCATAAAAATGACTGATGCATTGAATTACAGAGTAGTACCCCACCCAGGGTGCCCCTTTAAGTGCCTGATGCACCTATCTACAGTTAGGACCTGCAGGCAAGGGAGGCCTCTAAGTGCCTGAATAGGTGAAGCTACAGAGAAAGGCTGGCCAAAGAGGCCTTCTGATCGCCTGCTTAAAGACTCTGACAGGGCCTAACAACTGCAGCAGAGGCAGTCCGTGTCCCTGCACACTAGGTGCCAGCAGGGTCCCTGCAAGCCAAGCAGCTATGCCACCTTCATGCTCAACTCTCACTAGGGCAGAGCTGCCACAGGCAAAAGTCTTGCTTCTATGTGCACAGGGTCACTTTGGCCGTGTCCGACTCTTTCCCACCCTGTAGACTGTGGCCTGCCAGGCTTCTCTGTCAGAGAGGGGGTTCTCTAGGCAAGAATACTGGAGCATATTGGCCAATACTGGTTGCCATACCCTTCTAGAGCACTATATTTCCTTCTGCCCTAGCCGCCAACCCCCTGAGTAGCTAATGCTGCCAGAACTCCTGCAACCCAAGCAGCTTCACTACCTCCACACCTGGCCCTCACGGGCTAACCCAGGCCCTCCAGGGCAACCTCAGGAGCTAACCCCAGTGAACGACCCACATGTCCCAGTGGAGATATAACCACAATCGAAACCCAGGGGTAGTGTGGCTAAGGAAGAAGACCCAAAACTTTCCCACCATCTGTACAAGCTATAGATTAAATCCACACAATCAACTAAGCAGACTCTATGTCTATGGAATATATAAAAGGCCATAGAGAGCTCCCACAAAAGAAAACACACTAGCTCTGATAGCTGTGGACATTGGAGGCAAGAATACACAGGAGTAGGACCAGGTTAGAATCTAAACTGCCCCCATAGCAGGTCCAGAGATCAGCACAGTGGTGGAGGGCATCCTAGGCAGATAAGGTAGACTGTGACTCCCAGCTAGGGAAAGGACTCTGACAGCAGTGACTGAAGAAAAACATTTATTATTCTTAGTTTTTTATTTGTCCTGTAGATTCTTGAGGATTTTTTTCTTTTTCTCCCCCCCCCCAACCCCCCTCTGTTGTAGAACCCTTTGAGCTTTTTTTTTTTTCTCAGTAACATTTATTTTTATTGCTGTCATGAACCTCTGCCTCTACGTTGGGCTTTTGCAGTTCTGTGGAGTTTTCTTCTCTATTTTTGTCTCTTTTCTCTCTTTTTTAATTCTAATAAAAAATTTTTTAACCTATTATTATTTTTTCTACATTTATTCCTTTGTTTTTCCTAGTGTTCTTTTCCTACAGTTAATCATCAATATATAAAAATCTTCTTTATCTAACTCTATTTAACTTTGCATATCTATTCTTTCTTTCTTTCCTTTCTCTCCTTTCCTCTCAACATATTTGTTAGTTTCATTTTCATTGCTTTGTTCCCCAATTGGCACCTTGCTTTAGTTTTGTTTTCCAGTTTGTGCTTTAATTAATTTTGTTCTGGTAGATATGATTTTTGGTTTCCTTTGTTTGCTGGGTCAATCTATTGTACTTTATTTTTGTTGGACTGTTTTGATTTTGCTTATGAGTGTATATAAATACGTGTGTATTCAGTCACACTTTATATTGTTGTTATAAACCTTTGCCTCTGCCTTGGGCTTTTGCAGTTCTGTGGAGTTTTCCTGGTTTTTTTTTTTTTTTTTTTTTCCTTTCTTCTAATTTTTTCTTGTCTTTTCTTTATATTTTTAATTATTTAAACCTATTATATTTTTTCCACATTTTTCCTTTGCTTGCCTTTACTACTGTTCTTTTCCCCTTGCAGTTAATCATTAATGTATATAAATTTTCTTCATCTTCCTCTATTTAACTTTTCATATCTATTCTTTCTTTCCTTTCCTCTCAACATATTTATTAGTTTCATTGCTTTATTCCCCACTTGACACCTTGCTTTAGTTTTGTTTTCCAGTTAGTGCTTCAGCTAGTTTTGTTCCTAACTGGTAAATATACTTTTTGATTTCCTTTGTTCGATGGGTCAATCTACTGTACTTTATTTTTGTTGGACTGTTTTCACTTTGCTCATGGGTGTACGTATATGTGTATATCCCATTATTTTAATTATTATTTGCCTGATTTTATAACTGCCATTTGTCTGGGGTTCATCTTTGAGTTCTCATTTTTGGATATTTGTTTTAATCTCACTTCATTCCTGACCAGAGATCAAGGCCTGAGCCTTTGGAGTGGGAGCACTGACTCCAAGACCCCAGAACCCTAGAGTACTAGAGAACTAACCCTAGGGACTATCAAATAGTGAGAACTCACACAAAGGCTTCCACTTGAATGCAAAACTAAGCATCACCCAATCACCAGTAGCACCCTGTGCAGGATGCCTCATCTAAACAACAAACAAAACAAAAATACCAACCCAGCCATCAGCAGGCAGGATTACCACCTCATTCAGCCTTATCCATCAGAGGAAAAACAAACAAACAGACAGAAACTCAGCACAATATCATCCTATAGGAAGCTCACAAACCACTGGATCAACCTTAGGAGGGCAGAAACCAAAACGAAGAAAGAATTCAACCTTCTTCAAGGAAATAATTCAACTTTCCTTGAAGCCTGGGAAAAAGAGACCTCAAACATAATAACTTAAAAAAATAATAATGAAAAGGCAAAAAAATACTGCACAAATGAAGGAACAAACTAGAAACTCAGAAGTCCAAACAAATGAAGAGAAAATAGGCAAACTGCCTGAAAAAGAATTCAGGATAATGATAATAAAGATGATCAAAAGCCTTGAAGACAAAATGGAGAAAATGCAAGAATCAATTAACAAAGACCTAGAAGAATTAAAAAATAAACATACAGAGGCAAACAACACAATTATTGAAATTAAAAATACTCTAGAAGGAATCAATAGCAGAATATCTGAAGCAGAAGAACGAATCAGTGAGCTGGAAGACAAAATGGTGGAAATAACTTCTGAAGAGCAGAAAAAAGTAAAAAGAATGAAAAGAGCTGAGGACAGTCTCAGAGACCTCTGGGACCATATCAAACACAACAACATTTAAACTATAGGGGTCCCGGAAGAAGAGAAAAAGAAAAAGTATGAGAAAATTTTTGAAGAGATTATAGTTGAAAATTTCCCCAACAGGGAAAAGGAAACAGTCAATCAAATCCAAGAGGCACAAAGAGTCCCATACAGGATAAATCCAAAGAGAAACATACCAAAACACATACTAATAAAACTAACAAAGACTAAATACAAAGGAAGAATATTAAAAAGCATCAAGGGAGAAGAAACAAATAACATACGAGGGAAACCCCATACACTTAATAGCTGATCTGTCAGCAGAAACTCTGCAGGCCAGAAGGGAATGGCAGGATATATTTAAAATATTGAAATGGGAAAATTTACAACCAAGATCACTCGTACCCAGCAAGGATCTCATTCAGAATTGATGGAAAATTAAAAACCATTTTAGACAAGCAAAAGTTAAGAGAATTCAGGATCACCAAACTAGCTTTACAACAAATGTTAAAGGGACTTATATAGTCAAGAAATGCAAGAGAAGAAAAAAGATCTACAAAATCAACCCCAAACAATTAAGAAAATGGCAATATGAACATATATATCAATAATTACTTTAAATGTAAATGGATTAAATGCTCCAGCCAAAAGACAGACTGGCTGAATGGATACAAAACAAGATGCATATATATGCTGTCTACAAAAAACCCACTTCAGATCTCAAGACGCATGTAGGCTGAAAATGAGAGGATGGAAAAATATGTTCCATGCAAATGGGAAGCAAAAGAAAGCTGTTGTAGCAATCCTCATATTAGACAAAATAGACCTTAAAATAAAGAAGATTACAGGAGATAAGGAAGGATGCTGCATAATCATCAAGGGATCAGTTCAAGGGGAAGACATAACAACTGTAAATATCTATGCATCCAACATAGGAGCACCTCAATACATAAGACAAACACTAACAGACATAAAAGGAGAAATTTACAGTAACACAATAATAGTAGGAGACTTTAACACCCCACTCACACCAATGCACAGATCATCAAAACAGGAAATTAATAAGGAAACACGTCTTAAATGATACATTAGGTGAGATGGATCTCATTGATATCTTTAGGACATTCCATCCAAATGCAGAAGAATACATCTTCTCAAGTGCACATGGAACATTCTCCAGGATAGACCACATCTTGGGTCACAAATCAAACCTCAGTAAATTTAAGAAAACTGAAATCATATCAAGCATCTTCTCCAACCACAATCCTATGAGACTAGATCTCAATTACAAGAGAAGTAGTGTAAGAAGCACAAACACATAGAGATTAAACAACACGCTTCTAAATAACCAACAGGTTACTGAAGAAATCAAAAGGGAAATAAAAAAATTTCTAGAAACAAATGACAATGCAAACATGACATCTCAAAGCTTATGGGATGCAGCAAACGCAATTCTAAGAAGGAAGTTTATACAAGCAATACAATCCTACCTCAAGAAACAAGAAAAACATTGAATAGACAACTTAACTTTACACTTGAACAACTGGAAAAAGAAAAAAAATTAGTAGAAGGAAATAAATCATAAAGAACTGAGCAGAAATAACTGAAAAAGAAATGAAAGAAATAGTAAAGATTAACAAAACTAAAATCTGTTTCTTTGAGAAGATAAACAAAATTGACAAACCTTTGTCCAGACTCATCAAGAATAAAAGAGAGAAGAATCAACTCAACAAAATTAGAAATGAAAAAGGAAAGGTTACAACAGGCAATGCAGAAATACAAAGGATTATAAGAGACTATTATGAACAACTTTATGGCAATAAAATAGATAACCTGGAAGAAATGGACAGATTCTTAGAAAAGTTCAATCTTCCAAGACTGAACCAGGAAGAAATAGAAATTATGAACAATCCAAATACAAGCACTGAAATTGAAGCTGTGATCAAAAATCTCACCAAAACAAAAGCCCAGAACCAGATGGCTTCACAGGAGAATTCTATCAAACATTTAGAGAAGAGCTGATGCCTATCCTTCTAAAACTCTTTCAAAAAATTGCAGAGGAACACTTCCAAATTCATTTCACCCTGATACCAAAGCCAAAGACAACACAAAAAAGAAAACTACAGGCCAATATCACTGATGAACATAGATGCAAAAATCTTCGACAAAATTTTAGCAAACAGAATCCAGCAATACTTCAAAAAGCTCATACACCGTGATCAAGTTGGGATTTATTCCAGGGATGCAAGGATTCTTCAATATACACAAATCAATCAATGTGATACACCACACTAACAAACTGAAAGATAAAAACCATATGATCATCTCAATAGATGCAGAAAAAGTCTTTGACAAAACTCAGCACCCATTTATGATTAAAACTCTTCAAAAAATGGGCATAGAAAGAACCTACCTCAAGGCCATGTATGAGTAAGCCTACAGCAAACATTATTCTCAATGGCAAAAACCTGAACGCATTCCCCCTAAGATCACAAACAAGACAAGAGTGTCCACTTTCGTCAATATTATTCAGCATAGTTCTGGAAGTCCTACCTTCAGCAATGAGAGAAGAAAAAGAAATAAAAGGAATCCAGATCAGAAAAGAAGTAAAGCTCTCACTGTTTGCAGATGACATGATACTGCACATAGAAAACCCTAAACATAGTATCATAAAATTACTAGAGCTAATCAGTGAATTTAGCAAAGTTGCAGGATATGAAATCAATACAGAGAAATCACTTACATTTCTTTATATTAACAATGAAAAATCAGAAACAGAAATTAAGGAATCAATCCTATTCACCATTGCAACAAAAAGAATTAAATATCTAGGAATAAACTTACTTAAGGAGACAAAATAACTGTACACGGAAAATTATAAGACACTAATGAAAAAAAAATCAAAGACGACATAAACAGATGGAGAGATATTACATGTTCCTGGGTAGGAAGAATCAGTATTGTGAAAATGACTATTCTGTTGAATGCAACCTACGGATTCAATGCAATCAAATTACCAATGGCATTTTTCACAGAACTAGAACAAAAAATTTCACAATTTATATGTAGATACAAAAGATCCTGAATAGCCAAAGCAGTCTTGAGAAAGAAGAACGGAGCTGGAGGAATCAACCTTCCTGACTTCAGATTATACTACAAAGCTACAGTCATCAATGCAGCAAGGCACTGGCACAAAAACTGAAATATAGACCAATGGAACAAGATAGAAAGCCCAGAAATAAACCCATTCACCTATGGGTACCTTATTTTTGACAAAGGAGGCAAGAATATACAATGGGGCGAAGACAGCCTCTTCAATAAATGGTGCTGGGAAAACTGGACAGCTACATGTAAAAGAATGAAATTAGAACACCTCCTAGCACCATACAGAAAGATAAACTCAAAATGGATTAAAGACCTAAATGTAAGACCAGAAACTATAAAACTATTAGCAGAAAACAGGCAGAATACTCAATGATGTAAATTAAAGCAAGATACTCTATGACCCACCTCCTAGAATAATGGCAAAAAAAAACAAAAGTAAACAAGTGGAACCTGATTAAACTTAAAAGTTTTGCACAGCAAAGGAAACTACAAGCAAGGTGAAAAGACAACCCTCAGAATGGGAGAAAATAATAGCAAATGAAACAACTGACAAAGGATTAATTTCCAAAATATACAAGCAGCTCATACAACTCAATACCAGAAAAACAAACAACCCAATTAAAAAGTGGGAAAAACACCTAAACAAATATTTCTCCAAAGAAGACATACAGATGGTTAACAAGCATATGAAAAGATGCTCAACATCACTCATTATTCGGTTTGTTTCAGTTCAGTTCAGTCACTCAGTTGTGTCCAGCTCTTTGCGACCTCATGAATTGCAGCACGCCAGACCTCCCTGTCCATCACCAACTCCCGGAGTTCACTCAGACTCACGTCCATCGAGTCAGTGATGCCATCCAGCCATCTCATCCTCTGTCGTCCCCTTCTCCTCCTGCCCCCAATCCCTTCCAGCATCAAAGTCTTTTCCAACGAGTCAACTCTTTGCATGAGGTGGACAAAGTACTGGAGTTTCTGCTTTAGCATCATTCCTTCCAAAGAACACCCAGGGCTGATCTTTAGAATGGACTGGTTGGATCTCCTTGCAGTCGAAGGGACTCTCAAGAGTCTGCTCCAACACCACAGTTCAAAAGCATCAATTCTTTGGCACTCAGCTTTCTTCACAGTCCAACTCTCACATCCATACATGACCACTGGAAAAACCATAGCCTTGACTAGATGGACCTTTGTTGGCAAAGTAATGTCTCTGCTTTTCTATATGCACTCACAATTAGAGAAATGCAAATCAAAACTACACTGAGATATCACTTCACACCAGTCAGAATGGCCCTTTTAAAAAAGTCTACAAACAATAAATGCTGGAGAGGGTGTGGAGAAAAAGGAATGCTCTTGCCCTGTTGTTGGGAATGTAAATTGGTAGAGCCACTATGGAAGGCAATATGAAGATTCCTTAAAAAACTAGGAATAAAACCACGATATGACTCAGCAATCCCAATCCTAGGCATATACTCTGAGGAAACCAAAATTGAAAAAGAGACACATCCCATTGTTCGTTGCAGCACTATTTATAATAATTAGAACATGGAAGCAACATAGATGTCCATCGACAGATGAATAGATAAAGAAGTTGTTATATATATATATTTATATGATGAAATATTACTCAGCCATAAAAAGTAATGTATTTGAATCAGTTTTAATGAGATGGATGAACCTAGAACCATTATACAGAGTGAAGTGAGTCAGAAAGAGAAAGATAAATACTATATTCTAACACATATATATGGAATCTAGAAAAATGGTACTGGAGAATTTATTTACAGGGCAACAATGGAGAAACAGACATAGAGAATAGACGTAGGGACATGGGGAGAGGGGAGGGGAGGGTGAGAGGTATGGAAAGAGTAACACGGAAACTTACATTCAGTTCAGTTCAGTTCAGTTCAGTTGCAAGTCCATGAATCACAGCATGCCAGGCCTCCCTTTCCATCACCACCTCCCGGGGTTCACTCAGACTCACGTCCATCGAGTCCGTGATGCCATCCAGCCATCTCATCCTCGGTCGTCCCCTTCTCCTCCTGCCCCCAATCCCTCCCAGCATCAGAGTCTTTTCCAATGAGTCAAATCTTCACATGAGGTGGCCAAAGTACTGGAGTTTCAGCTTTAGTATCATTCCTTCCAAAGAAATCCCAGGGCTGATCTCCTTCAGAATGGACTGATTGGATCTCCTTGCAGTCCAAGGGACTCTCAACAGTCTTCTCCAGCACCACAGTTCAAAAGCATCAATTCTTCGGCTCTCAGCCTTCTTCACTGTCCAACTCTCACATCCATACATGACCAGAGGGAAAACCATAGCCTTGACTAGACGGACCTTTGTCGGCAAAGTAATGTCTCTGCTTTTGAATATACTATCTAGGTTGGTCATAACTTTTCTTCCAAGGAGTAAGCGTCTTTTAATTTCATGGCTGCAGTCACCATCTGCAGTGATTTTGGAGCCCCCCCAAAATAAAGTCTGCCACTGTTTCCACTGTTTCTCCATCTATTTCCCATGGAGTGATGGGACCGGATGCCATGATCTTCATTTTCTGAATGTTGAGCTTTAAGCCAACTTTTTCACTCTCCTCTCTCACTTTCATCAACAGGCTTTTTAGCTCCTCTTCACTTTCTGCCATGAGGGTGGTGTCATCTGCATATCTGAGGTTATTGAGATTTCTCCCGGCAATGTTGATTCCAGCTTGTGTTTCTTCCAGTCTAGCATTTCTCATGAGGTACACTGCATATAAGTTAAACATTACCATATGTAAAATAGCCAGCAGGAATTTGCTGTATGGCTCAGGAAATTTAAACAGGGGCTCTGTATCAACCTAGAGGGGTTGGATGGGGAGGTATATGAGAAAGGATATATGTATACCTATGGCTGATTCATGTTGAGGCTTGACAGAAAAGAGTAAAATTCTGTAAAGCAATTTTCCTTCAATAAAAAATAAATTAATTAACAACAACAACAACAAAAAGAATACACAAGATCTCTCCAGATCATCTCCGGAAGAGACCTACTGACCCTCAGCCCAAGGAACTATTACTTAAAAGGTGATTCCTGCATGGGAAAGGAAACTATATCAAATGAGTTCCACAGTCTCCTATAATTAAGATAGTTTATCCTTCTATAAATGACTCAGTCTAGAAATAAGCTGACCCTCAGGTAGATGCTATACCCAGAGAAACTTGCTAGAATCTGGACATAAATTTCCATTCCTCTTGCCCTTTATGTATCTTGGATAATGCTGCTTTGCTTAGTTTGTATAATTAATATTTCTCATACTGTCAAAAATAAGAGTAAGCATCATGTAGTGGACACCTGCTTTGTGTCAGTTTCCTTTTCATGTTTCAATCCTCACAATATCCCTTCAATAACTAACTGTATTATTCAGATAAAGAAATAGTTACTTAACCTATTGTGGCAATCATTTTGCAAGATATATGTTTATAAAATCATCACATGTACACCTTAAATTAGTACATGATTATATGTCAGCTATAGCTCAATAAAGTTGGAAAATATTTTTTAAATTGTTTTAAAAAATGAATCACAAGGATTTTTTAATAATTTTTTACATAAAACTAGCAGTGTTTCTCAATTTTTGATGTGTATGTGAGTGTCAGTACCAGCAAGGAATATTTGTTTCTTGTGAACCGTTTTTTGTGTGGCAATGGTTCTCATACTTGGAGTATAAAGATAATTGCCTCAAAATATTTTTAAAATTCACATATATAAGCCCTTTGATTGACATATCTTAGGTTGAGGAAAAAGTAGAGAATTATGCATATTTTGAAAACCACAAATGGTACAATTGTGGATACTGATCCAGGGCAGAGATGAGCCTCCCTGTACTCTGTCATGATGCCTCTAACTCAACAAATTGGAAGAAAAAAAATTCTTGATATTATATTGCATAAAAATATGACCATAAGATATGTGGTAAGGATTTTGAGGTGAACTCTTTTCCTGAAGTTTCAACCATAGGTTTAGATTGCCAAACATCACATGAAGGGAACATGGATTGAATGGCTGTAACAAGGTGAGAGCCTTCTCATGCTTCTATTAGCTTGAGGATGGTGTAAAGTGGTGATGAGAGAATATAGCTGGATCACTTAGAGGGCCTGATAATTTCTCCCATACCTCACTGACAGATGATTAACCCTCAAAGGAGATTGATGCAAAATTCTGGCCTTAGATTTTCAACCTTAAACCTACTTTATAAATTTTAATTAAACCACAAAAGGAACTTGGCAGAAGACAGTAAACTAAACCATACTTGCTTATTTTCATTAGTAAAATGATCTTCTACAATGCCTAGTAGTCTTTATTCTATGGTCCATTTGTCAATGACCCTCACAAATAATTTTACTTAAATGTTCAATTTTTTCCATGTATTTTTTCTTGTTCCAGGTTTATGTTTATTTTTTATTTTTAATTGGAGGATAATTTCTTTACAATTTTATGTTGGTTTCTGCCATACAACAACACGTGTGTGTGTGTGTGTGTGTGTGTTAGTTGCTTAGTCATGTCCGACTCTTTGCAACCCCATGGACTATAGCCTACCAGGCTCCTGCATACATGGAATTTTCCAGACAAGAATACTGGAGTGGGTTGCCATTTCCTTCTCCAATACAATATTAATTTTCCATAAATACACATACACACTCTCCCTCTTAAGCCTCTCTCCAATGCCAGCTCTATCCTATTACTCTAGAACATCACAGAGCACTGGGCTGAGCTCCCTGTTTATATTGCAATTTCCCACTAGCTATCTTTTATATATGGTAATGGATATATTTCAATGCTACTCTCTCATTTTATCCACCCTCTCCTTCCCCACTGTGTCAACAAGTCTGTACTCTCTGTCAGCATCTCCACTGCTGCCCTGCAAATAGGTTCCTCAGTATCATATTTCTAGATTCCACATATATGTGTTAATATACAATATTTGCTTTTCTCTTTCTGACTTACTTTATTTGTATAACAGGCTCTAGGTAAGACCACCTCATTTCAACTGACTCAAATTTCCTCCTTTTTATGGCTGAGTAATATTCCATTGTATATATGTACCACATCATTTTTATCCATTTTGATCTACCATCAGATTTAATATTTTCCTATTTCAAAAATAACTGCATTTATTCTTTAGGGAGCAGAATTCTTTAAATTTAACTTTTATTGGAGTGTAGCTGATTCACAGTTTTGTATTAGTTTCTGCTGTACAGCAAAGTGAATCAGTTACATATATTCATATATCCATTGTTTTTTAGATTCTATTCTCATATGGGTCATTACAGAGTATTCAGTACAGTTCCCTGTGCTATACAGTAGGTTCTTATTAGTTATCTATTTTATATATAGTAGTGTATACTTGTCATTCTTAATTGCCCAATTTATCCCTCCCACACCTTTCTCCCTTGGTAACCATAAATTCATTTTCTACATCTGTGGCCCTATTCTTGTTTTTAAGTAATTCATAAAATGTACAACACTGCACATTGTTTCCTTTAGCAATCTGTTTAACTATCTTTCATTTAAGCCTTTTTAATTAGTAATATACAGCTGATGGAAAATCCATGAATCCTTGTCTAGATGTTCCCCACAGGACCAGGATTTTTGTATCTGGTTGTGCCTTTCTCTCCATCTCTTTAAACTGACAGGAACAGGAAGGCGAGATCAGAATCTTCACAGGAATTAAGGTAGCTCCTTACTGTGCTTGGAAGCTTATATCTCAAAGTTCTCCAGAAGTTCACCTCAGAATCCAGCAGTCATTACTGAGTGCCTACTAAGCTAGGATTTCTCACAAGCATTATGCAATTTAATTTTGATAACAATACTCTGAGGTACCTATTATTTTTCTCATTTTTTTATAAGCAAAGACATTGAAAGGTAAAGTCTCTTGTCCCAAATCACAGTGATCATTTATGAGAGAAACAACAAAGCAACCCAGGTCATCAGTCATAGCCTTTCAGATTAAAAATTATTTCCCTGCTCCACCCTACCTTAATTCTTGACAGGAAAGATTTATTTTCATAAGAACATAATTATTCAATAAGTCTACTGAGAAATGTAGAGTGAGATCAACAACAAAAGATAGGCATTTTGTTAAAATGGTTATGAAAAAATATCCTGCCTGAGTTTTAGGGCACTCTGGGGAGAGTCTGGTGCTCTTTGAGGCCTGAGGCTCACCAGGATTAGTTCTCATCAATTTGAGTCTTCCTTCTCATTCCTCATGACTGATGAGTGGAGGAGTACATAAAATCACCATATATGAATGATCAGAAGGAATCCAGATACAACCTAGAGAAGAAAATTCAGCAAAGAGACATCTGTGACATGCCTTCCAGGATACAGGGTTAATATGGACTAAGCAGGAGACATAATGGTGAACTTGTTTTTCAGTCAAAATTCCATAATCTCAGCCTCTTTGAACAACTTTTGTTGCTGCTTTCTACAAAAGTAAGGAAGCAGGAGAAATGGAGAATGAAGCTTTCTGTTTTATGATTCCCAAGAACTGAAATTTTATTGTATACCAAAAGTTTCTGTCACAGTTGTGTATTAGAGTATGATTCACTGATTTTGGTCATAAGTGTTATTTCATACTGTTGTATTCATATCTGTAAATAACATCTGATTTCCTTTTTATTTGTTCGGAGCCTGGTAGGCTGCAGTCCATGGGGTGGCTAAGAGTCAGACACAACTGAGTGACTTCATTTTCACTTTTTACTTTCATACATTGGAGAAGGAAATGGCAACCCACTCCAGTGTTCTTGCCTGGAGAATCCCAGGGATGGGGAAGCCTGGTGGGCTGATGTGTATGGGGTTGCACAGAGTGAGACACGACTGAAGTGACTTAGCAGCAGCAGCAGCAGCATGGGGATTTCACAGAGAAGGCAATGGCATCCCAATCCAGTATTCTTGCCTGGAAAACCCCATGAAAGGAGGAGCCTGGTAGGCTGCAGTCCATGGGGTCGCAAAGAGTTGGACATGAATGAAGTGACTTAGCAGCAGCAGCAACAGCATCATGGGGATTTCAAATTTAATCAGAAATTATACTGAAAAATTGTTTTCAATGCTCAGTCATTCAATTGTGTCTGACCCTTTGTGACACTTTGCAATGTAACCCACCAGGTTCCTCTGTCCATGGGCTTTCCCAAGCAAGAATACTAGAATGGGTTGCAATTTATTCCTCGAGAGGATCTTCTTGACCCAGGGATTGAACCAGCATCTCCTGCATTGAAGGTGGATTATTTGCCCACTTAGTCATTGGGAAAAATATTTTCACTAAATTTAAATGATATAGAAACTGAGAGATACATTTGGAACTCAGAAGGACAGGTTTAAAATTACACACCAAGCTTTTGAATAAGAAAATACTTAGAGTTTCCCAAAGTTTAGCCTTGATAAAGGGAGAATTTCCCTCTCCATTAAGAACTGTGCAATATATGGTACTTCAGTTCAGTTGCTCAGCTGTATCTCTTTGCAGCTCCGTGGACCGCAGCACGCCAGGCCTCCCTGTCATCACCAACTCCCAGAGTTTACCCAAACTCATGCCCATTGAGTCAGTGATGGCAACCAATCATTTTATCTTCTGTCGTCCCTTTCTCTTCCTGCCCTCAATCTTTTCTAGCATCAGGGTCTTTTCAAATGAGTCAGGGCTTCACATCAGGTGGCCAGAGTATTGGAGTTTCAGCTTCAACATCAGTCCTTCCAATGAACACCCAGGACTGACCTCCTTTAGGATGGACTGGTTGGATCTCCTTGCAGTCCAAGGGACTCTCAAGAGTCTTCTCCAACACCACAGTGCAAAAGCATCAGTTCTTTGGCACTCAGCTTTCTTTATAGTCCAACTCTCACATCCATACCTGACTACTGGAAAAACCATAGCTTTGACTAGACAGACCTTTGTTGACAAAGTAATGTCTCTGTTTTTTAATATGATGTCTATGTTGGTCATAACTTTCCTTCCAAGGAGTAAGCATCTTTTAATTTCATGGCTGCATTCACCATGTGCTGTGATTTCGAAGCCCAAAAAACTAAAGTCTGACACTGATTCCACTGTTTCTCCATCTATTTGCTATGAAGTGATGGGACTGGATGCCATGATCTTCGTTTTCTGAACGTTGAGCTTTAAGCCAACTTTTTCACTCTCCTCTTTCACTTTCATCAACAGGCTTTTTAGCTCCTCTTCACTTTCTGCCATAAGGGTGGTGTCATCTGCATATCTGAGGTTATTGATCTTTCTCCCAGCAATCTTAATTCCAGCTTGTGCTCCTTCCAGCCCAGTGTTTCTCATGATGTACTCTGCATCTAAGTTAAATAAGCAGGTGACAATATACAGCCTTAATGCACTCCTTCTCCTATTTGGAACTAGTCTGTTGTTCCATGTCCAGTTCTAACTGTTGCTTCTAGACCTGAACACAGATTTCTCAAAAGGCAGGTCAGGTGGTCTGGTATTCCATTTGCTTTCAGAATTTTCTAGTTTCCTGTGATCCACACAAAGGCTTTGGCATAGTCAATAAAGCTGAAATAGATGTTTTTCCGGAATTTTTTTGCCTTTTTGATGATGCAGCAGATGTTGGCAATTTGATCTCCGGTTCCTCTGCCTTTTCTAAAACCAGATTGAACATCTAGAAGTTCACAGTTCACGTATTGCTGAAGCCTGGCTTGGAGAATTTTGAGCATTACTTTACTAGCGTGTGAGATGAATGCAATTGTGTGGTAGTTTGAGCATTCTTTGGCATTGCTTTTCTTTGGGATTGGAATGAAAACTGACCTTTTTCAGTCCTGTCGCCACTACTGAGTTTTCCAATATATGGTACTGAATAACATTAAAATCAATTATCTTTCTCTTAAATCAGTTAATGATTTTGGAATCTAATATTCTGGATTATTTCAGGCATTACAAACATGATCATCCAATTTAAAAGTAACTTACTTTGTCTTATGCTTCATGTTACAAAAATGTGTTCACTAAGACACTACAAAATTTTGTAGCTGGTGGATCAAATCTTTCTGAACATACTTGTTGGAAAGAGAACAACTCGCTTTGCAAAGGACATCTTCATTAGGATTTATCTAGTTTTTTTTATACTGATTAAGATTGATGAAATATACTGAAGTGAAAATGAATATCTATTCATATCTATCCATTTTATCCACCACTGTGGGCAAGAGTCCCTTAGAAGAGATGGAATAGTTATCAGAGTCAACAAAAGAGTCCGAGATGCAGTACTTGGATGTAATCTCAAAAACGACAGAATGATCTCTGTTCGTTCCAAGGCAAACCATTCAATATCGTGGTAATCCAAGTGATGTCCCAACACTTCATGAAAAAGAAGCTGAGGTTGAATGGTTCTATGAAGACTTACAGACCTTCTAAAATTAACACCCGTAAAAGATGTCCTTTTCATTATAAGGGACTGGAATACAAAAGTATGAAGTCAAGAAACACTTGGAGTAACAGGCAAATTTGGCCTGTGTGTACAGAATGAAGCAGGGCAAATGCTAATAGAGTTCTGCCAAGAGAATGCACTGGTCATAGTGAACATCCTCTTCCAACACAAAAGAAAGACTCTACAGGTGAACCTCATCAGATTGCCAACACCGAAATGAGATAGATTATATTCTTTGCAGCCAAAGATGGAGAAGCTCTATATAGTCAGCAAAAACAAGACTGGGAGTTGACTGTGGCTCAGATCATGAACTCTTTATTTCCAAATTTAGACTTAAATTGAAGGAAGTAGGGAAAATCACTAAACCATTCAAGTATGATGTAAATCAAATCCCTAATGATTATACAATGGAAGTGAGAAATAGATTTAAGGAACTAGATCTGATAGACAGAGTGCCTGATGAACTATGGATGGAGGTTTGTGACACTGTTCAGGAGACAGAGAGCAAAACCATCTCCAAGGAAAAGAAATGCAAAAAAGAAAAAAAAAAAGCAAAATGGCTATCTGAGGAGGCCTTACAAATAGTTGTGAAAAGAAGAGAAGCGAAAAGCAAAGGAGACAAGGAAAGATATACCCATTTGAATGCAGAGTTCCAAAGAATAACAAGAAGAAATAAGAAAGCCTTCCTCAATGATCAGTGCAAAGAAATGGAGGAAAACAAGAGAAAGGGAAAGACTAGAGATCTCTTCAAGAAAATTAGAGATACCAAGGGAACATTTCATGCAAAGATGGGCACAAAAAAGGAGAGAGAGGGTATGGACCTAACAGAAGCAGAATATATTAAGAAGAGGTGGCAAGAATACACAGAATTGTACAAAAAAGATCTTCACGACCCAGATAATCATGATGGTGTGATCACTCACCTAGAGCCAGACATCCTGGAATATGAAGTCAAATGGGCCTTAGGAAGCATCACTATGAACAAAGCTAGTGGAGGTGTTGGAATTCCAGTTGAGCTATTTCAAGTCTTAAAAGTTGATACTGTGAAAGTGCTGCACACAATATGCCAGCAAATTTGGAAAACTCAGCAAAGGCCACAGGACCAGAAAAGGTCCGTTTTCATTCCAATCCCAAAGAAATGCAATGCCAAAGAATGCTCAAACTACTGCACAATTGCTCTCATCTCACACGCTAGTAAAGTAATGCTCAAAATTCTCCAAGCCAGGCTTCAACAATATGTGAACTGAACCTCCAGATGTTCAAGCTGGTTTTAGAAAAGGCAGAGGAACTAGAGATCAAAATGCTAATACCTGCTAGATTATTGAAAAAGCAAGAGAGTACCAAAAAATCATCTATTTCTGCTTTATTGACTATGCCAAAGCCTTTGACTGTGTGGATCACAAGAAACTGTGGAAAATTCTTCAAGAGATGGGAATCCCAGACCACCTGACCTGCCTCTTGAGAATTCTGTATGCAGGTCAAGAAGCAACAGTGAGAAATGAACATGGAACAACAGACTAGTTCCAAATATGAAAGGAGTGCATCAAGGCTGTATATTGTCACCCTGCTTATTTAACTTATATGCAGAGTACATCATGAGAAATGCTGGACTGGAGGAAGCACAAGCTGGAATTAAGATTGCAGGGAGAAATATCAATAACTTCAGATATGTGAATAACACCAGTCTTAGGGTAGAAAGTGAAGAAGAACTAAAGAGCCTCTTGAGGAAAGTGAAAGAGGAGAGTGAAAAAGTTGGCTTAAAGCTCAACATTCAGAAAACGAAGATCATGGCATCCGGTCCCATCACTTCATGGGAAATAGATCAGGAAACAGTAGAAACAGTGGCAGACTTTATTTTGGGGGGGCTCCAATATCACTGCACATGGTGATTGAAGCCATGAAATTAAAAGATGCTGGCTCTTTGGAAGGAAAGTTATGACCAACCTAGATAGCATATTCAAAAGCAGACACATTACTTTGTCAACAAAGTCGTCTAGTCAAGGCTATGGTTTTTCCAGTGGTCATGTATGGATGTGAGAGTTGGACTGTGAAGAAAGCTGAGCGCTATAAAATTGATGCTTTTGAACTGTGGTATTGGAGAAGACTCTTGAGAGTCCCTTGGACAGCAAGGAGATCCAACCAGTCCATCCTAAAGGAGGTCAGTCCTGGGTGTTCATTGGTAGGACTGATTTTGAAGCTGAAACTTCAAAATCAAAACTTCAAAAACTTTCGCCACCTGATACCAAAACTTACTCACTGGAAAAGACCCTGATGCTGGGAAAGACTGAAGGCTGGAGAAGAAGGCGATGACAGAGGATGAGATGGTTGGATGGCATCACTGACTTAATGGACATGAGTTTGAGTAGGCCCCCAGGAGTTGGTGATAGACAGGGAAGCCTGGCATACTGCAGTCCATGTGGTCTCAAAGTGTAGGACATGACTGAGCAACTGAACTGACTGACTGACTCAGGAATGTAACCTGGGAGATAGCCCCTCAAATAGCTGCAGGATCCATTCTGAAGAGGTAGGAGTGGGGGAGCTCCATTTATAAGTGATTTTACTGAAGAGCAGGGGCTTCCCAAGTGGCACTAGTGGTAAAAAAGAAAAAAAAAAAAAAAAAAACCACCTGCCAATGCAGTAGATGTAAGAGATATGGGTTGGATATCTGGGTCAGGAAGAAAACCCCTGGAGGAGGGCATGACAATCTACTCCAGTGTTCTTGCATGGAGAATCTCATGGACAGAGAAGCCTTGTGGGCTACAGTCCTTAGGATCACAAAGAGTCAGACATGACTGAAGTGACTGAACATGCATGCATCCACTGAAGGGTGTATACATGCAATCAAATACAGAGTGTGACAGAAAGTTACTCCTAGTCACAAGAAACAATGTCTCCATCCAAGGTTTTAGTGCTTTTCTAGATACGAGAAGATACAGGAAATTGGTCTGAGAAAGTCTTCTCTTTCCAGCATCATAGTGATATTTTCTGCTTTCATGGAAATGACAGTTTGTGGCAAAATATATGCTTAACAAATACATATGGATGATTAACTGCAAGAATAATTTAAAAATAGCTAGAGAGAAGAAGGGGCTTCCCAGGTGGTGCTAATGGTAAAGAACCCACCTGCCAATGCAAGAGACATAAGAGACACAGGTTCAATTCCTGAAGGCATGACAATGCAATCCAGTATTCTTGCCTGGAGAATTCCATGGACACAGGAGGCTGGAAGGTTATACTCTGTAGGGTGGCAAAGAGTCAGACAAGACTGAAGGAACTCAGCACACACTCACACACAGGAGTAGCAGATGACATAAATCATAAGTAACTAAGCATTGATTGTACCATTAGAGAAACTCAAAGATTTCTGTTTTATTTCTCTCAGCTAAAATTTTTTAACATACAATCTGTGTATATAAATTTGGAAAAGAGTTTTTAAAAAGAAAATTAAGTTCCTAAATTTCTACCTAATTCAGTTCAGTCACTCAGTCATGTCCGACTCTTTGAGACCCCATGGACTGCAGCACGCCAGCCTTCCCTGTCCATCACCAACTCCTGGAGCCTACTCAAACCCGTATCCATTGAGTTGGTGATGCCATCCAACTATCTCATCCTCTGTCATCACCTTCTCCTCCTGCCCTCAATCTTTCCCAGCATCAGGGTCTTTTCAAATGATTCAGTTCTTCACATCAGATGGCCAAAGTATTGGAGCTTCAGCTTCAGCATCAGTCCTTCCAATGAATATTCAGGACTGATTTCCTTTAGGATGGACTGGTTGGATCTCCTTGCTGTCCAAGGGACTCTCAAGTGTCTTCTCCAACACCACAGTTCAAAAGCATCAATTCTTTGGCACTCAGTTTTCTTTATAGTCCAACTCTCACATCCATACATGACTACTGGAAAAACCATAGCCTTGACTAGACGGACCTTTGTTGAAAAAGTAATGTCTCTGCTTTTTAATATGCTGTATAGGAACATATTCTTCCAAGGAGCCAGATTCTTTTAATTTCATGGCTGCAGTCACCATCTGCAGTGATTTTGGAGCCCAAAAAAATAAAGTCTGTCACTGTTTCCATTGTTTCCCCATCTATTTGCCATGAAGTGATGGGAGTGGATGCCATGGTCTTAGTTTTCTGAATGTTGAGTTTTAAGCCAAATTTTTCACTCTCCTCTTTCACTTTCATCAAGAGGCTCTTTAGTTCTTCTTTGCTTTCTGCTGTGTTGAGAGAAATACGGTTAGAATTTTGGTATAATGCTTTCCAGTGTTTCTTCTCTGAATATACACTTTACAAAATTATAACCATGGTGTATAGTCAATTCTCTATACTAAGGGCAAGAAACTGTCACATACATTGAATTTACCCATATCCCTGATACATGTTGGCAATGTATTTAGTCACTGGCACTGAGGATAGACTATCTGCATTCTCATGTCCTCAAAACTTCTGGGAGATTATGGTCTTCACGGCAGCAGCATCATGGCAAATAGGCAATGTTTTCACCAAATTCTAATCAGAGAAAGAAACTTTCATAAATATGTTATGATCAAGGTCTTTCCCAGTTTGTCTTTCCATGTTTCTTCCAATTGTATTGATACAAAGTCCTATATCTCAAAAACATTATGCCTAAAATAGCAGATTAGGAAAGTCTTAGTGTTTGTTTTTGAATTTGAATTTTTAATGACCTGTAGACATTACTTGCTATTGGACTGTCCTTATATTTCACACATCGGATTGATTCCTGTTGATCAGTCACTCAGTCCTGTCTGACTCTTTGAGACACCATGGACTGCAGCATATCAGGCTTCCCAGTCCTTCACCATCTCCCAAAACTTGCTCAAAATCATGTCTATTGAATTCGTGGCACCATCCAACCATCCCATCTATGTCATCCCCTTCTCCTGCCTTCAATCTTTCCTAGCATCAGGGACTCCTGGATAAGCACTTAATGAGCAATATCCAACTGTTTTAATCTTTTGGGGCTTCTACAACAACATATTACAAATGTTGTGGCTTATAGACAACAGATGTATATTGCTCATTGTTTCGAAGGCTGGACCATCCAAGATCAAGACCAGACATCCAGATTTTATGTCTGGTGAGTCCACTTCCTAATCACAGATGGTCATCTTTATGCTGTATCTTCATACAGTAGAATGGACAGCTAGGAAATTCTCTGGGTCTCTTGTAAAAGGGCCCTAATTCCATTCATGAGGACTTTAACCTCATGATCTAATTACTTCCTAAATGCCTCACTTCACATACCACCACATGGGGTGTTAGGGCTTGACATGAATTGAGGGGCAGTGCAAGCATGGAGTTCTGAAACACCAGTCAGTCAGAACAAGGCAAAGTGATTATTCTCAGAAATCTGGCTTTAACTCTCTGTAGGAGAGTTAGAGCAGGAGTAACATCAAAAGGGTTTTCTTGTCTTTCAATTTAGTTCAGTTCCTTTCTGTTCAAACTTCAGTGGGGTACCAGCACTAACTCTGGTAAGTCATATTGACTCTTGTTTTTCAACACAACTTGGCAAGAGCCAATTGCATACTTCTCTTCTTGGTGTTGCATTCAGTACTGTTTATGTAGTAGCTTGAGATCAGCCATAACAGAGTATTTGTACCAAGGAAAAGAGCAAGCACTGTAAACTGTGTTGTTTTTCCAGACAGCTCATTATTAAGCACTTACTAGTATATCATTTCCAAGCTACTCTTCCTTTTACTCATCAGCAGAAACCATGCATTTTACCGCTTCAGTAGAGCCATTTCTATTCCCAGGGTCTGATTCCATTATTCAGTGATGTTTGGCATGTAGGCTCATCTTATAAGAATCAAACAGCAGATCACCATTCACAATCTATGTTGCTAACCATACTCTAATACCACATCTAACCTTCTAGAAGAGCATCTTGCTAAATGTATAATTTCTTTTTTGTTTTAATTTTCTGTAATATATTCTGCCCAGAAGCATCAGACTTTTTTAAGCTTCCATTTGTTTCTTTAATAGTAAAACCATGAGGTAGTTCTTCATGGCTTAGCAATTGTACAGAGGTGGGAATTGGAAGGATTATGGAACTTTATGCTCTAAGATTTGAGTCTGCTATGGCTCAATAAAGGACAGATGGTAGGGACCTAAGAGAAGCAGAAGATATTAAGAAGAGGTGGCAAGAATACACAAGAGAACTGTACAAAAAAGATCTTCATGACCCAGATAATCATGATGGTGTGACCACTCACCTAGAGCCAGATATCCTGGAATGTGAAGTCAAGTGGACCTTAGGAAACATCACTATGAACAAAGCTAGTGGAAGTGATGGAATTCCAGTTGAGCTATTTCAAATTCTAGAAGATGATGCTGTGAAAGTGCTGCACTCAATATGACAGCAAATTTGGAAAACTCAGCAGTGGCCACAGGACGGGAAAAGGTCAGTTTTCACTCCAATCCCAAAGAAAGGTAATGCCAAAGAATGTTCAAACTATGGCACAATTGCACTCATCTCAGTTCAGTTCAGTTCAGTTCAGTTGCTCAGTCGTGTCTGACTCTTTGTGACCCCATGAATTGCAGCACGCCAGGCCTCCCTGTCCATCACCAAATCCCAGAGTTCACTCAAACTCACATCCATCGAGTCAGTGATGCCATCCAGCCATCTCATCCTCTGTCATCCCCTTCTCCTCCTGCCCCCAATCTCTCCCAGCATCAGAGTCTTTTCCAATGAGTCAACTCTTCGCATGAGGTGGCCGAAGTACTGGAGTTTCAGCTTTCACATCTTTCCTTCCAAAGAAATCCCAGCAATGATCTCCTTCAGAAGGGCCTGTTTGGATCTCCTTGCAGTCCAAAGGACTCTCAAGAGTCTTCTCCTACACCACAATTCAAAAGCATCAATTCTCCGGCGCTCAGCTTTCTTCACAGTCCAACTCTAACATCCATACATGACCACTGGAAAAACCATAGCCTTGACTAGATGGACCTTTGTTAGCAAAGTAATGTCTCTGCTTTTGAATATGCTATCTAGGTTGGTCATAACTTTTCTTCCAAGGAGTGTCTTTTAATTTCATGGCTCATCTCACACATTAGTAAACTAATGTTCAAAATTCTCCAAGCCAGGCTTCAGAAATACATGAACCATGAACTTCCAGATGTTCAAGCTGGTTTTAGAAAAGGCAGAGGAACCAGAGATCAAATTGCCAACATCACCGGATCATCAAAAAAGCAAGAGTTCCAGAAAAACATCTATTTCTGCTTTATTGACTATGCCAAAGCCTTTGACTGTGTAGATCAAAAGAAACCGTGGAAAATTATGAAAGAGATGGGAATACCAGACCACATGACCTGCCTCTTGAGAAACCTGTATAAGGTTAGGAAGCAACAGTTAGAACTGGACATGAAACAACAGACTAGTTTCAAATAGGAAAAGGAGGACGTCAAGGCTGTGTATTGTCACCCTGCTTGTTTAACTTATACGCAGAGTACATCATGAAAAACGCTGGGTTGGAAGAAGCACAAGCTGGAATCAAGATTGCCAGGAAAAATATCAATAACCTCAGATATGCAGATGACACCACCATTATGGCAGAAAGTGAAGAAGAACTAAAGAGCTTCTTTATGAAAATAAAAGGGAGAGTGGAAAAGTTGGCTTAAAGTTCAACATTCAGAAAACTATGATCATGGCATCCGGTCCCATCACTTCATGGGAAATAGGTGGGAAAACAGCGGAAACAGTGACAGACTTTATTTTGGGGGGCTCCAAATCACTGCAGATGATGACTGCAGCCATGAAATAAAAAGATGCTGGCTTCTTGGAAGGAAAGTTATGACCAACCTAGACAGCATATTAAAAAGCAGAGACATTCTTTGCCAACAAAGATCCATCTAATCAAGGCTATGGTTTTTCCTGTGGTCATGTATGGATGTGAGAGTTGGACTATAAAGAAAGCCGAGCACAGAAGAATTGATGCTTTTGAACTGTGGTATTGGAGAAGAATCTTGAGAGTCCCTGGAACAACGAGGAGATCCAGCCAGTCCATCCTAAAGGAAATCAGTCCTGGGTGTTCATTGGTAGGACTGATGTTGAATCTGAAACTTCAATACTTTGGCCATCTGATGCAAACAGCTGACTCATTTGAAAAGATCCTGATGCTGGGAAAGATTGAGAGCAGGAGGAGAAGGGGACGGCAGAGAATGAGATAGTTGGATGGCATCACCGACTCAATGAACATGGGTTTGGGTGGATTCCAGGAGTTGGTGATGGACAGAAAGGTCTGGCATGCTGTGTTTCATGGGGTCACAAAAAGTCGGACATGACTGAGCAACTGAACTGAAAATATGAACGTAGTTTTAAATTCTATTTTAGGCAATTGATGAACTGAGTTAAAAATCCTTGATTTGTAAGCTACCCAAGGTCATAATAAGCACTTTATTGTATGCTTGTTTAAAAGAAGGTAGGTGAGTTTCTCATAAGAAAGTCAAAAATACAGTATTTTACACACACACACAGAGATAAACACACATATACACACACACATTTTTAAGGATGAGCATTGTATGGCATTCGTGTTTGATGTATCCATATAGATTACTTTCATTGGCAAGATAATTGGAGATTAAGTGTATTTATATATCTGTTACGTTTTTATGTAATTGTATGTGTGCATGTGTAGAATTTGCAGTTTTGCGTCTGTTAATGTGATTTTACCTTCAATCAGAGCTGAATTTCCTGCAAAGTTTTGGTCAAAGCGAAAGAGTGGAAGTGAAATAGTGTTCTATTTTTTGCTGCCTGACTACTCCAGTTTAAGTGCTGACTATGTTGCAGCTTCCTTTTCCCCCATAGGGTTTGTGTAAGAAAAAGGAGAAATTACCTGTTGACTGATATGGAGGCAGGAATTGACTTACAAATGGAAAAAGACAAGTTCAGAAACCCACATTGTTGTGAGGCAACAAGAAAAGGACCACTAATAATCAGGCACTGCTGCTTGCAGGATCTCTGAGCTGAGCAAACATGACATCAAAGGATGCTTTAAGGGCTAAATTAAATAAAAATCCAGTGGAGGATACCAGAGTAGCAGTGTCTAGATCAAAATGAACCCATCATATTCTCTGCTTAGGGCATTACTTCTGCTTCTGACACTTTGGGTTTTTTGAGGTAGAATCTTTATAGTTCTTGAGAAAGTTTACATTTGGAATGTGCCATTTTTATGGTTTGCACTCTCTCTTCAAAGAAAGGAAATGATGTTGCTTACATTGACAAAAATTTGATAATTGCCACCTTTGATGTGGCTGTCAGGTAGCAATATAAGTCTTGATTGTGACAACTGTACTAATGATTATTTGTTGGAGGCATTCTACCTGCAAAGACCAAATTTTATTAGCCTATAGAATATCTGGAAAGATTAAAACCCCATAAAGAAGAAAAGCGACCTTAATGCTTACTTTATAAAATTGGAATAAGTACGTGAAATTTTTGTGTTTCTCAATTTAGAAAAAAAGATACAAAAATAAACTTCCTTTCAGTGTAAATAATACAAAAATATCTTCATTTTTAAGGACAGAAGGGAAGGAGACAGAATAGGAATGAAAATTAACACTTCAATCCATCTTCCAACTGGCTGCTGCTGCTGCTGCTGCTGCTAAGTCGCTTCAATCGTGTCTGACTCTGTGCGACCCCATATACAGCAGCCCACTAGGCTCCTCTGTCTCTGGGATTCTCCAGGCAAGAATACTGGAGTGGGTTGCCATTTCTTTCTCCAACTGGCTATATCCTCCCAAACTTCTATTTTCTGTTAAAGTACCTGCGTGGTATCTACTCTCCTTCATTTTCCACATCAATAGCCAAGTGCTGCTGCTTATACTTCAATGATATTAGCATTCTATGAACAATTTCAATGACACCCTAATTAGGCAGTAAGCTTCTTCAGAGTAAGGAATATTTTGGTTTGAAACTTTCTTAATTAAACTGTTTCACTAGTTCCAAACCTAGTGTCAGTAAACTAGAGTGATTTCTTCTGTACCATTCTCTTTCCCCCATGTTCATCATCCCTCCAAAATGATCAGATGCATATCCCTGGCCCTGCTTTGGCTGTGTGTCACTTACCTTCTCAAAAGCCTCAATATTCTTGCATTAACCCTTGACATGATTATTAATGTTTGGAGAGTCTGGTCACCTTGACAATATGAGCAAAACCATGAATTCTCTCGCTAGAAAAAAAGTCATCAATTTAGCATTCAACATCATGACTACCTCCAGTCATGCCATTTTCACCAGCGACATCATCATCATCACCACCATGGGCATCAACACTAACAGGAGAATATTATTTGCCATGCTGCTGCTGCTGCTGCTGCTAATTTGCTTCAGTCGTTTCCGACTCTGTGCGACCCCATAGATGGCAGCCCACCAGGCTCCCCCGTCCCTGGGATTCTCCAGGCAAGAGTACTGGAGTCAGTTGCCATTGCCTTCTCCAATTATGTGCCATAGTGGTGGACATATTAAAATATAAATATATGGTAGTCATAATTTTACCCCATTGGTCTGGGAGCTAATATTCTTAATCAGTATGTTCAGTATAAGTCACCGGAGAAGGTGATGACACCCCACTCCAGTACTCTTGCCTGGAAAATCCCATGGAGGGAGGAGCCTGGTAGGCTGCAGTCCACGGGGTCGCAAAGAGTCGGACACGACTTAGCGACTTCACTTTCATGCATTGGAAAAGGAAATGACAACCCACTCCAGTCTGCTTGCCTGGAGAATCCCAGTGACAGGGGAGCCTGGTGGGCTGCCATCTATGGGGTCGCACAGAGTCGGACACGACTGAAGCGACTTAGCAGCAGCAGTATAAGTCACACCCATAGATTTCACATTATGATGTTGTTGTGTAGTTGTTAGATCATGTCTGACTCTGTGTGACTCCATGGACTATAGCCCACCAGGCTATGGAGTCTTTAATAAGCTCTATTGTGTTAAATCACATATTTAAAGTTTAAATTTGTCAGCTATTCAATGATCATTGCTTGGCCATATACCCACTCTTCTATACTCTGATCTAAACTGCTGAGACTACGGTATTGAAAAGCTCATTTCCCAGACTCTTTTAACCCCTCACTTCTTGTTAAATTATGCCAGTGAGAAGCACTGGTAGGAGATTAGAAAGCAAAAGGAAGGGACAGGCTTCTGCTCCTCACTGCTAAATGGTCTTATCCTAATATGGCAGGAATTGAAAGGTGACACCGAGTGCATCAGTAACATTTTAGAAATTCATGCACCTCCAAAAACGTAGACTCACGGGCAACAGCCCAGTTAGTGACTGTATCACTTGATCTAAAAGTGACACACAGAGAAATAACTTTTCTCCTCTTCTTGCCTCCTTGATTGATATAAAGCATCCTCTCTTTGTACTACCCAATATGAACATATTTTCTTCATTGAATCCAAACTGAAGCAGAAATCATCCCAGATAACTGAGTTTCAAAATATTGGAAAGTGAGATTATTTATCTCATCTCATTGGATTTGTATTAAGTAGCAGTAACCTCATTGACATTGGAAAATGGGTTTTTTGATAATCCAAAGAAAGTAGTAGATTCCAAATACTTGTTCTTGTCCATCAGCTCAGCTCAGTTCAGTTCAGTTCAGTTTGTGGTTTGGAATAGAGCATATTTTCAGATAAGAGAGTAGATCTTAAGCCTTCCTACTACACCAAAAAGAAAAAAATAGGCAGTATGTGAGATGATGAAACTGTGGATTAACTCGATTCTGGTAATCACTTCACAATATACATGTATATCAAACCATCACATTGTATACCTTAAATATATATATTGTATAGGTTAATTGTATCTCAACAGAACTAGAAAAAATTAATTTAAAAAAGCAAACAAAAGAAGGCAAGGTTTTGGGAGAATAAGTGTTAATGCACTTGACATTCTAATAGTAATGGTTAAAATAAAGGCCATGGGACTTATGCTATTTCTTCCAACACTGGAGAGATTACAGAAAGAAATGACATGTTTAGAGCCCTAAATTCTCAACTCAAGACACAGAACTGGATATATCCTATGATGGCCCCCAAACAATACTTTTTATAGAGTAGATTTATATAGTTGCAAATAAGAATAAAAATTGACTCTGTATTCTAAGTTGAATGGATATCTTTACCAAGTCTCTCATGTTTCGTTTGGTGCATTGTTCTTGTTGAGTTGCTAAGTCTGTTCGACACTTTTGCAACCCCAGGGACTGTAGCCACTCTAGGTTTCATTTGTCCATGGAATTATCCAGGCAATATTATTGGAATGGGTTGCCATTTTCTTCTGCAGGGGATCTTCCTGACCAAGGGAGCAAACCTGCAGCTTCTGCATTGGGAGGGGGATTCTTCACCACTGAGCCACCAGGGAATCCCTGTTTAGTGTACTAAGCAACCAGAAATGGGACCTGACATTTGGGGTGGAGACATTTCATTGCACTTATATAAACTTGACAACCTTGAAACCCTGAATACCCTAAGGCTCTCTTTCCAGAGAAGTTTATCACTGCTTTATGATAAAACTAGTCTTCTTTCTTTAAAGACATGTAATTATCCCCACATCCAAGGAGCAGTGGCTGTGTGGGTGCAAGAGGGCCTAGGGAGCTATTCCATGTTCAAGGTCAAGAGGGGCAGTGGTGAGGAGATACCCCTCGTCCAAGGTAAGGAGCAGCTGTTGTGCTTTGCTGGAGTAGCCATGAAGAGATAACCCATGTCCAAGGTAAGAGAAACCCAAGTAAGATGGTAGGTGTTGCAAGAGGGGATCAGAGGGCAGACACACTGAAACCATAATCACAGAAAACTAGGCAATCTAATCACACTAGGACCACAGCCTTGTCTAACTCAAGGAAACTAAGCCATGCCCTGTGGGGCCACCCAAGACAGACAGGTCATGATAGAGAGGTCTGATAGAATGTGATCCACTGGAGAAGGGAATGGCAAACCACTTCAGTATTCTTGCCTTGAGAACCCCATGAACAGTATGAAAAGGCAAAAGGATAAGATACTGAAAGAGGAACTCCCCAGGCCAGCAGGTGCCCAATATGCTACTGGAGATCAGTGGACAAATAACTCCAGAAAGAATGAAGGGATGGAGCCAAAGCAAAAACAATACACAGGTGTGGATGTGACTGATGATAGAAGCAAGGTCTGATCCTGTAGAGCAATATTGCATAGGAACATGGAATGTCAGGTCCATGAATCAAGGCAAATTGGAAGTGGTCAAACAAGAGATAGCAAGAGGGAACATCGACATTCTAGGAATCGGCGAATTAAAATGGACTGGAATGGGTGAATTTAACTCAGATGACCATTATTTCTACTACTGTGGGCAGGAATCCCTTAGAAGAAATGGAGTAGCCATCATGGTCAACAAAAGAGTCTGAAATGCAGTACTTGAATGCAGTCTCAAGAATGACAGAATGACCTCTGTTCGTTTCCAAGGCAAACCATTCAATATCACAGTTACCCAAGTCTATGCCCCAACCAGTAACACTGAAGAAGCTGAAGTTGAACGGTTCAATGAGGACCTACAAGACCTTTTAGAATTAACACCCAAAAAAGATGTCCTTTTCATTATAGGGGACTGGAGTGCAAAAGTAGGAAGTCAAGAAACACCTGGAGTAACAGGCAAATTTGGCCTTGGAATACAGAATGAAGCAGGGCAAAGACTAAGAGTTTTGCCAAGAAAAAGGCACTGGTCATAGCAAACACCCTCTTCCAACAACACAAGAGAAGACTCTACACATGGACATCACCAGATGGTCAACACTGAAATCAGACTGATTATATTCTTTGCAGCCAAAGATGGAGAAGCTCTATACAGTCAGCAAAAACAAAACTGGGAGCTGACTGTAGCTCAGATCATGAACTCCTTATTGCCAAATTCAAACATAAATTGAAGAAAGTAAGGAAAACAATTAGACCATTCAGGTATGACCTAAATCAAATCCGTTATGATTACACAGTGAAAGTGAAAAATAGATTTAAGGGCCTAGATCTGATAGATAGAGTGCCTGATGAACTATGGAATAAGGTTCATGACATTGTACAGTAGACAGGGATCAAGACCATCCCCATGGAAAAGAAATGCAAAAAAGCAAAATGGCTGTCTGGGGAGGCCTTACAAATAGCTGTGAAGAGAGGTGAAAAGCAAAGGAGAAGAGGAAAGATATAAGCATCTGAATGCAGAGTTCCAAAGAATAGCAAGAAGAGATAAGAAAGCCTTCCTCAGTGATCAATGCAAAGAAATAGAGGAAAAGAACAGAATGGAAAACACTAGAGATCTCTTCAAGAAAATTAGAGATACCAAGGGAACATTTCATGCAAAGATGGACTCGATAAAAGACAGAAATGGTATGGACTTAACAGAGGCAGAGAGTATTAGGAAGAGGTGGCAAGAATACACAGAACTGTACAAAAATATCTTCAAGACCAAGATAATCATGATGGTGCAATCACTCACCTAGAGCCAGACATCCTGGAATATGAAGCCAAGTGGGCCTTAGAAAGCATCACTACGAACAAAGCTAGTGGAGACGATGGAAATCCAGTTGAGCTATTTCAAATCCTGAAAGATGATGCTGTGAAAGTGCTGCACTCAATATGCCAGGAAATTTGGAAAACTCAGCAGTAACCACAGGACTGGAAAAGATCAGTTTTCATTCCAATCCCAAAGAAAGGCAATGCCAAAGAATGCTCAAACTACCACACAATTGCACTCATCGCACATGCTCGTAAAGTAATGCTCAAAATTCTCCAAGCCAGGCTTCAGCAATACGTGAACCGTGAACTTCCAGATGTTCAAGCTGGTTTTTGAAAAGGCAGAGGAACCAGAGATCGCCAACATCTGCTGGATCATCACAAAAGCAAGAGAGTTCCACAAAAACATCCATTTCTGCTTTATTAACTATGCCAAAGCCTTTGACTGTGTAGATCACAATAACCTGTGGAAAATTCTTCAAGAGATGGGAATCCCAGACCACCTGACCTGCCTTTTGAGAAACCAATATGCAGGTCAGGAAGCAACAGTTAGAACTGGACATGGAACAACAGACTGGTTCCAAATAGGAAAAGGAGTATGTCAAGGCTGTATATTGTCACCCTGCTTATTTAACTTGTATGCAGAGTACATCATGAGAAACGCTGGGCTGGAAGAAACACAAGCTGGAATCAAGACTGCCCAGAGAAATCTCAATAACCTCAGATATGCAGATGACACCACCCTTATGGCAGAAAGTGAAGAGGAACTAAAAAGCCTCTCGAGGAAAGTGAAAGAGGAGAGTGAAAGATTTGGCTTAAAGCTCAACATTCAGAAAACGAAGATCATGGCATCTGGTCCCATCACTTCATGTGAAATAGATGGGTAAACAGTGGAAACAGTGTCAGACTTTACTTTTTTGGGCTCCAAAATCACTGCAGATGGTGACTGCAGCTATGAAATTTAAAGATGCTGGCTCCTTGCAAGGAAAGTTATGACCAACCTAGATAGCATATTAAAAAGCAGAGACATTACTTTGCCAACCAAGGTCCATCTAGTCAAGGCCATGATTTTTCCTGTGGTCATGTATGGATGTGAGAGTTGGACTCTGTGAAGAAAGCTGAGAGCCAAAGAATTGATGCTTTTGAACTGTGGTGTTGGAGAAAACTCTTGAGAGTCCCTTGGACTGTGAGGAGATCCAACCAGTCCATTCTGAGGGAGATCAACCCTGGGATTTCTTTGGAAGGAATGATGCTAAAGCTGAAACTCCAGTACTTTGGCCACCTCACGCGAAGAGGTGACTCATTGGAAAAGACTCTGATGCTGGGAGTCACTGGGGGCAGGAGGAGAAGGGGACGACAGAGGATGAGATGGCTGGATGGCATCACTGACTCGACAGACATGAGTCTGAGTGATCTCTGGGAGTTGGTGATGGACAGGGAGGCCTGGCGTGCTGCGATTCATGGTGTCGCAATGTGTCAGACACAACTGAGCGACTGAACTGAACTGAACTGAATTATCTCACTTGAGGCAATAGTCTCTGAAAGTGAAAAGTGAAAGTGAAAATGAAGTCGATCAGTCGTGTCGTACTCTTTGCAACCCCATGGGCTGTAGCTTATCAGGCTCCTCTGTCCATGGGATTTTCCAGGCAATAGTCCTGGAGTGGATTGCCATTTCCTTCTCCAGGGGATCTTCCCAACCCAGGGATTGAACCCGGGTCTCCCACATTGTAGACAGACGCTTTACTGTCTGAGCCACCAGGGAAGTCAATAGTCTCTGAAAGGGATGCTAAATCCTTTTATAACTTCTCCTTATAATACTTAGTCAGAGCCCATTGTACTTCAAGGCGGAAAAGCCAAAGAATTTGAGCAGGAGAAGATGGTTTATACACTTAAAGAATTACAGGGTTTTACTAAGTTATATGAAGAATGAGGTTATACTATAAAGAATGAGGTTTTATTAAGTTATATGATGAATAAAATGTGTAGTTTATATGTGGAAGTTAATTCTAAGAAGAGTCAACCAAAGAGGAAAGAAATAATGTTAGATTTGAGCTATGATGTTGACCGGGATACATGTACTTCCTGGAGATTTTGAGTTCAATATAATGAAAAATTGGAAATAGTTCTAACAGTTTTATTGATTAGTTTTAAACAAGGTTAAAGTCAATGGTGATTTACTGTCTATGAAATTTAGGTGACTGAACTTTTTGGATAGATGGAAGAAATCCTAAAATGTAAGGATAAAGAAATATTTGGGTTGATTTTTCAAAGAAGCTCCACCCTCTCTCACCTCATTCTTTAGCATGTCTCCCAATAGGTCAAAAGCATATTCATTTCACTAAGAGCATAAAATACATTAATGAGAGAAATATATCAGCATCCTTGTAAAGCTTAGCATTGGCTTTCCTCCATATGCTGGAATGAGGGTTGGGAATGGTAAAATTGAAATGTTGTTGTTGCTTAGTCCCTAAGTTGTTTCCAACTCTTTTCTGACCCCTCATGGACTACAGCCTATCAGACTCCTCTGTTCATGGGATTTCCCAGGCAAGAATACTGGAGTGGGTTGCCATTTCCTTCTCCAGGGGATCTTCCGGACCTAGGGACTGAACCAGCCTCTCCTGCATTGCAGGCAGATTCTTTACCGCTGAGCTACATGGAAAGTCCATAAAATTGGAATAGGCTTCCTGATTTCAGTGAGAATAATATAATCCCATCCTGCCTCCCTACTAATTGACAGATAGAAGGTGATTGCAAATAACATAAGGTGGAAAAAGGCTTGAGTAATAATTACTTTTAGATATGTTATTCTGTCAACTTATCATGGTGTCACTAGGAATCAAGTAGATAGGTATCCTAACAAAGTATTACTGACTTATAAAATCAGAAAAATTTTAGATCTGGTATGTAGAGACAAGATTTGAATTTCCACAGTGGAGTATCATACTTCTCAGCTGTTTCCCAGAACTAAGTCATTACAGACGTATATCCTTCTCCATGAAGATAAAGCTAGAGCACTTGAGTAAGGAACTTATGATGCAGCCACAGTTAAATACTGTTAATTATACTCAGAAGACTCTCAAATGAGATCTGTGTCATAAGGAATACGTCTGAGTGCTGATCAAACAGAAAATATCAGATAATTCAAGAAATATTAGACCCTACCAAGAGGGTGATGCTAATCCTAGAGATCTAAGATAATACCATTCTCCTCTGGTTAGAGTGCAGACTGATGAAGATACATTAAAAAATGGAAATTTGACCTAAAATTAGCTCTGGATGAGTACAGAGGTTTTGCAGAGTCATGATTTATTTCCTCCAGTTTCTTAATGCATGGTTGGTACAAATACATTGTAAAACTGGCTGAATTGTCACTGAAGCTCAGTGATCAATGAAAGTGGGACATATTGGAGAAGAAAGACCAAATAGAATACTAGAAGCTTTGTCTCCATTCCAAAATAGTAAATCAAAGTCAACAATGCAATGTCAAAAAAAAAAAAAAATACAATCTACAGAATGAGAGAAAATATTTACAAATGATGCAACCAACAAGGGATTAATTTCCAAAACACATAAATAGCTGCTGCTGCTGCTGCTGCTGCTACGCCACTTCAGTTTTGTCCGACTCTGTGAGACCTCATAGACGGCAGCCCACCAGGCTCCTCCATTCCTGAGATTCTTCAGGCAAGAACACTGGAGTGGGTTGCCATTTCCTTCTCCAATGCATGAAAGTGAAAAGTGAAAGTGAAGTTGCTCAGTCGTGTCTGACTCTTAGTAACCCCATGGACTGCAGCCTACCAGGCTCCTCCGCCCATGGGATTTTCCAGCCAAGAGTACTGGAGTGGGTTGTCATTGCCTTCTCCACATAAAATAGCTCATAACCTCAAATAAAAGAAAGACAACAAAAATATAGGCAGGAAATCTAAAAAGATATTTCTCCAATGAAGACATACAGCCGGCCAACAGACACAGGAAAATGCTCTAAATCACTAATTATTAGAGAAATGCAAACCAAAACTAAAATGAGGCATCTTCTCACTCCAGTCAGAATCAGTTCAGTTCAGTTCAGTCGCTCAGTCATGTCTGACTCTTTGTGACCCCATGAATCACAGCACGCCAGGCCTCCCTGTCCATCACCATCTCCCGGAGTTCACTCAGACTCACATCCATCAAGTCAGTGATGCCACCCAGCCATCTCATCCTCTGTCGTCCCCTTCTCCTCCTGCCCCCAATCCCTCCCAGCATCAGAGTCTTTTCCAATGAGTCAACTCTTTGCATGAGGTGGCCAAAGTACTGGAGCTTCAGCTTTAGCATCATTCCTTCCAAAGAAATCCCAGGGCTGATCTCCTTCAGAATGGACTGGTTGGATCTCCTTGCAATCCAAGGGACTCTCAAGAGTCTTCTCCAACACCACAGTTCAAAAGCATCAATTCTTCAGCACTCAGCCTTCTTCACAGTCCAACACTCACATCCATACGTGACCACAGGAAAAACCATAGCCTTGACTAGATGGACCTTGGTTGGCAAAGTAATGTCTCTGCTTTTGAATATGCTATCTAGGTTGGTCATAACTTTTCTTCCAAGAAGTAAACGTCTTTTAATTGTCTACAAATAATAAATGCTGGAGATAGTGTGGAGAAAAAGGAATACTCCTATACTGTTGTTAGAATGTAAATTGGTATAGTCATTATGGAGAACAGTTTGAAAGTTCCTTAAAAAACTGAAAATAAAGTTACTGCAAATCCCACTCCTGGGCGTGGATCCGGAGAAACTTCAAAGAGATACATGCACCCTAATGTTCATTGCAGCACTATTTACATGAGCAAAGACAGAGAAGCAAACTAAATGTCTATGAACAGATCAATTAATACAGAAGATGTGGTATATATAACTCAGCCATAAACAAGAATGACATAATGCCTTTTGCAGCAACACAGATAAACCTAGAGATTAATATACTTTACTAAATAAAGTACGTTAGAGAAAGATGAACATCATATGATATCACCTATATATGGATTCTAAATTATGACACAATTGAATTTATATACAAAGTATAAGAAGATCCACAGATATAAAAAGCAAGCTTATGTTTTACCAAAGGGAAAGAGAAAGAGAGATAAACTAGGAGTTTGAAATTAGCATATTCATACACTATATATAAAATAGATAACCAACATATATGAATCACTGTGCTATACACCTGAAACTAACACAACATTGTAAATCACCTATGTGTGTGGGCTTAGTCATTCAGTTGTGTCCGACTCTCTGTGACCCAATGGACTGTAGCTTGCCAGGCTCCTCTGTCCATGGGAATTCTACAGGCAAGAATACTGCAGTGGGTTGCCATGCCCACCTCCAGGGAATCTTCCCAACCCAAGGATCTAAACCAGATCTTCCGCATTGCAGTCAGATTCTTTATCATCTGAACCACCAGGGAAGCCCAAGAATACTGGAGTGGGTAGCCTATCCTTTCTCCAGGAGATTGTCCTGACCCAGGAATCTAACTGGGGCATCCCACATTGAAAGCAGATTCTTTACCAGCTGATATACCGGGGAAGTCCTAAATCATCTATCAGTTCAGTTCAGTTCAGTCGCTCAGTCTGTCCAACTCCTTGCGACCCCATGAATCACAGCACGCCAGGCTTCCTTGTCTATCACCATCTCCTGGAGTTCACTCAGACTCACGTCCATTGAGTCAGCGATGCCATCCAGACATCTCATCCTCTGTCGTCCCCTTCTCCTCCTGCCCCCAATCCCTCCCAGCATCAGAGTCTTTACCAATGAGTCAACTCTTTGCATGAGGTGGCCAAAGTACCAGAGTTTCAGCTTTAGCATCATTCCTTCCAAAGAAATCCCAGGGCTGATCTCCTTCAGAATGGACTGGTTGGATCTCCTTGCAGTCCAAGGGACTCTCAAGAGTCTTCTCCAACACCACACTTCAAAAGAATCAATTCTTCAGTGCTCAGCTTTCTTCACAGTCCAACTCTCACATCCATACATGACTACTGGAAAAACCATAGCCTTGACTAGATGGACCTTAGTTGGCTAAGTAACGTCTCTGCTTTTGAATATGCTATCTAGGTTGGTCATAACATCTCTTCCAAGGAGTAAGCGTCTTTTAATTTCATGGCTGAAATCACCATCTGCAGTGATTTTGGAGCCCAAAAAAGTAAAGTCTGACACTGTTTCCACTGTTTCCCCTATTTCCCCATCTATTTCCCATGGAGTGATGGGACCGTATGCCATGATCTTCGTTTTCCTAATGTTGAGCTTTAAGCCAACTCTTTCACTCTCCTCTTTCACTTTCATCAAGAGGCTTTTTAGTTCCTCTTCACTTTCTGCCATAGGAGTGGTGTCATCTGCATATCTGAGGTTATTGATATTTCTCCCGGAAATCTTGATTCCAGCTTGTGTTTCTTCCAGCCCAGCGTTTCTCATGATGTACTCTGCATACAAGTTAAATAAGCAGGGTGACAATATACAGCCTCGACATATTCCTTTTCCTATTTGCAACCAGTCTGTTGTTCCATGTCCAGTTCTAACTGTTGCTTCCTGACCTGCATACAGATTTCTCAAGAGGCAGGTCAGGTGGTCTGGGATTCCCATCTCTTGAAGAATTTTCCACAGGTTATTGTGATCTACACAGTCAAAGGCTTTGGCATAGTTAATAAAGCAGAAATAGATGTTTTTGTGGAACTCTCTTGCTTTTGCGATGATCCAGCAGATGTTGGCAATTTGATCTCTGGTTCCTCTGCCTTTTCAAAAACCAGCTTGAACATCTGGAAGTTCATGGTTCACATATTGCTGAACCCTGGCTTGGAGAATTTTGAGCATTACTTTACGAGCATGTGAGATGAGTGCAATTGTGTGGTAGTTTGAGCACTCTTTGGCATTGCCTTTCTTTGGGATTGGAATGAAAACTGACCTTTTCCAGTCCTGTGGTTACTGCTGAGTTTTCCAAATTTCCTGGCATATTGAGTGCAGCACTTTCACAGCATCATCTTTCAGGATTTGAAGTAGCTCAACTGGAATCTATAGTTCAATAAAAAACTTAACAATCTTAAAAAATAAAGAAACATATCATTATTAGCAACTTGAAAGATGCAAGGATGGTGATTCTTAACATATCTTCTTTTAATTTCCCTGTTTGACCTGTGCAGAAGGTGATTGGATCTTTGAAAAAAAAATTAATTATAAATTAAATCAAATAATGACTCCAATTTTATAGATGTAGAAAATAAGGCTCAAAATTGCTGAATCTCATTGTTAGTGAGTAAGGTAGTAAAGACTGAAATTCACATTTGTCTAATGAAAGACTGTTTATCCAGTCAGTGTATTATGGCTGAATATTACTTATGGGTTCCAGGGAATATACAAAATAGATAAATTTCAGTCTCTTAAGCCTCTTATTAAGACCTGAATTACTGATGATCTGTCTGTCTGTCTGTCTTTCCCCTTCTCTGTCTTTCTCACTGAAACTACCCTTCTATGATACAATTAAAATATACTCTTTCTTATGCTTTCTTAACAGCACAGCTCACTGATATCTTACCCTCCTTTTTCCTGTTTATTTCCCACTTAAATATGTAAATCTTTGTGCCATCTTTTACATTGTTATTTAGGTCCTTTTACTATTTTCTTCGTATAATTATCAGTATTTGAACACTGAACACAACATATGTCTTTGGATGTTATATACTTGACGGAGATAACAGCCACATAGGAAGAAGGTAAAGATCTAAAGTTGAATTTCGACTTTCAGATATTAGCTAAGTTGTTTAACCTCTGAGACTCAGCTTTGTTGGGTATAGGGAAATTTGCTCCTCTTCCCTTCTTGGGTTTTTGTGGCTGCACTAATAATAAAATGACCACAAAGACAGATTAATAGAAAAAGAAGCAAATTTTAATTTCATGTACTTGGAGGTCCCATAAAAATGGGACCAAAGAAGTGGCCAAAGCAGAAGCTCTTATAATTTTCGAATAAAAATCCAATAAATTTCTGAGGAATTCATAGGACAAAGCACCTTAGGTTTTGAGTGCTTAGCTAGTGAAATGAGTCTGGGCCTGGGATATATTTATATAGGTTTCTCATTCCAAATCCCCAGTCTTTGGTGATAAGCACGTCGTTCTACTTCCAAATTCAAAAAACTGTACGGTTCATTTGAGATATTTATTTCATTCTTTCAGGGAGACAGAAAGGAGAGCCAGAGTGTCCTTCTTGTGTGATCTATTTCTTAAATAACTTTAAGTTAAAATAATCAATATGCCATTGATTATTTGATGCCATTGATTATGCCATTGCCAGTGTATTTGAGATACATTTTGGGGTGGCCTGTTCTGGGCCTAAAAAGCATCATTTATCAAAAAGAATTACTACTAACTCATGGGGTTGTGGTAGGGATTGCACATGACATTGTAAGTGAAAGTGCCTCATATATGTTACATGAATTTTATTCTTGACTGTTTCTCCTAATCTGTGAATCTCTTCTATGTGTACCCCTTTAGCACTCAAAAGTAGTCATTTTAAAGTGTGGAGTAATTCAGGTCAAAGAGCTTTTACTAGTTGTCTGCAGTCACTACTGAATCCCCTTAACATACCTCTCTCATTAGCATGTGATAATTTCATTTTCTGTTTACCTGTCATCACATGACTAGAAGGTTCTTGAGAACAGTAATGAATCTTTAGTTTCTGTCAGCACTTAGAATGCTTCTTGGCATGTAATTGCTAAAGGAATTAATTGTGTGAAGTTGAGAACTCACAGAACACTCTTTTCCTTTCATTTGTTACCTCATATTCATAAAGGGATATCAGAAAGGGGAAAACTCCCAGATTAAACAAGTAAATTCATTACTGTGAAGTGTTAATTATCAGGAGAGTTTGTGGAAGAAAGAGGGAACAGGAGTTGGCAAACTATGGCCTGTGAGGCAAATGTTTTTTAAATAAGTTTTATTGGAACATAGTTGTGCTTATTTGTTTATATATTGTCTGTGGCTGCCTTTACACCACAACAGCAGAGTTGAATAGTTGCAACAGAGTTCATATGGCCAACAAAGCTGAAAATATTTACTCCCTGGCCCTTACAGATAAAGTTTGCCAACTCTTGCTTTAAATCATGTCCACATATTTTTGCCTCCTATGAGGTATTAAAATCCCCCCATTGCCCTTTGAGGTAATTATAGAATATAATGTTTGCAGAGCTGTGTCTAAAAATTATTGCTGGAACACATGAGATTCTAAATAAATATTTCAGGAAGAACAAAAGTTACTAGGCACTGTTAATAAACTGAGAGGAAATGTAACCTGGTCTGATATGAATAATGAATTTGGGCTAAAAGGATAATAACATTCTGTTAAATCTTATTTTCATGTTTTGAAGATAAATGTTAATATGGTGATAGGTAATCTTTCCTACTCACTCTCATGTACCTTCATGTCAGGGGGATTTGCTTGTTTTTCTATCATATACATAATTCCTTCTTTGCATCACACAACATGATAAATACCTACCCAGTTATATTCTTTCCTCTCAATACAAAGCATGAATGTACAATACATCATCAATACTAAATTTATTTACAACCCTGTTGCTATTGTTTTTGTTGAGTTGCTAAGTCATGTTCAACTCTTTATGACCCCATGGACTGTAGCCTGCCAGGGTCCTCTGTCCTCCATTGTCTCCTGGAGTTTGTTCAGATTCATATCTATTGAGTCAATGATATTATTGAATCATCTTATCCTCTCCCACGGAGAAGGCGATGGCATCCCACTCCAGTACTCTTGGCTGGAAAATCCCATGGATGGAGGAGCCTGGTGGGCTGCAGTCCATGGGGTCGCTAGGAGTCGGACACGACTGAGCAACTTCACTTTCACTTTTCACTTTCATGCATTGGAGAAGGAAATGGCAACCCACTCCAGTGTTCTTGCCTGGAGAATCCCAGGGATGGGGGAGCCTGGTGGGCTGCCATCTATGGGGTCGCACATAGTCGGACACGACTGAAGCGACTTAGCAGCAGCAGCAGCATCCTCTTCCACCCCTTCCTCCTTTGCCTTTTACAACTCTAGATGTTCTCAAATACTTTTAAACATCTTTAGTGAGGTAAAATTGACATGTGAAAGTGCTGTACATATTTAACATATAAAGCTTAAAGAGTTTTAAGCACAAGTTTTAGCACAAGTGTGCACACATGAAGCCATCACTACCAGCAAGGCCATAAACATATTTATCACCTTTCAAAGTTTTCTCTCATTCTCTTTGTTAACGTTATTTTGTGTGGTAGGAACACTTAACATAAACTCTCCCTCTTAGCAAATTTTAAGTTTATAATGCAGTATTGATAGTTGTAGGCATTATGCTATACAGTAAGCCTTCAAAACTTACATAATTGAAACTGATATCATTTGACCATCGATTCCACCTTCTGTCAGCCTCTGGAAATCACTATTCTACTCTTTGTTTCTATGAGGTTGACTAGTTTAGATTTCACATACAAGTAAGATCATACAGTATTTGACTTTCTGTGTCTGACAGTTTACTTAGCATCATGTTTTCCAGGTCCAGGGCTGGACCTCATATTTTAATAAAATCCATTAAATAAACATACATTTATTATTCATTTCTACAAGTTCTCCAGATAGCTTTCCAGGATCTTTGTCTTCTCCAATGCAATCCCATCTCCTGGCATTCCCAAGATGATTGCTAACTCAAAAGAGAAGGCATAATGTACTTTCTGGATGGGACTCTTGCTTAGGTACTTGGAAAAGAAGCTTATAAAAAAGCATAATAATGTTATATATTTCCTGTGAGCTCATTAATGTGCATAAATGTAAGAAAAATGTATTACTCACCATTACCTCACATTAGTAGGTACCTCTGTGGAGGAAAGACACAGACATGAACCAGATCAGAAGTAAAAGGGATGACAGCTTAAGCTTCATCTGTGATGATCTGAATATGTTTTTTTAAAGAAATAATTTATATAGGACTTGTGTAATTGACAGTTATTCAACCACCTTCTCCAAACAATTCTAATTAACATTAAGCAACATGTGACAGGCTTCCCTGATAGCTCAGTTGGTAAAGACTCTGCCTGGAATGCAGGAGACCTGGGTTCAATCCCTTGGTTGGGAAGATCCCCTAGAGATCTTCATCCTAGCCAGCATGAAGACTATCCCAAAGGTAAAGACTACCTACGCCAGTATTCTGGCCTGGAGAATTCCATGGACTGTATAGTCTTTGGAGTCGCAAAGAGTCAGACATGACTGAGCAAATTTACTTTCATTTTCTTTCAACATGTGACAAAGTTTTAATCAGGTACACAGGAAATTAAACAAGGTTACCTTTCCTGTATCAACAAATCCCAAACCTTAGGCTGCCGTTCACCCCACTGTCTATGGCAAAAGTGTGAATGGGGGGCTGAACTCTGTCACATGATCCTGAGCAATTTATTCTTTCTTACACGTGACATCTCAGAGGTTCTTAAACAAGAAGCACAGTTGATTCTCCCACTTTATCCATGTTCTTGGCAGATTTTCAGCTTCCCAGATTTCATCTATTCATTTACCAATAAATTCTAGTTTGGAAAAAAAGGAGGAGAAAGCTAAACTTTTTTCTATTTCTGACCACATATCTCTGATGAAGTTTTTCTTAATCTGTGATTCTGTGCCCTTGTAGGTCTTATCTCCCTGCATCAGGATTCAGACCCCTATATATGACATCCCCTCGGCAGTATCATGATGTCCACTCCTATGACAGAACTTCCAGAGGAGACATCTTTGGACTCCAAGCATATGCCTTCAGCCTTTTTGACTAATTTGATTCACAGCTGTTCAGACTCACTTTCTGCTGACAAATCCCATCTTGAGTGTGTGCCACGTGTCCATCTTCTTTCTCTTTAGGATCTTCCTCAATTCCTCTGAAGCCCTTCTAGCTTAACATAAAAGCTCAGCCCACAAGTGTGGGACAGTTAATGCCCCTGAGGATTGTTCTAGCCTGCTGTCCTTCTGGTGGACAATTCTAAGAGAACTATTAAAGTTTTTCTGATAAAATTGAGTGTAGCACTGTTGATATGTCATTATATCAAGAAATAAATGGCGGTTGTGGAGCAGGGAATACCAACAAGTTTATCTCAGTCATGACTATACTCTGTAGGCCAGATGAGACAGTAGGAAATGCTTCTAAATATCAGGCTCCCTGAAGTCAGTGGGATGATGGAGTTCCAGAATGGCACAAGCCAAGTGACAGCATGTAACCACCAGAGATAAAATGAATGCAATTATTGTAATGGGAAGCTAAGATGGTAATTAGGGAACCCTGACTACAGGGATCTGGGGCGATACAAACAGTGTGTTACCAGAGACAAGATAAATGGGGAGGAAACAAAGGTATTATTTACATATATACTCAACAATGTTAACAATACGTAAACCAAAGATTAATGGAAAATCATAGCTTTCATAGTTTTGTAAATGAGTACATTTTTAGACTCAGGAGCAGGATCCTGTTGAGGAGAAACCTTAATGGGGTATACACTAGCAAACAGAAATATATGAGCTATTGAACTGAAACTGATAACCAGGGATTCAAATCCCATCAAGCTCCCATTCCTGCTCCCATTTTGGCTAGGGTGGAGACTTATGAAGGCAGGGGAAGACAAGAAGTTCTACATCAAGTTTTATAGTATATTCAGAGGACATTCAGAACACCATAGTTGTTTCTCTGGTCCTTTAGTATACAGTCGGGTTGGATATTTTTAGTAGCTGGTAGAAACTATGATCACATTGGCTCTCTAATCTGTGGGGTAGAGGTTACTAAGGTAGAAATGGCTAGGAGAAATCACTGAATTTCTTCTTTACCCATAATAGTAAGTCAGAAGCAATATCACATCACAAATGGAATTATCAAGCTTAGCTTAACTTTCCAAGATACAGAGGAAGTCATTGAATGGGAATATCCTGTTGTTGTTGTTGTTATTGTTCAGTCGTTCAGTCATGTCCAACTCTTTGCAACCCCAAGGACTGCAGCATGCCAGGCTTCCCTGTCCTTCACCATCTCCCAGAGCTTGCTCAAACTCATGTCTATTGAGTCGGTCATGCCATCCAACCATCTTGTCTTCTGTCACCCCCTTCTCCTCCTGCCTTCAATCTTTCCAGCATCAGGGTCTTTTCTAATGAGTTGACTCTTCACAAAGAATATTGGAGCCAAAATATTGGAGCTTCAGCTTCAGCATCAATCCTTCTAATGAATATTCAAATTGATTTCTTTAGGATTGACTGGTTTGATCTCCTTGCAGTCCAAGAGACTCTCAAGAGTCTTCTCCAACATCATAGCTCAAAAGCATCAATTATTCAGTGTTTAGCCTTCTTTATGGTCCAACTCTCACACCCATACATGACTACTGAAGGAAAAATCATAGCTTTGACTATACGGACCTTTGTCAGCAAAGTAATGTCTCTGCTTTTTTAATATGCTGTTTGTCATAGCTTTCCTTCCAAGGAGCAAGTGTCTTTTGATTTTGCGGCTGCAGTCACTCTCTGCAGTGATTTTGGAACCCAAGAAAATAAGGTCTGTCACTGTTTCCATTGTTTTCCCATCATTTGCCATGAAGCGTTGGGCCTGGATGCCATGATTTTCATTTTTTAAATTTGAGTTTCAAGCCAGCCTTTTCAGTTTCCTCTTTCACCTTCATCAAGATTCTCTTTAGTTTCTCTATGCTTTCTGCCATAAGGGTGGTGTCATCTGCATATCTGAGATTATTGATATTTCTCCCAGCAATCTTGATTCCAGCTTATGCTTCATCCAGCCCAGCATTTTGCATGATGTACTCTGCATAGAAGTTAAATAAGCAGGGTGACAATATAGAGCCTTGAAATACTCCTTTCCCAATTTTGTTCAAGCTGGATTTAAAACAGGCAGAGGAATCAGAGATCAAATCGCCGACATCTGTTGGATCATAGAAAAAGCAAGAGAATTCCAGGATAGCATCTACCTCTGATTCACTGACTATGCTAAAGCCTTTGACAGTGTGGATCACAAAAAAACAGTGGAAAATTCTTAAAGAGATGGGAATACCAGACCACCTTACCCACCTCCTGAGAAATCTGTATGCAGGTCAAGAAGAAACAGAACAGAGTATGGAACAATGGACTGGTTCAAAACTGGGAAAGGGGATATCCTACCTCTATTCAATTAATTAACATGCTCCCTGAAAAATTCCAAGTTGGATATTCTAGTTTTATTGAATAAGATTACCAGAATCTCTGACACATGATCTGATCTAAAAGATTATTTGCAATCTTTATGTTAAGAAGATAAAGAGAAAGTTACATTTATGTAGGAATAATGGGCTTCCCAGGTGGCACCTTTGTAAAGAATCTGCCTGCCAGTACAGGAGATGCAGGAGATAAGGAAATGGTAACCTACTCCAGTATTCTTGCCAGTAATAATCCCATGGACAGAGGAAACTGGCGGGCTATAGTCCATGGGGTCGCAAAGACTTGGACATGACTAAGCATACACACACAACGGCAGACACATTTGTTCATGTTGATTTGTATTTAGTTGCTCAGACACGTCTGACTCTTTGAGACCGTATGGATTCTGGCCCCCCAGGTTCCTCTGTCCATGGGGATTCTCTAGGCAAGAATACTGAAGTGGGTTGTCATGCCCTCCTCCAGGGGATCTTCCCAATCCAAGGATCAAACCCAGGTTTCCTTCATTGCAGGTGGATTCCTTACCATCTGAGCCACCAGTGTAGCCCAAGAATACTGGAATAGGTAGCCTATCCCTTTTCCAAGGGATCTTCCCAACCCAGGAATCGAACCAGGGTCTCATGCATTGCAGACTTTACCAGCTGAGCTACCAGGGAAGCCCAATGTTTCTCTAACCTCATCCAAGCGTTAGCGCATCCCACGAATATTTATTGCTCCAAATATTATAGAAAATATCACTCACTGAAAGTAAGCAAACGTTTTCTGCTTAAAATAGTCTTTTCCCAATCATAACGGGAACATGTAATTTTAAAAAGGAACTTTTTAAGGAAAAAGAATACAGTGACTGAGTGGGAATGGGGGAAATAACTAAGCTTATGTTGGCAACTGATTTTATTGCACAAACTCCCTTTTAAAACAGAGCTGAGACTGCAGCTTTAATGAAAGGTTCCTACAATTCTTTTGACCAAAATATATTCATTAATTGCCTTCAGTGGGCACCTGATTGGATAAGGAAATGGCAACCCACTCCAGTATTCTTGCCTGGAGAATCCCGTGGACAGAAGAACCTGGTGGGCTGCCATCTATGGGGTCGCTCAGAGTCAGACAAGACTGAAGCAACTTAGAAGCAACAGCAGCAGCAGCAGCAGCAGCAGCAGCAGGGCACCTGCATCGGAAGAGCCGACTTGTTGGAAAAAAAACCCTGGTGCTGGGAAAAATTGAAAGTAAAAGGAGAAGGGGGCAGCAGATGATGAGATGGTTAGATAGCATCACCAACTCTATGGAGATGAATTTGTAAAAACTCTAGGAGATAGTGGAGGACAGGGGAACCTGGTGTGCTGCAGTCCATGGGGTCACAGAGAGTGGGACATGACTGAAAGACTGAAAAATAAGTGCCCCAAAGTGCTCTGATTTGAGGAAAGCCAGACAACTTGTTTGGGTATAATTGTATCAAGCAACAAAATTGATATGATGGAGTTCTCATCCAGGGTATATAACTCATATTAGAGTTAGAATTAATCTCTGAGAAAATATAGCCTACAGTGATCTTAATTGTTTTGACATATACAGAACATAATCTTTGCCCACTATATTAATCACACCCTGACCTGGTAAATACAAAATGACAAGTGAGGCCCTTATGATGCCCTAATAAAACACATGAGTGTCAGAAATTGTGAACTAAATCCTGCAAATATTCAGAAGAGAATCTTATTGATGAAGTGTTCAGAAGTTCAGTGGTTTGAGTATGTCAGAACATCCCCTCTTAGGGTGTTCCTTGACACTAAGAAAGATGCATAGTGCTCAGTAGGCATCTTGAAATTTTGAAAACAGTATGCACGGAATAATGTGCAAACTTATTTATAGGATGACTCAGAAGACTCCCAGTTTCAACCAAGATCCAAGAGAAGATTTGACAACAGGTTAAGGCTGTGGCAAAAATTTCTCTGCCATTATCAAATATCATGATAATAGAGAATCTAGGGCAGATATGGATGCTTGGTGGAGTCTTTGGCAAACCAAAGTTGGAGAGTTCCAGTGGCGACCCCTTAAGTTCTAGAGCAACATCATATCTTCTGTGTGCTCAGTTGCTCAGTTGTGTCTGAATTTTTGCAGCCCCATGGACTGTAACCTGCCAAGCTCCTCTGTCCATGGGATTTCCCAGGCAAGAATCCTGGAATAGGTTGCCATCTCCTACTCCAGGGGGCCTTCCCAACCCAGTGATTGAAACCACATCTCCTGCATTGACAGGCAAATTCTTTACTACTAGTGCCACTTGGGAAGCTCCTGAACTTCTGTAGCATAAAACAACTTTTCATGTCAAAAGTTGCTCCTGTTAAGTTACTGGGCTCCAGCAGGAATTGAAGGATTTACCAGATCTGCTAATCACAAACTGCGTATGTCATGTGCATTAAATCTTAGCATCAGCAGGATGTAGCAGCAACCCAGTGTACAATGAAAATGATTCAACTGGATTTAGGCATGGTGGAACTAGAGAACACGAGCAAGGCGCCATGCTATAAGAACCTAGGTCTACTGTACCTTACCTCTTCCTCAACTTAAACCATTGGCCTCATGGAGAAATTCACCATGGTGGAAGAAATTAATTTGAACCTGCCTTATAAATTGGTCTGTTTGATATGTTGGCATGAGCACAAAATTGCCAAGGCCATGTGTGTTAGTCACTCAGTGGTGATTTTGTAACCCCATGGACTGTAGCCCACCAACCTCTTCTGTCCCTGGAATTCTCCAGGCAAGAATACTGCTTTGGGTTACTATTTCCTTCTCCATGGGATCCTCTCGACCCAGGAATCAAACCCACAGCCCCTGCCCCATCACCTGCACTGTAGGCAGATTCTTTACCATCTGAGCCACCAGGGAAGCCCATACTACAGCCCAATTCTGAATTTATTTCCCATCACTCTAATCTTAGGTTCTGCTGGATTTGAAGTTCTAGTTCCCATGAGAGTAAGTTTCTACCAAGGGTACAAGAATGTTTCCACTGAGCCATTAGATACAACTCTCATGTAATCACTTTGAGTTCTTCATGCTGATTGAATAGAAGTCAAAAAAGGTGGTTCTCAACTAACCTTATGATCATCAGGAGCTAGGATTGCTGCTATATACTAGGTGTAAGGAAGCATATGCATAAACTTAAGACATTTGTTCCGGTATCTGTCGGTGCATGCATGCCTGGAGATGACATGAACGGGCAATTGAAGCAACCATGACTCAACAAGACTGTCAGGACCCAGCCCCTTCAGGGATGAAGATCTGTGCCCTACAGCGGAAGTGGAAGAGATGATGAATGTCAGTTGTAAACTTGAGAACAGTTGCAGTGAGTAAGATCGTAGCTCATGGTGATGTCAAATCTTTCATAGATATTTTGGCTAACTATCAGCTCAAAGAGTTGGTAACGGAAGGTACTTAAGAATTAGAACTTTATCTAAACATTGCAAGGGGCAGATTGTAGGAAAAGCTCTACTGCTCACATTCACATCTTTTGGGCAGTTCTGATCTAACCATAACTCTGGAGCTTTCCATGAGTTCATATTGCCTTTATGCTGATAAAGTCCTGCTTCAAGCACACCCAGATTTCTCTCGACCCAAGGCCTTCCCTGATGCCATGAAAGATCAAAAGGTTCAGATAAGAATGCTGTGCAGGAAGTCTCAAGCAGAACTGAGTCCCTCAACCCACATGAGTGACAATGAGAAAGCACCTTTAGTTATATATTTTTCTCATTCTCTGATCCTACTATTCCTACTCCCTCATTGCTAATTCTTGGGATTAATACCAAAAAATAAATTATCTGCATCTAATTCCTTATCTTAAGATTCTGTTTTCAGGCTACTCCAAACTAAGACAGACTCTGATTCAGAACTTACAGTCTGTTATTTCAGGCCACAAATGCTCAGAGCTATTACACTTCTCAATCTCATTCTAAACAGAAATAAAACTATCTTCAGATCTTCAAATAATTAATTGGATACCTTGTTGAAAATTTTGACTTAAGCTTGGGTTGTAAAGTATTTGTGTGTGTGTTCTAGTTCCTGCCTGATAGTTATCCCTGGATCTGAATGTAGCTTTTTATATACACTTCTCAGGGGGCTCTAGTGATAAAGAATCCACATGTCAGCGTGAAGATGCAAGAGAAGCCGGTTCAATCCCTGAGTCAGGAAGATCTCCTGGAGTAGGAAATAGCACCCCATTCCAGTATTCTTGCCTGAAAAATTCCAAAGTCCGAGGAGTCTGGCAGGCTGCAATCCAAGGGGCTGCAAAGAGTTGGACACGACTCACCACACATGCATACACACACTGGCCACGATAAGACAGTAAATTCAATTTAGGTCTCCCATAATCTCATTCACCAAAAAAGAGTTACAGTTGATTACTCTGAAATGACCTTCATTTCCTAATCCTTCCCCAAATTCAAGAGGTTTTGCTCATGTCAGTACTTCTTTGAAGTGTATCCTTCCATAAGAACCAGAATAAACAGGTTTGCTTTTTACCTCAGAGCAAAATGGTAACTTTTTAAATACGAATTTAAGCCTTCTAGTGTTCTGCATATTACTGATCTAATTTGATAGGCATGAATCCAAACCATAGATGGGAAATGGCTCTTGTAAGAGAGGATATAAGATTTTAAATATTTAGCACTGCTAAAAATATCAGAAGCACTATTATTGTTTTGCTTTTAAATTGTGGCAAAACACAACATAGTATGAATTATACAATAATTTTTAAATGTACACTTCATATAACAAGTGAATTCACATTGTTGTGCACCATCATCCATCTCTAGAATTCTTTTCATGCTGTGAAACTGAAATTCTCTATCTACTGAACAATAACTTCACATTTCCCTCCCTCTTCTCAAACCCCTGTCCACCACCATTCTCCTTTCTTTCTCGATAAAGTTGTCTAAACTGCATACCTCATATAAATTTAAGTATACAGTGTTTGTGTTGTATAACTGGTTTATTTTATTTAGCATAATATCTTCACTGTTCATCCCTGTTGTATCATTGGCCGGAATTTCATTTCTTTTTAAGGCAGAATAATATTCCATTGTATGGTTAAGCTATTATAGGATATTATTATCTGTTCATCTATCAATGGATACTGGTACTATTTCCATTTTGGGGCTATCATGAATAATATTGTAATGAACAATGCTTGTGCAAATATCTCATTGAGATCCTGCTTTCAATTATTTTGAGCATATGCCCCAAAGAGGAATTATTGGCTCATATGATAATTTTGTGTTTAATCTTTTGAGGAGCTATCATATTATTTTGCATAGTAGCTGCAATATACTATATTCCCACCAGTAATACACAAGGATTCCAATTTTTCCACATCCTTACCAACACTTGCAGTTTTCTATTTTTTTTTTATAACAACCATCTTAAAGAATGTGAGATGATATCTCATTGTGGTTTTGATTTGCATTTCCCCAATGAGATGGTTGGATGGATTCACTGACTCTAAGGACATGAGTTTGGGTAAACTCTGGGAGCTGGTGATGGACAGGGAGGTCTGGCAGGCTGCAATTCATGGGGTCACAGAGTCGGACAGGACTGAGCGACTGAACTGAAACTGAATGGTTAGTGATGTTGAACATCTTTTCATGTGCTTATTGGCCACTAAATATTTTCTAAAGGAATGTCTAAGTAATTTGCCCAGTTTTTAAAATCAGGTTGATTGATTTTTAGTATTGAGTTGTAGAAGTTTTAATACATCCGAGATACTATCTACTTATAAATATGATTTGCAAAAATTTTCCACCATTGGGTGGGTTGCCTTTATATCACTGTTGATTGTGTCCTTTGATGAACACAATTTTAAAAAATTTGCTAATGGTTTGACTTTTTTCTTTTTCTTTATTTTTTAATTGGAGGATAATTGTTTTACAATGTTGTGTTGGTTTCTGTTGTACAGCAATTCAAATCAGTCACAATTATATTTATATCTCCTCCCTCTTGAGCCTCCTTCCCCCCTCCAATCCCTCACCTCTAGGTTGTCATAGAGTGCCAAGCTGGGCCCCCTTTGTTTCACAGCAGCTTCGCTCTAGCTCTCCGCTCTACACATGATAGTGCATAAGGACAATGCTACTTTCTCAATTCATTCTACCCTCTTCTTCCTCCACTGTGTCCACAAGTCCATTCTATCTGCATCTCCATTCCCTCTCTGCAAATAGGTCCATCAGTATTATTTTTCTAGAAAAATATTTTGATATTCAGTGTATCCGTTTTTCTTTTGTTGCCTGTGCTTTTGGTGTCATATCCAAGAAGTCACTGTCAAATCTGATATTATAAAGACTTTCTCCTTACGTGTCTAGTAAGATGTTTATAGTTTAGATTTTATGTTAAAGTCTTTGATCTATTTTCAATTAAGTTTTGGATATAGTGCAATGTAAGAGTCTTGATTCTTTCTTTTCCATGTGGTTATCCATTTTTTTTGGCATCATTTGTTGAAAAACTGTTCTTTCCCCACTTATTAGTTTTGGAGCCCTGGTTGAAAATAATTTGACTTTATATGTATAAAGGTTTTCTTTCTGGAAAACTCTCTTTGATTCCACTATCTGCTGCTAAGTCACTTCAGTCGTGTCCAACTCTGTGTCACCCCAGAGACGGCAGACCACCAGGCTCCCCCCTCCCTGGGACTCTCCAGGCAAGAACACTGGAGTGGGTTGTCATTTCCTTCTCCAATGCATGAAAGTGAAAAGTGAAAGTGAAGTCGCTCAGTCATGTCTGACTCTCAGTGACCCCATGGACTGCAGCCCACCAGGCTCCTCTGTCCATGGGATTTGCCAGGCAAGAGTACTGGAGTGGGTTGCCATTGCCTTCGCCGATGACCCACCTCCTAGAGTAATGGAAATAGAAACAAGTAAACAAGCAGGCGCTGCTGCTGCTGCTAAGTCGCTTCAGTCGTGTCCGACTCTCTGCGACCCCATAGACAGCAGCCCACCAGGCTCCCCTGTCCCTGGGATTCTCCAGGCAGAAGACTGGAGTCGGTTGCCATTCCCTTCTCCAATTCCACTGTCTAAGAACAAAGTTGGTGGTATCACAATCCCTAATTTCAAAGCTTACTATAAAGTTACAGTAATCAAAACATTATATTGGCATAAAAACAGACATCCCACTGTCTATGTCTGTCTTTATGCCAATATTATAATGTTTTGATTACTGTAACTTTATAATATGCTTTGAAATTAGGGATTGTGAGACCTCCAACTTTGTTCTTTTTGAAGGTCTTTGACAAGATTCTACATGCACTGGAGATAGATTTTTCTACTTCTGCAAATAAGGCTATTGAGATTTTTGACAGGAATTGCAGTGAATCTGTAGCTCAGCTCGGGTAGTATCAACATCGTAACAATATTAATTCCTCTAATCCATGAACATTGGATGTGTTTCTGTTTATTTATGTCTTCCTTTTCTTTCAGTGATGCTGTGTGGTTTTCAGTGTACATGTGCTCTGTTTGCCTGGTTAAGTTTATTCCTAAGTATTTTCTTTTTGCTGCTACTGTAAATGGGATTGTTTCTTAATTAGTTTCTTTATTATTTATTATTAGCATGTAAAAAAACAACAAATGTTTTATATATTGATTTTGTATCCTTTAAATTTGTTGAATTTGTCTAATAGTTTGAAATATTAGGGAGGAATCTTTAGGACTTTCTACATATAAGAACATTTCATCTACCTGCAGAGAAAATATATAACTTCTGCATTTCCAATTTGGATGCTTTTTATTTTTCTTGCTTAATTGCTCTGGCTAACACTTAAAGAAAATGTAAAAGTTGGCATCTTTGTCTACTTCCTTGGAGGAAAACCTTTCAGTCTTTCACCATTGATAAGATGTAAACAGTTGCCTTTTCCCTTATATTGCTTAATATTTTGAGACAATTTCCTTCTCTTCCTAGCTTGTTTAGTGTTTTTATCAAAAAAATATTGAATTTTTTACTTTATTAATATGGTGTCTCATACTAATTGATTTCTGTATGTTGAAACATCCTCGCAGATCTGAAATAAACCCCACTTGGTAATGGTATGTAATCCTTTCAACATGCTGTTAAATTCTGTTTGCTAGATTTTTAAATCAGTATTCATCAGGGATATTGATCTGTAGTTTTTTTCTTGTAGTATCTTTGTGTGGCTTCAGTATCAGTCTCATAGAATGAGTATAGAAATGTTCCTATTTTTTCAATTTTGGGGGAAGAGTTTGAGAAAGATTTTTGTTAATTTTTCTTTAAATATTTGGTAGAATTTACCAGTGAAGCTGTCTGCCCTTGGGCTTTTCACTGTTGGGCTACTTTTGATTACTGATTCAATATCCTTATTGGTTATGGATCTGTTCAAATTTTCAATTTCTTCATGGTTCAGTGTTCTTAGGTTGTATGTTTTTAGGACATTATCCTGTTATTTTGCTTATTAGCTTACAGTTGTTCTAGTATACTTTTTATAGTGAAGTATAGTTGATTAAGAATATTAGTTTTTGATGTATAACTTATTGATCTAATATTTTATAGGTTATATTCCACTTAAAGTTATTATAAAATATATTTCCCTGTGCTCTACAATATATTCCTGTTCCTTATTTACTGTGCACAGAGTAGTTTAATCTCATACCCATATCTCATCTATCCCCTCCTTTCTTCTCCTTATAACCATTAGCTTGTTCGTTATATCTGTGAGTCTGTTTCTTTTTCAAAATATTCATTTGTTTTACTTTTAAAATTCCACATATAAGTGCTAAATACAGTGTTTGTCTCTCCTCTGTCTTATTTCACAAACATAATACTCTTTAGGTCCATCCATGTTTTGCCAATGGCAGAATTTCTTATTTTTCATGACTAATATTCCATTGTGTGTGTGTGTGTGTGTGTGTGTGTGTGTGTGTTTATACACCATATTTTCTTTATCAATTTACCTATTGATGGAGACTTCATTTACTTCCATACTTTGGCTATTGTAAGTAATGTTGCTATGGATATTAGGGTGCATGTGTATTTTGAAATTACTGCATTCATTTTCTTTGGATATATATACAGGAATGGAACTGTTGGATATGGAAGATCTATTTTTAGGTTTTTGAGGAACGTCCATACTGTTCTTCATAGTGACTGCACCCTTTTATAGTCCTATCAAGACTGTATTCTCTTTTCTCCACATCCTCACCAACACTTGTTTTTCGTGGACATTTTAACAGGTGTAACATGATATCTCATCGTAAGTTTCATTGGCATTCCTTTGATGATCAGCAACATTGAGCAATTTTTCATGTGCATGCTGGCCATCTGTACACCTTCTTTGGAAAAATGTCTATTCAAGTCTTCTGCCCATTTTTGATTGGGTTCTTTGATTTTTTGATATTAAATTATATGAGCTATTTATAAATTTTTGTATTAATTCTTAATCATATCATTTGCAAATGATATATTTGGAAGGTAATTATATAATGGAAGGAAATCATATATTTCCTTTCATTCAATAGGCTGCCTTTTGCTTTGTCTATGGTTTCCTTGCTGTGCAAAAGATTTTGAGTTTAATTACCTCCCATTGGTTTATTTCTGCTTTTGTTTCTTTTGCCTTAGGAGACAGATCCCAAAAATATTGCTACGATTTATGTCAAAGAATGTTCTACTTTCCCTCGTAGGTTGTTTAGTTTTAGGTCTACATTTAGATCTTTAATACATGTTGAGTTTATATTTGTATTAAAGTGTGAGGACATGTTTTAATTTTTCTTTTATGTGAAGCTATCCAGTTTTACCAGCACAACTTATTGAAGAGGCTGTCTTTTCTTCATTGTATATTCTTGCCTCTTTTTTCACAGATTGATGACCATTATGGTGTACGCTTATATCTGACTTCTCTATTCCATTCCATTGATCCGCGTTTGATGTTAGGTTAGTCATTCTTGCCTTCTTTTGGTTATTTGCATGGAGTATTTCCCTTTCCCCTTTCCTTTCACTTTTAACTTTTGTGTTTCTTTAGATCTAATGTGAGTCACTTGTAGACAACCTATAGTTGGACATTTGAAAAATATCCACCTCTCCCAGTCTTTACAGATTGGCTCTGTGAAGGGAAAGGCCTTCACTCATCAACCTGACATAAATACTTAAGAGTTTTTTCAGGCCTTTTTAAGCATGCCTATTTCCTGGGTCTCTGTGCTCTTCCCATCCAATATTCCAGTTTTCATGGCTTCTATTAAATGTCTTAGATTTTCCTCAGAGTTTCATCTCTGCTTCTTCTCAGGGTCTTAGATGCTCTTTGTGTTTCTCTGCCCATAATTTCTTGCCCCAGTAGCTCACAGATTTGTAACCTTCCTACAGTTCTTAGGTGCCATGGTGCCTGCCACTGCTTTCAGTGGGCTCCAATCTGATATCCAAACCATGCCACCATAGCTCCCTATTAGGCAAAACAAAAACCAGTCACTTAAGGAAGCCAAAGACAGCCCAGAACAATGCAAACAAGTTTGACTTTTCCCCCCATTGCATGGGAGGAAAGAAGAGGCAGTTATGGGTAAGCAAAAACATGCCAAAATTTCGTTCCATAGTAAGTGTAGCCTTTTCTTTGTTAAACATCTGTATGGCTACTACAAATCCATAACTGGTTTCTAGAGGTCCCACAAAGCTACTTTGGTCAGTGTTTGATCTTTACTTTGTGTTTCCACGAGCGAACCTGGGCCTAGAGCTTCCTAGTCTGCTCCTTGCCATTGGCACTCCTCGGCACTAACATTTTTAAAACGTTATTAATGACCTATTGTAGTTAATCCACTTCATTTTATTACCTTTAAAAATTCCACATCTTCAACCATAAGTACTGACCTCTTTGATTTGGTTAATAGACAATGACACAGCAACAGAGATCATATGGCTTATCCATTACCAGCAAATTTAGTGATTACAGCTTATTAAATCACAGTATTTTGAATGCTTATTTTGCTTGATGATTCAGCTGTACACAGTACTTTATAGACTGTTATACTTCCACTGTCTGAAAGGTGTCATACATATTATTGATGCTCAAAAGTGATGATGTTGTCTTAATGACACATTGAGCCTATTTATCCATGACCTAAGCCATGAGCCAACTGTTTATAAAAGCTGACTTCTAAAATTAAAGTTGACTTCATATTCTTCAACACTTAGTGAAGGAAAAACTACAGATCTTCTGAAGATAACCTATGTTTCCTGGATACTTTAGGTCCTTGGAAGTATATAAAGTTTTTATCTTTTAAATCATCAATTGTAGCTCAGAAAGTCAGAAGTTGAGATTTATCTAATTTCCACCCATCAGGAATATGCATCCTCCATTATCCCAGGGTGCTACTTTTGGAGGAAATATCTCAGATAACTCTATTTGCTTGAGATTAATTACTTCTTCTCTATCTTCTCAAATATACTATATATTCAGTATGTTTCAGTCCATGTTCACATACTGCTTTGTAGATACTTTTCAGTTTTCTGACTCATTAGCCTCCTTGAATAAATTATATAATAATCATTCTTACGCCACATCTCGTTATTCAAGAAGTAACTGCAATTCTTTCTTACACTGCTATCACAAATATCCTTTCTCACTAGTATCAGCCCCTTTCAGGTGTCATTTCCTCGTAAATTATTAATTATACATAGACACTGCTTGCTTTTATCACCATTCCACTGTAGAACCCCAAATTTCCTACTGGATAATGGTCACACTGCTCCGTGACCCTCCTTAGTTTAGCCGCATACTACACTTCCACATTTATGTTCCCGTCTGCATCATGTTTCCTGTGACTGCACTTGTTTTCAGACCTGAACATATGCTGTTCTTTTTTCCTTGAATGCTCATCCCAGTCATCTACCTTGCCAAATTTATTCATTATGCCTTTCATTCATGTAGCATATATTTAATTATTGTTTTCTCATTTCTAAATCGTATCTCTTGCATTAATCCTTCCCCAAATGCTTCAGTCCCCAATGTGTTCTGATTTCTTTTGCCTTATACAGCAGTCATTTCTTTATCTTCCTCATTTGGCACATTGAGTACAATTTCTTGGCATATTTACTTATCTTTTTTCTGCCTATATCCTATGTTTTCAGCTAGACTGTACATTTCTCAAAGCCAGGAAACAAACAGTAAAGCTTGTTATAGTGCTCTCAGCAGTATTTACATTTAATTATGTACCTGAACACTTATTATTTTCCTTGACCACAAGAGAAATGATGAGCAGTGTTGATGTTTACTCAATAAGCTTTGGTAAAACAAATAGAATCAATGACTTTTTTCCAGAAATCACACCCATAAAACATTGCTCACTCTCCTGTATTAAAACATTTAATTCAAATTTAAGGGCAAAGTCAATGGCATTGTCTAGATGCTCCTCTGATGCCTGCTGACTATTTTTCAGGATTTGCCAAGAAGCTTTTGAATTTTAAAAGTTTCTTGGCTAGTGTGAAGAATACTTCTTTCAACCCATTAAATCATAGAATGCATAAACCAAGAGAGTTATGCCATGCTCAAGTGTTAATAAGAAAAGTTGCCAGTAAGCTCAACTTAGGACCTGGCTCAGAGAATGCATTCCATATATAGTTGTGAATCAATATCAGTGGTTGCCTTTCTCAGCGTTTACACAAATTAAGGGAGCAGGGCAGTTGAAATAGTGGTTTACTGATTTAGTGCTGGAAACCACTGTACACCTATTGTGGTGGATCCTCCATCAATAGATCATTCTCAGCCTGGGTGGTATTTTCATCACCTTGTAGAGATGAGCAGTGATTTGAACACAACCATCTTTAAATAGGGCTCTCCATGTGGCACAGACAGTTAATCTGCCTGCAATGCAGGAGACCCGGCTTCGAACCCTGGGTGAGGAAAATCACTTGGAGAAGGAAATGGCCACCTGTTCCAGTATTCTTACTTGGAGAATTATATGGACAGAGAAGCCTGTTCGACTACAGTCCGTAGGAACATTTTGGACTAAGTGTTTCTTCATCCACAATTCCTCATCTCTTTGGGACTTTGTGTCTAAGCTGATATAAAGCATAGGTGTCCTTGTCTCCCAATATGTTACTACATTGCTAAGAAATAAAACGTTTTACCAGAAGTCTTCTAGAGACATACTATAACTCGCTAACCTGTAGAGATCATTCAAATGGGAGGAATTTCAAGAACTCAGATGAATATGTTTCTTCCCCCTCACTCCTCAAGCCACAGCTGAAAGATTACAGCCACTCTTTCTTAGTAGTGAGACAGCGGCCCTCTTTCTGTAGTTGAGATAAAAGTATTTTGAAATGAATAAAATATTTTAAAATTAATGGACCTCTCTATAATTTTTTTCTTGATTCAATTTCTTCTGAGAACACATTAAGTTTCATAAGTTTAGCCCAGGGCTAAACATGGCCCAGAAAATTCTAACACATGATTTTCTCATTAGATTCACTTTGAAAGCGAATAAAAACCACATGGAAAAACACACAGAAAAATAAATTCCGGGACTATAAAGATGATCCAGAGTTTTCTTTACATGTCACTTACCTACTCTTACACCCAATTTCTAAAAACACAAAGTATTTTTAATCAGTTTTCAAGAAGATGCTCTAATCTATAAGCATGCATTCAAAGGAGGAAAACATTCTTCAGGTGTCAAGATTAAATGTGTTTATTTCGAGTTAGTGGATACAGTGGTATTTTAGATACCAGCACTCCAAGCTACACCTATGTATTTGCCTCTAAACCTTCACACGTTGTCAGTTTCCATTCCTCTAACATTCCATCATTGGGCTTCCTATTTCTAGCAAAGTCATAGTTCAGTTTTTTTTTTTTAAAGTAAGAGCAAGATGATCACCACATTGTGCTTCCAGTGCCCCCAGAAGGATTATAATTCTTTTAAACAAAGGTTTATTGTTTTCAGTAAAGGGGGAAATTGATAACAAGAGCACTAGTAATGGCACGACTAGAAGAGAAAGAACAGAATACAGATTAAAAGAAACATTTTAGGCTGGATGAGTTAGTTTCTCCTTAGTAAAAACTCCACATAATATTATGGACATGATGTCAAAGTTAAATTGTTCAATTTGTGGGCCACACACTTAAGCGTATTGGCTAGTACATTTTTGCACTTAAACAGAAGCAATACAAGCTTTATGTTCTACCATTACACTTCCAGTTTGTCACTTATTAATATACCTGCCAACCTAATGATTCTTGCATGCATTAGAGTTTGCTTTTGTAGAGTTAATTTTATTTTCCCCATCCCTCCCACTCCCGTAAACACTGCAATGTGAACTCTGCCCAATTTTATGAGAATGTTGCAAAGGACAGCTCTGTGCCACCTCGGGACAGGAATTTCCTGTCTCTTCCCCAGGCTAGAGATGGATCAGTGGTATTGATCTCCTCTCACCTTACATGCAAACAGACACTGTTCCTTATTTTCCCCATGCCAGAGGCATATGAGTCAGCAGGTATGCATACAAAAATGGAATTCAAAAGGAAAAAAAAAAAAGAAAAAGAAAGAAAAAGCTTTCTTGTTAAAGCCTATCGTCCTAGAAGGAATCCATTGCTTTGAATTCACTTAAAGCCTGTACAGGCGAAATGTGTTTCTTCTGAGAACCTCGTCTCACTCGTGTCTGGAATTCTTCAGGCTTTTCTCTCTTCACAAGGGGCTTCTTCTCTGGTGCCTTCATCTTCCAGGACACGACAGGTGAGTTGACAGCTGCTGTCCCATAGACCTTCTGGTATTTTGTTGAGGCCACATACGATGCTTTCACCGTAAGGACAACAGCATTCATCAGGTTTTTAGCTGCCTGGATGAGTGACGTGGCACTGTCCAGCTATAGTAGAAGAACGAGATAAAAATGGGTTAGTCAAGGCCCAGCATTCAGAAGATGGAGGTGCAATTTCACAGTTAAAACAAAGTTGTGTCTGTGCAGGTATACAGTATTTCCATAAAGGAGCAGATTATTACATGATAAGGTGAATAGGTTAAAAAACAGTCACCTGTCTTCTATTCCTAATCCCACCATAAGAAGGAGAAAAAAAGGGGATATTTGATGATATACAGTTTTCTAAAATCTCAATACCTCTAAAGACAAAACTTTTTTTTCATCACGTAAGAATTCCAACATAACAGAAATTTTCCAAAGTGGAACACCTAATGTTATTACATTAGGCTGACTGGTAATGATAACAATTACTTAAATGTTTGAAAAGCATTTGGCAGGCACTGAAGAATAAAAAGTTATAAAGGTTTTCCATCTCAGTTTTATGGTCCTCCCAGTGAAAGTGTCTATTTATAAATAATTTCTCCACCCTGACCTCTGGATTGATAGGGATGCAGGCAGCTAGGCAGAAGAATATATCCATGGATACACTGACTTTTTAATTAGATGTCTGACATTCTACAGTATCTATCTGACTTTTCTCAGGTCTTAAATGTACCTCATATAAAAATATCAACAATCGTGTTAGGTGTGTTCAGATCAGAGAGCATTCAATAAGACCCCCCTATTCATGTGCTAAATGAACTATTGTTTTTTTTAAGAAGTGCCAAATGCTACTTTAAGAACTTTTCCCCACTCAATTCTCACAACAATGCTATGACGTAGGTATTACTGTCATTGCCATCATATGGTGAGAGATCTAGTGTATGCAGAGATCTAGTAATTTTCTCAAGTTTACACAGCTTAAGTGATAGGGTCCTTCAAGACTGTACTACTGTGCCATACTGCCACCCTATTGCGTAGGAGGACTTTAAAATTGTTAAGACAAGTCACAGCTTAGAGCAGTATAGGTGTGGAAATTCATATCCAGACTCTAAGGCCAGGGATTTTTCAAGTTACCTCTTTTCTGCTTTTCACCAGTTAGGCAGCATGTTACATACTTCATACTAGACCATTCAATATCTGTTTCAAACTCCTGGACCACAAAAGCTGAAAATGTTCAAAACTGCATATCCCAGACTCCCATTCAGTCAGGACTGTATGTGTCACCCAGTGACAGGAAAGAATTAACAGCTGGACTACAAATAATACTCCAGCTTCAGGGATGCCTGAATGTAATCGGCTCTTCAAACTTATAGTATCAGTTAAGGAAATGTATCCCATTGCAGGTAAATGAGGAAATCAAGGCTGTTGCTAAGGAATGTGCTCCTAGTTGCTGAGGCTGTTCACTGTATAACTTGTAATCAATGACTGTAGCTATATCAGAGAATGGGAATGAGGCATACGACCTCTGGGTGTGAGGAATTAACAGTGTTTATGCCCAGTGACCCCAAACACTGTGACTCCCCAGGTGATATGACCTGCATTCACTTAACTTGTCATTTCCTGTGAACCAAGCAAGTCTCAAGTGGTGACTGGGGACATCAGATGTTATATCTAAGGGCTCTATTATGTTGTCCTGGCTATTATCTGTTTTACATCCTGTATTAAAGCTAAATAAACATATTCTGAGCTTAAAAAACTCTATGAGAAATAAACTCAATTCTTCTACCACAAAAAGCTTATAAAATCAGGTCATTGGAGAAAACAACAGAAGGAGCTTTTTAAGTATGAATTTCTTACAATGCCATAAAATTAAGGCTTCACCATACACACACACTCATACATACACACATAAATTAAACGTCAGTATTACACTGACTCCACAATAATATAGCGAAGCAGAGATTTGTGGATTAGAGCCATGACTCAAGGAATATATAATTGACTGCTTTGCAAGTTAAATCAACCAAATGGATAGAGTAATTACTTACATTACCAATTCTATTACACTGTATATGATGTCCATATACCAAAATAACCGTTTAACCAATAATGTTTACTTTATACAGCATAAATTTCTAAAGTCAGCTAAGAAAAAGAAAATTCTAGATTATTCACATTAATAGAAGGGAAGCCAAGCACAGATTAGTGCAGTGATGTTCTAAGTATGGTCTCTGAACCAGCAGTATCAGCATCACCTGGGAACCTTTTCAAAATGCAATCTCTTAGGCCAATCCCAAAATTCCCAAATAAAAAACTGGTAATCCAGGAGATTCTGATTCATGCCAAAGGTTGAGAACCTCTGGATTAATGAAACCCAAAGACTATCTCAAGGCCTGTTTCATCCAATGATTTCAAGACTTTCACCATCCACAAGTTTGGTAACATCACAGCTCGTTAACTGATTGAATTTCACTTTTTCATCTTTCCAATGATACTTTCAGGTAGGAATATAAATAATGAAGAAAAGAGATAAGATAGCAACATGCTGGGACAATTAGGAGATCAATCATGGTTTCTTTAGAGCTAGATACAATACCCCTCAGCCAATTGACAGTTCCCCATAAAAGTCTGTCAGGTTTCAAAAATGAGCAATATTCATTCACAAAGTTAGTTGATTCTATTGTGGGCTACGAGTGAAGAGAGGGTAGAATGATATTAATACATCAGGGACAGTTGTGTTGATTTGCTTTGGAGCAACAGAATTAGTAGAAGTAGAATAAGACAAAGTATGTCTATTGTATTTTAAATTGTCCTTGGAAAGGCAAATCTTGGGAGAACTGAGTAAGTCCAAAGAGAAGAATTACAAGTAATCTGGAGATTTTTACCACAGATTCCATTTTCAGATAGATGGTGTCTAATTCTGCTGCAAAAATATGATAGCCTCTTTCTTCTTCAGAACCCCTTTGTTCTCCCAGCCTGACGCACGAATCCTGTGAATAAACCTAACACATTGGTTGAGAGTGAGATGATTCTGCATGATTGAGCCAATGATTTTGTTCAAACCACCTGGTAGGGGAGGTACTAAACTTATGGCAAGGCAAAATGAGGAGGTGAGGTCCAGCTAAGCCTGAGCAAATACATTCCAAGATAGTAAGGCCAATCCAAAATCAATGCAAAATTTGACTTTCTCTTAAAAATTGAATTCCCTAAGGGTAAATTTTACCATTTGCTCTTTACCCACCATAATGATTTAGATCATTTTCAGCACCATCATAATTTGTTTTATTTAAAAATGGATTTCCTTTATACTTGTCCAAAACAGCATTGAGACCTGGTTTCCAAGTGGAACATTTTGTTAAAAATTCACTTTCTAAAGAAAATACCTTAGAAACCATAAAGCTACATTTCAAGATAATATTTAAATAGAAGGTTTATGAAAACTTATTTCACATAACTGCATTCTATTTTGTGATTATACTGTAACTAAGGCATTTTCAAAAAAAACATGTTAAGGAATATGTGTAAACGAAGCTCTTATAATAACAACCAACATTGATTGAATGTTTAGAAGTTGCTTGGCATTGCTTTAGTCCTTTTAGTTAATTTTTATGACTCAAGAATCAAAGGAGAAGGCAATGGCAACCCACTCCAGTACTCTTGCCTGGAAAATCCCCTGGACGGAGGTAGGCTGCAGTCCAAGGGGTCTCTAGGAGTTGGACACGACTGAGTGACTTCACTTTCACTTTTCACTTTCATGCATTAGAGAAGGAAATGGCAACCCACTCCAGTATTCTTGACTGGAGAATCCCAGGGATGGAGGAGCCTGGTGGGCTGTCGTCTATGGGGTCACACAGAGTTGTACACGACTGAAGCAACTTAGTAGCAGCAGCAGCAGAGTAAAAAATCCTTCAAATAGAAACCTCTACAACACCTTTTACAGATGAAGAAAGGAAAACTTAGGGAGGTGAGGTAAGGTAAATTGTTCCTGTTCAGTTCAGTTCAGTCACTCAGTCGTGTCCAACTCTTTGTGACCCCATGAACCGCAGCACGCCAGGCCTCCCTGTCCATCACTGACTCCGGGAGTCCACCCAAACTTATGTCCATTGAGTCGGTGATGCCATCCAACCATCTCATCCTCTGTCGTCCCCTTCTCTTCCTGCCCTCAACCTTTCCCAGCATCAAGGTCTTTTCAAATGAGTTAGCTGTTCACATCAGGTGGCCAAAGTATTGGAGTTTCAGCTTCAACATCAGTCCCTCCAATGAACACCCAGGACTGATCTCCTTTAGGATGGACTGGTTGGATCTCCTTGTTGTCCAAGGGACTCTCAAGAGTCTTCTCCAACACCATAGTTCAAAAGCATCAATTCTTCGGCACTCAGCTTTCTTTATAGATCAACTCTCACATCCACACATGACTACTGGAAAAACCATAGCCTTGACTAGACGGACCTTTGTTGACAAAGTAATGTCTCTGCTTTTTAATATGCTGTCTAGGTTGGTCATAACTTTCCTTCCAAGGAGTAAGCATCTTAATTTCATGGCTGCAGTCACCATCTGCAGTGATTTTGGAGCCCCCCAAAATAAAGTCAGCCACTGTTTCCACTGTTTCCCCATCTATTTGCCATGAAGTGATGGGACCAGATACCATGAATCGGCAAAGTAGGAATTAGGACCCGTACTATCCTTTTCTCACCAAAGCCGAACAGCTGAATCACTATACTGCGTTACTTCCCTTAAGCCTCACTCAGTTTCTGGGATCTTGTTTTTCAGTCACAACCTATCATTCAAAATGAACAAATCTCATTTATTAACTCTGTCTGGGTATCCTATGGGCTTCCCAGGTGACTCAGTGGTAAAGAATCTGCCTGCCAGTGCAGGAGATAAAGAGATGTGGGTTCAATCCCTGGGTCTGGAAGATCTCCTGGAGCAGGAAATGGCAACTCACTCTAGTATTCTTGCCTGGAAAGTTCCATGGACAGAGGAGTCTGGTGAGCAACAGTCCACAGGGTCACAAAAGAGTCAGACATGACCGATCACACATGAACAGGGAATCCTATAAACATCATGACTGAGTCTAGTGAGAGCTTCTATCTCCTGATCTGTGATTTTTGGTCTTATCCTCAGAGCCTGGATTCTTTATAACTTTGTCTCTGGGTGTTGGATGTGCAGCATGCATGCATGCTAAGTCGCTTCAGTCCTATCTGTCTCTTTAAGACCTTACAGACTGTAGTCCAGCAGGCTCCTCTGTGCATGGGATTCTCCAGGCAAGAAATTCCAGTAGGTTGCCATTTCCTCCTCTAAGCGATCTTCCTGATCCAGGGATCAAACCTGCATCTCCTGTGTTTCCTGCATTGTAGGCAGATTCTTTACCACTTGAGCCATTGGGGAAGTCCTAAAATTCCTCTATCAAGTCTAAGACAAGTGGCTACTTAATTAAAAAAAATAAATAATAGCTTACGTTTAGCATATGTGACACTGAGTCATTCTCTGGACTGGCTTCTCAGGTTTCCCTTCTCTCACCCAATCTCATTATGATAGAGGAAATACTATTGTGTTCAACTGGGACTTGGAAGGGCCATACAGCTTGTCCTGTATCATGATGGCAGTAAGTGGTAAAGCCAAGATTCAATCCCAGAAAGCCTAATTTCAGAGTCCATGCTCTATCCATTGCTTCATGCTGTTTTCTCAGAGTTGTGATAGCAGACGAATCCACAGTCCTAAATTTCATCAAACTGTGCTAGACTAAGTCTCCCCATTCCATCCCATAGGTGTCTGTTGTCCCTAACCACAGAAATTAGGCTTCTTCTAATTCTGTCACTATTCTTTTTAAAATATCAAAGTACTATTTTAAAAAGGCAACAGATGTTTGCTCACATCTTGTTCTATTACAGTCCATGAAAAGCAAATAGGGGTGGGAGAACTGTTTTACAGTCATTTTTATAGGGTTTTTCTGGCTCTTTTTCTACCTCTCTTACCACTCTATTCTTCTTCACCTCATTTAACACCTAATAGATATCTTTTTCCCTGCATTTTCTTATTTTGTGTTTTGAATAGGCAGAAATACTAGGGGGAAGACTTTCCTGAATTATGATTCTTCCATTAATCAATATTTGTGCTAATTCCTCATGTCAAAGCTGAAGATTGTTGTGAAAAGTGCTTATAATGAATCTTTAAAGTTTAGAGGATCACCTGGAGATTTCTGAAACCCCATGTCCTTAAGTTTTATGCTATTTCATTAACATGGGGTTAATATTGCAAGAGGTGCTTAGTTTCAGTAGAAACAGAATTTGACACAAACGTGACTGCAAGACTCAAATCACACATGAGGGTGCAACCACATTCTTGAAACACTAATTATCATTTACTCTTTACCTTACATCCATCTACTTATACATTTATTCATCTAAGGATTTCTTCACAATAGATACCTATTGTAACTATGTTGTGTCAACCACTGGGCTTAAGTGTTGGGTATACAAATATTAAACCAAAAGTTTTAATTTTTTTCAGTTTCTAAGTCAAGTCCAACTCTTCGTGATTCCTATGAAGTTTTAATGCTCTATTATATATCCTTTAGTTGGATGTGAGGTGCTAAAATCCTAGAAAATAGAGGAATCTACCTTGAATCAGATAGGGATAGGGTAGGAAAATAAAGCTTACTGGTGGACATGATGTCTTAACTCACTTTGATGGACTGAACAGAACATTGTTGGTGCCTAGATGGTTAAGAATGCTGAAGAAGGACAATTTTAAATATCATACAGATGGGTATATATGGATGAATTCATCCAGGTGATATTAATAGAAACAAGAGGGATGCTGCAGTGCTCAACTGTTGAGTTTAACTTTGGACAAATGGAATAGTGTGTGTGCTATAAGTAAGCGGAGTGAGTTATCAGAGGGAGAGCTGAAATTCTGTGAGTGAAATTCAAGAAAACCATGTTTTGTTTATATCGGTTTTCCCAGTTCTGCATACTCTAAGTATACAACTTATGTCAATTTCTGATTTTTTCTTCCCTTCACATTCCTTATTTAGTGTTTCTACAGAGAGACATGATAGAATGTAGAATGAAATATTAAATCCATATTCTGCCCTCAGGTCAAAAAGCCCAATGAATCTACTAAAATTTTTTCCAGCATTATACTTCTACTATCAAAATCAATATATTCTTTTAATAATCTAAGACATAACATCATCAAGAAATATCTTAACTATTCACTTGACAGACAAGGCTACTTTTGATTCTGTTAAGTAATTAGCAATCCCTCACCCTTGATAATAATGGTGAACTTTTGGGACTAACCAGCAATAAACCAAATGCAGTTTAGATTTAACAGCTGGTTTAAAAAACAAAACTACCCACCCTCCCACCAATGACACTGACAAAAGTGCAAAATAATGTGAAAGAGGTGGAGAGAAATGCTTTAGATTAACCACATATGACACAGTGAACATCTTAGGATGTTAATTTGTGAGGATCGGACATATAATTACAGAAGAGAATTAGAATTTCACTATGTTCTACATTAATCCATTTAAAATATGCATGTAGAGATAGAAACACAACCTGGAAATTAATCTATTTTGTAAAAAGCTGATTATCTATTACCACAAAATAATGAATCAGAAATGGCAGTTCATGCAAATCCCAAGTACAAAACAATCTGTCCTTGCATTAAAAATAATACCAAATGTCATGGAACTACTGGCTAAGTTAAATTGAACAAAATAAACAAAATCATTTTGAAGGTGATTTTGAAATATAAAAACTGAAGAATGATTACCCCAAAAAGCTTAGGAGAGCCTGGGAGAAGAAACCCAGCCCCTTATGGGCCTAGGCTATTTTGATTTTCTCAACTCAGAACTGATGGTGCTGATGACTTTCAAAATGTTAAAATGGGGAGAGTCCATTTTAGCCCCTTGCAAGATCTTTTAATGGAACTACTTTAGTGTTTAACATATAAGAACAAGAAGTATTTTAATGGGGCTATACTATACATATTCAAGGCCAAACTTCCCATCCCAGTTTGGATGGGAAGAAGTTGTGATGGAAGAACTTATAATAAATTGAAAGTAAATACCCTGAAAAAACTAGAATCTCTCGACTGTAGCTGGTCATTTATTTATATTTAAGAAGTTATCTCTCTAAAAGGAGTCACAAATTGCTTTCAGGAAGGAAAAAAAAAAAAACAGAGGTTTTGCTACAAGTCAGCTTTGCCGTTAATGAATGGGAGGTTAGAAAACCAGAACATTGCAGCCTATTATCCGCCAAGAAGAACATTTCATGTTTAAAAAATCCATGAGGCTTTGAAGAGATATTTGATCTCCTCAGAAACTGTGATACATTTGAAATACCTTGAAATATCTGCCTACTTTTTCCAGAGTCTATATCAATAACACTTTTTTAAAATGCTAGCAAGTCCAGGGTAATAAATAACTGAAGCAAACAAAGACATGGTGAAAATTGCATCTTTCCCCCTTCATGGATATTTCCATGCTTGCAAAAAAGTTGATTTCTGTGTGGAAATCCCTCATTTCAGTGCCCAAGCCCACTCACTCTTCCTCATCAAACATCAACAATGAAATAAACTAGCAAAGCCAAATTCTTTCCTATTAAGCTAGTGACAGTGGTGAACAGGCTGCTGCTGCTGCCGCTAAGTCGCTTCAGTCGTGTCCGACTCTGGGCTCCCATAGACGGCAGGCAGCCCACCAGGCTCCCCCGTCCCTGGGATTCTCCAGACAAGAGTACCGGAATGGGTTGCCATTGCCTTCTCCAATGCATGAAAGTGAAAAGTGAAAGTGAAAGTGAAGTCGTGCCCAACTCTTAGCAACCCCATGGACTGCAGCCTACCAGGCTACTCTGTCCATGGGATTTTCCAGGCAAGAGTACTGGAGTGGGTTGCCATTGCCTTCTCCAAGTGGTGAACATAGAGGGCAGCAATTTGCTACTAACCCCTAGGTGTTCATGGCAGGCATTATTAATCAACCATGGCACTTTGCTCCCTCAGAATCTGCTCAGTGGCATGGGAAACAAAATTTCTTCTCCTCCTTCTCCAAGAGGTCATATTTTGACAGATGTCTAAAACAACTTGATACAGTTTAGAACACAGTACATACTCCACTATATATCTCTACTTCTATATTTAAATGGTTTAATACTTTCTGCATTTGTTACTACTACTCCTATCACAGACAAGTATTTTTATCTAAATGGTGCAGCACTTAATCTTTATTTTTCCCTGTAGTTAAATTTCAGGGAGAAATTGAATATTGTACTGACAACATCGTGTTTTAGTAGCTCAGTCGTGTCTGACTCTTTGGGACCCCATGTACTATAGTCTGCTAGGCTCCCAGTCCATGGAATTCTCCAGGCAGGAATACTGGAGGGGGTTGCCATTTCTTTCTCCTGGGGATCATCCCGACCCAGGGACTGAACCCACACCTCCTGCATTACAGGCAGATTCTTTACTGTCTGAGCCACATTTGACAGACATCATAGCATGATTTGCTAATTAATGAAATCATTAAATAGAAGACATAGTATGAACAGAAGTGCAAAGCATTGGAGGGAGGGGTGATTTAAATCAGGTGATAAAAATTAGCTGAATATAATAACAAGTATAATGTCTGAAGTGCAAATGGCCATCACAGGTATCTGTGATTACTGTTAAAGAGAAAATAAGCTGCATTAAATCTATTAATATTAGAACATGCACCAATCCTTGATAACAGAGTGAAAATACTGTAGTTTAACTCCTAAAGAGTTAGTTAGTTTCATCCCAAGGATGTTCCCAGTTGATTACAAGATTTTGAGAAGTTTTACAACTTTAAGTAGTGGATCAGTCACAACAGAAAGAAGGACAAGAGGTTCACTATTTTTTTCTGCAGAGTTTCCTTGAGTGCTGCCAGGGAGGCAGCTGGTGCTCTACCAAGGCTGAGGCCAGTTGTTAGGAAATCTGTATGAAATGGCTCAAGATGAATTGGCAAAGACCTTAGCAGAAAAGCCTTGCAGTCTCAGCCAGGCTAAGAAAAAAATCTCCAGTGTTGCTGAGAAATTTACCAATTGGCTCTCAGGTAACCTTCCCAACTGGACATATTTGTGTTTTCCTTTCCAGTTCATTTCAATAGGTAGTAGCTCTTCCTAGTCAGCTAGTCTACTGATTAACTCTCTTCATTTGCATTTTTTCAATTATAGGTAAGTAAACCTTAGGGACTCCCATGAAGGCTTAATTACAGTCAACAAATTTCCTAAATATGGTATAGAGCCATTTTTTTCCCTCACCATTAAAGGCAGAAAAGTTTTTGCTCAACCCCAAGCAAGGCATTCTTGCTAACCTTGGAATCCAAAGAGAAATAGGAGTATTGGGATGTGTTAACCCTTGGAAAATTATAAACAGGCATCTCTACTTCTCCAGGTTGTCTTCATTTCATTGTTTTATATTTCTTTTTTTTTTTTTCTTTCCCTATATATTAGGATCTCCTCGCCCAGAGGTCTTCTCTGGGTTGCTTTCACAGAACAATAGAAGCATAGGAAATATATCCAACAAGAGAAGATGTGTTAGTGGATATGTTAATGGATATATACAAAGTCGCTTCACTAGTGTCTGACTCTTTGCAAATGGACTGTAGCCCGCCAGGCTCCTTGGTCCATGGGGATTTTCCAGGCAAGATTACTGGAGTGGGTTGCCATGCCCTGCTCTGGGTGATCTTCCCCAACCAGGGATTGAATGTGTCTCCTGCAGCTCCTGCATTTCAGGCAGATTCTTTACCATACATACATACACACATACACACACACACACACACACACACACACACACACACACGAGAGAGAGATATTCCTGGCCCGGGAGACAATCTTTACATCACATAAATAAACCATGCATTGATTGTTGATCTTTCATCTCTGATCTTGTGTTCACCATCTAAGGTTCAGACCTTTAAAGGGCTAAAGCTTCTTTTAGACTTCCTTGTAGGGCAGCCAGCTAGCAGAAGATCACTACCTTTGATCCCTTTATTTCCTCCATTCTGCCTCCCTAAGCTGCATTATCATTATTGAGAGGCAAATTTAACACAAGCCAGTGTCCAAGAATCCAAGAGAGATACATCTTCACAAAATGGATCACAAAGAGCCACCAAGGAGACCAGTACTCTCAGATGTGCTGAACTTGTATGGCTGTGATAGGTCTCTTGTAAAGTGATGAAAGCAACCTTACAAAATGGCCCCTAGGAGCCAGCATGCAATGTGCAACTACTAAGTGAAGAATAGGTCAAGAGTAAGGACCACAGTTTCGATGCTGGTTGATGGAGGACTGTGCTGGGAACTGAGTAAGCTGGATGTCTGGATGATTCATCTCCTTCCATTCACTCCCCTCCACATTCAATCACTAGCAGCTATATCATGTGGCATTAGTCATACGTTGGGGAAACTAAACTCTCATCCAGCCAATGCCTCTCTCCTCATTGGGTATGTGGAATCTGTTATTGTTGTTTAGTAGTTAAGTCATGTCCAACTCTTTGCAACCCCATGGACTGTAGCCCACCAGGCTCCTCTGTCCATGGGATTTCCCAGGCAAGAATAATATAGTGGATTGCCATTTCCTTCTCCAGGATCAATTCCTCTGTGGCTACCTGAGTTCTGGATGAAGAGAGAAAAGAGCAGCAGAAGAGATGCCTTCCCCAAGGAGTGTTTGCTGCCTTTCAGATCCTAGTCCCCTCTTTACACCCCATTTTTCCAAATCGTAAACATTCTCTCCCTACTGGCAATATATTCTTATAGTTCATGCTCTACTTCCAGCTCTCTCTGTTGCTCTATCCTGTTCTATCTTTTCCTCTCTTATAGTGAAGAAAAGTTGGACTCTGGATTCAAAACCCAGGGTCAAACCCTGATGGGACTAATCACTGGCTGTGTGATGTTGAGAGAGCTACTTAACCTAGCACTACCCGAAATTATCTCTTATTTTATCTAAAGTAAAAGTGAAAAAAAAAGGACTTTGTAGAATTAAGTATTGAATTAGATAATAATAATGCCCGTGAAGCTGGACACCTAGCACATGGAAAGAAAGTGAAAGTGAGAGTGGTCCCTCAGTCGTGTCTGACTTTTTGCGACCCCATGGTGTAGCCTGCCAGGCTTCTCTGTCCATGGGGATTTCTCCAGGCAGGAATACTGGTGCGGGTTGCCATATCTAGGGGATCTTCCTGACCCAGGGATTGAATCTGAGTCTCCTGAATTGCAGGCAGACTCTATCCTCTGGACCACTAGGGAAGCCTAAAGCACATGGAGGATCTTAGAAAATCATAAACCTTCATCCATTCTATCCAGCATTTGGGACTCTCTACCATCACCTTGGTCTGCTGTTAATACCTAATAATTAGTTGAAAGGTTTTAGGGATAAAAAGAGAAGTTCACAAGGAGAATAGAAAAGCAGCAAAAGTTGTATTTTTTCTAGCACTACTGAAACTTTTAGATAGAGGAAGGAAGACTCAAGATTCAGTACAAGAAAACACAGGGGATTTGTGTATGGTATCCAAAATATCTAAGAATATTTAGGGCTTGCAAGGGTTGGAGAAAGACTTGGTAGTAAAAAAGTCAAGATGACCCTAGTAGGAGATGGAGGGAAGATAATCTGGTCTGGGAAAGTAATGTTTAAAGATCTAGTTTGAGAGGCATCAAAAGAAATAGTATAAAACATTTTACCCAACAACATACATGGCCTAACATTTCAAAAAAATTCAGCCCTCTCCAAAAAACCAGGGTCTTCATTTTGGTTAAGATATGATTTTCAGGTATTTCTTACTAAAAAACAAATAATGTTACCTGGGAAGTTTAACAGCCTAATTAATTCCACTGTTACACTGTTGTCAGAACCTGGTTGACAGTCCTGGATACCTCAAACATGGTTTCCCTTTTGCCCACCAAATACTGAGGATCAACCTCTCAAGCACTGTTCTTCAACTCTATTTAAATACAACTGAGTTCCCTAGATTTTTTCTCTAAAGTCTTAAATCTATTGTTCTATAAAATGAGCTATTCTTATTCTTTAGCCCATTGGACCTAGCACCTACTGTCTTCAACTAAAATTGGCTTATCTCATTATCTTCATCCATCCATAGACTCACAGGGTTCAATCCACATATTCTTTGGGGGTGCTTTAAAGTTTCATCTGCCCAACTTCCCAGAACATGAGCATGCCAATCTTGCTGGTGTGGGTTGGTGTATAACCAATTTGGTTATACAGCGCTCATATTTATTAGCCAAATAAAAGTTAGCAAAGGGCAGACTAACTAAAATATAGCTATATTTTATATACAGACTAAATAAAATAAGGTCTATTGAAAATATACTAACCAAAAAATTCAGGGTAACTAAATGAAACTATAAAGAGAGGACACTGCCTAGGCTACAGCCTGAAAAGGCCAGGAGATAGCAAGAAGTAGGTCAGCTGGGGGAAAAAAGAAAAGCAGCATGAGCAACCTTTAAACAAGTTATACTTGTCAATGCTCCAAGCCTCTTCCAGAAATGTCTCTTTTAGTGAAAGAAAGGACGGTTCATGTGTGACACACCTGCTACCATTTTTTTTCATTGTTGCCTCTAGTCGGCTTGTCGAGTCAATAACAATCGTTTGTTCTACTGGTCCTAGACATAGTCTCAGAATTCTTCTCAAAACAGCCAAGGACTTCCCTGGTAGTCCAGTGGTTAAAATCTGCCTTTCAATGCAGGGGGCATGAGTTCAATTCCTGGTGGGTGGACTAAGACTCCACATGCCACAGGGCAACTAAGTCTGTGCACCTCAACCAGAGAGTCCACGTAGCACAAACAAAGATCCTGCATGCTGTATCTAAGACCTGACACAGTCAAATATATAAATTAAAATACTTTTAGAAAAACAGCCCAGTCAATCATTAGCAATTGATAAGTGTGAGCAATCAAGATTAGACCCATTCACCATACCTACTATGGGCCTTTGAGCTGTTCCCCCAAAGGCTTTGATTAACAGCAGTATATTAATATCATTTCCCCATCATTATCATATAAAGAATAATCTCTTAAATACAATGTGGAAAACTGCAATGTTAGACATATATGAAATATACAAAATAATTCACTATGTCAACCTAAAATTTCCCCTCTTCTTTTATTACAGAAATGAGAATTACAAGAAGAAATGGATATCATCATTCAAGAACGCATAAGAGGTCTTTAGTATAATGCATCTTTTAAAGCCAGTAATTTTAATTAAATTAGTTTTGAATTAGAGCAGTTGATCCATGGCTTTTTATAACTGAATACATTTTTCTGCCTACTTTGAAATATTCATTGAGTAGACATTGAATCACACCCTCTAAATCTTTGTCTTTCTTCCTAGTCAATATTTTTCTCTTTGTGAGATGTCAGCTCACTACCAGTTTTATCACATATTCAATTATTTTCCAAGTATTCACTGTATACACTGTCACAGATTCAGGTAGATATGTCCTACCTTGAATTCAGAACACACCCAGTGAGTTGTAAGTATTTAAATTTTATATCCTACTTTAGTTTCTTGCAAGACTGGTTACTTTCACAAAGACCTGTGACATTTAGAGAATCTTCTAGTCTTCTGTAGACTTTTCTTAATTACTCTTCCTAACACTCCAGAGACAAGTGAGAGGTACCTGCCCTCACCACTGTCTTCTTAGTCTAAGTTATTGACAACACAATTCTTCCAACTGTTTAAGTTAAAAACCCAGAATCTTATATTACATCTTGTTCTCTCTGAGCCAGCATATAATCTGCCATCATATTCAGTCAACAGCATCTTTGAAATAATTCCAATATTTGACCTTTTCTCACCTTTTTCATTATTATCTACATGGCCGACCTCCATCAGAATCTCCTGTTAGATTGTTGCAATATCATCCCCTAACAGTTTCCTTGCTTGCTTCCTACTCTTTCTCCCTATAATTGGAGCCATAATGGTGCTGTTCTATGAACTCAGATAATATCACATTTCTTCTCAGCATTGTCCAGCAGTTCCTCATCTTAGTCTTTGTAAAATCCAAAGCCATCAAAGTGACCTTCAGGGTCATGAAATCTGGTTCCCAACTGTTCTGATTTCTCTCTTGTTCACTCCACTATTAAATATTGGTCTCTTAACTATTGCTCAGACATGTCAGTGATGCCTGTCCTTCAGGGATTTTGTATGTTTTCCCTCTGCCTAGAATGGTCTTCCTCCAGATATTTGCAAAGCTTGGCCCCTCAGCTCTATCAGATCTTAATAAAATAATCAGTATCTTGGTGAAATATCTTGTCTTTCCAAAGATCAACTCCATTGACTCACCCTTGGCATTTAATTTGCTATTATCTTTCCATTTTAATATTTTTTCATATACATATCACCATCCAGCAAATATTTTATTCGTGGGTTTATTGTCCCTCACCCCTAGCTATATCATAAACACTTAAAACAGTGTCTGGCATATGGTTCTTCCACAAATATTTCCTGAATGTTGTTAAATAACTGTAACTTTTTGGATGAGGGAAGAAGAGATCACAAAGCTTGTGCAAAGACACAAAGCTAGGGCACAAAGCCTAGTCCAGTATCCAACTCGCCAAGCTTTCAACCTGTTTATTCTTCTATGGAAGAGTACCCAGAGGCATAACATTAGTAGAAGAGTGGAATTTACGGACACAATATAGAAAATAATGTTAGCCATCTACAATAAAAGACTTATGACCTCTCTCTCTCTCACTGTGCCCTCAGTGGTAGAGCTTCAGGATCATTCTTTGCTCAGAAAACATCCATGATTCAATTCTTTGTGTTTACTGCTTTCTGTGTGTAAAATACTGAGCTTTCTTTAAGTATCACCTCCCTCAATAATTGCTGTGCTGTGCTTAGTGACTCAGTCATGTCTGGCTCTTTGCAACTCCATGGACTATAGCCTGCCAGGCTCTTCTGTCCATGGGGATTCTCCAGGCAAGAATACTGGAGTGGGTTGCCATGCCCTCTTCCAGGGGAATCTTACCAACCTAAGGACTAAACCCAGGTCTCCCGCACTGTAAGTGGATTTTTTACCATCTGAGCTACCAGGGAAGCACCCTCAATAATTAGTACCAGCATCTGTAAAACACTGAGATGTGCTTGCTAGGTATAGTTTGGGTGTCTTAATAAATAATCTTCCAAATGTATATATTACCATCCATTCTTTACATATGAGGGAACAGAGAAAAATTAAGTTCTTTGTGAACATGGGTTCACAAATTCATAACTGGTAGTTCAGTTCAGTCACTCAGTCGTGTCTGACTCTTTGAGACCCCCATGAATCACAGCACGCCAGGCCTCCCTGTCCATCACCAACTCCCGGAGTTCACTCAAACTCATGTCCATCGAGTCAGTGATGCCATCCAGCCATCTCATCCTGTCTTCCCCTTCTCCTCCTGCCCCCAATTCCTCCCAGCATCAGAGTCTTTTCCAATGAGTCAACTCTTCACATGAGGTAGCCAAGGTATTGGAGTTTCAGCTTTAACATCAGCTTCAATCCACCCATGTGACAAATGACACATGACACACAATTTTCCTTAATCAGGCAAATCCACCTTAGTGTTTTCCTGCCCTGAATTCTGTATTCCTGGCTGTTGGTGCCATTTATTTGGAGCTCAGTTTGAATTATGATTTTAACTATTCACAAGTGTGAATCATGTAACCAAGCAGTAATGAGGTGAATTTCCTTAAGCCATGAAGGAAAAAAGGTCATACCAACTTCCAATCTTGCAATCATGATTCACATGAGATAGGGATTAGGCACAGAACAAGGACATCATCTTCTACTTACTCATTTTCTTTCCAGCAACCAAAAAGTCATCTACAAGTTCAAGGGAAACTTGAGCAAATACAACATCTAACTCTCCTTCCTGGTAGCAATCACATACACTACTTCCTATTCATCCAAACTTTATGAAAAAACAATTTTTTATTCTAAGTTTCTAAAAAAAAAAAAAGCCTTTTACTTCTCCACACAGTAGGCACCATGATATGTTGTAAATTTGACACAGTTTTTGAGAACACAACATATATTAGTTCTACCATCATCTGTACTGTCTGACCAGTACTATATCCTGTATTTCTTGTTCAACTACTTGTCTAAGTGAGGCAGGAACAAGCAATATCCAAATGCGCATAGCACAAGTGCACAAAGAGAAACTGGCTCTCATCTTGGCTGTGCTAGTTGCTGATGATGACAGCCTTGTAAACTCTCCAAGCTTCTGTTTCTTCAACTGTAAAATGGGGTTATTAATACCAATATATTTTTACCAGTTATTGAGGTCTAAGTGAGAAATTAAACTTGAAATCCTTTTTAAATTTTAAATAGATATGTCACTATAGAAGATTATTTAATTTTTGGGTACCTTTGGAGAGTTCTTTTAGAATCTTCATCATAACTTACTTGACCACCTGCATATCTCAGGCCCAAGAAACTGCACAGGAAGGGCAATTTCATCAGATGCCCAGGGTAGTGTAAGGGTAATATAAACCTTAGCAGGATAAGGGTTCATGTTTGGGAACACATGTAAGAATTAAAGATTTTAAAATTAAAAAAATAAAAAACTTAAAAAAATAAAAAAATAAATAAAATAAATAAACAAAACAAAACAAAACTTAAAAAAAATAATAAAATAAATAAAATAAATTAAAAAAAAAAAGGAATAAGGTTTCTTTCTCCATCTGACCGTGGGCATGACTAGAGCAGAGTATGGATGGGGTGGTCTAGTTACAATCTAATTTTCCCCGTTTATAGAGAATGATCAGGAAATGATTCCCAAAATAACTATAACATAGGAACCTGCTATTGGAGACCCAAAAACTGGCTGTAGAGTACATCCCCCAAAAGATAAAGGTCAACCAAGAAATAAAGATAAACCATTCTTGCAATATGAGCATCCATGAAGCTGTCCTTGTGATTCCAACTCAATTCCTGTTACATTTCCTGCTAGAATGAAATAATTAGTTATTTGTTGCTTTGTCTTCAAAGACTTTATGCATATGTGCAAGTCTTGTCTCCAGGACTAGACTTCTTGCTATTTATTAACAAAAATTCCCGACCCTTTATTGACATGTTCTCCACAAAGGCTAGCACCACATAAGCCACAGTAGCTTTGGGTGGGTGTATCCCCAGTATTTAGTCAGTTGGGTGATGGATTCATAGTTCAGGCTGCCTCTTAAACTGATCTGCAAGATCAGCCTACTGATAAAAGTAGACTAGTACCTCTCTTTATTGGGTCAATGTACTTTGGATACTTTCCAGATTCAATACATATTGAGCAACCCCACCAATATTTTCCATTACTTGATCTTCACCCCTCCCAATGATACATCACTTTATCCTTACTATTTGATACAGGAGGGAATGGAGGTTTAAAGAAAAGTAACTTGCCAGCTAATAAGACAATTACCAGGGATTTAAGTGCAAGATTTCTATTCCTGTGTCTGTTTTTAATAACACACTGCTGCTCCAATCTTTTTTGAATAAAATAAGAAATAAAGGGCATTTAAGGTGGTTCCCCTGAGAAGCCAGGATACGCCCCCTTACAAGTGCCTGCCAGGGCTTGACCTGGTTTGGAACCTTATAATCTGTCTCTCCTGGAGTGAATATTTTAGAGAAGATATAGCCACTGCACCAGAGGGTTCCCTTCAGTCTAAAACGGGAAATATTATTTCTTTGGTCCAACAAAGAACCTCTATGGATAGACAACTTATTGTCTGTCCTCTAGCAAAAGAGGTTGAGCTATACAAGAAACTTTCAAAAACACAGATTAAAGGGTAAAGTATTCTCAAAGACTGGAAATGCATAACAGTATTGCCCCAAATCATAGAAAATATATTAGTGGTTCTTTTGAAAGCAAGACTCAAATCTATGAAATTGGAAAACTTCTTTAAAAAAAAAAAAAGCACTTTGTGAACTTCCAGGAAAATGGCAACTTTTAACCAGTGAACAAAGATAAACATTAAAGAGTTGGAGAGAGTCTGATACAGTATCTTGCCCCTACTGAAAATCATACTTAATATTAAGATGAAAGTGTCCTCAAGGCACAGTCTCTAACTTGGAGTCCCTGTGAATCTAGCCTTTGACAAAGTTAAATCACTTCTGTATTTATTATAAGATGTAAAGGCTACCTCATTATTTCTTTACCTGATGCACTAAAAAATGCCAAGGTAAATATTTCAAATATACTACAGCAACTGCTTTGAAAGAAAGAGTGATCTCTGTTTTATCTGAAGTCACCACCTGTTACAGCTTTCCAACCTTCTCTGTAGAAAGAATTAATGCTAAACTATAAAATATATTCAATGTCTACCTACAATTTCCTTAGTTTCAAGGGCTCACCCAGCACTAATTTCAGCCTTGTAGAGTTACTCATCATAAATAATACCTCAAATAACTCATATCAGTAATTTGAATCTCAAGGAGACCTTTGGCCTGATGCATTTGTTAATATTTTTAAAGAGAAAATATAAACTATCACTTTTTCCTTGTGTTTAAACAGGTACTGATTACCTAGCTCATCATAAAAGGATTAAAAAGTATACTGAGAGAATAAAGTAATATGTAAAGATACGTGAAAATGTTTTGTTTAAAAAAAAAGGTGCTATAAAAACAGTTGAATTGTTTTCAACTCAATACACTTGTTTGTAAAAAGCAAAAAACTGAAGTCATTTTACCTAACTTTCTTTTAAACATTCTTATGAGAGCCCTTAATTGCCTTTGAGAGTAGAAATGCCTGTGTCTCTAAGCCAGGAACATTTGGTGTAACCAAGAAGGGAGATGGGGACCTTTAAAAGGTGTATGAAGGTTACAGCTAGGGGATGATGGTAATTGATTCTCATGAGTCTTGCTTCAAGAGAAGTGTACCTTCACAGCCTGATGCCAGGCTAGAATGGTCATTTGGTAAATGAGTCTGGAACCTGGAATCTGCTGTCTTTTAACCTTCCAGAGGGAGGAAATAAAAGGCTCGATTTTAAATAGTATGTATATTCTAGGTGCAAGATCAAGAGTTCAACCAGACCTATGGTTCTCATCTGGGGCAATTTTGTCCCCTGCAACCCAGGATATACTCGGCCAGGGTCAGAGAAACTCTTGATTGTCACTACTGAGGAAAGGAAATGGATACAAGCATCTAGTGGGGCAATGCCAGTGAGCCTGCCAAATGTCCTATACAACAGGATACCACAACAAGTTTCTCACAGCTAAAGATTACTTAGACTAGGCTAGACTGGAATAGCCTGCTGGGACAAACCATGAGTTCTAATATAGGGTTGAAACTGACTTCTAGTCCTGGTAATCTCTTCCCATTAGCCTTCCTCCTTTCCTTCCTTTTTAGACTAGTATTTTTCAAAGTGTGATCCATGAGTAACCACATTCAGACTGTTTAGAAACAGAATACAGATTCCTGATCTCATATATGAGTGTCAGAACAGTGATGGAAAAGTCTATGGTTCTCCATTTTTATTTGCTACACTCATGTGATTCTTCTACAGACTGAAATATGAGAATCACTACTTTACTTCTCTGTTGAAGTCATTCCCTTCTATATTTTCAACTATCACCTCTCTGCAGTGATTCCTCCAGGGCTCTCAGTGACCTCGCCCCCTCAAAAAATACAATTTCTATGAGGACAAAGACATTGGCTGGTCGTTCACTACTATCTGTCCAGTGGCTTGACTGGTAGACATGATGAAAGACAGCAAGAAGATACCTACATGATAAAAAGACCATCATCTTTTGGAAGAGATGAGATAATGAAGACTAAAGTTAGTGACCCATTTACCTGGTCTACTTTCTGGGCCTTGTACTCAGTCTGTGGCACACATTAACACATTTAAGCTTAAAAACAACACAATAAAGTAGATTATAATTTTTTTCACTTTACACTTGAGAAAAATGGGGCTCAGCTGGGTCAAACATTTTGACTTCTACTGGAAGTCAGAAACCAGTTTGTGTTCCACTGAATGGAAGGTATACATGGATAATAACAGCCACTCCATGCCTACTTCTTCCTGTTTTTTTTTTTTTTTTTCAGATTCATCATATGATGTAAGTAGACATCAACTGGGCAGGGATATAGATGTTCCTGAGAAATATTTTAAAGGGTTCTAACACAACTAGGAAGTACACCATTTTCCCCTCTTTTCTTCTTCCTGTGGGTAATGGGAGGATGAATACTTTGCTGTCAACTTGGACCAAAAGATAAATTTGAGAATGGAAGCCTCATGATAAATAGAGCAAGAAAGTAAAGTCATAAGGAGTTTGGATTCTTGATAACTCCTGTTTCACTATACTAGCACTGAACCACCCATAGACAGTGTATGTGAGTGAGAAATAACTATTTCGATGTTTTATCATATTGTGCTGTGCTGCATGCCAAGCCATTTCAGCCACATCTGACTCTTTGTGACCCTAGGGATTGCAGCCTGTCAGGCTCTTCTGTCCACGTGATTCTCCAAGCAAGATATTAGAGTGGGTTGCCATATCCTATTCCAGGGTATCTTCCTGGCCCAGAGATCAAGGCTGAGTCTCTTATGTCCCCTGCATTGGCAGGTAGGTTCTTGACCACCAGCATCACCTTGGAAGCCCACATTAATATGTAGCTGAATCTAAATTTAATTAAAACACATGAATTATAAAGACTACAATTGGGAATTAATAATTTAGAATACTTAATTTAAAAGTTATATTTTACACCTAAATATAATTAACATTTTAATATATCACAACCTTCATGTGGGAGGGCAAATGAAACCAGCCATGTCTCTTGGTCCTTATTTCAAATTCCTTTTTTAAAATAAATAATTAATTTGACTAATTCAGCTATCTGGGAACAAATTCTATGTTTACATACCATAATCCTTAAAAAAAAAAAAAGTCTACATAATGTACCAGAAAACTTAACAAAGTACATTACAAGGAAACTGAGTTTGCTAAAGAAAAAAATTACCTGATTTTAGGCCCCAAAACTTAGGTAAACAATATGCTTTGAGATCTAGTATTTAAAATAAAATAAGGTGCTTTTATGTGGGAATAAGTGAGTGAATAATTCAGGGAATATTCTATGAATAAATGAATGACAGTCTTCACAAACATTTACTAGAATTTCTCAGTGTGATAACTTACTACAATGGAAAAAGAATGGCCAAGAAGCTAACCTAGAAAGCACACACTATGTGCTCAATGTGCCAGGAACCAGGGACAAAATTAAGAACATTCAGGTACATTCCTATGCTTATGAAGCGACAGACTAGTTCAGGAACATAAACATATAAGTAAAGGAGTTCCTCCACTGCACTTCATGTCAGGAATGTCAGAGAGAATGCATCATGTTAGGGGAGAAGATCAGGTAGGCTTCCTGAAACCACTGCCCTATATCAACCACTAACTTTGTGACCCCCAGGAAGTAACTCAAATTCTCTGAACCTCATTTTCCTAATATTTTTAATGCAGATAACAGTATCTCCTCCACAGGATGACTTGAAAGCGGACTGTCAAGTGCTTTTCAAACGCTTAGCACAGTGCATGGAATATACTGAGCTCTCGTATCTTAGCTGGTAAAATTGTTATTTACTACATGCAATTGTCCTATTGTTCCTCTAAGTAGTAATAACATTTCATTTTATAAAGCAAAAGTTCAGAGATTAAGAATGTTACCCAGTCAATAAAAGACAGAGTTGGTTTCCAAATTCACTTCAAATAACAGTACCGGACACGACTGAGCAACTTCACTTTCACACTTCACTTTCATGCATTGGAGAAGGAAATGGCAACCCACTCCAGGGTTCTTGCCTGGAGAATCCCAGGGATGGGGGAGCCTGGTGGGCTGCCGTCTATGGGGTCGCACAGAGTCGGACATGACTGAGGCGACTTAGCAGCAGCAGCAGCAGCTTACAATTTTAGTGTCTACCTTAAAAGAATGTGATCGCCTCTTATTTTTCGGATCTTTGCCATCAAAACCATGTAACTGTTACTGTTCTCTGACTTGGTTTTTACTCAGGTAAGATGCTAGGCCCTAAGGTAAATTTAAAATAATTTTGCCTGGCACATCTCTAAGAACCACCCAAGGTGATGCTTGGCTAGATTGATGCAATAAAGGCCCAATGACGGAGCTACACTTCTTTGGCTAAAAGTATCTGCAAGAATTAAAGTATTTTCTTTTATATTAATTTGCCAAAACTAATTTTCTCAATCAATGGTAGGCATCAGCATCCTATCAGTCAATGTCACATGTCAGTTCTAGAATGTGACAGTATGTCCAGCTCTGCCAAAGCAGTTATTGCTATCAACTGAATGGAGTTCAGAGATTAATATGAAGAAAAAGCAAGGTTCTCTATCATTTCTTGACTTCTAAACAAAGACATTCTCAAATGAAAAAATGGAGAAGATTCCAGCATTCTGGAATGGGAGCACCATATGGAATCAATCAAAAGGTTAAGTCCAGAACTGACCCTCCTGGCTGTGATCCAGGGCCACATTCTCCCAGAGCAGGGTTCATTCTTGTGTCTTAGTCAAGACAAGAGTGCCTCTCTCTTCTTTGAATATTTGTATAGCTTTCTACACAGTCCAGTGGGCTATTCATGAAGAAAAATATGAGCACTTCTAAATGATTATTGATTCAAATATAGAGCTATGTTATTAATATTTTTCAACATAGACCATAGACTCTACATTGGCATTAGAGCTTGATTTCTCTAATTATGATGGGAATACATGTGCTCTCCCCCTCTCTTATATCCTAGTCTTTGTGATCCTATGGACTGTAGCCTGCAAGACTCCTCTGCCCATGGGATTCTCCAGGCAAGAATATTGGAAAGGGTTGCCATTTTCTCCTCCAGGGGATCTTCTCAACCCAGGGATCAAACCTGTGTGTCCTGTGTCTCCTTGCATTGAACAGGAGGATTCTTTACCACTGAGCCACCTGGACCATAGACCCTACATTGACTTGAGAGCTTGATTAATCAATATTTCTTTTCAATAGAAAAGAAAGTGAAAGTGACGTCGCTCAGTCATGTCCCACTCTGCAACCCCATGGACTGTAGCCTACCAGGTCCCTCCGTCCATGGGGTTTTCCAGGCAAGAATATTGGAGTGGGTTGTCATTTCCTTCTCCAGGAGATCTTCCCAACCCAGGAACTGAACCCAGGTCTCCTGCATTGTAGGCAGATGCTTTATCATCTGAGCCACCAGGGGAAAGTTCTCCTAATTAAAATTAAAAAGTAGTCAAATGATTCTTCCAAAGAATATGAAGCAGAAATAAACACTGCTCTGCATCACCGTCTCCATCCCTTACCTTGACACAAATTGGGAGCTGTAGAACTTAGCTCTGAACTTGATTAACTTCTTGTACTGATCCATGATGATGAAAGGCACAAAGCGATCCCTTAAATGTTTATAGTCTCATGCCTTTTCTTCAAGCCATACTTAATAGCTTAGTAATTCTTTATATTTGACAACCACCATTATTTGAAAATTATTTTTATGCTTAACCAAAATTTAAACCAACTTTCCCAAGAACATTATGTTACTTTTATCCCATTTTTCCAAATCTTTAGCTCTTAATAGTTTCTTTTTTAATTTATATCTTCCTACAAGAATATAGAAAGAATGAGTCAATTTTATTGCCTGAAACTTTGCTATGGAAATGAATCACCTGGCATGTTGAAGGTGAGATAGGGTAGTTAATTACAGATTCCAAGAATCTACATATGCTCTACAGCCTCAGGAAATCACTACATATGCCCTACAATCCTGATTCAAGGGGTCTGCAGTCTGGCCTATGATTTTGCATTTTAATAGTCTCTTTCCACCTCTTTCTGTGTTTGGTTTGACATATGGGGGTGATCCTCTGACCATTTTGGGAGACAGTCATTAAAATAAGGTTATGTCAGAAAGTTTTTCTGACTTCCAGTGCCCACCTAACTTTCCTACTTTACCTCTTCGTGGCTATTAGAATGGCTAAAGTAATAACCTGGAAGGAACTTGGATAGCAAGAAATACAGGAACAGTGCCCTCTAAGTGATACAAAGTATACAATGAATATCATCTCAGTCTACAGCAACAGAGAGGTGTTCACATTTAAATGTACTCCTATGTCAAAGTGGGTAAAAAAAATGAAGTGAAAGTCATTCAATTGTGTCCGACTCTTGCAAGCCCATGCACTACCTAGTCCATGGAATTCTCTAGGCCAGAATACCGGAGTGGGTAGCCTTTCCCTTCTCCAGGGATCTTTCCAACCCAGGGATCAAACCCAGGTCTCCTGCATTGCAAGCAGATTCTTTACTAACTGAGCTATCAGGAAAGCCAAAGTGGGTAAATCATGGCCAAATCAATCACCTCTTTCCAAGTGTATTAGGGAAAGAGACTTGCATAATCATTGTCTGTTTGAGAGCAGAGTCTGACATGATTCCTATTCAGTGCAAGAAACTTCTATTTGCTTCAGAAAACAATACTGGTTACACGAATTCTCATTCGCTTATGGGCATTTCTATGACTATGCAACCTGTCTAAACTTGTCAGTGATAGAGCCCTTGATTTTCCAAATGACAATACATTTCCAACTTCAACAGAAAACCAGAATGTCCCAGAGCTACAGCTTTCTTCTGTCCCCAATTCTTTCAATTTATTTACTTCTCTTCCACAGCTGTGGCCGTGAGTGATCATATGACCTCTTGTGGAACTGAGAAATTAGCAGCCTGATTATATTTTAACAATCATTCTAAGTCATTCACTTGCAGCCTCCTCTTCATATATTATAAAGTCAGCATATAATTAAGAGGAAAGGGGCTCAAAAGGTGTGGGACTGGACTTGAAGCAAAGACTTTTTATTTTGATATATGACATTTGTCAACACAGGTTATTCTCTGCAAAATTTACAATTCTATGGGCTTTTGATCTGAAATATTTCCCTGCCCACAACACAAATCTAAAATACTTTGTTCAAAGTTAGCTGAGGGCCTCAGCTTCTCACAAAGCCATCCCAGGACAATCCAATCCAACTCAGCCCGCAAGGATATCTCTTAGTACTTTGACACTTATTGTCTTCACCTCTCAGTTGTCACGTGGTATGTGTCTAGACTTCCAAAAATGTTTCACCTTCCTCAAGAGTAGGAGCCAGGTCTTATTTGCCATTTGTCCTCATAACACATAGTTCAGGATTCAACAATTCCCTACTCACCAACTCTTCCCAGCACCACAGGGGAATTCCTGCAACACTGCATAAGTAATTCTGAATTTCAGAGTCCCAGTGAGACCTAGTTCCATCTATTACCTAGTGGGTATGGATATTTTATTTCAAATAATCAAAATAACAAAATTAAGAAGTTAAAAAACAAGTTAGTCTTCCAAATGAACACATAGCTAATCATCAATCGCTTGATAATGTCCACTTAAAAGAATGGGAACTACTAATATTATTAAACAAGTAAGACTATATCAGATATAGGGTACATTTTGAGACTAGGTTGGAGTGAAATTTTTCTTCAGGTTTGAATAACTCTATGACAGCTAGAAAAATTAGATCTCATCAACTATACAGTCTTTTCCCCATAAACCATTTCTTTAAAAACATACAAAACAATATAACTTTAGAGCAGTATTCCTTTAGAATATATCCTTTAAGTCATCTATCATCATTTTAGATGAGAAAACTGAGGCCCAAGTATGTGTGTGTGTTAGTCACTAAGTCGTGTCCAACTCTTTGTGATCCCATGGACTGTATAGTAGCTTGCCAGGCTCCTCTGTCCATGGAATTCTCCAGGCAAGAATACTGGAGTGGGGTGCCATTTCCTTCTCCAGGGAATCTTCCTGACCCAGAGATCGAACCTGGGTCTCCTGCATTACAGGAGGCCCAAAACATCAAAGGCATTTACTCTGAGTTACCTAATTAGTCACCGGCAGAAACAGGAGTAGTGCACTAGTGTTCAGACATCAGATTAATGTAACTTCTGTTACATGTGACTCTTTTGTTTAGAGCACAATATATGTATGTATTTTAAATTATAATTCAAATACATACAAAATGGATATAAAAACACTGAACACCACTTTAAATGAAACATGCACATGAGAGTATACAAGTGCATGCACACTGCATTCCATGATAGATTCTCTGAATTTGCACAAGTGTACAACATAACCATTCTTAACTCATGAGGTTTAAAGATGATTGTATTCCAAGGGTTTGTAAAATATGAGCATTTCTTACCTGGCAGCTGTATGAGGGATTGATAAAAGACATGAATAACTTGAGCTATTATATGATTAGACATCAGACTTTTTTGGCACTAGAGGTTTACTCCTCCCTGGGGTTCCGGGACCTAACACTTTTAATGAAAAGAAGACCAGAGACTTGAGAGGGATCACCCAACACAGGAGGTTTCATCACCTGTTGCCCACATTGCAATATTAAGTAGACTACAGGTGATTATCACCTACATTTTCCTCTGGGCCAGTTATGACTCCAGTTCTATTTATTGTGCCTAAAGTCTTCACCATTGTAGTTGCTTCTTTAGGTTAGAAAGCTTAGCTGGGAAAATAGGTTCAGCAGTGACCATACCACTTTACCCCAGGTCATGAAAAGGACAGTATCTTGTGGGGAAGGACCCTTGTGGGAGAGGGCTGGAGGATCTACACATAACAGAGGAGCTGTGGATGAGAACAGATGTCTCCTTTTAAACTGCCCCTATTCTCCAACACCAATATCCATACATAGCTAGTTAACTAAGGATTTGAAAAAAAATGAATGATAAGCACTTAACTCCTTTCATAATACTTATGATTCAAACTGGATGTGTTTTATCCCACCCCATGAAAAGTAACAGGGCCTCAGATTCTGACAGTCAAAACTGTTAAGAAAACATCCATCCTGACACCCCTTAAAGATATAACCATCTCCATGAACTTCCTTTGCCTCTCATATATAAAAGTTGATATCTTGATGGTTTTAATAGGTACCCAGGAGAGAACAAGGAAAATAGAGAAACATGCTCACTGCAGTTGATCTTTTCTTTCTAAATACTAAGGCATATAAAAGAATTAAACAGCAACAATGGAAATCTGAATATAACAAAGAACAGTAGCTTTTTACAACAGCATCAGTGTTATGATATATAACAAAAAGGTAGCAAATTTGGTTGAAACACATTGAAATGGTTGAACCCTTAATCTTGCAAGAGTGGTGACTTTTTTTCTTATTATTTTAGCTTTTGCATTGGAAACTTTTCATTTTTTTACATCAGAACCAAGTTTTTGACAATTCTTGTGTATCAGTTGCTTTACAATTTTACTCTACAATTTTAGAAGAGCAGACTGATTCTCTGGCCAAACATCAATAAAGGGTATTCTCTCATCCTGAAATCTTTCAAATGAAGAAGAATACACTCTTCTGACTTGCCTTACTTTAGAGAAAGCTTACTAAATGACTACAGAATGGGTTCATTCCACGTATGCAATGACTTTCTATCCCAAAGGGAAGAAAGACTGAGAAATAAAGGAATGAAAATACCATTTTCAGCTTCTCAAGTTTAGATCATCATTGGAGAGTATATCTGTGTTGTGGAATTCTTGATTTAAATAAAGAATAAATAAGTAGATCTTTTGCCCCAAGTTGGTTAATACAGTAATTAAAGAGGGCTTGATTGGTCACATTTGACTTCATCAAAATGCCATCCCCCTACTTTCAAAATTAATGTTTACAATGAGATAGTTTAGATTAGAAAGTGAAGTTACTTACCATAGAAGAATCACTGCTTCCACTCCCGATCGGAGCTCCCTCAGCACAGGTTGGGAGGTGGGTAGAAAGTTGACTAGCCCTGCCCCCATCTATGACATCACAATCTACCTCATAAAAGGTAGTGAAAGTGCTCTGAACTCCTGTCTGATTTCCGAGAGATACAGAAAAGAAAGAGTGAGAGAGAGAGCAAGAGAAAAAAAAGAAAAAAAAACAAAAACAAAAACAAAAAAATGTACCCTATTGGGAAGGGGTTAGGGAGGTGGAAGAGGGAGTAATTGGGAGAAAAAGGCCTGTGAATGAATTAAGTACTGAAAGAGATATGGGTGGGTGTCCCTGGTATTAAGCAGCCCAGCCCTTTGGATTCCTCATTGGTTCTTTTGAACAGATAAATTAACCATTTGGGAGAAGGAGGATGAAGGAGCATCCCACATCATCAGGCACTGTAGGGGAAAACTGTAGTAGGGTTCAAAGGGAATGAGTCCCCTATTTAAAAAATTGAAGATCACCAAGAAAGAAAGCAAGGGCTGAAACTCTTAACAGCAAGTGGTGATTGTCAGATGTCTTTGTTGGAAGTTCCATTGCCCTGCTGCGTGACCTTCAGAAAGCTCTGGGTCTCAGCACACTCAGCCAGTACATGGTGCTAAGGGGGTACTTACCTCTTCCATTGGGTTCACTGAGGAATTAATGCACTCATTGTTGCTAGAATGGCATTTTTAAAATTTCTCCTTTTTACACTCAAGGGTGAGTTTTGTGGCGGGCACCATTGAAAAGATAAGCCAATAACCAATGTCGAGTTCGACCTTTGGAATTTCTACCTCTTAAAATGTTATCTCTGACATAAAATATTACTGACAAGCTTAACAAAGTTTTTCTACGTGCACTGAATATAACATACTCCTAAAAGGGAGAGTTAGTTCTCTCTTCAAACCTGGAGAGAAATCAAATGGAAATACTGCTACAATCACAAGGTCCCCTATGCAGGTACTTTCAGAGGTCAAGTTTAGATGACCCACTAATGCTCAGTGACTAAACATTTTTGTTACATGCAGTTCTGTTATAGTCACAGAGTTATAGCTTTGCTTAAAGTTTGAATATATATATATAATCAGGCAAAATGGGAAAATAACGTGATTTAAGTTTTTTTTTCTTTTCTAATGTAGATTTAAAGCTTTGAAAATTGAACTACTCACAGTCTCAAGTGAGTATTATGACAAAACAAAAGGAAGAGCAAGCAGTCCTGAAAGTATCCACATAGAAGCCAGATCTTTAATCTGCCCAGTGGAATATATGAAAAGTGAATCTATTTCCACAAAGAATAGTCTAGTAAAGTTTCAAAATAATAGCTTGCAATTCACATCATGAATGCTTAAAGGCCAGAGATTATTTTTGCATGCAGATAAACAAAACTCCTAATTTGAAAATTTTTTTCTGGTGTTTTAAGCCAATACAGTTCTATTTCCAATCCTGTCATTCTTAGCTTACCAAATATCTAAGTGTTTAGATCACAGTTTTAAACTAAAATTGGTAGATTAGGGAGCATTTTGAAACACAGATGCTACTAAATTCAAACTGATTATGAATTTGGCAACATTACTCCCATCTTTTACTTCAAAATAAATGTTAAAGGCATTTAAAGATTGTCTTTAGGGAACTAAAGACAAAAAGAAAAAATAACTGACATGTAAGAAGAAAGAATGAAATTTTTCCTATATTTGCATTTTTTAGTATTTTTTAGAAGAAGTGATAATACTCTGCATATGTTTTCCTTGCTGAATATTCTATTCTCATTTTCGATAAATCTAAGTTTAAATTCAAATTCACATTTAATAGCTTTTATTGTGTTAAATTTCACAATTAATGAACCTATAAAGCTATTTTCTTGCAATTTTTACATATTGAATCATTGACTTGTTGGCTTATCTTTGCTTTTTTATGCTTTGTAACAGTCCCATTTGGTTTTAGAAATTAGCCATCTCCTGATTTCCCCATTGTAGGCAAAATGTTATTCTTTTACCAGTTCTATAATCAAACAGTTACAAAAGTGATGATTATATATCAGAAACTCATTTCTGTCATCTCACCTTTTGTACAATATATAAAGGTCACTATTTCAAGATCAATGATGCATCTGTCCATTCTCCCAATAAACACTTTAAAATTTTTACTACTCAACAAAGGAGGGACACTTTTGCCAATATTAAGATATTAGAATAAAATTGGAGTTAAACACTTTTAAAATATTGAACTAAAACAAACTGGACTTAGATTATAATTTTTTTATATTTCTAATTAATTATCTATCATCTTTTTGTAAGCGGAACATGACTTCAGGAACCCAATGCAAAACTAGGCTGCATCAAATGGATGCAGAGTGGTGAACTGTGCTGACTTTTTCTGTGATTTAGTATGATTGACTGCAATAATGTATTTAGTTATGATATTAGTTAAAATAACAAAATTTTCTTTGACATAGAATGCAGTGCCTGGATCAGAAAATTTCTAGTTCTTCTTAGGATCTAGCCTCTTGATACTGTTCATGAAAACTAAGTCTCATTGCAATTATGGATCTGATGCATACTTCCTATGAAATTACAGAAATGGATGAGTTAGCCCTTCAAGACAAGACATGAAGTGTTTGCAAGATTTCAGTCAAGAGACTTCATTATTGAAGTCATGATTATAATTTTCTTCAGATCAGAGAAATGTAAGATCGGTTTCAAATATTTATTTGCTTGTTAGAAAAAAAAATATTTTAAGTTAGTGCAAAGGATGAAGAACAGCCAGGTGGAATAATCTGTACACTCCAAAAGAATAATTGGCAGATGTATTTGCCAAGTAATTTATCATGGAAGACATGATCAGGCAGTTGGCATGCAATGTGACCAAAATCTTAAATATCCCAGCAAGAGAGAATACAATTAATTTTGATAGCAAAATATTTGAATTAGAAGTTTCCAGATAAAGAAATGATGTTTGAGTTTGTCTTAAGATAGTATCTTACATACAGAACCTTGGACTTATAAGAGTACATGTCCTTAGAAAATGATGCTGACTGGAACTTCTCCAGGATGTCCTCTTTCAGTTGCAAAATAAAGTTGCAAAAGGAAACAGAGAAAAGAAGGCAGACTAGAGAGATTTGACAGAACATCTAGCCAGACTTCCAATCAAGTTCATTATCAACAAGACATCTGTATAGATGAAGGTATTCAGAGAAAAGCAATAAAATAAGATATAGTACTGATGATGAAAGAAAAGTTTAAGGTCTGAATTAAGCTTGCCTTCAAGAAAACAGAATTAGGATGAAATATTTAAAATATATGTATTGCCCAGAAGGAAAATGACTGTTGAAGACACAGTAAGACAATGTATTTTGAAGCAGTAAAAGAAATCTGAACTAAAAATCCTCCATATTGCCCATCCAAAAGTCTTTCCTATTTGTAAGAGACATGGGCCATAACATGACATATTTCTCCCCTAAAGGGCTGTGATCACAGGTAGATTTTATAAATCATTTAAACTGGGGAAAGCATTTGACACAGTCTATATGGACAGAATGTAGACAATAGTAAGTTAAGCACAGTTTTGTTTCCAGTAAACCAAGAAAACCAGTGAATACACAGAGGGAGCTCAACAGACAGCTCGCTATTCCAGCTGAAAGTGCTAAACAGCAAGATGAGAAACTAAGTGAGGTAAAATGAAAACAAGAGACTATACAACCTAATAAAAGCACAATGGACAGAAAAATTTACCCTTTTACAAAAAATTATTTGCTATGAGAGGTAAAGAACCTTGAATGCTCCCACCCAACCAATATCTAGCACTGTGCTTTTTATGTAGGAGTTGAAATGCAATAGGAACATAAAATTCAATGAATTAAAATATCCTTATAAGAACAAGCAATAAATACAACTCTGAACTCTGATGGTTAGTTTGTTATCAGAAATTAGGAACAGCTTGTGGAACCACTGTTTTTTTCCTAGAAAAAAACACTGCTCCTCTCTCAGTTTTGCTATGGCATCTCTTTATTTCCTTTATTTTGACTCATCTGAGGTCATGCAAAATCAAAAATAAAATTCCCAGATAACATTAAGTATATGGTTTTAATATTCATATTCTCTTTTCAAATATATTTTATATCAACTTGTTCATATTTTAACTTCTCTTAAGGCATGTCCAAGTAGAAACAAGAATAAAAACACAATAAATTTGGGTAATCCATTCAAAATAATATATTTCTTGACTAGAGCTGACAAATCGGAGGGTATACAGGAAAACCAATAATGAGGAACTGAATTATAGTTACTGTATCTAAATAAAGATATTCAATCAACACTTCAGCTTCTCATAGTTCAACTGAAAGAAACAGGTAGATCTGGGTTGCTCTCATATATCCAAAACTAGTTTAAAATGGGGGAGAAGGTGCTAGCTCCTAAGATACTACTACAGACAATAATTCTTAAAACATACTGATAAACAAAGAACATCTTAGAAGGAACTCGGACAATTATTACATGTAGACAAGATTTCTGAACATATCTCATGGGAAAATTGTATAAACCAGGATATCTTTAGCTAGGTTTACCTGTGTTTCACAGATAACAAAAGATTTGTGCAATCATTGTCCCTCATTTAGGTGCCTTCTATGTATCTCATTTCCAAGTTTCTGTAAAATATTATTATTCATTTGATGCCAAAATAACCCTTAGAATATTAAAATCAAAGACATTAATTACTAACAAATAATTGCATGAAATATTTGCCTGCCTTATTTTAATCTGTGGCTTTTGAAACTTGAAAAAATTCTAAAACCCAAAGGAATGAAAGTCCATTGATTCAGTGACAGGTAACGGCCTTGATATTTCTGACTCAGAGACACTCCTCTGTTCGTAAAGTCATTAACACTTTTTGCTTTTATAAGCAATAATGCCCTTAAACTAAAATGTAAACTGCTCAGCTCACAAGTTCATGTGGTGTAATCAAGTGAATCCACTGAGTAGACCCTAGTTTGGTCAATCCATGTCTCCATTTAAGGTCAAAGAGTTATTTGCTTGGTTCACATCCCAGCTTTGCCACAATAGAGTCTGTTTTCTTAGTTTAGGATTTACATTAGAAAAGTCTTTTTCTATGCATAAAACAATTTAGTAAGATAAAAACTGGCTTAATTTCATGAGTGAATAACTGATTTTTTTTTTGATGAATAGAATTAACCATACTGGTAACTTTAGATTAGTATCATTGAGTATGTATCTGAAGAGTTACTTATAGTGAAGCAACATACACTCCTCCTTTGTGCAAGATTATTATTTGAAGTCAGGGTGATACACTGTGGTGCTACAGACATAAAGCTTTCTACGATGCCTGAAAGCCAAGGAGGTTTTTTACTTTTCTTATAAAACTTATTTCAAATTTCTTCCAAAAATATTGCCTGGAGTTTGCTAAATGTCACTTTTAGAACACTGAGAGAATGAATTTGCACTGAAAAAAAACCTAAGGGTTATTTTTCTCTGAAGGTTTGCATAATTTGGGTTGCGCAAAAGTCAATGACCATGGACACTGACGTGAATGTAACTAAGGAAGATTTAAAGTGGGAATCAGAATTTCTATGGCTATAGTTGTACCATCATAACACATTAAGGTGTATAGGCTGTTGGGAGAAAGATTGAGTTATGCAACAACCCATCATACTAGAAGATTAAGTGCAAAGAACTATTGCCATTCTGAATATGATGAATACCAATTTAATTTTGTTACTGTTACAGAGTTTCTTCATTATCCCTCCGTTCAGATTGATAATCTGACTTTAGCTTTAATCTTACTTTTCTTGGATCTGGATTTTTCTACTTTCCCAAGATCAGAAAAAGTTCTTTAAGCCAGATACTTAACAACTTACCCTCTGGAAGGTCTGGATAAAATTCTTTGAAACTTGTGAGTCGCCTGAACACATACCCTTTTGTTTAAATGAAGCATAGAAGTGCATTCCAAACCCAAACTGAAACAGCTAGCAATTTAGATTTTTTCCCATTACTACTATACTTTGATCAGTGGAGATAATCAAGAATTGACAATAGACAGAATCAGAAGATATATGAAAAAAAGACTCTTTTCTCCCAAAGTCATGCTTAAAGTATGAGTCTACACAACTAGGTATCAATACAATGCTTGCTTCAGTGATTGTTTCATCCCATTACAAAATACTGATACTTTCCTATAGAGGGAATAAAAAATTTTTGAAGTATAATGCAATTCTCATCTCAAACAACCACCATTATATATATAAATGTGTGTGTGTGTGTGTATATACACACACATATATATAGGTATGTGTATGTATGTAAATATGGTATTGTATAAATATATATATAACATTGTACAAAAAAACCCTATCTGTCCCCCCAAATTGTATTATATTGAATTAGATATGTCACAGCTGTCAATCATTTGTTCATTTCTTAATTATTGCTTATTAAGGGGACAAGGAAGCAAATCAGCTTTATCTGTTGTGTGTATATATGTAAGCATGTGCATATAGCATATATGTATTTTATTCAAATTGACTTGAATATGACCAGTTTCTGAGTATTTTCCTGAGTATTTTTTAGCTATTATCATGAATATTCATGTTAGTTTTAACTAAGCCCAATGTTTGAATCAGAGAAGGCAATGGCACCCCACTCCAGTACTCTTGCCTGGAAAATCCCATGGACGGAGAAGCCCGGTAGGCTGCTGTCTATGGGGCTGCACAGAGTCGGACATGACTGAGCGACTTCACTTTCACTTTTCACTTTCATGCATTAGAGAAGGAAATGGCAACCCACTCGTGTTCTTGCCTGGAGAATCCCAGGGATGGGGGAGCCTGGTGGGCTGCCGTCTATGGGGTCGCACAGAGTTGGACACGACTGAAGCAACTTAGCAGCAGCAGCAGCAGCAGCAGTGTTTGAATGATATAAAACATAATTGACCCCTTATTCTCCAATTGTCTTTTTACCAAACCAGATTCTACCAGTGTTGCAAATTATGCTTGCTCACCTTGTCAAACATTTCTCCATAACCCAATTGAGAGGAATTCAAATTTGGAAAGGAGATATTTAAAAGACAAAAGAACAAAAGTTCACTTAGGGCAAATTACTCAGCCCTTCAGGAATAGGTCATGGCTCCACTTAATCAGCCTGAGGACTAAGGGAACTAACATTTGTCACCTCTAAACTCTGTTCCTATATTTTGTTTGCATGAAAAAAGGCTTTTATTTGCAATAAAATCTATTGACTTTGTAACTTCTCATGTAGAGTCAGCTCTAAGTTATATCAGTGGCCCTCCATCTCTGAACTTGAATATCAAATTCTTGTCGTGAGCAGAGTTACCGCTCTTGTGTCCTGGCTTTATTGTTATAATGGGGCTCCTGTTGTATTTAAACTTAACATTTGAGATGGAATTTTTCGGTTTTATCAGAATGCTTGATATTCAGCATTCTATATTCGAAATCCCTACATTTGCGTTTTGAATCTCATTCATAATAATGTACAAAGCATAAATCTTTGGGTAGCTAAAGATTATCAAGGCTTATAAAATGGTTTTTGTTTCTCCAGTTGCATGTGTATATCTCCATTTTTAAATTTAAAAGAACGTATTAAAATCTCTGAAACTGAGTGCAAAAAAATTAATTAAAAATATGACAATCAAATATACAGGTAATTTCCATAGCATGGCATTGGAACTGATTTGTATTCAAAACATATTTACATGCTGAAAAAGTGTGGTTCAACTTGTCTCCCCGATGAATAAAACGCTGTCACCTTTAATGGGTATTACTTGTACTGAACTTATTTATGTCATGCTATGGTTAAATTTATTTTTCCTTTCTTTTTTCTTTTTCCTTCTTTTATGCTTCTTCCTTCCTCCTCTCCCCTTTCCTCTTTTTCCTTTCTTCTTACAACAGTCTTTTTTCCAGAAAGCATGTAAACCAGCTTAAAAGATTAAACTACCAAACATTAAACTAAACAAGCAAATAAAGCCAGTATATAAACTATCAGGCTGTTTAATTGTCTGGGCTTTCATTTCCTCTGCTTTGTCTCTAACATTTCTATCACCCTTTGAGGGTTTTTTGTTTGTTTGTTTTTAATTCCCTTTCCCATTACCTGCTTAGCAACCACATTGAGCTGAACTGGCTCACAAATATACATCTTCTACTGTGAGATTTAATAAGAATGGCACCTTTCCATTGTTGAGAAATGTTTAAGCTAATGACTTTAAAAAAAACTGATCACCAGCCAGAAAACTAATGCTGCTTGTTAGATAGCAGTTGTGTGAATGAGCATCCATAGGCATACACTCTGGTTTCCTCTATTTCTCTAGTTCCCATCATGACTCATGGAAAGCTTTTCACCCACTGTCACCATGTCCTATTGAGATTTCCTGAGCCACCTCTCAAGTCAAAGGCAGACACCACAGAAGAAGCCTTTCCCACTTTGTACACATAGACTCACATAAAACATACACATGCTGACATGGTATACAATTATGCACATGTGCATATTTTTAGTTTAAGTTCATCATGCCAGCATAAGACTATAAAAACATGGCATTCGGTTTTTAAATCCAAATAATTTTTCTTGGCAAAATGGAAAAAACTATCCAAATCTCTTCTGCTTCAGTAGAAACTTTAACTTCTGTCCTGGGGGCTTTCAGAGAAGCCACAGTTTTGAATACCATGTACACAAAGACATAGGAAAAAAACAAACACAATTTAAGTATTTCTCTTTTTCATTGCATATTATATGCAATACTATATTATATATATATATATATATATATGCATACTGTATTTAATATAGCAACTTCTTAAAAATGTGGCAACTTCGTCATGCCAGACAACAAAATAACTGGGGCCCAAAGCATGGATGAACTTTCTTGGCAAAATCATTGAAAGTTTGTGTGTATGGGGTCTCACATTCTTGACTCTTTCAGAATTTTGAAGACAGTCATGTGTGCTACTGTGCAAAATAAACATATTGCTGGTTTTTATTTTTTTTCTCTATTGGCCATCAATGAAGGATGAAGAAGAAGATGGAGGCAGAGTGGCAAAGACAGCAGACTACAGATGCAGGTGTGGCACCAAATAGCAATCAAGCTTGGAAAAAAAATCATGAAGAAACCAAGAGCAGGCCCATTACTGAGCAATATAAGCAAATCTTTATAATGCATTTAACTCAGAATTATTATAAAGTGGTATAACATTCCTCTGAAAGAAGCCTTCTCCCATGCAAGGATTTATGAACATTGCCAATAAGACTCAAAGAAGGAAACAGGCTTTGTGACAAGTGTTCTCAAACACCTCTGCCAATGCCAACAGTGCAAGTGATAAAAGCCAGTGATGGTTTGGACTACAACTAAATGAGGAAAATACAATGGAAATGAAGCTCTGGAAGCAGTGATGAACAATGAGCACTGAGAGGACAATGGAGAGCAACTCTGCCTGTAAAACTTGCTTAGATGAGGTTGTGGAATCTGAGATCCACAAAGATGCTCTGCGCATCCATGTAAATAATAAGATTTGGAAAGTAACAAATGAAAGCACACAAGGCAAGCGAAACAAAATGCACTCAGTCCCACAGGTGCTTTATACAGATGGACATGAAAGCTGAATGGTATGGGAAACTATACCATTGAGGCTGAAGATAAGAAAGGAAGCAAGGGAAATGCAATGTTTCGATCACTTCTTGGCAGAGAGAATCTTGGTAATAACCAATGGGGCAGGAAGGACACATTGCAAGACAGATTGCTCTTGGTTGTTGAAGAATGTTGAAGCAGGATCATTTTGGAAAAGGAAGGGTGACTATGCTTTGCTAAGAGGCACAAAATCGCGATTTACTGGGCACTAGATGAGACTGCATGGAACAGACTTTCTAAATGGAATCTCCATGCAAGCCAGATAAGCTCTTTTCCCAGCTAATTTTCTAAATGCCAAACAATACAGGAACTGAAACCTTTGGGTTCAAGGATGATTTTTACACATATTTTTAATCAAATGGTGAATTTCTGGAAATGTCTTGAGGAAGAATTGAGCTTCATGACCAGTCTGACGTTCACAAGGCATTCACCATATGGATAGTATTCTGTTTCCGGTAATGCCACCCTGAAAATGGCAGCATCGTGGCTGACTGGGAAAAGAACTAAAGGTGGCAGAGCCACACTCTGGAATTTGCAAACAGCTTACAATAGATGGCACCTTGTGTGGAAAGAAAGGGACTGAGTGAGGAGAAGAAGCCAAGGTAAGAACCTCAACACATACATTTGGAAATCTTGCCAAGAAATCATGATACTTCTATTCATTGAGCTCTTTGTTTCTTTGCATTTGATGAAAATGGACCAGATACTTATATTTTCATGAGAAGGGAAACACTGAACTGATTGAATAAAGGATCTATAATTGTTAGTGTCTGACAACATGTTAGTTTTTGGCAACAGCACATCAACCTGTATTAAATCCAAATGCTTTCTGGCTTTTAAAGGTTATGGATAACCTAGTATGCATTGGAACCTGATGAATGAATTCCTATTGTTTTCACCATCTCTAACATGTGAACACAATCCACACATAGAGAGGCTGGCTCCTGAACAGAGAATGAAAATTACTAGGACTAACAGAAGGAAGTAGACTTACAATGAGTAAATATTAAAAAGTCCCAAATAATTATAATAGTAACAACTTGGCAATGACTTTCCAGACTATGAAATTAGTTTTCTTATGAAGAATGGAGATGTTATAAGGCTAGTATAAACATAGGGTAATTGGAAAATCAAATTGTTCATTGTGAGTTATAGTAGAGTCTGGAATAATGGTGATAACATTAAAATAAAAAAAAAAAACTACCTATGAATTACTGTAGTTTGGTGTTTTTAGCAGTACTGTTGCCAAGAATGCTTGCCTTGGAAGAACAGTAGAAACTCGAATTGTGAAGCCCAGGTCCCAGCTTACCCCTGACACAATGAGCTCTCCTCCCAGATTCTGTACTTCGGCCTTCACCTTGCTGCAGATGTTAAGCTGATGGCAATACAAGGCAATTCGTTGAAGGTAGGCTAATAAATCCTGCTTACATGCTGAATCAGGACACTATAAAACATTAAAAAAATTATCTCAATTAGTAAGAATCTTTTGGCTTCTAATGCTTGCTATATAGAAGCTGTGAGAAGAAAAGTTTTCACTGTCATATACCTTAATTATACCTATTCAACTTGATAGTGCATTGAAGCTTCAGAAATGCTTTAGCGAATTCAGAAGGCCACAGTGATAGGTGAGAGTAGTTAGTTCTACTTCGATAAAATTCTATACAAAGAATATTGATGATCTCCCAGAAAGTCTTATTGGGATGAATGTATAAGTATCTTATCAATTATCTTCTAAACTGCAAAGAAAACAATATTCTATAGGATTTCTCTTAATGGCCCATTCCATGTTCACTATATGCAAAATTATTTTAACAAAGACAACAAAGCAACAGATGCTAGAAGGAAATCATTCTGTGTCGCAGTCTCTCTGCCATAGTAGAAGAGATTTTCAATTTTATTTGTTGGAGAATGCATTTATTTCTTTTGGCTTTCTAAGAAATGTGTCATTCACTAAAGAAACTCTATTGCACTTTCTGGAATATCATATTTATCAAAAAATTTAGCAACATGATAAACTTAATTTAAACCAGAGACTGTGAGAAGGATCAAGACCATTGTACAAGAAAAAGATGTGAGTAAAATGAGTTTGAAGCCCACTGAAATAAGCTCATCAGTGTAACAACAGGACCCTTCCAAGGATGCAGCAGAGATTTTGAATTCTTATTAAAAAATCTGGTGACCAAGGATTTTGAATTCTCTTTGTAACTTAAGTCGGTAGATGTCCATCAAATACACACTGAACAGAGCTGAACACTTTCAGAGACATTTACATGACTCCCTAAAGCATTTCTGAAGCTTCAATGTCAACGGCTATCCAGCAATTGAAGTATATTCCTATTGCTATCCAAAGTTCAGTTCAAAATTCTCCAGGACATTCTATTGTTCTCCCTCAATCTGGCACTTAAAAAGGACATATAATCACCAGATCCTTGATGAAACACTGTAAGAAACGAGTACCCACAGCCCAAAGTAAAGTACCTTATTTAGAACAAAAGTATGAGAAAAAGACTCCAGCTAAGCTTCCTTCAAGCTCAAGAAAGGGAATTCTTTCATTAATACTGTGAACCCAGTCATTTGACATAGCCATTTATTTAATAAGTTACAAAGGGGTCTTTTTGCTACATAACACTTACCATTGTGGTATTTTTTTTTTTTTCACTAACTGCATTTATCAAGAAAGAATCCCACAGAGACTGTTTTTAGCTTCCTACAAGTTCTTCATACTGTAATATTTATCCTACTCCAGAGACCCATATACTGAAAGGAATTAACTTTAAAATGATATCTCCCTAAAGGCCTTTGATACAAATACCTTGCAGCAAATTAAAATGGAAGTTCTATCTCAATGGAACAGTAATTAAAAACGCAACAGTCCGTAAAAAGTTTATACTGTGTGCATATCTCAAATCTTCATAAAAATATTTTCTGGCAAAATAAAGCCAACCAATGTACATTTTGGAAATGCTCATTCTATTCTGTTATTTAAACTGAAGTATTTAAGACACAAATAAAGGCATTATGGACCAAGAAAAATAACTCTTATACCATTGGAATAGTAGAAATAGATGCATTATTTGAAAAAGAAATGTTCCATTCAGACAAAACATTAGCAAAAATTGCAGGTTGCTTCACAACTGATGACAGGAAGAATGCTACAAAGAGGTTATGTTTATCTTTTCTTCATTAAGTCATCATTAAATATCATTTTAATACTTTGTCACAATCCCAAGATACGCCTAAAATCCTGGGATTTGTATGTGTGTGTGCATATGTGATTTGTTTTCCAGATATCAAAGCTATTTGGGGGTTATGTTTCCTGATACATAATTGTTGGAAATAAAGATCCAAAATTACAAAATCAAAAACAAGAATCACAATAAAAATATTGAGCTCAAGGAGCCTAAACATACTGAGAAGTAGTTTCAGCAATTGAGATCCAGAATATAATGGAAAAACCATCCAAACTCCATCTACTTTTACTCCTTAGGAGTCCATCCTAGCACAATCCTTTCTCAGGACCAACTGCCAATCTCTGGTCACTCCACTTATCCCAACATTTGCAGAAAATTGCCTCAACATTTGCAGAAAAGAATGCAGCATTCTTTCCTGGCTGGTACATTTCTGTATGCTTGCATGTATGAGTGCTATTTTCAAATAAACTCATTTTCTCTCCTCTCTTTTACATGAACCTTCTGGGTGACATATGGAACTCAACCTTTGCTCCAAAATGTAGGAAGCTTGGCAATCAGTAGTGCCCTGAAATTAGCAATATAACAATGGTTTGGTCCTTAATCACTATAAATTTCAGGAGATTTTAAAATTTTGGTAATATTTAGTAAATTATTTTTACTCTTAAGTGTTTCTAAAAATTCAAAAGTAAGCAAAACATTCCCCCAGATTTGCTATCATATATATAATATGAGACAATCTGTTGGCTTATTTTAAAAGTAATCCCAATAGTTTAATCATGAGTTTTTCTTTTCAGACTTTAGAAGATGAGTAAATTTGGTACTGACTTGAGGTATTCTATATTATGGGATATTGAAGGCAAGTATTTAGAGGAACAGGAACACTCTTATATTAGAAAATGAGAGAGATAAAATATAGTAAGCAACTCAAAAACCACAGGAGACCACGGCCATTTATGGAAGAGGTGGTTGTGGTTTAATCGTTAAGTCATGTCCAGCTCTTTGTGATCCCGTGGGCTGTAGTCTGCCATGGAATTTCCCAGGCAGGAATGCTGGAGGGGGTAGCCATTCCCTTCTCCAGGGGATCTTCCTGACCCAGGGACTGAACCTACATCTCCTGCATCACTGGCAGTCTCTTGCATTGCAGGCAGATTCTCTACCAACTGAGCCACCAGAAAAGCCCTCCTCCACAGAGGAGGAAAAAATCCTAAATCTTTCAGCGTTCCCAAAGATGATGATCTGTTTTGTAGTAAATTCGTGTTCATAATGTTTTTTCCATGTAAATAACATTTTATATAATATTTTCTATTTCAGAATCTTAATATATATTTTAAGACATTTTCCTTTGAAACTGGCTCCAACTGTAAACCACCATCATTTAAAGAGATAAGCATCAGTTATTTGAAAGCGTCTGTTGCCTAAAGTACACTTATAAGAAATGGCTTATTATTGAAAGAAGACATACTTAGAACAGGATTTTAGAGTTCCAGTTCAGCAAAATAAAATGAACAGAGGGACACAAACTCAAATATTCAACCTTGAGATTGAGAACTATTTTAACGTGAATCTTAATTCAATCTAAAGGCATAAAAGACACTCTGAGAATTGTGTTAATTTCTGATGCACTTTGAGTCTGGATGAAAATAAAGCTGAAATCTGAATGTTTTGTATTATGTGGGTTTACCACATTTATGCCAGGACATAAATTATAATGAATTAGAAAGAGCATCATTATAGCAAGATCAATTATAACAAGAAATAAAGTTGTTTCTTTTGCTTCCCACTTAACAATATCATTGAATTTCTGAATGAGGACAGTCAGGATAATCCATGATTCCTTGAAGGTTATGTCTCTTAAAAAGTGGACACCCTTCTTTCTAAAGGAAGTTTGAAAACAGAACCCACCTTTGGCATCAACTAGATCTCGAAAGAGTTAGAGGTCAGTTTGTAAAATGATAGCAATTCTCTACAATTCATTCTTCAGAGGCATTTAATAGAGTGCATAAAACCCATTACAGAACCCAAGAGCTAGTTAATGACCCCACTCAACATGTGCTTGCTCTTCCTTCTTATATTACCTGATCAGCCACAGCACGGGCTAATTTGTCCATTCGAGAACCTGCTTCGGCAATTTTCTTGGCGGCATTAATGACATCAGATGTATTTTTCAACGGGCCTTTGCCTCTGAAACAACAGGCACAACATAATTAGAAATTCACTTTATGGCAGGAAATAGACACACCTATCATATTGTTTGTCCAGGACTCTGCTTTTGTATTTGATTTGGCTCTGACCACGTTAGAGGAAATTTGAATGTTTTCTTGATTCACTTCAATTTCCATTTAAATAATCCACTTTATTTACATTCATTTTCAGGGAATATTTTTCCCTATTTGGATGGGCATGCTCACATTTTATTCTTTACATGAATTTCTATATTTTTTGAACAGTGGTCCATTAAAAAAGATGATCACTACAAGGGCAATGGGAATTTAACATGTAAATGCTTATCATGTGTCTATGCTGTTGTATACATTTATCTTCATAACAACCCTAACAAGCAGGCATCATCATCCCCATTTTAGAGAAGAGAAAAATAGACTAAAGTGATTAACTCACCCAAGCTTATGCAAATCATGTGATAAATTCTAAATTTAAATCAGTCTAGCCAAAATAAATGCTCATTCACTGTCTTTCACACCATGCCCAGCATTATTATTATGTTAATTATATTTTTAAGTCCACTTTGGCTCTTTGAGAAACCATTGTCTCCTGTCCATAACTGGGGACTATTTGGCCAAAATTTCAGAAATCTGCTGAGCTCTTTCTCTTGCTGGCTTATATGCTTCTGGGACTGACTTATGAAAGAACACTCATAGAACACTGTGTGACAGTAGATGTCTTTATGTTGCCAAAAACCATTGCCCCAGTATTTTCACATAAGGTTTTCAATTAGGTGAACTGTTTAATATTACATGTCTTTCAAATATTTATTAGAAAGGAAAAAGAAACTATGCTGCATTATAAATTTTTAAACAAAATGTTGCATATGATATACCTTCTCTTTTCTTGAAAGGTAAATAACATGATAGACTAAATACATTTATTCTTCTATTTTTAGCATTGTTACTGATCTCCTTGTGCTCAGTTGCTCAGTCATGTCCAACTCTTTGCAGCTCCATGGACTGTAGCCTGCCAGGGTTCTCTGCCCGTGGCATTTTCCAGGCAAGAATACTGGAGTTGTGATTTCCTACTCCAACTGGTCTCCTCATATGCATGTAAAAGTCAATGCATTTTTTAGGGCTACAAAATTATAATCCTATAGTTAAACATGTGGTGAGATACAGAGAAAAGCTACTCAGAAGTCATTTATTTAGATTGCATAGTGAGTAGGCAATGATTGCCATTGTTCCATAATAACATTTTATAAAACGGAAGACTTAAAATGACTTTAGAAAATAAATGTAAATGAAGGGCATTTTGTTTCCCTCTTAATTTTGCTTCTGAAATTTTTAGTGTTAGTAGCTAAAAGTAAGATACATTGTGTTCACATCAATGGTTAAACATGTACATAGGGAAATTTAAAACTTGAGATATTTCATTTTGCTATGGCAACATTGGAGAAGGCAATGGCACTCCACTCCAGTACTCTTGCCTGGAAAATCCCATGGATGGAGGGACCTGGTGGGCTGCAGTCCATGGGGTCGCTAAGAGTCGGACACAACGGAGTGACTTCACTTTCACTTTTCACTTTCATGCATTGGAGAAGGCAATGGCAACCCACTCCATTGTTCTTGCCTGGAGAACCCCAGGGATGGGGGAGCCTGGTGGGCTGCCATCTCTGGGGTCACACAGAGTCAGACATGACTGAAGTGACTTAGCAGACTTAGCATGACAACATTAACTATAGAAAGTGAAAGACGAGAGTGAAAAAGTTGTCTTAAAACTCAACATTCAGAAAACTAAGATCATAGCATCTGGTCCCATCAATCCATGGCAAATAGATGAGGAAACAATGGAAACAGTGAGAGACTTTATTTTGGGGCCTCTAAAATCAGTGCAGATGGTGACTGCAGCCATGAAAAAAAGATGCTCCTTGGAAGAAAAGTTATGACCAACCTAGACAGCATATTAAAAAGCAGAGACATTCCTTTGCCAACAAAGGTCCATATTCTCAAAGCTATGGTTTTTCCAGTAGTCATGTATGGACGTGAGAGTTGGACTATAAAGAAAGCTGAGCACCGAAAAATTGGTACTTTTGAACTGTGGTGTTAGAGAAGACTCTTAAGAGTCTCTTGGACTGCAAGGAGATCCAACCAATCCATCCTAAAAAAAATCCTGAATATTCTTTGGAAGGACTGATGCTGAAGCTGAAGCTCCAATACTTTGGCCACCTGATGGAAGAACTGACTCACTGAAAAAGACCCTGATTCTGGGAAAGACTGAAGGTGGGAGAAGAAGGGGACGACATGATGGCATGTCGACAAGATGAATGGATGGCATCACTGACTCAATGGTCATGAGTTTGAGTAGGCTCTGGGAGTTGGTGATGAACAGGGAAGCCTGCAGTCCACGGGTTGCAAACAGTTGACTAAACAACTGAACTGAACTGAACATTAACTCTTCCACAAAAGACATTGGCTCTATCCAGTTATATAGATTTTTAAATACATAGATTTTACATGTGCATTTTATATAATATGTGTGAATTAAAGATTCTGTGACAATTTGGTTCTCATTCTGTCACATTATTTTTTAAATTATCTCTAAATAAAGTTTTGGTTTTGGTTTATATTTTTAAAGGAAATTCTAGATGCAGAATCTGTCAATATTTAATAGTATTCTCATTATTATTTATTTCTCTGTAACTTACAAACCTTATAAAATCTTTTTTTACAATCTTACTCTGATAAAAAATTGTTGTTACTTTTTGCATTCATCTTAACCCATTCCCACTGGAGAAGGGATAAGCTACCCACTCCAGTATTCTTGGTCTTCCCTTACAGCTCAACTGGTAAAAAAATCCTCCTGCAATGTGGGAGACCTGGGTTTGATCCCTGGGTTAGGAAGATCCCCTGGAGAAGGGAAAGGCTACCCACTCCAGTATTCTGGCCTGGAGAATTCCATGTACTGTATAGTCCATGGGGTTGCAAAGAGTCAGACACAACTGAGCGACTTTCACTTTCACTAACCCATTCACAAAGGGCTGCATTATACTTGATATTTCATTAATAACAATCTTGGTGTTTGTTTAATCCAAGAATTTCAAAGGATTTGTAGAAATGCTTATTCATGAACCTTTCATGATAACTTTCAACAGTGGATTGATTCTGACATTTATAGAAGCTTGAATCTGTCTGAGGTTCAGGCTCCTAAATGAGCTAAAGCATCAAGATTTACTATTATATTATTTTAAAAGTTTGAGACTAGAATTCACACTGTGGACTGAATTCAATTCTTGGAGTCATAAGTGGATGATAAGGATGTATTTCATGAAACTAGAGAGCAATGTAGAAATTTTGAGATCATCAAATATTTCGTTTTCTAGTTGAGAAAGCTGAAATCCAAAGAGGAGGCTAAGTGACCTGCCCAAGATGATAAGAAGAGGAAAAAAAGGACTGAACCTCTGTGTCCCTAATCACAGTTTTGTTGGTTGCCATGGAGGAGGGGTGGAGGAGGGGTGGAGGAGGGAAGGACTGGGAAGGTGGGAGTAGCAGATGCAAACTATTATAGGGAGGAGGAAGAAACACCAACAAGCTTTTACTGTATAGCACGGGGCACTATAATCAATGTTGTGCTCAGCTGCTCAGTCGTGTCTGAGTCTTTGTGATCCCATGGACTGTAGCCCATCAGACTCCTCTGTCCATGGAATTTTCCAGGCAAGAATACTGGAGTGCATTACTATTTCCTTCTCCAAGGGATCTTCCTGACCCAAGGAGGGAACCCGCATCTTTTGCATCTTCTGGCATTGGCAGGAGATTCTTTACCACTGAGCCACCTGGGAAGCCCACTATATTCAATATCATATGATAAAACATAATGAAAAAGAATATTTTTTTAATGTCTATATGTGTATAACTGGGTCCCTTTGCTGTACAGCAGACTGGCACAACATCATTGATCGATTATACTTCAATTTTAAAAAATTTAAAAATATCACAAGAAGAGATTTATGAGTTAGAAAATAATAGAATGTGGGATGGAATGTACACATTGCTATATTTAAAATAGATAAGCAACAAGGACCTACTGGATAGCAAAATTTGGATATGGAACACTGCTCAATGTTATGTGGCAGCCTGGATGGGAGGGGAGATTGGGAGAGAATGAATACATGTATATGTATGGCTGAGTCCTTTTGCTGTTCACCTGAAACTATCACAACATTGTTTATTAATCGACTGTAGTGAGTGAAAGTTTCTCAGTCCTATCGACTCTTTGTGACCCCATGGACTGTAGCCCACCATCCTCCTCTGTCCATGGAATTCTCTAGGCCAGAATAGTGGAGTGAGTAGCCATTCCCTTCTCCAGGGGATCTTTCCAACCCAGGGATTTAACCCAGCTCTCCCGTACTGCAGGTGGATTCTTTACCATCTGAGCCACTGGGGAATACCCAATACAAAATAAAAGTGTTTTGTTTTTTTTTAAAGAAAACAATAGAACACAGGGGAAAAAAAAAAAAAAACTGGTTCCAAAAAAAAAAAAAAGAAGGGAAAACTGATATAGAAAATAAACCTAGTTGTTAACAAGAGAAAAAAAAAAATAAGTGAAGAAAATGGCACTTGAATGGAGTGGGTTTCTACATGCTCACAAGAGCTGAGTGTAAAACTGTCAGTAGACACATTGGTAGCTTGAAACCTGCCATGATAGTACTCCCTCTATGGCTTCTTTCTTTTTTTTTGCCCTAGAAAATTAGAAAGTTGCTGCCAAAAGTCAACTTAGTAGAAAGGATACATGTATCTTTTCTTTCCCAAACTCCCTTCCCACCCAGGCTGCCACATAACACTGAGCCCTGTTTCAAGTTGAGAGTAAGGCTATTATGATCTGAAGAAGGTTTCGGGGGGCTTCTGGAGCTGGAATATGGTTATAAAGTTTATAACATTTAAGGTATACATTTCTTTAATGCATTTTTCTACAAGTATACTTCATAATTTAAGATTATATTTATTTTCTTATTTTTCTGTCAATCTGATGTATAAGGAAAAATGTAATTTTCTTTTCCGTGATGATAGAGGAATCTGAGTCACTTTGTTTATCATTTATTGATCATTACAATCAATCATTTATATGCTCTTTTCTCTCTTTATTCAAGATTTTTACACATTTTTCCATTGTTTTCTTTTTTTACCTAAATTACTTGTCTCTGTTTTTTAGATATTTTGAATTTTGACCTTTTGTTAATCATGTTGCAAATTACTTCTTCCAGTCTTAGCCTGTATGTTTACTTTTGTAACAGCTTTTTTAAAGTATAAATTTTAATTTTATTGTGGTCAAATGTATCAATCATTTCTACTAGAGTTTGCACTTTTTGAAACTTCTTTAAGAAGTTCTTCCTGTTGAAAGTGTTAGCTTATACTATGGTGGTAATCATTTTGCAATATATATATATATTTCAGAAAATTGATATTCACATGCAAAAAAATGAAGCAAGACCCTTAACTCATAGCATATTAAAAATTAACTGGAAGTGGATTGTAAGAGCTAATCTATATATATCGTACAAGCAAATTTAAGGGAAAAACTTCATGACATTGGATTTGGTAATGATTTCTTGACTATGACACCAAGAACACAGATAACAGCAGCAATATTAATTGGCAAATTTAACTCTATCAAAATTCAAAATCTGTGAATTAAAGGACACAATCAACAGAGTAAAAATGCAATCCATAGAATAAGAGAAAATATTTTAAAATCCTATATCTGACAAGGGGTTAAAACCCAGAATATAGAAAAACTGCTACAATTCAACACTAAAAATCAACCTGAATTTAAAAAAAAAAAAAAAAAAAAAAAGGCAAAGTGCTTGAATATATATTTCTCCAAAGAAGATATACAATAGCTAATCAGTACATGAAAAATGCTTAACACCATTGATTATTAGGAAAATACATTTCAAGATCACAGTGAGATACCATCTCATACTAAAATGGTTGCTGTAAAAACAAACAAAAAAAAAAAAATAAGAAGTCTTGGCAAGGATGTGAAGAAGTTGCAACTTTTGTGTACCACTAATGGGAATGTAAAATGGTGCAGCTGCTATGTAAAACCGTACAGTGGTTCCTCAAAAAATTAAACACAGAACTACCATATGATCTAGCAATTCCAATTCTGGGTGGAATGCCCAAAGGATTGAAAGCAAGATCTCAAAGAGGTATTTGTACACCCATGTTCATAGCGAAACTATTCGTAAACCAAGTGCCCCAAAATTGATGAATGGATAAGCAAAATATAATATATATATATATTCAATAAAATATTACTTAGCCTTAAGAAGAACTGAAAGTCCAACATGAACTATAACATGGCTGAACCTTGAGAACATTTTTCTTGTTTTTTAGTTGCTAAGTTGTGTTGGATTCTTTGCGACCCCATGAACTGCAGCATGCCAGGCTTCCCTGTCCTTCACCATCTCCCTGAGTTTGTTCAAAGTCATGTCCATTGGGTCAGTGATGCCATCCAACCATTTCATCCTCTGCCACCCCCTTCTTCTCTTGCCCTCAATCTTTCCCAGCATCTGGGTCTTTCCCAATGAGTGGGCTCTTCACAGTGGCCAAAGCTGAGCTTCAGCAGCAGTCCTGCCAATGAATATTCAGGCCTGATTTCCTTTAGGATTGACTGGTTTGATCTCCTTGCTGTCCAAGGGACTGTCAAGAGTCTTCTTCAGCACCACAGTTCAAAAACACCAATTCCCTGGCATTCAATACTGGTTGAGAACATGATGCTAAGTGAAATAAGCCAGTCACAAAGAGAAAAATGTTATTTGTTTCCACTGCATGAGATACTTAGTCAAGTTCATAGTGACAGGAAAAAGAATGGTGGTTGCCAGGTGCTGAGGGTAGAGGGGAATGAGGAACGAAGAGTTCAATGGTCAGGGTTTCTGTTGGGGAAGATGAGAAAGTGCTAGAGATAGATGTTGGTGACAGTTGCACAACAGTGTCAATATACTTAGTGCCACAGAACTGTACATTGAAAAATGCTTAAAATGGTAAATTTCATTGTATGTATTCTTCACTACAATAAAAAAAACTAATTAATTTAAACAGCCATATGTGATTGGGGTCACTGTATTGGGCAACACAGGGCTAAATGAGCAACAGTCTTTGGAATAATATGAAGTGGGAACAGAAATAAAAAATGGTCAACAACAAATATATAGATATAGATAGATATATAGATCAGACCCCAAAACATCAGACATTTGAGTCTTCCTGTCAGTGGACAGTGGGTTTCCCAGTTGGCTCAGAGGTAAAGAATAAGCCTACCAATGCAGGAGACACAGGTTCAGTCCCTGGGTCAGGAAGATCTCCTGGAGAAGGAAATGGCAACCTAATACAGTATTCTTGCTTGGGAAATCCCATGGACAGAGGAGCCTGGCAGGCTCCATGGGGTCACAAAGAATCAAACATGACTTAGCAACTGAACATGATAACACAATCAGTGGAAAGCAGTGTTGACAAAGTGACTACCCCACTGGTTGTAGCTCCCAGTCTCAAACTAATGGCTTAGACCCTATGTCTCTCCCTAATTCAGATCAGGTTCTCTATTTTGGGAATTTTGAAAGGTGCTTTGAGGAACCTTGTGACCTTAAAGACAAAAGACATATTATTGTACCATTGGAAACATATTTTTAGTTTCCTTGAAAAAACATCAAAAGTGAAATTAACTCTACTACATAGATTCATGAAATGTCTCTTTTGGCAATAGGCAATTTTTATACAAGGGTCAATATTTGGAAGATTTCCCAGGAAATGGTCACTGCAAAAAAAAAAAAAAAAAAAAAAACAACAAGGAAATCTATTGATGTTCTTGCTATCCACAACTAAACAACTAATTAATATTTATTTCCTGAAAAGGTAATGGGTATTAATGTGAAAAATCAATGTGTGAGTACACTCTGAGTTAATGTACTCAGCACCCAGAATTTTTAAATTCTGAGTATATCCAAATTAAAACCATTTATTTGCTGTAGTTTTCTCAATACCTCTAACTGATCAATATAAGATGTGACTCTTCAGTAATGAGGTATCGTTAGGTAAGGAGTATATTTATAAATGTACTGAATCATAGAAGCTTCTTTTTAGAACCAGAGTCCATAAAACACAGTTGGGAAATATCCCTTTCACCAATCAGCTGAAGCAGTATAAAGATAGCACAGCGGAAAAGTTGAATTAATCTGGGGATTAAAGATAAGTCAGATGAGACTGCAGGACCATTAGCTGAATCATGCAAGGAAATAACATTTAGAGAATGGTCTTGAAGCTGAAGTACAGATACGTAAAAAATTGAGAAGACCAGAAAGAAAAACACCAATACAGTATCAGTTCAGTTCAGTTCAGTTCAGTCGCTTAGTCGTGTCTGACTCTTTGCGACCCCATGAATCACAGCACGCCAGGCCTCCCTGTCCATCACCAACTCCCAGAGTTCACTCAGAGTCGCGTCCATCGAGTCAGTGATGCCCTCCAGCCATCTCATCCTCTGTCGTCCCCTTCTCTTCCTGCCCTCAATCCCTCCCAGCATCAAAGTCTTCTCCAATGAGTCAACTCTTCACATGAGGTGGCCAAAGTACTGGAGTTTCAGCTTTAGCATCATTCCTTCCAAAGAAATCCCCGAGTTGATCTCTTTTAGAACAGACTGGTTGGATCTCCTTGCAGTCCAAGGGACTTTCAAGAGTCTTCTCCAACACCACAGTTCAAAAGCATTAATTCTTCGGTGCTCAGCCTTCTTCACAGTCCAACTGTCACATCCATACATGACTACTGGAAAAACCATAGACTTGACTAGTCAGACCTTAGTCAGCAAAGTAATATCTGTGCTTTTGAATATGCTATCTAGGTTGCTCATAACTCACATATATATGGAATTTAGAAAGATGGTAATGATGACCCTGTATGAGAGACAGCAAAAGAGACACAGATGTGTAGAGTGGACTTTTGGACTCTGAGGGAGAGGGAGAGGGTAGGATGATTTGGGAGAATGGCATTGAAACATGTATACTATCATGTAAGAAATGAATCGCTAGTCTATGTTCGATGCAGGATACAGGATGCTTGGGGCTGCTGCACGCGGATGATCCAGAGAGATGATATGGGGTGAGAGGTGGGAGGGGGGTTCATGTTTGGGAACTCATGTACACCCGTGGCGGATCCAGGTCAATGTATGGCAAAACCAATACAGTATTGTAAAGTAAAATAAAGTAAACATTAAAATTAAAAAGAAAAACTGGAAAGAAAAAAAAAATTGAGAAGGAATCTAAGGGTCAATAAAGGTAGGCTTTGGATAGCAAACTAAAGATTTTTATATTATTTTATGAAAAGAGGAAAGAAAATTTTGGTGCAAAGGAGTTGGGTGGATGGCATTTAATGCCAGGTATGGCATAAGTTAACTGACAAGAGTCAAGAATTAGAACATAGACTAGTTGAACTGTCAGTTGGACTGGAGTCCTGACTGTCCATACCAAGGCAGGAATGAAGTTTGGGAATACCAGGGTGATTACTTGATCTTTTAGTCTAGCGCTCAGTACTTTACAGTTGATTGTAACCTGAAAGCTTCTTATTAGCCTGAACCCAGTTCCTTTCAAGATCAGAACTTATAGTTGATCTAAAAAGACAGTTTTGTCTCTTGCTGTACAATTAAATGTGAGTTTCTTTCCTGAACTGCTGCCATCTACACACCTTTTGTTACCAGGAAACAAGACTGGCACATGCTATTTCCTTCTGAAAGTGACATGAAAAATATGGATTCACCCTCTGCAGGACATCATTTCTGCCAGCGCCCATGAGATGGAAGTCAAGAAATGAACAGAAAAGAGATGTGAGGCATAACCAGCTTTATCCACCATGACCAAGTTATTACACAAGTAATGAGGTAGAACCTCTCTACTTTTAATAATAATGGAAATGGATGTCATTGAGATTACTGAATCAAATTAATGAATTAGCTACCGATAAGAAGAAAACAAGATAATAAATGCAAGTTTGTTTTTTTTTTTCCTGTCATCAAAGTGCCCTATAAATGTGTGATCTGAGGTTAGTAGTCAAGTTTCAATTCCTACTCAGCTACACCCCCTCCTTTAAATAAGAGAACATAGTACCTAAGAGTCATTAGAGGTATACAGCTGACATAATTCCTCCTTAAAGTGGAAAACCCAAGGCAATAACAGTAATGCATAGGGTCAAGTGCAGTGAATTTAGATGAGAGGCACAAAGAAAGGTTCAAATCAGCTACCTCTTTAAAAAGGAAGAGGCTCTGCAGATGGCAACAGCAGCAAAACCTCAGCTTCCTGTGTTTCATTTCCAATTCACACCCTCTCCTGTTTCTCTGGTTATTAACAACTGTATCTTCCTTTTGGCTTCACAAAGGGGCATAAAACTACTCACCAGGCAGCGGGAAAAAATGATAACCAGTAACAGTCTAGACATTTCATTATTCAAATCAGCATAAAATGATTATGCAAAATCCCTAGGAATTGAAGTGACCCTCTTTTCACTTTAAAACTATACTTTGACTAATAGAAAATCTGTCTTAAATATCCTCTAACAAGACTTCTCAAATGTATCTCTCTTCTTTGACACAGTTATATATAATCCAGAGCATTGTAAAACGTCTTCCTGATCTTAACTAGCAACATGGCTCGATTCATCATTCACTTTAAATTAATGAGATTATTTGTTCAAGAGATGTTATTAATGGATCGTATAATATCCATCAGATAAAGTACGAATACAATGTTGAAAGCAAGCAAACTAAGTCATCACAGGCCTTGAAAAGTAATGACTGAGGCTACCATAAGTCTGATTTGTAGAAAATTAAGACTTAATTAATGGTTCAGATTGTATTTTCCTACTATTATTTTTGAGTGTGAAATAAATCTGTGAAACCAGCAAAGACCAGCCAAATGTACAAATTTGAACTTCTAACGAATACAATGACATTTAAAATCTCAAAAGTCACCCTTAAAACATTAAGTCATTCCATTGAAGTCAAAAACAATTTTAAAATATTTGGAGAAAAGGCCAAGCAATGTCATCAATACATATTAACCAGAGGCAAAAGGTAAGGAGGATAGGGGGGAGATGTGTCATATTTCATTATAAGCTGTAATTAATTGTGGGCTTCCCAAGTGGCTCAGCACTAAAGAAAACATCTGCCAATGCAGGAGATTCAGTCTCAGTTCCTGGGTGGGGAAGATAACCTGGAGAAGGAAATGGCAACACACTTTAATAATCTTGCCTGGAAAATCCCATGAACAGAGAAGCCTGGCGGGCTATAGACCAAGGGATCCTAAAAGAGTCAGACATGATTTGGGGACTGAAACAAAAACATAATTAATTGTAGCCTTTTCTTACTAAAAACACTCAACAATCATTTAAAAAACTGTCACCATTAGGTAGTATCTTGACATTGCCACACATCTTATATAACTTTAATAACAAATACCATGTGGAATCATTACTTTTGCTCACGTTTCTTTGTGTGTCTGTGTTTCCCAGAAAGACAAAATCTACAGTAAAATGGTAGCTTTCATTCATATGGTAGGATACTTTATAACTACATTACCTGTTTGGATTTTAAACTCTCCTGTAAAGTTGATATGAAGAATATTACTTTCCTCCTTTACAAATGAATAAACACAGTAAGAGACTGGTACAGAATCACCTGGTATTTGGACTAAAAAATCCAGGGATCTTTTCATTGAGCTTTGCTCTCCCTTGGTCTGCCCTTCATGTGGTTAGAAGGGCAGAAATGTCAGCTCCCTTTAAAGAGGAGACTATAAAAATGCAAAGGAAGAAATAGCAATGACCCCTGAGGAAAAAAAGGCTCCTGACAAAATTCTGACTGGTCTCCTGATTTATTAAAAATACTGCTCAGAGTAAAAGGATCTAAAACTTATACAATGTTTTATTTTCCTGTCACAATTATAAAATCAGATTGTTGAACCCAGTTCTTTGTATGTAAGTATAAAATATGAGCTGAAATTAAATACTAAATCATGAGCTAGCATTAAAAGACATCACATGCCACATATATATATATATATACATATTTTTTCCCTGAGGGATATTAGCAAATCATACACTTTATCTTCAGAATAATATTTAAAAACACTGCAAAATAGCATAGACCAAAAATCAGTCCTCCAAGCTCCAGGAGTTTGATTTTATGACTAATTCAGGATGGGTAATTAAAACAATACTAATTACAGAAATGAATCTTTTCTTTTTGACCAAAAAGACCTATCCACTAAGAACCAGGCTCAGATCATGTTGACTTACACATGTAAATTTTATACCACTCCCTGCTTTGATGGAGCCTTTTAATTTTTCAGCAGGCTAATACCCACTATTATGATGCCTCTGCTATTTTTAAGGAGAAAACCGTCCTCTTCCTGTCTCCATGCCTCACCTTGTGAAGTCTGTCATCTCCATCATGATCATACACATCTGTTTGGCCAGCACAATGATATCATTGCCGCTGTCATCCCATTTGGCCACTTCAGCATCCAGCTTGCTTTTCTCTTGATGGAATATCTCCACCTGTTCAGCTATTTTTGCCTTCTCCTCTTGCGGTAGTTGTGCCATGATGGCCTGTGTGGGTTACAGAAAAGGTATGACTAATGATGACAAAAGGAGCACAGACAGAAGGTCAACTCTGCCTCCGGTTAACAGCAAACCCAGACCCTGACAAGGCCGGTAGGCCGTCCCACCATTCTGGAAAATACCTTTTTCTCCAGCCCCAGGAAGGAAAAAGCACAGACTGGTAAGGTCCCCAAATTTCCTGTCCCCATTCCCACATACAAAAAATAACCAAGATCCAAAGGGACATGCACGTTGACAGTAGCAGAACCTCTCTATTGCTGTGATGACATATGTTTGTTCAAAAGAATCTATTCCTGACAATTTTTATGTTTGGTCTTGGGAAACTTTTACTGGATGAAAGAATGCACCTCTTTCAACACTGAAATCTGTTCAGAGAAGGGAAAAAAAAAAGAGAACAGGCCTTCTGTTGCTGGGAAAGAAAAGAAATTTAAAGAATATCTGAGCATCCCAAGTGGAGTGGGGAGACAATCTGTGGGTGTTAATGAAACCATCCATGGTTAAAGGCCAAACAAAAATCCTTTATGCAGGGCACTTCAGGGATGGCATATCCATTCCCAATCCTTCACTGTGGAAATCCTGGATCAGCCATGGCTCCTTGGAAAGCCTATGAGTATGCACAGAAAAGCTGTGATGGGATAAAATGTAGGATTAGGAAGGAAAAGTTGATTTTCAACAGTTGCTAGTAGGGGAATGTAGAAAAGGAAGAACTACTGTTGATTCTCACTACTTGTGGATTTTTTTTTAATTTGCAAATTTTCCTACTCTTTAAAATCTATCTGACTTGCAAATCAATATTTGTGATGCTTTCAGTCATTCACAGATACACACAGAGCTGCCAAAATTTGAGTCATCCGACATCCATGTTCCCAGATGAGGTGGAACAAGGGTGTCTTTGCCTTCTTGTATTAGCACTCATACCAGAAACAAGTGTCCTTTTTGCAGTCTATTTAGTACCACATTTTCCACATCTTTGCACTTTTTGTTGGTGGTTTAGCTGTTTAACATGGTCCCCAACCCTAGTGTAGAAGTGCTGTCTCATATCTCTAAGCACAAGAAGGCTGCAAAGTGCCTAATGAAGAAAATATATGTATTATATGAACTTTATTCACACATGAATTTTAGTGCTCTTAGATATGAACGTTCATGAACCAAAACTAGGGAAAAAAACAGAAGCATTCTCTAAACAAGATTATGTATCGATGGGTTGAAGGAAATGTTAAGACTAGCAGCTCTCAGGAACCTAACCCTGTATTTCCCATAGGAACAATGATTCTGTAGTTGCTAATTAAGCATTCATGGTGACTTTATAGAGCATGAGGCCATGAATAAAGAGAATCAACTGTATTTGTTAAACACTATTTATGTAGCAGGTGCTGAGTGAAATGTCTGACACCAGTTCATGGCACCACCTTTTGTAGCCTGCGTCACTGAAAGGAGCATGTCAATCCATGTGTTAGCACTGGGGTCCCTCTGGTGCTGGGATACAGGTATCCTCCAGAAGAATGACCAAGAAAGCATGATTAGGGATACATACAGTTTTTACAAAGGACAAGTAAATAACACCCAAAAAACAAAATGCTTTCTAAATTGTAAAGCTCCTCCCAGTATAAGTGAATAGTTCTAAGGAGAGGTAGCTGATATCTAACTGAAATATCAGCGGATACAAAATTAGAAGAACTGGGCTCAACCTGGCTCTGTCACTGACTTAAGACCTCATTGCTACTGGATCACATCCTTAACTTTTTGAAATATAAGGTTAGTAGACAATAACCTCAATTACTTCAAAATGCTATGATGGACAGAAAATAAAATAATAAATGTGCTACATGTTTGTCTGAAAAAGTGACAGTAAGCATGTATGGGGTTACCGTTGCCATTGTTATCATTATTTCTATGAGCTTTTCTTTCCAGCTGCTTCTCTAGCTTATTACATAGCTGCCATCAAAGAGAAGAGATGGAATCAGAGACTGTGTGACTACCTATAAATGGAAATCAACAGAATTCCTTGAACACAGGCATGCATCCTGGGTATTATACTAAAAGACTTAAAATGTCAAACATTTTATCTACTTAATTATTTTATAAGAATAATACTATTATTATCCCTATTTTATTAATGATGATACCAAGATCCAAGAAAGTTAATTAACTTTGAACATTACACAACTAATGAACTGTAAGTATAGGATTCAAAGCCAGGTCAGCTAACACCATACTTAACCATCCTGCACAATGAGATTACCATGCAGGACAGTGCAGGTTAGACACTGCCTAGTGATTCCAGTCCAACAGGGCAAAGGTCACTGAAACTGCAGCCTCTGTCCACCAGGCTGAGCATTCTAGAGTCAAGGCTTCATCTGCCCAGGGTAAAGGGGTCTGATTTGCATAAAGGTGTCCTTGAACTAGCAGCTTCCCAGATGCTACCTCTTACTAACAATGTCTACTAAACGCCATGCATGTATGTGTGTGACTTTATACAAATAGCATGTGTCTTCATGTGTATGATGTCTGTGTGTGTGTATATATATATATATAAAATACATATATATATAAACTTAGCTCTATAAATATGTGTGTGCATGTGTACACAAATATTAAAAATCCATATTTTAAAAGTCAAACTAGTTCAGATACAATAGTTAAAGTATTTAAAATACTACTATCTGAAAAGTATTTTAAAGTACTTTTAAAATGTATTTTAAAAGAGTTAATATACAAAAGTTTGTTATAAACTCATATATGTAACATTGTACTAATTTCAAAGCAGCTATTCCAATACTTTTGAGATAGGTTTGGATCTGCACAAGTTTCCTGAAGCACCCCATCTGATATTCTAAAGGTGTCTAAGATTCATTTGTCCTCCTCATACAAAATTGATAACCACGCTTTACTTATACCCTACAAGTCCTAACCAGCAACATTTAAAACATCTTTTAGGTGCTTCTCGTAAAAAAAAAAAAAAAAAGAATCTATAAAACTGCTGGGCAGACCTCCAGATTCTACATTCAATATCCAGATTCTACATTCAATATCCAGATTCTACATTCAATATCCAGATTCTAGCAATAAACCTATCATTGTCCCCAAAGGATTAATTTGTGTATTAAAAGGTTACGCGTGTCGGTCAACTGTTGTCACTTGAGTTTCAATCGTGCAGTTTAGTATTTGAATATTAACTGCCTTGCTCTGACTCTCTCATTTCTATTAATGCCCTGCCTCTGACTTCTCTTTGAGTTTCCTGAGGGCAAAGACTCAGCATCCGCCTCAGTGTAGAAACTAAATGCATACCTTTTGATTGACTGTTCACACATCTCTCCACTCACCCTGTTGACACAGTTTGAGAGAAGTTAACAGAACTGACAAACATTTTCTGAGGGCACAATTCGGAAGAAAAACCAGCCTCTTCAAAGCAAATTTGCAAAGGAAGCTGTTATTTTGACTCTGGGGGTGCTTCACCCACATAATGCACTTAATGGTGTGTGACTTGGGTGTAAGAGTCATTACATTTGCTTCTGCTAAAGTAGCTGTCGATGAAGCAAAGTCGTTTCCTAAATATTCTTAAAATGCTCTTGGCTTTTAAAAATTCATAGTTGACCTTTCTGAAACTGGAATTTAAAAAAAGGTTATCTATAAACAGTAGATCACAAACTGTGAAATTTGCAAGTTAATCAAATTAAAATTCAACACATGAGTTTTAATTAGGTCTTATCACTGTAACTCAGCAGTTTGAAATGTTAACACATTAAAGCCCTTCTAGCTAGGGGGAAAAAAAAAAACAACTTAGAGGCTGGCTACATTCAAGTCAAGTTGAATACAAAATACATAATGCGCAAGTGTTCATTCCCTCAAACTAAGGAAACATAAGAAAAATGGTTTTGATGAGGCAGGGGGAAGAGAACAAATCAGTTTTTCCTGTTTGTGTCATGTGGTCACCTGGGGTGGTCTGAGATTTTCCTCTGCTTTCTGTGTAGCCAAGCACAGCTGTCCAGATTGTTGATCTGGGACCCCAATTTGGTGGCCTCAGAGACTTGAATTCACAACGTTACTTACCCCCCCTGCCTCAGGCTCCTAGTCTTTCCTCTGAACGTCCAACCATTTTCTTCTGTGTGATTGTTCTAAACGTTATTAAGTGAAGAAAGTGAAAGTGTTAGTCACTCAGTCGTGTCCGACTCTTTGCGATCCCGTGGACTGTAGCCCGCCAGTCTCCTCTGTCTGTGGAATTCTCCAGGCAAATATACAGGAGTGGGTTACTATTTCCTTCTCCAGAGGATCTTCCCAACCCAGGGACTGAACTCGGGTCTTTGATTGAATCCAGACTCTATCATCTGAGCCACCAGTAAAGCCCAAACTTTATTAAATACAAGTGTGTATCACTGACACAAGCCAGCAACCTCTCAGTCCAGAATTTTTTCGTCAATTTAAATCTCAAGGAGATTTTTTCTAGTCTCAAAAGAATTATTTTCCCAATCCCAAGATGAAAAATGACTTTCAAAGTCTTTGGACATCTGAACTGAAAAGTATTAGTATCTTAAACACACAGCAATAGTCTACCATGAAAGGTTTAAGTATATGCATGTTTATAAATAATGATTTAAAAGGTTAAAACTTAATGTGCCCATTTCTCTTCACTTGGTTTTAAAGCAAGATAATAAACATAAGTAATTAAGGAGTGGGTGACTTTTACCTGTCTCAGGCTGTGAAGTGAATTGGAAAATTAAGGTTCTTGTCTCATTAATTCAAGTGAAAACCTTCAGGATGGTCTAAATTACCCAGCTCTTTCAGGTTAAATTATTGGCCAGCCTTCTAATGAATGACTATGTTATGCTACAAGCATCATCATTTTCTTCATAAACTTAACATCATATAATAACTCTTGGATAACTCTTGGGATACTTTTCATCATGCTTTCTCCTAATAAAATTATGAAGTAGGATAATACATGTATATATATAAAGAGAGAGCAGGAGAGAGAGGTCACACACAAGGAAATGAGGCATAGAGAGGTTAAGAAATTTACCCCAAAGCTGTACAGCTTGCCCTAATCCATTTTTAAAATAAGGTTTGTGTGATTCCAAATAATATGTTTTATCATGAAGGTTAAACGCCCAGGAGTTGTTGATTAATTTTAACTATGTCAGCTTTTGAAGAAAGAAGTTTATAAGCTATCATGTTTAGGATCAAAGGTCCTGATAATTTCTATATTTCATCAGATCAGGGTATGACTGTTCTCCACTCAAATCCCCCCCCTCCCCTGTGTGTGTGTTTCTCTCTCATAAAGCATTGTAGACAAGCAGCAGACGGGAACACATAAAGGGAATAAAGCTTCACTCTAATTTCAGAATTTGAGAGCAACATTGGAATGGGTGCTAAAGCCTTTTTTCCCACCTTAACCTCCTCTTGGATTTAATTTGCCATTTTCAGAGAATTTCCCTGAATGAGAACACAAAGTAACCAGAGGAGAGCTGGCTGATGGAAAGAGCAACTGCCTCTGTCAGAGACAACTTTTGCCTCCTCCACACTTTTGAACAAGTTAACACACTTCTGTGGTCAAAAGTTCGACCATCTGTCATCTCAGCAATTCAATGCACCCTCTTATTTCCAACTTATGGCCATAATTCTATGTCTCTGATTTGTCATCATATAATTATAGGCTTAAATAGGCTGACTCAATAACTAATGCTGTCTGCTGCAAGTTACTCATACAAACCTCATGATGGTTCACAAAGACAAATCAGCAAGTGCTGAATTACAGGGGTAGTTTGTTCTTACTATCCTGGCCCATGTTCATCATTCATGCTGAAAAATCTTTCAAATAAGACCATTGTCTTCTCACTTACTGGGTGAAGAAATAATAGATGATGAAGATAGACGTCATCTGACTTTTGTTTCCACTCACTGTAACCGACTTGAACTTGAACATAAGATGCATGAAGTGGAAGTATAATGGGACTGCATTTTTCCTTGTAAAAAGTGAGGCTGTACCAATACTAAGTTGCAGTTAGTCAATCAAATTGACTTTGACCTGATTAATGTTTAGGTGAATTACTCAAACTTGCCCTTTGTCACTGACATAAAAATGCTTTTTTTACTTCATTTTGAAGATGAATTGATCTGACTGATGAATTAGTGTAGAGTTACACCAGTACAGGCTTAAAAGACTCTCGCTTAATCAACTTCCCTATTTTCAATATTTTAAGGGGAGTAACTAAAGTCTACAACGAATCTTTTAAAGTAGGGAGCCTCATACTCTGTTGTGTACTTCTCTGCTCTCACCAGCCTGTGATAAGAGATTTCTCTTCCGAAAGATAACAATTTTCAGTCATCCCTTATTGAGCACTCAATGTGTGCCAGATATTATGCTCATTATTTTATAAATGTTAAGTGATCAAAACCTCAAAGGAATCTTATCAAACAAGCCTGTTATTTACTATAGATGATAAAAAAAAAAGCTCAGAGAAATTAGGCAGCATGTACCAGAGCATAGTCTTCACCCTACTCATTACAATTTAGAACTAAGTCTGTCTAAAATCAAATCCAGAACATCTCCAATGTTCTAACTTTTACTCACACTTCCCCCAACGATGTCCATTTCTATCTTCTAGATCACTTAATTGTTGGATGCGACTATCAGGAGAAATGGGATTTTAAAAGCAAAGACTTTCTTGACTCAACATAAAGCTTAGTCTTCTCTGAATTATCTTTATTTTAACCTTTGATTGGCTATTTTCTACTCTTTTTCAGAATTCTTAAGCCAGTTTGAACTTTCTGGAGTTTCTAGATCCGTATTCTAAATTGCCATCTCTATCTCATGCTTGCTATTCATTATCTTTTAATAAGTAAAACTTGACAAAAGAGAATTAGAATATCCATTAGGATATCTCAGTTATACTATAATTACATTATTTTAGCTCTATGGAAGCTATGCCTTTAAAGGGAGGAGAATCTCACCCTCTTTTGCAATCCCCAGGAATTTTATCTGCTGCTCCCTGCCTTGATTACTGGTAGCTTATCTTCAAGAAGCTCCAGCTAATAAGACTGGTCAGATTCCAGAATTTTCTTTGGAACACTTTTATTGTGGACTGTCTCACAGAGTGTTCAAGAGAGTTCAACTTTCAGCCACAGTGGTGATCTTTTTATGGTTCTTGCTCCACAATCTTTAACTATTATATTTCTTGTATGTCTCTGTAATTTCTTTTTCAGTCACATGGATCTGGGGCTGCTGCCTTGGGCCTAGGTAGGTATCGGGGGAAAACTTCTTTCTCAACTCTGATGTCCCTGAACCAACTGCAAAATATGTGGTCTTGTTTCTCAGATACCCTAGGCCAGAGAATGGAGCAATAACAACCCCACTGGTAACAAAGTAGTACTCTCATTCTCCATTTGTGGTTGTCACCTATGTGGTTAACAAGCTTGGAGACTTTAAGAACTATGAAGTCTGGGAAAAGGTAAGATCTGAGCATTCTCTTATGCCTCTTATGCCCTGGTCAATGAACCATCTAATCATGATCTCTAAGCCCCACCAAATCCACAATACACACAAGTTTTGCTGTGATGTAGCTGCTATGATTTCAGTGATGGAAACAGAAGGGAGTAAGAAGGAATCAGAATCAGTGGTGGTGATTTCCACTGTGTAAAATATGAACTGCTAGAAATGAAACAACCCCAGATGATAGCCTGGATTTCTAGGCCATGAATCTCTAGGGTTTCAGGTACCTGGAAATCAGAAATTCCTTCAAACCAGTTTGGTGAACACAACCACTGTGCTCCAAACCAAAGTCCTGAATGTCCACTCACCCGTGCACTCTGTCCTGCAATGAGCTGGTCATCCTCAGTCTGAACACTTGTCCGGCTACGCACATCGTAATCTTCCTGCTCAAAGTCTGAATCATCTTCTAATTCTTCTGGGGTCTAAAAATACAGAGGAAAAGAGAAAAATCAGCATACAGATCTCCTTCAACTTATAATGGGATTAAATTCCAACAAACCCACTGTAAGTTAAAAATATCTTAAGTCAAAAATGCATTCAATGCACTAACCTACTGAATATCATAGCTTAGTCTGTGTGCACATGTGTGTTCAGTCACGGCTAACTCTTTGTGATCCCATAGACTGTAGCACATGAGGCTCCTCTGTCCATGGGATTTCCCAGGCAAGAATATAGGGGTGGGTTGCCATTTCCTTCTCTAGGGCATCTTCCCGACCCAGGGATTGAACCTGCATCAGTGGCATCTCCTGAACTGGCAGGTGGATTATTTATCAAGAGCACTACCTGGGAAGCCATAGCTTAGCCTCAGTTCAGTTCAGTTCAGTTGCTCACTCATGTCTGACTCTTTGCAACCCCATGGACTGCAGTAAGCCAGGCTTCCCTGTCCATCACCAACTCCTGGAGCTTGCTCAAACTCATGTCCATCAAGTTGGTGATGCCATCCAACCATCTCATCCTCTGTCATCCCATTCTCCTCCCACCTTCAATCTTTCCTGGAATCAGGGTCTTTCCAATGAGTCAGTTCTTCCTATCAGGTGGCCAAAGAATTGGAGTTTCAGCTTCAGCATTAGTCCTTCCAATGAATATTCAGGACTGATTTCCTTTAGGATTGACAGGTTGGATCTCCTTGCTGGCCAAGGGACTCTCAAGAGTCTTCTCCAACACCACAGTTCAAAAAGTATCAATCCGTTGGTGCTCAGCTTTCTTCATGGTCCAACTCTCACATCCATACATGACTACTGGAAAAACCATAGCTTTGACTAGACAGACTTTTGTGGGCAAAGGAATGTCTCTGCTTTTTAATATGCTGTCTAGGTTGGTCATAGCTTTTCTTCCAAGGAGAAACTATCTTTTAATTTTATGGCTGCAGTCACCATCTGCAGTGATTTTGGAGCCCAAAAAAAGAAACTCTATCTTTGTCTCCATTATTTCCCCATCTATTTGCCATGAAGTGATGGGACCAGATGCTATGATCCTAGTTTTCTGAATGTAGAGTTTTAAGTCAACTTTTTCAGTCTCTTCTTTCACTTTCATCAAAGGCTCTTTAGTTCTTCTTCACTTTCTGCCATAAGGGAGGTGTCATCTGCATATCTGAGGTTATTGATATTTCTCCTGGCAATCTTGATTCCGGCTTGTGCTTCATCCAGCCTGGCATTTCGCATGATGTACTCTGCATATAAGTTAAATAAGCAAAGTGACAATATACAGCCTTGACATACTCCTTTCCCAATTTGGAACCAGTCTGTTGTCCCATGTCCAGTTCTAACTGTTGCTTCTTGACCTGCTTACAGATTTCTTAGGAGGCAGGTGAAATGGTTTGGTATTCCTATCTCTTGAAGAATTTTCCACAGTTTGTTGTGATCCACACAGTCAAAGAATTTAGTATAATCAATGAAGCAGAAGTAGATAGTTTCCTGGAATTCTTTTGCTTTTTCTATGATCCAACGGATGTTGGCAATTTCCTAACCTACCTTAAAAGTGCTCAGAACACTTACAATAGCCTATTAGTTGGGCAAAATTGTCTAAGACAAAGCCTTCTTATAATTAAGTATTGACTATCTCATGTCATTTACTGAATACTCTATTAAAAGTGAGAAAACAGAATGGTTTTCTGGGTACAAGATGGTGCAGGTGGATCTGCTGTTTACCCTTATTATTGTGTGGCTAACTGGGAGCTGCGGCCTCTGTGTTCACACACTAATGGAAAACATGCTTCAGGTACCTTTCATTTGCCTATCATTGTTTTCTAAATGCTTTACATACACTAACTCATACACTTTTCTTGATAGTCCTATGACATACACACTATTCTCTCCATTTACATATACGAAAACTGAGGCATGAAAAGATACACCTTGTTCAGAGTCTTCTAAAGCATGCAGTTTGACACATGTACTCAAAAATCCTGTGCTCTGTTAATTTTAAGAGGATAAACTCAGGAGGTGGCAAGGATGGTGCAGGGAGGAAAGACAATGCCTTCATGTGAGATTATCTGCATAATTGTCTTTAGTCTGAATGCTGATTGTTACCCACAACTTGGCACACAGTAACACCATCTCTCAGGGCTGTGTCTTTCAGAAGGAAGGAGCAGATCATAAGCAGTACGACAATGCAGGTGCCCACTGCCCATCTAAAAGGGCACATTTTAATTTCGCTGGTTTCTTTGGCTATCTCAGTGTAATTAATCAGGTGTGGTTATTGATGAAGTCTTGAGATTGGTCAGACAGGCATAAAATGGGGTATTTGGTGCCAATATCACTTTGTGCCTAGTAATTTTCCAGGCTGCGGCATATCCCTCTTGTTTTCCTTCTCTCTTACCACCAACTTTATTAATATTCACTCACTCATCTACAGATGTTCAATTTTTTCCCTAGGAATATTAAAAGAAAGAGGTTTTGTTCCCAATCTTTATTAACTCAAGCAGGGGTGGAGTGGGCAAACCAGTTCACATAACTGCTGGAATTTTCATTGTGGACAGAGACAAGCATCTCTGTTCATTTCTCACTTCTCTGGAGTGTGCCGAGGAACAATTACAGCAAGTTGGTAAATTCTGCTGACAGATGAGCTGACAAGATTGCACACACTTCTCATCATTAGATTTTGAAAAGGAGAGTGAAAAATAAAATGGAAAACCTCACTCAACAGAAAAAAGGAGAAAATGACAGTGCCTATAGTACTGTGTCCAAACATTTCAGTGATCTGTGTGTTCAGTAGATGAGTCAATGGCAAGCACAACCTGGCAGCATAAGGCTCATAATGAGGAGTTCGTATTCAAGTGGTTATGTCTCAGGAACTAAAATAAAGTTTCAAAATGAAAAAAAGAATACTGTACACCCAGGGGATCTGAACATTTGAGGCCTAACTCTGCCACTGATATGTGTTTTTCACAAGCCACTTATAGTTTTCCTGCTTTTCTGTCTCCTCACTCATAAAATAGCTAGTAACTGCTACTTGTCCTGCCTGCTTCACAGAATTCTAGCGTCAAATATATACAAAAAAGCTTGGTAAACAATACAAATAAAGTAATAAGTGACAGTGATCATTATTATGATTAATAATAAAACATACACCTAATAACAACAACTACAATTGCCATCATCACAGGGATCAATTTTCACTACCCACTATGGGTCAGGTGGGCTTTCCAGCTGGCTCTGTGGTAAAGAATATACCTGCCAATATAGGAGACATATGTCAATCCCTGCGTTGGGAAGATTCCCTAGAGAAGGAAATGGCAACCCACTCCAGTATTCTTGCCTGGAAATAATTCTTGCCTGGAAATTTTGTCTAGAAATAATAGACAGAGGAACCTGATAGGCTACAGTCCACAGCATCAAAAAAGAGTTGGATACAACTTAGCAACTGAACAACAACATGGGTCAGCCATTCAACTAAAGGATGTAATCCTTACAATGACCTAATGAAATGAACTTAATCCCAATTTAATAGAGGCATAAACAGGTTCAGAGTAGTTAGGTAAATTTTCCAAGCACCACACCTGGCCAGTCAAGGGTTCCGTAGCTTTTAACCTTTACAAGTACCATCAAGCAAATGGATGAGATTAAAATATTTTCTTGTGCCTAATCCATGTAGCAAACCCATTCAAACCACCCATATAAATAGTTCTGTGCATGTGGAGTTTTCTGAGTGCATGTAAACATGTCTCCTATTCATGCTGTCATTTTTAAAATAGTATTACATTTTGGTTGGTCAAGGATCCCCATAAATTAAAGGAGACATGGAAAAGCAGGGAGGGTCTGAAAATGGGCCAGGAGATTTGTATCATTAGATGATGTCCTAGGGTAAAAGGAATAGAAAAAATATGCAACTCGTTGGACCAGAGACTGGCGACCTAAGGTCAACCCTCAGTTCTGTCCTTATGTGCTCCCAGGGGAGGCTTTTTTTATGACACGAGAGAATTACTTTAGTCTAGTCTTGCTTCCATGATGCTACTAGCAATGTATCTGGCCTATAAAATATCTCCCTTGTAAGAGTCTATCAGCTTAACGTGTGCCTTATACAGAGGCTCAAGAATATCGTGACTTGTCCATAATCACACCACATAGTATCTGCAGAGTAGGATCAATCTATCTGCATCAGCTTCCCAATCAAATTCTCAATCTTCTCTACAACAGCGTCAGTAAAGAAGCAAAATGAGAAAAGTTTGAAAAATTTACAGTCATCTCACCAGGACATGTGAAAAATGTGACTTGTATGTGTGTGTGTGTGTGCCCACGCATATGTGCTCAGTCATGTCTAACTCTGTATGGACTGTAGCCCCACCAGGATCCTCTGTCCATGGGATTCTCCAAGCAAGAATACTGGAGCGGTTGCCAATCCCTCCTCCAGGGGATCTTCCCACCCAGGGATCAAATCTGCATATCTTGTATCCCCTGGATTGGCAGGTGGATTCTTTACCACTGTGGCACCTGGGAAGCCCCCAAAATGTAGTAAGGACTATTTAAAGGATTGGCTCAGATGCAAATTAGTTTCACTGGGAGCAGAAAGATGAAACTGTAAGTTGGCAACCACAACAGGAGACTTTGAGTGATGCATGAAGAAGGATTTCTCAACAGATCTCTAATCATTGCAATGGCCTGAAAACTAGAAAGTTGAATTTAAAATTTCCTGACCCAATATAGAACAAAATCTCCCTCTTCAGGACTGATCAGCCTCTGGCATCTCTAACCATTTTTACCCTGGAGTCCACCTAGCTTAGCTCCTTTTTTCTGCTCTTACCCCATACTTCATATTTTCTCCAGTATAACCAGGATACTCCATTTAAGATCTAACTCAGATCATGCTATTCTCCTGCTCAGAAAACTTCAATGGCTTCCATCATGCATTCAATACGGTTCTTAGGCCACATGTGTCATTCTCTCTGCCTCGAACACATTTCCCTGAGTACTTTTATGGCTTGTTAACCTCCTCCTTCTCTAAATCTCTTCTCAAATGTCACCCAGTGCACTTCTGTGGTAGCTCAGATGGTAAAGCATCTGTCTGCAACGCAGGAAACCAGTGTTTGATCACTAGTTTGGGAAGATCTCCTGGAGAAGGGAATGGCCACCCACTCCAGCCAGTATTCTTGCCTGGAGAATTCCATGAACAGAGGAGTATGGCAAGCTATATATAGTACATGGGGTTGCAAAGAATCAGACATGACTGAACAACTAACACACTCGATCAACCTTTATAAAACCCACCCCCATCCTATGCTTTATCCTCTCAATAGTTTGTTGGTTTTCTCTATGGCACAGTAACTAATATATCTACTTGTTTATTCTCTGTCTCCCACCAAAAGAATATAAATTCTTGACTGGCCCTAACAATTTAGTGCCTGTTGCATATTGCATTACTTCTCAAACCTTGGAATACTATTGCACATCCATTGAGCTTGATTTTTATCACAGCAACAACCAGAAACACTGCACCACAAATACATGGTGTGATCAATATATGATCAAAAGGAATGCACCAACCTAATGTTTAAACTGTGAACTACCTTCAGCTAATATTTCTCATGGTATCTGAGAGATATGTATGTGTTTCCTTTGACATTTTAAAATATCTTGCAGTGCTCCAGGGCATCTTCATGCCCATTTTGGGAGATGTGAAGTTAAGCTGTAGAATCTTATCTGAATCCTGTCTTAGGGTCCTACTGTTTCTCCTTTCTGCTTTCAGAAGTTTTACATGCAACAAAATTAATGGGTTCCAATGACAAAAGTTCATTGTATAGATATTGTTATAGATTTTTTCATGGTCATTCTATGACAGTTAACTATTTTCTTTTTTGAATACAGCTATTCTGACACCAAGATATTATCACCTTTTGTGCTACCCACCTACTTTACTTTCCAACATTAAATGTTTAACTCCTTGTGTATTAAATATACCCTTGATCCTCCTTATTTGAGTTCTTTATTTAAGAATTTGCCTACTCACCAAAGTTTCTCTGTAATCTCTAAATTAATATTTTTGTAGTAATTCACAGACATGTGTGTACACGATATGGCAAAAACTTTTGATTCACCCAACATGCAAATTTCCAGCTGAGGTCAAACAGCACAATCTTCTGCTTTCTTATTTCAACTCATACTACAAACAAGTGTCCTTTTTGCAGTCTGTTTAGTGCCACATTTTTCATTTTTGTCCTTTGTGTTATTTCTCTGCTTAAAATGGCTTCCAACTGTAGTGCTGAGGTGTTGTTTAGAATTCCAAAATGCAAGAAGGTTATGTTGCACCTTCCAGAGAAAATGTGTGATTGGCTATCCCTGGTGGCTCAGATGGTAAAAATCTGCCTATAATGCAGGGAGCCTGGGTTCAATCCCTGGGTCAGAAGTATTCCCTAGAGAAGGACGTGGCAACCCACTCTAGTATTCTTATCTGGAGAATCCCATGGACAGAGGAGCCTGGTGGGCTACAATCCATGGGGTCGCAAAGAGTCAGACATGACTGAGTGACTACACTGTCTTTCTTTCTTTTTCATTCTTTTGGCTGTGAGTTCAATGTATATGTATCAACAATATACATTAAACAAAATGTCTTTCAACAAAAACACACATTAAACAAGCTAATATATTGATCAGTTGATGAAGATGTGACCAGAGGCTCACAGGAACCTAACCTTGAATTTCCCCTAGGAGCACTGATTCCATATTCCTTAATTCAGAATTCACTGAAGGCAACTACTGCAAATAATGAAAATCAAATAAATTCTGGTGAGCCGTATTTGCCTATTCATTTTTTAAACTACTATGTTAAGGTAATCAGAAAATTCCTATGTAGCTAATAGGTCACCAAGGACAAGCCTCAGTAAGAAGCAAACAAAAAAAGTAGTATGAAAGAGAAGTAGGGTTGACCTGCTCCCAAAGAGAAGTAAGGGCCTGAAAGGTGAGGTTGAAATACCAGAAAGACAAGCTTTGTTTGCTTCAGAGGGTTGCCTTGAGCTGGCCTGGAACACCTACATACTAACATCGCCATTAAATATGTATTGATTGCTGAAAGACAAGGTGATGGGAAATCTGACCTTTCAAGGTCCTTTCTGCATATATTTTTTTGAAAAATTCTTATTTTTTCTAAAGCATAATCAACACTTTGAGAGAGAAGGCATGGCCAGTTTAGCTGGAAAAGAGCTCCACTTGTCTTACTGTCTTCTCCCCGATTCAGTGCAATGATATTTTAAAGCAGACAACTATCATACATAGAAACCAAACCAAGAATTTAAGTATAAAATGAAGCCATTTTGGTGCTGAAAGGAGAAAGACTTTTAAAATAACAATTTGTACATACCGTACATTTCTCCCTTCCTATTTTAAGTGGTAAGAAATCCATCCGATCAAATCATTTGAAATGTCAAGATGGAGGAATGACACTTTATGTAACAAAGATATGGCATTTTTACCTAAATTATGTTTTTTTACAGCTCATGAATGAATAAGTGAATGATGGCTATAAACTTGCTCAGCCTCCCAGATGAATAGTTGTCACAAAAATGTGAAGGCTAACAAAGCAGAAAAATGGCAAAAAAGGGAATATGTCTTGAGAATTATAGTGGAATTTAGTGCCAAATGCTTTGAAAACATAACTCTCATGGTCTATTACTTCACAAGTTAGTATATAATGGGAGAAACACAGGTTGAAAAGCCTATTTTTCCTTTCTCCTCTAATTCTCATACTTTTCCCTCTGTCACCTTCCTGTCTCCAGAGGTATCTGTTTCTCTTTTTCCCTAACACACATTGTATTTTTTTTTTTAATATTTACTTTTATTTATTTATTTATTGGCTGTGCTGGGTCTTAATTGCAGCATGGGGAATCTTGTTCCCTAACCAGGGATTAAAATCTGGGTCTCCTGCACTGGGAGCCTAGAGTCTTAGCCACTGGACCACCAGGGAAGTCCATCACACATAGTATCAAGCACTGTACCAAACAATGCATCACTGTGAAAGGAAAAAAAATACAGCTTTTGCTTTCCAAAAGTTCAGCCTAAAGAAGGTTGTTGCTGTCACTTGGTGGCTAATTTGTGTCCAACTCGTGACACCATGGACTGTAGCCCACCAGACTCTTCTGTCCATGGGATCTCCCAAGCAAAATACTGGAGTGGGTTGCCACTTTCCTTCTTCAGTGGCTATGTCATGTCCAACTCTTTTGTGACCCCATGGACTGCAGCTGAACAAGCTTCTCTGTCCATGGGATCCCTCAGACAAAAACACTGGAGTAGGTTGCCATTTCCTTCTCCAGGGGGTCTTCCCAACCCAAGGATCAAACCCATGTCTCCTGCCAATGCAGGTGGATTCTTTACTACCAGGGAAGAGCCACCAGGGAAGCCCCTAAAGAAAGTAATAGACCTCAAAAAAAATAGTGTAAAGATTACGATCTTTACACTATTTTTTTTGAGGTCTAGAATGATGCTAAAGCTGAAACTCCAATACTTTGGCCACCTCATGCGAAGAGTTGACTCATTGGAAAAGACTCTGATGCTGGGAGGGATTAGGGGCAGGAGGAAAAGGGGACGACAGAGGATGAGACGGTTGGATGGCATCACCGACTCGATGGACGTGAGTTTGAGTGAACTCTGGAAGTTGGTGATGGACAGGGAGGCCTGGAGTGCTGCAATTCATGGGGTTGCAAAGAGTCGGACACGACTGAGCAACTGAACTGAACTGAAAGAATAGTATCAGGTTTTTTGAGGGAGAAAATTTAGGGAAAGAAGATTTGAGCCAGGTCTTGAAAGATAGTAAGATTTTGACAGATCTAAAATAGGAAAGTTGGAAGAACAGGAAATACGTCTGACCGTCTTGTCCAAAATTGAATTCCACATTGTTATATACATTTAGTACTGTCTGATACACTTATACAATTCTCTGAAAACTTTGAATTAATCATGGAATTATTATGAAACAGAGATGGATTTAACATGGAAAATCAAATTGCTTAAAAATGAGAAGATAAGAATATGCTATGGTTGCTCCTCAGCAAAGAAGCTAGCCAAATGTTTCAGGACAATCATTAATGTCCATAAAGATGGAAGAGAGATTCTTTCTGGTGATGCTCTACTCTGCCTGCTCAGATCACCTTGGAAGCATCATGCTGTGTCTTGGGTACCACAGTCAAAGAGGATACACATAGGTTTAATGACTTCATGATTTCAAAGATACCCAAATTTGGAGAAGAATTAATGCCATACATGAACTCTTTAAAGAACTAAGTATGCATTGTCCAGAGAGACCAACAAATCACAGATACTTCTTGAAGTACCGAAGGATTGTACACAGAAAATAAGTTGATTTAAAATAAATTGATTGCTACTGTTTTGCTGTGTTTGAGGGGATGTTGGTTTAGATGCTCAGTGGTCACTCCGAGAGAAAGTTTTTCAAGATGCACTCAGCGATTAACTTGTAGTTCATTGAGCAGCCCCAGAGACAACAATGAAGGTTGAGGATGGAGATATAGTCTAGGGCTGCCTCATCCAAAATGGTGGCCGCAGATACATGGAGCTATTAAAAACTTTAAATGCCGCTGGTGCCACATGTTGAAATGCTACCTTTGGATATTGACTGAAGTAAATAAAATATGTTCTTAAAACTAATTTCATCTCTTTTTTTTTCCTTATCAACATACCTAGTAAAAATTGAAATTGTACATGTGGCTTATATATATTTCCATAGGATAGCAAGATGAGCACTGCAGACTCATCATCTCTACCTCAATCCTAATAGTCACAAACATATCCATGTCATCAACCAAAGTTTATTTTATGAAAGAGTTCTGTGGCTAAGAAAAGCATTTGAAACCTACTATACTTAACTGTCAATAAGGTAAGGACAAAAAATTCTCAACTTATGATGGAATATTACACAACTGTTAAATAGAATAAGGTAAGCTATTGTCTTCACAGAGATAGACAAAGGCACACTATGGGCAAACAAAGCAAGTTGTAAGTAACGCTTAACTGAGTTTTGAAATCTGTTATATTATGTTTTCTCGTGTGTGTCTAATCATCTAGGCAATAGTTTGGAAGACTCACAGCTACCCAAGATCAGAAGATTGGGGGATGGGAAGATAGTAAGAAAGGTGATAGGAGAGGTTTGCTGAAAGATTATTTAGCCTTATTTATATCTTAATGATCTGTTACAAGAAGAATGTAGCTATCTATCACTTTATTGCATTGTCATTATTATTATCATTATCATGATCACTAATACTACTAAGTGGGGTGATCTTCATTTTCTTTAATCACATGGCTTTCTGATTATAAGGGGAAATGGTGTTAGCAAAGGGGAATGGCAAGGGCACCCCTAAGTGGGTATCAAATTAAGGTAATAATGTGTGGAAGAAGCAGGCAGGACATCACCCTTCAGGACATTCAGTGCTGATCTAGACTTGTTGGGATCACTAATCCCTTTATAAGTAAAAAGTCCCCCTTGTCTGACTAAATGAGGAGCCAAACAGTTTACTATGTTGAACTAAATAATCAAGAAAAAATATACAAAGAGTAAATTCTTTGAGGACATTCCAAATCAGCTCCAAGCTACAGAGGCCTCACATACCCTGATCATCAGCACAGCCTTTCTGATGTCCCGGACGCCGTCATACACCAGGCGAGAGGCATCGATGAACTCATTCTCCTCAAATGGCTGAGGGACGTTGGCACTCAGGGCTTCAATGGCAACCTCCACTTGTTCAGCAAAGCGTGGCATCACTGGTGTAAACAAAGTGAAAAGCAGTGGATTAGGCAGTCTTTCTTTCATGCTTCCTTGTTTCTCCTAGGGAAGGTGGCAGGCTCTGGGCATTCCAACATTCAAGTGGAGCCTGGTGTCCACCTGTCCAGTACCCCTACTGGACCCAATCTAGTGATCTTTGTGCCATTTACCTTCATTACTCCATGAAAGGTGATGGTGTGCAACAGAGCAAGTTTGTGAAACCTGCCCAAGTTAGTGTGGTATACTGTATGTGAGTCCAGGTTTCATGTTATCCTAAGCTGAGTTTCAACTACGAACAAAGCTAGTGGACGTGATGGAATTCCAGTTGAGCTATTTCAAATCCTGAAAGATGATGCTATGAAAGTGCTGCACTCAATATGCCAGAAAATTTGCAAAACACAGCAGTGGCCACAGGACTGGAAAAGGTCAGTTTTCATTCCAATCCCAAAGAAAGGCAATGCCAAAGAATGCTCAAACTACTGCACAATTGCACTCATCTCACATGCTAGTAAAGTAATGCTCAAAATTCTCCAAGCCAGGCTTCAGCAATACGTGAACCATGAACCTCCAGATGTTCAAGCTGGTTTTAGAAAAGGCAGAGGAACCAGAGGCCAAATTGCCAACATCCGCTGGATCATTGAAAAAGCAAGAGAGTTCCAGAAAAACATCTATTTCTGCTTTATTGACTATGTCAAAGCCTTTGACTGTGTGGATCACAATAAACTGTGGAAAATTCTGAAAGAGATGGGAATACCAGACCACCTGACCTGCCTCTTGAGAAACCTATATGCAGATCAGGAAGCAACAGTTAGAACTGGACATGGGACAACGGACTGGTTCCAAATAGGAAAAGGAGTACATCAAGGCTGTTTATTGTCACCCTGCTTATTTAACTTCTATGCAGAGTACATCATGAGAAACGCTGGACTGGAAGAAGCACAAGCGGGAATGAAGATTGCCAGGAGAAATCTCAATCACCTCAGATATGCAGATGACACCACCCTTATGGCAGAAAGTGAAGAGGAGCTAAAAAGCCTTTTGATGAAAGTGAAAGAGGAGAGTGAAAAAGTTGGCTTAAAGCTCAACATTCAGAAAATGAAGACCATGGCATCTGGTCCCATCACTTCATGGGAAATAGATGGGGAAACAGTGGAAACAGTGTCAGACTTTTTGGGGGGGGGGGGGCGGAATTCAAAATCACTGCAGATGGTGATTGCAGCCATGAAATTCAAAGACACTTACTCCTTGAAAGAAAAGTTATGAGCAACCTAGATAGCATATTGAAAATCAGAGACATTACTTTGCCAACAAAGGTCCGTCTAGTCAAGGCTATGGTTTTTCCAGTAGTCATGTATGGAAGTGAGAGTTGGACTGTGAAGAAAGCTGAGGGCTGAAGAATTGATGCTTTTGAATTGTGGTGTTGGAGAAGACTCTTGAGAGTCCCTTGGACTGCAAGGAGATCCAACCAGTCCATTCTAAAGGAGATCAGCCCTGGGTGTTCTTTGGAAGGAATGATGCTAAAGCTGAAACTCCAGTACTTTGGCCACCTCAGGCGAAGAGTTGACTCATTGGAGAAGACTCTGGTGCTGGGAGGGATTGGGAGCAGGAGGGGAAGGGGACGACCCAGGATGAGATGGCTGGATGGCATCACCAACTCGATGGACGTGAGTTTGAGTGAACTCCGAGAGATGATGATGGACAGGGAGGCCTGGCGTGCTGTGATTCATGGGGTCGCAAAGAGTCGGACACGACTAAGCGACTGAACTGAACGGAACTGAAGCTGAGTTTCACTTCTGCTAACTCCTAGCTGTGAAACCTTGACCTTGCTCTCTTGCTGCTGCTGCTTTTACTCACTATGTCTGAGTCTTTGTGATTCCATGGACTGTAGCCCACCTGCCTCTTCTGTCTATGGGATTTCCCAGGCCAGAATACTGAGTGGGTTGCCATTTCCTTCCTGACCCAGGGATTGAACACTCCTCTCCTGCTTGGCAGGTAGATTCTTTACCACTGAGGCACCTAGAAAATGTACCATCTTTTCTAAAATCTTCTAAATCTGTTTCTTTGTCTATAAAATATAATAGTAAATCCTACCTTGGGGTTCAGTGAGGTAATGCATACAAATGCACTGGATGGCATCTGGCCTTAAAAAGCCTCAGTAAATATGCAACTAATATCAGACACTAAAGTCACAGCTGGTTGAGTAGAAGACTTAGTCTACATCATTGCATAGTAAAATATGAACAAAATGATCCAATCCATTCCACTTCTTTCTGGAATGAAGGTCTTGAGACTTTGAAGGTGGGGAAATGGCTGTGAAGGAAGAGTTGTGGAAAGACTGTCTGAGAAGAGAGAGAAATCCCAGAATATTCCAACAGAAAGACTACAGGAAGAGACCAATGGACTCAGAAATAAATTTGGTTCTGTTCCATTTTACCAGGACTTTGTTGATATGCCAGAGGATACATATGAACATTTTAAAATGCAGGCACCTCTTTCCCTAAATCAGGACACCTGCATACAGACTGGAAGTTCGTAGAAAGTACACTCAGTGGCTACTTAGGAAATGCTGCTGATTCACTGATTCTTGAAAATTATAACTCAATTTTTTCAACTGTTATCTTGTAAAAATCAATTCACATGGCAAATGAAAGCCAGAAGCACAATTTATTTTATTTACAAGGACAATAAAGTAAAAACGCCATTCATCTCTTTCCATTTCCGGACTCTCATCCCTGATTCATCATGATCCTCCTTTTCATTCTCAGTTCAGTTCACTCACTCAGTGGTGTCTGACTCTTTGCGACTCTATGAACCACAGCACTGCAGGCCTCCCTGTCCGTCACCAATTCCTGGAGTCCACCCAAATGCATGTCCATTGTGTCAGTGATGCCATCCAACCATTTTTATCCTCAGTGGATATTTTAACATCCGTTTTAATCCCTAGCATGAGAAACTCTGCTAAATTACTTTACTCTCAAGGGTCAGAGTAGTTAAGATAAAACACTCCTTAAAAATTGTATTTCTACTAGAAAAGTCAAATATTAGACGTGTGATATTAGATATTAGAGTGTTAGAAGAAAACATAGTAACCACTCTTTCAATGGAAATTATCAAAACCAAAGAATTGCAAAAGGTAAATTTCCTCTGTGAGTAAATTACTATCATTCGTTCTCTATACTATTTGAATTTTTCACTTGGGCCTTTGAACTGCTTTTATATGAAAGGAACTGAGAGATATTGACCTGAATTGCTGCAAAATATGATTTAAATAAAAATATATTTTTAAAAACTACCACATTAAGCTAAAACCATTTCAGCCATCCATTTGTGTTGGGAATTAACTGTTTTACATGATTAACTAATCTAGATCATTGAGATTGATCTTCTTAAGCATGAAAACATTTTTGCATGTATCTATTATTTTCATATGAGTGTCTTCCTTAAAGTTAAAAATTCCTTTCTTTTCTTAAACCAAATTTTAAATGATATTAATCTAATTTGATATCAAAGCTGCCATCATGGCGATCAACAATTTTACAGATGTGTATGATAGCATCAGTAGCATTTATATGCACAAATCTTTGTCCTTTTTTTTTATAACTGATCAATGATTGGTATTCCCACATCTTGACCCTGTATGCAAAACAGCAAAAGAGAACCAGATGTGTAGAGTGGACTTTTGGACTCAGAGGGAGAGGGAGAGGGTGGGATGATTTGGGAGAATGGCATTGAAACATGTATATTATCATGTAAGAAACGAATCGCCAGTTTATGTCTGAGGCAGGATACAGGATGCTTGGGGCTGGTGCACGGGGATGACCCAGAGAGATGTTATGGGGAGGGAGGTGGGAGGGGGGTTCATGTTTGGGAACGCATGTATACCCGTGGTGGATTCATGTCAATGTATGGCAAAACCAATACAGTATTGTAAAGTGAAATAAAGTAAAAATTAAATTAAAAAAAAAAATACTCTTACAAATCAATAAGAAAAAATTAAAAATAGATAAAAGATTAGAAAAGGCACTTCATAGAAAGGAAATCCCATATTATTGACAAACACCTAAGATGCTTGACTTCACTGATAATTGGAAAAATTACAATGTAAACAATGAGATATTTCATACTTGTTGGTGGATGGGAAAAGAAGCTAAGGCTTACAATATAATTCTTACTGAACATGTGAAAAAAGGGTACTCTTCTACATAGATGGAGAAAAAAATGGCATATGCTTTGTCAAAATCTAGTAAAATGAAACTTTCTAGTCCCGCCAGTAAATTAGAACATTAGCTAGGGCATGGCCAAATACTGACTTCTGGGATGATACTGATTAGGAGACTGTTTACATTGGGAGCACAGGAATTTCCTGTGTTTCTACAGTTACAGCTGTCTTTTGTTAGGTTTAATATTCCAAGAGTTAATAATAACAAGAGTTTTATTAAACCTGCAAATAATAAGTGATTTAAAGGATCAGATATTGCCAAATCTTAATATTTGTTATACCTTGGGGTACAAGTTGGGTGTAAGTTTTATGAGTCTCTGTTCATTTGGTATATTTGAATTTCTCAAATTTCAAATATTTAAAAAGAGATCAATATATTACCCAGAAAGCTGTATCTCTCCTTATAGAATAAGGCTCTGAAAAAAATTAAGTTCTAGTTCATGGCCCAGAACATAGTAGAAATTGATTTGATCCACAGTACTAAGTGAAGAAATCCCTCAGAAACTGTGACTGATCACATGTTTAATATTCCACCTTAAAACCTGCCAGCTGGAAACCTGAGTCTAGCAGTCTCCATCCCCTTTGCTCTCTGGAGGAAAACCTTTGATTAAAGTCTAAAAGGAAGAGTGGCGTTGTATTGCTTTGTTTTGTCTGTTCAAGGTCATCTTGAGGAGAGCTGGGGAGGAGAAAAATGCAGGAGGTCACAGGCTCTGTCTCCACATGCCTCTAGCCCTGATTCTCTCAAATGAGAGAGAATAAAGCTAAACTCTGTGTGTACTCAGTCACTTCAGTCGTGTCCAACTCTTTGCGACCCCATGGACTGTAGCCCACCAGGCTTCTCTGTCCATGGGATTCTGAATACCGGAGTGGATTGCCATTCTCTTCTCTAAAAAATCTTCCCAGTCCAGGGATTCTCTAGGGAATCTTCCAATTTGTGTCTCTTATGTCCTATGAATTGCAGGCAGATTCTTTACTGCTGAGCCACCAGGGAAACCCCAAGCTAAACTCTAATGGAACATTTTCATAAGGGACACTTTGGGGCCCAAAACATCACCTGTACTGCTTGGGAACCCCAGGTTTGGAGACAGGTATTCTGTTTGTTCCAGCATGGAGTACAGAATCCCACTTGTTAGATTTAGGAGTTAGAGTTTTTGTAGGAACAACAATGTGGAGGTGGCATTGTCAGAAGAGGCAGAAACAAGAGACTGCAACAGAAAATACCATCCATTTTCCAAGGAGGAAAAAAAAAAAAAATGGTGGATGAACAGATGTGAAACCTTTACTTTTCCAAAGAGGTGCTCAAAGGGAAATTTAGCATTAATATTCCAATGACTTATTACACTGCTCAAGCTGGTAAAACCTAGAACTTGAACCTATTCCATTTGATATTTATATATTATAACAGACAAGACATCTATTTCTCTTACTACAATCAGCATTTTTCAGGTCTGACCCTTAAGAAAATTTTCCTCCATGCTCTGTTGCTAAGTGTATTCAGTACTTAATTATTTAGGGCTTGGTCAACTGCTACCACACTTTAACGAACATACCTTTGCTCTCCACATTGCTGTTCTATTTTCTGTTTAAGTTTTATCCTCTTTTGTATTTGAAGTGATAAGACAGACAAACAAAAGTTTACAGGACAGTTTGGATTCCTGGGTGGTTCAGTGGCAAAGAATCCACCTGCCAATGCAAAAGACACAGGAGACTCAGGTTTGATTCCTGGATTGCAAAATTCTCCTGGAGGTCCAGGGAGGGCATGGCAATGCACTCCAGTATTCTTGCCTGGAGAATCCCATGGACAGAGGAGCCTGGTGGGCTACAGTCCACAGAGTAACAAATAGTCAGACATGACAAGTGACTAAGCATGCACGTACACACCAGTATTCTTGCCTGGAAAATCCTATGAATAGGGGAACCTGGCAGGTTGCAATCCACATGGTCGCAAACAGTCAGATATGACTTAGCGACTGAATACACACACATGATCCATCATGACAAACCAAATATTTTACTTTAACTATGAATTCTTCCAGCACTTTAATAGAGTCTGAAACATGAAATACTCTCAAAGTAATACTGCGAAAGAAGAAGCCTGAAAGTACTTCCAATATGATGCTAATTCTGCTTCCCACTAAATAGGACAAAACACAGCACTACCTTTGTGAGTCACACATTCTATATTAACAGAATTTCTGATATGGGATTATACAAATAGAGGCTTCTTTCTAATTTCTGAATTACATCCAAAAGTGTAGACACCACATTATTGTTATTTATCATAAATTGTGAATTACTCCTTAATAGCTCATGTCCTGAAAGGGTGAGCAAAGTTGGAAATAAACTCTTAAATTCTCCCTGTATTTTTGCATGCAGAGTGCACACCAGGCCACAGAATGACATTCCAGGAGTAATTAAATCAGAGTTAAGTATGCATATAAAAATCAAGGTCGCCTCGTTCTACTGTCAATGGAGATCCTAAACCAGAGGTGAAGAAGATCTAGACTGAATCCTCCTGAGAGACTTCAGCTGTGAAGTTTCAGAGCACAGGGTGAGTCAATAAAATGAACAAAAAGCTGTACTAACGATGCAAATAACATCGCTGACAATCATAAGAGCCAATCCAAGGTAAATCGGAAGAAGTGGAAATGAATGGCCAATCCATGCAACTAGCTCTGAGGAACTACCCAAAATGTCCACGCCCTGCTTTAAATCTTCCAATCACTCCCTTTACTATAAATGGGATAACAAAACCTCTTTATCAAGATATAACACAAACATCTTACACCTGCCTATAATTCTTATCTGCCTCTGTCTTCCCACCTATTCCTACCTATATTCAAACGTTTCAATTAGACTGAATTACTTCTATGTCTTCAAATATGACAGAAACATACCATATCATACCAACATGTCCATGATCAATGGACCAAATGGACTTTCATACTAAAATATACTTCTCCCTCTGGCCCTGGTCAATACTTCCTCAATCTTCAATACCCAAATTAGAATCAACTACCATTGTAAAGGATTCCTTAATTCCCAGACACTCCAAAGTTGGCAGTTCTCTATAATTTTATACCCTCTTAATTATTCCTGCACTAATATAGTACTTGATACAATCCAATAGGATTGTTTAGTGCACTCTACTTCTGTATGTCAACTTCAGGGAGTCAATTTTAGGCAGAGACCATATCTTCCTCATTAACTGCATCTGAATCTCATATTATACTTCTAGTGTAGCTCATAGATTCAGATGGAAGAAGGATGGGAAGTGGAAGAATAGGACACAGGAAGGAAACTGTTTGTCATTGAATATTTCAGGGACAAAATGAGTAGTATCACATTGCACATATTAAGTTTCTCTCTACCCATCACTTCCTATTAATTCAGAGATTTTATTAAAAAATTTCATAAGTTATTGTTGTTGTTCAATAGCTAAGTAGTGTATGACTCTGTGACCCATAGACTGTACCATGCCAGGCTTCTCTATCTTTCACTGTCTCCTGGAGTTTGATCTAATTCATGTCCATTGAGTCAGTGATGTTATCTAACCATCTCATCCTCTGCCTCCCCTTTCTCCTTTTGCCTTCAAACTTTCCCAGCATCAAGGTCCAAATGAGTCAGCTCTTTGTATCAGGTAGCCAGGGTATTGAAGCTTCAGCAGTAGTCCTTCCAATGGATATTCAGGGTTGATTTCCTTTAGGATTGAATGGTTTGATTTCCTTGCATTCCAAGAGATTCTCAAGAGTCATCACCAGCACCACAATTCAAAAGCATCAGTTCTTCAGTGCTCAGTCTTCCTTATGGTCCAAATGTCACATCTATACATGACTACTAGAAAAACCACAGCTTTGAGTATACAGACTTCTGTTGGCAAACTCATGATTCTACTTTTTAATACACTGTCTAGGTTTCTAAACGTAGAAACCTAGACATTTCTAGACATGTCTCTCATAGGTTTCCTTCCAAGGAGTAAGTGTCTTTTCATTTCATGGCTGCAGTCACTGTCTGTAGTGATTCTGGAACCAAAGAAAAGAAAATCTGTCACTGCTTTCACTTTTTCCCCTTCTATTTGCCATGAAGTAATGGAACTGGATGCCATGATCTTAGATTTTTTAGTGTTGAGTTTTAAGCCAGCTTATTCACTCCCTTATTTTACCCTCACCAAGAAGCTCTTTAGTTCCTCTTCACTTTCTGCCATTAAAGTGGTAACATCTGCATATTTGAAATGTTGATATTTCTCCAAACAATCTTGATTCTACTTGTGTGTCATCCAACCCAGCATTTTGCATGATGTGCTCTGCACAGAAGGTAAATGAGCAGGTTGACAACACACAGTCATGACATAGTCGTTTCCCAATTTTTAACCAGTCAGTTGTTCCATGTCTGGTTCTAACTGTTACTTTTTAACCTGCATACAGGTTTCTCTGGAGGCAGGTAAGGTGGTCTGGTATTTCTATCTCTTTAAGAATTTTCCAGTTTGTTGTGATCCCCACAATCAAAGGCTTTAGTGTAGTCAATGTGGAGAAGGAAATGGCAACCCACACCAGTATTCTTGCCTGGAGAATCCAGTGGATGGAGGAGCCTGGTGGGCTGTGTCCATAGAGTTGCACAGAGTCGGACACAACTGAAGTGACTTAGCATGCATGCATGCATGCATTGGAGAAGGAAATGGCAACCCACCTCAATATTCTTGCCTGGAGAAGCCCAGGGACAGAGGAGCCTGGTGGGCTGCCATCTATGGGGTCACACAGATGGACATGACTGAAGTGACTTAGCAGCAGCAGCAGCAGCAGTGTAGTCAATGAAGTAGTAATAGATGTTTTTTCTGGAATTCCTTTGCTTTCTCAATAATTCAACAGATGTTGGCAATTTGATCTCTGGTTCCTCTGCCTTTTCTAAATCCAGCTTTATATCTAGAGCTCCTGTAGCTCTATATCTCAGCTCATGTACTTCTGAAGTTCAGCTTGAAGGATTTTGAACATTATCTTGCTAGGATGTTAAATGAGCACAATTGTATGGTAGTTTGAATACTCTTTGGAATTATGCTTCTTTGGGATTGAAATGAAAATTGATATTTTCCAGTCCTGGGGCCCCTGTTGAGTTTTCCAAATTTCCTGAAATATTGGGTGCAACAATTTCACAACATCATCTTTTAGGAATTTTAGCTAGTTCCATTGGAATTCCATCACTTTCACTATGTTTGTTCATAGCAGTGCTTCCTAAGGCCCACTTGATTCCATACTTCAGAATGTCTGGCTTTAGGTGAGTGACCACACTATAGTGGTTATCCAGGTCATTATGACCTTTTCTGTACAGTTTTTCTATGTATTCTTGCCACCTCTTCTTAATCTCTTTTGCTTCTGTTAGGTCCTTGCTGTTTCTGTCCTTTATCTTGCCCATCTTTGCATGAAATAGTCCCTTGATCTCTCCAATTTCTTGAAGAGATCTCTAGTCTTCCTATTCTACTGTTTTCCTCTATTTCTTTGCAGTATTCATTTAAGAAGGCTTTCTTATCTCTCCTTGCTATTCTCTGAAACTCTGAATTAAGTTGAGAATATCTTTCTCTTTTTCCCCTGCCTTTCATTTGTCTTCTTTCCTCAACTATTTGTAAAGGCTTCTCAGACAACCACTTTGCCTTCTTGCATTTCTTTTTCTTTAGGATGTTTTTAATTACTGCCTCCTATACAATGTTACATGCAGAGTACATCATGAGAAACACTGGGCTTCAAGAAGCACAAGCTGGAATCAAGATTGCCAAGAGAAATCTCAATAACCTCAGATATACAGATGACACCACCCTTATGGCAGAAAGTGAAGAGGAACTAAAAAGCCTCTTGATGAAAGTGAAAGAGGAGAGTGAAAAAGTTGGCTTAAAGCTCAACATTCAGAAAACAAAGATCATGGCATCTGGTCCCATCACTTCATGGGAAATAGATGGGGAAACTGTGGAAACAGTGTCAGACTTTATTTTGTTGGGCTCCCAAATCACTGCAGATGGTGACTGCAGCCATGAAATTAAAAGACGCTTACTCCTTGGAAGGAAAGTTATGATCAACCTAGATAGCATATTCAAAAGCAGAGACATTACTTTGCCAACAAAGGTTCGTCTAGTCAAGGCTATGGTTTTTCCAGTAGTCATGTATGGATGTGAAAGTTGGACTGTGAAGAAAGCTGAACGCTGAAGAATTGATGGTTTTGAACTGTGGTGTTGGAGAAGACTCTTGAGGGTCCCTTGGACTGCAAGGAGATCCAATCAGTCCATTCTGAAGGAGATCAGTCCTGGGTGTTCTTTGGAAGGAATGATGCTAAAGCTGAAACTCCAGTACTTTGGCTACCTCATGAGAAGAGTTGACTCATTGGAAAAGACTCTGATGCTGAGAGGGATTGTAGGCAGGAGGAGAAGGGGATGACAGAGGATGAGGTAGTTGGATGGCATCACCAACTCGATGGACGTGAGTTTGAGTGAACTCTGGGAGTTGGTGATGGACAGGGAGGCCTGGCATGCTGCAATTTATGGGGTCACAAAGAGTTGGACACAACTGAGTGACTGAACTGAACTGAACTGTAAAATGTAACAAATCTCCATACATAGTTCTTTAGGCACTCTGTCTACCAGATCTAATCCCTTGAATCTAATCATCACCCCCACTCTATAATCATAAAGAATTTTATTTAGATCATACCTGAATGGCCTGGTGGTTTCCCCTACTTTCTTCAACTTAAGATCTGAACCACCCAGCTAAGCTGTGCTGATCTCTTGACCCAAATAAACTATGAGATAGTAAATCCTTGTAATGTTAATCCATTAAGCTTTGCGGTGATGTGTTACACAGCAATATTAACTAATAGAATATGCTATGCCAGAGGTAGAAATAACAGTAAAAATAGTCAACAAGACATATTTATATTTCTATTCACTTGCAGCAATTATGTTGGTTTAGGGTGCTGGTATATTTATGGCACCGAAGCAGGAGATTAACTGACTCTTGACATTTGATTATATTTATGTATTATTTATATAATAAAGTATATTTATTATTCAATTTGAGCCTCAGCTTACTCAAAGGTAAAAGAGCTGGTCTTCAGGTTTTACGGAAGCTTTTAAAAAATAATCCATTCAACAAATTTTATATACAATGTTACATGTAAAAACAAGTAGTACTTAGCCACTGGAATAAAGTGGCAAATAAATATGATCTTGCCTTCAAGGAATGAAAAAGTGGGATGTATATAAGAAGCTGACCATCATGCTAGGCACATAATATTCACAATAAATGGTTCTTCACATCATGACCCTGTGTATCTACCTATCCATGCTCCCTTTTCTTTGTTTACAGCAAGTGAAATTACCCAGTGCCTTTGGCTAGAACTTCGAGGTACAACTACATGATTTATCACTAAAAAGTGGCTCTTGTGAGAGGGAAGTGAACTGAAAATAGCACACAAATTTGTCCTCAAATCTCTGAAAATTGGAAAGTTGGTACAATTTACCCTGAAAACAGTTTCCCTGCTTTTATACCTTTCTCTCTCCTTGGCAGGACTACATCATCCTTCTGATGGCTTTGCATTTTTAATAATGAATTTCCTATGAAATCTGCCTTCAGGACAAGATTTTATAAACTCACTCTTAGAATTTTCATTTTATCTTCATTGCCAAGAAAGTCAGTGTTAAACACTATATTTCATTATCACCTTACTCAGATTCATGAGGAAAGAAAACCTTTAAAACTTAAGAGACATTATCAAAAAGCTCATAACTAGAAAAAAAAAATCAAACCCAGCTTCCTTAGCTCAAATTGGACACACTTTCTATAAAACCAGCCAACTTAACATAATATTCTTACGAAAGTGTTTTCCTTCTATCTCAAATGCATACTATTATATATTAGCTGGTTGATTGGATTTGAATCTTGAGTAAAGTATCCTCAAATGTTTTTTAAATGTGGAGGAGGAAGTATGGAAATAATATTTAAATGCTCTCAAATCAAAGTATACTCTCTCTGAAGCAGTGATATATTAACTTTCACTATGCTTTCTCTTGGTAACTCTTAATCAAGCTAAATGCAAAGGAGAAAAGGAAAGATATACCCTGCTGAATGCAGAGTTCCAAAGACTAGCAAAGAGAGATAAGAAAGCTTTCCTCAGGAATCAATGCAAAGAAATAGAGGAAAACAATAGAATGGGAAAGACTAGAGATCTCTTCAAGAAAATTAGAGATATCCAAGGGAACATTTTATACGAAGATGGACACAATAAAAGACAGAAATTATATGGGCCTAACCAGAAGCAGAAGATATTAACAAGAGGTGGCAAGAATACACAGAAGAACTGTACAAAAAAGATCTTCATGACCCAGATAACCACGATGGTGTGATCACTCACTTAGAGCCAGATATCTTGGAATGTGAAGAAGTCAAGTAGGCCTTAGGAAGCATCACTACGAACAAAGCTAGTGGAGGTGATGGAATTCCAGTGGAGCTATTTCAAATCCTGAAAGATGATGCTGTGAAAGTGCTGCACTCAATTTGCCAGCAAATTTGGAAAACTCAGCAGTGGCCACAGGACTGGAAAAGGTCAGTTGTCATTCCAATCCCAAAGAAAGGCAATGCCAAAAAATGCTCAAACTACTGCACAATTGCACTCATCTCACATGCTAGCAAAGTAAGGCTCAAAATTCTCCAAGTCAGGCTTCAACAGTATGTGAAATGTGAACTTTCAGATGTTCAAGTTGGATTTAAAAAAAGCAGAGGAACTATTCATCAAATTGCCTAGGAAAAGCAAGATAATTCCAGAAAAACATCTACTTCTGCTTCATTGATTACTCCAAAGTCTTTGGCTGTGTAGATCACAATAAACTGTGGAAAATTCTAAAAGAGATGATAATACCAGAACACCTTACCTGCCTTCTGAGAAATCTGTATGCAGGTCAAGAAGCAACAGTTAGAAATGGACATGAGACAACAGACTGATTCCAAATTGGGAAAGGAGTACGTCAAGGCTGTATATTGTCACCTTGCTTATTTAACTTACATGCAGAGTACATCATGTGAAATGCTGGGCTGGAAGAAGCACAAGTTGCAGTCAAGATTGCCAGAAGAAATATCAATAACCTCTGATATGCAGATGACACCACACTTATGGCAGACTTTCTTTTCTTGGGCTCCAAAATCACTGCAGATAGTGACTGCAGCCATGAAATTAAAAGACACTTGCTCCTTGGAAGAAAAGCTATAACCAACCTAGACAGTATATTAAAAAGCAGAGACATTACATTGCCAACAAAGGTCCATCTAGTCAAAACTATGGTTTTTCCAGTAGTCATATATGGATGTAAGAGTTGGACTATAAAGAAAGCTGAGCACTGAAGAATTGATACTTTTGAATTGTGGTGTTGCAGAAGACTCTTGAGAATCCCTTGGACTGCAAAGAGATCCAACCAGTCCACCATAAAGGAAATTAGTCCTGAATATTCATTGGAAGGACTGATGCTGAAGCTGAAGCTCCAGTACTTTGGCCACTTGATGCGAAGAACCGACTCACTGGAAAAGACCCTGATGCTGAGAAAGATTGAAGGCGGGGAGAGAAGGGGATGACAGAGAATGAGATGGTTTGATTGCATCACTGACTCAGTGAGCATGAGTTTGAGCAAGCTCCAGGTGTTGGTGATGGACAGGGAAGCCTGGCTAATTGCAGCCTATGGGGGTCACAAAGAGTCAGACAGGACCGGGCAACTGAACTGAACTAAATCAAGGTGGGAAATGATGAGCTCTGGAAGCTAGGAGCCAGGACAAAAGAAGTCCTGTTTAATCTGTCCCCTATTCCCTGGTGACTATTTGTCAGCTCTTTCTACCTCTCCAGAAAACCATCAGTATCCTCCTGGTTAGTCCAAACTCTTTCATACCGTGTATATTCTAGACTTTCTTTCGTCAGAATCAGTCATCTGTTCCCTCTGTGGGAGTTCCTAAAAGCTGCCATTTTCATAAACTCATGTTTGGAAAATTATAATGTACATTTCAAACATCAAAATCAAATTCAAGTTCCAGAAGGCCATACATAACCCATGAGCTGAATTGTTTGATGAAAGATGAAAAAGGACTGCTTAGAAGAAGGAAAAAAATTCTTCTAAATTCTATCCACGATAACTACCCTAAGAGAATCAGTCAGCATGCATCTGCTTTTGTCTAGACACAAATTCCTTTCCCCAGGGAAAGAAAATGCTTGCTTGGAAAATTCTTACATTTTATAATAAGCATTTCAAAAATAATCACAAATGCTTTATAAGTTAAGAGAAAAGGATAGCATATTTAATTCTGAAGCTTAAGGAATGAATAAAAAATTGAACATGATGCCTTATTTAGCTACAGTGTTTGTGGAAACCAAGATTGATAAATAGTTAATTTTGGCACCTGTGAGGCTTTAAAATTTAAGATGACATAAATGCTAAGAATTTATTGATTCTGATCTTGATCATTAAGTGTGTAATTTTTAGAAAAGGTACAACCCCTAAAATAAGGTATTATACTATGTCAATTATGTTTTTCATTTATATGAATAAACATTTTTGAGCTTTGATTCTCATCAAGGTTGGAGGAAATGAAGAGGTAGTCTTAGATCTCAAGGTGTTAAAATTAAATTAGAAAGCAACACACACAGAGAGACACACACACACACACACAGATAGAGACTCAGAAAACAGAGAGACACCTTAAGACAGAGTAATGGACAAACAGAGTTTGCAACACAGGGCAGTATACAGTAGGGGCCTAATGAGTGACAGTGAGTAATGGGGCACAGAGGAGTGCGATCGGCTGGTATGGTTACAGAAGACTTCACTCCCTCTCTAAGAAGAAACCAGCTAGTGTTAGAAAACTGGTAAAATATAGAAAGTCAAACCAGGTAAGGAGGTCATTTTGGGGTCACTTTGATCAGAATATGGGAGACCCAGGTGGTTCAGGTGATAAAGAATTTGCCTGTGATGCAGGAGACCCAGGTTTGATCCCTGGATCAGGGAAGATCCCTGGAGAAGGGAATGGCTACTCACTCCAGCATTCTTGCCTGGAGAATTCCATGGACTAAGGAGACTGGTGGGATACAATCCATGGGGTCACTTTCACTTTCACCAGAATATACAGAATTTTTCTGGTTCTTATATCCATCTGTTATCCCAGTTTTAAGTATAGTTTCTTATTTTTCCTAATCAGATTATTATATTTATGGAATATCCTAATGATGTACCCCTATTATTGATTGATGACAAATTCCTCATTTCTTTGATTCAAATCCTTATCGCTGGTGTGGTAGTGATTCTGGCTGAAAGAAATCTATTATTACCTCACTTGTGCCCAATTAATGCATCTTGGCCACCACTTCCTGTGGACACCAGCACTGGCCCTTCTGACACTCCACCACCACTACCATGGATGGATTATCCATGATATCCTTGAAATGACAAAGAACTGTCATGTCTTTTGCAGTCCCTAGGATTCTGAGAATATGATGTAACTCAGTAAGAACTGGAAATTCATGTCTTCCTTTTTAGTTTTCAGTTCAGTTCAGTTCAGTTCAGTCACTCAGTCGTGTCCGACTCTTCGCAACCCCACGAATCGCAGCATGCCAGGTTTGCCCGTCCATCACCATCTCCCGGAGTTCACTCAGACTCACGTCCATCGAGTCAGTGATGCCATCCAGCCATCTCATCCTTGGTCATCCCCTTCTCCTCCTGCCCCCAATCCCTCCCAGCATCAGAGTCTTTTCCAATGAGTCAACTCTTCGCATGAGGCGGACCAAGTACTGGAGTTTCAGCTTTAGCATCATTCCTTCCAAAGAACACCCAGGACTGATCTCCTTCAGAATGGACTTGTTGGATCTCCTTGCAGTCCAAGGGACTTTCAAGAGTCTTCTCCAACACCACAGTTCAAAAGCATCAATTCTTCGGTGCTCAGCCTTCTTCGCTGTCCAACTCTCACATCCATACATGACCACAGGGAAAACCATAGCCTTGACTAGACGGACTTTAGTCAGCAAAGTAATGTCTCTGCTTTTGAATATACTATCTAGGTTGGTCACAACTTTCCTTCCAAGGAGTAAGCGTCTTTTAATTTCATGGCTGCAGTCACCATCTGCAGTGATTTTGGAGCCCAACTAAACAAAGTCTGACACTGTTTCCACTGTTTCGCCATCTATTTCCCATGAAGTGATGGGACCAGATGCCATGATCTTAGTTTTCTGAATGTTGAACTTTAAGCCAGCTTTTTCACTCTCCTCTTTCACTTTCATCAAGAGGCTTTTTAGTTCCTCTTCACTTTCTGCCATAAGGGTGGTATCATCTGCATATCTGAGGTTACTAATATTCCTCCCAGCAATCTTGATTCCAGCTTGTGTTTCTTCCAGTCCAGCATTTCTCATGATGTACTCTGCATATAAGTTAAATAAGCAGGGTGACAATATACAGCCTTGATGTACTCCTTTTCCTATTTGGAACCAGTCTGTGGTTCCATGTCCAGTTCTAACTGTTGCTTCCTGACCTGCATACAGATTTCTCAAGAGGCAGGTTAGGTGGTCTGGTATTCCCATCTCTTTCAGAATTTTCCACAGTTTATTGTGGCCTAGTCATCAGAAAACAATAATTAAATTGCCAATGTGTCCTTTAACCAGGTACCTCTGTTTTACTGGAAAGCCAGTCAATGCCTAGATTTAACTGACAATGATAAAGTGGCAATTATATGTACCAGGAACGCTGGGCCAGATGCCTTTGAAGTTTCTTAAGGGGGAAAAAAAGCTTTGATATTGTATTTTATTAATTCAACAAATTTTATACAATGTTGGCTAGAGTATAATTCCCCGAATGCTAAATACAACACATGCCAAATGAATAGTAAGTCACCTTATCTATCCCTATCCTCTTTCCCCTACCCATTTCTAAACTCCATACACACAACACACACATTCTGTATTCAAACTACTTTCCCGCTCTGCACTCCTTTCAACAGTTCTTAAAACCTGCAGCTGCTACTTCTTTAACCACTAATGTCATCCTTTATGTGTGTTCGTGGATTTCTGGGAAATTCCTGAGCCCCAGCCAAAGAGATCCACTCAGCATCTCACGCCTAGCTTTTACCCAAAGTCGATGCTGCCCTGCTTCTTCTACCTGCACAGGAGCATCCTTGTTGGACCTTCCATTCCCGAGTTTCTAACCTATCTCTGTAGGTCACCTGGACTAGAAACCCAGCGGTGTCTTAACAGCTTCCCTTATCCTCCCCTGACTTTTTCAGTCCACCTTGGTGTCCATTTGATTATTCCCCTACATCATTGGCTCTCCAAGAACTGTCCTGCATTTCGTGCATTCCCTCAAGGGATTCAAATCGTACATAAAGAGGTCCAACTTTATATTATGTTGTATCTGCAGTCGGCAACATCAGTTACCTCTGCAGTGATGTTAGTGTGGGTGAGGATACTGGACTACTTCACACTGAAATACATTTTTAGTTTTACTTTGAAAATTGGACACTAGAAAAGGGCTGTTTATTTCACTGTGTTGTTCCTTAAGTGTGTGATTGTGAGCCATCCTATATCCACCCTATGCTATCTCCACTTCCATGCTGGAAATTTATTATCAGGCTAAAATTGTTTCTCTTCCTTTCTCAAATTGTATTTATCTCAGATGGTTCTAGAGTTAGAACCACCTCGAGTCCCTCTCCCTGAGAGAGCTGGTCATGTCTAATTCTAGCAGAACATATTGTGTACAAACCAGTCAGCATAGAGAAGATATTTTCATATTTCTGCATTGCGTGGACAGAACTTTCTAAGCAAAAATGACTGGTAACCTGGTTCAAGGGATAATTCAATAGAAGTCCTAAAACGGTAAAATAACCTGGAGGGAGATTTACAGGTTTTAATTTTTTGGCATATCAATTATACCTCGGTAAAGCTAAAATAAAGAAACAAGGGACTATGTTTAAACTATTATAGGTATTTTTGAAAGCAGAGTCCCCAGACAACTGATAATGTCATAAGGAATATGAACTCTCTAATAGAGGGACTTCCCTGGTGGCTCAGACGGTAATATGTCTGCCTACAATGCGGGAGACTCAGGTTCGATCCCTGGATCAGGAAGATCCTCTGAAGAAAATGGCAACCCACTCCAATACTCTTGCCTGGAAAATCCCATGGACAGAGGAACCTGGTAGGCTACAGTCCATGGGGTCGCAAAAAGTTGGACATGACTGAGCCATGTCACTTTCACTTTCTCCCCAGAGATATGCATTTACATTTCAAAAGGGACTGAAGCCACAGGAGCCATTCATTTGTATTCCGAAGAGTTGTAACAACCTGGGGAGTCTTTCCTGAAGGGAGTTTATTAACATTAAAGAGTGAAGGTTTTTCTCTCCTCCTCAGGACAGGGAGGGAGGCAGCTGAACAATTCCTATATAAGCTCCCAGATTTATAATTTTGTGGTTCTTTCCCTGTAGTATGGACCTCCTTCATGTAGACAGAATTTATCTGCCCTCATCACACTGCCTTGAAAAGTAGAATGAAGCACAGGGAAGGTTCTGGCAAGGTGACTGTTACTAAAAAAGAAACTTATTCTCTGAGCAAGAAACCTTACATTTGCGTTCAAGACAAAACAAATAAATATTAAACACCATCAGCCAGATCTGTACAATACTTCAAGTATGTAGGTTTCAGTCGAGGGTTTGAGACAAATACATGTTGCCTGTTTAAGGGCTATTACATGAATGAAATTTCCCTCTCATTCCTCCTACACTTCTGACTTCCTACCTCCATGAACACCACAACCACCAATAAGTAAGACATTTCCTCCATGTTGTAATGATTTTGACCTTTCAGGGAGAAATAAAATGGTCTACACCAATAGTTAGAGTTATATTAAAATGCATTTAAAATATATTAGGAAGTTGAGGCTGAACAATCTCAGTCATTATAGCTTCTGTTGAAATTCATTACTTTCATAATCTAATTTCAAGGTCAGTTACAGAGAAGTAAAGACTGTAATAGGCTTTCCAGGTCTAATATCTAATATTTTTGTCTTTCCAATAATCTGGTCCTGCCACCTTCTTCTGATATTGATCTTACTTCTGTCCATACCCTCTGTCCATAGGGATAGGCAGGTCACTTTGACATATCAAATCATAACACTTGATGCCACTAGCAACAGAAATCAGATCAAGTGAATACGACAGTCTTTCACTTTTACCTAGCTTGTTTCACTTTTTCTACTTCATATTCAGTGCTGCCATTTCATTTAGTTTATGTTTTCCAATTTCTCCATCTCTTTTTCTTAATGTTCTTTCTTAAGTCTTTACTAACCATATATATATATATACACACATACTTCCCTGGTGGCTCAGACAGTAAAGCGTCTGTCTACAATGCGGGAGACCTGGATTCGATCCCTGGGTTGGGAAGATCCCTGGAGAAGGAAATGGCAAGCCACTCCAGGACTATTGCCTGGAAAATCCCATGGATGGAGGAGCGTGGTAGGCTACAGTCCATGGGGTTGCGAAGAGTCGGACACGACTGAGCGACTTCACTTTCCTGTGTATATATATACATATATATATGTATATATATATAAAGAGAATGTATAATATTTTAGAAAACAGGAATTTTTGCCCATCTAAAAACATGATATTTTAATTCTACTTGTTTAACCTAGTATGAACAGAATGCTAGATTTCTAATTTATATTCAAACAAAATTTTGATATATTTCCATGTATTTTGGCATCCAGTATTATTGCTAAAAATCTAGAAAATTTATTATCTTAGTGATTAAAAAAAATTTTGAATGAAGCTTGAAACTTCTAATCCAATTCTGAGAATATAAATATAATTTTGTAAAAAAATAAAAACAGGAAATTAGCATGTGACACAGTATTATTAAAGTAAAAATTTTGCTCAGATCACACAAAATTTTATACTTGTGTTCATTATTTGCTTTCATACCTTATTTAAAACTACACATTGTATTTAATTGCATTGAGCAGCTTCAGCTGCATGCAATAAATTCTGGTAAATTTTCTTTTCATCTTTATTCTATTACAAATATTTTCTAATTTTCTTTGTTATAGCTTCTTAGATATATCCCTCATTTAAAAGTGGGCATTTAATTTCCAAATACATGGATTTCTTTAAACTATCTTTGATACTAATTTCTCATTTTAATATTAATTTCTTTCTTCTCTTTAATCATCCTCTGTGTTTTTTTCAGTCTTTTAACTTTATTGAGACTTTTAATAGCTAAGTCAAAGATGTCTCTTGGTAAATGTCACACTGCATTTTAAAATATGTGTGTTATTTTCAAATATCTTTTGATATTGGTTTCTAACATAATTCCACAATAATAAGAGAACAGACTCTGTATGATCTGTACCTTTAGATGATGAAATTTCTGTACCTGGTCTTATGTCTCTGGATATGTTCCAGTGTCTCCTAGTTTATAGTCTATCAGAACTTGAATAGAATTTGTATCCTACTTTTGTATGAAAATTGTATAAATCTTAATTACATTGAATTGGTTCATAATGTATTTTGGGTCTACTCTATTTTTCCACTTGCGAAGAGCATGGCAACCCACTCCAGTATTCTTGTCTGGAGAATCTAATAGACAAAGGAGCATAGTGGGGTACAGTTCATAGGGTCACAAAGAGATGAACATGAATGAAGTAAGTTCGCACGCAATATATTCTTCTACTTCTCTGTACATTCATTCTATTAATTTCTGAGAGTGGAACAATAAAAAAAAAAGGAAATCAGATCAAGTGAAATAAGCATACTCCCCACTGGCCAACATTATTCTCCTTTGATATGTAGAAAAGCAGGTGAAAGAAAGTGTTTCTCTTAATCCTGGAATCTTGAGTTATAAGCCCTAGGCTGCTATTCTGTACTGAAAAAAAAAAAAAAATCATATCCTATTTTTTGTATTCAGTTAATCAATACATACATATTAAAGCTGAAAAAAGTGAGTGTTAGTCCGTCAGTTGTGTCTAATTCTTTGTGAGCCTGCCAGGTTCCTCTGTCCATGGAATTCTCCAGGCAAGAATACTGGAGTGGGTAGCCATTCCCTTCTCCAGGGGATCTAATGGTGTGATGATACAAGTTTAGGCCCTATGCACATATAAGAACATCTGCCTCTAAGAACTGACAATCTATCTGTGGACCACTGACACTGAAGAAGACATATTAAATGTCATCAGACTCAGAAATAGATCCTTGTTGCCTCCAACTGAAACTTGAGTCAGCTCATAAGTATAATTTCAATACACAGATGTAGAGGAGGAGGAAAAATGGTGAAGATGCAGCAAAGCGAGTGAGAACAGCCTGGATGTGTTTTGCCTGGAGAAAAATGAATACACCTGTCCAGATAGAGCAGAGGGTTTATGCAGAGGATTCATGGACAATGATTGTCCATGTTGAGTTCAGTCAAGAAGCAAGCAAACAGTGAAACACATATAAACAAAATAAACAATATTGACCATACTTAGATGACAAAACATCAAGCTGAGGCTCAGGGGCATGAACTAATTTATGTAAGGTCACATTTAGTTGGTAGATGTCAAGGAATAGAGTTCTTCTGACTTCTTACCTGGATTTCATTATCTACATGGTACTAACACAATGGTATCCCTCATTATCATATCCAGTTTGGGTACTTTCTATTTGTTCCTCTTACATTTTCTGGGCAAAATATATAGAAATGATGTAAAAAAACCTCTCTTAGGAAAACTTTACTTAACAGAAGTATGAAAGTAAAAAATTATACCATGTCTACCAAGTCAGAAAAGTCAATCTGAAAAGGCTACAAACTATATGATCCCAATTATATAACATTCTAGAAATTACAAAACTATGGAAAAAGTAAAAAGACAAGTGTTTGTCAGGAGATTGAGAGGGGGAGAGGGATTAATAGAGTACAATGAATTTTTAGGGCAGTGAAGAACACATTGCATGATACCATCATGATGGGTGTATGCCATTATGTATTAGTCCAAAACCCACAAAATATAGAACACCAAGAATGAGCCAAAATGTAAACTGTGGACTTTGGGTGATTATAATGTTTCAATGTAGGTTCATCAAGGGTAAAATATGTACCACTCTGGTAGGGGATGTTGATAATGGGAGACACACTCCATGTGCACAATGAAGGGAATATGGAAAATCTTGATACCTTCCCCTCAACATTTCTGTGAACATTTAACTGCTCTTTTAAAAGTTTTGAGAAAAAAAAAAATTTACACCATCTGTTTGGTCCACGTGTTTTCCAAAATAATGGAATTTTAATCTTCATATATGAAGTGATTAATAATAGAATCCTCATTAAAGAGACTTATTTTTTTTAATATCCATTTTTTGGTCCCTTCTGAAGAAGGAACTGATGGCATGGTTCCAAAGCTCTCTCAGTCTGATGATGTAGACATTGCTACAAATTTGCATCAGCCATCAAACTTACAAAAATGCATTTCAACATAATCTGTTCAGTGAAGAACAAGCTTCTCTCTATATATCTAAGCATAACATTATTGAATGTACACCCTTTTCCACTTTCCACAGCCACCTGACTTTGGAAACAAGATCTCTAAAGATGGATCTCATTGGGTGTGCACTCACTACCAAGCTATTGGCAATTTGTTATAATTCAGTTTTTACTAAAGAGGCAATGAAATATGTAAGTATTTAGTCGGTCTGATGTACATCATGTTTATGGTGCTTCCATTAGCCTACATTAGATTTATAAAAAATAAATAGGCACATTTTTATTCAATGTCATCCTAAAATTTTAACATACTAATAATCCACAAAATTGTGTTTTCAAAAGTAACTCAGCTTTCATGTCAAAACAAAACATACATTTCAAAAAACTTTTACTTACTCTTTACTAAGTAATTTATCAAAAATAAAATACAAACTGTCTCATCACTCTTTGGAACTTTCTCGATTTTTAGCCACTTAGTGAAGGTAGTCAGTTGGTAAAGCTGGTCTCTACAGAGCCCCTCACATGCATCATTTACATGTTAAAACAGAGATTGGCCTGTATTTGCAAATCCCATTAGCATCCAACTCTGGTCTAATCAAGCCTCTTTGAACATTCTGCCCTTTTTTTCATTCTTTGTAACAGACTCTCACTCCGCTCTCGTCACCATACCCTATGGCCATCATACAGAGGCTCCATTTTGCCTTATTTAAACTTGCTCTTATTTTGGAATATTTCTTTCTCTTGTGGCAATTATCGTAAGTGAGGATTATTTTGTCCACCCCAAGAACATCTAGCAATGTCTAGAGCCACCTTTGTCACAATTTGAAGTGGGAAAGGAAGAGGTTCTACAAGTATCTAGTGTGGTGAGGCCAGGGACGCCAAGCATCTTTAATCCACAAGATAGCTCCCTCCACCCCAAGAAAGAACTACCAAGACTCAAGTGTCAAAAATACAGAGGCTGAGAACATCTGCCTTAGAGTCTTCAATCTAACAACTCAGAAATAAAACTGAGCAGAACCTGGTAGGTTGTGACAAGGCAAGAGAAAACAGTGATCTGTCTTCCATGTCCTGGATTCTTCCTTTCCCCACCTTTTCTCGGCACCTTCCACTCCTTGCCCACTGCCCTGTGTTCTCTCCCCCGAATAAAATGTAGTCTCAGGACAAAGTTTGACAAACTTGTATAAAAAAAAGTGACTGCACAAGATTTAAAAAAAAAAAAATCAGGAGCAAAATGTTATGCCCGGTGTCCGAGTCCCCAAAACTGAGAGAATAAGACGTCCACAGCAATGCAAAAGCATAAAGGGGTTTATTGCTAGCTCGAGCTAGGGCTAAAGTCTCATCCAGCGCAGTGGAGTCTTGATGAGAGCCTCGAGCTCTGAATCACAGCTGCTTATATACAGGCGGTCTTTTGTGTCAGCAATAGTGTAGTTGGCATGTGGTGACTGACTCAACCTTGGGTCATCGTGGTGAATGACTTAACTTTGGCGTCATCGGGGGGGGACCTTGGTGTCACCGGGGACCTTGGTGGGGCTTCTTAGAATTATAACTCATGCTTACAAGAACCTGAGGCCTAGGCCTAGTGTGGCCCGTCGAGCCTGTCATGGCTCAGGTCAGGTCCCAACATTCCCCCCTGTCTTTTGATCATATAGAGGAATCTTCCTCTATCTGAGGGTCCAGGGTGATTCATCTGGGTCCTGTCGACGGGTGAGCTTCATCTTTCAAGGGTTGGAGGGATGTGGTGTCACCTTCCATTTTCTGTGGGCCTTGGGTATTAGTGATCTGAATAGGAGTTTGGGGGGCTTCCCACGTGACATGAGTGATAAAGAACACCCCACCACCACCTGGCCAATGCAAGAGACATAAGTGATACAAGTTCTATCCCTGGGTTGAGAAGATTTCTAGAGGAGGGCATGGCAACTCACTCCAGTACTCTTGCCTGGAGAATCTCAAGGACAGAGGAACATGGTGGGCTACAGTACATAGGATCTCAGAGAATCAAACACCACTGAAGCACCTTCCAGGCAAGAATATTGGAGTGGATTGCCATGCTCTCCTCCAGGGGAACTTTCTGACCCATGGATCTAATCTGTGTCCCTTACATCTCCTACAGGCAGGTTCATTACCAATAGTGCCAGCATAGGAGCTTTTATTTTGAGGATGTGGGTCTCCTAAGTATAGCCAGACACAGACAAGGGGACTAATCCATTTTATAAAATCTATATAACCAACAAAACTCTGTATAACCATAATTACAGAACTGACCTGTTCTTCTTCAAATTCCATGTCTCTAGTACATTCCCCCTCAGAGAAGGCAATGGCACCCCACTCCAGTACTCTTGCCTGGAAAATCCCATGGACGCAGGAGCCTGGTGGGTTGCAGTCCATGGGGTTGCTAAGAGTCGGACACGACTGAGAGACTTCACTTTCACTCTTCACTTTCATGCATTGGAGAAGAAAATGGCAACCCACTCCAGTATTCTTGCCTTTAGAATCCTAGGGACGGGGGAGCCTGGTGGGCTGCTGTCTATGGGGTCGCACAGAGTCAGACACGACTGAAGCAACTTAGCAGCAGTACATTCCCCAACAATTCTAATTAGCAACCAGTGAATTAACAGCTAAAGTTTTTTATTAGCTTGTATATTTAATCATTTCTCATGGAGAAATTCTAGGTATTAAGTCACCATACTCTTGTTGTTTAGGTGCTAAGTTATATTTGACTCTTTTGTGGCCCCATGAACTATATATAGCCTGCCAGGCTCCTCTGTTCATGGGATTTCCCAGGCAAGAATACTTGAGTGGGTTACCATTTGCTTCTTCAAGGGCTCTTTCCAACCCAGGAATCAAACCCACATATCCTGCATTGGTAGGATTCTTTAGCACTAACCACCAGGGAAGCCTAAGTCACCATTATATTATACATTTTTAAACCTCATGTTCTACATGAGATAGCCAGTGGGCATCATCATAGGAATGACAAACAGAGGCATTCTTCCTCCATGAGGAATCAGTATATATGTCAATGGTCCTACTAACAGCTAAATTTTTGCTTTCATTTCTTAGACAACCTCTCTAGTTACCCATAAAAAAACAATACTGTTCTTGTTTAGGAAAGAAAAGAACCAGTGAGGATAGAAGGAAAATAATTTATATACCTTGTATATTCTAGTTCTTACCACTAATATCCACTTTTCCTTGACATGTATTCCTATATTTTCTGCTGGTTATTTATAATCTGTCTATTTCAGTCTCTTCTACCTGGCTGCTTTCCTAATGATCTTTAATAAAGGATGAAAAACAGAAAGAATCTAAATTCCTTGCCCTTCTCTTCTTTTCAATTAAGACTTGGATGGGGAGATCAGAAGCAGGAAGGTGCCTTTAGTTAAGTGCTCAGAGTACTCAATCACTGCAAAAGAAGGGCTGAGATGATAATTTTTAAAGATTTGAAAATTAGCAAATAAGAGCAAAATCTTGATTAGCAACAATAATCCAGGGTAGATTGCTCTGTTTCACTGATTTTTTTCAGTAAAAAAAAAAACAAGAAAATCAACCAGAATATTATTTACATTTTAAGACTTTGGGTGAAAATTATGTTAAAATATTTCACTCAACTAAGCACACTGTCCTTGCCTTTATGTAGATTTTGACCCCATGGGTACCACTCCTGCTGTTCATTAAAGCACTCTAAGATGCAATAAGAAAAAGTTCCAGAATGTTTCTTAAACAATGTTTGAAGTTTTTTGTATGCACAAAATCACATGTAAACTAGCTCTGGGTGTTATCTGCTACAATCATCAATTCCAAGCAGTTGTGAGCTGAGACTTCTGTCTCCATGTCCTCCACCCTTCTTGGATACTCTTCACTCAGTGTCAGATTGGAGGAAATGCTGCTATGTATCAGATATACCCCATGAAGCTGAGACTTCATAACATAATAGAAGCAATGGGTCAGGAACTGAGAACTGCAGAAATGTGAGAGGGTCCCTTTAAGGGTGAATGGGGGAATAAAAAAACAACATATACTGGAAAACAAAATAATTGTTTTCTTTTTTTAAGATTTTTTTGAAGGGGACCATTATAAAAGTCTTTATCTCTTTATTAAATTTGTCACAATATTGCTTCTGTTTAATGTTTCAGTTTTTTGGCCCCAGGGCACGTAGGATCTTAGCTTTCCAATCAGGGATTGAACCCACATCCTCTGCATTGAAAAGTGTAAGTCTCAATCACTGGACCATCAGGAAAGCCCCAAAGTACCTGTTTCTAATTCTTTTAAATGAGTAAAGTAACACTGTATGACTTGCACTGTGTTGCTCTAGTGAATGCAAAGGGCAAGTCTATTTGAAAGAAAATAGTGCTGAATTTCAGTTAATTAAACTGTGTGGGGGGCGGGGTGGGGGGCCTTAGTCGCTCAGTTGTGTCTGACTTGACTCTTTGCAACTCTTTGGATTGTAGCCCACCAGAGATTTTTTCAGGCAAGAATACTAGAGTGGGTTGCCTTTTCCTCCTCCAGGGGATCTTCTTGACCCAGAGATCGAGCCCATGTTTCCTGTGTCTCCTGTATTGCAGGCAGATATTTGCCCTCTGAGCCATCAGGGAAGCATGAGTTAAAATGTGAAAGTGTTAGTGGCTCAGTCATGTTCGACTCTTTGTGACGCCATGGACTATAGCCTGCCAGGCTCCTCTGTCCATGAAACTCTCCAGGCAAGAATACCGGTCCACTCCACTGTGCCGTTCCTTTCTCCAGGGGATCTTCCTGGCCCAGGGATCAAACCCAGGTCTTCCACATTGTAGGCAAATTCTTTACAATCCAAGTCACCAGGGAAGCCCCTAATTAAAATGTAGATATATCGTATTATTGTCATTATTATTTCTAATTCTAAGTCTGTCAGGCTTCTCAAGAGCAACAATCCCTAGATACGGGTGATATGTGATATGACCCTATTCCCTTTCTGCATATATTTCAGAGTGAGCAAGCAACGTCTGCTTACCTATTGTTTCTCCTTGCTATTCTAGACTAGCAAATAGCTACAGAAGTCTTTGTAAATATCCTTTCCCTGTAGAAGGAAACATATTTCTACTAACATGTCTTATCATGTAGAACTTAGAACACTGCTATATCTGAGTTTTCAGAGATACGTCTGTTTTCAAAAGCCTAGCAATGGCACCCCACTCCAGTACTCTTGCCTGGAAAATCCCATGGACGGAGGTACCTGGTGGGCTGCAGTCCATGGGGTCGCTAAGAGTTGGACACGACTGAGCGACTTCACTTTCACTTTTCACTTTCATGCATTGGAGAAGGAAATGGCAACCCACTTCAGTGTTCTTGCCTAGAGAAACCTAGGGACGGCGGAGCCTGGTGGCCTGCCATCTATGGGGTCGCACAGAGTCGGACACGACTGAAGCAACTTAGCAGCAGCAGCAGCAGCAGTAGCAGCGGGCTCCAAAATTCATGTACAGACCAGAGACGATTCCCACTGAAGCTGAGGTGAGTTCCTTCTATGTATACACAGAACTCGATTTGTTACCCATTCATAACTCCAGCCAACATATAGAGTTAAATTCTATTCATCTTCTCTCCTTCCCTGGACTTTCTACTTTCATTCCCCCATATATTAATGGACTTCCTTGTTGGCTCAGACAGTAAAGAATCTGCCCATAGTGCAGGAGACTGGGTTTGATCCCTGGGTTGGGATCCCTTGGAGAAGGGAATGGCACTCCACTCCAATATTCTTGCCTGGAGAATTCCATGGACAGAGGAGCCTGGCAGGCTACAGTCCATGGGATCACAAAAAGCCAGACACAACTGAGCAACTAAGACATATACATATCAATACACAAGACACGAAGGATTTTAGAAAGGGTCTGAAGCCAAGAGACATCACTTAAGAGCAAAAACTACTAAAAAATAGGTCAGTCATTGACATAACTATCCAAAGTTATGGGCTGTTGTGTTAACTCAGTGGAAGCAAGTCTTTTTTCCATCTCAGTGGATTAGAGAACTATGACAGGCTCCCTGTCATAAGTAACTGTGTCTCATCAAGACCACGATTCCCCAGAGGGCAGCCACGTACCCCTGAAAGAGGATATGCAGACTTTCACCAGTGGAGTTGGGCATATACTGAAAGTCTAGCCCCTTTTCAGTAACCACTACCTCCTGTGATCACTTCATATCCATGTATTACTGAAAGCCTTTATGATTGCCCCTGGTTGTGCATGGTCCTTTCTCATAGTCCTATGTTCTCAAGAAACAGAGAAATGCTTTTCAAGTTCAAAATTCCAAGTTCCAATCACATACTCACTATTCTCTAGACTCGTGACCTTTTTCCAGTCTCCTATCTCATTCAAAATTCCACTTTCACATTCATAATGGGAGATAATAAAAAATCTGCCTACTTCATAAGGTCCTTGTGAGAATCAAATGATTATACACAAAAACTGTAGAGTAGTATATACTGCAAAAACAATAAATTGTGATTCTGCTAAAGTATTCCAATTCAAACTCAAGAAATAAAGAATACCAATTTTATGATCTTGTGTGATTTAGAAGCATAAAGACCTACAGGAAACAATGAAACAGATTTATTCAGGTATGGAATTTCATCATGGGGCTGACATTTTGGTCGAATCTAATATCCATGGTTACCTGTCTCAGATAGCAGTTTTGTAGCTTCCAGCACCTTCTCAGTATAAACACCAGCTTCGTAGTTCTCCATCTCAGCATTGATGATGTGTATAACTCGAGCAGCCCGGCCCCTGATGGCCCCTGCAGTCCGGTCCAGAGTGTCCACATCCCCTTCCTGAAGGGCGATCACACATTTGTTCACATCCTCCAAGATATGGTTTTCTGTGGAGAGGACACATTCACATTTATATGATTTTATATCACTGGTGGCGGTGGTTTAGTCATTGAGTTGTATCTGACTCTTACGACTCCATGGACTATAGCCTGCCAGGCTCTACTGTCCATGGGATTTCCCAGGCAAGAATACTGGAGTGAGTTGCCTTTTTTTTTTTCCAGGGAATCTTCCTGACTCAGGAATCTAGCCCTGTTCTCCTGCATTGCAGGAGTATTCTGTACCGACTAAGGTATCAGGGAAGCCCTTTATATCACTGACACAGTTAAAAACCAATCAGAAGGCCTCCCTTGTGGCTCAGTGGTAAAGAATCTGCCTGCCAATGCAGGAGACACGGGTTTGACTCCTGATCCGGGAAGATCCTACATGCTGTGGGGCAAGTAAGCCCATGCGCCACAACTACTGAAGCCTGTTCACCCTAGAGTCTGTGCTCTACAACAAGAGAAGACACTGTAATGCAAAGTTCGTGAAGCACAACTAGAGAGTAGCCCTCCCTCACCACAACTAGAGAAATGCCCGAGGAGCAACAAAGACCCAGCTTGGACAAAAAATAAATACATAATAAACATTCCAAGAGAAAAGAAGAAATACTGAATAAATATGTCCTTTGAAAGGGGACAATTATATATTTGTACTCTAAGGTATTTTCAAGAGAAAGAATTCATTAAGTAAGGAGATAGAGGGATGATGTTCCAACTAGAAAATAACATAGAAGGGAAAGTAATAATAGAAAGCGTGTGCATTTCAGAGAGGGTTACATTGTTGGAGTGAACCCCTTAGGTACTTTGGATATTACGCCTGAATGTGAAGCATAGTTTTTAAAATCATAAAAGATTTGCCGGCAACATAATTTGTGATAAACGTCCTTAAATTTTTGCAGCCTTATTCTTTCAGAAAAGATGTAATCATGTTAAATCACTGACAACCAAACTACTTCATTATTATTAGCTCTAAAACTACAGTTTCCAAAATCATAAGCAAAGTTCAGTCTGTGAATGTTTTAAGGGAACAAACTCAAGACCCTGGAGTTAAAAAAAAAGTAAATGAAAGAGGAAGAGGCAAACAAAACAAAAATTATAGACATTATGGGATTGAGTTAATAGCTTTTTCAGATCGTAGATGCCTGTTATTTTGTGAGCCAAACCCAAGAATTAAACTGTCACATGGTTAAAGCCAAGATGCTCATTTTAAAACAATATTAAAAATGGTAGTTTTTGCCCAGTGGAAAAAGTTTAAGTGCTCTAACACAGTCATTTCACTTTTTTATGAGCCCAGACCATATCAGAAAATTGGTTTCGTTTCTGTAATGTTAATAGCTAGCATCATTGCTCCCCAAACTTGTTGCTTTTCATATGGACAAATTAAGTACTCAGGTAGCATGAAAAAAAGAAAGAAAAACAAAACTATCCCTTAAAAAAATACTTTTTTATTGTTGCCTCCAAAATAGAGTTTCCTGCCAGAATTCCCTTAAGAAGAAACTGATACATAAAATGTCATTAATGCCATTCCAAAATATCTCCTAGGCCAAACCTGCAATTTACTGATGCAAATGTTTTGGCTCCAGCTTACAGAGGAGATGAGAAGTAGTTTCCCCAACTATTGGGCTGTATCCACAGTCTACCAGCAGGACAGAGTGGGCTGTGTCATTATTTGTCAAGCCCATCTGTGGAAAGGTGCCTGCTGCCTCCGATTGTCAAGTCCAAAGGCACGCTCCAGCGGGTCCTGCCAAGGCCGGCTTCCTGACAGCGCCTGTTCATTTTCCTGTCATAGCATGCCACGGCACTTGTACCACTGCGGTTGGACTGTACAGTGTTATCAGCAGAAGCCAAAGCCTTTTCGTGTTGCTGGTAATAATGAGATGCACAAAGGAATGGCAGGGAGAAAGGTGGCAGAGAGGCAGGCCCGGTGGAAGAAAATTAAGAAAAGCTTGCGTTTTCGAAACAGCCTGAGATAAGACTCCTTGCCTTGCTTTTTTCTACCCTCAGAAATTTCTATACATGCATTTAAAGAAAAGGATAAGTTGGGAAAGTTTTAAGTTCTGAAATGACTCCTCTTTGAGAAAGGTAGTATATAGATATTTTCTATTCATTTGTAAATAGGGAGGGTAGCAGAATAAGATTTCCAGGGGCTGTTAGGATTGCTGTGTGAGATCTGAGGCTGGTTGGAGAGTCCCCCTCTCCCTTTCTGGGGACCCAGATAGCCATCCTGGCAAAGATTGACTAGAAACAAGAAATATCTCAGTCTTTGTGTCCAGTCTTCTGTTCCCCACCATTCGGATCCCCAACATGCCGAGCCGAACAATTTCTAAGCTTTTCTGAGAGATGCACTTCTTGGAGATCTTTTGCATTGTTAGGACTCATGTATCAGGGAAGCAAAAAATTTCACGAATGACAACACATTGAGTTCTTTATTAGCCAATCCCTGGACATAGGTATGTTTAAAAGAATAGCTGCTTTGACAAGTCATCAAAAGTAAAGCACCTGGGGAATGAAGAACAAGTCAGGTTTCTAAAAAGGAAGAGATAGTGGACCTACGGTACTATAGGGCAGGAGAGAGGAGGGGATTGGAGGTGGGGAAAGGAGACGCAGCGAAAACTGGAGAAATACCCTTTTATCCAGACTTACTAAGAACTATATAGATTCTGGAAAGAGGATAATCTGGATTATAATTCCACCTCCGCCAAGTTACCTCCCCGTTAGTGACTTACTTTTCTCAAAGGAAGATTCAGAATAGTGATACCTAACATAAAATTTTGGTGAGAATGAAAGCAAATAGTAGAAAATGAGACAAATAACAGATACTGTCAACTACGAATTGGCACTTGCCATGGGTGCTTGTCATTTGCTCTACAATGATTAAATCATGTGCTGCTGCAGCTGCTGACCTTCAACACCCCTGAAGGAGTTCAGGGAGGAGAGCAGAAATGAGGTACTCTGTTCTCAGGAAAAAACTAGCAGCACAGGTCCTCAGATAGTCAGATGGTCTCAGGAGCTGATTTTATGAGCCCAATTCTTGTATCTCCTCATATCTAGAAAAGCACTAAATTCCTTCATGGTGACAACTGTTTCTCATGACTAGCAGAAGCTTCATGAGACCAGCAGAAACTTTTAAATATGTGCTTAATTGCATGTACTCCCCCTTTACCAAAGCCACATATATACTGTCCTTCGCCCCTACCTGTTTGAAACAGTTTCCCTAGCGCTATCTGAGGTGCGGTCTCCTGGGCTGCAGCCCTCATATCGCTCAAATAAAACTTAATTCGCCATTCTCGTGTTGTGCATTTTTTTTTAATTGACGGCACCAAGCATGTGTTGGCTCATTTTTCCCATCTCCCTTGACTTTCCTTCCATGATTTTAAAGTTGGCTTTTCCATCATCCATCAGATCTACAGGGTTAACTGTGCTACTCTTAGACAAGCTTTAAACACAAGCCCAGTGGGAATTCATCGTCAGTTTCTTGGTGAATGGAAAGACAACTAGAGAAAAGCTTCCAAATACACCAAGCCTGCCCCAGAAATCCCCTCCCTTTGGTTGCAGTCAGGCTCCATCAGTCTGGATCCCGTGAGCTGTGCTGCAGCCTCTCCCTCTCAGACCTCAGTAAGTCCAGGTGGAGGCCAGGGCACATGGGTTGGCAGGTGTGATTTCCATACACCTCTGGATAGTGTCAACACCTGGTTAATTTGAATTTTTAAGGGCCATTTGGTTATTTTAATGCCTCACAAGGGAGTTGAGGCTTCTGGTGACCTCCTTCCTCATGCTCCCACAGAGACTTCTCTATGTGTATTGGGCCGAATCTGTTTGGAAAAAGGCCCATGAGCCAGCTGGTAACCCACTTTTGAAACAGCATTGATGAGCCCTGTTAAAGGTAAAATTGACTACATGGCTATTCAAATGTGCTAACATCCCGTGTATAAGTTGCTCAGTCATGTCTGACTCTTCGTGACTCCATGGACTGTAGCCTGCCTATGGGATTTTCCAGACAAGAATACTGGAGTGGACTGCCATCCTTCAGTCTGGCTTCATCTACAAAGCATTAAGTTACAATTTCCAGTGATGATGAGTTCTGTTTATTTTCACTTCCTTCCACAACCTCATGGTCAAGTGCTCAAAACCTCAATAGTTCCTAAGTGCTTTCTAATGGGTTCATTTGGTGGCAAAGATTTTTTTTCCCAGCTTATCAAAAACCTATATAACTTCATTTACTTGTGGGGCAGGGAGGGTTGGGGGGATGGGGTGGAACTTAACACAGGCAAATTGGAATAACTAATTGATTTTTTTTTTCAACATAACCAATCTCATATCCCACACTCTTTTTTAGATGGGTGATTTAGACGTAGCAAAGGCCATCCTATTTTAAGAACTCCAGGAACTAGAAAGGAGCCTAGGTCTACTTACATAATCTTTCAGGTTTCTAATATCTCAATCAGAAAGTTATGTTTTCCCCCTAAATCCCTTGACTCAGTGTCTTGAAATAATGTGCACAGCAGAGACAAATTTTCAAGAGGGTGTTACAATCACAGTTGCAGAGATGATTGAAAGCTCAAAGGGCTAAGGAGAGCACTTGAAACAAAGACCCATGACACTTGCAAGATATTCCTCATCTCATCTTGTTCTCTTCCTTCAACTATCTTGTAAGGGCCCGTTTGTGATTACCTGAGACGGAAAGGAAGTCATCCACCGAGGTGATGTCATCCACAGCCTCTGTCAGCACTCGAACTTGTTTTTCCCACTGGTCCTTGAAGACGTCCATGTTGTCTTGAGCAACTTTGCTCTGTGGCCGGGCAGCCAATGTGAGAGCAGCATTGATGACCTATTTGTTAGAAATAATCCATGGACATACGGATTACACTCATCAAAAGAGGAACAAGCAAGTCAAAGACCATGTTGAAACCCTGGACCTTGCAGCTTCCACAGATAAGGGGATTCTTGGGGATTGAGAGGACAATCAAAACATGAGAGATGGAGTAGGTTATCAAATATTAGTCTTTTGTTTGCTCTTCTTTTTTTTAAGATATAGGTTTCCAAAAGTGTATACTGAATCGAGTCTTTTTAGCACAGATGGGGCAGAAATATAACTCTTGTTCTCCACGTACAAGCATATAATCTTGTGAGGGAGACAAAGTGAATAGATATGGAATGTTGAGATAACAATTCAAGACAAATAGAAAAAGTCAATAGGGATGAAAAAGACAATAATCACTACAGTAATTTTGGAGAGACTGGAGCAATTAGCAGTTCTTTTTGAGAAAGGCAGAACCTGAAATGGTCCATGATTGATGGGTAGCACTTTCCAGGGAGAGGAAAATGGACAAGGCAAGGAATGAGTGACATGAAGGCTGGAGTGCACAAGATCCAAAATATCAGCTTTGGAAACAAAGTGAATGAGGCTTACCTGAGGACACAGGCTGTCAATCTGAGTGGCTGCCATCCGAACTAATTTCACCCCTTCTTCATTGTTGGAGATGGAACAGGCCAAATTGGCAACCTGTATTGAAGAGGATTGAAGTGAAAATGATGTTAGGGCAAAGGGGAAATAGGCTGCTGTGTGACTTTGCACCTTCCCTGGAGAGCACCACATCCAGGAGAATCCTTTCACAAAGAAGATAAAGGGACCCTTTTGTGTTCAACCGAATATTACTCAGCCTTATGCCAGTAGGCATTTTTGCCAGAAGAGCAAGGTGTTAATAACAAGTCATTGCTTCAAGATTCTTGAGTACACACAATAATGCATTTTAACTGGGCTCTTCTTAACTCTCTTCCCCTCCATCTATACTCTCACTTGAACCTCCTAAGGCTGATTATTAGCTGCAGGACACTGTGATTTTGGCCACATCAGTTCTAAATTCTGAACAGTGAGAGAGATGCCATGGGCAATACTTTTGATTTGAGACTCTAAAGTAAACTAAAAACCAGAGTCCGTTACCCCCAAAGAACACAAGATCTGCCTGTTACATACAGTTTGTAGGGAAGATGTCAGTCCACCAGAAGTCAACTCAAATGCTTTCAGGGGCTAGGGAAGTCTGAGAAGTGTGTAAAAGGGCTAGTACAGTCCAAAAGGCAATGGAAGAATTAGAACATGTAGGTCTAGTATAAAGGCATTCAAACGTGGTATTTTAAACATATTATATCAGCCAAAACAGCTGAAATGGATTCAGATTTCCAGGTCAAGCATTTCAATGTGTGTCATTCCTTTTCTTCAAGGAGTTAGAATTGGTAATACAAGGTCAGATTGACTGGACAAGGTCAACACACATAAAGCGAAGATCAAAACACTGAACGCCTCATGAAGCTAGTGTCAAGAGAACAGGAAGGTGGGGATTAGAAGGGACAAAGGAGAAGGGAAGGGATGCCAGGGCTGGGAGCAGGAGAACCAGTAGTGCAAGTGATTAGCAGACAGAATCCTTGGGAGCCTCCTGGCCACCTGCCCTTGTGTCTGCTCATTTCTGCCTTTCAAAACCAAATCACTTCCCTATTACACCCTTCATGCCCTGGTGGATTCGAATGCACTGTGCAAGCATATAGTATCTAATGTGAAAGAACCATCACTGTGGAGCAGAGGAGCACACAACTGAGATCACTAGGCTCAACCATTAGCCAGTTATGTTAAGTCACGTCACATTCGGAGGACCATTTCCTTATCAGCAAAAGGAGATGGAAAAAATAGATACTAGGGATATATTTCAAGTTTATCCCAGTGAGAATATAAACTATGAGAAACCACAGATTAAGTTCCAGAAGTTATCATATCATTTCTTACATTTTGCAGTTTACCTTTGATTCTTCATGTAGTTCATTATGTTACTTAGTTTTCAAAGAGAAAGACAAATATGCCTTCAGTTCAGTTCAGTTCAGTTCAGTCACTCAGTCGTGTCTGACTCTTTGCGACCCCATGAATTGCAGCACACCAGGCCTCCCTGTCCATCACCAACTCCCAGATTTCACTCAGACTCACGTCCATCGAGTCAGTGATGCCATCCAGCCATCTCATCCTCGGTCATCCCCTTCTCCTCCTGCCCCCAATCCCTCCCAGCATCAGAGTCTTTTCCAATGAGTCAACTCTTCCATGAAGTGGCCAAAGTACTGGAGTTTCAGCTTTAGCATCATTCCTTCCAAAGAAATCCCAGGGCTGATCTTCAGAATGGATTGGTTGGATCTCCTTGCAGTCCAAGGGACTCTCAAGAGTATTCTCCAACACCACAGTTCAAAAGCATCAATTCTTCTGTGCTCAGCTTTCTTCACAGTCCAACTCTCACATCCATACATGACTACTGGAAAAAACATAGCCTTGACTAGATGGACCTTTGTTGCCAAAATAATGTCTCTGCTTTTCAATATGCTATCTAGATGGTCATAACTTCTCTTCCAAGGAGTAAGCATCTTTTAATTTCATGGCTGCAGTCACCATCTGTAGTGATTTTGAAGCCCCCCAAAATAAAGTCTGACACTGTTTCCACTGTTTCCCCATCTATTTCTCATGAAGTGATAGGACCAGATGCCATGATCTTCATTTTCTGAATGTTGAGCTTTAAGCCAGCTTTTTCGCTCTCCACTTTCACTTTCATCAAGAGGCTTTATAGCTCCTCTTCACTTTCTGCCATAAGGGTGGTGTCATCTGCATATCTGAGGTTATTGATATTTCTCCTGGCAATCTTGAGTCCAGCTTGTGCCTCTTCCAGCCCAGCGTTTCTCATGATGTACTCTGCATATAAGTTAAATAAGCAGGGTGACAATATACAGCCTCAACGTACTCCTTTTCCTATTTAGAACCAGTCCGTTGTTCCCTGTCCAGTTCTAACTGTTGCTTCCTGACCTGCATATAGGTTTCTCAAGAGGCAGGTCAGGTGGTCTGGTATACCCATCTCTTTCAGAATTTTCCACAATGTATTGTGACCCACACAGTCAAAGGCTTTGGCATAGTCAATAAAGCAGAAATAGACGTTTTTCTGGAGCTCTCTTGCTTTTTCCATGATCCAGCAGATGTTGGCAATTTGATCTCTGCTTCCTCTGCTTTTTCTAAAACCAGCTTGAATATCTGGAAATTCACGGTTCATGTATTGATGAAGCCTGGCTTGGAGAATTTTGAGCATTACTTTGAGTGCAATTGATGAGTGAGATGAATGCAATTGTGCGGTAGTTTGAGCATTCTTTGGCATTGCCTTTCTTTGGGATTGGAATGACAACTGACCTTTTCCAGTCCTGTGGCCACTGCTGAGTTTCCCAAATTTTCTGGCATATTGAGTGCAGCACTTTCACAGCATCATCTTTCAGGATTTGAAATCGCTCAAATATGCCTTATTATACCCATTCACAGGATACTAAACCCCCAGGGTATGAGGAGGTTCCTTGGAGGCAGAGCAAGAATTAATAAAGCAGCTTCTTAATTTCTTTTTGTTATATTGTCTCCACTCTGCTTTTTTTTTAAATTAATCTTTGTTATATTTATATTCTAGTGTATTTTTATATTCCAAATGCCAGAATAACTGTGTGGCATAGAATCGGTGCTCAATACATGTTTATTGAATTAAAGAATAGCCTTTAATAGCTTTTTTAAAATGTCATATAGTGATTTGGAATACATAATAAGTTAAAGATGCTCTTAAAGTTGTTAGTCTTTCAATTTGGCTGGACAAATTTTCACATTACCTTCTAGCACATGCTTTCCAACACCACGGAGCTAAACAAAGGCTCCCATATTCTGGATCATTGTTTGAGACCAGAATGCAGTGACCCTGTCCATGATGACATGAGAAATCAGGATGATGTGATGAATTTTCCAGAAAGATAAATGCATATAATTTAAAATTCTGTCTTTAAATGCTTTGCATTTCCTCTATTGAAAATCCTCTCATTTTATGAAATGATGATTTTGGATGATGTTTTTGTTTGCTCTTTATCATTCTTGCTTGGTATGTAATAGAGACCTGAGGTTACACTTTTGTATTGCAGTGAATAATTTCTAGAATTTGGCATACAACTCTATATAAAGACAACAACATTAAAACTTTTAAATGCTCCTAGAATCAGGTCTTGGGTAATATTTGTTTGCATCTTTGTAAGATGAAAAGTAAGAAAATGTCAGCACTCTCAATGAGATAAAGGTGGTAAACCAAGTATTCAATGGCTATTGATCTAAAAATATTCAGTCCAGTTCAGTCCAGTCACTCAGTTGTGTCCGACTCTTTACGACCCCATGAATCGCAGCACGCCAGGCCTCCCTGTCCGTCACCAACTCCCAGAGTCCACTCAGACTCCCGTCCATCGAGTCAGTGATGCCATCCAGCCATCTCATCCTTGGTCATCCCCTTCTCCTCCTGCCCCCAATCCCTCCCAGCATCAGAGTCTTTTCCAATGAGTCAACTCTTCGCATGAGGTGGCCAAAGTACTGGAGTTTCAGCTTTAGCATCAGTCCTTCCAAAGAAATCCCAGGGCTGATCTCCTTCAGAATGGACTGGTTGGATCTCCTTGCAGTAGAAGGGACTCTCAAGAGTCTTCTCCAACACCACAATTCAAAAGCATCAATTCTTCAGCACTCAGCCTTCTTCACAGTCCAACTCTCACATCCATACACGACCACAGGAAAAACCATAGCCTTGACTAGACGGACCTTAGTTGGCGAAGTAATGTCTCTGCTTTTCAATATGCTATCTAGGTTGGTCATAACTTTTCTTCCAAGCAGTAAGCATCTTTTAATTTCATGGCTGCAGTCACCATCTGCAGTGACTCTGGAGCCCAAAAAATAAAGTCTGACACTGTTTACACTGTTTCCCCATCTATTTCCCAGGAAGTGATGGGACCAGATGCCATGATCTTCATTTTCTGAATGTTGAGCTTTAAGCCACTTTTTCGCTCTCCACTTTCACTTTCATCAAGAGGCTTTTTAGTTCTTCTTCACTTTCTGCCATAAGGGTGGTGTCATCTGCATATCTGAGGTTATTGATATTTCTCCTGGCAGTCTTGATTCCAGCTTGTGCTTCTTCCAGCCCAGCGTTTCTCATGATGTACTCTGCATATAAGTTAAATAAGCAGGGTGACAATATACAGCCTTGACATACTCCTTAATAAATAGGAAAGAGAACTATATATTATGTATCTTTTGATGGAATGACATAACACTACCTATGAAACAGTCTTGCCAAAAGCAACAACCACAGAGAAAAACAAAACATAAAAAATGATCAGTCTTAGGATAAATTCTCAATTTACAGAAATCTAAGGGACAAACATGTAAAATAAAACCACATGGACGCCTTCGTGAAAATCCTAATGGTAAAAGCTAGTGGGAAAATGTCAGACTTCTGTGGATCCTGAATAGGGCAAATAAACCATTATATAATCATAAATACGTAGGTGAATTTATATATATGTACATTGTAAAACAAAGAAATTTAAATATTGACTACATATTGGATGATATTACAGAGTTAATGTTTTAAAATACCCTAGCAATACTTGTTATTTTATTTAAAGTGTCCATAGCTTATACGGGGTCGCTACGAGTCAGACACGACTAAACAACTTCACTTTCACTTTTCACTTTCACGCACTGGAGAAGGAAATGGCAACCCACTCCAGTGTTCTTGCCTGGAGAATCCCAGGGACAGGAGAGCCTGGTGTGCTGCCGTCTATGGGGTTGCACAGAGTCGGACACGACTGAAGCGACTTAGCAGCAGTGGCAGCAATACTTGTTATTTTATTTAAAATGTCCATAGCTTATATTTATATATATATATATATATATATATATATATATATATATATATATATATATGTCAAGATGCCTTTGGATGAAGTGATAGATTTGAGATTTGTTTCATAGTTTTTTAGAGTAAAGGAAAGGAGTGGAGGTATAGAAAAAATAAGACTGGCTATTAGCTCATAATGGTTGAAGTCGGGTGATAGTATATGATGGTTTATTATATATGCTCTACTGTTGGATATGCTAGAAATTTTCCCCAATAAAAAGGTGTTTTTTTTTTTTTATGTAATAACTGCAATCTATTATAACACCAGTTCTGGTAAAATTCTTTTTGCACTTATGCAAGGTTCAAGGGAGCCCAGTATAAGTGAAGGAGAAGCCTGAGTGTGCTTTGGAGGTAAGGCTTGCAGACAACAGAAGAGTCCCAGCCTGGAGAAGGAAATATGGTAATGGACATATAAGCCACAGAGGTGGCTCTCCAGAGCATGCAGTCTCCTGCATGTGCTAGTGGCAGGTACCAGGAAAAGCTGATCCTAGTAACAGACTGGGCTCCTCACATCTCCTACGTGAGGGAAATGCCAATCAGTAATATCCATTGTCATATATATATACATATATATGTATATATGCTTCTCTTTGCATATCTTTTGAAATTCACTCAGTCGTGTCCGACTCTTTGCGACCCTGTGGACTGTAGCCCACCAGGCTCCTCTGTCCATGGGATTTCCTGGCAAGAATACTGGAGTGGGTTGCCATTTCCTTCTCCAGGGGATCTTCCCAACCCAGGGATTGAACCCAGGTCTCCTGCAGCGCAGGCAGACGCTTTAACCTCTGAGCCATCAGGGAAGCCCTTAATAAACTCTATTATGGCTCAAATCTAATGTGAGAGCCTCACTGCCCAAAAGAATCTTAGTAAGAGGAATAGTGCTAGCAACACTTAGCAAAACTAAAGAGCTGGTAACTATCAATAATGCTTTAATTATTTATTCTTTTTATCTTATTAATCTGTAAACCCTAAAGTCCAGCAGCCTCTACTCTGCAATATACACCTGCTGCTTTTTTGTTCAGTTGCTCATTCGTGCCTGACTCTTTGCAACCCCATGGACTACAGCACACCAAGCTCCCCTGTCCTTCACTATCTCCCAGAGTTTGCTCTAATTCATGTCCATTGAGTCAGTGATGCCATCCAAACATCTCATCCTCTGTCACCCTCTTCTCCTTCAGCCCTCAATCTTTCCCACCATCAGGGTCTTTTCCAGTGAGTTGGCTCTTCATATCAGGTAGCCAAAGCATTGGAGCTTCAGCTTCAGCATCAATCTTCCAATGAATATTCAGGACTGATTTCCTTTAGGATTGAATGGTTAGAACTCCTTGCAGTCCAAGGGACTCTCAGGAGTTTTCTCCAGCACCACAATTCAAAAGCATCAGTTCCTTCGCACTCAGTCTTCTTTATGGCCCAACTCTTACATCCATACGTGACTACTGGAAAAACCATAGCTTTGATTATATGGACCTTTGTCAGCAACGTGATATCTCTGCTTTTTAATACACTGTCTAGGTTTGTCACAGCTTTTCTTCCAAGAAACAAGCATCTTTCACAGCTGCAGTCACTGTCCGCAGTGACTTTGGAGCCCAAGAAAAGAAAATCTGCCACTGCTTCCACTTTTCCCCCTTCTGTTTGCCATGAAGTGATGGAACTAGATGCCATGACCTTAGTTTTCTGAATGTTGAGTTTGAAACTGGTGTTTTTACCCTCTAAGTCGACTTAAAATCAGAATTTCATTTGCCATGTATTCTAAACACCCTCAAAATGTTTCCAACATAATGTCAAGAATTTCACTGTCTCCAAAGGCAGGCTTGTGTATTTTACGTTGGTTATGGACTTAATCCAAATCCTTATCTTTCTTATTTTCTTTTGGCTTACCTTTGTGCTTATCACTGGACTCATTGACATAGCAGTGCCTCTGAATATGGTTTTATATATAGTGATTTAGAGAATTCTGGCATCCAGCACTAAGTTTCAGTCTAGAAGTAACTACCAATCAATAACACAGTTTTAAATGCCAGTGAATATTTTAACACCAGTACAAGACTACTGTACACAGTAGAAACTTAATGATTGGTTTGATGCACTGAAGGAGGGCATGGCAGCCCACTCCAGTATCCTCACCTGGAGAATCCCATGGACAGAGGAGCCTGGCAGGCTACAGTCCATAGGGTCACAAAGAGTGTCCAATGTGCACTCACACACATACACATGCCTATTCTTTAACTACAGTGTTTATGTTATCAGAAACTCTCTAGTGAAATAAAATTTCCTATTTTTCAAATCACAATATTTTCTCCTTTAAAAAATTAGCATGATAGTCTTTATAAGGAGATGGGAAAGGGAAGGGAATATTAGACTAGAATCAGTAGACATTTGAAAAAAAATTAATGAGTAAAAAAGCAAACAATGTTTGACTCTTTGTGACCCCATGGACTGTAGCCCACCAGGCTCCTCCATCCATGGAATTTTCTAGGCAAGAGTACTGGAGTGGGTTGCCATTTCCTTCTCCAGGGGATCTTCCCGACCCGGGGATCGAACCCGGGTCTCCCGCATTGCAGGCAGACGCTTTACCGTCTGAGCTACCAGGGAATTCCAAAACCTGACAAAGATGCCACAAAAAAAGAAAACTACAGGCCAATATCACTGATGAACATAGATGCAAAAATCCTCAACAAAATTCTAGCAATCAGAATCCAACAACACATTAAAAAGATCATACACCATGACCAAGTGGGCTTTATCCCAGGGATGCAAGGATTCTTCAATATCCGCAAAACAATCAATGTAATTCACCACATTAACAAATTGAAAAATAAAAGCCATATGATTATCTCAATAGATGCAGAGAAGGCCTTTGACAAAATTCAACATCCATTTATGATAAAAACTCTCCAGAAGGCAGGAATAGAAGGAACATACCTCAACATAATAAAAGCTATATATGACAAACCCACAGCAAACATTATCCTCAATGGTGAAAAATTGAAAGCATTTCCCCTAAAGTCAGGAACAAGACAAGGGTGCCCACTTTCACTGCTACTGTTCAACATAGTTCTGGAAGTTTCAGCCACAGGAATCAGAGCAGAAAAAGAAATAAAAGGAATCCAAATAGGAAAAGAAGAAGTAAAACTCTCACTGTTTGCAGATGACATGATCCTCTACATAGAAAACCCTAAAGACTCCACCAGAAAATCACTAGAGCTAATCAATGAATATAGTAAAGTTGCAGGATATAAAATCAACACACAGAAATCCCTTGCATTCCTATACACTAATAATGAGAAAGTAGAAAAAGAAATTAAGGAAACAATTCCATTCACCATTGCAACAAAAAGAATAAAATACTTAGGAATATATCTACCTAAAGAAACTAAAGACCTATATATAGAAAACTATAAAATACTGACGAAAGAAATCAAAGAGGACACTAATAGATGGAGAAATATACCATGTTCATGGATCGGAAGAATCAATATAGTGAAAATGAGTATACTACCCAAAGCAATTTACAAATTCAATGCAATCCCTATCCAGCTACCAGCGATATTTTTCACAGAACTAGAACAAATAATTCCAAGATTTGTATGGAAATACAAAAAACCTCGAATAGCCAAAGCAATCTTGAGAAAGAAGAATGGAACTGGAGGAATCAACTTGCCTGACTTCAGGCTCTACTACAAAGCCACAGTCATCAAGACAGTATGGTACTGGCACAAAGACAGAAATATGGATCAATGGAACAAAATAGAAAGCCCAGAGATAAATCCACATACATATGGACACCTTATCTTCAAGCAAGGAGGCAAGAATATACAATGGAGTAAAGACAATCTCTTTAACAAGTGGTGATGGGAAAACTAGTCAACCACTTGTAAAAGAATGAAACTAGATCACTTTCTAACACCGCACACAAAAATAAACTCAAAATGGATTAAAGATCTAAATGTAAGACCAGAAACTATAAAACTCCTAGAGGAGAACAGAGAAGACATACGGATGGCTAACAAATACATGAAAAGATGCTCAACATCACTCATTATCAGAGAAATGCAAATCAAGACCACAATGAGGTACCACTTCACACCAGTCAGAATGGCTGCAATCCAAAAATCTGCAAGCAATAAATGCTGGAGAGGGTGTGGAGAAAAGGGAACCCTCCTACACTGTTGGTGGGAATGCAAACTAGTACAGCCACTATGGAGAACAGTGTGGAGATTCCTTAAAAAATTGCAAATAGAACTGCCTTATGACCCAGCAATCCCATTGCTGGGCATACACACCGAGGAAACCAGAATAGAAAGAGACATATGTACCCCAATGTTCATCGCAGCACTGTTTATAATAGCCAGGACATGGAAACAACCTAGATGTCCATCAGCAGATGAATGGATAAGAAAGCTGTGGTACATATACACAATGGAGTATTACTCAGCTATTAAAAAGAATACATTTGAATCAGTTCTGATGAGATGGATGAAACTGGAGCCGATTATACAGAGTGAAGTAAGCCAGAAAGAAAAACACCAATACAGTATACTAACACATATATATGGAATTTAGAAAGATGGCAATGATGACCCTGTATGCAAGACAGCAAAAAAGACACAGATGTGTATAGTGGACTTTTGGACTCAGAGGGAGAGGGAGAGGGTGGAATGATTGGGGAGAATGGCATTGAAACATGTATACTATCATGTAAGAAACGAATCGCCAGTCTATGTCTGATGCAGGATACAGGATGCTTGGGGCTGGTGCACGGGGATGACCCAGAGAGATGTTATGGGGAGGGAGGTGGGAGGGGGGTTCATGTTTGGGAACGCATGTACACCCGTGGTGGATTCATGTCAATGTATGGCAAAACCAATACAGTATTGTAAAGTAAAATAAAGTAAAAACAAACAAACAAACAATGGACCATTAACAGTTCAGTGTTATGAGACTGTAAACCAAAACTGAGTGATATGGTTGTATTTACTAGAATTTAAAAACCTGCTCAAATCAACTAGACAGATAACATTTACAGGCTGGAGCTGGCCTCTGCTTTCTCTACTTCTGTATTGTTTACAACTTAGCTCAGCAACAAGAGTCAATTGCCTTCCTAGGAGCTCAGAAAACAAAGTCAATCATCAACTATTAAATGTTGGGCTATTTAGATTGATTTGTGATTTCTGGAAATAACTAGGCCATGAGTAAAGGTGGCATAGCTCCTTGGTGAGCTAACGGTACTAAATTTCCCAAGACTCTCAGGAAGGAAGCCCTCCTCCCTGACTTCTGAAGGCATAATGGATTTGGGTAAGTAAAAGCTCAAAAAGCTCAAAAGACTGAGTCAAGTCTTCTATATTTGACTTAGTGGCTTAAAAACTGGTTATCTTGGAGTATAGAAGGAAGTTTAACTGCGTTCAGTAAATCGTATGCTGCTGACTACAGGAGCTTTAAGGGTTCTGAAAAAAAAAAAATGCCGAGTAGTTCTGGCTGGGAATCAATAAGCACATCATGGACAGGTAAGATACCCATCTTATGATACTTCTCTGATTGCCTGCTTAGCACAATTTCATGGACTCAAGTTTAAAGACTAGGATACTTTTTGCTCTTCTGGAGCTACACAGTGTAAATAGGTGGGGCAAACAATGATATTGGTAGCAGTTTTAGAAAGACAATAAACTAGCAGGGAGAGCTGATGCTGATTCTCCTAAGAAAGTAACTTGCTCCTTAAACAGAATCTGTATAATTAGCATCCATTTCCCAGCCCTTTAACCATCACCTTTGCTGACCAAAAACAGAGTAGAGATACTCCAGGGACACAGATGGCAGAGGTAAAGCTGACAAAATCAGAAATGTGTGGAGCCCTCATAAAAATACATTGTGACTATTTTAAGTGTCTACTTCCCTGGCTCAGAAGGTAAAAGCATCTGCCTACAATGAGGGAGACCCGGGTTCGATCCCTGGGTCAGAAAGATGCCCTGGAGAAGGAAATGGCAACCCATTCCAGTACTCTTGCCTGGAAAATCCCATGGATGGAGAAGCCTGGTAGGCTACAGTCTGTGGGGTCACAAAGAGTCGGACATGACTGAGTGACTTCACTTCACTTCACTATTTAAAATGCAAGATGATTTTAATCAAACACACATCAAAAAACACGGCACAGCTCAAATTTCTGATGAGCAGATCATCACAGCTATCAAATTTATCTGTTTGATTTTATACCTTGTTGATCTATTTGATTTATTATTTTTTTACTTTCAAATTTTTATTGGAGTATGTGTGGGCATGCTCAGTCGTGTCCAATTCTTTGCAACCCCATGGACTGTAGGCTGCCAGGCTCCTCTTGTCCATGGGACTTTCCAGGCAAGAATACTGGAGTGGGTTACCACTTCCTCTTCCAGGGCATCTTCCCAACTGAGGGACTGAACCCATGTCTCTTGCATATACTGCCTTAGCAGGTAGCTTCTTTACCACCAGCACCACCTACGAAGCCCTTATTGGAGTACAGCTGATTTAAAATGCTATGATAGTTTCTGCTGTACAGCAAAGTGAATCAGCTGTACCTATACATGCATCCATTCTTCTTAAAATGCTTTTCCGATATAGACCATATTCCATATAGGAGTATTGTGAAGAGTTCCCTGTGCTACACAGTCTGTCTTCGTTGCCTATCTATTTTATATATATTAGTGTGTATGTGTTAATCCCAAGTTTCTAATTTATCTCCCTGTCTCCAGCTTTGCTCTTGGTAACCATATGTTTGTTTTCTATGTCTGTAAGTCTGTTTTTGCTTTCTAAATAAGTTCATTAGTATCATTTCTTAAAATTCCACATATTAATAAAATTATGTGATATTTGTCTTTCTCTCAGAAAAATGTGGGTTTGTGTGGACCCACACAAGAGAACGTAGCTCCATCTCAAAAATTCCATAGCTTTGTTTGAACACTTAACAAGAAAAGTCAAAATGCCTGGAAGGCTGTGCCTTAATTAGACATTTAAAATCTCTGCTAATATAGTTTTTAGGCATTTAACTACAAAGTGATATGAGGTGCATCATAAAGACAAGAACGTTTTCTTATTTTCTGGTCCTGGAAATCAAATTACATTTTAAAATATTTGTAATTCTGTTCAGTTCCAGACACCAGCACATATTCAGTGCATCCAACCCCCACATGCTTTATCATTTCATTAATTTTTACAGCTTCAAGTATCATATGGGTGTTTTTAAGAAGAACCTACTTTTGAAATAAAACAGAATAGCAATTGACAGGTTTATAAAGCACTTGTTTCTCGAGTTAATATTTCATTATCATCATAAATTTGAGGATAACCTGAATCTATTTACTATTAAAGGGGAATTTATGGAATTTACAATCCCCACAGTCACATGGTCATATAAAATCATAAAGAGAAGAGACGGTGATGCAAATTCCAGGCAAATGTTACTCTCTATGCAATCATCTCAATGAAGAGTGCTATGGTCTCAATCTGAAGATTTATTCCATTACCTGTCCTAATACTATTAGGACCCAAAATGGTGTTCATACATACCTATCCTGTATAGAATTTAAGGTTTATACAAGACATACCTCCTATATTACAGTTGGAGAATATTTTAATTCAGTTAAGAGACAAAACAATATACTTATGAACTTCCTGGACACAGTAGATTTACTGGCCACCTTCACAGCTTGATTGGAAGAGAGCCCAAAAGGTCTGGCTGCCCCAGAAAATGTTTGCAGAAGTCTCTCTTTCATGCTGAGATATTATAAAATCCTTTTAAAATATAGCTGCCTCAGACTGAGATGAGTTTATCAACCAGATTATCAGTAACTGAGTTTCTGAAGGACTGAGGAGGCTTAGGCAACAGGGAAAATTTAATCAGTGAAGGATGGCTCAGGAGAGGTTGGCAGCTGAGGGCAACATGAAGACACGGGATGGGGAGAAAATGGGAAACACTTTTTCTTGCTTTTGTTTTAAAGGATCTCATTAAAGTATCCGACACTCTTGATTATTCTATACATTTTTACTTTTTTAACACTGTATGATGGTCAAGAGCCTCGGTTCTGGAGGCAAGCAGCCTGAGGTTTATATCTTGGCAACAAGCAAGGTACTTTGTCTATATTAGCCTCAGTCTTTTCAGCTATAAAACAAACTAATTAAAAAAAAAAAAACAAAAAAAAAAAAACTAGTACTCACAGATAATAGACAGCAAACTAGAGGTTACCAGTGGGGAGAGGGAAAGGGGAGATGGAAGTGGTGGGGTAAAATGTACAAATGATTAAGTATAAAATAATCTACAAGGATATACTGCATAACACTGGAAATAAAACTAATATTTTACAATAACTATAAATAGACTGTAACCTTTGAAAATTGTAAATTACTATATTGTATACCTGTAACATATAATTGGAGAAGGAAATGGCAACCCACTCCATTGTTCTTGCCTGGAGAATCCCAGGGACAAGGGAGCCTGTTGGACTGCTGTCTATGGGGTCACACAGAGTCGGACATGACTGAAGTGACTTAGCAGCAACATATAATTGGAGAGCAATAATATTTCAATTAAAATATTTTGTAAATAAAGTCATTTGTAAATAAAGTCATTTGTATCATTTTTTAAGATTCCTTATATAAGGAAAATCATATGATATTTGTCTTTGTCTGACTTACTTCACTTAGTATAAGAAACAGACTCACAGAGTTAGAGAATGAATTTACAATTACCAGAGGAAAAGCAGGGGGAGAGACAGATTGAGAGTTTGGGATTAACATATACATAGTACTATTTTATTTTGTTTTTTTTTTTTGGGGGGGGGGGGTTTGGCAAAGATTTTTTTTTCTTTTATTTGACACCAAAACACAAGCAACAAAACAAAATAAAATGAGACTATATAAAACTTCTGCACAGCAAAAAGACATCAGTAGTCTGTGGTTTGTCACACTACTGTATTTAAAACAGACAAACAAGGACCTACTTTAAAAAAAAATGCTAATCAAAACAAACATATTGGTGATAAGGTTGAAATGAAAAATGATTAGAGTTCTTAACCCAGCATCCTGCAAGGATTTGTCAAATGTCAAACTGTCATACTGTGCATTAAATTGAAAGTCCACTTTAAAATAAATTAAATACTTTAAAAATACCCATCACTAATGTATTCAGCCATTCAATATTGAGTACCCTAGATGTGCAGTATACTGAAGATACAGAGGTGATCAAATTAAATATTATTTATATTCTCTAGAGAAGCTCATATTTAAATTAGACAAATATATACACTTTATAGATCACATAGTGAAGATTACGACAAAGGAAATAAAATGGAAGCAATGACAGAGGTCAACATTATGAATGATCACTGATTGAACCCTTCAGTTAAAATCTTTATAAAGTTGCAATCTTAGTATGTACCTTTGTATCACTGTTCAATCTCTTACATTGCAAATACTTTTCAAAGTCTATATACTTGTAGTTAATTTTTTTTATAATTGAATAACATCCCCAAATGTTTCTGCTGTATTATTTGGCAAGTCATTTCCCTGTTGCCATACATTTAAAAGACTCTCCAATGTTTGCTATTACCAAAAACAGAGTAACATATATCTCTAGGCATCCAATTTTTGCTCCTGTCAGAAGTGGACTTTCTGGGTCAGGGAAATATGATACTCATTTACATATGGCCATGTGCTTGCTGAAAGGTCCCCACAAGGCAAGATTTACTAATTCTCCAACATCACCAGCATTACATCCTACACTCCTTGATACTGTTTCTCCTTGCCTTTTCGACCACCACTTAACCACCAACCTTCATTCTACAAACCATAAGTGTAAATCAGAATTGCTTAAAAAGTCTCTTCATGGTTTCCCAGCTGCACTGTAAATTCTTGCAGGATGGAAGCCTCTACTATACCTAGCAAATAGATGGGATCACAGGTGTGTGAGTGTGTGTGTGTGTGTTAGTCACTCAGTCACTCAGTCATGTCTGACTCATTGCAACCTCATGGACTGTAGCCCTCCAGGCTCCTCTGTCCATGGAATCCTCCAGTCAAGAATACTGGAGTGAGTAGCCATTCCCTTTTCCAGGGGATCTTCCCAACCCAAGGATTGAACACACATCTCCTGCAGTGCAGGTGGATTCTTTACCATCGGAGCCACCAGGGAAGCCCTGAGATCAATAAAGGTACTCAATCCTAGTTTTTGAATTTACTAAATCCTGCTTCTTTGGACTGCAAGGAGATGAAACTAGTCAATCCTAATGGAAATCAACCCTGAATGTTCATTGGAAGGACTGATGCTAAAGCTGAATCTCCAATACTTTGGCCAACTGATGTGAAGAGCTGACTCACTGGAAAAGACCCTGATGAAGGCAAAAGGAGAAGTGGGTGGCAGAGGATGAGATGGTTAGATAGTAGCACCGACTCAATGGACATGAACTTGAGCCAACTCAGGCAGATAGTGTAAGACAGGGAAGGCTGGCATGCTGCAGTCCATGCGGTTGCAAAGAGTCAGACATGACTGAGGAACTGAACAGCAACAACAAATCCCACCAATTCCCTTTATGTGGTACAAAGTAGAACCCCATTCAACTTGTCATAATCTAGTCATACCAAGGAAGGCCACGAGTTCTATGATCTGGAATTTGGCCCAGTTCTCTGGGCCATCCTTTGTACTTCATCATCAAACTGGCATTCAGATGCTAACACCAAATGAAACTTATACCACATCCTGCCACACAGTGCTGAAAAGCAATTTCTTCCTGGTCCCACTGGTCTTTGTACCCTGGCTGGTACTTTGATGTCTCTGAGAACACAAATTCGCATTCCTAGGGCTCCTCAGGGATGGAACAGCCTGTGCTCCAAGTACACACGTACCACTAGCAAATGCTGTTTGCATGCCTCTGCCCAAATTAAAGTGATCAGTCTGCCCTGGTGACTCTAATGAAGGTAATCACCAGCTCACATTCTCATGAACAAATTGATGTGCCCACTTGGTAGCTGAATCACTCAGCATAAATCTATGCCCTTCATATAAAACCACAGTAGCTTAAAACAATGCAATAAAGCAGCACCTAATGTCTTCTTGATGCCTGTTCATCAATAATGTGGTTGTGTGAAAAGGATAGAAGAGGCTTAGAGTGTGTTATCTAAAGTCATGCAATGAATGCAATACTCTTTTAATTACTGTAGGCCTTCTGGGATTTTGTTTTCTCAGTCCCTTTACTGAGGAATTAAATTATCACTCTCTACTACTATTTGGTGTCTCAGAGTCCCATGTAAGTAAATAAAATCTTAACCTATTTCCAGTGCATAAAATATTATGACCTTCATAGATGTGAAATGAATCCCTCCTTGTCTGTGAGTGGGGCCAGAGCTCCAGGTTCTGACTATAGCAGTGGAGAAGAGATGTGCTGAATTACCCAGAACTTGACTTTTAGCAGGAGCCAGGTAGTATCTGAAGCAGATTCAGATAATAAATGAGTACAGCTACTCTCTATAGCTTCAGTTCAGTTCAGTCGCTCAGTCATGTCCGACTCTTTGTGAACCCATGAACCACAGCACACCAGGCCTCCCTGTTCATCACCAGCTCCCAGAGTCCACCCAAACCCATATCCATTGAGTCAATGATGCCATCCAACCATGTCATCCTCTGTCATCCCCTTCTCCTCCTGCCATCAATCTTTCCCAGCATCAGAGTCTTTTCCAATAAGTCAGCTCTTCGCATCAGGTGGCCAAAGTATTGGAGTTTCAGCTTCAATATCAGTCCTTCCAATGAACACCCAGGGCTGACCTCCTTTAGGATGGACTGGTTGGATCTCCTTGCAGTTCAAGGGCCTCTCAAGAGTCTTCTCCAACACCACAGTTCAAAAGCATCAATTCTTCGGTGCTCAGCTATCTTCACAGTCCAACTCTCACATCCATACATGACCACTGGAAAAACCATAACCTTCCCATTTTCCAGGGCTTTTCCCACCCATATTTTGCCTAAAGTGTTAGTGTCTCAATCGTGTCCAACTCTTTGGTACCCATGACCTGTAGCTCACTAGGCTCCTCTGTCCATGGAATTCTCCAGGCAAGAAAATTGGAGTAGGTAGCCTTTCCCTTCTCCAGAAGATCTTCCCAACCCAGAGGTTGGGACTGGGCATCCCACATTGCAGGTATATTCTTTACCATTTGAGCCACCAGGGAAACCAGGTGGTAATCCAAGTCCCTCAATCATCATAGAGGAAAAGACAGACAGCGCTCAATGTTTGCTGTCCCTCATGCTCATTAACAATGTAGACAAAGCCATCCATGTGTAGAAGCATGCTCAAACCCCCTCCCCCTTCCATGTGTTTATGCTCATCCTTGTTCTACTTTCTTTACCTGCCTTCACACTCTGGTTCCTGATACCTGATTCAAGTTCTCCTTTGCATAACACCAATGAGTTGTTTGTTTGTTTGTTTGTTTGTTTTTTCTGAGCTATTCAACATCATCAGTGAGTGGATATACTCTCCCTCACTTTCATTACAGCTGTAGCTATGATAGCTTTTTCTTAACTCTGTCCTGACACACAGCTAAATTTTCCTGATTTCATGCATAGCCAAAGTTTTTACAAGTCCCTCCCAAAGTGGAGAATCCTTTGAGGAAGGAGCAGCAATGTCTTCCTTCTATGGGCCACAAGCTGTACAGATGTCTACAAACATACCAGTGTCTTGCTCTGCTTTGAAATCAAACACACTTCTATGATGTCCAGAGAACAAGACAGAGTTGTGCCAGAGAGTGAACAGCAGAGTTAGTTCCTGTGACCTGGGAACCATCTCTGAAAGGGCCCTGCCACATGGAGTCCCTTTCCTTCCAACTTGACCTTCAAGAAATCACCATTTTGTTGGTCAATAGATTCAACCATCATAGTCCAGTGTTGTAACCAGGCTTGAACCACAGATGCAGACCAGTTTCATCTGTGTGCCATCAGGAGACCACGGCCACGGGTATGTGGAAGGAGCAACTGTCCTTGGAAAAGCGCATGTGGGTTCCCAGCCAAGGCTATGCTCATAACCAAGACTCAAAGGATTAGGCTAAGCCCACAATGCCCTTCTCGTGTGCCTCGGCTTCGTGACTTTCTACCAGAGGACTGTTTTTGCTATCATCCTCTGTGGGTCACCTTTTTCCCTGAGCTGAATCAGTCATCTGGGTGAATGGTCAGTCAGCCTGACCTTTCAATCTGCTACATAATAAAGCTAAAGATGGCCTTCTGAGGAATTGTCCCAGAGAAAAGCAAATCAGGAGGCAATTCTATGCATCTTCTTATTTCTGTTTAGTTTCATGCTTTCTGGGCTAGCCAATTATTTAATGATTGCCTTTTGCCTGAAATAGGCTCCACATTATTTTTCCCATGGGATCCAGGTTTAGCAAACATATTCACTGTGGGAACACCAATAATATTGTGAATGTACATACAGAGAAAGGGAGAGAAAGAGAGCTATGAAGATATTTCATTTATGAAAATGCTCTTGGTTAAGTAAGTGATAGTTATAATTACTATTTAAACATTCCCTGAAGCCTAGGAAAATTCCTAACTTTTGAAGGATTTAATACCTACATTTCACATAGAATATCTTATACACACTGATACATAGTGGAGAAGAAAATGGGAATTCATTCCAATATTCTTGCCTGGAGAATCCCCTGGACAGAAAAGCCTGGTAGGCTAGTCCATGGGGTCGCAAAAGAGTTGGACACGACTGAAGTGACTTAGCACTGATACCTAGGTGTACATTTTTTTCCTTAGCAATATTTAATGATGAAATATGAGTAACAATCTATGTGTGTGCATGCTCAGTCACTTGGACATGTCTGACTCTTTGTGACCCCATGGTGTAGCCCACCAGGCTCCTCTATCCATGAAATTTTCCAGGCAAGTATGCTGGAGTGGGCTTACAATCTCTGCCCATGGGCCAAGTGTAGTCAGTGGCTTGTTTCCATATGGTCTTCAAGTTAAGAATATCACAATAAAATAAAATAAAATAAAATAAAAAGAATATCACACACACAAATGTGAGACACTATCTGTTCACAAAACCTAAAATATGTACTGTTGCTGCTGCTGCTAAGTCACTTCAGTCATGTCCAATTCTGTGCGACCCCATAGATGGCAGCCCACCAGGCTCCCCTGTCCCTGGGATTCTCCAGGCAAAAACACTGGAGTGGGTTGCCATTTCCTTCTCCAGTGCATGAAAGTGAAAAGTGAAAGTGAAGTTGCTCTGTAGTGTCTGACTCTTAGTGACCCCATGAACTGCAGCCTACCAGGCTCCTCCGTCTATGGGATTTTTCAGGCAAGAGTACTGGAGTGGGTTGCATTGCCTTCTCTGAAATGTGTGTTACTCTTAATGCTGCTGCTGCTGCTGTCGCTTCAGTCATGTCCAACTCTGTGCGACCCCATAGAGAGCAGCCCACCAGGCTCCTCCATCCCTGGGATTCTCCAGGCAAGAACACTGGAGTGTGTTGCCATTTCCTTCTCCAGTGCATGAAAGTGAAAAGTGAAAGTGAAGTCGCTCAGTTGTGTCCAACTCTTCCCGACCGCATGGTCTGCAGCCTACCAGGTTCCTCCATCCATGGGACTTTCCAGGCAAGAGTACTGGAGTGGGACTACTCTTAATAAAAGTTTGCTAACCCCTTGAATATCGTATATATTCTGGTGTTTCTCAGTTTGTGGACCAGGATGTGAATGGTGGTAAGTATCCCAATTCTGAAAGCCTTTGCCTCTGTTCAGTGAGGCCCTTTGTGCTCCTACCATTTCCCAAGCTCTTCTCCAGTGATGGTCTTCAAAGGAAAGGACCTTTTTATTCCTCATTCTTTCATGTACTTATATTTACCTAAACTCGGTTACATCACTCATCATTTCACCAGATATAACTTTTCCAAAAATCCAATCTATCCCCAGGGACTAAAGAGCTGCTAAATTTGAGAATGTTCCAAATAATATGTCCAAGACTTTTAAGGGAATTCACAAAGAATCAGTGCAAAGAGCATGTTGGAGGCAGAATTTCTAGAATATGGGCAAAACTCCCAAAGGGTCTACTTGGAAGAAAAACAGCACTCGTTTGGATGAATATGCTTCATATTAGCAGCATAATAATGTGGTTGTAACTTCTATGTGCCAGGACACATTAGATCCATAATAAAGCCTAGCAGGTGGATTCTAGCTCACTGTTTCAGAATGAGAGATGATGGAATGGAGTTTTGCTTCTCAAACCACTCTCCACAGGCTAGTACACTTTTTTTTTTACCTTTTTAAAAGAAATATCCCTATATCACCTCTTTTTCAAATCTGCAGAATTAAAGAGCCTGAGTTTGTTTTTTTTTTAACACTTTAATTAAAGAAGCCAAATTACTTATTTATCATGATTATTCTGGGTACAAGTGAGACCCTGTGATTTGACACCAAAAGCACATTTCCTGGCCACTCAGGGAGCTGAAATCAAGTGGGTCATACTGTTCACAGATTCTTTCCTCTGAAATGCAGACATATGCACACATAATAACCATATTCTCTTATCTTCTGCCACTAAAGTTATAAGCCTGAAAGAAGAGAATAAAATATACATAGTTCTTTAAACCCAGGATTCTTAGAGAAGTTTATATTTACACATCCAGGGAGCCCTGGATTTATGAATAATGCTTAAGATACTTCCTTTTCTTTATTGGATTATAATTGCTTTACAATGTCATGTTAGTCTCTGCTGTACAATGCAATGAATACGTATGTATACATAGATCCCTTCCCTCTTGGACCTTCCTCCCACCTCTCCATCCCACCCCTCTAGGTGATCACAGAGCACCAATCTGAGCTTCCTGTGCTTTACAGTAGGTTCCCACTAGCTATTTTACATATGGTAATGTAAATACATCAATCCTAATCTCCCAATTCACTCACTCCCACTTCCTCCCCCATGTCTACGTGCCCATTCTTTATGTCTGCATCTCTATTCCTGTCCTGGAATCAGGTTCATCTGTATCATTTTTCTAGATTCCACATACATGAATTAATAGTAATATTTGTTCTTCTCTTTCTGACTTACTCTGTATGACAGTACAACATTCCTAATTTCATTCAATTCTCACAATGCTTAGAATAACACATGAAGAGTTAAAATGTGTTAATTGTGCATTTTCTTACAAAGATTTATAAGCATTTTCTCATATATCTTCACAAAACCCTATAAGGTAGGTAATATTATTGGTCAGTTTCATAGATGAGGAAACTAAGGCCCAGAGAGGCTCAGGAGCTTCTTTATTGGTCATATAACAGTAAGCAGGAAAATTAGGTTTGACCTCCCACAACCACACTCTAACTCCAGAGCATAGTCAACAAAATCCTACACGATGCTTATTTATTGCTCATCAAAAAGCCTAAAAATGGGTAACAATTTGTTTCCAATTTACATATGATGAAACTAAGAAGCTGAGAAGGACTTCCCTGGGAGTCCAGTGGTTAAGACTCAGGGCTGATTCCTGGTGATAACTCAGTTGGTAAAGAATCCGCCTGCAATGCAGGAGACCCTGGTTTGATCCCTGGGTTGGGACGATCCCCTGGAGAAGGGAAAGATTACCACTCCAGTATTCTGGCCTGGAGAATTCCATGGACTGTATAGTCCATGGGGCCACAAAAAGTCAGACTTGACTGAGCAACTTTCACTTTCAGGGAGCTAAGACCCCATATGCCTCACAACCAAAAATCCAGAATATAAAACAGAAACAATATTGTAACAAATTCAATGAAGTCTTTAAAAATGGTCCACATTAAAAAAAGAAAAATCTTTTAAAAAAGAGGTTGAGAGACAGAACAAGTAGCTTGCCTAGGTAATACAGCCAATAATGCCAGAGCTGGAGTCTATTTCCAGGCCCTATCACACACACACACACAAAATTACATATAAAATACATATCACTTATACTCTGCAATCCTAACAATGGAAAAGGCCATCATTTTCTTTATAGATAACTGAGAGCCAATGAGGCAGGCTTCCAACACTAAGTTAAAGTCACCTTAAGAGGAATGTAGGAAAAGCTGGCATAATGAGGGTGATGAGTGAGTCTCCAGAATAAGACCTCTGTAAGACTTCTAGCAGGAAATGCATTTTGTGAGCAATAGGCTACAATAGGAAAGAAAATATAATTTGGTACTAAGGGTAGAGAGCACATTGAAGAAAGAAGATTGGAAAGTCAGGCTTGGTTGATTTCAGTGTTTTGCCTAAGGCCAGACCCGCTCCAGAAGTTTACTCAGACATAAGGGCAAGAGCCAGAGTCCCTGAACTTGACCATGGTATTATTTCCCTTTTACTTCGCAGACATGAGAAAGGAGGTCACCAACACAGGATGGAGGGGTTGGCCTGAATATAGCCCATTCAAACTGGAAAAGACATTGACCAAACTCGTCCCCCAACTAAGCCTTCAAGGACCTGCCTGAACAGGCTCCTGCTCCAAGAAAAGGGCTCTCCTGTGGGCACCCTGAGCCCATCTAACCAGGCCAGGCAGGAGAGGGCTCCTGAGTGGGATTCTGAAGTACAATTCAGCAAGCTGCAAAGCAAGTCTCTGGCAAGCTTACTTCTCTAGGTGAAGAGAATCTCTGAAAGCTAAGTTGGGTCCAGTTCTTTCTGACACTATGGACCATAGCCCACCAGGCTCCTCAGTCCATGGGATTCCTCAAGTAAGAATACTGGAGTGGATTGCCACTTCCTTCTTCAGGGCATCTTCCCAACTCAGGGATTGAACCCATATCTATTTGGCAGACGGATTCTTTACCATTGAGGCATCAGGGAAGCCCTAGGTAAAGAGAAAGAAGATAGCAAGACTTACTCTAAGAAATCCAGTTGTGCAATCAGGCTGGAGCCAGAAGAAGCCAGAGTTAATGAGAGTCACATTCAATCAATCATATGGCAGGTTTTGCCAAGTCAAGCAAAAGGAAAGAGAGAGTCATCATTGATCCATTTAAACAAATCTCATTGGATAAGCCAGGCAATAACAGAACAGATAGAGTGAAATATAAATGGTAAGGGGCTTCCCAAGTGGTGCTAGGGGTAAAGAACCTGCCTGACAATGCACGAAATGTGAAACGTGGGTTGGATCCATGGGTTAGGAAAATCCACTGGAAGAGGGCATTGCAACCCATTCCAGTATTCTTGCCTGGAGAATCCCATGGACAGAGGACCCTGGTGAGCTACAGACCATAGGGTTGCACAGAGTTGGACAAGACCAAAACGACTAAGCATGCATGCACACATAAATTGCAAAAGCCAGCTGGAGTGGAAGCACAAAGTTGGGGAGGGAGACTAATTTTGTCTGTGAGGGCTTGTAGAGATGGGGGTTATTCAGGAAATGCTTCAGTGATACAAGTCCACAGGGAGCTCTACTCAATAGTTTGTGATAACCTATATGGGCAAAGAATCTACAAAAGAATGAACATATGTATATGCATAAATGAATCACTTTGCTTTATACTTGAAACTAACACAACATTGTAAATCAAATGTATTCTTATAAAATTTAAAAAAAAAGACATCTTAATATATTTCAGATTTGTCAAAAATAGGGGAAAAAATAATACAAGTCCAAAGACTTACATAAAACAGACTGTAAGGTGAGGGGAGATGAAAAGAGCAAGGGCAGAGGGAAGGCATTCCAGAAAGAAGGAACAATGTGAGCCTGGTCCAGGGAGCCTGGGGTATTTGGAGATTTGCAAGCAGTTCAAGAAGACTGTGTAAGGAGAGGGTCAGCAGGTAATACAGCTGGCAGTGGAAGTCAGAGCCAGAGATGGAGTAGTCTGACCTTCCTCTCAATGCAGTGGAGAGAGCTTTAGGAGCTGAGTGATGATTAGACAGATGTTTTAAGAAGAGCGTTTGGGCCCCTATTTGGAAGATAAACTGGAGGAGAATGAGACAGAGCAGGGGTCTGCCTATAGAATTGTGTCCTTATGGAAAGGAAAAGGTGCATCAATTTATACAAGACACAAGAGCACAAGGTACATGGAGGTCATTGTACAGGATACAGCTTCATGATCCCTGTTTTATAGATGAAGACATTAGACCAGAGAGGTTAAGTTCATCTCGCATAATCACCCAGCTGGTCAGATTGAGAGCCAGGACTAATCTGTGGTCTATTTCCCTACAGGTCCACCTTCACCTGAAAGCCTGCAATCCCCACCAAGTTACCCTTTGGCTAAGACGATACAGATGGGAATTGGCAACTCCTAAGGGCCAAAGTCAAAATGCCCTATTTTATGCTTTTTGCTCACCTTTCTCCATCTCTCTCTCTACCTCACCAAAGGCCAAGTTCAAAGATCCAGGAAACCTTTCCTGATGAACCCCATATAGGCTAATATGATCTTCCCTCTCCTCTGAGATCTTGCAATGTTAGTTTTAAAAATTAGTCTCATTTGATTTTTTTAATTTTATTTTATTTTTAATTGGAGGATAATTACAATATTGTGATTAGCATGAATCAGCCATAGGGATACTCTTACTGTACGACACAGGGAATCCAAAGCGAGTGCTCTGTGGCAACCTAAAGGAGTAAGATGGAGAGGGAGGTGGGAGGAAGGTTCAAGGTTATTATACTAAAACTGCTCTCCTGGAAGTTTTGGCCACAGCAATCAGAGCAGAAAAAGAAATAAAAGGAATCCAAATTGGAAAAGAAGAAGTAAAACTCTCACTGTTTGCAGATTACATGATCCTCTACATAGAAAACTCTAAAGACTCCACCAGAAAATCACTAGAGCTAATCAATGAATATAGTAAAGTTGCAGGATATAAAATCAACACACAGAAATCCCTTGCATTCCTATACACTAATAATGAGAAAGTAGAAAAAGAAATTAAGGAAACAATTCCATTCACCATTGCAACGAAAAGAATAAAATACTTAGGAATATATCTACCTAAAGAAACTAAAGACCTATATATAGAAAACTATAAAACACTGATGAAAGAAATCAAAGAGGACACTAATAGATGGAGAAATGTACCATGTTCATGGATCGGAAGAATCAATATAGTGAAAATGAGTATACTACCCAAAGCAATCTACAGATTCAATGCAATCCCTATCCAGCTACCAGCGGTATTTTTCACAGAACTAGAACAAATAATTCCAAGATTTGTATGGAAATACAAAAAACCTCGAATAGCCAAAGCAATCTTGAGAAAGAAGAATGGAACTGGAGGAATCAACTTGCCTGACTTCAGGCTCTACTACAAAGCCACAGTCATCAAGACAGTATGGTACTGGCACAAAGACAGAAATATGGATCAATGGAACAAAATAGAAAGCCCAGAGATAAATCTACACACATATGGACACCTTATCTTTGACAAAGGAGGCAAGAATATACAATGGAGTAAAGACAATCTCTTTAACAAGTGGTGCTGGGAAAACTGGTCAACCACTTGTAAAAGAATGAAACTAGATCACTTTCTAACACCACACACAAAAATAAACCCAAAATGGATTAAAGATCTAAATGTAAGACCAGAAACTATAAAATTCCTAGAGGAGAACATAGGCAAAACACTCTCAGACATAAATCACAGCAGGATCCTCTATGATCCACCTCCCAGAATACTGGAAATAAAAGCAAAAATAAACAAATGGGATCTAATTAAAATTAAAAGCTTCTGCACAACAAAGGAAAATATAAGCAAGGTGAAAAGACAAACTTCTGAATGGGAGAAAATAATAGCAAATGAAGCAACTGACAAACAACTAATCTCAAAAATATACAAGCAACTTATGCAGCTCAATTCCAGAAAAATAAACGACCCAATCAAAAAATGGGCTGAAGAACTAAATAGACATTTCTCCAAAGAAGACATATGGATGGCTAACAAACACATGAAAAGATGCTCAACATCACTCATTATCAGAGAAATGCAAATCAAGACCACAATGAGGTACCACTTCACACCAGTCAGAATGGCTGCGATCCAAAAGTCTGCAAGCAATAAATGCTGGAGAGGGTGTGGAGAAAAGGGAACCCTCTTACACTGTTGGTGGGAATGCAAACTAGTACAGCCACTATGGAGAACAGTGTGGAGATTCCTTAAAAAATTGCAAATAGAACTACTTTATGACCCAGCAATCCCACTGCTGGGCACACACACCGAGGAAACCAGAATAGAAAGAGACACATGTACCCCAATGTTCATCGCAGCACTGTTTATAATAGCCAGGACATGGAAACAACCTAGATGTCCATCAGCAGATGAATGGATAAGAAAGCTGTGGTACATATACACAATGGAGTATTACTCAGCTATTAAAAAGAATACATTTGAATCAGTTCTAATGAGATGGATGAAACTGGAGCCGATTATACAGAGTGAAGTAAGCCAGAAAGAAAAACACCAATACAGTATACTAACACATATATATGGAATTTAGAAAGATGGCAATGATGACCCTGTATGCGAGACAGCAAAAGAGACACAGATGTGTAGAGCGGACTTTTGGACTCTGAGGGAGAGGGTGGGATGATTTGGGAGAATGGCATTGAAACATGTATACTATCATGAAAGAAACGAATCGCCAGTTTGATGCAGGATACAGGATGCTTGGGGCTGGTGCACGGGGATGATCCAGAGAGATGATATGGGGAGGGAGGTGGGAGGGGGGTTCATGTTTGGGAACGCATGTACACCCGTGGTGGATTCATGTCAATGTATGGCAAAACCAATACAGTATTGTAAAGTAAAATAAAGTAAAAATAAAAATTAAAAAAAAAAAAATGAACAAAAATAAATAAATAAATAAAACTGCTCTCCTCTGAGAAGAACTTGCCTTTCCAATTGTATTATCTGATTCCTAAAGGCAGGCCGCAACCCCTTCCTCCCCTGCATTGACCTCAGCCGGAAATACGGCACTGACAACTCAAGAGGGGCCAAGCCTTTTGCCTGCAAGCATCTCACTACAGGACTTGTGCCACTCACACCCTCACAACAGGGAGAACTCACCTTGGAGGCCAGACCCTTCCCACACAGAAGTGCAATATAAAGAGCCCTGCTGCGGCATGAACACTGTCATTGAAGTTTACTTTCAGCAGTAGGAGCCGACATCCCCTATCTTCCTCTCTCGGTCTCAGCCTGATAACTTGCTCTTCACACAGCCCTGCCATTATCACCAAATCACTAACATTTTCCTCCTTTAGCTTCTCTTTTCCAATCTCCAGTCACTCACACTGAGTTTTTCCTCTCAATTGACAGCTCCGATGTATACATCTTTTTTGACTCTTTTCAAAGTTGATTCTCTCTGCTCAGTGCAAACCGCCTAATATTTACTCAGCGTTTGTCACATTTACACCTTAGCTTTCATTTCTGCTTGCCAATTCAGCCTGCTTGAGATGTTTGAGATTGCTCAAACCATTTTTTTTTTCCATTAGAAAGTTCTTCCTGTTCCTCGTTAGGTATGGTACCATGATGATTCTCAACATTCCCCCTTTAAATGATCTCATTCACTGTTGTGATTGCAGTTTTCATCTTTGAGTTGAAAATACCCAAATTATCCATTGTCCCAATCTCTTTCTTACATTCTTCCTGTAACTCTCTTAGTTGGTTGAATTGCTTCAAAAATATGGCTTCAAATCACCTGGAAATTATGATTCCACCAAAAAATTGGTTCCCCTCTCAATTTTTTCCTGTTCAATTTCACTATCAGCTAATGGCAGGTGCATGTGTGCTAAGCTGCGTCAGTCATGTAAACTCTTTGTGACCCCAGGGACTATAGCCTATCAGGCGCCTCTGTCCATGGGATTCTCCAGGCAAGAATAATGGAGTAGGTTGCCGTGCCCTCCTCCAGGGGATCTTCCCAACCCAGGGATCGAACCCGAGTTTCTTATATGTCCTGCATTGGTAGGTGTGTTCTTTACCACTAGCTCTACCTGGGAAGTCCATCAGTTAGTGATACAGGCATCTCTAATTTAGGATCAAAAACTAAGATTCTTTTTTAAAATTTTATTTTATTTTTTTACTTTTACTTTTTAAATTTATTTTTAGTTGAATGATAATTGCTTTACAATATTGTGTTGGTTTCTGCCATACATCAACATGAATCAGCCATAGGTATACATATGTCTCCACCCTTTTGAAATTCCTTCCCACCTCCCATTCCATCCCACCCCTCTAGATTGTCAAAGAGCACTGGTTTGAGCTCCCTGAGTCATACAGCTATTTGCAATGGCTATCTATTTTACATATGGTAATGTATATTTTTCCATTCTTAGTTTATACACAAATTCTGTCCCCTTTAATTTCAATCTGTCTCCAACCTAATTCCTTCCGAATTCCTTTACCACTTCCCTACTTCAAATCTTTATTACCTCTCACATGTCACAGGGCATATATATGTAAAGCAACTTGACTTTTTGGTTTTGCTCTCTTCATTTATTCTTTGGGGCTGGCTCTTCCTTCCCCCTGCTTTTAAAGTCATTCTAAAGTAAGACAATCTCAACTCGATTATTCACAATAGAATATTCTTATTACTCACGTAATACATTATCATAAAACTAGTGGATTTAAACAACCCAACTACTGTCTGACACTTCAGAAGGTAGGCTGGAAGTTTGAGATGGATCTCACCAGGCTAAAATCAAGGAGTCAGCAAGGCTGACTTGAGGCTCCCAGGGAGAACACATTTCCTTGTCTTCTCTAACCTCTAGAAGCTGCACACATTTTTGACTCAAGGTTCCTTTCCATCTTCACACCCAGCAATCTTCAGTCAAGTATTTCTCATATTGCATCATTCTGACTCCAACTCTCCTTTCTCCCTCTTTCATTTACAAGAAATTTGTGATTATACTGGGCCTGACAGAAATATCAAGGATAATCTCCATATCTTCAAGTCAGATGATTAGCCAATTTCATTCCATCTACAAGCTTAGTTCCCCTTTATAACATATTGCACCTTTCTAAAAAGTACAAGGATGAAAATGTGAACACCTTTGATGAGACACTATTCTGTCTACCACATATGCTGCTGCTGCTGCTAAGTCGCTTCAGTCGTGTCCAACTCTGTGCGACCCCATAGACGGCAGCCCACCAGGCTCTGCCGTCCCTGGGATTCTCCAGGCAAGAGAACTGGAGTGGGTTGCCATTTCCTTCTCCAGTGCATGAAAGTGAAAAGTGAAAGTGAAGTCGCTCAGTTGTGTCCTACTTGTCACGACCCCATGGACTGCAGCCTACCAGGCTCCTCCATCCATGGGGTTTTCCAGGCAAGAGTACTGGAGTGGGTTGCCATTGCCTTCTCCACCACATATAGTTGTACCTAAAAGTTAAAGCTTAAATCATCCTTCCAAGTTAAGGCTCCTCTCCTTCCCCTGTTGGGACCATAATTAGTGAGAAGGCACTTGCTGGTTTTCTCTTCTGTTCCTTCACTTGGCAGCTTTAACTCCTGCTTCCATAACATGCTAACAGGGGTTTTCAAGGTCTCCAGAGTGGGACTGGAGATGAAAGAAGAGAAAGGAGAAACAGAAACGTCTTTACTCCCTGCAGAGTGATGCTGCCCCAACACATGTGCTGTCTGGAGTTGGCAGGTGTTCACAGTGGGTTCTGTCATCACTGGTTTTCCTTGCTGAGAACCATTACATCTTCTCCCCAGTGATCCCTTACCGCTACATCAGTTCCTAGGAATCCATACCTCCAGTTTTTCCACCGAAGTTAATCACTCTCCAAACATCCAACATGAACAGGACCTTGGCTCACTCCACACCAAATCTTTCCACCCATGGGAAACGCCAATGTCTTTTCATGGATCAACTTCAGGAGTGCAGGCCAATTCTGATGCAGCCAACTTTCCTCTGCTTCACTGTGGAAGAATTAAAGCCTGATTCTCACTCTTGAGATTCTCCCAACCTGATGAGATTCTCATTTCTCTGGTTCTTCACCAGCATATGGAGGGCTCTTCCAGCTCTCCTTATGCTTTTGTCAGAGCCTGATTCCCTTTGATAAAGAAAGGCACTGGTGGAGCCCACCAAGAGCCCTCTCCAGAAATGTCTTCTCTCTAACATCTATGTGCCCACCTTCTTTCCCCAGAGGAGGGCATGGCAACCCACTCCAGTATTCTGGCCTGGAGAATCCCATGGACAGAGGAGCCTGGTGGACTACAGTCCATATGTTTACAAAGAGGTTGGACCTGACTGAAGTGACTTAACATGCACACCATCCTTTTTTGTCTCCAGACTGGGTGAGGGCATTAAGAGTTTGATGTTCATGTGGAGGTCTGACAGAAAACAACACAATTCTATAAAGCAATTATCCTTCAATTAAAAAATTAATTAATTAAAAAAAAAAAAGAGTTTGCAGACTTCCCTGGTGGCTCAGACAGTAAAACGTCTGCCTGCAATGCCGGAGACCTGGGTTCAATCCCTGGGTTGGGAAGATCCCCTGGAGAAGGAAATGGCAGCCCACTCCAGTACTCTTGCCTGGAAAATTCCACGGACTGAGGAGCCTGGTAGGCTATAGTCCATGGGGTCGCAAAGAGTCGGACACGACGGAGTGACTTCGCTTTCACTTTCACTTTCAAACCAGCTTTCAGTCAGCTGCTTAGAAAATCGCACCTCTTGGTCCCACAGCTCAACATGGAAAGTACTAGACAAAATTTCCATTCTACTAGTTGAGGTTGGATGAGGAAATCAGGAAAACAAGGGAGAGTCCCTCTATATGGATGAAAAGCAGCCATTCCCTTCTCCAGGGATCTTCCTAACCCAGGGATCAAACCCTGGTTTCCTACATTACAGCCATATTCTTTACCATCTGAGCCACCAGGGAAGTCCATAATTTTGTTATGCAGAGATCAGACTGGAGTAAGGAGGTGAATATTTCTATTACACTACTGGTCAATGTGACATAGATGGCTGTGTGTGTGTGTGCATGTTCAGTTGTGTCTGAGTCTTTGCAACTCCATGGACTCCTCTGTTCATGGAATTTTCCAGGCAAGAATACTGGAGTGGGTTGCCGTTTCCCACTCCAGGGGAATCTTCCAGACTCAGGGATCGAACCTCTGTCTCTTGCATTTGCAGGCTGATTCTTTACCATTGTGCCAGCTGGGAAGTCATAAGCAATAGTGGATCAATAATGAGACTCCATCCTAGAAAGAATGCGGTCTGCAATTGGCCAATAGGACCAGTCAAGCATATGTTATTCATTAGGGTGGCCCACAGTTGTCAACTATTCCAAGTGAGGACACAGTCCTTTATGGGTGTCACTTATGGGTCTGATTAGCAGTTGGGACTCTTAGGACTGTTATTTTAATAAATCCATAAGCGTTATTCCCAGACTACTGTGATATAGGCTATTTTGGCAGGACAGGAAAGATACCAGCACGTAGTTGCTTTCCCACAATTTAAAGGAAATATTACCAAACAGATAATTCACCCTTTGAATAAGTATAAAAGTTTCTGGGATGCAAAGTCCAGGGGAGGTCAGAACAGACCAGGTCTGATCAAGGGATCAGTCTTGACCTATTATTATCTATAGCTCAGAGCTGTGGTTAGGCCACATGCTGGGGAGTGACAATGTTTTTGCCAACACTTATGCAATATGGAAGCATTTAGAAAATGATGTTAAAACTGGAAGGAGATTTAGAGAGCATCGAGCCCATATCCCTCATCTTAAGATGAAGAAACAAAGACCTAGAGAGTGTGGAATTTTCTCAAAGATGCTCTGCTTATTTGTGACCAAGCCAGGATTCAAAACAGGCATCCTAGCCACTAATCTAATGATCTTGCGACATTTTCAGTCTGGATTTGGCAATAGGTTTCTGTGTTTTATAGTTTCATCAGCACAAAGTGTAGGATAGTGTTCAAAAAAGCTTCCTAGGCCTCTGCAACACTAATTTGTTTTCCTTCTGCATCTTCCTTTCCTTTCCCTTCTCAGTCACATCTCCTTTTTCAGCTTAGCTGACCTCTGATTTTATAAATGTTGTAAAACACACACACACACACATCATAATGTATGTATTTTGTATATTCCCTCCTCAAATCAAGCTCCAGGTATTTCTTTTTGATTTTCCACTGCCCCACTAGAATGTATTAATCATGAATTCCTTTCTCTAAGTGACAAAAAATGATGTTGATGGATTCAAGAGGAAAACTTATTCCTATTTACATTAGTAAGTAAATTATCTTACCCTTTCAATTATCCAGGGGCAGAAATGAACAAAATCCAGGATGAATAAGTTCACGTCTATCACCTATAACTGGATACTGAATTCAGATTTAGCTTCCTGAGAACTAAGACTAAACAGGCAAATACTGGATTGCATGTTTGTTTGTTTGCTTTTTATAAAAAGATGCTTGCTGATTTAACTTTAAAAATCAAAATTACCTTGAGTTAAATAGCATTTACTCACATACATATTCAAGGCATCGTTATTTAAGAATCTAACGAGAAACTCTACTAGGTATGTTTTAACACTTAATGTAGATAAAAACATTGCACTCCAGGTATTCATTATTGATATTATTATCTCGACAGGGATAATGAAAGGCCTGACGCTGTAGACCATCTAAAAACAGTACTAAATACAACCAGGAATAGACAACTGAGTTCAAGATTTAGGCAGAAACTCAATCAAGAATGGGCTTCCCAAGTGGATCAGTGATAAAGAATTTGTCTGTTAATGCAGGAGACACACAGAATTGATCCCTGGGTTGGGAAGATCCCCTGGAGAAGGAAATGGCAACCCACTCCAATATTCTTGCCTGGAAAATCCTATGGACAGAGGAGCCTAGTGGGCTACAGTCCATGGGGTTGTAAAGAGTTGGATACAACTGAGCGACTGAGGACACACATATGATCAAGGATAGCTTTCATATATTTCAACATATCTGATATTCATATAGTGTATGTTAGGGCAGGAGTATTATTCTCTATCCATGAAGACGAAAAGGGTATGGAATATTCTTGGACAGTTGGAGACTTCCCAATATCATAATCAAAATCTGTGCTTCTGTGGGTGTTGGAAGAGGGGAATAATTTGACAGATTGGGAAAATGATGTTTCAAAACCAACAGACCAGACTGATCCAATTATTCCATGATAACATTCCACACCTACCCAGAAATCAGCAGCTCACAATGCCTTTAACTAAATGATATTTCATCATTAAACTAAATATATAAGACATTCTCCAAGAATCATCAAAATAATCCACTGTAGTTTTTAATTAATTACTTAATTCCAAGATAACTGTTTTTGCCCTACATCAACATGAATCAGCCACGGATACACATGTGTCTCCCCATCCTGAACCCACCTCCCTCCCTACCCCATCCCTCAAGGTTGTCTCAGAGCACAGGCCTTGGGTGTCCTGCTTCATGCATCGAACTTGCACGTGTCATCTATTTTACATATGGTAATATACATGTTTCAGTGCTATTCTCTCAAATCATCCCACCCTCCATCTTCTCCCAGGAGTCCAAAAGTCTGTTTGTTACATCTGTATCTCTTTTGCTGCCCTACATATAGAGTCGTTACTGTTTTTCTAAATTCCATACATATATTTGTGTTTCTCTTTCTGACTTACTTCACTCTGTGTAATAGGCTACAGTTTCATCTGCTTCATTAGAACTGACTCAAATGTGTTCCTTTTTACAGCTGAGTAATACTCCATTGTGTATATATACTGCAACTTCCTTATCCATTCGTCTGTCGATGGACATCAAGGTTGCTTCCGTGTCCTGCTGTTGCTGCTGCTGCTAAGTCGCTTCAGTCATGTCCGACTCTATAGTGCTGCAATGAACATTGCGGTACATGTGTTTCTTTCAGTTCTCATTTCCTTGGGATTTATGTTCAGCAGTAGGATTGCTGGGTCGTATGGCAGTTCTATTCCCAGTTTCTTAAGGAATCTCCATGCTGTTCTCCATAGTGGCTATACCAAGTTGCATTCCCAACAACATTTTTTAAGAAAGTTCCCTTTTCTCCACATCCTGTCCAGCACTTATTGCTTGTAGACTTTTTGATGATGGCCATTCTGATTGGCATGAGATGGTACTTCATTATGGTTCTGATATGCATTTCTCTAATATTGAGTGATACTAGGCATCTTTTCATGTGTCTATTAGTCACTTGAAGTTTTAAACTATCAAACCACAGGTCATAGTCAATGTTTTCAATATGAATTTCCTTAAGTAAAGCATTTTTAGCTCCACATTCTAAACCATGCTCTCATATCTTGCCTTAGAACCAACTGACTTATTTATTATCTGTCCTATGAAATTATTTTACTTGTACTCCCTAGAAGCAGCTCACTTTTAGGAAATGAATCCTAGTAAACATCTGGTTGAAAAATGAAAGCGCAAGTCACTCAGTTGTGTCCAATTCTTTGTGACCGCCTGGACTGTAGACTGCCAGGCTCCTCTGTCCATGGGATTCTCCAGGCAAGAGTACTGGAATGGGTTGCCATTTCCTACATCAGGGTATCTTCCCAACCCAGGGATCAAACCCAGTCTCCTGCATTGCAGGTGGGTTTGTTACCATCTGAGCCACCAGGGAAGCCCAGAATATATTGCTAGTGCAGTTCATACAGACAAGCCAAATTTCACAGTACCCTCTGATCATAAAATAATTCTGTTACCTGGATAAGTAAGGCAACTATCCAGAACCAGTTTGAGGAAACAAATACTGTCCAGAAAGTGACTTGATATTTATGCAAAGCATAAAAATCCCATCCTTATTAATCCTTTGTGGCAGGATTCTCCCATGCTACTCTCAGATAGAGACATTTTCTCAACAAAACTTACTCGACATTGCCCATCCCCTAGGAGTCTTGTCTTTGACTAACGACTGACCAGTTAGAGCATAAGCAGGTGCCTGTGAGTAGTCCTGTCCTTCTTTAACTTAAAGGGATGGCTCCTGCTGGCAACTTTAAGGACTGGGGCAGCAGGCCCGTGACCACCTGGGCCTCAGGACATTTTCTCCATTCTCTCCATGGCAGCAGTAGATGATTGTGATTACAGACAAACAAATCCTTGACATGAATGGTGACAGAAAGGCACCCTTTCGCAGCTCTAGTGCGCAAATCTTCCGCGGTCCCCAGCCTCCCTGGATCATTACAAGTGAGCTCCTCCTTTGCTTCCTGATGTAGCTGATGGGAAATGAGCCTCCAGGGCTGACAGCTAGAAATTAATTTGATCGATTTATTTTCTGTGTTTCATGTTTCGGGTGCAAATGCTTTCTCCATCCTGATGGAGAACATTTACGCTCTCCCATTCTCAAAAAACAAATTTATCGTGCCTAACTAACTGAACTCTTTTGCTGAAGGTCAGAAACAAATGTTCCCATCCATCTCCCTTTACCATTCTGAGCAACACCACGCTGTTTTCCTTTTTAATTTCAGACTGAAGGAAGATCGCTTTCTAGAGTGGAGCTGGGGTGAGACAGCAATTGGAACTTCGGAGTTTTCTACTGAAAACAGAACTTAGCATGCCCCTCGTGAGAGGAATGAAGCAAAGAAACAAAAGCCTCTCCTGCTCTTCCATGGGAGAGAAATTTTCAGTTATGCCTTAACTCAAGTAGAAGGAATATCATTAGGCAAGGACTATTAATTTACCATTTTTAGACAAGTGGAATCTGGCACCTAATTTGTCTGTATTTCTTGCTCACTTGAGACCAAATTCTGTCCTTGGCAGATAATTTCTGAAGACTGCTGCTGCTGCTGCTGCCAAGTCGCTTCAGTCATGTCCAACTCTGTGCGACCCCATAGATGGCAGCCCACCAGGCACCCCTGTCCCTGGGATTCTTCAGGCAAGAACACTGGAGTGGGTTGCCATTTCCTTCTCCAATGCATGAAAGTGAAAAGTGAAAGTGAAGTTGCTCAGTCGTGTCCAACTCTTCACAACCCCATGGACTGCAGCCTACCAGGCTCCTCCATCCATGGGATTTTCCAGGCAAGAGTACTGGAGTCGGGTGCCATTGCCTTCTCTGTCTGAAGACTGCAGAGGGAACTAAACATGCATGATCAGAACTAAACATGGTTCATCCTAACTTATTTACAGTGAAGGAATCGAGCACAGATTTGTGGACACAATGGGGCAAGGAGAGGGCGGGACGGATTGAGAAAGTAGCACTGACATATATACACTGCCATGTGTAATATAGATAGCTAGTGGGAAGCTGCTGAATAGCGTAGGGAGCTCAGCTCGGTGCTCTGTGATGACCTAGAGGGATGGGATGGGAGGGAGGGGAGGCAGGCTCAAGAGGAAGGGGATATATATAAATTATGACTGATTCACGTTGTAGGGCAGAAACCAAAACAACACTGTAATTTTCCTCCAGTTAAATACATACATTAAAAAAAAATGACTAGCTTTTAGTTAACAGGTAAAATTTTCACATGTCCCTGAGAAAGCAAAATTGATATTCACTCAGTTCAGTTGTTGTGATAAATGACCTATTCCTGTGGGCCGGAGTTAATATGGACATCCTTAATTAGGACACTTCCTTGAACACCAAGCAGATCTGTATCATTCCGTGTTGCCAGCATGTCTCCTATCCCTCCTGGGTCAAAAAAAAAGATTAATCCAAACATGAAAGCTTGAGCCAACAATGAAGGTGTCCTGGCACATTTCTTCAATAGTTTGCTGAGTGAATAAAAAGGCTGATTCCCTAGGAGGTGCTGGTATTGGTGATGGAAGCCCTGGAGGTGGGGCTGAGAGTGGACGCAGCGGTTTATGACCATCTGCCAAAATGTCAGGTCAGAAAGCTGTCCTTCCAGATGTTCATGCGGAACTGCACAAAAGGCACGTGCAACATCTATATCTCCTATGGAAGAAGAAAGAGACCCTGGTGGTGCTAGGGGTAAAGAATCTACCTGCCAATGCAAGAGACGTAAGAAACGTGGGTTTGATTCCTGGGTGGGGAAGATCCCCTGGAGGAAGGCATGGCAACCCACTCCAGTATTCCTGCCTGGAGAATTCCATGGACAGAGACGTTTGGCGAGCTGCAGTCCATAGAGTTGTAAAGAGTTGGACACAATTGAAGCACCTTAGCATGGAAGAAGCTTCTTGAAGATACTAAATATAGCCATTCATTCAGTTTGGAATAATGTTTAAGAAAAAATATCTGTTCACTGTTAGAACCAGAGGGCTAACTTTTAAGGGGAGGGGGCAGAGCTGTGTGAGGTGGGGCAAGCAGGAAGTTTTCACGGCAGAGAGCCTGCTGCCCTCAGTACAGGGGCATAGCTGAGACAAAATGGTAAAGGGAACCAAGTCTGTGTCTAGGTCACCTAAAAGGCATCTTTCAAACAGGCATCCAATCCCTTCCTGTTGTCTTCTTCCCTTCTCTGCTCCTGTTCTGGAAAAGCACTCTAATGTTGCTCAGATATGGCCTCAAGGGACCAAAAGGGGATGCAGAGAAGCTGATCAATTCAGTGTGGAAACAAAGCTTTCTTGAGCACATCAGTATCAATGACAGACAGGCAAGGAAGTTCTCATCTGCCTCGAGCAGTGCTCTGGGGTGATGAACCCCATTGGCAGTTTCTAATGAGAAGGACACCATCCAAACACCTGATCTGGAGAAAAGGAGCCCAGTGAGAAGAAGGAGTGATGCTGAAGCTGAAACTCCAGTACTTTGGCTACCTGATGTGAAGAACTGACTCACTGGAAAAAACTCTGATGCTGGGCAAGATTGAAGACAGGAGAAGGGGACGACAGAGGATGAGATGGTTAGAGAGTATCACCAATTCGATGGACATGCGTTTGAACAGGCTCTGAGAGTTGGTGATGGACAAGGAAACCTGGGGTGCTGCAGTCCATGGGGTTGCAAAGAGTTGGACATGACTGAGAGACTGAACTGAACTGAGAAGTGAGAGAGGAGAAGAGGAGGAGAGAGAAGACAGAGGAAAAAAAAGTACAAAGTGAGGTGATTAAAAAGAAAATACACTCCGATTTTAGTAAAGAAAAGTCAAATCTGGTTCCTTTTATCTGGACTTAGGAATGTGTTTGTGCCTGACTATAAAGATGAAATAAAAAGAGGTGCATTGCTTTGCCATTCATATGGAATCCGAAGCCTCGATTGACTTTGGCTAAAGCCACCAGACCTTGGCTATTATCCTTTTCAGCTTTGTTTTCCACAAAGCAGAACAAGGAGTAAATTAGGTCTTCAGTTTCTGTGTTTCTTTAGAAATCTGAGCTCATGCGGTGAATAATGGAAAACACATTTCAAATTTAAAGAACACATAATGAAAGTTTCTTTTCAGAGTTAAGAGAAGGATAAATGCTTTCTCATCCTAATGCAGCTCAAGAGAAAAAGATTCCAACGTCAGCCCCTGGCAATTGAAATCATCAATTTCTAGAAAAATACAGAGGCAATAGTATTTTTGAGGTATCAAAAACTTATCTAAGGCTTGGTGCTCCTTTTTGAATCTCAACTTTAGCTTCTGAGGCAGAAGTACCATTATGTTTTTCTGACCCTTCCCAAAGTATAAAAGAGGAGACTGTTTTGTTCTTTTCCATTAGCCATTAATTTATCATCTTATCTCTTTTATCACAGAGACACAGGAAGAGAAATTTCTATCGGAGAGGAACAGAGCTGGGTATTGTCTTGGTGATGAGAAAAGGATTTGTAGAATTCTGGGGGAAAATATCTTATTTGAAACTCATAACGATGGGCCTGGAAATGTGCAGTTTCCAACAGGAAATAGCAAAAAGGGTGCCAGTTCACATAGAAATTATAGGTACCACGAGATTTATTTCATACGTCGAGACTTTCAGTTCCCCTAAGAATGTGTGTTACAAATCTCTCCACAGAAGTAGAAATCAAAGGACTTGAAGCCTCTCTCTTTAAAAACTAGTCACCTAACAGAGTGAGTGCTGAAATGGGCTAAAAAATTCACAATCTGGCTGGGAAATCAAATACAAACTCTCAAAAACAAACAATCAAAAATTAAGATTGTGAAGAAGTACAGAGAAATTAAAACTGAGTGCCCAGTAGTTGATGAGAAGAAGAATGTGACTCAGGAAAAGAGAGAGGGACCCAAAATGGGGCCTGGCTGCTTGCTGCTCAAAAGCCAACAAAGAGCCAAGGTTAGTGGAAAGGAAAGCTTATTTTATTTTTGATGCTGGAAATAGGGGGTAGGAGGTGGGAGTCTTGTCCAAAGGCTGACTCACTCTCTTCCAAAACCAATAGGCAAGAGCTTTTATAGGTGGAGAGAGGGGTCTACATAAGAAACAACACAGTCAGCTCTGACAATCCTACTGAACTTTGTTATTGGTGGCCTGACCAGTATCACCTTGGGTAGTTCTTTTAATTTTTATTGGAGTATAGTGGTTTTACAATGTTGTGCTATTTTCTGCTGTACAGCAAAGTGAATCAACCATATGTATACACATATCCCCTCTTTTTTGGATTTCCTTCCCATCTTAGGTCACCACAGAGCACTGAATAGAATTTGATTGTTTTAAGTACAGTTAATCTTCAGTTCCAAGGTCAATTTGTTCCCATTTCTTTGAGGCCAATTCTCAAAATTGTGGCAGCTTATGTCACGGCTACAGTCTGGTTACCATGTAATTAACGTCTTCCATCTGGTGGCAGTTTCAGTATCTATAAGACAGCTCACAGGATATGGTTCAGAATATTCTCTATAGCCTTTGAAAAGGAACTAAAGGTCCTTGACTATTCTTAAAGACTAAACTATTATGCTTTGGTCTCCTTTGGCTGTGTTCCTGTTTCCACATTTTCTCACTTCTCTGATTAAACTTATTCTTTGGCTACAGTTTTTCCACAGACAAAAGGCAGGCTGAGGATACAGGGGTAAATGTCATAGGGTCCTGCTCCATTTCATTACAGAATAATTATAAATAAATTACAAATACTGAAGAAGAAATACCCATCTATGTATAAAGGGAAAAATCCAGGGAATAGAGGTGTCCTAACACTACCCTATGGTATCATTAGCTTTCCTCACCAAGATTTGACTTTTCTCGTCTCTCATAGCATAGTAGGCTTACAATACCTCCTTTCTAGTGGTTAGGAGGCCATGCGACTAGTTCTGACTAATGAGAATGGAAGTTTTAAATGTTACTTCTGTGCTAAAAGTGAGATCCTCTAGGGCTTTCATTCCCTTTTGGATGTGAGTAGCAATTTTGGACATGACAGCACTGAGATTTTGCAGAGTGTTTTGTTAATGCAGTATAGTCTAATTTATCCTGGCTGATATGCAGCCATAGATTTGATAAAAGAAATACAAAGCCATGTAGTGGCCAAAGAATACCTCTTGAGGAAAATAGAAGAAATCATATACAAAACTAACATAGTATCTAATAGGAATTCTTGTCTCTATGGAGAATATACCTGAGGTGGTGCAGAGAATCTGCCAAGAATGAGCTCACCAACAGTTGCTAAATCCCAGCTAAACAACTACTATCTTCAGAAAAATAAAGAAAGAAACTTAGGCTGTATCTCTTAGAATTAAGTGTTGGGAATAAAACTGAAGGAAGAGAATAAGCCAGATGGTATTTTTCTTTCTACTTTACATTTATGTTCCTGAGAGAGGAGCTAAGGGGGTGTCCATAGTTATGCATCTGGGATCATATGGTAACAACCACAAGATACTGCCATGCAAGGGAGCATCTTCAACCAAACAAAAAAGGAGCACTGTGGGCATGTTCTCTTACGTAAACAAGGGAGTCAAGATTCAAAACATAAGAGAAAGAGAAAAATATCCCCCAAAGAGCTCAAATCTATACATTGTCCTCTTTGTTTTAATGGATAACGTTTAATGGATAATGTTTGGAGGATAACTGTCTTAAAATGTTGGTTTCTGTCATACAACAAGGTGAATCAGCTATAGCTGTACTTATTTGCTCAGTCCTGTCCAACTCTTTGTGATCCCATGGATTGTAGTCTGCCAGGCTCCTCTGTTTATAGGAATTCTCCAGGCAAGAATACTGGATCAGGTTGCCACGTCCTCCTCCAGGGGATCTTCCCAACCCAGGGATTGAACTCATCTCTCCCACATTGCAGGCAGAGTCTTTACCAGCTGAGCTACCAGGGAAGCCCTGAATCAGCTGTAAGTATACATAAATCCCTTCCCTCTTGAGCCTCCCTCTAGGTCATCACAGAGTTCCAAGCTGGGCTCCCAGTATTATACAGCAGCTTCCCAGTAGATATCTCTTTTACATGTGGTAGTGTATATATGTCAATGCTACTTTCTCAATTCATCCTACCCTCTCCTTCCCCCGATATGTCCACAAGTCCATTCTCTATGTCTGCATCTCCATTCCTTCTCTGCAAATACATTCATCAGTACTATTTTTCTAGATTCTGTGTACATGCATTAATATGATAATAATTGTTTTTTTCTTTCTGACTTATTTCACTCTTTATAATCGGCTCTAGGATCATACACCCCACTACAACTGACTCATTTGTTCCTTTCTATGGCTGAGCAATATTTCATTGCATTTGTGTACCACAACTTCTTCATCTATTCATCTGTCTATGGACATCTAGGTTGCTTCCCTCTCCTGGCTATTGTAAATAGTGCTGCAGAGAACAATGGGGTATTTGTGTCTTTTTGAATTGTGGTTTTCTCAGGGTATATGCCCAGTAGTGGGATAGATGGGTCATATGTAGTTTTATTCCTAGTTTTTTGGAATTTCCACACTATTCTCCATAGTGGCTGTGCCAATTTACATTCTAGTGCAGGAGGGTTCCCTTTTGTCTACATCCTCTCCAGCATTTACTGTTTGTAGACTTTTTGATGATGGCCATTCTGATTAGTGTGAGGTGATACCTCATTGTAGCTTTGATTTGCATCTAGTGGCTCAGAGGTTAAATCGTCTGCCTGCAATGCGGGAGACCTGGGTTCGATCCCTGTGTTGGGAAGATCCCCTGGAGAAGGAAATGGCAACCCACTCCAGTATTCCTGCCTGGAGAATCCCATGGATGGAGGAGCTTGGTGGGCTGTAGTCCATGAGTTGCAGAGTCGGACACAACTGAGCGACTTCACTTCACTAATAATGAGTGATATTGAGCTCCTTATCATGTGTTTATTGGCTATCTGCATGCTTTCTTTGGAGAAATGTCTGTTTAGATCTGCCCATTTTTTGATTGGGTTGTTTGTTTTTCTGATACTGAGCTCTTATATATTCTGGAGATTAATCCTTTGTCAGTTGCTTCATTTACAATTTTCTCCCATTCTGAGAGTTATCTTTTCAGCTTGTTTCAGTTTCCTTTGCTGTGCAAAAGCCTTTAAGTTTAATTACATCCCACTTGTTTATTTTTGTTTTATTTCCATTAATCTAGGATATGGGTTATAGAGAATCTTGCTGTGATGCATGTCAAAGACTATACTAACTATGTTTTCCTCTAAGAGCTTTATGGTTTTCAACTTTACATTTAAGTCTTTGATCCATTTTGAGTTTATTTTTGTGTATGTTGTTAGGAATTGTTCTAATTCCATTCAGTTTTCCCAGAACCACTTATCGAAGAGTGTCTTTTCTCCACTGCATATTCTTGCCTCTTTTTTCAAAGATAAGGTGCCCATAGGTGCAAGGGTCTATCCCTGGGCTTTCTATCTTGTTTCATTGATCTATATTTCTGTTTCTCTGCCAGTACTATATACTGTCCTGATTATAGTAGCTTTGTTGTATAGTCTGAAGTCAGGAAGGTTGATTCCTCCAGCCCTGCCTTTCTTTCTTAAGATTTCTTTCACCATTTGTAGTCTTTTGTGTTTACATATAAATTCTAAAAATTTTTGTTCTAGTTCTGTGAAAAATGCCATTAGTAATTTGAAAGAGATTGCATTGAATCTGTAGATTGCTTTAAGTAGAATAGTCATTTTCACAATACTGATTCTCCCCAAAGGAAAACAGTTGTAGCACAAGTCATGCATTCTGAAAGGGGCAAAAATTGTTTCCTGGTGCAGTGAGGGCAGATATTACAAGGGCACATGGCCCTCTGCTATGCATAAACAGATATACAAGTATATGTGGTATTAACATTATATGTTAATGTTGAGCTACTAGGGAAGGCAACGTTATATGTAGGAGGTAATTAGGGAAAAACATTTTTTAAAAGCTTCTATTGAGATCTATAAAGAATAATGCTTTTTAAAAAAGGTTAAGAAACACTAGTGCAGATGAAAAAACATGATATTTTAGAGGAAAAATAACCATACATGGAAAGGGATTAAGACATATATTTATAGTCATGTACATGTGCTGAAGCAGAATATATGTATATAATAAACCAGGTCACCCTGAAATGGCATTAAGAATTAAAGGAAACTTTAATATTTATCCTGAGTCTTACTGGAAAAGAACCATGTCCTATCTTCTATATATGACCCAGAAGCTCATCAGAGAATGCCTGCCCTATCTTCACTCATTCAAACACTTTGCAGCAGTGTCATCCAAAAGTTTATATTCCATACCTACACAGCCTCAGCCATGGAATTACGCCCATTTTTTTCTTTGAACTTTTATTTTTAAACTTGCTTTTTTAAATGGTCCTGTACATATGGTTATATGTCCTATTTTTCTTTTCTTCATTATTAAGAACTCCAAGAGGTTATAGTCAGTTTTTTCCAAGTCCCTTTATTTATTTTTAATTCTGATATTACCTAACAGATGAGAATTAAATCCAGAGCAAAAGCCACCATTAGGACTTCTTATCTACTCTCAACACAGCCATTTTGGTTAAAGCATTCTACACTGTACTAGATACTATTATTTCTAAAAGATATGGATATATAGTTGCTAATGGAGAAGGTGAAATAGACAGTCAGTATTAAATTTGATCATGGTCACAATTCTGTAATTTGTACTAGGAATCTAGTAATTTATCCCCTACTAGCAAACTACAGAAAACAACTGAACACCTCTTCTTTTAATCCTTGCCCAGATTTTGTCTAATATGTTCCCATCTTGAGGTTTAAGAAGTTTTTAAGTTAAATATAGTTGATTTACAATAGTATGAGAGTTTCAGATGTATAGCAAAATGGTTCAGTGATACATGTATCTACATTGTTTTTTTCCATTACAGATCATTACAAGATATTGAATATAGTTCCCTGTGCTATGCAGTAAATCCTTGAATCTTATCTATTTTATGTATAGTGGTTTGTATCTGCAATCCCATTCTCCTAATTTATCCTCTCCCTCCTCCCTTTCTCCTTTGGTAACCATAAATTTGTTTTCTACATTGTGATTCTGTTTCTGTTCTGTGTATAGATTCATCTGTATTCGTTTTTAGATCCCACAGAAAATGATACATGATATTTGTCTTTCTCTGTCTGATTTACTTCATTTAGTATGATATCCTCTAGGTCCATCTACGTTGCAGCAAAAGGCAATACTTCACTCTTTTATGGCTGAGTAATACTCCACTGTATATATGTACCACATCTTCTTTATCCATTCATCTGTCAATGGACACTTGAGTTGTCTCCATGTCTTGGCTATTGTAAATAGTGCTACTGTGAATATCAGGGTGTGTGTATCTTTTCAAGCTATAGTTTTCATCTTTCATGATATAAGCCCAGGACTGAGATTGCTGGATCATATGGTAGCTTTATTTTTAATTTTCTAAGGAATATCTATACTTTTTTTGATAATGACTGCACGAATTTACATTCCCACCAACAGAGTAGGAGGGTTCCCTTTTCCTCACACTTTTTTTGACAATGGCCATTCTGATTGATGTGAGGTGTGAGGTGATACCTCACTGTGGTTTTGATTTGCATTCCTGTAATAATCAGTGATGATGAGCAAGCTTTTCCTGTGCCTGTTGGTCACCCATGTGTTTTCTTTGGAGATATGTCTGTTTAGGTCTTCTGCCAGAAGAGAACATAGACAAAACTTTTTTGGACATAAATTGTAGCAATATTTTCTTAGATCAGTCTCCCAAGACAAAAGAAATAGAAGAAAAATAAAAGTGGAAACTAATTAAACTTAAAAGCTTTTGCACGAAAAAGGAAGCCATCAACAAAAAGAAAAGACAACATACACAATGTGAGAAAATATTTGCAAAAGATACAACTGACAAGGGGTTAATATCCAAAACATACACAGGTCTTAGATGGCTCCATGTCAAAAAAAAAAAAAAAATCCAAACATCTCAATCAAAAGATGGGCAAAAGAAGTTTAAGAATTTTGATAAAAATATACATTTTGTCAATATACAAAGCTCATGTTATAAAGGAGAGAGTCTTGGCCCATAGATGTATTAAAAAGAAGTGGTAAGGATATGACTGCTTGAAGAGGTGAACTTTGCACCAGAGAGAATATGTGCCAGACACAAGAGGTATGCTCTGCACTCACCTATAACCATGGCAGACAATTAACAACCCTAGCATCTTGCCCATTGTGCCTGGATGTGTCTTCACTATCATTTTAAACAAAAGCTTTTGAACCACACAACTGATATTATTAGACAAGTAAAGTTTATCTTGGAAGAAAGATCTTTAATAGTTCTCCATGTCTGAAACTGTGATTATATATACTATATTTATGCTTTTAGGCTAGCCCAACCTAATGGGCAGTAGTAGAGAATCCATCTACACAAGAGATGCAGGTTCAATCCCTGAGTCAGGAAGATCCCCTGGAGTGGGAAATGGGCAACCTGCTCCAGTACTCTTGTCTGGAAAATTCCATGGACAGAGGAGCCTGGTAAGCTAAGTCCATGGGATTGCAAACAGTCAGACACGACTGAGCACACACACAAACACATACACAACCTGATGCACACTGAGGATTCATGTACAGTTCAGCAGGTGTAAAAGAGGGAGAATGAATATTACAAGTGCTTACTAGTTTACTTCTCAGTGAAAGACTAGATACTCAAAAGCTGAGGCTTTCCATATTAACTTCTGTACTTATTCAATGATTCTTTGCAATTATTTTGTGAGTAGCCACAAATGCCTTTCTTCTTTTCTTGATGAGGGATGGGACTAAAATACAAGTGTCTTGGAAAAGACAACATAGTGGCTTTTGCTAACAAAGATATAAATAACCATGAGGAGATTCACTTCTGTGAGTGGAATTGATAAAGAACATGCAGTCCACACTCCTCTGCTACGGACTCAGAGAGCATAATAGGAGCAGGGTGGTGAAGACACAGCTGAACATTTAGCAGAACTTCAGGCTCAGCTCCAGGATTACAGATGCTACTGTTTTATTCTGTAACTCATATACCACAAAAACCCTATATTCTTGCCCTGAACCCTAAAAGTCTTTCTTTCTCAGGTTTCTTGCTTGAAAGTCAATTTATTTTCAATGACCCAAATGCCCTTTTAACTAATGATCATTGATAAATTACAGAGAATATGACCAATTTTACAGCAGACATACAGAAGCAAAAACTAAAGCCATGCCTCCTCCTAAGAGATAACCGAGAAAACCATTAGCAGGTATGGTATACAAGGTGAGGGCTACCCTGGTGGCTCAGTCAGTTAAGAATTTGCCTGCAATGCAGGAAACCTGGGTTCAATCCCTGGGTTAGGAAGATCCCCTGGAGAAGGAAATGGAAAACCACTCCAGTATTCTTGCCTGAAGAATTCCATGGACAAATGAGCTTGGCAAGCTACCGTCCATGGGATCACAAAGAGTCAGACACAACTGAGTGACTAACACATAGAAGGTGAAGGCACCTTGGTTGTTGAGTTGAGCCCTGAAAGGAGAACTGGGAAAACTCCAGTCAGATATGTTTTGAGTCTGAGAGGTAGGTCAGTAGGCATGGGAAACAAGGTGGAAGATAGAAACTATTGGAACAGGAGACAGATAAATAAGAAAACTTCAGATTACAGTAAAATATGTCAAATGAAAGATGATGAGGTGTGACGTAGGAGGCAATAGAAGGACAATTGGAAGGGTATCATGATAGGTCTTAAATCAACTAGATCCAGTTTTGTAGGGTTTTTGGTAATACAAGTCAATGAGTACCTGGACACACACACACACACACGCAAAACCTTTAAGTACACCAAGGAATTCATTACAAAGTTAACAGGGAGTTATTGATTTCATAAGCTAAATATTTTTTTATTGAGTGTCTATCATGTGTCATAAACTAAACTCTGCAGGCTGCTAAAATTAATGGAACAGAGACATGGACCTGTAGAGAATCACAACAGAATCATCAGGGATGGAGGGGAAAGAAAAAAGGTGGGTCAACAAACCTAATAAAGGATACAGTGCAATGAGCAGACCTGAGGAAGCCTTTATTTCTGTCCTGAGAAGCTCTGTGGGATAGATACTGCTCTTCTTGCCAGCCCAGTCTCAGCCCTATGACAAAAGTGCAAAGAAGAGTTGATGTGAGGTCAGAAGGAAAGCCTGGCTTCCAATCCAGCTGCTATTACCCTATTACCCATATGTGGAGACAAGTAGGGCTATCCAATAACTGAGTGTGCTGCCCATCAATAAGCTAAATGCACCTGATGGCATCTATTCTCCTATAAGGAGCGAACACACTCTCCCAGGGGCCTGGGATCCTCTCAGCCATGCTAAACATGGCTTCAAAAACCTGGGGACACCAAAGTTTTCAGGTGCCAAGCAGCTGGCATCTCCCAGCATTCTCTTAAACAGAAGACATCTACGTTCAGTTCAGTTCAGTTCAGTTCATTCACTCAGTCATGTACGACTCTTTGCGACCCCATGAATCGCAGCACACCAGGCCTTCCTGTCCATCATCAACTACCAGAGTCCACCCAAACCCATGTCCATCGAGTCAGTGATGCCATCCAACCATCTCATCCTCTGTTGTCCCCTTCTCCTCCTGAACTCAATCTTTCCCAGCATCAGGGTCTTTTCCAATGAGTCAGCTCTTTGCATCAGGTGGCCAAAGTACTGGGGTTTCAGCTTCAGCATAGTCCCTCCAATCAACACCCAGGACTGATCTCCTTTAGGATAGGCTGGTTGGATCTCCATGCAGTCCAAGGGACTCTCAAGAGTCTTCTCCGACACCACAGTTCAAAAGCATCAATTCTTCGGTGCTCAGCTTTCTTTACAGTCCAACTCTCACATCCATACATGACCACTGGAAAAACCATAGCCTTGACTAGACGGACCTTTGTTGGCAAAGTAATATCTCTGCCTTTTAATATGCTGTCTAGGTTAGTCAAAACTTTCCTTCCAAGGAGTAAGTGTCTTTTAATTTCATTGCTGCAATCACCATCTGCAGTGATTTTGGAGCCCCGCAAAATAAAGTCAGCCACTGTTTTCACTGTTTCCCCATCTATTTCCCATGAAATGATGGGACCAGATGCCATGATCTTCGTTTTCTGAATGTTGAGCTTTAAGCCAACTTTTTCACTTTCTTCTTTCACTTTCATCAAGAGGCTCTTTAGTTCTTCACTTTCTGCCATAAGGGTGGTGTCATCTGCATATCTGAGGTTATTGAGATTTCTCCCAGCAGTCTTGATTCCAGCTTGTGCTTCTTCCAGCCCAGCACTTCTCATGATGTACTCTCTGCATATAAGTTAAATAAGCAGGGTGACAATATACAGCCTTGACGTACCCCTTTTCCTATTTGGAACCAGTCTGTTGTTCCATGTCCAGTTCTAACTGTTGCTTCCTGATCTGCATACAGGTTTCTCAAGGGGCAGGTCAGGTGGTCTGGTATGTCCATCTCTTTCAGAATTTTCCACAGTTTATTGTGATGAACACAGTCAAAGGCTTTGGCACAGTCAATAAAGCAGAAATAGATGTTTTTTTGGAACTCTCTTCCTTTTCCCACAATCCAGCGGATGTTGGCAATTTGATCTCTGGTTCCTCTGCCTTTATAAGTCCAGTTTGAACATCTGAAAGTTCATAGTTCACGTATTGCTGAAGCCTGGCTTGGAGAATTTTAAGTATTACTTTACTAGCATGTGAAATGAGTGCATCTACATTTAGTCTGCCTTTTTTTTCTGAGCCCCATGTATCAATTTATCTACATGAGATTACTCCAACATTTACCCCACAAAAATGCATAACGGGCAGGAGAGTGTCCCACCCCTCAGGTCCTCCTGCCTGATGTCCTCATTGCTGGCCTCAGCACACCTCTCTGAGGAGTAATGAGGGAACAAGGACAGCAAGCCTTCTCTTATTCTTCCTTGGCTGACAAATGTACCCACTGAGACTCTTCCTAAGACCAGACCTTATACTCTGTCACCCCAAGCAACATGTAGCAAATCACTGAACCTCCCTAAGCCCCTTAGCATGTGTGTGTGAGTGCTAAGTTGCTTCAGTTGTATCTGACACTTTGTGACTGCATGGACTGTATCCTGCTCCCAGGCTCCTCTGTCCATGGGATTCTCCAGACAAGAACACTGGAGTGGGTTGTCATGTCCTCCTCCAGGGGGTCTTCCCAATCCAGGGATTGAACCCACATCTCTTATGTCTCCTGTGTTGGCAGGCAGGTTCTTTAACATGAGCACCACCTGGGAAGCCCTTTTGCATCAGAAGAATGAGGAAAATAAAGACCTCCCCAACCTACTTCACAAGGGAGTAGTGACAATTTGAGGAACTTTGTAAATCAAAATGTGCTATACTCATGTGGTGGGGAGGGGTACTTTTATCATAAAGGAATGAAGAGTCACTGAGCACAGACTCTGTGGTTGGCACCTAAACCTTCTGTTTACTACACACTGCTGTTTAGTTTGATCCACAGATAATCAAAGGTAGATTAGAGGCATATATAAAACAACATGGAAAAACAAAAGGGAAAAATAAAGATCAGAGAAATAAAAGTAAACAGGAACATTACAATGTGGGTGTGTCATCCACAAGCATGCTGAGTCACCAGTCTGGCCCAAAGCTTCCTGGAGTGCAAAGTCTAGGGGAAGCATGTTGCCATTGACAGCAAGAAAAGAGCCTATAATTCCTAAGAGGGGACATTGTTTCATGGAAGAAACTCACCGTGAAGAGATCACAGTTTTCTCCTGTACTTTCCACCATAAATATAATCTTGAGTTTCTTAGCATAACTCCCATAGATCAGTTCAAGGAAATCTCTTCCATAGAGAACCTAGTGCTCGTGATCTGATCAGAGTTGATTCACACATAAAATACAAAGAAGGAAAGTTCATAATTTTAGGGTAAAGAGATGAATCTTTTAAAAAAAATCTGTGCACCTTTAAGTACCTTTTCTTTAGAAAGCTTCTAGAAGGTTCCCAGCTCACATTTAATCAGCAAGTGCAAAAGTTGGGATTGGACTTAGATATCTTTCAGTGCCATTCCCATTTTACTAAAAAAAAAAAAAAAAAAATTGAGGCCACCAGATGGGAAATCTCTTCTAAAATGACAGGCACCTTCATTGCCAAGACTAATCCAGGTCTGGTCTCCTCTAGTATGCAGTAAACTGCTGTTCCCCCAGCTTTGAGCAATGTCAGTGCCTCTCCTGTGGCTTACAAGACATGGTGCTCATTCATTGCCCCATCACTGCCCGTTGGGTCTTACTACCTGGACAGAAAGCTCTTCAAGACAAATTCGTTTTCATCCTCATAGCACTTAGCCCAGAACTGGCAACCGAGTAGATGCTCAACACTGCCTGAGTAATGGATGTGAGTTGAAATAAATTGAGTGCTTTTCATTAAAACTTGAAGACCCAGCTCAAGTGCCAAATTCCAGTCTGTTCCTCAGTTCCTAGCAGTAAGCAAACCTACTGGAGGACAGCAGTGACATTTATGAATACCAGAACCAAGTGATATTTTTCAAAAAAATTTCAGCCAGAATTAAAAAAACATTAGCACTTTTACCTTCAGCTCCATCTCTTATGAGTCGGACGTACTGCACAAATACAAAATTATAAGGTAGGTAAACTTGATGCAAGTTTTCTCTTGAAAGATTAAGACTAATTAAGCAGGCAAAGAAGTTCTATATCATGAAGACTTTTAAATGTATACAAAAAAATCAAAGAATATGGGGGACTATTTCAGGTTACACAGAATCGTAAAGATCAATTTTCTAATACCATCAAAAAAAAGGAAAAGGATGAAATGAAAAAGTTGCCTAAACAATGATGATTATTATATTTATTACATATCAGGTACTTCCTAAGTTTTTTACACATCTCCATGTTTAATCCTTACAGCACACCTAAGAGGTAGATATTACTGTTATCAGCATTTACAGATGGAGAAACTAAGGTGCCAAATGTTTCAGTTACCATGGTAACCTAACCTATCTGGCTCAGGATTCCAACCCATGGGTATCTAACTGGGAACTATATGTTTCTAGACTAAAATTATTCCTAAGAACAATCGTTAACATATATTGAGCATTTACGATCTTCTTACTATTCTAGCCAAGAAGTTTTGCACAGATCACATAGGTAGTAATGGAGCTAAGACTTGAACTGAGGCAAACAGGTTTCTGTACCTTTTTCTGTACACTATAGTCCAGAGGATGAGATGGTTGGATAGCATCACTGACTTAATGGACATGAGTTTGAGCAAACTCCAGGAGATAATGAAGGACAAGGAAGCCTGGTGTGCTGCAGCCCATGGGGTTGCAGAGTCAGACACAACTTAGCAACTAAACAATAACAATGCTATAGCTCCTTCCCTAAGAGGGAAACAGGTGAAAAAGCGTGTTTGAACTCTTATCCATCCCTCTCACATTAGATCTCCTTAAGAACTTCCTCATCTCTAGCCTAAATTATTTCCGTGTGCGTGTGTGTGCTCAGTTGTGTCTAACTCTTTGCAACTCTTTGCGACTCTTTGAACTGTAGTCTGCCTGGCTCCTCTGCCCATGGAATTTTCCAGGCAAGAATACTAGAGTAGGTTGTCATTTCCTAACTCCAGGGATCTTGAGGACCCAGGGACTGAACCTGTGTCTCCTGAGTCTCCTGCATTGGCAGGCAGAGTCTTTACCAACTGTGCCTCCTGGGGAAAACTATTTCTGCAGCCTCCTCATCAGCCTCCTCCTTCCAGGCCTGCTCTCTATATTCCTTCCCATCCATTAAGCCTGTGAGACAGATACTACACAGGACCCACCTTAGAGCAGTTTGGCTTTTAACATGGGGCTTCCCTAATGACTCAGATGGTAAAGAATCTGCCTGCAATGTAGGAGACTCAGATTCGATCCTTGGGTGGGGAAAATCTTCTGGAGAAGGGAGTGGCATCTCACTCCAATATTCTTGCCTGGAGAATCCCATGGACAGAGGAGTTGGGTGGGCTACAAAGAGTCAGACATGATTGAGCAACTAATGCTTTTTTGTTGTTATTGTTAGACACTACCCTGCCCCAAACCCTTCAGTCATTCCCCACCCCCAAGCAAAGCTCTGGAATCCTTAAAGTCGCTCAGTGGGCCAGTCATTTATCTAGATCCTTTCTCCTGTTTAATAACAAACTGTGGAAAATTCTGAAAGAGATGGGCATACCAGACCACCTGACCAACCTCTTGAGAAACCTATATGCAGGTCAGGAAGCAACAGTTAGAACTGGACATGGAACAACAGACTGGTTCCAAATAGGAAAAAGAGTATGTCAAGGCTGTATATTGTCACCCAGCTTATTTAATTTATATGCAGAATACATCATGAGAAGTGCTGGGCTGGAAGAAGCACAAGCTGGAATCAAGATTCCTCGGAGAAATATCAATGACCTCAGATATGCAGACGACACCACCCTTATGGCAGAAAGTGAAAAGGAACTAAAAAGCCTCTTGATGAAAGTGAAAGAGGAGAGTGAAAAAGTTGGCTTAAAGTTCAACATTCAGAAAACGAAGATCATGGCATCTGGTCCCATCATTTCATGGGAAATAGATGGAGAAACAGTGGAAACAGTGTCAGACTTTATTTGGGGTTGGGGGGGGGGCTCCAAAATCACTGCAGATGGTGAATGCAGCCATGAAATTTAAAGACGCTTACTCCTTGGAAGGAAAGTTATGACCAACCTAGATAACATATTCAAAAGCAGAGACATTACTTTGCCAACAAAGGTCCGTCTAGTCAAGGCCATGGTTTTTCCAGTGGTCATGTATGGATGTGAGAGTTGGACTGTGAAGAAGGCTGAGCGCCTAAGAATTGATGCTTTTGAACTGTGGTGTTGGAGAAGACACTTGAGGGTCCCTTGGACTTCAAAGGGATCCAACTAGTCCATTCTGAAGGAGATCAGCCCTGGGATTTCTTTGGAAGGAATGATGCTAAAGCTGAAGCTCCAGTACTTTGGCCACCTCATGTGAAGAATTGACTCATTGGAAAAGATTCTGATGCTGGGAGGGATTTGGGGCAGGAGGAAAAGGGGACGACAGAGGATGAGATAGCTGGATGGCATCACCGACTCGATGGACGTGAGTTTGAGTGAACTCTGGGAGTTGGTGATGGACAGGAGGCCTGGCGTGCTGCGATTCATGGGGTCGCAAAGAGTCGGACATGACTGAGCGACTGAACTGAACTGAACTTTCTCATCTTTTGGTCTCACCTTTCTCCACCCCTTTCTCATTTCTCCATTAGTCAGCCTCCAACAACCCTTAACCACTAGAAATTCCCTTCTTACACTCCAGCTCTTGCCTGAGCACTTGTGTTCACACTGGTCTTCCTGTGTGGAATGAATGGTTCCAGGATCACCCTTGATTTTTTCTGGCTTCTCCCCACCTGTTAAAGATTTAGCTTAAGTATTGTCTCCTCCAGGAAGCACCCTCTCTGCCTCCTTTTACCAGGAACTGTGGCTCACAGCTGTCTGATTGACCCCACTGGACCCTCAAAGGAGACAAAGCCCACTACTGAGCACTGATGCTTTTAGGCTAACTCTTCCATGGGAAATGGTTCATGTACCTACAAAGCCCCACTGAGAATCTTCTGATGGCTCTTTGTTTCCAAGATGTTTTCAGTCATGTGCTAATTATAAGGCTGAAGCTGATGCTGGTGCCACTTTTTTTGTGAATATGTGACATCCAGGAGGAACCAAAAAGGACTATAAATTACCCAGCTGATGATGAAAGTTCTCCATATATCCCTTGAGACTGCTTAACAGATCTTTTATAACTGGCTCAAACAGCTGCAGCATTCTCAAAAAAGGCATCACACTTACGGTTAACTTTTTAACTAACTTTAATAGCACAAATAGCTAAAGAAAGCAAGCACCTGGAAATTCTCACATCCAGGTTCATTTGTGGGGAGGGAAATGAGTTAGCAAGATACCTGCAAAGTTGTGCAGTTGCATTTTATGCCCAAGATGGAAATGTACACAGCTTACTGGACTTTGCAAACACTTGAATTGCCTTCCTCTACATTTGGAGTGCACACAGGTCCACTCTTAAGTGGCTTCAGGCATCACACCTATTAGGATTATCCTTCCTCCTCTTCACTGAATTAACACATGGCCTTGAATCAATGTGAGAAAGCCATATACTTTCAGTTTTGAGGAGGGAGGTGACAGTTGTTGATATGCTGGGTCTCCCATTTACACTCTGTTAACTATGTTGCACATACTTTAGAGACTGTAGACAGGCTTGCATGCATGCTAAGTGTCCAGCTCTTTGCGACTCTATGGACTATAGCCCTCAGGCTCCTCTGTCCATGAGATTCTCCAGGCAAGAGCACTGGAGTGGCTGGCCATGTCCTTCAGGAGAAATCCCCCACTCAGGGATTGAACCCGAGTTTCTTATGTTTCTTATGTCTCCTGAATTAGCAGCCACGTTCTTTACCACTAGTGCCACTTGGGAAGCCCGTGGACAAGCTTAAGGGGTATTAAATGAGATAATTAGGCCTTAATTAATTTTTGAAATGAGGTAAGATCTTGACACAGTGTATGTTACTTGCTCCCCAGGGGTTAGAAGAGAAAAATAAGCTGTTCTTCTCATGAGACAGATTAAGTGGTACACTGGAGTTTTTCATTATCAAGAACACCTTCTTCCTGCTGCTCTGAAAATCTAGGTCTCAACTCAAATTTCATGTCACAAAGAAACTCAAGCCAACTCTGATATTCTCTCTTGGCCTTGGGGCTGAGGCTTCATCTTTTGCTTTACTGTTAAGCTCCATAAGGTATCCACCCAGGACAAGCCATCAGCCAAGGACTCAATGCTTCCTTTTGAGGGTTTTGTGAGGCATTAAGAATGCCAACTCTGGAAGTTACATGCTCTCAACAAGGTTCTGAGCTGCGTTATGACCTTCTGTTTCTATCCTGATTCTGGACCCTTAAGCCAATGCCTCCACCAGAGAACTGATGGTCTACAGAAGGCCAGCCATGGGCCACCTGTTTAAAAAAGGGTACTCAATAAGCAATGGTCCTAGACCAGGCACTGATCCATGGGTTTTCGTGCATAGTTCTCTTGAATATGCACCATAAACCCCAGCCCTCATTCCCTCATGCTCATGTTCAGCCAGGTCTGGCTCTCTGTGACCCCGTGGACTGCAGCTCACCAGGCTCCTCTGTCCATGAAATTTTCCAGGCAAAAATACTGGAGTGGGTTTCCTTTTCATACTCCAGGGGATCTTCCCAACCCAGGGATCAAACCTGTGTCTCTTTTTCCTCCTGTATTGGCAGGCAGATTCTTTACCACCAAGCCACTGGTGAAGCCCAATGACTCCCAAACATATGTATAATTACTAGTTACAGTTAAGTGGTAAGAAATAAAGGAGATATAGAGACAATTCCCTAATCAAAGTCTTACAGGTTCTATGTGGTAGAGCATGGATTTGAAGCCAGAAGATGTAGCCTTATTTTCCCTAGCTTTATTCTTGTTGTAGCAGAATTCCAAAATGACCCTGGATTCCTACTTTCTGATATACACACTCTGTATATTCCCCTCCTTTAGAGTATGAGAGAGATTGGCATATATGATGGGAATGTCACTTTCAATTTTAGGTTACAAATCAGTTGACTTAGAGTTAATCAAAAAGAGATTTTTCTGGATAAGCCTGATCTAACCAGTTGAGTCCTTTCAAAGAAGGTAAAGTGTAAAGACATACTCTCGATGATTTTAAGGAAATCCAAGAAAACTGCCTTGTTATAGAGAGGGCCATGTGGCAGGGAACAGCAGGCAACCTCTAGTTACTGAAAGTGGCCCCTGGCTGCTGGTAAGCAGGAAAGCAGAAATATCAGTTCTACAACCACCAAGTACTGACTTCTGCCAATAACTTCATGGGCTTAGAAGAGGACCCTGAGCTCCAGAAAGGAGCTCAGCCTGGCCAACACCTTGACTTAAGCCTCGGGATGCCTTGAGAAGAGATGCTCAACAACTGACCTACAGAAACATTGATGTTGATAAACTTGTATTGTTTTAGGCCATTGTTACTAGTTTGCAGTAATTTGAGTGACTGCCATAATTTCAACAAAAATCATCAACAGAAATCTAATACAATTCCCCTACCCTTCCTTCCATCCAGCTCCCACCCAGCTCCTGAGCCTTGTTTCAACATCCTGGCTTCATTTTGGGCTTCCCAGGGAGTGCTAGTGGGAAAGAACCAGCCTGCCAATGCAGAAGACATAAATAAGAGACGCTAGTTCATTCTCTCAGTCAGGAAGATCCCTTGGAGAAGGGCATGGGAACCCACTCCAGTATTCTTGCCTGGAGAATCCCATGGATGGAGAAGCCTGGCAGGTTACAATTCAGCCTCTCCCACTTGGCCTTACAGATGACTTCCTGGACTCCATATTCTCAGCCTGGAAGAGCTGGGCTCAAACAGGCCACTACTTGGTTCTTTCTCCTGCTTCTGTTATCTTCCCTCCAAGTTCTGAACCCAATCCTGGCACTGAACTGTGTGGCCAGGGCTTCCCTTTAAACTGGAAACATGTTCAGTGCCAGACTTCCTAAGCAGTATTATAAAGAGATTTAAGGTTTCTACGGGCCAGCCAAGGGTTTTATCTTGTTTGTTTGTTTGTTTGGGGGTCTGGGCACAGAGCTGAAAAAAGGAGAAAGGGATGCAATCAAGTTTCCCATTTCCCCATCCCACCTTTCATACAGATTAACTTCAGCCAGAACATTTAACAGCATGATTTTGTTAAAATATATAATAAATAATAAATGTGTTATAATACATAATAAATATGTTTATGTATTAGCATTGTAACCTTATGCATTAGCATTATAACCTTTCAATGTTAAAAAAATAAGTAAAAGTTCAGCAATCGCTGGTGTTACAGAAGTGGTCTTAGGTCTGTATACAGTGTGATCATGAGAAAAACATTTAAGCTATGTGCATTTCAGTCCATTTTTCTCTGAAATGAATAGATTGGAAAAGATGATCTCTAAAGCCCCTTCCAGCTATAATATCCCATGATTGAAAGATTGTTAAGCCTAGCATTTTGCAGTTGGCAGACTCTCTTGAACCGCTGAGCTAATGACCAACGCAGGAATAAAAATCTCACCCATCCAAGACCAAGAGCCAGATCCTTCCATCTGGCTGCTTGGTTCCCAGAGGGCCATTTGCCTTCCTTCCAAAGCCACCAGGGTACATATGGAGGGCTTCAGCAGAGAGGGCCAGGAGTAACTGAGATGCTGACCCAAATGACAGGCTACTGGCAGAGCTTCCTGGATTCAACTGCCAAATACCCTGGGATCTGGGAATGCAGTGGGAAAACTCAAATCAGCTTCATGGAAGAAGGAAAATAAACAAAATAATAATTGTAGATCAAGAGCTTAATTAGGGAAAAAAAAAAAAAGAAAATAAATGCATCATCTTCTTTTCATTTGTCTTTGACTTTAGGTTCCCTCTGAGAATTTTCTTCCAAGGGGTTACGAAAAGGGGTCAGCATTGTGGGCAGGCTGAACGGACAGGTCCAGCTGTAGAGAGGGTCCTGAGAGGATGAAGGACTTTCTGTTTTCACAAATAAGCATGCTGTGATCATTTCTATGACTTTCCTCGAAGCTCAGTTGGTAAAGAATCTTCCTGCAGTGCAAGAGTCCACCTACAGCGCAAGAGACCTGGGTTCAATTCCTGAATTGGGAAGATTCCCTGGAGAAGGAAATGGCAACCCAATCCAGCATTATTGGCTGGGAAATCCTATGGATAGAGGAGCCTGACAGACTATAATCCATGGGATTGCAAAGAGTTGGACATGACTTAGCAACTAAACCACCAAAGCTTTAATATCATAAGTAGGACCATTTCCCTGATGTTAGGAATCCCTTTAAATTGGGTTAAATTCCATCATTTTGCAATGAGATGTAAGTCTGAAAATTAAAAAAAAAAAAAACTCTGGAGAAAAGAAGCCAAAATTAAGTTTTAAATAACTTAAGATGGAAAAGTTTCAAACGGCAAGCTTTACATGAAGCAAATGTACCTGTGAAGAGGACTGCTCAGTTTTGTTGCTGTTCAGTTCCTAAGTTGTATCCAACCCCATGGAATGCAGCACGCCTGGCTTCACTGTCCTTCACTATCTTCCGGAGTTTGCTCAAACTTGTCCATTGAGCCACTGATGATATCTGACCACCTCATTCTCTGCTGCCCCCTTGTCCTCCTGCCCTCAATCTTTCCCAGCCTTAAAGTCTTTTCCAATGAGTCAGATCCTCACATCAGGTGGCTTTTGGGGTAGTGTAATTTACTCTAGGCCAGGCATTTCTTTTTTGCAAGTAAGTATCAGGATTGGGGTGGGGGGTTCCCAAGTGGCACTCACTAGTGGTAAAAAAAATCCACCTGCAATGGAGGAGACACAAGGGAAACAGGTTTGATCCATGGATTGGGAAGATCCCCTGGAGGAGGAAATGGCAACCCACTCCAGTATTCTTGAAGAGCTTGGTTGGCTATAGTCCACGGGGTCACAAAGAGACACAACTAAAGCAACTTAGCACACATGCATGCAACAGGATTAGGATTCAAACCTAGATGTCTCTGACCCGAGACATTGGGTTCTGAAGGACCCTAGAAAAAAATGAAAAACTTAGACAGTTTCCCAGACACTAACCTCTAACAAAGCTCTCCAGTCTCAACATGAGCGTTTGAGAGAAGGGGATATTAGTGCTATCCCATCCAAATTGCTATGGATTCATTTCCAAGCTTGATGAGTTTATCACCCACCTTCTGCATGCCTGGAGTCTGCAACCCTCTGAGGATGGTCTGGTGTAACTTATGCTCCAGAGCTTTCTTTCAGGGTCAGGCAGAGTTTGGACAAAATCACATCTTTGTTTGATCTGCTCTGGTTTCCTGTTTTGCTTTCCCTATTCTCGTGGGTGTTCCTTTTAAAAGCATTCATAATAAATCCTTTACATCCAATCCATTGACTTAGGGCTGCTTCTTGAAGATACCAACATACAAATTTATGAGAACAGTTTAAATGAGTGATATTTCAGTTTTCTCTCCATTTTACCTTATTTAATGAATTTCTCTTCCATCATTACTTTAGGGAGTTTCTAGCCCTAGTTCATATTGTTTTGGTCCTCAGCTAGTAGAGAACTAAAGCAGTTCTCTAACAATGTCTTTCAGTGTGTCACACTTAATTCTATAGCAAACCTCTGGGGGCCTGGTTAATAACACAGTGTCAGCTTTTCTCATTTCAGTGATCTGGTCAAAAGACTATATAGCTCTATCTTTCAGAAAGGAACAGTTACAATGATATATTTTTGATTGTGCAGAACCAAGTCATTCTCTTTCTGAGATGGTGAAAGCATTCTGATTGCTTCAAATAGTGGAACTGATGCTGGTCTAAGCAATCAAATGTATAAGAGACATAATAATCAAGATGTAATTGATCTTTGTATTGGCATTACTCCAAATAAAGCAGAAATTGCTATCTTTGGACCTATTCAGTTTTCCATTAACTAAAAGACTAAACTGAAATAAAGGATATGATATTTAACAAGAATCCCTATCTGACTTAAGAGATTCATTACATCTGAATGCATCTTTTAAAGAAGGAATCAAATGAATCTGACTAAGAATACAGACATTCACAGCTTTTATCTATGAATAAATAAATAAGAAAACAAAAGAACAAAAATAGCTAAACTTCTAAGAAAATGAGCCTCCAGGAGCAGAGAATAAACTTTTGGTTTTAATGGAAAATGCTTTATGAAGATTAAAAAAACAAAAATCTATACTCTGAGATAAAGTTTCAGAAGTCTGTAGGGCCACACTGCACTCCTTGAATCTATAGCCTGTGTTCTGGTATCCAGCACTGCTGTCTTAGAACCTTTGAGTATGTCGTTACTGTTGTTTAGTTGCTTAGATGTGTCTAACTCTTTGCGATCCCATGAACTGTAGCCAACCAGACTCCTCTGTTCATGGAATTCACAGGCAAGAATACTGGAGTGGGTTGCCATTTCCTTCTCCAGGGGGTCTGTCCAACCCAGGGATCAAAATTGTGTTTCCTGCAATTCTTCTACACTGCAGGCAGATTTTTTACCTCTGAGCCCCTGGGGAAACCCACTGCTATGAGGAAAGAAGAAGGGGCACAGTCACAACAGCTATTTTCAAACATTTGAGTGTATTCAGCTGCACATCACCCTCCACTTTCTTAATTACAGATAATGATTGAGTTTTAATAGTTCTCCCTCTCTCTGCACCATTGAGGTTATTATGTAAAGAAATTCACATTGGCTATTGGCCATAATGTTTAGCAACTGACAGGCACTTAACAAGCATTTGTTGGATGGATATATAGATGAAAGGGTGAATGGATGACTGAGAGGGTGGACAGGTGGATGGATGGAAGGAAGGATTGATGAAGTGTGGTGGAGAGATGCTGAATGAAGTAGAAGGACGGAAAGTTCTCAACCAAAAGGTGAAGAAAATAAAACTTTCTCTTCTTTCTGTACCTTCTCCTGGAGTCCTTTCCCAAATGTTTTCCACAATTTAGATCTTTGCCCTCTTTCTGATCAAACATGCATTCAAGAGAGGACCTAATAAACCCATTCCCAAGACAACACAAAGTTGACAGAACTTCACTGAATTACACAAATGTTTTATTTTTTAAACTTGAGGAATGCACAAGCTACTTAAAAAACAACTGCAAAATCATAAGAATGCATCCACTAAGTACATTACAGCATGGATGTTGCACAGCACCAGGGGGCACTATATACATAGAAAAATGTGAGAACTATGCCCCAAAAGGTGTAAAATATGATGACTTGGTTTACAGTTTCTCAAACTGAGTTTACACTGGGCGACACCTTTCCCAGGCTCACTTCCATCTTTACAGGGGCCAGAGGAATCATTACATAATTATGGAACATTGGCAATGTCAGTGAATATTATAGAGACAGTCCCTCCCGGCACTCTTGAAAAATGTCCCCACATAGACGTGTCACAGTCTAAAGAAAGGACAATTGATAAATCACATAACTTAATGCTTGATGGACACCTTTATTTTAAGAGCATTTAGCTTTTGTCTGAATGCAAATTGACTAGCCTGAAAGATTGGGGCACTGTTCTTTTAAGCTGTGAATTTATATACCTCACAGAGCAGTAAGGTATAAAAACTGGTCCATAAGTAGATCCATAAGTCAGAAGACAAATCGCATACACAAAGACACGCAAAACTTTGCTATTAAGTAAGAAAAGTGTTTTATATTCAAATTCACACCCACAAACATATCAGATATACTTGGAATGCTGTGGAAAATAGTAATTCAAATATATTGAGAAATCAGTGAAAACATTTTCCCAATTTAGAAGGAGATGAGGCATGGATTGTTAATCTCCATTTGTATGAGTGAGATCCATTTGTTTCCGGATGGGAAATCAATATAAAATTTTGACTAGGTGGTCTTCTCTTCTCCCCATGCAGGTAAAAATGCATCTTTACATATTCACTCCCAATTAGAGACATGTTGAAAGGGCCCTTGACAATACACATTTGGAAGAAAGGTGGAGGCAACATGAAGAAGAGGAAGCTTCAAGATTGATTGAAGCTTTTTTTTTTTTTTTTGGTGAGGAAACAAATACGAGATTGAAATTTGCCTTAAGAAAATCATTTATAAGGACATATAACAAAAGTGTAGAACAATGGGTATTATGTCAGTCACAAGTTATCACACAAAATGATTGTTCTGCTAAGCCAGAAAAACTCAGGTAGACTGATCTTAAAGTCATGTAGACCATAGCAGTGTCCAAAGTATAAAGAATGCCATGGTTTTGTGAATGGCTAAATCTGCCAGCCAATGCAGGAGACACAGGAGGCGCTGGTTCAATCCCTGGGTAGGGAATATCCCCTGGAGGAGAAAATGGCAATCTGCTCCAATATTCTTGCCTGAACAATTCCATGTAGAGGAGCCTGGCAGGCTACAGTCTGTGGGGTCACAAAGAGTCAGATATAACTGAGCAACTGAGCATACTATGCTAATGGGAAGAGGAAAAATGTTTTGTGAATTGGTTGAACAAAGATAACTTGGTGATGTGGCTACACAAAGAGTATTTTTCTTGCTTATTAATTTACTCAGAGACTGGATACCTTGTACCTGAAAATTAAAACTATATCTCTTTTCTATTGATGCATAACAATAACCACAAACATGGTGGCTTAAGACAAGACATTCTGATTGTCTCAGTTTCTGTGGATTAGGAGTTCAGAACAGAGTAGGTGGTCTCTCTGCTCAGAGTTTCACTAGACTGGAATTAAAGTGTCTGTTGTGGTCTCATTCCATCTGAGATCTCCTCCAAGCTTGCCAGTTGGCAGAATTCTGTTTTTGTGGTCGAGGCCTGGAAAATCCCATGGATGGAGGAGTCTGGTAGGCTGCAGTCCATGGGGTCGGTAAGAGTCGGACATGATTGAGCGGCTTCACTTTCACTTTTCATTTTCATGCATTGAAGAAGGAAATGGCAACCCACTCCAGTGTTTTTGCCTTGAAAATCTCAGGGACAGAGGAGCCTGGTGGGCTTCCGTCTATGGGCTCGCACAGAGTCGGACATGACTGAGGCGACTTAGCAGCAGCAGCAACAGCAGGACCAAGGTTCCCATGTTTTTGCTGGCTGTCAATCAGGGACCATTTGTTATTAAAATCCTCCCACTGTTCCCTGTCCTGTGACCCTCTCCCCATGTGGCAGTGTGCTCCTTCAAGACCAGCAAGCCTCTCTCTTTCTCTCTCTCTCAGTCATCTAAGATGGAGTTTAACATAATACAACATAACATAACTTAACATAATCAAGAGAGTGAAAGGACCTCATGTTCATAACTCATGCCCACGCTCAAGGGAGAGCATTATTCAGTATATATATATACACCAGGGGACAGAGTCTTGGGTGCCATCTTAGAAATCTGCCTACCACCAGCAGTTTCAGCCAACTTGGAGTAAAAAGAAGACTGTTCATCTCCTGCCACAGGGATCTCTGTGTGATCTGTACCCATTTCCATAGCCACAGTGTTTGGTATAGAGCTTAGGAAAAAGGGAATGTTGATCGTGATCATGTGAAAGAGTCTCTCTGAGATTCTTGAAGCCATGAAGAGAATTGATTCTTGTCTTTCTAGCCCAGGCACAAGTAGATTTCTCTCCCTTGCATGAGTCACTCAGCCTCTTTGGTATTTTATGAAATCAGTGTCAAAGGAGAATTTCCATACTTGAGCTCAACTTTTCTCTGCTTACACAGTTTAGCTGTTCAGTAACCATCTGTTGAATGAAAAAGTCACACACCCTAGTCCCCAGCCCTGCATATGTAAATATGGGCACAAAACAATACCCAAACAGGTTCATACAAGTGGTCACATCCTCCCTATGGATGGTTTCATATTGCCCTCTCTACACACTTCAGTTTAGAGGTGAGCCATTTCCCATGGCCTTCTGCCATCTAACCCCACTCTTTAAGTCCTTAATAAGAGAAAGTACCTCCAGAACTCATCTTTTAATCCCAATTCTTTAGGCTGGCCAAGTTCTGGAAAATGCCACCTAAGGGCAAGGATCAAGATTTAGCCCATGTCTGCCTTAAGAGGAAATAAGGTAATGGAAGGTTCTCTGCAGTGAAGAATATGCCTGACAATGTGCAGAAGATGTGGGTTTAGTTCCTGGGTTGGAAAGAATCCCTGGAGAAAGAAATGGCAACCCATTCCAATAATCTTGCCCGGGAAACCCCGTGGGCAGAGGTGCCTGATGGGGTTACAGTCCATGGAGTCACAAAAGAGTTGGACACAACTTAAGTAACTAACCAACAACAATAACAACAAAAGGTGATGGAAAGGAGGTAAGAGATTACATTCATGTGGTTATTCCCTAATTCCTAGGCATATTATTTATATAAGGCTTCCCAGGTGGCACTAGAGGTAAAGAATCCCCCTGAAAATACAGGAGACATAAGAGATGCAGTTTGATCCCTAGGTTGGGAAGATCCCCTGGAGGAGGAAATAGCAACTCACTCTGGTATTCTTGCCTGGAAAACCCCATGGACAGAGGAGCCTCATGGGCTGCAGTCCATGGGGCTGCAAAGAGTCAGACATGACTGAGTGACTGAACACAGAACAGGATTATAGGGAATATGGATTTCATTTCAGTGGACGTTTCTGATAATTCAAATCAACTATTTTCAATGTTTGCATTCAAAAAGGAAAATAACACATTATTAAAATAACCTCTAAACTGCTTTATATATTTTCCTTCCTTCTTATACAGGGTCAATATAATGTATCATTTTCTGGGTGAGTTTGGATCATCCAGTTAAGTAGATATATTCAGTTAAGATTGAGGTAAATGCTCTGCATGGTTACAGTCAGTTGTTTTTTTTTTAAAATAATATTTTTAAAATAATCCTTTTGATAACTCCTGTCATTGGTTCACAGACTTTTGTCCTGGATTCATCAGTACTCTGGTCAAGTTCTCAATTAAACTCATTCCCAGGGATTGTTTCCACTGTCTCTTATTGATATATACACAGCTTGACTGTCTAGATAATGCTAGAAGGTAGGGATAAAATGCAGATCAAAAACAATTAAGGCAGGGGCAGTTTGGCATCCCTGCTGGCAGATCGTGTGATAGTAAAACAAGGAGAGCTTGAAAACTAAGTTTAAAATCCATTGAAAATTAATGAATCAAACTCCAAACACATGATCAAATATCTCTATGTTCAGTAAAACTTTTCAACTCTCACTTTTCAAAGGAAAACTAAGCCTAAACAGCCCTCCTCCATCCCCAACACAGCCATCTCCACCCTCAAGTGCTCGAAGGTGCTCGGTCCATGCGTCTCCTGAGTCACACTATGCTTTAAAAGGCATCATGTTGATGATGAATTGGTGAGTCATAAACATGGGAGATTAATAGTCCTCTAAAATTAGTAACAGTTCAAAAATAAAAGTGGAAAGCCCTAATTTTTCAAACCTCAAAATGTCTAGGATATAAAGAGATTTTTTAAAAAATTTGTCTTTATCATTGATATGCAATGATTATGAATTCAACTGTTTAAGCAAATATAACAATTAAAAACTCTCAAGCAGCAAAGCAAGTCATAAGAAAGTAAGATAATAAGAATAATCACACAAAAAGAATAAAATTATGAGTCACTAAGTATTGGGTACCTACCTTCTAACAAGTGATCAGCATCCATGCTTTCTCATCTTTACTCAGAGCAAAAAGATGTTTTATCATCCACATTCTACATGTGTGAAGACTAAAACTCAGAGAGAAAAAACTCACTACTGATGGTACGTGCTAAGTTGCTTCAGTCATGTTTGACTCTTTTTGATCCCATAGACTGTAGCCCACCAGGCTCCTCTGTCCACAGGGATTCTCCAGGCAAGAATACTGGAGTGGGTTGCCATGTCCTCCTCCAGGGGATTTTCCAACCCAGGGATTGAACCTGTGTCTCTTATGTGTCCCGCATTGGCATGCAGGTTCTTAACAAAGGGCACCACCTGGGAAGTTTAAGCTCACACGTGGTTCCAGCTCATGTTCCTTGCATTACTATAATTACTACATTACTATAATTCATAAATTACTATATTACTATAATGGTACTGTATTCACTTCATTTATGGATTAAAGGTACTCATATTAAAAAAAAAAAGATGGTGAGGGTGACTGATATTTATTAGATGCCTTATATTTTGCATGTAGTCTATATGTTTAACATCATTTCTGGCTCTTCACATTTAGTGCAATGCACAGAACCAGCCCATGGCACAGAAGTTTATTTATGTTCCTGTGTTAGTTTCCCAGGGTGGCTGTAACAGAGCATCACAAATTAGACAGCTTAAAACAAATGGAGTGGGTTGCCATTTCCTTCTCCAGGGGATCTTCCTGACCCAGGGATCGAACCCAGGTCTCCTGCTTTGCAGGCAAACACTTTACGCTCTGACCCACCAGGGAAGCCCTAAAACAAATGTATTGTCTCACAATTCTGGAGGCCAGAACATCAAGGTGTTGGCATGGCCATGCTCTCCCGTGCGGGAATCCTTCAGTGCTTTTAGTGGTTTTCCCACAGTCTTTGTTGATCCTTGGCTTGCCTCATCGCTCCCTTTATCTTCTACCTCTGTATCTCTATCTTCACATGGCCATCTTCTTACAGGGATAATAGTCATATTGGATTAGGGGTGCACCCTACTCCAACATAACCTCATGTGACTAATTACAATGGCAACAATCCTCTAAAGTCACATCCTTACAACATGGTAAAAATCTTCCTTGGGTGGCCCTAGAAGGTGGTGCTAGTAGTAAAGAGCCCTTCTGCCAATGCAAGAGATCTAAGTGATGCGGGTTCTATCCCTAGGTCGGGAAGATCCTCTGGAGAAGGCATGAAAACCCACTCCAGTATTCTTGCCTGGGGATTTCTATGGACAGAAGAGCCTGGTGGGCTGCAGTCCATGGTGTCACACAGAGTCGGACACAACTGAAGCAATTTAGCAGAGCACAGCACAGAAAATTCTACTTCCTTGTTACCATGCTGGAATGAGCAGCTGTTGGAACACAAAGACTTACACTGATTTGGCTCCATTTAAGTTTAAACAGGGCTTTTGTGGTAGCTCGGATGGTATAGAGTCTGCCTGAAATGCAGGACACCCAGGTTCTATTCCTGGGTCAGGAAGATCCCCTGGAGAAGGAAATGACAACCCATTCCACTATTCCTGCCTGGAAAATCACATGGACAGAGGAGCCCGGTGGGCTACACCCTGTGAGGGTTGCAAAGAGTTGGGAACGCCTGAGGGACTAACACAAGTTTAAATAAAGTTAGAATGCCTTCTACATAGTTTTCTTGTATCTTACTAAAATCTGGACACCCTCATCTGCATGTCCGTGTTTTTCCTCCCAGAAATAACACTCCTTTCTCATGGAGACGACTTATTCTTTCATTTGTCCAACTTTTATTCAACTTATGGATTATTCCAATTTTGCAGAGGTAAAAATTATGGTCTCTGCCTCCAAGAAGCCAAGAACCAACAGGAGGAGAAAGAAAGGTGAGAAAGCTACCAAATGAAACTCAGGGACCTAAATTTTAAAGTGCATGTAAGGAGTTATGGGAGCAAAATGAAGGGATAACTAACCTAGAAGAGAAAGGAGGGCTAATAAAGGAATCCAACCTCTGCTGTGATTTTGGAAGACAGATCAGTGTAATTCTCGGGCAGCAAAGTACTGCCGGCAGAGGAAATGGATTCACCCACACACAAAAAGGTGAGGGCTCAGCACAGAAGAGGGACTGCAAGGAACCTGATACTAGGTGAATGTACAGGATAGGGTGCATACTGGGATGTGAGGAAAGATAATGAAAGATAAAAAGACAGGAGCTAGATCATCAGGGCCTTTGCACATAGAGCCAAGTTTTATTTTTCCTCTAAGCGACAGAGGAGTCAAAAGGGATTTTAAAGAGAATGATTTGATAAAGCCATTTCCATTGATAGCATGGAGATTCGAATGAGGAAGGTTAACTCTGGAGAGTGAGACTTGGAGTGCCATGGAGTGTTGGGGACAGTGCCAGATGTCAAAATTCAGCACAGCATTCTCAGCTAATCCCCTTCCCAGGCAAGCAGAACACCTGAGACTTGTTTGCCCATTTCTCCTCTCTTTCTCATTCCTAGTGGATGGCTCAACCAGAAGGTAGGAGGTGGTTCTAGAACAATCTAAAATTGATACTGCAGTACAATGCTTAGCCTTGGACACAGTGAAAAAAACTAGGTTTCCAAATGTAAGGAAGGGCAAAACCAGCTGTCAGTCAGAAGTGATAGTAAACTATTGAGTACTTTAAGGTGACAATGTAATTTGTAAACATTCTGGAATGAAAACATGAGCTTTGAATAACTATGCCAACACAGCTGGTGTAAACCAGCACTCCTCCAGGCAAACTGAGATTGGTGGTCCACAGAAGCTGATGGCCTGTTTCTCTGGTTTCTGCTTCCCTCAACCAAGTAATTTAATGCTTCCTTTGTTTCCATACGTCTTCCATAAGCTTTCCAAAATATTCCTTTTGAATTATATTTCTCAGTGTCTCTAGTTGAAACTGAAGTGTCTCTACTTGTAACCATAAGTGATTTGCCCTCATGTTTTAGACAAGGAAACTTAGTTCAGTAACTAACCTCAATAGGGCTTTCCTGGTGACTCAGTGGTAAAGAGTCTGCCTGCCAATGCAGGTGATGTGGATTGGACTCCTGGTTGGGAAGATCCCCTGGAGAAGGATCCCCACTCCAGTATTCTTGCTGGGAAATCCCATGGACAGAGGATCCTGGCAGGCTACAGCCCACAGGACTGCAAAGAGCTGGACACGACTTATGCAACTAAACAACAACAAAGCCCGGCTATACATTGATCAGAATTTGAAATCCCGTGTCTGTCTTCAAAGATGGTGATCATGCCCTCCTACAACCTGCAGCAAACAGATCTCCAGGTAGAAGCCATGTGGATGGGCACATGGGGACCATTCTGGTCACTATACAAGACTAGCAGATGTTCTGACATGCACTTCTCCTCTCACCACTAGGAGTGTGCTCAGAGTGCCATCGCATGTGGAATGACGGACAGCCAGTTGGACTCAGTGTTCATTTCCCATCCCAAGGTGTGGCCAGTCATACTGGATATGCTCATGTAATGAGGGTCATGGGATCACCGCATGCTGAGTCAGAGGATAGTGGAAGTAAACTCGGCAAGAATGTAATAGTCTGTGTACATTAAAAAAACAAACAAACAAAAACATAGACATATGGTGGAATAAAAGGCAAAAATAACAACGTTTTAAAACACTGATTTTCAGAGGCAATTTCTCTCTCAGCTACCAGCTTGAGGCTATGCCCCTATACTCTGAGGGTATACTTTTTTTTTCCTACTCTCCCTTCAGTGGTACAGTTCACTGGAAAAGATATCTCCATTTTAACATGAAACCACATAAATGTATTTCTAGGACTGGAATTTGGGAAGAGAAGGCAGCACAAAGAAGTAGCCCTTACGCCCCCAACAAATCAGGCTGGTGGTAAGGAAACAAAGAATTGTTGGGGGCCAATTATTTTTTGGAAGATAACATGATGCCCCTTAAAAAAAACCTATGCACTTTTCCCCTAAAAATCATACAGTAAAAGAAAGGACCTACAGGTGAATCTTCACACCAATGCAGAAAACACCTTGAATTCAGGATGACCTTGAATTATCAAAACAACAGTCAGCAAACTGAACTGGCTAGTTAAATCCAACATGCAGTCAGTTTTTGTGGTCCAGCAAAGGACGAGCAGTTTCACGTTTTAAAGTTTATTTATTTATTTGCTTGGCTACACCATGTTTTACTTGCAGCATGCAAACTCCTTGTTGCAGCATCTGGAATCCAGTTCCCTAGTTAAGTTCAGTTCAGTCGCTCAGTCGTGTCCGACTTTTTGAGACCCCATGAATAGCAGCACACCAGGCCTCCCTGTCCATCACCAACTCCCGAAGTTCACTCAAACTCATGTCCATCGAGTCAGTAATGCCATCCAGCCATCTCATCCTCTGTTGTCCCCTTCTCCTCCTGCCCCCAATCCCTCCCAGCATCAGAGTCTTTTCCAATGAGTCAACTCTTCTCATGAGGTAGCCAAACTACTGGAGTTTCAGCTTTAGCATCATTCCTTCCAAAGAAATCCCAGGGCTGATCTCCTTCAGAATGGACTGGTTAGATCTTGCAGTCCAAGTGACTCTCAAGAGTCTTCTCCAACACCACAGTTCAAAAGCATCAATTCTTCGGTGCTCAGCTTTCTTCACAGTCCAACTTTCACATCCATACATGACCACAGGAAAAACCATAGCCTTGACTAGGTGGATCTTTGTTGGCAAAGTAATGTCTCTGCTTTTGAATATGCTATCTAGGTTGGTCATAACTTTTCTTCCAAGGAGTAAGCATCTTTGAATTTCATGGCTGCACTCACCATCTGCAGTGATTTTGGAGCCCCCCAAAATAAAGTCTGACACTGTTTCCAATGTTTCCCCATCTATTTCCCATGAAGCGATGGGACCAGATGCCATGATCTTCATTTTCTGAATGTTGAGCTTCAAGCCAGCTTTTTCACTCTCCACTTTCACTTTCATCAAGAGGCTTTTTGGTTCCTTTTCACTTTCTGCCATAAGGGTGGTGTCATCTGTATATCTGAGGTTATTGATATTTCTCCAAGGAATCTTGATTCCAGCTTGTGCTTCTTCCAGCCCAGCATTTCTCATGATGTACTCTACATACACAGAAGTTAAATAAGCAGGGTGACAATATACAGCCTTGGCATAATCCTTTTCCTATTTGGAACCAGTCTGTTGTTCCATGTCCAGTTCTAACTGTTGCTTCCTGACCCGCATATAGGTTTCTCAAGAGGCAGGTCAGGTGGTCTAGTATTCCCATCTCTTTCAGAATTTTCCAGTTTATTGTGATCCACACAGTCAAAGGCTTTGGCATAGTCAATAAAACAAAAATAGATGTTAGGGATCAAATCTGGACTCCCTGCACTGACAGCACAGAGTCTTAGCCTCTGGACCACAAGGGAAGTTCACCATATTTTTAAACATTTGAAAGAAAATCAAAATAAGAATGTTTTGTGACAAATGAAAATTATATGAAATGTAATCAATGTCCACAAATAAAATTATATTGAACACAGTCACACTCTTTACATATGGCTGTTTTTGTTCTAACATGGCATAGACTATATGACCTGCAAAGCTTAAAATATTTCCTCTTTAGATTTTTCTAGATAACATTTTCCAAGCCCAAATGTAAAGTTTTAGATTAAAACTTTTATAACATTCAAATAACTTACACAGTTCCTCGCTAGACTGATTTGATGAAAAAATAGGAAAGATTTACAATTGACATCTTAATTTATATCTCCAAATATGGTGACTGCACAGGGTCTGAAAGCAAGTTGGTTTACTTAAGAGAGCATTTTATGCCCTGTCATCCACATGATTATTTTGTCGTGTAATTTTTCATAGATATCAAAAAGATTAACTTTAAGCCAGGCTTCATTTACATTCCCTGGCCAAGCTCCACGAACCTATCCCTTGTTACTTGAAATGAGTCATGAGTGACTTCTAAAACGATATCAGGACCTGGATTGGTCACACATGTGGTCTCCTCTTATATGCTATACTCAGTTAGTACTAATATGTCTTCCCAGGTAGTTCAGTGGTAAAGAACCTGCCTGTCAATGCAGGAGACTCGGGCTCAATCCCTGGGTGGGAAGACTGCTTAGAGGAGGAAATGGCAGCACACTCCAGTATTCTTGCCTGGGAAATCCCATGGACAGAGAAGTCCGGCAGGCTGCAGTCCATGGTGTCACAAAGAGTTGGACATGACTGAGTGACTGAGCACATGCACCTCTTCCAAAACAGATTATCATTTTTAGTTTTTAACATAAAACACAAGCTACATTTCTCCCCCTGCCATGCTGAGCCCTTAGGTTGAATTCCTACACTGTCTTTCCACAATCAGCATGTTAGGACATTAAAGTAAAATTTATTTCAATGGGAATACATTTTGAACTGATGCTACTAGGAAGGTTTACAACCAAGAAGTGGAATTGTGGTCCTGCCACAGATACACTTCTATTTTTTTCTCCAGAGAATTCAGTTCTATTAAAATATTCAAAACACATTCAAAGCCAACCAACAACATTGATTTTTCAGAAACAAGAAGTGAAATATTCATTTAAATGGCAGAACAGCCTTATACAACACGGTCCCTTCACAATCACCATGCCATTATTTTGATTACCAGGAAACGGGGGCTAATATGTTCAGGATGATGGACTAAAAAAGAAAGAACTAGAATACACTAGTCAGCTCTGCGTCTACAAAGTGGTTTATGTATACTTTTCCCCAAAACTTAATACATCAGATCTCTTTAGAATTTAACAAGGTTTATATTTTTTCATTGCCAATCATTGAAAATGAACTGATTTTTATTTTCAGGCCAAAAGTTTCTATCAAATGCAGCTTATAAACCCTTTGGATTATATCCCCTTTTTTGAGAAAGAAGTAATTTTAAGTCTCATTGTGAACATGATTTTAAAGATTTCTGTGGGAAATGTATGAAAAAGAATTGCAGAACTATATAAGTTGCTGGATATTGCCACCTCATCCAAATGGGAGATCTGACTAGCATAAAATTATCAGTATATATCACAAAGGTATAAGTGGTTTTCTGGGATCCAGGACTCTAAACCCTTAACCAACTCTGCATAAATGTCCTCCCAAAACACACATCCAGCAAAGAGAATAAATAATGAACCACAATGGTTGATGGACGGGCAGACAGTATGTGAACTGAACTGCTCTTTCCTAGTTTTATTCCACTAAGAGATTTGGATTTAACGGTTGATTTATTTTGAATTCCCTGTATCCATCTTCAGCAGGCATTTGTACATACACAAACTGGGACTTCGTTCTGTGACTACAGACTGGGATTTAGTTAGTTATCTGGGGTCAGTGGACATGCAACATGCTTTTATAAACTGATACTGAGCAGGGAAGAAACTGCATAAGAATGGAAGCTGAATGACAAAAAGCTGAACTCAGAGGTGGCTCTCTCAGGCTCTTGCCTGGTTATGTTTGTCTAGATGGGAAATTGGGCTGATTTTAAGCCCTTGCCTACTCTCAACTTGACAGTGGACATTAGACACATAGTCACAGTTAATGTGGGTATGTTTTTTTCCTCTTTGGTTTTCATCTATTTCATCATTTTGACAGTACCTGTCATGAAGTGATTCCTGAAAGACTGTACAGATTGTAGTAAATTGAGGGATGCAAGGAATCTTATCTATCCAAATATGGTGCTAACGACCACACACAGACCCTATTACCAGGCCAGATGGAAAAAAAATAAGACAGACAAAAAAAAAAAAATTATCACTTTTTGTTAATTTATGGATTTATGGAATAAAATAAATTTGGGGGAACAGAACCCCAATTTATAATCCTGTGCTCATAAAGCCAGGGGACTCATTTTTTCACCACTGTCTCAGAACTAATTTACTGGTCAGTTCAGGATCACTGCTAGTTTTACTTAACAACTGGAAAACCACAAATAAGGCATAGAATTCCAAATACTTGTGTGTGTTCAGTCACTCAGTTGTGTCTGACTCTTTGGGACTCCATGGACTTTAGCCCATCAGGCTCATCTGTCCATGGAATTTTCCAGGCAAGAGTACTGGAGCAGGTTGGAGATCTTCCAGACTCAGGGAATGAACCCGTGTCTCTGATGTCCCCTGCACTACCAGCTAAATTCTTTACCACTGAGTCACCTGGGAAGCCCCCATCTTAGCTATTAAAACAGGGTTATTCCAATAATTCCCTCAGCTTTAAAGCAATGAAGGACATCACAAATGAAAACATCTACAAACTTGATCACTCAAAAAGTAAAAACTTCTATGGAATGAAAACTAGCACAACTAAAGTTTGAAGAGATCAACTGTCAAAGAAAAAAATACATCAGAAATAACAAAATGGCATATATTATACATGGAACCACTGTAGGATAGACGAAAATGCCTTGGTTTGACATCCCAAAGTTACAGGTTGTGGTGAAGGTGAAACATGGAATACATGGAAGTCCTCACACATGTTAATGCCATTTCGGATTCATATCAAAAACTATCAACACTCAGTGGAGGGTTAAGTAAATTATACTATGTGGACTAAATTAACTAAAAGTATGCACTCTTTGAAAACAACATGGCAGAACTATATGTACAGAGATGAGAAGTTGTCCAGAACACTCTGTTAGATAACAAGCACTAAATGCAATGTGAGGCCCCACATTGGATCCTGGATCAGGAGAAAGACATTAGTGGAAGAACTGGGGGAAATCCAAATAAAGTGCAGCACTTACTTAAGAGTACTGTACTAATGCTAACTTCTTTGTTTTGGTAAATATACAGGTTATATATGATGTTAATATTAGAAGAAACTGGACAAAGTATAAATGGAAATCTATTTTTGAAACCTTTTATAAATTAAAATCATCTCCCAAATTAAAATGTATTTTAAAAACCAAGCAAATTTCTAAATAGTATGATAAGAGGATAAAATTTACACAAAAATTAGTACTATGTATATATATATACATGGAGCTTCCTGGTGGCTCAGATGGTAAAGAATCTGCATGCAGTGCAGGAGACCAGCTTCAGTCCTTGGGTTGGGAGGATCCCCCTGGAGGAGGGCATGGCAATCCACTCCAGTATTTTTGCCTAAAGAATTCCATGGACAGAGGACACTGGCGGGCTACAGTCTGTGGGGTCACAAAGAGTCAGACACAACAGAGGGACTAACACTTTCACTTCCACGTGTCTGCATAGGAAAACGTTCTTGAAATATATACATCAAACTCTTCATAGTGGTTATTTCAGGACTGGAGATAAGATAACAGTGAATCTTCTCTTATTTTATTTTATTTATGACTCCTGTCATAATTTAATTTTTAATAAAGGACATGTATTACTTTTATAATCTAAAATATACAGTATAATAAATGTGTTTTCCATGGCTATTATTGCTTCCATTTAGTAAAGAAGAACACTATATCTTAGAGAAATTTTAGGGCTTGTAGGTAATAAAACAAAACAAGATTTGAACAAAGCCCTAATTGCAGAGTCTAAACACTACATGATACTGCCTTCTGGACTCTGAGCTCCTAGGGGAGGATGGTATTTTATTTATAGCTGTCTTCCCCACAATGTCTAGTGCAGCACTTAGCATGTCCTAAGCAATCGATATGTGTCTATCAGTTACAATTGAATTCCAGTATGAACATTCTGTTGCTAACACAAATGTAATAGACTTTCCATTTATAAGAACTTAACTATGCACAGCTGATTTCTAATATGTTTCTTGATTGCACTTAGCAACAAATGCATCTTTACAAAGTCAGAGGGTGCAATTAGGAGATGGAAAAAGAATAGAGCTGAATTCAAGATGAATAATTCCACACAAATGCACAAAAAATACTAAAATCAAATTTTAAACTCCTAAAACTAAACTTGCTTTGCAAAATCCCCTCATGAAACTCAAGATGAAACACTATTAACAAAACCCAAACCCAATGCTCTATATAATAGATAGTGATTGAATGTACCTTGGCTGATATATGTTTAAATTGCTTTTATCCAATTTAGTAAAACTAGAAAATGCCCTGGCTGTCTTTTTTTTTTTTTAAGTTGTTGCTTGCAGTTCACTTATTAAAGTACCAAAATGTTTCAATTTTTTAACTGGAAAATAGTTATTAAAACTAAAGGTTAAAACCTTGCTTTCATTCTTGCTCTTCTGAAACACACATGGATTGTGTCACAATACTATATGGCATCTCGAAAAATGTTATTGCTTAAATGGACCATCTGACCTTTTCATTATTATTCTCATTCACAAGATGTTTAACGCGGCTGTCAGGCTGGAGGTCTTGGTTCTAGGTTCCAGGGTGAATAAAAGCCAGCCACTAAATAGAATTTCAAATCAATCGTTAGGTATGTAAATGAACAAAGAGATTCAGAGAAATCCTGAATGGTATTATCAGAAGGATAGTTCTTGGAAGGATCGATGCAAGAGTAAAGGTATTGTTTTTTTTGTTTTTGTTTTTTTCATTCCTGGTAAGGAGGAAGCTTACTAGGAAGGGTCAAAAAGAGGAATGCAGTCATCTACCTTCCAAAAACATGCATGCTGATAAAAGATTCCCAGGGGATTTCACAGAAACTTTGCTGTCAGTGGATGAAAATAAGAATTGAATCTATACACACATTCCTTCTGTAGTTTAAGACCTTGAGGAAACACAAACTTACACAATTATAAAATACCGTGCAAATAAATGAGTAAAGCATTTTTAAGAATCATTCACTTATCTGCTCTTCTATTTGTTTTGCTTAAAATATTCTATTTTTGTAAGTATGTAGATTCTTACAGAACAATGAGTTTCATGTTCATTATACCATATCAAAATAGTTCTTCCTTATATCTTTCCTATAGCAATTTCCCAGATTTTCATTCCTTTCTCCCCTTCCTTCCATCACAATGGACTAGACAAAGGGTGTCTTCTGATCCACATGCATCAGGGTTTCAGATATTTTCATTATATCCCTTTAGCCTAACTATCTTAAACCATTTTTATGAATATTTTCAAGGAACTATTATAATACCAATGTCTCTTTATTTTTGTTCTTACTCATGCCTTATTATTTTCAGTTTCATTCTGCCTATATTCACTTATTTAAAGGCTCTCTAGAAATCTTAAAAATTAGGGCAGAAATAAATGCTAAAGAAACAAAAGAGACCATAGCAAAAATCAACAAGGCCAAAAGCTGGTTCTTTGAAAGGATAAATAAAATTGACAAACCACTAGCCAGACTCATCAAGAAGCAAAGAGAGAAAAATCAAATCAATAAAATTAGAAATGAAAATGGAGAGATCACAACAGACAACACAGAAATACAAAGGATCATAAGAGACTACTATCAGCAGTTGTATGCCAATAAAATGGACAATGTGGAAGAAATGGACATATTCTTAGAAAAGTACAATTTTCCAAAACTGAACCAGGAAGAAATAGAAAATCTTAACAGACCCATCACAAGCATGGAAATTGAAACTGTGATCAGAAATCTTCCAGCAAACAAAAGCCCAGGTCCAGACAGCTTCACAGCTGAATTCTACCAAAAATTTCGAGAAGAGCTAACACCTATCCTACTCAAACTCTTCCAGAAAATTGCAGAGGAAGGTAAACTTCCAAACTCATTCTATGAGGCCACCATCACCCTAATACCAAAACCTGACAAAGATGTCACAAAAAAAGAAAACTACAGGCCAATATCACTGATGAACATAGATGCAAAAATCCTCAACAAAATTCTAGCAATGAGAATCCAACAACACATTAAAAAGATCATACACCATAACCAAGTGGGCTTTATCCCAGGGATGCAAGGATTCTTCAATATCCGCAAAACAATCAATGTAATTCACCACATTAACAAATTGAAAAATAAAAGCCATATGATTATCTCAATAGATGCAGAGAAGGCCTTTGACAAAATTCAACATCCATTTATGATAAAAACTCTCCAGAAGGCAGGAATAGAAGGAACATACCTCAACATAATAAAAGCTATATATGACAAACCCACAGCAAACATTATCCTCAATGGTGAAAAATTGAAAGCATTTCCCCTAAAGTCAGGAACAAGACAAGGGTGTCCACTTTCACCGCTACTATTCAACATAGTTCTGGAAGTTTTGGCCACAGCAATCAGAGCAGAAAAAGAAATAAAAGGAATCCAAATTGGAAAAGAAGAAGTAAAACTCTCACTGTTTGCAGATGACATGATCCTCTACATGGAAAACCCTAAAGACTCCACCAGAAAAATACTAGAGCTCATCAATGAATATAGTAAAGTTGCAGGATATAAAATCAACACACAGAAATCCCTTGCATTCCTTTACACTAATAATGAGAAAGTAGAAAAAGAAATTAAGGAAACAATTCCATTCACCATTGCAATGAAAAGAATAAAATACTTAGGAATATATCTACCCAAAGAAACTAAAGACCTATATATAGAAAACTATAAAACACTGGTGAAAGAAATCAAAGAGGACACTACTAGATGGAGAAATATACCATGTTCATGGATCGGAATAATCAATATAGTGAAAATGAGTATACTACCCAAAGCAATTTACAAATTCAATGCAATCCCTATCAAGCTACCAGCCATACTTTTCACAGAACTAGAACAAATAATTTCAAGATTTGTAGGGAAATACAAAAAACCTCAAATAGCCAAAGCGATCTTGAGAAAGAAGAATGGAACTGGAGGAATCAACTTGCCTGACTTCAGGCTCTACTACAAAGCCACAGTCATCAAGACAGTATGGTACTGGCACAAAGACAGAAATATAGATCAATGGAACAAAATAGAAAGCCCAGAGATAAATCCACACACCTATGGACACCTTATCTTTGACAAAGGAGGCAAGAATATACAATGGAGTAAAGACAGTCTCTTTAACAAGTGGTGCTGGGAAAACTGGTCAACCACTTGTAAAAGAATGACACTAGATCACTTTCTAACACCGCACACAAAAATAAACTCAAAATGGATTAAAGCTCTAAATGTAAGACCAGAAACTATAAAACTCCTAGAGGAGAACATAGGCAAAACACTCTCCGACATAAATCACAGCAGGATCCTCTATGATCCACCTCTCAGAATTCTGGAAATAAAAGCAAAAATAAACAAATGGGATCTAATTAAAATTAAAAGCTTCTGCACAACAAAGGAAAATATAAGCAAGGTGAAAAGACAGCCTTCTGAATGGGAGAAAATAATAGCAAATGAAGCAACTGACAAACAACTAATCTCAAAAATATACAAGCAACTTATGCAGCTCAATTTCAGAAAAATAAACGACCCAATCAAAAAATGGGCCAAAGAACTAAATAGACATTTCTCCAAAGAAGACATACGGATGGCTAACAAACACATGAAAAGATGCTCAACATCACTCATTATCAGAGAAATGCAAATCAAGACCACAATGAGGTACCACTTCACACCAGTCAGAATGGCTGCGATCCAAAAATCTGCAAGCAATAAATGCTGGAGAGGGTGTGGAGAAAAGGGAACTCTCCTACACTGTTGGTGGGAATGCAAACTAGTACAGCCACTATGGAGAACAGTGTGGAGATTCCTTAAAAAATTGCAAATAGAACTACTTTATGACCCAGCAATCCCACTGCTGGGCATACACACCGAGGAAACCAGAATTGAAAGAGACACATGTACCCCAATGTTCATCGCAGCACTGTTTATAATAGCCAGGACATGGAAACAACCTAGATGTCCATCAGCAGATGAATGGATAAGAAAGCTGTGGTACATATACACAATGGAGTATTACTCAGCCATTAAAAAGAATTCATTTGATTCAGTTCTGATGAGATGGATGAAACTGGAGCCGATTATACAGAGTGAAGTAAGCCAGAAAGAAAAACACCAATACAGTATACTAACACATATATATGGAATTTAGAAAGATGGCAATGACGACCCTGTATGCAAGACAGGAAAAAAGACACAGCTGTGTATAACGGACTTTTGGACTCAGAGGGAGAGGGAGAAGGTGGGATGATTTGGGAGAATGGCATTCTATCATGTATACTATCATGTAAGAATTGAATCGCCAGTCTATGTCTGACGCAGGATGCAGCATGCTTGGGGCTGGTGCATGGGGATGATCCAGAGAGATGTTATGGGGAGGGAGGTGGGAGGGGGGTTCATGTTTGGGAACACATGTAAGAATTAAAGATTTTACAATTAAAAAAAAAAAAAAGTTTAAAAAAAAATAAACAAAATAAAGGCTCTCTAATGCATATCCACCGTGTGTCAGGAACCATGTGTCAGGAATAATGTCCACCTACTTATTTATCTGCTACATGTCTGGATTATCACAGATGCCAGTTACAAAGCAGCATCACAAATCTTGATTGAAATGTATTAGAATTCTGACTTAAGTGAGCCTAATTTTAATTAGAAAAAAAAATTAAGCAATTGTTTAGTTTTCTATATATTTCTTGGTGATCCCCAATACTTTACTGGTATTTTATTTGCAACAACATAATGGTACAATGTCATTTAATGGACATTCTTCAATGACTCTTTTTATACTCCACAACTGATAGCTCAATTAACATCATCTCATAAGTTTGTATTATTTTTCCTTCAGGTAACTACTTTGCACTGATGCATAGTGAAGTTTGTTTCTTGCCTTAAACATCCCTGTAAGTAATTCTTTTAGTCTATTTTTATCTGCTTGGCACCAAGCTATCCTATAATCCTGTGTAGGTCTTTAAAAGATACTAAAGTCTCACTATGTATTCTCAAGCAAAGATTAGTTTTGTAGATGTTAAATAAAACACTACTGATTTCATTTGTCAAACCACAGATATTAACACTGACCCCAAAACTTTGTTTCCTGGACTAAATTTTAAAAAAAAATTTCTTTTATTAACAGTTGTGTTTTCACTGTTCTCCTTGGCTCTGTGTATGTGTGTGTGCTCAGTCCATCAGTCATGTCTCACTCTGTGACCCCAGGGACTGTATGTAGCCCACCAGATTCCTCTGTCCATGGGATTTTCCAAGCAAGAATACTGGAGGGGGTTGTCATTTCCTACTCCAAGGGATCGTTGCAACCAGAGATTGCACCCAGGTTTCTTGTGTCTCCTTTACTGGCAGGCAGATTCTTTACCACTGGTGCCACCTGGGAAGCCTTTGTTTACTTATCCATTCAAAGATGTCTATAAGATAAGATTCAAAGAAATAGAGGAAAACAACACAATGGGAAAGACTAGAGATCTCTCCAAGAAAATTAGAGATACCAAGGATCATGGAAAAAGCAAGAGAGTTCCAGAAAAACATCTATTTCTGCTTTATTGACTATGCCAAAGCCTTTGACTGTGTGGATCACAATAAACTGTGGAAAATTCTGAAAGAGATGGGAATAACAGACCACCTGACCTGCCTCTTGAGAAATCTGTATGCAAGTCAGGAAGCAACAGTTAGAACTGGACATAGAACAACAGACTGGTTCCAAATAGGAAAAGGAGCATGTCAAGGCTGTATATTGTCATCCTGCTTATTTAACTTATATGCAGAGTACATCATGAGAAACGCTGGATTGGAAGAAACACAAGCTGGAATCAAGATTGCTGGGAGAAATATCAATAACCTCAGATATGCAGATGACACCACCCTTATGGCAGAAAGTGAAGAGGAACTAAAAAGCCTCTTGATGAAAGTGAAAGTGGAGAGCGCAAGAGTTGACCTAAAGCTCAACATTCAGAAAACGAAGATCATGGCATCCGGTCCCATCACTTCATGGGAAATAGATGGAGAAACACTGGAAACAGTGTCAGACTTTATTTTTGGGGGCTCCAGAATCACTGCAGATGGTGACTGCAGCCATGAAATTAAAAGACGCTTACTCCTTGGAAGAAAAGTTATGACCAACCTAGATAGCATATTCAAAAGCAGAGACATTACTTTGCTGACTAAGGTCCATCTAGTCAAGGCTATGGTTTTTCCTGCGGTACGGATGTGAGAGTTGGACTGTGAAGAAGGCTGAGCGCCGAAGAATTGATGCTTTTGAACTGTGGTGTTGGAGAAGACTCTTGAGAGTCCCTTGGACTGCAAGGAGATCCAACCAGTCCATTCTGAAGGAGATCAACCCTGGGATTTCTTTGGAAGGAATGATGCTAAAGCTGAAACTCCAGTACTTTGGCCACCTCATGTAAAGAGTTGACTCATTGGAAAAGACTTTGATGCTGGGAGGGATTGGGGGCAGGAGAAGAAGGGGTCGACAGAGGATGAGATGGCTGGATGGCATCACTGACTCGATGGATGCGAGTCTGAGTGAACTCTGGGAGTTGGTGATGGACAGGGAGGCCTGGCGTGCTGCGATTCATGGGGTCGCAAAGAGTCGGACACTACTGAGCGACTGAACTGAACTGAAGATAAGATTCTCCATTTGGAAGTCTCATGATTACTTACTCTCTTCTCCATGACATGCACTGTGACTACATTTAAATGTTGGGCACAGTGTCTGGTACATACTGAGTACTAAAGGAGTGAAATGAAATTAATTAACAGCCCTACCTCCAGTGCAGTCCTGAGCATTGTTGATGCGCAGTGAATAAACTACTTGTATTGAACAAAATATCGTACAATAAACAGAATTCTTTAGATGGACAAGGAGACTAAACACTCACAAGCAACCATATGTAAAATACACAGCAGCATGAATAGGGACATGCCCCCTTTCAGGATTATTTCATGACCGCGAGAAAAATAGGAAAGGAGAAACTTGAGGTCTGAGATACTATTTTAGGATAGATGTAGGAAATGAGCTGAAGTCTCACTCCTTTCAAAGCTCAGCTCCTTAGCTCTCAGAGACACTGATGCTGTTTTCTCATCATATATCAGTCTGTGATGGTACCCAAGGCCCTCAGCCTCAGTAAGCCAAAATGAGACAGCCTTCAGAAACGGAGTCTACAGAAGGAACAAAGATAGGATCTACTATCAAGTGTTCACAGAATCAAGCTCTTCCAGGAGCAGAGGAAGGGCAAGATAGGTCATGCAAATGATGGAAGGGAGCCTGAATTTCAGGAAAGCACCAGAGAAAAGTGAGTAAACCAGCAAGCAAAGGCTTGTTCTCAAAGAGTTGCCACTGCTGCAGCCACAGAGGGAAACCAATGAATGTTACCAAATCTTTGCTTTTCAGAGGTCAGATTCCATATTTGTATATAAAAATCTCTTGATTTTTAAATATTGGCAGTTAATGGGGAAAAAATCATGCAGGCAAATACTGTGGGGTCAAAAAAAAAAAAAAAAAAAAAGAATCTTTTAGCTGAATTTGGCCAATAGCTGCTAGTTGATGGCCTCTGAACCAGCAAGCATCCCTCTAAATGAGGTGTCAGCAAACCACTGGGGTGTATCGAAGCCAGTCCTCTGCCTTTTGTGTATGTGTGTGTGTGCATACTATTCTTTTGGAATACAGCCATTCTTACTCTTTTACATTTTATCTACAGTTCCTTTTATCTGACAACGGCAAAGCTGAATGGTTGTGATGGAGACTGGCTCATGGAGCCTAAAACATGATATGACCCTTTACATATTTAAAGCTAACCCCTGCTTTAAATATTCCTTGTCCAGTCACCACCTACCAGTGCCAGAAGCAGTTCTCATAACCACCTTACATGGCAAAAAGGCTCTGAGAGTTAGCACTTCCTCACTGGAGGGATTACATGAAGCTCACACCCAGACACTCAGATATCAAGATGGTCCCAAAATAATTCTGGTCAGGACAGAAGTCTCACAGGCCTGTGTGAGAAACACAGGACCTGATCTATCAGAATGATAAAGATTATTAAATTTATTTCTAAATAATATTATTTTAGTGAATTAAATTAACAAAAAGATCTTGGCAAATATAATTAATACTTTGTGTATGTTGCTATTAAATGAACACTGTTTTTTGTGTGTGCTCAACCATTGAATTGTACCCAGTTCTTTGTGACCTCATGGACTATAGCCCACCAGGATCCTCTGTCCATGGGACTTTACAAGCAAGAATACTGGAGCCCATGTTGCCATTTCCTCCTCCAGGGGATCTTTCCAACCCGGAGATAGAACCTGCATCTCTTGCATCTCCTGCATTGTCGAGCATACTCTTTACCACTAGCAACACCTGGAAAGCCCCATTAAATGACGATGTTTCATACCTAAGAAGATCTATTTTGAGATAATATTCCTAACATTGCTATCCAAGTTTGGCTATCTGTCAGACATATTACTTTAGAATTTATACCTGTTTTTTCCAACAAATAAATACCTGTTGACATCTGGGGTTTGATGGAAGGCATGACGTTTTTTGATAGTGCCTTTTTTTTTCTGCCTTACTCATATTTTTTCTCTCAAACAGCTACAGACTTAACAGGAGGCTTTTCAACCAAGGTCCGTAATTATTGTCTTTGACCATGAAAGCCATGAAGCACAAGCTCAACAAATATGTTATAGCTAATGATAGGCTACTGGTTTTTGTTCATCTGCAAGCTGAGGTCCTCTATACCAGGAAGTAGAACAAGGGTGAAAATTCTGAGAGCCTTTCATTGGTGGGGCCAAAAAGAAGGTCAACATCTCTCTAGTTCCAATCCAGTCTGTCTTTACTAAGTAATGGGACCACTTAGTATGAAGTGCTGTAATATCCTGAATAATCAAGCACTTCTATAAAAATGGACACTATTAAGAATAATAATGCCTACCATTTATTGAGCCCTCCTCAATAAATGATGTGCCATGCACTTCTAAGTGCCTAACTGAATTATTTAATTTATTCCTCAGCAGCAATCCTATGAAACAGGTACTATTTATTATCTCTATTTTACAAACAAGCTTCTTGGGAACATAATGTTAAGTAAAAGTAACTAATGTCCCAAAGAAATAAGAAGAGATGGACTTGTTCCATAGCTTTTCCTCCACCAGATACTTAAACATGATTTGACAAGAAGGAAGCATAAAAGGATAGATATTATTCTCACATCTAAACTATGACATTGGTCTAACTTAGCTACCAAAGTGACTTTCACCCTAGCAAACTAGACTGTTTCTAGGCATCAGTGTTGTAAGTGATGGATGGAATGCTTTTATGTCCATTTGGCAGATAACAAAAGATATAGAAGGGATAAGTGAACTGCTTGTTTTCATAGGACAGTTAGGGTGAAAACTAGCATTGGAAGCTTAGACCTCTAATTTCCAATCAAGCATCCTATTTTTAGATAGGAAGAGCTCTAAATTATTAAAGACATCACATGTAAGCATTAGATTGAAAAGTCAAGACACCACTCAAAGATTATGGAATTTTCCATCAGTAGGTTCATATTTCTTAGTTCTCACAACAGCATTAACTTCTCATGAATGTTTTCAGAAATGCACTTAGAGTGGACTGCAGATTACAGTCTACAAATAACAATTCATGATGAGATAAATATATAAATTCAGTGTAAGCATCTGGAAACTTTTATGGGAATAATTTGATGTCTTTTAATGGTTGGATGGCATCACCAACTCAATGGACATGAGTTTGAGCAAGCTCTGGGAGATTGTGAAGGACAGGGAAGTCTGGTGTGCATAAGTCCATGGGGTCACAAAGAGTCAGACACAACTGAGTGACTGAACAACAACAATAACCTAATTTTAAAAATTGGGGTGGGGAGCAGTCCTAAGACAGCAGAGGAATAGGACTGGAGACCACTTTCTCCCCCTCAAACTCATCAAAAGATCATTTGAATGCTGAGCAACTTCCACAAAACAACTTCTCAATGCTGGCAGAGGACACCAGGCACCCAGAAAGGGAACCCATTCTCTTTGAAAGGAGGTAGGACAAAATATAAAAGACAAAAAGAGAGATGAAAGAGTTAGGGACAGAGACCCATCCCAGAGAGGGAGTCATGAAGGAGTTTCCAAACACAAGGAAACCCTCTCACCAGCAGGTCTGTGGGGAGCTTTGGAATCTCAGAGGGTAACATAACCAGGAGGGGAAAAAAAAAAGAAAAAAGAAAAAACCACAGAATGTGCGCCTAACCACAACTCCTAGTGGAGAAATAGCCCAGATGCTCGCATCCCCCACCAGTGACAGGGGACTGAACAGGGAAGCATGGGTTGCATGCTTAGGGTAAGGACCGGGCCTGAACACCCTGAGGACAATCTGAGGGAGCTAACGTGAGATAGCAACCCAAACAGTGGGATAGCCAGAGAGAGAGCTTTTCCACAAAAAGCTCTAACCTAAGGCACAGCCTGGCCTGCTCATAGAACAAAGGATTGAGCAAATACCAAAGGAGAGCTAGTTGGCTGCAGACCAGCCCACCCCCCGCCAGAGAGGCAGGCGGGCAACAGCCAGAGCTGGAAGGCGAGAAGCAGTCTCGGCCCCAGAGACAGCATCCTCCACCAAACTGTGAGCAGGGTCCTAGTGTCTAACCAAGTCTTCCTGGGATGCTGGATGGCTGACATCTGCCAGGAGGGTCGCAGCCAGAGATCAACCCTCCAGAGGAGACACACAGCACACCTAAGACAGCACTCTTGCAGCGCACCCAGGGAACTGACTGGCTGGGACCAGGGAGGTGATTAAGATGCACAGCCCACCTGGGACAGTATGCGCACTAAGCAGCTGGTTACCTAAGCTGCTCAGACCTAAGAAGGGCACAAAATGCATGCCCAACCAAGTCTGTGCCTTTGTCGAGTACCCAAGAACCTGAACCTGAGCAGCTTAGACCTGGGAAGTACACAAAACACAGGGCCCATTTTGGACAGTTCCCCTGCTGAGCAACCTGGAGCCTGAGCAGTGTAGACTGGGAAGTCATACACGCTGTGAGCTGGGGCAAACCCAGTGTAGTCCATACACTGCGAGCACTCCCCACACACACCAGTGATATTTGTTTGCAGTGTTCCTCCCTCCCCACAGCACAACTGAACAAGTGAGCCTAAATAAGTGACCACCTTCGCCCCCTTGTGTCAGGGTGGAAATTAGATGCTGAAGAGACTTGGAAACAGAGGAAGCCAGAATAAACAAAGAAGAGGGAACCACTCTGGAAGTGACAGGTGCAACAGATTAAAATCCTTTAGTTAGCATTGACTAAGCATTGGAAGGGGCCTATAGACCTTGAGAAGAAGTATAAGTTGGAACAAGGAACTATCTGAAATTGACCTGACCCCACACTGTCCTCAACAGCTCCAGAGAAATTCCTAGACATAGTTTTATTATTATCATTTTTAAATTTTTAATTTTTTTTCATTTTTAAGTTTTTTATTACTCCTTTAATTTTCATTTTTATAACCTACTATTGCCTTGCCAAAAAAAGACCCTATTTTTAAAGCAAATTTCATATATATATATTTTACAATTTTTGTGATTGATTTTGTTTTGTATTTTTAATATTGTATTTTTGAGAGTCTAACCTCTATTCTAGATTTTTAATCTTTGCTTTTTGGTATATGTTATCAATTATATACTCTTAGGAATCTAATCTTCAGTACCCATTTTTACCTAGGAGTGTGATTACTGGCTTTTATTTTCTCTCCCTGGTGGCTCAAACGGTAAAGTGTCTGTCTGCAATGCAGGAGACACAGGTTCAATTCCTGGGTTGGGAAGATCCCGTGGACAAGGAAATGGCAGCCCACTCCAGTATTCTTGCCTGGAAAATCCCATGGACAGCAGAGCCTGGTAGGCTACTGTCCATGGGGTCACAAAGAGTTGGACACGACTGAGCGACTTCACTTCACTTCATTTCACTTTCTCCCCCAGGTCACCTCTATCTCCTCCCTCCCCCTTCTTTTCTCTACTTAACTCTGTGAATTTCTCCAGGTGTTCTGGGCTGTGTAGAACACTTAGGGAACTGATTACTGGCTAGATTGGTCTCTCCCCTTTTGAGTCCCCCTCTTCTCCTCCTTGTCACCTCTATCTCCCTCCTCCCTCTTCTCTTCTCCATGTAACTCTGTGAACCTCTCTAGGTGTCCCTCACTGTGGAGAATCTTTTCACCATTAACCTAGATGTTTTATTATCTGTGCTGTATGGAACAGACTTCAACATAATAAAAGCGATATATGATAAACCCATAGCAAACATTATCCTCAACGGTGAAAAAATGAAAGAATTTTCCCTAAAGTCAGGAACAAGACAAGGGTGCCCACTCTCACCACTACTATTCAACATAATTTTGGAATTTTTAACCACAGCAATCAGAGAAGAAAAAGAAATAAAAGGAATCTAGGTTGGAAAAGAAGAAGTAAAATTCTCATGGTTTGCAGATGACATGATCCTCTGCATAAAAAACCCTAAAGACACCACCAGAAAATTACTAGAGCTAATCAATGAATATAGTAAAGCTACAGGATATAAAACTAACAAACAGAAATCCTTTGCATTCCTATATACTAACAATGAGAAAACAGAGAGAAATTAAAGAAACGATTCCATCCACCATTGCAATGAAAAGAATAAAATACTTAGGAATAAATCTACCTAAAGAAACAAAAGACCTATATATATAAAACTATAAAACACTGATGAAAGAAATCAAAGATGACACAAATAGGTGGAGAAATATACCATGTTCATGGATTGGAAGAATCAATATAGTGAAAATGAGTATACTACGCAAAGCAACCTATAGATTCAATGCAATCTCTATCAAGCTACCAATGGCACTTTTCAGAGAACTATAGTTCCACAATTTGTATGGAAATACAAAAAAAAAAAAAAACAAACAAAAAAAAAACCAAACTCAAAAAGCCAAAGCAATCTTGAGAAAGAAGAATGGAACTAGAGGAATCAACCTGCCTGACTTCAGACTATACTACAAATCATTAAGACAGTATGGTACTGGCATAAAGACAGAAATATATATCAATGGAACAAAATAGAAAGCCCAGAGATAAATCCATCTTATCTTTGACAAAGGAAGCAAGAATATACAATGGAGAAAAGGCAATCTCCTTAACAAATGATGCTGGTAAAACTGGTCAACCACTTGCAAAAGAATCAAACTAAAACACTTCCTAACACCATACACAAAATGGATTTAAAACTCAAAATGGATTAAAGATCTAAATGTAAGACCAGAAACTATAAAACTCCTAGAGGAAAACATAGGCAAAACAATCTTTGACATAAATCACAGAAGGATTCTCTATGACCCACCTCCCAGAGCAATGGAAATAAAAGCAAAAATAAACAAATGGGATCTAATTAAACTTAAAAGCTTTTGCACAACGAAGGAAACTATAAGCAAGGTGAAAAGACAGCCTGCAGAATGGGAGAAAATAATAGCAAATGAAGCAACTGACAATTAATCTCAAAAATATACAAGCAACTCCTGCAGCTCAATTCCAGAAAAATAAGCCACTCAATCAAAAAATGGGCCAAAGAACTATATAGAAATTTCTCCAAAGAAGGCATACAGATGGCTAACAAACACATGAAAAGATGCTCAATATCACTCATTATCAGAGATATGCAAATCAAAACCACAATGAGGTACCATCTTACACCAGTCAGAATGGCTGCTATCAAACAGTCTACAGAAAATAAATGCTGGAGAGGGTGCAGAGAAAAGGGAACCCTCATACACTGTTGGTGGGAATAGTACAGCCACAGTGGAGAACAGTGTGGAGATGCCTTAAAAAACTGGAAATAGAACCACTATACTACCTAACAATCCCACTGCTGGGCATACACATCAAGGAAACCAGAATTGAAAGAGACACATGTACCCCAATGTTCATCACAGCATTTTTTTTCACAATAGCTAGGACATGGAAGCAACCTAGATGTCCATCGGCAGAGAAATGGATAAGAAAGCTGTGGTACATATACACAATGGAATACTACTCAACTATTAAAAAGAATGCATTTGAATCAGTTCTAATGAGGTGGAAGAAACTGGTGCCTATTATACAGAGTGAAATAAGTCAGAAAGAAAAACACCAATACAGTATATTAACTCATATATATGGAATTTAGAAAGATGGTAACGATGACCCTATATGCAAGACAGAAAAAGAGACACAGATGTAAAGAACAGACTTTTGGACTCTGTGGAAGAGGTTGAGGGTGGGATGATTTGAGAAAATAGCATTGAAACATGTATATTACCATATGTGAAACAGATTGTCAGTCCAGACTCGATGCATGAGACAGGGCACTCAGGGCTGGTGCACTGGGATGACCCTGAGGGATGGGATGGGGAGGGCAATAGGAGGGGGTTTAGGATGGGGAACACATGTACACCCATGGCTGATTCATGTCAATGCATGGCAAAAACAGTATGCATGTGTATGTACGTATGTATGCACATGTACATATGCTGCTGCTGCTAAGTCACTTCAGTCATGTCCGACTCTGTGTGACCCCATAGACGGCAGCCCACCAGGCTCCCCTGTCCCTGGGATTCTCCAGGCAAGAACACTGGAGTGGGTTGCCATTTCCTTCTCCAATGCATGAAAGTAAAAAGTGAAAGTGAAGTCTCTCAGTTGTGTCTGACCCTCAGCGACCCCATGGACTGCAGCCTACCAGGCTCCTCTATCCATGGGATTTTCCAGGCAAGAGAACTGGAGTGGGGTGCCATTGCCTTCTCCATGTACATATGCTACATAGATACAAATACATTCTGTTCCTTATCAGTGCCATGATATCTGCATATTTCTTACTGAATTTTCCAGACTGATAATGATATCTACAAACTCTAGACTAGTTATTTTACAATTCCAACCTGATCTGCTCTAAATAATAATTATTCCATCAAAAACAAATACTTTGTTTTTTGGGGGATTTTTTTGGGTTTTTTTTTTTTTTTTTTTGGTCTCTGAGCAATGCATGGCTTTTGCTTTTTTTTTTTTTTTTTTGCCTTGTGGTAAAAGGCCTCTTTACTCCAAAATTAACAGATAATCATCTTCCTCTTATGAATCCTGATAGCACGGCCACTGCTATCAAGCAATTTTCTTCTTGAACAAGCACAAATCACAAGTCCACCTTCTGTATCTAAGCAGGTGAATAACATATAATTAGCTGAATTTCATTTTTGGAGGGCATATTTTTTTTCATTCCAGGGTGCCCTCACTTAACTCCTGAAGAGGCTCTGTCCCTTTCGTCTGACACCAGAAAATAAGAGGGAAGAGGGGAGTGTTGCAACTTTGTCAACAAACCCATTTGTGTGTTTACCCACCGGGTGGGCCTGTAACTGGGTTTCACTTCTTATAAAATGGGAGAAATGTACAAAACTGAGCCAAGGCAGAAAATACGTTTAATAATTCTTAAACCCCTCAATAAAGTGAAAGTGAAGTTGCTCAGTCGTGTCCGACTCTTTGTGTCCCGTGGACTGTAGCCCACCAAGCTCCTCCATCCATGGGATTCTCCAGGCAAGAATACTGGAGTGGGTTGCCATTTCCTTCTCCAAGAGATCCTCCCGACCCAGGGATCAAACCCAGGTCTCCCACATTGCAGGCAGATGCTTTAACCTCTGCACCACCAGGGAAGCCCTTAAATATAGGAATACAGTCTCTCAGAAAACCTCCTATAGAGACACAGAACTTCAGATCCAAGTACTAACATCAAAGATTTCAAGGGAGGAAAGGAAGCCAGGTTGAAAGAAAGGGGAGGAAGCGGGAGAGAGGGGGTGAAAGGGGTGGCCTTACAGACGTTTCCTGCCACCTACAGATACCCAGGCATTATGGAACTTTTCCCTGGGCCTCCAGAGAAGGGAGGACTGGAACTCAGCCCTACCAGAAATCAGACCAGACCAGAACTGAATTCGAGTTTTCTGCCAAGAGGAGGTGATCAGTCTCTAATCCTCAGCTCAGGCTGAGGGCCCTTTGACCAGATTCCTGCATCCAGGACTGGGGGACTAGAAAAAGAGTTAAGGAGAGGAAAGGGAGAGAGGTCAATAAAGTCTCTTGTTCCTTACTGGTCAGGGCACTCTCAATACATGTAAATAATTTAGTTGTAAAATAATTTCTCAGGGAAAATAATCTTTTTACTTCTAGATACTGAATTACTTCTTTGGCTTCTTGTTTTCTTGGAATTGACTTACTACCACACTGAGTCAAAACCTAGTTTCTGTGGTTACTTTATTGAATCATTATTTTAACTTTTTTGAAGAAGTAACTTGAGGAAGAGAAGAAATTTCATAATGCTCACCCAATATTTGGGTCATACAGAGTATATGAATTATGTTCCTAACAAGACATAATCCAACTGATGGGAACATGAGAGAGAGCGTTCTGCTCCTAAGTTTCAGCCTGACTTCCCAGCTCTCTCAACACATTTGCCTCTGCATCATTGGGAGTGAATCAGACATCATCTGTGGTCATGCATAGCTAATTGAAAGAACACAGGTGCTATGCTCAGGAATGACATTTGGCCCAGTTCTCACAGGTAATGGGAATCAAAGGGAATCAAAGAACAAAAAGGTGACAACAGACATGGCCTTAATATCAGGAGGGCTGGTGACTTGAGAAGGGCACCTGGCCCATGCTATCTGGCGTGGCCATAACTCTACCTTAATACTATCATCCTAATCTATAGGAATGTGGCCCAGGCTTGCCAGAGCTGATTTTTTAAAGATAATTACAAAGTACTTTTTTTTTTTTCTTTTAGGAACTCCTTCAGGAAGCAACAGTTAGAACTGGACATGGAACAACAGACTGGTTCCAAATAGGAAAAGGAGTGTGTCAAGGCTGTATATTGTCACCCTCCTTATTTAACTTATATGCAGGGTACATCACGAGAAACGTTGGACTGGAAGAAACACAAGCTGGAGTCAAGATTGCCGAGAGAACTATCAATAACCTCAGATATGCAGACGACACCACCCTTATGGCAGAAAGTGAAGAGGAACTAAAAAGCCTCTTGATGAAAGTGAAAGAGGACAGTGAAAAAGTTGGTTTAAAGCTCAACATTCAGAAAATGAAGATCATGGCATCTGTTCCCATCACTTCATGGGAAAAAGATGGGCAAACAGTGGAAAGAGTGTCAGACTTTATTTTTTGGGGCTCCAGAATCACTGCAGATGGTGATTGCAGCCATGAAATCCAAAGATGCTTACTCCTTGGAAGAAAAGTTATGACCAACCTAGATAGCATATTCAAATGCAGAGACATTACTATGCCGACTAAGGTCCATCTAGTCAAGGCTATGGTTTTTCCTGTGGTCATGTATGGATGTGAGAGTTGGACTGTGAAGAAGGCTGAGCACCAAAGAATTGATGCTTTTGAATTGTGGTGTTTGAGAAGACTCTAGAGAGTCCCTTGGACTGCAAGGAGATCCAACCAGTCCATTCTGAAGGAGATCAGCCCAGGGATTTCTTTGGAAGGAATGATGCTAAAGCTGAAACTCCAGTACTTTGGCCATCTCATGTGAAGAGTTGACTCATTGGAAAAGACTTTGATGCTGGGAGGGATTGGGGGCAGGAGGAGAAGGGGACGACCGAGGATGAGATGGCTGGATGGCATCACGGACTTGATGGACGTGAGTCTGAGTGAACTCCGGGAGTTGGTGATGGACAGGGAGGCCTGGTGTGCTGCAATTCATGGAGTCGCAAAGAGTCGGACATGACTGAGCGACTGAACTGAACCGAAGTGCCAATCTGATCACATGGACCTCAGCCTTGTCTAACTCGATGAAACTAAGCCATACTATGGGGCCACCCAAGATGGACGGGTCATGGTGGAGAGGTCTGACAGAATGAGCTCCGCTGCAGAAGGGAATGGAAAACCACTTCAGTATTCTTGCCTTGAGAACCCCATGAACAGTATGAAAAGGCAAAATGATAGGATACTGAAAGAGGAACTCCCCAGGTCGGTACCTGCCCAATATGCTACAGAGGATCAGTGGAGAAATAACTCTAGAAAGAATGAAGGGATGGAGCCAAAGCAAAAACAATACAATTGTGGATATGAGTGGTGACAGAAGCAAGGTCCGATGCTGTAAAGAGCAATGTTGCATAGGAACCTGGAATGTTAGGCCCATGAATCAAGGCAAGTTGGAAGTGGTCAAACAGGAGATGGCAAGAGTGAACATCGACATCCTAGGAATCAGCGAACTAAAATGGACTGGAATGGGTGGATATCACTCAGATGACCATTGTATCTACTACTGCAGGCAGGAGTCCCTCAGAAGAAATGGAGTAGCCATCATGGTCAACAAAAGAGTCCAAAATGCAGTACTTGGATGCAATCTCAAAAACGACAGAATGCTCTCTGTTTGTTTCCAAGGCAAACCATTCAATATCACAGTAATCCAAATCTATGCCCAAGCCAGTAATGCTGAAGAAGCTGAAGTAACGCTTAAGTAACACTGAAGTTGAACAGTTCTATGAAGACCTACAAGACTTTTTAGAACTAACACCCAAAAAAGATGTCCTTTTCATTATAGGGGACTGGAATGCAAAAGTAGGAAGTCAAGAAACACCTGGAATAACAGGCAAATTTGGCCTTGGAATATGAAACGAAGCAGGGCAAATGCTAATAGAGTTTTGCCAAGAGAACGGACTGGTCATAGCAAACACCCTCTTCCAACAACATAAGAGAAGACTCTACACATAGACATCACCAGAAGCTCAACACCGAAATCAGATTGATTACATTCTTTGCAGCCAAAGATGGAGAAGCTCTATAGAGTCAGCAAAAACAAGACCAGGAGCTGACTGTAGCTCAGATCATGAACTCCGGCATTGCCAATTCAGACTCAAATTGAAGAAAGGAGGGAAAACTACTAGGCCATTCAGGTATGACCTAAATCAAATCCCTTATGATTATACAGTGGAAGTGAGAAATAGATTTAAGGGACTAGATTTGATACAGTACCTGATGAACTATGGACGGAGGTTCATGACATTGTACAAGAGACAGGGATCAAGACCATCCCCATGGAACAGAAATGCAAAAAAACAAAATGGCTGTCTGAGGAGGCCTTACAAATAGCTGTGAAAAGAAGGGAAGTAAAAAGCAAAGGAGGAAAGGAAAGATATACCAATTTGAATGTAGATTTCCAAAGGATAGCAAGGAGAGATAAGAAAGCCTTCCTCAGCAATCAATGCAAGGAAATACAGGAAAACAACAGAATGGGGAAGACTAAAGATCTCTTCAAGAAAATTAGAGATACCAAGGAAACATTTCATGCAAAGATGGGCTCAAGAAAGAAAGAAATGGTATGGACCTAACAGAAGCAGAAGATATTAAGAAGAGCTGGCAAGAATAAACAGAAAAATTGTACAAAAAAGATCTTCATGACACAGATAATCATGATGGTGTGATCACTCACCTAGAGCCAGACACCCTGGAATGTGAAGTCAAGTAGGCCTTAGAAAGCATCAGTACGAACAAAGCTAGTGGAGATGATGGAGTTCCAGTGGAGCTATTTCAAATCCTGAATGATGATGCTGTGAAAGTGCTGCACTCAATATGCCAACAAATTTGGAAAACTCAGCAGTGGCCACAGGACTGGAAAAGGTCAGTTTTCAATCCAATTCCAAAGAAAGGCAATGCCAAAGAATGCTCAAACTACTGCACAATTGCACTCATCTCACACGCTAGAAAAGTAATGCTCAAAATTCTCCAAGCCAGGCTTCAGCAATATGTGAAATGTGAACTTCCAGATGTTCAAGCTGGATTTAGGAAAGGCAGAGGAACAGAGATCAAACTGCCAACATACGGTGGATCATGGAAAAAGCAAGAGAGTTCCAGAAAAAACATCTATTTCTGCTTTATTGACTATGCCAAAGCCTTTGATTGTGTGGATCACAAGAAACTGGAAAACTCTGAAAGAGATGGGAATACCAGACCACCTGACCTGCCTCTTGAGAAACATATGCAGGTCAGGAAGCAACGGTTAGAACTGGACATAGAACAATAGACTGGTTCTAAATAGAAAAAGGAGTACGTCAAGGCTGTATATTGTCACCCTGCTTATTTAACTTATATGCAGAGTACATCATGAGAAACGCTGGGCCAGAAGATACACAAGCTGGAGTCAAGATTGCCAGAGAAATATCAATAACCTCAGATATGCAGATGACACCACCCTTATGGCAGAAAGTGAAGAAGAGCTAAAAAGCCTGTTGATGAAAGTGAAAGAGGAGAGTGAAAAAGTTGGCTTAAAGCTCAACATTCAGAAAATGAAGATCATGGCAACTGGTCCCATCACTCCATGGGAAATAGATGGGGAAACAGTGGAAACAGTGTCAGACTTTATTTTTCGGGGCTCCAAAATCATGGCAGATGGTGACTGCCGCCATGAAATTAAAAGACGCTTACTCCTTGGAAGAAAAGTTATGACCAACCTACATAGCATATTAAAAAGCAGAGATATTTGCAAACAAAGGTCCATCTATTCAAGGCTATATTCTTCCACTGGTCATGTATGGATGTGAGAGTTGGACTGTGAAGAAAGCTGAGCAGTGAAGAATTGATGCTTTTGAACTGTGGTGTTGGAGAAGACTCTTGAGAGTCCCTTGGACTGCAAGGAGATCCAACCAGTCCATTCTGAAGGAGACCAGTCCTGGGTGTTCACTTGAAGGACTGATGCTGAAGCTGAAACTCCAAAACTTTGGCCACCTGATGTGAAGAGTTGACTCATTGGAAAAGACTCTGATCCTGGGACCCATTGGGGGCAGTGGAGAAGGGGATGACAGAGGATGAGATGGCTGGATGGCATCACCGACTCGTTGCACATGAGTTTGGGTGAACTCCAGGAGTTGGTGATGGACAGGGAGGCCTGGTGGGCTGCGATTCATGGGGTCGCAAAGAGTTGAACATGTCTGAGTGACTGAACTGAACTGAAGTGAAGTGCTTAACTCTTTCCAACAAAGTCTATTTTGTCCTCCCATACAGCATATGTGACAATAACTCACGGACAATGCATATTTCCTGGACAGGCCTCATGCAATCCCCAATCTGACAGTTTGAGACTCTCCCAGGAAGTCTGACAATTAATAAATAAGAATCTTATTTTAAGATTAAGTTCATTTTTTTAATTTAAATTTATTTATTTTAATTGGAGGCTAATTACTTTACAATATTGTATTGGTTTTGCCATATATCAACATGAATCTGCCACCGGTGTACACGTGTTCCCAATCCTGAAACCCCTCCCACCTCCCTCCCCATACCATCCCTCTGGGTCAGTTAAGTTCAGTCACTCGGTCGTGTTCAACTTTTGTGACCCCATGAACCACAGCTCACCAGGCCTCCCTGTCCATCACCAACCCCCAGAGTCTACCCAAACCCACGTCTATTGAGTAGGTGATGCCATCCAATCATCTCATCCTCTGTCGTCCCCTTCTCCTCCTGCCCCCATTCTTTTCTGGAATCAGGGTCTTTTCAAATGAGCCAGCCCTTAGCATCAGGTGTGCAAAGTATTGGAGTTTCAGCTTCAACATCAGTCCTTCCAATGAACACCCAGGACTAATCTCCTTTAGGAAGGACTGGTTGGATCTCCTTGCAGTCCAAGGGACTCTCAAGAGTCTTCTCCAATACCACAGCTCAAAAGCTTCAATTCTTGATGCTCAGCTTTTCACAGTCCAACTCTCACATCCATACATGACCACTGGAAAAACCATAGCCTTGACTAGATGAACCTTTGTTGACAAAGTAGTGTCTCTGCATTTTAATATGCTGTCTAGGTTGGTCATAACTTCCCTTCCAAGGAGTATGCATCTTTTAATTTCATGACTGCAGTCACCATCTGCAGTGATTTTGGAACCCCAAAAAATAAAGTCAGCCAGTGTTTCCACTGTTTCCCCATCTATTTGCCATGAAGTGATGGGACCAGATGCCATCATTTTAGTTTTCTGAATGTTGAGCTTTAAGCCAGCTTTTTCACTCTCCTCTTCCACTTTCATCAAGGCAGCTCTGCAAATACATATCTGAACAAAGTCATCACAGCAGAGAATGGCTGAGCCTGAAATAATCTCAAAGACACCTCACCTCCCACCTTCACTTTATAAGGTTTCAGAGGTGTTTGGTGGTAGGACAGAGGACTTCCTGTCTGCCCCATAAGAGGTCTTTACACTTCATCATTTCATCTCAAATTTGTAGCTGAGTTTCTAGTCCTTTTCTTTCCTAAAATAAACACCTAAATACATGTATGGCTATTATTCATTTTTTTTTAATAAATTTAAAATGTCTTTTGAACTGCCCTCTTTGTATACCACCTCTTCACTTCTTTACTAAATCAGCTGCCAGCATATTTGTCCTCCACCACCTCCCAGAGCTTGCTCAAACTCATGTCTATTGAGTCGGTGATGCCATCCAACCATCTCATCCTCTGTCATCCCCTTCTCCTCCTGCCTTCAATCGTTACCAGCATTAGAGTCTTTTCCAAGGAGTGGTTCTTTGCATCAGGTGGTCAAAGATATTACGATCAAAAAACAAAAGGAAATTTCCCCCAAAAATTCTTCCATGCACCCATTCTTGTTAGTTCAGAATGCACAGAAATAATTTATCTCTTATACTGTTGGGTATCCCATTCATACCCACATATATTTATTATTAATATTACAGAACTTATGAATAAAATCAATAATTTATTTCAGTAAACATTTATCATATTTACTTAGAAAAGGGTGCTGATATTCCCGAATGACTTTACATAGTAAAAATCTATGGGCATCATCTCTAAAAATTGCAAATAAAGAAATAAACATTCTGAGATACCTAACTTGGAGATATCTCATTTGCCTAGGCCTCTGTATCTTTGAGATTTGGGTCCCTCACATGATTTTTGGTCTTAAAACATTCTGCTAAGTCATCTTAGGTTTGACCTTTTGATAAATGACAAGCTGTGTGCTCTTCAATTCGATATCACCAGAGAAGAATGCTACAAATATCTCAATATCAATTTCCTTGCTTTTGTCCCTGCATACAAAAATTCTACCATGGCTTTTACTCCTGTTTTGCAAATTTAATTTCCTGCCGATACTTCCAAGTAGCCATCTAACCAGCCTGTCTTCTATTGATATTTACCCTTGTAACCTAGAACTCATAGATTTTTAGGAAAGTTTAGTAAAAAAAAAAAAAAAATACTTGGGAGAGCCCTTCGGTTTTCCATTCATTGTTTAGATAATATAAGGACTTTCCATTTAACTCATTTAGAATAAACACTGGAAGGAAATAGTTCAACTTTTGTTTGAAAAACGTAGGTACAAACAGGCAAAAGTCAGTAGGTAATCCCAAACTTTCTCTCTTAGTGTTTAAACTAGGAACTTCCCAACTCTTACTGTGTTATTTTGGGGATGGAATAGGGTATGGTGGAGGTCGAGGGGGTCTTCAGATGGAGAAGAATGCTTTGGCTATGAAACACCCACCTTCATTCTCTCCATAAGGTCTTCTTAGTTGGCACTCTAGCCTCATGAAGATCTTAAAAGTTAGGACAAGAATCAAAAGCTCAATGCCAGGACTTTCTTGGTGGTCCAGTGGTTATGAATCTGCTTGCCAATGCAGGGTAGGTGGTTCAATCCCTAATCTGGGAAGATCCCACATGCCTCCTGGGGCAACTAAGCCCATGCACCACAGCTACTGAAACCTGTGTGCCCTAGAGCCTGTGCTCCACGAGATGTCACCAGAATGAGAAGACACGCAACACAACTAGAGAGTAGCCCTTGCTCATTGCAACTAGAGAAAGCCCGTGTACAGTAACAAAGACCAGCATAGTCAAATAAATAAATAAATTTTAAAATTTATATACTAAAAATAGCTCAGTGCCGACAGAAGCCAACCACATCACATAGGTATCTACATGTTATTTGAATATTGTTCACTGCCATGAAGGAATCTGCTCTTTCTCATTTTTTTCTCAACATGTATGGCCCTCTGATGTACCTTTTTATTTGTTACCTTTGATAGAAACATAGATAAATAGCATTCTGCCATTTAAAAAGAGGTGGTGACTGACACCTACATTTGTCCTCAGACTGGAAAACAAAAGGGAATTTTGGAGAGTATAGGGAAACAATCACCCAAAGGTGCAGCCAAGCCTGCATGGAGCTGAGCGTGGTCCTGTAGATGGTAGAGGACACCTGGGTTCTTAAAAAGAAAACAAACATTCAAATACTTGTACAGAAACTCAATTTTTAATGTTCAGTTCAGTCGCTCAGTAGTGTCTGATTCTTTGTGACCCCATGGACTGCAGCATGCCAGCCTTCTCTGTCCATCACCAACTCCCTGAGCCTACTCAAAGTCATGTCCATGGAGTCAGTGATGCCATCCAACCATCTCATACTCTGTCGTCCCCTTCTCCTCCCGCCTTCAATCTTTCTGAAGCATCAGGGTCTTTTCAAATGAGTCAGTTCTTCACATCAGGTGGCCAAAGTATTGAAGTTTCAGCTTCAGCGTCAGTCCTTTCAATGAATATCAGGACTGATTTCCTTTAGGATAGACTGGTTGGATCTCCTTGCAATCCAAAGGACTCTCAAGAGTCTTCTCCAACACCACAGTTCAAAAGCATCAATTCTTCAGCGCTCAGTTTTCTTTATGGTCCAACTCTCAGGTAAAAAAAAAAAAAAAAAATCTACAATCACTGGAAACTATACAAAAACAAATGAAAAAAATAAACCCACATCTCTGAGCGATAGTCAGGGGCCAGAAGAATGAAAGGTCCTTCCCTGTAGCATCTGACCTGATATTTAGAAATAGTTTTGATCACTTAGGATTTTCAAGCATCCAGGGTCATGATTCTAAACATATTCTGTTGCTATGCTATAAAAATGGAGACAGAAGTTCAGTCCAAGTTTAAACTGACAGCTAAGCAGCTTTGGACATGCCTAGGACTGGGGTGAGTCTCACAAACAACTTTCTAACACATTTTTATATCCAAACCTCTGTGACCCTGAGATAGAGGGTCACATGCTTCTAGGGTCAAATAATGCCTTTGTTGTTGTTCAGTCTTTAAGTCATGTCTCACCCTTTGTGACCCCATGAACTGTAGCATGACAGGGCTCCCTGTCCTTCACCATCTCCCAGAGCTTGCTCAAACCCATGTCCACTGAGTCAATTATGTCATCCAACCATCTTGTCCTCTCTTGTCCCCTTCTCCTTTCGCCCACAATTTTTCCCAGAATCAGGGTCTTTTCTAATGAGTCAGCTCTTTGCATCAGGTGGCCAAATTATTGGCACTTCAGCTTCAGCATCAGTCCTTCCAGTGAATATCCAGGTTGATTTCCTTAAGGATTGACTGGTTTGATCTCCTTGCTGTCCAAGGGACCCTCAAGAGTCTTCTCCAGCTCCAATTTGAAAGCATCAATTTTTTGGTGCTCAGTCTTCTCTATGGTCCAACTCTCCCATCTGTACATGACAACTTTGACTTCATTTTCTAAATATAGAGAAATTACTCCTCCCAACACAAATTAAAATATAACCTTTATCTTCATAATACTATACTCATCATAAAGTAAGCTTCCACAGGTGAGGTGGGTTCCAGTGAGTGCAGCATTACAACCTCCTCACTCTCCACATGTTCATCTCAACAAAAATTCATTATATGCTTACTTTTTGTACAACATGGGCTTCCCAGGTGGCACTAGTGGTAAAGTATCTGCCTGCCAATGCAGGAGACACAAAAGATGCAGCTTCAATCCCTGGGTTGGGAAGATTCCCTGCAGGAGGAAATGGCAACCCACTCCAGTATACTTGTCTGGAAAATTCAATGGACATAGGAGCCTGGCAGCCTATGGTCCAGGGGCTGCAAAGACTTGGACACCACTGAGCAATTGAGCATATTTTGTATAACATATTACAAAAGTCATATATTCATTTTAGGAAAATTTGAATATACTGGTAAGGGTAAAAAAAAAAACAAAAAACTAAAAACCACCCATTATCTAAACACCCAAAGACCATCAACATTTTGGAGAAAGCCTTTTCATGCATACTGCAACTTGATGCCACTGCAGCTGTCAGGATTTTCAAATAAACCCTTTGATGACCTCTCTTTCCTTTTATTTACCTCTCCCCAAATCCTAGCCTTATCTGATGGTCCTCTAGCTTTTCAGTTCTGTGTATCTTTTAGCCATTTTTTATATATTTTAACATGTGCTTATGGAAATGGGAGTCCCCCTCCCCCTTCAAAATGCTCAATTTTAGTATGTCCTGTCTTTTTACTTATTCACTGTGTGTGCTAAGTCACTTCAGTCATGTCCAACTGTTTGCCATCCCATGGACAGTAGCCCGCCAAGCTTCTCTGTCCATGGGATTCTATAGACAACAATACTGGAGTGGGTTGCCATGCCCTCCTCCTGGGGACCTTCCAGGCCCAGGGACTGAACCCAGATTTCTTATGTCTCCTGCATTGGCAGGCTGGTATTTTACTGCTAGTTCCACCTACAGGAGATCAAAGTAAATATAGAATCAATAATTTAAAGTCATTTTAAGAGTCCAGCAATGCAATAACTGGCTATGGTGAGACCCTACCACTGGGCCATATCCAAGAGCTAACCAGGAAAATTAGGTCAACTTTTATTTTGATACCACTGTCCTCAGTGATAGCTACCCCATCTCGGTTTCCTCCCCAACTCCTGCCCAACCTTCCCCTCCCACCAGCTCCTGCCTCCAAGCAGCAAGAATCTCTCCAGGAATTCTAAAACTAGAACAGTACCTCCATCACCTCCAGACCCTCAACCCCCTAAAGTGGGCTTGAAACAGTGTGTGTGCCTAATAAGCTTGCTGATCAATTAAACGAATGTAGCTCTTCCTCTCAAACAGGGAAAGGATTCCAGCCTTTAAGATTTAATGAGTGCCACCTATCAGAATGGCTATGATTAAAAGGTCCACAAATAACAAATGCTGGCAAGGGTGTGAAGACAAGGGAATCTTTTATACTGTTGGTGGGAATGTAAATTGGTAACAGTCACTATGGACAACAGTTTAGAAGTCCCTTAAAAAACTAAAAGGAGAGTTACCACATGATCTTGCAATCCCACTCCTGAGCACATATCTGGAGAAAACTATAATTCAAAAGGATACATGCACCACAGTGGTCAAGCATTATTTACAATAGTCAAGACATGCAAGCAACCTAAATATCCAACACAGATGAATGGATAAAGAAGATGGTACATATACACAATGGAATATTACTCAACCATAAAAAAGAATGGCATGATGCCGTTTGCACCAACATGGATGGACCTAGAGATTATCACACTAAATGAAGTAAGTCAGAAAAAGAATGAAAAATACTGTATGATATTACTTACATGTGGAATCTAAAATATGACACAAATGCACTAAACTATGAAACAGAAACAGATTCACAGACATAAAGAAAAGACTTATGGTTGCCAAGGTATAGGAGGGTGGGGGAGGAATGGAGTGGGAGTTTGAGATTAGCAGATGCAAACCAGTATATACAAGATGGGTAAACAACAATCCTAGTGTATAGCACAGGGAACTACATTCAATCGATCATAATGGAAGAGAAAATGAAAAAGAATGTATTTAACAGAATAACTTTGTTGTACAGTAGAAATTAATACAATATTGTAAATAAGTTATATTTCAATAAAATAATTTTTAGAAAAGATTTGTGAGCTCTATCTTGAGTGAAATAAGATACCTTGGTGTAGAAGCATCCTGCTTTTCTCATAGATAAAATTCATCATCATCATCTCTTGCCTGGATTCTTACCAAGTCCTCCCTAATTCAGTCCTCCTGCTCCCATTCTTCCAGACATTTTCCACACAGGAGTCAGAATGATCTTCAAAAAATATACTAATAAATCCGATTAAGCTTAAGACCTTCATGACTTCCCATTGCAATAAAGATAAGATATAAACCCCTTATCATGGACTCCTTGTAAGTTTCTGAATTACTCAGCACATTCCAAGTACTTTCTTGCCTCACAGGCTTTCCTTATTTATCTCCTGGGCTGGAATCCCCCTCCCCAGGCATGGTGCCATTCTTGCATGGCTGGCTCCTTCTCTCCCTTGAGAGCTCTGCTATGTCACTTGCTCAGAGAGATTCAGCTTGAACAGCTCTTTTCAAGTTAATTCCTCTCCCATGTTTTCCCTGTGTCTGCACTCAATCAGGTTGTTTTATAATTTTATCACAATTGGAAAGTGTCTACTTCCCAGTTAATACTGTATTTTACATTTTCTCTTTCCCCTCAAATGTCATTATGTAGAGGACAGGTCAGTCTTGGTCAGTGTCTCCTGAGTGTACATCAGAAACCCCAGTCCAGAGTAGGTACTCAGTGAATGTCTGGTAAATGAATGAACCAGCAGAGAGAACTGCTCTTCTGTCTGTCCTCATGGGCAAGGTCAGCCCAGCTGTCTGTGATTTGCAGTCAGACCTGCCTGGCAGGAGGGGAGCTGGGCACAGGGCACACTGTTACTTTCCCCAAGCCTAGTCATAACATTTTTGGAGATCTGGAGCAAGACTCCAAATTTAGAATCCAAAATCTCTGATGTGCTGGAATTCTATGCCGAAATGTGAAGGAAGGTGACATTAGGCTCGTGATTCCTAAACACCAGGGTGACCTTTCTCTCCCTTCTTTACCCTGAGCTCTATCTTATCATATGAGGAGGTACTTCAGATATCTTCCTAACAGCTTGGCCTGGCCACTGCTCAGCCTGGGGCTGTTGTTGCTGGGTTAGTCGCTCAGTCATGTCTGACTCTTTGTGACTCCATAGACTGTAGCCCACCAAGATCCTCTGTCTGTGGAATTTTCCAGGCAAGAATACTGGAGTAGGTAGGCATTCCCTTCTCCATGGGATCTTCCCAACCCAGAGATCGAACCTGCGTCTCCTCTATTGCAGGCAGATTCTTCACCATCTGAGCCACCACAAAGCCCTAGAGCTGTGCACACCAGCAATTCCATCTTCCCTCAAAGGAATGGGCTAGGAAAGAGGTCTAAGCAGGTCCTAGAACTGGCTCAGGGCTATTTGGCAGGGATATCTGAGTGGCCTAAATGGCAGAAGGGTGTGCGTTTTGGATGGACATGCCTCATTGACCTCACTGACTCCTCTTTCTATGGGTAGGGAGATGTGGGAGGACAATCACAGAATCCTCTAAAGCAGAGATTTCAGGGGGCAGATGGCTACTGCCCATATCTAAGGGCTGTATTGGGCTTCTCTGGTGGCTCAGAGGTAACCAATCTTCCTGTCAATGCAGGAGATGCAGGAGACGTGCGTTCAATCCCCAAGTTAGGAAGATCCCCTGGAGGAGGAAATGGCAACTCACTCCAGTATTTTTGCCAGGAAAACCCCATGGACAGAGGAGCCTGGTGGGCTATAGTCTGTGGGGTTGCAAACAGTCAGATATGATTGAACAACTGAGCACGCATGTGCTCAAGGGTCATATTGCCTCTCTCTAAAGATGTATTGACATGGACATTGCCAAGAATAGGTTGAAAAGATATTTTGAGGCCAATTATAAAACATTAAGATATGCAGAGATGTTAGAAAAAGCACGATGTCTCTAGGCACACTTGCCCTAATGCCTAAGTTTCACCCAGTGAAGCACAGGCTTGTCCATGCCATACCCTGAGTCCCACTGGCAGACATGCTGAACTCCGCAATGAAATCCAGCCACTGTCCCTATATCTCAGAGACACCAGAAGCCAAGTTCCTATTAATTTGAGGTTTGTCAGTCTTTCACTGTTCACCAAGGAAGCTACTAGTGTCAACTCTCCAGAAGCTGTTCTTTCCAGATGATATTTTTTTTCAACTGGTGGATTAGTGTCAGATATCACCAACCAAATGCAAAGGATCCTCTAATACCTGAACTGACTTTTTTTTTCCAGCTGGAAAAGTCTGTATACCTTTCAAGCAACTGATAGTCAGTATCCACCGACCAGCTAGAGAAATGACTTTCCACCAGTCACGCTGTGAAACACGAATCTTATTTATTAAACAATTATCAATCACCTGGTCGTTATGGCTGTTCAGGCACATAATGAACTCCTTAGATATTCTACAATGTTTCTAAGACAGAATATATGTCAATGCAGCCTGGAGATGTTAGTAAAGTGCTCAAAATCCAAGAATCTAAAGTGAAGAAAGGAGAAAAGTTTGACTCAGAGATAAATTGAAGAAGAGAATCAAAACTGCCAAAGTAAAACTCCTTTTGAACATCACTCCACCTCAAAAACCACATACCTGCCCAGTATCACGTACACCCCCCACACCTTAGCTCTGTCTCCTGACACTTGCCCCAGACTGCAAGTCACTAAGTCACTGAATTAAGGAGGTGGAATACAGGGCTTTTGCCTCTTTAGGTAGATCTTTTCCTAGCTGATATATTATCTTGGATATCATGGTAAATGGGATTTTTTTTTCCCCTTAATTTCTCTCCTGATCCTTCATTGTTAGTGTATAGAGATGCTACAGATTTCTGTGTATTAATTTCATATCCTTCAACTTGAGAGGAATTGATGAACAAGATGTGGTACATATATACAATGGAATATTAATCATAAAAAAGAATGACATAACGCCATTTGACCTAGGGATTATCACATTGAGTGAAGTCAGACAAATATCACATGATAGCACTTATATCACTAAAAAAACGATGCAAATAAACTTATTTACAAAATAGATTCACAAGCTTCAAAAACAAACTGGCTACCAGAGGGAACATAGGGTGGGCAGGATAAATTAGAAGGTTGGGATCAACATATATAAACTACTATATATAAAATAGATGATCAATAAGGACCTATTGTATAGCACAGGTAACTCTACTGAATGTTCTGCAATAATCTTTATGAAGAAAGAATCTGAATGTATGTATGTATATGTATAACTGGGTTTCCCTGATAGCTCAGCTGGTAAAGAATCCGCCAGCAATGAAGGAGACCCATTTGATTCCTGGGTTGGGAAGATCTGCTGGAGAAGGGATAGACTACCCACTCCAGTATTCTGGCCTGGAGAATTCCATGGACTGTATAGTCCCTGGAGTCACAAAGAGTCAGACACGACTGAGTGACTTTCACTTTCACTACCTGAATCAGTTTGCTATACACCTGAAACTAGCACAACATTGTAAATCAGCTATAGTGTGTGTTAGTGCCTCGGTCCTGTTTGACTCTTTGTGGCCCCGTGGACTGTACCCAGGCTGCTCTGTCCATAGGATTCTCCAGGCAAGAATACTGGAGTGGGTAGCCATTCCTTTCTCTAAGGCATCTTCCCAATCCAGGGATCAAACCCAGGTCTCTTGCATTGGGGCAGATTCTTTACAATCTGAGCCACAAGGGAATACCAACTATAATCCAATATAAAATAAAAAATGAAAAGCAAAGATATAGAAAAGTTAGCTCTCATTTTATTCTATCCCTTTGTTTTGTGGATGACAAAAAAGACTCCAAAAAGGAAGGCATTTGTCTAAGGGTAAAATTCATCATCACAATCATCATCCTCATCACGATTAAAGCTGCTAATTTTAACTGATAGTGTATTATCTATCAGACCATGTGCTAAGCACTCGATACTCATGATATCAATATGATATTGAACTGAGTCCACAGGGATGGGTTCTAGTCTTAAAAATAGCAGATGTAGGAGTAAATTCCATCTCTATAGTCTCAGTGTTCAGGCCTCTCATGGCTCTATTCACGTTAATAGTGTCAATAAAGTGGCATTTAAAATGGATTTGTTGCCATTTTTGTTTTGTTTTTGATGGGGGTCCACATTTTGTGCTATGTAGATACTAAATTCTATTTGTTTTATTTTACCTTATTCACAGTATTTTGTCCCAGTCTCTTGGATTTTCCAAAAACAAAACCTGTCATCAAAGTAACATACTATATATGCTGCGATTTTTCAAAAGAATAGACCACAAGCTCTTCTGGCATTTCCTCATAAAGGAGCTCCATTGACACTGGTAACCCCGAAATTGACCAAGAAAAGTATTGTGTCTTTCCATGGAGGATCTCACAGGTATCTAGATGAACATATTCCGGTGTGTTTGTTTTTAAAGAAACAAAAGGTGAGTCAGCATGGCATTGTAGTTTCAATTTCTAGATGTCAGGAAATTTTGATTTCTTAGAAACAATGGACCTCAGAAGAAGTGCCCTAGATTATTAAAGAAAAGGTACTTTAAAAAACAAAACAAAAACATTTCTACCAGTGGTGAAATCTTATAGAAAACTGCAATACACTGAAATGATAACTGTACTTACCTGGTTTTCACCAGTAGTGGCATGTATTCTTTTCTTTTCCCTTCCTTCCTTTTCTCTCTCTCCCTCCTTTTTTATTTTTTCCTTCTACTCTCTTTAGTCCTCTCTTTCCTTCTCTCTTCTCTTCTTTCTAATGTCTTTCTGTGTGGAGTTTAAGAGTTTTAGAACAGAAAGGATATGGAATACAAAGTGAGTAAGCCCAAGTTTGAATCACAGCTTGGCAGCTTTCTTACCATGAGACTTATAACCTCTATGAGATTTTTTTCTCTTTTCCTTCAAGATGTTTCTGTTAGGTTATTTGAAGACAGTATGATGAGGTAATGAGTGTCATGATGTGCCTGGTCACAGGTGAAGCTCCTTGGCTAAACTGATGTATTATGAGCATTTCCCATCACATCAGCTTGGAGATATAATTACATGTAGTGTTGCTACCCCATGAATATCTTCTACTTCAAGGATATTTGCTGATTTATTTGGAGGAAAGAAATGCAATATATCCATCATGCAAACTGCAATATCTCTTTCTTACCTAAAATATGTTCTTCTGGGAGAACCCCAAATTTATAATCTTATTTTCATTGAGCTCTTTGATGGAAATCCTGCTGGGACCTAAGCAAGAAAGCATCAGATACGAATAACACCCTGCCTGAACTCACAGACAAACGCTATGGAAACTGTGAGAACTTTTCATGTATCAATCAAATGTACTTTGTCTACCTGTATCTGAACATTGCAAACAAAGTAAGAGTTTCTATAAAAACTACATGCACAAACAAATAAAAATGAAATTCTTATTTGAAAAAGGTTTCTTTCTTTTGCAAAAATATTGTTCCTGCTATTTTTTTAAGTTCTCCTAAGTACACGCTAGTAAAGTGACGCCCAAAATTCTCCAAGCCAGGCTTCAGCAATACATGAACCATGAACTTCCAGATGCTCAAGCTGGTTTTACAAAATGCAGAGGAACATGAGATCAAATTGCCAACATCTGCTGGATCATTGAAAAAGCAAGAGAGTTCTGGAAAAACATCTACTTCTGCTTCATTGACTATGCCAAAGCCCTTGATTGTGTGGATCACAAGAAACTGTGGAAAATTCTGAAAGAGATGGGAATACCAGACCACCTGACCTGCCTCTTGAGAAACCTATATGCAGGTCAGGAAGCAACAGTTAGAACTGGACATGGAACAACAGCCTGGTTCCAAATAGAAAAAGGAGTACATCAAGGCTGTATATTGTCACCCTGCTTATTTAACTTCTATGCAGAGTACATCATGAGAAACTCGGGCTGGTGGAAGCACAAGCTGGAATCAAGATTGCTGGAGAGATATCAATAACCTCAGATATCCAGATGACACCACCCTTATGGCAGAAAGTGAAGAGGAACTAAAGAGCCTCTTGGTGAAAGTGAAAGAGGAGAGTGAAAAAGTTGGCTTAAAGCTCAACATTCAGAAAACTAAGATCATGGCATCTGGTCCCATCACTTCATGGGAAATGAATGGGGAAACAGTGGAAACAGTGGCTGACTTTATGTTTTTGAGCTCCAAAATCACTGCAGATGGTGATTGTAGCCATGAAATTAAAAGATGCTTACTCCTTGGAAGGAAAGTTATGACCAACCTAGATAGTATATTCAAAAGCAGAGACACTTACTTTGCCAACAAAGGTTGGTCTAGTCAGGGCTCTGGTTTTTCCAGTGGTTATGTATGGATGTGAGAGTTGAACTGTGAAGAAAGCTGAGCAGTGAAGAATTGATGCTTTTGAACTATGGTGTTGGAGAAGACTCTTGAGAGTCCCTTGGACTGCAAGGAGATCCAACCAGTCCATTCTAAAAGAGATCAGTCCTGGGTGTTCATTGGAGGGACTGATGCTAAAGCTGGAACTCCAATACTTTGTCCACCTCATGTGAAGAGTTGACTTATTGGAAAAGTCCCCGATGCTGGGAGGGACTGTGGGCAGGAGGAGAAGGTGACAACAGAGGATGAGGTAGCTGGATGGCATCACTGACTCAATGGACATGAGTTTAAGTAAACTCCTGCAGTTGGTGATGGACAGGGAGGCCTGGCATGCTGCAATTCATGGGGTCCAAAGAGTCGGACACGACTCAGTGACTGAACTGAACTGAACTGAAGAATATTTTAAGTTACTTAATTTGTTTAAAAAAAATAGACTTTGCCAGTTACCCATTATCTATAACTTTCCAGGAATGCAGACATAATACACATTTACTTAATTAATTAATATTATTCATTTATAAAATTAAGGAAGAAAAAATGAAAAAAAAAATAGAATGACAAAATCTGTATTTTTGGTGTCGCTTGGGAGACAGGCCTAATTTATTTTCAGTACATCTCCCCCTTTTCTCTGGTCATTTTATTTGGATGGAAAGCTCTCTGTAAATCACTTCAATAAAGACTAAATAACTCCCTATAGCAAGACTCAGATTTCTATTACTTTATACACTGGAACACCGATGAGTTTTCCAAATCAATATTACAATAGAAACGTGGCAATTACAATATAAGGCACAGAGGAAGAACACATAAGAAGTTTCTTTCTTATTCTATTTTTGGAGGAAAGGGCAGGCAGGAGTAACAGCGGAAATAAAACATGCACGGATGTGGCAGAAGAGCTGCAGGTGACTTGGGGTCTTCCAAGCTAATGATGAAAACACAGCTCTAAATAACCACATAAGATACGTTATTAATATTTCATATTAGAAGGAAGGTGCCTACTTCATTTTCAGATAAAGAAAATAAAAACCATCAAACCATACTGGAAAAGAACATAACATTCAGGAACACATTAGTGAAGGTTTGGGCTTATTAAACAAATGAAAAGCTCCTTCTAATGGTATTGTAAAGTGAAAATTAAATTACAAAAATGAAATTTTGTGGTTTAATATCTTTTCTAAATCCCCTATTTAAAAGAAATAAAGAAATTAGGCAAATGGGAGGGAGACCTGGGGGGAGAGAAAGAGGAAGGAGAAAATGACTTTTTTCTTCTCAGATTCTCAGATCTCTATGTAGGGCCGTAGGGCTGTGTGGACCAAGTACAGCAGCTAATCTGAAAGTTTGAAAGCAGTATCTGAAGGGAGTAAAGGATCCCTTCTGTCAGCCTTCTTTGAGCCTTCCAAAGCACTCAAAGAGATACCTGCTCCTGGCAATAAGTGCTGAATTTCTTTGCATGCATGCGTGCTAAGCCATTTCAGTCATGTCTAACTCTTTGCAACTCCATAGACTGTGGCCCGCAGGCTCCTTTGTCCATAGGGATTCTCCAGACAAGAATACTGGAGTGGGTTGCCATGCTTTCTTCCAGGACATCTTCCCAACCCAAGGACTGAACCTGTCTCTTACATCTCCTGCATTGGCAGGTGGGTTCTTTAACACTAGCACCACCTGGGAAGCCTGCCAAATTTCTTTAATCTATAGTAATTGACTTTTTTTTTTTCCAGTCCCCAATTTGTAGTGATTCTATAATTCAGTGGTCCACAACCTTTTGGCACCAGGGACTGTGGAAGACAATTTTTCCATGGACTGTGGGGAGGGGGTGGGTTGTTTAGGGATGATTCAAGTGAATTACATTTATTGTGCACTTTATTTCTATTATTACTACATCAGCTCCATCTCAGATCTCAGGAATTAAATCCTGGAGGTTAGAGACCCCTGAAATTGACAATACCATAGGAGGGAATCATCACACCAATACACACTGACTACACCATCATTAAATTTGAGCAATGCAATACATATGACTCTAATTCATATTTGAATATTATTCAAAAGTATATGTGTTAAGACCATACCCCTCCACCACAAAACACATATATTTATATAATATCTATATGGTTTATCCTATCATACGTGGATCACTGTGATTGGTACTATGGCTGAGAAGAATTCACCCATCCAACCAATATCTGTTGAGAGCAAATTTGATTTTAGGCACCAGGGTTCAATAGTAAACGGTTTCCAACAAGATTGCTTAAGAAACAATAACTCAAAATGCTGTTTTAAATAGCTCTCATCCCAAGGGATTAAGGTGGAGGAAGGCATAGACTTTTTGACAAATAATTAAAATGGAGTGAAATTAGTATTTAGGAAGATCTGTGTGATGGATCTGGGGCAGGGTGGGGGTGGGGGGTGGTATAAAACAGAGTAGTTAAGAGTGAAGACTCTGGAACCAGAATACCTGGCCACCAACCCCAGCTCTGCTAACTGAACAATGGCTAAGTCAATCAACTTGTCTGTGCTTCAGTTTCTTCATCTATGATGTGGAATTTATGCTAGTACCTTCTTCATATGCTTAACTGAATTAAAGTTAGTAAAGTTTTAAACAGCAACTGGAATGTGGGAAATAACTATGTAAATATTTGGTATGTAAATAAGATGACATACTAAGGTAATATAAGAGCATTGTGCATGCCAAGGTGGCATGAGAAGGACTAAAGACATAAGTAAGGACTTCTCTGGTGGTCCAGTGGCTAAGACACCACACTCCCAATGCAGGGTGCCGGGGTTCAACCCCTGGTCAAGGAACTAGAGTCTACATGCTGCAATTAAGACCTGGCACAGCTAAATAAATTGTTTTTTAAAAATTAAGCTTTATAAAAATAATAAAGAGCAAAAAATTAAAGGATAAGTTTCTAGCAAATATTGAAATGTCAGAAAACATTGCAGACACTACTTATTTTACCTTTTTTTTTAAGTCCAGATCTGTCTGTCCTCATTTGATGGTGAGGAAATAAGTCCAGAGAGCTTAATAGAGGGGATTCAATTAACAGGACAAGAGAAACTCCTAGAAAAAGAGAATTACTTGAAATATCTGACCACAACTAGAATTTATCCTTTCCATTCCTTGAATCACTTTTAACCCATCATCTGATCTCCCATGGACAATCTATTGCTGTGATGAAAAATTTGAGCATTGGTAAGTGCTTTTGTTTTAACATCATTGTCAAAACCCAAGGTTGGGGTCCAGTATGTTGAAGAAGGTTCCTACTTATAGTTCATACAGGACAGATAGAAGCTTCTTTCATCATGGTTCAGGCTGGAGCTGCTGGAGTGAGATCAGGGAGGATTCTGGGAGGGCTACACTAATGCCTCATGATTCAGCAGGGAGAGAAAAGGCACTGATGCTGGTTCAAGAACAGAACAAAAGTAAGCCTCTTGGGTTGAAAGATGAAAAAATATGAAGGAGGTTCCCAGAATCATGAAAGGGAGGGGCAGAGGGAGGAGAGAGGAATGAGGAGGCTGAAGGGGAAATGGGAATGGGACTTGATCGCTCAACTCCTGGGCATTTGAGCAGCCAGTCCCTAAAATTATAACTTAACAGTCATTTGTATTTTGAGACAGTGGGGAAAATAATGGCTTCCAGCTTCTCCACTTATGAGCAATGTGTCTTGGGGAAAATCATTTATCCTTTAGGCAAAATGTCTAAAAAATACATGAGGATTTCCCTGATACTCCAGTGGTTAAGACTCTGTTTTCCAATGCAGTGGGCATGGATTCAATCCCTGGTCGGGGAACTAAGATCCTACATACCACGCAGTAAGCCAAAAAAATAAAAAATAATAATGCCTAGAAAATACATACTGGATATATATAAATACATACTCGATAAATGTTTATTTTCTTCTTTTGGAGCTTAGTTCATTGACTGTAAAACAGGAATACTAAGCTCTATTTCATGATACTATTACTGCAATTAAATTCAGTGCCACTGAAAGTTTCCATCACAAACATCATAGAGTGGAACCAGAATTCATGTCTCTTGTTACCCAAGTCTGGATTATCCATCTGCGGGCATTGTTGCTCATGAGGGCTGTCTGAACATAAAAAACCCCTAAAAGTTCTAAGGAGAGTAGACATAATATCTCTAGGATGAAAAAAATGAGATTGAACACAGGCCAAATGGCTTCCTCCCTGGTCTCTATAACCCATCTAAGAGCTATTTCACTTTCACTTCAACTAATCTAAGACTTTTTTATAAACTGCTTGAAAAATTACTTACACCTCAGATGCACAACGTTCTTGTAATAATAGACAAAGGAATTAAGAGATGGTTCTGGTGAGCGTTAAGTGGGTGGTTTTATTTTTATTTTCCCCTATTTACACCTCTGTTATTGAATAAAGAAGTGAAGAAATCATGAACTTAAAAGGAACATAAGAAAAAGCAACAGCTGAAGGGACCATTGGAGAGATGATGAACTGAACAGCACATTTGTTGGAGGGCATCTAGTAAACAGTGGTATGAAAAAGTACTGGAAAAGAGGTCAGAGATGGAGGCATAAACCATCAGGTGAGCATCACTTCCCAGGTGGCTCAGTGGTAAAGAATCTGCCTGCCAAGCAAGAGACTCAAGTTTGATGGCTTGAAGGCTCCCTGGAGAAGGAAATGGCAACCCACTCCAGTCTTCTTGCTTGGAAAATACCATGGACAGAGAAGCCCGGCAGGCTACAGTCCATGGGGTTGCAAAGAGTGGGACACAATATAGCAACTAAACAACCACAAAAGCATCGCTTTGCAGGGTCTGAGAGAATCTGGTACAAGAGCCATAGAATCTGGAATAATTAGCGCACCAGCTAAATGGGAAGGAAAAATGGAATGGTGATTTCAGGAGAGAGGTCAAACACTCTTCCCAGAAATAAACTATAAAAGATTCAAGAAAAACTAGGGTGAAGAAGGTAGGATGGAAATGTTATAAAAAGGTGAAATTGTGACTCCAGGACAAGAAATTAGACTGAATACAGAAGACACGCTGTTGAGGATAAAATCCAAAGAATGTATGTACTTTAGTTCCTGGATACCTGCCACTCATGTCTTCAACTAGGAAAATCGCTCTCAAGATTAGTAGTGACTTTTTAGGCTGACAACCTGGCAGCTCTTCATTCATTAAAAAATAAAATAAAAAAGTAAAAGAAAATAAAAATAAGAGAGACAGACAACTGTACCTAGATGAAACTGACATCAATTGAAAAATCTAATGACTAATCCAGTCTTGATTATTCCCCAAAATCGAATGAGAAATTGATGTTTCCCATAACAGACATAATTCAAGAAATAGAGGCTTAAACACATATCAATACCTGTACAATTTCAAAATCAATCATTGTAGCCTGAGTAGACACTCCATTTGCAACTTTCAGACTCCCTCAAATGAAGCCACATAATGCTTCAATATAAAATATATTTGAAGCAGAAAGTGCTGAGTTCAAATCTCACCTTGGCCATATACCAGCAGGTATGTGTGTGCTAAATCACTTCAGTCATGTCCAGCTCTTTGCAATCCTATGAACTGTAGCCTGCCAGGCTCCTCTGTCCATGGGATTCTCCAGGCAAGAATAGTGGAGTGGGTTGCCATGCCCTCCTGCAGGGGATCTTCCCAACCCAGAGACTGAACCTGTCTCTCTTACATCTTCTGCATTGGCAGGCAGGTTCTTTACCACTAGCACCATCAGGTACAGGCTTAGAAAACAATCTGTGCCAGCCTGAGACACATTTTCCTCAATATTAAGACAAAATGAATTTGCAAAGATTCCCATCTCCCAGGCTTGCTTTCCTAAGGCACCTATGTGAGTTGCAAATACAAAATAAGTTGACTGATTCTTAAACAACAATGGCAACACCACCAAACCTTTTTATGGAACAGTGGATGGTGTTCTTACAAAGTAGATCCCCAGGAAGGCTATGCACAAAACTTAACCAACCATACTGACAATAGTCTCAGCTCAAGTCCCTCTTCCGGAACAGCTGTAAGAGCATAGGGGACATTTCTTTGATTATTCACAAAGTGGAAAATATCCTTCTTCTGAGGGGGATAGGGGGGTTGACTTCTAGAAAAAGTCAGCATCATTTGGATCCAAGTCTGATGACTAAGATCTAACTGAAGTGTAACTACAAAACAGTGAGACTGATTTTATCCTGTGACTCATAATCTAGTTCAGAAGACATTTTCTAAAGGTTTTGGATCTATCAAAATAAAAGCACCAGAACATGAAGATAGTGTTACAAGAACATTTATCTCACCACTGAATGGAGAGGCAAAAATTATTGCTTGTGTGCCAACAAAGGAATGGCTGAAAAACTCACATTATAACTCTACCATTACAGATTACGTAGCTACCAAACAGAATGAGTTAGAAAAGTCTTTCTTAAAGGATGTCCTAAGAACTTGTTAGAAATGCAAATTCTTGGGCCCCCCTCCAGATCTACTGAATCAGAAATTCTGTAGGATGAGGCCCGATCCATCTGTATTTTAGTAAGTCCTCCAGGTCAGTCTGATGCTTGCTAAAGTTTGAGAAATACCAAGTTAGGGAGATGTCCTTAAATTACCTAGAATATGAATGTTCTAGATCTGTAAAGTAAGAGAAGCAAATTGCAAGCCAATAAATAACATTTATAGTAAACAAAACTTGTGTGTGTGTGTGTGTGTGTGCGCAGAATAAAAGATGTGGTAGATTATTTGCCAAACTCTTTAAATAAAACTTATAGTGGTGGCATGAAGACAGATGGATAAAGGGTATTGGGGTCAGGGGAGAGAGATAGAGAAAGATAGAGGGAGGAATGGGGAGAGGAATGGAGAGAAAAAGAGAGACAGAGAGAGAGGAATATAGATATATATCTCGTACACAGTATATATAGAAGGATAGGCTTACTAACTGCTTTCTCATACTCTGGTTTTACCTAAAGCCGAACTTGCATTCCTTTTGAATCCTTTACTCTTTTGTGAGTCCTAACAGTTTATTTTTCTTCTAGAAGCCTCGTGCTAAGATCTCAAAAGCACTGCCTGTGAGTGTGTGCATAAAAATGAACAAGATATAGATGTACTTAATATGTGTTATAATTATCCAAAGACCATGGAAAGGTCTGCTCACTAAGTGACTGTCAATCAAGATTAAGGATAATATGTGCTGGTTTCTGCATTTCCAAAGAAAGGCAGGCCATGGGTTGACAGCAGTTTGCCAGGAGGACCCATTTCACAAAGAATTTTTTTTTTCTTCTATGGGCAAAATATAAAGAAGTTAACTGAGCTCAAATTAGCCTCCTTAATGGAGTCAGACCTGACTTATCCATAAAGTCTTAACCAAGTTAAGTTGTGAAGAAGTAATTTGCATTCAAAGCTTTGATGTTATAGTTCCCAGGGAGGTTTGAGCATTTCCGAAGTTAAGTTTGGGCAGAGAAAATCCCTGTGAGTCTTGGAGCAGCACATAGGATCACCCAATCCTCCAGCACACTGGCACTATATGGATGCCCCAAGTCTCTGCCTGCTCAACCAGCTCTCACACATTGACTCTGGGTGTTTATTCAGGTCTGCAAAGATTTAAGTACCCTTCTGTAGGAATTGAGAGGTGTCTCTTATGGGAGTCAGAACAAGGTGACAAAGGGAAGTCAGCAGAGCATACCTAAAGCAGATTCTGTTCCTGTAAAAAAGAAGGTGATTGTTAAAAGCATTGAAAAGCAGGAGGAGGGCTTCCCTGGTGGCTCAGTGGTAAAGAATTCTCCTAACAATGCAGGAGACACCGGCTAGATCCCTGATCTGCAAAGATCCCCTTAGTTGCCTTGGAGCAACTAAGCCTATGCTCTAGAGCCCAGGATCCACAACTACTGAGCCTACATGCTGCAACTACTGAAGTCCGCACACCCTAGAGACCCTGCTCCACAACATGAGAAGCCACCACAACGAGAAGCCCGTTCACTGCAACCAGAAAGTAGCCCCTGCTCCCCACAACTAAAGAAAAGACGGTGCAGCAATGAAGACCCAGCACAACCAAAAATAAATTTTAAAAATTATACGTTATAAAAGGAAAGGGGAAGGAAAAGGAAGCAAGATCAAGTATAGGTCTGTGTGGGGTGTCCTGGCAGAGATGGGGTACATACTAGATTAGGAGCTCTAGCACTTAGCAAGGAAGTGGGGGGAAGCTCCCACTTATCAACAATCTTCCTGAACTCTTCCATTTTTTGCAGGACATTTCTCCCCTGGCTTCTGTCTGAGGCCACATTCGCTGAAATCCTCTTAGGATTAGCAGTTACTGTCCCTTTCTACTGACATTTTTTTAAATGTACATTAATTCCTTAATACCCCAGGTTTTAATTTCTCATCCATGACTTCTTACTTAATCAAATGTGAGAATGGTCTATGGCCTTTTTGGCCTACTAGCCCTCCCACAATAGCACACAACATGGTAGGTATTTCAGCAGTTCTCAGCCTGTTAGCATGTTAGAAGCATCTTTTTTAAATGCCAATCCAAGACCCCACCTTGGACCAAGTCCATCAGAATTGTTGGGAGAAGGGATGAAAAGAGTAGGGGAGAAGGCCTGGTCATTTGCAATTCTTTTAAGCTTTCAGAAAAGTCTAATATAAACCCAAGATAGACAACTACTATATGAACCAGCTATTATCTAAGTTGCCAGGGGGAATATTAGAGCTTCCCAGCATGTGGTTGACAGGGTGAACTTCAAGGTCCTTTAAAAACAGGAAAAGAGTCACTGATTTTTCAGAAAGCAGTTGGTTACAGAAATGATTTTTTCACAAATAGCAGTGGAAAGGCTTCTTCAAGGTTAAAGAGAAAGACTTCTGCAAAATGAATAAAAAACTGAGCCCTCTATCTGGGCAATTCCAACCAACAAAACATAAATATAAATATGTATTTTGTAGTTATATCAATAGTCTAATATTTTGGAGAACCTTAATTTTTTTATATGTGTATTCTTTACTATCTCAAGAGTCCAGAAAATCAACTCTATAATTTGACACAATCTACTTTTTAAACTTTCCTTAACTCCTCCAACTAGAACTAAATTAGGCTCCAATAGTCCACATGTGATTTATAGACCCTGAGTCATATTAACTACATCACTCTGAATAATTGAAGTATCCAATTTTTCCAAACAAACCCTCAGTGCTAACCAGAAGCAACTCATCAACTGGCCTAAATAGAATTACCCTAAATATTTCTAAGAAAATAAAATGAAAGCTTATTTATGTCTCTCAAGACTTAAAATGAAGTTAGACAAAATATATAATCCATTTCTATGGCTGCTATTCCTGAGTCCCTTGGCACTTACACAGAGAAAGAAAGAGTTTCCTTCTTACACTCCTTACATGCAGCCCAATGTTGACTCTAGAAGGAAATATAGGGTGAGGGAGGCAAGAGAGGAGAGCTTCTCTGAGCTGAAAAGGTTAAGGAGGTCCCTTTTCATGTTTTCAAAACAGACCACCTCTTTAGAACTTTCTTCAGTTCAGTTCAGTCGTTCAGTCGTGTCCGACTCTTTGCAACCCCATGAATCGCAGCATGCCAGGCCTCCCTGTCCATCACCAACTCCCAGAGTTCACTCAGACTCACACCCATCGAGTCAGTGATGCCATCCAGCCATCTCATCCTCTGTCGTCCCTTTCTCCTCCTGCCCCCAATTGCTCCCAGCATCAGAGTCTTTTCCAATGAGTCAACTCTTCGCATGAGGTGGCCAAAGTATTGGAGTTTCAGCTTTAGCATCATTCGTTCTAAAGAACACCCAGGACTGATCTCCTTCAGAATGGATTGGTTGGATCTCCTTGCAGTCCAAGGAACTCTCAAGAGCCTTCTCCAACACCACAGTTAAAAAGCATCAATTCTTTGGCACTCAGCCTTCTTCACAGTCCAACTCTCACATGCATACATGACCACTGGAAAAACCATAGCCTGATTAGATAGACCTTTGTTGGCAAAGTAATGTCTCTGCTTTTGAATATGCTACCTAGGTTGGTCATAACTTTCCTTCCAAGGAGTAAGCATCTTTTAATATCATGGCTGCAATCACCATCTGCAGTGATTTTGGAGCAGGAGGCAAAGGAATTGGGAGGGTCCCTGACTTTTAAACAAAAACAATGAAATAAGATCTTAGGGAGCAGAAAACTAACCATGGGAGAAAAGGAGGGGTAATAAATATTAAACACTTTTGAAAAATTAACACTTCCCACACATGAAGGTTTATTCTCAAGAGAAAAGAAGATGATACAATCTACTGTGTTTGTATTCATCCATCCTGTGTTTACCCTGATTCTACTATGTGAAGAGCCTTGGGAAAGATACAAGGATGGGTCTGGACGGGGAATTCTGGGGAAAAGTTGGGACTTAGGAAAAACCATGTATACAGGGTTATCGTTACTATCTTTCTAAATTCCATAGAGGAGAGTGAAAAAGTTGACTTAAAGCTCAACATTCAGAAAACGAAGATCATGGCATCCAGTCCCATCACTTCATGGGAAATAGATGGGGAAACAGTGTCAGACTTTATTTTGGGGGGCTCCAAAATCACTGCAGATGGTGACTGCAGCCATGAAATTAAAAGACGCTTACTCCTTGGAAGAAAATTTATGACCAACCTAGATAGCATATTCAAAAGCAGAGACATTACTTTGCCAACTAAGGTCCGTCTAGTCAAGGCTATGGTTTTTCCAGTAGTCATGTATGGATGTGAGAGTTGGACTGTGAAGAAGGCTGAGCACCGAAGAATTGATGCTTTTGAATTGTGGTGTTGGAGAAGATTCTTGAGAGTCCCTTGGACTGCAAGGAGATCCAACCAGTCCATTCTGAAGATCAGCCCTGGGATTTCTTTGGAAGGAATGATGCTAAAGCTGAAACTCCAGTAATTTGGCCACCTATGCGAAGAGTTGACTCATTGGAAAAGACTTTGATGCTGGGAGGGATTAGGGACAGGAGAAGAAAGGGACGACAGAGGATGAGATGGCTGGATGGCATCACTGACTCGATGGACGTGAGTCTGAGTGAACTCCGGGAATTGGCAATGGACAGGGAGGCCTGGTGTGCTGCGATTCATGGGGTTGCAAAGAGTTGGACACAACTGAGCAACTGAACTGATACTGTATTGGTGTATGCGAGACAGCAAAAGAGAAACAGATGTATAGAACAGTCTTCTGGACTCTGTGGGAGAGGGAGAGGGTGGGATGATTTGGGAGAATGGCATTGAAACATGTATAGTATCATATATGAAACAAATCGCCAGTCCAGTTTTGGTGCATGATACTGGATGCTTGGGGCTGGTGCACTGGGACAACCCAGAGGGATGGTACAGGGAGGGAGGAGGAAAGGGGGTTCAGGATGGGGAACACGTGTATACCTGTGGTGGATTCATGTTGATGTATGGCAAAACCAATACAATATTGTAAAGTAATTAACCTCCAATTTAAATAAATAAATTTATATTTTTTAAAAAAGAAAAAAAAAACATGTAAACAGTTGGAATTTTTTCCACTATCAGTAAAATTAGTACTAATATTAAAGATAAATATTAATACAAATATTATGTACTTATGTGCCTGTATTGTACTAAAAAAGCTTTCCCACCCATTTTCTCATCAAATTTCCTCAGGCATCTATTATCTATTATCTCTTCCCATTTTATAGTTAAGGAAACTTAGGCTCAAAGTGTTTAAGTACCTTGTCTGAAGCCATCCAGCTACAATTACTTGCCTGAGTTTCCAAAGGTCTAAACTCTGAATATAGTTTTAAACACTTTGTTGTTTTTGTTCAGTCACTAAGTCATGTCCAGCTCTTTGCAACCCCATGGACTGTAGCACATCAGGCTTCCCTCTCCTTAACTGTCTCCTGGAGTTTGCTCAAACTCATGTCCACTGAGTCTATTCGATTATTATCTAACCATCAAATCCTCTGTTACCCTCTTCTTTTGCCCTCAATCTTTCCCAGCATCAGGGTCTTTTCCAATGGGTTGACTCTTAGTATCAGGGAGTTAAAGTATTGGAGCTTCAACTTCAGCATCAGTCCTTCCAGTGAATATTCAAGGTTGATTTCCTTTAGGACTACTGATTTTGTTAAACACATAACTGTTTTTAATTGTTTGTAAGATACCGAGAACCGAGAGAGAATTTTACAGTGGCAATGTAAACAGCTTTGCTAAATTACACGATGTACATTTCAGTTGAACATCATACAAAGTGTCCTTGCTCTGGGTTCTAAAGCACTGGTGGGCTCCCTCCAGTGCCCCCATCTCTGCCCACATGACTGAGGTCACATAAGTCTGGGTATTGTTGGTGATTCCTGGATGGCATTCCCTGCAGAGCTCACAGAACCTACAGCCATCCTGGATAATCCAAAGTCCAGGGGATTCTAAAGTGAGAGCCCCCACCCCAATAAAACACCAAATAATTTATTATTACACATAGGACCTCAGTCTACAACCCAGAGTGGGGCAGAATGTCTCCACTGGCTCAGGTGTTCAGCTTCTGGCCTAGAGACTAGAAACTCAGTGCTCACATCACTTATCTTTGGAGATAAGGGACCATCTTTCCAATTGAAATCTTCATAGCCTTCAGGAAAATTATATATAAATACAAAAAATTGACTGCTTACATAATAAGCATTGCATAGAAGAAACAGCTGTAGGAAATTATTGAGCTAGCTTGTTTAAGTTCACTTCTGAAGTTCTCTTTACAGCCAGGTGACCTTCCACACAGGACTCTGGGCCTCAGATAAAGAAAAGTTTATTTTATTGATTAAAGGCATCAGTGTCCTTAGGACTAGACCTGGCACACAGTAATCATGAGACCAAGCAATTCCTCCCCCACTGAGCCTGTGCTCAGTGTAAAGTACTGGTTGTCTCCTTCAGTTGCCATTTGCAATCCAAAGATCACATGGACAGTATGCACTGGCCACCATCACTTCAGTGTGAATGAGTCTCTCATATTGTTTCCTTCACTTTAAGGCAGAAAGCATCAGTCAGAGTATACTTTCCCCCACACATGGAAGACAGGGAAGAGGAGCTACAGATACAAAAGGTAAAGTGGGCTGAAGGGATGAAACCCACAGTTCCACTCATCTTCAGTACTGTGGAGACCTAATGCCCTTAAGATCCAGAGGCTGACTTCACATCTGTCTTGATCTTTCCAACAAAATAGTAATAGTAGTAGTATTAGTTGTTCAGTTGTATCCAATTCTTTGAGACCCCATGGACTGTAGCTCGCCAAGGCTCCTCTGTCCATGGAATTCTCCAGGCAAGAATATTGGAATGTGTTGTCATGTCCTTCTCCAGGGGAATCTTCCCAACCCAGGCATCGAAGCCTGGTCTCCTGTATTGGCAGGTGGATTGTTTACCATCAGAGCCACCAGGGGAAGCCCTTTCAAACAAAATAGTTTTTGCTAAATCTGCTTCCTGTGCTATTGGTTCCACAATGTCCTTCCTAATCATCCACAAGAAAAGATGGCCCTAGGGGACTTGCCGGGTAGTCCAGAGTTTAAGACTCTGCACTTCCAATCCAGGGCTTTAATCCCTGGTTGAGAAACTAAGATCCCACATGTTGCAGGAATGCAGCCAAAAAAAAAAAGAAAAGAGAGAGAGAGAGAGCGATGGCCTTTGTGTGCAGCCCATTCTACCTTGTAATTACTAACTGGGATATAGTTCCTCTATATCTTCACTGCTGCCTCTACACCAGTGGCCCGACTCTAGATGGACATTAAGAATATTGATTACATGGTTGTGGTTTTCTGATTTCATGTATAGGGGTAAGAAGCCTGCTTCATAAACCCCAGACATCTCATCGCTCCACCTAACCACTTTGCCATCCATTTGCCAGGTCTGGCAGCCAGTGAGCTGAAACAGAGCACTCACTGATCTGGAAAAAAAGGATGTATCTTTTGACCAAGTTCTGCTGTTCATAAGGGATGTGGCCTCTGCTCATGCTCCCTTTCCTAAGCCTCTGGGCCCTCATTTGTGAAAAGAGGGAGCAGAGCTCCAATGGACTCCAGGCCCCCTTCCAGCATGAACATCCTTTGATTAGATTTTACAGTTCTCTTTTCCTTCTGACCTCTGGCTCCAGACCTTCCCACAGCTAACCCATCATCAGAGAGGGCAGCACAACTGCCTGCCTGCCCACTGACCAATCTGCTCTGGGCAGAGGCTCTGAGGGAGGCTGATGCTGATCAAATGCCCAAGGCTGGCCCTGAGCCACATGTCAGCTCATCACACTGTCTTAGGGGCTGCAGATGGAGACAGGGGAGATGGAGGATGCTATGCACTGCTCAGAAGAGCTAATAAGCAGGGCCCAGGGCCCAGGGTGCTTGCCCCCAGTCAGCCTCAGTCGATTCTCCTCATCTGCTCCTTAATTTCCCAGGCAGAATCAAAGGACCCAATCTCTGAGTTAAATAGGGCTTAAAAGAACCCCACACATTTGAACATCTCCAATGGTAGGGGATTTGTGAATAATGATATTAAGTAGATGATTATTACCAAGTGCCAGGCACATACTGTCTCCTTTAATCTGCCAAAGAACACTTCTGGTTGGACTGTGGGTTCCCTGTTCTGTACATGTGGGAGGTGTGAAGTGGTTTGGGAGATGCTAAGACATATCCTGACAGTCTGACCACAGAGCTCAGTGAGGAGAACTCTGCACCATGTTGCCTCTTAGGACCTTCCAGAACAGCTCAAGTTCCCTTTAAAGGAAACCTCTTTCTTATACTGACACAATCTATCTTCTTATAACAGCCCCTTCAGCCCTGACTTTGCTTGTATTTGATCATCTCCTAACATTGATAAAGACAGCCCATCCAATCAATTGTAATATTTTTAAGATAAAGGACAATTAGACCAAAAAACATGGTTATGCGACTGTGCCTTTGTTCTGATACATTCTCCATTGCCAGTTTGAAGCAGCTCAATATGTTTTCCTCTCCCCCTCTTTGCCCTTTCATTTTTCTCCAGCAGCACATTAACAGAAGCCAGAACTTTGACAATTGTGCAGCTAATTTCTAAATGATTGAAATAATTTATTATTATTCCAGTCAAGGAAAGTTTCTATAGGAGCCAGGACAGCTGCTAACAGTGCCCATAGAATGGGTATTATTTCATTACACAAAAGCCTGACATTCAGTGGAAATCACCCTCCAGGAAAATACGGGGGTAGAGAATAGAAACATAACTGTTGATTTACATTCAGGTCAGAGGGTCGACTCCCTCTGATCAAAATTACACGATGTTGTTACCCCATCCATCCTCACATTCTCCCACACAACTCTTGCTTTATGAGACCTTGTGATCCTCCCAAACAGAGCTCTGGAATGCCTTTTATTTAAGCAAGTTCCTAGCCCTGTGATGGTTTTCTCTTCTCTGGCTTGTTTCTCTGTGGGTTTTTTTTTTTTTTTTTTTTTTACACAGCCTCTGTGGACCTAAACAGAATTAACTGAGCACAGCTCACACATGGGAAACTCACTAATCACGAAGCCATTACTGAAGCCAGCAGAGAATGCTTGTTCTGAATGAACCATATGAGCATCCACCCACTGTCTGCCTCCATGGTGAAGACTGGCACCAATAGAGCAAGTCAGCATGCTGCTCTCAGACTAACATTCCTGACATCACCCTTCGTAAGTCCACAAGCAGCTGCAGTGTGGGTGGGAGGTTACTGTCAAGCCCTACCAGCCTGGACCATATCTAGCCAAGACTAGTAGTGACCTACCTCCAGCCTCCTCAATCTTGAAAAGCCCTTGAGCCAGAAAAAGCTGGGCAGCTGGTATGTTAGGAGATTCATCTCACCACATTTGGAATGGGAAATCCATTTGATGTTCCCATGCATGCTAAATGCTGTAAATGTAGCTATGAGTGCCCACAGGAACATTAGTCAACAGTCTCTAACTAATATCCATTGATCAAGTCTGCCTCCTTGACCTCCAGAAAGGCTTTCAGTTTCAACTCCAGCTCTACCAGAGACAGAACCAACCCCACGTATCTTCACCCTACCCTCTCCCACCATGATCTGGGTGGAAGACTCTGGAGCTTTTGCCCCATTCTGGCTGACACCTTCCCAAGAGATCAGAGGTGCTCGCTCTATCCCGAGAACAAATTTCTCTGATCTAAAAGACAGATTCTCATCATATGCAAGCCCAAACCTGTTCTGATCAAACTTGATGGTCTGAACATTTGGCCGTCTCCAGAATGTATTGTCTGAGTTGGTTTTCCCCAGCCCACTCTGCAAGGAGCATCCGCCTCTCCTCTGAAGTGAGCTCCATGCCTTTGTGAGAGAACTAACCCAAAACGGGGTACAGTGTGTGACTCAGGCTCTACATCAGTTTTGCCTGAGATGTTAGAATGCGAAGAGCTGCCCAGAGAACTGCACCCATTTTGGCAATCAGCCCCATGACACCTGAATGATTTGGGAAACAGATGGAATTTTATGGACCATTGGTTTTAAAGCCATTTAGAGTGTAGATAACTGGATTATAGCCTCAAAAGTGGGAATCGTGTTTGTTTTACTCACCAATGTTTATTTATAGCACCTAACACAATGCCTGGCAAGCAGGAGATGCTTGATGAACACTTGTTGATTAAATGAATGGATGGATGAGCTGAGGTCCACAGTATATAAGATCTGTGAGCAGACTCTGGAATTAGATAAACCTAGTTCTCACTCCTGACTGTATTATAGACTAACTGCACAATCATGGGCAAAGAATGTAACTAAAGTTCCGTTGTCTTAACTATAAAATGGACACAAAAGCATTTTTGTTATAACGAGAAGGGTATCTCCCAAATTTTGTATGTTAAAGTCCTAACCCCCAGTACCTCAGAATGGGACTATACTCAGAAACTTTTAAGAGATAATTAAGGTAAAAATGGACTTAATCTGATTTGACTGGATTCCTTATAAGAAAAGGAGATCCAGACACACATTGAAGAAAGGCTACGCAAAGACAAAGGGAGAAAATGGCCACCCTCAAGCCACGGAGCGAGGCCTCAGAATGAAACCAGCCTGGATGACCCCTTGTTCTTAGACCTCTAGGCTCCCCTTTGTTTATGCATTCCATTCTGTCATAACTGCTGCCAAGACAGCAGTCCTGGCAAGCTAATACAAGTATTTGCAATATCTGATGGGGTGGCTGTTGTATTCCTAATATAGTGCCTGGCACATAATAAGTACCAAATACAGTTTAAATGTTTAAATTAGTAATGGACTCAAAAGGCTCTAAGATATATATGAGGGCAGTTTTAAAAACTGCCCTCATATTCTGGAGTGTGAAATTTTGTCCATGACCAAATTCCATTGCCATCCTGTTTATGCTTAATTAGAATCTAAGCTGGTACATGCTGATTTAAATATACATAAAAATGATTTTTTTCCCAAGAGTAATTATTGGACTGAGAAACTAACAGCAGGATGGAAGAATACATAATTCCTGAATTTGGATTGTAAAATCTTTTGATTTTGGCTAGAGTTTCCTTAATTCACAAAGAAAATCCTAAAAATGTTCCCACCTTCTAAAATTATATCAAATATTTTGCTCAAATAAAATCTGAGTTATTATTCACTCCAACAGAGCAGGGTTCCAACTAAAGGCTTGGAGCCTGTGTTAGGTATGAGTTCCAGTGCAGTGATTCACAGAACTCACTCAGTCTCTTGACTGAAGTCCAGTCCAATAAGAACATGGTAGTAAGTGTGATGTAGCATGGATGGGGGCTTAAGGGTCTGCAGCATAAGATAGGCCTCTGTCCACATACTCACAGTGGCACCTAATCACACAAGAGGGTGAGAAGGCCATACAAAGGTCAAAGACTCACATGTTTTGAGAGACTAATAAATAGGATGTAAATATTTCTTGCAAAGTGGGAAGGGGAAATTTTTTTTTTTTTTAATAACACTGGCACCTTAATGGTCAGGAGGCTATTAATGAAGACTTGGGTAAGACAAATAGACAAAAAGACTATAAAAAAGAAATAGAAAAGCTCCTCTCAAGTTCCATTGCAGCAAATTACCATCCAGCCCTGTGATTCTATTGATTTACCTGCGCTATATCAAATTTTAATCACCATAAACCATAGACTAATACAGATCTGCCACCAACAAGTGCCCTTAGCAGAAGGACTTTGATTACTTGGGACACCTCTGAAAATTTTTTTAAGACTGTCTTGCCTGCAAATATAGAGATACAAGGAAACATCTGAAAAATGTCTCTTCTGTTGGGTTTGCAAAAACTATGTATGACACTCTGCTTTTTCAAAGTTAGGAACTTCAGAAAATACACAAACAAAAGAAAAAAAAGATGTGGTTGGAGGGTTAAGGGGAGGGATTCCAAACAAGATAATTACCATAAAAAGAAACCCTTGAGAAGAAATGATAATTTGCATTTGTTTCATGTGCTAAATTACAACAGATTAACCCTATGGTCTCAGTCCATCTTAATACTTTAGATAGTCTCTCTTTTTTCATTGGAGTATAATGGCTTTGCATTATTGTGTTAGCTTCTGCTCCACAACAAAGTGAATCAGTTATATGTATATATATGTTTATTTATATATATATATATATATCCCCCTCCCTCTTGATCTTCCCTCCCAACTCCCCCTACCCCATCACACCCCTCTAGGTCATCACATAACATCAAGTTGAGCTCCCTGAGCTATACAGCAGCTTCCCACTAGCTAGCTATTTTACACATGGTATATATCAGTGCTAGTTTCTCAGTTCATCCCATCCTCCCCTTTCCTCTTCTATGTCCTGAAGTCCATTCTCTGTGTCTATATCTTTATTCTTGTTCTATAAATATGTCAATCAGTACCATTTTTTTAGATTCGTATATATGCATTAATATACTATTGATATTCTTTTTTTTTTTCTTTCTGACTTAGTTTGCTCTGTATAGCAGACTCAAGGTTCATCCACATCACTATAAATGACCCAACTTGGTTCCTTTTTATGGCTGAGTAATATTCCATTGTATATATGTACTATATATTCTTTTTATTTTATTTTTAATTGGAGGACAATCACTTTACAATGTTTTATTGATTTTTGCTATACAACAACATGAATCAACTGTTAAGTATACATATGTCCCCTCCCTCCCACTGCCCACATCATTCCACCCCTCTAGGTTGTCACAGAGCACCAGATTGAGTTCGTTGTGCTATACAACAACTTCCTATAAGCTATCTACTTTACATATGGTAATGTATATATTTCAGTGTTACTCTTTCAATTCATCCCACCCTCTCCTTCCCCTGCTGTGTCCATAAGTCTGTTCTCTAATGTCTGTATCTCTGTTCCTGCCTTACAAATAGGTTCATCAGTATCATTATGTCCACATCTTTATCCATTCATCTGCCAATGGGCATTCCTGAAAAAACTAAAAATAGAACTATCATATGACCAGCAATCTCACTACTGGGCATATACCCTGAGAAAACCATAATTCAAAAAGATACATGCACCCCAACATTCATTGCAGCACTGTTTACAGTAGCTAGGACATGGTAACTAACAACCTAGATACTCCCTTGCTGTTCCCTTATTCCCAGTACACAAAATCGAACATTATATCAGTGTGTTTTTAACTGTGGTCATAATATTAGTTTATCAAGAAATTAATAAATGGCCCCTTAAAAGAGAAACAACAGTGTTCTTGCTGTAACTGGGAAACCTGTATATTATGTCTCAGAGATTTACAGTGACCATAAGAATGTTAAAGACCTGGAGAACTCCTTCAATCATGGAATCTGTTTGTTTACATTGGTTCAATCATTTTCCAGGAAATATCTGTTAACATCTAAAGAAACAACATTCTTCAATCAAGGTTTCTGATGCATTGACTTAAATATGGCTGTTTCTAGAGGTTTCTAACATCATGGTTCTGTATTAGGAGAAGACAAGACACATACATAATGCATGCCCTGAACAGTGAATCTGTTTTCCCGAAATGCTCAGGAAAGTCAACCATAGGTGCTTTATTTCTTAGCTAAGGCCAATAACATACTTAACTCTAATTTCTCTTAACATGTGCAAACATAACCAAAAACACTTTTAGAAGAATCATTTTTCATTTAGAGACCTGGATTCGTCCCCTAAGTCATGGTGTAGCATAAACCATAAATCATGAACCCTAGAACTGAGTGGTCCTAGATTTCACATCTAGGACTGTCACTGAGTTGTCTGATGTTAAGCTCCGTAATCTCTCTGAGACTTTATCCATCACTTGATAAACTGTATAGTCATTCTAATGTCTGAAGCTCCAAGAAATTTTATGAATTTTGAACTCAAAGGTACAAAGTTGGTTAAAAATCTTAAATGTTCCTGCCTTAGTCAGAGGCTCTATTTTAAAATGTACCAGGAGACAGATCATTAAAAGGCATTTTAAGTATAGGAAGTTATTTGAAAACAGAGAGCAGAGACAGAAGGAAAGCCAGAGATAACTCAAAGCATATGGCCAAGTGGAATGATTACAGGTGATTTCAAGTTTGTTCTAACCTATCTGTGGTATCTAACATTTTTGCAATGAACAGGTATTATTCCTGCAATAAAAAACAGACCAAAAAGAATTTAATTTTTGTTTTTAAGTCTTTCAGGTCCTTAACCAAGCTTCTACTGATTTGGAAAGCCTTATTGTAGATGGCTAATCAAACACTCTAGACTAAATGTGCAAACCAAAATCATCAATATTTGGAATAAACAGGAATATGCCCTAGAAAGGCATCCACAGGTAGATGATCAAACACATGGCAGGAATTTCAGTGTGAATCTCTTAAGAACTATTTTTAAAAATTGGGGAAAGAAAAGAAGGAACAGAAAGAGGAAGGAAGGGAAGGGGAATGAGGGAAACAAAAGCATTGCTGCCCCATCAATCCACAATTTTTGCATCATTACTTGGATTCCTGGTTTTCTGGAGTCCCTGCTAAATGCAAAGACCCCTGGGACATATTAAACCTTATCAGCTCCGTGCCTATTAAGAGCATGACCCTATAAAAATCAGCTCCAGGACAAGCAGGTTGAAAAAAATTTCAGCAAGAAATGACATCCATGCAAATAGTTCAGCTGTGTTTCCCAATCCTGGAGACACAGAGACATCACCTAGGGATCTTTGACCCGGTTGATGCTCAGTCCCCATCACAGATCAACTGAATTAGAATTTCCATGGATGGGGCCCGCAGGTTCAGAGCTTCTGAAGTTCCCCCAGGGGATGCTAATTCATATCCAGGATTCAGAAACATACAGGGTAGGTGAAACACAGGAAATATAAGCAAATCTTGCTGACTTTTAAATTTTGCTGAATGCTTGTCAGAAAAAAGAGTAGTTTCATTTTCTGGACTGTACGAAAATTTTCAGATTATAACTGATTGATGCTTTCGAACTGTGGTGTTGGAGAAGACTCTTGAGAGTCCCTTGGACTGCAAGAAGATCCAACCAGTCCATTCTGAAGGAGATCAGCCCTGGGATTTCTTTGGAAGGAATGATGCTAAAGCTGAAACTCCAGTACTTTGGCCACCTCATGAGAAGAGTTGACTCATTGGAAAAGACTCTGATGCTGGGAGGGATTGTGGGCAGGAGAAGAAGGGGACGACAGAGGATGAGATGGCTGGGTGGCATCACTGACTCGATGGACATGAGTCTGAGTGAACTCTGGGAGTTGGTGATGGACAGGGAGGCCTGGTGTGCTGCGATTCATGGGGTCGCAAAGAGTCGGACACGACTGAGCGACTGAATTGAACTGAACTGTACTGAGGGTGAAACTGAGTACAATCACCCTTATTGTTGAACATTGTCCTAAAATGCCCACTTCTCCCTTGCCTATAAATGAGTGAGGCTCACCTATGCAGCCTTGGATCTTCACAAGATTTGAGGACAAAAATGGAGAAGGTGTCAGTGATGGGTCCAATCAGGAAAGAGACCAGGCTTTCCTGGACAGTTGCTCTTAAGCTGAGAATCCATGACTAGCATATTTTGCTGTATTTTGACTCTTTCTAGAACTTATTGCAGCGATTAGGGTTCTGTTGTGTGTGTATACTTAGTCGCTAAGTCGTGTCCAACTCTGTGCAGCCCCACGAACTTTAGCCCACCAGGCATTTCTGTCCACAGGATTTTTCAGGCAAGCATACTGGAGTGTTGCCATTTTCCTCCTCCAGGGGATCTTCCTGACCCAAGGATCAAATCTTTGCCTCCTTAATTACTTGAGACTCTACCATAAATATTCAACAAGATAATCTACATGTTCATATCTGTCTTGTTCCTTTACTTATTTGGCTGTGTCGTTCCAGAGCATGGGTTCTTTAGTTGTGGTACATGGGCTTAGTTGCTCTGCCACATGTGAGAATTGTAGTTCCCCAACCAGGGACTGAACCTGAGTCCCCTGCATTGCAAGGCTGATTTTTAACCATTGGACCCCCAGGGAAGTCCCTGTCTTGTTCCTTTTCTGAAAAGATAATATGAAATGGTTAACTCTATACTGCCCCTGTCTCCCTGGGCCTCCCTGGTGGCTCAGCTGGTAAAGAATCCACCTGCAATGCGGGACACCCCATTTCGATTCCTGGGTCAGGAAGATCCTTCTGAGAAGGGATAGGCTACCCACGCCAGTATTCCTGTGTTTCCCTGGTGGCTCAGATGGTAAACAATCTGCCTGCAATGAGGGAGACCTGGGTTCAGTCCCTGGGTTGGAAAGATCCCCTGGAGGATGGAACAGCTACCCACTCCAGTATTCTGGCCTGGAGAATCCTATGGACAGAGTAGCCTGATTGGCTACAGTTCATGGGGCCACAAAGAGTTGAACAGGATTGAATGACTTCCACTTTCTCTTTCCTGTCTTCCTGGAAGAATGGGCAAGCCAAGAGAGTCCTTCTTAGTTATACATCGTCTTCATCCCCAGCCTAACTTACCCCCTCCCCTATCACCTTCTACATGAGTTAATAGCAATACTGGATTTTTAAAACTGAGCTAAAAAAAATTCCCACCCACAGATTTGTTTAGAAGATCGGAAATCATCAAAGGAGCCTCAAACTGAAGTTACCCCGGAGTGGGAGAGGAAAGAAGGGAGAGGCCTAACTGATGGAGTAGGAAAGGAGGAATTATTCCACCAGGGACTTTTCCCCAACTAACAAACATCCTCCCCATTTTCTAGGAGGTATTAAAGCATCTGTGCATATATGAAATTCTGCAACAACCTGTATGTAATCTGGTATGAATGAAGTGTATACTTCCCACGTGGGTCTTGAATAAAAGAAATGAATTATACACTGAGAAACTTGCTTCTAGACTCCCATAAAACCTTTAGAACTCTATGGAAGGAGCCAGCAATATGTATTTGCCTTAGAAAAATAAAGTCTACTGATAATCCAGCTAATGATCTTCATGGAGTAGGCACATACCACTCACACATATTACCCAAGAGTTTTTTTACAGGGAGGAGGAATAGATTGACTCTGAAGGAATTTGGTTCACTTGAGAAATACACTACAGGAAAAAAACTATACCAAGGTCTCTTGATTGTTGGAGAAGAAAATTTAGACTACCAACCTTTCCTTCCTAAATATTCAACTACGTGAATAATAAAAATGACACCAAGCACAGAGATAAGATCTACCATTTAACTGAAAGCACACTTAAAATCTACCTATTTTCAGCAGTGTCTCTGATTTTGATAGTGAACATATTCATGATGGTCATAATTCTCATCAGACTTAACATAGAAAAAAGTTGGGAATTTTTGAGTGCATGTTAAGGGAAGTTAGTGCAATCAGAATATATTTGCCTTTTTTTTTTTTTTTTTCCAATTGAGAAAAATCCTGTTTCCCCTGAAAGAACCCTAAGGAAGAAATTCTTTTTAATTTTTTTTTTTTTTTTTCACCAAAGAACAGGAATAAAGACAAAAGGAAAATATATACTGATAGGCCTTTAGAATGACATATAACTGGATTCTCACTTGTTAGGAATCTGTGTCACTTTTAGAATTTCCAGATATTTTCACAAGTTCAGAGTCCAACAGTTTGAAGTATCCTGCTGTAAGGGTTTTAAGTCTAAATGACATCATTTCCAGTGTGCCCCGTCCTCCCTTTAAAAAAAAAAAAAAAACCCTACATATTTTTTATTTCAATTAATTTGATAAAATTTCCAAGTGAATCAAAGAAAACTAGAAGCAAAGAAAATGCTTGACAAGAAGCAAATACAAACACACACACACATACAGAGAGACTGTTTTGCACTCATGATTATATGGGGCATTTATTGGAGGCCAGGTTCAAGATCATGTCCTAGAATATAGTCTATCACTTTGAGTAGCTCAATGTAATGAGCACAGCACGTTTATACACTCTGCAGGCTATTTCCAAGACAGTGTGTTTCTACCCGTAATCCTTATGTTGGCTGCACTATACTTACCTGGATCACTTTCTAAAAATACAGATTTCTACACCTCGTTTGAGATATACTGAATTAGACTGCCTTGAGAGGAGGACTTAGGAATATTCAGTTTTCAAATTTCTTAGGAACTGTAATGTTAGAAAATCCTGTTCTAAGTGTAACACCGACTCTAAAAGAAAGTCAAGAATGTTCCAGTGGTGCTGTGATAGCAAAACGCCAGGTTCCTCTGTTCAAGGCATTTTCCAGGCAAGAATGAATACTGGAGTGGGTTAACATTTCCTACTCCAGAGGATCTTCCTGACCCAGGGATCAAACCTATATCTCTTGCATCTCCTGCATTGGCGGGCACATTATTTACCACTGCACTACCTGGGAAATCCACCACCACAAACTATACTACTCAAGAAACTAGGACAAGGCCACACCTCTCCTGATTCCAAAAGCTCTTTCTATTAGATCATGGGTGTTGGCTTTGTTTCCCCAAGCAAACAATAAATGGTAAAGGAGGTCACTTATGCTTTTTCTGTTTCCTTTTCAATTCATGGCTCATAGATGGTGCTCAATAAATATTTTTTGATTGACTGATAGAGAAAAGAAATAAATGGTAACCTGAAAAATTAATTTCCCCATTCTGTCAGTTTGAATTAATCTTATTATGGGTTGAAAATTACACCTTGCTCTCCATTCAAAAACCTGCCTACACAACTGGGAAGAAGGAGGCTAGTTTAGCCTCCATTACTGTCTTCTGATCCTATAAAAGCAGGTGATATTTCTCTGAATCAACACTAAAGAACATCACTTGTGTACACACAGACCCAAGGCACGATTAAGTAAACTTCCGTTCCATGGGAAGACTGTCTTTGTTTCATCAGACAATATTTCTGGACTACAAATTTACCTTTTCCCCAGCTGTGGAACCCAAAGGAAGATTAAAACAGGTGAACAGGTAAAAGGAAAAATGTGGGCTTGAGTTGCTTACTGTGGGCCTCTGTCATTGTCAGCCTCAGGTGGGTATTACAGAAGATGCTGACAGAGAGAAATGGAAATTTGTGACCCTGTCAGAGCTAGGGTCACTCTGTTTTCTGTTCTGAGCTACCTGGAGACTAATTAATAAGAGAAAATAAGATGTGGATAATGGCAAATATGATGTGAGCCCTTGTCTGGGTCTTTCTCTGAAGCCACTCATAGTTGTGTTTTATTTGGCAAGGGGAGAGGTTTCAAGACTGAAACTCATTAAATTCTTCTCTTGTCTTCCAGAGGAAGGGAAAGGTGTTAGGATCTTCATTAAGCAGACAAAAAAACAGAGTGAAAAAAGGAAAAGAGAGAGTGGATTCATGGCTTTGAATTCTAACATCAATGGATTGTCCTCTTGTCCCAAGAGGGTGGCACATGGTAGCCCCTTGGAAACAGGAGAAATACAAATATTAAGTAAAAGCAAAATGTAGTCAGGATTCCCACTGAAGTAGGGGTTAGCACATGTGTTGAGAGGGTTCAAGTTATGAGAACTTTCACTGCATGGCTCATGTTTGGTCTGGCGTCTTCAGCATTTATACTACAGTCCTGTCATTCTGATGGGGCTTCCTGTGTGGTCTGATGGCTAAGTGCTAAAACAAACAAGATGCTAAATAAAATCTATTGCTCCATCTCCAGACCTCCTTCAGAGAAGTGCACATCAATAAACTGGGAGCTATGAGAGATGGACTCATTAATGCCCTCTGACCATATCACAAACCTGTCCCACTAAGGGAGCCTGAAGGAAGATGACTAGAAAAGCTGAGGCTTAAGGTGTTGACTGAAGAGTGGAGGAGATATGCAAGGATAGACCATATAAAGACATGCCTATTTATTTGCTTTTTAGAGAAGAAAAAAATTTTGTGATATTTGCAAACCGTTAACGAACTTCTGCAGGCTACTAGTCCTCTTGCAGTCAGTCCTCTGAGGTCTTTGGGCAGAAAGATGCAAGAGAAAAAAAACACCATCTTCCTCCCTAAAGACAGCCTGCATGACTTCTGTCTCCCTTTTGTCCTTAATCAGCAATGATATGTATTCTTGTTGGTCCTGGCTCATGATTTAACTAAGACAGGCATAGCTCTGACCTACCCTTCTAGAGTAACAGCAACAAAGTCAAAAAAGAATATTAGAAATAGTAAAAATAAGCACAATGATGATGATGATAAAGTTTACAGGGCACAAACTAGTCACCAAAAATGATTCTATGAATTTACATGATATTTTCCACCTTTTCCTCTCTAAAGCCTGTGAAGCCAATATTGTTATTATCCTCATATTGCAGGGGAGGAAGCTGAGGGACAAAGAGGAAAAGCAGCTTGCTCAAAGTCACACAACCAGTAAGCGATGGCTTTGGAAGTTGAATTTGGGCAGTTCAATGCTGTTGCATAGAAATTAACATAGTGTCCAAATATCTCCTTACTAGGGAAATGTGTTTTCATTTTCAGCTTTCTGTCAAAGAGAGATTAAGTCTACTACACGCCATGCTATCAGGCAAAGAACACTGACATCACAGCATAATAGAGGACAGATAATCAAGATGCTGGAGTAACAGGCAACTATTTCCTTACCTTGTAAACAAGCAAAGCAACTTGCTGGAAGTGGTTTCCGATTCAGGCATGACCATGGTTTAAAATCTGACTCTACCACTTAGTAGTTGTGTGAACTCACCCACCACTTAGATGAGTGTCTTAGTTTCCCTCTCCTGGGAAACTACAACCTATGTCCTAATAAGATTTATTACGAAGATTAATTACAAAGATTAAATGCAATAATACACAAAAAGCACCAAGCATAAGATCTACCATGTTGTCAACACTCAATAATTGGCTGCAGATAGTATCATTAGCATCAAATTGAAGGGGAGCCAATGTTACATCAAAGAGGGTGAAGATGCCTTTGACTAAGCACAAAAGTTTCAGCTACAATGCTCAGTGACTGATAATTGGAACTTTGAATGAGGAACTGAGAAATTCTAGCATTGATGGAGTGACCAGAGTGGGAGTTACTCAAACAGATAGCCAAAGGGGCTCATCAAAATCCTGGATATACATAACTTCATACACACTGATTGAGGCTATTAGCAGTCTCTATAGAAGAAGAAATGTAGATTGGCATATAGGCTACCATATAGTCTTTAGAGTTTGATGGATGTGTGACTGAGACAAAACAAGTCATTAAATAGAGATATTTACTACCTTTCCCACTCTCTCACCTTCCAAGATAGATGCTGCTTCGATATGGACACAGAGCAATAAGAAAAGATGCAGAGAATCTGAAGAAGCCATGAGCAAATAGAATATTAATATAAAGATACAAAGGTCAGGGACTTCAGTGGTGATCCAGTGGTTAAGAATCTGCCTTGCTATGTGGGGGACCCAGGATTGACCTCTGGTGAGAGCGCTGGGATCCCATATGCCTTGAAGCAACTAAGCCCATGCACCACAACTACTGAACCCACTGCCACAACTAGAGAGCCTGCACGATGCAATGACGATCACGTGTCCCGCAACTAAGACCTGCCTGATGCAGCCAAATAAATAAATACGTAAATAAATATTTTTTTAAAAGATACAAAAGTCAGAAGAGAGAAGGAAGGGGAGTGGGGAAAAACGTTGGGCTGGGATCTTGAGTATAATAATAACAGCTCATACTTCATTAAAACTTTCTACATGCCATGTCCTGCTCTAGGTTTATTATATACCACTTAGCTCATTACCACAACTGCCTTGCCATTATTTCCACTGTACATACAAGCAAATGAGTTCACAGTCCAAATGACTTAAGGACAGTACCGCTAACAAGTGGTAGAACCAAAATTCAAAGCAAGTAACTGAAATTCCATGTCTGGCTTTAGTCACTATGTCATATCAGGAGAGCTAGGAGCAGTGCACAGAAAAAGGACATTTGAGGGAAAAAAGCATTTATTAAAATAGTTTTTAAATATTTACTTGGCTGCACTGGGTCTTAGTTGCAGCATGTGGGATCTTCACTGGGGCATGTAAGATCTAGCTGCCTGGCCAGGGATCAAACCTGAGTCCCCTGCATTGGGAGTGTGGAGTCTTAGCCACTGGACCACCAGGGAAGTCCTCTGAAGAGATTTTTAAAGCAGATGTTGGCTGTTTAAACCCCTCTTCTCCTTAATTATCCTCAGTTAAAACTTCAGTGCAGGGCTTCCCTGGTGGCTGCATGGTAAAGAATCTGCCTGCCCATGCAGGAGGCACAAGTTCAATCCCTGATCCAGGAAGACCTCACATCCCACATGCTGTGGAACAGCCAAGCCCATGCACAATTATTGAGCCTGTGCTCTAGAGCTTGGGACCTGCGACTACTGAAGCCCCTGCACCCTAGAGCCTGTGCTCCACAAGAGAAGCCACTACAATAAGAAGCCCCACACTACAACTAGAGAGAAGCTGGCACAGCAACGAAGACCCAGCACAGACAAAATAATGTTTAAAAAAAAAAATCTTCACTGTAGATTTGTGTATTCCTCAAGGATTTTTGAGGTAGGTCTATGCTTCCAGTGTTCTCGCCTGAAGAATTCCATGGACAGAGGAGCCTGGCAGGCTACAGTCTCTGGGGTCACAAGAGTTGGACACAACTTAGGAACTAAACCACCAATTCAATTTATGCTTCTTTGGGGATATGTCACCCCTACAGAGATTGGTTTTAGAGCCAGACCAAAAGTCCCCTTTATATTTGGGTTACAAATACAAATATAAACTACCTGTCTCTGTCTTTGCAGATTAAGGATTTAGTCATTTTCAAAAATACATACTTCTTGGACTTTCCTAAAAACCTAAGCTTAAATATAGATATCTAGGTTCCTCCACCCCCAGTGTGGCTAAAGACAGGTAAGAGTCTTCACAGAAAAAAAGGCAGAATTAGCTAAACCCATTTCTGCCTGACCTACCATCTGGTCTCATTTCTGCCCTAGAAAAAGAGCTCACATGGGCACATCTAGCTCCGCAGTGCTGCTGACTGAGTTCTCTATTTCTTACTTCTTCCAAATCAAGCCTTTGAGACCGCTTGTCCACTCTCATCTTTCCTGATCCAGAGGCTCAAATTATTTCCCATGTGACCTTTCACACCCATTTGGCCTTCCCAGTTATATCTCCATTTCTTAACTAAGACCACTGTTTATCTAACCTATGATATTTGTCAGGCTTTGCTACCCTCATGAGCCCTTCTTAGGAGATGCAGGAAAAGTACTTGATGTGAAGAGCACTATCATGACAAGATTCCCATCAAATTATCTATAGAAGGAATGTACATTCTAAAGACCATATATGACATATCCACAGCTAATACTACATTCAGTGGTAAAAAAAAAAAAAATTAAAATCCTGTCTTTTAAGACCAGAAACAAGACAAGGATGTCTGCTTTTACCACCTCTATTCAACATAGTCCTGAAAGTCCTACCTATATTAAATAGACAAGAATAAGAAATAAAAGGAATTAAAAATGAAAGCAAGAAACAAAATTATCTATGTTTGCAGATGACATGATCTTATATATAAGAAACCCTAATGTCTTCACCAAATAACTGTCATAACTACCAAATGAATTCAGTAAAGTTGCAGGATACAAAACCAACATACAAAAACTAGTTGCATTCTACACAATAATAATAAAATGTCTTAAAGAGTAATTAAGAAAGCCAGAGCTGGAGGAATCAGATTCCCTGACTTCAGACTGTACTATAAAACTACAGTCATCAGAACAGTACAATACTGGACAAAAACAGGAGTATGGATTAATGGAACAGGATAAAAAGCCCAGAAATAAGTCCCTGTACCTGCAGGCAATTAGTCTGTGACAAAGAATGCAAGAATACACAATGGAGAAAAGACAGTCTTTTCAATAAATGGTGCTAGGAAAACTGGTCACCTACACATAAATGAATGAAATTAGAACATTCTCTAACACTATACACAAAAACAAACAAAATGGATTAAAGACCTAAATATAAGACTGGATACTATAAAACTCTTAGAGGAAAACATAGGCAGAACACTCTTTGATATAACTCACAGCAAGATCTTTTTCAAGCCATCTCCTAGAATAATGGAAATTTAAAAAAGAAACAAAGGGGACCTAACTAAACGTGAAAGCTTTTGCACAGCAAAGGAAGCCATAAACAAAATGAAAAGATAACTTGTTGACTGGGGAGAAAGTATTTGCAAACAAAGTGACTTATCAGGGATTAATCTCTAAAATACACAAATAACTCATATAACTTAATATCAAAACAAACAAATAACCCAATCAAAAAGTGGGCAGAGACCTAAATAGACAATTCTCAAAAGACAAACAGATGGCCAAAAAGCACATGGTGCTCAACATTGTTAAATATTAGAGAAATGCAAATCAAAACTAAATAAGGTATCACATTCACACAGTCAGAATGGCCATCAACAAAAAGTCTATAAACAATAAATGCAGAAGAGGGTGTGGAGAAAAGAGAACCCTCCTACACTGTTGGTGGGAATGTAACTCAGTACAGCCACTATGGAGAACAGTATGGAGGTTCCTTAAAAAACAGTGGACAGATTTACCATATGATTCAGCAATCTCACTCTTGGTCATATATCTGGATAAAACCATAATTCAAAAAGATACATGCACCCCAATGTCCACTGCAGCATGTTTTACAATAGCCAAGACACAGAAGCAACCTGAATGTCCATTAACAGAGAAATGGATAAAAATGTGGTGAAGGTAAAGGTGAAGTCGCTCAGTCATGTCCGACTCTTTGCGACCCCATGGACTGTAGCCCACCAGGCTCCTCAGTCCATGGAATTTTCCAGGCAAGAGTACTGGAGTGGGTTGCCATTTCCTTCTCCAGAGGATCTTCCCAACCCAGGGATCAAACCCCGGTCTCCCGCACTGCAGGCAGACGCTTTACCATCTGAGCCACCAGGGAATGTGGTACATATATACAAACACATTAACCATAAAAAAGAATGGAATGTTATTTGAAGCAACATGGATGGATCTAGAGATTATCATACTAAGTGAAGGAAGTCAGACAGAGGAAGAAAAAAATGTACGGCATAACTTACATGTGGAATCCAAAAAGAAGAGCCACTTTCATAGAAACAGAATAGAATGATTACTGACAGAGACTTGTGGAGACAGGGAAATGTTAGTCAAAGGACATAAGATTCAGTTATAAGAACAGGTTCTGAGGATCCAGTACACATACAGCATAGCAACCAGAGTTAACAATAGGCATTGTGTACCTGAAAGGTGCTTTCAAGTGTTCTCACCACGCACACACACAGATTTAACTATGTGATGGATATGTTCATTATCTTGATCTTGATAATCATTCTGCAAAGTATATCACAGCATCATATGTGCACTTTAAATATATACAATTATATTTGGCAATAATTCCTCAGAGGAGTTCCTGTACAGCTGAACTACATGGGAAAAGAGGACTGGCTTTCTCTTAGTTCCATATTGTCAGTTTTTAAAAGTGAAGGCCACTGCCCACTGTTCTTTCTAATCACTCCACGAATGCTAAGGTTCTAAGAAAATATTTGCAGGCTGTTCGGTAACTTCAATGCTTCAACCAATGTTCAAGTGGAAGGAAGGTTCAGTGGGAAAATTGCTAAACACCAAAATAACTCTTTTTTATCAGATTTAACTCAAATGTCAAGATCTCACCATAGCCTCTTCTGGTAACTCTAAAATTGCAGTTTCCTACTCCCCATCTTCCTTATAGCAGTACATTTTCTTTTTCCACGGCACTTACCACCTTCTAAATATTAAATAAGTTACATATTAATTTTGTCTAACATTTGTTGTCTATCTTCTATTATTACAATTAATTCCCCAAGGGTGGAGAGCTCTATTTTGTTTACTGATACATCTCACATGTTCAGAACAGTGTCTGGCACCATAGTAGGTAGTCCATTAATATTGGCTGAATGGAATTGAAATTAGGATGATGGAAATTTGGACTTGAGAATCATGTCTATTACCAATCAGCAGTGTGAATTTCTTTGGAAAGCAGTTTGCCTTATCTTCCTCAGTGGGCTTTTCGTAGAATCATATGTATAATGATGAAAGTGTTTTTGAAAAATATTAAAATATCATAAAAACAGTAGATGTTTTGTCTAGTACAACTAATCACAATGCTTCATTTATTCATGTGACTTCTACCTTTTTTGCAAATATCTTAACATTAGAATTCATTGGTAGAAATGAAAAATAAATTGATCATGAAATTTTCCTGACTGTCTTTGTTGCTAGGGTACATCACTAGCTATAATAAGATACCCTGGCTGCAGTTCATGCAGCTGGCAAAGGGCCCAAAAGTAGTCAAGGAATTATTTAGACTTGGGAGAATCTAGCTCATTATTACAAGATGGATTCAATATCATTATTGGCCTCACTTTCCACCCCTATTGTGTTTACTCATACACTTTTCAGTGAATATTTTATTATCAAAAAGAGGAAAATATTTCAAAAATATATATTCCTCAAGCAGCAGTGGCAATGACCCGAATCAGAGAACAGCAGCTGCTCTAGCTAGGAAACGATATTCCCAGATGGAGGACAGGAGGCAGTGGTCAGCATAATAACCATCCTTCACCCATCTCTGAGCTCTTTTTAGCAAACAGGCTCTAGTGTGGTTTTTTAGCTGTTTAGAGCATACCTTCAAAACAGGCCTTTCAGGCTGCAAGTTGAGTAGAGTACCTTGTCATTGATGAGCAAGAAATGTATGATGGAGAAAAAACAAAACAAACAATGACTTCACAGGTTAGGACTTACTGATGAATCCTGGAAGAAAAAATATGACCATTGGTGAACAAATTACAGCAGAGCAAACATCTCTCACGAGTCTGTTTCGGGTTCATAAGGAAATGGATGGAATGATGGATACCACGAGATTGTGACTGACTACACCAGCCTAAACCACACTTAGAAAGTTTTGAGGAGCTTCCTTATGAAGTCAGTCTTCCCTGCATAACATACATAGAAAAGTTAAGATTTTTTAAGGTATAAAAATTCCTGTTAGAGAAAAAAATTACTCCTGATGAACAAGACCACCATAAAATTCATGTCTGAAGTAGGCTTAAACAATGGGTGAAAATTAAAACACACATTCTTCAAAATAGACATACAAAAGTAAGTATTCTGCCTTCTTTTTTTTCTTAAAGAAAGCCAGTTTCCATCTCTTATGAAGTGAACTGTACCCCTCTGCCAAATTCATATGTTGAAACCTTAACCCTGGTATTTTAGCCTATGAATACGTCCTTATAAGAAGAATCTGGACATACAAGAGAGCACCAGGGACATGCACACACAAAGGAGACCATGTGAGGAGACAATGAGAAGGCAGCTGTCTGCAAGCCAACGAGAGAGGCTCAGGAGAAACCAAACCTGCTAGCACCTTGATCTTGAACGTCCAGGTCCCAGAACTGCAAGAACATATATTTCTGCTGTTTAAGTCACCCAATCTGTGGTATTTTATGTCAGTCCTAGCAAATGAATACATATCTTAGAATTGTCCACATTTTATCAAACAAATTTAGAATATATGCCCAGGAAAAAAAAAAATTGCCAACTAAATAAACAATTAGGCTTGGGAAATAAGCATTGACTTAATGGTAATCATGCATTTCTGGACTGCCTTTGACAAGGTAATTTGGAAGTTAATAGCATTGAGCAAACTGACTGCCATGACATTTGAAAATTTATCCATACTTTAGCATTAAAAGTAATAAGGCCCATTCAAACTAATCACCCCCAAACATTACTTTCGTCATGTCAGTCCCTTCAGTTGTTTTCTAACCAAATCTGAATTGCAAAATGTCTGGGATTGAAGCGTCTCCTCAGTCCCCACGGCTTGATGTTATAACTTGGGATTTCCAAAGTGCCTTTCTCAGTGGCCATGAGCATTGTGGATCTCTAAAAAGTGGCTATAAGTAGATTCCCAATATGCATTTGAGGCCATACTCCTATTTTTCCAGAAAGCATCTCATGGAGACACACACTATAAAACAATGTCTCTAGGTGGCTCTGTGGCGCAATGGACTTCTAGCGACGAATACGATGTCTCTTATGCTGCTGCTGCTGTTTCAGCCGTGTCTGACTCTGTGCGACCCCTAGAGCTGCACAAACTTGAAAGTCATGAGACTCGAGAATACTGTTAAAATGCAGACTGAAGTTAGGCCTGGAGCCTGAGATTCTGCATTGTCAACAAGATCCCAAGTAAAACAGATGCTGCTGGTCCAGGGGCAACACTTTGAGCAGCTAGGTCTTGGGCTTTCTGTAACCAGTTATCTACATACCTTGGGGAGTTGAGTCTGTTCAAGGCCAGTGATGGTGACCTAGGGATGGTGGTGTTCTTCCTGCCTTTGTGTACTGAGCTCACCTTAAATGTGGCTTACGCACTAGATTCACAACACATATTTCCCCTTGACTGTTTGTACAGTATCCTGCATTCTTCTGATCTTTTCATTTAGAAATAAAGCAAGAGGTGACTAGGCAGAGAAATGGGAAGACACTCCTGGTTGAGCAAATGGCAAAAGTTAAAGCTCTGAGTAAGCGAGTTTGAGGTATGTCAGGGCTCCAAGGAAAGTTGTTAAATGCAGAAACACTTGACATATTTATTTTCATTTAAAGGAATTAACAGAAAGTCATACTGCAAAGGTAGACCAGGAGGTACCAAAGGAGATCAGGTCAATCAAAGAAATTCCAACCCTAATTTAACTCTCAATTAATAAGCATTTAGTCAATAAGCACTGAGCATGTGAGATGTCTGTCCTGTAGTCAGTCTCATTTAATAACTAGTCCAGAACGTTACTGGTAATGAGGGTGGACTTTAGCATCTACCTTTCTCTTCTTTGTGCACATATCTCCCAATTTATTATCGACCTTCTTTCTTCTCCGACACCTGCTCCTGTCCTCTTTCCTCAGAGCCTTGGTTTCAGCTTTGCCTTGGTTAAAAAGAAATCAGTGAGATCATCCTAATTAAATATTTCTATTTTAACAACAGTTAAATATCCCCTCCTGGAAGTACTTTCAGAATATTAAGACATTCTTTAAATAATGATATTTTAGGGATCATTAATGATCACAGGGGAATCATTTGGGGATCAGGAGTTTTCACCAAATTACTTATGAGAGAAACTAGTCAGTTTTGAGTAATTGAAATCTCAGAGATAACTTCAATAAAGAAATAGAATGGCATCTATTTCTTCTGTTATCTGGTTACTTCTTCAGATCAAATAATGTTTCTTACAAATTAACCAATGAGGTATAGGGCATTGAGTACACATAATTTAAATTTTATGAGATATATTTATTAAAGACAAGTGACCTCAACTAGGAAGAATTTTGCGCCCCAGTGAATCTTTGGAAATTTCAGTACCATTTTTGGTTGTCACAATTTGAGTGCATGGTACCACTGTCATCTGATGGGATGTCAAGGATGCAGCTAAACATGCTACAGCAAACAGGACAGTCCCCACAACAAAGAATTATGAGCCTAAAGTGTTCATCAGGAGGAGGTTGAGAAACCCTGTTGTAAAGCAATTATATTTTCTTTATTAAATACTCTGATCTTCATAATCTCTACCCATGTACCAAATTCCATTCAATGCCCAGGCGAGATCAGCTCTTTTGAAATCCTGACCACCCACCATGTTACTCCAGAATGAAAAGCAATCACAAGTACAGCTTCAAGTACACCACTGTAACAGCTGGGAGTCCATTAAAGTTCTGCAAAACAGTAAATTTCTTTGAACAACCAAGAGTTGACTCCTTTGAAAGCTACTGTGGAAAATAAGTTATTGTTATCTTAATAATCTAAGGAATTGTGCCTAAGGAATTGTGCTTGTGAAACTAACAAGCAACCATGTGAAAATGAAAACCTCAACTAACTTCCTCCTTCTAGGAAACTTCTGATGAAAACAGGCATTTCATACTGAACTGAAGTTCACCAAGATAGGCTGAAGAAAAAGTAGCTTCAATGTTCTCTTTGTGGATTGATACTTGGACTATACAGGGTAAGAAAATCACTTGCACAAAATGTCGTTAGTACTTTTTGATCGTGAGAAACTATTCAGAATTCTGAGGCAGCCATTTATGGATGGTATCTGAGCAAAAGTTCTTTCTCCAAAATGCTAGCTAAGCAATTGGCACAACGGATGAATTGTTTTCATTTTGAGAAAAGCAACTGTTACCCTCAGAATTCCAAGAAAATATCTAACAAAGAGAACTCATTGGATGTTAGATTTCCCCACCCCCCACCAAAAAAAAACCACACAATCAGGGGAAATAATGGGCAATTATATAACCTGTATTTGTGGAAATACAAGGCACTGAAACCTACAAATATACTGAATGCCAATTTGAACGGTTTCTGGTGATAGAAAAACCATAGGAAGAAATAAGACAGAGCCTGTATAGTTAGTAAAAGGGGGAAATGACCCTCAAGACAAAATTCAAGGGCGGAGAAACAGCAAGGGTCTAACTTACAAATTAGAACCATACCAGTAGAATACTTGGCAGAGGCAGCCAGATTTCCCCACCTGTCAGATCTTTCTCTTCCCACTTTCCTCCAACAGGAACTCTCCAATCCAATCTTGCTTCCCAAAGCTTCATGTCTCGACTTGGCAGCCTGAAACACAGCGTCTGCACCCTTTCTGACTACGTTTCCACATCCTCCTCGAGAAAGTGGCCTGTCCTTAGCTCCTATCGTTATTGTTCAGTCTCTAAGTCATGCCTGACTCTTTTGTAACCCCATGTACTGTAGCCCACCAGGCTCCTCTGTGCATGGGATTGCACAGGCAAGAATACTGGAGTGGCCTGCCATTTCCCTCTCCAGGGGATCTTCTTGACCCAGGATTCAAACCCATGTCTCCTGCATTGGCAGGTGGATTCTTAACCTCTGAGCCACCTTAATTCCTGACTGCCCCCATTAAATGAGTTTCTCTTTCTCAACTTTGGACTTTACCTGGATGATTCACCCTCCACAATGGGCAGTGGAGGGAGGGTGGACATCTAAGGTTTCCCCGCCAATGGATGTGAGGTAAAGATGTTACAGGTCTTCTGATAGGGAAACAAGTCTTCTGGTGTCACATTTATAAAATGGGCACATAAAAAATATACCAATTTGAATGTAAAATTGCAAAGAAAAAAAATTTAAGCTCTGTGTAACAGAAATACTTGAAGGCACCTACTTGAAAAGACTTGACTTTTTGAGATACATGATTATGGGGATCCAAACAGCCTCTTTAGTTGAGTGTTGCATTAGGATAGGTCAAATCACCACCTATTTTTAGTTTGTAAAACTACTGATCCATAGAAAATTTGGCTGCTCCCATACCTTTAACAACCTCCAAGTCTTCAGGCTCCAGAAAGAAACTGTCATGACATTTTACAGAAAACATGCAGCCTTGTTCTTCACACAGGGAGCCTGAAATGCATTTCTGCCCCTACATTACAGGCTTCACCATCAAAGCATCTTGTGTCTTAAAATTGTTACAAACCAACTTTTTAGAAAATTTAAAATAAGAAAAAAAAAATTAAAAAGCTTTGTGGTTGAGGGAAGATGGTGGCTCTGATGTCTTGGATTCTTTCACATAGAACTTGGTCAGGGAATAATTCATTTGGAATGTTATACAGATTTGGGAGGTGTGGGGGATATGTGTTTGTGTTTTCAGTCTTCTAAGAAAACATTTAGGAAAGACAAGCCCTGGGCTTCTATTGTTTTAGCCTAAAAAATAACAACTTGTCAGTCTAAGCAAGTAACTTTATTTTGGTGGCAACTGGCACTACGTGAAAATATTGACTTGATTTCCAGGCATCTTGGACATATGATACTCACACTCTTTGGCAGCTCCAAACATCTGAATAGGAGCAGTGGAGGGTAGCAATCTGTTAGAAGTGACAGTTGGAAATTCTGGGAGGAGCATTTGCACGACAAACAGTTTTTACTTAGATTTTACATTAAAGGTTAATTGAAACATCACATTTTTTCTAAAGATGCTCATATTGTATTTGACATATGATAGAAAATCTTTGTGCTTTAGATTAAAAACTGTGTATGCAAGTGTAACATATATCCCCCCACACTCACATGTAATATAGTGGCTTTGAGTGACAGAGAATGCTCTCTGGAGACTGGAGTAAATGTGCTAAAGCAAGGGTCCCCCACTCCTGGGTTCCTGCTAGAACTGAGTCACACAGCAGGAGGTGAGCAGTGGGCAACTGACTGAAGCTTCATCTGTATTTACAGCCACTCCCCATTGCTCACATTGCTGCCTGAGCTACACCTCCTGTCAGATCAGCAGTGGCATGATGAATGCAATGTGCTTGATTCATCCTAAACCATCCCCCTCATCATCCTCAGAAAAAACTGCCTGCCACAAAACCAGTCCCTGGTGCCAAAAAGGTTGGAGACCACTGTGCTAAAGAGTGTGACATCACCTGTCACCCTAGGCTTGGCAGCCATTCACAACTATTGGCTTCACCAGCAGGTACTAGTGAGCTTGCAGAAAAAGAAAAGAACATGGGAGCTCTTAAATCATATAGATAAATTATCTCAGTTAATAATTTAGCTAATATGTAGATTTTTCTGTATGGCAGGATTGACCTCTATTCTCTCTTTGGTTTTCATGTATATAAACACCAAGGTGATTAAGAAGCATTCAAACCTGTCTTTCTGACATTGGTCAGTCACAGACCAAAGCCACAGGAGTACAATAAATAGTGATAGGATCTATATTTTTGGTCACTTTATGGTCTGGGACAGCTTTGCCACCAACTATACCCCTCGTTTCAGTTCTTTTTCATGTGAGGCACAAGGGCACAAGGAATTGCTGTTGTGACTTGTCTTTCTTACAGTTCCCAAATTTCAGTTTCAACCCCAAATGCATTCTAGAACATGACAGTTATTTGAGTCGTCTCGTTTCCTAGAATCCAAAGTAGGCAAGACTCTTAGAATACAGAAGTTCAGGGAGGATCAGCACCTAAACAATGATGTGCCAGATGCAAAATCTGAGGGTCAGAGGATTAAAGCAATTTGTTCATTCACACAGCCATGGGGTAGTTCATTATAACATTAACAAAATCCCAGTCACTGGGTCCAAAAGACCCAGTGCTGTTTATTAAGGTAAGGATTGAAAGTACATGTACACTGAGCCTCAGGCCAGCCATGGGGCTCTGTGAAGTTGAACTCTATCCCCTTCTAAAACTGATGGAGTCAAGGTCATCGGAAAACTTGTTTATAGTTCAAAAGAAAAATATCCCAACACACCATCCCTCTAAAACTATAGCTTCAGGCTGGCTAGGGGGCTTTCTGATATAATAACCCTACAGACAACAAACATTAAACACATGAGCATCAAAGGGTTTTTTCCCTCTACAATTAAAAACTTCTTGCTCTTGAACAAACCCCATCATTTTTAGTGGGGCTTGGTTTTTCATTTTTGTATTGAAGGGATCTGACCTTACAGATGTAAGGTTATACCACATAGAAAAGTTTGTGAGTTTTTTGGACTAAAGTACACATACCTTTGAACAGTCACAGAAAACACAAACCATGGGGGAAAATGGACATATACATACAGGGATCAGTCACTGCCCATGCAGATGATGAAAAAGTAAAACTTACTTTTTAGTATAACAAAAGACTAACTTTGTTGTGTTTCTCTGCAGAAGCAACAGTGAACACTAAATGTAAACTCTAAAGCCTGATTAGGCAGCACCACAAGAACAGGTGCTTAGAACCCAGGTACCTTGCAATCTTTATAATACATACTATTCTTCTTCAGCTTCAAAGAGTAGACTGAAATAACATTAATAAAGTGCTGGATTATAATTTTATTATGGTGAAGGTAAACTGGTAAGAAGTATATAAGGCTACTACATATAAATGTAAATATAAATATATACAGAAATAGAGGAAGAAATAGAGAAAAAGAGGTGAGGGAGGGAGAAAGGAAGCGAGGAAAGGAGAATGCATGGGCTAGCAGACAGAACATGAACCCTAAGACATCTGAATTCCAGCTCCATCACTCACCCATCAGCTATGACTTTGGTCATGCTACTTTTAGTTTCCTTGGGCCTCAGTTTCCTGGTGGTACTAGTGGTAAAGAGCCCGCCTACAAATGCAGAAGACATAAGAGACTCAGGTTCAATCCCTGGGTTAGGAAGATGCCCTGGATGAGGAAATGGCAACCCACTCCAGTATTCTTGCCTGGAGAATCCCATGGACAGAGGATCCTGGAGGGCTACAGGCCATGGGGTTGCAGAGTTGAATGTGACTGAAGTGATTTAACATGCACAGGCCTCGGTTTCTTAATCTGCAAAATTATGATGATTTAAGAACTTACCTGCTAAGAGGATTAAAAGACAAAAAATATGGAAGATATTATAATATTTAGCAAAGAGAACAAGCTAAGTGTTATGTATCTTTCCTCTTCTGAGATGTGGGCAACATAGTTAACTACCCTTTCTCTTCTGGATGCTTCTTCAGTGCATGTGTGTGCAGGCTAAATCACTTCAGTCCTGTCTGACTCTTTGCAACCCTATGAACTGTAGCCCACCAGGCTCCTCTGCCCATGGGATTTTCCAGGCAAGAATACTGAAGTGGGCTGCCATGTACTCGTCCAGGGGATCTTCTGGACCCCGGGATCGAACCCAAGTCTCTTATGTCTTCTGCTTTGGCAGGCAGGTTCTTTACCAGTAGCACCCAGAAGTGTACTTAATTTACCTATTGGGTGAGTTATAGGGGTAGGAGAGTGGGTTAAGTTTTTATCCAGATACCAGCAAATTTTTATTGAAATAAATAGTCCTTCTTCTAAAAAACAACTGATTTCTGGACTTCCCTCGTGGCTCAGTGGTTAAGAACACACCATCCAACACAGGAGAAGAAGGTTTGCTCCCTGGTTGCAGAACTAAGATCCCAGACGTGCTGCTTGTGTGCTTAGTCACTTCGTCATGTCCAACTCTTTGTAACCCCCCAACTCCATGGACTCTAGCCCGCTTGGCCTCCCTGTCCATGGGATTTCCCAAGCAACAATACTGAGGTAGATTGCCATTTTCTTCCCCAGGGAGTCTTTCTGACCCCAGGATCGAACTCACTTCTCCTGCATTGATGGGCAGATTCTTTACCACTAAGCCACCAGGGAAGACCCACTATACCGAAATACAAAATAAAAAGTAAAAAAAAAAAAAAAAATAGTGGTACATATACATAATGGAATATTCAGTTCAGTTCAGTTCAGTTCAGTTGTTCAGTCGTGTTCGATTGTTTGCGACCCCATGAATCGCAGCACGCCAGGCCTCCCTGTCCATCACCAACTCCCGGAGTTCACTCAGACTCATGTCCATCGAGTCCGTGATGCCATCCAGCCATCTCATCCTCGGTCGTCCCCTTCTCCTCCAGCCCCCAATCCCTCCCAGCATCAGAGTCTTTTCCAATGAGTCAGCTCTTCGCATGAGGTGGCCAAAGTACTGGAGTTTCAGCTTTAGCATCATTCTTTCCAAAGAAATCCCAGGGCTGATCTCCTTCAGAATGGACTGGTTGGATCTCCTTGCAGTCCAAGGGACTCTCAAGAGTCTTCTCCAACACCACAGTTCAAAAGCATCAATTCTTCAGCACTCAGCCTTCTTCACAGTTCAACTCTCACATTCATACATGACCACTGGAAAAACCATAGCCTTGACTAAACGGACCTTTGTTGCCAAAGTAATGTCTCTGCTTTTCAATATGCTATCTAGATTGGTCATAACTTTTCTTCCAAGGAGTAAGTGTCTTTTAATTTCATGGCTGCAGTCACCATCTGCAGTGATTTTGGAGCCCAAAAAGATAAAGTCTGACACTGTTTCCACTGTTTGCCCATCTATTTCCCATGAAGTGATGGGACCAGATGCCATGATCTTCGTTTTCTGAATGTTGAGCTTTAAGCCAACTTTCTCACTCTCTACTTTCACTTTCATCAAGAGGCTTTTTAGTTCCTCTTCACTTTCTGCCGTAAGGGTGGTGTCATCTGCATATCTGAGGTTGCTGATATCTCTCCCAGCAATCTTGATTCTAGCTTGTGTTTCTTCCAGCCCAGCGTTTCTCATGATGTACTCTGCATATAAGTTAAATAAGCAGGGTGACAATATACAGCCTTGACGTACTCCTTTTCCTATTTGGAGTCAGTCTGTTGTTCCATGTCCAGTTCTAACTGTTGCTTCCTGAATGGAATATTACCAAGCCACAAAAAGGAACATATTTGAATCAGTTCTAATGAGGTGGATGAACCTAGAACCTATTATACGGAGTGAAGTAAGTCAGAAAATGAAAGATAAATATCATATTCTAACGCATATATATGGAATCTAGAAAAATGGTACTGGAGAATTTATTTACATGGCAACAATGGAGAAACAGACATAGAGAACAGACTTATAGACATGTGGAGAGGGGAGGAGAGGGTGAGATATATGGAAAGAGTAACATGAAAACTTACATTACCATATGTAAAATAGATAGCCAACTTGAATTTGCTGTTTAGCTCAGGAAAATCAAATAGGGGTTCTGTATCAACCTAGAGGGGTGGGATGGGGAGGGATATGGGAGGGAGGTTCAAAAAGGAGGGGATATATGTATACCCATGGCTGATTAATGTTGAGGTTTGACCGAAAACAACAAATTCTGTAAAGCATTATCCCTCAATTAAAAAAATATATATTAAAAAAAAAAGTAATGGCTACTTCATATGGTTGCCAAAAGCATTTTAAACAAGGCAATAAGTAATAAAGAGCTTATAAAGAACCCTGGCTCTATATTCAAAGAGTTACTAACAGCCTAAAGTAAATCCTTGAACTTCTCTGAATATTTTATTGTATGTTATAGGAAAAATGATAAAATATGGTAGAGTTAACTTATATGCAGAGTACATCATGAGAAACGCTGGGCTGGAAGAAACACAAGCTGGAATCAAGATTGCTGGGAGAAATATCAATAACCTCAGATATGCAGATGACACCACCCTTATGGCAGAAAGTCAAGAGGAGCTAAAAAGCCTCTTGATGAAAGTGAAAGAGGAGAGCAAAAAGTTGGCTTAAAGCTCAACATTCAGATAATGAAGATCATGCTATCCGGTCCCATCACTTCACGGGAAATAGATGGGGAAACAGTGGAAACAGTGTCAGACTTTATCTTTTTGGGCTCCAAAATCACTGCAGATGGTGACTGCAGCCATGAAATTAAAAGACACTTACTCCTTGGAAGAAAAGTTATGACCAACCTAGATAGTATATTCAAATGCAGAGACATTACTTTGCCGACTAAGGTCCATCAGGTCAAGGCTATGGTTTTTCCAGTAGTCATGTATGGATGTGAGAGTTGGACTGTGAAGAAGGCTGAGTGCTGAAGAATTGATGCTTTTGAACTGTGGTGTTGGAGAAGACTCTTGAGAATCCCTTGGACTGCAAGGAGATCCAACCAGTCCATTCTGAAGGAGATCAGCCCTGGGATTTCTTTGGAAGGAATGATGCTAAAGCTGAAGCTCCAGTACTTTGGCCACCTCATGCGAAGAGCTGACTCATTGGAAAAGACTCTGATGCTGGGAGGGATTGGGGGCAGGAGGAGAAGGGGATGACCAAGGATGAGATGGCTGGATGGCATCACGGACTCGATGGACATGAGTCTGAGTGAACTCTGGGAGATGGTTATGGACAGGGAGGCCTGGCGTGCTGCGATTCATGGAGTCGCAAAGAGTCGGACACAACTGAGTGACTGAACTGAACTGAACTGGAACTTCCCTGGTGCCTCAGATGGTAAACAATCTGCCTGCAATGCCAGAGACCTAGATGATGACTTAGGTTTGATCCCTGGATTGGGAAGATCCCTTGGAGAAGGAAATGGCAACCTACTTCGGGTTCTTGCCTGGAGAATTTCAGGGACAGAGGAGCCTGGTGGGCTAAAGTTCATAGGGTCACAAAAAGCTGGACACAGCTGAGTGACTAACACTAAGGAACTAGAGAATTTGGGGAAGTTCAGTTCAGTTCAGTTCAGTTCAGTCGCTCAGTCATGTCCGACTCTTTGTGACCCCATGAATCACAGCACCCCAGGCCTCCCTGTCCATCACCATCTCCCAGAGTTCACTCAGACTCACATCCATTGAGTCCGTGATGCCATCCAGCCATCTCATCCTCAGTCATCCCCTTCTCCTCCTGCCCCCAATCCCTCCCAGCATCAGGGTCTTTTCCAATGAGTCAACTCTTCGCATGAGGTGGCCAAAGTACTGGAGCTTCAGCTTCAGCATCATTCCTTCCAAAGAAGTCCCAGGGCTGATCTCCTTCAGAACGGACTGGTTGGATCTCCTTGCAGTCCAAGGGACTCTCAAGAGTCTTCTCCAACACCACAGTTCAAAAGCATCAATTCTTCGGTGCTCAGCCTTCTTCACAGTCCAACTCTCACATCCATACATGACCACAGGAAAAACCATAACCTTGACTTGGGGAAGAGTGGCATTCAATCTATACTTAAAGAACAGAAAGAAAACTTGTAAGTTTAACATGTGCTTGACCTGAACAAAATAGTTCTTTGTAAAATATTATGATTTACAGGTTCGTTATGACAATTATTTGAGAAATTCCAATAATTCATTTCCAGTTCAAGTAGGTTAACTGAATTGGGGAGGAAACATTGAGGAGAAGATGAGAATGTTCAGTTTTTACTTTTTAAACTGGAGATCCAGTTCCAACCCTGTTGTTTTTAATGCAGTTTGTTTAGATTTTCTTTTCTGTGCATGATTTGAATCAAGACCCTAGAAAGGCAAAGCTCTCTCATGTTTATTTCAACTCAAGACATATGTGTAGCATTTACAGGATTACACCTAACAAACAGCTACAGCTAGACCTAATCAAGAAACAATCTCAGAATGAAGGTTCTTTTTTAAAAATTCCAAGTGATTTCACCACTGGAGCAGGTCAAGGTGGAGCCACCCCAGACTTTATCTCTTATCCTGACATCCATTATATCAGCCCCAAAGCCAACCACTTCCTCCCACCTCCACTGTTTATATTCTGGCCATAGTATTTATCCGTTGCTGGAACACTGGAACATCCCTCCATCTATTCTCATCTCCTTTTATCACTCTACTGTCTATTTTCCATAAAGCCATACAACGACTCTTTCAATACAGAAATTGGATCACACTGTACCTTACATTCAAATATCTGAGTAGAATACAAAATCCTTGCACCCAGCCCTCAATTTTATCTCTGGAATTTTTCCTCTCATGCTTAACTACAGTCACACTGGTCTCTCTGTTCTTTATCAAACATGCCAAGCACACTGCTGCCTTGAGGGTCTTTGCCCTTTCTGTTACACAATTTGGAATGTTCTTCACTTCCTTTAAATCCATGCCTAATAGTCATCTTCAGAGACATGCTAAATATCATTCTCCATCCCCCTACCCTGCTTCACTTTGCTCTACAGCAGAGTCCCACCGTTACATTTTATACATTTATCTCACTCTATCTTTTCCAACACAATATTTGCCCCATGAGAGCAGGAAATGTATCAGCTTGGTTCACTGTTTATTGCCAGCAACTGTCAGCACATGGTAACCACCTAGTAAACACTTGTGGCTAAATGAATCTTCTGTGCAAGCAGAGGGATTGATGGAGAAAAGCAACTTACTCAAGGCTGAAATTAAGGCAGTCTGTGCTTCACTGATGATCCCATTCCTCATTCTGAATATGAGGCTTTGTGCCTTACTTTCAAAACTTGCATTTTCTAATGGACGCAGCTTCCTACCCTGCATGGGGAGCCTCTACCAAAAGTAACAGTCAACATGATGAAGCAGAGAATCAAGATTGCCTTGTGTAGCTCATCACTGCTATGGCCTCAGTGATGAGCTTCAATTTGTCAGAGAAAACCAACTTCCTCTTTTGCATCCTCTGTAACCAAGAATAAGGACAACTGTGTGCTTGTAAGGCAAATGCAGGGAAGAAATAATAGGCATTAACTCAAGAGTTAGTTCAACTTCTCACAGTCTAAAAGCAAAGCCTTTCTACTCTATAGAAATGGGAGTATAAGCTCTCAGATTCACAATTCCTCCTTGGTAGTACACTGGGGACGTAAATAAGCCCAGTGACTGTTTATTGATCCAAGAAATACCTGTTTAGGGTCCTGCAGCCATGCTGGTTATATCCTAGGCCTCACTTATTTCATTCATTCTTCAGGCAGCATCTGTTTATTAAGTACCTCCTCTATGCTAAGCACTCAGCTACCTGTTAAGTAGTTAGGAATCAATGAGACATGGTCCTTTTCCTAAAGAAATTGCTAATTTAGCAAGAGAAACAGCAGATAGGCTAAGAGGTGGATGTGTGCAAAACAAAAGTCAGTAGGGGTCTCATCACAAGTAAAAAAAAAGTGGTTTTCTGTTTAATTATGTATCTATATGAGATGATGGATGTTCACTTAACTTTTTCTGGTAATCACTTCAGGAAGTATATGTATCAAATCATCATTCAGTATACCGTAAGCTGATATAGAGCTGTGTATCAAATATTGGACTTCCCAGGTGGTAAAGAATCTGCCTGCCAAGCAGGAGGTGCTGGGTCGGGAAGAGCCCCTGGAGGAGGGCATGACAATCCACTCTAGTATTCTTGCCTGGAAAATCCCATAGGCAGAGGAGCAGTACATGGGATTGCAAGAGAGTCAGACACGATTTAGAGAATAAACAACACAATACATCACATATATATGAATAAAACAAGAAGAAAAATAAAGGAAAAATGTACACAGTGATGTGTGTAAATTATATCTCAGTAAAACCAGGGGAAAAGATTTTTAGAAAATCTTTGAGATCACAAATATTTGGGTTTTGTTTTATTTTTTAAAAAAGGAAATAGGGTTCCATGAGAGTGAAAACATGAGGAACTGATCCCACTCAGGGACATGATGTTTGTGCTAAAAGCTGAACAATTAGAAATGACAGGAAGGGGTAGAGCAGGGAGACTGTCAGGAAAGGGTTAATATAAGTAAACACAGGCCCAGGTGGAGGCTGCATATCACTTTGAACAAACAGAAAGTAGCCTGTGTGTCTGATGCCTGCCTTGTAGGAAGTGGGAGAGGACAGAAAGATTAGCTTGGAGGCTGTAGAGATGGCCAGATTCCGCAAATCTTGCAGGCTTCCTTAAAACCTTGATCTTCAACCTGAGAACATGAGGAAATCGCTGAATGCCTCAGGCAGGGCAGTTGTGCAATCTGATTTGCATTTTCAGAATTTCACTCTGGCTGCTGCACGCAGAAGGGCCAGGCAAAGGAGAGAGGCCTGCTGGGAGGACCCTGCATTTCCCCAGACTACAGGGTATGCAATTTGCACTGGGGCTTTTATGGTAAAGATGGGAGGGTAGAAAGAAGAGCAGGCAGATACACTGAAAGCAAAGCCATGGAAGAAATGCTTCAGTTTGGAGGCTCTGAAACAGCTGTATTGATTTTACATGTTATTTTCCAGGTTCAGTTTTATTTACTTTTTGCTGCAATGCATATTTTGCCCCACTTTACATCCACTTCACTCCCACCTAGACCATGTTACTTTGGTACTGAGTTGCCATAAGTTGCATTGCATTTCTCCAGAAAGCCTAGGAATGAGATAGAGCAGGTATGCTTGGATCAGATCAGCACTCCTTCAGAGTCAGCCCTGCCCTGAAGCCCTGAGCTCACCCTCAGAAGAAAGGAATTAGCTGGATTCTGGAGATGGGGGGAAATGACTGCTGGTGGTACTTCCTATAGTGGCTGATGCTATAGTTCATGAAGCATCATTGCTGATCCATTAAATTCTCTCAAATCAACAAATACTTGGGTATAAATTCACCTATATTTTTACTAAATGTGACAAACACTATGGGGGGAAAAAAGCCTCAAAATTTCACTTGTTAAGGCAATTATGAAAATTCAAATTATTCTTGTCTATTCATATTTTGTTAATATTTTATTTTGACTTAAACTGTCTTTGTTGAAGATTGTCTAAAAGCTGACATTATATAAAAGGTTGTGATACCTTCCATTCACCTCATCACATTCATCTCTGAATAGCAAATACCAAACTGGGAGAAAATGGTACAAAAATATAAGAAAAAAACACATAAAAATAGGTGAAAACTCAATATAAAATAATGAAACTCTATAAGCAAAGATGAACATGAAAGTGAAAGTCGTTCAGTAGTGTCTGACTCTTTGCAACCCCATGGACTATATAGTCATGGGATTCTCTAGGCCAGAATACTGGAGTGGATAGCCTTTCCCTTCTCCAGGGATCTTCTCTGCCCAGGGATCGAACCCAGGTCTCCCTCAAAGGTAGGAGGGGTGAAATTGTAATTAGAATCAAATTCCATACCCACCAGAGATGCTCAGAGAGCTAAAAAAAAAAAAAAAAAAGAACACTTTGTCACCTTGTGTGCACCGGTACCCAGGGATCTCACAAGAGACTGGGCCAGACCTGCTCCTGAGTGTTTCAGTGTCTCCCGCAGAGGCAGAGGTCAGCAGTGGCTTGCTGTGGGGACAGGGGTTCTGGCTGCAGCAGACTTGGGATGTGCATCATGTGAGCCCCACCATAGAACCACTAAGCAGACAACCCACAAACTGGAGAACAATTATACCAAAGAAGTTCTTGCACTGTTGTGAAAGTTCTGGGGCCCACATTTCCCAACCTGGGAATCCAGCAAAGGGAGTGAGAATCCTCAGGGACTTTGACCTTGAAGGCCAGTAAGATTATATTACAGAACTTCCACAGGACTGGGGAAACAGGCTCTTGGAGGATACAAACAAAACCTTCTGTGCATCACCTAGAAGAAAGGACCAGTGACCCCACCAGAGACTGAACCAGACTTGCCTGAGAGTATCCAGGAGTCTCCAGCACAGGCCCACGTCGACAGTGGGCTGCCATGGGGTCAGGGATCTGAAAACAACAGTCCTGGTTTGGCCTTAGGCCAAACTACAGGGAGGGAACACAGCCCTACCCATCAATAGAAAATTGGATTAAAGATTTACTGAGCATGGCCTTGCTCATCAAAGCAAGACCCAGATTCCCCCACAGCCAGTCCTTCCCATCAGGAAGATTTCACAACCCTCTTATCCTTATCCATCAGAGGGCAGACAGAATGGAAACCAAAATTACAGAAAACTAAACAATCTGACCACTTGAATCACAGCCTTGTCTAACTCAATGAATCTATGAGCCATGTTGTGTAGGGCCAAGCAAGATGGACGGGTCATGGTGGAGACTTCTGACAAAACGTGGTCCACTGGAGAAGGGAATGTGGTTTACATCAGTATTCTTGCCTTGAGAACCCTATGAACAGCATGAAAAGGCAAAATGACACTGAAAGATGATCTTTCCAGGTCAGTAGGTCCTCAATATGCTACTGGAGAACAGTAGAGAAACAGCTCCAGAAAGACTAAAGAGGCTGAATCAAAGTGAAAAAAATGCCCAGTTGTGGACATGACTGGTGATGGAAGTAAAGTCTGATGTTATAAAGAACAATACTGCATAGGAACCTGGAATGTTCAGTCCATGAATCAAGACAAATTGGAAGCGGTCAAACAGGAGATGAAAAGAGTAAGCATTGACATTTTAGGAATCAGTGAACTAAAATGGACCAGAATCAGTTTATTCAGTTAAGTTCAGTCACTCAGTCGTGTCCAACTCTGCGACCCCCTGAATTGCAGCATGCCAGGCCTCCCTGTCCATCACCATCTCCCGGAGTTCACTCAGACTCAAATCCATCGAGTCCGTGATGCCATCCAGCTAACTCATCCTCTTTCATCCCCTTCTCCTCCTGCCCCCAATCTCTCCCAGCATCAGAGTCTTTTCCAGTGAGTCAACTCTTCGCATGAGGTGGCCAAAGTACTGGAGCTTCAGCTTTAGCATCATTCCTTCCAAAGAAATCCCAGGGTTGATCTCCTTCAGAATGGCCTGGTTGGATCGCCTTGCAGCCCAAGGGACTCTCAAGAGTCTTCTCCAACACCACAGTTCAAAAGCATCAATTCTTCAGCACTCAGCCTTCTTCACAGTCCAACTCTCACATTCATACATGACCACTGGAAAAACCATAGCCTTGACTAGACGGACCTTAGTCAGCAAAGTAATGTCTCTGCTTTTGAATATACTATCTAGGTTGGTCATAACTTTTCTTCCAAGGAGTAAGTGTCTTTTGATTTCATGGCTGCAGTCACCATCTGCAGTGATTTTGGAGCCCCAAAAAATAAAGTCTGACACTGTTTCCACTGTTTCCCCATCTATTTCCCGTGAAGTGATGGGACCAGATGCCATGATCTTCGTTTTCTGAATGTTGAGCTTTAAGCCAACTTTTTCGCTCTCCTCTTTCACTTTCATCAAGAGGCTTTTTAGCTCCTCTTCACTTTCTGCCATAAGGGTGGTGTCATCTGCATATCTGAGGTGATTGATATTTCTCCTGGCAATTTTGATTCCAGCTTGTGTTTCTTCCAGTCCAGCGTTTCTCATGATGTACTCTGCATAGAAGTTAAATAAGCAGGGTGATAATATACAGACTTAACGTACTCCTTTTCCTATTTGGAACCAGTCTGTTGTTCCATGTCCAGTTCTAACTGTTGCTTCCTGACCTGCATACAGATTTCTCAAGAGGCAGGTTAGGTGATCTGGTATTCCCATCTCTTTCAGAATTTTCCACAGTTTATTGTGATCCACACAGTCAAAGGATTTTGCACAGTCAATAAGGCAGAAATAGATGTTTTTCTGGAACTCTCTTGCTTTTTCCATGATCCAGCGGATGTTGGCAATTTGATCTCTGGTTCCTCTGCCTTTTCTAAAACCAGCTTGAACATCAGGGAGTTCACGGTTCACATATTACCGAAGTCTGGCTTGGAGAATTTTGAGCATTACTTTACTAGCATGTGAGATGAGTGCAATTGTGTGGTAGTTTGAGCATTCTTTGGCATTGCCTTTCTTTGGAATTGAAATGAAAACGGACCTTTTCCAGTCCTGTGGCCACTGCTGAGTTTTCCAAATTTGCTGACATGTTGAGTGCAGCACTTTCACAGCATCATCTTTCAGGATTTGAAATAGCTCCACTGGAATTCCATCACCTCCACTAGCTTTGTTCGTAGTGATGCTTTCTAAGGCCCACTTGACTTCACATTCCAGGATGTCTGGCTCTAGGTGTGTGATCACGCCATCGTGATTATCTTGGTTGTGAAGATCTTTTTTGTACAGTTCTTCTGTGTATTCTTGCCACCTCTTCTTCATATCTTCTGCTTCAGTTAGGTCCATACCATTTCTGTCCTTTATCGAGCCCATCTTTGCATGAAATGTTCCCTTGGTATCTCTAATTTTCTTGAAGAGATCTCTAGTCTTTCTCATTCTGTTATCCAAGTCTATACCCCAACCAGTAATGCTCAAGAAACTGAAGTTGAATGGTTTTATGACGACCTACAAGATCTTTAAGAACTAACACCCAAAAAAGATGTCCTTTTCATTATAGGGGACTGGAATGCAAAAAGTAGGAAGTCAAGAAACACCTGGAGTAACAGGCAAATTTGGCCTTGGAATGCAGAATGAAGCAGGGCAAAGACTAATAGAGTTTTGCCAAGATAATGCACTGGTCATAGCAAACACTCTCTTCCAACAACACAAGAGAAGACTCTACACATGGACATCACCAGATGGTCAACACCAAAATCAGACTGATTATATTCTTTGCAGCCAAAGATGGAGAAGCTCTATACAGTCAACAAAAACAAGACCGGGAGCTGGCTGTGGCTTAGATCATGAACTCCTTATTACCAAATTCAGTCTTAAGTTGAAGAAAGTAGGGAAAACCGCTAGACCATTCAGGTATGACCTAAATCAAATCCCTTATGATTATACAGTGGAAGTGAGAAATAGATTTAAGGGCCTAGATCTGATAGATAGAGTGCCTGATGAACTATGGAATGAGGTTCGTGACATTGTACAGGAGACAGGGATCAAGATCATGCCCATGGAAAAGAAATGCGAAAAAGCAAAATGGCTCTCTGGGGAGGCCTTACAAATAGCTGTGAAAAGAAGAGAGGTGAAAAGCAAAGGAGAAAAGGAAAGATATAAGCATGTGAATGCAGAGTTTCAAAGAATAGCAAGAAGAGATAAGAAAGCCTTCTTCAGCGATCAATGCAAAGAAATAGAGGAAAACAACAGAATGGGAAAGACTAGAGATCTCTTCAAGAAAATTAGAGATACCAAGGGAACATTTCATGCAAAGATGGACCAGAATGGGCGAATTTAATTCAGATGATCATTATATCTACTACTGTGGGCAAGAATCCCTTAGAAGAAATGGAGTAGCCCTCATTGACAACAAAAGAGTCTGAAATGCAGTACTTGGGTGCAATCTCAAAAATGACAGAATGATCTCTGTTCATTTCCACGGCAAACGATTCAATATCACAGTAATCCAAATCTATGCCCCAACGACTAATGCCAAAGAAGCTGAAGTTAAACAGTTCTATGAAGACTTACAAGCCCTTCAACAGGAACTAACAACAAAAACAAGATGTCCTTTTCATCATAGTGAATGGAATGCAAAAGTAGGAAGTCAAGAGATACCCAGAGTAACAGGTAAGTTTGTCTTGGGAGTACAAATTAAAGCAGGGCAAAGGCTAATAGAGTTTGGCAAAGAGAACACACTGGTCATAGCAATCACCCTCCTCTAACAACACAAGAGATGATGCTACACATGGACCTCACCAGATGATCAATGCTGAAATCATTGACTATATTCTTTGCAGCCAGAAATGGAGACACTCTATACAGTCAGCAAAAACAAGACTAGGAGTTGACTGCAGCTCAGATCATGAACTCCTTATTTCAGAATTCAGACTTAAATTGAGGAAAGTAGGGAAAACCCTAAACCATTCAGATATGACCTATGTCAAGTCCCTTATGATTACACAGTGGAAGTGTAAATGAATTCAACAGATTAGGTCTGATAGACAGAGTGTCTGAAGAACTATGGAAGAAGGTTCATAACATTGAACAGGAGGCAGTAATTAAAACCATCACTAAGAAGAAGAAATGCAAAAAGGCAAAATGGTTGTCTGAGGAGGCCTTACAAATAGCTGAAAAAAGAAGAGAAGCAAAAAGCAAAGGAGAAAAGGAAAGATATAAACATCTGAATGCAGAGTTCCAAAGAATAGCAAGGAGAGATAAGAAAGCCTTCCTAAGTGAACAATGAAAAGAAACATAGAGAAACAGTAGAATGGGAAAGACTAGAGATCTCTTCAAGAAAAGTACAGATACCAAGGGAACATTTCATGCAAAGATGGGCACAATACAGGACAGAAATGGTATGGACCTAACAGAAGCAGAAAATATGAAGAAGAAGCAGCAAGAATACACAGAAGAACTGTACAAAAAAGATCTTCATGACCCAGATAATCATGATGGTGAGATCACTCACCCAGAGACAGACATCCTGGAATGCAAAGTCAAGTGGGCCTTAGGAAGCATCATTATGACCAAAGCTAGTAGATGTGATGGAATTCTGAGCTATTTGAAATCCTAAGAGATGGTGCTGTGAAAGTGCTGCACTCAATATGCCAGCAAATTTGGAAAACTCAGCAGTGGCCACAGGACTGAAAAAGGTTAGTTTTCATTCCAACCCCAAAGAAAGGCAATGCCAAAGAAAGTGCAAACTGCCCCACAATTGCACTCATCTCACACGCTAGCAAAGTAATGCTCAAAATTCTTCAAGGTAGGCTTCAACAGTACATGAACTGAGAACTTCCAGATGTTCAAGCAGGATTTACAAAAGGCAGAGGAACCAGAGATTAAATTGCCAACAACTGTTGGATCATAGAAAAAGCAAGAAAAGTCTAGAATAACATCTACTTCTGCTTCATTGACTACCCTAAAGCATTTGACTGTGTTGATCACAGTAAACTGGAAAATTCTTAAAGAGATGGGAATACCAGACCACTTTTTTCCTGAGAAATCTGTATGCAGGTCAAGAAGCAACAGTTACTACTGAACATGGAACAACAGACTGGTTTCAAATTGGGAAAGGAGTACATTGAGGTTGTATATTGTTACCCAGTTTCTTTAACCTATATGCAGATTTAGTTCAGTTGAGTCCAGTCGCTCACTCATGTCCAACTCTTTGCAGTCCCATGAACTGAAGCACGCCAGGCCTCTCTGTCCATCACCAACTCCCAGAGTTCACCCAAACCCACGTCCATTGAGTCAGTGATACCATCCAACCATCTCATCCTCTGTCGTCCCCTTCTCCTCCTGCCCTCAATCTTTCCCAGTGTCAGGGTCTTTTCAAATGAGTCAGCTCTTTGCATCAGGTGGCCAAAGTATTGGAGTTTCAGCTTCAGCCCCTCCAATGAACACCCAGGATTGATCTCCTTTAGGATGGATTGGTTGGATCTCCTTGCAGTCCAAGGGACTCTCTCAAGAGTCTTCTCCAACACCACAGTTCAAAAGCATCAGTTCTTCAGTGCTCAGCTTTCTTTATAGTCCAAATCTCACATCCATACATGACCACAGCAAAAACCATAGCCTTGACTAGATGGACCTTTGTGGGCAAAGTAATGTCTCTGCTTTTTAATATGCTGTCTAGATTGCTCATAACTTTCCTTCCAAGGAGTATACGTCTTTTAATTTCATGTCTGAAATCACCATCTGCAGTGATTTTGGAGCCCAGAAAAATAAAGTCAGCCACTGTTTCCACTGTTTCCCCATCTATTGGCCATGAAGTGATGGGACCGGTTGCCATGATCTTAGTTTTCTAAATGTTGACCTTTAAGCCAACTCTTTCATTCTCTTCTTGCACTTTCATCAAGAGGCTCTTTAGTTCTTCACTTTCTGCCATAAGGGTGGTGTCATCTGCATATCTGAGGTTATTGATATTTCTCTGGCAATCTTGATTTCAGCTTGTGCTTCCTCCAGCCCAGCGTTTCTCATGATGTACTCTGCATATAAGTTAAATAAGCAGGGTGACAACATACAGCCTTGACGTACTCCTTTTCCTCTTTGGAACCAGTCTGTTGGTCCATGTTCAGTTCTACCTATTGCTTCCTGACCTGAATATAGGTTTCTCAAGAGGCAGGTCAGGTGTCTGGTTTGCATCATGAGAAATGCCAGGCTGGATGAAACATAAGCTGGAATCAAGATTGCTGGGAGAAATATCAATAACCTCAGACATGCAAATGACACCACCCTTATGGCAGAAAGTGAAGAGGAACTAAAGAGCCTCTTGATGAAAGTGAAAGAGGAGAGTGAAAAAGTTGGCTTAAAACTCAACATTCAAAAAACTATGGTCATGGCATCTGGTCCCATCACTTAATGGGAAATAGATGGGGAAACAATGAAAACAGTGACAAACTTTATTTTCTTGAGCTCCAAAATCACTGCAGATAGTAACTGCAGCCATGAAATTAAAAGACAGTTGCTCCTTAAAAGATAAACTATGACAAACCTAGATAGCATGTTAAAAAGCAGAGACATTACTTTGTCAACAAAGGTCCATTGAGTCTAAGCTGTGGTTTTTCCAGTAGTCACGTATGGCTGTGAGAGTTGGACTGTAAAGAAAGCTGAGCACCAAAGAATTGATGCTTTAGAATTGTGGTGTTGGAGGACACTCTTGACAGTCCATTGGACTGCAAGGAGATCCAACCAGTCCATCCTACAGGAAATCAGTCCTGAGTGTTCACTGGAAGGACTGATGCAGAAGCTGAAACTCCAATACTTTGGCCACCTGATGCAAAGAGCTGACTCATTTGAAAAGACTCTGATGCTGGGCAAGATTGAAGGCAGGAGGAGAAGGGGATGACAGAGGATGAGATGGTTGGATGGCATCACTGACTCAAAGGACATGAGTTTTAGCAAGCTCCGGGAGTTGGTGATGGACAGGGAAGCTGGTGTGCTGCTGTCCATGCGGTTGCAAAGAGTCAGACATGACTGAGTGACTGAACTGAACTGAACTGATAGTCAAAGATTGATTATTCATTCATTCTTCTTTCAAAATTATCTGATATATAATTCCTATGTGATTTACATTAATGGGGCTTCCCAGATGACACCATTGGTAAAGAATATATATACCTGCCAGTGCAGGAGATGTAGGAGATGCAAGTTCAATTCCTGATTCAGGAAGATCCCTTGGAGGAGGAAATGGCTACCCATTTCAGTATTGAATAGAGGAGGTTGTTGGAACCTACTCCAGTATTCTTGCCTGGAGATTTCCCATGGACAGAGGAGCCTGGTGGACTACAGTCCCTGGGGTCACAAAGAGTTGGACATGACTGAGGGACTAAGCACAGCACATTCCATTGAATAAAAAAAAAAATCTCTGACTAAAAGTATTAACAAAAATCATCTCACAAATGTATCCCAACCAGTTATCTCAGGAATTTCCACTTCCAGCCATGAAAAAGAATCTAGTAAGAGACTCATCTCACTTTCCCGCTGAGAACAACTAGAAATGCAGAAATAAAAGAATTTGCTTCAAAGCATGAGACATCAGCCAAAGAAGTCAAAACTTAGACTAGCTCAAAAGAGATGCTCATTGAAGGGGGTCCAGCTTTCTGCATTTCACTTTTCCTCCCAGGGATTTGCTAATTCTTACTGTGTAAAGAGAAACTGAGATACAAATAGAAGGTTTCTGCTGAGAGGAAAATGATTCTTTAAGAGTTTTCAGCAACCTCATAGGGTTGGGGAGGCAAAAACTGGACAGCATGGCTGAGGAAGCAAAGGCTTGGAACTAAGGTCCCATAACAAACAGACATTCAAAAATAAGCATTTTTTTTTTCTTTTTGAAAATGCTTTCTCTCACCAGTTTTGTCTATTAAGTTACAAATAACAAGAGCCAAATAGTCCCTTGAAGGCATACAAAAACAAATCAAAGTCTACACGCATCATGATGATGAGAAAACAAAACTGGAGTAAATGCTCATAGATGAGGTGGGATACTAAGTACTACATTTGATTCTCTCTTGGCATCTGGGATGACCATTCCATAGGACTAGGATAAAAGAAAGGTAGACTATACCTTAGAAAGTCATAAACTAGCCTCAAATCAGAGAAGTCTCAAGTCTTCGATTGGACTGAGGTGGTTTGCCTCTCTGCTGCCTGTCAGAGGACAGGATGAATTCTTTTTGGAGGGAAAAATCATCCAGATTGCTATGGTCTGAGTGTTTGTGTCCTCCCAAGATGCATACTTTCAAACCCTAATGCTGCATGTGATGGTTAGGAGGTGAGGTCTTGAGAGTTTCATAGTTGATGAAAGTGGAGTCTTTATAAATGGGATTACTGTTCTTATAAAAAGGAACCCCACAGTCATTCCTCTCCCCTTCCGCCATGTGAGAACACAATGAGAAGCTATGAACAAGGAAGAGGGCCTTCACAGAACACACCTATTCAGGAAATTTGGTCTTGGACTTCCCAGCCTCAAGAACTGTGTGAAATAAATTTCTGTTGTTTATAGGCCACTAAATGTATAGTACATTTTGTTATAGCAGCATGGATAGAATAAGACACAGACTCTTTATATTTATTCACAAGAATCTCTACCATTCAATCAAAAATTAACCAGCATACCAGAAAGAAATAAAGAATCATCAAGATAAAATCAAATAGCAAACAGTCACCATACATATAACTAAAGTCTCCATTATGAAAGCCTCATAGGGCTACATGACCATTTACTTAAACAAGTATAAATTTAATTAAATAAAACATGGCATATTCCAGTCATCAGGCAAATACCAGAGATTAATTATAATTAAGAGTCTTAACTCCATTTTGAATGTTTGGCTGCCGACAGTGTTTAAGCCTCACTCTTCCCAGTTTCCCTCTTGCTACAAACTGGGCAAACTGACAGGAAAGCCCATCTTTTTTCCTATGCCAAAGGGAAGTCTGAAGAAACATTTAAATTCCAGCCCCTACACAGAGATCTTGACTCCAGACCCCAAAGCCTGATAAAAACCAAAAGCACTTGTCACTGTGCCCTGGCTTGGACTACTCTATAGGGCAAACCACAAAACATAAACAAAATTGATTCAAATACTGGAGTTTCATGACTTGGATTTTTAAAATAACTCTGGTTAATATATTTTAAAAGATGACCTAATAATGAATTATATCAGAAACCGGAATCATTAAAAAGAAAAAAAAAAAAAGAATTAACTAGAAATTCTTAAATAAAAATGGAACTCAATAGATCAGTTTCAAGCATATTGGACACAGATGGAGACAGGATGAGTGAGCTAAAAATTAGGTCAGCAGAAAATAACCAGACACATGTATAGTTTAGGAAGAAATTTATAGTCTCAAACATGTATATTACTAAAATAAAAAAGGATAAAAATCAATGATAGGATTATTCATTTCAAAAAGTTAGAAAAGAAACAGTAAGTTATAACAGAGGAGAGCAGAAAAAAAGAAATACAAAGATAAGAGCATTATTGTATAAGAGAAATACAAAGATAAGTCTTAAATAATACTTAAAAATTCTACAAAACTGAAAGCTATGTTTTAGAAAAGATTATTAAATTTGTCAGCCTCTTACAAAACTAATCATTAAAAAAGAAAGAAGACACAATTAGGCACATGAGGGATGAATGGGAAAAAAAAAAAGAAAGAAAGAGTAGTGCAGATTCTAATACATTTTTTTAAAATGGTAGAAGACATGGGCAATTTTATGCAAAAAATTTAGAAAATTAAATGAAAATAACAAATTCCTAGAATACAACTTACCAAAGCTGACCCAAAAGAAGCTGAAAATTTAAACAGTCTTATGGTTTAAAAATTTAATATGCAATTTTTTAACTCTTCCTCAAATAAATACCTAGGTTCAGACTGCTATATCAGTGAATTGCTCCAAATATTTAAAAAAATATATAATGTCATTCTCACACATTCACTTCCAGAAAACAGAAAGAAAAAATAATTTCTAACTTATTTTCTGAGGGAAAGCATATTTTTGATACCTCTGAAGGAGAATAAAGAAGACAAAAATTATGCAATAGCCTTAGAAATATGACATAATTCTATACATATTCATAAATTTTAAAACTCTTTAAAAAGGAGTAACAGAAAACAAATAAGTTAATCTAATGAAAATATCCACAAGAAATCTAAAGCTAATGATATAATAAATGGTAAAATATTAAAATTTCCTCACTGAGATCTAAAGGTAACAAAAATATCTATTACTATACTTCTTAGTTGAAGGTTTGGCTAGTGCAATAATACAAAGAAAAAAGAAAACACGAGATTGGAAAAGAAATAAAACTGTCATAATTTTCAGATAACGTGACTATATACATAGCAAATCCTACAGGATACAGTCAAAACTTGGCATTAGGAAGCTAATTTAACAAGGTAATAGATACGAAAATCAATATAACAACCAAATTTTTTATATTACAGACACAGAAACTAAAGCCCAGAAAAGTACCCAGGTCCATATGCTACTACTGCTGCTAAGTCGCTTCAGTCGTGTCCGACTCTGTGCGACCCCATAGATGGTAGCCCACCAGGCTCCCCCATCCCTGGGATTCTCAAGGCAAGAACACTGGAGTGGGTTGCCATTTCCTTCTCCAGTGCATGAAAGTGAAAAGTGAAGTCGCTCAGTCATGTCCGACTCTTAGAAACCCCATGGACTGCAGCTCACCAGGCTCCTCCATCCATGAGATTTCCCAGGCAAGAGTACTGGAGTGGGGTGCCATTGCCTTCTCCAAAAAAAAAAAATATGTATACACACATGTAAATGTATACATACATATATATGCACATATGGAAGACACTTCCTGTGTTGCCCCATCACACCCTGGGTCACAAAGTCCATATAGACACTTTCAAATTGGAAGAAGTGTGACTCTTAGCCCAGTGCTCAAGTTTCCTTACATGTGTGCATCAGCAGTGATGCACTTGTTTGAAGCACATAAGATGCAGAAATGTTTCCAAGACCAGCTCATGTCTAATCAAACAGAGGCCAGTGTACACCCTTGTCCTGGCACCTCCTGGGCAGCAGGACATTCCAAAATGCTGCTGGTGCAGGGACCACACAGGTAGAAGGAAAGGAATAACTAAGGGGAGCAAGTTAGCAACAGTCTGAAACGTGGGGTCTGAATGACCTGGATCTTCTGCTGCTGGCACAAGTTGTGAATCAAGAATCATCTAGAGTGACTGGATTCCCCTACAGTGAAACATACAGATGGGATGAGGGGAAATGATGGCTGTGTCCAGGGTCAATAAGATAGGAAAAAAGAGTAGGAAGCTACTTAGCCCTGGCCTCATATTTACCCAGGGCATCAAATTTGAACTTCAAACATGATCTGCAAATGAGGCTGTACACAGAATTACAGAAAGACACGGGCAGAATTGAAAGTTGGAGATGTTTATCATAGGACTTTAAACTCATGTCCCTGTCTTTATTGATAGTAGCTACAACACATCATTAATTAATGTTCTCTATAAATTCTGCAACTACCATGTAAATACTAGAATTATATATATTGGGACGATGTATCTGTATGTTAATATTATTATTTATTGCATATTAATACTTTTAACTTTTGTAGTACTCATTTCACATTCTTCCTTTCCTCTTCTTGCTCCCCTCGTCACTCCAATCCCGCTCCTTCTTCAGCTGTTCTTTCTTTAAAGTTGAAACTGGCAAAACTTCCAAGGCCAACCTTGGAAAGACTTTGGATTCTGCAATGGCTAACTTGGAATTGTAGCCAAATCTTGGAATCTGTAGGTGGAATGTGAGGGGTGATGGGGTATTTGCCCCATTTTGGGGGACAGAGCCAGAAAGATTGCCATAATATTATAAGCATGACTCTATTTTCAGCTTCTTTAGTCTAATGTCACCTCAAGACACTGGGGCTACAGTAGGAAGTTCAAGGGTTTCAGTCAAACAGGACAATATTGCATTTATAAAGCAACTCCTACAGATGTCTCTAACACAGAGAATATACCTAGGACCTGAACTTACACTCCTACTACTGCCCCAAGAGTCTTTACCAAGAGTCCAGACATCTTTTAGGGAGGGGAGACTAATTTTTACAATGTTCATAATGTGGCCAGCTAATTCGGGTTTAGGTGGGTGAGTAGAGATGGGAAAGAAAAGGGAACTGTGTCTAAATCTCCATTTGGAAGTTTTAATTCTACTTCTTCAAATCAAAGCTGGTCTTCAGCACTGGGACTCTCCCTTCTATTGCTCCTGTTTCAGCCTCTGCTTACTGTTGAGGAAAATTAGCAGATACATTTCAGAATCTGTTTAGAACTATATAATAGACAGAGGAGAGATTACTGAAAACTTGTGTCCTTTACAAAGGATGGAGTCACCAGAAGATAAAAGAAAGATCCAGGAAAATCACAAGAGCCTGGTTTGTTGAAATTCCAAGAGCCATAGAGAGTAAACCTACTGATACAAATTCTAGTCTCGAGCCTCTCTTGACTTACCTCCACCAGCTTGTTGGCGTGCTCACGGAAAACCTGGGCATATTCCTTCACTTCCTTCTCATTCCCACTTTTTGCAGCCTCAATGAGAACTAGCAAAGGAACGTTGGTTTCCAAGAAAGAATCTGATATGTGATCCATCACTGCTTTCCGAAGCTACAGTGAAAAAAAAAAAAGAAAACAAAGAATTAAGGGACAGAGAAACTATGTGATTGCATTACTCTTTAAGTCACATGAATTAAATCACCTCCTAGGAATAGTTTTTCTAAAGCCCCAGTTCTCATGGTTCACAGACATAATGTTGCAACTCTCTTCTTAATCTTCCTGCTGCTGCTGCTGCTCAGTCACTTCAGTCGTGTCCGACTCTGTGCGACCCCATAGACGGCAGCCCACTAGGCTCCGCCATCCCTGGGATTCTCCAGACAAGAATACTGGAGTGGGTTGCCACTTCCTTCTCCAATGCATGAAAGTGAAAAGTGAAAGTGAAGTTGCTCAGTCGTGCCTGGCTCTTAGCGACAAAATGGACTGCAGCCTACCAGGCTCCTTCGTCTATGGGACTTTCCAGGCAAGAGTACTGGATGGGTTGCCATTGCCTTCTCCGAATCTTCCTGGTGCTTATCATATCAAAGGAAGGCGAAGAGATATGACTAAGAATGATTCTGAATTATCTGTATTATATGTCAATTTGGAAGTTACACATATGACTTGTAGCTCAAAACATTATAGGCTGTTCTTATCAAAGTTCTGCTCACATCCTTCATTGGCCAAGTGTCTCCCTTCAGGTTTTGAGTCCTGATTCAGCTCAAGAACTCAGGCTTTTTAGAAAAAGAAGAAATGTAGGCATCAATCAACAGATGGGGAGAACTTTAGTTGATGAACTAGGCCCTTTCTACATCCATTGTTTGTATTTGATGGAGGGAGAAACATGAAACACCTAACAATTTAAAAAATGTATCTGCCAGGTGCTATGATGACGTAGTTGGTGTGCTCCAGAAAGAAGTACTAACAATTATTCTTCAAGGTAATTTAGAATAAACATATCCAAATTTCTAACAATGCATAATTACACATCATGCCCACATTGTTTAAATGGGAAGTAGGACAGTCACATCAAAATGAAACCGAACGGACTGAACAATTACCTTAGTGCTGCTTTGTTCATAACTGTCAGAATGTATGCAAGGAGAAAACACCCCAAATACAAATAAACAGAAGAGAAGATGATAAACAATGTGTATATTTTCCAAACAAATATTCCTATTCAGGGGTATTCAGGCAAATCTTTTGATAGTATGATACATACACATTTATCATTGGTCAGAAGAAGGGAAATGTACAAATTTCAGTTCCTTTTTGCACTAATTACCATAGGGTATCCCTCTGTGTAGTTTAGTTTAACTCTGGATTGAGTTGGACATTTCACCATATAAAACATAACAAGATTTGTGGAAAATTAACATTAAAAAACTCATTAGCAAGGTGTGTTAAATTTCTGCTTGGGAATAATACTTTTATTGGTGAGCTTATATATTCTGGGCATATGTGATGTGCTAGACAACTCAGATCAACCAACATTTTTTTATGTTATATCACTTAATCCCCATGACAATACTATGAGATAGGGACTATTCTTATGCCACCAGCTTTTCAGATGAAGAAAATGAGACTTGGAAAAGTTAAATAACCTGCCTGCCCTCATAAGGTGGCAAGGAGCAGAGCCCTCTAATAAAGTCTGAAGGGGACAGCGCAGAGGACACTTGAAGCTGACCTGGCTTGGCTCTCCTCCAGGACAGAAAGTCTCATGAAGGAGAAGCTATTGAGTGTAATCAAAGTTGAACTGGCTGGGGACAACAGAGATAAAAGGAAGATTTAGATAAAGTGGGGGCATTGGTCAGAACTAAGCTATCTTACCAATCAAGACACTGTTTGCTTTTTATATCTCAGGAAAATTTTATTTTTGCAAAATATATATAACATAAAAGTTTTTCACTTTAAGTGTATAATTCAGTGGCATTAATTCCATTCACAATGTTGTAAAGCCATCACCAAGATACAGTTCCAAAATATTTCCATCACCCCAGAGACTCTATAAACATTACACAAGAATTCTCCATGCTCCCCTTCTCCCAGCCCTAATAAATCTACTTTTTGTCTCTATGAGTTTGTCTATGCTAGATCATTTATACAAGTGAAATCATACAATATTTGTCATTTTGTGTCTAACCTAATATATTTTTAAATATTATATAAAATAAGAGAAGTGAAAGCTCTGTGAAGCTAGAAGAATTATCTGCTCTTCTAGACTTTTTCCAAGCCTTCAGGAAAATTGGGTTCTTATTAAGTATGAGCAGCTTGAAATTATCAAGGTCAAAATTCACATAAAACTATTATAAGAAAAACATATCATCTCTTTACAAACTGAAAGCATCCCAGAAAGATATGCCTATAAAACAAATTAAAACTGTAATCTACTATTTCAAACACATTAAAATCCACTAAAAATGATACAAGATATGAAAGAACATAAATTAGAAAAAGAAGAAATTCAAGGATGAAGTCATGAAACTTTGAAATGAATTATAAGTAAAAGAAAAATCATTTGAAAAAGACTAAATAAGAATGAATAAATACAGTAGCAAATGCCTCAAAAGAAATAGAGAGAAAAGAAGGAAAAAATTTTAAATGCAAAATAAAATGTTTTAAAAGAGATTTTTAAAATTTGAGAAAAGGTAACAAATACTGAAGATAAGCAAAGAAATTTCAATACATGGCTACCAGAGGTCCCTAAAGAGGAAAATCAAAGCAAGAAAGTGGAAAGAATACTAAGCATAGTAATTCATGAATATTTTCCTAAAGATACATATAATTTTTTAAGTGCTATTATATAAATTACTTATATAATTATTTATTTAATATAATTATTAAAATATATCATATAGAAGTTATATTCTATCTACATTATATAGAGACATATATTTGATACAGAAATATATATTATACACATAATATATAAACAATTTTCTGAAAAAGCATTTCATGCACTTGAGAAAGGAAACCTATACTATCAACCAAGAAAACTGGATTGTAAAGAAAAAAGGGGTAAATCACTATGTATTTAGGCAAATAAAGGAGAGAAAATTATTTAGAGGTGATCACTAGACTTTTCAACAGCAAAGTTTTATGCCAGAAGAAAATAAAATATTACATTTAAGACCCTCAAGGAAAGAAAATGTGAGCTAAGAATTTTATAGCCAGCAGAACTGACTTTCAAGGATATAAACCACAGACAAAATCTGATCAACATGCAAGAACTCAGAAATAATCGTTTCTATGAGACAGAGAAACTGTTAAAGGATGAACTTTACCTGGCAAAAGAACTAGAAAACCATCAACTAATAACTCGAAAAGCATAACATAAGTACTGGCAGTGAACATTCAATATATTCTTATTTATAAAACTAAGAACATAGGATAGTCAAATGGGAGAGAGTAGAATATAAAATGGATTTAAGCTCTGACAATGAAGATGTAAACATGAAAAGAAAAAGGGAACAGGATCTTTTGTAAAACGATCTTAACTATTTTATGTGATTTTAATTATAATGGTAGCATGAATATTGTTATTCTAGAACTACTGTGTTTAAAGGTAGGCTCAGTGGTAAAGAATCTGCCTGCCAGTGCTGGAGCCACAGGAGACGAGGGTTTGATCCCTGTGTCAGAAAGATCCCCTGGAGGAGGAAATGGCAACCCACTGCAATACTCCTGGTGGGATAATTCCACGGACAGAGAAGCCTGGTGTGGGCTATAGGCCATATGGTCACAAGGAGTCAGACATGACTAAGTGAGCAGGCACACAAAGCAAACAGTTATGAAATTTTATTTCTCATCTCCTGTGTCCTTGCTAACCAGAAGTGTTAGTGTGGAAGAAAGACAATGTAATATAAAAGAGATTCCTGAAGTAAAAATACCAGTATGAACACCTGAGATTTTAAAGTAAACACACACACGTACAGTTTCCAGTTCTGTCCAACGGTGGTCAGTCCAGTAATAATGAACACTTTAAAATACAATTTTACCTTAAAACAAACTAAAGATTCTTGGGGATATGGTTGATTCCAAGTTCTTTGAGGCTAGAAATATATAAATAAGCCTGAAATATCTTATTATGCATACATGCTAAGTCACTTCAGTTGCATCTAACTTTGTGAGATTCTATGGACTACAGCAGGTCAGGTCCCTTCTGTCCATGGGATCCTTCATGCAAGAATACTGGAGTGGGTTGCTGTGCCCTCCTGTCCACTGCCCTCCTGCCAGGGGATCTTCCTGGCCTAGGATTGAACTCCTATCTCTTACATCTAAACTGCATTGGCAGGTGAGTTCTTTAGAGCCATCTAGGAAGCCCATCGGAGAAGGCAATAGCACCCCACTCCAGTATTCTTGCCTGGAAAATCCCATGGATGGAGGAGACTGGAAGGCTGCAGTCCATGGGGTCGCTGAGGGTCAGACATGACTGAGCAACTTCATTTTGACTTTTCACTTTCATGCATTGGAGAAGGAAATGGCAACCCACTCCAGTATTCTTGCCTGGAGAATCCCAGGGACGGGGGAGCCTGGTGGGCTGCTGTCTATGGGGTCTCAGAGAGTCAGACACAACTGAAGTGACTTAGCAGCAGCAGCAGCAGCAGCAGCAGCAGCAGCAGCAGCAGCAGCAGCAGCAGCAGCAGCAGCAGCAGCAGGAAGCCCATATTTGATTATACTAGATCAGTCAGTCAGTTCAGTTGCTCAGTCGTGTTCGACTCTGCAACCCCATGGACTGCAGCATGCCAGGCTTCCCTGTCCATCACCAACTCCCAGAGCTTGCTCAAACTCATGTCCATTGAGTCGGCAATGCCATCCAACCATCTCATCCTCTGTTGTCCCCTTCTCCTCCTGCCATCAATCTTTTGCAGCATCAGGGTCTTTCCCAATGAGTCAGTTCTTCACATCAGATGGCCAAAGTACTGGAGCTTCAGCTTCAGCATCAGTCCTTCCAATGAATATTCAGGACTGATTTCCTTTAGGATTGACTGCTTAGATCTCCTCCAGTCCAAGGAACTGTCAAGAATCCTCTCCAACACCTCAGTGCAAAAGCATCAATTCTTCAGCCCTCAGCTTTCTTTACAGTCCAATAGCAAAGAGTTATTAAAGGTCACTGTGTCTGTGTGTGCTCAGTAGTATCTAACTCTCTATGACCCCATGGACTGTAGCCCACCAGGCTCCTCTGTCCATGGAATTTCCTAGGCAAGAACATTGGAATGGGTTGTCATTTCTTACTCCAGGGGATCTACTCAGGGATGGAATCTGCATCTCTTGTTTCTCCTGCATTGGCAGGCAGATTCTTTACCAACTGTGCCACTTAGGAAGCCCATCAGAGACCATTAGGGTCATGTAAAAGTAACTCAGGAGGCTCTCATTTGGCCAAAGGTTAGACAATTTAAACTTCTCAAACAATAAAAATTCCAGTGGTCTGAAACCCATAAAATAACTTTAAATTAATGTATAAGGACTAAAAAATAATAATGATGAACTGGTCACCTTAAAACAACAAGGAACCAATTTTACGTATCTCGGGAAAATCAAGAATATATCTTGCTTTTCCTATGTGAACTGAAATTCTCTGTAATAAGAGAAATATCTGACTCTAAATTTAGTCCACTTAATAAATTGAAAACAAAATGATAGAATATCACCATTTTGTAACCAATAATGAATTAAAATGTCTTCATTCTAGATAATGAACAACACTGTTTGAAAAATCACCAAAAAGGACAGCTGTTTAAGAATTGTGAATCACTATATTGTACATCTGTAAATTATATAATATTGTTTATCAACTATACTTCAATTTTAAAAAGAGAGAAAGAATCATGTACTATGTGCCTTCTGATGAAATAGCACAGTCCCAACCATAGTGATGTCAAAGGGATCAAACCTGAATATGGTGGAGGCTCTGGATCCCCTTGGTGATTTGCAGAAAGTATAGAAGACAGAACAACGTACGGGACATATGGCACCACACATGTGTATTCAGCAAAATGGAAAAACTTACAATACTAACCATCCGGGTTCTCCAACAGATGGAGTATAGCAAAAGAAAGGGAATGAAGTGGATGCAACAGGCTAACAGACTAAAAGATAATTCCCCAAAAGTGGGCAAAACCAAATGGTGTCATCTGAAGATGCACATCAGGATGATAAAACCACAAAAACACACAAGGAAGTGAGAACTCTAAAGTCAGAATAATGATTACTTTTGGATTACATAAGAGGGCTTCTAAGGAGGCTGGCAAAGTTCCATTTCTTGACCTAGGTAGTGGTTATAAGAGTGTTTGCATAATAATAATACTTATTATGTGTGAATTCCTATACCCATGCTTTATATTTTAAAATTTCAAAAAATGAAATATTTCTCATATGCTTTTCCATTTTTATCTGGATAAAATACAGACATGACACCAGGATGATGTGAGAAGCCATGAGTTTAAGATGGTGAACAATCCCCCCTCCCCCCAGTCAACCTAAACCTTAGTGCATGGAGGGATGCTGCCCAGGGTAACCTCACCCAAGGTAACAATACTCATCCAGTATTGTTACATGATTAAGAATGCAATTCTATATTATTGGACCTGTTGCCCATTTTGAAGTTTATTAGGTATAACAGTTGGTCTGCTATAACTTAAAACACATTGAAATGGATCTTTTTTTTCCCCCTGTCAATTCTATTTTCTTTCAGGTTCCTTTTTCTTCCCTTGATCCTTCTTACTTAAAAGATGGACCACAGGCCAGTATCATCTATCACCACCATTTCCTGGGAATTTGCTAGAAAAGCAAGCCCTGGCCACATTCCAGACCTCCATTTCAATCAGAATGTGCACTTTAATGAAAAGTCTAAGTGATTCCTATGCACAATACAGTTTGAGGAGCTCTGCCTTAGAAGACCTGTTATATCAGTTAAATTCTTAGTTGTAAGCATTAGAGACTAATTCTGCAAGATTTAAGCAGAAAAGCTCTCCTATTAGTTGAAAGAAGGAAAAGAACTCAGAATGTTAACACTGTGTCTTTGTGTCATTAGCTTCTGATTCAAAGTCTTAGGCAAATGCACCTGATTTTTATCCAGGCAAAATATAGACCCAAACTTTGGGTCATGTGTCAACATTTACTTGCAAGGATGAAGGAGGAAGATTTTTCAAGGAAAGTTTTGTAAAATCAAGTGTTCTGGCCATTTTAGCTTCTTATATCAAAATTCATATAACAAGGAATTCCCCCAAGATAGAAAAGGAACTCAGATGCTTAATCAAAACCAAAATATGGCCAATAAAGAATAGGTCTGATACAACAATGATTCGGGTACTCAAGCATGGGTGGAAGGTTGAAACAATAAAAACATTTATAGAAAAAAATTAAAGCTGAAGGGTTGTTTATAAGAAACAAGATCAGAAACTATGAAATGGGTGGGACAGGAATGGCAAACACGCTCCCTCATTTCCTTTCTATGCCTACACCAGACACAACTAATCAATCATGGCATTCTTTTATCCTGGGCTCAAATACTATTTCATAATCCTTCTCAGGTCAGTGTTCCAGGTCACTACTGTCAATAAATCCTATTTCTCCTGCAGAAGGAAAGCTTTCTTTCTTTGTTGAACCTTATGTTTAATTTAAGTGTTTTTGCACATCAACCTTTCGGTGCAATGGTTTCTGTGCATCAGAGCAATCCAGTGCCATCTTGATTTTCAGAAATAAATATTAACACTCAAATCTAGGCTAGGCTGATGATATTTAACAAATGGCTGGTTGTTTTAAGATGTCTTGCCATTTAGACAGATGTTTAGAAAAATCTTGTTAAGAATAATAGTATTAATTTCTTCACTACAGTGATGTAAGAGGGTGATTTTAAATGGGTTCAAAACTTTGAACCTTAAATCTTCCCTAGGATATAGCTGCTCTGGGCTCTTCACAATCACTGACATATTTTACCATATTTCCTTAAGCTTTGGGATGTAATTGTTATTAAAAATGAAAAATCAAAGCAACAAAGTGTCTGGGCCAGGAGACATCTAGCCTGAGGGCTTGACAAAAGTTGAGCCTCATTAAGTCAGGCAAATTTTAGCCAGTCTGAAGGTCAATTAAGGTAATCAGTCAATGCAGTAATCTACCCTAAGCCACTGTAATAAGCTAAGGTGCCACCAATGCACAGTTCAACAGTAATGACAGCCCCAGTTTAGGCTGGGGGTGGGGACAGATATGGGGGGAGTAGAGACGTATTTATGAAGCTTGTGCAAGAGCACTTAGAGAATAATCACTGTTTTTACTTTGTTTTTCTTTTTTAATGAGAAACACACAAAATCCTTTGGTCATTCTATTCATTATCCTGATGGCATTGACTATCTTCTATGGAGCAAAATCATTTTAATTAGGGTGCTAGCTTCTTTCTTTAGGAAAACCAATTATTTCTTCAAAAAAGAGAAAAAGAAGAGTTCATCAGGCTTCATGCTTCTTTTCTCCATATACCCCTCTTCCCAATTGAGGCCCTACTGGATCAATTCAAAGCACAACAGTCATGGTTAGAAACACCAAAGCATGGCTCCAAACAGCAAACATGTGATGGTTTAGTTTAGCCAGATAAACAGTCCTTGCCCTCTAGATTTGTTCTCTAAGAGTACTTAGGCACTCAAGATAAATGCTGATAAATATCTAGCTGATGAAGTAAGAAGCACTGAGTAGATAATTGCAATAGAATTGTTATGTGAATGAGTCTATTCTCCACTGCCTCTCAAGCCCATTGCCATGTAGCTCTGTATTGTCTGCCTTCTCTGGCTCTGGGCAGGGCCATGTGGCATACTTAAGGTTAATGGATATTGGCCATCATGGAGCATGCAGGGGTGGACTTTCTTGGTCAAGTGGACTTGCTTGGTCTGGTTCTCTGCCAATTTCATGAGAAGGATATGCCTAAGCTAGAATGCTTGTTCCAGGAGGAAGGAGACAAACACATGGAATAGAACTAGGCCACCTCTGTCATCTCCATCAAGACCGTCTTGGGTCAGTCAAGAGCAAGTGAACCCATACATGTGAGAGGACTTGACCAAGGTGACCACTCCAGGCTAGACATAAGCAAATGCTATTATTGCATGCTGCTTAAATGTTATACTGTACTACTGTGACAACAGATAACTGATAATATACACATTTAACTAGAATAAGTTTTTGAGTAGATAAGCACTGAGTCATTAAACATGGTCACTAAACCATATTTTCAGGAAGACACCATCAAAATAAGATTCTGATCAGTCAATTGATGGATTGACATTATTCCAATTCAGTTCTTTGGCCAAAAGCATTGGATTAACAGTAGTCTGCTCTATGTGGACCATTATAGGTCCTGGGCTATGTTTAAAAACAACACAGCTGCAATTATTTACTTGTATAGATTTAACCTGTATGCAGGTCAGGAAGCAACAGTTAGTACTGGGCATGGAATAACAGACTGGTTCCAAATACGAAAAGGAGTACATCAAGGCTGTATATTGTCACCCTGCTTGTTTAACTTATATGCAGAGTACATCATGACAAATGCTGGGCTGGAGGAAGCACAAGCTGGAATCAAGATAGCCGGGAGAAATATCAATAACCTCAGATATGCAGATGACACCACCCTTATGGCAGAAAGTGAAGAGGAACTAAACTGTCTCTTAATGAAGGTGAAAGAGGTGAGTGAAAAAGTTGGCTTAAAGCTCAGCATTCAGAAAATGAAGATCATGGCATCTGGTCCCATCACTTCATAGGAAATGGGGAAACAGTGGAAACAGTGTCAGACTTTATTTTGGGGGGCTCCAAAATCACTGCAGATGGAGACTGCAGCCATGAAATTAAAAGACGCTTACTCCTTGGAAGAAAAGTTATGACCAACATAGACAGCATATTAAAAAGCAGAGACCTTACTTTGCCAACAAAGGTCCAACTAGTCAAGGCTATGGTTTTTCCAGTGGTCATGTATGGATGTGAGAGTTGGACTGTGAGGAAAGCTGAGCACTGAAGACTTGATGCTTTTGAACTGTGGTGCTGGAGAAGAATCTTGAGAGTCCCTTGGACTGCAAGGAGATACAACCAGTCCATCCTAAAGGAGATCAGTCCAGGGTGTTCATTGGAGGGACTGATGTTGAAGCTGAAACTCCAATATTTTGGCCACCTGATGCGAAGAGTTGACTCATTTGAAAAGACCCTGGTGCTGGGCAAGATTGAAGGCAGGAGGAGAAGGGGACGACAGAGGATAAGATGGTTGGATGGCATCGACTCAATGGACATGGGTTTGGGTGGACTCTGGGGGTTGGTGATGGACAGGGAGGCCTGGTGTGCTGCGGTTCATGGAGTCACAAAGAGTCGGACACGACTGAGCAACTGAACTGAACTGATAGATTTAACAAACTCTGGTTTGAAATAGGGGCTTTCTCTGATGGCTCGGTGGTAAAGAATCTGCCTGCAATGCAGGAGACACAACAGATGTGGGTTTGATCCCTGGGTTGGGAAGATCCCCTGGAGGAAAAAATGGCAACCGGCTCCAGTATTCTAGCCTGAAAAATCCAATGGAAAGAGGATCTTGCAGCTTGCAGTCCATGGGGTTGCAAAGAGTTGGACATGACCGAGCAACTGAGAATGTGAGCATTTAGCTCAAAATTGTACTGACAAGTCATGGGGACTAGGACAGGGAAGGCTTGGTCAGGGACCACCCTGAAGAACGGCAGTAGGTGTTTGGCTCCTTCTGCTGGCTCCGTGTTTTGCCTCAGTACACATGACTGTACTAAAATACCCACCTCCCTCCACAATAGGCAAAGACAATTGCTTCCATGGGAAGAGAGAGAGTGAAATATTGCCTTAGGATGTCAGGCTGTGCTGGGTCATCATGGATCTCCAGATGGTCTCAATCCAGCAGCTTTCCTTGGTGGTGGTAAAACTGTGAGCAGAACATGGAGCCCATAAGCGCTGGAGGCAATATAAGGAAGCATAGGAGAGGCTGGTGGAATGGAGGGTGTATGCAGAAGGCACAGTTGCAGTGACAGGGTATGGAGAAAAGTGGCAAAAAGGAGAGCAGAAAAGAACTGGGGGAAATTAGTATTTTATATTAACAGATTTTATTTAATGCTATTTTGTGTCAGGCACTGTCCTAAATGCTTTCAATAATATGTATTTCTCTGAATAGAGCTGGGTACATATTCTCCATTTTATAGGTGAGGAAACTGAGGCAAATGAATGTTACTTGTCCACATTCACATGGATGCTAAGTGGCAGTGGCAGAATTTGAACCCAAGCTGGCCCCAGAGTTCATGCATTAAACTACTAATATATGTAACCTCTCATATGACTGAACTCCACCAGCTCTGCAGACAATATCGTCCAAAAGCAAACTCTGTGTGTGTGTGTGTGTGTGTAATTCCGGAAAAATACGTGGTCCAGATTTCTGGATGATGAGTAAAGTACATAAAGAATTCTGAAAGCCTCCTCCAAGATAATAAGAACAAAAAGAAGAAAACCCCAGTAGAGAGGGTGGGAAAACAGACCCAGGAGCAGATAGACAGCCCTAGAGGGAATCAGTTGTCCCTCCAGAGGCAGAACTCATGCAGAGTCTTAATGAATTTCCATTCCAGTAGCTGAAAGAGCCTGATGGATACTCACTAGAGTCTCTGATTTTCAGGGGCTTTAGGACTTCCCTGGTGGCTCAGACGGTAAAGCGTCTGTCTACAATGCAGGAGACCCGGGTTTGAGCCCTGGGTTGGGAAGATCCCTTGGAGAAGGAAATGGCAACCCACCCCAGTACTATTGCCTGGAAAATCCCATGGACAGAGGAGCCTGGTAGGCTACAGTCTATGGGGTCGTAAGGAGTTGGAAGCGACTGAGCAACTTCACTTCACTTCACTTTAGGAGTCTGTAAAAAAAAAAAAAATGGAGAACTCATGGGTCAAGATATGTCTACTGGAAAAACATGCCAATGGGTCATACTTGCCTTTATGTAACTATCTTATAAATTACTGATCAAAGTGTTTCAAAACAGTAGATTTTTCAGATTCTTAATGAAGACTCATAGCAATGGAAATGTGGAAGTGATAGTTCTTCCAGAAAGGATCGAATCCACTTTCCATGCTTTTAGATGATAATTACAGTATGTATGAAAATCTATTAGCCTGGTGATAACACAGGTTATAAGGGATCTGCCTTATCATAGAGACATCTCTGAAAGGTGCAGATGAAGTTTAGGACTGTGACAACCTAGCATTCTAGGTTTGTTTTTTTTTTTTATCATTTTTGAGAATTTTAGGATTAAATCATATTCATCCTAAATACATAGTCCATGAGCATAGGTATATCCAAAACTGAGAGCCAGAGTCCCAAGCAGTCAGGGCCAGGGACACCTTGAACTTGGTATCATCCAGCAAGTGCAGGGACTCATAAATACTGCCTTCATTAGCTCATGAGTCCTGTGACTTGTGTCCCTGATGAATAGGGGCACATTCTTTGACCCCTCTAGTAAACAAGCAATGTAATTCCTCTGTAAATTGACTATTAGAATAGTTTCAATGTCCTTGCCTACAAGCTGAAAGACATAGTTAACACTTTTTACATAAGCTAGAAGACCAAAATTTAGCTATCAATCAACTAGGGCAGAAAGGAATGACTTGACAAAATCATTCGTTAAGTCTGACAGGAGTCAAGAACACAAGGCTTTCTTCCAACTGTTTAAATGTATGTGTGACAAGGGAATATTAATGGCCTAAGACAAGACATTTAAAGGTATTAGCTCAGCACTACCAGTCTATTTTACCCAATTAGGGCTATTCATCAACGTAAATAAGTACATTTTCTTCAGCAAACCAAAGGAAAACAGTTGATGTATCATAATTGTTCTTATAGTTCACTTTCATGAGAGGGCAGAGTGATAAAAAGATAGAGTTTAACTCACAAAACTCAAGAAGAATAAACTGTTAAAATGACCAAAATGGTCTGCCTATAGGACGGGCCATAAGGAATGCATGATGCGTACTGGGTCACTTTCAAATAGATATAGCAAAAATATTTTGCACAAAGTTTAAAAGTCTGCAACCATTTGATGAATATGAAACAGTTTTCTGAAGAAGATGGCTCTCCCAGCCAACAAGTATCATAGAAGCTCAGACTTGGATGAGACTTTAAAGGTTGTAAGCCCAATTTTAATCTAACCAATGAAAGAACATCTCTGCAAATCTTTTTAATGCTAGACATTCATTCTTTCTCTAATTTCAGTTTTATTGAGACAAAATTGAGTTTGAAGTAAAATTGTAAGATATTTAAAGTATATGTCATGGTGATTTGATATACATATACACTGTGAAAAGATTCCTCCCATCTCACTAATTAATATATCCATCACCTAGCATACTTCTTTTTTGGTTAGAATTTTAAGTTCTACTGTCTTAGAAAATTTCAGTTTCACAACAATGCTATCAACTGTAGTCACTTTGTTTTACATGAGACTCTCAGACCTTATTCATCTCATAGCTTAAAGTTTGTACCCATTTACCAACCTCTCCCCATTCCCTCATTCTTGCTACCACTTTTCTATTCACCATATTTATACGTATGACTTTTTTCTTTAATATTCCACATATAAGTGATACCATTAAGTATTTGTCTTTCTCTGTTTGGCTTATGTCACTTAGCTTAATGCTCTTAAGGCTCATCCATGTTGTCACAAATGGCAGAATTTCCTTCTTTCTTGTGGCTAAATAATATTACATTATGTGCATGTATTATATATATGTGTGTGTGTGTGTGTGTGTGTGTGTGTGTGTGTGTGTGTGTGTGTGTGTGTGTGCATATGGTAAGTTGCTTCAGTCATGTCTGACTCTTTGAGACCCTATGAACCATAAACCCGCCAGGCTCCTCTGTCCATGGGATTCTCCAGGCAAGAATACTGGAGTGCATTGCTGTGTCTTTCTCCAGAGGATCTTCCTGACCCAGGGATCAGATTTGCATCTCTTACGTCTCTGGTATTGGAGTTACCACTAGTGCCACCTGGGAAGCCATATCTATATCTATATGTTACATATTCTTTATTTATTCATCCATGATGGACACTTAGGTTGTTTCCACGTTTTGACTATTTTCAATAAGGTTGCACAGACATAGGCATTTAATTTGTCTTCGGTTGTGCACTTCAATATCTTTTTCTGATCTCACAGAGGAAAAAAGTATCCATAAAGAAAAATCTGCACAAAGCCACATTAGCATTAAAGATATTTAAACATTACACCAAATAAAAGAAATGAGGGTAAATGCATAAAAATAAAATGGGGAAGTTAATAATGCAATTGGGCTTCCCTGGTAGCTCAGCTGGTAAAGAATCCACCTGCAATGCAGGAGATCCAGGTTGGATTCCTGGGTCAGGAAGATCCCCTGAAGAAGGGATAGGCTACCCACTCCAGTATTCTTGGGCTTCCCTGGTGGCACAGAGAGTTAAGAATCCACCCGCAATGTGGGAGATCTGGGTTCGATCCCTGGGTTGGGAGGATCCCCTGGAGGAAGGCATGGCAACCCACATCAGTGTTTTTGCCTGGAGAGTCCCCAAGGACAGAGAAGCCTGGCGGGCTACAGTCCATGGGGTCACAGAGTTGGACACTACTTAGTGACTAAGCACAGCACAGCACACAATAATGCAATTAGCTCAAAGGAAGCAGGGAAGTTATTGCAAGAAGTTCAGAGAGAAAAATATGCTTATCTCTTTTTATTCTGCTCTCTCTCAATAACTGGTGTTCACTCATTTAGTCCTTCTCTGAGAATTGAGGAGTTCCAGGTATATGAAGCAGTATGTTTGACCAGGGACACAAAGAAAAGTAAGACAAACCATCAACTCTCACTCATTGCTAAAATCCCCTCTACTATCTCAATTTCTAGCTACTAATAAAGCTACTGTGATGAACCTGAGCTCATATACTTGACTGGCCTCATAAATGATGCTTCTCAGATGCAAGCAGAAGTGCCTCCTGTTCAGTGTGTTGACCTAAGAAGCACCGTAAACAAGTCCAAATTTGTTATTTTCTTATATTATGTTAGTAGACTTCTTTTTCTCACTTAGAAAGGTCCTCCCAGGACTTCTCCACCTCTCTGTCTGAACAGACATACTTTCAAATATCCAGTTTGTTAGCCCAGAAGATTTGGCATTTCAAAAGCATGGAATTTTAGGTAGCATAGGTGAAGGTGAAAAAGATATTTGGAGAATAAACACCTTGGTCAGAACCCTAAACCCACACTGAAAAACAGATTGATTCTTCTGTGTATTCTGAAGGCCTACTCAGTTTCTGCCTGCTTTTTGCCCTTAATATTAATCCTGTGCATGTTCATTTTTATAGCTTGCAGAGAACTTCCCTAGACATTATTTCATTTGACTTTCTTTATAATGTCACAGTAAGGGTGAAAGATGTAGTTTGCAGGGCCAGCATGATTTTCCTTGTTGCATAAATGAGGAAAGGGATGGTTCACTGGTTACGTATAGAAAATGCCAGAGTCAGGTCTTCCGGTTCCAAGATTAGTGCTATTTTAGTTAAGGTCCAAGTGTTTATGAATCTGGCTGTTCAAATTCACAAATCACAATTGGATAAAGATGATCCTTTATTCCATCCTTCACTCCCACACTGAGTCAGCCACTTATCCCCAGCATTGAATCCTCTCAGGCACTGTTTACCACAAAAGATCTATGTTTAGATACCTGGATATTTCATTCTGAGTATCTATTATCCACCACTAATTAACTGGCATTGAATGGGCATAAACTGTTTGAATCCAATGTAAGAGAGTCAAAAGTTATGTCAGGATATCCTTGGTGGTGCAGTGGTTAGGAATTCACCTGGCAATGCAGGGGACAGGGGTTTGATCCCCAGGAAGATCCCGCATGCCACAGGTCAGCTAAGCACGTGTGCCACAACTACTGAGCCTGTGCTTTACAGCCTGAGAACTGTGGCTACTGAAACCCACGTGCCTTAGAGCCGGTAAAAAGAGACACCACTGCAATTAGGAGACCTTGCTCCGCAACTCGAGAGTGATCCCTGCTCACTGCAACTAGGGAAATCTCATGCACAGCAGTGACAACTCAGCACAGACAAAAAATAAATAGAGTAATATCAGATAAGTTAACTCTAGCAAGGACCCTTAGGAAGCTTAAGAAATATTTCTCAAAGAAAGATTTGACACTACTACTCGCCCATGTAGCTGCATTGGAGAAAGAAATGGCAACTCAGTCCAATATTCTGTCCTGGGAAATCTCATGGACAGAGGAGTCTGGTGGGCTAGAGTCCATAGTGTCGCAGAATGGGACACAACTTAGCAACTAACCAACAACAAACGACAACCCCAACTGCATTGTCAGTTGGGAGAGATAATCATTGACTGAATGGTTTGAGAGCATGTTAGCAGTAGAAGCTTATTTTAAAATGCAGGAAGAACAAGATGCAGAGGAGTACAGCTCTCTAAAGCCATCTTTCTTTCTGGTGGAGTCAGTTTTACACACCTGCCACAGTGTGGCAGGATTTGTACCAGACAGAGTCATCTGGCCCCATACTTCCATATTCCTGGCCATTCCACATTACATCACAAGTCTTCTGGGTCTCAGAAGAATCCCCATTGTAAAAATGAGGGACTCTAGAAGGACCCCACTGAAAACGTATCAGTTTGTACTTTGGGTATCAGATGAGTGACGCTTCACTTGAGCAGAATGGGAAACCTGGGGAGATAAGATGCTGCTGGATTAGGGAAGATGGATGATGGGCACTTATTGTTGATGCAGATGTCACTTGCAAATGAACTTCTAAAGCTTATGACCATTTTTGGTCATTAAAGAGCCCATTACATTTTCTAAAACAGAAACCCTTTCTTCGTGCTCCCCAGCTCTATTCCAATTGTAGATAACTGTGTACCTCTGAACTAACCTCTCTGTCCCAAGTTCTGCCACCATATGCTATACTTTTTCACTCCCTGTCTGTAACTATTGCACAGTGGTGCATTTCGAACAGCTGCTGAATTTTTCCTCGAGGGGATGCATTTCAGACAGAGGCCTAATGATGATTCCACATTTCTAAGTCTGCGGAAATCCCATAATATGACTGGCACTATTACTGTTTAGGGAAATGCAGGTGACAGTCAGATTTCAGATCTTTCAGTTTTACAGAAGACCTGACTCTCACACGGTATTTACTTCATTTCAAGTAGATCCTTACTTCTAGAGCATGGGCTGTTCTACTTTTCCTATAAAAGGCCAGACAGTATATGATTTAGTTTTTGCAGCCAGTTGGTCTCTGCCACAACTACTCAACTCTGCCATCATAGCACAAAAAATAACAGTACAACTTATTTTCGAAACAGGCACAAGGGCAGATGTGGGCCACAGATTTGCAGCCACCTGATTTATATAGTTTCATCTGTGGACTTTAAGTCTTGCAACCCTATCACCTTGTCCATGTCACTCTATTACTTCACTACTTCAAATCCCAGGCTATTTCAAGTTCCTTTCACCCACTTTTTACTTAGAACCTAGCATCTTCGGTATGCAGCAGTTATCTGCGTAAGAAGAAAATTGAGAAGACTAGAGATGACCTCAAGAGGCCTCAAGGGTCCAGTCTGACTGCTTTACTTGACCAAGATGACTTTTATTCTCTTTGCCTCACACCCTGTTAGAAAACATAGTTTATCTCAGTGGTACCTAAGCAATTCCTTTTCTAGTAGAAGCTTCAAGGCAAAGAACAAAGATGAATCATTAGATGTAAAAGCAGAAGCTGTTGACTTTTCCTAAAACTTCTGTGGACTAGAAGGGTATCTAGTTGGGTTGCCCAGCCTGCTTAATATAGGTTTTCTGACCTGGACTGGACTCCAAGTCCTGATTATTTCCTCCTAATTTGGCAAAAAAATATTGAGAGTCCTTCCACAGACTGGACAAATACACAGAGAATGCACCTAAAGAGCACGAGGCAAGCTTGTTGCTATGGTAATATACAGACACAATGAAAGTCACAAGGGATCTACTTTCACCCGCTTATTCTGGCATCTATGGATATAGCCTCAGGGCCACACTGATCTAAGCCTTCAGATTTCAAAGGGGGAGCTGAGGGAAATCTGCTCAGTCACGCTAGGTTAGTGTTGCCTTCTTCCTGCCCCTGTGACTCTGAGCCCTCCCTTGCCCACGGTCAGTGCCCGGACCACCCAGCTCGCTGTAACCAAAGGTGCTCTTCAACTTCTCTGTCACCCTCTTCATGTAGCTGCAACTCCGATTGCAGCTGTTTAAAAACAGCTTGATCTCCACTGAAATTGAAGGACTCAAATAAAGATATAGAAGTCCTGCCCTTAAGAGTTAACAGGATTGAGGCACTCCTGAAAAAAACAAAAAACTGGTATGAGAGAAGAGGGGGCTGAGACTGGTTATCCACTCAAACTTCTGACAAGCACTTATGATTGGATCAGATGGAAAATCCCCTCCTGTCACCAAAGTCCTCAGGACAAATGGTTCTTCTCCTATCCTGGAACACTGGGGCAAAAATTCATCCATCACTTTCTTACTGAATATACCAGGCAAGTTGGCTAGTTTCTCTGTCTGCATTTAATCAGCCATCCCCCACTCCAACTAAGATAAAAGTCCTTTACTTTTCCCTCTTATGATTAATTAGGAAAGTAATTATCAAAATCTCTTTCATGGTTCAGTGTCTTGCATGGGGTTGACCACAGATATGGGTGGTTTAAGGAAGAAAAAAATCAGGGATATTAAACAGGAAGGCTATTATTTTGATTATTATTGAGGGTCTTAAGACATTATGAATTGATATTTACCTTATAGCCTTCCCAGTAATGGAATTTTAACAAAAGCTATAAAATGAGTCCAAAGTGTATCAACTTGAACAACTGTAGTCATTAAAAGGACAGGCTTCGGAATTAGCTCACATGGATTCACTAACTTGCCAGCTTTATATTGGTAAGAAATGTAAGTTCACTGTCAGAATTTCAAAATGCTACCCTGTAAAAATAAAATCTTTTTGATAATGACAGATTTTAGAATCAAATTATAACGCATCAGATAAGAGAGAATGGACACTAGCTAAACAAATGTCAGTTTCAGTGGGTTCAGTTTTGCTTTTTTGACCTTCATATACACCCAGGTAGAAACAGGAGCAGTGGATCAGATGGTTAAAAGAGTTGGCTACTTCAGCTCTCAATGACAGGATAGCAACAGCTGCCCAGCTTCTAAGCCTAAGCACTTCTAGCACTCAGAGCTACAGAAAGGCAAGCCAAGTGACTGTGAAGCCACAAATTCATGTGTAACGATGGTCACTAATTTGTAGGTTTTTGGAACTCTATTTAAATAGAGTTCTTTACTGAAGCTCCGCCCCCCCCCCCCTTTACAGCATACAAATTATGTGTTTTTTCATTTTTCATTTATATTTATTTATTTGCTTGTCTATGCCAGGTCTTAGTTGCAGCGCATGGAAACTTCTTTAATCTTCATTGCAACATGCAGGATCCTTTCATTTTGGCATGCAAACCCTTAGATGTGGCATGTGGGATCTAGTTACCTAAACAAGGATAGAATCCAGGCCACCTGCATTGGGAGCGTGAAGTCTTAGCCACTGAACCATCAGGGAAGTCTTTTACTGAAATTTTTATTTGGGCCTTAAGCCTAGACAAAGTAGAAAAAAATAAGTTTTGCAGCACAAACCAAACAATTTGATAATTACAAAATCACTGATCTTAATTCAATTTGCTAGCTACTAAAATTGCCCAGTAATTGTACCAGATGCTGGGTAAAGGGATAATCTCCCATTTCTAAAGCAGAGGCTGTTGCAGGGGGTCTTAGGATGCTGAAGGAAGAAATTCTGCCCTGAGAAAAGATCTCAGAGGTCCCTTCTACTTCTAAGAGTTTATGAGTCCATGACCCCCACTGAATCCATCTTCTTTTCTTCAAAGAGAAAAGCTGGTTGAGAAATAAGCCCAGAAGACACTATTGCTTTTCTATCCTGTCACTCCTTTCCCCCTCCTCCTACTCTCCTTTGATTCTGGGGGTAACTATAAATCTTTATACACAGATAATCATCATTCAACTTTTAAAATAAGCATTTAAAGAAACTGTATCCTTCTTTCTGAAGTTATAGATGGGTGTGATTTCTCTTCCTCTCATTGGGGGACAGGCTTTGTTCAGATGATTAAATTTCTGAGCTGTTTTTCTGTACATGAAGGAAATTGTCCATGCTCCAGTCTGACAAAAATACCTGTTTTGGGTACAGTTTCCTGAAATGTGGCACCATATGTGCATCAGTAAACATTATGTGTAGAGTAAATTAAGCTGAGCCTTATAATTAGGCAGTAAGGAAATTACTGTAGACCTGAAAAAGTAAATCAACAGTATTAAAATGCTCTCCATTTTCTCTGAAGCACTTCAGACTGTCATTAAAAAAAAAAAAAAAAAAAAGTCGTGTCATGGTGATAAACATCGAAAAAAAATGCATCTGGAGCTAGGCAACCTAAAAGACACCACAATTCAAATAAGTCTTCAGATCTGGAGTCCAAGGTGTCATCTCTTTGTAAAATTTAAAAGTCAGCCCTTTTGCCACTAACATAGGAAAAAAAAAAGAAAACCACCCGACTTTGAGACTGTGGGGGGAAACTTTTTCATACAGCAGGTGCAGTAAAGACATTAAGAGCTAGAAGCTCTGGAGCAGAGCCAAGACTAAGGAGTCACCCATCATAAACAAAATAGCAACACTATAAATAAAAACAAGATCAGTATTGCTGGTTTTCTCTTTTGCTTCAGGTTTCAGTAAAGCTCAGCACTGCCCTATTACTGATCCTGTGTTAACTTACAATGTTGGTAAGATACTCATCATGAACTTTTTTGCATTAATTTCGATTTTCTAAAATACTGCATAAAGGTATTATTTATCTTGATTACTCAGTTGTTTGGTTCCTCCTGAAATTATGTGCTGTAGGCTACTACTGCCTCATTCCTCTCCCCCTCCTCCTGGCCCTGCCCCAGAAAGCACAGATCTTGCCAAGCCCTTCAATACAGCACAGTGAACAATCAGACCATCCATTTCTAATCCTGGCCCATGGGAAGAAGAGGCTCAAGCATGTATTCTCCCTCCCTCAAAACAGGTATTGTATCTATGAAGTGCTGATGACTAGAAGATGCCAAATGGAGACAGGTTGCAGGGCTTCTCGAAATCTTCCAAAGAATGATGGTGAGACATAAAAGTTCCCCCCACCAGAAACAAAAGCAGTGAAATTTAAACTTGCCAGAACATCAAAATTATCTGGAAAGCTTATTGCAATATAGCATTTAACTTGCCACTGCTACATGAAATTAGAATCTCAAGATGGAGCCATATACAGGTTTCTCTCACTATCCAAAAGTACAGATGCTCATGAAACCTTTTGTAAGATTACATGCTGTAGACTGAAGAAGCAATCACCTTATGAGGTATCTTACCAATGGATGCACAAAACACATCAGGATAAAAGCACAAATGCAAACAGACACAGCTCAAAGCTTTGGTAGCTGGATGCTGAGATGTTGAGTGTAGTTCCCAGGGAAGGAGCTTGGTGGCGCTACTCTTGCCGATTCCAGTGCCCACTGCCTGTGTAAGAGCTGGCTGTAAAATGCTGGACAGATTTTTACATTCACCTTTCTTTGTAAGAGCAAAAATCCTCCAATTCCTTTCAGCTAGCAAAAACAGAAACTAATGTAGGCTTTTCATAAAAGGCATAAACAGACTTTCGAAAAACAGGAGATACCTGGTATCTGCATTTTGGCAGGTTCTTAAGCTGAACTTTTCTAAAGTGAGCTCAGTAATAGGAAACATCTGGGTTAAAGCATAGAAACTCTTAAAATGGAGAAAGCTATTATCACAGTAAAAATTGACTTTTTAAGTTAACAAATCTTGCTCTTCAAACAACAGAACCAAAGACATGAGAGTTTCAGTTCAGTTCAGTCGCTCAGTCGTGTCCGACTCTTTGCGACCCCATGAATCGCAGCACGCCAGGACTCCCTGTCCAACACCAACTCCTGGAGTTCACTCAGACTCACGTCCATCGAGTCAATGATGCCATCCAGCCATCTCATCCACTGTCGTCCCCTTCTTCTCCTGCCAACAATCCCTCCCAGCATCAGAGTCTTTTCCAATGAGTCAACTCTTTGCATGAAGTGGCCAAAGTACTGGAGCTTCAGCTTTAGCATCATTCCTTCCAAAAAAATCCCAGGGCTGATCTCCTTCAGAATGGACTGATTGGATCTCCTTGCAGTCCAAGGGATCTCAAGAGTCTTCTCCAACACCACAGTTCAAAAGCACCAATTCTTTGGCGCTCTGCCTTCATCACAGTTCAACTCTCACATCCATACATGACCACAGGAAAAACCATACCCTTGACTAGATGGACCTTAGTCGGCAAAGTAATGTCTCTGCTTTTGAATATACTATCTAGGTTGGTCATAACTTTTCTTCCAAGGAGTAAGCGTTTTTAATTTCATGGCTGCAGTCACCATCTGCAGAGATTTTGGAGCCCCAAAAAATAAAGTCTGACTGTTTCCATTGTTTCCCCAACTATTTCCCATGAAGTGATGGGACCGGATGCCATGATCTTCGTTTTGTGAATGTTGAGCTTTAAGCCAACTTTTTTACTCTCCTCTTTCACTTTCATCAAGAGGCTTTTTAGTTCCTCTTCACTTTCTGCCATAAGGGTGGTGTCATCTGCATATCTGAGGTTATTGATGAGAGTTTAGAACAGAGGAAATTTGATGATTGGGATACTTCTAGGTTGGCTAGATACAGATTCTCTATCCTTTCATCATTTGTGTGGTGGCAACTTACTTTATTTTGGGCACTAAGATATGCTTTGAGGAAACAAAGAATATTAGGTCATGGGCATAGGCAAAAACACATAAACAACTTAAATCTACAGCAAAAAAGTGTCATAATAAAGGTATTTGAAATGCTTTAGGAGCCTACTGGATAAACCCTGTTTATAAAAATTGAATAAAGTTGTGATGATCAGGTAACATTTAAGCTAAGCCTTGTAGGAAAAATTGCAAATTTCCATAAAAGGAAAAAAAAAAAGAGAGAGGGCATTTGGAAAAACTGTGAATTTTCCTGGAAAAAGAAGATAAATGAAGGAAAGCGGCATTCAAGGCAGAAATAACATCAAGTGCAAAGTAATGAAGATGTGGGAAGACTGGCCTGAAAGACTGCTGGAACTACACTGAGCTGTAGGCAGGGAGTCTGGGATCAAGTCACTGGTTGTGAGGCTGTGAGATCATTTTTTGAAAAGCAGCTAAGCAGTGCCAATGGTAATGGAGAAGAAGGAGTGCACTCAAAACACAGTTAGTGGCATTTAGGGAAAGATAATGGAAGAAATTGCACAAGGTAAGAACCTTCTTGAAAGTTGATCATAGTGGGGAGCATGCAGTAATACAGGGTGGAGGAAGGGTAAGGATTTAGTTTTAACATATTCTGGAAATTTCATTCAGAAAAGAAGGAAGACGAAGATTGGTTAAGAACATACAAAGTAAACAGATGAATATTACAACCAACATCACCTTCATGAAGTTGAGCAGGACCCTGTTGGGGCTCCTGGGCTCAGAAGTCTTTCTGTGTCCCCTGTTTCTTGTTTAGGCTTCAACCTCTAAGACTTTCCCTGAGTTCCAATGGCAAGTTCACTTCAGTTCAGTTCAGTCACTCAGTCATGTCCAACTCATTGCAACCACATGGACTGCAGCATGCCAGGCCTCCCTGTCATCACCAACTCCCGGAGCCTACTAAAACTCATGTCCACAGATTTAGTGATGCCATCCAACCATCTCATCTTCTGTCATCCCCTTCTCCTGTCTTCTATCTCACCCAGCATCAGGGTCTATTCCAATGAGCCAGTTCTTCGCATCAGGTGGCCAAAACATTGGAGTTTCAGCTTCAGCTTCAGTCCTTCCAATGAACACCCAGGACTGATCTCCTTGCAGTCCAAGGGACCCTCAAGAGTCTTCTCCAACACCACAGTTCAAAAGCATCAATTCTTTGGCACTCAGCTTTCTTTACAGTCCAACACTCACATCCATACATGACCGCTGGAAAAAACCATAGCTTTGACTAGATGGACCTTTGTTGGCAAAGTAATGTCTCCGCTTTTGAATATGCTATCTAGGTTGGTCATAGCTGTTCTTCCAAGGAGCAAGTGTCTTTTAATGTCAAGGCTGCAGTTACCATCTGCAGTGATTTTGGAGCCAAAAAAAATAAAAATTCTGTTACTGTTTCCGTTATTTCCCCATCTATTTGCCATGAAGTGATGGAACTGGATGCCATGATCTTAGTTTTCTCAATGTTGAGTTTTAAGCCAACTTTTTCACTTTCCTCTTTCACTTTCATCAAGAGGCTCTTTAGTTCTTTGCTTTCTGCCATAAGGGTAGTGTCATCTGCATATCTGAGGTTATTGATATTTCTCCTGGCAATCCTGATTTCAGCTTATGCTTCATCTAGCCCAGCATTTCTCATGATGTACTCTGCATATAAGTTAAATAAGCAGGGTGACAATATACAGCCTCCTTTCCCAATTTGAAACCAGTCTATTGTCCCATGTCCAGTTCTAACTGTTGCTTTTGACCTGCATACAGATTTCCCAGGAGGCAGGTCAGGTGGTCTGGTATTCCCATCTCTTTAAGACTTTTCCACAGTTTGTTGGGATCTACACAGTCAAAGGCTTTGGTGTAGTCAATATAGCAGAAGTAGGTGTTTTTCTGGAACTCTCTGGTTTTTTTCATCGAAAAAGCAAGAGAGTTTTTCTTTCTTTTTTTTTTGGATGGCAAGTTCAAACTGCTGCTAATAAGAGAAGGGATGAGAATGCAGACAAGGGAGGAACAATCAACAAACAATAGTGCAGCCTTGGGGCAGGATCCTGGTTCCACCTCAAGAGACACACAAAGCAATACCTTTGAGCTCTTCTGCAGAAGTAAAACCCCCAGCAAATAGAAGATGTTATTAACTACTTGATGAGCATTCTTCATTCCAGACAGAAGGCCACAATTTGGTAACCTTGAGAACCACAGAAGCTCATCAGGAGACCATCTGAGGCCAAATTAAAGAAATGAAGGCCCTGCACACACTTTGATCCTTATCAGCAGCCCTGACTTTGAGCTATTGCTATAAAACTCTTCACCAAATACCACAGGTTGGGACACAGTTTTTTGAGGGCAGGAGCTATCTGTGTCCCCCTTTGCCTGACAAAGGAATAAAGCTATCTTTTTCTACTTCACTCAAAGCTCTATCTCCAAGACTTATTCAGCACCAGTGCACACAGGCTGAGTTTTCAGCATCATTCATCACAAATTTCTGCCCAAGCAAAGAGCAATGGTGAATTCCCTCAAACATCCCCTGTGATATCCCCGGCAGCTAGGAAGGTACAAAGTGCTTAGATCCTACAGCAAACCAGGGCTTCCACCACTTTCCAAATCTCAGATTCATCCAGCCCCCTTGGGAAATAGTAAGATTTAAAAAATCAGCTGTCCTGATGGAAATTTCCCCTGAGAAAAGGATGCCAGGAGCCACTTCAAGTAATAAAAGGTGACCTCAGCAAGGAGAGGTCAAATGGAACAAGATATATTTGACCAAAAGCTGGCTGCAAATATCCACTAAATACATTGTCAGAATGAAGGCGATTAGCTGCTATCATCAGCTTTCCAAAGAAGCTCAATTTAGGCCATAGTGGCAAAATCTTGCAGGACACATTTGAAAATTATCTCCCTTTTAGCGTCTGTTTTGGATAGAAAACTTCAGCCTGAACATAGCCTCCAACAATATATATGGATCAACCTCACTCAGTCAGGTCGATCAGTGTTCTGAAATGTTTCGGTAAGCTTAAATGACATTCTTAAAAAGAGAGAGAGAAAAGAAAAGAAAAATCCTTATTTGAATCACCGTTTTTGAAAATTTTCCAAATTTCCCTGCTTAGGTATTTCATCCTGGAAAATATGATAGAACTTTTTTTACAATCCTAGAGTGGATCTTCCAGTGTCAGGATTAAGATTCTGCCTAGGAGAGTCCCTGGTGTCCAGTGGTAAAGAATACACCAGCTAGTATTGGGGATATGGGTTTGATCTCTGGTTGGGGAAGATACCACATATTGCAGGCAACTAAGCCTGTGTACCACAACTATGGAACCCACAAGCTATAACTACTGAAGCCCGTGCACCCCAGAGCCTGTGCTCCCCAACAAGAGAAGCCACTGCAATGAGAAGCCCACACTCTGCAACTAGAGAAAATCTGAATAGTGACAAAGACCCAATGCAGCCAAAGACAAACTTAAAAAAAATTAATTAAAAATAAAATTCAGCTTAAAAATTTTTTGCGGGGGGGCCTGGCACTCTTATTGCCTAGAACAGCGGGTGTCCAAGATAAAACCAAAAGCACACATTCTCTTGAATGTTTTGAGACTCAGGCAATGCTATGTATCCTTCTCCATCCAACTTTTCCTTGACTTCTGGGGCATGAAAAAATCAGCAGAAGGGAATAAATCAGTAGTTGAAGCTTCCACTTAATTGAGCAGTTTCCTACTCATACATGTGTTACAGATTCCTCTGCACAGTGTGTTATTTGATTAATCGATATTGATCAAGCTATTGGAGTTTTCCTGTGATCTGGACTCACTGGTGAGAAAGAGGTCAAGCTTGGCATCCTCCCCAAGACTGTATTCATGTGTGACCCATCAACCACATGCTGGCTCACAGGAGTCAATTAACCCATGATTTGAACAGTGTCTTTATAAGGGAAGAGATTGCCGATAGTGATATTTTAAGAACTATTTGCAATAGATAAAATCATGTACCTTTAACCTGGCCTAATGAGTGTTTTCCAAGAGACAAATAAGTACGTAGTGGCCTGACATTCAGGGCTACTGTAATGGGATTTTCCTAAATTAGAGAGAGATTGAGTATACAACCTGTGATCAAAGGGCTTGTCCAGAGACAGCCTTTCAGAGTGCTCATGAGCCCTCCCCTTCCTCTGCCCTTCTTCTGGTCTCTTTGATTCTGATTTTGGTGTTTCTGATGCCATTTGTGTTCAGCTGTCTCTGAATTGCTTATGTTCTATATTTCAAACACCAATTGCTGTATGATTATTTTCTGGTCTCTACATTTTTACAGAAGCAAGGCAATCTGACCAGGATTATTAGCTCTGACATAGGTTTTCAGCATGAAGAACACAAACCTTAAGGTTTGGAGGAAACCAATATTTTGTTTCATAATTTTTAAATTGTAGCCATATAGATAGCCTCAGATCCTTATGAGGGAAAGCAGCTTCAAGTCTGGAAATAAATGATTTCAAAATGTTTTCTTACAATGAATCTAAAAATAATTGGCCCCATCATGAACAGATGTGAGAAAAAGAATTGAATGCCTTAAAATTCCTTTTTTCTGTAAATGTTTTGGAAAGTCTATAATTCATGCTTTGAGAAGCCAGCTACCTAAACATAATAGCAGTTTTTGAAAAGATCCAGTGAACCATAACAGCTGGAGACCTGAGAGATGATATCCTATCACAAACTAGAACCCTATTTTCAACATGCACCACAGATGTCTTTTCTGTCTGAGTTACATATATGTCACTCATCCCTGGTGTCTCAGACAGTAAAGAATCTGTCTGCAATGCAGGGGATCTGGGTTCCATCCCTGAGTCAGGAAGATCTCCTGGAGAAGGGAATGGCTACCCACTCCAGTATTCTTGCCTAGAGAATTCCATGGACAGAGGAGCCTGGCAGGGGTGTCCACAGGTTCGCAACAGCTGAGCCACTAACACTTTCATTATTTCTTCAGCCATTCCCAACCCCACAGTAGTAAAGGTGCTGCTGAAAACAACAAAGCATTTCTACATATTATGTGAACCGTCTTTCTTCCCCACTGCCTCCCCCAGAGGAGAATAGCATATGGGGGACCCAACTGCATCTGCTGGATCTTTGGATTGCTAGCATGGGGAAGGGCTAAGAGTCAAGACGCCATAGCCAGACTGCCTGGACAGGGACCTGCAGGCATCCCCACTTGGTGTCACCATGGGTTCATTACCTGGTTTCATGTCCTCATCTGTAAAATGGGCATGGTGACAGTTCATTCTATCTTAGAGAGCTGAATGAGGATTAAATGCAGTCCATTTATAGAAAGAGCATCGAACAGTGCCTGGCACAATGTAAGGACTCCATACATGTCAGCTATAATTTAGTTTACATTTCCGTGGACAGTGATTTTACAAACTTGGGCTGATGACTGCCCACCTTTAGCCAGTTTTTACTTAAGGAACTGGGTCACTAAAGGGACACCTGAGGAATCTTCAGCTGTAACTATTTCTTATTAATCTAGTGAGCTTTTTCTGAAGTCCTATCTGGAGGCAGGGTGTTGATAAATCGAGCTTTAACAAACCATCCAGTGACAAGTTTTGTTCGTTTGTTTTTAATCCTTTGTTGTATGATCCATTCTATTAAGTTTGCATTCCAGTGTAAAAGCATTCTATACATGTTTTGATTGTGACAGCAAAACTGACACTTTTCTCAAGTTGACACTGCATCTCATTGCTGGAATTATTGTGATAACTATTAAGGGTGATGGAATAAGAATTAGGCCATTGATTGGTTTGAGGAATAAGAGAGAGCTGCTAAGTTTAGCAACACACTAACATGTTATGATTACTGTTATTAGCTTCTCATAGGAAAACAGTTGAGTCCCGATTTGCTTATCAACTTGGGGGGAGAGAAAGACTAACACGAGGACCACAATAACAATCAGGATAAACCAACATCACTATAAGCGTAAGGAAAACCAAGAGGCCATGCCTAGAATAGTTCACAGGTGGCATATAGAAGGGGGGCATGAGGAGCAGCTGGCAGACACCAACTGGGTCCTCTCTATGGGATAAATAGACCATGTGGGCTACTAGGTACTCAAGCAGGGACTCAGCCAAAAGCTTTTGTTTTTACAATGGGCTGATTCCAGAAACACAGCAGTGACAATAGCTCAGACGTGGGGCATACTGTGCCCACAGCTCTAAAATTAAAACATAATGCTTAAAGCTGGCAGTTATAGCCCCTAAATCCATTTTTAACTCCAAACAAAATACTCCTAAAAGGATTCTGTTCTACCACTGCCCACTCTCTTGGGGTTAATTGGCAACATGGATCCATGCCAATCAGTTAAAATAATGCCCTTGGGTTCCTGCAACCTTTCTCACAATTTATGACTCTCCAGTTACTTGGGACATACTGCCTGGGGGGAAAAAAAAAAAAAGAGCTCTACTTACTAGAAAATTCTACTTAAAACAGAAAATCTTATTATTCAATTACTTGACTTTTTTTTCAGATGTCTACAGATTTAAGTCTACTTTCTTTCATTAGGCAAGTCCAAGATAATGATCATAATTGACTTTATTTCTTTTTAATTTGGTGACTAGAACTTTGCAAGCCCAGCGTCACCTTCTCAAGAACACTGCCCAACCTTGGGGCTATGAGGAAAAGAGAGGAGGCGCAAAGAGTGGGAACTTATGAAAGTGATCAGAAATATTTTTCTTTGATTTCAGCCTGTGATTTTATTTCTCTAAATATTGTATAAAGGAATATAGGTTTACAGGGAACTAGAGTTAGATCACTGAGGGTTTTCACTTAGAATCTTTTCTAACAAAGGCCTGTCCATAATTAAAGGAACAGAAAGTGTTTCAGTTTTCGTTTGAACCACTAGCATTCACTGTGTGTGTGTTTAGTTGCTCAGTCATGTCTCTTTGCAACCCCATGGACTACAGCCCACCAGGATCTGTCCATGGAATTCTCCAGTCAAGAATATCACAGGGGGTTGCCATTCCCTTCTCCAGGGGATCTTCCTGTCCTAGGGACTGGACCCTTGTCTCCTGCATTGCAGGCAGACTTTTTTCCTGTTTAAGCCACCAGGGAGGCCCTGGGCCATCACATATCTGAGATTCAGATCAAATTTTGTTAATCCAATTAACTAGCTACCCACATCTAAATTGAACATCTACCTGAGCCAAACTAATCAGATTCCTTGCATGTTCTATCTGCAGAAATGCTAGGTAGCTTCTGTTCAGCTCAGGAAAGGTTTTGTACCAGTACAGGTGTGCATGGAGAAACAGAAGAGATAGGGAAAAGAGATAAAAATATTTCAACATATGGATTGGGATGGAACTGACAGATGGAGACCATCTTAGTTCTAGAAAGGCATATTGGGGTAGAGAAGGCTGTTTGAGCCAAATTCAGGAATGTGGTGTGAAATTATGCCATAACTGTTGGATCTGATTATCATAAAACAACTCTCTCTCACTCTTAGTCCTCTCAATCTCTGGGAAAGGTGAGCAGAAAAAAAAAGTTATACATGGAATGATTTGAGGGCATGGCATATTCCTTCTAATGCCACCATAAAGAAAGCTCTTCAAAGATCTTGTCACCAAAGCATTTAAAATTTCTGTACCATGAAGTCCATCTTCAAATTTCACTGATGTCCAAAGCTAAAAAGAGTCAACACTTTTCTGAGAATTGTAGCATCAAGGTAAAAACTACTGTATCCATTCCTTCCTAGTAAGACAAAAAAAATTCTTGTGACAGGCCATGAGTGAAGAGAACTTAAGTGTTGGCCCCAGAATGTAAAATAATGGTCCCTATTAAGACCTAGATAGGGAGGTAAGAAGACTCATTTCATGAACTTTGCCTGGTCGACAACCTGTATGCCCGTGTACTAAGTTGCTTCAGTTGTGTCTGACTCTTTGTGACACTATGGACTATAGTCCCCCAGACTCCTTTGTCAAGAATACTGGCAAAATACAGGCAAGAATCCTAGAGTGGGTTGCCATGCCCTCCTCCAGGAGATCATCTGAACCCAGGGATCAAACCCACATCTCTTATATCTCCCATTGCTTTTAAAACCTGTGAGTATCAAGCATAGGACCTCTGGCAGAGGAAATAAATGGACTCATTCAAAGAGTTTACAGACTTAGTTTGGCTTCTTACTTTACAGGTAAGAGGAGACCAACAGATGAAGGATCCACAGTCACAAGGTCCATTTAGCTGCAGAGCTAGAAGTAAAACCCTGAGCTCCAGACACCTGACTCACTGTTGCCTACCATCCTCAATCCCAGTTAGTACCACCAATATCATTTCATATCAGATGGGGACTTTGTATGGAAAGATAAGGGCAAGGAGAAGCAGACCTGGTCATACTCTCTCTTAATATTACCTACTAATGCCTAAGAAGACAATGTTTTATTCTCCCTTATTTCAAGATGAAATAAAAAGAAAACACTTTCCTCTAAAGGTTTTTTGGGCTTCCCTAGTGGCTCAGATGGTAAAGAATCAACCTGCAATGCAAGAGACCAGGATTCAATCCCTGGGTCAGAAAAGATCCCCTAGAGAAGGAAAGGGTTACCCACTCCAGTATTCTTGCCTAGAGAATTCCATGGACAGAGGTGCCTGGTGGGCTACAGTCCATTGGGGTTACGAAGAGTCAGACATGACTGAGAGACTAATACTTTCACTTCCAAAGAGCTTATTAGCTGGGCACTCAAACTAGAGTCTTCATATTTTAGAACTAATTGTGGTACCTTCTGGAGAAGGCAATGGCAACCCATTCCAGTACTCTTGCCTGGGAAATCCCATGGACGGAGGAGCCTGGTGGGCTACAGTCCATGGGGTTGCAAAGAGCTGGACACGACTAAGTGACTTCACTTTCACTTTTCACTTTCATCACTGGAGAAGGAAATGGCAACCCACTCCAGAATTCTTGCCTGGAGAATCCCAGGGACAGAGGAGCCTGGTGGGCTGCCATCTGTGGGGTCACACAGAGTCGAACACGACTGACATGACTTCGTAGTAGTAGTAGTGGCACCTTCTAGAGAACACCAGATCAGTGTGTCTGTATTTTCTGGTGATAACCTGAAAATAGCCCAGAAAAGCTCCACAGTAGTGATTTGAAGCAGTGTCTTCCTTTTGTTCAAACCATTTTTAAAGTTGCTCCTTGGCCATTCTTGCCCAGACAGTTTGCTCATCTCTGTACTTGACATGCTGCAGGGATGAATATTATTGATAGATGAGGCAGCCCTGACAGTTCAGCTTTCCAGATGCCGAAAGTAAAGCAGGTGTTGCCTCAGAGCAGAGGTTGGTCCCAGATGACCAACACTTAATGAACGAGATGGATATATGTAGAAGCTAACAGCAAGAGATAAGGCCTCTGAGGCAGAAATCAAGAAGGAGTTCCTTAATGGATGGTACCATTTCTTCCAGAAAAAGAACACTACAGAAGACAGTGGAGCTCACCATAGAAACACAGAAAATAAGACGTACTAGAAACGGGTACTTGTGTTCATGTAGCCCTTTCAAAATGAAAAGGGGCCCTGACTAGAGATTCCTCACCCCTCCCCCAACATGGACCCTTCAGGCTAATGATGCCCTTAACCATTTAAATCATCCAGCTACCTTTCCTTGCTTGGTTTCCCTGCTTCCCAAACAATCATCTGATAAGCAAAATTTCCCCTAGATTTATGTCCCCAAGGAAATACCCTGGGTCAGAGATCTTAATTAGCCCATCAGATTAAGAGTTGTATTTCACATTAACCATTGGCACTCTTGTTTATTCATTGATTGCCTTGGGAGTTTTACTAAGAGCTAGCAGAAATTAGAGACTGGCTCTTCACATCCCTAGGTCTGAAAAACTGAAGACTATATGTAAACCGCAGAAATTCTCTCCATCTAGGAAGATTGTGTCTGGTCAGTGAGAGGGTTTCCCCTCACTGTCTGCTGCTTCTGACTTAGGGATTGTTTTCATCACCACCACCACTGCACCTGTTACATCTGTTTGCTCAGCAGACTGATTTGTTGATGAAAAGTTTCTGTGTATATGTAGATATTATAAAGAACAGCAAGCTAAGTATTAGGTCTGAAAAAGGACATTCTTAGAAACCACCACTAAGTATTAATACCAGGCACTTATAAAGCAAAACAGTACCTGTCTCCTTAGATCTCTTGTTTTCTTGGTCATCTTATCAATTGCAATGTTTAGAGGATCTCCTTTTTCTTTTCTTCCAGTCTATTAAGAAAAAAAATAATAATAATTTCAGATTTAGAAAATTTCAATGTTAGTGACATTAAAGTTTAAAAAGAAACTAAGAAACACACTTGAGTTGTAGAGTTCAAATCATTAAAAAAAAAAAAGGATTCTTTTCAATACCCAGTTAATATAACTTGATCTCTAAAGTTAATCTCTCTGAAATAAAGATTAAAAGTTGATGAAAATCAATACATTCTCAAGATGGTTACACATATGTCTGTATTCAAGTCCATGCAGATCTGTGTTTTCTTCCTTTCTCCAGACATTCAACAATTAAGTAGATACAAGGATGTTTCTGTTATTACTTTCAAATACAAGTGTTTTTTTTTTTCATTTATATTTCTTCTGAATAGAAGACTATTGAGATAATAAAACAAAGCTAGAAAAAGAATGATCAGAATTTTATACTAATGTATCACAAGTCTTTTTGTAATTTCTGTATCAAAATCAAGAGGTGCTTTAGCAGAAAACATAGTGTTTTAATCTCTGTTCTGCCATGCACTGCAATGCTAAACATGATAAGAAGGGACCCACAGCTTGAGGCCAGAAGGAAAATTTCCCTTATGACTGTAACAAGCAGAGACAAAAGAAAAAGATAATAGTAATGGTATTTGATAAATTATTCACAGGAAGTTTGGAAGTTTAACTAGTTTCTATTCCTTCCCCTCCCTTGTTTTTTTGTTTTTGTTTTTGTTTTTTTGAATTTTTCATTTCTGTAGTAACACAAACCAAATCAAATGGAATCTCCATTATCTTTTTTAAAAAAACCACAGCAGCAACAACATTCCCATGGATAAAAAGCTCTGTATAACTTTATGGATGGCATTATTTTCCTTTGAAGAGAAAATAGTCCCCCAAATCGTTGTCAAATCTATTAAATTATCTAAACATTAGTCAAACACCTTACAAATTTATTTATGGTCCCAGTGGTAGGCCAATTCTTGTTTATACTCTGTCTCTGTAAAACATGCAGGTCTCTGCAGCAACTTATATATATGATGAAATGAGATCCCAGGTCATAAATTGTGTCTCACAGGATATGTTTTGAGGATCCATAGAAATTAACATCTGACAGATTTCTAGATGTTCTCTTTCATTGGAAAAATCCTGGATGTGCAAGGCTGAAACATACACATCCGATTCACATATACCTAAATTTTGAACATGAATTTGAGCAAGCTCCAGGAGATAGGGAAAGACAAGGAGCCTAGTGTGCTGCAGTTCATGGGGTTGCAAAAAGTTAGACATTACTTAGTGACTGAACAACAACAGAATTAAACCAGTTACTCTTGTCTACAAGTTGCTTAATTAATTTAATTAATTTTTTTTCCTCTGAATGAATGGTTGGTTGATGTGTAATCCTATAGCATTTTCACGAAAAAGCCCAAACCAGGGCATATGTATGCATTTTTAATCATTTAAAAATCCTACAAATTCCCATTACCATTTTCCACTCCTTGAACTCAAATGCTGACCTCTCTGATATACACTCTTAATTTTATAAGCAGAAAGAGCTTAAAAGAAATTGACTAACATCTACAACTCTGAAATATCAGCATAAAATTAGCTCCAAAGAAACAAAAGTATATGGAGAAGAACAATGTGCTGCTTTATCATCTGAAGGCAGCTGTCACATAGGGGTATAACTTCAGTGCTTGGTGAAGTTAGGTGAGACACTAACTTGGTAGCCAAAACTGCTTCTTTTCTGTTTGGTTGGCTCCTTGGAAATAGGATGTCTCCTTCAAAATACAGGCACTTTTATGGAGGTCTGGACCATGATCATTCTGGAACCACAGATTTCTTAAGCCTTTTCCATGCATGAGAGTAATTAAGAATTTACTTTGAAAACTGAACAACTGTGAGGTCAAGAAAGTGGAGAAAACCACTACACCATTCAGGTATGACTTAAATCAAATCCCTTATGACTATACAATGGAAGTGAGAAATAGATTTAAGGGACTAGATCTGACAGACAGAGTGCCTGATGAACTATGGATGGGGTTTGTGACATTGTACGAAGACAGGAATCAAGACCATCCCCGAGAAAAAGAAATGCAAAAGCAAAATGGCTGTCTGAGGAGGCCTTACAAATAGCTGTGAAAAGAAGGGAAGCAAAAAGCAAAGGAGAAAAGGAAAAATATTCCCATTTGAATGCAGAGTTCCAAAGAATAGCGAGGAGAGATAAGAAAGCCTTCCTCAGTGATCAATGCAAACAAATAGAGGAAAACAATAGAATGGGAAAGACTAGAGATCTCTTTAAGATAATTAGAGATACCAAGGGAACATTTCATTCAAAGATAGGCTCAATAAAAGACAGAAGCATAGATATTAAGAAGAGGTGGCAAGAATACACAGAAGAACTGTACAAAAAAGATCTTTATAACCCAGATAATCACGATGGTGTGATCACTCACCTAGAGACAGACATCCTGGAATGTGAAGTCAAATGGGCCTTAGGAAGCATCACTACGAACAAAGCTAGTGAGGTGATAGAATTCCAGTGGAGCTATTTCACATCCTGAAAGATGATGCTGTGAAAGTGCTGCACTCAGTATGCCAGCAAATTTGGAAAACTCAGCAGTGGCCACAGGACTGGAAAAGGTCAGTTTTCATTCCAATCCCGAAGAAAGGCAATGCCAAAGAATGCTCAAACTACTGCACAATTGCACTCATCTCATACGCTAGTGAAGCAATGCTCAAAATTCTCCAAGCCAGGTTTCAGCAATACATGAACTGTGAACTTCTAGATGTTCAAGCTGGTTTTACAAAAGGCAGAGGAACAAGAGATCAAATTAACAACATCCGCTGGCTCATGGAAAAAGGAAGAGAGTTCCAGAAAAACATCTATTTCTGCTTTATTGACTATGCCAAAGCCTTTGACTATGTGGATCACAATAAACTGTGGAAAATTCTGAAAGAGATGGGAATACCAGACCACCTGACCTGCCCCTTAAGAAACCTGTATACAGGTCAAGAAGCAACAGTTAGAACTGGACATGGAACAACAGACTGGTTCCGAATAGGAAAAGGACTACGTTGAGGCTGTATATGGTCACCTTGCTTATTGAACTTCTATGCAGAGTACATCATGAGAAACACTGGGCTGGAGGAAGCACAAGCTGGAATTTCTCCCACAAGATGGCTGGGAGAAATACCAACAACATCAGATATGCAGATGACACCACCCTTATGGCAGAAAGTGAAGAGGAACTAAAAAGCCTCTTGATGAAAGTGAAAGAGGAAAGTGAAAAAGTTGGTTTAAAGCTCAACATTCAGAAAACGAAGATCATGGCATCTGGTCCCATTACTTCACGGGAAATAGATGGGGAAACAGTGGAAACAGTGGCTGACTTTATTTTTCTGGGCTCCAAAATCACTGCAGATGGTGACTGCAGCCATGAAATTAAAAGACATATACTCCTTGGAAGGAAAGTTATGACCAACCTAGACATCATATTAAAAAGCAGAGACATTACTTTGCCGAATAAGGTCCATCTAGTCAAGGTTATGGTTTTTCCAGTGGTCATGTATGGATGTGAGAGTTGGACTACAAAGAAAGCTGAGCACTGAAGAATTGATGGTTTTGAACTGTGGTGTTGGAGAAGACTCTTGAGAGTCCCTTGAACTGCAAGGAGATCCAACCAGTCCGTTCTAAAGGAGATCAGTCCTGGGTGTTCATTGGAAGGACTGATGCTAAAGGTCCAATACTTTGGCCACCTCATGCAAAGAGCTGATTCATTTGAAAAGACCCTGATGATGGGAAAGATTGAGAGCGGGAGGAGAAGGGCACAACAGAGGATGAGATGGCTGGATGGCATCACCGACTCAATGGACATGGGTTTGGGTGGACTCTGGGAGTTTGTGATGGACAGGGAGGCCTGGCGTTGCTGTGGTTCATGGGGTCACAAAGAGTCAGACACGACTGAGTGACTAAACTGAACTGAGCTGAATGAGAGAAGCAGACCAGCTCACTGAATTTTCCAATGTAAAAATAAAACTCAAGACAGAATACGTAAAGTAATATATAAGACAGAATACATGAAATAATCTCTGAGCAAACACTATGTCAGACCCTGGGTTCACTGTATTCTGCTGGTGACATAACCTTATCACTGTTGCACAAAGGTGACCATAAGGATTAGACCAGACGTGGGACCAGAGTGAGGGGAGTGAGGCACTTGCCTCAGGTATAAAGAGGAAGAAGTCATCAAAGAACTCAGGAATCAAGGTAAATAATAATTTAATGCATACTTTAGAAACTCAAAATTAATGCCAAAAAATCAGCATTGAACAAATATCAGAATTGGAAATAAAGGCAAGCTCTGATAGGACCAGGATTCGGGTGAGGCCAGTGAACTGCCCTATGTAAGTACAGGTCAGATAACATTTTTAAATTTTAAATCTTAGCAAATTAAAGGATGCATTTATACTTTCAAAAATGTCATTACTTACCTAAATTTCAAATTTAACTGGGTGTTCTGTAATTTTATGTGCTAAATCCAGCAACTCTATTGCCAGGGGTAATTGAGATGTTTAAGATTGTAAGTAGGGTGGTTACAGACACACATTTTGTGGGAGTCCATATTCTACCTGGCTTCAATAACGTGTAACTAAGTGTATAGCACATGTTCCTACGGTGTAAGGAACTGTCTTGGTCACTCTGGAGGTGGGGGGGCAGAGGGACACACAAAAAGTGAGTTACATCCTTACACTCAAGGAACTTCTAATCCAGTCAGTGATCCCAACATAAGACCAACAACACTAACAACTAGGCAGAAAGACTAGCTCCCTACAGGGCTAAATGAGATGCTCAGAAGAAGAAAATGCTGCATTTGGGAAGTCAAGTAATATCACAGAGGGATGGGAGGATTTAGCCTGACCTTAAGTCCTGGGCAAAATCTGAATAGGAAAACTCCTCTATCCATGGGATTCTCCAAGCAAGAATACTGGAGTGGGTAGCCATTCCCTTCTCCAGGGGATCTTTCCAATCCAGGGATCAAACCCAGGTCTGGGCATTGCAGGCAGATTCTTTACTATCTGAGCCACCAGGGAAGCCCAGATAGAAAAGTGGCAAGGTCAAAGCAGCACCAGGACAAGAAATAGCAAGGCATGTACTAGGAGAACGGTGGGTGGAATGGCCAGCCTTTTCTCTACCATGTGAAGGGATCGGTTTGACTACCATGAAGATAAGTTATTTTTATAAAAGCTTCCTTATAGGGTGATTATAGCAAACTATAGTTTGATCTGCAGGCTCAGAGGATTCCAGGGATATTAGCATTTCCACCTTTGTGCAGTGGAGATTCTCTTTGTATAATATTTGCGATTTAGTATCTCCAGCTTTCAAATCTTTGGCTGAAGGCAATTCAAAAACTGCAGTTGAGTTGGGTGCCATATTTGTTTTCTTGGTTTAGAGCAGCTGGGGAACGGTAAACACAGGACTGGAAGTTAGGGAATTGGGGCCACCAGCTGAAATCATCCATTTGCTGGCCCTTTGTTAGCACTGATTTTTTTAAATGTTACCAGCATTGGAACAAGGATAATAATCCCTCAATGCTCAGATTTACATAGAAAATGGGGACAGTAGCCCATCACTCCATACTCTCCTGTGCTCTGTTATGAGCCCAAGTAGAAATACTTTTGAATTATCAACCTAAATTGGACAAGAAGCCAATCACTGAGACAGGCCAAATAAACAAAAAAGGCTCTTGCTTCATAGTGTCAGCCCTTTGTTATTAGGTTCTGTGATCTTGGACTAAAGATTTGCTCATTTTTTATGTCTGAGTTCTCTCATAAGCACAGTGGATAGCATGATATAGGCCCTGTCTTCTTGACTGGGTTAGCAGGACAATCAATCATGGTGTCAGTGTGCTGGAAACAATAAAAGGCATTAATAGTATTCAGGGTAATTAGGAAAGTGTTTCTACTGTGGGGGGAAAAATGAAAGTATTGCTTTGGAAAATACACAGAAACTATTTTTAGATCACCTGGACTTTGACTTTCTCTACTCAGGCAGATAATATATGAAAACCTTGCCAAAAACTAGAATTCTTAAAGGAAAAGTTACTCTGTTTAAGGAAGCAATATTTGAGACAGTTCATTTTAAACAATTAGTCTGGGATACTGTAACAGGTGAAATAAGGGACAGAAATGCCAGATGAATATCTTTTGCATAGTAGGTCCGTGGATATATTTTTAAATAACTAAAGGTTTGGTCATCATCAGCAAATTCTAGTTTCCAGGGAATCAACCCAACTCTCCCTCCCTAACCCTCCAGGCTCTATAAACTAAAAATAGTTTAACAAACTGAAGCGAAGGGAAAGCTCCATCTTCATTTTGACACCATTGCCTAGTAATTAAACCTAAGTGTGTGGTCTTCATCCATTTACTCCTTGTCTTTGCTGAATAAGAAGGAAACAAAAAGCAGTCATAAGCACTCTCTACCTAGGTGATCTGGCAACTTCTCTACACTCCAGACTTCTCATCTGTCCAACGGAGGGAGCAGACATGAGTGACAGACCCCAGGAAATGGGGGAGCCCAAAACCTGTCAAGAACTCATAACCATGTTTCCTTGTTGTGAGGATGTTCTCACTGTACTGCAGAAAAGGCTGGGACTGGCTGTCAGTCGGGGTTTTCTCATGTTTAAAATGTGAGTAAATAACTTGCTTTGGGGATTATTTTGAATCTAAAGAGACAGTATCTGGAGCAGGTGGCACAGCCCTGACTCAGCAAGATGTATCTCAATATATTTCTTCTTCCTCACCCCTCCATTCCTCTCAAAGCTGAAAAAAGCAAAACCCAGAAAGATGAAATCACTGATTCTGATCATATGGCCTCAATAGCATCAGACCAGGACCTCTGGACTTCCAGCCCAGGCCCATTTCTATGCCATATCTAACCTGTCTCTTATCTCTTAAAATTCTAAGATTTTGTAATTTTATGGAGTTTCACATGTTTCTTTTCAAAGGCCATAAAAAAAAAAAAAAAATCTTGGTTTATCTGCCCTGTCACATGTTGCCTACAGACCCTGTGTACCTTTCTCAAAGTGCTCCCACTTGCCTCTACCTTTACCTGCAGAGGATGAGTTTGCAATAGAGATAGCCATTTACTAAATATCATTGTTTTTTAAAAAAAGAAGAGACAGGCGGGAGCATGCTCTCACAGTGCTTCAGGCAGCTATCCTAGTTGCCATCTGTTGTGCTAGGGAGGTGCGTGTTTATTAAACTTTATTTGTTTTTGTCTTTGGGCTCTATTTTACAAAACACATTTGGGGCAAATCTGAGGTTGAACTGATGAGAGGAAAGAGAATGAATTTCCTGATTTGGCTTTTTATAGGGGGTCCTTTATTCACCTAGCTTCTGGCTCTAAATTTAAGTCCAGTTTGCCAAAGTATCAGATGCTATCAAGAAGACTTCTTATTCTTAGTTCAGTACTACACAAAAATGATTGGGGACATTAATTGAAATTTTGATTTTTCACAATCATTCTTCAGTAAAAAGACAATATCTTGGTTCAGTTTTTAATAATACTGTCCTTTGTCCTATTGGGAAATAAAAGCCCCTCTATTTATTAAAAGAGGGTATTCATTTTTCTTCTTTTGTTCTCTCTCTTTTATTAAATATTCATCATTCCCTCTGAAACACTGAAGAGATATGCAAAATATTTAAATTCTATGCTGAATATTTCACAACTTCCTGATTTATAAAACAAAAAATAAAGACTAGTAATTTTTAAATTTCTGAAATTGACTGAATATTTGTTTAAAGGCAGTTCCCCATTCCAGCTCCTCAACTCTGCCTTAAACATAGTTTAGTACAAGGAGTCACTCATGGAGACCCCAAGAATATAAATTTACTATTTCAGTGCTTCCATCAGATCTGTGGTTTCATGTTAGTTTCAGGGCACAATATTAATATGTTGGAAATGGTTCTAAGAAGGCCAATATCTCTCACTTTGTTTTTTTTCTCAATGGTACCTGCAAACTTGATTGAATGTATGAGAAATCTTCAAAATATTATATAGTGGTGATTCTCATATATTGAATGTATGGGCTAATCAAATGCCCACTCTTCAGATTGCTGTCATTTGAAAGAGATGGAAGTCAAAATCATCAGAATGGCAGAAAGCTATACTGTGCCATGCACTCCATCTCTTACACATTTTCCTGTCATTTAAACCTATGATTTAGACAACAGAAGGGAGGAGAAAAAATTATCTATTGATCTAGCAGTCACTCTATTCTGTTTGGAGGGTTGCCTATCTACCTTCAGACCCCGCATGTAGAAATGATATTCTTATTACAAATAGCACCGTTATTTAAAGAACCTTGAACACTGTAAAACCTTTATATTATGTGTAAATCACAGTCTGAGAATGTGAACCCTTCTAAACATTTCCTTTTCACTACCTATGGACATTTCTCTTAGAAAAGAAATGGGCAATATCTCTTTAGAATGGATAAAAGTTTAGCATCAGCCGCAAGTCAAACCCATGATCAAGATCCTTTAACCACATAAAATTCCAGCTTCCCTGGACTCTGAAATAGGGGTGGGAGGATAAAGAAAGGGGAAAACATTCTGATAATGTGTTAGGGCAAAAATGTATCTGATGCTGCTCCGCCAGGCGTTATCAATACTCAAGGAAAGAATCATCACTATATAAAGTTAGAAAATCAGGATGGCTTTTTTTTGTGAAAACCCTAGACCATACCTACTAGCACAGCAGTGTCAGTACACATATCAGGCAATGCACAAAGAAGGCCTGACTTGGAGATCTCCATTTTCCCAACAATCTCTCTTGGGTTCTTTTGGTAAACCCTCTAATTTTTCCTTCTAATTCTCAACCAAAGAGTTCTGGCCCAGGGATAAACTCATGATAACATCCAAACCAGTGAGATTCAGCTATAAGGTGATTCGTAAAATTACTAAGAAGGAGGCATATTTTTCTCCACTGGGATTGATAAACTGGCAGCAGATATACCTTGAGCTGGTTAAGGTGTCTTTGAAAATGGGTGTCACAAAAAAAGCATAGCTGGGGAGTGGAAAGAGGAGAAAAGGGAGGGAGAGGGAAGGAGAATAAGGAGAGGGAGAGAGGAAGAAGGAGAGAGATGAGAAATTAATTTGTGTCTTAAAAGAGATGAGATGCTAGGGAAAGGAAACAAAAAGGAAGGCAAAAGAAGGGAAGAGAAGGGTAAGGGAAGTCAGCTTTTGGAGGCAAATCAAGTTGGTTCATAGTTTTCATTATATACTAATTAAAATAAAATTCCATGAAGGTACAGTCTTTCCTTTATTTATCATTAAATCTTGGCAGCCTGGAGCTTTGCCTGGCAAATGATAGGCACTCAACAAATTGTATTATTATCAGCGAATGAAATGCATGGGTTCCTGAATCTAGCTGTACCTAAATCCATTAGTATCTATCAATGGATTTCCTAGTATCACGAGTTAACAAATTCCCCCATGTTTGTTGATGTTGAATCTCTGTCCGTAATAACCAAAAATGTCTGACTAAATCAGAGACCTTAAACTACCAGACTAAAATGATTTGAAGGTGACATGTTAGAAAGGGAAAACCTCAGCAAGTTCCCCGTGGACATAGCTCGGAGAACCAAGGGAGCTCAGACCTTGGTTTCACCTAGAGAGCTTTTCCCTGCACTAATTACTGTCAGAGCTCTAAATTCTAATATTGTATTTCTCCTGTAAATCCAGTCAGTCAGTAGATTTGAGAATTTATCCATCAAAGAGACCTTAGGAATCTTGCTGTTCCTCAAATCCTTCTGCCCATGATGACCAACCACGCTAATGTATTGGGTTGGCCAAAAAGTTCATTTGGTTTTTTCTATAACATCATATGGGAAAATCTGAACAAACTTTTTGGCCAACTCAACACATCTCCAACAGCACACCATTCTTAATATGACCTATTGAGACCAAGCTTTCATTTCCTTGGGCCAGTACACCTTTCAGTTTCCATTTAGTGCTTACTGCATCTCTACTTTCTAGCAAACTTTTGAGTCTATATTTTAAGACTTCATAAATGCTTTTCCTTCCTGTAACTACCTGTATCTCTAGTCAATTTGTTCCTTCTCAACAACTCACACACCTTCTGCCTCATGTTGGTGCCTGGCTGAAAGGGGTTATTCTCCCTTTGTCCTTTTGCCTAATCAGGTTCTACCCATGCTTCAAGGAGCAGCTCAAAATCTTCCCCCAGGGAGTGTTTCTGTACTGAGCTAGTCCTTAAAGATCTTCCTCTCCTCTGAACATATCCTTCTATTAGGTACTGTGGCAAATAATACAGATGTTAATGATAGACCATCCTGCATCTGTCAAGTTTTCATGTTTCAGCAAAAAAGAACCCAAGTTTTCTATGGATAGTGAATGCCCTGATTTTTTCCTGGAGTTCAGTTCAGTTCAGTCGCTCAGTCGTGTCCGACTCCTTGCGACCCCATGAATCGCAGCACAACAGGCCTCCCTGTCCATCACCATCTCCCGGAGTTCACTCAGACTCACGTCCATCGAGTCAGTGATGCCATCCAGCCATCTCATCCTCTGTCGTCCCCTTCTCCTCCTGCCCCCAATCCCTCCTAGCATCGGAGTCTTTTCCAATGAGTCAACTCTTCACATGAGGTGGCCAAAGTACTGGAGTTTCAGCTTTAGCATCATTCCTTCCAAAGAACACCCAGGGCTGATCTCCTTCAGAATGAACTGGTTGGATCTCCTTGCAGTCCAAGGGACTCTCAAGAGTCTTCTCCAACACCACAGTTCAAAAGCATCAATTCTTCGGTGCTCAGCCTTCTTCACAGTCCAACTCTCACATCCGTACATGACCATAGGAAAAACCATAGCCTTGACTAGATGGACCTTAGTCAGCAAAGTAATGTCTCTGCTTTTGAGTATGCTATCTGGAGTACTCAGCATAAAACCCCTAAGATTCCAAACATGTGCATTAATATATGACATTTGTTTTTCTCTTTATGACTTACTTCACTCTGTACGATAGCCTCAAAGTTCATCCACATCACTTCAAATGACCCAATTCTGTTCCTTTTTATGGCTGAGTAATATTCCACATCTTTTCCATCCATTCATCTACTGATGGACACTTAGGTTGCTTCCATGTCTGGACTATTGTAAATAGTACATGTGTCTCTTTGAATTATGTTTTTCTTAGGGTATATGTACAGCAGAAACTAATACAACATTGGAAAGCAATTACATTGCAATCAATAAAATCAAGAATAAAAAAAATAAAATGATGGTGATTAAAAAAAAAAAAAACTTCCTAAGAAGTGCTCCAGAAACACTCATTTGTGAATAGAAGGACAGAGTGTCCATGTAGGCACCTGGGGTTAGAAAGCAGGTATGGAAGGGTTGAATGATTTAGAAAATGTGGGGCCCAAAAAATAAATATAATCTACTTCATGATTTACTGATCAAAACCACAGGAAGTGGTTGGCACCTGTGTAATGTTACAATTCTTGCTCTTTGATTTATTTTATCAACACAGGTGTAGTCCCCAGTGATTATCTGTTAGGCAACCCTGCCCTAGAAGACAGTTCCCATCAGAGCCCCCCTTCCCCAGCTCCCAAGCTTGGGTGATTGTTGAGAGCAATGGTAAATTAACCACATGCACCCTTAAAGCCTATGAGAGACAATGAACTGAGCAAACTGCTAAAAAAAAAATGCCATTTTATCTTCACAGTTGAGATGGAAGTCGTCAAGGCAAAGTGAAATTTCCATTGATTTTATACACATACACACAAACACGTATATACCCATACTATATAAATGATTTAAATTTCAATGAAATTTAAGCTTCTGCTTCATTTTTCTGTGCATATTCCCCAAACTACTCAGTTACTATTAAAGCTAACAACACAAAAAAGATTCCCAGAGTCTGGCAATTTCCAGCATCTCAAAAAGAAGATCAATAATTGGGTCCACACTGCTGAGACTTCACAGAAATCAAAAAACACTTAGGCAGACAGTTACTTTGGTTTACGGAATGTCTATCTGGGTAGGGACCCCAAGCTTTGGTCTTCCTGTGCTTCATCTGTCCATAGATCAGAGGCCGGTTCATACTGTAATTCCTTCAACACACCTCCCTGCCCTCCCATCTCACAGCAACCCATCCTGCACTGAGTGCCTATAGCCACCTGCATCATTTATTTGGTTGCCTGTTTCCACTCAGGCAACAATTACATACGGTACAAATCTCTTGCACTGTTAATTGAATTTCAGATGTCACACTCTAAAACACAAATATATAAAATGCATAATTATAATCCTATACTATTCAGAAACTTCTCATGACTCTGTGTCTCTTCTTCCCAATTAGAAGTACAGGAGTTTAAAGATAGTATATTAGTCAGCTTGGGTTGACATAAGAAAATACCACCAACTGGATGGCTTAAACAAGAGACATTTATTTTCTTGTTATCCTGGAGGCTAGAAAGCCAAGATCAAAGTCCTGCAGGGATGGTTTCTCTCTTCTTGGCTTACAGACATGGTGGAAAGAGAGATGAAGTAAGCTCTCCAGCACCCTTCTTCTTATAAGGGCACTAAGCCTATCATGAGGGCCCCACTCTAATAACTTATCTAAACCTGATTACCGGCAAGACGCCCCATTTCCAAATACCATCACCCTGGGGGGCTTCAACATACAAATTTCGGAGGCAATCAATTCAGTCCATGTGTACATGCATGCATGTTGAGTCACTTCAGTCATATCCAACTCTTTGCAATCCTGTGTACTGTAGCTAACCAGGCTCCTTGGTCCATGGTATTCTCCAGGCAAGAATACTGTAGTGGGTTGCCATGCCCTCATCCAGGGCATCTTCCCCACCCAGGGACCAAACTTGTGTCTCTTGTGGCTCCTGCATTGCAGGCAGATTCTTAATTGCTGAGTCACTGGCGAAGCCCCAAGCTTAAGGACACTAGATATCAAAAAAGGAATGGGTTTGGTAAAATGGCACTTCCAAGGCCTGAGCAAGGTCCTGACTGGGACAAACAGGCCAGCCCAGAGAGCACCTGGGACCATCCTGTTTGCCAACCTCACAGTAGAACAAAATGAAGACGTTTCCCTGGTGACACTGGGAAAAGAAAATCCACAGATTGGGAGTGCCTGGCATTTCCTGCATGCCCAGGGGACCCCCAAAGAGATTACCTGGCACTCTTCAGAACCAACGCTTTTTCTTTTCCTGCCCATATCAAATCTGACCTCTCTTAGACCTTGCAAAACCTGTGAGAACCACTTTTCCCCATCCTCTCAGCAACCCCACCCCCAATCTGTATCATGACATTTTCTTCTCCTTGTCACACTTCCCTCAAAAAGACCAGCACTGTCTGGAAAGTAACCACACAGGTCCTGGTCACTTTACTTTTTATCACTACAGGGGAACTAGGAGAGAAGAACATTTCATTTTTAGTTAAAATAACTAAAGAAATCTTTTAACTGCTTATAAATTAGCAAGCTCCAGTCTAGAGGTGCTAGCCTCATTGCTAACCATTTTCTTTTTAAGCCTTGGGTTCTATCTCAACTTTTCAAACCCACCTCCAAGCCAGACTAGAAAGCCAGGCTGCTCCCACCCCCAGCACCAAAGTCTCAAGGCCTCTGCTACATGACCAAGGTCCAAGCACAAGGCACTCCTCAGGCTTAGGTGAGTCAGGGATCTCTCGAAGGCCCTTCTCCCTGAAAAGCTTGGAATTTGACCCATAAGGGAACCATCTCAGGGGGCCTTTGCTCACCCTTGGAACTGATGAAAACTTTATGAGGCAAATAGTACTTTTTTTTTTTTTTTTTTTGTAACACAACAGTTAAAAATTAAACTAAGTAGAAAGCAGGCCGAAACCCTGCCACACATGTCTCACATGGTCCCAAATATTCCTCACTGTGTGGCTCCCATAAACACCATCTGCTGTGTTAATTTGTAAAGAATTACAAGGTTCTTAAAATTACACTTTGCTCTCTGTAGCGTACACTGTGTCTATTAAGGCGGAGAGTTGAGAATATGCATCACGACTAGCCAGACACTGAGATCTTTTTCCCTACTATGCTGGGATCCTACTGAAAGTTCGCTAAGTCTGCATGGAATTTTAAGAAATGTATCGTACTCTCTCTAGAGCAGCTGTAGGAAAAGGATTCAAGACAAAATACACACAGCAAAATCTTGGCCTGGATTAGAATCCTAGCATCTCATACATTTTCAAGTTGTATGCGCATCCCCCCACTTCATTGAATCCTCCTGATGATGCAAAGTCCTTGAGTGTAAGTTAAAGAGAGTACACAGCCAAAATTGAGAGAACTTCTTGGGTGAGACTTAATCCTCCATCATGAAGTTCTGACCTCTAGGGGCCCTCAGAGCCCTTGGGTGATGGCCGAGTGTTTCTCAATTGCTCATCCCTGTCTACTCACAGAGCCAGAAGGGCAGCATCATGTTGCCAAGCACATCTCTCTGACAATTCAGGGCTATGGTGTCGGGCCACTAATGCAAGCTTTTAGGTGGATTAAATTCCAAAAGGGGTTGCTGGTTACATGATAGTAAATGGTGGCCAGAAATGAAAAGGGAACTAGGAGGGTCTTAGACTGAATAACACAAGGCTGGAAACTGCCGACGTGACATAACTGTTACAAATGAAGCTACCTAGGTCCCTCTACCAGGAGGTTCAATTCTGTGGCTCAGGAGTAGGTTGGAAATCTGAGTGTTTAGTAAACATTTAAAAAATTACAAAGTTCTGGAAATAAAGGGATCATTTTAGTGGATCCCGACCTGATGAATCATTTTATTAATTAAAATCCTTCTAATTAATACCCAGGAATCTACATTTTCATATTGCCATGAAATGCTGTTGCTCAGCCTAATTTGGGATCAACGAGTTTTGCAACAGTTTCCTAGTAGTAAGCCTGAAGTCGAACCAAAGATCCATAATGAAGGCAAATCTGCTTAATTCCTGATGACTCAGTTACTGATGTCAAAAACATAAGTTTCATAACCAATCCACTTAAGTGGAAAGGAAAGCCATGCTGCCAGAAGATCCAAACAAGATAAAGCAGACACAGCCTGCAACATCATGTCAGAAAAAGTCCCTGAAAAAGATTAAACCAGCTCCCCCAAATTTCTTACCTGCCACGGTCACATCTACGTGTAGACCTTAAAATAAGGCTGCTTGATACAGTGGACACAGAAATAAATGAGGCATCTGATCTTACTAAAGCACAGAGAGATTTACAAATTTATGAGATCACATACACAGAAAAACGGGATCCTCATGCAGACAGCGTTTCAGAGTTTATACTGGTAAACCCAAGTCTACACTCTGCTGATTTCTCAACATTTTCTGAAAATTTACTCCCAAATTCCTCTCCCGATGACCCCAATCTCTCTGTTCCCTTGTAAGTACATCCCAGTTCTCAGAGAAGTCTGTCTCTGAAAAGCCCGTAATAATCTCCCAGACACTAATTGTGCCTTTCCTCCCAACCCAATCATCCTCTACAGCCCAGGTCAAGCTCTGCCTGACCCCATACCCCACACAGAATTTCTCTTCTCTCAACCACAGCAGCAACTGGTACAGTCCTTTCTGATGTCAGGCCATAGGATCCCCCTTAGACAAATCTCTGAGCAGCCTTCTTCAGGCAAGCTGGCTCTGAGCGGTCTCCCCCTACATCACTCACAGTCAGAGATCTGGCTAGAGCTGCCCCTTGATTGCAGGCTGTCATGAAAAAAGGCAGGGATAGGATTAAATGTGGTTGCTTGAATTTTCTCTGTTCACTCAAAGTAAGCTGTACTGCATTGCTTCAAATTATATCATCAATCTTATGAAAAAGCGGATTTTTAACACTGATTGTGAGGGGGGAAAAAAACTACCAAACCGGGTTGGCATGCTAAGTCGCTTCAGTGGTGTTCAACTCTTCACAACCCTATGGAATGCAGCGGATCAGACTCCTCTGTCCATGGGATTCTCCAGGCAAGAATACTGGAGTGGGCTGGCATGCCCTTCTTCAGGGGATCTTTCCGACCCAGGGCAGCAACACCCAAATTATTTGATGATCCCTCTGTAAATTACATAACTAACACAATCATGTAAAATGAAAATGGTGTAATCATGCTTTATACATCAATGTGTATGTGTGTGTGTGTGTGTTGCAAGTTCACTAATTGCCATTATCTCTTTACTGTATGGTTACTATTTCCACTAATAGAGTGTAAACTCTGTTGAGAGAAAAACCATATCCCCGCTATATCAGGGACAATGCCCCAAAAGGAGTTTCCTTGTGCACAATAACTGCCATTCCCACAGGACAAGAGGAGTCAAAGTATGTTATCGCCAACCTTCATTGGCTGAACTACAACGAAGGACCACGGAGAAAGATGGAATGCAAAAATCCCAGTCCTTCCATGATCTACTACTGACTTATTTATTTGCATCCATAATTCTCTATCTGGGCCACAGGCAATGATGGGAATGCATACTGCCAACTGCGAAGGTCATCTCAGTCTCCTGAGTGCTTCTGACACTAAGACTCGGGGCAAGTGAAGATGGATGCTTTGATAAAGAAACCAGTGTTCCCTCATTCTTAAATGAATGTAAATGTAATTCTTAAATGTAAAATGACAATGCAAATGAAATTTTCAGTCCATAACTACCCCACCTGCCCATCCTTCTGAGCATCTCCCAACCCTTCTCCTTCCTTCAAACAATTTTTCAAGCAGACACAAACAGTACTAAATTTCATCTTGATTCTACTATCTAATAGCTGTGTGTGTATGTGCAAAGTCGCTTCAGTCATGTCCAACTATTTGCGACCCTATGGACCATAGCCCACCAGGCTCCTCTGTCCATAGGTTTCCCCAGGCAAGAATACCGGAATGGGTTGCCATTTTCCACTCCAGGGGATCTTCCCAAATCAGGAATTGAACCCAGGTTTCTTAGTATCCTGCATTGGGAGGTGGGTTCTTTACCACTAGAGCCACCTGGGAAGCCCCTTGGCAATTTACTTAAACTCATTAAATCTCAATCCTCATCTGTAGAACAGCGAAAAGGATGCTTAAACCCAGATTGGGGTGAGATGAATGCAGGCAAAATGTCTGTCTCCAACTCTACCATGAAACTGGCATCCAATCAGCAGGTTACTGATTGTGATTTTTCCCCCTTCTTGATAGTAAACCTCTTCAGGAGAGGCATCTGAAGAATGAAGTGTCCAGCATCTGAAGCATGAACAGACGGATTTACTGTCTAGGAGAAAACATTGTTTTATAGATGAATTCAGGTTTACACAGACTTGCCATTTGAAAATCTTTTAACATCTGAGTGATATTTAAGACTCATGCAATTTTCACCATTTTAAAGTCTATGTTGTTTAGTCACTAAGTTGTGACTGACTCTTTGTGACCTCATGAACTGCAGCACGCCAGGCTTCTTTGTCCTTTACTATCTCCTGGAGTTTGCTCAAACTCATGTCGGTTGAATCAGTGATGTTATCTAACCATCTTATCCTCTGTTGCCCACTTCTCCTCTTGCCATCCATATTTTCTGGCATCAGGGTCTTTTCTATTGAGCCACCTCTTTGCGTCAGGTGGCCAAAGTACTGGAGTTTCAGCTTCAGCATCAGTCCTCTTTATAACATAATTCAAATACAAGGCCATGAAAAAGGAGAACCAGACATGGATCCTGAAACTTTACTAATAAAGCAGTGAAAAATTCAAAGCTGACAGCTGTGGTTTCCTATGCTAGTCAGAGAGATGGGGGCAAGTGTGGTAGACAGACTCTTTCTTTCAGTCCCATGCATGGGTAATGAAATCAGTAGTGAACACACCTCACTAATGATTTTAATCAAACTGAGCACCTAGAACTAACTGCCAGGAGAGGGAGATCCCCAAGCAGCACGCATGGTTTCTATTTCAGTTGCCTTCATTTGGCATGTCAAGGAAGGGAGGTCCTGGCTGAAATGAGGAAGCCAGATGCGGCAGACCTGCCATGTCTACCCCGCACTGATGGGGAGTCAGAGAGGAAAGATGCTAATTACTTATACACACTGAGCTAAGTGGGGCCTCCAGAGATGGATCTGCAGCCAAAACATACCTCTTTTCTAAGTAAGCCTTTGACTCTGATGCAGAGTCTAGAGACCTATCATTAGAATGTTATTTTAATTTTTTGTAGTGACTCTAGAAGTTCCCTGCTAAAATACTAATAAAATTGAGAAAGACCTTCAGTATGTAATGTGCTCACTGGTTGTTCATCTGTTTCTCCCATGAGAGTTACACTTTGTGGGATTAACTATTAATTTGTGGGTTATGGATTCAAGTTCTTTTGTTCTCTGTGCAGAAGCCAGACTGGTGCTAAGTTCAAAGTCACCTGGGTTAGGGTTAGTGTTAGGGTGTCCCTCTCTCCCACCTACATGTAAATAAGCATTAGACCAGGCTTACCACCACCCAGCTGGGCATCCAGCAGCCCCTCCCTCCCTAATCAGAGAGTTTCTCCTAGAAGAGCTTTCCCACTGGAACCCCTTCTCCAGGGCTGTCCATACCCTCCCTTTGCCTTTTTTTCCTTGTGATTAATCAAATCTGCTGATTGGAGAGCAAAGAAACCAAGAGAACTAACAAATCAACCACCGTTGGTAGTGGTGGTGGTTTAGTTGCTAAGACATGTTCAACTCTTGAGACCCCATGGACTTTAGCCTTTCATACTAAAGTCCATGGGAGCCTGCCAGGCTCCTTTATCTATGGGATTTCCCAGGCAAAAATGCTAGAGTTGGTTACCATTTCCTTCTCCAATATTAAATATAATCTAATTATCCCAACTTTGGCTTCTTGAACTCAGTGACTCCAGGGGAAGGGTCTTCAAGCACTGGACCAGGTTTCCATATGTGGTGGCCTGAGCCAAGGCAGACTTTGTCAGCTGAGAATCACACCAGCCAGGCTGACCTTTGTCTCTTTGTGCTCCAGGGTCAGCCATCACATCCTACTTCAAACAACAGACCATACTGTCAAAAAGCAAGCTTTGGTTGAGCACCTACTTGGTGTTAAGCCCTATAGGGATGTGATATGAGCAAATTTATGCCCTCCTCTCCCCAAAAAGAATTCATATGCTGGGGGGCTAACCTCGAGTGACTCAGAATGTGACTGTATGTGGAGACAGAATCTTTAAAGAAATAATTAAGGTTAAGTGAAGACATTAGGGTAGGCCCTAATCCATTATGACTAGTGTCTTTAAAGAAGAAGAAATTAGATATGGAAAAGCACAAGAAAGATTATGAGAGAGAAGAAGGCTGTTTATTTTACACAAGCCAGAGAAAATGGCCTCATAACAAACTTAAGTTGCAGACACCTTGATCTCAGACTTCAAGTCTCCAATACAGTGAGAAAATAAATTTCCATTGTTAAAACCCCAGTCTCTGGTACTTTGTTACGGCAGCCCTAACAACCTAACGCAAGGTGCAACAGGAAATACCAAAGTAATGATCTCATACTGAGGTTTTCACTTCCTGTTAAAAGACATTACTGACTCAGGTGAACAAAAAATCCAAGAGAGTTGAGATGAGGACAGGAAGGGAAGATGCAAAGATTTGCCTCCTGATATCTTAATTGATTTCTCAGAAAACTTCAGTTTTTCACAGCACACAGTGTATATCAATCAGTCTGATTAAGGAAGGAGCCCCATCTCATCCAACAACTAGAAAATGGGTTTCCCAAATCTCAGAGCAGAATTCTTGCTTGGAATGCCAGGCTGGCTTTCTTAGTGCCCGCAACCAACCCCCCTCCACACACACACCCCACCAGCTCCTCAGAGTCCTCTATCTCTCATTAAAAAGTGGCAGCTATCCGATGCAAAACAGATAAAGATAAATAGATAAACCACTTAAAGCAATCTTACTGATATGCCCTCACACATTTCCATTTCAGGAAACAGCCAAAGACAGTTTAATCTCACATTCTCTCACAATTTAATTCAGGTAAAAATGCAATGTTTTGTCTGCTAAGTGAAAGTTAGCAGGTGCTTTTGATTAAGAAACCTAAATGAGATATTTAAGTATCTATATGATGTTTATGCCCTTGAAGTGAAGTGAAGTGAAGTGAAGTCGCTCAGTCGTGTCTGACTCTTTGCGACCCCATGGACTGTAGCCTACCAGGCTCCTCTGTCCATGGGATTTTCCAGGCAATAGTACTGGAGTGGATTGCCATTTCCTTCTCCAGGGGATCTTCCCAACCCAGGGATCAAACCTGGGTCTCCTGCATTGTAGACAGACACTTTGCTGTCTGAGCCACCAGGGAAGTCCTAAGAATCTATTTAAGTATCTATATGATGTCTATGCCCTTATGGCTAACTTTTTTCTGGTATCCCTTTCAGAGTTCCAGTTTAACATACGTATTACTTCAGGCAGGTAGCTGGTAGCTATATTCTTAAGATATCCCAGCAGCAAACCACATGTTAACTAAAGAGAGTGATGAAATCCCTAGGAGGTCATGGCTAAACTTCCAGTCCAGATTCATACACTCCACCAATTAACATCAAGATACATATAACAACCACAGCACTAGACACTGGAGACAAAGCAAACAGTGTGGTTGCTACTGAAACTGAGCAGGACCCTGTGAGGCTCCTGGGTGTGAAAGCCTTTCTTGTTTGAAGGGACTAGCCTTCAGCCTGCATGACCTTCCCTGAGTCCCAATGGGAGGGTTCAAACAGTTGCTAATTAGGGAAGGGAGGGGGTGCAGAGACAAGGGAGGAGCAGTTAAGAAACAACAGTGGAGCCTTGGGGCAGAGTTCTGATTCTGACTCAGGAGATGCACATAATGAAATCCTTGAGCTCTTCTGAAGACATAAAACCCTCAATAAATGGAAAATGTTGACTACCTGATGAAGCATTCTTCACTTCAGAGAGATTTGATAACCTTGAGAACCACAGAAGCTGACCAAGAGACCACCTGAGGCCAGATTAAAGGAACGCCCTAAACATAACTTGATCCTTTTCAAGAGCCCTGCCCTTGAACCACTCCTATAAAGTGAAAGTGAAAGTGAAGCCGCTCAGTTTGTCTCTCTGGACTGTAGCCTGCCAGACTGCTTCATCCATGGGCTTTTCCAGGCAAGAATACTGGAGTGGGTTGCCATTTCCTTCTCCAGGGGATCTTCCTGACCCAGGGATCGAACCCAGGTCTCCTACATTGCAGCCAGACTCTTTACCTATAAAACTAGGTATATAGTTTATACATATATATATACCTATCAAGTGAAGTGAAGTGAAGTCGCTCAGTCGTGTCCGACTCTTTGCGACCCCGTGGACTGTAGCCCATCAGGCTCCTCCGTCCATGGGATTCTCCAGGCAAGAATACTGGAGTGGGTTGCCATTTCCTTCTCCAGGGGATCTTCCCAACTAAGGGATCGAACCTGGGTCTCTTGCATTGCAGGCAGACGCTTTAACCGCTGAGCTACCAGAGAAGCCGATATATACCTATAAATTCCTATAAAACTCCTCACAAAATCCCCCGGGTTTGGCCACACAGTTTTTGAGAGCATGAGCCCACTGTGTCCCTCATTGTCTGGCAAAGCAATAAAGCTATTCTTGCCTAATGCTAATGCCACACAAAACCCACAATGTGTGTGTCTGTGAGATCAGTCATGCCCAATTCTTTGTGACTCCATGGACTGTAGGCCTCCAGGCTCCTATGTCTATGGAATTCTCCAGGCAAGAATACTGGAGTGGGTTGCCATTTCCTACTCCAGGAGATCTTCCCAACTTAGGGATCATACTGGTGTCTCTTGCATTGGCTGGTGGATCCTTTATCACTGAGCCATCTGGGAAGCCCCAGAACACTATGTATTGGCTGGAAAATGAACCCAGGTCAATTGCTTGGAAGGCAGCTATGTTCACCACTATACCACCAATACTGCACATTCTTGTCTACTTCACCCAAAACTCTTGTCTCTGAGATTCAATTTGGCACCAGTGCACAGAGACTGAGTTTTTGGCATCACTACATGCTTCTCTGGAGGCTCGGACCGTAAAGAATCTGCCTGCAATGTGGGAGACCTGGGTTCAATTCTTGGGCCAGGAAGATCCCCTGGAGAAAGAAATGGAAACCCACTCCAGTATTCTTGCCTGGAGAATCTTATGGACAGAGGAACCTGATGGGCTATAGTCCACAGAGTCACAAAGAATCGAACATGACTGAGCAGCTAACACTTTCTGCAGAGTTTGAGTCTAAAGCATGGTTTCCCATTGGAAGCACCACTAACATCTTGGGGCAGTATTCTTTGTCATAGAGGCTACCCTGTGCTTTGTAGGGTACTTTGCAGCATCCCTGGCCTCTACCACTTAGATGCCAGAAGCACCACTTTTGTCCTTTCAGTCTCTTGATATTGGCACCCTGGGAATGGAGGTGCAAAATAATACCCACTTGAGAATTATTGGCCTAATAAGTAAGATAATTTTAAAAGCAACCATAATGCAAAAAGATAAGTGCTACAGTACAGATACAATGCATGTGCTTAGTCGCTCAGTCGTGTCCGACTCTGTGACCCCATGAACTGTAGCCTGCCAGGCTCCTCTGTCCATGAGGATTCTCCAGGCAAGATTACTGAGGTGGGTTGCCATGCCCTCCTGACAACGCATGTGAAGGGAACCAAATCAACTGAGGGGTGGTTATAAAAGCAAAAAAACCAAAACTGCTTTCTCAAAGAAGAGACATAAAATTAAGACACAATAGCTACTTACTTGGTTTCTACCATGTGTTAAACACTAAACTTTGCTCACTTGTTTAATCTCTACAAAATGTCCTTATGTTAGCCACACTACAGATGTGCTCAAAGACAGAAATAAGATTATTCAACATGCACAAACTGAGGGATGGACCCAGCATGTAAGCTGGGTTCCAAACTTAAGTCTGGCTAATTCTTTAGGAATGGGGAAATTTTAATGGAAAAAAAAAAAATGGTACATGAGAGCTAAAGAACTCACAAATCAAAACAATAACAACAGAACACTTTTCTAAATATAGGGCTTGCACAGCATTTTAAGACACTAAGTAAATGCATCTTTGAAATAATTTAATTGAAAATCAATTCATAGCTATGAGTAGAGGGTCTACTGGACAGGCTCTGGGATTCTACAGTATCCATCTTATATTCATTAATCCGTGAACAGGCCAGGCCTCCAGGGATCCCTAAATACTTACCTGGGCCAACTAATTACCATCCACAGGACCAGTTGTCTCACAGGAAGTGTGATGACACCTTCCAATTTGCCTCCACTGTCCCAGCATAATTAATAAAAAAAATGCCTCCTTTTACTCTCAAAAGTCCCCCAATTTATATTATATGTTTTGTGATCCTATTATTATTAGTCTAATTAAGTCTTGAGCTGAAAAAATTATTAGGCCAGCTATTTCATGTCTTTTATGTTATCAGATTCACTGTGTGAAACCCAACCCATTATTTGATTACTATATTTAATAATACACATATGTTACTTTCTAAAATCTTCTAATGTCAATCTAACACCTATAAGATAATGTCCAAGAAGTTCTGGCCCATTTGACCTCTGTGTGGCTCTCCAGTTTATCTCCTACCCCCACCACAACTTCATGTGTAAGTCACTATTCCTGGAAGAGATCATGCGTTCATGCCTCTAGGTTCTTCCACATGGCATTCTTGGTGCCTATAGCCCCTCCAACAATGTTCAATAGCACTGATCACTATGGTAGACCCTGCAACATTCTCCCCTTCACTCCTCACCTGCTTATGGAGGATCCATTCAAATGTCATCTCCTCTAAAGAATACACGATTTCCTCAGATATCAGTTCCTCCTCTCTACTTGTGCCTGCATTTACTCTGTCCATCCTTCCATTATAGTCCTTTTCATCCTACAATTTCAGGTTCATACGACTGTGCCCTTCATACCACTAGAAAATCATCCTTAGCATTGTATCACCAGCATCTCGTACTACCTGGTACTCAGGGATATTTAATGAGTATCTGCTGATTAATGATTACTTCTGGTGACTGTTGAAATATTGGCCATATTTTGGACAATTTTTGTTGGTGACTGTTGAAATCAGAATTGGCCATATTTTGGACAATCAGTAGGACTTTGCTGTGTGCCCACCATGTATCAAGTATATGGCTTTTACTTTGTGAGTTCAGTTCAGTTCGGTCGCTCAGTCGTGTTCAACTCTTTGCGACCCAATGAATTGCAGCACACCAGGCCTCCCTGTCCATCAGCATCTCCCGGAGTTCACTCAGACTCATGTCCATCGAGTCCACGATGCCATCCAGCCATCTCATCCTCAGTCGTCCCCTTCTCCTCCTGCCCCCAGTCCCTCCCAGCATCAGAGTCTTTTCCAATGAGTCAACTCTTTGCATGAGGTGGCAAAAGTACTGGAGTTTCAGCTTTAGTATCATTCCTTCCAAAGAAATCCCAGGGCTGATCTCCTTCAGAATGGACTGGTTGGATCTCCTTGCAGTCCAAGGGACCCTCAAGAGTCTTGTCCAACACCACACTTCAAAAGCATCAATTCTTCGGCACTCAGCCTTCCTCACAGTCCAACTCTCACATCCATACATGAGCACAGCAAAAACCATAGCCTTGACTAGATGGACCTTAGTTGGCAAAGTAATGTCTCTGCTTTTTAATATGATGTCTAGGTTGGTCATAACTTTTCTTCCAAGGAGTAAGCGTCTTTTACTTTCATGGCTACAATCACCATCTGCAGTGATTTTGGAGCCCAGAAAAATAAAGTCTGACACTGTTTCCACTGTTTCCCCATCTATTTCCCATGAAGGGATGGAACCGGATGCCATGATCTTCGTTTTCTGAATGTTGAGCTTTAAGCCAACTTTTTCACTCTCCTCTTTCACTTTCAACAAGAGGCTTTTTAGCTCCTCTTCACCTTCTGCCATAAGGGTGGTGTCATCTGCATATCTGAGGTGATTGATATTTCTCCCAGCAATCTTGATTCGAGCTTGTGTTTCTTCCAGTCCAGCGTTTCTCATGATGTACTCTCCATAGAAGTTAAATAAGCAGGGTGACAATATACAGCCTTGACATACTTCTTTTCCTATTTGGAACCAGTCTGTTGTTCCATCTTCAGTTCTAACTGTTGCTTCCTGACCTGCATACAGATTTCTCAAGAGGCAGGTTAGGTGGTCTGGTATTCCCATCTCTTTCAGAATTTTCCACAGTTTATTGTGATCCACACAGTCAAAGGCTTTGGCATAGTCAATAAAGCAGAAATAGATGTTTTTCTGGAACTCTCTTGCTTTTTCTATGATCCAGAGGATGTTGGCAATTTGATCTCGGGTTCCTCTGCCTTTTCTAAAACCAGCTTGAACATCAGGGAGTTCACGGTTGATATACTGCTGAAGCCTGGCTTGGAGAATTTTGAGCATTACTTTTCTAGCGTGTGAGATGAGTACAATTGTGTGGTAGTTTGAGCATTCTTTGGCATTACCTTTCTTTGGGATTGGAATGAAAACTGAGCTTTTCCAGTCCTGTGGCCACTGCTGAGTTTTCCAAATTTGTTGGCATATTGAGTGCAGCACTTTCACAGCATCATCTTTCAGGATTTGAAACAGCTCAACTGGAATTCCATCACCTCCACTAGCTTTGTTCGTAGTGATGCTAAGGCCCACTTGACTTCACATTCCAAGATGTCTGGCTCTAGATTAGTGATCACATCATCATGATTATCTGGGTCGTGAAGATCTTTTTCGTACTGTTCTTCCGTGTATTCTTGCCACCTCTTTTTAATATCTTCTGCTTCTGTTAGGTCCATACCATTTCTGTCCTTTCTCGAGCCCATCTTTGCATGAAATGTTCCCTTGGTATCTCTAATTTTCTTGAAGAGCTCTCTAGCCTTTCCCATTCTGTTGTTTTCCTCTATTTCTGTGCATTGATCATGGAAGAAGGCTATCTTATCTCTTCCTGCTATTCTTTGGAACTCTGCGTTCAGATGCTTATATCTTTCCTTTTCTCCTTTGCTTTTCACCTCTCTTCTTTTCACAGCTATTTGTAAGGCCTCCCCAGACAGCCATTTTGATTTTTTGCATTTCTTTTCCGTGGGGATGGTCTTGATCCCTGTCTCCTGTACAATGTCACGAACCTCATTCCATAGTTCATCAGGCACTCTATCTATCAGATCTAGGCCATTAAATCTATTTCTCACTTCCACTGTATAATCATAAGGGATTTGATTTAGGTCATACCTGAATGGTCTAGCGGTTTTCCCTATTTTCTTCAATTTGAGTCTGAATTTGGTAATAAGGAGTTCATGATCTGAGCCACAGTCAGCTCCTGGTCTTGTTTTTGTTGACTGTATAGAGCTTCTCCATCTTTGGCTGCAAAGAATATAATCAATCTGATTTTGGTGTTGACCATCTGGTGATGTCCATGTGTAGAGTCTTCTCTTGTGTTGTTGGAAGAGGGTGTTTGCTATGACCAGTGCATTTTCTTGGCAAAACTCTATTAGTCTTTGCCCTGCTTCATTCCGTACTCCAAGGCCAAATTTGCCTGTTACTCCAGGTGTCTCTTGACTTCCTACTTTTGCATTCCAGTCCCCTATAATGAAAAAGACATCTTTCTTGGGTGTTAGTTCTAAAAGATCTTGTAGGTCTTCATAAAACCGTTCAACTTCAGTTTCTTCAGCGTTACTGGTTGGGGCATAGACTTGGATAACTGTGATATTGAATGGTTTGCCTTGGAGACAAACAGAGATCATTATGTCGTTTTTGAGATTGCATCCAAGGACTGCATTTTGGACTCTTCTGTTGACCATGATGGCTACTCCATTTCTTCTGAGGGATTCCTGCCCGCAGTAGTAGGTATAATGGTCATCTGAGTTAAATTCACCCGTTCCAGTCCATTTTAGTTCGCTGATTCCTAGAATGTCGACGTTCACCCTTGCCATCTCTTGCTTGACCACTTCCAATTTGCCTTGATTCATGGACCTCACATTCCAGATTCCTATGCAACACCGCTCTTTACAGCATCGGAGCTTGCTTCTATCACCAGTCACATCCACAACTGGGTATTGTTGTTGCTTTGGCTCCATCCCTTCATTCTTTCTGGAGTTATTTCTCCACTGATCTCCAGTAGCATATTGGGCACCTAATGACCTGGGGAGTTCCTCTTTCGTTATCCTATCATTTTGCCTTTTCATAATGTTCATGGGGTTCTCAAGGCAAGAATACTGAAGTGGCTTGCCAGTCCCTTCTCCAGTGGACCAAGCCAGGTATTTCCCATTTTGCATCTTTGTCTTTCTCTGAGACCAGGCAAGTCACTGAATTAGATCCCAGGTTTCTTACCTCTTAAGCAAAATATTAGAAGTAAACAATTTTTAAGCACCATCCCCCCCCAGCTACAAGTTATTCTTGGTCAAAGTAATATACCAAAATTTTCTGACTAGTCCTTAGTGAATGAGCAATGACTGGGCCATATCTTTTTTTAATTGATGTTATTATGGTTATATTTTGACTCAATATATTTATAAACAGTATTTTAAATTATAAGATAATATATATTAAATATTTTGAATAATTCTCAAGTAAATAACATAAAATATGGAAGTTTCCCCCATGCACACACACACAGCCCTGCATTACCAGAAACTACTGGTAATAATATTTTGCCAGTTCTACCATCATCGCTCCCCTTTCTAGAGTTGCTATATCAATATTATTGATCAATCTACCTATCACCTCACCCTCCCCAAATCAGCCAAACATATCAGCCTGTCACAAATTCAAAACAGACTGCTAAGAGAAGTTCAGTGAAACTTGCAGTATACCCCTAAGTTTGGAGTTTGATTTCAGAAAAGGAGAATCTGATATTTCCCAAGCTATCTGTACAATATAAGCACCTTAAGAACAAATTTGTGCCTAAAATAGGGCATCAGACTGATACTTTCAAAAGCCTTTCTGTTTACATTCACTTTTTATATCCAAATTAGCCTGCTTTCTAAACTAAAACAAAATGTTTAAAAAAGTAGAATCTGTGTATGGTGCTGTAAATTCTCCAATCTTAGCACATTCATATGAAAATTTATAGAAAGAAGATTATATGGTGGGGATTAGCATTACAGTGTAAGATGACTTCTGTCCTCTAAATACATCCCATTTCTAGTAATAATTTAAAATCATACTAACAAAAGGTGTACAGCATTTCATAGTTTATGAAATACTTTTCTATGCATTATTTCATTTTAATACTTAGAACAACCCATAACTTTGGTAGTGGGTTATAATCTCTATTTACAGTTGCTAAAAGTTCAAAGGAGTAAAGAGCATGCAGACAGGATATGGGAAATGCAGTGCTTAAATGCAAATGTATGCCGACAGTCTATCACACTATTATGACTTCTGAGGTTCAATCAAACTCTCAACTGATACTGAGTGATATCTGCCCACAGGAACTTAGCTTTCCATGGATGTGTTAAGTCTTTAGAAGTCAATTTTGCATGCATTTATTTGGTAAGATGGATTTAAAATTATGATGATAATCTGAGCAAATTGATAAATACCTTGGAACTCAACTGCTAAAAGTCACATTTAAGCACAATTCCATCTCAAATAAACAAGTCAGTGGGAAATTCAATAGTAGAAACTACAATTTCTCATATCCTATTCAGTAGAATGATGGAAAAAAAAAAAACTCAGAGAAGAAGAAGATATGATATCTGTTAGTTGAAGGAGTTGATTGATATTGAATATTTATTATTTTTAAAGAAATTATATCATTCCAATGCCGTAAAACCTTTTTCACACTATTCCAAGTGGGATATGAAAGTGAAAAACAAAATCCCGTTAATCATAATGCTGGTTCTTACCAAGCATAAAGCTATTTGTAAACAGCTGAATGCTCAACTGACTTTTTCAATTTGCATCTAGATATTGGTCATAGTGTAGTTGCTGGCAAAGAAAATCTAATAAAGTTTTAAAAATCTTAAAATAATAATAACTGCTACCATTAAATGTATCTCTGCTATGGTCCAGGTGACTCACATGGGTTGTCTCTTTTCTCCATAATAACCCTAAACCAAGGTTCTTTGTAACTCCCTTTTACTGATGCATAAATGGAGGTTTAGAGACTGTATGAAATTTGCCTACATCCATGACTGGTCAGTAGAAGGTTCTAAACTTGGGAAAACATTTGGACTCCCTGGTTCACCAGGATGGCATGCTCTAGAGCAGCAGTGCATAGAGCAGAACAATGAGACGGTGAAGGGGAGCTGGATCTTTGGGCATTTCCTGTCAGGTACCTGAGGGATTTGACATATGCCACCAGCAACAGTGGGGGTATCACCTGAAAACTGGATTCCCCTCTTGCTGATTAATCCAAAGGTATAACAAAGCCAAAAATTAGAAGAAGGTAGGATTTATTACTTGCAGCAACTAAGGGGAATACTGGAAATCTTTCCCAAAGCAGTATCTCCCAGAACAGCTAAATGGGGAAGATTTAAGCTAAGGGCACAACTGTATTCATGAAGGGGCTTGGGCAGTCAACAGAATCCAAGCTTTAGTTGACTGAACTCAAGAGGGCTGGAAAAGGTCAACATCATCATATCTAAGGTTCCAGTTGATCTGGACATTGAGTGCTGAAGGCTAATTTTTACCATTGGAATAGAACTGGGAGCCTCTAAACTGATGTATTATCGTTGCTGATGTTACTTCCCTTGCCTGATAACAGTTAAGATCATTAATGACTGAGACCTGTTTAAGGGCAGTGTTGTGACCAGGCTTAGATCACAAAAGGCTTAGGCCAAAAATGGCTTCTCTTATGTCAAGAAAGCCATGCCTGGTTCTCTTTCTCCAGGAGCCCCCTTATCTATCTGCACAAAGAAGGACAATGAAAGAGACTTGAAATATTTTTAGTAAGGCTAATCCACCATCACTATATCTGGGGTTAGAGTCCTATCACCAAATAACCACATGAAAGTCCTCACTGACTAGATCTAAAAATCTCAAAAAGTGGTCACAGGATACTATATCTTGAATCTACCTCCAAAAAATTCTTTAACACATTTGTGAAATACTTCATATCAATCTCCCTCAAACACATCCACTGTACCACATCTTAAAAAAAAAAAAAATTACAATGCAAATATGAGGTCACTGACAGATAGAATTAAAGAAACCTGTTTAACTTGGCTTAACCCTGTTTTTCCAACACCTATTGATCCGCAAAAACATTTTTCCTCCTGTCATACTGAAATCTAGCAGGACACTGTGGGGCTCCTGGGCATGGAAGTGTTCCCTATGTCTTGCTTTTAGGGAGCAGATTCCAGCCTCCATGACCTTCCCTAGGTCCCAAAGGATAGGTTCAAACAGTTGCTACTTAGGGAATGAAGAGGATACAGAGACAAGGGAGGGGTAATCAAGAAACAATAGCAGATCCTTGGGGCAGGGTCCTGGCTCCACTTCAAGGGATACACACAACAATATCTTTGAGTTCTTCTTCCCTGGTGGCTCAGAGGTTAAAGCATCTGCCTGCAATGCGGGAGACTTGGGTTCGATCTGTGGGTCGGGAAGATCCCCTGGAGAAGGAAATGGCAACCCACTCCAGTATTCTTGCCTGGAGAATCCCATGGATGGAGGAGCCTGGCAGGCTACAGTCCACGGGGTCGCAAAGAGTCAGACACGACTGAGCCACTTCACTTCACTTCACTTCACTTCACTTCACTCTACTTCAGAAATAAAACCCCAACAAATGGAAGATGCTAACTACTTGATGAAGCATTCTTCATTCTAGAGAGAAGGCCACAGTTTGAGAACAAGAAAAGCTCATCAAGAATCCCCTTAAGGCCAGAGTAAGGAGAGCAGTCCCTACACACACTCTGATCCTTTATAGCAACCTGGCCTTTGAACTATTGCTATAAAACTCCTCTCTAAATCTCCCCAGGCTGGGACACAGTTTTTTGAGGGCCTTCGCCCACTGTCTCCCCCCTTTGCCTGGCAAAGCAATAAAGCTATTCTTTTCTACTTCACCCAAACCTCTGTCTCCAAGATTATTTTTGGAACTGATGTACAGAGGCCAAGTTTCAACATCAATACCCATAAAATATCTAGGAACAGCTGTTCAGAGGAGCACACTGGGAACTCATCCACAAACAGGTTGTTCTCTGTGACCTTTCTAACTCAGGCATCCCACTGCCCCAGAGGTGGAGCCGGAACCCCAAAGACTTCGGGCCTTTGCTCTGCAAAGGGGTATTTTTTGGGGGATGTTAAGTGCTCTGTGCAAGAAATGCCACACTCTAATCCTGTCACTTTTCAGATCAATGAGGTAAGTGACAGCAGTTCGAGTTCCCTGTCAGCTTAATTAGAGGAAGTGAAACACAATTATAAGGCATTAGTGCAAGGCTGGTGCAGAGCAACAGAGGGCCCTGAGGGGGAGATCAAAACAGCAGACCACAGGGAAAAGCACTCTCCTCTCCTCCAACAATTTCATTGAAAGTCTTAATTACAATGCTACTGTAGAGGGAAAATTGTTTTATAAATGCCATTACAAACACAGTCTGATTGCAGAAGTCTTTTCATCTAAAAACTAATTAAACCATTATTTCCTCTCAGATTACAATGGTAAAGTGTAAGTTTTTCATTTATGAAAACAGTTACACAATCTTATGTATCTTATATTCAGAGAGCATCTTTTTTTTTTTTTTTTTTTAAGTATGTACAGGCCAAAATGATCTTAGAAATTAGGAGTGCTATGAAAAAGCACTCCTGCAATGCGGGAGACCTGGGTTCAATCCCTGGGTCGGGAAGATCCCCTGGAGAAGAAAATGGCAACCCACTGCCTGGAGAATCCCATGGACAGAGGAGCCTGGTGGGCTACAGTCCACGGGGTTGCAAAGAGTTGGACACGACTGAGCGACTTCACTTCACTTCACGAAAAAGATAATAAATTAGATTAAAAAAAACCCAGACTATCGTGATGCAGACAAAAGACTCAATGAAATATTTTGGCTAAAATGTGAAAATAGGAAGCTTATTTGTATCAGATCAATCATTTTGATGATCACACTTTTTAAAATATTATATTAAAATATTTTTTAAAAAATCCTACAACCAGGTTTGACCAAACACAATTATCTCAAAACTACTAAAATGTAAGCTTTAGGAGGGCAAACGATTCTGCTCTATTCACAGATGTGTTGATAGCATATGAACAAAAGGTGCCTCCTTCTTTACTTGTTGACAGTGAAATCCACCAAGACCCTGTAGGGCTCCTGGACACCCAAGTCCTTCTGTGTCCTCTGTTTCTTGTTTGTAGGGAATAGACTCCAGCCTTCCTGACCCTTCCTGAGTTCTGAAGGGCAGATTGGAACAGAGGGGATACAGAGTCAAAGGAGGAACAGTCAAGAAACAATAGAGTAGCCGTGGGGTAGGGTCCTGGTTCTGCCTTAAGGGATACACATAAAAATATCCTTGAGCTCTTCTGCAGAAATAAAAACCCCCAACAAGTGAAAGATGTTGATGCTTTTGAACCCTGTTGGAGAAGACTCTTGAGAATCCCTTGGACTACAAGGAGATCAAACCAGTCAATTCTAGAGGAAATCAATACTGAATATTCATTGGAGGGACTGATGCTGAAGCTGAAACTCCAGTACTTTGGCCACCTGATGCAAAGAGCCAATTCATTGGAAAAGACCCTGATGCTGGGAAAGATTAAAGGCAGGAGGAGAAGGGGACGACAGAGGACAAGATGGTTGGATGGCATCACCAACTCAATGGATGTTAGTTTGAGCAAGCTCTGGGAGATGGTGAAGGACAGGTAAGCCAGGTGAGCTCCAGTCCATAGAAGCATGAGAGCCGACTCATTGGAAAAGACCCTGATGCTGGGAAAGATTGAAGGCAGGAGAAATAGATGACAGAGGATAAGATGGCTGGATGGCATCACTGACTCAATGGACATGAGTTTGAGCAAGCTCTGGGAGATAGCAAAGTACAGATAAGCCATAGTGTGCTGCAAAGAGTTGGACATAACTGAGCGACTGAACGACATTGATGAAGCATTCTTTCCAGAGAGAAGGTCACAGTTTGATAACCATGAGAACCATAGAATTTCATCAGGAGACCCATGTGAGGTCAGATTAAAGGAATGCAGGCCCTGTAAACACCTTGATCCTTATCAGCAACACCTCCACCCCCCTACTGCTATAAAACTCCTCAGTAAATCTCTCCAGGGCTGGGACACACAGTTTTTTAGGGCACAAGACCACTGTGTCCCTCTTTGCCTGGCAAATCAATAAAACTATTTCACCCAAAACTTTCTGAGATGTTCCAGTGCACAGAGGGTGAGTTTTGGGCATCAACAGAAAGAAAGCTGCTTTCCAATTGGCTTTGAAGCAATCCCTTAAATTTCATGTGTTAGAAACAATGGGCTAATTGAGTCAACTGGAATTTCATAGGTTTTCTTTGAACTATTGCATGTAGGTAGACAAAACAGAATATTAATTCTTAAATATAAATTGAAAAGATGAAAACAACCACCCAAAATGGATGCCATTTCCAATTACAGGGGTAATTGAAGAAACAAAAGACCATGTTTTCAAATAAAAAGGAAGAAATGATGCTATAAAGAGGGTCAGTCACTCAGTTGTGTCTGATTCTTTGTGGCCCCATGAACTACATAGTCCATGGAATTCTCCAGGCCAGAGTACCGAAGTGGGTAGCCTTTCCCTTCTCCAGGATATCTTCTCAACCCAGGGATCAAACCCAGGTCTCCTGCATTGCAGGCAGACTCTTTACCAACTGATTTATCAGGGAAGCCATAAAGAGGGTAAAACTTACAAATGATTTAGGAGCACGTTCAAGCCATTGCCTTGAAATCACACCATGACTATTGTACTTAACCCCGCTGCTAATTCTTCCCAGCTCTTAAATCTGGAGCCCAACATTACTTCAAGTGGATATTTCACCTACTTCGAAAAGATGAAACACTTTCTGCTTTAAGAAAAGGCAGATAGATTAAAATCTGTGCTGATGAAGCAGAGGTGATTATAAAAGGATTATTTGCTAAACAAAAGGACTCTCTGTAGGCTTGTTTTAAATCCTGAGCTCCTTAAATGGTCCTTAAGTGTTTATTTACTGATCATCAATTATGCTGGGGGTGGGGAAGATAGGATGCATGTGGAAAGTGAGGGAGAAGGTACTTAAACTGCTAAATGATTAGGAGCCACTGACAAATGAAGATGAATCTGATAAGAAAATATTTTCTTTTCTCCCCCAAAATAATACAGAAGTCCAAGGAGAACTTAATATTCACATACAAATACTGAATTACTTCCATATGTTTAGAAATAACTGAAATAAGGCTATGTACTGAACTCATCATCTCTAATTTTGTAGAGAGAATAGAAGAGAATGAACAGTCCTATTGCAAAAGCTTTAATTAAAAAATTAAACTTTCCCTCCCTCTTGAACTCGAAGGGATCAGGTGGATATAATTTATAAAACACACCATCAAAAGTTTATTTCCCAAAGTCTTTTATCTCACCGAGTCATAGGTAAAACAGCAAGACAAGAACAGTTATTTTTAGCCGTCTCAGTGGTACAGCTTTCTCCAGAGGCAAAACTTAAATCAGATAAGGGTCTCCAAGGACCTGAAAGGAAGGCAACCACCCACTTACTGTATTCAACTCAATCCTCCCCACACAAACTCAATTTTAAAAACCAAATGAGAAAATATGTTATGGAATATTTAAGGATGAGACAGTGCAGTAAGCACTAGAAACCACATTTCAACAACAGTTAGAGGCTATTACTAATGCCATTGCACGCAAGAAAATTAGCTGTAATTGAGTAAGCGACACAAGCATAGCATAGGGATGGGATTTGAGCAGACACTTAATTAATGGTGTTGGGAAAAGGGAAATGGGATTAATGAATGGTTGATATAAATTCCATTCTGTTATTGGGTTAATCACTGGTCTCATGAAAATTTATTTCCTGGCTAAGATTTATAACAGGGTTTTAAAATATTTTATTCTATTCTGAATAATTTCTAACTTGCATTGTAATTTCTAGAACCATACTAGCCACATAACTTTTTGGTGTGTATGCCTACCCATTTGCCTGCATCATCAGACAAATGTGGCAAGACCCAAATCTTAAAAGAGAACCCCTCATATGAGTGAGAGAAGATAACTTGGATTTAGCACATTGTTTATATAATTTTGGTAGCTCAGCTGGTAAAGAATCCGCCTGCAATGCAGGAGACATGCATTCCATCACGGGGTTGGGAAGATCCCCTAGAGAAGGGAAAGGCTACCCACTCCAGCATTCTGGCCTGGAGAATTCCATGGACTGTATAATCCATAGCGTCGCAGAGAGTCGGATACTACTGAGCAACTTTCACTTTATATACTTTTGGTCTCACCAATGATTTAATAACCAGGTGATAAGTTTGGTGTCAGAAGAACAAAGCCCCATGTTAATGCTGTGTTTCAGTCAATGGAACATTTCCCAGACATGCTTGAGATTCTTTGACTATTCAATTTAATTCTTAGCATTATCATGAAGCTATTCTTAGTCATTTTTGCTTTGCTCATATTTTATCCCATCATATGTCAAATATGTCAAATTGAAGTAACTTTGGATTCAACTACTGACATCAGGGTGTGTGTGTGTGTGTATTTCTGCCCCCCCCCACCCCCCCCCCCCACCCCGCCAATGTTTTTTAAAAGCACTTACTGGGAAATAAAATATTTCTTTGCTTGCTTCTCATCATATCTAAAATCTTTTCTTGTACTTATATTGATTTTTGTATTGAAATGTATCACAATATTTTTAAACCAAAATAATTATTGAGAATATATATATTTTAAAATATATTTTCTTAAAAATAGATTTATCTTGACAATTAACTTTGTAGAGGTTAAACTGGCTTTAAATTTACTGAGATACTTATTTTTAACCACAAAATAGACACAATTTTATGGGTAAGATACAGAAAGAGATAAAATGCTCATATCCAACACCTAAACGTGGAACTGACATATTTTTGTTTTAAAAGGATTCTTGGCCTTAAAGAGCACCTTTTAAAACTGTAAGTCCTCAATAAATATTAGATTAACTGCTTGATGTAATCTAATACCAGAAAAGATACATAATTTTTACTAATTTCATCATTTATTATAAAATGACAAGTTTTGCACAGTTCCTTTGTTGAAGTGGGTTTCCATGCCCTCTTCCAGGGGATCTTCCCAACCCAGGGATTGAACCCAGGTCTCCCACATGGCAGGTGGATTCTCTACTGTCTGAACCACCAGGGAAGCCTAATTCTATTAATTTCATCATTTATTATAAAATGAAAAGCTTTGCACAGTTCCTTTGTTTAAGCCCTTTATGAGGAGAAATAATTATTATTGGTGTTATCATTCCCTTCTTCCAGGTGAGGAATCAGAGCTTCAGGGAGGTTGAGTGACTTCCCAAAGTGTCTCAAGGTATAAATAAAATTTGCAAAAGAAAAAATCTCCCTGTTGAGAACAAAGGAAGAGATCCCCTCCACCACCCCCCAAAATGGGGTTTCCCTGGTGGCTCAGATGGTAAAGAATCCACCTGCAATGTGGGAGACCTGGGATAGATCCCTGGGTCAGGAAAATCCCCTGGAGAAGGAAATGGCTACTGACTCCAATATTCTTGCCTGGAGAATTCCATGAAAAGAGGAGATGTTAGGCTACAGCCCATGAGGTTGTAAACTCTCACCCTTTTTCTTAGAGTATTTACTTCAGAAAACTTGGAAGTCTTTTTCTGCCTCTTTTAAACATAGATAAATCTTTTTAAAAGCTAATAAGCCTCTTGCCAGCTTTACAACCCAGGAGTGTCTTTCTCAAGGACCTAGGCATCATCTCTTTGTGCTGCAAATATCAAGGAAGACACAGTTTCTGTGGCAGGGTAGGAGCCTAACTTCAGCCAGGTCCTCTCCAAGTTGCTCAGCTCTATCATGGTTTAAAGATTCGAGTTGATTTTTTCTTTGGAAAAAGCCGGTAAGCTAGTTAAATCATATTCCCTATTACCAAGTGGATCTACGATGGACTGTGTGTGACACAGAGTCCTGTACCATCCTCTTACTTGAGCACTAGTGCTGTTCATCCTGAGAACAGGTATGGGGTAGGTGCCGCCTTAGATCACTGCCAGCAGCATAAAACACATTCCTGTTTATCGCTGCAGTTCAGTTCAGTCACTCAGTCGTGTCCGACTCTTTGCAACCCCATGGACTGCAGCACACCAGGCCTCCCTGTCCATCACCAACTCCTAGCGTTTACCCAAACTTATGTCCATTGAGTCAGTGATGCCATCCAACCATCTCATCCTCTGTCATCCCCTTCTCCTCCTGCTTTCAATCTTTCCCAGCGTCAGGGTCTTTTCCAATGAGTCAATTCTTCACTTATTTCACAATAAAACTCTTTTCTTTCTCTTCTACCTTTGTGGAGAGGTTTTCTGATTGGGGAGGAGATCTTATTTATTAATTATATTCCCCCAACAGGAAATAGATGGGGAAACAGTGGAAACAGTGTCAGACTTTATTTTGGGGGGGGGGCTCCAAAAATCACTGCAGATGATGACTGCAGCCATGAAAATAAAAGATGCTTACTTCTTGGAAGGAAAGTTATAACCAACCTAGATAGCGTATTGAAAAGCAGAGATATTACTTTGCCAACAAAGGTCCGTCTAGTCAAGGCTATGGTTTTTCCAGTGGTCATGTATGGATGTGAGAGTTGGACTGTGAAGAAAGCTGAGCGCCAAAGAATTGATGCTTTTGAACTGTGGTGTTGGAGAAGACTCTTGAGAGTTCCTTGGACTTCAAGGAGATCCAACCAGTCCATTCTAAAGGAGATCAGTCCTGGGTGTTCATTGGAGGGACTGATGCTGAAGCTGGAGCTCCAATACTTTGGCCACCTCATGTGAAGAGTTGACTCACTGGAAAAGACCCTGATGCTGGGAGGGATTGGGGGCAGGAAGAGAAGGGGGCGACAGAGGATGAGATGGCTGGATGGTATCACCAGCTTGATGAACATGAGTTTGAGTGAACTCCGGCAGTTGGTGATGGACAGGGAGGCCTGGTGTGCTGTGATTCATGGGGTCGCAAACAGTCGGACACGACTGAGCGCCTGAACTGAACTGAACTGAACTGAACAGGTGACATATATAATAAATAACAGAGTAGGGATTCAGGTCAGGCCCCTGAATCCATCTGTTGCATCTGCCTGCACATCACAATTATTTATCTTGTGTATTCTTCTGGTTGTGCCCATGTCATACTGTCACAAAGAAGCCAATTCTGACTCCATGCTGAAACTGTTTCTTTGACTTGCTTTTCATTGCTTTTGTTATTATAATCATACACAATGTCCTGCCTCAGAGAATTCTGCCCCTCTGCCTGACTGTTAAACTAAACTGCCTTTGGTAACAACCCTGTCCACCTGGAAATGCAGGAAGGAAGAAATTAACGTGTCCCCTGTCTGAGGCTTGCCATTCTGGGAGATGTTTGCAAGATAAACGGCCTTTTTACTTTGCTTCCTTACCTCCCACTAACCTCTGATCTATAAATGAACCTGGCATCCAGACTCCCAGAAGGTGGTTGAGGTGCCAGCCTGCCATCTTCCCAGTTAGCCGAGTCCCCAGTTAAAAGTCTCTTCCTTGCCTCAACCCCTCCTCTCTCAAGTTCATTGGCTGGTTTAAAAGGGAGCAGAGAGAGCTTGGACTAGGTAACAATATCATTACTTTGAAAATGTCTTTCTTTGGGACATGGCCCTATTTTGTCAACTGAATGGAAGTGGAACTATTAATGTGTGATTTTAGGAAAAAGAATAAACTTTATCAGAAATTGCCTAATTCTCACCCATTTTGGACATTTTGAGGTATAAAAATTTCTGGTATGCTATAATAAGGGAGAATGATTTTAATTAAACTATCATAAATTCCACTTACATCTCCCTAAATATATATTTTCAAGAAATACACTGTTTTGTAATTATTCATGAGTTATGCTGTTATTTTGATAAGTTATGTGTTAATAATTGTTGAAATAATAGCACAATCCAGGATAGAAATTAGGGTTCATCAATTTAAATATTTTGGGAAGAGTGGGAGGGACAAATTAGGAGGATGAGATGAACATATACAAACTACTACATATAAAATAAATAACCAACAAGGACCTACTATACAACATGGGGAGCTATATTCAATATTTTTAATAGCCTATAAGGGAAGAGAATCTGAAAAAAATATATATGCATAATTGATCATTATTCTATACATCTGAAACTAATACAACAATGTATATCAACTATACTTTGATTAATATGCATGTTTTATATATTAACATAATTTTAATTAGATTGTATTATTTAATATGTTTTAAAAATTATTTTTATATTATTATTTATACAACTTTTGAGTGTGAAGAAAAAAATCTTAGAGGCCAGCTTGAAGAAAAATTATTTTTTCTACTGTCTTCTCTAATAGCTTCAAAAGTATCACATACATATAAAGAATAAATTTAATGAAAGACATTTAAGACCACTGCTCTAAAAACTACAAAACTTGGAGAGACATATGATGTACATAGACAAGAAGATTCAATCTTGTTAAGATAATCAAGTCCCCCAAATTTATCTATAAATTGAATACAATCACAATCAAAATCACAGCAATTTGTTGTTGATGGTGGTGATTTTGGTAGAATTGGTAATCTGAGTCTAAACTTACACATGCCAATATAAAGAAATAGAAGCACCAAGATTATTTTAAAGAATAAATTTGAAAGACTTATTCTATAAGGTTTCAAAACTTACTGCAAAACTATAGTAGTTAAGACAGTATGATATTGGCATAAATATAGAAGGAAAAATCAACAGAACCAAGTAAGCAAGCAGATACTGACCTATGCAATATTTAGAAAAATAATTCTTTTCAATTAGTGGTCATAGAGTAACTTGGGGGTTAAAAAACCTGTTAAAAATTTCAAGCCTAAAAATAAATTGTTATCCTGTCAATTTCTGTGACAGGACAGAACAGGAATCCCAGTTCAAAGAAGAAAAGAAATGATGCAGCATATGAAAATGTTATGAAATGAAATGTTATTTTAAAAATCTAAAAAATCTCTATTTGTATTTTTAATGGATGATAGTGATATTTTGGTTTCATCAGATATACTTAAAAGAGCGATGCCAAGAGTTTATTTTAAAACGTCAACAAACGTACAAACGTAAGACACTAGAAACTACACGCTTTTCAATAACTGATTAGACTTGGGATAAACATTTTAGATATCTATGTTAGAGATACAGAAGGAAGCAAATACCTTTCCAAAAATGCTTGAAGGGATCACAATCTAAACAAACAAACAAACAAACAAAATGTGGAGGCCTACTGACAAAGTCCTTAGACATGTATATTTCAAGAAAAATACTTTGTATACCTATTATGTGTCAGATAGAATGTAAGGCTGATATAATAGCAAGCAATAGTTAATGTTCATTAATGCTTACTACATGCCAGGCACTGTTCTAGGCACTTCGTAAGCATTAATTGAATTCCTTCTCATCTTACCCCTTTGGAATAAGTACCCTTAAAGTCTGTGTTTCACAGATGAGAAAACTAAGTCAGGAAAGGTTCAGCTATTTCCTCAGTTCATACAACTAAGGAATGAACAAGAAGGACACCATCTCTGCCCTCACAGAGCCTGCATCCATGAAGATAAGGGATTAGGCAGGCCCATTCTATCTGTGAGTGTCATATGCAAAGATAAGTTTCTCTTCTGCCTTCCCATGTCTTAAGAGTATCCTGTATTTCTGCAGGTCAATAAGAGAGTCAATTTTAGAGATGTCTTCTCCTAGCAGACTCCTGGGTCAAGCAGTCCACAGTCTTGAAGGTAAGTGCTTGATGGCATGACCTGTACAAATCTAAAGGATTATGAATCTGCCCAAAGTTTGGAGACAGGAATCCCTAAGTCCTACCTTTGATTCTTTTTTTTGCTTAAGTACAAAATAGGTGGATTTGACTAGAAGAATCATATTAGCTCTTCTGTCTTCAGTTTGCAAGCATCAAGAAATAATAAGACCCTGAGATTACCCTGTTTCCTATACGCTGTCACATCTTCTGGTGTCACTTGGAGTCAGGGAGGAAAAGAGGCATTGTTTCCATTCATCTGTCAATTCAGTCCTGTTTATAGAAGCATCCTTGTGCCCACCTCTAGGCTAAGGTACTGTGAGAAATAGAGATATAAATAAGACTTTCTGCCCTCGGAGGACTCACAAAATTGGGGTGAGGTGCAATCTGATCATAAATACCAAACACAGACAGTGAATTTGCTAAAATCTACCTATAGAATATCATGCTACCTTTCCCCATTCCTTTTCTTCCCCTTGTTGATCCTTCCTTCCTTCTTTCTTTTCTTGCCAAAAATGAGTTTCTCCAAATGCCTCCTTGCAAGGCAACTCTAAGGTGAACCTTCAGGGATCTGTGGATCTTCATTTCTAGAAATGAAGTAAATGAAAACCACTGTCTTTTACTATCACGATTAACTGATCTTTCATTTGGCCACAATTTGTCCTCTCAAGGGGTACATGTGACTTCTGGTTCAGGCTTCATTGTGGGGAATCCATCAGCCTGTTTGAGGTTAAGCCTCCTAACTAACCTTCCAGTGATCTCAGCTCTTTCCATAGTCTGTGACCTCTTGTTCTGCCTTCTAGCCTTTTGAGGCAGTCCAAAGCCCTTGCCTGGTTTATTTATTACTTTATATCCAAAAACATTTTGATGCAGATCACCCTATTTATTTAACTTATATGCAGAGTACATCATGTGAAATGCCAGGCTGGATGAAGCACAAGCTGGAATCAAGATTGCTGGGAGAAACATCAATAGCCTCAGACATGCAGATGATACCACCCTTATGGCAGAAAGTGAAGAGGAACTAAAGAGCCTGTTGATGAAAGTGAAAGAGGAGAGTGAAAACCTGGCTTCAAAACTCATCATTTAAAAAATGAAGATCATGGCATCTGGTCCCATCACTTCATGGGAAATAGATGAGGAAATAATGGAAACAGTGTCAGACTATTTTCTTGGGCTCCAGAATCACTGCAGATGGTGACTGCAGCCATGAAATTAAAAGATGCTTGCTCCTTGGAAGAAAAGTTATAACCAACCTAGATAGCATATTCCAGATAAGGCAATGGCACCCCACTCCAGTACTCTTGCCTGGAAAATCCCATGGACGGAGGAGCCTGGAAGGCTGAAGTCCATGGGGTCGCTGAGGGTCGGACTCAACTGAGCGACTTCACTTTCACTTTTCACTTTCATGCACTGGAGAAGGAAGTGGCAACCCACTCCAGTGTTCTTTCCTGGAGAATCCCAGGGACAGGGGAGCCTGGTTGGCTGCTGTCTATGGGGTAGCACAGAGTCGGACACGACTGAAGTGATTTAGCAGCAGATAGCATATTCAAAAGCAGAGACATGACTTTACCAACAAAGGTCCATCTAATCAAAGCTATGGTTTTTCCAGTAGTCATGTATGGATGTGAAAGTTGGACCATAAAGAAAACTGAGCACCAAAGAATTTATGCTTTTGTACTGTGGTTTTGGAGAAGATTCTTGAGAGTCCCTTGGACTACAAGGAGATTAAACTAGTCAATCCTCAAGAAAATCAGTCCTGAATATTCACTGGAAGGACTGATGCTGAAGCTTAGGCTCCAATACTTTGGGCACCTGATGCAAGGAGTCAACTCATTGGAAAAGACTCTGATACTTGGAAAAATTGAAAGTAGCAGGAGAAGCAGATGACAGAGGACAAGATGGTTGAATGGCATCATGGACTCAATGGATATTTGAGCAAGCTCTGGAAGGACGAGGAAGCCTGTCCTTCCTTGCAATCCTCGGAGTCACAAAGAGTCAGACATGACTGAGTGAACAACAGTTCAGTCATGAACAATAGTCATGATTTAGCATGTGCATAAGTACTTGTTAAGTGTTCTCAACCTAGCTGAGAAGACAATAAAAATGCTCATAAAGAATTTACTAATACAGGTGACTGATTACAGTGCTGAACATGATACTAACAATAAAGTTTTAGGATCCCTGGAAGGTGGGATCAACAATGTATGATGTATGCAGTGGTCCAAGAAGGCTTCACTGAAGACACGAAATCTAGGCATATTTTAGTTCATGGTTCTACTTCCCGTGTCTGTATCATCCTTTTCCCTCATGGCTGTCTTCCTTCTGTTCTCTACCATTCTCTGGACTCAAACTTGGGTGACTTCTTTCTGTATTGTTCCCTAATGTATCTCTATCACTAGGATAATGCCTGACCCAACATTGGCCTGAGCTGGAAGAAACCTTAGAGACCACTCCTTTCATGAGTGAGTCCTGGAGAGGCTAAGACATTGACCTAGGACCATACCCCTTGCAGGAATAGCAGGTGAAATCAGCAGGCTAGAGGCCCTGTCACCTGACTCTGGGCATGTCTGCACCATGTCTTACTGTCCTCTTCCTGTGCAGAAGTCATCTCTGCACCAATGTGAGGCTAGACCCACTTACCTGGGTTTTAGCTTCTGCAATGAGCCAACTCCTTTTATCACTATCCAGTAGCCAAAGCTATTTTGGAGAAGAAAATCAGGCCCAGCAGGCATGTTCCATATCTTATTGCTCTGCAGGCTGCTTTGCACAGGAAAAAGAAGCAAAGTGAAACAAAAGCCAAAAAGGGCCAAACTATTACATAATTGACATAAGAGAGTTACTAAGGATAAAGAGCGCTCCAGCAGGGGACAGTGATTATTTTGAAGACCGAAATGGATGGACTAAGAAATGGATTCATTTGGGGGAGAAAAAGTGAACAATGTGACTGCACTATTTACACAGTATTATAGACCTTGGAAGCAAATATTCACTTTTTGGGATGTCATTTAACTTCAGGACAGTGCCGATTGTTCTGCCTAATTAGAAATGTCAGTTTAATATTCACTGAAAACAAGACTTAGGAAAAAAAAAAAAAAGGTCATATGGAGTTCAAAAAAGAAAGGAAAAATGTACAATGCAAAAATAAAATGTCCACCATCATATGTAAGGGAGCATCTTTGCTGATGATAACTTGGACATTGAGTTGCTAAAACTTAAGCATCATGCAGTGGAAACCCATCTAAGAGCAACATAGGAAGTCTGAGGTTTATGCTTCTCACACAGAAAGAAGTTGTTTAGGAGACTGTTCAGGACTAGTACTGCAGCTCAAGGAAGTCATAGAATCTATAATACTCAAAATGTAGCTCTAGTCTTCATCATCACAAGGGAGCTGCTGAACCTCCAGACACTGTGTCTGTATTCCAGGCAAGAAGGGGACAAGAGAAGAGCAAAAAGAGCATGCTGGATTTTTATCAGAAAAACAATATCTCTCCCAGAGATTACTGGCCACAGATATGTCATGAGGCCACTCGAGCAGCAAGAAAGTCTAGAAAGTCAACTTTTTTTTTTTTTTTTTGAGATGAGTGCATAGACCACCTGGATAGTGTTACCAGTAAAGGCCAAAGAGGGAACAGAGGGAATAGATTTGTGACAGGAGTGTCTGCTACAATTAGGAAGCATCTTTGCAAAATGGCCTATATCTAATATGCAGAAACTAGAATGAGCATCCCAGGTGGTGCTAAGTGGTAAAGAACTCGATTGCAAATGCAGAAGACATGCGATGTGAGTTTGATTCCTGAGCAGGGAAGATCCCCTTGAGGAGGGCATGGCAACCCACTTCATTAATCTTGCCTGGAGAATCCCAAGGACAGAAGAGCCTGGTGGGCTACAGTCTAAAGGGTCGCAAAGAATTGGACACAACTGAAGTGATTTAGCACACACGTGTAGAAACTAGAATGTCCCATACCAAATAGCACATGGCCTTTCTCACATGTTAAATGAGAGCTTATTCTCTCCATATCAGTGCCCTGGTCACTTGGAGGTAAACAAGTAAACAACATCAATCCCCCCACAAAATGAATTTTTTGTGTTTTAAGGAAAATGTAGAGCCAGCAGCAACAGGAGAGCTAAAGACAGGTCAACAAACAAACAATATATCCTGAGACCCAGAGTAGTAGAGTTAGGCTTAGAGCTGAGAGAAACCTCTGAACTTCCCTGTCCACCTTCCCATCTAGTGCCATAATCCTTGACTCTCACCCCTGGCAGCTGACGCTCTTGCATGGAACTGAAGTCCTTCCATGAGTGACAAGGGCTGGCTAGACGGACCCTCACAACCCAGAGCATGGCCCCAGACCCTCACACCATCAGCGCCTGAGTCTGAGAAACACTGATGGATCCTTCACCACTTCCATAGAAGAGCTCTGTTTACTGGAATAGGTCTTCCATATGCTATCTTGGAAATACATTTCCGTGAGATTCTACCCATGCCCAAGGTACGAGTTCAAATATCTGAGCTATAGAAATTCTATCCTCCTTAAGACTTCTTTTAAAAATTCTCCCCAAATAGCCTTTAGCCCATTTACCCTCACAGCCCCCACAGCGTTGGCGACTGTGTTTTGTTGTACCTTTGCCCCCTTAAAGTTCTGTGATAGAAATCCACACAGTAGATGAGTGCTTTGGTTGTGATGCCACTGGACAAAAGGGCTTTTCAAGTCAAGCACCATAATTAGATCCTCTCTCCTCCTCTCCTCTGTTATGTACTCCTGTCTTCACCTACCCTTCCCTCCTCCACACTCTCTTCATTCTAGAATTCTATCCTCTATGTCCTCCAGTCATGGCATTTTCATTTCTGTCTCTTTCAATCGACTGTTTTGGTAGTAATACTCCCTGAAGGAGGTTGCCACAAATTGGAGAGGTGGGCAGGACTCCTTTGTTCAAAGCGAGGAAGAGGAAGCCCCACAGGCAGCTCAGGGTGAGTGGTTAGAAACCCTTCTGCTCATCTTCTCCCTTCTACCTGTCCGCCACCTCTCTCCTTCCTGGTCTGGAGCACAGAGAGACTGTCAGGCAGCGAACACTGCATGTGGAATGAAATTCTTTCACGTTTAAGCAATTTCCTAAATTAGGCTCTTTGAGAAACTGTATTTAATCCAAGCTACTGAGATATTATTTAGCACCTTGCTGCTTCAGGACACTAAATAATGTCACATTTCCAAAGCATAATGCCATTAGGGCATTATAAAGAACTTTCATGGAGGTTATCTCATCGGATCTTGGCAACTGCTCATGGCACCAGGTAGAGCATGTGCATAATCATTGTTTTGTGAGGATACGAATGCCCTGATCTGAGATCATCTCCTTACTATGTTAGAGGTAGAGATAGGCCTGGAACATGTGTCTCCTAACCACTTATTCAGAGTCTTTTCCACTGTGACATGAAAAAAATAAAGAGTTCCAACACATGATCTTTATGCTATAGATAAATATTTTCAGTGAAATCAATTAAACGCAACTAGGCATACTGTGGGAGAAGGCAATGGCACCCCACCCCAGTACTCTTGCCTTGAAAATCCCATGGGTGGAGGAGCCTGGTGGGCTGCGGTCCATGGGGTCGTAAAGAGTTGGACATGACTGAGCAACTTCACTTTCACTTTTCACTTTCATGCATTGGAGAAGGAAATGGCAACCCATTCCAGTGTTCTTGCCTGGAGAATCCCAGGGACAGGGGAGCCTGGAGGGCTGCCGTCTATGGGGTCGTACAGAGTTGGACACGACTGAAGCGACTTAGCAGCAGCAGCAGCAGCAGGCATACTGTAGCCCAACCTAGTATTAAACTAGCCCAGAAAGGAGAGAACAGTTGGTGAGATTCTAACCAGAGTAGAGTGTAAAATATTATGAAAAAGGAAGACAATTGTACTTTTATCAAACTGGCAAACTACCACATAATTCCATTAAGATAGAGAAAAGTAATACCTGCTGGGTTTGTCTGGTGTTTTGTCTGGTCTGAGGTTTTCATGGCTGAATTTTGTACCTTACTGCTTAAAAATGAAACCACTACTCCTGACAGCTTATTGTGCTCTATATCTGAGTCTTGAGAATCTAAATGGAAAATGAGTGGAAATGCTAGTGCCTGATGAAAGGTGGACAATGCTGGCCATAATAAAGATACTTCAGGACCTTGGTGGAACAAGATGATCTAGGTTCCACTGGGGAAGACACACTAACGTTTAAACCTCTGGAACACTCATGTAGTAGATTGTATCTTTGCAAGCACTGATACATGTACTATCCTAATAGAAGTAGTGAAGCTGTTTCTCCAAAGGAACACATTTGTTGGAATCTTAAAAAAAAAAAAAAAAATCAGCTCTAGATCTGATATCACTTGTGGGAAACTGAAGTGGGGTAACATACATGTTTGAGAGAAGTTAAAAATATGCCATTGCCTAGTATTCCATGCAATACATTGACTGAAGGTATGTTTGTCTTATAATAAACTCAGAACAGCTTAATTAGATGAAATACATAGTTCTCTTGAGATTCTTTACAGTACTGATTGACTATCATTTCAAGAAATGGCATATTTCCATATCCTATTAAATAATAACTCATGAGAGCATCCACTATATGTGCAAAGCGATTAAGAGAAGTTCTTTGCAGGGTGGGGGCCCAAAGCAAATATCCCTTTACAATTGTTATCAGAAAGGTGTCTATAGAGAGATCCCAGTGAAGAAATGTTTACTATTGAAAGAGCAGCCTTTTAAACCATTTACCACCAGCACAGTTAGAATTTAACTCAAGTTTACAGAGTCCAGGAATTGCCAAACTTCAGATCCACTGCATTAATCTATGGCTTCTAGTAGTCAGCCATGACCAAGTAGAGGTAATTTACATTTAGAGGTAAACTCCAAACAGTGAAGATTATTCAGGTATTTAACAGATTACTTATCAGGGCAGACCTCTGGTTTAGACATTTTTAATATTCACTACATTTAGCAGCCTCAATCATATCTTTCACTGATAGATCTCAGCTTTCTGGATAGGTTTGAGACACTGATTCAACAGCATTAGTTTATCATGTTGTTGTTACCGTACAGTTGAGTCACTAAGCCTTGTCCAACTTTTTGTGACCCCATGGACTGCAGCACACCAGGCTTCCCTGTCCATCACCAACTCCCAGAGCTTACTTAAACTCATGTCCCTAGAATTGGTGATGCCATCCAACCATCTCATCCTCTGTCATCACCTTCTCTTGCCTTCAATCTTTCCCAGCACCAGGGTCTTTTCCAACTAGTCAGTTCTTTGCATCAGGTGGCCAAAGTATTGGAGCTTCAGCTTCAGCATCAGTCCTTCCAATGAATATTCAGGACTGATTTCTTTCAGGATTGACTAGTTGGATCTCCTTGCAATCCAAGGGACTCTCAAGAGTCTTCTCCAACACCACAGTTCAAAAGCATCAATTCTTTGGTGCTCAGTTTTCTTTATGGTCCAACTCTCACATCCATTACATGGCTACTGGAAAAACCATAGCTTTGACTAGATGGACTTTTGTTGGCAAAGGGATGTCTCTGTTTTTTTAATATGCTGTCTAGGTTGGTCATAGCTTTCCTTTCAAGGAGCAAGTGTCTTTTAATTTCATGAATGCAGTCACCATCTGCAGTGATTCTGGAGCCCAGGAAAATAAAGTCTGCCACTGTTTCCATTGTTTCCCCATCTATTTCCCATAAAGTGATGGGACTGGATGTCATGATCTTAGTTTTCTGAATGCTGAGTTTTAAGCCAACTTTTTCACTCTCATCAAGAGGCTCTTTAGTTCTTCACTTTGTGCTACAAGGGTGGTGTCATCTGCATATCTGAGGTTATTGATGTTTCTCCCAGCAATCTTGATTCCAGCTTGTGCTTCATCCAGCCTGGCATTTTGCATGATGTACTCTACATATAAGTTAAATAAGTAGGGTGACAATATACAGTCTTGACATATTCCTTTCCCAGTTTGGAACCAGTCTGTTTTTCCATGTGCAGTTCTAACTGTTGCTTCTTGACCTGCACACAGATTTCTCAGGAGGCAGGCCAGGTGATATAGTTATTTCCATTTATTTAAGAATTTTTCAGAATTTGTTGGGATCCACACAGTCAACGGCTTTGACGCAGTCAATAAAGCAGAAGTAGATGTTTTTCTGGAGCTCTCTTGCTTTTTTAATGATCCAACGGATGTTGGCAGTTTAATCTCTGGCTCCTCTGCCTTTTTTAAATCCAGCTTGAATGTCTGGAAGTTCACGGTTCACGTACTGTGTTATTGTTATCAGTCTGCAAATTTTCAGCTTAGCCCAGCCTTAACTTGCTGCTGCTAAGTCGCTTCAGTCATGTTCAACTCTGTGTGACCCCATAGATGGCAGCCCAACAGGCTCCCCCGTCCCTGGGATTCTCCAGGCAAGAACACTGGAGTGGGTTGCCACTTCCTTCTCCAGTGCATGAAAGTGAAAAGTGAAAGTGAAGTCACTCAGTCGTACCCAACTCTTAGTGATCCCATGGACTGCAACCTACCAGGCTCCTCCATCCATGGGATTTTCCAGGCAAGAGTACTGGAGTGGGTTGCCATTGCCTTCTCTGAGCCTTAACTTAGTCACATCAAATAAATAGCTTGAAAGTGACATGCCTTTGAGGACCATCTTATTTGTTAAAATTTGGATCCCTATACAGTAATTTTTTAATTAATTGTTATTTCTTTATGGCTATGCTGGGTCTTCATTGCTGCGTGGGTTTTTCTCTAGTTGCAATGCACGGGCTTCTTATTGTTGCGGCCTCTCTTGTTGCAGAGCACAGGCTCTCGGGCACACAAGCTTCAGTAGCTGTGGCACAGGGGCTCATTAGTTGTGGTTCCCAGGCTCTAGAGCACAGGCTCAGTAGTTGTGGCACACTGGTTTAGTTGCTCTATAGCATGTGGAGTCTTCCTGGATCAGGGATTGAACCAGTGTCTCCTGTGCTGGCAGGTGGATTCTTTACCACTGAGCCACCAGGGAAGCCCCCTATGCAGTAAACTTTTTGAAATAGAGCCCTTGATCCCCAAATTCTCCCTTACAGCTCGACTCATTCAGTGTGGATCAAGTTCCAGTCAAGGGATATATGGGAGACAAACATGAAAGAAAAAGGTGAGAAGCCCTGGGAGAGGAGCTATCCCCCATACTCCTGAAAATATAGGAAATCAGAGGGGAAATGTCAGGAGATGGCAACTTTTCTCAGGTATAAAACTGGGAGCCTAATTGTGACGAATATTGACTAGATGATCAATTAAGTATGTGCCTAGTACATGGAAAGCGCTCAATTAATATGACTGTCAAGGTGAGAAAGAAGGAGAATCAAAGAAGAAAAGAATAGTTAGTCTTGACTAGTAGCCTGGAGAACTGAGTTTGGTCAGAGCATCATGCCTGTTTGGAAAAAGGGAAATGAAAGCAGACTCATATCAGTATTTTAGCTATTTCCAAAGTAATACAGAAACACTCCAATATGACATTACCACCTCTATGCTTATCCCCCATGCATGTTAAAGCAAATTAAATTTCATGCCAAATCAACCAGGCAGTCAGTGAACAGCACACTTTCAATCCCTGGGATTCAAGCTGATTGCTCTGAAAACAGAATTCAGCAATTGGACAGCACTGGTATCAAACACAGTCCTCTTTAATAATTTCTCCTGACACCTTGTTTTCCCAGGAATGTGGCCCCTGTGAACTGTAGGCTGACTCTTTGCAAGACAGTGAAGGATTTTATTCCCATCTGCAACCCAGACTCAGACAATCATAAACTGACCTGGTGAGGGCATGGATTCTTTCCCTTGGCTACAGGTTAGCATCATATTTAGGCTCTAGTCACCTGACAACAGGGGCTTCCCAGGTGGCTTCTGTGGTAAAGAACTCACCTGCCAATGCAGGAAACTCAGGTCGAGATCCCAACTCGAGTTCGATCCTGGGTAGGGAAGATCCCCTGGAGGAGGGCATGGCAACCCAATGCAGTATTCTTGCCTGGACAGAGGAGACTGGTGGGCTACAGTTTATAGGGTTGCAAAGAATCAGACATGACTGAAGTGACTGAGCATATATGTATGCACCTGACTGACAATAAAATCATCCACCCAGGGAAATAAATCACTTTCAGTGTCCATTTTCTTCAAATTTAACTACCTTTGCATTTGCGTTGTGTGAGTGTGTATGTTTCATTTTTGACCTTAATCCCACTTGGTACAGTAGGAACTTCCTTTTATTCTTTAATCCTGTTCTCAATGGTTATATGAGTTCTAACAAAATGCATATTAACTGTTGGAGTTCAAGAAAAGATAATGATCAAACTCATTTTTTTCCCCTTCAGTTTAGGTTTCAGGTCATCTGAAGTGTTAGTTTAAATTCTGCATTACACCATATTTAGAGATGTTTCCAGAAGTGTTGCTACATGACAGTTTTAACTATACTTAAGTTCCCTTGTACTGAAATGCAAAAGCCTTACATTTAAACATCTAGAAGATGTTTGTCACACTTCAGGCCAATGTTAATGTTCACAGAGGGTCTCAAATTCCTAAATGTGAAACCGCATCTCCTCATTGAAATGTGGTTGCTGGAGCTCTGGGGATGGTGTCAGCAGTTACCTTTCAGATACCATCAAGACATGGCCAGTGTTCAAATGGGCTTCAAGTGCTTTTAACACATTTACTTATCAACTTACATGGAAATTCTAAGGTAGAAAACTATTCTTTATAAGTTACTACAGGGTGTAAACTGTGGGACTTGCTTAGATGGTTCAGTGGAAGAATGGGAGAATAGAATCTATGTAATCAAGACAGGTTCCTTTGTTTTTAAGTAGAATGATGAGATGCTCTACGGGCCATTTCCTGAATCAATAGTCTGGTATTTGATCTTCAACATACAATATACAAACATATAATTATTTTACAATAACCATAAGAAATCTGAATTAATTATAAGGAGTATTCATCTAGATGATGGCATAGTTTTAGAGAACTTAATGAATAAGAATGCTACTATATAATAAGCCTTCCTGTTTCATTTGGAAATCTGTGTGAATGCCCTTGGTTGCCAAAGAACTCTGTTGACTACTGGCATTTAGTGGGCAGGGCCAAGGATTCCAAAGTTCCTGCAAAGCCCTTGCTGTCCCTCCTATTTATTTACCCATTCAAAATGCCAAAAGCATACTCCCACTCCCAGAGCATTGCTAGTTTGAGTACCCTCCTTTTACTTTGCAGTTGTATCTAAATGATGCTCTCATAGAGGATCCATTCATACTCTGTACTTTAAATGTCCTCCTAGAATTCACTGTTGTTGTTAACGAAGCATCTTGGCAAATCCTTTATAAATGCAGACTATATAAAAATAAACTTCAATTTAGCCCCTGGACTAGTCATCACAGCTTTAAGTAAGTAAACCTGGAAGAAAACTTCTTAATCAAAAAAGAATGGAGAAGAATGGTAATTCAATGGAGTGGGAGGGTCGGGAGTGGGAAAAAAAATGAACCGGAGAGCACAGTATGTAAGGGTTTAATCAAGATGAGGTGATGATGGTGAAGTCAAGGGCAAAGGAAGTTAGAGAAGTCAGGAAAAATTGAAGGGGACTTGGGAAGCAGGAGAACGCGTGGAGGTGGGGAGATCTCTGCTTCTATAGATTTTCGGTAACCATGGTGAATGAGAGGATAACGGGTGATTAGGATGTGGGGCAAGAGCGCACCTACCAGGATCAACTTTTTCTTTCCTAGGATATTGGTATAAGGTTAAGAATCTAACATGATGTCAGAAGACACTCATTCCCAATAAAGAAATAAATCAACAAATCAACAAAGCTGCCTCTCTATTAACAACCTCCCAGCTACAATGCTGTGGAAGCATGTGAAATCGTTGAGAGCAAAACTGTTTTGAAGCTAAGTTCCTTCTCAGATGTACACAAATTCCATCTCTGAAAAGAATTCAAAAGAATAAGAAAAAGCAGCCAGATGAAAGAATCTCTGTTTTTAGGCAGAGCAATTCCAGGGTCCATTAAGACAATAAGAACAGCCAGGGACCACAGATGGCATGTTCCTGAAGCTATCATCTAACCAGCTCGATGCTCTCCCAACTGATCCAAATGCCTTTTACAGTTGGCTATGAAGTGGACACCAAAAACCCTAGCAAATTCATGTGTTTGTCCTTTACATTGTGTCATCTGAGGCTCTGTATAAACTAAAAGTCCTTGTTGGTGTTTTCTACATTAACCCTTTCCCTTTCTTTGCTTAGAGCTTGTCTCTCCTCTGTCCCTTCCCTCCATCTGACCAGAACAGCAGCTTTCAGTGACATCTGCTTCTTGGAAAAATGTTCCAGGACATCTAACAAACATCACAAAATCCTGTGCTACTCAACCACTCTCAATCCCCCACCTTGTTTGTTTATTACTATTTTGAATCAGAGCCACTGCCTTTACTCAGTGATGGTTAGTAGAATGGCTTATGTGAAATTTTAAAAGCTGCATATAAAAAAAGGCTACACAAAAATAAAATAAAACCCAATTGCTTTTCAAAAGTTGCTATTAATCATATACAGCTAGGTTCTGGGGGGAAATGAGCAGATGAAATAGAAAACTATGGGCTTTAAGAATTAGATAAAACTTATTCAAATGCCAAATTAAAAACCATCGCTTTTTCAGTGGCCAGTTGTCCAATTTGGACTACTACTTACACTTTAAAGTCAGTTTTTGCTCCTTTAAGAGAGATGGGAACAACTACTGCATGGCATTGGTGGGAATCTTAAATGACAATATATAGACTATAAGTAAGTAAGTAAGCGTAGTTGCTCAGTTGTGTCTGACTCTTTGCAACCCCATGGACTATAGCTAACCAGACTCCTCTGTCCATGGAATTCTCTAGGCAAGAATACTGGAGTGGATTGCCATTCCCTTCTCCAGGGGATCTTCGCATCCCAGGGACTGAACCTGGGTCTTCTGCATTGCAGGCAGATTCTTTACTGCCTAAGCCCCAAGGGAAGCCCCAAGGGAAGGCTACAGACTATACCTTCCTCTTAAAAAGCATATTAGAAAGTGAGATTCAAGCTAAACAAACATTTTGACTATTCCAGAATAACCATATAAAGCAAAACAAGTCTGCCCATTTTCAAATGTGTAGCTAGAAAGATACGGTGGCAAACTAAAGAGATTATAACTTCTGTTTGATAAAACTCAAGATAACTAATATCATACAAATAGATAAAATTCAAATGGAAACTTGTGGCTGGTACAATGCTAGCTAACTTAGTCGCCCAGTTATGTCTGACTCTTTGCGACCCCATGGACTGTAGCCCATCAGGCTCCTCTGTCCACGGAATTCTCCAGGCAAGAATACTGGAGTGGGTAGCCATTTCCTTCTCCAAGGGATCTTCCCAACTCAGGGATCAAACCCGGGTACCCTGCATTGCACGCAGATTCTTTATGTCTGAGCCACCAGGGAAGCCCTAATGCCAGGTAACTGAGTCTGTTGTAAATATCAACTCTTATTACCGACATGTGCTGGAGATGCTTTCTTGTTCTGCTCTAAACCAGGTACTATCAAACTGTTGTACATTATAACTACCTGGGCTGCTTTGAATGTCCTCCACGACCAAACTGAAACTCCTATATGATCAAAATCAGGTTGTCTGACATTAGGACCCAGGTATCTATCAGTCTTTGTAAAGCTTCCCCAGGTGATTCCAATACACAATCATGTCTGGAAACCAGGGTTTTAACCAACCCTTCCAAAAAAAAAAAAAAGGCGGGGGGGTGGGGGGATGGGAGTTAATGTACAAATGAATCATCTGAGGGTCTTGTTAAACTGTAGATTCTAAGGCATTAGAAGGAGGGCAGTGCTCTAGAAACTATGTTCCAAAAATGCTCACAGGGAACGCTGATACTCTAGCTCCATTTTGAGTAGCAAGCTCTAAACCAAAATAGTGTTGACAGCTTAGTGAACATGCGGATTTTAAGACACAGAGTGTTACTTATTTCTTTTATTCTTTAGGAGCTCCAAGAACACACACTTACTTTACTTACTATTAGCCTTCCCACCCCCTCCCAAATTTACCATTAAAAATAAGCAAGAATCTGAGACATGAGGAATTTCAAAGTCAAATATAAATGCATTAGGTTGGATTATTCCTGTGACTTCTTCTCTCCTGTGGAGCTGACATTTGCAGCTGTTAGTCACTCAGTCGCGCCTGATTCTTTGCGACCCCATGGAGGCTGCCCGCCAGGATCCTCTGTCCATGGAATTCTCCAGGAGAGAATACAGGAGTGTGTAGCCATTCCCCTCTCTAGGGGATATTCCTGACTTAGGGATTGAACCTGGATCTCTTGCACAGCAGGTGGATTCTTTACCAACTGAACCACCAGAGAAGCCACTGGCAGGTTCACACATGGAACTCAAACACTCTCTCTGCCAAGGTTGCCCCAGGCTAGTTTTCTAAGAAATCTGTACACTTATCCCAGGGTTTTAGCTGGATTTCCGGATAAATGACATAAGGGAGGGCTCAGAGAAATAAAACAATCGATGTTTGTTTTATAGTGTAAGGTGGGGAAAATGATCAGGAGTTTACATGAAGGAGCTAATGAATTTAACATGCAACTCACCCCCATGTCCTACATCTCTGATTTATGGCTTTGAGACCATTTCCAACAGAAGGTGCTAGCATCATAGAGGGCAGCATGCTGAATCAGCCACTGCAGTGCTCACTGATTGCTTTATAGCACAAGGCTTGGTTTATCTCTAGCAGGAAATATGAGCCCACTGATAGCAAAGACTATTTACTGTATCAGCTTCTCTGCAGCCCTTAATCAAGCCAGGATCCCAGCATGTAAGTCCAGATCTTCAAATACTTCCAACAGAAACATGGGCACCCATAAATCCTAAATTCACAGAGGCTGCTTTCTTTGGGAAGTGCTAAGGGCAAGATTCTGCCATCACTGAACTGCTCAGCAACAAATGCACCATTTGTTCATTACATGAGGGTGCCTAGTTAGGACATGGATACAGAGTTCTACATGGAAAAAATTTTGCAACCCCATGGACTGGAGCCCTCCAGGCTCTTCTACCCATGAGATTCTCCAGGCAAGAATACTGGAGTGGGTAGCCATTCCTTTTTCCAGGACATCTTCCTGACCCAGGGGTCAAACCCCAGTCTCCTGCCTTGCTAGCAGATTCTTTACCGTCTAAGCCACCAGGGAAGCCTAAATGGGAGAAGCAGGAATTAAAAGATCACTTCTGGCCCTTGTACATAAGCCTGCTCCCAATTATAATCTTGTAGTCACTTTCTCTTTAAGGTTTATAAAAGTGAAACACGTTGGGAAGAGAGAAGAGAAAGAACAATGAGAGAACTCAGAATATGAGGAGTATGAGCAAAAGTTATGGAGATTTCTCCAAAAAATGACTGTCACCTTTCTAAAATTATATAAGCACAATAAGTATGAATGAGGATCCAATTGCAAAATGAACAGAGTAAGTTTTGCTTGTTGCCTCTTTTTTTCTAGGCCAGAGATGATTAGCAAGGAGTTTGGGGGCAGGAAAAGGCTCCTTAGGTGGATTTCAGGGGATATGTTAATCTCAGAATTTAGGTACCAGAATATATGTGTATAGCATCTTTTCTTAGGTCGGGGGGTGGGGGGGGGGGGGGAGTTTCCATAGGTTTCATTAAATCTTAGAATAGTTCATAAATCTATAAACTAGAAAAGTTTAAGAAGTATATAGCCATTCATTCCAAAATTTTTCCTCAACTCCTACTCTGTATCAGGCACTAAAGATACACCAGTGAACACAACACAAATACCTCTATTTCCTAGAAGCTTACATTCTTGATGGGCCGGCGGGGGGGGGGGGGGGGGGGTGGGGGTGGGGGGGGGTGGGCACGGTGTACCAAAGCGTAATTAAAAAGTACCAATAACAACTAATAAGATAAGTTAAAGAGAGCATATTTGATGGCAATGTGTGCTACAGAGGAAAATAAAGTGGAGGAGACAAACAGTGGAAGCCAGTGTTCCAGAGTCATAATTTAAATCATTTTGGCAAGGTAGGCCTTACTTTGTTCAGTTGTTCAGGTGTGTCCAACTGTTGTGACCCCACAGACTCAGCACACCACGTTTCCCTGTCCTTGACCATCTCCCAGAGCTTGCTCAAACTCACGTCCATTGAGCCGAAACTCAGTTGTGTCCATTACCACACAACTGCTCTCATTTCACACACTAGCAAAGTAATGCTCAAAATTCTCCAGGCCATACTTAATGGGTGCCATTTGAGCGAAGTCTAGAGGGCTTAGGGAAACAAGCCACGGATGTATCTGGGATGAGAACCTTCCAGACAGACATAATTGCAGATATAAAAGACCCTGAGGCAGGAGCACACCTGACAAGTTCAAAGAGTGGCAAGGAGACCAGTGTGCCTGGAGCTGAATGAAGAAGACAGAGTGGAAGAGATTGCTTCAGAGAGATAGAGGGGATGGGGCCACAGTGAAGTGGTTGCAGTTCATTGTGATGATTTTGGCTTTTACTGTAGATAAGACGGAAAACCTCTGAAGGGTTTTAAGAAGGCGATGATTCACTCTGAGTTGCATTTTTTTCAGGATCACCCTGGTTATTATGTGAGATTAGAACTGGAGAAAGCATGGCGAAGGCAGATGCAGAGAGAGCCATTAGGAAGTTTTTGTAAAAATTCAGATGAGACATGATGGAAACTTAATAGTGATGGGAGATGGTGAGAAGCAGTTACTTCCCAGATATATTCTTAGTATAGAACCAACAGCATTTGCTAATGGATCACATATAGAATGTGAGAAGAAGAGAACTTCAAGATTTTTTAAATAAAGCACTAGCACAGAGTTGTCTTTGATGGATGTTGAAAAATTAGGAAGAGACGGCTGGTTAAGACTTCAGTTTTGAAATGGTAAGCTTCAGAAGCCAGTAAAATATTCAATATTGACATTCAGTATGTAGTTGGACATAGGAATATGAAGTTCAAGGGAAATGTTTGAGCTCAAGACACACATTTGGGAATCAACAAGTGTACACATGATCTTTAAAGCCTGACCCTGGATAAAATCAGTAAGGAAGTAGATGTAGATGTGAGTAAAGGTCCAAAGACTGAGGCCAAAAGCACTTCGGACTTAAAAGATCAGGGAGATGAAAATGAATTAATAATATAAGTAGAAAAACTTTTTGAATAAATGTGTCATTATATTTTGGCTGTTAATTTCAGGATCATTCCAACTGCTTGCTCCCTGGCAAAGCCAATTTTGGCAATGCTGTCGTTTAGCTCTTCCAGCAGCAATTTTGTTTATCTACAAGGAGAGCTGACTCCAAGTGCTAGTTCACCAAGCTCCTTAGAGGGCAGAAGAGAATCAGTGTTGGAGACACTTCATTTTAGATATACGTATCTATTGTCTGGATGACCAAACTCCAGGAGGTGGTCATCTGTTGTGGTATTTCTTAACATTTTTATAGTGATACAATTTATATACCATAAAATTAACCCAAATCCTACAATTCTGTGGTTTTTAGCATATTCACAGGGTGGTTTAACCTTTAGCATAATCTAACTTTGTAACACTTTTACACCTCCAGAAGATAACCCTTTACCCAACAGCAGTCACAGCTCATTTTCTATCTTTCTGTCTCTAAATATGTCTCTTCTGGATATTTCATTTTAGGGGAATCATACCATATGTGGTCCTTTTTGACAAGTGTGCTTTTTTTCAATTTGCATAATATTTTTAAGGTTCATTCATGTTGCAGCATGCATCAGTATTATTGACAAATAATACTCCATTGCATGGATATATCACATTTGTTTATCCTTCAGTTTATAGACATTTGTGTTCTTCATAATTTTTGGTTATGGTTACCAATGCTGCTACAAACATCGAATTACAAGTTTTTTCATACAGACCTATATTTTCATTTCTCTTGAATTATATCTAGGTCACATGTAAACTATATTTAGCAATTTGAAGAATTACCAAACTCTTTTCTAAGGTAGCTGCACCATTTTACATTCTCATCAATAGTGAATGAGGGTTCCACTTTGTTCACGTCCTTGCCAACACTTATTATACATCTTTTTGATCACACCCATCCTATTGGGTGTGAAACAGTATCTCACTGTGGTTCTCATTAATATTTATCTAGTGACTAGTGATAGTGAACATGTTTCCTCGTGCTTATACACCACTTTTAAGTTTTCTTGGACAAAGATCTATTCAAATTTGTGGTATTCGAATAAAAATGGTTTTTGGTTCTTGGCACACAGCTATTAAAACCCTTGGACTCTCTACAGTGATCAGGATCCCTGTAGGCAAATGAGATGACTGAAGGCTAGGGGCCTCTCAATTGCTTCAGGATGGAGAATAATCCCAGGAAAACACCAAAGCATGATTAGAAAGTGGAAAATTTCAACTCAACTCCTGACCTCCTGGGAGGGGAAAGGGACTGAAGATTGAGTTCACAGTGTTCACAGTGATTTAATGAATCATGCCTATGTCATGTAACCTCCAGAAAAATCCCTCTAACAATGAGGCTCAGAGAACTGCTGAGTTGATAAACACAATCAAGTGCCAGGAGGGTGTTGTACCCCAACTCCACAGAAGGATAGGAGCTCTTGGGCTCAGGACCCTTTGAGATCCTTTCCCGTGGATCTCTTCAGTGAGTGAGTGAGTGAAAGTCACTTAGTCATGTCCAACTCTTTGAAACCCCATGGGCTCCTCTGTCCCTGGAATTCTCCAAACAAGTATACTGGAGTAGGTAGCTGTTCCCTTCTCCAGGGGATCTCCCTGACCTTCTTCAACTGGTTGTTTATTTGCACCCTTTATAACAAATTGGCAAGTATAAACAAAGTGCCTTATTAAGTTATATGAGTCATTTTAGCAAATTATCAAATCTGGGGAGGGATCTGTGGGAATCCCCAGTTTATAGCTGATCGGCCAGAACTATGAGTGGCTCAACTATTAGGGACATTTTGTAGGACTGGATCCTCAACTTGTGGGATCTGGTGCTAACTCCCTGTAGGTAGTTACTGAATTGATCTGAATTGTTGGACACCCAGTTGGCATCAGAGAGTTAGAAATTTTCAACTTTCTAATCATGCCCTGGGGGCTTCCCAGGTGGCTCGAGTGGTAAAGAATATGCCTTCCAATGTAGGAGACATAGGAGACATAGGTTCTATCCCTGGGTCAGGAAGATCCCCTGGAGTAGGAAATGGAAATCCACTTCAGTATTCTTGTCTGGAGAATCCATGGATAGAGGAACCTGGTGGGCATGGGGTAGCAAAGAGTCAGACACAACTGAGCATACAATGTAACCATGCTTTCATATTTTCTTGGGAATAGTCCCCATCCTGAAGCTATTGTTAGTGTTAGAAAACACCCTACGAAGTATTTGCTCATTTTATAACTGTGTTATTTGTCTTTTTATGGTTGAGTCTGTACAGTTCTTTATATATTCTAGGTACAAATCTATTATCAGATATATGATATGCAAATGTTTTCTCCCACTGTGTGGGCTGTCTCACTTTCTGGATGGCATCATTTAAAGTATAAAAATTCTCATTTTAATGAAGTCTAATTCATCTATTTTTTTTAGTCACTGTTGAGTAGTGGTTTGATTAATTTCAAAACCACTTGATTTTGACAAAGATAAAGTTTTCTTCTTTACATTTTATTTATTTATTTTTGGCAGCACCACTGCGTGGTCAAGTTCACGCCCCCTGCAGTGGAAACTCTGATTTTGAAACACTGTATCATATTTCATTCATTTCAATGAATGAAATCAACTATATATATTCCTGAATATTCATTGGAAGGACTGATGCTGAAGCTGAAGCTCCAATACTTTGGCCACCTGAAGCAAAGAACTGACTCACTGGAAAAGACCTTGATACTGGGAAAGGTTGAAGGTGGGAGGAGAAGGGGATGACAGAGGATGAGATGGTTGGATGGCATCACTGACTCGATGGACATGAGTTTGAGCAAGTTCTAGAACTTGGTGATGGACAGGAAAGCATGGTGTGCTGCAGTTCATGGGGTTGCAAAGAGTTGAATATGACTGAGTGACTGAATTGAACTGAACTGATAGCTGATTTACAATGATGAGTTAATTTCAGGTGTACGGCTGCTCAGACGGTAAAGCCTCTGTCTACAATGCGGGAGACCCGGGTTCGAGCCCTAGGTTGGAAAGATTCCCTGGAGAAGGAAATGGCAATCCACTCCAGTACTATTGCCTGGAAAATCTCATGGACAGAGGAGCCTGGCAGGCTGCAGTCTATGGGGTCGCAAAGAGTCGGACACGACTGAGCGACTTCACTTCATATTTTTTTTTCAAATTATTTTCCCATTTAGATTACTACAGAGTACTGAGAAGAGCTGCTTGAGCTTGTTGGTTTTCTATTTTGAATAGAGCAGAGTGTACATGTCAATCCCTAACTTAAGAACTATCCCGTCCCTCCCCCTACCCCCCTGATAATCATAAGGTTCATTCTTGAAGTCTGTGAGTCTGTTTTAAAGCTGCTTTTAAAACTAAAGCTGTTTCCAAGAATGAAGTTTTGTTTTGATAGTGAAATTGAGTGTCAGGAGGTCATCATCCATATTTGCGGTGATACTATGGGGTATTGCTGGGGGCTTATTCATAAGAACATAGGAAGGGGCAACTTTGGAGAGGGGACGTTTATGCTATAAATGCAGAGTTTGTGAGGACTATCCCAGAGTGTTTGGTTTGGACAAGGCTACCCTTTGCTTTCTGAAGAATGGGGGGTATTAGTTTCTCCTGAGGTAAAAGCAGTTCTTCTAGCAGCAGTAGCAAAAGCCATGCAGGTGCCCCTAGAAGATAATCTTGCCCGCCAGCACCAGCACTTTTGTTCCCGAGCAACATGCTCTAGCATCAAAGGACTTTTGTTTTTGCAGGCAGTGGGAGGTCAGCTCTTGGTTGCTTAAGAAGCAACTCAACGAGATTTGGACTTTCCCTCTTTCATCTCCCTTTCTCTTGGAACAGTAGTGTGATCGATCTATCATTGATATGAAAGTCTGTTATTTCTTTATTGTGTGCGTGTTAAGTGGATTCAGTTGTGTCTGACTCTTCACAACCCAATGGAATGTAGCCCGCCAGGTTCCTCTGTCCATGAAATTCTCCAGGCAAGAACACTGGAGTGGGGAGGCATTCCCTCCTTCAGGGGATCTTCCCAAACCAGGGATTGAACTTGGGTCTCCTGCATTGGCAGGTGGATTCTTTACTGTCTGAGCCACCAGGGAAGCCCACAATATATCACCTTAATACCTTCAGCTTCTATTGATTTTCTTTCATGAGAGGTAAAAGGAGAAAAGATCCAGTTCTCCTCCTTCCAGTGAAGATCAAAGAAAATTATGAATATAAAAACCCTTTGAAAAATGAACCATTGTAAAAGTGTATTCACAATAATCAGAATTTTGCCAAAGGCCTCTCTCTTAAAACTGGAACGCTGCAGACAGAAAAATGCCATAAGAGACTTCCCTGAAAATTATCCTGACTGTTTCTTCTCTGCGTGGCTCACACAGATGAGCAGGTTCAAGGAGTTCCTTCTCTAGAAGACGCTGATGCAGAACCAGGCCTGGGAATCATAGGTTGTAGTGATCTAACCACAGGACTGCTTTGTGGATTATAGTTATTATCCATATTCATAAAGAATCTAACAAATACTGACAGGTGGAGCCTGACTTTAAATGACAAAGACTGCATGAAAGAGATGGATCTTGTCAGTCAAAAGAAGGAGAAAAAGACCAAAATAAGTTAATCATTTTCTTCAATTGCCTGTGTGTTTGATGAAAAAGCATCATATAGTTTGTAAGCACAATATCTGACACTGACAAGAAGCTACATTAATAACTTGGTGGAGCCCCAATGTTTAAAGGTATCATCCTTAATTAATAGTGTTTAGAAACCAGCTCTCCAAAGATATGAAAGAGTCCCTGAATATCATGCTGATAGAAAACAACAAGACCAAACATCTTAGACCTGTGTGCTGTGCTTAATTGCTCAGTCATATCCAACTCTTTTTGACCCCATCGACTGTAGCCCACCAGGCTCCTCTGTCCATGGGGATTCTCCAGGCAAGAATACTGGAGTGGGTTGCCATGCCCTGCTCCAGGGAATCTTCCCAACCCAGGGATCAAACCTGGTCACCCACATTGTAGGGGGATTCTTTATCATCTGAGCCACCAGGGAAGCCCATCTTTGAGCTGCTCCCACCCAAATAACCTCCCCCAGCTCAAATTCATACTGTGTCTGATTCTTGATTTTTAGTAAAATGGTTTGTTTCTTACAGTTCCCTCGCATGTCCTTATAAAGATCATCAACTCTTTGAAGACAGAATCTAGCCTTCCTGTCCTCCTGCACCGCCAATGCGCATGAGAGGTATGTGATCGATAGGAGCTAACTAGTTGAAGAAGCAGGTGAAAATCTAGCTCACAGAACATTACATCAGGTTATAAAGGGTAACATGCAACTTCATTTTAGAGAAAACTGACTTCTAAATGCATATTGGAAGAGATAATTCTATTGCTATAGAGTGGAGGTACAATTTGTCAAGGTATTCACACCATCTTATGTAAAGCACATTTATGGGGCTGGTTTATGGCATTTTCTTCTTTCTTCTCTGGTTGAGTCAAAGATGCCCCCTCACTACCCAAACCCATCTCCAATAAAAATCAAGTGCTCTGTCTGTTAAAACCTATGATCCAGATCTCATGAACGCTCCCTCTAGCTCAGTGCCACAGCCCACCTAGATAGACCTCAGAGTTTCTAATCATGGTTTGGGGATGACTATCTGATCATAGGGGCTGCCCAAGTGATGCTAGTGGTAAGAGCCTGCCTGCCAACACAAGAGGTCTAAGAGACACAGGTTCAATCCCCTGGAAGAGTGCATGGAAACCCACTCCAGTATTCTTGCCTGGAGAATCCCATGGACAAGGTAGCCTGGCAGTGGCTATAGTCCTAGGGTCACAGAGTTGGACACAACTGAAGCGACTTAGCATATACACATCTGACCATAATATATCTCGTCATTGCATTCTGAAAACAGATTTGCTTAGTGAAACTCAGCTGATGTGGGCACACACACTCATTCACATACACAGGCATACACATTATACGTCAAAGTGACTTGTTTTTTAAATGTTTTATTTATTTAAAAAATCTTTTAAATTTTCCATACAGTTTTTAAAGGTTACTTACCAATTATAGTTATTACAGAATATTGGCTATATTTCCCATAGTGTATGATACAATCTTGAGCCTAACTTGCATCCAGTAGTTTGTGCCTCCCACTCTCCCACCTCTATATTGATTTGGCTTTTTGTTATATGTGAAAAAATCTACCATATGTCAGCCCAACACACACCTCTATGAGATTTAGCTCTCTTCAGCTAATGGCCAAGAGTGAGCAAATAACATTCATTGTACCATTCTGTGATAAAGTACAGTGAAGGAGACCTATCAGAAATACATTAGTAATAAAAAAGAAAGAAACACACTAATAATAGCTAGCTCTGATGGTAATCAGGGAGAGAATGTGCATCCCTGTTCCTATTAAGGTTCTGTCTCATTTTTAATTTTTTTTCCTTTGTTGTTCTCAGGCTTTTGGACCTCACCTTACCCAAAACTAAGGAGTCTCCCTATCCTGCCTGGTAATTTGAATTCTAACTGTAAGCTTAGCTCTCTCAAATCATTAGGCAAGCCACCAGGACTGCAACAAGTTGGCACCATTCACTAGCTTCTGTTGGTTGATCATTTAGAGTTTTGATTAGGGCACTTGGACTTCTTCAGAAAAAAAGAATGCTGCTTACACATCAGCCAGTGGTGAATGCCCATCTCTGGAGTTGTCTGGGCTCAGAGGTCAAGAGAGAAGGCCTAAATGTGCACTTCTGAAATGCAGCGCTGACACTGGTGGACCCCACTGAACACCACCACTGTCGCCTCCACAGTCAGCAACTTGGTTTTATTTGCACAGCTCCCCATTCCTCATTTTGTACCATCTGCCTTGGCTGAAGGCCCAGTTGTTTCTGAAATGTTCTGTTTTTTTTCCTAAAATGGTTTTCTGGATCTCCTACAGAAGGACTTCCAGAACATTCTCTTTCCATTCTTTCTCCTTCTGCTTTCTCTGCTTTAAAAGCACGCTATAATATCTTTCCAATTTTACTGCTGCCCATAAATTCTGCTCCATGACACCAGCTGGGGAGCAGGCCTTTGACTTCTTGGACTTCCTACTGCCCTTTCTTCTGGCCACAGACCTCCCATGGAGGGGAGGGAGTTTGGTTACTGTAAGGGGCTACATCAAGTCTTTCTGTGATTTGTCCCTACCTTTTGACATGGGGTTGGCAGTTACAATGCTTCAAGTTTCTCCCAGCTCTTGGTACCCAGGCCCCATCATGACTGGAGACATTATTGAACCACTAGCTACCTACAATTTCAGCCATCAAAAATGTCCTAATCGTCCTTTGTCTCTTTAGTACAACCAGGAGGGTGTGTGTGTGTGTGTGTGTGTGTGTGTGTGTGTGTGTGTGTTGAGAAAGAGAGAGAGAGGGAAAGAGAGAAGAGCAGGAATGCCTCACAAACCCACATACCCCACAGGATGTGGGAAGGGATCCAGGAAGACAGTGTGGAGTATCATTCTTTAGCATCTGTCTCTCCAAAGTGCTCTAGTTTTTCTGATTTGTTCCCATAGGAAAAAAAGGAAGAAAACATCAAATAGAGCATTCCTGCAGCAGCAGCAAAAGAACTGATGACATTTGTTTGTTACTTTTCTTATGCCCACTCCCCACCCAGTTGAAAATTTCCAGGTAATTTGACTTTCTGAGAGTGTGGGGATGAGGGTAGGGGTATGCACAAGTAAATACTGAGCTGGGGACAATGCTACATTTTCTCCAAGGCTCTGTGACTCTCAAGTATTCTATTGGAATATCTCCATTCCTCTTCCACTCCAGTGCATTTTCTTGACTTCAAGACTTTGTCCCTCATGAATTAAAATTAGCCTTACAGTTGCCTCCAAGCAACTACTTGAACATAGCACCTTACAAATCTTGATTTTAAAACTACAGCTTGATGATGTAATGAAACACAAATCCATTTCCTGTAAAAATGTTTTCTAAATAAGCAAGTACATCTTCTGAAGCAAATTATTTAAAAAGGATTATTTAAGCAAAATGTAACATGTTTTCAAATCTTTGAAATGGAAAAAGCAACACTCTAAGGGGGTTTGAGATACACAGATGTAGGCATTTGTTAAGACATGTTCATTTCACTGTGTATAAATTTTACATAAAAATAATGGTAAACAAATATCAAATGCTAGATAATGATTTGCATGCTGAGGTAGTCAAGGGTGAAGTCTACTGATGTCTATAACTTTGAAAGGCTTCACAAATAGGATGAATAGATCTGTGATAAAGCAAATATAGCAAAATGGTAACTGTAAAATTGAGGTGGTAGGTATATAGGTGCTCAGTTATTCTGTGTGTCAAAATATTTTCATAATAAAATGCAGTTGTGGGAGCAGCAGGCAGGCACAGAACTTGGAATTTGGAGATCTGGGTCTAAGTCTCAGTGTGGCATGAATGAACTATAAAACCTGGCCAAGACTTTAAAATTCAATGGATTTTGGTTTCAGTCAACCACAGTTGGCACCTGCCATTGGCACTTGCCACCCACCTCTATCAGGATTAAATCACACGCTGCTGCAGCTGCTGATTTTCAACACCACCTGAAAGGAGTTCAGGGTGAAGAGCAGAAATGAAGCGCCCTGTGCTTGGGAAAGATTGGCAGGACAGGTCTTCAGATAGATATTTTTGGGAACTGATTTAATGAGCTCAGTTCTTGTACCTCCGCAAATCTAGAAAAGCACTAAAATCCTTCATGGTGATTGATTCTCATGACTAGCAAAAACCTGCAAAAAAAATATGTGCTTGATTGCATGTATTCCCTCTTCACCAAAATCACATACATACTGACTTTCCCCCCTGTCTCTTTGGCACAGTTTCTCAAAGCTTTCTGAAGTGCTGTGTCCTGGGCTACAGTTCTCATTTTGCCCCAAATAAAATTTAACTCACAACTCTCATGTTGTAGGTTTTTTTAAGTTGACATTTCCCCATAGACAAAACGAGAATAGCAAATGTGCTTTTGTGTCCAACAATCTATTATTTTATGAAACAAGCACAGATCCAATGGTCAGAAGGCGTCAATCCATAGAAATCTTGGGTTCTCATTTATTGAATTTATGTAGTCCAAAGGAAACATTGAAAATCATATTATCCAACATTTTACCAATTGGAAAGCTCTAATGGGCCTTTTTGATCATTTCATCTCTCCTAGTGCAAACTTTTCATCTGGTGCCAAGAGCAGATGCCAGAAACACAGTGGGTAGAAATAAACTCTCCAAAGCTGAGGCTAGTGATGATTGGTCTGGACAATTTGAGAGAGTAAGATTAGACTGCTGTCCCATGGTGTTCTAACCAACCTGTTTTGATGTGATTGTACATATCATTGCCCTGTCAGAGCCCACAGCCCTGGAGACTCACCTGTGGGCAGAACAGGTAGCCATCTCTGAGGAGAGTGTTTGGGGCCACCTGAAGGTGGTTCAGTGGCAAAAGAATCCACCTGCCAATGCAGGAGATGTAGGAGACACTAGCTCGATCCCTGGGTCAGGAAGATCCCCTAGAGGAGAAAATGGCAATCCACTCCAGTATTCTTGGAGAATCCCATGGACAGAGGAGCTGGGAGGGCTGCAGTCCACGGAGTCACAGGGAGTCAGACAGGACTGAGCACAGTAGCAGCAGCAGTAGCAGCAGAAGGGCCTTCCTTCTCACTCCTCTTTTTACCCCTACACCACGCCCCCCATTCCCAGGCCAAAATATTAGCCATGTGAGTTAATCATCTGATTGAGGCTATGTTTATTATTAAAAATGCAACTATGGTTAGTGGGTAACACATCTGGTTATAGCAGCCGTTCACACTGCACTGTTAATGACTCTCTTAGTCTGTCTAGCCTGCTAAAAGATTAGCTTAGACTGAGTGGCTTATAAACAACAGAAATTTATTTCTCACAGTCCTGGAGGCTGTGAAGTCCAAAATCAAGGCACTGGAAGGTTCAGGGTCTGATGAGACCTGCTTCCTGGTTTGTAGATGACCAACTTTTCCCTATGCCCTTATGTTGTGGAAGAGATAGGAGAGCTTTCTGGGGTCTCTCTTAAATGGAATTAATCCCCTTCTTGAAGGCTCCACCCTCATGACTTAATCACTTCCCAAAGGCCCTGCCACCTCCTATGATCCTATTGGGCATTAGGATTTAACATATATATTCTGGGGGTATGCATTCATTCACAGCAACGACCTTCAAATCCTTTCCAAATATGATTTAATGGCAGAAAAAGAACTATTGATGTTATGCGAGTTTTCTCCCCTCTCTTAGCACTGCTCTCCTAATATCACATTGCAGTTAAAACTCACTCTTTAGCCTGAAATGGAACCTACCAAAGTACCCTTGCTAAACTCATCTGAAAGCCACTTCTCTCCTCCTTTATTTTATCCCTTTCTTAATTCACTCAACCAGCTAAAGTTTATTAAGCATTTACAACTTATAGAGAACTATATGAGGTGCAGAGGATATTGTGTGAGAGATCCATTTAGTGGAAGTTTTACTGTGATCCGGGCCAGAGATAACCATGGTCTAAATTATGGAGAAAGCATCAGCAATGGAGCTAAGCAGATAATTTAAAAAGGTATTTAGAAGGAATAATTGATAGACCTTGGTCTGACGGCTGAAGGGTCAAGGAAGTGGGGGAGTCAAGACTGCCACAATCGGCCAATTGAGCTGAACAGAACTCAAGGGTGCCTGTTGAAGAGCACGCAGGTTGTGTTGCAAGACAAGCAGTCTCAGCAGAGGCAGTGGAGAGGGACAATCAAAGAGGGTGGCCAGCTTCCTTGCATGAGCCATTGGCTGGATGATGGGGTTACTCAGGGATGGGGAACCTAAAGAAGATTCAGAATCTCATGTCATCATTTCTGAAATACTCTCATAACATGTATCAATCCTTACCATTACTTTTGTCATACATATCTCTTATTTATGGGTATGTTTTTTCTTGCTCTTCCCCAAGGCACCCTAACCAGACTATAAATCGTCAGTGAGCAGAAACCAGGCTGGATTCATCTCTCTTATCACCATAGAGCCTTGCACAAGACTGTCATGAGGTAATGCGTACAAACTCTCAGAAGAAAGTGAACAAATGATCAGAAGAAGGTGGACAAAGGGGCAGGTAGATAAGGTGCTTAGCTTCTGCAAAGACTAGACATAGGAGAGGGAGACTGACAATAAGCTGTATAAACTAATTTCTAGTCAATGTGACTTCATATACCAATAAAAGGCCCGTAACAAATATTTTAGGCTTTGTGGGTTGTATGGTACCTGTTGTAACTTGTCTTTTCTGCCATTTCGATGAATGACCAACCACAGACAATGTGTAAATACATGGATGTGGCTGTGTTCCAAGGAAACTTTATTTATGGACCCTGAAATTTTAATTTCATGGAGTTTTCACATCACCTAATACTATTATTCTTTTGATTTTTTTCTAATCATTTAAAAACATAAAATCATTTGCTGCTTGCATGTAAGGTGCCAAGTCCTGGACCAATACCTCCATTTCCTTAAGGGGAGGACTGTGAGGCCTCCCATCAGACAAATCCTCATGCAGAATGAAGGACACACTCACCCCAAATACTTTCCCTTTCTCTTTGTCACAAGAACAAGGAAGATATTTACAAACCCATCATGCCTAGTCACTAGCTCATCTTTTACTTTATTTTTTAAAATTTATTTATTTTAATTTGTGGATAATTGCCTTACAATACTGTGCTGGTTTATGCCGTACAAAAACATGAATCAGCTGTGGGTGTACATATGCCCCCTCCCTCTTGAACCTCTCTCCCACCTCCCATCCCACCTCACTTCTCTAGGCTGTTACAGCAGCTGGTCTTTTTAAAATGACTGATTTCTTAAACAGTTTCTTTCTCTTCAACCTTCTTTGTGGCCCTTTCTCTCTCTGTTTTCTCAACCTAACTTTTTTTAAATTGTGCAAGTTTGCTCTCTCACTAATAAATTTTACTTTCACTACCAGAAGCACTACTGGGTTTGACATTTTTAGTGAGGATGCTGAGATTTCCTCCAGTTTTTGTTTATCACTTGCCTTTTTGTAACCACGGACAGCCACAGCCCCTCCTAAATGAAGGATTGATGCCTACACAGCAAGACCTACACCTGGAAATCTATTAACAATTAACAGCCAGTAAAACCAAACAACCCAAAGATTCAGGGACTGCTAGCTTCGTGGGTGGTAGGAGATCTTAAAGTACTAACAATGCACACAGGATTTAATACATTAATGCTTGTCCAGCAGCATCTGAAACTCTGCGTTGGTTTAAATACAATTTGTTTGTTTAAAGAGAAATACTGTTCTATATGCATGATCATTTCTAAAACTAAACTAAGTCATGCATGTGAGAAGGAGAGTGACAGTCATTCCTGCTTGTTTCATTAGAGAGCAATTAGACCACGGCTGGAAGTCCTCTCTTACAATCTCCTCCACAAATGTGTCTCTGCAGAATGAACCTGTCTCCAGCAGCAAATGTACTCCTGCTTGGTGTATCTCTATAAGGGAAGAGAACCACAAATCGAGAATACACACAGCTTAAAAAAAATGATAGAACATTTGACTCAACAAGCATAATTGGAATAGAATCAGGGAAGCCACCTTTTTTCTAGGTCCAGGCAGGGCATAATCTATAACAACTTATACCAAGATTTTTGGAAGACAGCAGCTCTTGATACTCTGAATGTAATGGAGACTAGGAAGGAAAATGGGGGCATTTCCTCTTTTCTCAAGTCAGTCCATATTCAGCCTGTAAGGTTATCTACAGGGGGGCTTCCCAGGTGGTGCTAGTGGTAAAGAACCCATCTGCCTGCCAATGCAGGATACGTGAGAGACGTGGGTTAGATCCCTGGGTTGGGATGGTCTCCTGCAGGAGAGCATGGCAACCCACTCCAGTATTCTTCCCTGGAGAATCCCCATGGACAGAGGAGCCTGGCAGGGTACAGTCTGTAGGGTTGCAAAGAGTCAGACATGACTGAGCAACTTAGCAGAGAGCAGAGGGGGTGTAGATACACAGATCCCAATCCTTATAATATCACAGGGTAGGGATGTCTCTGTTCTTTTAGTCTTTGACATCAAAAAATAAGGTCACCATTGCTCTGAAATACAACTCTTTATATGGGAGACAGCAAAAGTGGTAGGGGGAGTCGAGATGGATGGCAGCAGAGTGGACATTGGGCAAGGTCCCTTCTCCACCTTTTCCACCACAGCAAAGACCTGTGAAGATAACCAGTAGCTATGGTCCACTAACCAACAATCTAAGACTTCTGGGTATCTCTACTATGGGAAAACTATAGCTTGATGTGTAGCCCAATTTCCTGAAAAGACCCAACTCTGCCACTGGCTTCTTTGGAATGCTGCAGGCCCAATTGGAGAGTTTTTTTTTTTTAAGTTCCTCGACCAGGGATGGAATCCATGGCCCCTGCATTGGCAACTTGGGGTCTTAGCCACTGGGTTGCCAGAGAAGTTCCACAGTTGGAGAGTATTTAAATCCACCAATCTCACTCATGTTAAAATGAACCTTAGCAACCAAACTGAGGCATGTGGATTGAAAAAGCAGCAAGTGAAACCCTGCCCCTCGAGTATGTCTGGTGTGGTCCTGAATGCCCGTGGTGAGGATGGAGGACGCAAGCCTACGGTGTGTAGCATTCACAGCTGTGGCAGAACATTTGATTCGCCTCAGTTGTCACAGACTCAGACGTGTTAGACAAAACGGCTGCACTTCTTCTGTGTGCCCTTCACTGGTCCGTGGAAATGGACCATTTTCTCACACTGCTAATTCTGAAAGTCTTCAGTGGACAGAGCCGCAGGAAGGAACTAAAAAAAAAAAAGGTTTAAAGGCATGCGTTGAATTTGCTAATAGGCATGTGTGGTCCTTTTGGACCCCAAATAGAATTTTTGATGAAGTACCTTGTGGCAAATTTGAAATATTAGCCTGGAGGCCCCAACAAGACATAATTCACTCCACCGGTGAGAACAAATCTCATTTCCACATTCATTCCTCTAAACTCATTACTGACCAGGGGGAAAGCGCTAGCCGGGAGCAAGTTTTAATAGAGACAGTGGCAGAGACTTTGCTATAGTACTAAATGTAGTGATGAGCAACACGCCACTTGGTGGCAATGGCTCCCTGGACCTATGGAGACCCTGGAAGGCAACTTCTGAAGGGCTTAACTCTCCATCGAGAGCAGAACAGGTCATCGAAGAAAAGATGTCATTATTTTATGTGGTAATCTGTCACATAAGAACCACTTTAGCTTAAGGGGTCTGATTGTTAGCTTGCCTTCAAAAGAACCATTGCTGAAAACTCACTTTAAATCAATTGTGCTTAAAAACAAACAAACAAACAAACAAAACAGCAGATGCAATAGAAGAATTTAAAAAAAAGATAATAACTTTAGGGTCAGAAATATCTAGATTCAAGTTTCAAATTCATAACAAATTTCATTCCCTCCTCAAGACTTAATCTCTGCCACTAGAATTATGCTTTCAGCTGAACAGACTTTATCTGTGGGCAGGGTCCATGTCTTTGCTGTTTGATGCTACATCCTCACACATTTCATCATATAATACATGTTCTTTAAGTATGCATTAAGTGGATCTACTTTCAAGGACTACTATAAAGATTAAGAGAGCTCAGATATATAATTCTTTTGGCACTTTGCTTGTCATGAGGTAGTTCACAACAAATTCAGAATAAATTCACTGCTGCTACAAGGCCACTGGTGGAATGGCCACAAGAAGAGCTTTTAATGAAAAATCCAACCAAACTGAAGAGGTCTGCCAGCTGTTGTGGTTCTGGCAGGAAGGGACCAGGTCCAGGGAATTCAAAGGAGGGAGACAGGACACCTTAAAAATACAAGTGGGAGTGGGGAGAGAGGGAGTAGAGGTGGGTGTTGAAAGTGAAAGTGTTAGTTGCTCAGTCCTGTCTGACTCTGCCACCCCATGAAATGTAGCCCACCAGGCTCCTCAGTCCACGCGATTCTTCAGGTACGGGACTGGCTTGCTATTTCCTCCTCCAGGGGATCTTCCCAACCCAGGGATCAAACCTGGGTGTCCTGCATCTTAGGCAGATTCTTTACTGTCTGAGCCACTAGGGAAGCGGGGGTGGGTAGGGGCATTTAAAAAGAGCCATTAATGCCAGTTAGGGAACTGTGCTGGCTAAAAATAATTCTTAGCTTTATCTATCAGTGTGGACAATTCCTCTGGCTTTCCAAAGGATATCTGGGCTTCCTAGGTGGCACTAGTAGTAAAGAATTCACTGTGCAGGAGACAGAGACATGGGTTGAATGGGGGAGATGCCCTAAAAGAGGAAATGGAAACCCCCTCCAGTATGCCTGCCTGAAGAATCCCATGGCCAGAGGAGCCTGACTGGCTACAGTCCACAGGGTCTCAAAGAGTCAGATATGGTTGGAGTGACTGAGCAGGCACTCCAAAGGATATCTACGTCTAGGCAGGTAAAGTCAAATAGGGAATAAAAGCATGTGTCTAGAGAATTCACCTAACCAGCTGTCAGGAGGGAAGCACATATGAGTTTGGAGGGGCACTTGTCCTAACTTGTTCTTCCTCACCCCTCACTGCCCTCACACGCCCTTCCATTTCAGGCCAGCCCATCTGTCCCCAACATTCTCTGTGACCGTATGATGACTTTCTCATTCCCCTGTGCTTGCTTTTTGAGCTTGTCTCTGCCCATCTAATTTCTACATAGCCTTTAATCCTGAAATAATCTGTACAGCTTTCTTATTCACTATATGGGAGAGAGAAACAGAATAGTACTGCAAGGGTACTGTTCTTCATCTCTTCTCAATCTTTATCACACCCTGTCATTTGCTTCCATACTGTGAAGAATTCTCTTATTGTTGATAACATATATATCTTGTTTCCTGAAAGAAACATGACTTCTCCAAAATAGGAATGCCTCCCTGGTATAGATCCTCCATGGGTTGCTTACTCATGCATATGACAAGATAAACACCTATCCAACAAACGGTAAAAGGAAATCAGCAGGTACCTGGTCCATACTGTATTGACAGGAGCAAATGGGTTTTGTGTGATTCTCTGTAACTTTCCACAAACATTTAGAGGAACTATGATATGCAAGGGCTTCCCTGATGGCTCAGATGGTGAAGAATCTGCCTGCAATATAGGAGACCTGGGTTCAATCCCTGGGTCAGGAAGATCTCCTGGAGAAGGAAATGACAACCCACTCCAGTATTCTTGCCTGGAGAATTCTTTCTTTCATGTGCAAGGGATTCAGAAGGAATATCACGGAAAGAATGTCAACAGCACTTCACCTAGTCATTCTCAGAGGCAGGACTCCTAAGCAGGATCTGATTAAAATTCTGATCACAATCAATTCCTACAAACCAGGGCTGCCCACACCAGCAAAGCAATTTGGGAAAGAGCTTAGGAGTCTCTGTAGTAAGATCAATGCTGACCCACCCCCAACCCACAGCCACTAGCGCTGTTTCTTGGGGCTAAGCATTTCTCCAGTTGACTGCTCCCAACCTTGCCCCATCTACTCTGTTCCTTCTGCTCAGTGGTTTCAGTCTAGCCTCCCAGACCCACCATTCCCCTCATAGACAAGCACGTCCCTGCAACATACAAATGTGCATCTCCCTTTAAGCTCACACAACCTGAAACTGACAAAGTTTCCAGTTGTTGCCTCCTCTTTAGGGAAGAGAAAAGACAGAATGGATATTGGGACTTTAATAAGGAATTGATCATCCTTTCCTGAGAAAGGTAGAGAATGAAAAAATAAAGAAATCCTCTGCTTTCTGATTGCTGGGATGGAGATGTGGGTGAGACAGGGGACAGAGACAGCTAAGAGTCTGCTGTCACAAAGAGTGAAATGGAGATTTCAGAGAGTTCTCTTCACTCCAGAATTACCCATTGATCATTTCCTATCATATTAACTGTGAAATGCATCAAACGGTGGATGCCAGATAAGGGATCTATATCAGCAAGTAAACATTTCCTGGCATCACAAGTGTAATGAAACAGAGGGAGTAATAAAAGGATGAAAACATATATCCATATAGAAGGGAGGGTGACTTCTAGTGCAGATGGCTGTCCATGCCAAGTATTGTGGACAAGTGATCATGAAAGTTGAAAGAAGCAAGTCTTGGGAATATGTTACAGTGAAAGTCCAACAAGGGTGCTGACAAGATATCAGGATAGACAATTAGAGAATTAATTAATTAAAGCCCTGCTTATACTTCTATTGTCAGTGCTAATTATTTGTTGGTTTGAGTAAGCTCCCCTGCCTTCATTAGAGGCTGTCAGTGAATAATGTACTTGGATTTGCACAAGTACCAGTTGTTATTCCCAAGGATTGTACTTGCAGCATTAGCTCATATTCTCATGTAATGACATTAATAATTAAGGAGCATGTACTCACTGAAGCTAAAAATGCATTTTTTTTCAACAAGAGGTATGTTATTGTTCTTACATTAGACTTGAGCCTTCTGTCTGGTTTTTGGTGCATCATGGTAACAGGTTTCCTTCAACTTTGGAGAAGACAGTGTTTAGGTTCTTTGGAAGAGGATGAGCTAGCAAGAGATCCCTCCATGAAGCATTTGCAGACCATCAAATCCATTTTGCAAACAACACCCCTTCTGTGTCCATCCTCTGTCCCTGCTCAGGTATTCTAATTCCAGCAACACTCTTGGCAGGAGACCTAATCTGGAAATCTTCCAATGAGGAACCAGTGATAGAACCAGTTTGATCATGCCTCTGATTAATGTCTACCTTTAACAAAAGAGTAGCTGCTATTCTGTTGATTTCTTATAGCTGTGCTCAGACTCACAAACAGACAGCAGCATGTGCTTTAACTTCCTCAGTCCTGTAAGAGCCTTTATGATCTATGCAGCAGGGGAAAGGGTGGGAATAGGGACAGAAATTGCAAGGAGATAAATCAAGATCTGTATCAGCAATGCCTTAGGAACATCCAGGGAGACAGAAACCAGACTTCTAAAATGGAAAGATACAAGGAAGCTAGATTCATCAGTTTTGATTACTGAATGAAAGGGTGTGTGTAAATGGGAGGGAAAGATGGAAGAGACAAGACTGTTGGAGACTAGAAACATGTAGTCATGAGAAATCTGGTCCAGTTTCTCTGTAGGGTGTTATTTTGGAGATATTTATAACTTTTTAACCAATAGCGAAAGAGAGTCTAATCAAAACTAGCCTCCTTTAAAAGACAGATCTGAAGAAATTGACTTTTTTTTTTCCTTTTTAAGAAGTTACTTTGTTTCCTTAAATGGAAAGTTTGCTGTGGTATATCTTATTTTAGAATCTCTAACTTCATCTTCTTCTTTTTCCTATTAAAAAAAAAAATTAAACTGTTGGTAATTTGTGATTTTTGTTATTTCTGTGTACATTAAGATTTCCCACTAGTGTCAAATGCTAAAGGTGGTAATTCCAAAAGAAAAGGAATAGAGTCACATGTCCCTATAACCCTTAGCAACACACAAAGATGAACTGCAGGAAAGGCAAGGGGGGTGGGGTTGGAGGAGGACAAAATCTGACTGTAGACACAGATAAAATGACAGGAAGACTAGAGTTGCCATCTGCTGGACGATAGAAAGAATGACATTTGACACTCACTTTGCAAGAGCAAAGCTAAACTCATTAGTCAAAATAATAAATTTCCAAGTTCTGTGTACTGCCAGTTCAAGGATAAAAAATTGGGAAGGGGGTGTTATTATTTCAGCATGGCAGTTTTTGAATAATGTAGAAAATATATGGGGGAAGTAAAACAATAGCATCCCCTTTTCTTAACTTGTACCCTGCATACTCTTAAAAGGGATGATGAATATTGCTTTATATGCTTTCAAATGCCAGCATGTTCCTTCAAGTGTACTTCTCACTTTTACCACGGCAACTTTGAATAGAAAATTGATGATGAAGTTTCTTCTATAAGTATGCCTAGTCATTGCTTCCAGATTTTTTAATGCTTATGTAACATGGCCAAATGCATGAAGCTCACTTAATTTCAATATAGAGAGCACTGGACTGGGAGTCAGGGTGGACAGGTGGATAATCTCAGTTTGCCTACCAGCTACCGATGTAACTGTGAGCCAATCACTTTATTCCTCTGGGCCTTGGTAGTTTAAGCTGTAAAATTATAAATGTTATTGAGGATGGGCTGCAGAGTTTAAATGCTCTCTGAGGTCCTTTTTAGTTCTCAAATTCTGTGAATCTATAAGCATTCCAAACTCATGTAGCACTCATAACATGAATATTCAATCTAAATTCTCAACATTGCTTCTACAGAATACAGCAAAACAGTATCTAATGTTTTGATTAATCAGCCAAAACTATCTTCTTTACGAATGAAGGGAAAGATGTTTTACCCCTTCTCATACTGCAGAGGAGCCAGTTATTTAAACCTGCTTTCTCTGACACTGTTCTTGTTGTAGCAAATGCCATAGAAAGTTCCCGAGGAGGGGGGATAAACTAGGAGGCTGGGATTAACATATACACACTCTTATGTATCAAATAGGTTACCAACAAGGACCTACCATATAGCACAGGGAACCATACCATGTAATGCTATGTATATGTAATAACCTATAAGAGAAAAAAATCTGAAAAAGTATATATATATATATATCTGAATGGCTATGCCGCACACCTGAAATTTACATGGTCTTGTAAATCAATTATGTGTGTGCTGTGTGCTAAGTTGTTTCAGTCATATCCAACTCTTTGTGACCCATGTACCGTAGCCTGCCAAGCTCCTCTGTCCATGGAATTCTCCAGGCAGGAATTCTGGAGTGGGTTATGATGCCCTCTTCCAGGGGATCTTCCTGACCCAGGGATCAAACCCACATCTCTTATGCTTCCTGTATTGGCAGATAGGTTCTTCATCAATAGTGCCACCAGAGAAGTCCTAAGTCAACTATACTTCAATTTTTAAAATAATTTAAAGAAAAAATGTTGAGGAAAAAAAATATCCAAAAACACTTTAAGAACCACACAGTTAGAATAGCAAACAACCTCGAAGATCAGAAGTGGAAACTGAGGTTAAGGGACTTATCCAACTGGTTTGGGACCAAAATGGATTGTATCATTTAATTGGCAAATTCTTCCTTACTGAAACAAACCCATCCTTCTTTCTGAAGCTCGACGTTCTGCATACCTACAGCATCCAAGTCAGGTGACCCATCCTTTCTAATCAGTTCTTCAGCCCAGAGTGAATTCTCCTGCTTCTGGAAACATGGGTGTTTAATATTTGAATCCCTCACTTAGCAATGAAAATAGACTGCTTTTTTATTCATTTATCCATTTGACAAATATTTAATGAACACATTTTTGATAACTTGCATTCTTCCAGATGAAACATCTAAGACCTGTTTTCATGAAGCTTATATTTTAATGGGAGATAGGGAGAAATGTACATAAATAGGAAAATATCTAATAGTAGTAGGTGCTATGGCAGATTAAAACAGGGTGATATGAAAATGATCTGGTACCTTTTTTAGATTGAGTGTCAAGAAGACTTCTCAGAGAAAGCCTGCTAAGTGGGGAGTTGAATGACAAGGACATGGCTCTTCCTAAAACAGTGCAGATTGGCATTTGGGGGGAAAAAATCAAAGGAAGAAGTGAGGCTGAAATAAAGTCAACAAGGGGGATAGTGATGAAAGATGAGGTGAGGGAGGTAAGCAAGATGCAGCTGATTGGGAGCATCGAGGTCATGCTGAGAAATGGAGATTTTATTCTAAGCCTTCTGGGAAACTAAGCAAAGAATTGAGCTCTCTTGTAAGTCAGTCTTCCTGACCTCCACAGGTTAACATCTTACTTTTAAAATTATTTTTAAAATTTCTCATGACTCCTAGGCAGCCCAAACCTTTGTACACAGAAGGCTCTTTAATAAACAGCTGCTGATTGATCAACTGATTGGCTGTGGTGAGAGCTAAGCTGCATCAATTGTGTCTGATTCTTTGGGACCCCATGGACTGTAGCCCGCAGGCTCCTCTGTCCATGGGATTTTCCAGGCAAGAATACTGGGGTGGATTGCCATGCTCCAGGGGATCTTCCCAACCCAGGGATGGAACCCAGGTCTCCTGCATCGCAGGTGGATTCTTACCGACTGAGTCACCAAGGAAGCCCCAACAGGTTGGCTATTAACATGAAATCTTTACATCAGTTAATATTTTAAGTAGGTGCTTTGCCCCTGGAGCAGTCAGAGGTCAGGATGATTGCAGTCCTCAACTTCAAATTCACAGGAAGGCTGAGGAAGAAAGCTCAGCATGGAGGCAGCTGCCTTCAGACACAGCCTATGACTCGAAGCCCAGACATGTGACAATGCCTCACACTGCTCTGAGCAGCTCGCAATGAAGGGAGCATCTTTGTGGACTCCTCCAGAGCAAAGCAAATTCTTTAACTTTGAAAAGAGGTTCTCACTAGGTCTTTGTATTCATGTGTCACACAGCTATAACTGAAACTCTGCAACAGGTAAATCTAACAATTCATGGTGATCATGCTTAAAAGAGTATCTTTGTGTGAGACAGCAGTCTGAATAGCCAGAGGGAATTAATTCAGAGAATTATTATAATAATTAATAATAACTAATTATTCCGTATTTTCTCTTTTAATACATGCCCCATATTTATATGCCTTTCTTTTGACTGGAGAGTCATCTTTAATTGCAGCTTTAAGGGAAGCAAGTACAATAAAGAGGACGTTAAATATTCTGAAAACTAGAATGCTTCTCATGTTAGCTGAGAGTAACCTGACTTATTTTTCACCCTGAGCTCTACAAAAGGCAAACCTCAAGCAATTAGCAAAAGAAAAAAAGAAAAGAAAAGAAAAACAGTGGTGGTGGGGGGTATCATTCTCCTTCTACCTGGCCACTTGTGGTCTAAAGAGGTCCTCTAAGCTATGATGGGAGGAATCTGTGCCTTGGAAACCCAGGTAGATGTCAGCATCTTTTTAATCCTATGTGATATTTGGGAGTGCTAAGAAGTATATATATAAATTCACTAATAGAAAAGAAAAAGAAAGAAGGAAGCGCGTGAAAGGAGGAAGGGAAGAAGGGAGGGAGGAAAGAAAAGAACTGTCAGGTGTGGAGAACTGCAAGAGAGAAGTCACTGATAGGAGACCACTAACGCTATATGGAGGCAGAGATCCTTACCTTCTAAGCTTGTACGAAAATGCCTGGCACACAAGGAGATGGGGTGTGGGGTTAGAGGAGTGAGAAAGAGAAACGTGGGAGGAAGGGAGGGAGAGAGGGAAGGGGCGGGGAGAAGAGCGTGGGGAGAGAAAAGAATTGAATTTCAGAGACAGCAGGCAAGCCAGAGGAAAGAGAAACAAGACGAAAAGTTAGAAATGAAAAGACAGAGAAGAGATCTAGGCAATTATTCCCCGAATTTCCTGAGATTCAACCTGAGGCGATCTGCCTCTAGCTGCAGATTCCCAGGCCGGATACCGGCTCCATTATAGCAGAAACTGGGGGTGGAGATGGATCGTAGCTCCGGAATCTAATAAAAAAGTCAAACCCAAACACTACACAGGAGTCGATGATGTGCAGGTAGATCTGGGAACATGCTAAAGAGACGGGAGAAAGATGCGGCCCTAGCGCAGTAGCGGGACGGCACCCACTCGTCATCTTCAAGAACCAAAGTTTTCCACCTGTTAGGAGTGGTCCCCAGCTTCGCCTGTCCCCTCATGACGTGCCCTTCAATGGCGTTTGGAAGGGCAGGCGGCTGAGCACGAGGATAACGACATAGGAATTGGTATTCTCCTTCGCCGGTTGCAGTTGCCTCAGGCGGGGAAGCAGCCCTGGCTCCCCCGCCCGCCCAGGGATCGCCAGGGGGCCCCGGGTGCTTGTGGAGTTTGGACACTGATTGGCACCAAGTGGTAAGAGAATCTCCCACAAGCGGGAGGAACCAGCGAAAGTGACTCGGTCTTGGAAAACTGACCAGCGGCAGTGGCAAGCCATCTAGCCTGACACGCATTTCCGATCGTCATGGTAACGCGCTCAGCGGCCGGGATGCTGCGGGGGAAGCGCGGCTGCGCGCGGACCCGGCAGGCGCGTGGGGCCACCGCCCCCTCTGCGCTGCGCGCGCGGCGCCTGGAGCCGCCGGAGCCTGGGGGCGGCAGAGCCCGGCGGGGAGCGCCGCCGCCCAGGCAAGGGAACAATTGCCTCTCGCGATGCTGGCGACGTGGGCCCGGATTGTGTGTTACTATGACAATGGTAAATAGGTTCACTGGCTTTCAGAGAAGTGGCTACGTGCGGTGTGAGCTGCAGAAGGCACAGTCTCCCTCCAGTTCCAGAACACACGTACCCATTCATGGGTCTGTTTTCACAAAGCAGAAAATGAGGGGCTTAGGGAAGAACACTTACTTTTAGTCACTCGGCATTTTCCTGACTGTGACCTGCGCTGAGTTTGACTTAGTAGCTACAACTATTTTTTTAAGCCTGGTACTAGAAAGAAGAGAATGAAGCTTGCTTCTCAGATGATAATTACTTCGCCGGGGAGGTGGGGTTGGGGGGAGCGGGGGGAGTGGGGGATAAACTAAGTGTTTTGATAAAGTGGTTCTGTGAAATTCTACACATACTAGGAATGTCTCAAACATCACGTTTAAAAAAGACGACCACATATGAAATCGTGATTAGTTCTGTTGCTGCTTCCAAGTGGAATATCCTATCTTCTCTGAAACCTGTTAACACCTTTCAAAAAAGTAAACTAGAAAATGCAGAGCAGTCAGAAGAGCTAAAGCTTTTCCTAGAGTATAGATTACCTACTGTGTCAGAGCCAGTCTGTGAAACGTGTTTGCAGAAATAAGATATTTATTAACTACAGTCATAGTAAACACGGAACTTACAGTAATATTACCAACCACTGGTGATTTTGCATTTTATCATTCATCAGAGCCTACCAGTGCATGTATACTACACATTCATAAGCAATAAACTCTGCCACAATTATCAGGATTTAGAATATATAGCCTTCTATATTTAGAAAAGACAGATTTTTTAAAAGTCCACTATCCACAGAGATGTTATGGGGAGGGAGGTGGGAGGGGGGTTCATGTTTGGGAACACATGTAAGAATTAAAGATTTTAAAATTAAAAAAAATAAAAAGATTTCAGCAAAATCAGAGATTTAAAAAAAAAAAAGTCCACTATCATACATAGAGGATGAGATGGTTTGATAGTATCACCGATCCACTCAATGGACGCGAATTTGAGCAAACTCCGGGAGATAGTGGAGGACAGAGGAGCCTGGCATGCTGCAGTCCATGAGGTTGCAAAGAGTTAGACACGACTTAGCGACTGAACAACAATTATATCCTTTAAAAAAATAGATAAAATCCACAGCTATCCTTGGTTGCAGTTTATCTGCATAAATTTAACAGATTCATTATATACCACAAATTATTTTAAATATGCTGTTCAGTATAGAAACATGGTCAAGAGATATATATCACTGGTTGGTTCTAAAATACTTCTTCCACTTCATCTCTACATGCACTTTCCCCAGCATCTGTATTTTATCCCATTAATACTTCCCTGGGAGTATTTCTGTTCCCACCAGCCAGACTGCCTCCAAGACCTCCTCACCTCCAGTCATCCCTGGAGAATCATCTTAATATGTTTTCTCTTGTGCCATCTCTCCTGCTCCTCCACCACATGGAATCACCAAACTCTTTCTATTCAAGTCACCTTTTCTTGTTTGAGAGTCCCTGCCATTCTGTTTTAACCATGGTAAAATATTTACTTGGTAGGTTTTCAAATCTTTCCATATTACATCAGTTTTGGACTTACATTGTTTACTTTATTCATTTTTATATGTGAGCATGTCAAAGAATCTACCATGCTAAATTTATCTTTATATCTGCCACAGTGGCTGACACATGAAAAAATGAATGAATGAATAAATGAATGAATATTGATGTTGGCACATTCCGGCTGTTTCAGCTGCTTAGAGGAATTCCTGTGGTTATTCTCACCTTCTCCCTCAAAGATATCACCTCCCTAATGGAATGAAATGTGGAGACGTGGTTTGGATCCTGATTCAAACAAATCTACTTCAAAAAAAAAAAAAGAAAATTTGAAGGATAATGGGAGATACCTGAATATGGACTGTGCATCAGTGATTTTAAGGAATTACATTTGCAAAGTATTTTGCGGTCATTTGCAAAGGTATTAAGGTTATTTAAAAGCTTATTTTTGAGATATACACTAAAAGTGTTGAGGAGTAAACGGTTACCAGATACGCGATTTACTGTAAAATACAAATGGTGATGCAACAGTGGCAAGGCAGTAACAATTGTTAAGTTCATTGTGAATGATTAAGTCTAATCAAGTAATTTTTCAGCTGCCTCTCTTCATACCACACTTGATAAAAAATAAAATGTTAACAATAATAAGGAAAGTAAGGCCTATACCTCCACATGGCAATTATCTGGGAGTGACTTTTGAATAGTCTGTCCCTTACTTAACTACCCTGTAAGGCAAGCAGCTGACTGTGTCACAACTCACAGAAGGTAAATCATGGTTCAGCACTAGAGGTAGGTACCAGGGCTGCAGGAATCCAAGGAAGAAAACAGCTAGTAAACTTCAGAACACTAAAGCTTTCTTCTACTCTAAAGCATCTCCCACTCTGTTGGGAAATAGCCCATTGCCCAAGAAGGAAATGATAACTGCTGAATGCTAGGAAAATGACAAAAATAATGAAAATACCTCCCAGGTACAGAATGAGACTCTAAAACTAATAATATATGTATGGGTAAGTTTAGTTTTAAAAGCTGTTCCATAAAACAAGAACAGTAAGCCCATTACTGAAGATGAAGAAACTCAGGTCCTGATAGTGTATACATTTATCCTTGGGCTGTTTAAAAATTATTAAATGGATGAAAAATAATCCCCAAGATTAAGACAGTAGCTAAATCTCAGAATCAAAGCACAATCATTCCCTGACATTCTGACTATTACTTTAACATGCAATTCGTCCCTTATCTGTTCCTAAAACAGTGGGATGGAAAACCTTGCCTCATTTCTTACCAGCAGGCTACAGGAAGAAGAACACTCCCTGCTGCAGAAAAGAACCAGTTCAGGAGTTGTTGTCTTTTTACAGAACATCAGAAATTTCTAGAAGGCTTTTAAAATATGTTTCATTTTAACCCTCCTGACACCACTGCAGTCAGGTGGGTGGTAAATGCCACGTAGTTTACTTCATACATCAAAATGCTTATGAGAGCTGAGATGATGTTCCAGGTGGCAATGGAAACAGAGTAGACAGAATTCTGGAACTGGAGACCCAAATACAGTCTTACTATATCCACATCACCAAAGTCACAAGGTATTGCGTTTCTTTTTTGGCCCTCAGGGATTCTGGAAGAGCAAAACCATCAAAGTAAAAAGTCGTTTGCTTTCCACATGGGTTGAATAATATCCTGAGCGGTACACTTGGATCTCAGGAAGATTTCTGAAGCCTTTGTAATGTTCGTAACAATTATGGAAGAGATGTACTATTCACTATATTATATAATGAAACAAACTTTGGGCTCAAAAAGCTGTGGCAAGTTTGGCAATATGCCCATTTCATTTTGTGAAGCAACTATTTAGTTGTTTAAAACAAAAACAACAACAGTAAAATGGTTGGTATCCATTAGCTCTTGTTAGGCAATTATACTGAAAGAAAGTAATTGAATTCTATTAACTATTTCAAATTTGTAAAATCCTCCAAACACCATTTATATTGAAATCCAGAAGATAATATTAAATTCTTTTAGAGAATTACCTGTCTTTATTTTATTATTATTTGTTTTAACCTGTCTTTAAAATGAGTGCTTCTTATACAGGGTTATTACTACTTGAATATAGTTAACCTATGCATGTGGTCAAAGGAACTCAAGATGACTGTTTGTTTAGAGAGGGCTAACATCGGCAATGGGATTTCCTGGTGGGTCAAACAGTAGAGTCTGCCTGCAATGCAGGAGACTGGGGTTCGATTCCTGGGTCGGGAAGATCCCCTGGAGAAGAAAATGGCAACCCACTCCAATATTCTTGCCTGGAAAATCCCATGAATGGAGGAGCCTGGCAGGCTACATTCCATGGGATCGCAAAGAGTCTGATACAACTGAGCAACTTCACTTTCACCATCTGCAGTAGGGTTTGATGAAAGATGGGCTTCTCCCTTTGACATCAGCTCCCAAAGCATAGCACCTAACACTTAACATCCTACCTTCCTTAAATCACCAGTTATGAACTGGTGATTCGACAAACATCCATCAACACCTCTTCCAGGACCATTCTGAACTGCTAATGTTGAATGTCCAGTGTAAGATGCAGTGACCCAATAAAGGCAGAAACAGGTATATCTCTTGTCTGTCTTGTTCTACGGACTGAGAAAGAATCCTTGCCTAGCTGAAGACGCTGTTTTGATTGTTTTTGTATTTACTCTGTTTCAGTCTATAAGTGGGGGCAAAGTTGCTTCACAGTTAGAAGACCACCCACCACATAAACAGGTTAGAAGTAAAAGCCTCTGAAATAAACTATCAACACGTTTACATTGAGTGTCACCTTCACTTTCCAGCCCTTGTTATGTACTGTAGAATTTACTGATTTATGAATGTCAGACTTGAAAGGGATCTTAGAAATCCTCCCAACCGACTTCCATTCTGTATATGCAGAAGAAAATCTGCATATACCCTAAAATCACAGTGCTTCAGTTCAGTTCAGTTCAGTCACTCAGTTGTGTCCAATTCTTTGCAACCCCATGAACTGCAGCACTCCAGGCCGCCCTGTCCATCACCAACACCCAGAGTCCACCCAAACTCATGTCCATTGAGTCGGTGATGCCATTCAACCATCTCATCCTCTGTCATCCCCTTCTCCTCCTGCCCTCAATCTTTCCCAGCATCAGGGTCTTTTCAAATGAGTCAGCTCTTCGTATCAGGTGGCCAAAGTACTGGAATTTCAGCTTCAACATCAGTCCTTCCAATGAACACCCAGGACTGATCTCCTTTAGGATAGACTGGTTGGATCTCCTTGCAGTCCAAGGGACTCTCAAGACTCTTCTCCAACACCATAGTTCAAAAGCATCAATTCTTCTGCGCTCAGCTTTCTTCATAGTCCAACTCTCACATCTATACATGACCACTGGAAAAACCATAGCCTTGACTAGACAGACCTTTATTGACAAAGTAATGTCTCTGCTTTTTAATATGCTGTCTAAGTTGGTCATAACTTTCCTTCTGGAGTAAGCATCTTTTAATTTCATGGACGTAGTCACCATCAGCAGTGATTCTGGAGCCCAGAAAAATAGTCAGCCACTGTTTCTCCATCTAGATTACAGGGCTAGTAAGTGACAAATCTAGAATTTAAACATGAATATTCCAACTCTGTGATCCGGACACACCACTAAACCAGAAATATAATCTGGAGTTTGCTTTTGAGAAATTTCCATTTAGGCAATGTGGAAAAAAAATTAGAGAAGGGGACTTAGAAACAACTAGAGGGCAATTTTAGTCAGCATTTAACAGAGCACTTAGTTTTTAGATGAGTCATAATTCAAAGAAAGGAGGAATTAATGTGGACTTCTGGGACTGATTCCCCAATAAGAATGAAAACTTCAAAGAATAAAGTATTATCCAGAATATTTTATACATCCTCATACTTAGCACAGTTAATGAAACAGTAAGTGCTGAGAAAACATGGCTTTTGAATGCCTGGGTGGTGATATAGATTTGTGGTTAGATAAGTGAATAGCATGGCAAATAAGAGCCCATATAAAGGAAGTGGGATTTAATAGGGGTTAGAATAAGAGGGGTCTGGAGAGGGAAATGGCAACCCACTCCAGTATTCTTGCCTGGAGAATCCCAGGGACAGAGGAGCCTGGTTAGCTGCCGTCCATGGGGTCGCACAGAGTCGGACACGACTAAAGTGACTTAGCAGCAGCAGCAACAGAAGCAGAATAAGAAGGACAGTGCAGAGACAATATAATATTGGAATGAGTATTATTTACTTGAAGGATGCTGAAAAACAGCCTACTTAAGCCAAAGACACTTACTAGGAAGTAGCAGATGATGAATTTAGACACTCCATCTCAGCATTAAAAAGATGATCATCACCTATTCTCATGACTTCACTGGATTATGTTTAGACTGGTGTTGTAAGTGTAGGGAGAGTTTGAGAAACTTGTTAATGAATCCAGACTCCCACATACAAAATGAGATTTCTGAATGTGTGTGGTTGGTATCCTGTTCCGTTCTTTGTCTGCGCAAATAGCAACAGATGGTTGGAGGGGGCTGGGAGGAGTGGGGTAATCTCGGAGGCAAGTTTAAATTGTCCCTGCTTCTCTTTTGCTGGATCTGCTCTGGATGAACCTTAGGGGAGAAGGAATATTATACAAGAATCCAGTTTGGGTTTTACGTTGCCAAAAGGCTGGTGGCTCAGTTGGTAAAGAATCCACCTGCAATGCAAGAGACCTGGGTTTGATCCCTGGGTTGGTAAGATTCCCAGGAGGGGAATGGCTACCCACTCCAGTATTCTTGCCTGAAAAATCTCATAGACAGAGGAATCTGGCGGGCTACAGCCCATGAGGTCAAAAAGAGTCAGATGTGACTGAGTGACTAAACCACTACCACCGTCCAGTCCTCTTACTTGCCCCATACATGGATCTAGGGAATGCAGAAAAATCTCTTTTATCACCAGCACCAACTGTGTTAAGGCAAGTGGCTTAGGTTTTCGATGCCTTGATTTCCAGGTATTCCAAAAAAGTGGTAGAATATCATAGAACTTTAAGGCATAAATTGACTTAATATGTTAAAGTGCTTTACTTTAGTTCCTGAGATATCACTCTATAAGGTTTGAAATAGAGCTGATGAAGATGCTGGTGAACATTTGTGAAGATTTATCAAAAGATACAATGACCCTTTAAGGAAATGTATCTTGTGTTCAGCACCGTCCTTGTGTGTCTTCAGTCCTATCACACGGCATCCAGCATGTTAGCTGTTTCACAGGTTCATGGACAAAGGTTTGTTTGGGCCTTAGGGCCTTGGCACTTGCTGTTCCTTCTCCGTGGAATACTCATCTTCTGGAGCTTTAACAGGATGCCTTCTTCTCATTATTCAGGTTTCAACTCAAATATCACCTCCTCAAGGAAGCATTGCCTAACCTTAGATAAGGTAGGCCCTTTCCCTCAAATTTTCTATTCCACGGGTTTCTATGTTAACTTTCCCTAGCATTTCAGGAGGTAAACGTTATCTTCTATGTCTGTTTGCTAATGAAATTACTGAGACTTATTCACAGACTAAGATATGCCTGCATATAGTAACTGCTCAACAGGTTATTTCTTAAGTCCTGACTGGTAGACTGACTGATTGACAAGAACAGGGCATAAATGTTGAAAGCATAAATGTTGAAAACAGTACTAGCTATCGCTTCAAAAAAGAAGTTACCTTCTTCCAAAAAGAGGAAATAACCAAAGTAAATTTCATATAGAATGACAGCACTAAGCTTTAATGCAAAATTTTTCTCTTTCTTTGCTGTTCAGCCTTGAGGTAAAAGGCAAACTAAAGGAGTGTGTTGGTTACTGTAACCAGATTCCTTCACTTTAAGTCAAAAGTTGAGAAAGGTTCTGGGCCCTTTAGATGCCCATGTCTGTCCTCAGGCTGGTGAAATAAACTTGTCAAAAGCTTAGCCTCTCCTACCTACTCCTTTGCCTCCCTTCTGGGGTCTGAAATGAAGGGAATTCAACAAACTACAGTAATGCTTGATTTTCTAAAATTTAGACCAGTGACCTGCACATGCCAGATGCTTAATAAGTTCTACTGGTCTTATTAGTTGCATAATGGCCAAATAGTACCTAAATACTTGGATGTTTTCTAGAGATATTTAACTTGTGGTCTTAAGATTGGGTCATCAACTTTTCAGCCTTCAGAAAACCAAAGTCCAGTTAAGAAACTGCTCAGGAATATAAAAGGTTGGTTCATATGCCTAGCTGTTTCTACATTAAAAATTGTTCTAAAATCTAAATGGTTCTTCCTAGTTAAATACAGTATTCTTTAATATTTATGTACAGTTATTTTAATTTTAAATTTCTATTTTTATAGTCAGAGGACAATTGAGCAGAAAAATACCCTCTCTCTCTCTTTCTCTCTCTCTAGCTATTCATGCTGTGAAGCAACCTGTTTTACTGTTTAAACCTGTGTTTGTTCTGTTTCAATTGTGCAGAGGAAACAGTTCTGGCACCTTGAAAAATCAAAGATCTATCACTCAACGGGAGAGCACAGCAACCTACAAAAGGGAATTATGAGGAATAGAGAAAAGATACAGAGTTTCTAAAACCTCACTGGGCTTATGAATCACCTGGAGATCATGTTAAAATGGAGATTCTGATTCAAGTCTATCATAGGTGGAGTCTGAGAGTCTGCATTTCTAACAAGCTTTAGGTGATGCTTGTGCTGCTGGTCCTTAGTGTTTAAGGATGATGTCTGTTTGGGTTGTGTGGCTTGAGAAACAAAAATCTCTTTAGAGCAGTTAGTACCTACAGTTATAGTAATGTCATTTAGTCACTAAGTCGTGTCTGACTCTTTTGTGACCCCATGAACTGCAGCCCACCATCTCCTCTGTCTATGGGATTTCCCAGGCAAGAACACTTGGAGTGAGTGGTCACTTCCTTCTCTAGGAGATCTTCCCAACCCAGGGATTGAATCCATGTCTCCTTCATTGGCAGGTGGATTCTTTCCCACTGAGCCACCAGGGAAGCCCTTAGGAACATTAAGCAAGTACTATTTTATTTAACCTGCAAAAACGACCACAAATACTTCTCTATCCATGCAGAGATGTAGCCTCTTCCTCCTGTCCTTGAGTTAGGATGACCATGTGACTAGCTTTGGCCAAGAGACTACAGCAACTGGCTGGAAGCTGAGACCTGAAAGCACGTGTGCACTGGGACTTGCACTCTCTGCTGCTCTTAGAAGCATTCAATCACTGTGCCATGTGACCAAGCTACCCTGCCAGAGGATGAAAGGCCACATGCAAGAGAAATGAGGCGCCCCAGCCAACAGCTGGCCAACCACCGCTCCTTGAGGAAAGCCTTCCCAGTTAATCTGGTTTCCAGGTAATTCTCCACTTAACCACAGACATCTGAGTGAGCACAGGCTGGCTTATACAAATCCCCAGACATAACACGCAGGACCATAACCTAAATGCCTGTTGTATTAAGCACCACGGTTTTGGTTTGTCTGTTTGCTTTGTTCTGCCTTTTTTTTTTTTTTTCTGTAGCCTCTAAAGTATGCACTGCAGTGCAGGAGTGGCTAGCGGTGGTTGGGTGGCACAGGAGCTGTGAGCAGCAGAGAGGAGATACCCCACGTCCAAGGTCAGGAGCAGCGGCTATGCTAGAGCAGCCATGAAGAGATGTCCAAGGTAAGAGAAACCCAAGGAAGATGGTAGCCGCTGAGAGAGGGTATCAGAGGGCAGACAGACTGAAACCACAATCACAGAAAACTAGCCAATCTGATCATATGGAACACAGCCTTGTCTAACTCAATGAAACTAGGCTATGCCATGTGGGGGCACCCAAGATGGGCAGATCATGTTGGAGAGGACTGACAGAATGTGGTCCACTGGAGAAGGGAATGGCAAACTACCTCAGCATTCTTGCCTTCAGAGCCCCATGAACAGTATGAAAAGGCAAAATGATAGGATACTGAAAGAGGAACTCCCCAGGTTGGTAGGTGCCCAGTATGCTAAAGGAGATCAGTGGAGAAATAATTCCAGAAAGAATGAAGGGACAGAGCCAAATCAAAACAACACCCAGCTGTGGATGTGACTGGTGATAGAGGCAAGGTTCGATGTTGTAAAGAGCAATATTGCATAGGAACCTGGAATGTTAGGTCCATTAATCAAGGCAAATTGGAAGTGGTCAAACAGGAGATGGCAAGACTGAACATTGACATTCTAGGAATTAGTGAACTAAAATGGACTGGATGGGTGAATTTAGCTAAGATGACCATTATATTTACTATTGTGGGCAGGAATCCCTTAGAAGAAATGGAGTAGCCATCATAGCCAACAAAAGAGTCTGAAATGCAGTACTTGGATGCAATCTCAAAAACCACAGAATGATCTCTGTTCGTTTCCAAGGCAAACCATTCAATATCACAGTAATCCAAGTCTATGCCTTGACCAGTAATGCTGAAGAAGCTCAAGTTGAGCAGCTCTATGAACATCTACAAGACTTTCTAGAACTAACACCCCCAAAAGATGTCCTTTTCATTACGGGGGACTGGAATGCAAAAGTAGGAAGTCAAGAAACACCTGGAGTAACAGGCAAATTTGGCCTTGGAGAACAGAATGAAGTAGGGCAAAGGCTAATAGAGTTTTGCCAAGAGAATGCATTGGTCATAGCAAACATCCTCTTCCAACAACACAAGAGAAGATGCTACACATGAACATCACCAGATGGCCAACACGAAATCATATTGATCATATTCTTCGCAGCCAAAGATGAAGAAGCTCTATACAGTCAGCAAAACCAAGACAGGAAGCAGACTGTGGCTCAGATCATGAACTCCTTATTGCCAAATTCAGACTTAAATTGAAGAAAGTGGGGAAAACCACTAAACCATTCACATATGACCTAAATCAAATCCCTTATGATTATACAGTGGAAGTGAGAAATAGATTTAAGGGACTAAGTCTGATAGAGTACCTGATGAACTATGGAGAGAGGTTCATGGCATTGTACAGGAGACAGGGGATCAAGATCATCCTCAAGAAAAAGAAATGCAAAAAAGCAAAATGGTTGCCTGAGGAGGCCTTACAAATAGCTGTGAAAAGAAGAGAAGTGAAAAGCAAAGGAGAAAAGGAAAAATATACCTATATGAATGCAGAGTTCCAAAGAATAGCAAGGAGAGATAAAAAAAAGGCCTTCCTCAGTGATCAGTGCAAAGAAATAGAGGAAAACAATAGAATGGGAAAGACTAGAGATATCTTCAACAAAATTAGAGATACCAAGGGAACAAAGATGGGCTCAATAAAGGACAGAAATGGTATGGACCTAACAGAAGCAGAAGATATTAAGAAGACATGGCAAGAATACACAGAAGAACTGTACAAATAAGATCTTCATGACCCAGATAATCATGATGGTGTGACCACTCACGTAGAGTCAGACATCCTGGAATGTGAAGTCAAGTGGCCCTTAGGAAGCATCACTACAAACAAGGCCAGTGGAGGTGATGGAATCCCAGTTGAGCTATTGCAAATCCTAAAAGATGATGCTGTGAAAGGGCTGCACTCAATATGCCAGCAAATTTGCAAAACTCAGCAGTGACCACAGGACTAGAAAAGGTCAGTTTTCATCCCAATCCCAAAGAGAGGCAATGCCAAAGAATGCTCAAACTACCATACGATTGCACTCATCTCACATGCTAGTAAAGTAATGCTCAAAATTCTCCAATCCAGGGTTCAGCAATATGTGAACTGTGACTTCCAGGTGTTCAAGCTGGTTTTAGAAAAGGCAGAAGAACCAGAGATCAAATTGCCAACATCTGCTGGATCACTGAAGAAGCAAGAAAGTTGCAGAAAAATCATCTATTTCTGCTTTATTGACTATGCCAGACCCTTTGATGGTGTGGATCACAATAAACTGTGGAAAATTCTTCAAGAGATGGGAATACCAGATCACCTGACCTGCCCCTTGAGAAACCTATATGCATGCCAGGAAGCAACAGTTAGAACTGGACATGGAACAACAGACTGGTTCCAAATAGGAAAAGGAGTATGTCAAGGCTGTATATTGTCACTGTGCTTATTTAACTTATATGCAGAGTACATCATGAGAAACGCTGGGTTCGATGAAGCACAAGCTGGAATCAACATTGCTGGGAGAAACATCAATAACCTCAGATATGCAGATGGCACCACCCTTATGGCAGAAAGTGAAGAAGAACTAAAGAACCTCTTGATGAAAGAAAAAGAGGAGACGGAAGAAGTTGGCTTAAAGCTCAACATTCAGAAAACTAAGATCATGGCATCCGGTCCCATCACTTCATGGCAAATAGATGGGGAAACAGTGTCAGACTTTATCCTTTTGGGCTCCAAAATCACTGCAGATGGTGATTGCAGCCATGAAATTAAAAGACACTCCTTGGAAGAAAGTTATGACCAACCTGGACAGCATATGAAAAAGCAGAGACATTACTTTGTCAACAAAGGTCCATCTAGTCAAGGCTACGGTTTTTCCAGTAGTCATGCGTCGAGGTGAGAGTTGGAATATAAGGAAAGCTGAGTGCAGAATTGATGCTTTTGAACTGTGGTATTCAAAAGTCTGAGAAGACTCTTGAGAGTCCCTTGGACTGCAAGGAGATCCAACCAGTCCATCCTAAATGAGATCAGTCCTGGGTGTTCATTGGAAGGTCTGATGTTGAAGCTGAAACTCCAATACTTTGGCTACCTGATGAGAAGAGCTGATTCATTTGAAAAGACCCTGATGCTGGGAAAGACTGAGGGCGGGAAGAGAAGGGGACAACAAAGGATGAGATGGTTGGATGGCATCACCGACTCAACAGACATGAGTTTGGGTAGGCTCCTTGAGTTGGTGATGGACAGCAAGGCCTGCTGCAGTTTGTGGGGTCACAAAGAGTTGGACAGGACTGAGGGACTGAACTGAACTGACCTGATTTAAGGAGTGATAAGAGTTTAATTTAGAGGTGCAGACACTATTCCTGCTTATGACTCTTTTTCCTTCCTGTCTTCCTTTTATAATTTTGTTCTCACATAATAGAAATGAATATAAGTGGTTACTGCAATCGAATTTGAATTATTTCTATTATTATATTTTTATTTTAATTATATCTACTATTTATATCTTTTATTTTACTATGTTGAATCCTTCTGTTTGGAAACTAGTTACTTGCTCAGGTCATGCAGCTTGTAAATGGCAGAATACTTCTCAGGCTAGAGTCAAAAATTTTTAAAGTTCCTTGTAGTAAGCTATTCAGTGTCTCAGATTCTTCTGCTAAAACACAAATACAGAATTACATTCTGAAGGACTTGATCTCTGCTGCTGCTCTCTAGCCATCACCTTATTTCATGTTTGAGAAGGTAATGCAAGGTCCATTTACAGAGAAATGATCTTAGGCTGATATGAGTTGCAAATGGCAAACCCTCTTGGGCAAAGGACTCAAAGTCAGCCAGTCCTTGACCCAGAGTCCATAGACAGACAGCACTGGTTTTGCACTTCCTTGATGACTCAGATGGCAAAGAATCTGCCTGCAATTCAGGAGACCCGGGTTCCATCCCTGGATTGGGAAGATCCCCTGGAGAAAGGAATGGCAACCCTCTCCAGCATTCTTGTCTGGAGAATTTCACCAAGAGAGGAGCCTGGTGGACTGCAGCACATGGGGTGGCAAAGAGTTGGACATGATGGAGCAACTAACATGATGTTACACTAAAAATGTCACTTTGCAGCTTTACGCATTGTTGGGTAGCCTCTCCCAATATTGGTGGTCCTTGACCATCTGGGCTCTTCTCAAAACCTGTCAAACTCCTCCACATTTTTTTTCACAGTCAAGTGAGTTACTTATTACTCACAGCCTCAGGGCCATGCCTACTATTAGAAGTCATTCACTGTGGACTTCAGCAGTGTTCCTTACTTTGCTTCTCCTATTGAAGTGCTCTCCAACTCTTCTGATCCCTCCTGTTCTTCCATGTTGAGAATCATCACTTTAAAAGAAGCTGTCCAAACTAGTATTGCATAAGCTGAATAAGGTCTACAATATCACCTATTTATATAATGGAATTCTTAAAAATTAGAATTTGAAAGCCTTTAATCAAACTGTGCACTTGCAGATAGCACAGACCATATACTCCCAATCCATATTACCTCACCAGTCTGCAAAGACTTCTGATTGTGCATTATGCATGTGTACCCACTCAGTCGTGTCTGACTCTTTGCAACGCTTTGGATTATAGCCTGCCAGGTTCCTCTGTCCATGGGATTTTTCAGGGAAGAATACTGGAGTGGGATGCCATTTTCCTCCTCCAGGGGATCTTCTGGACCCAGGGATCGAACCTGCATCTTCTGTGTCTCTTGAATTGCAGGTGAATTCTTTACTCCCTGAGCCATAGAGGAAGCTGTGCATCAGGGTCAGTCTAGTCTTTCTCACTGAGGACTTGAGTCTACTGCCACCATGGTAACTATCAAGCATGTTTCAGGGATTCCCTGGATCCTTATGTCCAGATGTAACCTCTGTTCACATCTTTAATTGCTTACTCTTATTTATTTACCTATTTATTTATTGAGTCATGCCTTGCAGCTTGCAGGATCTTAGTTCCCCAACCAGGGATTGAACCCAAGCCCTGGACAGTGAGAATTCGGAGTCCTAATCGCTGGACCACCACTGGAATTCCCTTTAACTACTTACTCTTAACTCTAAACATTGGAGTTTTCTCTCACATCTTACTCTTCCTTATTTTCCATCTATCCTTAATCAATCCATTCATTTGAAGTCATCTTTAATTGTTTCTTGGAGAAATCACCATGGAAAGGATTGTAGATTCTACTACAAAACCATGTTTGTGCTTGTCCTGTCCTGTCCATCTCTCATGTAATAAAGTCAGTCTTACACGACATCTCAGTGGGGCAGATATGGGAGCCTCCCAACTCCTCTCCCTGATTTCAGTATCCTTTTTCCTGCTCTTCATGTTCAAGACAATCATCAGGATTTTGTTCCTTGGACCCACATTTTAGAAATCATAATCCTGATGGAAAGTCTTCTCAATCTGTCTCTAACACTCCAGTCTCATCTCTCCCCACTACCCTCCCTGTCATCCTGTGCTCCAGACACTGTAAACATATCAGAAACACCTATAGCATTTTCACAGACTTTGCCGACTGGCTGGAGTAGCTTTCCTTCCCTCTGGTCAACCCTTCTCCTTTTCTCCCAGCCCCTCTGCCATAGCATGAATCACATTGCTTTGCTACCATCACCTCCACCCCAGATTCAAGAATACCCAAGGCAGGGACCACATTTTATCTAACTTTATCTCAACAGCTAAACTTCCATTAGACTTAAACTAACAAAAACAAATAAGAACAGCAGCAGCACTGATACTGAATTATTAAAAAGGCATTCTCAAGGTGCCTTGAAAGATTAAGAAGTGGTTCCAGAAAATGGGAGATGGCTGAATAAAGACATAAATGCATTCAACTGGCTAATTTACCACAGAAGGCTCACTGCTTATGGCTGGTGAGGGATTTCCTGCATGAACTAGATGTATGAAATGCAGTCACATATAAATGTATTAATCTGTATGACTTCAAAAGCTTGGACCTTCCTGTGTTAACAATGTGCGCCTATATATCAATGCAATATAAAGTTTTTTTTATATTTAACTCAGATTCCCCAGGCTATTGATTAAGCAAGAATTCAAGCCAGTTAATAAACACACTTCAGCAAGAATCTCTAAAAAGCCAGCACTGTGCCAGATTGCACGAAGAGGAACGGGGGCACATTTATCAGTGCAATGTGGAAATCCTGTGCTCTTTATATATGGCTTCTCATAACTGATAGTCTTCCACACCTACAAGGGTAGATATTAGAGGGTTCTAAAAGCTGCAAGGACAAAATTAGCAACATCTGGAAAATTCTATAAAACAAGATAATTAAATGTTAAGATGTATCACAGACAGAATTTACTACTGAATTAAATTGGTTCCATTATTTGTGGTGAGGAGAGGAGGCGAGACTTGTTAATATCAAGCAGAAGAACTGTAGTTGTCCAGTTATCTCCATAAATCCTTGGGGCCTTGAGAGAAAAGAGATTTTTACACCAGCATCTTGTTACAGCATTTGAAATCAAAACTTTTAGAATCACTTCTTGGTATGGTGAGTGCCAAGGTAATGTCAAATACACCTGTCAGTTTACAATTAAATAAATGTTTCTGAACCTGCTCTGGCACATTGGTTTGATGTTATGTGCTCTGCTTATTTTCTCAGTCATGTCCAACTCTTTGCGACCCCATGGACTGTAGCCTGCCAGGCTGCTCTGTCCATGGGGATTCTCCAGGCAAGAATACTGGAGTGGGTTGCCATGCCCTCCTCCAGGGGATCTTCTCAACCCAGGGATCGAACCCAGGTCTCTCATATTGCAGGCAGATTCTTTATCACCTGAGCCACCAGGGAAGCCCAAGAATACTAGAGAGGGTATCCTATCCCTTCTCCAGGGGATCTTCCCAACCCAGGAATTGAACTGGGGGTCTCCTGCATTGCAGGCGGATTCTTTACCAGCTGAGCTACCAGGGAAGCCCAGATTTGATGTTATAGGATGTCCCGAATAAGTGGGTGAAGCCATGAAAAACAAGATTTTGCATGATTGAGATAATGTTTGTGAATCATAAACAACAGTGCAGAGTCTAGTTCATTTCACAAATGTATTTAAACACTCTAACTTCCACAGAGCATTGTAAGTAGCAGTGCATTAAACTGTTTTCAGACATGAACACTTCTGTGGAAATAATCTGGCTGCCTAGTCACTTAATAGGATGTGGGAATGAAACCCTCGGAAGCTCCCAGAAGAAACACTGAAGACCCCAAAACCCAAGGCTCCCTCTGCCTCTGCATAAAGGAGGGAGGAATGGGAATAGGAAGAAAGGATGGTTCCAAGTAACCAAGGACAGATTCCAACAAGGATCTTAGTGGGCACCCCAGCCAGATAAAGGAAAGGGAAATGAAAAGGCTTCTATTTGTGGTGGAGTGTGTGTGTGTGTGTGTGTGGAGTATATAGAGGAAAACAATAAAGCAGCAAAAGAGATATTAAGAGATATTGAGATTGAAATATGTCCTTTCAAGAGGACAATCTGGCCTTAGGAATTGAAAGCTTTTTTTTTAAAGTCCACATCCTCTGAACCCAGTCCTGAGGGCTTTACTCTTGTGATTTAATAACCCCTGGCAGGCCCCACCTCCATATAATATGACATTAGGGATTACGTTTCAATACATGAATTTCAGGGGATATAAACTATCAGTCTTTACTAGCGTGTGAGATGAGTGCAATTGTACAGTAGTTTGAGGATGCTTTGGCATTGCTTTTCTTTAGGATTGGAATGAAAACTGACCTTTTCCAGTCCTGTGGCCACTGCTGAGTTTTGCAAATATGCTGGCATATTGGGTGCAGCACTTTCACAGCATCATCTTTCAGGATTTGAAATAGCTCAACTGGAATTCCATCACCTCCACTAGCTCTGTTCGTAGTGATGCTTTCTAAGGCCCATTTGACTTCACATTCCAGGATGTCTCTCTCTAGGTGAGTGATCACACCACTGCGATTATCTGGGTCATGAAGTTCTTTTTTGTACAGTTCTTCTGTGTATTTTTGCCACCTCTTCTTAATATTTTCTGCTTCTGTTAGGTCCATACCATTTCTGTCCTTTATTGAGCCCATTTTTGCTTGAAATGTTCCCTTGGTATCTCTAATTTTCTTGAAGAGATCTCTAGTCTTTCCCATTCTGTTGTTTTCCTCTATTTCTTTGCATTGATTGCTGAGGAAAGCTTTCTTATCTCTCCTTGCTATTCTTTGGAACTCTGCATTCAGATGCTTTTATCTTTCCTTTTCTCCTTTGCATTTTGCTTCTCTTCTTTTCACAGCTATTTGTAAGGGCTCCTCTGCTGAAACTGAAACTCCAATACTTTGGCCACCTCATGCGAAGAGTTGCTGCTGCTGCTGCTGCTGCTGCTGCTAAGTTGCTTCAGTTGTCTTATCGGAAAAGACCCTGATGCTGGGAGGGATTGGAGGCAAGGGGAGAAGGGGACGACAGAGGATAAGATGGCTGGATGGCATCACTGACTCAATGGATGTGAGTCTGAGTGAACTCTGGGAGTTGGTGATGGACAGGGAGGCCTGGTGTGCTGCGATTCACGGGGTTGAAAGAGTCGGACATGACTGAGCGACTGAACTGATCTGAACTGAAATCATCAGTCTATTGTAGGGTATATATGAGGATGTTATCCCAGTAAATTTATAATGGCTAAAAACCAGATGCCACCTAACTGGTAAGAAAGAAGAGATGGATAAATTTATTAGAATGGTTTGCAGTTATTGAAGATGATCCTATCAATTGGTACTCTGGCTATGGGAAAATGTCAACAATGAAAAAATCAGTTACAAAGTAGTATGTATTGGCATAATGTTATTGTATTTTTAGAAAATATAAATACATATAAAATAGACCAATTCTAGAAGAATATGCCCTCAACAATTTACAGTTTATCTCCAGGTGGTTAAATTTTAGGTGATAATCTTCATTTTAAATTTTATTTTTTTTCTTGTCTTTTTTCCTTTTCTTCATTTTTTTATAATAAAAAAGTCAAACTTAAACATCCAAGAGAAATACATACAGACTGACTGTGATAAGAAAACAGGTGTAATATAAGTCAGGGATTGCATAAAACACATACAAGGGCTCTACAAATTGCTGTGAAAAGAAGAGAAGTGAAAAGCAAAGGAGAAAAGGAAAGATATAAGCATCTGAATGCAGAATTCCAAAGAATAGCAGGAGAGATAAGAAAGCCTTCCTCAGCAATCGATGCAAAGAAATAGAGGAAAACAACAGAATGGAAAAAGACTAGAGATCTCTTCAAGAAAATTAGAGATACCAAGGGAATATTTCATGCAAAGATGGGCTTGATAAAGGACAGAAATGGCATGGACCTAACAGAAGCAGAAAATATTAAGAAGAGGTGGCAAGAATACACAGAAGAACTGTACAAAAAAGAGCTTCATGACCAAGATAATCACGATGGGGTGATCAGTCACTTAGAGCCAGACATCTTGGAATGTGAAGTCAATGGGCCTTAGAAAACATCACTACAAACAAAGCTAGTGGAAGTGATGGAATTCCAGTGGAGCTATTTCAAATCCTGAAAGATGATGCTGTGAAAGTGCTGCACTCAACATACCAGCAAATTTGCAAAACTCAGCAGCGGCCACAGGACTAGAAAAGGTCAGTTTTCATTCCAATCCCAAAGAAAGGCAATTCCAAAGAATGCTCAGACTACCGCACAATTGCACTCATCTCACACACTAGTAAAGTAATGCTCAAAATTCTCCAATCCAGGCATCAGCAGTACGTGAACTGTGAACTTCCACGTGTTCATGCTGGTTTTAGAAAAGGCAGAGGAACTGAGATCAAATTGCCAACATCCACTCGATCATGGAAAAAACAAGAAAGTTCCAGAAAAACATCTATTTCTGCTTTATTGACTGTGCCAAAACCTTTGACTGTGTGGATCACAATAAACTGTGGAAAATTCTGAAAGAGATGGGAACATCGGACCACCTGACCTGCCTCTGGAGAAACCTATATGCAGGTCAGGAAGCAACAGTTAGAACTGGACATGGAACAACAGACTGGTTCCAAATGGGAAAAGGAGTACATCAAGGCTGTATATTATCACCCTGCTTATTTAACTTCTATGCAGAGTATATCATGAGAAACGCTGGGCTGGAAGAAGCACAAGCTGGAATCAAGACTGCCCGGAGAAATATCAGTAACTTTAGATATGCAGATGACACCATCCTTATGGCAGAAAGTGAAGAGGAACTAAAAAGCCTCTTGATGAAAGTGAAAGAGGAGAGTGAAAAAGTTGGCTTAAAGCTCAACATTCAGAAAACTAAGACCATGGCATCAGGTCCCATCACTTCATGACAAATAGATGGGGAAACAGTGTCTGACTTTATTTTTTTGGGCCCCTAAATCACTGCAGATGGTGACTGCAGCCATGAAATTAAAAGACCCTTATTCCTTGGAAGGAAAGTTATGACCAACCTAGATAGTATATTGAAAGGCAGAGATATAACTTTGCCAACAAAGGTCCATCTAGTCAAGGCTGTGGTTTTTCCAGTGGTCATGTATGGATGTGAGAGTTGGACTGTGAAGAAAGCTGAGCGCCGAAGAATTGATGCTTTTGAACTTGGTGTTGGAGAAGACTCTTGAGAGTCCCTTGGACTGCAAGGAAATCCAACCAGTCCATTCTAAAGGAAATCAGTCCTGGATGTTCATTGGAAGGACTGATGTTGAAGCTGAAACTCCAATACTTCGGCCACCTCATGCGAAGAGTTGACTTATTGGAAAAGACCGTGATTCTGGGAGGGATTGGGGGAAGGAGGAGAAGGGGACAACAGAGGATGAGACGGCTGGATGGCATCACCGACTCGATGGACATGAGTTTGAGTGAACTCCCGGAGTTGGTGATGGACAGGGAGGCCTGGCATGCTGCGATTCATGGGGTCACAAAGAGTCAGCCACGACTGAGTGACTGAACTGAACTGATACTTACTGCCACACGTGTGTGTGTGTGTGTGTGTGTGTGTGTGCGTGCGTGTGTGTGTGTGTGCTCAGTCTTATCTGACTCTTTGGAACCCCATGGACTATAGCCCACTAGTCTCCTCTGTCTATGGAATTTTGCAAGCAAGAATACTAGAGTAGGTTGCCATTTCCTACTCCAAAGGATCTTCCCAACCCAGGGATCAAACCTGCATCTCTTGCATTGGCAGGCAAATTCTTTACCACGGTTCCATCTGGGAAGCAACCAACCTTTATTAAGAGCCCTACTAAGTGCTAAGTACTGAGATATACACAGATTTTGAATTCTGTGTTTGGAATTGAATAGAACAGAGAACAAGATTCAGAAAATGCAAGGTTTTTATCTGAATTCTACAACCAATCTTGGGCAATCGCTTAACATTTCTGACCCTTCAATTCCTCAGTTATAAGACTAGACATTAATGATATCTGGGTTACTTTTTCAGGTTAGAATGTGAATACTTCTAATAGAATGCTCTAATAGAATGCTTTTCAAAATTTAATTTTAACCTGGAGTTAATGGTAAAATGCAGATTTGATTCAATGTATCTAGAAAGAAACCTAAGCTTCTGCCTTTCTAACATGCTGTAAGGCTGCTAGTTCTAGGCTTACAATTTTGAGTTGCAAAACTCTAATATACATGATCTCATTGAATTTTCCCCAAGAATCTTTTAAGATAGCCATCCTTGGTCCTATTTGACTGATAATGGAGTGACCTGTGTAGGATCATACTCAGAGAGAATGGGAAAGCAGAAGTCTTATTATTCCTAAGCTCCAAGATGTTTAATGTCGCATTCAGTTCTAAACTACTATAATTAGAAATGACTGCCACATTCACATAAAGTGAACAGCATCAGCAGCAGAATTGATAAAGGTAAGCTGTTAACAGAGTTCAGAAGAATGAGAGATCACTTTACATGGGAATCAATAAAGAAGACATAGAGGAAATTTAGCATCAGCCTTGAAGGATGGCAAGGATGAAGGTAAGCAAAGATGGAGAGAGTATATACAGCAGTTAGGTGTAATATGGCATGATCAGAGGGAGCTTGCAGAGTGGGGCCTGAGATAGCAGAATAGGCCTCAGGAACTAATCCACATATTTGTTACAAGAGCCAAAGATAACTCGAAGGTGTTCAGTCTTAGAGACTAGAAAGTGAAAGTGAAGTCACTCGACAGTCGTGTCCAACTCTTTGCAACCCTATAGACTGTAGCCTACCAGGCTCCTCCATCCATGGAATTTTCCAGGCAAGAGTACTGGAGTGGGTGGCCATTTTCTTCAAAACTAGAAGGATACAGCAAACTAAAATTTTCAGCATAGCTTTGGAAACCCTTTTTAAAAATATATAATTTATTTAATGGCAACTGGTAATCATCAAATTAGCGATGGTCACCTTCAAAAGTTATTATACAAGCTATGCTGTCATTTCTCAAGGTTGACCACATACCTGAAGTCACAGACATTTCCCACCTAAGATGCGTCATTTAAATCAGACTTAATTTATCACCAGTATTTGTAAAACCACACCTAGCTAAAGAACTAGGTCTGGGGACCAATACGTGGTCTTAATACAGGGAAGGTTTGGAAGCCCTTTACCAACTTCCTTCCTCTCCCAACACTTCCTCTGTCTTTGTCCCTCTTCTTCCCTCTGAGAACTAGGGAATTAATCCACTCATCACGACGTAAGGCTTTCGTTTCCCTGTCCTAGGTATGCTTTCACGATGCCACCCCTCAGGTCCGCGAGCCTACGTCTTGAGCCTGTACTCCATAAACTTTACTTTTTCAGTGAAGCTTTTTAGCATTGGCCCCATCTTACCTGTCAGCTCTTCTCATTTATGTGTTCTAGGGACATCTGCTGTCAAGCACTGGGCAATAAATAAATATTATCAGCAAAGTCCCTCAGTGTCTGCTTCTCCCTCTTACCTAAAGTTCCAGGAGGAAAGCACTGAGTCATTGCATTTCCTTGGTTTACTCCCACGATTTAACATCTTGCATTGAGCATAGTAAGTACTGCCTTAGTGCTAGCCATATTACTACCTTGTTCTAAGAGGAGGATAAAGTTTGATAAGAAAAATGACCTTCTTTTTTTAAAAAAATAAGCTCCTTTAAGTAGATCTCCTGAGAGAAGCCTTAAGTCCTTACCCTTTGGCTCCAAAGCATGTTGTAAAAGGCCAGTTGTATGCGGCCTGCCTATAGGAACAACAGAGTTAATTTTCTCCTTTTGAAATTGTGACTCCCACCCTCTTTCCCTACCTCTAAATGTTTCCTTTTAAAGAAAAGCCATGGCTCACTGCTACGGAAAATTAAAGATAATCACATAAAGATCAAGGTCCAGGCTGGTGCCAGCATTGAGAGAACATTAAAATCACGACTTGAATTTCTCTTGTCCTGAGCACTGCCAAGGACTCCTAATGGAAGGCCAGTCTTCAGGAGGCATGCTTATATCAGACTTTTATTACTTGTACCTCTTGGTTCACAAATTATTTTGACTCAAACAAATTGGAGGTGGCCTTCAGTTGAGATGAAATGGGAGAGGTACAACATATTCATAGATATAACATATTCACTCCTGAATATTCATTGGAGGGACTGATGCTGAAGCTGAAACTCCAATACTTTGGCCACCTGATGCAAACAACCGACTCACTGGAAAAGACTCTGATGCTGGGGAAGATTGAAGGCGGGAGAAGGGGGTGTTTTGAAATGGTTGGATGGCATCACTGATGTGATGGACATAAGTTTGAGTAGGCTCCAGGAGTTGGTGACAGATAGGGAAGCCGGGTGTGCTGCATTCCATGGGGTCGCAAAGAGTCGGACACAACTGAGTGACTGAACTGAACTGATATATATACACACACACATTAAATTGTGTGTGACTACCCTCCTCCACCCCATCACAACATCAAGTACCAAGAAAAAGCAGGAGAGTTTATTATGCAAAGTTTAATGTATAAGGCTTAGGAGAAGAGGAATTAATTACATCTCCTTCCTCCAAGCTATACTTCTGGCCTCCCCAGCTGCATCAAACTTGCTCTTCCACCTCCTCTTAGTTCCAGATTGTGTTTTGGCAATCAGACTCACACTTCACCTACCTCAGAGTTTCTTCCCATTTTCAGAAGCCTCAATTTCAAGATTCTTGTCCTTTCTTACCCCACTCCCCAATCACACATTGCCCTGATGGCTTGAGGTGGTTTTCTTGATGATCAACTACTATGGCCATTCAGGAAGGATGCTTAATCTTTGCCCCCATACAAACATGGAAGTTATCAAGGGTGTTTTAAAGGGTGAAAAGTATCTCTCATCAACATCCAAGGCTCAAGAAGACATCTACCAACAGAAAGCTGTGCTTAGCTCAGAAAAAGAGATTGATCATGTGTACACACAACTGTCACATTATAACTTAGCACATTAGATGTTCTCACAAGAGAGGTACAGAGATATGAGAGCTCAAACAAGAGGAACAAGAGAATTTAGGTGAACTCTTTCGTTTTCTTACTTTTTAATTGTGTTGGACCCTAAGATGCATGAAATTAAAACTGGTGAAAACCAGCCACATCAACTTGCTGTGGTGACTCAAAAGTTGTCGTTTCTCAACTCAACTTTGCTGAAACACTTGATTCATGTTGTTCTTATTTAACCTAATTTGCATTGATTTAATCAGGGCTGGTATGCTTTAAATACATAATAAATTGGGATTCTGCAACTCAGATGACTTAGAATAGCTAAATTTCAATAAAGCTCATTTCAATCTGTTAATGTATACGGTTCTGCCAAGGGGTTTAAAACCGTAGAAAAGATGCAAACTTGCCACATTAGAAGTGGGAAAGGTTTAAAGATACCATCCAGATGAAATGATTTGGGGGATAATAATGTGAAAAGCAATATATATATGTACATACATATATTTTAATTACAGCCGAGACACATCTTCTACGTTTTAAGTAGCGTACTTAAAAGAAAACTCACATATAAATGCAGTGAATTTAATTTTATTCTCCTTCCTTCTTGCCAACACTCAACTCTTTTCTGCCTCTCTGTACCAGCTCTACAAATCAAGTGACATCCAAAGTGGGACCTCTTCTTGCCCATTTGGCAGGCTCTATCATCACTTTGCCAAGCTGCCTACATTAGGAGAATTTTCTTCCTAGCAGCCATGGGGATTGGGTGGCTTGTACTCAACAATACTTGCTGAATGGTTGGCCAATGTTTACCCCTGCCCGCCCCAGCCTCCCAACCCTTTATAGTTTATGGCTCAATCAGCCGGCTTGCTGTCAGGAATAATTGTTTTGGCAAGAGGTGAAAACACTTGATGGTGAAATTGTTTGTCTGTTAAAGTGTTCTGCAGCACCTTGAAGGTGCCAGGACAAAACCCGCAGGTGCTCAGCAGAGTTGAGAAAGAGGCAAGAGTGACAGAGAGGCAACCATCAAGAATGGGATGGGAAGACCACCACTTTGATGTGGGAGAGGAGAAAATAAAAACTATCTGTGCCAGTAAGAAGCTGTGAGACCTTGAATAATCACCCAGTGAATCTTTGCTTGGGTTTTGTTATGTACAAAATTAAGGGGGTTGATTTCCAAATGTCTCTTTTAGCTCCTAAGACAGCATGTGATGTCTAGGACATTCAGATTTGTTTTCCTTCCAATTAAATGATGCATCTCAGAGATGAATGACCAGGGCAGAGCTCAGAGGAATAAAAAAATGGAATGATTCATGCCCTTGTTCATATGACTTTTCCTGAAAAGTATCACCAGTCTTTGGTGACTTTGATTCCACTGGTTGGTGTCTTCAGCTTGGGTGTTAAGGCCCAGCCAAGTTACTTGTCCAAAGCAAGTCCAGTTCATTCTTATCAAATGTGAGTACAACTACAGATGATGCCCACTTATTTTCAGTACCTAACAGTCAGACATGATAGAAATGCAAAGTGAGGCGATGGGAGTTCACATTTGAGTCTCCCTATCACCATTCTGGGCATCTTAAGTCAAGACGGTAAGCTTATCCACTCACTTCTGGCAGGGCTTTTCTGTCATTCTTTAAAAAAAAAAAGATCACCAACAAGTTCCTGACCATAGCAATGCAGACCCTCTCCAAACAAGCTGAGACAAGACAGAGCTCATTACAAGCTGAAGGAGCCCATCCATAAATGATTGTTAATGGAAATAATCAGGCAAGGACATCTCTTCACACTCAGAAGGCACAATTTAGTAACAGTGTCAAAGCTTAAGTAGAGGTGTGTATGGAAGTGGGTTTAAACGACCCCTTCTCCGCTCATTCTCTGGCATATTCCCCTGGAGTGGCGTGTACTGCAGGGTTCTGTAATCACCGTGAACAGCACGTCAGGGTCAGCCCTCCCCTGTCAGGCAGTAAAATCTTTCTTTAATCCACCCGGGACCTCACTGACATCTATGGAGACTAGTGAAGCCCCGGAGGGATCTTGGGCAAGAAAGACTCTCTGTACACAGATATACATACGTTTCAGCCACTCTGGGTCTCCTACCTTTGGATTGGGATGGCTTCCCAAATCGGCCGAGTTTGAAAAGCATTCCCCCCACCCCCCACCCCCACCCCATCCACAACCCAAAAGGGCTGGTTGACTGCAGAACTCCAGTCCTCGCAAGGGAAAAAAAAAATATCAGCCAAGTCCCCACAATCATTGCCTTCCTCTAGCTTCTCTCAAGTTGCTTTTCTAAAGCAAGGGACCAAATGTTGATTTCTCTACGAATTCCTACGTACCTCTTACACGTAGACAGCTTTAAAGCGGGAGGGGGGGAACATTCCTCAAAGGGAAAGGAGAGGGGGAGCAGAACAGAGTATTTCAGTCTCCCACTTGGAAATATCTCAGTGGTTGATGATGCTTTCCCATACCTCCATCCCCCTCCTTTTTTTTTTTTTTTTTTTTTTTGAAATATGGACCAAAAAGCTGAAAGTGTTTTCCTTTTCATCAAAGAACATATATTACTTTAGTGGTTCGGGAAAACGTTGGTTTTCTGCCCACCCCTTTTCAATCTGACCATATCTGCGGTGCTCCGGGAAGACGCACAATCGTGAGCAGCTTACGACACTCAGTGAGCAGTAGGTGCCGGTGCAATCTCGCGCCGCACATTGCCTGGCGGAGGGAAGGAGCCGGGGCGCCGCTCCCTGCTCCCCGCGCCGCCGCCCGCACCTCCCCGCCGCCCGCAAAGGATGAGCGAGCCCGCTCTCCGCAGCCGCCCCGGGCTCGAATGGCAGGCGGTCTCCGCGGAAGAAAAGGTGGCGCCGGTCAGGGGTGCTTTCCAATGACGGACATTAACCAGACTGTCAAATCCTGGGGAGTCGCGAGCCCCGAGTTTGGAGTTTTTTTTTTTTTCCCCACAACGTCACAGTCCGAACTGCAGAGGGAAAGGACAGCGGCAGGAAGGCGAAACCCCGGCTCCCCGCACGTAGTTGGGAAACTTGCAGGTCCTAGAAGTCGCCTCCCCGCCTCGCCGGCCGCCCTTGCAGCCCGGAGCCGAGCAGCAAAGTGAGACATTGTGCGCCTGCCAGATCCGCCGGCCGCGGACCGGGGCTGCCTCGGAAACACAGAGGGGTCTTCTCTCGCCCTGCATATAATTAGCCTGCACACAAAGGGAGCAGCTGAATGGAGGTTGTCACTCTCTGGAAAAGGGTGGGTAAGACACTTTTTAATTAAATTCTTTCCCGAAGATTTTTTTTTTTCCTCCCTTTTCTTTGCTGCAGCATCTAACATGGACCAAATCACCATCTCTTTGATCTTTTTCCGTGGCTGTGAACTTTCTATGCTGCCCAGCTTTCTGCATGCTTAGAGGTGAACGTGTGGCTTTGGGGAGTGGGGGGGGGGGGGGAGTCCTGCTTTATTTCAATATATTTATTTGATTGTTGCCCTTTTCTCCCCCCTCCCCCGCTCCCCCTCCCTCGGAATAAAATATGATGTAGATTTCTGACCGAGCGCTTCCAATGGACATTCTCCAGCCTCTCTGGAAAGATTCTCGCTAATGGATTTCCTGCTGCTCGGTCTCTGTCTACACTGGCTGCTGAGGAGGCCCTCGGGGGTGGTCTTGTGTTTGCTGGGGGCCTGCTTTCAGATGCTGCCCGCCGCCCCCAGCGGGTGCCCGCAGCTGTGCCGGTGCGAGGGGCGGCTGCTGTACTGCGAGGCGCTCAACCTCACCGAGGCGCCCCACAACCTGTCCGGCCTGCTGGGCTTGTCCCTGCGCTACAACAGCCTCTCGGAGCTGCGCGCCGGCCAGTTCACGGGGTTAATGCAGCTCACGTGGCTCTATCTGGATCACAATCACATCTGCTCGGTGCAGGGGGACGCCTTTCAGAAACTGCGCCGAGTTAAGGAACTCACCCTGAGTTCCAACCAGATCACCCAGCTGGCCAACACCACCTTCCGGCCCATGCCCAACCTGCGCAGCGTGGACCTCTCGTACAACAAGCTGCAGGCGCTGGCGCCCGACCTCTTCCACGGGCTGCGGAAGCTCACCACGCTGCACATGCGGGCCAACGCCATCCAGTTCGTGCCCGTGCGCATCTTCCAGGACTGCCGCAGCCTCAAGTTTCTCGACATCGGATACAATCAGCTCAAGAGTCTGGCGCGCAACTCTTTCGCCGGCTTGTTCAAGCTCACCGAGCTGCACCTGGAGCACAACGATTTGGTCAAGGTGAATTTCGCCCACTTCCCGCGCCTCATCTCCCTGCACTCTCTCTGCCTGAGGAGGAACAAGGTGGCCATTGTGGTCAGCTCTCTGGACTGGGTGTGGAACCTGGAGAAAATGGACCTGTCGGGCAACGAGATCGAGTACATGGAGCCCCACGTGTTCGAGACCGTGCCGCACCTCCAGTCCCTGCAGCTGGACTCCAACCGCCTCACCTACGTCGAGCCCCGGATCCTCAACTCCTGGAAGTCACTGACTAGCATCACCCTGGCCGGGAACCTCTGGGACTGTGGGCGCAACGTGTGCGCCCTGGCCTCCTGGCTCAGCAACTTCCAGGGGCGCTACGATGGCAACTTGCAGTGCGCCAGCCCCGAGTACGCGCAGGGCGAGGACGTCCTGGACGCCGTGTACGCGTTCCACCTGTGCGAGGAGGGAGCTGAGCCCACCAGCGGCCACCTGCTCTCGGCCGTCACCAACCGCAGCGACCTGGGGTCCCCCGCCGGCCCGGCCACCACACTCGCTGACGACAGGGAGGGGCAGCCCGACAGCACGCCCGAGCCTGTCACCGTGGCTCTCCCCGGCGAACACGCCGAGAATGCCGTGCAGATCCACAAGGTGGTCACCGGCACCATGGCCCTCATTTTCTCCTTCCTTATTGTGGTCTTGGTGCTTTATGTCTCCTGGAAGTGTTTCCCAGCCAGCCTCAGGCAGCTCAGACAGTGCTTTGTCACGCAGCGCAGGAAGCAAAAGCAGAAACAGACCATGCATCAGATGGCTGCCATGTCTGCCCAGGAATACTACGTTGATTACAAACCGAACCACATTGAGGGAGCCCTGGTCATCATCAACGAGTATGGCTCGTGTACCTGCCACCAGCAGCCCGCGAGAGAATGCGAGGTGTGATTGCCCTAGAGACTCTCAACCCGTGCGCTACCAAATACGCCTGGACAACCGGGGCGGGCCGGCGAGTGCCAGGCTGGGGTCTGTGCTCTGATACGCTCCTTGACTGAAACTGTAAGGGGATCACTCCCAGAGACTTGACATTTTAGCTTTATTGTGTCTTTAAAAAAAAAGAGAGAGAGATCAAACACAACAAAACCCCACCCCACAACCTTCAGGACAGTCTATCTTAAATTTCATATGAAAACTCCTTCCTCCCTTTGAAGATCTGTCCATATTCAGGAATCTGAGAGTGTAAAAAGGTACCAATCATTGATTTTTTTTTTTTTGTAAACTTAAAATGTTTAAAATAAAATAGCATTTACAGTTTTTACAGACTGGTGTAACCTAAATGAATTGTTACCTGTGTTAAAAGAGAAGTAACAGTTACAATTTCCTACCTCTGTATGTGTGTGTGGGTGGGTGTGTGCATGGGTGTGTGTGTAGGGGTGATCTAGTGGCCAGAGGGAAAATCCAGAAATTCAAGAGCAAAGTAGCCAGGCTCATTTTGAGACATTAAGAAGGACAAACAGCTTATCAGGTGGTTGTACCCCCACATGATTAAGGACTGAAAAAGTCAGACCCTTTATATTATGTTTGGGGGAGCACAGTATAATTTAGCCACTTTAAAGCAAGTGAAAGGCCAACTGAGGACTGAGCATCCTTGATCAGCCTTGAAGGCAGGGATCATGGCAAATGCTTTTTAAAAGGCAGTGCCAGACAGTTTTTCCTATGAACAAGAAACGTTTTTGCACTTAATACAAAGCATCTTTCAAATCAATTCAAAACCTCACCCCCAAATGCCTCTGTTCTTCTATGCCTTTGATTCACCAGACTTAGTAGCATTTGTGCCCCTTTTCCATACTTTTCCGAGTGAAAGACCCTCAGCTCCTGCTCTCTTGTGGTTTGACTCAGGGAAATAAGGCAGAATCCAAACGCTTGGTGATGAAGGCTGTGCTTCCTGGAGCATATTGCTAAGACTGCAGCAGGCTGAGGCTCTCATGGGGAAAACACACTTCTAGCTGCTGAGGGGAACAGTAGGAAGAGCCTACCTCAGGCTGAATGCCTACCTGGGTGCTGCCTGAAGCAGGAGACTTTACAGGCAGGCTCTTGTAGAAGTGATGGGGGTGGGGTAGAATGGGAAAGATGAGCTTTTGAGACTATCTTCCAATATTACTGAGATGGGAATAATTTGTTAACCCAGTATAGAAAAGCTGCCTCTGTTCAGATAACCCTGTTGTGAAATGGTTGCTTTCCCTGTGAGGTTTCAGTTTTTTTTTCTGTGTTGGGGTCAATGACTGCCCCTTGCCAACCTTCATAGGTTTCTAGGTCCATAGAGATGTAGGTTGTTTATTGAACTAAACTTAAGAGTGGTACCAGGTGGTGGGTGCAGGGCAGGAAAAGGGGAGGAGGTGTGGTGGATGGGAGGGGTCTTTCACTAGCTAACAATTTAAGTAAATGTATGATTGAAATAAACTGTCATGAGTGAAAGCTGGTGAACTAATATTGTCTGGAGTCTAAAAGTCTTCCTCAAACTCAGGTGTTTAACCTCTCTGAATGATCCAGCAGACAGGCATCTTTGTATTTTCGCTTTTCTTTTGAGAGAGAGAGAAGTCGGAATAGCAGGAAGAGGGATGGGGGAGAGAAAATATATACCACCACCTCCTCCCAAAATGCAAATACCTCCAGTCACCCATCTAAAGAGGCAAAGTCAGCTGTTTGAAATGCAGAATGGCATCACCAGGAGGTTTACTTAAGCTGAGGATTGAAGGTAGATTTCTCTTCTACCTATGGAGAAATTACTGTGCCTAAGAATACTGCTTCTAAGAGACTAAGAAGCTCTTCCAAGAGAAATAGTTTGGAAATGTCTCTAAGATGTTAAGCTTTGTTAGATAGCTCCTTACATATATATACATATACACACACACATGCAATGTATACCATAAGCTCATTCTTTCTGATCAGGAGACCTCATCTTATTTTGTTTGTAATTAAAACATGACTTTATGATATATACCATGCATACAGTACCCATTTAGACTACTAATGTTCTAGAAGAGAGGCGCCTTGATAACTTCAAGGAGGGGGTTTTGGATTCAGTCTTTATGATCATTTGGGGATGCCATTATAAATACCATCTTGGGGGGCAGGGGTTCCAGGGACATCTATAATGAAATTCCACTGAAGAGACCTCTAGAAGACAACTGATTTTTCTGGGAACAAAAAAAAAAATCCCCAAATTGTGCAACTGTAGGATTCAATCCTTAGATTCCATTGATTTAATCTCCTCTTAAGAAGCCTACTGGGATCCAGTGCCAAAAGCTGCTCGGGCTTGGTGCATTAAGGGCCCTGTTGGTGTGCTTGTAGGGAAAGCTTCCAGAAGCAGAGCCTTTTTGAAAAACAGCAGAGGCAGAGATCCACCCTAACCCCTAGAAATGTGTAGACTGGAGACTGGAGAATCTCCTATCCCGGAGACTTTTTTGTTTCCTTCATTCTTCTTTTTAAAATGTGGCCATGAGAAAAAATGAGAGAATAATCATGCTTTGTTATATGCTGCTGACACCCCCACTCCTCCCCATATGACTAAACACCACATATACAGAAGACCTGAAGTCCATGTAAATCTAATGAAATACTATTGTAGAGAGGACTCTACTCTGAGACCTGGAAAACTAATGATGGTCATGCAAAGCTATGTTCTTACTTTGTGTGTGTGTGTGCGCATGTGTGCCTGTGTGTCTGTGCTGTGTCTTTGTAGGCAAGCAAATGTGTTTTCTACACAAACAGAGGAATTCAGCTCATTCCGTTTCATGCTCCTGCACTTCTTGCTTTGGAAGTGGGAGGGGGGAGGCAAGAATGCGGGAAATCCGATAGTTTTAACTAAGGTTTTATGACACTTGAAATCTTTTCTTTCTTAAATTAATTGATCTTTAAGCTTCAACAAACTTCCTGTGACCTCCTCTAAGGAAACTACTGAGCATTTAAAAGAGAATCTGATTTTTAAAGGTGTAGCACCTTGTTTTTGGTTGTTGTTCTTCCCATGGAGGTGCTAATCTCATTGTCCTGTGTTGTCTGGAAAGAATTTAAAGCTACGATTCACGTCTCTTCCTGGGCATTGTGATGGATTAACCCTCCATTTGCACTACCTTCCCAGCTGATTAAAGTTCAGCCCTGCCTGGTATACAGGTTTCTTGAATATTTATAAATGGAAAAGAAAAAGTCTTTTGAAATGACAAATAACACTCTCAGACCAGACTCAGCCCTGGTAGGTTTCTTTTCAGGTGCTACTAGAGGGAGTAGGTTAAATGAAACCCTTTCTCTGGCCTTCACTCCCAAGAAAGGCAGCCCTTGGGACTCAGACTCCAGCTCTGAGAGTTGAAACCACCAGGTAGCTCAGGTTCTCAAGACTGCAAGGTTTCCATCACAGAGAAAAGTTATTCTGGTGAAAGGAAACTTTTAAAATCTTTTTTTCAATATTCTCTGAAGCTCTTCAAAGTCTAAGCGTGCCCCACCTTCCTCTCTGCCTTCAGGAAGGAGACTTAGTATTAAACAACACACTCATGAGTACGTGTAGGTCATTAGAGGGGCAGATAGCACTTGTTACTTCTCCCAGATTTCCGGAGCAACTCCACACAGATCGCTGGAAGGTTTAGGGGCTTCTTGTGTTCCTGGGCTGTAGTCACCAACCTGTCAGCAAGTTCAGCCTATGTCCTGTCTGGCGTAGCCATGCATTAGAGAAGAGGGCACTGGTGGATCACACACCCTGGGAAAATGAAAGGCATCAGATATCCTTCTCACACACAGCATTACCAAGAGACCAGAATTTACATCTGTTTTGGAAAATGGGTATTATACTGTTTCGGGGGAGTCAAAATAAGCATCAATTATTTCCTCTAGGTAGATGGTGGTTGTTGGTTGATTTGGGCTTGCGGTGGATGGAATACTAAATAGCAAGGAATTAACTGGAATATGACTATTACACAGGTGCCTGAAGTATATTCTGGGAAAAGTTTAGGAATACACATATACATGTGCATGCTAAGTTGCTTCAGTCGTGTCTGACTCTTTGCAAACCTATGGACTATAGCCCGCCAGGCTCCTCTGTCCATGGGATTCTCCAGGCAAAAATAAAAAATATTGGAGTGGGTTGCCATGCCCTCCTCCAGGGGATCTTCTCCACCCAGGGATGGAACTGGTGTCTCTTTTGTCTCCTCCATTGGCAGGTGGGTGGGTTTTTTTTTTTTTTTTTTTACCACTAGTGCTACCTGGGAAGCCCACACACATGCATACTTATATGTAAATGACATAACATGACACAAAATAGCCACATATACATACTACATTGTCATATTTATATATATATATATATCCACCTGTATGATCAATACACATAATCACATTATATAACTATATCCCCCAGCATAATTATACTCCTACTTTCTTCTTCCATGATCAAACTTTAACTCAGGAAAGGATCTGATAAAATCAATCACAACGTGTAAAGGGCTGAGGTGGCTGATGGTATTTTCAGGCATTAGTTAATGAGCTGATAGAGGCTTTGCAGGCTGGGGAATCTTCTGGGCTTCTCATGCCAGTGCCATAGGAGGGTGTACGCCTGCTACCTAGTGGTAAAAGCCAGCAAAGCATTCTTCTGAGAATATGCACCTAACTAAAAAGTTCCACCTCAGGGTTGCAAAACATTTCTACATTAATAAATGCACTACTCTGACTTTTTCCCAGGGATTCTAGGAGGCAAAATTCTTTCTCCTGTAACTGGGCCCCATTTCCTGGCCTTCCTCAATTGAATGCTGTTTCTGGAATCATACTCAAAAGCCTGACTATAACTATTACTATTGCTATTATCCTTAATGCTGAGTTGGAGTTGTAAATAAGATGGAGGAAACACATTGAGTGGTTACTTGGTATAAGACTCTTTATCAGGACCTTATTTTTACATGAGGAACCTAAGGCTTAGAGAGGTGGAGTGCTTTTGTGGAAAGTCACCCAGCCAGTAATTGGAAGCACAGGGCATTCACTCTGGTGGCCTTTCAACTATATGTTGTGATTTTTGTTGTTTAGTCACTAAGTTGTGTCTGACTCTTTTGCAACCTTAAGGACTATAGCCTGCCAGGCTCCTCTGTCCATGGGATTTCCAGGTAAGAATACTAGAGTGGGTTGCCATTTCCTTCTCCAAGGAATCTTCTCAACCCGGGGACTGAACCTGCGTTCCCTGCATTGGCAGGCAGATTCTTTACCACTGAGCCACCAGATAATCTCATTATAAAAGCTCAGACTTTCAACGATAGCCTCTTTCTAATTTCCTTGAATGGGTGCCTTCTCCACTCCTCTAGCCAGCAAAGACCCTAGGACTGGCCTGGGCTAGGGTACATGCTCACCATATTCTTGGTGGATGACATGGGTGCAATGCTCACCTCCAGGAATTTTCACCCTGACTTTGATTGCTCTGGCCTCTGGTTATCAGGTCATGCAGGACTCTGTCAACAGAAGAAAGCTCTCACAGGCTTCCAGGCGCAGAAAGTTCAGTTAATCATCCCGTCTAGCCACTGAACAGATGACTTTGGACTCAGTCACTAAGGTGTAGCACGTATCTAGTATCTAATATTATTATTATTGGGGGTTTATTCACCTTCTCTTCTTGGTCACTACATGGACTATGTCTCGAAGGTGGTGGTTCTCAATCAGGAGCAAATCTGCCACCCAATTAATATAATGTCTGGAAACACTTGTGATTTTCATGCAGGGGGTTTGGATGCTACCAGCCTTTAATGAGTACAGGTCATGGATCCTGCTGAACACTCTACAGTGTAGAGGAAGTTCCTTTTAACAAAGAACCATTTACCCTAAAATGTCAAGGGTGCCGGAAGTTGAGAAACTCTGCTCCCTGGTATAGAGTAACAACGCCATCAACACCATCATGTTGCATTCCAGCTTTGTTTGGAGTGGTTCACCTAGATCTATTGCCTTCTCATCTTGCTCTCTCTTGAGAAAGAACTGGAAATCTAAATGAAAACCCCTCAGGTTGGTTGCTAATCAGCACGAGGACCTGTAGTTAGCTCATGCTTCTCAGAGAACATATGGCAAAACTTAAATTAACTGGGACAAACTTGTCAGAGCCCTCCACTGACCCACTTTTTCTCTGGTAAGACTTCATTTAGGAAACAGGAAAAAAAAATGTCAAGTTAACAGTGGATATTTAATTAACAAGAGGGAAAATGAGACACTTGATATTCCTTCCAGGAGGAGTTCTGATGTCTGAATAAATTCAGCCCCTCTGCCTGGGCTTTTTCCCTGCTCCAACCAAACCTGGAATGTCTCCGAGGTATAAGTAGGCTTTCACTTTAAAATTCAAGGGGCTTACATGGAACCCTGCTCAATGTTATATAGTAGCCTGGATGGGAGGGGAGTTTGGGGGAGAATGGATACATGTATATGTATGGCCAAGTCCCTTTGCCCTTCACCTGAAACTATCACAACATTGTTAATTGGTTATACTCCAATACAAAATAAAAAGTTTATGAAAAGAAAAAAGTGCTTAGTCTAGTGAGTGGTGGACCTATTAATCAGAGACCTGGTCTCAAAACCTAGAAGCATGAGGATCTAGAGATTCAGGCATCACAGACTGAAAGGCATTTGGGGCCAGGCAGGCCACACTGATGAGTGAAGTTCATAGGCCTATGGCATTAGGAAAACTGGGAAGTTCACTTAAAAGTGTACTTATTTATTTATTGGCTGTGCCATGTGGCATGTGGGACCTTAGTTCTCTGACTAGGGATGAACTCACACCCCCCTGCTTTGGAAGCATGTAATCTTAACCACTGGACCACTAGGAAAGTACCCCCAAATGTAATTTACTTTTGATGGGTCCTGGTTAATCGAAAGTTCTGCAGGCCAAGTCAAGAGAGTGCTCTGGGAGAAACCTGGTCTTGAAGTCAGAAGAGATGTTTGCTGGTACTCACAGGCCTTGAGTCCACCTTGTTCTCATCTTAACTGCAGTGAGCCTCTCTCTCTCTTTGCCTTCAGGTATTCCCTTAGGACCCTTCTGGTTCTGGGTTTCTATTTTATCATTTTCCCCAAATAATAAAACGTAGTTTTCAATATAGTACCACTTAACCAGAAAATTAAAATTCCCCTGAACTCCCATTCCCCAGATATTCTGATTCATCAGGCTTGCCTGCATCTGAACGAGAAAGGGTAGATAAAAAATCACAAAGGCGCGGGACTTCAGAGGGGGAGGTGGGAATACCGGAAAACAGATGAGAAAATGCAGGCATGTGTGGGTGGAAAATAGGGCTTTTACAATGTGCGGGAAGATGAAAGGAAACCCTAGAGAGGACGCAGGCACTCACACTCACCCACGCATGAGAAGGGGAGACACAGGGGTCTGCACTGAAGCAGGACCAGCAAAAAGGCTGAAGAACACCGCTGTGGTGGAGGTGGGCTAGGGTGGGGGCAGGGAAGAAGCACAGGACTCTGGGAATAACTTGCTAGATTTGAGTAAGCGGCTACAGTTAATACTAGGAATTCAGAGTCATTTAATAAAATGAGCGGAAGGAGGAGGGATGGAGAAAGGAAGAGATCAGGGAAAAATAAAAGTCAAGGTTGTGGCAGGTAGAGAGGGGAAGAGAGAGGAAAAAAAGAGAGCAAGAAGGGAGTTTCAAGATTTGTGCTTTATGTTAATCAAATAATCATTGTATGTAGTTGTGATACACCAACTCTACTCCAAAACTTCTTTTTACTTCTTTCTTTATTCTGATCTACTGGGTTGGCTAGTTGCCTCTTCTCAATGTCTTGTTGGGAAGCCATTTTTCTCCTTGCTTTATGAGAAAAAAAAAATTTTCTAGCTGCATCTTTTCTTTCATTTGCTCAGCTAGGAAAATGCTTCTCAACCCTGGCGGCACACTGAAACCACTTGAGGGCTTTAATAAATAGTAATGGCTAGGTCCCTCCCCCAGAGATGCAGGTTTAATTGATCTGGAGTGTGGTCTTGATGAGGAAATATTTCAAAACCTCCCAGGGGATTGTGAAGTTCAGCTAAGGCTGAGAAACACCGAGCCAGAGGGTCACAAGAATTGCCACATTTGTAGCTCACCAGTGAGTGAGATTCACAGGTCTGACTAGAGCTCTGTAAGAAACCATGGTGGGCTGGTGGCAGCAGGGCCAGATGGGGGTCACTGTTCAGTGAGGAGGCCCTGGCCTCACTGACTCCCCCTGGTGGAGCTGATTGTGAGAAAGATGTTCTCACTTAGATGGGATTGTCATTTGTTTCTGAGTACTCCATAGTTTACTGCTGCTGCTAAGTCACTTCAGCCGTGTCCGACTCTGTGCAACCCCATAGACGGCAGCCTACCAGGCTCTGCTGTCCCTGGGATTCTCCAGGCAAGAACACTGGAGTGGGCTGCCATTGCCTTCTTCACATAGTTTACTAAGTACTCTTTCTTTTGTTTATTTTAATTCTCCCAACAAGCACAAAAGGCAGACACAACCTTGTCCCATCATTTAGACAAGAAGACTCAGATCAGGAGAGGTTAAGAAGCTTGCCAAAAGTCAAAGCCTAGCACCTGGAATTGCATCTTCTAAATTCTGTGCCCTCCTACCTCTATCATTTCCCTTTCCTTCTCTGCTTGGTTGCGATGAGGCAGGGCTGACCTTGCTCAAAATACTAAAGCCAGTAAGTCTTCTGGCAGGAGTCCTGGAGAACACGCTGCACTCATACTCCCATACCCTCTCATTCTCTAGCCGGAGTTTAACAATGACAAAGTTTGGTATCGCAAGCTTGCTACTGCCCTTTGGTTCTTCCCTTCCCCTCACCCCCTAGCCTGACACTCTTTTCATTTTCATAGAAGCTTCCATGATACCTCAGAGAATTCCAAATAGATGCCAACTTTTCCCAAATATCTCCAAACATCAAAATGTTCCCTTTCCACTCAGCCCACTGCCATTAATTCTTTTATCAGCAACTCTTTAGAGACTGTGAAAACTAAATGCCAGTAGAAAATGGATAGATGGACGGTGACACCAGTGTTGCCTAGAAATTCTTGCAGCTTAAAAAAGATCTTTCAGGGCAATAAGAGACATTGTTCTAATGCTAGAATTGCAGCTACTGAAACACCTTGGTGATGTATATTTGGACAGGAGATCGTTTCTTGTTCCTCTCAAATGAAACAATGCAGGCAGTTGCTCATATGTAAGACCAGATTTGCCAACAATTTATAGGACTTAAAATAAAGCCAGTATAAAGATCAAATCTTTCAGCATATTTATCTCCTTAAACCAATGCCCTCTTTTTTATCTATTTATTTTTTTATTACTAGATGTCCACCATCAGTGTGTGTTTATCTTCAATTAAGAGTTCTCAGTATTGCAAACTCTGTGTGGCAGGGACCTCTCAGAGATATTCTAGGCAGCCTTGGATAAAAGTGAGACAGCTCAGTCAGTGGCAAGTGAGAGCTGGATTAGTCTGCCACAGAAAGGTCTGGAAAAGCCAAGCTCTACACAATTAATGGAACAATGTGGCAATCTGTCTTCAGCTGGCCAAGGCAATCCTGTCATTTGTCCCTCAGCTGCAGGACAACCACGCACTGTGTGATTTTGTCTCACTGTCTGCTCCATGGTGATTGCATTTGCCGTGAAATCTATATTTCCCTGCAACGGAGTCTGTGTGTGCGTGCATGTGCTTTATTCTAAAAATAATGGTCCTTCTTGGAATTCAGCCTCACTCTTGCTTTCTGTCCAGGTCATTTTTATCTGAGTTTCTCATATTGATTCTTTTTTGCACACTATTTCAAAAATTGTAAAAGGTACAAAGCGAAAAGAACAAACACGCTGTAAGGCAGAAGGGGAGAAATCATGTAATAATGGAAATGAAACTCAAGGTAACACATCACTCAGTTTTTTTAGTTCTAACTGAATTGGTTAGCTCATTCAAAGTGACACAGCATTTCTTGTTCAGGGATTAAGTAAATTTCTGTTGAGTGAACAAGAGACCAATTTAACCTGAAGATGAGGCATTAGGAAGAAAACAGTGCTGAGCCTAGGTCCACCAGACACATGATGAGTGTGTGAAAGAGAAGCTTCCACTTCAACCTGATCCATCTGTGAAAGGCAACCACCATCCTCCTGCCCCACCCCCCAAGACAAGTGTTTATTACATATTGTATTTACTGGATGCCTGGCAACCTGCTAAATCTTTAACATTTTCTCATTTAAAGTTAAAGTGTTAGTCCCTCAGTCATATCCGACTCTTTGTGACCCCAAGGACTATAGCCCTCCAGGCTCATTTGTTTATGCAAGAATCCTGGAGTGGGTTGCCATTCCCTTCTCCAGGTGATCTTCCTGACCCAGTCATTGAACCCAGGTTTCCTGCATTGCAGGCAGATTCTTTACCATTGAGCCACCAGGGAAGCCTTTGTTCAGAGAAGCATTTAATTTTGCAGATAGGTAAACTGACATTTAGAAACGTTCAATGACTTGCCCAAGGTCACTTACCTTAATGGGGACGGGGGAGGGGACAAGCACTGACTCTGGAGACAAGGGGCTTGGCTTCAATTCTGGCTGAGTGACTTTGGCAACTGATTAATACTTAACCTGTCTGATACTCAATCCCTTCATCTATAAAATGAAAATAGGGATGTTAGGAGAATTAAATAGGTTATTATTGAAAATTAAATGAGATATTCTTTGTAAAGTGCCCAGAACAGTGCCTGGTATATGGTAGGTGCTAGATAAGTGGGTTCTGGGTTTGCTTGTTTTAACAACAAGTAAATATCATATTGGCCAAAAAGTTTGTTTGGGTTTTTCTGTAAGATGGTGTAGAAAAACCTGAACGAACTTTTTGGCTAACCCAATAAAACAACGTCACACAGCCAGGAGCAGGGGTCAGTCCAACAGGGTTCAAAGCCACGCTGCCCCCATTTCCTTCGGTGATAGTGTATTATCCAAAAATCTGAGTTCCTGAAAGCACTGGGTCTGGACAGAGAAGTAAAGGAGGCAGAGAGAGAAGTCTAGGGGCAGAAACACATGCTTCTTCCTTTACAGCTCTGAAATTTTCTCAGGCCTTAGCGTTGATATCAACATTTGACTTTTTCTGGTTCTTCATTGTCTTGACTTTGCCACTGATATCAGGTACCCTTGTGAATGTAACCCACCACTAGAACATGAGAGTGTGTGTGTGCCTGACATCCATATACCCATGCAGGTGTGGTCCCATCTTCTCCTTCCGCACAAACCAAAGCCTGGTGGCCAGTTCAAGGAAACATCATTCATGTGGGTCTTTGGCATTACAGCAAAACTTATTCCCACATCTGAGCTATTTGCTCTCTGTACTCAATTCCTGAAGGTGGAAAGCGATCCCACAGCCTGTGATTGTGATCTGGCTCCCAGACTCTTATTTAACATCGGCAATATTAAATCATGGGCTTCCCTGGTGGCTCAGACAGTAAAGAATCTGCCTGCAATGAGGGAGAGCTGGGTTCTATCCCTGGGTTGGGAAGATCCCTTGGAGGAGGACATAGCTGCCCACTCCAGTTTACTTGCCTGGAGAATCCCCACAGATAGAGGAGCCTGGCAGGCTACAGTCCATGGGGTCGCAAAGAGTTGGACACGACTGAGTGACCAAGCACAGCACAATATTATATCATACCGGCCCATGAGACACTAAGCATACATCTTTGGCCGTAACAGATGTGCTGGTGTTTATTTAAAGATGTTTTTCCTCTGTGTACTAACAGCCACAGAGTGATGCTGCTCAAGTAAGTGTAACAAAAGAAGGACGTGTCTAGGCTGGATGCTCTTCTGGAAGAGAAGCTCATGTGTTAAGATACAGAATCCAAGTTCCAGCTTTGCTACTTCACTTCTTGCCTTTGGGCAAGTCAGGGCCACCTGCCAGGCTTTTCCCTTCTTGTCTGTAGTAGTAACTTGGGGCATTTCTTCTACTTCTCTTCTCTGGCAGGCAGGATCTGGAGGCAAGTAGGGTTGATTTCCAGTACATTCTCTACTGCTATTTCTTATCAACAGGTAAAGTTAGAAATGCATTAAACCTCCGCCAAGGAAAGATCTCACTCTACCTTAGAGACTTACCCAACACCACAAACAGATATCATGTTTGGTCAGAGGAAATGCTCTATTTTGCTTCTAGGAAATTAGCTCTTGAAAGGTGAGTCTGTTCCAAGGCCCCTACTGTTCCTTGTGATTTGATCACAGAATGACTGAAGAATGCTCTGCTCTGGCTTTGGACAGGTATATTGGAAAGACTTTGGCCAAAGTAAAATCCCAACACATGAATCTATACTACCGGGGAAAGCTCTAACTATTGGGAAAATGAGAATCACCTTCAGTTTAGTGTTTTGTGTCTTTACTAACTTTTTGTTTTTTTGGTTGTGCAAGGTCCTAGTTGTGGCATGCAGGATCTTTTTTAGTTGCAGCCTGCAGAAGCTTTCGGTTATGACATGCAAACTCTTATTTGTGGCATGTGGGATCTAGTTCCCTGACCATGGGTCGAACCCAGGCCCCCTGCACTGGGAGCACAGTCTTAGGCACTGGACTGTCTGGGAAGTCTCCCCACTAACTTGTTACATTGTTTGTTGTTTGTTTTTTCTCTTCTCTCCTTTCCTTCTTTTCTGTCTTCTTTCCTCCTCCTCTAATTCCCACCAGCCCCCACCCCCTCCGCCCCGCACTGGATTCCTAGTTTTCAGCTTCTTAACAGGGCTAATACTGAATTTAAGGAGTAAAAATTGGCTCTTAAGGGGATAAAAAGTCTTACTATTTGTATGTATAAAGCAGAGATACACTTACGGTAGATAGCTGTTTTTGTTGTTTAGTCACTAAGTTGTGTTTGACTCTTTTGCGACCCTGTGGTCTATAGCCCGCCAGGTTCCTCTGTCTATGGGATTTCTCAGGCAAAAATACTGGAGGGGGTTGCCATTTCCTTCTCCAGGGGATCTTCTCAATTCAGGGACTGAGCCCATGTCTCCTGCATTGGCAGGCAGATTTTTTACTGCTGAGCCACCAGGGAAGCCCATGTTATATGGTGCATAAACACAGTATATCTGTGGTATTAAAATTTCAGAGTGAGGTAGGGGAAAAGGTTAAAAAAAAAAAAAATCTCTTAAGGGGGAGATAATGAAAAGAGAAGTTTGAGAAATGCTGAGATAGACAGTGATGAACATGGGGAAGAGACAAAAGAGCAATAAGTTAAAGCATCCTGGCAGGTCATTGACTGAAATTTTGAGAGGGTCAAAGGAGGTCTGTGTTCTTTGATACTGAAAACGGGAATTCAGAGGTTATTTGAACAGCCAAGGTTTCAACTAGGGAATTTGGTCTTATCAGTCCCTCCTACACTCAACATCTCCCAGAGCTATCTTTACTTTTAAGTTTCATGATGTGTTAGAAAAAACTATTGGGGATAAAATTAATAGACTGAGCTCTGGTCCTGGCTTGGTCACTTACTGACTAAGATATATCACCTCCTCTGTGGACTTCAATTCCCGTGTGTATAAGATTCAGAAATTAATCCTTGCTCAGTCGTTTCCACAAGGATCTGGTAAGGCTCAAAGGAGAGAATGTAAGTGACAACTTTAAGAGCTATGTAGTAGCATGCAAAGACTTAAAGCAATGGATGGAGGAGGGGGGTGACATATGGGTGGCCACCCACAGTGTGACTTTGGAGGGCCACATGCTTCAAACTCTCCTCCACAGGGAGTGGAATTCCTGCTGTTAGTCACTGCTCTGAATCAAGTCCCTCATGACTCTGTCAAGAGCACATGGAGTGGAGAAGCAACCAGACTGTTCTCTCCTTAAGGGATGGGCACTCCTTTCCCTTTCTCTCACTGTGGATCACAGGGTCTGTCCCAGGTGGGTCTAACAGTCTTTGGACAGGTCATCATTTGAGCTTAAGAACTATGGCATGCTGCTGCGGCTGCTGCTAAGTCGCTGCAGTCGTGTCCGACTCTGTGTGACCCCATAGACGGCAGCCCATCAGGCTCCCTCATCCCTGGGACTCTCCAGGCAAGAGTACTGGAATGGGGTGCCATTGCCTTCTCCGAGAACTGTGGCATTCACATCTCTAAAACAGACACACCAATGGCTGCCTTGTGGGTTCTTGAGAAGATATCAGAGATCACATATACTGAGTTGACCACAGTGCTAGCTGATAGTAAATTCTCAAATAATAGTAGCTCCCGCCCTGTGTCACCAATGTTTATAGTTACGTGTTGTATTTCTAGAAACAGACTAGAGGAGCAATGAAAGGCATTAGGAACACTTGGTTTCTAGAAATAGATTCTAAGAAGAGCTGTGAGAGGTTAATTGAAAGAGAACATTAGGGCTTCCCTGGTGGCTCTGTGGTAAAGAATGTACCTGCCAATGCAGGGGACATGGGTTCAATCCCTGATCCCAGAGGATCCCACATGCCAAAGAGCAACCGAGCCTGTGCACCACAACTATTGAGCCTACGCTCTAGAACCTGGGAGCCACAACTCCTGAAGCCCTCGAGCACTAGAGCCCATGTTCCACAACAAGAGAAGCCACGCAATGAGAAGTCTACACACTCCAGCTAGAGAGTAGCCCCTGCTCAGTGCAACTAGAGAGAAAGTGCACGCAGCAACAAAGACCTGGCACAACCAAAAATAAATAAACAAATGCAATTATTTTTTAAAAAAGAGAACAAGAAATATTAGCAATATAAAAGTTATCTCCCTCCTAAGTTGGAAGAAAGAGACTGCACCATCTCTCTTAGGCAAAATTAGCTGGAATGCTTCGTTAAAGAGGTTACTGAGCTTTCTTCACATAGGTGTGCCAAGACTTGCTGCAAGTGACTGCCTTTATTTTTTCCCCAGTATAATGATTCTCTCCAATTTTGTCAACAGATCCAGTCCCCAGACCTCTGTCTCTGAGCATATCTCTCCCCAGACCTGCTAGATCTAAGAAATTAAAATTGAGAGTTTTGGAAGAAGGGGGAACAGCAGTCTAACCAGGTTCAGTTAGAATCATTTATTCCATCATATCACTACCATCAGATTCAAAAGCGCATGCGCTGTTGTTCTGAGTGTTCATGACAGACTCTGGCTGTGGTCCTGTTATCTATCGGCTGGTGAGACTCAGCAGCCCTGGGTACCACAGCCAGGCAGCCCTGGAATGCAGCAAATCCTAGCTACAGATTCAGCAGCCTGCAGCCTGCTGGGTTCCACTGGTTAACCCAGGGCTATCAACCCCAAAGAATTGGGAGAAAGCAGATGGGGAAGAAGGAGAGGGTCTGTTTGTTTTGATTTTTTTTTTTTTTTTCTTTTTACCAGGCTCAGTTCTTCAGGAAAAAGAAAAGAATCTCGCTCTGAGCTGGTGCCCTGCCAAGCGTCCTCCCCTCCCTTGCTAGTCCAAGCACTCCACCGTCTGTGCAGACTGCAAAACAGCAATTTCTGGAAACACACTGGAAAGTCTGGGCCAGTCCAGAAGCAGTAGATTCTTGGTATCTGTATGGTAAGGTTTTAGGGAGTTTACTTTTCACCTTAATTCTTTTAAAAACCGCCAGCTCTTTGAAGCACATCTGTTATCCACAGCTTCTGTTTGTAAAATGAGGCTGAAGATATCCTCTCTAGAGAAATTCCCGAAACTTCTCTGTAGTTCAGTGCTTCCACTGACAGTCTGGCTCACAAAGTACAACGGTGGTAAATATTAAAGAATGTTAATAAAAGTGAGATAAAACACCTAGGGGTCTTTTTTTTTTTTCTTCTGAATTTTGCTTTGCTCACTACTAAAGTTTATCTTGACAGAAAATTTACTTCTCTGATCCACATCATTTCCCAAAGCAATTTTCCAACAGCAAATAAAAATTTGTGGTGATTGCAAAGAGGTTTTCGATCCCTGTGCTAAGGAGGCCAGGGGTTTTCATGTTTTGTCTCACCTTGAGGTAAATACCCCTCACTCGGGACACTGTCTCTGAGGGACCCTGGGTAGCATCTACAGGCAAGAGCCTAAAAATGAGCTCTCAGATTTCCAACATAAACAGGCTTGGTATGGGAGATGGTCTGAGTTTTAAGATCAAATCATTAGACAGTAATTAAGTCATTAAGTAAGAAAACAATTGCCTAAGCCCACATAGCTGTGCTCTCAAATGAGATGGAGCACTAAGCAAACGAAATGCCTTTATGTTGCACTGAACTTTGCCCTGCTTAACACAGACTGCATTTGTACCCTATCAGAAGTGTGAGTTTAAGTACATCAGGAGAGAAAATTTGTGTTCTTCTCGTTGTTGCATTTGCTTTGTTCTTAGCATTTGCTCGAGGGGATGAAATATGATTAAGCTTTGGAATAAAACACACCAAATTTGAGTCCCAGTTTTTCCACCATATGCCTGGTGAGTAACATGGGCCCAGCAACTCAGCCTCTATTTGTATCGAGATAGTTTTAAATGTCTGCCTTGTATGTTTAGGAAAGAGTAGTATTAATCTAGGTAAAACACTATGTAAACACTGGGCACATAGAGAGTGCTTAGTAAGTGTGCTTAGTATTACTAGTACCCTTTTCATTGTCTTCATTACTTTCGGTACAAAATGTTCCTATTACCACTGAAGTAGTTTTGACTTTGTACAAAAAAGTGAATCTTGTTTCCAATGCTATTGGCAACAGAGTGGAATTCAGTCTATGAGTATCAACAGACAGCATCATGTAAATTGTGAGGTTTGATGAAAACATAAGCCACCAATAGGGGTTCTTCCTAATGTGTCCAAATCAATCCACAGATGCTGAAAAGTCATTTCTATCTCCATGGCCCTATGCCCATGACTTCTCTGTTTTCTCCTTTTCTTTCTAATCATTCACATTTTCATGATAACACAACATTCAGTTCAGGTTTCAAAGATATCTAAGAAGCCTTTTCAGCTCACCATGGTTATCCCTCTCTCCCCAAGGTATTAGAACACTCACCGACCTTAGTAGCCATGTTTCCCAGTCTAGATTGCCCCAGGATAGCTCCTTTTCTTTGTCTCTATTACTACTCTACTTACGTACTGTAAGGGAATAGCAATTAGTCAAGATGGTGGTGGTCAGCTCTCTTACCCCACATTTTGTAAGTAATGACTTTGCATGTTTATGTAACAGGTGAGCTCGTTTATAGCATGGTGCATGCACATCATGATGTACTCACTCGGCCATGTGAACATCTTTATTCTGTGTACCTATGTAAGCACCACCTGAAAAGCTCTTGCGGTTGTGTTGTGGCAGCATCAGCCATTAGAGAAAAAAGCATGTCTGCTGTGCTGCCGCAAATAAAGAATGTCTGCAGTTCCTATGGCTCCTTGTATCTTTTTCCAGCTTCTTCCTATCCGTTTCCTAGTTTGTGCACTTGCCTACCCTAGGTTCAGCGATCAGTGGGACACGTACCACACATACATGTTTGGTGTCCCATTATACACTATCCAGGATCAGGAGAGAATTCATTTCCATTAACTGCATTTAGTTACTTTCTAGGCAACATGGGAGCAAAGAGAACAAGACATGGCCATGTCTCAAATAGTTTTCGGTCAATAGGACAGGTACAATGCCCACACATATAAGGACAACCCAAGGTGGACAAGAATGCATACTATCAGAGAGGGGTATCAAAGTCTTCTTGAGGACACGGCAAGAAGAGAGGGTTGCCCCGATTCAAGAAATGGGTGAGAGGAGAGTGACTGAGGAGTTCTTGATAAAGAAGGTGGATTGGTCTAGGCACTGGGTCTAGGTACGTGGGTAGGATTTGACAGGTAGAATGGAGGGCAAGGGTCTCTCAAGAAAACAATGCACTATGAACAATGGCATGGAGGCAGGCAAATGAAAGGGAGGTGTGGGGCAAACACACCGGCAAGGTGCCTACCAGCGTGTCATGACTAGATTCGTTATAAGCAAATACTTAAACAGCAGGAAAATCAAGCGTCCAATTTTGTTCCATTTCAATAAGGAAGGTATCCTACTCATAACAAGATGAGTTAGAGAGAAAAGAACTAACCACTCTGATAACCTACCCTTATACTAATTTTTAGAAGTAGAATAGAGTCCAGGAAAGTGTTTCTTAAGGCTTCCTGAAGGGAGGTATTGCAGAATCATCTCAAAGATTATTAAGCAGAAGGGAGTATTTGAAAAAAATCACTGGAACATCTAGAGCAGAGAGAGGTTTTAGAGAATGTTTTCTGAAATTGGAAGGGTGACATGGTTGCAATCAGCAGACATCTGAGAAGGTGGTAGGATCCTATAGCGAATGATTATGAGGAGGCTTCTAAGGAGACTGGTCATGAGCACCAGTGGGTCCATCAGAGAAGACTCTGTGACCAAGCATGGCATGAAACAGCAGATGTGACTGCCCTTGAGGAACAATATGGACATGGACAATGATCAGAGAAGTCGGTGAAGATCAGCGACCTGAAGATCAGTGAGTTCGGGACCAATATAAGGCCTCCAGTACCACTGTATAATCAAGAAGGTTTGGTATGGTACAAGAATTCATACAGTAATTGATATTTAATTTCCCTGGTGAGAGAGAAAGCTTCAACTAGATTAGATGCAATTTTAAAAGGAAACAAAAAGCCAAGTGAAATATTTTCACTCTGTTGAGAAGTAAATTTCATATCCATTACATTCACTTATCACACAAGCCATACCTTCTCAGTAATATTTTATTCCTAGGGGGGAAAAAGTGATATGTAGAAGAAATTGTCTCTTTCTTTTGGCCCATGGACACCATTCTGAATCCTGCAAAAGCAAGCACAAGGAGTAGGTGAGGTAACAGAGCTGTGGAATGGAAGGGTGTTGGGTCTCAGCAAACACTACTGTGGCCCAGAGCCTAGCCTTGGGAATCTACCTCTGGATCTATGCTGTGGGAGATAATAAACCACTGTTTTTTAAGTCATTGAAAAGTGAATGATTCTATTACGTGCAACCATAAGCATCTTAACTGATACAACAAAATTCTAGATGGACTGGGGTAGAGACTGGGAAGCTTGAAAAGTTAAAACCATAAGGCTAATCTCTTCAGGAGTCAGAGAAAACAATATCTTAAGAGTGGGCAGGGTTGAACCTTCCTATTTCTCTGTGAGGACTTTGAGGGATTCTCAGAGACGATGAGAAGAAAGTAACTGAAGATCAGAGATGATGGAAGGGATGGGGCTGATGGTTTCACAACAGTGGGGAGAGGAAGGACCGCCACCTCTGTGCTGCTCAGGCTCAAGTTGTGGGGAAGGAGAAGCTGGAGAAACTAGATAAGGTTCAAGGCTGAAAACCATTGCCAACAGCCTTGCGATTGTTAACTTCCTTCCATGACTGCCCACCTTAGGACTGAGTGGACTGTTGACACTTTTACCTTCAGAGTAGAGGATTCTACCATAACTCCCTGAGAAGGCAGCTTGCTATTTTCATTCAGTTGATAATTCTTCATTATCACCTACTGAAAATACAATATTAAGACACTGAACTCATCCGATAAGAACCTGGGTGGTAAATTTGCAATGTCCCTTGGTATAACTGCTGTTGAAGCAGGAAGGCAGAATTCCTTCCACTTGTGTGGCCATGAATTAGATGATTCCATTCACACTAATTGTGCCATGGTCAGAGAAACTGAGATAATGCAAGTGCAAATACCTGGCATGTAGCCTAGAATTCATCACTTAATAATTGTTAATGGCCAGCCCTGCTTCCTTCCTGCCTCCTCATCTTTCTTTCTTACTCCTTCCTTCCCTTCCTCTCTCCCCTTCTATCCTTTCTTCTCACTGAATGCTTAGCACTCCACATTGGCAGGAGAAATACCCTTCATGCTACATGACTAGCTGTCCCTCTGGCTCTAGGAGGGCACAAGGACACACTTCCCAGCTGAAGTGAGGCTCAAGGGAAGGCTTATACATCTGTCATCATCAGCTGTAACTTGTCAGACATCTTCCCACTGAAGTAATGACATAAAGGGGGGTACTTCCTCAGCGTATCAAACTAGATTTATAGAAAATTCAGCTCAAACACCTGCAAGTTCCATTTCTGGGGTTGCATTTGCGAGGTTCCTCCCTTTGGATGGAGGTCTCACGTGTCAAGTTCATCTCATCATTTGCCCTTTGATTCTTTATGCCTATAGACACTGATGTACACTTTTAAGAAAATAAGTTCTTAAAACCACTTAATAATCTACACCTGTGATTAGAATCCTTACTCTCAAATCCTCCTGCTTAAAGATAACTTTAATATTTCAGGTTAAGGTCATCTGTAAGATGCTCATTCCCAGCCCTCATCCTTCATATCCCCAAAGACTGGAAGATTCCAGGGACTTGATTTCCACAGATTCACAAACTGCATTTAAAGAGCTCCAATGACTTAACAGTCTTGCATGTAACATGTTGGATGGACTTAGTCTTGAATTTACAGTGAGCTCATAACTCTGGCCTGGGTGTTGACAACGCACTGTCTTGACAAAGCAGATCCTGAATGAACACTCAGGGACATTTTTGAATATATCCGTGTATAATTACTTCTGGTCATGCTGGGATCCCAAATCCCCGTGGATCAGTGGAGCCAAGAGGCAGCATTTCAACTAATAGCCAATCCCATTTTATGTCTCTCTTGAGAAGGCAAAGAGAAATGAGGGGTTTCTGTGCAGCATTTCTGAAAGAAACCTTTCAACTCACCAAAGGAGATAAACAGCACTATCTGTTCACCAAATGCCTTTCAGAGATATCTAAGAGTCCTTTGCCAATGAAAACTTGTTCTCTGCTCCAAGAGGTGAAAAGTAAGAGAGGGAGTAAGTCAGCACACGATTATACAAGGGCCAAGGCTAGGTACTCCACGGGTGTGCTAAGTGGTGCTGCACTGCAATGTTTTATTTAAACGTATGCATCCCCACAGGGCTCCAATCCAGGGTATATGCCTATGTTTTTATTGCATTACTTAAGGCTCTAGAACTTAAGGTGGTATGTATGGCCCCACTTATATGTTGACCTTCTCAGAGGAGTGAGTGGACAAGTGAACAGAAAGTAGCAGCGTACAAAATTCTAGTCTAGAGGCAAAGACCTGGGTCCTGGGTCCATCCCCAGGGCTCCCTCTAACACAGTTGGGTACCTCTGTGCAATGAAAACCTGGTACTTCCCAGCTTCTGGAGGATGGATTGATGCCAATAACCAGAATCCATTATTCGTGTTGTACTATAGAGTTACAAAGTGCCGCAGCCAGCACACCAGATCCCATTTGATCAGCTCTGTAAAGGTGAAGGGAGGACGGGAAAACAAATACTGTTGGAAGTCATACAAAGAGACAGGTCCTGACCTTGGCATTTAGAGACTCTTACATCGTTTACTCCTTGTAACATCAATACTGTAGGTAGGTACTGTTGAACTGATAAGAAAACTGAGATCCTGGGAGGATAAGTAAATGTCCAATAATCCACAGCTAATGCCATTCTTTCTATTCTAAATCTAACAAGCACCTCCATTATAAGACAGGTGGAAGTAGAAAGGGAACCTTACCTCTACCATACCGGGGATAACCTCCCATTTTCATCAAGCAAATCTCCCAGGAAAACAGGTCATGACACAGAAATCCCAGTGACTTGAACAATGCGTCTCACTTGGGCAAGGATAAGTACAAGGTTCTTATGTGATAGGATGGACGGGATCATGAAAATTCTTTTTCCACAGACATTGACTCTACTGATCCAATTCTGGGGGGTCAGTATTCCATTCCACCCATTGGTGGATGTCATCAAAGCAATAAGCTGGGAGCTGAAAAGGCAGGGAAAAAGATGTGTAAATATTAAAAGGGGGAAGAAAGAAATAGTGTAGTATTATAAAACTGCACAATATTACAGCTGGAAGATATCTTTAAAATCACTAAATCTAATGGCTTTATTAAATTAATAAGAAAGCTGAAGATAACATAAGCTATGGACTCTTGGGAGTGTCTATGATCCCAGGGAGAAAAAAGAACAGAACCAGCATTCAACATCAGCTGCACTCAAGCCAGTACTTATTCTGGAGACAGTGTTCTATATATATCTTCAGTATGAAGAGACAAGTGAAAGAACTCAAACTCTCTGGACAAGTCTGGTACCCTTGATCTGCATTACCTCCCCAGGACCAAGAGGAGAGTGGAGGTGGTCAGGCCTAAGCTGGAGGTCTTTCTCTATTCCTCTTGCCTGGAGGGGACATAAGGCTACCAAGGGTGTTTGATTCAGTGACCTTTTTTCCAGGTTGGCCACCCCAGCTGCCTGTCAGTTTTCCATCTCTTTCTTCTCTTCATCTTTTTCTCTCTCTCTCTCTCTCATGCACACAGACACCCACCCACCCACAACCATCTACATCATATGTATACAGGGAATGACTACCCACCCCAGTATTCTTGCCTGGAGAATTCCATGGACAGAAGAGCTTGGCTGGCTATAATCCATGGGGTCACAGAGTTGGACATAACTGAGCAACGAACACTTTCACTTTTCAAAGTACAAAGTCATTAATGTGCCAAGAGATAGACACAATTCAGTCTCTAACAGTCATCTATCCTCCACTGCTGCCTGTAAAATGCTATTTTAAATGGAGGACTTCAGGGTAGATGATAAGATTAGCCATAATTCTTTCTTCATCCACGACCTCTGCTATTGCTTTTCCACGCCAACTCTGGACTTCCTTCGGCCGACTGGACAGCAGCAGACATGACTCAAGTGGAGAAACTTAGAAAGCACCTGCGCAACAGGACATGTCCTTTTGCTGCTCCTGGGAACCTGGAGGTTCTCGCCATGTGAACTAGCCCAGGCTGGCCTGACAGATGACAAGAACATCTGGAAGGAACCACAGCCTGCAGCCAGCCCCCCACTAGACACAGGAGTGAGTCTAGTGTCCAGAGAGTTAGCTGAATCCAGCCCAAGTTGCCAGAAGACAGAATCAGGAAATAATAAGCTTAAAAAATATTAAGCTATTACATTTAAGGATTTCTGTTACTTTATTTTTTTAATAGCAAATGCTAACAGATATAGTACCCTAATAACAGGTTATATAAATTGACTACTCTATCAGAAGCACTGTCTTATTTTATATAATTTTCACCATCTCTGAAAAAAGTTATATATCCCTGCTTTATAGAAGAAACTGAGATTCAAAGAGATGAATTCATTTCCATGCCTGGTAAATGACAGATAGCAATTCAAATCCCAACCTCTCTAATGTCACAATAGACTCTCAACCACCGCCCAACTCAGACACCTTGAGTGACAGAGGCTCTCAGAACCAGGTAGTCTGAAGAATGTGGGTAAGATCGGGTTCATTTATTCTATGGAAAGGGCTTCTCAGGTGGTGCTACTGGTAAAGAATCTGCCTGCCAATGCAGGAGACTCAGGTTCGATTCCTAGGTTGGGAAGATCTCCTGGAGAAGGAAATGGCAACCCACTCCAATATTCTTGCCTGGAAAGTCCCATGGACAGAGGAGCCTGCTGGGCTACAGTCCATGGGGTCTCAAAGAGTCGCACATGACTGAAGCAACTTAGCGCGTGCGCGCGCGCGCACACACACACATACACACGCACGCGCACGCGCGCGCGCACGCACACATACCCTGTGAAAAAGCAGAGGCTCAGGGCCAGAGAGAAACCTTCGCTCCTCTGGAGACTAGTTCTATGAAAGGCAAAACTGAGAGCTCTGAGAACAAGCTATCACTTTCTGGCTGGCGGCAAGAAAGATTTTTGTACTGAGGAGTGCTTCAGAATGGAGCAGGTGTATTCACGTAAGATGAGTTTCTGCTAACCAGAGATATCCCAGGAAAATTTAATCCACCCGTGAATACCTCAAACTTATTTCTCCCTCCCTTTGCTCATTTTGTTCTTCTAATCAGGAAGGTAGGTACTCTGCTTTCTCCTCTTGGAAATCCATTTTCTACACACTCTTCAAGGCCTCAGTGAAGTCCAACTTTTCCCACAAAGTCTCCCCTGACTCCCCCCACCCTCACTGAGTTCCCTTTCTCTGAATCTGAAGCAAGCAACAGTACCAGTGCTTTTTACCTCTTGATACAACTCAGCTCCAATATAATGTGGATTGATGGAAAATTATAGTTTTGGAATTGGACAATCTGCATTTGAATCTAATAGTGTGTTTTCACTTACATTTCTGGACTATATTTTATGAAGTTATTATAAGGATACAATGAAAACACATATGCAAAGTGCTCAGCATGAGTAGTTCTTAACATTAAGGTGTTTCACATGTTGAGCTGGTCTCCTGAAATAGACCTTTAGGCAGGCACTATGCCTTATACTGCCATGATCCCATCTCCTCCCAAGTCTGGTGATAAAGCACATAGGAGATACCTGGAAAATATTACTTCAACTGATTTAATAACTACTCAAAAAGCCAAATCTGAGACATTTTTATAAAATACATCTGTGGTGCAATGAAAAACATATCTAATCTTGATCCCTGGTTTCTGGCTAAAGGCTTCACAAACCATTGAATTTCTTTAGCAATAGTAGTGTCTTTTTATGTTAATGAGGCAACCCTTGGTGGGGCTCCCACACGGTTTCAGGATGGGAGCTGGTGATGAGAAAGACTGCTCAGATGATCAGAGGGTTGGAATTTGGGGCCATCTTGACCTCCAGGGAGGGAGTGGGGGCAGGGGGACTAGAGATTAGGTTCAATCACATGGCCAATGATGTATTCGATCATGTCTACATAATAAAATACAAGTAAGAACTCTGGACACCAAGAGCTTCCTGGCTGGTGAACACAGTGGTGTGTTGGGAGAATGATGCATCCAGACCCTGGAGAGGCATGAAGGCTCTGCATCCCCACCCTTCCCAGACCTCGTCCTGTGCGTTTCCTCCATTAGATTGTTCATGAGGTGTATACTTCATAATAAAACTGCAATATTAAGTGCAGCAACTTTCAGTGAATCCTGTGAGTTGTTCTAGGAAATTACTGCACCTGGTGAAGTATGGGTTTTTCCAGTGGTCATGTATGGATATGAGAGTTGGACTGTGAAGAAAGCTGAGCACACAAGAATTGATGCTTTTGAACTGTGGTGTTGGAGAAGACTCTTGAGAGTCCCTTGGACTGCAAGGAGATCCAACCAGTCCATCCTAAAGGAAATCAGCCCTGGGATTTCTTTGGAGGGAATGATGCTGAAGCTGAAACTCCAGTACTTTGGCCACCTCATGCGAAGAGTTGACTCATTGGAAAAGACTCTGATGCTGGAAGGGATTGGGGGCAGGAGGAGAAGGGGATGACAGAGGATGAGATGGCTGGATGGCATCACGGACTCGATGGACGTGAGTCTGAGTGAACTCTGGGAGTTGGTGATGGACAGAGAGGCCTGGCGTGCTGCAATTCATGGGGTTGCAAAGAGTCGGACATGATTGAGCGCCTGAACTGAACTGACTGAACTGAAAGTATGGGGGCACACAATGTTTTATCCCCTTGGTCAGAAGTGCAGGTGGCCCTGAGATTTGAAGCTGGTGTCTCAGTGACAGCAGTGTTTTGAAGGACTTTGCCCTCAACTTGGGTCTACGTTAACTCCAGGTAGTGTCAGAATGCAATGGAATTGCAGATTACTTGGTGTCAGAGAATTAAGTGTCAGACCTGAAAGCCAAATAGCCAAGCATCCCTTGGTTATAAGACACTCTCTTCCTGGACTAGAAAACAAAAGTTCCAGTAAGCTGTATTAAAAATATACACACTTATAATAGTCTTCCTTAAAAAAGAATCCAAACATTAATTGCCTAAAATTTTCTCCTTGTTACCAAGTTAGTATTCAGCATCCCAAAGGATGTTGCAGAAAAAAAATCTCCCAATGAAATTCACAATGAAGAAAATATTGTGACATACAACTGAAAGTATCAATTCTTAATTTTAAAAAAGAGACAAAATATATATGCTATTAAATAAATTCTGATATTTGTACAATATGCCTTAATGTAGGCCATGTATTTTCACTAACTGATTAGTTTTGCTTGAGTGCTAAACTACAATTTAGAGTTTTTACTTTAAAAGCTTACGTATCCCTCTTCTTTCCCTCCCTCCCTCCCTCTCTTTCTCTTTCTTTCTCTTTCTCGTGCGCACTCTCACTCTTGCTCTTACTCTTGCTCTTTCTCTCTTTCAAGGAAAAAATTCGTAAAGACTGACAGCCTAATATCCTCTGTAATTTCCCGGGGTAATGTTACTGGGGTAAATGAGGTGTCAGGCTCCATGCTAATTCATCACTTATTAATTAACAATATCAACAACTCCTCTTTCATTACCGATAACACATTTTACTGACTACCAGAAGGATTTTTTATTACAAAACTTATCTCAAAGGCTCTTTCCTGTTATCTACTGCAATAATACAAAAAAAAAAAATCATCATTCAATCATCATTTTAATGACTGATCATTTTTCCCCTCACTAAAATTAAATCATAAAAGCCATTTAATTAAATTGAATGGTAATTGAATGACTTTAATCATGCAAAAAATTAAAATGAAGGATGCTTTCTCTCAAAGCCTGACAACACGTAATGACACGATTTGACCAATGTGGCAAATCTGGGAGGAAGCAGCAGGTCGATGTTATCTTCCCTGTGGTATCATCAGCAGAAAAGTTACCACGGGAAAAACCCTTTGCCCCTTCCAGCTGTGGGACAGGGTTCAACCAACACATCTGTACATGAACAAGAGGTCCTGGAGTTTGACTTGGGGGAGGTTCTCATGAAGGACCAAGAAAAACAAAGCCAGAGAACTGTGTATTCAGGAGCAAGACCAGGTTTCTTTGAAGCTTACAAAGTAACTCATGTGTTACACACTTACCATATAACTTCTATATGCTCTGTTTGGTGGGAGAGACACAAAGATGCAGCCCCCCAATCTGCTGGGGGAGAAGATACACCAACAAGACATTATCACATCCTAAGTGCTGAGCCAGAGGTCTGTGAAAGGTGCTGCGAGACCCTAGAGGAAAACACTAATCAATGACTTCAGGAGAAATTTAAAATATTCACTAAGGCAGCTGCTTGAGAGTCGAGTTTTGAGAACTGAGAAGTTCCCAAGGACATGCAGGCCATTCTAGAGAGTGGTGAAGGGATGTGTGCACTGAGCAGAGGCTCGGGGTGGCTAGTCTGGAAAAGAACTCAAGGATGAAGGGAAGTAAGGATGGGGAGGCAGGCTGACTGGGCCTCAACCCCAACAGGGAGAAAATGGCAGTCTGAAAGCTGGCCAGTGATATGGCTTGATTTGTGTTTTAGGAAGATCTTCCTGGAAGCAATGTTGTAAGAGGCCTGGGAACTAAGAAAAGAGGAGCTCAGAGGAGAAGGCAAGAGAGAGAAGCAGCATAGGGGAAAGACACTCAGGGGACTGGTGGTCATAGGGCAATGCGAGAATGATCCCCATGGCCCAGAGATCAGACTTTTAATGATCTTACTGTCTTCCCGGATCCTGGTGATGATACGGGAGCTCCACAGTGGAAACTACTGATGCCTAGATATGAGACAAATGAATATTTTTGGAATCCAATATTGCAAAATGTACATTACTTGGCCAACCTCTAAAGTGTCCCTGTTACTTCCTCAGACATTCAAAGCACTCATATTGACCTGCCTGTCCATTTGTTCCCTTGTTGTCTTGGTCTTTTCACGTCCTGCCATGGTGCCCTGGATCTTCTGCAAAATACGAGCCTGCCATCACAACAGACCGGTCCTATAGCTCAGTCGCCTGTGATTCTGCTGTTTGCAGGTAGGTGTCTAATCTAAAAAACAAATTCATCAAAAACTGTTCAGAGTTCATTCATTCATCCCACAAATACTTATGGAGTACGTTGCATGTGGCAGGCACCATGCGCTGGGATACAGATATGACCAAAAAAAAAAAAAAAAAGCAAGAACATAAAATCTAGGATCTTCAGAACTAACATTCTAGTGGGAAAGGCATGTGATCACAAAACAAACAAAGAAAAGGCAGAATACAGTCAATGATGCATGCCATGAAGAACAAACTAAGAAAGGGAGTGGCGAGGGTTAAAATGACTGTGAAGGAAACCTTTGAATGAAACCTTGAAGGAGCTGAGGGAGCAAACCAAGCAGATACTTGCTGCCAGCAGAGGGGACAGACGTAAAGCTTCCTTGGCAGGGGTTTACCTGATACAGTGGAGGACCAATGTGGCAGGAAAGTGTGATGGGAGGCATTGTAGGAGTTGAGCTCAGAGTGGTACAATGAAGGAGTGCAGGACTGACCCTACAGGACACTGTTAGGACTCTACCTGCTGAGATGGAAACCACTGAAGGGTCTAAACAGGTTTCAATAAGATCAATTAGGACGCTGTGCAAGAAGTAAACTGAAAAGGGAATGGCTGAAGCTCAGAGAAAACAGAGCAGGAGGCTACTGCAATAATTCAGTAAGACTTAGAGGGGTGGGATTGGGGATGGTGGGAGGGAGGCTCAGGAAGGAGGGAAAATATGTATGCTTATGGCTGATTCGAGTTGTTGTATGCTAGGAACAAAGACCATATTGTAAAACAATTATCCTCCAATTAAAAAAAAAAAAACTAGAGGGGGGATAAATTAGGAGTATGGGATTAACAGATACATACCACTATACACAAAACAGATAAATGAGGATTTACTCTATAGCACAGGGAACTATATCTAGTATCTTGAAACACCCTGTAATAAAAACTAACCTGAAAAACATATATATGTATGTGTAACTGAATCACATCACTGTGCATCTGAAACTAAGACAACATTGTAAATCAACTCTGCTGCTGCTGCTGCTAAGTCGCTTCAGTCGTGTCCGACTCTGTGCGACCCCATAGGTGGCAGCCCACCAGGTTCCCCCTTCCCTGGGATTCTCCAGGCAAGGACACTGGAGTGGGTTGCCATTTCCTTCTCCAATGCATGAAACTGAAAAGTGAAAGGGAAGTCGCTCAGTCGTGTCTGACTCTTAGCGACCCCATGGACTGCAGCCCACCAGGCTCCTCCATCCATGGGATTTTCCAGGCAAGAGTACTTCAATAAAAAAACTTTAAATAAAAAAAAGGAATTATGGCATCCTGGACAAAACTAGAGGCTGTAGGAAGTGGACAGCCTCTGCCTTTATTTTTGAAGGTAGAGTTGACCACATTTACTGTTAGATTGGATTTGGAATGTGAAAGAAATAGTCAAGAAGAGTTAAGGGTCAAGAACAATTCCATGACTTTTGGCTGAGTAACCAAAAGGATCTGTTGGCAAGTTAGCCTTCTTCCCTCTCTGCTTACACTGCTGATATTTATGGTTAAAATTTGAAAATAGGGAATATTACTCAGCCAGTAAAAACAATAAAGCCATTTGCAGCAACATGGATGTACCTAGAGATTACCATGCTAAGTGAAGTAAGTCAGACAGAGAAAGACAAATACTATATGATGTCACTTATATGTGGAATCTAAAAAAAAATGATACAAATGAACTTACTACAGAACAGAAACAGACTCACAGATTTAGAAAACAAACTTATGGTCACCAAAGAGGAAAGGTCAGGAGAGGGATAAATTAGGAGTTTGGAACTAACATACAAACCACTACCTATAAAATAGATAATCAACAAGGGCCTACTGTACATCACAGGGAATTGCGCTTAATATTCTGAGATAACTTACATGAGAAAGATTTGGAAGAGAATAGATGTAAGTGTATGTGTAACTTCCCCAGTGGCTCAGTGATAAAGAGTCTGCCTGCAATATAGAAGGTGCAAGTTGGATCTCCAGGTCAGGAAGATCCCCTGGAGAAGGAAACGGCAACCCTCTCCAGTATTCCAGTCAGAAAATCCCACGGACAGAGGAGCCTGATGGGCTATCACCCACAGGGTCTCAAAGACTCCAACACGACTGAAGCACCTGCCCAGCAACAGTAGCAACACATGTATAACTGAATCGCTTTGCTGGACACAAGAAACTAAGCACAACGTTCCAAATCAACTATAATATAAAACAGAAATTAAATTAAAAACCAAAATAAAATACAACACTTACTAAGTTTAATCTTATTTCCTTCCTCCCTCCCACTCTCCCTCCACCAGGCTTATGAGTACAAGGAATCAATGCCACTTCTATGTGCTAAACTTAGCTACCAAAGAAAGGCTTTCCCACGTGAAACATCTCTAACCATCTTTCAAATGTGCCCAAAGTACGACCAAAAGAGGTTCATTTTTGGAGGTCTTAAAGAGTTTGGTCTTTAGGACTTTTCAATGAACATATCTATGACTTTGGAAACATATCTATGACTTTGAAACTATTTTTCAAACAAATATCTTGACAAAATAGTTGTCCTGGAGGTTGGGTTGCAAGATTTAGTAAATACAAACACAGAACATCTAGCTAAATTTGAGTTACAGATAAACAATGAATTGTTTTTAGTGTAAGTATGTCTCAAGTACTCCATGTGACATATTTACACTAACAACTGTTGTTCATCTGAAATTCAAAGTTAACTGGATGTCTGCATTTCTATCTGATCATCTGTTTGTAAGTGAGATAATGTGGAGTTGCTTACCACTAGTTCAGGTTGGGAGGAGGGGCAGAGAAAAGGTGGAAAGCCAAAGGAGACCGCAATTATTCCCATTTCCTGCTACACCTTAATCCTAAACCTAGAGCCTAACCTTTGGGTCCTTAACAGCAAGGGGTTCTAAAACTGCAATTTGCAACCACCATTGATGGTCCTTGGAGGAAATAAACACAAAGATACTTAAATAAAATGTCCAGCCTTTAGAAATCACATTTTGAAAATGTAACCAACTCTGTAATTAAGTCCCAAATTATTTGGTGCAGTCAGTTTGGCTAACAGATGGAATGGTATTTTTGTTCATCCTTCATCTGCAAAGTTAGTTTCCAGAAATCCTGAGTGGGGCATTTTAAGATTATTGCCTGAGCGACAGTTACATGTGTCTAATAACTTACTAGAATCAATGGATTTCTTTAAACGAATTTGGTGAACTGTTATTTATATAGATATGAATAATGCATTTATGAGAGGAAAAGAAGCAGTTGGGAAATACTTTTTGAAATGATGTATTTCAGTAATGATACGTAATTATGCATCAACATACTACTTGCTGATAAGATGTTACCAATCTATTTCAAAAAGTCTTTTCCCCAGTGGTCCTCTGTGATTCTTATTACAGTGGAATTCAATCTAAAAAGGAAAGTCTTCCATTTACAAGGCAGAGAGCAGGCACAAAATGACTCTCTTATAGATCAGTCTGATACCAAACATTTGCCAGATGAGACCCTCCAAGGCTTTAAACCATTTTAATCTGATCTTTTAAATAGGATTTTCTCCCAGATACTCATTTAGTGTTACCTTATGTTACTTACCACTCAAAACAACACTCTGAAGTGGTTATTCCTCCTATCTCCACTTCATGAAAAAGGCAAGTGACATTCTGAGGATAAAGAAATGTGCTCATTGTCTTATAATCTGTGATCGGAAGACCACTCTTCTCAATACTACTTTATATGATTGCATCCAACTAACTGGGGACATGTCTCTGTCTCAGTATAAACATACATATCACTACCATTGCCACTGTATACTCTATCACCACTATATACTCTACAAATACGTTTCGCAATCTTACATGGGCAAAGGAAGAATGGAGAGGCTTCCTTTCTTCCTATTAGATATAAACTAATTTCCTGTGAAGTCAGTCAGATAGAGAAGGAGAAATATCCTATGATATCCCTTATATGTGAAATCTAAAAAGAAACGATACAAATGAACTTACAGAACAGAAAGAGACTCACAGACTTAGAGAATGAACTTATGGTTGCTTGGGGGATGGATGGGTGGAAGAGATAGGGAGCTGGGGATGGACATGTATACACTGCTGCTGCTACTGCTGCTGCTAAGTCGCTTCAGTCGTGTCTGACTCTGTGCAACCCTAGAGACGGCCGCCCACCGGGCTCCCCTGTCCCTGGGATTCTCCAGGCAAGAACACTGGAGTGGGTTGCCATTTCCTTCATGCTATATTTAAAATGGATAACCAACAAAGACCTACTATACAGCACATGTGTATGTATGGCTGAGGTCTTTCACTGTTCACTTGAAATTGTCACAACATTGTTAATTGGCTATACCCTGACGGTGGTCATGTATGTATGTGAGAGTTGAACTGTGAAGAAAGCTGAGCACACAAGAATTGATGCTTTTGAACTGTGGTGTTGGAGAAGACTCTTGAGAGTCCCTTGGACTGCAAGGAGATCCAACCAGTCCATTCTGAAGGAGATCAGCCCTGGGTGTTCTTTGGAAGGAATGATGCTAAAGCTGAAACTCCAGTACTTTGGCCACCTCATGCAAAGAGTTGATTCACTGGAAAAGACCCTGATGCTGGGAGAGATTGGGGGTAGGAGGAGAAGGGGACGACAGAGGATGAGATGGCTGGATGGCATCACCGACTTGATGGACATGAGTTTGGGTGAACTCCAGGAGTTGGTGATGAACAGGGAGGCCTGGTGTGCTGCAATTCATGGGGTTACAAAGTCGGACACGACTGAGCAACTGAATTGACTGATACAAAATAGAAAAGTTTTTTCTTAAAAAAGATATAAACTAATTTCCCTAAATGTATGCTTTTCCTTCATATTGAAACCTATGTCATTCTACTGACAACAAAACAGTCCTTGTCTACTAGTGGGGCACTTCAGATGTCAGCATAGATTGGATTGAGAACTTTCAGGTCATTATAAGCTTGTGTTTGTTGGGAGAGGGGAGTTTATATTTTCAAAGATAATTTTTCTTGGCAGTAGCTTGCAAGTACATTTCGTTGCCCTCCACTTACCCACTCACTCCTCTTTTCAAACTGCCAAAGCCTCATAAACAATCATCTAAATATACCAGGGTAGCTGACAGTTAATTAGTAAGTCCTTTGGTAAGCAGAGTTAACTATTGTCATGTTAATATCCCCTCCAGCCTTTGTTCATTTTTTGGTAGATTATATTTTCTTAAGGAAGCTCCTGTGTGAAAGCCAGTTTACATTTGTAGGCTGTATCGAGTTGTTGAAGGCTAGAATTATCTGGGTCTTTAGGAGACAGCTATTTCTTTCATTGCTGCATGGGAATACATAGATCTCTCACTTGTGTGTACTTTGCTACTTTAAAGATGGTCTAGAAAAGTCATACTTTTCAGCAAAGCATTACAGACTAGTTAAAGAGCCTCCGGTATTTCCAACATCTGGACTGCTTCTGGGTGTGTTTTTCAGTTTCTGGCAATGGACTAGTATAGTGATCAACAGTTCATATATATAAAAAAGCTGAAAAATTGATTTTCTCTTTTTATTGTGATAGTCTAGCCTCCTAAGAGTTGTCATATGTATCCCACACCAATGATTCAGAGTACAATAAAACACACTTAATGGCTCTGAACTAAATTAAATCTTTCTTCGATGATTTACATGGCAGCATGGGATTATTCTTCAGAATATAAATTTTCATTATATAAGAGTTGAGATGGTAGAGAATGTGTAAGAAATGAGGCCAAGTCTTGTCTTAGATTTGTCTTTCTGGACTTTCTGATTTCACTTTTCTTGCGATTTTTCTCTAAATGGAAGGTTTGAATCCTAATTAGAGTGTTACTCTTGAATAAGAATCAGTGAGGAAAACTAAAGAATATGGTCTTGTGAACTTTGATAAGTTATTTAATTTTGCCATAACATAATTTTGCCTCCTGTGAAAGGGAGATGGTGTGTAGCTATCAAATGAAATAAAAAGAGGTAGAAAAGGCTTGCAAAGTTTAAAGAAAAATTTAAAAGGGAATTTACAAAAAGGAGCAGAGATCTCTTTAGAGCTGATAACATTCTATACCCATCCATCCACTTTCCATTCTTGGGTTGTAATTTTGCTTTAAAATTGTGCCAGTCTGTGCTTGCTTGTATTTGAGGGCCAGGGCTATAAGTAAAACTGCCTGGCATGGACACAATCATGGGCAACAGCTGCCACTCCAACTCACAGTGTGGTAGAAGTTTCCAGAAAAGCAAGAGCTGGGCTCTGTGGGCTTAGAGCTTTTGCACAGATGCTGGCTTACTGCCCATTTTTCAGTGCAGACTGCAGCCACTTCAAAGCATAAACTTAATTCTACATTTACCTGGGTTTGATGAGAAGTATTGGGACAGCCCCCTTAGTAGATTCCTTCTGGAATTTACACAAAAGGAAACAAAGAATCAAGCAACCTTGCCCTCCTTCCTCCTCCTATTTGACTTTACTGAAAAATCCACTTACTCAGGCTCCTGTTTATTCCCCTGGGAGTACTTTAACGTCCACTGTGATCCTCATGTCTAGTGTGTATCTACTCATCCTCCAAGTCTCTCCTGAAATGGACCATCTTCAGGAAAGCTTTCCCAGGCACCCCTGATTATCCCAGGGGCCCCCTATTTTATGCTCTCACAGCAGCTAGCACATACTGTCATTTTGACATTGATAATGATGTATTTGGGTGACCATTTGATGCAATGTTTCCCTGCTCAAATGCAAGCTCCACGAGGGAAGAGGCAGTGTCTGTCCACCTCAGTCTTACAGCCTCAGATGCCAGGCAGAATCCAGTTAAGCCACTAGTTAGGAAGTGTGTCATGGATTTGTTGCTGTTGTTGTTGTTTAGTAGCTAAGTCACATTTGACTCTTTGCGACCCCGTGGACTGTAGCCCAGCAGGCTCCTTTGTCCATGGGATTTCCCAGGCAAGAATACTGGAGTGGGTTGCCATTTCTTTCTCTAGGAGATCTTCCTGACCCAGGGATTGAAACAGTGTCTTGTATGTGTCCTGCATTGGCAGGTGGATTCTTCACCGCTGAACCATCTGAGAAGGCCTCTGTCATGTATCGCGTCTAACTTCTTCTCTTTGTCAGTACAAGCCAGTCTTGTTCTCAATTCTCTTTCTCAGTCCTTTCCTTTAGTTTTCCTTTCTCTTTCTACTCTCCATCCTGCTAAACCTACCCTACTCTGGGAGTGCTAGTCAAGGTCTCCTCCTTTCTGCACTGTACAGCCTCTGAGAACTTGGGGGAAGGTATGGAGTTGTTGGGGGAATGATGATGTCAGGGTGGGGAAGCAGGAAGGGATAGGGCACCATTGGGAGGAGGAGTCCATGATTGTCAAAGAAAGCACTACAGTCCTCAGGGAATAATGCCCTAATGTGGTGTCCCTCAGAGCCCTGGGGAGCAGACACAGGTCTTTCTCAGCTAGGTTCCTCTTTGATCCTCAGAATACATAAAGTGATTTGAGTGACTTTCATTTCTCCCAGGGATGGTACATAAATAATATTATTCTAGATTTACAGGGGAGAAATGAATCCCTTACACATTATAGATGCCTCAAGGTAGTAGGGCTTCATCCTCTTACAGAATCCCAGGTGAGCACTGCTGCTGAGAAGGGAGGACATCCACAAGGGACTAGGAAGCAGATGGGAGGACCCTGCACTGATCAGGTTTGGCCTCTGGGTCTCATTCTGGATAAGTGACTCAACCTTTGATCCACTTTGCAGCCCAGTTCAGCACTGCTGGTTCCACAAGCAACTTCTTCCCATGAAGTAGTCAGGAAGCAAAATGGAGAAAAAAATTATTATTTTTTTAAATACTGAGCCTCAATGACACTTTATCCATAGTGGTTAAGGAAGAGGGAGCTGACTGTCGAGCTAGAAAAATTCCTACCAGCTCCTCATCGAAGAAGAGGACACATAAAACTTGTCTAATGAATCAGAAGCTTGTAGCACACCTGAGATGTGGCTCAGAAACCAAAGAAGATCTGTAGGCGAAAAGCTGGCAAGAGGCAGGGCCACAGCTGATGCTGGCCCACAAGCTTCTCGAGAAAGCCCCCCACACACACCCTCAGCCACCTACCACCATCTGTGCTCCACAGAGGCCGCTCAACCACGCTTGCCTGTGGGCGATAGCACCAGCCATTCATTTTCTCTCGTTGTGTGCCCACCCAGCCCACAGGGAGAATCCCCAAGTGAGAGGACCCCTCCAGGTAGTATGACAGGGACCATAAGTATGACAGATACAAGGTAATACATTTGGGGAAAAACAATACACACTCTACTCCCAGGATGAGGAATTTTAGCTATGACCCAGGAAGTGACCTCAGCCAGGTAAACCCCATGACTGATGAGCGCACACCACCTCAGCATCATCTACTTTGGTACTGTAATTTCTCAAATGGGGAAATCTGAGACCCTCAAAATTTAGTGCCTTGATTGATATCACAGAGTTAAACAAGATGAAGTTAGAATTAGAAACCCTGCCTATAGTTTAACACACCAGGTTGGCCATCAGAATCTGCTGAAAGTAAAAACAAATACACACACACACACACACACACACACACACACACCCACCAAAAACACACAACAACGAAAACAAATATCTAGATCCAATCAGTTCAGTTCAGTTCAATTCAGTCGTTAGTCGTGTCCGACTCTTTGCGACCCCATGAACTGCAGCATGCCAGTCCTCCCTGTCTATCAGCAACTCTCGGAGTTCACTCAAACTCACGTCCATCGAGTCGGTGATGCCACCCAGCCATCTCATCCTCTGTCGACCCCTTCTCCTCCTGCCCCCAATCCCTCCCAGCATCAGAGTCTTTTCCAATGAGTCAACTGTTCGCATGAGGTGGCCAAGTACTGGAGTTTCAGCTTTAGCATCATTCCTTCCAAAGAACACCCAGGGCTGATCTCCTTTAGAATGGACTGGTTGGATCTCCTTGTAGTCCAAAGGACTCTCAAGAGTCTTCTCCAACACCAACAAGACCTAGTTAATCTGAAACTCCATTGTTGGGATCAAAGAGCTTATTTTTCTCAAAATCTCCAGATGATTTTCAGATTTGGTAAACACTATCTCATTCTCCTCTCATCTCAATTGTTCATGCGTCTATAGAGGACAGGGTTTCCCCTGTGACTCAGTGGTAAAGAATCCACCTGCCATGCAGGAGACCCAGGAGATACAGGTTTGATCCCTGGTTAGGAAAGATCCCCTAGAGAAGGAAATGGCAACCACTCCAGTGTTCTTGCCTGGACAAATCCATGGACAGAGGAGCCTGGTGGGCTACAGTCCATAGGGTCACAAAGAATTGGACATGATTGAAGCAACTTAGCACGTACTGTGTACTAACCAGGGAAGGCAACAGCAACCCACTCCAGTATTCTTGCCTGGAAAATCCCATGGGTGGAGGAGCCTGGTAGGCTGCAGTCCATGGGGTCGCTAAGAGTCGGACACGATTGAGCGACTTTCACTTTCACTTTCATGCACTGGAGAAGGAAATGGCAACCCACTCCAGTGTCCTTGCCTGGAGAATCCCAGGGACAGGGAAGCCAACTATGGGGTCGCACAGAGTTGGACACAACTGAAGCGACTTAGCAGCAGCAGTGTACTAACTGGGCTAAATAAGGGAGATGGGAGCAGCAGTAAATCTAAGTGTAGTAAGAGAAAGGTCCTCTATGTACAATTTTGAGAAGGAACACAGGGACTCAGCTCTGAATCATTAATATTAAAATAGGTAAAGGATGAAAGGCTGGGTACTTTCCAAATGTCTCCTGAATCTCTGTACACTTACCCTTTTCCAATGCCACTTATTTGAAATCTTTTACTTTGGTCCTACCAATGAAATGCCTAACTGGTATCTCTCCCATCTATCCTTCATATTGTTGCTGGAGAAACTTTTCACATGCACAGAGCTTTCACAGTGTTCCTCTGCTAAAAACTCTTGAAATGCCCTTCCTGCTAGTAAACTCAAGTTCAAAAGCCTTATAAATACAACCAGAGCCCTTCTTAACTTGGCTTTGGATTATTTCTTCAATTTCATTTTCAGGGCTATCCTTTACATACCTGGGTTCCACAAAAATCGCTATCTCCCAGAGAGATCACTATGTCTTTGCAGATGTTTTTCTTCCACTTGGAAAGCTCTTATCCCATCTCTGTCCTTTCTTCCCTATTTCCACTTAGAAAATTAACACACATCCTTCAGGTCCTAGCTGAATTATCACTTTCTATTAATAATATTACCCTACTATAGAGATATTTTCATTTTGATATGAAGAATGGTTAAAGAAATGGAACTTCTAGAAGGAATTCCAGGCATCAATCAATCATGAAGACAACGGTGGGGATTCAAGGTGCTGAAATCACAACTTCTAGACAGATGTTCCCTTTGCCAATGGCTAAAGACAAAATCAAGTGAAAAAAAATGTGAACGTCAAGGCACAAAACAACTTGTGATATACTTTTACCCAATACAAAGGCAAACACTTCCTTGTGTGATTGGTGAAGATACAAATATTGTTACCATTGGGCCTGATATCCAAATCCAGATTAAGCTTTTTGTGCTAATGTATGGAAATAGGTAAGCTGGGGAATGCAATTACTATTTGTAAATCATTTTGCTATAACCTTCTCCTCCAATATTGTTAAATAGCAAAATGCAACTGATGCTATTTTAGTTACAAGCAGAAGAAAATAAATCCTTGTGGCAACAAGCATCTGTCAAGGGATTTGATGTTCTCCAATATACTCTTTGGTATTAAGCAAGCAATCTTTCATTTCTGAAGGGGATTCTCATTGATATGTATGAGCTAAGCACTCTATTATTTATGGTTAAGTGCAAATTGATATGTTTCAGAAAAATGTAAAATTAAGGGAAGTGAATATTAAAAGACCTAAGGTAGTAATTATGCATCCTGTGTGGATAATTTAAGTAGAGTGACATTACAATATGCTTTAATAATCCTAGGTATGTCTTTGGAATGCAATCATACATTGCTTTTAAAAAGGTATGCACACAAAGTTACAGGAAGCTGGGTTGCTCTGGAAGGCATTCCGTGGCTATGAAAATGTTTCAATAGGCATTAGAGTGGAATAGTGGGACCAGTATTAGATTGGAGGTTGAAAAGCAGAGCTGTCCAGTAGAATATTCTGCAATAATAGAGACGTTCCACAATATTTCTGTAGCAATTTCTGTAACTATATGGTAGCCATTAACCACATGTGAATATGAAACACTTATGATGAAGTGGCTAAAATGACCAAAGAGCTGACTTTTAAATTTCACTTAATTTAAATATAGTCTATTGTGACTTAAAAGTGAAAGTGACAGTCGCTCAGTTGCATCTGACTCTTTGTGACCCCATGTACTGTAGGCAACCATGCTCCTCTGTCCAGGGAAATCTCCAGGCAAGAACACTGGAGTGGGTAGCCTTTCCCTTCTCCAGGGATCTTCCCAACTCAGGAAATGGACCCAGGTCTCCTGTACTGCAGGCAGATTCTTTACCATCTGAGCCACCAGAGAAGGCCCTACTGTGACTAGTGGATAGCACACTGAAAAATTTTTAGGCTTAATCTGCAAAATGAAATTTGCCATACACAACTCTCCTAACCTTTCCAATTTTCTTTTTTTTTTCATGCACAAAACAGTTTTAACAAGATAACAGCTAACCTTCTGTGGTTAGCTTAGACAGATTTTAAAATCTCTCTGCCACCACCCCGACTCCATCAGGTGAAACAGAAACAAATGAAAATCAATAAGAAGATTCCACAGGGACCAAGAAACCAATTGAGCATTATGCACATACCCTCCCATCCCCAGTCAAAAGAGAACTCTGAAATTAGAGTCGAAGGAAAGGGTCAGGTCAGATAATGCAAGCCTGGCACATTGGAATTTTTTGTTAGCTGTTATGTTATTTTAAATCTTGGTCATTGCTGTTATTGCAGACAGACCAGGCAGTCTTTTTGTTAGGATTTAAACGTTCTGCAGAGTATCCTAATTTTTAGTTCTGAAGAATCTTTCGGAGGCTTGAGTTAAGGTTGTGTTGATAATTAGTGGGAAGTATATAGAAACTAGCCAACAAGATGGGCTTCCCAGGTGGCGCTGGTGGTAAAGAACCTGCCTGCAAATGCAGGAGACATAAGATGTGGGTTCAATCCCTGGGTCGGGAAGGTTCCCTGGAGAAGGGAATGGTAACCCAACTCCAGTATTCTTGTCTGGGAAATCCCATGGACAGAGAAGCCTAATAGGCTACAGTCCATAGGGTTGCAAGGAGTTGGATACAACTGAAGAAACTTAGCACTCATGCATGCAGCCAACAAGATGGTGCGAATGGGACTGCTATTTTCATCTGGTTGGAAAATAGCTATTGGAGAAGACCCTGATGCTGGGAAGACCGAAGGCAAGAGGAGAAGGGGATGACAGAGGATGAGATGGTTGAATGGCATCACCAACTCAATGGACATGAGTTTGAGCGAGCTCCAGGAGATGGTGATGGACAGGGAGGCCTGGCATGCTGCAGTCCATGGGGTTGCAAAGAGTCGGACATGACTGAGTGACTGAACAACAACAAAAAACTCTTACCCAGTCAAACCCTCCAGAGGCCTTTCTTACACATAATAAAGCAGCCCCATGGCAATAGAGCATGAGATGAGTATGGGTAAATGAAGATTCCCTGGAGGAGGAAATGGCAACCCACTCCACTATTCTTGCATGGACAGAGGAACTTGGTGGGCTACAGTCCATGGGGTTGCAAAGTGTGGGACACGACTGAGCAACTAACACACACACATATCCCAATGCCTAACAACAAGGAAGTGGCTAGTAGTTACTCTATAGAACAGAACACTCTGCAGCCAATTAAAGTTGTACTCAGAAGGAATACAAAATTGAAAATATTTCTAAATATATAATTAGTGTAAAATAAGTGAAAACATGTATTGAAGAATGTGACTACTCTTTATATATAGTTTCTCTCTCTCTCTCCCCCTCTCTCTCTCTCTCTCTATATATATATATAAACACACACACACACACACACACACACACACACACACACACACACACATATATATAGTTGTTTTTGTTGTTCAGTTGCTAAGTCATGTCCAACTGTTTTGCCACCCCATGGGCTATAGCCCATCAGGCTTCTTTGTCCATGGGATTTCTCAGGTGAGAATACTGGAGTGGGTTTCCATTTCCTTCTCCAGGGGATCTTCCAGACCCAGGGATTGAACCCTCATCTCCTGCACTGGCAGCCAAGCAGATTCTTTATTACTTTATCAGGCCACCTGGGAAGCCCCATATGTATGTATATCTGTGTGTGTATATACACACACAGAGCATATGTTATATATGCTATATATATATATAACATATATATATATGCTATATATATGTTATATATATTTATGTATAGTATATATTATACATATTCTGAAACTAAAAAACATATTAAAAATTCATTTGTTCCTACCACCTAGAGGGAACTGCTATTGATATTTTGATACTTATTCATATGTAATACATATTTTTCAAAATTACCCTATATTCATCATCAAAAGAAAAATTATTACTTTTATTTTAAAAATCACCTTTTCGGAAGTTGAAGGTTCCAATGCACTAACAGAAGAGCAAGTAGTTAGCTTAGCAGATGCCACCAGATTACATACAGTCCATTAATTCAGTGTGAGAACAAGTCTTAGGGAACCACAAAAGGGTTAACAGTCCTTCTAAAACACCCTATTTAAGAACAGCGAGAAAATTGAGTTCTTTTGATGATAGATACATACTAATAAATGGCTATAAATATTCATCAACATCTATTGCCTTTGGTTTTATGTAAACCATAAATATAATTTTCAGATGGCTATGAGCAATCACTACTTATTTGCCCTTAGAAGAAGCAATGACTAACACAGTGATCTTTTTATAGCACTGAAGTTGGCTAGAATACTTAAATTGTTACCACTAACTATATTACTAGCAAAGGTCCCCAACCACTTGGATACTATAGGAGAAACCCATTTCAGGAACATTTTTTAAAAAGTCTTGGCCATTTAAAGGAGCCAACCTGCCTCTCCGACTTCATAGAAATAGCTCATGACAGCTCCAAACTGGTGTTAAAAATATATTAGGAAGTGCTTCAGAGCACGCAAACCACTCAGTAATGAAGTCATTAAACTTAGTGAAGCTAATTTCTGAGGTACATTCTAACCTACAACCTAAGCCAGCAAGCAGAAGTCAATAAACTTTTATGGGGTTCTGTAACCAAGCCATTCCTAGGAGCTAAATTACCAAAGCCCATTACAAGATGTGTTTGACTAGCAAAACGGTGAGCTGACTACATACACAGAAATAAAGTTAGCAAATGGACATGTAAATTTTCTGCTAATTCTATACATGCTTGTGTCATCTGCGGAGAGCCATATTTACATGTGAACTAAGAAGAAAATATTGCTTCCTGCTCTGAACAATTAACATATAGCCAGGCAATCCAAGTGAGGCTTGGAAAGCAAACGCTGCAAATGTTTAGGACGGTGCAGCCACGGTGCCACCAGGCACTTGGCTGAGTCATTAGCCTGTCAGATCCATGACAGCAGAGACTGAGTCCGTCCTTCAACAGTTGGTCCTCAGGACCTGCACTGGGTCTGGCTGGTAACAAATGTCATTTAAAAAACTTCCCTGGTGGTACCGTGGATAAGAATCCACCTGCCAATGCAGGGGACACGGGCTCGATCCTTGGTCCAGGAAGATTCCACACACCACGGAGCAACTAAGCCTGTGCACCACAGCTAATGAGTCTGCACTCTAGAGCCCACAGGCCACAACTACTGAGCCTGTGTGCTGCAACTTCTGAAGCCTGAGTGCCTAAAGCCTGTGCTCCAGAGAAGCCACCTCAGTGAGAAGCCCATGCACCACAAGGGAGAACATCCCCTCCTCATGCAATTAGAGAAAACCTGAGTACAGCAATGAAGACCCAGAGCAACTCCTCCTCCCCCCATTTTTTTTTAATGTCACTAATTATTTTGGAAGAAATGTCCAGGTAGATATCAGGAAATGTGCAAGCCCCAAAGTGAGGTATATGTCTTTAATCTATAACGCAAATACCAGCTATCACTTAACTTTCCCCACCCTTTGGGATTCCACGAAACAGACCAAATGGAGCTTATCACATAAAGTTAGCAAATGGACATCGAAATTTTCTGCTAACTCTGTGATGTAGGTGGGCTCTACTTTTTGCTGTCTTGCATACCTGACTTATCTTTCCTGCTCTGAGAACCTGATAACAATTTCCCAACCTCTGACCTATCCCTGAGTCTTGGTTTCTTTGACTTATTCCATAGGTTTACCTTAGTGAGGTCACACCTGTTACTTTAAAAGTTCCATTCTGAAATAGAATGAAACCAGAAAATCAAACAAAAAAAGTGAAGTTTCTTCAATTAATGGAAACAAACCGATGTAGCCTCTGTTTTCTGAAAACACTACCTGTAATTATAGGACTAGAAAAGAGCTAACTATGTCAGCCTAGAACCCCCAGGCCAAGTCAGAGCTCTAGACACCAGTAAATGAGATCTCTTCAGATATTAAAGTCCTTGAGAAACAGTGCTATGGTTCCAGAAACCATTTCTACAAAACATACACTGACAGCTGACCTTCCACCACATCCCCTCATTATCAGATTAACAGAACATTAATCTTTCAGGTAGTCATTATTATTTTTGCTATTTTTATCATCGTCGTTATTAATTACAGTAAGTCCCCTATATACGAACTGTCAAGTTGTGAACTTTGCAAGATGTGAACATGCATTTGCCTGCCCCATCATGTTAGTTCATGTATCTGGTGTACACTGTCCTGTGCATGGATCCTCTACAAATGGTTGTGCTTTCGTGTACTCTACTGAACCCATACTGCTGCTATGCAGCACACAGAGTTTACTAATGACGACCTGATGGAACTGGAAGTCCTGAGAAAGAATTAAGATGGACAAGAGGAACAAGAAGTAACTGGAGAAGCAAAGCAATTCAGGACACAAGGAACTGCAAGGGGATTCTCTTTATTTGAGACTCCGTTTTTGAGGCACAAGACTCAAACACAGAACGTACATGAAGGTTGCAGCAGCCATTCAGAACGCAATCTAGTGCTACCATGTCATCTATGATGAGAAAACAAGAGCTACTACCCAGACATCACTGGCTTGTTTTTTCAAGAGGGTAGATAGAAGTGTCTCCAGCAAGGAACCAGAACCTGTGCCATCAACATTAGGAATGAATGAAATCACGGCTTGCCCTCCATCTCCTATTGCTGATGATCCTTCATCTTTGCCATTTCCCACCTCCTCTCCCTCTTCCAGTCAGTAACTCTTCTTGTCTGTTCACCCAATGCCACCCCCTGTATGCTAGCTGTTGTACTGTACTACTGTACTTTTCAAGGACTGTACTGTAAGATTTTAAAATGGTAAGGCCATCATTATTATTGGTCACATATAGATACTGTAGTCTAAGATTTATAAAGTTGTGTTGTTTAGTGCTCAAGTTGTGTTTGATTCTCTGCGACCCCATGGACTATGGCCCATCGGGCTCTTCTGTCCATGGAATTTCCCAGGCAAGAATATTGGAGTGGGTTGCCATTTCCTCCTGTGAAGGTTATGAAACACGCCTCTTAATTCTCAAGCCAGCAGCACAGCCATTGTCTCATTTAACGCTCCTATCAGCTCTCTCATTTATCTAGGAGAAATTTTAGTAAAGAGAAAGAATCAATTCCTCTGCGCATTGTTACATAGTACCTTAGTTGAGGAATGAACCCTGAACCTGCATATTCTACATCATAGCTTAATCCTTCTTTTTGTCACAAGGTGCTGAAAAGAAGTTTAGGAAGTCTATTACACATCTTGTTTGAGACAAAATTGTAGCGAAGGAGATTCCCAGGTTTCAGTATGTCTGAAGTGCATCCTTCGGACCCACAGGGCATCTGATGAGTGGATTGATCCTTAGGTAGAGGGGCAGAATGGGGCACTTAGGACTGCACTGCAGCCCCTTCTTTGAGCAGGAGCTCATGGGAGAGGATGGAGGGCTGCTGTGAATAGGAGTGTACAGGGCAGCTCAGGTGCCCCTGTGACCTCTTTCAGTATATATCAGAGGCTGGGCAAGATCTGCTGCTGCTAAGTCACTTCAGTCATGTCTGATGGCAGCCCACCCGGCTCCCCCATCCCTGGGATTCTCCAGGCAAGAACACTGAAGTGGGTTGCCATTTCCTTCTCCAATGCATGAAAGTGAAAAGTGAAGTCGCTCAGCCATGTCCGACTCTTAGCAACCCCATGGACTGCAGCCTACCAGACTCCTCCATCCATGAGATTTTTCCAGGCAAGGGTATTGGAGTGGGGTGCCATTGCCTTCTCCAGAGCAAAATCTGGGAAAGATCAAATTACTGCAGAAAATTTGGTTTTGCAGATGTCACAAGCCACAGTCATTCAGTAAAATTCTCTCTCTCTTTCTCTGGTGCTGTGCTTGTATCTTCTCAAAATCCTGACATTCAATGAGCAGTGGAATAAGTGGGGTCAATGTTTGGGATGATGTCTGAGTTGGAAAACATCCCAAAATGGGCCAGTCCAATCTGTATAATGCTATCCGGTGTCTAGACACTACCAGGCACAAAAATCAGTAGTCAGGGTTCTTGCCTGAATTGAGAAGGTCCATTTTGGCCATGAGCCAGGCACACCTGGAGCTTCTACAGACTATCCCAGGGCAACACAAAGGCAGTGATGGGGTTTTAGAACCTGAATCCCATCTAGTTCTGGTGCTGACATGCATAATACTGCTAATTAGACATTAGTCAGGTATTTCTCCTCCTTCATCAGGGGTCTCCTGCTCTGTAGCCTTAATTATGATGCCAACAACATTCACAATGACCACTAATTACCCAGGTGCTGCTAGTGGTAAAGAACCCATCTGCCAATACAGGTAGACCTAAGAGACACAGGTTTGGTCCCTGGGTTGGGAAGATCCCCTGGAGAAGGGCACAACCACCCATTCCAGCATTCTTGCCTGGAGAATCCCAAGACAGAGGAGCCTGGCTGGCTGCAGTCTGTAGGGTGGCACAGAATCTGATATGACTGAAGTGACTTAGCACACATGCACGCAAAGGAAGTTACAGCAGAGTCCTTTCAATAAAGGCTCCGCTAGCCCTGCCTAATTAAAATGTGTCTTCTTGCCTGGTGGAGGAATACAGGCTTTATCAGTAACTAACCACCTCACTATTCACAGCTGAGGCCAGCATGGTGGGGAGGCGGGAGAGGGGTCCCTCTTCCTTCCCTCCAGGTTGTGGCTGTGATGCCTGTGAAAATTTGCCCTAAAGATGCTTCAGTGGAAGCAGTCCTCCAATGTAAAATTGCATGAGAAAGAGTTTCAGGGCCCCTCCTGAGAGCAGATGAGGTCTGGAAAGTGGGGGATGGTCTATTTATCACAGATGATTCAGTGAGACACCCCCGTCCCTGATCAAGCCTGCCTAAGCTCCGCTAGTGCAAGCACCACCACCTTCCTCCCATCTGTGAGCCAGACACCCTGGGTTGTGAAGTCAAGTGGGCCTTAAGAAGCATCACTATGAACAAAGCTAGTGGAGGTGATGGAATTCCAGTTGAGCTATTTCAAATCCTAAAAGATGATGCTGTGAAAGTGCTGCACTCAATATGCCAACAAATTTGGAAACTCAGCAGCGGCCACAGGACTGGAAAAGGTCAGTTTTCATTCCAATCTCAAAGAAAGGCAGTGCCAAAGAATGTTCAAACTACTGCACAGTTGTACTCATCGCACATACTTGCAAAGTAATGCTCAAAATTCTCCAAGCCAGGCTTTAATAATATGTGAACCATGAGCTTCCAGATGTTCAAGCTGGTTTTAGAAAACGCAGAGGAGCCAGAGATCAACTGCCAACATCTGCTGGATCATCTAAAAAGCAAGAGAGTTCCAGAAAAACATCTATTTCTGCTTTATTGGCTATGCAAAACCTTTGACTGTGTGGATCACAATAAACTATGGAAAATTCTGAAAGAGATGGGCATACCAGACCACCTGACCTGCCTCTTAAGAAATCTGTATGCAGGTCAGGAAGCAACAGTTAGAACTGGACATGGAACAACAGACTGGTTCCAAATAGGAAAAGGAGTACGTCAAGGCTGTATTTTGTCACCTTGCTTCTTTAACTTATACACAGAGTACATCATAAGAAACGCTGGGCTGGAAGAAACACAAGCTGGAATCAGGATTGCTGGGAGAAACATCAATAACCTCAGATATGCAGATGACACCACCCTTATGGCAGAAAGTGAAGAAGAACTAAAGAACCTCTTGATGAAAGTGAAAGAGGAGAGTGAAAAAGCTGGCTTAAAGCTCAACATTCAGAAAACAAAGATCATGGCATCTGGTCCCATCACTTCATGGCAAATATATGGGAAAACAGTAGAAACAATGACAGACTTTATTTTTCTGGACTCTAAAATCACTGCAGATGATGACTGCAGCCATAAAATTAAAAGACACTTACCCCTTAAAAGAAAAGCTATGACCAACATAGACAGCATATTAAAAAGCAGAGACATTACTTTGCCAACAAAGGTCCATCTAGTCAAGGCTATGGTTTTTCCAGTAGTCATGTATGGATGTGAGAGTTGGACCCTAAAGAAAGATGAGCTCTTTAGAATTGATGCTTTTGAACTGTGGTGTTGGAAAAGACTCTTGAGAGTCCCTTGGACTGCAAGGAGATCCAACCAGTCCATCCTAAAGGAGATCAGTCCTGAGTGTTCATTGGAAGGACTGATGCTAAAGCTGAAACTCCAATACTTTGGCCTCCTGATGCGAAGAACTGACTTATTTGAAAAGACCCTGATGCTGGGAAAGACTGAAGCAGGAGGAGAAGGGGACAAGAGAGGATAAGATGGTTGGATGGCATCACTGACTCAATGGACATGAGTTTGAGTAAACTCCAGGAGTTGGTGTACAGGGAGCCCTGGTGTGCTGCAGTCCATGGAGTTGCAAAGAGTCAGACAGGACTGAGTGAGTGAACTGAACTGAATGGAAAAGGGAAGGACAAATCTGACTCCATATTAGATATGTTTCTTTTACCTTTAGTTTAGTTTTGTTGTTGTTGTTGTTGTGTGTGTGTGTGTGTGTTTTCATTTTACCTTTGCATTCTATTGCTTTTGCTTAGAATCAAGAATGTTACCTACAGTCTGACCTTTAAGGTTACAACTCCTTTCCATTCATATAAAGATAAAAAGTTGCACAACAGAGAATAACATTTGTTTTGCTGGAGGTTACAGGAACATTGTGACCTGACCTATGCAGACAGCTTCAATAACAAAGGATTCCAACAGGAAGTTTGCAACAACCAACTACCCTCTCTCTCACGTTGCCTTTTAAAATGCTTTCCTGAGAGGCTTTGGAGAGTTTGGGGTTTGGGGCCAGGAGCCACCCCTTATCCTTGCATGGCCCTGCAATCACCCTCTCTCTGTTCCAGACTCCGACGTTTTGGTATTGTTTGGCCTCATGGGCATCAGGCACACAAACTTGCTTTTGATAATAAATTCTGCCATGGCACTCAGTCTCAGACACTCAACAAATCCCTGAACTGCATTCTGCTTTGGCACTACTGTATGTCTGGGGACCCTGTTTACTTCCTTTAGAATAGGCTCTCTAATCACAGGTTGAACACATTAAGCTGACTCTTCAGATGCTGAATTTACTTTTATTTAGGGATAGCTGCAAGTTCCCCATGTGTAAAATAATCTGAAGATTTACCTTGAAAGATTTTTGCAAGAAGGTTTTGCTCACTGCAGTTGAAGAAGAATGGACTGCTACTCTGCCCAATAAGAGTTCACATACAGAGCTCAAATCAAGATGAATATAACTCTTTAAAGCAAGAAAAATGTATTCTTTTAGTTGGCCCATAGAGCACCTTACTTTACTTTCATCTATTAGAAACATGTTATAAAACGTTGGATTCCTAGGAAAAGACCCTTGGGAAAATTGTCTTAAAAATTGTCAAATCCCTGATATCTATGGTATGCATGATATACCCTAACCTTATGCAGTGTACAACCTATACAACTGTATGTGACAATGCTTAATTTTATGCCAGAAAGGATTACTGTCTCTTGGGACTCTAGACTCATTTCCTGGATGCAAATAATATTTAGAATGCAAATTTCACCATGAGCGTGTCTATACTCATGGACACTGACCTCTGGTCTCCTTGTTCACTTATTGCTTATTCCTGACAGAATGCCAAAGGCAGAATCATAACACACCCGAGAGTGAATGCTAGAGAAGATAGATGCATAGGATTCATTGAGGACTGAGTTGCGTCGTACACAGTAACTCACTGTCCAGAAACTGGCTGGCTGGGTTAGAGTAAGCATGGGTTTCACACTGAATCCTCTCATACATCCATATCTGGGAACATCTGCTGACATTCAGATTGATGCATCACATATTCATTGAAATTTCCTCCTTGAAGACCTGCTTTTGGCCTCTCCCTGCCCTGCACACCAGGTAGACACACCCAGGCCACAAAATGTGATGTGTATTCATGTGACCCCACGGACTATAGCCCACCTGGCCACTCTGTCCAAGGGATTTTCCAGGCAAGAATACTGGAGTGGGTTGCCATTTCTTCCTCCAGGAGTTCTTCCTGATCCAGCTATCAAATCTGTGTTTCCTGCGTCTCCTGCATTAGCAGGCAGGTTCTTTACCACTGCATGTGATGAATTGCCCTCTTTTCTATCTGCCCTCTCCTATAGCAAAAAGACAGCCATTGACATTCACAAGATTCTTCATATATTAAAAAGTTCTTTCATCATGTGTATCATCTCAGGATTTCTTCCCTGTGGTGATGCTCTGAGGTAGGTCTCATTATTATTCTCACTTTAAAGATGAATTAAATGACTTTCTGGCAATAACATAACGAATACAAGATAGTTTTATGTCTAACGATTAAGGTTCTGACTCCAAATTATCATATATTTGTATATATATTTGCATTTATGTATTCATACATTCACATATATTTTACATGCTTTTTGAAATATAACCACCTATCTCAGAATTAAGAAGAGGTAGAGGTAGAAAATATGGATAAGAAGGGAAGAGAAGCACAGAACCAAGAGAAGGCTGCAGTGAGGAGTAAAATGGACTCACACTGGGATATCTGACACCTCAGATCTTTCCAGAGTATATAAATGATCTGTCTTTCAACATGATATGTCCATATTAACTAAAAAGGAACTCCTGTGTCATAGGCATAGTTTCAGTTTGAGTGAGGTCATGCTTGGCAAAAAAACTCAATAAAATGTTTGTTGAAAGGACCCCTCTTGAGCAAACTGGACACTGGAGACAGATGGACATTTTCTACTCTGAGCCCAGAAGAGAACAACAAATGGTGTTATTAATTCAGAGGTCAGCTTCCTGCAGTTACTGTTGTTCAACTTGTATCAACAGATTAACCACAACTGTGTAAGAATCTGCCCTGTGTCTGACTTCAGCAAAATTCTGAAGTTTCTGCTTTTTTTAAGTTTTGTATTAATAAAGAAGTGTGCTGATACTATTCTAAGCTTCCAGTGATGGGCTTGGCCTTCCTCCGCACCTGGATGATCCTGCTTTAGTGAAGTTGTTCAAGTAAGAGGCTGACCGAGCACTTTCAAGGGATGGCCAGAGTGAGTCACTCCCCTACGTGGAAGTTTAATGGATAACTTGAATAGGCAGCCAGCTTCTAACCAGAAAGGGGGGTTTCTTGTAAATGGGGTAACAGATGTAATATGAGCAAAGTCCCAAGGAGTTTCCTGAAGCAGCTTGAATGCTTTCTGGGAAAGAAAGGCCATTTTTCAGGTCACATTCTCTTAGCTTCTAATGACTTTGTATTTCGATGTGTCACAGCTGACTCAGCTTCCAGGGAGATGAAACCAGCTCCGAGGAGTCACTAAAACATCCACGAGCAAACGGACTTGGGTGCAAGACCGAAAATGCAGAGTGTGTGAGAGAACGGGGCTGGGCAGATAGAGCCTGTGCATGTAGTCTTGGGGAGAACGTCCCCTGACACAGTGGATGAGAATTGCATTCACACTGTATGGCTGAGGGCTGTGCCATTTAATGGGTTTCTGAAAACACTGCATCTCATCCCTCGCAAAGGAAGCCCATTAATAAAACGAGGGTGGCGGGTAACCAGCCACAGATAGCACGGCCGCTGCCAGCTCACTGTGATTAGAAAGCTTGCTGCACTTAATGCATTCCCAGCCACATTGAAACAGCTTCATTTAATAAAGCGGTAGTACTGCTGACACAAATGTATTAAAAAGTGGGCACAAGCAAAGTCTAAAGCTCTCGGGAACATTCCACTTGCTCAGGGAAAGGGTGGCAGAAAGGTGTAGTCTTCAAAGGACTTGTATTTCATGAGCAAAACCCAGTTCTGGCAGTCTCTTGGACATTAAAAGACAATGGCAGGGGTATGCCATTTCAGCTAACACCAATGAGCATCATAAATGTAAAATACTGCTTACAGTATACATGCATACATATATACATATATATACACATGCTATCTATATACAAAGTAAATACACCATATACTATATTATAGTATACACACATACACGTATACACTTTAGCTAAATAAATCTGTGCTTTCCTAGAAGAGTCGTGAGCCTGCTAGGTTGCCGGTGTAGCATTCTTTTAAAAGCATCATCTTTCTCTCAGGGAATGTGAGTCATTTTATTCAGATATGACAAAATGTGAGGCAAGTGGAGGGGAGGTGACAGGAGAAGTATTGAATCTCAAAAAATGACACAAGAGTCTGGTGGGCAAATTTTCTCTTTGAAACAAGTTAGTCATTTGCCTCCCAGGACAACTCACTACAAACAAGAAAATCAATTTGAAAGAGTTCAGTGTTATGAAATATAAATATAGGACTGAAATCCAGAAATTAAGCTTCATGTAGATCAGTCGGTATTTTCCTTTCTGACAGAGTGAGGAATAGAGAAGGAACAGCACTCAGCTGTGAGTGAGGAGCCCCTATCCTTATTGAATCTCTGTGTGACCACGGGGCTTGGGCTTACTTCTTGTAAGAAGAGAATGGGGGTAATAATGCTTTCTGTTACTCATCAGGGGAGGATTCAAACTGATGCTGTGGGTGAAATTATTTTGAAAGGGTAACACAAATGTAAGATGTATCTGAATATTCTGTAAATCATGAAAGAACTGAGAAACGGGTGTGCTCAAAAAACTGGAAAGAAAACTGATCTGTGACTAAGGAAGGCTGCCGTGTGGGGAAGGGAGTCATGCATTTATGGAACACCCACACTGTGTTAGGGCCGTTTCACATCCCCGGTTATGTTCAGGACAGTCCTGGGAGTTTGGGCTTACGTCCAGCTTTCACATGCATAGCAGAATAAGAGGAGGAATATAAAATCAGCCCAAGTCATAGACAGGGTACAGCACCCAGTCCCCAGGCCCTCTGTAGTGCATCTGGGATTTAGCCCATTTCTGCCAATTGCTCTCGGTGTGATCTCTGCCAAGTCAGTTTCTTCCTTTGAAAAACTAAAGGATTTCTTAAAACCTAGTATTTTAAGTAGTATCTTCTTGATTTGTGTTAAATCCATAGACTACCCACCCTATAATTTAATGAATATTTTTCTAAATTTAGTAAGAAAACTCTATTACTTCTATAAATGGGAAATCACACATTAAAATACAAAGAAATAGTTTCAACACATGATAAAACACTTGGCTATTTATAGTAAAAGGGTGCTGTCTACCACCCTGGCTCCCCATTTTGGGAAACACTGGGCCAAGCTATCACTAGCTCAGCTCCAGAAAACTGTTCTACTGTGAAGTCACAGAAGAGATTCCATAGAACAGTTACCAGGTACCAGCTACTGCATTGGCCTCTCTATTACAGTGCCTTCTTACTCTGTGTTAAATACTTTTGCTCCATTCTTTCCTTCTTATTTTTCTAAGTCTTCTCAACTCTTAACTTCTAGCCATCTTCAATGCAAATTTCAGCAGTCTTTGTACTGAGAATCAATGTAGGCAGAAGCATGTGGTAGGTGTTATCAGGGCTTATAAAATGAATAATGCATGCCAATAATACATGAGTCAAGAGTCAAGACAGATGAAGTGTTTTAACAAAAATCTTACAAAGAGCTTCCCTCGTGGTTCAGATGGTAAAAGTATCTGTTGCAATGCGAGATACCCAGGTTTGATCCCTGAGTGGGGAAGATCCTCTGGAGAAGGAAATGGCAACCCACTCTAGTACTCTTGCTGGGAAAATTCCATGGATGGAGGAGTCTAGTGGGCTACAGTCCATGGGATCACAAAGAGGTGGACACGACTGAGTGACTTCACTTTCACTTTCACTTTCTTTCACACATACTAGAATACATTTAGCAGAGACAATCAGAGAAAAAGAGATACTGAAGGACTGAATTAGAATTGAAAGACACCATAGAGGCCACTTTCCTTGGTGACTCAGCCAGTAAAGAATCTGTAAGGCAGGAGAGCTGGATTCGATCCCTGGGCTGGGAAGATCCCCTAGACAAGGGAATGGCAACCCACTCTAGTATGCTTGCCTGGGATCCTATGGACAGAGGAAGCTGGTGGGCTATAGTCCATGAAATCACAAGAGTTGGATACGACTCAGCCACCATACAGGCCACCTAATTCAGAGCCTACATACCAGTGGCCTACTGTTTGAATTCAACTGGCAAGAATGTTTGGTTTGGATGCAAATTACTTTTAAAAAGAAATAAAGGAATACCTCTCCAATTAACCTCAGTCTTCAACCCTCTCTATGCTGTTACCCCAGGCCTGTTCACTGTTATATTCTTCACCTGATCACGAAGATGTCTGAGAGTACATTCTCCAATGTGCCTCATCCCCAACCTATCAACAAGCACTACACAAAAGTAGGGAAACAAGACCCAGTGATGCTAATAACCTTGTTGTTAAAGCAGAGCTGGGGCCAGAATCTTACAGCTTTTGACTATCAGTGAAGTCCTTACTGAATAAGCTCAGTTTACAATGATGCTTTCACAATGGATGACTCAAATTAGGTATTGAAAGAGATGTCACTGAAGCAAATCTTGAAATAAGAGATACTATTTGAGGAAGGCTGCAAAGGAAAGAGGCTGAGGAGAGAGGATGGGGAAGTTTTAAAGATGGGGAAGGAGATATATATTATAACTAAGCAAGTGCAAAAGAATAGCGGGTAGATGAACATGCAGACTCAACTTTGTACGTGGACCTAGAAGGTAAGGAAAATCAGGAGCATGAAAGATGAGTGAGACGAAAGTACAGAGCCCAAACTCCACTAAAGGGATTCCAAAGATAATCAAAGAAATATCATGTGCATGCAAAATGATCTGTACTGATACAAAACAAGGCTAGAAAATCTGGGAAGTCAAGAGGAACAGCAGGAACAGCAGCACCTCAAACACTAATCGAGGTGTCTGTTAGACTTAGAGACAGAGTTATCTTAAAAGTCATGTGCACCTGTTTCTGTTTGTAAGTAGGTTCATTTGTGCCCTATTTTAGATTTCACATATAAGTGATTTCATATGGTATTTGTCTTTCTTACTTTACTAGGTATGATAATCTCTAACTGCATCCATGTTGCTGCAAATGGCATTATTTCATGCTTTTTTATGGCTAAGTAGTATTTCATTATATATATATATATACACACACACATACCACATCTTTATGCATTCATCTGTTGACTCACAGACATAGAGTCCAGACTTGTGGTTGCCAAGGGGGACTGGGAGTTTTGAGTTAGTAAATGCAACCTATTTCTTTTAGAATGGATAAACAATGAGGTTCCTACTTGTATAGTACATGGAACTATATTCATTATCCTGGGGTAAACCATGATGTAAAAGAACATTTAAAAAGAATGTATAAATGTGTATAACTGAGCCACTTTGTCGTACAGCAGAAATTAGCACAACACTGTAAATCAACCATACTTAGAAAAAAAAATTCTATTATAAAAAAATAAAGGTCATGTGAAATCCTCTTGTTTTTTCAAGAAGAGACAAGGGTCCCAGAATGGTTGTGTGACTCCTTCAAGTTTATGAGCCTGGGTAGACACAGAGGGAAACTAGATGCCTAACTTCTTCACTTCCAGTTTGGTGTGTTTTTCCACTTTGAGTTGGACTGGATTCAATATGACAAGCAACAAAGGGAAGAACAATGAAAAAACTGCAGTTTGAGGAAACGGAGTTCACAACTATATTCAATTAGAATTAGAGTAGAAAGTGAAAGGAAGGAGAGGAATTGTCAGTAGTTCTTGCTCCCAGGTCTTATTTTAAGGCCAGGGCTCCCTTGTGGTTACCAACATCACAATACTTCTTCCTAAATTTAAAATCAAATTTCTTCCTTGCAAAACTCACTGACTTACCTTTCCCACCCACCCTACCCATTATGCCTCCTGCATACATCACCTTGCAAACAAGTCACCTCCTACAAAGCCTCTTGTAACCTCGTGAGCTTGCATAAGTTCTATTATAATACCAGAGAGTGAAGGCAAAGTCAACCACTAGTCATAATAAAAAGCACCTAAGATACATTTCTGAGAACTACAGAGTGATTTTTTTTTCTATCTGCCTAGATATGTGTCAACAGCTTGCTTTCTGACTTGTGAAATCACACAGGGTCTCTGTTGACCAGAATTTATCGAGTTGTTTTAGAAAATACCTAATGTCAGCAAAGGGAACTATTTTTATCACTGTATGTTGTTTAACAGCTCTTGATGGTGATCAAATTTACAGCACCTATAAAAGGCAGGACAACCCAAGAGGCTGAGCCAAGAAATTTGATTTCTAAAGAACCAAGCATTACACAGCAAAGATTCAAGCTGGTACCTCAGAAAGTAGGAGGAATGGGATGTTATTAAACAGAAAAGTAAAGGCATAGAGATTAGGCATATGGCCAAATGAGCAAGTATTTAAATTATCCTATTAATACTAACCCCTCCTTAGAGTTTAGTAATCCAGCAAATATTTATTGAGCGGTTCTGACATACAAGGTTCTATTCTAGATATTAAGAGGATAAAAAAGGTAAATAAATAAGACTTAGTCCCTTATCTTCAAGAGCTGCCCAAATAGTGCAACATAGAGAAGTATACATAAATGATTATAATGTACAGAGGAATATTTTAAATATCAGAGTAGCCACTGGCACCAGCAATGTGCTGAAGGTGCCCAGAGGAGCTGGTTCAAGACAGTTTAGGTCTGATGATTATATAAACAAAATTTTACAAACTGTAAGCAATGATGTGGACTAAATCAAATTCTTTTGACTGAAAATTAATTAAAAAGAAGAGCGCCTGAGCCATGTATAATTTTGACATTTTATCTGTAAGTTTATTAATAGGATAACACTTTTAAAATGTGAAGGCAATTTTCTTGTGAATTGTTGGCTATTCCCAAACATTAAAAGGAAAAGCTGTTATTTTTAATGGCTCTTAAATGTTTCCCGGTTGTGGGCTTTCCCAGGTAACCAGATGGATGCAGAACCCAAAGCAGTTTTTGCTCTCTAGCATTTCCTTTTCTATGCAGCCTTCTCAGAATTTAGAAATAAACACTCATTCAGTAACAAAGAGCGAGACAATTGGATCAGAAGATCCTGGCTACCTCTTTGGGAAATCGTACTACCTATAGAAAGTTTGCACTTGGTTGGCCTTCTTTAGAACGTGCTGGGGCTAGTCAGTCTATTTGGCTCAACAGGAGTCCACTTGAATTTTTCCCGGTTTTCACTGGAGCTGGGTGGAGCCCAGTCAAGGTTTCAACTTCTGCATGGACTGTTATTTCTCATATAGGGAGAGGGGTGTTTCTGAATAGCAGACAAGGATGGAGGTGGTAGCCCATCCAATAGGACTGCGTGTCAGGACGCTGAACTATTTCAGAAAACCCTCTTTGTGGTACCAGTTGGATAGTTGTTATAATCATTTTTATTTGACGATTTTCATTTTAAGGATGAAGAAACCAGACTAGAAAGTGCAAGGCATGTGCCCGGTATCATACACAGTTGGCACGTAATCAACATGGATACCAAGGTACAGGTGCTAATAACCCCTGCTCCTGAGGACTTTCTTAAATGTATTTCCCAAACAGATGGGAAGAAAAACTTCTGATGAGATATTAAAAAGCTATGTATGTGTATGCATGCTCAGTTGTGCCCAACTCTTTGCGACCCCATGTACTGCAGTCTGCCAGGCTCCTCTGTTCATGGGATTTCCCAGGCAAGAACACTGGAGTGGGTTGCCATTTCCTTCTCCAGAGGATCATCCCAACCCAGGGATTGAACCCAGGTCTCCTCCATTGGCAGTTGGGTTTTTTACCACTGCACCACCTGGGAAGCCTCTATTAAAAGGCTATACTATTAAGCCAGAAAGAAAAACACCAATACAGTATACTAACACATATATATGGAATTTAGAAAGATGGTAACATAACCGTGTATGCAAGACAGCAAAAGAGACACAGATGTATAGAACAGTCTTTTGGACTCCTTGGGAGAGGGCGAGGGTGGGACAATTTGGGAGAATGGCATTGAAACATGTATAATATCAGATGTGAAATAAATCGCTAGTCCAGGTTTGATGCATGATACAGGATGCTCGGGGCTGGTGCACTGGGAAGACCCAGAAGGATGGTATGGGGAGGGAGGAGGGAGGGGGGGTGCAGGATGGGGAATACGTGTATACCTGTGGCGGATTCACGTTGATGTATGGCAAAACCAATACAATATTGTAAAGTAATTAGCCTCCAATTAAAATAAACAAATTTATATAAAAAATTTAAAAAATAAAAGGCTATTCTATTTACTAACCTTTCATGACTAAAATTAAGATATCAGAACAACCAGGTTATCAACAGCAATATGCAGGAATCCAGATATTTGACTTCCTTTAAACCTTAGTTTGCTCACAATTGAGAATCACTTTAGGGTTAACGTTTCCCCTTAAAGTAATTGTCTTGGCTAGAAAACTTAATATCTACCAGATATTAAGATATGATATCTATCTATCAGATATCATAGCACATAGCATTAGAATTGGATTATTTCTAGATGCTATGTAATCTATTCCCTCAGTAGAAACTGAGGCTCAGAAAAATATCATATTGCCCAAGTTAACTTGCTGGAGTTAGTACTAGAAGCTCAGCCTACTGACTGTCACAGAGAGAAGGAACAGGTTGCCTCTGTACCTTGTATTTAGACCTCAGCCACAACCCTGTATCCTGTAGTTATCCCAATGGCACTGCTCTTCCTCAAGTGCCCCCTGGCTTAAAGCATCAAATCTAGGGGACACTTTCCAGGCATGTTCTCCAAAGCATTCCTATCTTCCTTAAACTCTCAGCTCCACTGAATTGCATGGCTCCTTTCCCTAGATTTCTGTCCAAATATTCTGACCACTTTTTCTTATTCTCTGTCACTAGCCTCTAAAATATTGGTGCTCATTACAGTCTCATACTCAGCCTCTTCTATCTTTCTACATTCATTGTCTTTTTACATACTACCTTGGAAATCTCTGCAGTCTCCGTAGCCTTCCACTGTGTGTTGTGTGCTCGTGGTTATTAAAGGGATATTTCTAAGCTTGGTGACTCCTGAGCTGCTAGCCTTTTCCTCCTCTACCTGTTGGACAGCTCCATGTGGTCTCTATAGTCATTCAAGTTGAACACATTGCAGATTTCTTAGAACACACAGACACACACATCCATGCATGCACACACACTTGTAGACAGATACATGGATAGAGAGAGAAAGAGAGAGATTGCATCTTGTGATAGGAATGATACAGTTGTAAAAAAATTGTTTGAATCTCAGGTTAAATACACAGAGACTAAGAAAGAGCATGAAAAAAAGAAATAAGGAAACAAACTGTTCATCTTACATAGTGGAGAAGTGGGGCTGGAACATTGTCCAATTACTGCCATGAATAATTAGTTAAATATAAGTTTAAAGAGGCATTTGAAAAATACTAAGGCAACAACCAGTAATGACAGAATCAAGAGGTCTAACTGCAAATTGCTTCAGAAAAGCACAGAAATATAACACAATACATGGAGTAAAAAGAATAGGAGGAGAACATCAAGGAAACAGAAAAAACAGACAAGATAAAGAAAAGAAGAGATGCAAGATTTAAAGCTATTAATACAGTGATTAGGAAAAATTTTTAATAACAAAGATGCTTATGGCTGTCAATAACAAGTAATGCCTCATGAAAAAAGCAGGCTACAAAACTGCATGAACAAATGATCACAACTATGTATAACATGCAAGGATGTTTACAGGCAGCAGAGAACAGGAGTTAGGAATATGTACTGTATTGATTTCCCTGGCAGTCCAGTGGTTAAGATTTTGCATTCCAGTGCAGGGGGTACAGGTTCGATCCCTGGTCAGGGAGCTTAGATCCCACATGCCTCGTGGCCAAAAAAACAAAACAGAAAACAGAAGCAATATCGTAACAAATTCAATAAAGACTTTTTTTTTTAATGGTCCACATCAAAAAATACCTTTAAAAATCAAAAGAATATGTATCGTAGAATCCACAGATACAGATTTGAATCTGTAATCCATGACTTACCTTGTGAGTTTGATCCAGCTATCAAGACTACTGTATCTCAATCTCCTTTTCTTAAAAAAGATGATAATAATGATACCTACTTAAGAGTCTGTTGGTAAAGATGAAAGTAAAATCACTTGCAAGCTTTAGAAAAGTGCTGGGCACATAGAATGTGCTCAGTCAGTGGTGATGATGATTATATTATTAACTCCTTAATAAACAGCATCTTAGTGCTTTTGTCTCATTCCCTAAGGGTTTCCTTTGCATAGCAATGTGGCGAGATAGCTTGGATAGGAACTAAAGAGGCCTGAATCCTGCCCCTGGATCTGCTAATAACTAGCTCTCCAATCTTGAGGAATCCATACCCTGTCCAAAGAGGAGTTGGCCTCAATGCTCTTGCAAGTTCTACAAAACTGAACTGTGCTATGATGGAAAGATACATGAGGAAAGAGACATGAAATAAGGAGAATCCTGATGCTGAACTTGGCCTCTAACACATCGTCTCTGGGTTTCAGTTTGTCTTGCCTGACAGGTTGCTTTGTAGAGACAAGAATATGCCATATGCCATTGAAATAAAACCCACATCATCACCATTTCTGCCCATGGAGCCACTGATGATGGAGGCAAGAAAGATGCTGGCGGATCCTCTGTCAAAACTCTGATCAGAAAAGACATCCAGGTTCTGCCACCTTCCAGTACAGCCACAGTATTCAGCATGGAAAATTACATGGATTTCCTCTTTTATCAGACAATCTTCCTTTGCCACTATTATTTCTTCATCAGTAACAATGCTAATGAGAACCAAAGTTCAGGTGCTTTACTCATTAAATGATTTTTTTTTTTTTTTAGTACTGAAAGAAACCTTGTTGTTTCACTGCATGAACTGGCTGTGATACAGATTTAGTAATTTATCTTCATTCTACAGAACAATAGCCGATGTTCTAGAGACATATTCACCACCACTGGAAGTGGGAAGAGAGCCAGTCAATTATAACCACCTCCACCAAGAGACATGGCACATCTCCTGGGGCAAGTCATCAAGTATCCAACCAGCGGCAGGTCAGAGACACTCTCCAGGGATATAACAGTGTTTGGAAGATGGCAGACAAGAGCTAGGCTACAGAGTGGTTGTATTTGTTTGTTTATTGATAAATCTGCCAAAATGGGATGGTCGTGGGATCAAACAAATTTTAAGACCACGCATTTCAAGAAATGAAAGAAGACTGTAAATACTGAGTCAGATGCTACAGGCAAAGCACAAAGAATGAGAAACAAATTAGGGGTCAGAACTCCAGAATCCCTTCTACCCAACAAACAAAGAACAGTTCTTAATTTCCTCTGGCAGGAGATTGATGATCACATCTGAAACAAGAAGAGGAATTTGTGAGCTGTTTCCAAAGCAGATGGAGAGAGGCAGCACTTCAAAATGAGTCTCAAAGTCCATCCGTCTTGACAAGAACTTACTAATCAACAGAAGGATGAGCCTCTGCTCAGCAGACTGGGTGAAAAAGAGGCTAGGACACAAATGGTGAGTGATCCTCTGAAACAGACACGCTGAGTACTTAGACAATTTGCTGTTGTGTAGTCGCTAAGTCATGTCAGACTCTTTTGTGACCCCAGGGACTGTAGCCCGCCAGGCTCCTCTGTTAATGGGATTTCCCAGCCAAGAATACTGGAGTGGGTTGCCATGCCCTCCTCCAGGGGATCTTCCTGGCCCAGGGACTGAACCCAGGTCTCCTGAATTGGCAGGCAGATTCTTTACCAGGCAGAGCTACCAGGGAAGTCCAAATCAGTCAATACCTCAAAGAGATAAAGAAGTCACAGACATAGCCACAGTTCCCTATATGAAAATAAATCCTGAAAAACCACCCCCCAAAAAAGAGAAAAAAAAAAAATTAAAAGTGCCAAATTTAAAGGGCTTGTACAATTCTAACAACATGCAGATTGCTCCAGTGAAAAATTATAGATTTCAATAACCTGCAGTGAGACCACTTGGGATATTTATTCTGAGTTTCTGGTATTCAACCAATATAAGAATCCATTTACTTTTTCTAACTTTATTTTCCTCTAGACTTCAGGACTGATTAAATCTAGGATACCCCCCTATGTAATATGTTACATAAGCTTATCTGTGAGTGTTTTGTACATGCCAAAGAAAATTTATTTGTAAGAGATCAGAAAGCAGGACATAAATGACTTAGGAAAGACAGCACAGAAAATTCTCAAATAGAAGAAAGGGATGAGTAGGGCTTGAGAAGAGCTTCCCAGGTGGTGCTAGCAGTAAAGAACCTGCCTGGCAATGCAGGAGACATAAGAGATGAGGGTTTGATCCCAGAATTGGAAGGATCCCCTGGAGGAGGGCATGGCAACCCACTCCAGTATTCTTCCTGGAGAGTCCCATGGACAGAGGAGTCTGGCAGGCCAAGGTCCATAGGGCTGCAAAGAGTTGGACACGACTGAAGCGACTTAGATGCATGCATGCAGGGCTTGAGAAACCAGAACTGTATGATCAGAAGGGGATAACAGAAAACCAAAAGACACTTTGAGCTACCTCCCCAGTCACATAAGGCTGACTGGTTCAAGGTATGATGCTGGACAGAAAAACTGACACACTTTAAGGTCTGGAAGTATGGGACAGGTCCATGATCAGGCAGGTGGGGGAGGTGCACAGGGGAGATTGATTGATTAGAAGAGGGAGATGATTCGAAAATGGTGGGACTTGCAGATTTCCAAGAGGCCAAGTCTCCAGCCTCCTCATTTAAAGGCCAAAGAAACTAAGACCTAAATATATTGATCAAGGTTACTTGGTTATTATGGTTGCTATTGGAAGCAGGCTTCCTTGGTGGTTCAGCGGTAAAGAATCCACCTGCCAATTCAGGAGACATAGGTTTGGTGCCTGGATTGGGAAGTTTCCCTGGAGGAGAAAATGACAACCCACTCCAGTATTCTTGCCTGGGAAATCCCATGGACAGAGGAGCCTGGTGGGATACAATCCCTGGGGTGGCAAAGAGTCGGATATAACTGAGCAACTAAACAACAACATCAATGACAGGGTATCCCAAATTCCCCAGTTTAATGCTCTGGTCTCTACTGAACACACCAGGCACTAGCATCTGCATCTCATTCTCACCTCCAATTATCTTAACTGTCTGAAGCTTGTAATAGAGTTCTTGACCTTCACCAAGATCTTGAAGCTTTCTCCATCCTTCCCTTGTAATCTGCCCCTGTTTCTACAGGTTTTCCTTCTAACTTGACTACTTCTTCTTCTCCATTCCCTCCTCAACCTGCCCCTTCAAATGTATGTTTTCCAGGCCGCAATCCCTGGTCTCCTCTTTTCTCTTAATACATATACCACATATAATTTAACATATTTTAAAAATCTGTATTTCTTTCTCACAGAGCACAGACTAATTTCATGCCTCAAATCTAAGCAGTAGCAGTGGGTATTTAAGTTATTATGCTATCTGGCCTACCTTAAATTTTTTGCTTCCTATATTTATCTCCCTTGGGGTAGCTCCTCATTCCACTCATAGATTCACAAGCCTGTAGACAAGTGTCATCGTGCCCATAGAACATATGTTTTAAATATTTCATTTATTTATTTAATATTTGGTATTTTGATATCTTAAAGATAATGCTTTAGTTGGGGAGAGACTGCTCCCTCCAGGGCTAGTTAATTTTTGAGAAAGTGACAGTGTTAGTCGCTCAGTTGTGTGTGACTCTTTGCAACCCCATAGACTGTAGCCTGCCAGGCTCCTCTGTCCAAGGCATTCTCCAGGCAAGAATACTGGAGTGGGTTGCCATGCCCTTCTTCAGGGGATCTTCCTGACCCAGGGATCAAACCCAGTTCTCCCACACTGTGGGTAGATTGTTTACTGTTTGAGCTAGCCAGGAAGAGACAGCCAAAGATCTCTCTAGAAGCAAGACTTTGATATGCAGCTATGCTATCCAGAGCCACACCTTTTCTCTCTGGCCCAGGAATGCTTATTGTTGCTGTTCAGTCACTAAGTCCTGACTCTTTGCAACCTCATGAACTGCAGCACGCCAAGATTCCCTGTTCTTCACTATCTGCTGGAGTTCGCTCAAACTCACGGCCATTGAGTCTGTAATGCCATCCAACCATCTCATCTTCTGTCATTTCCTTCTCCTCCTGCCCTCAATCTTTCCCAGCATCAGGGTCTTTTCTAATGAGTCAGTTCTTCACATCAGGTGGCCAAAGTATTAGAGCTTCAGCTTCAGTATCAGTCCTTCCAATGAATATGCAGGGTTGATTTCCTTTAGGATTGACTGATTTGATCTCTTTGCAGGCCAAGGGCCTCAAGAGTCTTCTCTAGCACCACAGTTTGAAAGTATCAATTCTTCGGCACTCAGCCTTATTACCGTTCAACTCTCACATCTGTACGTGACTACTGGAAAAATCATAACTTTGACCAGGAACATTAGGAGGCAACACTCTGCCTTAAATCATACTAGACCAGGTTCTTGAGACCATTCCTATGGCCTAAAGCCACCCAAATTATTCAGACTAGCTTATCCCAAACTTTTTACCTGCCTTGCCTCCCCTTTTTCTAGAAGCTCCAGTAAAGGCTCTGGCCTAAATCTTCCCCTTGCTCCTGTCTTCCTGATCACCTTGGCCTCCTCCCCAGGTGGTCCCATGTGGGATGCTGTGTCTCCTGTCTCTAGGATCCTTGAATCTAATAAACTTTGTTTTTCTCAGCCTCTCTTTCTGTCTCTTCTTGTGGTCACCCCTGAATAGCCATCTCATAAAATGAAACACATTCAATCTATTTTGTGCTTTCTCTAGTCATGGACCAAACCAATCACCCTCTTTAGAAGACTTCCCACTTTTTGATTGTGTAAGAATCACTTAAATTCCCCGATAAAATGTAGATTCTGAATTTCCAGCCTTTCCACCTCCAGAGATTTCGATGATTCAATAGGCTGGGGAGGCGCTGTGCATTTTAATACACACTTACAGGAGATTCAGATCGGGGAGACTCATAGATTTGAATAGAACATGTATTTCAAGCTGTAACGCAGAGTGTAAGTGTGTCGCAGGTAATGGCACTGCCTTCTGTGTCTTTGTCCCTCCTGGTAAGGGGGCCAGGCACAGTGTGGGACACACTAAATGATGTTCTCTCAAAGAAGAGATGCTCTCAGTGGAATGTTTCACACATGAAATGTAAGATCGTGTGTGGAAATAAGTGGAAATGTGTTTCAGACCACATATGAAGGTTCCAGAAGACTTGGTTCTCCTCTTAGATAACCTAGTGTTTCAGGGTCTCAGCAGTCCCATCATCTCTTGTTTACTGTTCACAACTGTTTACATCTAGCACTTACTGTTTACAGCTGTTTATATTTACCATATATGACCCCTTACTGTTTGCAGAGGGATTTGGCATCTAGCATCAAGCATAATGCACACAAATAGATTCCTCAATGCTTGGTGAGATTCAGAGAGCAACACCAGACTTACATTATGTCTTTTGGCATTATGGCATCACAGTCACCTAACTTCTAGCTTTAGCTTCTTCAGAACTCTTTATTCTTTTAGGCATAAAGCTATTCAACGGGCCCATACTTTGCCTTTGCAGATTTTTACAAAACCCTTACAACCAGTGTTCTGCTTATCTTCTGTTGGAAAGTTATGCTCAATTAATTTGTTCAGTCTTTATTAAACAAGTTATTTCTGTGCTGGCAAAAGGTCAATTTAATTGCACCAATAACTTTGGAAACGACAGTTCAATCAATACAATTGTATTATATATGTGCACTAAAATTTACCTTGCGACTTTCAGGAGCAAATTGCAAACAATAGCAGTTAACAGCAATTTATTCCTGCTTTTCCCAAATTACTTCACTTCCTAATCCCTCTCAACAAAATATTCTGAGTGTATCCCGTAAACTGCGGCTTGAAATCAGCTCACTAGCCAGTATATCATTTAGACAGTTGTGGGACAGCTACTAAGAAAAGGGAAGAAATGAGTTCAAGTGTACTCCTCACCTTTAGCAATTGATAACTTAATCACATACTTTTATCCATTAATTGATCAATCAGGTCAGAAATCCTTTCATAAAGTCCATTTAGTAGGAAAGCAAACATTCAGTGCAGTGGCAGATATCAAATGGAAGGACACAGAGCCCCTGATCTGAAGGAGTGCCTGTTTTTCTTCCAAAGGCCAGATGTAAATAGGTAAAAAGTTAAATAGTGGTAACAACTTTAAATTGCTAGTCAAGATAAAAAAAAAAAAAGGAAGAAATATCATAAAGCATCTGATTAGCTGTTAGATTAACAGAACAGAAAGCAACTGACAGAGTTAGGGGAAAGAGGTTTCTCAGGCTTTGGTGGTTTTACAAGTTTTAGAGAAAGAGTGGGAACTCAGACATTCCTAAATGACAAGTAGGACTGGGATGGAGAAAGGAACAAATATGTGAGTAAAGGCACAGGGTATAGAAGTGAAATGACATGTCTGTGGGACTCTGAGGAAAGAACCCCACAGAACAGGGGGCATGTATGGATTCTCTGTGGGTGTGCTCTAGATATTCACCCAAGATTAAAATCCTTCCAATTAGAGAATGTGAATATGCAAGTGATACAAGTTAAGAAGTACTTAAAATCATCTTCAGATAAACTGAGCTTTCCAAATAAACAGGATATTAAAAGGAATGGTCAGGAATGGGCCCTAAATGAAGATTTAACATAGAGTTCCACACTTGGCAATGGTGAAAATAAGAGGCAGAGTTTGTTGACAAAGCATTTGCAAAGAGTAAAGCTTATTCTGAACACAACAACCTTTGCAGGCTATTCCCGCCAGCTTCAAGCAATAACAGCACACATTTTCAGCTCAGCTGCCTTGGCTTTTGAAACCAAATGCTGCCCTAAGATAATGAATTCAAAAAGGGGAACTCAAGTGTGAACACTCAGCAATGTGGAAAATCCTTTTGTGCACTTTCTAATTTTCTGTTTGTTTGTATCTCTGTAGAGATGCACAGAAGCTAGTTTTGGGGGCAGGCTGAGTCTTCATCCAGCTTCCACTATAAGTGTGCTAGGCTCTCTGTGAAGATTTCCCTGTTGACGTGCAGATGTGATGAGGAAATGACAAGAACACATAAGACATCCCTCTGAGCACTGTGTTGAGAGTTATTGGTTCTATATTTCCTGCCATAGTTAAGGCCCAGAGCTAAGAATCCAGTGACCCCTAGGCCTTCTTGGGTCCAACTCTGTTTCATTCTGTAACATCCCATCCTGTCTAGTCCTGAAGCTCTGGGACAACAAGCTCAAGGAGAGTTCATTGTGGAGACTGCTGACCAAAGAGGGAGAATCAACGTTTTAATTTAAAAAATTTTTTTTTCACTTTACAATACTGTATTGGTTTTGCCATACATCAACATGAATCTGCCACGGGTGTACATAAGTTCCCACTCCTGAACCCCCCTCCCACCTCCCTCCCCATACCATCCCTCTGGGTTATCCCAGTGCACCAGCCCCAAGCATCCTGTATCCTGCATCGAACCTAGACTGGCAATTCGTTTCTTATATGATATTATACATGTTTCAATGCCATTCTCCCAAATCATCCCGCCCTCTCCCTCTCCCACAGAGTCAAAAAGTCTGTTCTGTACATCTGCGTCTCTTTTGCTGTCTTGCATACAGGGTTATCATTACCATCTTTCTAAATTCTATATATATGTGTTAGTATGCTGTATTGGTGTTGACATGGAAGCAAATGAATGGATAAGAACGCTGTGGTACATATACACAATGGGGTATTACTCGGCCATCAAAAAGAATACATTTGAATCAGTTCTAATGAGGTGGATGAAACTGGAGCCAATTATACAGAGTGAAGTCAGCCAGAAAGAAAAACACCAATACAGTATACTAACACATATATATGGAATTTAGAAAGATGGTAATGAGAATCAATGTTTTAGATACAGAACTCTGACTTCTGCCTTTCTGTCACTATTTCCCCAACTGTTAATAACAGATATCTAAAACTGTTGTTATGGGCACTGGACAGAGCCTCAAAGTTAGACCTGGGACAAAATCATCACCTAGATTTGGGACTTTGGGAACATTTTTTATTGTTGTTGCTGTTTGTTTGCAGAGTGAAAATAATCATATATATAGCATATAATTGAAAAGCAGATTACAGGAGGTAAGTTATGAAATAATTTTAGCAGAGTGCCTGACAACAAATATTCATTCCCTTTGTATATGCCTTTTTCTGTGGATATTTATTTAAAATGGCTTTGTGTACCTGTGGTCTGAACTTCATCTTAGAACTTTAAGAATACATAATTTGAGGGACTTCCCCGTTCATCCAGGAGTTAAGAATCCGCCTTGCAATGTGGGTAATGTGAGCTTGATCCCTGGTCAGGGAACTAGTGGTTCAGCGGGTGAAGAATCTGCCTGCAATGCAGGAGACTTACAAAAACACAGGTTCAATCCCTGGGTCAGGAAGGCCCCCTGGAGGAAGAAATGGCAACCTACTCCAGTATTCTTGCATGGAAAATCCCATGGACAGAGGAGCCTGGTGGGCTACAGTCGATGGGTTCCCAAAGAATCGGCCCTGACTGAGCTCATGTCATGCATGTGGGGAACTAAGATCCCACGTGCCATGGGGCAACTCAGCCCCGCGCACCGTAACTACTGAGCCCACGCCGTAACTAGAGAGTCCCTGCAGGGCAACGAGTGACCCCACATGATGCAAGGAGGATCCCACAGGCCGCATCTAAGACCCAACACAGCCAAACACATACATATAAAATTGTATACAAATAAAAAGATACAATTTTAATGATTATATCAATTAATAGCTAACAAGATATGCATATTAAATAATATGTAAATATCTTAATGAGTTACATACAGAACTCTGCACAACGTTTTTTAGCCAGTGTTTTGCTCATATTTTGGCCAAACCTTGTTTAAATAAATGTGTGAGTGACGAGGTTGGGGTACAACAAAGGAGGTTCCTATAGGGCACAGGCTGACCTTGGAGATACTGCAAGTTCAGTTCCAGATGACAGCAATACAGTAAATATCACAATAAAGCAAGTCGAATGAATCTTTTGGTTTTATAGTGCATGTAAAAGTTATATTTACAATATACTACAGTCTATTGAGTGTACAAATACCATTATATTTAAAAACAAAGTATTACCTTAATTAAAAATATTTCATTGCTAAAAAATATTAATTTATCATCTGAACCTTTAGAGTTTCACAATCTTTTTTCTGGTGGAGGGTCTTGCCTCAATGGCCATGGCTACTGACTGATCAGAATGATGGTTGCTGAAGTTAGGGGTAGCTGTGCCTATTTCTTAAAATAAGGCAACATCTATCAAAATTGTAGTTAGTCCTCTCAAGTCCTCATGCTGCTTTATCAACTCAGTTTATATAATAGTCTAAATCTTTTTTTGTCATTTTAATGATCTTCACAGTATCTTCACCAGGAATAGATTTCATCTCAGAAACCCTCTTTCTTTGTTCATCCATGAGAAGAAACTCCTTATGCATTAAAGTTTTATCATGAGATTGCAACAATTCAGTCTCACCTTCAGGTTCCACTTCTAATTCTATTTCTCTTGCTATTTCCACTGCATCAGCAGTTACTTCCTCTACTAAGTCTTGAACCCCTCAAAGTCATCCATTAGGGTTGGAATTGACTTCTTCCCAACTACCCTTAATGTTGATATTTTGACCTCTTTCCATAAATCATGAATGTTCTTCATGACATCTAGACTGGTGAATCCTTTCCAAAAGGTTTTCAGTTTACTTTGTCCAAATCCATCACAGGAATATGCAGCAGCTATAGCTTTACAACATGTATTTCTTAAATAGTACAGTTTGAAAGTAAAATTAATCCTTGATCCATGGGCTGGAGAATGGATGTTTTGTTAGCAAACATGACAACAGCACAAATCTCTTTGTGCATCTCCATCAGAGCTGGGTAACCAGGTGCATTATCAATGAGAAATTGCATTTTGAAAGGAGTCTTTGTTTCTGAGCAGTAGGTCTCAACAGTTGTTTAAAATTTTTTCAGCAAATCGTGTTGTAAACAGATGTGTTGTCATCTAGACTTTACTGTTCCACTTACAGAGCACAAGCAGATTAGCTTTCACATAAATGTTAAAGGCCCTAAGGTTCTGGAATGTTCATTGGCTTCAACTTTAGAGTCATCAGCTGTATTAGCCCCCTAGCTGTATTAGAGTGTTAGCTTCCCCCTTGAAGCTTTGAAGCCAGGCCTTGACTTCTCCTCTCTAGTTATGAAAGGGCTAAATGACATCTTCTTTCATAAGGCTGTTTGGGCTCCAATAACAATCTGTCACCTAGTGTAAATAATATTCATTAATCATCTTAGCTAGATCTTCTGGATAACTTCCTGGAGCTTCTGTGTCAGCACTTGCTGCTTCATTTTGTACTTTTTAGTTATGGAGATGAATTCTTTCCTGAAACCTCATGAACCAATCTCTGCTCACTTCAAACTTTTTTTCTGCAGCTTGCTTACTTCTCTCAACCTTCAAAAAATTGAAAAGAGTTAGGGCCTTGCACTAGATTAAGGTTTGGTTTAAGAGAATGTTGTGGCTGATTCGATCTTCTATCAGACCACTAACATTTTCTCCGTATCAGCAATAAGATTATTTTGGTTTCTTATCATTCATGTATTCACTTGAGTAGTACTTTTAATTTCCTTCAAGAAATGCTCCTTTGCATTCACATCTTGGCTGTTTGGTGCAATAGGACTCTCTTTAGGCCTATTTGGACTTTCAGCATGCCCTCCCAGGGAGTTTTTGATTTAAAGTGAGAGACATGTGACTCTTCCTTTCACTCGAACGCTTTGAGGCCACTGTAGGGTTATTAATTGGCCTAATTTCAATACTGCTGTGTCTCAGGGAATAGGGAGGCCCACAAGAAAAGGAGAGAGATGAGGCAACAGGCAGTCAGTGGAGCAGTCAGAACACACACAATTTATTGATTGTTTGCTGTCTTATACAGGCATGGTTCATGGAGCCCCAAAACAATTATAATAGTACCATTAAAGATCACAGATCACTATAACAAATATAATAATCATGAAAAAGTTTGAAAGATCCCAAGAATTACCAAAATGTGTGCTTAGTCACTCAGTTGTGTCTGACACTTTGGGACCCCATGGACTGTAGCCCATGAGGTTCCTCTGTCCATGGAAATTTTGGAGTGGGTTGGCAGTTCCTACTGCAACCAAAATGTGGTAGAGAGATAAGAAGTGGGTAAAAGATGTTGGGAAAATGGCATCAATAGATTGCTTGACTAGGTTATCTTATGGTAACATGAAGCTTCAATTTGTAAAAAACAAACAACAATTTCTGCAAAGTGCAATAAGTAAAGCACAATAAAATAAGGTATGCTTATTTGCAGGCATATTTCTACTCTCTCCTAGAGAAGAGAAAGGCTACCCACTCCAGTATTCTGGCCTGGAGAATTCCATGGACTGTATAGCCCATGGGGTAGCAAAGAGTCAGACATGACTGAGCGACTTTCACTTTCACCTTTGATGGTCTGAAGAGGGGCTGGCTAATATCATACAAGTGATGGAATACCATGAGCTTTAGATTTAACCATGCATGGTCTTTTTTATTTTGCTATCCTTGAGATTAAAGACAAGATCAGGCCATAAGAAAGTAGCAATAACCTAGGTTCCAGGAGCCCTGTGTTCAAGCCCACCTCCACTACTAACAGTATGATCTCAAGCAGGAACAAATCACATCTCCTCTTAAGTATCAGACTCCTCATTTGATATATGAAAGCTAGGCACATTTCATTTTTTTGGAGTGGTGAGATTCATATTTTTAAGAAACTCTTACAGAGACCTACTTGCAAAGCATATGGACAAAGAACAAACAACTCCAGCTTTCTCATTTTCTCCCTTCTTTCAATTCCAAACCTGGCTGCCAGGAACACGATTTGAGAGTTTGAAATAGTAGCGTCTTTAAGACATTACCTGGCTACATGAATCTAAGGAGCACAAAATATGAGAAGGAGAAGGGATGCTGTTTTCTGGTTTCTTCATACTATACTGTCAACCTGCTCTAACTGAGCCATGCTGTGTAGACTGTCTGATTCTGCATTACTTCATGCTCCCAGGCCAGCAGTTACTAACTCTTATATAAAAATCTGGAACAAAACCCTTGACTTCAGAGAGAGGCCTCTCCAGGAGGCACTGAGTTTATGGTCACTTATATTCAGAGAGGAAGTAGGAGGAATTTCTGCCCTGGGCATTCAGGCTAAATGGCCATACTCTGAAACATGTTTTTCTTAGTGAAGAACAGTCTAAAGCAGGGGTCTCCAAGCCCTGGGCCACAGGCTGATACCTGCCTGTTAGGAATCGGGCTGCAGAGCAGTAAGTGAGCAGCTGTCTTTCATGAGACTGGTCCTGGTGCCAAAAAGGTGCCAAAGTCTCTAAAGGACATTTCTCTATCTCTGAGCATCATGTTCTAGTCAATGTGTGACTAATACTTTCTGAATTTCATAAAATAAAGGACAAAATATATATAATTTCCTTTCTTCTTACAGAAAAATGGTCAGGAATTTTAATCCATATTAAATGTATTACTCTATGGCTTCCCTGGGGGTTCAGTTAGTAAATAATCTGCCTCAATGCAGGAGATCCAGATTCGATCTCTGGAGGAGGAAATGGGAACCCACACCAGTATTTTTACCTGGGAAATCCCATGGACAGAGGAGCCTGGTGGGCTACAGTCCATGGGGTTGCAAGAGGTGGACATGACTCAGTGCTTAAATCACTAACACCGCTACCAACAACCACAGCCACAACTACCACCTCAGTGTAAAAGTTCTTTAGCCGTCTGAAGTCTAACAAAGCAGACAGTTCCTGTTGATGTTAGGTCACTAATGTGTCATAACTTGTTTCTTCCTTCTTTGTCCAGTCCAAGCTTTGACTCTTTGAATTGGGGGCAGAAACCAGAAACCATGCTTAATGTAGACAGGCACGTGGGCTGGTCAGGCATCTCACAGTAGGGATCACAACTATACATCAGCCGGAATGTGGAGAAACTGAGACTGTCAGCTTGAGGAAATATATGTAAATGCAAAGCCTCTTTTAAAAAAAGAGCTTTGTAGACTCTCTAAAGGTTTGCTGCTGATCACTCACTCAGTCGTGTCTGACTCTTTGCAACCCCATGAACTGCAGCATGCCAGGCTTCCCTGTCCTTCACCATCTTCTGGAGCTTGCTCAAACTCATGTCCATTGAGTCAGTGATGCCATCCAACCATCTCATCCTCTGTCATCCCCTTCTCCTCCTGCCTTCAATCTTTCCCAGCATCACAGTCTTTTCTAATGAATTGGCTCTTTGAATCAGGTGGCCAAAGTACTGGAGCTTCAGCTTCAGCATCAGTCCTTCTATTGAATATTCAGGATTGATTTTCTTTAGGATGGACTGGTTTGATCTCCTTGCAGTCTGAGGACTCTCAAGAGTCTTCTCCAACATCACAGTTCAAAAACATCAGTTCTTCAGAGTTTAGGCTTCTTTACGGTCCAACTCTCACATGACTACTAAAAAAACCATAGCTTAGACTATATAGACCTTTGTCAGCAAAGTATAATGTCTCTGCTTTTTAATACACTGTCTAGGTTTGTCATAGCTTTTCTTCCAAAGGGCAAGCGTCTTTTAATTTCATGGCTGCAATCACCATCTGCAGTGATTCTGGAGCTTAAGAAAATAAAGTCTGTCACTGTTTCCTACCCCATCTATTTGCCATGAAATGATGGGACCAGATGCCATGATCTTAGTTTTTGAATGCTGAGTTTTAAACCAGCTTTTTCAGTCTCCTCTTTCACCTTCATCAAGAGGCTCTTTAGTTCTTCTTCGCTTTCTGCCATAAGGGTGGTGTCACCTGCATGCCTGAGGTTATTGATATTTCTCCCTGCAATCTTGATTCCACCTTGCGCTTCATCCAGTCTGGCATTTCTCATGATGTACTCTGCATATAGGTTAAATAAGCATGGTGACAATATAGCTTTGACGTACTCCTTTCCCAATTTGGAACCAGTCCATTGTTCCATGTCCTGTTCTAACTGTTGCTTCTGGACCTGCATACAGGTTTCTTAGGAGGCAGGTAAAGTGGTCTGGTATTCCTATCTCTTTTAAGAATTTTCCACAGTTTGTTGTGATCCACATAGTCAAGGCTTTAGTGCAGTCAATGAAGCAGAAGTAGATGTTTTTCTGGAATTCTCTTGCTTTTTTTATGATCCAGTGTATGCTGGCAACTTGATCTCTGGTTCCTCTGCCTTTTCTAAATCCAGCTTAAACATCTGGAAGTTCACAGTTCACACTCTGTTGAAGCCTGGCTTGGAGAATTTTGAGCATTACTTTGCAAGCATGTGAGATGAGAGCAATTGTGCAGTAGTTTGAATATTCTTTGGTATTGCCCTTCTTTGGGACTGGAATGAAAACTGATCTTTTCCAGTCCTGTAGTCACTGCTGAGTGCTGGCATACTGAATGCAACACTTTCAGAGCATCATCTTTTGGATATGAAATAGCTCAGCTGGAATTCCATCATTTCTACTAGCTTTGTTCGTAGTGATGCTTCCTAAGGCATACCTGACTTCACACTGCAGGATGTCTGGCTCTAGGTGAATGATCACACCATCTCGGTTATCTGGGTCATTAAGATCTTTTTTGTACAGTTCTGTGTATTCTTCCCACCTCTTCTTAATATCTTCTGCTTCTGTTAGGTCCATACCATCTCTGTCCTTTATTGTGCCCATCTTTGCATGAAATGTTCCCTTGGTATCTCTAATTTTCTTGAAGAGATCTCTAGTCTTTCCCAATCTATTCTTATCCACTGTCTCTTTGAACTGATCACTGAGGAAGGCTTTCTTATCTCTCTGCTATTCTTTGGAACTCTGCATTCAGATGGTATATCTTTCCTTTCCTTCTTTGTCTTTCACTTCTCTTCTTTTCTCAGTTATTTGTAAGGCCTCCTCAGACAGCCATTTAGCCTTTTTGCATTTTTTTTCTTGGGGATGATTTTGATCACTGTCTTCTATACAATGTTAAGAACCTCTGCCCATAGTTCTTCAGGCACTCTGTCTATCAGATCTAATCCCTTGAATCTATTTGCCACTTCCACTGTATAATCGTAAAGGATTTGATTTAGGTTATACCTTAATGGCCTAGTGGTTTTCCCCACGTTCTTTTATTTAGTTGTTCACCCAGAAAACCATCACTAGATTGTAGAAATGAGTATATTTCTAACCCCTTACAGATTCCTTGTGCCCTCTGTGCCCCCTCCTTCCCACCCTTCCCCATCCCACTCCCATCACCAGGCAACCACTGGTCTGTTTTCTTCTGTGCTTATTTTTTTAAATTTTTATAATGTTGCATTGGTTTCTGCCACACAACAATGCGAATCTGCCATAATTATCCATACATCCTCTCCCCTCCTAGCCTCCCTCCCCTCCCCCATCCCACCCCTCTAGGTCATCACAGAGTGCCAGACTGCGCTACCTGGGCTGCACAGCAACTTCTCACCAGCTGTCCAGCTTACACCTGATAGTGTATACATGTTGCTGCTGCCTTCTCCATTTGTCCCACCCTCTCCCTCCCCGACTGTGTCCACAAAGTCATTCTCTACAGCTGCGTCTCCATTCCCACTTTCTTTCACTATAAATGTCTGTATTTTCTAGACTTTTCGATAAATGGCATCAAACGGCACGTGCTCTTTTTGTTTAGCTTCTTTCCCTTGGCAAAAATATTTTAGATTTCTCCATATTGCATCACCTATTAACAGTCCATTCAGCCTCATGGATGAGCACATTGACTGTGTGGCTGTACTACAGTCCATTCATCCACTCCTGTGTCCATGGACATCTGAGTTGTCTTCAGTTTGGGGCTATCACTGATAAAGCTGCTAGGGACATTTGTGTACAAATTCTTGCTTGTGTTCATTTCTTCTGGGAAAATAGCTGGAAATAGAATAGCTGGTTCATAATAAAGTTTCTTAACTTTTTAAGACCAGCGGCATTCAGAAACATAGTGAGGGAGGGAGAAAGTGGGACAAATGGAGAAGGCAGCAACAACATACATACTTTATCAGGTGTAAGATGGATAGCTGGTGAGAAGCTGCTGTGTGGCACAAGGAGCCTGGTCAGGCACTCCTCTGTGATGATCTAGAGGGGTGGGATGGGGGGAAGGAGGGAGGTTCGGGAGGGAGGGGCTGTATGGATAATTATGGTGGATTCATGTTGTTGTATGGCAGAAACCAACACAGCATTGTAAAAATTTAAAAAGCAAACAAACACAAAAAGGAAACAGACCTGTGGTTGCCTGGTGATGGGAGTGGGATGGGGAAGGGTGGGGAGGAGGGAGTACAAAAGGCAGAAGAAGCTGTAAGGGGTAATGGATATACTCATTATCTTGATTGTAGTGATGGCTTCATGGGTGAATAACAATAAAAAAAAACCTTAGCAAATTGTACACTGTATATATGTGCAGTTTACTGAATGTCAGTTATGCCTCCGTAAAGCTGGTTTTGTAAAAGATCAGAGAAAGAACTTAGAATAAAAGAAAAGAGACAGATAAATGCCCCCATAGTTTCTGTAGGATGGATGACTCCTATAAGGCTTTTTTCTACTCACCACTGAGTTAAAAGTCGAAACCAAACCACAGTCTCATGTGAGAAGAAGATTTATAAAACAATGTTCCATTGAAAGGCACCATTCAATGTTTCTCTAAATAAGCCGGCTCATACTGTGGGTTCTCTTCAGCTTATAGCTGAGTTCTGCTCTGCTTTGGGGCCTATATTGGAGCTATTTCTCCCTTGTATCTTCAGAAACGACTCCCTCTGCTTTTCTGCTTGCTCCGCCTCTCTCTGTCTGTGCTCCAAGTGGAAGCCTAGTGGCCGGGCTTTAGTGGCAGCAGTGATTCTGCTCCTTCTAGCGGCATCCCTGCAGAACAAAGAAGATGCACCCACCCAAAGCCATCGTTAAGAGAAGGGGACAGAAGCAGCCTGGCAAAGGACCAGCTGCGCCCAGGCTGATGCTCAGCTCCAATATCCAGATCAGGGAGCAGACTCTGAATGGGAAATATTGTCGTTTGACTTGACACTGGGACAGGGAGAGCCAGACAGATGTAAACGTTCCCTGCACAGCACTACATGGCAAGACCACAGGAGGCTGGCACCTTTGATTTGGCTCTTGTGGCACCAGGAGAAAAGCCAGCAATGCTGGGCTGTTTTTAATGTTCAAAGAGCCTAGCAAAAGATTTATGACTACAAATACATAGTGTGGGAGAGATAAATTGGAGCAAGGCTCTCCCAGCTCCAACAGAGGAGTCAGCCTGCCAGGCTGGTCAATAAAGTATTTAAGCCCTGAGTGCTGTGTGGGTTGTCATAGATTAAAATTTGAAAATCTTTTATGGTGTAACAAGGTCCTTAATTATAACTCTGGGCTTTGGATCATTTGCAGGTTGTGCAAACAGCAAGACTTATGCTACAGAGAACATCCTTGGCTACAATAGCCTTTAAATCCAACATCCATGAGAGAAAATACTCAGTCCTCAAGTTCAGAATTTTGTCCCAGAATAAAGGAGTCTGATAGATTTCTACCATAAAGCCGTCTTCTGTCTCAACCATACCTGATATTATTTTTCTCTCTTATATGACATTCATAGAATCTAATGAGCTAGCTGAAGCTTCAAGGTGATTTAGCTTTCAACTCCTTTTCTCTTTGTCACTCAATATTGCTAAAATATTCTCATTCTTCCTGAAATTGAAGATGCATGATCATTTTACTTGCTGTGGATTTCAGTGGCTGATTAGCATCTTTGTTTGGTGGTTACTAGATCGATGACCTCTTTTAGAACAAAAGAGTCTTGGATAACCAACAGGACTTGGTTATTAAAATATTTTAACTATGATCAGCAGATCTTTCTAAAGCAGTTTTGTTTTTTTGAAGTACAACTGGCAGGAATCTAGAGTAATGTTAACTTAGACTCCACTCTTGGGACTCATTTCTAGTTCCAATTGCCATATGATCAGGTAAACTCAGAGCATCAGTAACCCAGCAAAATCAGCTTATATAAATGAATCTTCCCTTACATATATAAAATATGATATACATATATATAAAACCCTTAATGATCACACATTCCCATATGAACTCATCTGGCATCTATAAATTACGCTATGGGACTAGTATTAAAGACGAGTGAACAAGAAAATTAAAATCATGAATTTAATATGAAAAGGAATTTTTTTTTCATGGGATCTTATGTTGTGTGGGGAGGGAAGAGGAACAAGGATCTGGACATGGGATAAGTAAGAATATAGGTTACTGGGGTATCTGAGCCAGAGAGATTGTACAGGACCACAGTCAAGAGATAAGCTGAGCAAGCGATGTGGGAAGGGGTTGGGTTGTGGTGTACACATCTGTAGGGATGGGTGGAGGCAGGAATGGTGAGCTCTGAGAGTGGAAATCCTTAAAAACAGAGTGCTGCTAGGAAGCTACCAAGCACTGACAGCATATATGCTCTCAAATCTGGCTCTGGTTCAAGGCATTGTGTGTATTCTGTAAGGTGTCTTAAAGTCAAGGCCATTTGATGAGTTATATTGTCGATCATTATCTCATGCGTGTCTTAAATGTCCCTTTCAGATTGGGGAGGGGCCTTGTTTATCCTTTTCCAATATATCTCATTGGGATGTGCCACAAGTCAGTTCACTGTGGGTGTTCAAGAAATACTTACTATTACGTTCCTTCAATACTTTCTGAAAGATATGTAGGAAGGTCCATAATTTCTTCAATTTCAGAAATACATTTATACATATGACACCCATCAATATCTTTGCACAATAAATAATTGATTTTTTGACAATCACCCAGTTTTAAAACAGGGTGGTCACCCAACTTTCAAGCCCTAGCTGAAAGTTATTTTCAGCACATGGATAATTTTCCCAGCATGAGAGCATTCTTTTCAGGTTATATCAAAAGTAGGATTTAGCAGAAGAATTGTATCCAGTACAGACACTTGAAATATAGTATGATAATTGAAATCTCTGAATATATACGTGGATTGAAGACATAGGCGTTACTATAATCAATTATGCTCATTGTCAACCTTGTCTACTCCTGAAACGTATGAATTTTTAAGTGAAAAGTTATTTTGCTAACATGCTAAAAATCTTCCTCTGATGTAAAATATCTTAGGCTTCCTAAGTCATGTCTGACTCTTTGCAGCCCCACAACCTGCAGCATGCCAGGCTTCCCTGTCCCTCACTATCTCCCGGAGTTTGCTCAAACTCATGTCCATTGTGTTGATGATACCATCCAACAATCTCAACTTCTGCCGCCCGCTTCCCCTCTTGCCCTCAAGCTTTCCCAGCATCAGGGGCTTTTCCAGTGAGTCGGCTATCATGATCATCTGTTGTGAATGAGGACTAAGATTCCCAGGACACAGCACCCATAAATCAGCATGTTGTTCCTCCTTCTGCCACTAGGTGGCCAGTGCTAAGTGTTGGGATTCATCACTGAGTCGCAAATTCCACTGAGTGGGTCTCGGAGATTTTGAATGTTTCTCCTGGTTTCTTGGGAGAAGGCAATGGCACCCCACTCCAGTACTCTTGCCTGGAAAATCCCATGTGCGGAGGAGCCTGGTAGTCTGCAGTCCATGGGGTCGCTAAGAGTCGGGCATGACTGAGCGACTTCACTTTCACTTTTCACTTTCATGCATTGGAGAAGGAAATGGCAACCCACTCCAGTATTCTTGCCTGGAGAATCCCAGAGACACAGGAGCCTAGTGGGCTGCCATCTACAGGGTCGCACAGAGTCGGACATGACTGAAGCGACTTAGCAGCAGCAGCAGCAGCAGCTGGTTTCTCGGGAGAAGGAAACAGCAACCCATTCCAGTATTCTTGCCTAGAAAATCCCGTGGACAGAGGAGCCTGGTGGGCTGCTGTCCATAGGGTTGCACAGAGTCAGACACAACTGAAGTGACTTAGTATGCATGCATGCTGGTTTCTTGCCTTGTGGCGAGCTTAACTTATCCTGGTACTGTGTTCCTTCCCCCATTCCATCTCTCTACTTACAGAATGAAATACTTCTTAACTCAGATGCCAGTCCCTGGACATGGTATATAAATTAAGGGGCTAATTTTCTTAAAACTAAACGAAGTGGCTTGTCAGGGAGTGCTTATTTCTCAAGAGCCTGGGTCCTGTGGGAGTCTTGGCATTTTCCCTGAGTGACTGTCATGATGCAGAGGCCTCTCTACTAACACTGACTAAAAAGACTCTTCCGCATCTGCCTGTAAAACATCCTTTATGCTTTCCTTCCTCAATCCTTTTCCCAGCATCATGAGGAAAAGGCACAACAGCCTGTAACAAAGGCTTATCAAGACTCAAGGGCTTCTAATTAATTCCTTGTAATGCTATTTCTTACATCAATTAAGTCCTGGGGATGCTGCAACACCCTGTCAAGATCAGCTCTCTGCAACTGCAGAGTGGGAGACTTTTGTACGAGAAGCGTTTATTGGGCCTTGACTACTCAAGTCTCTATTAGCCCCACTCCTGGCCTGGCATGTGACCATTATCCCTTGCTCTGGGGCCTCAAACGGTCTTGAGTCAAGCAACTTCAAGAGGTCACAGAGTCAAGGATGAAAATTCGTTTCCAGAGGCTCCTTTGAAGAATGTGCTATTACACCCCAGAAAGAGTGGTAGCACCTTTCTCTAGATGAGGATACACTCATTAGATGTCCTATGTCCTTGAAAGGCATAGACACCTCAATGTAGTTTGAAAAGACCAGGGGAGTATCTAGAGGGATGCACGAAAAAGAAATGTCAAAGAGAAGACACGGGCTCCAGAAAAGTTGTCAGTGACGGATACCCAGCACAGGCTCGTAGGGAGAAGGGTAAGACAGCCCTAAACAAAAGGCAGGTCAAGGACCACCTGAAGTTACTACCATTTCCCCCAGAATATAGACTCTTCATAACACTACCCCTTTTTCTTACTTCATTTCCCAATCAATCCCCAGCTCCATATTCAGGACAGCATTCTGAGAACTCATCTTTATGATAAATCAACACAGACCTGTAGGGCATCACAGTTAGAGGTGCTATTCAAAACCTTCTTGTTCGGGGTTGTGCTGTACAGGCACAAAGCCTACCCAGTCTCACTTGACCCCTGAGGAAACTCCCATCTGAAGAGCAGGCCTAATTTGGAGTTGACCATGACAATAACAAAAGGAGCTGCTTACCTCTCACACTAGTATCACCAGCACCACCGCTGAGAAAACACAACCACCAGCCTTGAGGTTTCTCTAAAATGATGTATTTTAAACAGCCACACACTCAACTTTCCAGCAAAAAATGTAGACATGAAGTCAAGCTGGATAATAGCAAGGCTGGGATCAAAGTCTCTAAACTCGTGCCTCAACCACGTGAAGTGAAAGTGTTAGTAGCTCAGTCATATATGACTCTGTGACCCCCATGGACTGTAGCCCGCCAAGCTCCTCTGTCCATAGACTCCTCCAGGCAAGAATACTGGAGTGGGGAGCCATTCCCTCCTCCAGGGGATCTTTCCGACCTAAGGGTCGGACCTTAGTCTCCCGCATTGTAGGCATATTCTTTACTGTCTGAGCCACCAGAGCAGCCCTGTCTCAACCATAGAGGATAGTCATACTCTTGCAAGACTCTTATTCAGAACTCACACCTCTGAGACCATGTTTTCTGCTCCAAGGATTAGGCTCCATGGCCTGACAGTGGGATGGGATCTGTGAAAACCCAGGGCGGTATTAGCTGTTGGGAGGACACCACACTGTGCATTTTTTTTCTATATACTCTTGCTGTTCCTCTCAAAACAGAAGTGTAGGGAAAAAATGCCTTCTCTCTGTGTAGCAATAAATTTTTCAGAATATACAAATAGGTGCCGGCTCACATTTAATAGTGAGGAGAATTCTATCATCTTGGATTCTCTATCTCTGATAAGCAACAAATTTTTCTTTTTCAGCAATGAGCCCAAGAAAATGATTTTGTTTTTCCTAGGGATTTGACAAACTTACGCTCTTTGACAGACAAATGCAAGCAGGTTCAGGGCACTTGCAAAAAGAGAGACAATAATCTGGAACCTTGTCTCCTGTTTCTTTAGAGACTAAGCCATTTCCCTTTCCTCCTGAACACACAGGTAGGTTACATTTCCCAGTATCTCTTGCAATCAAGTGTGGCCAACTGACTGAGTTTTCATTTGCCGGGAGGACAGAGAGGACTAGAAAGCGGTTAGGAGTAAAAAGACATTAGATGGAAATAAAGGATGAATAGCAGTATGATTGCCAGAAGAGGCTACCCACCCCCTGCACTGTGATATGTCACTACTTTGACCACTAAAATCAACTGCTTTGGGATTTGAAAGCAAGATACAGAAAGATAATTTGTTAATGAGCAATGAGAGTAGAAGCAGAGACACAGGAAGAAACTGATTTGCACTATCGTTGCAACTCTAAGACAGGAGGGGTTAATGACACCCCTACCACACAGGAGCCTTGATTCCACAGGGGGTTGTGGTTCTACGTCTTCCCTGAGGCAGTCAGGGGTCTTTCTCTGTTCTGTCTCAGGGGTTCAGGCAAACAGCAGTGATCCCAATCTTAACAATAAACCTTCACTAAACTGAGTTCACCTGAGTGAGTCTCTCCTTACAGCAAAAGGACTCGTCAATTAGCCAGTAGCCACCTGCTGTTGTGTCTGCTCCACTCATTGGCCACATGGCTTCACACTTGACCTTGGCTGGCTTCCGCTGTTGCCCGTGATCAACAGTTCCTCAAGAGCAGATAAGACCCCTAAAACTAACACTTTGAAAAATCTCCTAAAATGGTTAGTGTCGGGCTCTCTGAGGGCACAGAATTGCATTGTGTTTTCCATGGTTTAGGGTCACAGTGCTATTATTAAAATCCTTTTATTCGTAGGAGAAAAGTGTGCTGAGCTTAACTCTATGTACCAAACAAATCTGCTCTCATATGTATAGATTTGGACATTTTCAATAATATTAAAATAATAGCACAAATGAGCTTTGAAAAATATTGCTAAACTTAAAAATCTTTAGAATCTCAAGTGTGTTCTGAATTTTCATAAATCTAAGAGTAGAGCTTGGAACCAGATATACCACATACCGACTAATTTAATGCTTACTTTTAACAACAGATGTTACAAACAAGTCACTAAAGGGACTTCAGGCCAAATAAGTTACCATTTTTTAAAGTACATTTTTACTGGAACACAATCACACCCATTCATGTACTTTTATCCATGGTTGTTTTATAGAAGAGTGGAGCAGTTGTGGCAAAAATTGTCTGGCCCACAAAGCTAAGCCTATTCATTATTTGGCCCTTTGCAGAAAAACAAAATCAAACTCCTGGATTAGAAGAAATATTATAGTATCCATTTTCTCTATTTCCATAATACTCTCCATTACTATGTCCTCTTCTTTCATCCCCATTATTTCCACAGTGGCCCAGATACACAGCCCTGCTCCTCTAGCCGTGGCTGTAATCCTCACTACCTCTCCTACCATTCCTTCCTCACACTCCGGCCTGAGCCATCAGCAGCAGTCATCTCTTCCACAGGACCCAATCAGTGAGGCCAACACAAGTACCAAAATGACATGATCCCTGATTTTGACTTTGACAGGTCATTAGCAAAGGAAAAGAACCTTCCTAGAATATTGCAAAAGCATAAGATAGATTAGTGATATGTTGACTGAAGTATTTCTTCTGTAAGCACAAAGAGAAAGGTTGGAGGTGAGAAGAAGAAAAATGATGCAGAAAACTAATGCCTTTTGCTATTTATGCTTCTTTTACATGTAATATTTATTTAAAGCATAGTCAGACTTTTCATATTCTTGGGCATGGGGATGGAGCAAGGTCATAAAAATCCACTTATTTAAGGTGGTGGTACCATGAAACAAGGGCTTCCCAAGTGGCTCAGTGATTAAAAAATCCATCTGTAATGTAGGAGACTGGGATTCAGTCCCTAGGTCAGGAAGATTCCCTGGAGAAGGAAATGACAACTCACTCTAGTAATCTTGCCTGGGAAATCCCATGGACAGAGGAGCCTGGCAGCTATGGGGCCACAAAAGAGTCAGATATGACACAGTGACTAAACACCACCACTACCATGAAACAAATGTTACATTATCACTTCTGGGGCAGCTTCAAAGACCAAAAAGACTTGACGTAGCCTCCTACAAGAATAACACTCAATAGTAATATAGAAGTCTCTTCTTGTCCTAAAATGCAATCAAATACTTCTTCAAGGTCATAAACCAAAGTCTAATTGTGATTACCTGGATGAATGCAGACCACATTCAATCCTCAGCCAGATGGGTGTCCTGAAGGCATGGATGTCATTTGGCTGCACAGATATCTTGCCACTGCTGCTTTTTCCAAATCTGACTGCTAATTGTAATCCCTCCTAAAGAGAAGGCTTTCCTAGCAAAATATGATAGCATTAGCTCCAATCATGTCAATATAATTAAGTTTCAGTCTGTCTGTCATATCATGGATAATGGCTGAGTGGATTTTCATTAAATTTGGAGGCTATGTGTCATATGGTAAAATTAATTTGGGGGACTTACAGGGGGTGGTCATTGCAAAAATGAAGTGGAGTTATTCCCCAGAGCAGCTGCACTGAGGTAAGACAGGAGATCTAGACGTTCCTTGGCTAGAAGAGACAGGCCAGAAATATTTAAATGCCATGACAGACAAAATAAGTGCTGGTTTCTCATGAGTCTCAGACGGAAACTCACAAAGCACACATTCCCAGGGGCAGCTGCTGCTCTACGGTGGGCTGCTTCCCACATGGGCAACTCTACAGAGGATGGCCCTGTGTGTAGAGTGGCATACATTTATTTAGAGACAATTAATAATTGTTGTAACACTTCCAAGGCTGGCTACTCCTCAGGAATTTAAAGAAGCTACCCTTGTGTATCAGTATTTAAGTAAACAAACTTATAGTGATACCAAGTTTACTACTGAGTTTCCAGTCTGGCAGTGTGTAATCCATTCGATTATTGTTCAGCTGCTTTTTGTTACAAAGCAGCTGAACAATAATTCTCTTTTCCCTAATACAGCATGGGCAATGGTCACAGAATATTTTAGGAGTAAAGTAGATGAATTTGTTTTCCTTGGATACCTAGCCACCAAGTGAAATGTGAAAAGTAAAAGTTATAAAGTTAGGAAATTCAGGTTGATTTCCATTTTGCTACAAATCAGCTTTTTAGTTAATCTTTCTCTTCTTTGGTTGTATCATCCATAAACTGAGGGGAAAACAACCCCTTCTTGTCTCAGCCAAGGTTCTTTAGTCACAGAAAAGACGCCTTCCTAAGGGAAAAGGAAGATATGAGCTCAAGGGCAGGAAGCTGGGGCAGGCATCATGTGACACCTGAACCAGGCAGCGAAATGCCTATCTCCCTGGGATACTTCTCTTCAGGTCTGTTTCTTTCCTACATGGCTTCCATCAGCCAGCTTTCTTTACTTTGTTAAACACTTGGCGCAAAAATAGCCACTCCACATTTGCAATCCATCCAGGCTTTTAGTTAAAATACTCTGAAACAACAATTTTGTATTAGGTTCACAAGAAAGAAAAATCTGATTGCTCAGCCCAACTTACTTCTGAGTCAGCCACTCACCTCTATAGCCCAATTAGGATTGTGTATGAGAGATGCTGGAGAAGGCAATGGCATCGTGAATAGTCGGACATGACTGAGCAACTTCACTTTCATTTTCACTTTCATGCATTGGAGAAGGAAATGCCAACCCACTCCAGTGTTCTTGCCAGGAGAATCCCAGGGACGGGGGAGCCTGGTGGGCTGCTGTCTATGGGGTTGCACGGAGTCGGACACGACTGAAACAACTTAGCAGCAGCAGCAGCAGCATGAGAGACGCATGCGGCTTCCCTAGTGGTTCAGTGGGTAAAGAATCTGCCTGCATTGCAGGAGATGCAGGAGACATGGGTTCAGTTCCTGGGTTGGGAAGATCTCCTGGAGGAGGGTACGGCAACCCACTCTAGTATTCTTGCCTGGAGAATCCCAAGGTCAGAGGAGTGTGGCAGGCCACCATGGTCCATAGGATCACAAAAAGCTGGACATGCCTGAAGTGACTGAGCATGCATGCAGGCACGTGAGAGAGGAGAGCAGGGAAGAGGAAGGGGTTTCATATATGGTAAGCAGAGTATGCAAGACTGGGCAGGATGGACTCGCTAAGAAGGAGGAATGGGCTGGGTCCGTGGGAGGATGCTATAGGATACATATGTACAGATGCTGCCCCACCACCGAGGGTCACACAGGTCATACTCTTGAATGACCATGAATCAGCTGGATGCTCAAAGTAGATCCAAACACAAGAACCATGCTGGTTCCATGCCTACTTCCACACTGTGTTAGCTGGGAGGAATTTGGCTAAAGGTAAGAAAAAGTTCAAAATACCTGATGTATTAATATAAGAATTTTTTTTTATTGGCTCACAGAATTGGACATACAGAGGCAAGGCGGACGTTAGAAATAAACTCTAACTAGCGGCTCCAATTCTGGCTCCCTGAAATTCTCTGCTGTCTCCATGTGTGAGCTTTCTCTTCAGTCTCATAACAAACAACTGATGCAGTGGTTTCAAGCCTGGTAACCACACAGTACAACATCTAGAAAAAGAGAAGCTGTCTTTTCCTGAGACATTCTCCTAATCGAGAGTAAAATTTAGCTGAGGTCCCCCAAAACCTTCCCTTCTACGTGTGCTTTTTCAAATTAGAATTCATTCATGAATTATTCCTGTGATCAGGAACTGATGAATGCCACAAACTGACAGGCTTATACCTGGGTTCCTACACTGATCGAGGGGCACAAGGGCATGAGAATGGATGTAAAAACATCCCCAATACCCACCATACATCCTCAGCCATCTGATTCCTCTTATAACTGACACAGCAAAATCCATTTGTTTAAGAAAATAGGAAGCTATTTAAAAAAAAAAAAAAAATCCTTTCCAATCAATTATACCTGGAATTCCTTTAGCATGAAGTAAGTAATGTCCACCTACTCTCAGAAAACAGGGCTGAACGTCTGCATTTAAAATATGAGCACAGAGACAAAAATGACTGACATGAAATTCAGGAGTTTAGATTTGCTGTTACATAATGAGAAAGAATGGAGCTTCCTTGGTCGCTGAGTGGTAAAGAATCTGCTTGAAAATTCAGGAGATATAGGTTCAATCCTTGGGTTGGGAAAATCCCCTGGAGAAGAAAATGGAAACCTACTCCAGGATTTTTCCCTGGAAAATTCCATAGACAGAAGAGCCTAGTGGGTGGGCTATAGTCCATGGGGTTGCAAAGAATTGGACATGACTAAGCAACTTAAAAACAACAACAACAACAATGAGAAAGAATAGGAGGAAAATAAAGTACCATATGGGCTTCACTGTGGCTTAGCTGATAAAGAATCTGCCTGCAATGCAGGAGACCCAGATTCGATCCCTGGGTTGGGAAGATCCCTTGGAGGAAGGAATGGCTATCCACTCCAGTATTCTTGCCTGGAGAAGGCAAGAATGGACAGAGGAGCCTTGTGGGCTATAGTCCATGCAGTCACAAAGACATGCAGGGCTAGCCCAATCACAAGTGATGGAGCAGTACAAAACACTAAATAGTGACATAATCTAAACAGTCTACCAGTGACCTTGGAGTCCCTATAATGAGTCCTCCCCAACAGGCTTGGGAATCAGCTTTTTGTGACATCATCCATGAGGCAACACCTCAAAGGCAAGTTAAAAGGATGAAGGGAGGTGTCCAGACCCACTGGAGCAAGACCTGAGGGACATGATGGCCAACCTTACAAATGACACCATCTTACTGAAGATTGGTCCTGACTATGTTCATGCATGGAAAGATTGGCCTTCAGTCTTGATAGAAAAACAGCTCAACCTACTTGCAATGCAAACACATGATGCTCTGTGTACTAACCACTGAGGCAACAAATATATATCAAAGAGCATATTTTGGGAAAAAATTCTTCCCAGGCAACTTCCTTTCCCTCAAACTTTTCAAGATTTCCAGTGTCCAGGACACACAAGAACTTAATAATTTACTAAAGTATGTAGTTCTTCTTCCATAAGAGTCTTAGAATACATGCTATAACTTTGGGATTTTGTCTTTATACATTGGTAAACTGCCAAACATCCAAGTTTTTCCTGGGCCTCTCAGACAAGTCACAAATGTCATCTTTTCTCTGTTTCTTCATCAATCAATCCTGTCCACATCTGCAGTCCAGTGAAGCAGAACCGCTGTGGAAGAGCTGAGAGCAGGTAAGGCTGCCCTGTGCCTGTGATGAGCACCCGGGCAATATTCGTAGATAATCATCACCAAAGGCAAAACTTGGCTCACATCCGTGGACAAAGAGAGCCACCAGCAAAGTCGTGCATCAGCTCCTGTCTGTGTTTCTACCACGAAGGGTAATTATTAATATCCAAAAGTATGAGCCAGTGCCTGGGAATGTCAATGTAGAGGGGCATCGCACCATCAGACAAAAGCTCAAAAACTCAGGAGTCAGACCAAACTTAGAGAAACATCTAGTGTTTCATTTATAACATGAAGATGATTGTATCCCCCTAATAATACTGAATGGGGAGAAATGTCAGATAATATATTAAAAATTCATCATTCAGCCTCTGACCTGGTCAGCATTCAAAACAGTAGTATTATTATTTTGATAAATAATGCCTAAAAGGTCCCACCTTAAAGACACAGCCCTATGATAATTCACCCATGATTGTGAAATTAAACTAACTTCTACTGACTAGGCAATAAGAAATAAAAAGGGATCCTTAAGAGGCATGGGATGGATGACCCCTGTTTTCAAATACTCTGTGTCACCCTAACAAAGCGCTGACATTTGACAGTGGCTATGGCCATGTCACCCTGTGAGTGAATAAGTAATCTCCTAAAACTGTTCTTAACCGAAGTTTAGCATCCGTGATAATGATAATACACATACACTTCTATAAGCAGGACGTCTCCTGGGTTGATTTTTAAAATAAAAATAAAAGGTGAAGGGAATGGCAATCCACTCCAGTATTCTTGCCTAGAGAATTCCATGGACAGAGAAACCTGGCAAGTTACAGTCCATAAGGTCGCAAAGAGTCGGACACAACTGAGGGGCTAACACACACACAAAGGTGAAGGGGAGTGGTGTTTGGAGGAGAGCAGGAGAACAAACGGAGAAGGCGATGGCACCCCACTCCAGTACTCTTGCCTGGAAAATCCCATGTGCGGAGGAGCCTGGTGGGCTGCAGTCCATGGGGTCGCTAAGAGTCGGGCACGACTGAGCGACTTCACTTTCACTTTTCACTTTCACGCATTGGAGAAGGAAATGCCAACCCACTCCAGTGTTCTTGCCTGGAAAATCGCAGGGACAGTGGAGCCTGGTGGGCTGCCGTCTATGGGGTCGCACAGAGTTGGACACGACTGAAGCGACTTAGCAGCAACAGCAGCAGCAGCAGCAGCAGCAGCAGCAGCAGGAGAACAAAGGTACTTCAACGTGCAGATGATTTTAAAAATGCAGTATCCAGAGGACAGGTGTGAGGTGGGATAGAAAGGAGACATGCTTATATCAAATATTTTAATCACTCATCTGAGTGTCTGGTCATTTTGATTCCCAGTGTCATGAAGCATCTTTGGGGAACTGCTTCACTCAGGATCACTCATCAAAACTTTCCTATTCACACAGCTCCCAAGTTCAAGCTCACGAGAGAAATTAGGGTAAAGAGAGAGATACGAGGAAAAATAATGCAGAGGAAGCATGACTGCTGCATCTGGCTAAGCAAGAGGGGCACTGCATCATTCCAGGAGGAGCATTCTAATCAAAGTGCACGTCAAAAGCACCCCTATTGAGGTGGACCTGCTTGTACATAATTACCAGCAGAGGTCTTGTAAATTGCCAGCGATACTGTGAGGTACCTGTGCCAACATGGTGCCTGTAACTAATGAATACATCTGATCAACCAGCACCACCGGCTTCAGGGCTGCTTTGTGACTTTGGATCTCTGTTAAATTTTCCCAGGATCCACACATCATAGAGTATGGGGAGAAAGAGTTCTATTCTAACCATGTCCGCATCTCTTTGTCATGATATCACAGTTCTTTGTTTGTCTAATTGGACCTAGAGTAAAATCACACACCCATCAAGAAAGTACAACAATGAGCTGTTTGGCTTTAACCTGAAGTCTAGGCATGGTCCATGAAGCATATATCCCCACTAGCTGAAGCCACCAAAAGCCATGGATGGAACAGCTCAATCCTCAACTGATAACGGATGTCACAGAAAAAAGTATTCAACTTTTGAAGGACTTAACTTGGGAATGACCAATTAAAAACCACGATACAGAAGAAAATTGTTATACAGGAAAAGGTTAGTGACACAATTTCTGAATTGAGATCAAGAATGATTCTTAGAATCTAATCAGTATTTTTGTTTGTTGTTATAGCTATTACTTAAAAACAACAGGAATCCACCATCAGATAAACATTAATAATACATCCAACAGAAATTGTAATTGATTCTGTTCTAGAAGGCACTAGGATCAACAAATTTCGTTTATGTAGGATCCTGTTGCTTTGACTCATGGCTGGATGGGAAACTATTTTAATAAAATCTAATTCTGCAGGGAAAAAAAATCTTCCTCCTAGATTTATGCCTCAGTTAGTGAGAGAATAAGTTTGACAGAGCCATTATATGTTCTTCTATATACATAGCTATTTTCACTGAAGTTACTTCAAGATGTTTTCCTTCCATAGCAATGGAGAAATTTTTTTCCAAAAAATTAAAAATAGGAAATTGCTGCCATAAAACATATATATCGCAAAAGACTCATATTCTGCATTTTTCTTAAACCACTTACCATAAAACCTTCATTTTTTTATGGCCAACTCAGTACTGATTTCATGATTTGCAGCCAGAAACAACTGATTTCACAGCATCAGGCAGGCATAAATCTTAAGAACCTAAGTTCTGAATCCCAAAGCAGTGCTCAGAGATACAAATGAGATTTCTCCCCATAAACTGTGACTTGTGTGCAGCTTTGATTAAAAGGAACGAAAGTGAGAAAATGACAACTGTGTCCACCTTTTCCACCACTTGGCAAAACGTTCAAAATTTTTTTTTTTTTACTGGGAGTGGACTCACTCAAATGCTGTTATCTGGGAACAGTGACACATTTTCCAAAGGAGAAGTGAAGCCCTCCCCATCAGGTCACTCACGGAGGCCAACATTTATTGTATCGTGTGTCTCTCTTTAGGAAAGATAGGACATGCTAGAATAGGGTCCACATGATAATGATCAGGATGGTGAAAGTTATGGGATTCCAATGCAGAGGATGGCTGGATTAGTTTAGGCTGTTCACTTTGCATGAGGATAGATGGTGGGGTAGAAGGTAAGAATGACCCTTCTATTTTAATTGCTCTCACTTTAAAAGAAGGGTTAGATTTAGTGTGGATGATATAAATCACCACAGCCAGGAAGGTATGGAAAATAAAAAAGAAGCTTTACGATTGAGGATGTGATGAACTCATTGATGAACATCTAACAGTTTAGCAACCAACAGGTAGACTGCTGGTAGCATCTGTAAACGCGGATGTGGTGGACTGACATGGGTGAGGCCAGATGTGAGTACTCAGTGAAGAGATAGACACCATGAGTATGCAATTATCACCTCAGATTCTCAGACTAAAGTGGAGAGAGTCTTGCCCCATAGGAAATATTCTCCATTTTATATCAGTGAAGAGAAAAAGGGTGGGTGCAAACGAAGACAATGTGATGGGTCTAAACTGAGGAATGATGAGATGGTGGTTGGCGTTCTCTGTGGCAGCAAAGAGTAGAGACTGTCCTGTCTTCTGCAGTCCTCATGATGCAGGCAGAGCTCCAGGGATACAAGAATGTGAGAGAAGACAAGTTTTATAGCAAAGGGATTAGGCACGTGAGAAGGTGATACCAGTGCTCTGGCTTGAAGGGTAGGGTAACCAAGGGCCATCTCAGAGCACTGGCGGCCTACAGTACACTAGAGACCAATAGTAGACTAATGAATTTCAATTCACTTAGTTCTTCTGCATCAACTCTCCCATCCAGTAACATCAATGCCCAGCTGTAAAATCTATGACACCCATGTGTCTGGAAAATCACAGCGCTGGGAAAGCTGGAAAGTTGTCTCTTTCTCAGACCACATCTAAGTGGACAGGAATGGGTATTGACCCAAAGCCCTAAACCCTTGCAGCGGGGTCAAATTCTACAAACTCGATGTGGGCTCAGATCATTCTGTGAAAAGCAGAACTGCTCTCAGGACATATACCCAATACTGGTCACTTTCTGTTTCCACCGGACAGCCTGAATAGTTGCTAGTTTACTCTGAGGATTCTGGGACACGACTGCTCAAGGAATCTGTGCATGAGAAAAGTGCAAATGTAAAAAATTGGTGGCAAGTCATCTTGCCAATTGCTGTCCTTCCTTCCCTTTTCTCTCTCGACTTTCTGATCGTTTATTCTATTCCATGTCTTGACTAATTGTCCCTCCCCACAAAGAGACGGACAAAAATCCAGAAATAAGGAGGTGCTAACGGCTAGGTATAAAATAAATAAGTTATAAGGATGTAATGTACAGCACAGGGAATACAGTCAATATTTTACAATACTTTGTACAGAGTGTATTTATTAAAATAAAAAAGTTACTATGTCATACATTTGAAACCAATATAATATTGTAAGTAAGCTATATGTCCATTTAAAAAAAAAGACCATTCATTCTATCATGTATACTATCATGTAAGAATTGAATCGCTAGTCTATGTCTGACGCAGGATACAGCATGCTTGGGGCTGGTGCATGGGGATGACCCACAGAGATGTTATGGGGAGGGAGGTGGGAGGGGGGTTCATGTTTGGGAACACATGTAAGAATTAAAGATTTTAAAATTAAAAAAAATAAAAAATAAAAATAAAAATTAAAAAAAAAAAAATAAAAAATAAAAAAAAAGACCATTCAAAAAAAAAAAAAAAAAACAACCAAAAAACTTCAAGTTACATATTGAGAAGCACCAACGTCAAGCCTGCTTGTCTGCTCTTTCCAGTGCTTTGGAGTGACAACAGAATTTACAAACTCCATGGACAGATAATAAGATGGCCAGTTTGGGCATTTGAAACCTAGGATTTGGATAAAGACAGATTAGGAACAGCCACATGAGTATGATAAACAACTGGGCTTTTCTGAGTCCAAGCCAGGCAAATTTTACCCCCAAAGTATCAGTAAGAATCAGTCTAAATGAAATCACCAAGAAACAAAATCTCATTCTCTTTCACATTTCACCATCTCTAAGGGGGCTTCCCTAGTGGTTCAGATGGTAAAGAGTCTACCCGCAGTGCAGGAGACCTTAGTTTGATCCCTGGGTCACAAAGATCCTCTGGAGAAGGGAATGTCAACCAGCTCCAATATTCTGGCCTAGAGAATTCCATGAACGTAGTGGCCTGGCAGTCCATGGGGCTGCAAAGAGTCAGACACAACTGAGCGACTAACTGACTCACCAAGCAACAGTAAGAAGCACTGATGCTATACACACACATATTCAAGAAGGTCATTTGATGAAATTTGAGGTGATGGCCCTAGAGATCCAGGCATAGAGTCATCGCTGCCCAACAGGGAACGTCATATGATAAAGGAATGGCATACACTGTCCCTTGAGCTTTTCTTGCACACCTTTAACAAAGCCAGCTTCTTAGGATTTATGCTACAGCCAAGTAATTCACGTGTGACAACAGAGTCAAGTGGTATAAAGAACCCAGGACTGGATTTTGGAAGACTTGAGCTCTAGTTTTATCTCTGCCACTGATTAGCTATGCTATTTCAGGGGAGTCATGAAATAGCATATGCTATCTCCTGCTCTCCAGAGGGGTTTATGTTGCTTCATCCTAATTTTTAAGATCTGAGTCTTTAGGAGTAAATTCTGAGTCACCTCATTTTGTCATTTAGAAATAAAATTTGCAAATAGGATAACATGGACAACAAATTTAATATCTAAATAATAAACAAGGAAATTATATTTGGAATAGGGCAATATAAGTGACTGATGAATAGTAAAGATAAATTTGAAATCAGAAAGATCTCTGTGAGTTTGATTTATTGTCAAGGTGAGATTTGCTTTGCATGTGAATAGAACTAGGTGGCGCTAGTGTTAAAGAACCTGCCTGCCAATGCAAGAGACATGAGATGCTGGTTCGATCCCTACGGAAGGAAGGTCCCCTGGAGGAGGACATGGAAACCCACTCCAGTATTCTCACCTGTAGAATCCCATAGACAGAGGAGCCTGGAGGGCTACAGTCCATAGCACCACAAAGACTCAGGCATGGCTGAAGCAACTTAGCACACACACATGCATGAATAGAACTGGGGACACTGGAAGGCAGAGGTGAAATTAACTGAAAAATACAAAGGCTAGACCAAGATGGTTAGATGATCGGGGGTACCTGTGGCTGCTTTTCTAGCTTGGCTTTTGTCATCCATGCTTTTCTCCTACTTCCTATCTCACCATATTATTGTCCAAGTGGCAAATGTCCCTAATGTTTTGATTCAGGCAATGTAAATTGCCACTGGTTTTCTCTCCATGATCATGGTATGTCAGAGGCACACTGGGTAGAAATGGTGGGGAGGGAAAAGCCTTCCAGGAATCTGAGGACTAAGCCTTCCCAAAAACCATTGGTTTTATTATAAGGCAATTTGGAAAAAAAGCAAACTTCCATATAAAGCCATACAACTAGGGATGATTAAACCTGTATAATTAAGTTCCAGAAATTAAAAACCTATGAAAAGCAGTCTAGCAAAATGATTTGTCCTGCACACATTTTGATAATCAATCTGAATGCTCTTTAGCAGACGAATACCACTTCACCTTGTTGATGTCTACAACAAGGAGAATCAAACTTAGGTATCACAGTGGCTGATCCATTTTTCTCTTCTTTCATGAAATTTTTGACAATTCAAGGGAAGAGGTACAGATGGAAGAAAGGGCCTGGATGCCAGGAAATTAGCCTAGCAGGAATGAGCAGCTTACAAAGAAGAGATTTACACTTAACCTGAATTTTTCTAACGGTCAATGGATTGGCAGTCATCTTTCACTCAATCATTCCTGGGATATAGTGACCTCATGAGGCTGAACAGAATTGTACGCCCCCATCTGGGAGAAGCATTGTGAGAAATTCCTGTCCAACCTGTGATCTGACCTGAGATCACCATACTAGCTCCAATAGCAAGAGAAAGCAGATTGGAGCCGTGGAGCAAATAGCCAAAAATCTGCAGCTCCTCCTATAATAATGGAGAAGTGTACATGGCAAACCAAATGCTTGGATGCACCATCTAAATCCAAGCCATTCCTAAAGGTGATGAGGCTCTAAAAACTAATAGTAAGGAAGAAGAGCCATAGATGGGGAGAGAAGACATAATCATTCATAATTATAGGCACTGTTTTAATTTTTCTTCATAATCATAAAATAATAGAGCATCTTACAATTCATGTCCCTTAGATTTGATTAAACACAGTATAATTATATTTTTAAAGTCAGTAAGAGTCTATGGGAGCTCCAGATTTTTCCCTATAGGGTTTAGAGCTACCAGTTAAGTTGGAGGGATGAAAGCAGTAGGAGAGGGTGTTTGACTAATTTGTCCTGAAACAATGCTCACATAGCAAGCTCACAATTTTAACTTAGATTTTCACTTGGGGACCTTTGTGGGAAAACTGATGTAGATCGGGGGACTGACTTGTCTTGAAGTTACATCTGCATGGCAAAGCTACCAATGTTACTTTAACTGTGTTTGTTTGGGAGATTTGAGGCAACAGGGGGCTTTCTTCTCCCTAAACACTCCTTCTGAGAAAGGGTTGGGGGAGAGATAAAGAGGGAAGGCTTGGATCTAGAAATGCTATCATGCCTAGTCTGAAAATCCTTCATCAAGAGACTCAACCTCAGTTAAGATATCAAGATATTAGTTGTATTAAAAAGGGGGGTGGGTATTTATTTTTATTTTATTTTACTTTTAATAAAAGGAATAAAAGTTTTTTAAAAATGCTTCAGAATCCAGTTCAAGCTCCCTAGCCAGACATTACAAGCCTTCCAGGATGTACATCTGCCCATCTCCCCTCCCCAGTGATCAACCTTTCTTTAACTTCTTTCCTTTTCTAATGTTAGTCTCCTTAACAAGAAGGTTAATCTCTTCATATTTACATATATTTAAGGGGACGACAGTAGATAAGATGGTTGGATAGCATCAGCGACTCAATGGACATGAGTTTGAGTAAACTCCAGGAGTTGGTGATGGACAGGGAGGCCTGGCATGCTGCAATCCACGGGGTCACAAAGTGTTGGACACAACTGAGCGACTGAACGGAACTGAACTGAAATCATGTCCATCTTTTACAGTCCAATTTGCCTGTCAGCTTCTAAACGACAAACCTTTGATTTTTTCAAGATGGCCATAGTGTCTGCCATCTTGGAAAATCAGTAGAGAAAATACATGCCTCTCCAGCTCTCTTATAGCATTTACCTATATTGTGTTGCCTTAGAGAAGGGACTGACTACCCACTCCAGTATTCTTTTCTGGAGAATTCCATAAAGACAGGGGAGCCTGACAGACTAGAGTCTCAAAGAGTCAAGCACGACTGAGCAACTAACATTTTCACTATCTTATGTTGCAATTAAGTCCCTTTTTTTTTAATGCTAGGCTGAAATAACCTTAGACAAAAAAAAAAAAAATTTTCCCCCCAACTTCTTGTAGGCATCTCAACTTAGATCAAAGATGGTGGCATTCAGCTGTGTTGGGCATTTCTAATAGCATGATGGAGGAGGGTATGAGAGCAGTCTCTCTGCAAAATGAACTGGAGAGAGATTCCTCAGAGGCAACCCATTCTGAGGTAAAAAGAACTTCAGACAGCCTACCTGATCACAGTAAGAAAGCCTCTGTCTTTGAAAGAGAAGAGCAGTTCTATACTTAAGTTTTCAGAACTTGTGAACCTGATTCACAGTTATATGTACCTGGTAGGCTTAAAACAACGGAGAAGGCAGTGGCACCCCACTCCAGTACTCTTGCCTGGAAAATCCCATGGCTGGAGGAGCCTGGTGGGCTGCAGTCCATGGGGTCACTAACGACTGAGCGACTTCACCTACACTGTTCACTTGCATGCATTGGAGAAGGAAACAGCAACCCACTCCAGTGTTCTTGCCTGGAGAATCCCAGGGACGGGGGAGCCTGGTGGGCTGCCGTCTATGGGGTCGCACAGAGTCGGACACGACTGAAGCGACTTAGCGGCAGCAGGCTTAAAACAAACAAAACAGAAAGAGATGTGACTGCCAACAAAACCTTAAGGTATTGATATTGAGATGCTCTCATATGGAAACTGCGTAACCTTAGAAGACTATGGAAGCATTCCCTATACTTTCTACTTCTGATGAGAGACATATACATGGTACATGGCAGACAACACCACCCAGGAATAAGGGCACCAAAGATGCAGCAAACACACAATGGAAACCACTAGAGGGTGTGACAGCAGTGCCCAGAAACATGGGTGACATCCCAAGGACGGAAAACACCGTGGCCAACTGAAAGCTCTCCCCCTCTCTATACCTGTGTGTGTGCGTGTGTGTATTCTCCATCCCCAGCTTCCTAGAATCATTAAACATTTTTGACACATTCAAGAAGTCTACTGTATTAATACATATGATGCAATATACAAAAATATTTATATGTATAATACATATACTGGGCTACCCTGGCAGCTCCACCGGTAAAGAATCTGCCTGCAATGCAGAAGACCCCAGTTCGATCCCTGGGTTGGGAAAATCCCCTGAAGAAGGGAATGACAACCCACTCCAATATTCTTCCCTGGAGAATTCCATGGACAGAGAAGCCTAGTGGGCTACAGTCCATGAGATTGCAAAAAGTCAGTCACAACTGAGCGACTCTCACTCCCAATATATACATTATATAATAATAATAAATTATACTAGATTATATTAACATATATAAATGTACTATAGGTCTATGGTATTAATATATATTATGTAACATACATATATTAATATGTATATCAATACATATATTATGCAATATATATTAATAGAGTAGACTTCTGTACTGTATTACAATTTATTATATTTATATATAATATTTATATATTAATATAATAAATAACCTCTTGAATTTATATATATATATAATATATATATATAATATATAACCTCTTAGATGCATCAAAAATGTTTGATGATTCCAGGTGGCTGAGGATGCAAAAGCACAGTGGATTTTCTTTCCAGGTGTCAGGCATAGACTTATGCCTTAGAGTCTTGATGCCAGAAGAAGAGAAAAAGTAATTTATTTAAACAGTCAACTTTTAAAAACAGTTTTACAGGAAGGGATGTAGAATGTACTCTCAGCATTACCTCAGTTGAAATACAGGTAAGGTATTAAAGTGAGGAAACTTCGGAAGATATTTTCCTGCTTGTTTGTGGGTTGGTGGGTTTTTGTTTTGTTTTCTTTCAGCTTAATGGACTGTAAGTCAAGGAATAAACATACATCTGTTATATCATAAAAATGTAAACAGAAGACATAAGATGCAGAGTAATTAAAAGTAAAATTGAATAGGGAAACTTATGCAGTTACATTAAATGGAGAGAAAATAGAGGTATTTAATGAAAAGAGTGCTGATTATGAAACTAAAGGGCTAGAAATAAAAACTAGGATTACAGACACTTAAAAGAGTGAGATTTAGTCATAAACTTCATGTTTATTATGTAGAGAATTTTCTGTTAACCAAACCTCTTTCTAAATCTAGGCATTAAGCATACAGAACAAGTGAAAATTAACAAAGTACAGATATTGACTCTTCAGTGCAATAGGTATTGCCAGTTATGTGGGTGGGTGGGTGGCTTGGTGAATATTTTTAACTCAGACCAGTATCTCACATTAGTTGGTAGATGCTTAAAACAAAAGTAACATAAAATAGAAATTTTGGTTCTTGTCTAGCTAACTTACAGGAATTCAATGAGGTTGAATCAAATGAGAAAATGTAAATAAAAATTCCTTAAAGATTACTAGATATCTGATATATATTTTATATTAAGACATTAATGATATCTAACAGTGCTTTAAATTCAGTAGGTTCTCAATAATTTGGCTGCATTAAATAGAGCTAGATCCTTTCTCACTGCAGAATCCTAGGAATACAGTGAGACATTGAACAAAGTATCGGAATATTCATTGGAAGGACTGGTGCTAAAGCTGAAGCTACAATTACTTGGTTACCTGATTCAAAGAGCTGACTCACTGGAAAAGCCCTTGATGCTGGGAAAGATTGAAGACAGGAAGAGAAGGGCATGACAGAGGATGAGATGATTGGATGGCATCACTGACTCAGTGGACATGAGTTTGAGCAAACTCCAAGAGATAGTGAAGGACAGGGAAGCCTGGCATGCTATAGTCCATGGGTTCACAGAGTTGGACATGACTTAGTGACTGAACACACACACTGGAATAAAAAATGGCATTACAAAGGCTATATTAAAATTACACTGCAGCAGAAGACAAGGTCTCAGGTTGCTCTAAGTTAAATACGGTCGTGGTGTATTTTTTTTTGTAGCTCCAGAAAGTGGATTTCACCATCTCCACTATCGAGTAGAACCACCGCCAGATAACCTAAATGCAGCATACACAGGTGATTATATTTCTGGTTGTGGATCCTTAGCATATGATTCTACATAATATTCAATTGAGGTTTTAATGTGTGTAATCATCCATTACTAAATGATAAAATTAAATAGTTTTACTACATATTATCCTACACCTTGGAGGACTGCAAGCATTAACTAAATTGTAGTATTAATCCAATGACACTAAGTACTCTTAAATATATTTTCACCTTGTCAAATGGCAAGAAAGTTGAGTGCATAAGGATACCAAATAAATACTAATAGCTGTATTTATTGAGTCCTTACTATGTGTCAGGTTCTGGGCTAAAGGCTTTCATGCATTCTGTCCTTTAAATTTCACAACAACTCTGTGAGTAAATACTATAAGTATTCTCATTTTACAGTCCAGGGAACTGAATCTAATGGAGGGTAAGAAATATGCTCAAGGTCACAGAACTAATCTTATCAGAGTTCAGTTCCAAGTGCTTCTGATGCCAGAGCTCTTGCCCTCAACTACTCTGTTATAGGGTTTTTCTACTCACCTTTTAACACCTCGGATCATAAAAGGAAACACTTTTAAATGTAAATTGTCTGATCTTCGTATTAATCCCCAAACTGCTGTCAATAGACTGTGCAAGCATTGTAAGACCATTTCCCTTGTACGGAGTCCCCTCACCCTCTTCCCATAAGATGCGGTACAGGTGGAGACCCACAGTCTTTTTCTTTTCTTCTTTCCTTTTGAATCCCAAAACAGTTCATCCCCTGACAGTAGAGCCCGATTCTTGGGTACGGAGAGAGGAAGTTTCCCATAGTTCATGAGGCAAGCTATTGGAAAGAACTTGGTGCCTCCACCTCCCTGTCCTTACAACTCTACCCCCAAATTAAACGGAAGAACCTCTAGCTGACTGGCGTTATGTGTAAATATCCATATTTAGAAATACTGACTTCTGAATTTAGGCACTGAAGAGCAAATGCAAACACTTTGAGAGGATAAGATGCCTGTGTCATTAACCTCTTATGTGGCCTCATTAATGAAGATGATCCTTTGCAGTAGCTTTGTGAGAAGCAGGGTGGCCGATGCAGAGGTTTCCAAGCTGTATTCTAGGGAGCAAGTGCTGTGCTCTTTGGAGCGAACTCAGGTGTTCAAGACATCAAGCCAGCTAGCTCACACCACTTTCCCCATTGCAACCATGCAGCTCTGCTTCTTTAAAAATGTATTTATTTAATTGGAGGACAATCACTTCACAACATTGTGGTGGCCCCTGCCACACATCGACATGAACCAGCCACAGGCACACATGCGCCCCCTCTCCTATCCTGAACCCCCTCCTCCCTCCCTCCCCACTCCATCCTTCCAGGTGGTCCCAGAGCACCAGCTTTGAGTGCCCTGTTTCATCCATCAGCACTGCTCATCTACTTCACATATGGTACTGTACATGTTTCAATGCTATTCTTTCATACCACCCCACCCTTACTTTCTCCCCATTATCCAATAGTCTGTCCTTTACATCTGTGTCTCTTTTGCTGCCTTACAAATAGGATCAAAGGCTCATAGCTTTGGCTCTGCATTTCGTTTTGGTGAAAACAAATAAACAGCAACCATAAGGGTACTTTACAGTTTTAAAAAAATGGAAATAATGTAAACTAGGAAGATTATAAAATCTGAATTAGACTGCCTAAAATAACAAAAATGATTATCTTTCCCTCAGAACAGGTGTGGATTTGGGAAGTAAGAAAGTAACATTTCTTGAAACCAACTAGGAGTCAGGCACTGGGCAAGGTCTTTAATTTTTAGTACTTTGCTTGATCCTCTATGAGGCAGGCATTAGGCTCATTTTACAAATCACAACAAAGCTTAGGGAGGTTAAAGAATTTACAGAGTTACAAAGCTGATGGGTGTGCAAAACTGGGACTCAATCTAAACTATTCTGGATCCCAAGCCATTGGTACTCTGAGGATGAGAGTAAACTTATAGGTTTGGAGACCACCATAAAGGTGGGTACATGATGGTAGTAATCTAAGCTCTACCTTCTTGGAAATGTGTATGACAAGCATCCCTGCTTCATTTGCTTAAAGAATCACATAGAAACAGTTTTTCTGGGTCTTTATCATTTTGTGGAGCCACTAAGAAGTGGGAAGAGCTCAGGCTCAGTCAGGTCTTCTAAAAACATTCCTTCTTTCATGCTTGTGAAGGTTTTCATTATTTTACTACTGTTGTTATTATTTTCTTCATTATTTAAGCTGCTCTACCTGCCAGAAAGAATGTGTTCAAAATGGCAATGATGTGAATTTAAAAAAAGAAAAAGAAGCTGACTCACAGATATACGGAATAAACTAGAGATTATTGGTGGGGAGAGACGAGGTGTGATATAGGGGTAGAGAATTAAGAGGTAAAAACTACTAGGTATAAAATAAGCTATCGGGATATATTGTTCAACACTATATTATATTGATGATATAACCAATATTTTATAATAAATGTAAATGGAGTACACCTTTAAAAATCGTGAAGCAATTGCCTATATAACATATAATATCATACAACTATACTTAGAATAAAAACAAACAAACAAAAAAAGAATCCAGCAATGAAGAGGATGATTCTGCTTTGACACTGGATGTGGAAAACACTATTGTTGCTTTTAAAACAATCTCTACACATTGATGAGGAAATATGTCCAGGATATATTGCTTGAAAATTACAAAACAAAATAAGTGGTTACGATAGCTTAAAATTTTATTTATATATGTTTATTCTTTTCTATTAGTTTTTATTGGAGTATAGTTGACTGCAATGTTGTGTTAGTTTCTGCTATACAGCAAAGTGAATCAGTTATACATATATTCACTCTCTTTTAGATTCTATTCCCATACAGGTCATTACAGAGTACTGAGTAGAGTTTTCTGTGCTACCCAGCACATTCTTTTTAGTTACCTTTTTTATAATATAGCATTATGTATATGTGAATCCCAATCTCCCAATTTAATCCTTCCCCTACTTTTCCCCTTGGTAACCATAAGTTTGTTTCCTATATCTGTGACTCTATTGCTATTTTGTAAATAGATCCATCTGTACCACTTTTTTTCAGATTCCACATATAAATGAAATCACTTGATATTTGTCTTTCTCTATCTCATTTACTTCACTAAGTATGACAATTTCTAGATCCATCCATGTTGCTGAAAATGGCATTATCTTACAGGAAAACATAGGCAGAACACTCCGACAGAAATTGCAGCAAGATCTTTTTTGATCCATCGCCTAGAGTAAAAAAAAAAAAAAAACAAATGGAACCTAATTAAGGTTTTGCATAGCAAAGGAAACCACAAAAAAAACACAAAATGACAACCCACAGAACGGGTGAAAATATTTGCAAATGAAGCAACCAACAAGGGATTAATCTCCAAAATATACAAACAGCTCATGCAGCTCTCTCTCTATATATGTGTGTTTGTGTGTGTATATATGTGTGTGTGTGTATATATATATATATATATATATATATGTATATATATATATAAACAACCTAATCAAAAAATGGGCAAAAGATCTAAACAGACATTTTTCCAAAGAAGACATACAGATGTCCAAGAGCCACATGAAAAGATGTTCAACATCACTAATTATCAGAGAAATGCAAATTAAAACCACAATGAGGTATCACTTCACACTAGTCAGAATGGCTCTCATCAAAAAATATACAAACAATAAATGCTGGGAAAGGTGTGGATAAAAGGGAACCCTCCTACACTGCTGGTGGGAATGTAAATTGGTATAGCACTATGGCGAATTGTATGGAGATTCCTTAAAAAAACAAAAACAGAGCTACCATATGATCCAGCAATCCCACTCCTGGGCATGTATCTGGAGAAAACTGGAATTCAAAAAGATACATATAGATAGCTTATTCTTGCATAGGAAAAATTCTGCCCCAAAACTATGACAAACAGTTAATAATAGTTATCTCTGGAGACAGAATTACTGGGGATATTCATTTTCAAGATGATGTTTTTCTGTATGTTTTACCTTTATATAATATGTATACCAATATCTTCATAATCAGGAAAAAAACAGGCACATAACATCTTGATCCTGATCTTATCATGAACAGCTGTACCCAGGTTGTTAGCCGAGGCAACTAACGGATTAAAGTAGTGTGCATTCACCAGAGCACTGGAGAAGAAAAAGGCGACCCATTCCAGTGTTCTTGCTTGGAAAATCCCATGGACAGAGGAGCCTGACAGGCTGCAGCTCATGGGGTCTCAGGGTCGGACACGCATTGAAACATTTCATATTGTGTAACCATGGATGTGAAATACGCTGATTGTCAACTACAGGCAATTTGACATCACACAGTTTTTACCATTGTTGGGTGAGCTATGGCAATAAGATTTATGCAAGAATGACATCTGAATATTGGCTACATAGAGGATTCCAAAAAAACTGTGGGCAGAATAAAAATAATCTGAAAGGCTAGTATATTTTTACCAAATGATATTTTCAATTCATCACAAAGATGCTGTTGGTGTTTCATGAGTTGAAACATCAGGTTTCCTTATTCCTTGCTACAATGTTTGTCATTTACTTTAAAATTCCCTTCTGCAAAGACAGTGAGATTTTGCATGTGTTCTTTAGCTTAAGCTCCACTCAAGGAACAATCTTTCATGTTCATCAGGAATCCAACCACTCAGGATGGTCACAAGCACTCCCAACAGAAGATCATACGTCAGAGGAGGCCACTGCAAGTGCTTTGAGCCATACTTCAGTCAACATCAGGGGCTTTATATAATAAATACTAGAAACGGGTGTTGATTGGTAAATTGCTAGCTTGTTAATTACCATGATGGATGATTCACTGGAGAAAATATTGGTGTTCAACATTGTGGATTGGTTCACCTATCTTATAGACACTGCCCTCAACTTTAGGAACAACAACAGAGCATATAGCGAGGCTTGAGGCTTGGATCCTTAGGAATGAGATCTGAGCTTGAGCTCCAAAAGCTTCTGATCACAGAGATAGGGAAGCAGAATTTTTGCTTGCTTGATGACTTCTATGAGGTAACCATCACACCTCTCCAAGGCTGTGGTGTTTACCTCAAGTGAACCTTTCATGCAAAATAGTATTTAAAGCTAGGTGCTAGGACAGGAAACTGAGAATTTCTTAATATATTCATTCTTAGGGCTGCTTTCATTGTCATTGTGAGCAGTATCCACCTCAGTTTGGTAGCTACTGTCCATCTATCATTAATTTATCTATCTGCCCACCCATCCACCCACCCGTCCATCTATAAAACTTAACAGTTGTACATGACCAAATTGGCTTGTTAGTTTAATTTTCAACACTCTTCTTTAAAAATAAAGCAGATTAGAGTAGAGGTCATAGTGACTTAGGTGGTTCAGTGGTAAAAAAACATGTCTGTCAATGCAGGAGATGCAGGAGACGTGGGTTCGATCCCTGGGTCAGGACGATCCCCTGGAGTAGGAAATGCCAATTGTGAAACGGCAACTCCAGTATTCTTGCCTGAAAAATTTCATAGACAGAGAAGACTGGCGGCCTACAGTCAATGGGGTTGCAAAGATTTGGACATGACTGAGCACGCACGTATAATGATTTTGTTAAAAAAAGGAATGGATTGGTTGACCTGTGTATGTCTGTAGAGATGTGATCTTTCTGTAACTAAACTCAATCCAGAAACACTTGCAGGGCCCCCTAGACATGGATGCAGCTTGCTTTAAGCAATGGATACCTTCTGCAAACACCTAAGACTTTTTTTCCAGTTACTCATACAGATCCACAAACAGACGATTTCAGTTCTGTTTTATCCGCTCTCTCTCTGTATGTTACTGCTGACAATGTCTTTTTCCAATGACTCCAGCCTTCTTGCTGTCCTCTCACTGATTACTCTTTCTCAGATTTTTCTTAGGCACCTTTTCTTATTTGCTCCCTAGGCTCTGCTGCTATGCAGAGTCTTATTCTCTGTCTTTTCCTTTCTCTCCTTGGGTGATCTCAATCCCGTGGCCCAAATGGTCTGACATAATATACGGTGAGCTCTGGATCTATAGCTACTTCTCTAACCCCTCTCCCGTGCTACAAACACTTACAGAAAACTATTAGCCTTGCGAATGTGCCCTTAAACTCAACTTGTCTCACTCAGATAAGCATCTTTTCCAGCTCCTTCACTTCGTGTATCAGTTGGCAAGGCACACCCTTTCTACACCCAAGCTATTCCTTATATGTCTCCTAGCCTTCTCACCCCTGATGCCAAAGCCCTAGTTCAGACAGGTTAACCACCTCTTCTCTGGATTGTTAGAAAACAACCTACCATACCTCCCTGGCTCCATTTCACCTTCTACTCCATTCTCCTCACAGTTTCAGATGGATCCTTAAAGCATATAAATTCTGGGCTCCCTTCTGCCTTCAGCATTAACTCCAAACTTCTTAGCAAAGAGTACAAGGGCCCTACTAGCTCTGAAATAGTATCATCATCTCATTTCCCTCCATCTGGGCTCCCTCCTCCATTCCACCTCCCTCTGTTTCTATAGATGTCATATACAATAAGTCTCTAATAAATCTTTTGCAATGAAAAAAATGAATAATGAAATTTTATTTTAGTTAATTTAAAAAATATATATTAAAATGCTCCCCAATTGACTTCCCATGGCCATTTCAGAAATATTCCTATTAAAAAAATCCTTCACCTAACAAGTGATGAAACTAAGCCTCAGAAACATTAAGTAGCTTGGCAAAGTCTCCCAGCCAGCTATGCACATTATGAAACAAGCATCAAATCTTCAGCCTAGAACACAGGAGCCTTCAGATTCCTATACTGCCTGTTCTGATGGTTTGTCAATCAGTACTATTATAATATTTATATCATTAATATTATGATATTTAATACTATGTATTAATGTATATTGTCATGCATTAATATATAAATTAACATAATAATATTTAACAATATAACATTTGGTATTATGAAAGCAAAACACTGAAGGAGGGAGTCCTAACCTCTCCTCAGGCCAACTTCAGAATCAAATGGCAAAGCATAAACTCTGCATTTAGAAGTAATCTATCCACACCAAGTAAAGCAATTAGTGATTAATAAAAAAGAACAAAATGGCATACCTATTCTAATGTTTTCGGGCAAATGTGACAGACTTTTAAGAGCACTCAAAACGTGGGAAATGTGGGGGGAAAGAGTGATAACCAAAACAGAGTAAGTCCAAAGGCCAGAAAATGCAGATGATAAAATGTGGACTTAAAACATGCTTGCTTCTCCCTGATCTTCAACATATACAGATTCCTCTTCTCTCTCATCACCTGAAAAACTGCACACTTTCATTTCCTCTCCAAGAAAGCTTATCAAACACTGGACTTTCAAAACTGATTCAGTTCAGTTCAGTCGCTCAGTCGTGTCTGACTCTTTGTGACCCCATGGATCGCAGCACACCAGGCCTCCTTGGCCATCACCAACTCCTGGAGTTCACTTAGACTCACGTCCATCGAGTCAGTGATGCCATCCAGCCATCTCATCCTCTGTCATCCCCTTCTCCTCCTGCCCCCAATCCCTCCCAGCATCAGAGTCTTTTCCAATGAGTCAACTCTTTGCATGAGGTGGTCAAAGTACTGGAGTTTCAGCTTTAGCATAGGATTAACTAAAAAATGTTGAATGTGATGTCACAGCATTTTACAAATACAAAGATCTTCTCTACATGTGTGATAGCAACATATTCTGTTTAGCACATACTTCAAATTGTTCTAAATGTCAGTGTGTGAACATCTCTCCCCAATAAGGCGTTCCATGAAATCCAAGATTACTTGGGGTCTATATGATGATGATGTTTACATCAGAGTTGAAAATAAATCAATAAATTCCTAAGAACACATATTCTGTTAGGAAGAACCCATAATCTGTAATGACATAGAAGGAGATCTGCAGATTCTTCCATCTCTACATTCTGTAATGCTGTGAGCAAAGAAATAATAGATTTCAGTATTATTAAGAAGAGTATGCTGATAGTAATTATGGGAAAAGGCAATGATGAGTCAGATTATTATGGTACTTATGAAGAGGAAACGGATTACCATGCCAAGAAAGGTGAACAAAACATACTTCATTATAATGTGAAAGGCTACATCTAAGGTCGCCTGAAGATCTACATAAAGCACTTTATAAATATGTTTTGAATGCATTGTCTTGAATCAATTATAAAAATTCCTAGTGCTTGCTATTGTTCATATTTAAGATGGTAGAGCTTTGAATTTTTAAACAGGCATTTCACCTTTCTTAGAAGGTTACTGAAAAAACAAAAATGTTAAGTAGTAAGAAAATACTGCTTACACAAGAAATGCTTATCCTTTTCAAAAAATCAGGGCCAGCTTCTTTTTTTTTTTATTTACTTTTAATTGAAGGGTTACTGTTTTACAATATTGTGTTGGTTTCTGCCATACATCAACATGCATCAGCCATAAGTATAGATGTGCCCCCTCCTTCTTGAACCTCTCTCCCACTTCCCAACACATTCCATCCCTCTAGATGGTCGAAAAGCTCCAGTTTAAGTTCCCTGAGTCATACAGCAAATTCCCACTGGCCATCTATTTTACATAGGGTAGTATATATGTTTTCATGTTACCCTCGTCATTTGTTCCACCCTCTCCTTCCCCTACTGTGTTCATAAGTCTGTTCTCTATGTCTGCATCTCCACTGCTGTCCTGCGAATAGGTTCATCAGTACCATCTTTCTAGATTCTATATGTATGTGTTAATGCACAATATTTGTTTTTCTGACTTCTTTCACTCTGTACAATAGGCTCCAGGTTCATCCACTTCATTAGAACTGACTCAAATGTGTCAGGGCCACATTCTATTTGAGGAGTGCCTAAAGCAATCTAGAAGGGTCTCAATCATGAATGTCTGTCTTTCTGGAAAACTGCAAGAGTGACTGCAAGTTAACACAAAAACACAGAAAACCATGAGCATCCACCATCAACCATGGGGATGCATTCAACATGTGTGATACATTAATAAGAAGCGAATGATGTTATGAAATGGAAATGTTTCTATGATGAGTTATCCAACTTCCTCACTTTCTGAAATAAAGCTCCTTGAATCTGAATAAACCTTTATCTGCTGACTCTGGTCCTTCACCGGTCACGCCAGTCCCTGTGCTCTTCAGAACAGGTGGCAATGGTGACAGTTACTGAGACAGCCAAATATCTACTGCTGTTTTTATTCCCTGGGTCTGCTGGTTTTCATAGCATTTGTTAACTTGTTTAATAGCTATGCTACTTCCAGGGGAGGGAAAGAGACGCAGACATGAGGAGAGACATGTGGACACAGAGTGGGTAAGGGGAGGGTGGGGTGAATTGGGAGATTAGAATGAACAGATATACCCTGCTGCTGCTGCTGCTAAGTTGCTTCATTCGTGTCCGACTCTGTGCGACTCCATAGATGGCAGCCCACCAGGCTCCGCTGACCCTGGGATTCTCCAGGCAAGAACACTGGAGTGGGTTGCCATTTCCTTCTCCAATACCTGCTATAAATTAGCATAGGAAACTCAGCTGGAAACTCTGTGATGACCTAGAGGGGTGGGGTAGGGAGGCGGGTGGAAGGTCCAAGAGGGAGGGGATAAATGTATACATACAGCTGATTCACTTGACACACATACGGCTGATTCACTTGATTCACTTGAAACTGACACAACAGTGTAAATCAATTACACTCCAATGGTGAGGGGGTGGGGTGGGGGCAGTGGATAGTTATGTCTATTTGCTTTCATTATTCAGGTATCAGAGATCACTTTTCCCTGGAGTGAGGATATGTTCCTTCAAAGAACCCTATAGGTTTGGCTATTTTGATTTGAAAGTAGTCCAAGATATCAGAAAGACAAGAGTATCAGAATTAAGTGTGATAAGCTCTGAAGAGAGAGGCTTTAAAAACTAGTACCATCAGTTCCAGGCTTGTAGCTTATAGGCAGCCTTTTTTATTTTAAGTCACTTAGAAGCAAAAGCTCTTTGCTCCAGAGGTTACGGCTGGGTTAATTAGCTGGGCTTTGCTCTATTTTAATTAATATGCTATTTTTCATATGGGCATTTCAAAGTACCTTACAAATTTTTTTTAAATTAAAATTTTACTTCTACCGCTGATAATCGAGTTTGGTATGAATGTAAGTGAACTATGGGATTCAACCCATTGGTTCACCAACTAGACACCCAATCATTCCAAATGTCAGCCATTCCAGGAGGCCTTCCATGTCCCTTAGGCTGGAGTGCAAGCTCCTGCCCTGTCTTACCACAACTTCCTCTAGTCTGGACTCTTGTCTGTGCTGCATTTTTATTACAATTGTCTGCTTTCAGACTGTGGGTTCCTAGAGACTGGGATTCACGCTTCAATGTCAGCAGGGTAGATGCTGAGTTATGTCTGGTTGATTAATTAACCCATCAATAGATCACAGTCACGTAGAGGATTAGAGCTAGGGAGAAAGAAGCAACAGAGAACAGATCAAGCAGGGAAGGAGGAAGAAAAAGAGGAGATTATTATGGTAAGTACGCATATCCTGCTGGTAATGAAAAGTAAACATAAACAATGCTATGCAGAATCACTTGTAGAAGGGAAAATAAAATGCAAAAAAGAAGTAGAGTGATGCAAAGGGTGAAAGAGACAAGAATTTTTTCTTCCCTTAGTTGGGATGGTGAAAGGAGTAGATAATAGGGATAAATTAGGCCCATTAAAATGTAGAGAGGGCAGGAGATTAATGTTGTCTCCAAAAAGGTGGCAGTTCTGGGCTTATTCTTTAATTAGTGTTTAACAGAGAAAAGAAAATTAGGCAATTAGAAAAATAACAATGACTAGGCAAAAACACCTCCTGAAAAACAGCTCAGGAAGAGAATGAATATATATTAACCACGAGATCAGTCCTGTAGGCTGGGATATTAGGGAATCTGACATGTTTGCAGAACACTTTTCTGTAATTATAAAAATAAATCTTGTTGATCTGGTAAAATATGTCCAGGTATTCTTAAATGCAAAGGCTGAATATGTTTGGGGCAGAAACACCTCCCTTCGTTTTCTTCTCTGGGAATATAATCTTTGTTACGTCTGCAGGTATTAGGGCTCCCATCCAAGAGAACTCTGGGAAGCTACAGGAAGGAAAGCCAAGGCTGGTAAAAATAAGAGTTCATTTCAATATGTCCATGCATTGGATGTTTTCTAATTGTGGTACTGGAGAACACTCTTGAGCATCCCTTGGACTGCAAGGAGATCATAACTGTCAATCCTAAAGGAAATAAATCCTGAATATTCATTGGTAGGACTGATGCTGAAGCTGAGGCTCTAATACTTTCAGAAGGGCCAACTCACTGGAAAAAGACCTTGATGCTGGGAAAGACTGAGCGTAGGAGAGGGTGACAGAGGATGAGATGGTTGAATGGCATCACTGACTCAATGGACATGAGTTTGAGCAAACTCAAGAAGATAGTGAAGGACAGGGAAGCCTGGTGGGCTGCAGTTCGTGTGGTCACAAAGAGTTAGATACAACTAAGCAAATGAACAACAACAATGCATAGGTTTATATACATACACTATTCTCATACAAGGTGGAATTAGGTATGATGATTTTTCATGAACTGTGGATTTCAGTGCAGAACGACATAATGATAATAGGGAGGGACCCAGAGCTGGGAAATAAACAACTTGGATTTGCATTCTGGCTTCACCTCTTCTGAGCCTCACAAACTTGAATTAGTCATCATATGTCAGTTCGGATTCTGTTTCTCATCTGTAGGAAGGGAATAGCTGTGAAAAAGAGATGGCTGGGAGATAATGTATATACAGTGCACAATACATGGTCTGGCACATGGCAGATTGTTCAGTAAATATTGATTCCCTTTCTTTTATTCTCAGTGGGAAAATGGTGCACATTAAATTTTGTTCTGGAGCATTTCTGTGCTGTGCTGTGTTGCTCAGTCACATCTGACTCTTTGAGACACCATGGGACTGTAGCCCACCAGGCTTTTCTGCCCCTGGGTATTTTCCAGGCAAGAATCTGGAGTTGGTTGCCATGCCTTTCTCCAGGGGATCTTCCTGACCCAGGGATTGAACCCAGGTCTCCCTCATTGCAGGCAGATTCTTTACTATCTGAGCCACCAGGGAAGTTCAAGAATACTGGAGTGGTAGCCTATCCCTTCTCCAGAGGATCTTCCTGACCCAGGAACCAAATTGCAGGCAGATCCTTTACCAGCTGAGCTACCAGGAAAGCCCCAGGAGCATTTCTGTCTCCCACAAAAAAGAGGCAGTCAGGAATAACAAACAAGCTCTCGCTTTGCTTAGAACATTCAAATTGTTTTCAGGGCAGGGGCTTAGCTTTCTGGATATTCCCAGGGGAAGTCAGAGACACTAAGGACAATTAATGTTGAATTAGGGACTGAGAGTGCAGTCAGGTGTGTACCTGGTGGAATTTCTTGCCCTCTGCTCACAGGAAGAGGAAGGGGACCTGCTCAGGGCTCATCTATCCCCTAGACCAACTTTGGTTATACTTTTTCTAAGTAGGTCAAGAGTCAACAGTCCCCTTTCGTCCTGTTGATGGACCTGTCTAGTAGGACTTTACCTTACATTCAACCTTCTTTTATCCTCCTGACCATTGTCCCTCAAAGGACCAAAGCTAAACAGGTCTCCAGCTTAAGATATCAGAGACCCAACCATGACACCAAGCTTGGCCAGAGAGATGGTACCAGTTGCAACTCATTCGTCAGATATTTTCCTTTGCCTTTCTCCTTTGAAATGACCTGCTGATTCCCTCATCCTAGCTTCACTTCTAAGGGGCAGCTGCTGCTGCTACATTAATCTGAGAACTTTATGACCACAGACTTATTAACAGGCTACTGCCCTCAGGAATATTTGCATTTCTTAAAATGTTCCAGATAGAGATGATCATAGAAATGGCAGTTAAATTGCTCTATTAGCAAGGATGTTTAATGGGGCAGTCATGAAGCCCCTTAACATTCTCTTAGTCTTAAGTTTTGCTGAATTCAAGGGATCATCTATCCAACTGTCCAGCCACATAGCTAGATCAGACAGTTGAAAAAGCATGGCAGACATGCCTTGATCTTCTAAATTAAAGAGTTTAGCACTGTTCTTGGGAACTATGTACTTCTAAAGGGCAGATTCACTCACTGAAGGAAAAAAAAATCTGATGTTGGGCATATGAGAAATAAATCTATAAACACAATAACGAGCAATGACATCATGAGCAATAAGCCTCATAGATGTAGTCAACATAAATCCTCTTCCAAGCACTTTGGGATGGGGTCATAAAATTAGTGAATTCAGCAATGAAAAATATTTCATATTTCAACTTCAGGAGAGAATATACTGCTCTGTCTTATAGCATTTCAATTGCAAATTTGATTCTAATTTGATTGGTTAAAAACAGTCTCACTCATTTAAAATTGAAAAATGTGATGTTGAAAAAATCAGAGTAAGTTAAAATATCATAAAATGAAAAGAGGTGAACATTATGACTAATTAAGCATAGGTTAGATCTACCCCACCAAGTCATAATCTTTACATAGTAATGATTTATATTTTACCAAGGGTCAGTTTTCATTCATTTCACTGATTTAGACTCATTGGTGCTAATTTCTTTCACCTCCTCATGGATGCGATTGCCCAGAATTTAATCAGTTTGAAAGCAATCCCCTTTCTGAAGTCCCCATGTTCCTATAAGTCTGAAACAGCAAAGACCTCAAGGAAGGGTAATAAGCAGAATAGGGCCATGATGTAACTGTCGAGCTCACTTCCTGAGGAGTCTTAGATGCTCTGGTATCATGCTTGAATTTTAACAATGGTGATTCTATCGTGGGCTCACCCCAGCTCACATTTTCATTAGCTTGTTGTTTTTACACACCTTTGTCCATGTGCACGAGTGGTGATCAGAGGGCAGAGCAACCATGCAAAATCTCAAACTGTGTAATAGAAAATATCACCCTTCCCTAAATGTTTTCTCATAGTGGGAAACCTGCTGGTATTTCAGGGTGACTACCATCACGGTCACAGCTGTTCACCATGTGGGATATACATAAGGGTGGGGCAGTCATGAACCCATTCACATCATAGGTACATTTAGACAGTAGTTACAGCCAGAATAGGAGAGGCCCAGCCTCTGCCTGACTGAACAAAATGGTGCTACACCCCGAGATGACAAATGGCAAGCATGTACAATGGCTCCTGGTTCAATTACTGAGATTTCCTTTACAATAAGATAATTCCGTGTCAGGGCAAGAGACTAGAGGTGGGGCAGACTGGACCTAGAAGAGCTGATGGACACATCAAGGTATTTTAGTTCCCTGACCAGGGATCAAACCTGCACCCCATGCAATGGAAGTACAGAGTCTTAACTACTGGGCCACCAAGGAAGTCCCCTTGCTTTCTAATATGGGAATCACAATATTTATCTTATACTGGGATTGTCAACATTCAGGGCATGCAGATTTCTTGGTACATAAGACTGACTGCAACAAATTATTAGGCGAGGAGAGAAAGAGTCCATATATTATGATCCAAGCAGATAACTTGCTCATTTAATCATTTAGACATGCAGTTTACAAACTAATCTACTCTATAGTTAAGACAATTTGGTAAGACTTGGGTTTTCTGGTAGTGAACAAAGGCCCTGACTTCACACATTCTATAAACTAAGCAACCATTAAGCAAGAAACATACATATAAATAATTAATTACAGGTTGTGCTACATGCTTTGAATAGAAACCTCAGAGAGAAAATAACAGTATGTTCAAAAGAAATAATATACTCCAGAGCCTTGCAAGATGAGTAGGCATTAAATATAAGAGCTTATAAGGAAGAGGTCTTCAGAGATGGAAAATTGTGTGTACAAAGAAAGACAGTAAGAAAAAGGCCAATGGGTGTGAGGATTGAAAGCAGTTAGGGAATAACAGGGAGAATGACCTGGGAGAATTAGTGACAGGAAAGATTAGCTATGGCTTTCAAGATCATATTAAAGAACAGTTCAATACTCTGGGAAGCCAGTGGAGTGGTCTTGAGCAGAGAAGGCACACAATCTAATTTATTTTTTTTGAATGATCTTTCTAGAAGCTGAGGAAGGTATTGGGCCAGATGGTAAAAGAGAAAGAAAGAGATGACTGCAGAAGCTCAGAGAGGATGATGACTGAGGTGGGGGCAGGTAGCTTCTAAGTTCAGCAAGGAGCAATCACTGGCTCTTCCAGCAGCTGAATGAAATTTTTCAACAGAACACTGAAAGCCAGGCAATTAATAAGGAAACCAAAGTAAGAGACAGCAGACATTGAGATCGTTGGGAAATTGGCAGGAGTGCCACGGTCAAATTAGTGTGCATAAGAGCATTTTCTTCTTAATCTGTGCAAAGAGGTCAAAATAGGGGCTTAGTTGAGAAGTGCAAGTCTTTGTGAGTAAGGTGGGGCATAGCCTTTCAATCAGGGGAGTGGAGCACAGATTCACAGGAAATAGAACCATCTGAAATCATGGCTTAGAATTCATTTAATACCTAGAACTAGGAATAGCATTGGTTTCAGACACCAGGAGAGCTGAACCAACCAGCAGGTGACAGTTCTGAGACACAATTTTAGGAATACGAAGGACCTGGCTAACCAAAGGGAAATACAAAAGAGACATCATTTTTCTTTATTAACTTAATCTAGATTATGCTTTTAACACTCTCCTAGTTAGGGAAATTAATAATTACACACATTTTACAGAAAAAGGATACAAGACTAGGTAGAATATAAAGAAAGACATGCACAAAGATACAATTTCAGAACCCTGGCACACACACACACAAATAACATGTTACTATTCGGTAGAATGGTAATCTTTCATTCACTGTTTCAGAATGATGTAAATCCAATTTCTGAAGACTGTGGAGAGCTCTGGGTACTACAATGTTTGGACCTTGTCTTCTATACCATTTCAAGGTGGCTTATTCCCAACAGAATGCTACTTATAATCCAGCTGGCAAAATAATGAGCTATATCTTTCATGTCATTTCATTAGTATCAAGGGAAAAGAAAAACACTTAGGTTTCCTCCTTTGCTTGTTTTTAAAACCAAAGAATATGTCCCTCATCTGCCTTGCTTTTTATATTTTCTAAATCCTACTGTGATACCAGGAAGAGAGGTTTGGGTTTCCCACTGTGGGCTTAGATGGGCTGTTACACTTGATTATCTCTAGAAGTCCCTGATGACCAATCAGAAGGACTATGCTTGTAATTTTTTTACTACATTTTATTTTATTTTTCTAATTTACAATGCTGTGTTTGTTTCTGCCATACAACAGTGTGAATCAGCCATAATTATACATAAATCCCCTCTGTCTTCAGCTTCCCTGCTCTCCCTCCATCCTACCCATCTAGGCACCAGACTGGGGTCCCTGTACTATACAGCAACTTCTCACCAGCTATCAATTTAATCCATGGTATGTGTATATATGTTGATGTTACTTTCTCCATTCATCCCACTCTCTCCTTCCCCCACTGTATCCACAAGTCCATTCTTGATATTTGCATCTCCATTTCTTCCCTAAAAATAGGTTCATCAATACCATTTTTCTAGAGTCCATGAAAGTGAAAGTGTTAGTTGCCCAGTCGTGTCTAACTCTTTGGGACCCCATGGACTGTAGCCCACCAGGGTTCCTCTGTCCACGGAATACTGGAATTCTTCCAGGCAAGAATAATGGAGTGGGCCGCCATTCCCTTCTCCAGGGGATCTTCCTGACCCAGGGATTGAACCTGGGTCTCATGCATTGCAAGCAGATTCTTTACCATCTGAGCCCCTAGGGAATCCCATAAATATGATATTTGTTTTTCTCTTTCTGACTTACTTTACTCTGTTTAACATGTGCCTATAATTTTTAACTTGTGTTATTAGTATAAACAACTTCTATCTTTGCCCAAATGGAACCTTTAAGTTTACCTTTCCAAACTGTTACATCAAGATTCACCAACCAAAATCTCACATGAATGAATTCTACGCTGTTAGATTTGTTTTCCTAAGGCATAAAAGTCAAATTTACAATGCTAACATTTCTCTAAGAAAGTTCTAAGTGATATATACTTTTCTGCGAAGAGGCAACAGATCTGTCTGTCTGTAAATATGCTTATAGTCCTCCTGGAGTGGAGAAAAAGAAGTAGGCATGCTGAATTAAATATACAGCCTCTAAAACCAGGAGAACATGCATACGTTAGAAAGCTATTGTCAAGAATAGTCAACTATCTCTTCAGATAATTGAGTTCAACAGACATTTACCAAGAGTCTGCAAGTAAGTCCTCTGATTATCACAAGGAATACAAATTGATAAAGCTCCCTGTTCTCAAGGAACTAAAATGCAAAAAACAAAATAAAATACAGATTTTCTTCACTAAAGTCATTAGTAGGTACTAGAAAAGATAAACTTAGTTTGAATTATGTTTGGATTTGAATATAGGTCACTCTTCATATCAGGAATTGGAAGTTAAATAATATATATGCATATACACACATATATAAATATAGAGCATATATATTAAACATATATATTAAATAACAATATATTATGATCAATCTCTATAATTAATATTAATAAAAATGTTAGCTATATTAATGCATGAAATTTTTAGTCAAATAAACAAAAGGTTACCTGTCATCTCAACAGTATAAACAGAAGCTTAACTCATGAATTTTCTTTTTTTTAACCACCTGTAGATATTCACCTACAGGTTTTAAGCTATAATGTAAACATGTACAGGCTTCCCTGGTGGCTCAGTGGTAAAGAACCTGCCAGCAATGCAGCAGATGTGGGTTTGATCCCTGGGTCAGGATGATCTCCTGGAGAAGGGAATGACTATCCTCTCCAGGATTCTTGCCTGGAGAATTCCATGGTCAGAGGAGTATGGTGAGCTGCAGTCCATGGGGTCGAAAAGAGTCAGACACAACTGAGCGACTAACACACACATAAACATATACAGTCGGGCAGGCAGCCACCCACTCATCACCCACACCCTCCCACCGCAATGACCTGCATACCTTAGTGTGAAAAAGAAATCTGTCATAAATATAAAGTATGATTTTTAAATTATGCTAAATAACTCCAATTAAAAATACTTTATTTTTGTACATGAACACATGTACACCCATGGCTGATTCATGTCAATGTATGGCAAAAACCACTACAATATTATAAAGTAGTTAGCCTCCAATTAAAATAAAAAAAAATACTTTAAAGCACTGCTAAACTTGGCATATTTGCTATAGAACAAAATCTCCAGTTTATGTCTCTCTGTATAAAAAATAGTGACATTCCACTACAGCCAGCCATGGCATTGGTCCTCCCTGGGCCTGATGATGTAAGGCCTCGTAATCTGAACCATCAGGAGGCACAGGGAGTATCTGTCGATGTATGCCACCTTCGATAATTTAGTATGTTGACTTATACTTTCCACACGAGCAGTCTTGTCCTAACAGCAGTAAATACAGCTACAAAGCAGTGAGGAATGGCAATTGGCTGAGGGCGCTAATTACACTGCCTTGACTTGAATTAAAATTGCTAAACAGCAAATGAGATTACCAGCCTAAAGATAACCTTAATTCAAATGCGAGGCTGCATTTATCTCATCTACAATGTAATTTTCCAAAGGTGCAGAAAAATACAATTTTAATGGAAAGCCATTGTTTAAAAATATAATTAAAGTCCCCGGTCCCTCCCTCTGCCTTGTTCTTGAATTTTGTTCTACAGGCGAGATGTGCAGACTGATTTAGAGGTCAGAATGAAAACATTCGGATGGTGTCCTCTTGGCCAGACATTACTTTGAGTGCCATCTTCATTTTTAATGATCAAGAGCTGGCCAGAGGACAAGTAAATGCCAAAGGAGCAGGGGGTGAGGTGGAAAGGGAAAATGACCTTTTCCAATCCCCAGAGCCATAAGGAATCTTACAAATGATAAGAACTCTACACTGCCATTGATTAATGAGGAAGTCCAAGGTCCAGAAAAGTCAAGTAATTTTTCTAAGAACACAGTGCAAGAAAGCACCACTGTCCAGTAGCGGAGATGTTGGTCTGAAATATGGAACCAGAAAATCTATATTTGAATCCTGTCTCTTGTACTTACTAGTACTGTGGCAGGCTACGTATTATTTTCAAAGCTTAATTTTTGTATTTGTAGACCACCAGGCTCTCTTGTCCTTGGAGTTTCCTAGGCAAGTATACTGGAGTGGGTTGCCATTTCCTTCTACAGGGGATCTTCCCGACCCAGGTTCCAACCATGGGGTCGCAGAAGAGTCGGACACAACTCAGCGATTAAACAACAACAACAACAACAATGCTCTGAATAGTTCTGCTTTCCCGAGGGATCCTGACTTGCTAATTGATTATGTCTCCCTTGTGCCAGGGCTTTATGCCTACCCCTGAGAAAGATGGCTATGTTTGGTTATATTTAACCACACTCTTAACTCTGAGTGTTGTCAAGAAAACAAACAAGGTATTGTTTGCAGTTGAGATACTCTAATCATAGTATCATCTAGGCACCGTACTGTATACTGAATGGCGAAATATAATACATTCCTCCCCCCAAAAGGAGTATTAGTAAGGCATTTTTAGTTCCCAAAGAACATTTTAGATATTTCTAAGATTCTTCAAATTGTCTTTATGCTCCCAGTCTCAGCTCTAAGATGAATCAAGGAAATGCATCTGAAGCTGAGAATATACTGTATTAGTTGTTTATCTGGTGGCTCAGATGGTAAAGAATCCACCTGCAATGCAGAAGACCTGGGTTGGATCCCCAGATCAGGAAGATCCCCTGGAGAAGCAAATAGCTACCTACTTCAGTATTCTTGGTGGAGAAGTCCATGGACAGTGGAGCCTGGCAGGCTACAGTCTAGTGGGTTGCAAAAAGTCGGACGTGACTGAGTGACTAAGCACAGGCAGTTTTTTTCCTGTTTGAAACCAATGGGAGTAAAAGAAAAGGTGAAGGACGGTCAAAGAAGGACAGCTGAAAGGGTCAATGGGCAACTCAATTACTCTCCAAATGGAATTCGATCCCTTAAATGGTCTTGCAGGGACCACGTCTAGCCTGTCCTTAGCAGCATTTATGGCACAGGGTAAGTACTGGATAAAAGCTTTTGGAGGGAATGACAGCTACTAACTGAAGAAATTTAGTCAACAAGGCAAAGAGGATGTAACTGATGCTGGGATTGGTTGTGATCTTGACATGAAATGTCAGTAAAATCTTACTGAGGTTTATTTTTTTCCTAAACTAGCTGCATATCTCCTACCTTTCTCTTATACATTCATATAGCATATAAATATACTATAGTATGGAGGTGGGAATGGCAACCCACTCCAATATTCTTGCCTGGAAAATTCCATGGACAGAGGAGTCTGGCGGGCTATAATCCATAGGCTTATAAAGAGTTGGACACGACTGAAGCGAATTAGCATGCATGCACATATGCTATCATACATAAATATAGTGCGTGCGTGCGCGTGCACGTGCATGCTCTGTGGTGTTTGGCTCTTTGAGACCCCAAGGATTGTACTTACCAGACTCCTCTCTCCATGGAATTTTCTAGGCAAGAATAATAGAATGGGGTGCCATTTCCTACTCCAAGGGACCTTCCTGACTCAGGGATTGAACCCACATGTCTTGTGTCTCCTGCATTAGCTGGCAGATTCTTTACCACTGTGCCACCTGGGAAGCCATAAAAATATAGTATGTAAGTACATTTTTATGGCTTCTGAGGTGTATGTGTGTGTTAGTCGTTAGGTCGTGTCTGACTCTTTGCAACCCCATAGACTGTAGCCCGCCAGGCTCCTCTCTTCATGAAATTCTCCAGGCAAAAATATTGGATTGGGTTGGCTCTCCCTTCTCCAGGAGATCATCCTGACCCAGGGATCAAACCCGGTCTCTGGCATTGCAGGCAGATTCGTGACAATCTGAGCCATCAGGAAGCCCCCATATATGTGTATACTTTGTCTCTATCCCTTGAAGCACAATACTGCTCATGGCCTGGCTTTGCAGTCTAGGAAAATACTATCTAATTTAACATTTTCAATGGCATAAATTTTGACTATGAAAAAGACTGTTTCACCAGAGTAAAAGTTTTGAGGCCCCTGTGCATTTAAAAGTCTTGCAGTCAATACACCAAAACAGTTGTAGCCTTTATTAAGTGGGTTGGAACAACTTGAATTTCAGGTCATGAAAATTGGTCATTTTTTCCCCATCTTCTCCCTGGTCAACTCATATAGGAAAGAAGAATCAATGACAACAATTGAAGCACCAGGTTTCTCAGAGATGTGTACTTTTTCAGTGCTGAAAAAGAGTTTTTATAATTTAGAAATTAAGGGGCCATAAAAGACAGCATCCTAGAGGAAAGAACTTCACAAGATAATCAAATACACTGCTTCCCATGAAGACTCTTACTTAGGCCAGAATCCATGGTACCCTAGGGCTTCCTTGATGGCTCAACAGTAAAGAATCTGCTTGCAATGCAGGAGAAGTGGGTTCCATCCCCGGGTCAGGAAGACCCCCTGGAGAGGGACATGGCAACCCACTCCAGTATTTTTGCCTGGGAATCGCACAGACAGAGGAGACTGGCAGGCTACAGTCCATGGAGTCTCAAGAGTTGGACACAGTTAAGTGACTAAACTACCACCATGGTTCCCTGGATATTACCTTTTGTCACTGACTTCACCAGTTACACTAATGAATCATTGGAAAACTGAATCTCTAGAACCAGATCTTAAAAGCATGAGTTATGAGATTTTTTCCCATAAATTTCCCTATTCATGATTCCTCTGACCTCAAAGATGTATTCCCATTACATCGTCTGAATAATTAAGAATTAAAAAAACAAAAAACCTTCTTACTTAGCTCTTGCAGTACAAATCCTCCCCAGCTATTTGACATTCCACTTCCATCTGGAAGATCTGCCTATGAATGAAGATTCCTTTAACAGTTGAGGTCCTCCAGTTTGGTACCCTGTGGCAGAAGTACACTGCATGGGCCGAGGCCTCGCCTGGAAGCCTGCAGATTCAGGTTTGCATGATCTTTGCAATGTATTTTCCTTCTTTGTGTCCTGGATTGCTTCTTCATGAAAGGGAGAGACCTGAACAATTTGCTGCTGAATGTCTTGAGACTCTAACATGCTACTGCCCTCTGGAGGGCCAGTCTTTGAAAAAAATCTAAGGGTCTGTGAAAGGTGGAAGGGTGGGATACAAGATTTTACAAGCATCAGGAAGGAGTCAATGATTTGACTCATATTTGTGAATATGCTATGTCTGAACATAGCAAAATGGACTTGTGCATGCTAAGTCACTTCAGTCATGTCCAGCTGTTTCTGAGCCTATGGACTATAGCCTGCCAGGCTCCTCTGTCCATGGGACTCTCCAGGCAAGAATACTGAAGTGAGTCGTCATGTGCTCCTCCAGGGGATCTTCCCAACCCAGGGACTGAACCTGGGTCTCTTGGATCTCTTGGATTGGCAGGCGGGTTCTTTACTGCTAGCGCCACCTGGAAGCCCCAGATAGACTTACAGGTGTGATTAGATTAAAGGTTGTAAGCTGAGAACATTTCCTGAACTATCCAGGTGGGCTCAACTAAATCACAAGAGTACTTAAAAGCACAGTACTTTCCCAGCTGCAGAGAACAAGAGATATGGCAAAGTGAGACGGACTTGGCCCCATGTTTCTGGCTTTGAAGATGGAGAAAGGGACCATAAGCCAAGGAATGTAGGTGGTCTCATGAAGCTGGAAAAGGTGAAAAAAAAAAAACTGGACTGTCCCTTGGGGACTCTGTAAGGAATGCAGCCCTATCAACATCTTAATTTTAGCCCCATTAGGCATATTTTGGACTTAAAAAAAAGTATTTATTTACTTTTTGGCTATGCTGGATCTTCATTGCTGGGCCAGCTTTTTTCTAGTTGGGGTGAACAGGGCCTACTGTCTAGTTGCGAGTGCACAGGTTCTCATTGCCGTGGCTTCTCTTGTGGTGGAGCATGGATCCTAGTGCACAAGGGCTTCAGCAGATGCAGCGCGTGGTCTCAGTAGCTGTGGTTCCCAGGCCCTAGAGCACATGGGCTTAGTGGCTCCATGGCACATGGATCTTCCCAGACCAGGGGTCAAATTCATGTCTCCTACATTGGCAGGAGGATTCTTTACCACTGATCAATCAGGGAAGCCCTCATTTTGAACTTCTAACCTTCAAAAATGTATAAAAATGAGTATGTGTTGCCTGAAGTCACTACATTTGTGGTAATTTGTTACAGCAGCAGTAGAAACCTAATACAGCGAAGCTGGCTGAAAGTGTCTCGGGAAAGTGTTTAGGGTCTTAGAACATCTTCAAACAGCAAAGGTGTTTTCTTTACTCACTTCTTAACTGACAACTTATCTCCCTTGCAAGGATTTTCACATCGACAAATTCAAACTCAGAAAAGGACCTAGAAATTCCCACTAGATTATAAGCATATGAGTAACTTCCACCAGCTTCAAGTATGCAATTGCATTTTATTAATCGATCAAAGCCTTGGGATAAGAGATAAACTTCCTTTTTAAATTTTTTTTTTCAAAGAACAGCCAGTGATAGAGAAAGATTAAGGCAGAGGTAGGAGCCCTTCTCAGGATTTTGAAAGTATCCACATAGGCAGGTACAAACTCTCTCTATCCTTAAGGCTACATTTAGACATCCTGTACACTTTTGTTGCGTTTTGTCTTGAGGGCGTACTCTGTCCAATCTAGTGGTCTTAATCATATGCTCTCAACTGTCAATGCAAACTTAGGGGAGAAAGAAAAACACACATAGGTGGTAGGGTTGAAAGGTGGGGAAAGGGAATGAGAACAAAGGAAAAAAAGAAAAGGCTGGTTTAATCTGAATGTTTAAACTTCTCAAAGACGTAGGCATGTAAGGCTTTAAAAACTGAGACGCATCTGTGATAACTGCAAGAATCATTTTCTCCACCATTCCCTACCATCTGCCTCTTTCCCACTGTTCTTCCTCTATGATGCTCTCTTTCCCTTTACTGGGTTCTGCTTGATGCCCTCCCTTAGCCTTGAAAAGTTCACTGGCAGCCAGAAGCCCTCTTTTATTCACTTTACTCAGATCCTTGGACCAGACCACGTAACACTTACAAATACAAAAATGTTTTCTCTAAGACAAAAGGGAAAGGCCCTATGTAGAGAAGTCCACATGAAGAATAGATGAGCAACACACACATTTGATTTATAAACCAAACCAGAAGTCTGTGACAGCAGTTTGTTATATGGTGTGAATAAAACTTAACAAATTACTATTTAGTCGACTATCTCCTACTGCGTACTATTTTTCATTGCCTTATCTTTCTTCACCTCCTCCTCCTACATTATAAATTAGCACCATATCCTGGCACTTTTCAGACACAACAGATGTAATGCGATCAACATTCTGATAATACTGAAGTCGCCACAAGTTCCAGGCATACTGTTTGCTGTCACTGATCGGATATTTTTATTATAACATTCTCTTTCTCTAATGTATTCAACCACATGATATACATGCATATATATGTAAATATAGACATTTCTGGACTATGATACCCATTGCTAAATGGGCCGTGAATCTATATGAACACGTCTGCTCATCTTCAAATAATAAATTCCTTATTTTAATAAAGAATTTTCAAAAGCACCAGGAACAAGCACCCTGATTCACTACAGCTTCTAATACCACATCTAGCTAAAGTTCTAGATGCATCAACCACCTACCAATTAGCACGAAAGCAATATTCCACCAAGAACCATCCTTTTCCAGATTTCTGGTGACTTGTTTTATAAGACTCACACTGTGTTATGTTGAGGAGTTGCAGGAGTCATGAGGTGGAAAGAAGCACAGACATGTGGATAGACAACACACACACACATATACCCACACACATTTACACAAAACAAGATTTAACCTGATTAGACTGTGAACTACAAGAACTACAAAGAATAAGACTAAGCATCAGAAAATATGAAATGTCTAAATATTTGCTCCTACCCCTCTGCCTCTACCTCAGGGACATGTAAAATAAATTTCACAAGTGGCAGAAAATGATAAAATGAATAATTTTCAGCCTGAAATACAAAAGAACATTCTTAATATGTTCAGACAGTACCTAACAATACCTATGCTAACACCTGACCCTCACCCTCATGACATTCTCCTCAGTTCACCAATCACCAGAACCCACTTAGAAAGGTGTGCTGAACACTGCTTCTGTAGCATTGGATAAGGATATGCACACACACATGATGCCCAGGTCTCTGAGAAGAACAAAGTACACAGGCTATCAAAGGTCCTAAGAAGAAATTAAATGGTAACATAGTTCTTCCTTACAGGAACGATTGCAACCCAGCATAAGATGCATGTTTAAAGCAGTGTGTTAGTTGCTCAGTCATGTCTGCTGCTGCTGCTGCTAAGTCACTTCAGTCGTGCCCGACTCTGTGTGACCCCATACACGGCAGCCCACCAGGCTCCCCCGTCCCTGGGATTCTCCAGGCAAGAACACTGGAGTGGGTTGCCATTTCCTTCTCCAATGCATGAAAGTGAAAAGTGAAAGGGAAGTCATGTCTAACTTTGCAAATGCACAGACTGTAGCCTACCAAGCTTCTCGGTCCCTGGGATTCTCCAGGTAGGAATACTGGAGTGAGTAGCCATTCCTTCCTCCAGATGATCTTGACCCGAGGATCATTTCTGGGTTTCCTGCACTACAGGCAGATTCTTTACCACTGAGCCACAAGGGAAGCAGGGAGATGGGCAACAAGTAAAAATGCTGAGTCAAGATGTTTCCAGCAGCAGTTGACAGTCTTTTTAAAAGTGAAGTGTGAAGGGTCTAACATCTTTTTTCTAGAGTAAAGTGGATACGAGTGACTATTCAACTTCTTCAAGGATGGGGGAGAGGAGCTACGGACATAAGTGGTAGAATCAGCCACAGTTTGGCTTTTGCCATCTACAGAGACTGAAGCGAGAGCACAAGCTTGGGCTGATAAACATGACATTGGCTCACAACAGCTCCCACAGACAAGCTCAACATCAAGTCATGCACTACCTCTCACTTACACAGCTTATGCTTCCATCAGTTGATGCAGAAGATGAGCCCACAGAAGACACAGTGGTCGCATTTTAAAAACAAATAAACAAAAAAACAGAAAACCTGTAGCAATTCAATAAGGTGGAAAGAGCCTCAGAGCTTCAGGAGACCTGCGATGTTCTGCGGCCAGGGGCCAGGCAACACTCTAAGAGGTGGGGCAGCAGTTCTCCAAATGTTCTGAGGAAGGGTAGTCTGTTGCCACTCTTCAACAAAAAGGATTCAGCGGACAAACAGGGTTGAGAATCACTACACTCATATTCCCTGCCCCCTTTCCTTCCCACTTGCAAACTCACAATGCAATTAACATGCCCAAGACTGAAAAGTCTTGTGGAAAACCTGACCTAACCCTGGAGGTTTGCAATCTTTTCTGATCTTCAAGCTCTCATAACATTAGTCCCTGTGATAGATAACTTCTAAAACAACTGTCAGTGATCCCCACTCCACAATTTTCATGCACTTGGGTAGTCTCACACCTTGAATGTGGGCTACTGCTGCTGCTGCTAAGTCACTTCAGTCGTGTCCAACTCTGTGGGACCCCACAGGCGGCAGCTCACCAGGCTCCACCGTCCCTGGGATTCTCCAGGCAAGAACACTGGAGTGGGTTGCCATTTCCTTCACCAATGCATGAAAGTGAAAAGTGAAAGCGAAGTCACTGAGTCATGTCCAACTCTCAGCAACCCCATGGACTGCAGCCTACCAGGCTCCTCCATCCATGGGAGTTTCCAGGCAAGAGTACTGGAGTGGGGTGCCACTGCCTTCTCCAGGCCCTAGTAATTAGCTCCTAATGAATAGAATATGGCAAAGGAGATGGAGTATCACTTTCAAGATTAGCTTATAAATGAGTAAACTCATAGATGCAGAGAACAGATTAGTGGTTTCCAGAAGCAGGGGTTGGGAGTGGAAGAAATAAGTGAAGGAAGTCAAAAGGTTAAAAAGAAGAAGAATTAAAGCAGACCCAACTATTCAAAAAAGGCATATTTGACAAAATGTCAATTTTGCATCAACATCACAGTAACCAACTTTTCAATTAATGTTGCTTGATCAATTTTTTCCCCTTTGGAGAAAATTATTTTCTAATTAAAAAAAAAAAAATACTGGGACTTCCATCTTCTTAACACTCCTTCTCCTGCCTCCTGACTTTCCCAATCTGTTCAAGTCATGTACCTATGCAGCATTTGACAAGGAATTGAGGGCAACCTGTGGCCAGCAGCCAGCAAGGAACTAAATCCTGCCAACAATCACATAAATGAATTTGAAAGTGGGTCTTCCCCAAGTCCAGCCTCAAGATGACTATAGCCCTACTAATACTTTGATTGTAGCCTTTTGAAGCACCTTGAGACACTGAATGTACTAAATCATACCTGGATCTCTGACTTACAGAAACTTTGAGACAGTAAACATTGTTGTTTCAAACTACTGATTTGTTGAGATAATTTGCTACACAGCAATTAGTAGTACTCATACAATAACATATAGAACTACTCTATGGAAAATTTACTTTGGAAAGTGCTGATGATATAAAGATTATTTCTTAGATATCTTTTAAATGTATGAGATAAAGCAAATCACTGGAAAACAGATTTTCCTAAATGCAATAGGGAAAAATTTACATAAGTCTAAATTATAAACTCAATTCTCACTAAATTAAAAAGACTGAGCTGAGAGTCACCTTTTCGCTGTCAATGAGAAAGAATCTAGAAGACAAAACTAAAGTATGGAAAAGTTAGGCAAAAATTTTTCTAGTACTTTGGATATCCCTCAATCTGTGGGAATGCTCATTTCAAATGAAAATATACATTAAGGCAGGTCCTCCAAAGACCTCTTCTTGTCCACACACTTTCAGGTCAGTTTTGGTCTCAAAACTCAGAATACTAAAATTACATTTTGTTTAGACTGCTCTTCTATCTAACATGTCCTTGATTCAAGCAAGGCTTGCAAATCACTGAAACTGCTCTGCCACATGAAACTATGATTCTATATTACATGGTCTCACTGGCATAAAAAATGCTAAAATAAGTTTGAAGCACTGAGCACTGTGATGGCACATAACACATGTTTAAATGTTAGTATTATCATCATTAGCTTTTTATCACATTTACTGAATATAAATTCAGTAAATACATAACCAATATATACACATAACCAATATATATATATTGGTTACATAACCAATATAACCTATATATATATATATCTGTCTGTCAGTGACACGCTAAAACTAGTGAGTCTGATTTCCTCATAAATGTACAGAATGTACAAAAGCAATGAGCATCATTGCCTTTAAAAGAATCACCTTCAACAATGCTACAGTTTTTTCATGAAGCTACCACCAGTCAATATTTTTTGTATAACTTCCTTTTGAATTTTGCTCAAATAGTAAAGTTCAATTTTCTTATCCATTTGACTCAACATAATTTGCTTTGAATGATTCTTGGTTGTTTCAAAAAAGCTCACAAATTGATGATCTGCTATCACTGAAGATTTCCCCAGCATCAGGGTGATGGAAAGACCCCGATGCTGGGAAAGATTGAAGAACAAAAGGAGAAGAGGGTGGCACAGGATGAGATGGCTAGATGGCATCATTGATTCAATGGACATGAACTTGTGCAGTCTCCAGGAGACAGTGAGGGACAGGGAGGCCTGGCATGCTGCAGTACATGGAGTTCGAGTTAGACACAACTTGGTGACTGAACAACAACAGCAAGGTTCTCCCAAAGATAGCCCATGAAATATTTCTACACACAAACCCGTACACACACAGAGCACACACTTCCAACTCTCATTTTTTAATCGCAAGGTTAATCTAAGACAAATATGAAACTGAAGTTGTATTGATGTTTAAAAAGCTAAGCAAAGTAAAAAATGCAACAACAATCACATCCTCTTATAAATATCAAGTGATTGACTCTTGCAAATACATAGGGAGTTAAAGCCATAAGTTATTTTGTATCTGAATGATAATATACAATGTGTTTTGGCAGATTAAATATTACCAGCAGCATCAGGCTGCAGTGAGCAACTGACAAATGCTTACTGCATTAAATTAAACTTACTTGTCTGAAGCTGCAGTGAACAGAAGGCTGGCTTTCAAGTTTACCTTCCTTCTAAGTACAGATAAGGCTCATTAAAAGAAAATGCCATCCATAGAAATCTGAATTTATCAGAGAGGAAAATTAGGTGAAGAATCTTTTTCTACACAGTCCTTTCATGGTTTTGGTGTGCTTGCTTTTCATTTGCCAAAAACAACTATGATTAGGAAAAAAAAAAGATGGGTGATACTCTGCTACGGTAAAAGCACAGTAGGCACGGAGTCAGGGAAGACCATGTTCTGACACTTTTATACTTCTTTTTTGGGGGGCACAGTTTTTCCATCGGTAAAATGAGAAGTTTTGGTCACGTTAATCAAGGTCAGTGCTACTCATTTCTGGCACGTGGTAGAGTATGTGTGTACGTAAGGAGGAGAGGGTGTTGGCATTTCTGGATGAACAATGTGGATTCTACTGCTGCTGCTCCTAAGTCTCTTCAGTCATGTCCGACTCTGTGTGACCCCATAGACGGCAGTCCACCAGGCTCCCCCGTCCCCAGGATTCTCCAGGCAAGAACACTGGAGTGGGTGGGTTCTACTGGCCTTGTCCAATTCCTGGAACACCATTCAAGCTGTAGTCTATGCAAGGGTTCCCCCTGGAGTTAAGAGAGGCAGCAGCAGTGAAGTTAGGAATGATAAACACCTTGGAGTAGGATAACAGACCTGTACAACAAATTATCCCAACAAAGAGCCAACTTTTCCCTCTTTGAAAAGTTCGATTTTCTAAGGCATCCTCTAATCTCACACTTTCGATTCTAAGGCATAATGCCTTTTGGTCAAAGTCTCTGCCATATCAATTCCAGGAGTAGTGACACGGATATTTTTCTTACTTGCCCCAACACACTAGGACTTCCCTAGTGGCTCAGATGGTAAAGCATCTGTCTGCAATGCAGGAGACCCGGGTTTGATCCCTGGGTTGGGAAGATCCCCTGGAGAAGGAAATGGCAGCCCACTCCAGTATTCTTGCCTGGAAAATCCCATGGACCGCGGAGCCTGGTAGGCTACCGTCCATGGGGTCACAAAGAGTCAGACATGACCGAGCAACTTCACTTTCAACACACCAAACTCCTACCTATCTTAGGACTTTTTCACTCATTGTTTCTTCTGCCTGGAACTTATCACTCCCATTTTCATACAGTTGACTCTCTTTCTTGCCTGAAAGTCCATCTAAAACACACCTTCTCAGAAAAGACTGCTCTGTTAAGCCAACTCCTTCCCCAAAGCCAGTTTCTACCTAAGCCTCATTTTCTATCATACTGTCTGATTTTCCTTTCTTTATTAAATTTACTGTGATCTTTATGTTCTCATGTATGTGTTTATGTTTTTTCTTTGTCCTTTCTGAAAAAAGTGAAAAAGTGAAAGTGTTAGCCACTTAGTCAAGTCTGACTCTTTGAGACCCCATGGACTATAGCCCACCAAGCTCCTCTGTTCGTGGTATTCCCGAGGCATAAATACCAGTGTGGGTTGCCATTCCCTTCTCCAAGGTATCTTCCCAACAAACCCAGGTCTCCTGCATTGCAGGCAGATTCTTCACCACTGAGTCACCAGGGAATCCACTTCTGAGCACAATCCCTAATACAGGGACAGGCATATGGAGTTGCTCCATAAATATTTGTTGAAGGAATGAATAAGTGAGTGACAGACTGAATTTCAACACAAATTTTCAGTACATGATTTTAAATATTTAGATATATTAATTTGAAAATGAAAGGCACAGGGTGAGGCACTTAGGATATAAGTGAGAAAAAAAACTGGTGCACTGGTATGACCCAGAGGGATGGGATGGGGAGGGAGGTGGGAGGGGGGTTCAGGATAGGGAACATAGGTACACTCATGGCAGATTCAAGTCAATGTATGGCAAAACCAATACAATATTGTAAAGTAAAATGAATGAATGAATGTTTTTTTTAGAAAAAGGAAAAAAAAAAAAAAAACCCTGATGTATAGCTTGCTCAAGTAGATCTTCCAGTACAGGAATGGATAGACATTATCAACCATAGAATCAAACTAATAAATTTAAGGTTTAACTCTGAAAAGTGCAGTAAGGTAGAAGTAGCTCCCACTGAGAGAGCAGATAATGGAGTATTTGAGCTGGACAGAGTGACGAGAGAACGGTTGAAATGAGATCCAAAGAGTATTCCAGACACTGGGAACAGCATGTTCAAATCCCCCACAGCCTGAAGGAGTAGACTGAGACCTGGAAAAAAGCCAGCCTCAATGCTGCAGAAAGGATAAAGGGAAGCCAGAGATAAAGTCAGGCTTGAGAAGGAGAGAGGAGTTGGACATGCCAGGACTCTGAAAGTCACATCAAGGGCTTTCATCTTTATCCTATACACCATGGTAAGCTAGGGACACCCTGAAAACCATGGGAAGCCAATGACACATTAAGCAGTGAGGATGAATGGAGGGAGAGGGTGTGTGTGTTCTATAGTCAGATGCACATTAAGAAAGAGGCCACAGTGGTTACTAATAGAGAAGGTGGGAGGCTATTGCTGTGTTCCACATCATATATGATGTAATGTGTATATAGTTGATGCTGATATAAAGAGAACTAAAATCAGTTAAGATTATTCCCTACAAAGCAATGTAGGGAATAAGATCCAGGGACTGGGTAGTGCAAATAATATAGAAGGTAAAAGAGAAAACTATTGTAAACACAAGTTGCCATTTTTTGAGAGAGAGAAAGGAGGAGGGAAGGTGGGGAGAGAAAGTGCAAAGGTGCAACAAGTTAGAGGTGAGTGTGCCAAGATAAATGCATTTGATGGGACATATTTAGTGTGGAATACCTTTGAAACATTCAAGATCGTCATCAGTGACTTTTGTACAGGTGCTCAGAAGAGCAACCTGGCCAGGGGGATGTGTTTATGAGTTATCTGCTTGTACAGAGCTGGCAATTACAGGGCAATGATGGCATAAGCTAGGATTGTATAGGTGAGCTCAGTTAGGGAAGAAATGGCTCACAGTGCAGGAAGAACAGCCCATGGAGGAGAGCTCAGAGGAAGGGGTCCCAAATAACGTGGAACAGCATGAGTCCCCTGAACGCATCACATCACAAGGGTATGGATAGGTGGGCACCATCATCAAGATTTGTTCAGTTTACAATTTTTTTTTAATTTTTCTCTTCAAAATAAATTCACCTACCCCTTTCAAAAAATCCTGTGAGGTAATCTGGGTGGAAAAATCAGTGTATATGTGGAGATTAGAGAGAGGCTGGGGAGACTAAATTCCTAATATATTTGATAAGGCATCAAGACTTACCCTTTCGTAATTTCCTTTCTTCTCTGAAACCATATTTGGCTTTAGTCCCGAGGACAGAAACTTTCCAATTGCACAGTGCATGCCAGTTACTGTGCTGCAGCTCTAAATTCACCCTTCACTAGTTGTCGGGCTCTGGTGAGATGGGCCCTTTAGTATTTCTTCTTTGCGCTAATACACAAGATGTTGCATTATGTCAGAAGAGGGCGCTGGAGGGACACTGCAGAAGGAACCGCCTTTTCTCCCTGTTTCTGCTATGGTTTTCTCTCTCTTTTTTTCTTTCCCACTGGAGGGTATCCAGTGGTGCATACATTCCCTTGTTGAGCTCAGGACTGACCCCAGTCTAGTGACTACCTTACTGCAGTCTGTCCTATGCAGAAACCACTGACAACTGATTTCCAGCACTTCATGCACCAATATCCATCAGCTTGTACCCTGGGAGGATATTTTTGCCCAGCAACTGTGGACCAGCTCTGGTTGAGGGCAATCCATTTTTTTTTTTTTTTTTTTTTGCCATGCAATAGGGAGTAACCACATTTTTCCAATGAAATCTGAATTCAATCTTTGGGGATAAGATCTTTCTTTCTGTTTTTATTCCTTCCTTGCATACTCTCTCTCATCTCTAAAGTCTTCTTTAGAGTTCTCTTTATACCACTCCCCTCTTATAAATAATAAATCATTAAATGCCCCCTGTTCAAATGAACTGTGTTTTTGTCTCCCAGCTGAACTCTTACTAATACAGCTTCACATTTACAAATATATTTGCTAAGCCATATAATCTTTATAATATTCTTGTGAATTGGGTATATTCATGTTAGACATGAAAACTCCGTGGACCAGTTTTATCATTAATTCAATAAATATCTACTGAGTGGCAAACATGGGCTCAAAGAACTGCTGTGACTAAAAGTCAAATGGCTGAGACAGATCCAGAATCAAGGAGTCCAGGTTTCTATTACATACTTAGGGTAACAATAAGTATGTTGATGGCATTTCAGTGTTTGAAAAACTTCAGGGCACTTCCTCTCGAATTTTAACATGCATACAGATTACCTATCTAAGCACAGATTCTGATTCATTGGTTATTGTGGGTTGAACTGTGCCCCCCAAATTCATACTGAAGTATTAACCCCTAGAGCCTTAGACAATGACCTCACGTGGAGACAGGGTTACTGCTGATGTAATTAGCTAAGGTGAAGTCACCCTGGAGGAGGGTTTAGGCCCCTCAACCAACATGACTAGAGTCCTTACAATAATTGTGCCACATGAAGAGAGATACCCGCCCACGGGGAGAATGCCATGGGAACATGAAGGCAGAGATCAGGGTGATGCATACAAGCCAAGCAATGCTGGAGACTGCCGTCACCGCACTAGAGGCTAAGAGAAAGGCATGGTGTCGACCCAACTTCTACGATGACAGAAGAAACCAGCTCAACCACCTTGATCTTAAACTTGTAGCCTGAGCACTGTGAGGCTACACACTTCTGTTGTTTAAGCCACCCAGTTTGTGGTATTTTGTGAAGGCAAAGTACCTAGGAAACTAGTACAGTGGGTTCAAGGTGTGGTCTGAGATTCTAAATTTCTAACAACATCCCAGACGATGCAGACGATATCGGTCTGTGGAGCACACTCTGAGTAGCAAGGAGATAGCATATAAGAGAAATGCCACTGTGCCTTCCACCTCCTCCTCTTCCTAGGGAACACGTACTCTCTCTATAAAGTACCAGCTAAAGGGGCTAATGGACATGAGTTTGGGCAAACTCCAGGAGATAGCAAAAGACAGGGAAGCCTGGCGCCCTGCAGTCCATGGGGTCACAAAGAGTCAGACAGAACTTAGCAACTGAACAACAACGACGAAAGGGCTAACCCCATCGCCTGGCCACTGGCTCAGAACCTGTGTAACCTGACTCAAAACAGTGAAAGAAGTTTCTAGTCAGCAGTGGAGGAAGAAATTACAGGGTTTAAAGTAAGGGTGAAGCCCAAGGAAGTTCATCAAGGGGGATAATTAAGGGGAATAACCAGTTAATAGTTGGGGTCAGGAAAAAACACATGTACAGATGTAACCAAGCTCACTTCAGTACAAGAGGTGAGAGATCTGTGAACTCTAACTGCAGGGGCCCCTTGAGGAGCACCAGACATGGGAGCAACTCCTGCCACAATCTTGTGGGGTCTGATCCTGCTACACCTGCCTTCAGGCTTCTATGGTTTCTCTCTTGCTGTTTTATCTGGACTCTCATGATTCTCCCTCTTTTCTTTTCTTTTTCAAGGGCTTCCCTGGTGGCTCAGCTGGTAAAGAATCTGCCTGCAATGCAGGAGACCTGGGTTTGACCCCTAGGTTGGGAAGATCCCATGGAGAAGGGAACCATTGCTGCTGCTGTTGCTAAGTCGCTTCAGTCGTGTCCGACTCTGTGCGGCCCCATTGATGGCAGCCCACCAGGCTCCCCCGTCCCTGGGATTCTCCAGGCAAGAATACTGGAAGGGAACCACTACCCACTCCAAATTGATCCCTGAGTTGGGAAGATCCTCTGGAGAAGGGAACGACTACCCACTCCAATATTCCAGCTTGGAGAATTCCATGGACTGAATAGTCCATGGGGTCGTAAAGAGTCAGACATGACTGAGAGACTTTCACTTCACTTATCTTTAATTGGAGGATAACTGCTTTACAATGTTGTGTTGGTTTCTGCCATCCCACAATGTGAATCAGCCTAAAGTATACATATATCTCCTCCTTCTTGAGCCTCCCTCCCACTACTATCCCCCATCCCACCCCTCTAGGCTGTCACAGAGAACAGACAGAGCTCTCTGTGTTATACAGCAACTTCTCACCAGCTATCAATTTCACACATCTTAGTGTGTATATTTCAATGCCTCTCTCTCAATTTGTCACACCCTCGCCTCCCCCTGATGTGTCCTTCCTCTTTTCTTTCACTATTTGTAATTAAATGTTCCATTAGAATACATGAGGTTTCCCAGGTGGTGCCAGTGGTAAAAAGTCCACCTTCCAATGCAGGTAAGAGATGCAGGGTCGATCCCTGGGTTGGGAAAATCCCCTGGAGAAAGCAAGGGCAACGCACGCGAGTATTCTTGCCTGGAAAATCCCCATGGACAGAGGAGCCTGGCAAGCTACAGTCCATGGGGTTGCAAAGAATTGGACACGGCTGAGCATCTGAGCACACAACACATCTGAGCCATAAAAAAAAAAAAAAAAAAACCCTGTAAAACTGAACACATCTGCCTCCTACCATCTATCCCCTCTAGCAGAGACTCCGTGGTCTCCTACTAGTCATATTCTTCTTTTTTCCTTTTTACAAATCTTATTGGGACATAACATCTCCCATCTGGAGAATACATTTCCCAACACCCTTTGCATGCATAGCCATAGACAATGTCTGGAGCAATGATGATGTGCAGAATTTCAGGGTCATATCCTCACAGACAGAACTTGCCCCCAGCTTCCTTTTCCTCCATTCCCACAGCCAGGAAATGGCAACAAGAGCAACACACATTGAACCCATGATGAAAGCCACAGAGGGGAAGGCACATCACACCTACCAGGCCTGGGTCCCTGGAGCATAGATGTCACCCTGCCCAAGATCGCTCACTGAGCTCTGAGTTGTCACATATTTTGGAGGCTTCTCTGTTAATGGCATCTTAACATATGTCCTAAATACATCACTGAAACCTTTTCACTGATGCTCTGCTTTTAAGGAAGGCTGCTCTCTTAATTCTAAGCCATGGTCTGCCAGCTCCATTCTGCTTTATTGGAGGTCCATGGGCTGGGCAGTGATGTGTCTGTGTCCATGCTCTGCCAGAACAGCAGCAGCCTCATTTTTAGCCAGGGCTGCAGGGTTACTTTCAGGGATTACCAGAAGGCGCTAGTGGTAAAGAACCTGCTTGCCAATGCAGGAGACAGAAAAGATGTGGGTTTGACCCGTGGGTTGGGATGTCCCCTGGAGGAGGGCACAGCAACCCACTCCAGTATTCTTGCCTGGACACGGCAGGAAAGATCCTCAGAATCCCCATGGAGAGAGGAGCCCGGTGGGCCATGGGCCATAGGGTCTCAAAGAGTCGGACACAACTGAAGTGACTGAGCATGCAGGGTTGCTTCCAGTCACTGTGTGGGCCTCGGTCACTACAATGCCTGAACTGAGACAGCCTTTGTCCAAATTCAGAGCCAGTGTCAGTTCATCCGAACCTACGCACAGGTGGACACATAACAAAGACAAGCCTGGGACAAAAGCAAACATAAGTGCTGATAATTAAGAGGAATTTCAAATAATAAGAAATATATGCCTCCTCTTAAGAACTCATATATGCACAGCCAGCAGTAGCTGCTCAGTAGTGTCCGACTCTTTGCCACCTCATAGAGGAGCCCCACCAGGCTCCTCTGTCCATGGAGTTCTCCAAACAAGAATACTGGAATGGGTAGCCATTCAAGTTTCCTGTTAATCAATGTTATCGATTAATTGACTTATAGTAACAGAAATCCAAAAGAATTCATAGCAGTCAGCGAGAGCACTGCAATGTATTAAATACGTTTCCTTGTTTGGGCAGATATCACAGGTCTACTTTATAGAGAGAGAAATGGATAGATAGGAAGGTTCAGTTCTTTCAGTGTGTAGAGCAGTTCAATGCCCGAGTGCAGCTCTCTATCCACTCAACAGACATTTCTTCACCATCTAGTCAGTGTTCATTTATTCTTACAGTTTACTAAAATAGTCAACAAATGCGTATGTGGCTTGCCTGTTACTAAAGGTCAAACGAGCCCACAACAAACACAGGGCTTCAACTCCCGGTTGCATTTTCCATCACTGATTATTCTTCCATCTGATGGACATTTACTAAACACTTGCTATGCAGGCCTGATACACCCGGGAATTGGTTTTGAACCAGGAGCTTATAGACTCATTGTGAAACACTGAAAGTTGGTTGTAATATAGCATGGAGTCCATCTTGGTTTAGGTCACCAGTATCTACTTAGGGCAGCTGTCTGAGTGGCCTGGGCTTCAGTGACCAAGCTCACCCACATACCTGTTTCACATCCACACTGCAGGACACTAGACAGGGTGGTGGTGTGGGGAGGAGAAGAGATGCCTGCAAAGGAGAAATATGAACAGGCTCTTGTCATAAAAAATCTCAAAGTGTTCAGCCTCCTCATGGCAGGCTAGTTGTCATGTTGATATATGAAGGGCACACTCTTCCACACACATGTGCAGTTAGAAGCAAGAAGACTTAGAAATGCATCACAAGAAGAAAAATGGAAACAAGTCAGTTAAGTCCAGAAAATATAAATGAGGGATGTAAAGGAGAAGTGTTATTTTGAAATGGATTGGCTTTACTTGAGAAAGGGAAGCAATTATTTTCTGAGTTCATACTCACGTTTCCTCATTTAGCTGCTCCATTCCTGTGCCAGGCAGGTATTGTTAACTCTGATTACAAAGGAAGAAGCCAAGGTTTGGAAAGGTTAATAATGTCACCTAAGGTCAGTCATACAAGTGGCAGATCCAGAATGAGAAGTTATAACTGTCTGTCCTCCATCCCGTACTATATAACCCCGCTATGTCTGATAACATGCAAGAGCAGAAACAGCTCACAGCCAAGCTGCCAGAAAACTAGAGAGGAAGCAAGGGCTGAGCCTTAGCTGGGCAAAGATCATGTAGGTAACAGAAAGAAGGTACCAGAAAGTCAGAAAGCATCCCTCAGACCAGCATCTTCGAATCCTAGGATATAGGCCCACAGAAATAGACTTCTGGCCCCACAGCTGCAGTGCGAGTGATCACAGGCCAGACCCTCACATTTTCAGGACCCTGAAAAGCTAAATGTGGGAGTACAAATACCATATTTTGCATTACTTGAATGTTATAAATCAAACAAACAAACAGTTAAATAAGATATGTTATATTCTCCTTTCTTAACAGTTATAGCTTGATATCAGCTGGGAAGGCCAGGTTCTAACTTGGAATTTCCTCAACCTGTCAAAGTGCCATCCTTGGAGAGTTAGCCTGGGACCAGGTCCCTCACCCTCTGGTTCCCTTCTCTTCCTATCCCCGGTCCCAGAGCACAGCCCATCAAGTGGGGCTCTGCACTCATGTCCGTGGACATCTAGCCCCAGTGTCTGAGCTCCAACCACATGACCAGAAGTGACTGTATTTCTGGAAGCCCTAAAGGGACAAAGCACTTCTATGTGTCTGGCTCCAGGCAAGAGATCTCAGGGACCCCAGAAGCAGACTTGGAGCCATGTGGAAAGTTAATTCAAAAGTCTTGGGACCTAGAGTGCAGTGCAGAATGGGGAAGCAGGTCCCCAAAGATTAGATCTTCTCTCTCCGTGGATAATGGAGAGGAGCACAGAGGATGGCCACAGCAAGGCCTCACATGCCCAAGGCAGGGCCCCTCCTTCCTGAGTCTAAGGTCCTTTCCATGAGAGCCACACTCTTCTATCTACAAAGGAAGGAGGAAATTTGGATTGTGGGGACAAACTGGACTGGAAATATTCTAGATCATCAGTTCTCATCCCCTCTGTACATTCAAACTGCCTAAGGAGGTATTAAAAAAAATACATACACTAGGCCCCTCGCTTAGAAAACTGCTCTACTTGGTATGGAGATGGGTCTGGGCATTGCATAATTATGGAGCTATTCAAAGGATTTCAATGTGCAACTAAGGTTTCAAATCACTGTCACTGAGATAAAAGAAGATGCTCTACAGCCTGAAAACAACTTACCTTACCCTCAACATATACATGTTGGCAAAACCTTGATGGTTCCCTAAGGAGGAGGGTGAGAATGGGAGGAAGATGATCAGGAAGAGGAGAGGAGAAGGAGGCCCAGAGCACGGTCAGACACTGGGGCAGGGCTCTGCCCGTGCATCTGATGCCTTAGCACTTATCCAAGAGTAAAGCTATGTGATTTCTTTGGGCAGCTCAGGGCCCAGATTAGTTTATTTAGTTTTCATAGAGGTTCTCTTTCTTTCAAACTACCTCCCATATACTTGCACCTCAATGTGTGCCACCTATTTCAAACTGCTGGCTTTCAGTTCATGTCACAGCCTTGATCTTTTCTTGAGACCTGAGAAGCTATAGCAGGAGAGGCAAGGAGAGCGGAAGACAGACACCTTTGCCCCGTCCTCCCATACTATGCTGAGCCATTCCTGTTCTGCTATAGGCTGAACATCTGTCCTGTTGCCCTCCCCAAATTCATATGTTGAAACAATCCCCAATGTGATGGTATTTGGAGGTGGGGGCTTTGGCATGTGATTAGGTCATAAGGGTGGCATCTTCATGACAGGGATGGCTTCTCTTATAAAAGAGGCACCAGAGAGATCCCGGCCCCTTTCCACCATGTGAGAACACAGTGAAAAGTAGCTGTCTATGAAACAGGAAATGGGCTCCTCACACACTCAATCTTTCAACACCTTGATCATGGACTTCCCAGCCTTCAGAGCTATGAGGAATACATTTTTGTTGTTTATAAGCCATCCCATCTATGGTGTTATATGATAGCAGCTTGAATGGATTAAGACACCTGTCCTGATTGCTTTTCTATGATGTCTATCCAGGTAATGGAATAAACATATACACATCCATTTCCTGCTTCTCCGCCAAGGTATTGCTTTTGTGTCATCAAGGGAAGACTGGCTATTTACTAAAAATAAAAAGTGGAGAAAAGTGTTTTGGCCATTTAAAAAGCACATAAATCTACACTGATTAAATGCTTTTCTCACAAACAGCCACAGACCCCCCAGTCATATCTATCAGTGTTACTAAAACACAGCTTTTGAAAGAATCTACCAGAAACTTCAGCTACAATCACATATTAGCTTTCTTTTCAGGGACTTTTTTCTCTAATAGCTGGAGGTAAAACTCAACCTTTATATGGAAATGAAATTATAAGATGACTATCAAGCACTATAACTCATTCTGGATCAACAGTCAAGAAAAATTCTAAATACAGTCAGAGAAAAATATCTACCTTTATCTATCCTCTAGGCTGAAGGTCTAGACAGACATTTCAATCAAGCAAACTTTGTTTTAAACAAATGACCTTCAAACTTGGATATGTATAACCCTTTGTTCCACAGTCAAGGACAATTCCATATGCTCATTATTCATATTCACCCTTTCTCAAAATTGATTACCCTAAGAATATGTATCTTTTCACAATACTCTTTCCACTCTTTAGCTAACCTAAATATCATTACCGTTTTGTCTTAAGAATATAAAGACCTCCATGCACCAAGGGGATGAATCTACTGTTTTCCAGGAAGTTCCCAGAGCTCCCATTAATAACTAATCAAGATATATTCTTTCCTTTTTTTGCCTTCTGCATATTTCTTTGAAACATGAAGCTTGGCATTACAAAGGTTATTTTGTCCCCTGCTTGAAATGCCAAAACCATTAGGGTGATATGTATTCTTTTAAATGTAATGAATGTTTGCAGGGTTATCATAAAAATTCACATTTTTAAAAATAATTTTGGAAGAAATTGTAAATAATCTACATAATTCCTTTCAAAATTAGCACACTTTATTTAAAATATAATTAAAAACCTATTGTCAAATAATGACATCAAATATTTATTCCAATTACCATAATTCCCATTATTTCACTGTGTAAGATGTTTTATATTTGCAAGCTTCTAATAAGAAAAATCATATGTAAATATTGATTAAAATATTTAGTTATTAACCTAAAAATGTGTGATATAGGATTCTTCTAGGAGGATATAGTACTTACATGTTTCTCTATTGCTCCTTGTTAAAAAAAAAAAACTAAAATTTATGGACATCAGATATCAAATATATGATAAAACACTGAAAATCAGGAAGAGGGCAGACCAGCAAGGCCCTATGGACTAGAAGAAATACAGTGGCAAAGTCCCTGGGTCTCTTATGTCTAACATCTTAGATCTGGACTTGAAGGAGCTGGCAAATATAAAACAAACAAACAAGCAAATAAACAAACAAAAAACAATGAATAGACAAAAAAAAAAGAGTCCCAATCAAAGTTCACTTTCTCTATCCAAAAGGCCACAGAGTGGGAGGCCTAACCTAGTAATATGGAAAATTGAAGACAAAAAATAGAACAAAACACTTTACTCCAGGCAAACACTATGTAAAAATTTGCGGCTCTGATCTATCTCGGTCAGTGAAGGTGAAGTGGGGAGTTGAGACCTACACTCTTATGAGGCTGGAATGAGTTCTCTAACACTCATGCTGAGGTAGTGTCACAGAAAGCCAAGTAGGAAGCCAGGATACTGATCTACACAGTAATATGACTTGTCTCAACACCCCATCCACAAGTGGTCTTAGTGAAAATCCATTCAGAGTCTGCACTATCACTTTCCCTGGCAATAGTGAGACGTCCTCACCTCTCCACTGAGGTGGTGTCAGAGAGGCTGTGGGGAGTCAGGTCCTTCCTGCTGCTTAGCAGTAATGAGGTCATCTTCACTAAAGTGTCAGTGCAGACCACACGGGGAGCCAGAATTCCCCCTAGCCTGCTCAGCAGCAATGGGGAGTCTTCCCCAGGAGGATATGGACAGAGGCTGAGAGGAAAATCTGGACTTCTGCTTCCACCTGGCGGTAACAATTGGCATCCTCAATTCCCCTCCTGGAATGGTGTCAGAAAAGCCCAAGTAAAACAGAAAGTTTAATCAAGATCTAGATTCTCGTAATTTTAAAATAATAATGTCCAGGAGTCAACAGAAAATCATACATACTAAGAACCAGGAGGATATCAAAGTAAGTGAAAAAGAAAGTCAATAGGTGGTAACAATGAATGGGTTCAGATGCACAATAGAGGACAGAAGAAAGAACAGGTGAAACAAAAGATGGAAAAAAATAGAATTAGCCAATGTAAACAACAGAGAAAAAATAGACCCCCCCCAAATAAAAATTAAAAGAGGCCCAGGAACCTTTGGTGTTATTTAAAAAGTTAATATTTGTGTCATTGGTATCTGAGGAGAAAGACTGTGGGGTTAAAAAAGATAATAGCTGAAAACTTCCAAAATTTGTCCAGAGATATAAAGCTACAAATTCAAGAAGCGGAGTAGGCCTCAAATATGATAAAAACCTAAGGAATCCAGACCAAGACTCACAATTATTACAATCCTGAAAATGAAAAGAAAAAGAATCCTGAATGCAGTCAGGGGTTGGGAACCTTTGTTGCCTAGTTGCTAAGTCCTGTCTGACTCTTTTGTGACTCCATAGACCGCAGCCCATCAGGCGCCTCTGTTCATGGGATTTCCCAGGCAAGAAAACTAGAGTGGGATGTCATTTCCTATTCCGGGGTATCCTCCTGACCCAGGGATCGAACCTGCATCTCCTGCATGGCCAGGTGCATTTTTTTTTACCACTGAGCCATCAGGGAAGCCATGGGAAACTTTACCAACAGGGAAAAATCTATGCAGATAACAGCAGATTCCTCATCAGAAACCATGGAGATCAGAATGAAGCATCACAATTTTGTTTTCAAGTGTTGAAAACAGAGTTGTCAACTAGAATCCTATACCTAGTGAAAATAATCCTTTAAGAATGAAGAAGAAATCAAGACATGCTCAGTTGGAGATAAAGCAAGAGAGTTTGTCATCTACCCTAAAATAAGGGTTAAATATCTTATACTATTAGGAAGGAAGAAAAATCATGGTAACTAAAAATATGGGTAAATACAATAAGCTTTTGTTCTCCATAAAGGGAAGTAAGGTGTTTTAACTCACTTGAACTAATAAAATGGCAATACCAGTAGAAATTATATAATAATCTATGTGTAAATAATGTGATGCTTAGAGCAATTATTAAAAATGCTATACAAATGGACATATTATAAATAAATAAAAATGAAATTCTCAAAAAATTCAAGGAACAAACAAAAAAGCAGGAAAAAGAAAATAGAAAGGGCAAACAGTGAAAGCAAAGAGAAGGAAAAATACAGTCAACTTAAGTTCTAAAATTTAAGTGGTGAACTTAAGTACTAATATATTTTACCCCACTCTGACAGAGTGGAATAAAAAACATTACTTAACTATATGTTGTCTATGACAAACTCACTTCAAATATAACAACAAAAGTCATTTTAAAGTAATACTTTAGAAAATATTTATCATGTAAGTATTAACCAATGAAAAACAAAAGTGGCTGTATCAATATTAGATAAAACAGACTTCAGAGTGGAGAAAATTACCAAAAACAGAGAAATGTTGTATCAAGGGCCAATCCACCAAAGAAAAAAAAAGCAATTCTAAATGTGTTTGTATTAAAACACAGAGTTGCAAATTATGTGGAGCAAAAACTGAAGGAACTGAAAGAAGAAATTGACAAATCCACAATCATTGCTGGAGATTGCAACACCCTTTGCTCAACAATTGATAGAGCAACTAGGCAGGAAAATAAGCAAGACTATAGAATAATGATGCAATTCTAGCAATCAGCAGGATTTAATCAACATTTCTAGAACACTTCATCCAGTAATAGTAAAATGCACATTGTTTTCAAGTGTGCCTAGAACATACACCAAGTTAGTTCATATCTTGAGTCACAAAACAAACCTTTACACATTTAAAAGAACTGAAATCATACAGAGTGTGTTCTTTGACTATAGTAGAATCCAACTAAAATTACTAACAGAGTGAAAAGTGTGAAATATTCAAACACTTGGAAACTAAATAACACATTTTTAAATATAATGCATCAAAGAGAAAGTCTTAAAGAAAATTCTTGATCAAGATAGTTTCACTGTAGAATTTTACCAAACATTCAAAGAATAATTAAAACCAGTGCTATATATCTTTGTCCAGAAAACAGAAGGAAAGGGAACACTTCCAAGTTATTTTATGAAGCTAGTATTACTCTGACACCAAAGTAAGACAAGGAAGTAGAAGAAAACTGTAAACAATATCCATCGTTAATATAAGCAAAAATAACAAAGACAGTAGTTCTCCCTTATGCAGGGTCTCACTTTCTGCTGTTTCAGTTACCCATGGTCAACTGCAGCCTGAAAATATACATGGAAAATTTCAGAAATATACAATTTATAAGTTTTAAATCCGCACACCATTCTGAGTACTGTGATGAAATCCTGTGGCATCCTGCCTGGGAAGCGAATCCTCTCTTTTTCCACATTGAGTATCTTTGAAGTCCTTTTGGCTATCAGATCGACTGTCACAGTATTACAGTGAGCAAGCCTGAGTTTACTTAATAATGGTACCAAAGCACAAGAGTAATGATGCTGGTAATTCGGATATGTCAAAGAGAAGCCATAAAGTGCTTCCCTTAGGTGAAAAGGTGAAAGTTCTGAACTTAACAAGAAAAAAAAAAAAAAAAAAAGAATGCTAAGGTTGTTAAGATCTACAAAAAGAATGAATCTTTCATCTGTGAACTTATGAAGGAAATATAAATCCCTGCTAGCTTTGCTGTCACACTTCAAACTTGCAAAAGTTATTGCCACGGTATATGATCAATGCTTAGTTAAGATGGAAAAGACATTAAATTTGAACAATGAAACGTTCTGAGAGAGAAAGAAAGAGAGACCACATTTACATAACGTTTATTATAGTGTGTGTGTACTGTTGCTCAGTTGTGTCCGACTCTTTGTGACCTATGCAATGTAGCTCCTCTGTGCATGGGATTCTCCAGGCAAGAGTACTGGAGTGGGTTGACATTTCCTCCTCCAATACTGTTATAATATTCTATTATGTAGTTTTTGCTAATTTTTCTAGGCCTAATTTATAGGTTAAATTTTATCATAGGTAGGTATACAAAGAAAGTGTCTTTTAATATCATGGCTGCAGTCACCATCTTGATTTCAGTTTGTGCTTCATCCAGCCCGGCATTTCGCATGATGTACTCTGCATATAAGTTAAATAAGCAGGGTGACAATATACAGCCTTGACGTAGTACTTTCCCTATTTGAAACCAGTCTATTGTTCCATGTCTAATTCTAACTGTTGCTTCCTGACCTGCATACAGATTTCTCAGGAGGCAGGTCAGGTGGTCAGCCATGATCAACCTAGACAGCATATTAAAAAGCAGAGACATTACTTTACCAACAAAGATCTGTCTAGTCAAAGCTATGGTTTTTTCTAGTAGTCTTGCATGGATGTGAGAGATGGACCACAAAGAAATTTGAGCACTGAAGAATTGATGCTTTTGAACTGTGTTGCTGGAGAAGACTCTTAAGAGTCCCTTGGACATCAAGGAGATCCAACCAGTCAGTCCTAAAGGAAATAAATCCTGAATATTCATTGGAAGGACTGATGCTGAAGCTGAAACTCCAGTACTTTGGCCACCTGATGTGAAGAACTGACTCACTGGAAAAGACCCTGATGCTGGGAAAGATTGAAGGTGGGAGGAGAAGGGGACAACAGAGTATGAGATAGTTGGATGGCATCACCAACGTGATGGACAAGAGTTTGAGTAGGCTCCCGGAGTTGGTGATGGACAAGGAAGCCTGGCGTGCTGCAGTTCACTGGGTCACAAAGAGTCGGATGTGACTGAGCGACTGAACTGAACTGAACTGATACACAGAAAAACACATGGTATTTAAGCTTTAGTATTATTTTCAGTTTCAAACATTCACTGCAGGACTTGGGATGTATCCCCTGCAAGATTAAGGGAGGACTTCTGTATTATCAAGTATATTTCAGCAACATACACAGCGTATAATGAAAATATATATGTAATAACCAAGTGGAGTTTATTCCAGGGATACAAGGTTGGCTTAATATTTGGAAATCAATTAATGCAATCCACCATAATAACAAGCTAAAGAAGAAAAAAAATTACATGATTATACCATGATTAATCACATGCAGACAAAGCAACTGACAAGTACTAGGTTTATGATAAAAAACTTCAGAAAAAGAATAGAGAGGAACTTCCTCAACTGGACATAGTATCTACAGAAAGCCTATAACTAACATAATAATGTTGAAAGATTGAATACATTTTTTCCATAAGATTGGGAAGTAAGGATGTCTATTTGGACCACTCTTATTCAATATAGTGCTAAAAATTCTAGCCAGTGCATTAAGGCAAGAAAAGAAAAGAAAAGGCATGCAAGTCAAAAAGAAAGAAAGAAACATCTGTTTGCAGATGATACGACTGTCTACCTAGAAAATCCTAAATTATCTACAGGCATACCTCATTTTATTGTGCTTCACTTTATAGCACTTTGCAGATTATAGCATTTTTTATAGATTGAAGGTTTGTGGCAGCTCTGCCTTGAATAAGTTTATCTGTGCCATTTTTCCAACAGTATTTTCTCACTTTGTGTCTCTGTGTTGCATATTGGTATTTCTCCTGATATTTTCAGCTTTTCACTATTATTATATTTATTATGGTGATATGTGATCAGAGATCTTGTATGTTACCCTTATGACTTGCTGAAGGCCCAGATGATGGTTAGCATTTTTTTTTTGGAATAAAGTGTTTCTTAATTAAGTTATATGCATTTCTTTAGATATATGATATTGCACACTTAATGGATCACAGGATAGTGTAAACATGACTTCTACATGCACTGGGAAAACAAACAAACAAAATATGTGACTAGGTTTATTGCAATAGTTGCTTTATTGTGGTGGTCTGGAACCAAAACCCCAATATCTCTGAATAATTCCTATACAAAAAATTCCTAGAACTAATAAGTGAGTTCAGAAAGGTTGTAGGACAAGACATACAAAATTTGTATTTCTTACACTAGTGATAATCAGTAACTGAAATTTAAAATAATATTTATAGTTACTTACCAAAAGAGTTAGATGGAAATCTTCCAAAACATATGTATATAGAATTTGTATGTTGAAAACTACAATACTGGTAAAAAAAAAAAAAAAAAAGTTTTAAAATATCTAATAAGAGACACGCTGTGCTGATTACTGGAATATCCAACATAATAGAGATGTTAATTCTCCCAAATTGATATAATGATTAACACAATTTCTATCAAAATCCCAGCAAAATTTCTTGTAGATACAGATAAGATTATTCTAAAATGTGTACAAGAAGGTAAAAGAACCAGAATAGCTAACATAATTTTGAAACTGATGAATACATAAAAATAAAAAAAGTGGAACAACAGTTAAGACTATAATTAAGACTATATGGTATTGGTGGAGAGACAGAAACAGATATGTGGAATGTAACAGAAAAGCCAGAATTAACACACAGAAATATGTCCATTTGATTTTTGACAAAAATACAAAAACTATTCAATAGGAAGAGGATAACTTTTCCAATAAAAGGTATGGGGCAACTGGACATTCACTGGAAAAAACTGAAGCTTAACCTGTCTTAGGTCTTATGCAAAAAATTAACAGAAAATGCATCATGGCTCAAAAGTAAAAATGAAAACACATAAACTTTCAAAAAAAATGGAGGGAGAAATTTCAGGATCTAAAACCAGGCAGAGGTAGAGTTGACACTAAAAGCACAATCCATAAAAGAAAAAATTGATAAATTGGACTTAAAGTAAAAATTTTATTCTGAAAAAGGCCCTGTTAAGAGGATTCAAGGAGAAGCTATAAAGTAACAGAAAATAGTGAAAACTATGTGCGTGTGTGTGTGTGTGTGTGTGCGTGTGTTATTCGTTCAGTTGTGTCCAACTCTTTGTGATCTCATGGACTGTATGTAGCCTGCAAGACTCCTCTGTCCATGGAATTCTCCAGGTAAGAATACTGTGAGTGGGTAGCCATTCCATTTTCCAAGAGATCTTCCCTACCCAGGGATCAAACTCGAATCTTCTGCATTGCATGCAGATTTTTTTTACTGTCTGAGCCACCAGGAAAGCCATATATATATATATATATATATGAAAAACATTTAAAATATATTAAAAACTCTCAAAACTCAACAGTAAAAGCAACAGAATCCAATTACAAATGGACAAAAGACAGGAAGGAAACATTTCAACCAAGAGGGTATACAGAGAGCAAATCAGCACATGAAATGATGTTCAACATCATTGGCCATTATGAAAATGGAAAATAAAACCAGCTTGAGATATAGTTATATATCTATTACAACAACTAAAAAGTGACAATACCAAATTCTGCTGAGAATAAGAGGAAACTGTATCATTTTATATACTATGGTTAGCATGAAAAATGTTACAGCCAATCTGGAAAGCTCTCTGGCAATTACTTAAAAAACTAAACATGCACATTGCACTCCTGAGCATTTACCCCAGAGAAATGATATCTTATGTTCAGATAAAGACCTGGACACAAATGTTTTTAGTGGCTTTATTCATAGCAACCTAAACCAGAGAACAACATACATGTTCTTCTATGCATCAAACTACTGATACACAGAATGACATGGATGAGTCTTCAGAGAATTATGAAAAAAAGCCAATCCCCAAATGTTATATACTGTATGATTTACATAATACATACTTAATTTATATAATATTCTTGAAATGACAAAATTACAGAAATAGAGAAAAGATTAATGCTTGGCAAGGATAAAGGATGGACCAGGGCTGGGATGGAAGTGGGTATGGTTATAAAAGGACAACATGATGGATCCTTGTGATCATAGAAAGATTCAGTCTCTTCACTGTATCAATGCCATCATCTTGGCTGTGACATCACACTGTTACTTTACCACTGAGGGAAACTGGATAAAGGGTATGAAGGATTCTTTGCTTTATTGCTTACATGTGAGATCTATCATTATCTCAGAAAAATGTTTGAGACAGTACAAAGCATTTCAAGGCTCTTTCTAGGGGTATGCTTGAGTCAAAATGCTTGAAGATCAGTGATCCAGAAAATTGGTGGATGGAGGCAGAGATGGAGCTGAGAACCAGAAGCAAACCTGCTCTCTGATGACCTCTATGGTTCCTAATTAAGCAGGTGGAAGAGGCTATTTCTGACATTTGTATTCAAAAGCCTATCAGTTGAAGAGATGCCAAATAAAGTGGTTAAGAAAAAGATGAAAATAACTTTTTACCTAAATGACTGATGGATCAATTTCATATTTGAAATCTCATGAGAGGCTCGGCAAACTATGTAGCGTAGAAAGAAAAGGGAATCTGATTAAAAGAGAGCATGAATTCCAGTGGATGTAAAAAGAAAACAGACTGTTAAACTTTCTGCCCAGTCTCTATGCCGGACCTTCTGTTAGAAAACAATAGCTGAGGCCATGCAGCCCCCATACTCAGCTTAAGGAGCTGCAGAGTCAAGGTGTGAGGTAACAGTAAACTGCATCTGTGAACACTAATGTATAAAATAAGAGCAAATGTCACAGACATGCCATATCTTTTTTTAAGGTGTACGTTTCTCTCTGTGGGTGCATCACACATTTGCAGACACTGCAGGTGTTAGCAAATTAAAATAACTACCTTCCCTTGGTCTGATTCCGGCAGTGTACACAGCACCAGAACAGCTGAGAAGAAAAAAAGAAAAAGAAAGAAAGAAACCATTCATTCGCCCAAAGCTCTGCTTGATATGGGTTTTGACAAACAAACAAACAAACAAAAAATGGTCATGAATTTTCACATGACTGATGTTCAGATCTGATGCAATGCATACACATATCTAACAGGCAGCGAACTGGGATTTTTCCAGTTGTCTTGCATTTATATTTAAGGCCCAATATTGAGAATAAAAGAACCAAGATCCCCAGAGGTGACGTTCAGGGACCTATCACCTATAGAACCATTCCATTCCTGCTGACCTTACTGAGAATTGCCAAAGAACTGTCCCTCACACAAACTACCCCTCCACCTTCTTGCTCAGCATAGATGTGACTGGGGGAAAAGGTAGGATCATTTTTGGAAATGGCAATTTTCATTAAATTGGTTCTTTGCTTCACTCATCCCATCTTGTGGAAGATGGAAGAAGATGTATCCCTACCCTGAGAGCAAGAGAACAACCCAGAAACACTGGGAGACTGTAACAAGTATAGATTTATACTTTATTCCATATATATACATATATATATATGGAATATGTATATATATATGGAATATGTATATATATAGAGAGAGACATACACACACACACACACACACATATATATATACACACATACATACACACATGCACATACATGCAGGAAACCCTGGTTCGATTCCTGGGTTGGGAAAATCCCCTGGAGAAGGGATAGACTACCCACTTCAGTATTCATGGGCTTCCCTGGTGTTTCAGACAGCAAAGAATCCTCTTGCAATGTGGAAGACCTGGGTTCGATCCCTGGGTTGGGATGCCCTGGACGAAGGTATGCCCTGGAGGAGGGCATGGCAACCCACTCCAGTATTCTTGTCTGAAGAATCCCCATGGACAGAGTAGCCTGGCACGCTACAGTCCATGGGGTTGCAAAGAGTTGGACACGACTGAGTGACTAAGCACAATCACATATATATAAAACACACTTAGCCAGCGGACTAGCTGACCAGCACTTGCACTAGCAGAATGAGGAAACTGGAATTGGAGACAGAAGACATGATGGGGAGTCGCAAATAAAGAAGTGCAGATCTTTCTCTTCCCTCGATTTCCTCATTCTGGAGAAGCAGGAACATCAGACCTTGCCAAGATTCAATGTCCTGAAAAGGTACATTTGGAGACCTCACTGTTTCAAATACAGCTCCTCTCCAAGGGTTAAGATGTATGCTCCCAACCAGAGGATGCAGGCAAAGGGATTACTGCAATCAAGGAGCTGTTCAAAGAAGCACCCCTCATCAGCAGCATGTGTGGCATCCACCTTCTATCTGTGTTGGGTCTACAGACAGTGAGTCCATACAGACTGAGATTCAGCCAGGTCAAGAGAGGAGACTGTTCTGTTCCTACTTCAATTTCTGCAGTCCACCAGCACCAGGATTAAAAAGAGACGTGTTTTGTTGAGAGCTAGACCAAGATGCCCTTTTACCTTTCCCCTTAAGCCTCAACTGCCATGGGGAGAGATGACTCTCTCTCAAGCAAATAGAAGATTGAAACTCAAAGTTTTTACTTTAGAGTGAATGAAGGAGACAGAAAAAGTATTGACTCTGATGAATTGTGTTGAGAGTTAGTGCAAAGTAGGAAACGGGGGTTCATCATATCAGGTTCTGGGCAGCTTTAGGCAAAACCGAAAACCATCATATTTACATGTCACGTCAGAAGAGCTGGTGGCTCAGCTGGTAAAAAACACATTTGCTAATGCAGGAGAAGCACAAGATGCAGGTTTGATCCCTAAGTTTGGAAGATCCACTGGAGAAGGAAATGGCACCATTCCAGTATTCTTTCCTGGAAAATCCCAGGGACAGAGGAACATGGCAGGCTGCAGTCCATGGGGTAGCAGAGTTGGACACGACTGAGCATGCATGCATGCACTTACATCCCTAAAAAAATAACTTTCATATCACATGTTTTCAAGCTCCCTTTTGGTCATAACCGCACTCAGTCTCAAAATACATTTCCTTGCTCAGTTTATTCCTGGAACCTGGCTCCCAGCATTGTGGAAACCCATACCTTGATAAGATAGCTTCGTTAGTAGCAGCTCTTCAAAAACATCATCTCATTTTCTAGGGCTCCACCTGAAAATATCTCTTCTAATTAAAACACCAGGCGATTCACCTTTCCAATAGCTAGAGGCCACTGTGAGATGTCATTTTATATCTTTCTAAAATATCACTGGAAAAAAATATGCTTCAGAGCCAAAAAGCCACAGGCTTTCTCTACAGAAAAAGTAGTCAAACCAAATAAACTGCAGAACTCAGTGCCTAAATAATCTAAATAATTATGATTATAATAGAAAATTTCAGAGTCCTAGCTAATATTCAATGAGTGTTAATTACATGTGCCAGGCACAATTCTAGGCCCTTCTTCATTTAAATTTTCCTAATAATCCTATGAGATAGACACTAGTATCATCTCCATGTTACAGAAGAAAAAATTGAAGCACTGAGAAGCTGAGTAACTTGTCCAAGGTTGCCCTGCTAAGAAGTGGAGAGTCAAGGTGGGAATTTGTGTCCTTACCATTACACTAAATTTCCTCTCATTATTCAGGGAAATCTATGCAATTTGAACTTAATACTACTACTGCTTTCTCCTGCATTGCTTCCTAAATCTCAAATACCTTCATGAAAAAATTCAAAGTTTTCTCACCAGAAGCAGAAGGGAAATCTCTGTTTATTCTCTTCCCCTTGTCAATTACCTGTACCACTCTCCATGTCCCCTGCTTCATCTGCTCCTTCTGCCCTAGGGATAAAGCCTCATTCGTGTGTTTTGTGCTGTTCTGATGGTCTAGTCCACAGGAATGGAAGTCTGGGAAAAGGGAAGCAGGAAGGAACAGGAAATAGAAGAGGAAGCAGTACAAACTAAACAAGCACCTGCCATTTTCAGGAAGGACAGAGTCCTTCCTCCAAACTAGGCATAGTCTTTTTTTTTTTTTTTGGCCACGCCACACTGCATGCTGGATCTTAATCCCCCTGCCCCCCCAACCCTCCCTGCCCGGGGATCAAACTATTGCCCTCTGCACTGGCAGCCCAGAGTCTTAACCACTGGACCACCAGGGAAACCCCACAACTGTTCTTAAAAGACCACTGGGTACACTTGAGTCAGTGTGAGGAACAATCTCACCTGGGAGAGTAATACTCCAGGAGGGGTTGGCTTAATCTAATTAAAGCCACTGATCAGCGTTTGTCTTAGTTTTGGCAAAATGGCTCTCAAGAGGTGCCAGATGAAAAATATCAAGAAAGGACAAGAACACAGGCTGCTCTCAGGAAAAAGACATCCCAGCTGCCTTTGGAAACATTGGCCGATCCAGATGACAGCACGCAAGCCTTAAGCATTAGCGGCTTTCGCATTGTTGTTGTTGTCTAGTCACATAGTCGTGTCCGACTCCTTGCAACCCCATGGACTGTAGCCCGCCAGGTTTCTCTGTCCCGCCAGGCTCCTCTGTCCATGGGATTCTCCAGGCAAGAATACTGGAGTGGGTTGCCATTACCTTCTCTAGGGCATCTTCCAGACCCAGGGATTGAACCCGGGTCTCCTGCATTGGCAGGTGAGTTCTTTATCACTGAGCCACCTGGCTTTCGCATGGGTTTATACTACACACAGAGAAGCCAGAAGCACTAGCTTCTATGCACAAGCATCAGAGGCAGTGCCATCAGCATGTACCAGGGGCCTTGCTGCCAATTGCAGTGCTGGGTGTGGCAAAGTGATCTCAGGGAGCAATATCAAAGAGCCATGTAGTTCCAAATGGCTGGAACTAGAAGTACAGCTAGAAGCACAGCTCAGCTGAGCTGGAGATTTCTCCAGTAATCTGGAAAGAATATAAGGGGCTGGAGTTCTTATAGGAAATGTACAGGAGGGCCAGCTTGCATGCGCAGTTGTGTCTGACTTCTTACGACGCCGTGGACTGTAGCCTGCCAGGATTCTCTGTCCATGGGATTTTCCAGGCGAGAATACCAGAGTGAGTAGCCATTTCCTCCTCCAGGGGCTTTTCCAAACCCAGGGGTCAAATCCAAATCTCCTGTGTCTTCTGCATTAGCAGGGAAATTCTTTACCACTGCACTGCCTGGGAAGCCTCAAGGTACAGCAAAAGCAATGCAAATTCAATTATTTGGGGTTTATCGTAACTTAATTTGTAACAATCATGCCCAAAGTTTCCTGAATTCTAAAAGTAGCTACAGATTGGCTGAGATCTGGTAGAGACATAGGTCCTAACTTCCTCTCCACCTCACCAATATTTTAAGAGCAACAAAACCCATTTGTGTTAGAGGTAAATTAAAAAAAATAATAATAAGCACAATAAAGACAGGGTGATGACATCATATTCATTTGCATTTCTTTGATTTCTCTTGTCCTTTTTGGTAATTTTTGACGTGCTGACTGGGTGGAGTTGATGTAGAGTACTAAGCACTTTGTTCTTAATCATTTGGAGCTTTTAATAATGAAAAATGCTCTGAATGGAAAAATTGAAGAAAGATTTTCTTCATCAAACATTTGTGGAATCCCGCAGCTTGGTAACAGAGTACAAGCTCAGGGGTTCACAGAATCATAATTGGTGCTAGCCCCTGCTCTGAAAAACTTGTAGTATTAATACATAGAAACCACACACACACACACAGAAACACACACAAGCACCTGCATGCCTGTGAGTATAGGCTGACACGTGGGCTATCATGGATTGAAATGTCAAGAGGCCTTGGTTTCCTAAGATCTGCCACAAGTTATGCCATCTGCCTTAGGCCATTCACTCAGAAGTCCTGGGTCTCCAACAAAGACTCAGAGAAAACACAGTCTAGAAAGGCAAGAAATATAAAACTGAATTATCTTGCCCACTGCTCACTACCTTTTATAATGCTCAATCCTTTGCCTTTTGCCCCCTTATTGGACAGCCTGCATTTTCCAGGGAGAGAGAAACACAAGTGGGCATTGTGCCACCTGGCTCAGTCCCTTGGACCCTTGCCTGCTGCTTAGGGCAATGCAGCAGTAGGAGAGCAGGGGGAAGCAGTGTCACATGCCAGCAGCATCAGTGATTTTGGTGGTGGCAGAAGCAGTGTTGGTGGACGACCAAAAGGATGAAAGGGGTGGAGCTGGCAAATACAAGAGGCAGCATGGCAACAGCAGTTGTACCCCAGACACTGACACACAACCCTCGCCAAAAACATCAGGTCTACTAGCTATCATACAGACTTGGGGAGCAGCGGGAGCCATGGGGATTTTGGTGAAGCTCAGCCAATGAAGGAAATGGCAAACCACTCCAGTATTCTGGCCTGGAAAATTCCATGGGCAGAGGAGCCTGGGGGGCTACAGTCCATGGGGTCACAAAGAGTTGGCCACGACTGAGCACCAAGCACAGGAATGGCAATGATGCACATCAGGGATTCAGGGGTCACTGCTGCCCCCCTGGGCATCAGCTGGGGTCACGATAAGAAGCAGCAGGAATAAGACAAGAGTGGAGATGTTCTGTTTCTAAATGGATATTTTCTGTAACATGTGTAAGAAACTTTGGGATATGTTCAAGAGCAGTCTGGGAAGAAATGTGTGGGTGATCATTACAGCCTGAGGGATGGCATGTGAGTAGAGAAATTCTGTGTATTTCACAATTATCACTAGAACTCCCACTCCAAAGCTCTCGACTATACACCCCAGATCAGACTGTAGTCCGAGAAAGCATGACTATCCACTTGGGAGAACAGAATTCCTGTTGTAAATATATGCCTACGTTTTGGTGTGAACTTGAACTCCGATGGATAAGCCAGGGAAAAACATCTCAGTATCACTGCTGCAGAGAAAGATAAATAGCTTATTGGCTTGGACAGGAAATACTGTTGGACCGAACAGATGGTCCATGGGCTTCTGGGCAGCTTGAAGACATAGAATCTGGGCAGAAACTGCAAAACAAGGAGGCATGGAGAGGAAGGCATGATGGAGGCAGAAGAAAGTAGACCTAAGAGAGGAAGGCATGATGGAGGCAGAAGAAAGCAGACCTATAGGGAAATGCTCCCCACTCTTCTTCCTTTTTTTCCCCAAAGCTGGTGCTCTTTAAGAGATAAAATGAATGGGAGACTGTTTTCTCTGTGTGTCCCAGAAGACTACCCACCTGCTAGCAGATCTAACGATAAAGGGCAAATAGTTTCATGGTCTGCATGAAAATGAAAGGCTAGCATATTTTTCCAAGTTGAATAAAAATGTACTGTCAGTATAAATATCCTTTTTCAGAAGCCACAAAGGGAAGAAAGGCAACAATTTTGTTCTAGTGCTGCATTCTGCCTTAAGTAGGCAAATATAGGGCAGAGTGCTCTGAACCAATACGGGTGTTCATTTAAATGCAGTGATCACACACTGTTTTTTTTGTTGTTTCTACCTCCCCCCCCCACCCCCCACCGCAAATGGTCCCTTAAAAGACTGTAAGCCCTTCTCCAAAGCACACAGATTCCTAGATCTGAAAATCCTTAAAGTTGCAGCTTGGCGGTGAAAACACATGACTAATAGAGACTTCTTGAAGCCAAGATTCCTTGGCATGGCATTGAACAGAGATGGTATCAATGAGATGGCGACCCTGAAGTCAGGGAGCAAAAGTGGGAGACTCCGGAAGCACTGGCAGTTTGAGATGCAACTTAGAGATCAGAGACAGGTGATCTGAGATAAGATAATAAGAGGATTGGGTGCTGTGGGGGAGGGACAGACAGACACCAAGCTTAACTGGAGTGATGAATAATTCAATGTTCAAGCCAATCTGTTTATGGATGCCATCACAGCAATATCAGTGGTGATAGCAACATTAAAGGTGTGGCCATCTTCGAAAAAGCTTTGTGGAATCTAAGAAATAAAACCAATGAATAAAAACAAAACAAACTCATAGGTACAGAGAACAGAAGTATGGTTGCCAGAAGGAAGAGGGGCTGAGGGGTGAGTGGCATGGGTGAAGTAGGTTAAGAGGTACAGACTTCCAGTTCTAAAGTAAATAAGTCATGGGGGTGTAATGTACAGCAAGGTGACTATAGTCAGTAATATTGCACATATTTGAAAACTGCCAAGAAAGTAAATCTTAAAAGTTCTCATCAAGAGAAAAAAATTGCAACGTTGTATGGTGACAGTTGGCAACTAGACTTGTGGTAACCATCTTGCAATGTATACAAATGTCAAATCTTTATGTTGCACACCTGAAACTGATATAATGCTATAATGCTATAGGTCAGTTATGGGCTTCCCTGGTGTCTCAAACAGCCAAGAATCTGCCTGCAATGCATGAGAACTGGGTTCAATCCCTGGGTCAGGAAGATCTCCTGGAGAAGGGAATGGCTACCCACTCTAGTATTCTTGCCTGGGAAATTAAATGGACAGAGGAGCCTGGTGGGCTACAGTCCATGGGGTTGTAAAGAGTCAGACATGACTGAGCAACTAATACTTTCACTTTTCTGTTTTTATATGCCAGTTATACGACCATAAAAAGGCTTTCCATGAGGTGGCCAAAAGTCACTTCACCATATCAATCAGGCCCTGAGCGGATGTTCTAGGAACCTCGGGGGAGCCAGGGGATGACCAGTACAAGACTCGAGAAGCCAAAAGGACAGGTCAGTTTGCAGAAGACAAACAGACTTCTTGTCCTTCAGCCACACACAAATCTGATTTTGTCTTAAAACTGTAATTCATCCCTTGGGCTTCACTTGTAGCTCAGTCAATAAAGAATCTACATGCAAGGCAGGAGACCTAGGTTTCATCTCTGGATCAGGAAGATCCCCTGGAGAAGGAAACGGCAACCCACTCCAGTATTCTTGCCTTGAGAATCCCATTGGACAGAGGACCCTGGCAGGCTACACTCCATGGGGTTGCAAGGGTCGGACACGACTAAACTGACCCACACCTCAGATCATCATCTAATTGCTGTTGTTGCTGATCAGTGGCTAAATCCTGTCCAACTCTTTGTGACCACATGCACTGCAACACGCCAAGCTTCCCTGTCCTTCACCATCTCCTGAAATTTGTTCAAACTCATGTCCACTGAGTTGGTGATATCATCCAACCATCCTATCCTCTGTTGCCCCCTTTTCCTCCTGTCATCAATCTTTTTCAGCATCAGGGTCTTTTCCAGTGAGTCAGCTCTTTGCATCAGGTGGCCAAAGCATTGGAGCCTCAGCATCAGTCCTTCCAATGAATATTCAGGATTTATTTCCTTTAGGACTGAGTGGTTTGATCTCCTTGCTGTCCAAGGGACTCTCAAGAGTCTTCTCCAACACTACAATTCAAAAGCATCAATTCTTCAGCGCTCTTTATGGTCTTACTGTCACATCCATACATGACTACTGGAAAAAAAAGCTTTGACTGTATTGACCATTGTGGCAAAGTGATGTCTCTGCTTTTTAATACATTGTCTAGGTTTGTCGTAGCTTTTCTTCCAAGGAGCAAGAATCTTTTAATTTCAGGGCTGCAGTCACCATTTTCATAATGAAAATATATTGTATTTCTGATTCTTTTCTTTTTAAAAAATTTTAATCCTGACTATTAAATAGCTGTGAAAAGAAGAGAAGTGAAAAGCAAAGGAGAAAAGGAAAGATATAACCATCTGAATGCAGAGTTCCAAAGAACAGCAAGGAGAGATAAGAAAGCCTTCTTCAGAAATCAATGTAAAGAAATGGAAGAAAAGAACAGAATGGGAAAGACTAGAGATCTCTTCAAGAATATTAGAGATACCAAGGGAATATTTCATGCAAAGATGGGCTCGATAAAGGACAGAAATGATATGGACCTAACAGAAGCCAAAGATATTAAGAAGAGGTGGCAAGAATACAAGAAGAACTGTACAAAAAAGATCTTCATGACCCAGATAATCATGATGGCGTGATCACTCACCTAGAGCCAGATATCCTAGAATGTGAGTCAAGTGGGCCTTAGAAAGCATCATTACGAACAAAGCTAGTGGAGGTGATGAAATTGCGGTTGAGCTATTTCAAATCCCAAAAGATGATGCTGTGAAAGTGCTGCACTCAATATGCCAACAAATTTGGAAAACTTAGCAGTGGCCACAGGACTTGAAAAGGTCAGTTTTCATTCCAGTCCCAAAGAAAAGCAATGCCAAAGAATGCTAAAACTGCTGCACAATTGCACTCATCTCACACGCCAGTAAAGTAATCCTCAAAATTCTCCAAGCCAGGCTTCAGCAATATGTGAACCGTGAACTTCCAGATGTTCAAGCTGGTTTTAGAAAAGGGAGAGGAACCAGAGATCAAATTACCAACATCTGCTGGATCATCAAAAAAGCAACAGAGTTCCAGAAAAACATCTACTTCTGCTTTATTGACTATACTAAAGCCTTTGACCGTGTGGATCACAATAAACTGTGGAAAATTCTGAAAGAGATGGGCATATCAGACCACCTGACCTGCCTCTTGAGAAACCTATATGCAGGTCAGGAAGCAACAGTTAGAACTGGACATAGAACAACAGACTTGTTCCAAATAGGAAAAGGAGTACGTCAAGGCTGTATATTGTCACCCTGCTTATTTAACTTCTTTTTTTTTTAATTTTTATTTTTACTTTATTTTACTTTACAATACTGTATTGGTTTTGCCATACATTGACATGAATCCACCACAGGTATACATGCGTTCCCAAACATGAACCCCCCTCCCACCTCCCTCCGCATAACATCTCTCTGGGTCATCCCTGTGCACCAGCCCCAAACATGCTGTATCCTGCATCAGACATAGACTGGCAGTTCGATTCTTACATAATAGAATACATGTTTCAATGCCATTCTCCCAAATCATCCCACCCTCTCCCTCTCCCTCTGAGTCCAAAAGTCCGCTATACACATCTGTGTCTTTTTTGCTGTCTTGCATACAGGATCATCATTGCCATCTTTCTAAATTCCATATATATGTGTTAGTATACTGTATTGGTGTTTTTCTTTCTGGCTTACTTCACTCTGTATAATCGGCTCCAGTTTCATCCATCTCATCAGAACTGATTCAAATGTATTCTTTTTAACGGCTGAGTAATACTCCATTGTGTATATGTACCACAGCTTTCTTATCCATTCATCTGCTGATGGACATCTAGGTTGTTTCCATGTCCTGGCTATTATAAACAGTGCTGCGATGAACACTGGGGTACAAGTGTCTCTTTCTATTCTGGTTTCCTCGGTGTGTATCCCCAGCAGTGGGATTTAACTTCTATGCAGAGTACATCATGAGAAACGCTGGGCTGGAGGAAGCACAAGCTAGAATCAAGATTGCTGGAACAAATATCAATAACCTCAGATATGCAGATGATACCACCCTTATGGCAGAAAGTGAAGAGGAGCTAAAAAGCCTCTTGATGAAAGTGAAAGAGGAGAGTGAAAAAGTTGGCTTAAAGCTCAACATTCAGAAAACGAAGACCATGGCATCTGGTCCCATCACTTCATGGCAAATAGATGGGGAAACAGTGGAAACAGTGTCAGACTTTATTTTTGGGGGCTTCAAAATCACTGCAGATGGTGATTGCAGCCATGAAATTAAAAGACACTTACTTCTTGGAAGGAAAGTTATGACCAACCTAGACAGCATATTAAAAAGCAGAGACATTTCTTTGCCAACAAAGGTCTGTCTAGTCTATGGTTTTTCCTGTGGTCATGTATGGATGTGAGAGTTGGACTGTGAAGAAAGCTGAACACTGAAGAATTGATGCTTTTGAACTGTGGTGTTGGAGAAGACTCTTGAGAGTCCCTTGGACTCCAAGGACATCCAACCAGTCCATCCTAAGGGAGACCAGTCCTGGGTGTTCATTGGAAGGACTGATGCTGAAGCTGAAACTCCAATACTTGGCCACCTCATGCAAAGAGTTGACACATTGGAAAAGACTCTGATGCTGGGAGGGATTGGGGGCAGGTGGAGAAGGGGACGACAGGATGAGATGGCTGGATGGCATCACTGACTCGATGGACATGAGTTTGGGTAAACTCCAGGAGTTGGTGATGGACAGGGAGGCCTGGCGTGCTGCAATTCATGGGGTCGCAAAGAGTCGGACACAACTGAGTGACTGAACTGAATTGATTCAATCTAATTGTGTATTCTTTGAGTCCAGAGGTTAAGTTCTTTTCTAGGCAAAGCTAACTCACATGACTTGGAAAAGAATTAGCCTCTTGAAATTCTAGTGCTTACCCAGGCACTCTCTCTGATTAATGCTGCCAGGCTTGCAGTTACATAGACATGTTACACGAATGGTCAGTATGAAGGGGTTGTTTAATGTCTAGAACCCAGGGTGTGAAAATGTAGAAACTTCCTAACAGAGGAAGCAGGAGGGATCATTGGCTATGGAAAACAGGGAATGTGATATCTGAGTTTTGAGTTGAGCCTTGTTGAAATGGCTATGGTGTGGGCATGTGTGTGTGTGAATCCATATATATCTATAGAGATAAATATCTTAATGAAAGTGTGAATAGTACGCTCCCCAGAAGCATTGAGTCCTGTAACAAGATAAGTAAGTTAAAAAACCCTCTAAACATCTCAAGAGAAAGAGAATCCACCAACTAAACTGAAAATAGACATTTAGATGTTAATAATAGAAGAAAGAGGAGAGAAAGCTTATGTTATAAATGGAGAGGATCAAAACAATTTTATGCCAGAATATTGAGATTTTTCTGAGTTTTCCTTTTATTTATTTATGTATTAATTTGGTGAATTCCAGCTTGTTCATCTGTGCTAATAATGCATCAAATGAAAATGAAAGAGATTTGGTCCTTGCTATTGATCCATTTGAAATATAGCAGTGTGTGCATCAGAGAAGGCAATGGCACCCCACTCCAGTGCTCTTGCCTGGAAAATCCCATGGATGGAGGAGCCTGGTAGGCTGCAGGCCATGAGGTCGCTAAGAGTCGGACACGACTGAGCGACTTCACTTTGACTTTTCACTTTCATGCATTGGAGAAGGAAATGGCAACCTACTCCAGTATTCTTGCCTGCAGAATCCCAGGGATAGGGGAGCCTGGTGGGCTGCCATCTATGGGGTCACACAGAGTCAGACACGACTGAAGCGACTTAGCAGCAGCAACAGCAGCAGTGTGTACATGTCGATCCCAAACTCCCTAAACTGACAAGGATCTACTGTTCAGCACATGAAATTCTGCTCAATGGTATATAGTAGGTTGGATGGGAGGAGAGTTGGGGGGAAAGTGGATATATGTATATGTATGGCTATTTCCCTTTGTTGTACACCTGAAACTATCACAACATTGTTAATCAGGTATACTCTGATATAAAATAAAAAGCTTTTTTTTCAAAAGTGAAAGAGATCTGGGTCCACTTAACAGAAAACAGCAACAGAGAAGAGGATCTACAGGAGGAAAGCCAAAATCAGGGCATCCTCTCTATGTAACTGGAAATGTCCTTCCCAATGCAGTGCATGGAAGATGCTAGGGTTTATTTTGAAAATGACAGTTTTCCTCTATGAAGCCTGAGGGGAGCTTTATATCCATACCTTCATGGCTTTCATAGCCTTAGAGAAACAAAACTTGGGTTTGGCAAAGAGTCTGGGCAAACCATACCCACCCAGAATCAAATTTCACAAAACAAAACCTGAGCTGGGAAGAGCTACTTTGGTGGTAAAGCCATTCTCTCTTCTGGAGTTGCTTCATGGTTCTCCCACGTGCACCACCTCATTCCAGGATTGTTCACCAGATGTGTGAGCATCTGTCTCATCTTGCCCCTCCAGCCCTGGAGGCCTCCTGGTGGCTGATTTTTTGCAAGGACTGGATCCCACCACCTGATTCAGCCATGATCTGACATTTGCCTTCTCTAGGTTGTTCTTGCCTACCAGGTTGCTGACTTGTTAATGTCCAGCTCCTCTATTTCACATGAGGACTGCCCCCTTCCAAACATTTTGTATAGTTTTTGCTTGTGCTTCTGGTATTATCTTTTACAGAGGACAAGACTTTTACCTAGACAAGATTGGTAGCCTTTAAACCTGTACAGAAAAAAAAGCTGTCAGTCTCCTTTAAAAAGAAAAGAAAATCTCCAACCACCTCAAGAGGAAAAAAGTTCCACCAACTAAACTGAAAATAGACATGTTTAGACATTAACAATGGAAGAAAGAAAGCCTGTAGTATAAATTGAGCTATGTACTTTAACCAAAAACATAACAAAACAAAACATCAAGTCCTTGGCTCTGAAGAATGACATTAAAAAGTTAAGCAGTACTTACTCTTATTTAAAATGTCATTCTTGTTCAGTGTAACTGTTAGACATTTAATACGGACAGATGAGCCACACTGACTCCATGAAGACAAAACTTACCCCTGTATATCCTCTCTAAAAGCTTTTAAAGCCACTCTGTCAAGAGCCATTTGATGGCATATCAATTGCGTTTCTCTGCTGGACCACAGCATTGCGTGTGACAAATGAACATCATAACAGGACTGGGAGGGAAGGCGGGTGGGGAGAGGTAGGGGCCGAGAAGTCCCGCACATGGTGTGAATGACTCTAACACAAAATACCCCCAATAAACCAGGAGACAGAGTACATTAGCCTGCTACAAGGGCTCAGGCTGACTATCAAATATTTCATATAAGAAAACACACACAGCACCAAAACAGGGCTTTACTGAAGACAGGAATCAGAGGCCCCTAAAAATTATTTACAAGGGGAATTTTGTGAAAAAGTCTGAGAGGGGCCCTACAGGAGCTCATCACGGCTGGGCTGTTCAGTGGTTGTTTCCTGATCTTGACGCCCTGCAGCTAGGACCATGGTTCCCCACAGGAATGTCTGGGTACATCTGTCATTTTTATCTTGATCTGAATCCCACACTGGAAATATTGCAGTGACTAAAACAAAGAACTTATCTCTTTTCTTTAAGAAAATTTTTAAGTTGGAAATTGGTTCTATAATCAGAAAATTCAATCTTTTGGTTAACAAGTTAAAGTGAGAGGTTGGTAGCCCAAATCTAAATTCAACTGTGACCCAGGAGGCGTGAACTAGAGAGTATGAGAGACTGGTTCACTTTGCTCCCAAAGGCAAGACAAGTCATTGTTGTTGTTCAGTTGCTAAGTTGTGTCCGACTCTTTGTGACCTCATAGACTGCAGCACGTCAGGCTCCCCTGTCTTCCATGACCGCTCAGAATTTGCTCACACTCATGTCCATTAAGTCTGTAATGCCATCCAACTATCTCATCCTCTGTCACCCACTTCTCCTCCAAGACAAGTCACTAATGATAGAGAAAACCTTGAATTGAGAAGCTAAATTGAAATCCTATACTTGGGACAGTAAACCATGGACTTCTTAACATGAAAGTAGAAGGTCAAGGAAATAAATGTTGAGAAGAAACTGTCTTGCTTGGCTATAAATCTATGCATGAGTAACAACCCACCCCATAACTTTGTGGCTTACAACCAAAATCATATATTTATTTGTTCACAATTCTGTAACATGGACAAAGTTCAGCAAGGGCAGTTCATCTGTGGTCCACATGGTATTGGCTGAGGCCCTAGGACACTGGAAGACCCCAGGTGGCCTGAGTCACATGGCTTCGAGGTGAGGCTCACTCTTCTTTGAGGATTCAGCTAGAGCTGTCAGTCAGAGAGCCTCAGCTCTCCTCTGTATATTTTGAGGTTTTCACAGTATGGAAGCTGGATTTTGAGAGGAAATATCTCAAAGGTTGAAGGGAGCAGCTTCAGAACTCTGAAGGCCTGGACTTGAAAGTTATATGGCTTACTTCTACTGTACTACAGGTCAAAGTCAGGAGATTCAAGAGGATGAGAAATTGACTCTACTTCCCAATGGGAGAAGTGGTACAGAAACTGCAGCCATCTTTAATCCACTGCGGCAACTAAGACCTAGAGTGTAGAAGTTCCAAATGAAGAATTTTGGAGAGGAAAAAAGAAACCCTTCCTCTGAAGGAGGAATATACATATCACATCACCAGGAGTGAGTCTTTGTGGCAACCACCATGAACAGTATACTCTCTTGTAGACTTGCAACTGCTGGGAAAAATGCTCCTCGTGCTTCTGAAACAAGATGTACCAACTTTCAAAATGGCTTGTGGTCAAGAGAAAATGCATCCCGTTATTTTCCTTTGTGTGCCTCACAAAGAGTGGGCGCTAATTAAGCTCTTGTTTAACTGGATCATGAATTTCTAGACCTCTTGTGAATTCCATATGGAGTGGGCACATGGCAGTGAGAAAGAATTGCTCCAGGGAGCAGCATGGTACTACAAATGAATAGCTTTTACTCTCATCCAACAGTGGCTAGTAGCTAGTGATGGAGGCTATAGATAGAATGAATCAAAGTAAGAGAAAAAGATAGCCATAATAACATGCTTGGGACCAAGCAGACAATCAATAAATACTTGTTAGATGAATGGATGAATGATTTCAGAGAAAGAAGTATTTTCAGGGTAGACTAGAAGGATCTTCTAGGGAGAACTGAACTCAGAAAGGACCTTGTGCTACCACCTATAGCCTGGTGGACCTGTCATAGCCTCTCAGCATGCAGAAGATTCTACACAACTATTCATCTCAGGTAGCACACGATGGCCAGTAACCAAGTAGACTTTCTTACATCATCTTTTTATAACGCACTCATTTGTACAATTTTGAGATTTTGTTTACTCCAGTATCCATAGTACCTAACAAAGTGATGGACAAAATGTAGTGATTTTCAACCACGGGTGCTTCTGTCCCCCAGGGATTCAACAGTGACTAGAGACATTTTCGAGTGTCACAGATGGAGGTAGGGGTGTTATGGACAACTAGTGGGTAAGGCACGGGATGTTGCTACACATCCTACCATGCACAGAACAGTTTCCTACAACAGAAATGATTTAGTTCAAACTGTTAAAGGTGCTGAGCACAAGTCTGATAAAGTATTATATAAATATTTTCAGAATGAGTGAGCAAATGAATGAGAAAGATATGAAGAACCATAGAATACCATTAATGAAGTCTGTGTGGTTAAGGCAGAATATCTCAGGATTAACAGATCAACTGTGGATAGAATCAAACCTACCTGGATGAGTAAGAAGTAGCCTGAATTACACTTAGAACATTGGAGCAGATTAAAAAGAGTCAGAACAAATCAAGCAGAGATTGCTCAGGTCCAGGACAGTAACAAGTCCCTCCACAGAGCTCTTAGAAGGGTTCCCGTGATGATTAAGGAAGGAAAGATCAGTAAACAGCTCCAGAACTGTACTGCTGTGTGAGTACCGCATCACTGAGAAGGTGTATTCTTGAATTTGTTTCTAAAACATACTTTGTAGTGTGCATTATATATCTTGAATACTTAATTTTTTTATTATAAATTCACAAGTTCTGTGAGTCCCTTCTAGTACTGTTAAGGAGGAAGTTGGATTTCAACCAGGTGAATCTATGGGACATCTATGATGTCTCCCCTGAGAGACCAGTTAGAAATCTTGCGCTTTGTACAATTTCACGTTGTCAATTTCTCATACAGGACGGCAAATTTTTGTTAATTGCTTGGTGGACAGATCCATAACCTGCCAAGTTAACATCACTACTGCTTCATTTTTATCTATATACATCAAGATTTCTAATATTTTTACAAATGTGTAACACTTGAGAGCTAAAAAAAAGGTATGTACTAAAAGGACAGAAAACTAAAGATGCACAATCATCAAATAGAAAGAACATCGCAGCCAGAAGCCTTTTGGCCTCAGTCTCCTTATCTTTCAACTGGGGACAAGACCCCCAACTCAAAGTAATTCAAACAACTGTTAATGACAACTAAACTAAATGACAGACGTGACTTTTCAGTACCATGTCAATACATTTTAAAATCTATATACTCTCCATTAAGCACACTGTGAAGTAATGTTTTGGCAAGGAAGTTCCTAGGTCTTTGGAACTGATTTTTTTTCCACTCAAGTATTTGGCAAAACAGAACTTCTCACTGTAATTATGGAATCCCTCCCCCAAGCACTTAGGAGCTGCCTGGGCTTTGATGTTTCTACTTCTTTCCATTGTCTGCTGCTTCTTAAAAGGGGTATAGGAGAATGTATTTATGTGATATGAAATCTACTCTCTATCCAAAATCACTCAGGGAGACATTTTACTGCATTTTACTAACGTTCACTTTGCTTGTGAATAAACACAAGTTAGCCCCAGGAAACATCCACTGAGAAAGGACACCTAGAGTTTAAGTCACAGTGGCTGGAATACTTTCACATCCATTCAATATCAGCATGTGGAATCAAAGGCTGAGCCACTGAACAATGAGGCATTTCTCCCCATTTTAACCACACATGGATGTATTTGTTTGTCAAAAAGGGTTTACATTAAAATGTAACTGTACAAATTATGACATATTAATACTCTCAAATTAGTAATATCATTAACACTGTTCAGTCACTCAGTCGTGTCTGACTCTTTGCAACCCCATGGACTACAGCATGCCAGGCTTCCCTGTCCTTCACCATAACCTGGAGCTTGCTCAAACTCATGTCCATTGAGTTAGTGATGTCATTCAACCATCTCTTTCCTCTGTCATCCCCTTCTCCTCTTGCCTTCAATCTTGCCTAGTATTGGGGTCTTTTCTAATCAGTCAGATCTTCGCATCAGGGGGCCAAAATATTGGAGCTTCAGCATCAGTCCTTCCAATGAATATTCAGGGTTGATTTCTTTTAGGATTGACTGGTTTGGTCTCCTTGCAGTCCAAGGGACTCTCAAGAGATTTTACTTTCCTAAATTTGTGTTCATTCATTCCCATCGAATATTTGTTTTCTCTATGAAGTGCCAAACAACCCTGACGAGCTTCTTATTGATTAAAATTTCTAATTCTTTTTCAAATGTGATTACTCTGACGAGCTTCTTATTGATTAAAATTTCTAATTCTTTTTCAAATGTGATGGTCCTGTCATCTCCCCTATTTTATATTTAAGCAGCAGATTTCTCAGCTCAGGTCCAGGGCCTTACATTTATTCTTTTATTAACTGGAGTGTAATTGTTTTTCAATGTTGTGTTTGTTTCTGCCATACAACAATGAGAACTAGCCACAAGTATACATATATCCCCTTCTTTTTGAACCTCCCTCCCAACTCCACCTGCATTCTACCCCTTTAGGTCATCACAGAGTGCTAGGCTGGGCTCTTTAAAAGACTTCCCAGGTGGTGCTAATGGTAAAGAACTTGGCTACTAATGCAGGAGACATAAGAGACAGAGATTCGACCCCTGAGTGAGGAAGATCCCCTGAAGGAGTGCATGGCCACTCACTCCAGTATTCTTGCCTGGAGAATCCCAAGGACAGGAGAGCCTGGTGGGCTATGGTCCCTAGGGTCACAAAGAGTCAGACATGACTGAAGCAACTTAGCACGCATGCATGCACACACAGTTGCTTTACAATGTTGTGTTTAACTGCTGTACAACCAAGTGATACAGTCATATATATATATATATACACATATATATATACACACATTCTCTTTTTTTATATACTTTTCTGTTATGCTTTATCAGAGGATACTGAATACAATTCTCTGTGCCATAGAGTAGGATCTTGTTTACCCATTCTATAGATACAAGCTTGCATCTGCTAACCCACAGAAATCAGGGATGTAGAGAACAGACTTGTGGTTGCTGAGGGGGAGGGGGGTTGGGGTCAGAAGATGTAGTCAGTGAATCAAGATGGAACACCTGAGGGACTCTCTACTGGTATTCTTGGTATTCTTCCCTTTGAAGATATTAGTTCAGCATAATATCTCAGATACACAGGGTACTCTATAAGTTTGCAACTGAGAATATGCCATTTCCTGACCCCAGATAGCCTTTTCACAATATCAATTTTCCCACATTTGATGTTTTCTCCCATTAATGGTACCCTTGCTCCAGCTTCTTAGGCCTTCCAAAGCAACCTAAATATTGTCTTGCTAGTAGAACTCAGCCCACAGAAAACTGCTCTTCATGTGGTTTATGCTACCTGCCTGCATACACTCCAGCTCTTCAGCTCTTCCTGAGACACAAATCTCAGGAGAAGCTCATGGTAGGTTTCCTTCCTCCCTTTAATATCCCCCTTGTCTCTCAATGGGCCCTGAGATTTCCCCCTGTGTGGTTTATCTCAGTCTCACTCCCATTTCTCGTTTCCATGAACCTTACTGATACTGTATGTCAGCTTCTATATTTGCTAAGTTTCTTTATAGCTAATGGGAGAGGGGTCTGGCAATCCCTCCAAGGAAGCAGAATTATGTACTGAATTGTGAATTCTAGGAAGCAAAGATTCATAGTTCTTCAGGGGTTCTCTGTGATGCAGAAGATCCTGAGAAGGGAAAGCTCTACAGAGAGATTCCCACACGCAGAGGACTCTGCCATCCCTCCTTTCAAACCCCAACAGACGCAGGCTCCTCCCTGCACAGCAGTCCTGAGAAGAGATGCAGAAAAATCCATACATCTGTATTCCGCATCCTAAATTAGTAACATGGGAGGGAAAGTAGGGTTAAAAAAAAAACAAGTTAAAAAAAGAAAAGCAATAAGAAAGCAAAGACAACAGAACAAACATCCTTGAAGCTCTCCAAGAGTAGATATTGTATAATTAAACCCAAATTCCATTCCATGCCCATTTTTCATCAGGTGGCTTTTGACGGTTCCTCGCTGCAAAGAGGTTTAATGATTTCATTGAGTAAGAGGCAGTGGACTCGAGATGTGTGCATTTGCTGGGAGATAATTGCATTTAATGAAAGGCACAGCCACAGGTTTGGGGAGGCAAGTGATAAATCTTTCTCCTGCGTCTGTGGATCATATTCCAACTGATGAGTGGTTGGGTGATCAATTAATAATCATGATAAGAACAATAGTTTTCACTTGCAATTTTCCTCAGGTCGCTCACAGCAACTTTATAAACATGAACATCCATCTTCTTTGTTCTCCTGGGAAGCCAGGATGCAGTCACATTATCCCTAGATATGCAACATGGAAACCGAGGTGAGGGAACTGACTGGTCACCATCGCAGTGAGGGAGGGGAAGGAGTGAAAAGAAAGTGGATGTGTTTTGGTATTTTCTATCAGCACTTTAAATTATGCAAACATCTCAATGGACATGAATTTGAGCAAACTTCAAGAGATAGTGAAGGACAGGGAAGCTTGGCATGCTTCAGTCATGGGATTGCAAAGAGTCAGACATGACTTAGCAAATGAACACAAACAATACTATTGATGTCTAATGATAATACCAGCTAATAAGTTCAGTGTTCAATTAAACACTGGCTCTGTGTTCAATTAAAGTTTTGCACATATTATCTCTATCCTCCTGTTCCATAGAAGAGAAAACCAAAGATGACAAAGTTAGGTGGTGTACAGATGGTCCTGTAATGAAACCTGAACGTGAACCCAAGCAGTCCAACTCTAGAATCCATGTCCTACACCTCATGCATATGATGTTCCAGCTCTGCACTGGGATGGATGCTGAGGGCACAAGATCCCTGTTCTCAGGAAAACTCACAAGGAGTGAGGGGAAGGAACCCAGTGCTATACCATCTGTGTGACAGCCACTGTTCTACATGCTTGATATATATCTTGACACATGTAGTCTTCATAAGATTTGAAGAGCTGGGGTTATCACAACCATCACCATTTAACAGATGAGGAAATTGGGGCACAGGGTGGCTATATGACTGGTCCAACATGAGCATCTCTCTCCAGGTGAAAGGATTCTGGAGCCTGTGCTCTAGTCACTAACTGCCTTGTTTTCCACACTAAGGACTTCAGTGTACATATTGAAAGTGATCAGGGAAAATGGAAGAGTGTTAAGCAACACAGTCAATTTGATTCAATTTTCTGAGGCCACTCTGATGACACTGGGGTGAACTATTGTTAAGTACCTCTTCTACAGTGTCAGATACCTATACATTTTAAGAGTCAAAGGACTAAAGGATGATCATACTTCCAGAGTGATAGGCAGGCTTCTGTATGCCTCTCTTCTGTATTTCCCACACTGATCCTTCCATTTATAAGACTCCTGTTTCCCAGGAGGGTTCCTATGTGCATGGCTCTAGATCTGAGTATCAGTCAGAGAATAAGTCTTGAGTCTGAACTCCTAACTCATTCTGTCCCACTGCCTGTGAGGCCCTCCTCACTGTTCTCTGCTTAACTAGCAATTTACTATTTAATGAGACTTCCAGGTCCCATTTCTCCAAGGAACTTTCCCATTACCAACTGGTCCAGGAAGCTAAGTCTCTCAGGAATTCAAGGTTTTACAGCTTACTTTCCTAATTCACTTTTAGTCCACAAATCTTCTTGAAGTGCTCCCATCAAATATATTATTATCTCTTTTGACAGGGAACTCACCATTGTTCCAAACAATTTCTTCTATATTTGAGCATCTCTTGAGAGTTTTAAAGTTTATCCTTATACTAGGTCAAAATTCAGTTGCATGCAACTTCCCTAATGGTAGTCTTCCAGAAGAAAACTCTTGTCTCTCAATTACATTCAGCATATGGTGAACAAAGCTTTCCTTTACCCACTAAGGCTAGGGTAAGTTTCTCAAAATACCTGTATTCAGGCTTACAAGATTACAGATCAGATGATACATAACTCCCTGCTATAAAATGAATGTTTGGTCTCCCCAGAATTCATATGTTGAAACCAATGTGATGGTATTTGGAGGTGGGGCCTTTGGAAGGAATTTAGATCATAAGGATGGAGCCCTCATAAATGGGATAGTGCTCTTACAAAGAGAAACCAGAGAACTTCCTTGGCCCTTCTCCTGTCAGGTGAAAAATGAAAGTGTTAGTCACTCAGTCATGTCCGACTCTTTGCCACCCCATGGACTGTAGCACTGCCAGGTTCCTCTGTCCATGGAGTCTCCAAGCAAGAATACTGGAGTGGAGAGCTATTCCCTTCTCCAGGGTATCTTCCTGACCCAGGGATGGAACCCAGGTTTCCTGCATTGTAGGCAGATTCTTTAAGGTGAGGTTAAAACTAAAGAGAGCTGTTAAGAACCAGGAAGTGGACCTCAGCAGACACTGGATATGCCGCACCTTGATCTTGGATTCTCAGCCTTCAGAACTGTGAGAAATAGATTTCTGCTATTTATAAGCCAACAAGTCCATGATATTCTGTTATAGCACCTCAAACAGATGAAGACAATCCCTGGGTGCTTCCTGATTTCCCATAGCCAACTCTAACCTCTTCAAGGACACGGAATATGTCTTTCATTTCTTTGAAACTCCAGCATCCATCACATTTCCATTATTCTTAGCACATAATAGGCACTGGATGCTTGTTGTGCTTAGATACATCAAGGATGGCCGCCCTGGAAGAAAGATCTACTTCAATAAAGAGAAAATAAATATGGCATGAGGGAAATAATGAGGAAGCAGAAGTGGTGTGCCACCGTTTGAATGAAATAAGGATATGTCTACACTGGACTGACTGTCCTCCAGTAGAGAAGTTGAGCAAAAGCAATAAAGTTAATTACACTAGACTTTATTAGCACTTAAATAGTGGCCTCATTAATAAACATAGTATGTGGGCAATGCACAATTTAATTAACAGAGTAAAGGAAAATAAAATAAGGATATAAAGTTCACTGGCCTTATTTTTTTTGCAAGGGGTCAAGCAGTGTAGATAAAAAGAAAATAAGTTATCAAAGACAAGAAAAGAAAATAATATGGCTAGGATGCACGTGTCCACAGTAAGAAATCCCTGACAGCAAACATCAGAAGCTAACAGCAAAGAATTTTAGTTGTGAAGATAAAGGATGATGATGATGATGGGATCAGTTACTGCACAAAAGCTCAGGCTTGGGGAACAGTAAGAAGGGAGATTTTGAAGTGGTGGATATTGAACCTTCACAGGAGAAAGCTAACAGGTTAGCATTGGCAATGGATTACCACAGATATTAATGAATCAGCATCTTCCTGCTGGAAGGGCCCTGAGAAGTCCCTCTAGCACAAACCCTCATTTGACAAATAAGGATGCTGAGGGCCAGAGGCTAAGTACTTTGACAGTGCCAGGTTTAGACAAATCCCCAGATTCTGAATGACTACACATAGCACTTTGCCCCCCTCCCCATTTGTTAAGCTCTGGGCACTGCCTTGTAACTCCACAATTGTCTCATCTAAATGCTATACCATCTATGAAAGTGAAAGTAAAAGTGTCAGTCACTAAATTGTGTCTGACTCTTTTTGATCCCATGGACGGTAGCCAAGCAGGCTCCTCTGTTCATGGGATCCTCCAGACAATGATACTGAAATGGGTCACCATGCTCTTCTCCAAAACATCTATAGGGAGAACCAAGAAGCACCTCTCTATGAACACAGAATAGGACACACAGGCTAGGGAGGTCCAGCCATCTGCCAAGTATCTAGGAAAATAAACAGTTGAGATTCATTCTACCTCAAAATCTGCCTTCTTCTAGGCCATACTTCCTTTTAGTATTGAATTACAAAGCATAACAATTCAGGTGGATGGTGAATATCTTCTATGCCATCACTTTCCACCGTGAAGTTACAGGGTATGCACAAGGAGAAAAGGAAAGCGATCACCGTACTTCATGAGCAATAATGTCCACAGCCTCTTGACCTTGAGGCAGACCAGGGGTCTATCCCTTCCAGGCTGCCAGGTGATTTATTATGGCTACAAGTCTCCCAAAGCAGTTTCTGGACTCTATAAATTCCTGGAGGACCAGAGTGTGTTCCTAGCTCCTGGTCCCATGGGTGATACATCATGGAAGGCTCCCCATCAGTTGTTAAACTAGATGGTACCCAAATGCCTGTCTGAGGTCAGCACAGATTTAAAGACCAGGACTCTCCCTTGGCCAAGGACAAAGTGACAGTGACTCTGCTCCACATTCTAGAAGGGTGGAGACAGAGACACTGGTGCAGACCTCGGTCAAAGCAGAGTTCCTTTCAGTTTAGTTCAGTTGCTAAGTCATGTCCAACTCTTTGTGACCCTATGGATTGCAGCACACCAAGCTTCCCTGTCTTTCACCATCTCAAACTCATGTCCATTGTCAGTGATGCCATCCAACTATCTCAACCTGTCTTTCCCTTTGCAGACCTCCAAATTAGCTCTCACAGACACTTGTGATTTATGGACTGTCTCAAACTCTCTAGGACAGAGAAAGAAAAGTGTCCGCCTCCTATCCTGAGCCCTCCTCCCTTGTCTCTGTGTTGCTTTCCTGGAGGTCCTGACCCGCTGGCCTTTGAGCCTTTGACTTCTGCCTTCTTGCCAGGACTCCAGCTATTACCTCTCTGCCAAGTTCATGGCCTGTTAGCTGCTTGGGATAGTGAGGTTTGGTCTTGCTGGCTAGCCCCCTGGCCCAGACCTGAACTAAGTCAGCCAGGCCTGATCCCCCAACCAGACCACAAATCCTCAGGCTGCCTGTGAAACTCTTCCAGGCTCTTTAAAGCAAATCATTATATTTAACTTTCTGCTCTTGTACAGATAAGCGGCACATGAAAAGAGAAAAATATGCAAATTGTACTTTAATAAATATGGAATACTGCACCTGGCATCTATCTAAGAAAATAATAATAATAATATTACCTGCACTGTGAGAGCAGCATTAACACTACCATAACAATAACATTGTTGGAATTCAGGAAACCGAGATGTTTTGAATTGTGTTATAATTAGAAAGCTGATAAACAAATAGGAACATCATTTATTCATTAAAACTGTGCAAATGGAAAATCTGCTTAATTAATTTCTTTGTACAATGTCTGTAAACACCTTCAGGGAGAAAATCTGAGGAACAATTTCAGGCCCAGAGCAAATGACATAAACACTGCTCTGAAGCAGAACTGGAAAGGGAAACTGGTGGTGATCGATTTTCTGAGGGAGAAAATGAAGAGACCAGGCCAGTCTCACAAATGGATGGCACAGACAACAATCATGAGTGTGCTTTCATCCTAGCTGTCCTATGTATCTGAATAACAACCCCTACCTTCTTTGGCCACTCTCAGAAGTGAGATCTCTGGGGGAAATGGATGGAGTTGGAGTCAGTTAAGGGAATTTCTGCAAAACCCTTAGGAAGGCTTAAAAGCGTGGTCATTAGTGGGTTTCACGTCTATCAGAGGCAGTCATGACACCAAGCAAAGGATTTGGAGGCGGGTCAGCACCTTGTGGGCCAAGGTCAATTGACCTTGGCTACTAATCTCTCCTCCCTGCCTCCTCCCTCCTTGACTTTACTCTCACTCAGTTTTTCTTTTTACTCTTAGGCCTTCCTCTTACCCTTGCCTCTCCCAGACATGATCCTGCTCTAGCCTATAATCACCTTGCTTTACTTTCATCTTTAAAAGAGTTCAGCATTAGAGTCAGTAATATGATTGTGGAGTTAAGCTGTGTTTGCATAATACTTGATAATGTACAAAGCTCCTATTGAGACCCTAAGGTAATTCAACCAACAAGCTCTACACTAATAACAGCAATAATGGAAATTATTTATTGAATATTTCGAGTAAAATCATTGTCAAGTACTTTGCATGCATTATCTCATTTAACCCTCTTACAGGCCTAATGGGTGGTGTTATTAGCATTATTAGAACTGAGGAAAGGGAGGTATTGTTACATTTCTAAAATATCACCTATTCAGTAAGTTCAGTGTGTCCTAAAGGTAATTTTCTATTTCTTTTTTTTTTTTTTTTAATGAACATACAAGGTTTTAAATGATTTGAGGATCTTAAAATTATTTTTTTTGTTTGTTTTAGTTTTAAGAAAAAGCTTGTGATTCATTCAAAAGCAACCCATGGTCTACAGGGCACCCCTCTTTTAACTTTTTTCTCAGAAAATCTCAAGCACGTAAACAAAACATAACAATGGGTCCCCATGAACCCAACAAACAACCTCAATAACTATCAACATTCTGCCAATCTAATCTTTTCTCCCACTAAAGCCTGGCTTTACACAAGTTCTGATCTCAACTCACAACTTCTTTCTCTCATTCCAGTTAACTGCTGGGTATCTGGTATTGTCAGGGGTTGCTTGTTACTTGAAATAGATTTAAGGAATTAATTCATGATAAGGTAGTAACAATGAAAAGATTTAACAATGCCTATTCCAAGAGGGAGTTATATTGCTTTCAGACTTTGTTCTTGGTTAGTATATCATAAATAAGTATTGAGGAATCATTTATCTCTGTCACTAGGTACCCTGTATGCTGTAATTGGGGTTAATAATGGAGGAAAGGACCATGAGAGGAGACTTGGAATAGGTGGGGCCAGTTGTGGCTCTATCTCTTCAAAGCTCTATTTATGAGAGATCTCAACTTTCATCTATATCCAAGGACAACCCTTGGTTTTCATATAAGGTTGGCAGCATAAAGCCTTCTGCAGGAAACTGTGTATTCCTTTCCTCCAATTTGTTCCAGTTAACAGAAACTGCTGAGCCTCCTTCTCTTCCACAAATACCACAATAGCAGACATGTCACTCAATCAGAAAACTAAACTGCACAATATATTTTTTTATGAATCATACAAGACACCTGTTGAAAGAAGTACTCATGAAGATTTAAGGATGTTCAAGAACAAGTGAGAGAATGCATGTATTAGTGCTTTAATAACTAAAAGCACTATGGGGGCTGGAATTAGACATGGGTGGGTAAAAGCCATGCTATAATATGTCGGCTGTCCTGGAAGACTATTCTTGCCCGGCTTGTCATTATTAGAGAGCTCTGCACTTTAGTAAAGGTACAGCCATGATAAAAATCCCCCACGAGAATATGAATATCTTGTAAATGCATAGCATTTTATCCCATCATTACCATTTTAAAGTTTTTATTCTGAAATAATATCAAACCTACAAGAAGTTGAAAAAAATACTTCAGTAAGTTTCCATGTAACTTTCACACAGTTCCCCACAAAGAGAACACCTTACATGACTACAGAGAATCATCAAAACTGACACTGGTATAAAACAAATTAAACTATATACCTTGCTGAGTTCATCAGATTTAACTGCCCTCTTTTTTGTGGTTTATGAAATGTTCCCTCATGGATAGATTCATTATTATTTTTTAATCACTAGTTGAATTGGTCCATTTTCCCAGAGTTGGCCCAGTTTCATTAACCTCATTTCTATCCCCTCTTCACACGGGCTTCATGCATTCTTTGTCGTTTTCAATTAATGGCTTAAAAAGCAACTTTATATTGGAAAATTTGGAAAAATCCAAGAATATAAGAAATAATATAATAAACATAGATCCCAAATCCAAATTGCTGTTTGTTAATATATTTGTTTAGAATTCAAGTCCTCTCCATCCCCATTCTAGGTCCTGGTCTCCTGTGCCTCATTCATTTTGTGATGACCACCATCACGGGTTGACTGTGTTCCCTCCCTTTTAACCTTTTTTTGACTTTTACATGCTTGCTTTGTATACACATGATTTTTCAGTTCAGTTCAGTTCAGTCACTCAGTCGTGTCTGACTCTTTGTGACCCTATGAACTGCAGCACCCCAGGCCTCCCTGGCCATCACCAACTCTCAGAGTCCACCCAAACCCATGTCCATTAAGTCGGTGATGCCATCCAGCTATTTCATCCTCTGTCATCCCATTCTCCTCCTGCCCTCAATCTTTCTCAGTATCAGGGTGTTTTCAACTGAGTCAGCTCTTCACATCAGGTGGCCAAAGTATTGGAGTTTCAGCTTCAACATCAGTCCTTTCAATGAATACCCATGACTGATCTCCTTTAGGATAGGCTGGTTGGATCTCCTTGCAGTCCAAGGGACTCTCAAGAGTCTTCTCCAACACCACAGTTCAAAAGCATCAATTTTTTGGTGCTCAGCTTTCTTTATGGTCCAACTCTCACATCCATACATGACCACTGGAAAAACCATAGCCTTGAGTAGACAGACCTTTGTTGGCAAAGTAATGTCTCTGCTTTTTAATATGTTACCTAGGTTGGTCATAACTGTCCTTCCAAGAAGTAAGTGTCTTTTAATTTCATGGCTGCAATCACCATCTGCAGTGATTTTGGAGCCCAGAAAAATAAAGTCAGCCACTGTTTCCACTGTTTCCCCATCTATTTGCCATGAAGTGATGGGAACAGATGCCATGATCTTCGTTTTCTGAATGTTGATCTTAAAGCCAACTTTTTCACTCTCCTCTTTCACTTTCAACAACAGACTCTTTAGTTCTTCTTCACTTTCTGCCATAAGGATGGTGCCGTCTGCATATCTGAGGTTATTGATATTTCTCCCAGCAATCTTGATTCCAGCTTGTGTTTCCTCCAGCCCAGCGTTTCTCATGATGTACTCTGCATAGAAGTTAAATAAGCAGGGTGACAATATACAGCCTTGACGCACTCCTTTTTCTATTTGGAACCAGTCTGTTGTTCCATGTCCAGTACTAACTGTTGCTTCCTGACCTGCATACAAGTTTCTCAAGAGGCAGGTCAGGTGGCCTGGTATACCCATCTCTTTCAGAATTTTCCACAGTTTATTGTGATCCAAACAGTCAAAGGCTTTGGCATAGTCAAGAAAGCAGAAATAGATGTTTTTCTGGAACTCTCTTGCTTTTTTGATGATCCAGCAGATGTTGGCAATTTGATCTCTGGTTCCTCTGCCTTTTCTAAAACCAGCCTGAACATCGGGAAGTTCATGGTTCACGTATTGCTGAAGCCTGGATTGGAGAATGTTGAGCATTACTTTACTAGCGTGTGAGATGAGTGCAATTGTGTGATAGTTTGAGCATTCTTTGTCATTGCCTTTCTTTGGGACTGGAATGAACACTGACCTTTTCCAGTCCTGTGGCCACTGCTGAGTTTTCCAAATTTGTTGGCATACTGATTGCAACACTTTCACAGCATCATCTTCTAGGATTTGAAATAGCTCAACTGCAATTCCATCACCTCCTCTAGCTTTGTTCATAGTGATGCTCTCTAAGGCGCACTTGACTTCACATTCCAGGATGTCTGGCTCTAGGTGAATGATCGCACCATCATGATTACCTGATTTTTAAGTTTTCACTGAAGTGATTTTCAACCATTTTCCTCCACCGATACACACATAGCAGATCATATTTAAGTAGAAGAGCAAGAGACATCCTCCGCTATGACTCCCAGACTTTTAGGATAACTCTATCCCTTTTTCTCCCATTCAGGAAAATGTTGGAATATATGTCAGACTACTCCATAATGGAAATCACCTTGAATATGTTCCAGTTTACAGGAATAGTAAAGCCTTCAGAAATTCTGGGACTTTATTTGTAATAATTTCTTAAAACTATACCCCGTAACTGATCTCCCTGCAACATAATGGTTTTAAATATCTGTTTTAGTAAACATAAGCTTTCCAGGCAACCAGGTCTTATCTGAAAATAGCAGAGCTTGACTAGGGCACTGAAAATCTGAACAACTCACCAAATATTTTTTAGTCTATGTAGATTTCTCTATTCCCTTTGATCAGATAGATGATCATGATCATCCTTCAAGACTGAGCTCCAGTTTATCTCAGTGCTCTGGGCACTTCTCACATTGAACTGTTATCAATTTTTGATTTAGATCTCAGTTCTGCCTCCAGAATAAGTTCCTTGAGAGCAATGGTCCACCTGATAATGGCAATATCCCCAGCACCTAGCATAGCCCCAAGGTTATAGCCGCCCTCAGGAGATATATACTGAATACATGGAGCTGCAAGAGAGAAGCCAAGTGACTGGGCTAACGGGTGCAAATGGACTCTCCACCACTTACAACTATGCAACTTTGAACAAGTTATTGATCCTGTGAGTTTCACCTGCAAAACAGAGATTCCCACAGTTGCCCCATCAGAAACGGTGGTAAAGATAAGCTGATATTACCTATGTGTCAGTTAGCATGAAGAAAAAAGTGAAAGTGTCAGCTGCTCAGCTGTGTCTGATTCTTCACAACCACATGAACTGCAGTCTACCACGCTCCTCTGTCCATGGAATTAATTCTCCAGGCAAGAACACGGGAGTGAGTATCCATTCCCTTCTCCAAGAGTCTTCCTGACCCAGGGATCAAACTTGGGTCTCCTGCATCGAAGCCAGATTCTTTACCATCTGAGCCACAAGCCTGGTATGTAGCAAAAATCCAGTGATGACTGATTTCTAGAGCAGTGATGAATGGTCTCCAGAGTATTTGGTGAATGCTGGCTTGACTAGGTAAATGGATCAGTAGTAGGGAACTTAGACACATTGTAAAGGCTCTTGCAACTAGACATATATAGAGGTGACAATATCAGACAATATCAGGTGATCAGGGATAAAGGGTGGGGATGTCAGTAATGTCTGTGGCAACCACTAAAGTGCCCTACTAAGCTCTCCATTTAACAGAACCTGCCATAAGATGAAGAACTATTTTTCAGCTTCTAGCAGTTAACTGCTTTAAAGCCACAATGGTATATACACAGATGCCACAGAACATGGTATAGTTACCAGATTCAGATCGTTCCTGGCCAGGACTCCTCTAATAGACTTTGTTCAGGGACCACATCAGCCTGACTGAAATTTTCTCAGAATTGCACTGAAATTCAAGGCTTTTACTACATAATTGTCCTTTCTTCTTTCTGTCCATCTGCAGATGCCAGATTAACATCATAGTCTGAGGCTCACCCTCTTATCATTTACAAGTATGTCTCCCAAAACTTCTTGCACATTTGATTCTATCTCAGGATCACATATTGACATGAACTGACATCAGCTAAAGGAAGCTTCACACTTTTTTGGAAGGTTTAGGTCACATAATGTTGTTCAATCCTGCTTTGAATTTTCCTAAATATCCCCATTCAAAGAGTGCATTAAGAAAGAGATTAGAACATTTATTTCCATTTATAGATAATTACTAGGAGAAAAGAAATTTCTTGGGGGTGAGTAGCACATGAATGGGCTTCGAGATATTCTCATTTACCACTTGAAAATAGCTGGGTGATGACTCTTAAGCCTGGTCCTCATGTCTAAGACTGATCTACTTATGGATCAATAGTTTCAGGGAATCACTTTTGAAACCATATAGACAGAGCAGATAAAATACCAAAAAACCTCAGGACTGCCTGAGCTTAGAGAAAAAGAAAATATAGACAGGAAACCATTGTGCTTCACAGATTGCTCTTGGTACTTGGACTTCTGATCTTTTTGGGTTTATTAGCATCATTTTCTATAACATTTCTGATGTGAAGAATTGGCTACAAGCTATACAAACTGTGCATAGAACTTTAAATTCAGTCCTTTATCCCTCCATCTCTTAACTTGCAGTGTTTTAAAACACCTGTGTGTGGCAAAGGCGCAGACATCTCAATCTTATTCGCTGGGAAGGGGAGGGGAGGGACTAGGCTGAGTTTAGAGGCCAGCTGTGTCAATCCTCCTTCAGACCTCAGCTGAGCTGACTCCCAGAACTAAGTGCCTTTCATTATACCAAGCCAAGAACTAATACCAGCCACTCAAATGAGCAGACACCCATTTGAGGCAACTGCAATTAAATTTGGAGAAGGAAATGGCAACCCACTCCAGTATTCTTGCCTAGAGAATCCCAGGGATAGAGGAGCCTGGTGGGCTGCCGTCTGTGGGGTCGCACAGAGTCGGACACGACTCACACGACTTAGCAGCAGCAGCAGCGGCAGTTAAATTCCTTTTTGTTACTGAAGTGCGGCTTCTGTTTTCACAGCCTAACTGGCTCTGGCCTTGCACCATCAAACACATTTCAAACCCAGCTATAATGTCTGATAACCTGAGGTTTAATTTTTTTTTTTTCCTGTAGCTTCCTAAATTTTTTTCCTTCCTTACAAAACCTATCTTCTTGATCACTGCCTCTCAGTAGATCTGGCTACTTTCATCAGTATATCAAAACCACTGAGCAGAGAGCTGACAGTTGCCTGATTCCAAACGGCTGCAAAACATATCACTGAATATAATTGACATTTTAGGAAATCAATGAATTTGGAGTTTTTTTTTTTTTTTAAACCAATGAGTACTCTCATACTGAATAGCTGCTCCCCTACTCTCAATTAAAAATGTCTCTCTCTTAGGCTAATGATCCCTGCAAGTCCCACAGTAATTGATAGCCCGAGTTCTAGGGTGCAGCATTTTGGTAAATGATCAAAACAACATGTTTAACATGGATGTTTGGACTCTCTCTTCCTCAAATCCAATCTCCTTTTAAAATCACCCCAGTAAGAGAACTATCTTAACTACTAATTTGCAGTCGTGGACCTCTAGCATATTGTCTATTCTTGTTCTTTGGGGCCAAGAAGAAGAGAATGGATGACACAGTCCAATATTTAAATGCCCTGTGTTGAACCTCTTCCAGATAAATATTCACGTATATTGATTGCTGCTGCTGCTGTTTAGTCGCAAAGTCACGTCTGACTATTTTCGATCCCATGGACTGAACTTTGACAGGTTCCACTGCCCATGGGATTTCTCAGGCAAGAATACTGGAGTGGGTTGCCCTTTCTCTAGGGTATCTTCCTGGCTCAGGGATAGAATTCTTTACCACTTAGCTACCAGGGAAGCTTTATTCATGTATATAGACTTGGCTATAACCTAGCTTTTGGGTGTATACCTGACCATCCAATTTGTATCTAATATGCTGGCTGGAGGGTAGGGCTGATCATTTTGAAACTATTAATAATAAAGTCAAGCCACAGTTTTAGCCGCTTTCATGTTTGGCTTCCATATCTATTCCTGAGAGTATCTTTCCCTGCTCTAAAAAGCATAGTTTGAGTTCTCCTCTCTATGGATAGTGAGCTAAGGTGTTTGGCTAATTACAAGCATATATGGAGCTACTCGGAGAAGGCAATGGCATCCCACTCCAGTACTCTTGCCTGGAAAGTCCCATGGACGAAGGAGCCTCGTAAGCTGCAGTTCATGGGGTTGCTAGGAGTCGGACACAACTGAGCCACTTCACGTTCACTTTTCACTTTCATGCATTGGAGAAGGAAATGGCAACCCACTCCAGTGTTCTTGCCTGGAGAATCCCAGGGATGGGGGAGCCTGGTGGGCTGCTGTCTATGGGGTTGCACAGAGTTGGACATGACTGAAGTGACTTAGCAGCAGCAGCAGCAGCAGCAGCATGCAGCTGCTATTTAATAATCTGTTATTTGCAGCTTTCTGTAGAGACCAAAAAAGAGATTTGTGATCTAAAGTGCAAAAGTAACGGCAAAAGGACTAAAAAGTTGAATTTTGGAACAGGTACCCCTGTCCAGGGTTCCCTAAATTGCAATGAAAACAACTGTTTACCCAGCTACCTTGCAAGGTCAGCCTGTAAAAGTATGGGAAATAGTCTTCATCAGCTTTCTACAAGAATGTTTCCTGGCTTTTGATAGAGAGGCCACAGAAAACCACACTGATGAATCATAGCAACAGCGCACACTTGTGACTGGGAGTTGTATTTAAAGAAGAAGAACTGAAGAAAACACAGATCAGGGATCCCATTCCTATACCTCCTCCTGTCGTGGCTTTTTTTAAGCTTGTGTGGCTTCTTCAGACAGCCTGTCCTCTTTTTCCAGGTCTCTCTCATCACACTTAGATGTGACTGCTGGAGTGTAAGACAAAGAATAGACCTTGGGGAGAATGACTGCCCCAATGTATTCAAGCACTGAGGCAAATGGTAGGAATGAAGGACAGACCTTGATGTGGGGAATGGCAGAACCAGGTGGTGGGAGGGAGGAAGCCTGAGCAAGGGGAGAAAGAAAAAGAGGGGCGAGCAGAGAACCTAAGAAGTAAAGGAGAGAGAGGACAATGGTAGGGTAGAAGGTAAAAAGATTAGAACCAAGAGAAGTGAAAAGATGGGCAAGAGGAAGAAGGGGAGGGGATCTCACTGTAGACATTCTCCTTTAACTTTGCTTTATGCACACATATGTGGGGAGCTGGACAGAGGAGCCTGGCAGGCTACAGTCCATGGGGTCACAAAGAGTAGGACATGACTGAGTGACTAAGCATAGCACAGAACATGGAAGGATCATCCGGGTAAAGAGAGGCTGAGGCAATAATAATGCTTTCAAAAAGACTTTGTAAAACCTCTGTCCATATAACCACCTACTCAATCAAACACTCATGAAATGCTGAACTCATCTAACTATTGATCAGATACCATAATTTACACTTAAGATTTTGTAAATTTTATAATACCTTGCCTCATGTGAATCAGATTACATGTTTCCAGAAAGAAAGGAAGGGAAGAAGAGGAGGAGAGAGAGGAGAAAGGCAGGGGGAACAGAAAGGAAGAAAGAAAGAAAAAGAGAGCAAAGGAAGGAGGGCAGTAGAGGAGGGAGACAGGAAGATGGGAGGGAAGAAAAAAGAAAGAAAACACAACAAAAAGAAAAAACACAGAAGGTAATGTCCACAAAGAGGCAGTAGCAGAATTAGCACAACTCTATACACAGCGAAAGTCTAAATGGGAATATGAGAAAACCTCTGTATGACGCAAGAGAAGAGGATGCTAAATATGTCTAGATGTCTTGTTGTGGACAAGTTATGGAACTAAGCACTCTCCAGTCAATATTGCTTTGGTATTCCCATTCTGCAGGTGTGTGATGACCTTCACCCTTCTGGTATTTTTATCACATGGGGTATTATGGGTCTATGTGTGAATTTCACTTTGTCATTCACAAAGGTTGCCTGTGTGGCAGGCTGCAGAGCTCAGAGATGGTGATGCACAACAATTTGTACGAAGAATATCAGATAGATACTTTCAACTTCAGCACTGAGCAATAGAGCAGAAATGTCAAATGGATTTCTTTTCACATGCCAACTTTTAAATTGATTAAAGCCAACTTCCAGAAGTGCTTTAATTAGAAACATCCCTGCACTATCCCACACTAGTTGGGGAAACTGAAATGTCTGGATAGTGACACCTGTTCTGTGCATATGATGACAGAGGCTGCATCTGTGCCTTGGAGCTGGCTCTTCTGCAGCAGAACTGGATGGTCAGCCCCATGAGTTACTAACTTCCCTGGAGGCTGTGAAATGATCTGGTAAAAGTGATCTACCCTTATCTAAGAGCTGTCCACAGGCTCATTTTAACGTTTGCATCAGGGATAGTACCAGTCACCTGTCACCTTTATAGGTCCCCAGGCCACAGACATCATCAGTGTTGCTCAGATTCCAGGTGGAGCTGGCAGTGGATTGAAAGCTGGAGCCTGGCATTTAGCTCAGTTTTGTCACCACGAACAGCACAGGGCAGCTCACTCCCCTGTGGACACTTGAGCTGCCTCTACTGTAGAATGTCATCTGAGACAAATGACGATAGATCTAAAATTCTAAAATACTGATGCCCCAGATTTGCTTGATCAGTCATTTCAGACAAAACCTAGATGCGGGTCCTCATCCAAACTGGTTCACTGGTGTTCTTTCCAAAAACATTTTGTTAAATGTATGAATTGGTACTGGTGTTCTCTTCGGACTCTGCAAATCAGCACTGGTTGTCCCTTGAGCAGGTCATGCTAATTTTCACCTCAGCTTCGTTGACCACTGCTCCTCTCAACCTTTCCATTTGTGTTTCAAGTTTAATCATTCTCTCGCTCAACTCTCCCCACAAAACTACCATTGACCTTGGCATGCTTCTAATCCTCTCTTGCTGATGTTCAAAGCTTGATGGAGTATATGAGGGCTCTTGACAACTGTGTACTTATTCAGAAGGAATAAATATCAGAACTCAATCCTGGAGACAAACAATACACAGGAGCTCTATACATTTAAGCATCTAACTTGAATATTTAGTTTTACCAGGTCTCCTGAATTCAATAGAATCTGGTTCTCAAGAACTTTGGGTGAGAAGAAAATACTAATGACTTTAGAAAACCTCATTCTTTCTGCTATGTAAAGGAAAATATTTAGTACATGATGCAATGAAAATAAAGGGAAGATGCTATATGTTATAAAGAATATAAAATCATACTTGGGTCACCTTTGGGTACAGACCTCAATCTTTCTTTCTTCACTTTCACTTCTGTCTTTTTCTTCACATATGAGCTTGTGAAGTTTGCTTAAGGCCTCAGCAATCCGATGTCTGAATGGTAAAATGAGGACAAGAACATCCTTAGATTGTCATGAGGAGTCAATGAGACAAAGTATACAAACACCTAGTACAGTCCTTAGGCATTTAGGGCTGGATGATCTGGATGATTTTAATCAGAAATGGAAGGCAGAGCCTGGGAAATGTGGAGACAGAATCTGGACATAGATCTGGGGCATAAAGCTCAAAAGGAACAGGATATTTCACCCAGACTTCTCTCAGTGACATGTTTCCTGCCAAAGGCAAGGCCTCTCCTACAGTGTGACTGGTTCTAAACAAAAACCTAAACTATCTCGAAGGAAGCAAGAGGGGGAGAACTGGGGAGCTTATAAAAAAGCACTGAGTCTGTTTCTCTGCCCTCTAATTCATCTTCCAGCCTATCCTGAAACCACCAAACTCAGCATGTAAAGAAGGATCAGAGCTGGTTTGGGCTGGGTCCTTTGTCAGGGCCCACCTGCCAGTGAGAGTGGCCAACTTGGGTCCCACTTTGGCCTGCTCCAAGCATGGAATTCAGCTGACAGGCCTATTAAGATTCTGTACCCATCTGTTTGCCCTTCCAATGATTTCTTTATTTAACTGGCATAATGGACAAGCGAGCCACCACCACAAACCCCCTATTAGTGTGGGACCTGTGTAAATGTCTAAAGACAGGAGTTCAGTAACATCCTTGTGAAATCCTATTTTTCCTTCCCTGGGTGGTTATTTCACAAGTACTTGCTTTACTGTCAGGCTTCAAAGCTCTTTGCAAGATCTAGTATGAGTATTTTTGTCATAAAAATAGGAAGGAAGGCAGGGCAAGGCCAATGGGTACAGAAAGAACATCAGATTTGAGGAACCAACGTATTCTTCAGACATTCAGAGGTACAAGTTTAGTTCAACTCTTCTCAGCCCAATTTCCAGAAAATTCCTATTGAATATCCTGTCTCGTTGATGTCTCTTTCTTTCAAATCTTTCTTTGAGCTGGAGTATTCTTCCCCATACCTCCAACAATTTAAATGATATCCCTCCTCTTTCAAGGCAAGTTCCTGATGGACCACCTTGCCTTTTCACAACTTCTGTAGTCCAACTCATCACCTCTGAACCACATGTCTTCATTCTTTTTAGCACTTGCCTGTTCATTGCACTGTTTTCTGGCAGGAAGGTTACAGGGATAATTCATTTCCTCCATATTCCACAGAAAACAGCAAGAAAAGAAAGCCATGCCTGGGAGCTGGATGGCCTGAAGCCCAATAGTACATTCCTACAGCGGTTAAAGGAAATTATAGCCATTAATTAAGCAGAAAGCAGGAAGCCTCTCCGTGTCCCCCCCCCCCCCCGCCCCCGACAATTGAGGGCTGACTGGAAACTTGATGAAAGTGAGTTGACATTGTCCCCAGAAGGGCAGTGGTGGTGGGACACAGAGCCTACCATACCCAGACATGGCAGAATTGAGATTTCCATTTGAAGGTGATTAGCTTTGGTTTGGTCTTCCCAGGTGGTGCTGGTGGTAAAGAATCTGCCTGACAATGAAGGGGATACAAGACATGCGGGTTCGATACCTAGGTCAGGAAGATCCTATGGAGAAGTTTATGACAACCCATTCCAGTATTCTTGCCTGGGAAATCCCATGGACAGAGAAGCCTGTCGGGCTACAGTCTATGGGGTCACGAAGACTCAGATAGGACTGAGCACACACACACATTCACAGCTTTGGTTTGGTTTCCATAAGCACATTACAGAGCTTTGCCTTCCTGGATGGTGAAAATCATCGATGGCTGATAAACTGACTCTAGAGCCTGTTCAGGAAGCTGACAGTAATGTTCTCTGTGCATCTTCCAACCACTCCTAGTCTGTGAGTCTTCACCCTTTAATGACATCATAAGCATTGCAAGCCACCCACCAGGCATGGATTAGATAGTCTCTACACTACACATACACACACACACACACACACACACACACACACACACACACACACACATTTTGCACAGATATCTGTATCCAGAAAGGGCTTCCCTGATGGCTCAGAGGTTAAAGTATCTGCCTGCAATGCGGAGGCCTGGGTTCAATCCCTGGGTTGGGAAGATCCCCTAGAGAAGGAAATGGCAACCCACTCCAGTATTCTTGCCTGGAGAATCCCATAGACGGAGGAGCCTGGTGGGCTACAGTCCATGGGGTCGCAAAGAGTCAGACATGACTGAGCAACTTCACTTTCTTTCTTTTCTTTCTTTTTGTATCTATGACTATACTATTCATATAACTAACTAATCACCTTCACATGATTATCTATTTATAATTCACTCATTCATAGAGCAGACAACTATTTACTGCTGGCTGTATCCACAACCCTCCGCTAAACAAGGAGAGCAAAACTTTGGGCCACTTCCCACAAAGGAAAGAATCTGTGAAAAGCAATATGTAAAACAATTCAACTCTGGAAACAAATTGAAAAGGGCTGCTTAACCCTTCAATTTTCAGGGGAAAAAAACAGGCCCATTTGGACTATATTAGTTAAATAAGTGTTTCCTAAATATGCCATCAAGTAGAAATTACTTAGAAACTTTGTGGAAGGAGAGAGACAAAGAGACAGGAGAGAGAAATGGGTTGATTGATTGTCAGCATCAACATAGACTCACTGAATTCCTTATAAAAAGCTGTAGTTTATGAATTTATCAACTGCCCTGGATATTACTAGAGGATTGAGCCATTCACCTACAACGACAAGTTACAGCTCATCCTAGAGTACTGAGCGCTCCTGCTCTAGCACTGGCCCTGTCACGTGGTCCTGCCTTGCCACCCCTTGGTACTTCTTTAGCATGAAGCTTGGACTTTGTTATTGCTGTCACTATCTATCAGTGTCTGATCTTCTTCAAGGATTAAAAGAAACTCCAAGGAAGGGAAAAATGTATTATTTCCCAGTGGACCTAACAACAGATTAACCAGATATTAGATATTCTGCAAATTTCTACAGGTTGGTTCATCACGGTTAGATTTTCATTTTATAATTATCCCACTCACCTTCCCTATAAATTCTCTCTGATAAATGCAACCTGGAGATCAAGAAAGAACATGTCATAAAAAGATGGAGGCTCCAATTCTTAGTTTTGCCATTGCCCATGTAAACTCTGCTGGACATCAGTTGAAAATGAGGAAACCGTTATAGGTCCCTTTCAATACTTCCTATGTTTCTAAAAGTCTTATTATGGAAAGTTGCCTTCCAATATAACCAGGCTTTTTGGTTTGTTGTTTTTTTCTTATGCGGTTCTCCTGTGCCGTGCTATGCTCAGTGGCTTCAGTCGTGTTCTCGACTCTTCGCAACCCTATGGACTGTAGCCCACCAGACTTCTCTGTCCGTGAAATTTTTCCAGAAAGACTATTGGAGTGGGTTTCCATGCCCTACTCCAGGGGATCTTCCTGACCCAGGGATCAAACCTGCATCTCCTGCTCCTCCTGCATTGTAAGTGGATTCTTTACCTCTGAGTCACTAGAGAAGCCCACGTGGTTCTGTCACATGTTAATAAATCATTCCTTAGACTTACACAGTACTATATTGTTCTCAGAAATGCCACCTGTATTATCTCATTACTCAAAACCACATGAAGAGGGTAAAATTAACAATGCTGATTATTCCCATTATTAACAAACTGAGGCAGAGATGGTATGTGACTTGTTCAAGGTCACACAACTTGGTACAACTGAAATTCTAATTTAAGTCTTTTGACCTGTGGTACAAAGTTTGCCTTTTGAGAGTCTGCTGTTTTCATTTAAGAGAAAAATACTGCCTTAGAATAGTTCTTAAAGCAGATTGAACATTTAAACAAAATCAGAGCTGTGAATGATTTCCCTCAGCATTTTCTGTATACCCCAGACATACCTTTTGGATCTCCACATGCCCCAGAGAGTAGATGCTTTCATTATCCACGTTGGACCATGTGGAAAAAATCTGGAGCTGGCATTTGATTTATACTGCATACTCAATTTATTTATTAGCTTTATCCAAGATGCCCATCATGGAGGCACATGGGACTTACCTGTTCCAAGGCAATTAAACCAAATGCCAGTGGTTCCTCTTCTGAACCAACCATTCCATCAGTCAACTACAAATAACCTGATTAAACAGATAAGTCTAGGTATATACCCTTAAGAGCACCTTAGAAAAATGAAAACTGAAGCCTGAAATACAGGGTCATTGGTGGGAAGTTATGTTTTTCTATTTGTCATCACAATTCAAGACCAATATAACCCCTAAATCTCTGCCTTAACTTCTTAGCAGCCAAAGGCAAGAAAATAAATGCAAATACCTTTAAATAAGGGCTTCCCAGGTGGTGCTAGTAGTAAAGAACCGGCCTGCCAATGCCGGAGACATAAAAGATGTGGGTTTGATTCCTGGGTCAGGAAGATCCCCTGAAGAAGGGCATGGCAATCCACTCCAGTATTCTTACCTGGAAAATTCCATGGACAAAGGAGCTTGACGGACTACAGTCTATAGTGTCATAAAGAATCGGGCATGACTGAAGTGACTTAACACATACACACCTTTAAATAACCCATTCACCCCAACAGCAAATATTTATTGAGTGACTGCCATATCCATAGCCTTGTTCCAGATATGAGTGGTAATTAGAAAGAGCTGGTGAAAAACACATCTGCCTAATCCCCATGTAACTCTAAATCTCGGAACAAAACTCAGTCCTCCATGAATCTCAATTTCATCTATTCTAACAGGAACAGAAGCCAGTGAGAGCTAAGGTTCCTTCTGCTTCTGTTTCTCTACATCCTTGTTAGACCAAAGGGTATCCCAAAGGAGTTTTGCACGGTATGTCAGGAAAACCTGATTATCACTCTCCGGAAGTGATATTTACTCCTCACAATAGAACAGTGGACTTGCCTCCTCATACTCACAGAACTTACACTGAAAATTATTTACAGATGTTTAGCAAAGCAAACTTAAATGAAGCTATTACTCTTAATAGCTTGAAAGACTATTGACTGTAATCAGTCAATTGAGCTGTGAAAGGAAGTAAAAACTATCAGACAAATTAAAATGACTATTAAAACAGCACCGGGGAACTCTGGTCTGGTTCCAGAAAGAGACTGAAATTAAAAATGGCCCTTCTCAGCAATGCAGGGCCTCCCAGCAATTACCCCTTGTCTTATCAGCACAGTGACTGAATAAACCTTTGGTGGGTAATGGGTACTTTAGTCAAAACCAAAGGCTACTGCTTTAGAGAGCACCAGAGGCTTTTAATTTTCTTATAGCACATTACAACATAGTCGTTCTTTGCCACATTTTAACCTTGTTTAGCATAAATTGTTGCACTTGAAATTCACTGTCTTACATGGTCCACTGGAGAGATCATTAAGAATTGTCATCACAGTAGCCCCATGACTGAAATTTTAATCCCATCTCACCTCACAGCATACAAAATTTCATCACAGATGACTACTTGTCTCCAGTTTTTTAAAAACATTATTCTGAATTATTTCCCATTGAGTATAAGCAAATATAGTTTTGGTGCATGAACTTTCTGTGCCCTTATTTATGTTTGTCAGGTGATAGATACGTTTCTAAAGCTAATTAGATTTGTGGCCTTGGCCTGTAAGTTCCTTCACCAAACAGTTTCACATGTATATGAACATGACTAAGCAAATGATGAATCCTGAGTGGTATGGCAGACGAGGGTTTTGGCTTATCCAATAACCATTCTCTAATTACTTCATCTTCTGCCCTAGATGGTTTCTGTGATGGAAGAAACTGCCACTCTTTCCCACCCCATCCCTCTGCATGGCTTCTGCCATGTCTTAGGTAGGTGACTCCATCAGGGCTGATGGGATATGTCAGGGGAGATAGCCAGAGATTCTTGTAAAGGATGTCCTCCTAGCTAGATGCATAGAGGGGACACTCCTTTTTGTCAAATATTGTTGGGCTTTATAAGATGCCTGCAATAGCAGTAACCTTTTGCCTCCATGAGGAACCAAACCTAAGGATCAAGCCTATAAACTAAGCTTGGAAAAACTCTTGAGGATTCAACAACAGCACTACCTACCCACTTTCAGATTTCACCTTGCCTGCCACATAAGACACCTGACCTGAGAAAAGCGAAGGAGCTCTATGACTCTATCGTGTCTACATGTAACTGAGTCTTTACCCTTGACAAACCCTAAAAAACCGACAGCATTAGGTGGAGAGGTAGGTAGGGTGGTTCAGTTCAGTTCAGTCGCTCAGTCGTGTCTGACTCTTTGCGACCCCATGAATTGCAGCACGCCAGGCCTCCCTGTCCATCACTAACTCCCGGAGTTCACTCAGATTCATGTCCATCAAGTCAGTGATGCCATCCAGCCATCTCATCCTCTGTCGTCCCCTTCTCCTTCTGCCCCCAATCCCTCCCAGCATCAGAGTCTTTTCCAATGAGTCAACTCTTCTCATGAGGTGGCCAAAGTACTGGAGTTTCAGCTTCAGTATCAGTCCTTCCAAAGAAATCCCAGGGTTGATCTCCTTCAGAATGGACTGGTTGGATCTCCTTGCAGTCCAAGGGACTCTCAAGAGTCTTCTCCAACACCATAGTTCAAAAGCATCAATTCTTCGGCGCTCAGCCTTCTTCACAGTCCAACTCTCACATCCATACATGACCACAGGAAAAACCATAGCGGTCACTAATTGGAGATAAAGACATAGAACAGAGATGTCTTTGTGCTGGGACCTTGAATCAAGCTCTGCTGAGACTCTTATGTAGACAAGCTGTCTTGGTAGGGATCCTATGGGTCTCTGCTGGAGATGTTTATCTTTGCCCTGATAATCCTGTAAGGAGCAGCTGAAGATTAACGATGGGCATCTCAGGTGGCCCAGTGGTAAAGAATCCACATGCCAACACAGGAGATGCAAGAGACTCAAGTTCGATCCCTAATCGGGAAGATCCCCTGGAGAAGGAAATGGCAACCCACTCCAGTATTCTGGCCTAGAAAATTCCATGGACAGGTGTACCTGGTGGGCTACAGTCCATGGGATCACAGAGAGTCGGACATAGCTGAACACACGTGTGTGCACATGCACACACATACACATACACACACAAATACACACAAAAAGATTAACCCTGCTCTGGGTTGATATTTAATACACAAAGGAAAAATACTAGATTTCCTTCTTGTGTTGCCTACTTTGTTAAGGAAGACTATGAATTTGCTTCACTGAAATATGATCTACTTTAATTAAAGCCAGTGGCATTGAGTAAATTAGAAGGTAATTGTGTTCTCTGTGAATTTCACACAGCTTGCATTTTAGCAAAAGGAACCAAGTTTCAGTCAAGGCCTGTGTGCTACTACCTGCAATCAAGGCCTTAATAAACTAAACAAATCATGTCTTTATACAAGTTAAGGAAGCATAAATACAAGGCCAATTCATATATTTTCTAATTTCTGCTATTTGCAAAGGCAGAGTTTGGAAAAGGTTACTTAAAAGGAAAGCTTTCTTTCAAGACAAACTATCTCAGGAAGCCTAGATTTCTTCCATTTCAATAATGAATTGTCCTAGAAAGTTTCTTCCCTGACACATGACTATTTCCATTTATTTTGAATGAGATAATACAATTTCAAGAGAGTGGTAAAAAAAAAAAAAATTGGGATTTGGTCAGTAAAAGAATATCAATTTTGAAATAATATATTTTAAAATAAGGAACAAAAAATAACTCTTGTATAATATGTAATTATTAAAAGAGAGGGAAAGGAACCTGTCTTATTGGGTTATGAGTTGGGCTCTTAACTTCTGTGTGTATCCTGCTTTTCCATTTATGAGCTGGATAACAACCTTGCTGTATATCACCTTTTCTCAAAAACATGAGAACAGATAAAAAGCATAGCAACCCTGTAGGGTTACTGCTAGTATCAGACACTATAAACATAGGCATGCCTGCCAAGTTGCTTCAGTTGTGTCCGACCCTTTGCAATCCTATGGACTGTAGCCTGCTGGACTCCTCTGTCCATGGGATTCTCCAGGCAAGAATACTGGAGTAGGTTGCTGTGCCCTTCTCTAGGGGATCTTCCCGACCCAGGGATTGAACAACCTGTGTCTCTTGCATCTCCTGCACTGGCAGGCAGGTTCTTTACCACCAGTGCCACATGGGAAGTCCTTAAAAATAGGCAAATCATGGTGAATACTATCTTTTTTTGTTGTTGTTTTCAGAGTCAGAAATAACATGACAGACATGCACTGATATAGCACATGAATTGTGGGGTTATACATGGATTCCATGATGTATGAGGTTATGAACTAAAGTCTCATTTGAAATCTCACCTTCAACTTACTTCTTGGGAAAGTGAGACTGACTACCCACATGAAGAAGTAGATACTTCTTTGCTTACTCGATCCCCTTAGCAGAGCCATTAGACTCACTGGTTTCCAAGGCTCCAGATGGTACCCTCATCTCCAGTCAATTGGCCTGGAAAAGCTACCTGTGACTTCACAGGGGGTTTGGGGCAGGAAGCTTTCTACAAATCACTCTCTTTCATCTTGCTCTCATTTGTTCAAGTAATAATTTCTGTTATAGTCTTTAAGGAATGGAAACAGTGGTCTTAAAAATCTTTCAAATTCTCAGTTCATTGAAAGTTCAGTCTTCAGAAGATGGATCTAACTGTCTACCTGTATTTTTGCAAGTGCCAGGCAAAGAATGTCTTCTTTTGATGGATAGGCTCGACCCTCTCAACCGATTATCCTAAATTCACTTCCTATGTCACAGCACATAGGAACCACATCTTGCAAAATTGCAATTGATCATTTGTTGAATGAATGAGTGACTAAAGTGAATGATCCTTAGGCCAACACACACAGCAAGGAAGGCCTTGATAGAAATAGAAACACCATTGAAGCTGGCAGCTCACAAGGCATGAAGCCTGTGTCAGGCTTCAGCGCTTACACTACATTATCTAACAAATCGTGTGTGTAAGTATCACTGGCCCCTAGACACCCACTACTACCTCCAATACTGATCTCATTACATTAGCCGTTTATTACCTTACTTTTGCATGCAGCTCTGGAAGAACAAGTCCATTTCCGGAGATGTAAACACAGCTGCCAATAGTGCCCACCTTAGGAATGGGTCAGCACCCAGAAACACATGTGGGTGCCTCCACAAAGCTCAGTTCCACATCTCTGCAAGGCTAGTCTTAGTGATGTGAAGATGCAAGCTGAAACTTGTGATGGAAAACGGGGTACAAAAAATTACGCAGGATATCTTCGGGCACCCAACCAAGCCTGGCTCACAGCAGAGTGGTGTTTGGTTCAGAACTTAGCCATCCTTTGACAAGGTAGGTTAAGAATGGCAACCCTGTGCAGAAGTGCATCTGTGGGAACAAGAACTCAGGGCAGTGTGAGCCCTCGTGAAACTTCTGAATTTCTGGGAGAATACCTACCCTCTTCCCTCAGAGATGCATCACTCTAAGCGGACATGGTACTGAGACATCTGGAGTGTATTTGCTCACCTTTCTTCTTTCTATCCAAATATTGAAGGTTTTGGTGTCAAATGGGTAGCTAAATGGTAAGTATGGCCACAGGAATGGAAAACAGGCCTGTGCAAAAAGCTTAAAATAAGGAAAATTGATTTCATGCAAATAAAATCTTACAAAACATATATAGCTGAGACTACGTTTTTCTGTTTTGAAAATGAGTATAAAAGAAGACTCTTCTCCAGTTTTTAAAACGTATTCAGATAAAACTCTGGATTTGATTTACTGAAATCAATGTTGTTTTCCATTGAGAAACCTGTTTCCTATTGCATTAAAGAGGGTATATCTGAAATAGTTTTCAAGTAAAGCATGTTACTAGTTGTTGTCCATCTTCTCTTAGAAATGAGAAGGAGAAGATAATATATATACCCAGGGGACAGAAGAGCAATTGAGGTTATTTAGAGGAGAGTATTTTCTGTATGTTCAAATTATTAAGCTCCTGGATCCTCGCCCAGTGCCCATCAGAAAGGGGGCACTCAAAAACATCTCATGATGCAAATAATAAAAGTGATAAACACTTGGAGAGTTTCCCTGGGGGGAAAAAAGTTCTTTTTAGTAGGTTGAATAAATGGATGCCTTAGAGGCTAAAGAATAATATGTATAAATAATAAAATATTCTTCAACTCTGTTATTCCAGAATTTGACACAGTATCTGAAATTTATATACTAGAATCCTGTGGATATCTCTTTTCGTATTTCTTACTCTTCATCAGATACTACTTAAATGTCTATGATACACTTTAAATATCTGAAAATACATTCTTGTCCTTGAAAAAACTATAATCTAGAGCAAAGGTCGATATACTTATTCGGAAATGAGCCAGATAGCAAATGTTTTTGGCTTGAGTGCCAGATGGTTTTGGTTGCAGCTACTCAACTCTTCCACTGTAGTGCAAAAGCAGCCATAGACAATAAGTAAACAAGGAGTGTGGCTGCATTCCATAAAAACTTTATTTACCAAAACAGGCATAGGGCTAGATTTGGTTCTCTAGCTATAGTTTGTCGACTCTTGATTCAGAGGGATGCCTCCTAATCCATGGGCTACCTACTTCTGGGGGATTCTGTAATTTATGAAGCAAGTATATTCAAATTCATATGTGCACCAAGCATGGTTTACTGCTGCTGCTATTTAGTCACAAAGTCCTGCCTGACTCTTTGCAACTCCATGGACTGTAGCCCACCAGGCTCCTCTATCCATGGGTTTTCCCAGGCAAGAACACTGGAGTGGGTTGACATTCCTTTCTCCAGGGAATGTTCCCAACCCAGGGACTGAACTTTTGTCTCTTGCATCTCCTGCATTGGTAGGCTGATTCTTTTACCACTGAACCACTTGGGAAGCCCAAGCATAGTTTATTGAGTGAAAATAATTTAGCAAGTCTCTGCTGTTATTTTTCCAATGTATGTTAATACTATTATAATTAAAACATTTTAAAATATCTTTGCTTGCCATTAATTACTTTGTCAGTCATTAGAAGCTGGCCTACAATTACTTCCGAGTGAGGATTTTTTTTTACAAAATTAGACTTACACCCCGAAGGCTGAAGGCTAATTTCCAGATTTTCATATGAAATCCATATATTTCCTGAGTTTTTAAAAACTTCTCTCTGACTTTTAATGTTTTTCCTCTTGGATAAAATGTAGTATATTCTTCACTCCAGGAATCTGCCTGAAGAGACTCCGACATCTGTTTTAAGCACACCTGGTCCCAGGGGCCGACAGCTGCACAGGACTGCCTCTCTGATAGATGGCATCAGGCTAATCATTTCACCAGTCAGCCTTTACAAATTCCCATGTAAGCTACTGCTCCAGTCTCAGGCATAGTCACCTCATAAATAGCTCTCTAATGGGGGGGAGCACTGAGGCAGAAAATCCCAAACAATAGGTGATCCAGATGTAATTTATATTTGGTTCAGCAAACGACCTTATTTTGTATTGCTTTTACTTTCATAATTATGTTTTCCTTAGACTAATACAATTTGTTGCCACACACCATCTGACAACAAAATGAGGTGTGCAAAACTGTAGGGAGATGGCAGGGAGAAGCTGGATAGGATAGAAATTTGGCTCTGAGTACTTGAACAAATATAACTGCCAGAGAGAAACAACTGTACATCACTCAAAGGATCACAAAATCCATTAGAAATGGCCTTTATTTATGTTTCCACCTTTTTAAAAATATACTTTATTTTTAGAGCAGTTTTAGATTCACATCAAAATTGAGCAGAAAGTAGAGAGGTACTATATACTTCCTGACTGCCCCCATTCCCCAATTTCCCAACTATCACAATGTTCCACCAGAGTGGTGTAACTGTCATAACTGTGAATGACACTGACAAACCAGTGTTATCCAAAGTCCATAGTATAAGATTCATTCTGGGGGTTTAACATTCTATGAATGCTAACAAACATATAATAATGTGTATCCCCCATTAGAGTATCGTATAAATGATGCTCTGCCCTAAATGTTCAATGTCTCTGATTGTTCATTCCTCCCTCTTCCCTAATCCCTGGAAAACACTGATCTTTCTACTGACTTCATATTTTTCCTTCTCCAGAAGGTCATATATTTGAAATCATACAGTATGAGGGTTGGCTTCTTTCATTTAATAATACGCATTTAAGATACCTCCATGTGTTTTTGTGGCTTGACGGCTCATTTATTTTAGCACAGAGTATTATTCCATTATCTAGATATACCATAGCTTATTTATCCACTTATCTATGGAAAGACATCTTGGGGAAATTATGAATAAACACACTATAAGCATCTATGTATAGGTTATTGTGCAGTTACACTCAATTTCCTGAGTAAATATCAAGCAGAGTGATAGCTGAATCATATAGTTAGAGTATGCTTAGTTTGGTAAGGAAAGTCCTTGCCTGTATTTGGTGTTGTCAGTGTTTTTTGTTATTCTGAAAAATGCGTAGTATTATGTCACTGTTGTTTCCATTTGCATTTCCCTGATAACAAACAATGTTTAACATATTTTCATATCATTGTCACTTGTATGTCTTCTCTGTTGTCTGTTAAGGTTTTTGACTTATTTTAAAAATTAGTTTATTTGTTTTCTTATTGCTGACTCGTAAGAATTCTTTGTATAACTAGGATAATAGTCCTTTATAAAGTGTATGTTTTGCAAATATTTTTTCCAGTGTGTGGCGTGTCTTATTGTTTTCATCATATCCCTCACAGACCAGAAGTTTTTTTTTTAATTAACTTCAACTTATCAATTATTTATTTTATTGATCATGCTTTATTCATATGTTGTATCTAAAATGTCATCAAGAAATCAAAGGTTATCTATATTTTCTCCTACCCCATCTTCTACAAGTTTTTTTAGTATTGCGTTTTGTTTACATTTTGGTATTGTGTTTTATACTAGGGCTTCCCTAGTGGCTCAGATGGTAAAGAATCAGCCTGCAAGGCAAGAGACTTGGATTCAGTTGGTGGGTTAGGAAGATCCCCTGGACAAGGGAATGGCTACTCACTCTAGTATTCTTGCCTGGAGAATCCCATGGAGGAGGAGCCTGGAGGGCTACAGTCCACAGGGTTGCAAAGAGTTGAACATTACTGAGCAACTAACACTTGCACTTACATTTTTAACATTTAATTTTTTAATTTAAATGCTTTTATTACACTAAAAATAATTAAATTTTAATTAAAATATTTAAATTGTTTTTTATAATTGACTCACAATATTGTATTACTTTCTAGTGTATGATATAGTGACTCGATATTTGTATACACTATGAAATGATCACCATAAGCTAGTTACTATATGTCACTATACAAAGTTATTATTAATATAATGTTACTGATATATATTCAGTATGCTGTGCATTACATCCTATGACTGATTTATTTTTATAACTGGAAGTCTGTACCTCCTAGGCCCCTTTACTTATTTCACCCATTCCCTCACTCCCTTCTCTCTGGAAACCACCAGTTTGTTCTCTATATTTATGAGTCTATTTCTGTTCCATTTGTTCATTTATCTCTTTGTTTTGTATACTCCACATATAAGTGAAATCATATAGTACTTGTCTTTCTCTGTTTGACTTATTTTACTTAGCATCTAAGTGAATTCATGTTATCGAAAATGGCAAGGTTTCATTCTTCGCCCCTGCTTCAAGGCACTTTGCTGTCATATAGTGGAACACTGCAGTGACAACTATGAAGATCTACAATGACAACGACACAAATGGCACCCCTAGAGTAGTGCACGCAGCCAACCGTAAGAAGTAGCCCTTGTCTAAAGGAATACCGTATTAATTCAGAGAAGGGAAGAGTTAACACAGGCTAGACTGGTCAGGGACAGTCACAGGCAGAATGGCTTGAACTGGATTTTAAGTTTGATGAGAACTGGTGCTCTGGTGAGGGAAGTAAAGAAAGCATTTAGCTATCACCATGGGTGAGTCGCCAGGAGAGCCCTGGGGGTTGGCTAGGCTTTGAATACTAAGCCAGTTCTCAGAAGAGCTCCCCACAAATACTCCTACATTGGGCTATTTGGTTGAAAAGCCACACATAGCCCAATTTAGAAATCCAGAGCAGAGCATGCGTTTCTATGCCAAACAGGAGGTTTTAGAGGAACAGAGAATATTATCTTGCACTTGATGGCTTCCTGGAATTCACAATACCAAACATTTCAGAAGTTCATCCACCTCCCCATCCCCACCCCCCACCCCGCCCCACCCCAGTCATAATACAGTGACCTGAAGACCAGAGGTTTTGCACAGAAGAAATGACTCTGGAGGTCAGTAAGTCTGACCATGAAACTTCTTTCAATATGGCAGGTGATATGAAATGTCCCGTTTGGAACAAACCAGTATGTTTATTTCACTGACCAGGAACCCAAAAGGCTAAAGGCAGGTGAAATATTTCAGGTGAGTCTTATTTTTGCTACTCCAAGTCCTCTAGTAAAGTAAAAAACTTTTGAACTGAACATCAATACACTGAAGAGTACTACTTTGTGTTTACATCTACTTAAGTACGTTAGGTCCATGAATCAAGGGAAATTGGAAGTGGGCAAACAGGAGATGGCAAGAGTGAATGTCGACATTCTAGGAATCAGTGAACTAAAATGGACTGAAATGGGTGAATTTAACTCAGATGACAATTATATCTACAACTGTGGGCAGGAATTCCTTAGAAGAAATGGAGTAGCCATCATGGTCAACAAAAGAATCTGAAATGCAGAACTTGGATGCAATCACAGAAGTGACAGAATGATCTCTGTTCGTTTCCAAGGCAAACGATTCAATATCACAATAATCCAAGCCTATGCCCCAACCAGTAACGTTGAAGAAGCTGAATTTGAACGGTTCTATGAAGACCCACAGGACCTTTTAGAACTAACACCAAAAAAAGATGCCCTTTTCATTATAGGGGACTGGAATGCAAAAGTAGGAAGTCAAGAAACACCTGGAGTAACAGGCCTTGGAGTATGGAATGAAGTGGGGCAAAGGCTAATAGAGTTTTGCCAAGAAAATGCACTGGTCATAGCAAACACCCTCTTCCAACAACACAAGAGAAGACTCTACACATGGACATCACCAGATGGTCAACACTGAAATCAGACTGATTATATTTTTTGCAGCCAAAGGTAGAGAAGCTCTATACAGTCAGCAAAAACAAAACTGGGAGCTGACTGTGGCTCAGATCATGCAATCCTTATTGCCAAATTCAGACTTAAATTGAAGAAAGTAGGGAAAACCACTAGACCATTCAGGTATGACCTAAATCAAATCCCTCATGATTACACAGTGGAAGTGAGAAATAGATTTTAGGGAATAGATCTGATAGATAGAGTGCCTGATGAACTATGGATAGAGGTTCGTGACATTGTACAGGAGACAGGGATCAAGACCATCCCCATGGAAAAGACATGCAAAAAAGCAAAATGGCTGTCTGAGGAGGCCTTACAAATAGCTGTGAAAAGAAGAGAAGCAAAAAGCAAAGGAAAAAGAAAAGGTATAAACATCTGAATGCAGAGTTCCAAAGAATAGCAAGGAGAGATAAAAAAGCCTTCCTCAGCAATCAATGCAAAGAAATAGATGAAAACATCAGAATGGGAAAGACTAGAGATCTCTACAAGAATATTAGAGATACCAAGGGAACATTTCATGCAAAGATGGGCTCGATAAAGGACAGAAATGGTATGGACCTAACAGAAGCAGAAGATATTAAGAAGAGGTGGCAAGAATACACAGAAGAATTGTGCGAATAAGATCTGCACAATCAAGATAATCACGATGGTGTGATCACTCACCTAGAGCCAGACATCCTGGAATGTGAAGTCAAGTGGGCCTTAGAAAGCATCACTATGAACAAAGCTAGAGGAGGTGATGGAATTCCAGTGGAGCTATTTCAAATCCTGAAAGATGATGCTGTGAAAGTGTTGCACTCATAAATATGCCAGCAAATTTGGAAAACTCAGCAGTGGCCACAGGACTGGAAAAGGTCAGTTTTCATTCCAATCCCAAAGAAAGGCAATGCCAAAGAATTCTTAAACTATCACACAATTGCACTCATCTCACACGCTAGTAAAGTAATCTCAAAATTCTCCAGTCCAGGCTTCAGCAATACGTGAACCATGAACTTCCTGATGTTCAAGCTGGTTTTAGAAAAGGCAGAGGAACCAGAGATCAAATTGCCAACATCTGCTGGATCATCAAAAAAGCAAGAGAGTTCCAGAAAAACACCTACTTCTGCTTTATTGACTATGCCAAAGCCTTTGACTGTGTGGATCACAATAAACTGTGGAAAATTCTGAAAGAGATGGGAATACCAGACCACCTGACCTGTCTCTTGAGAAACCTATATGCAGGTTAGGAAGCAATAGCTAGAACTGTACATGGAACAATGGACTGGTTCCAAATAGGAAAAGGAGTACATCAAGGCTGTATATTGTCACCCTGCTTATTTAACTTATATGCAGAGTACATTATGAGAAATGCTGGGCTGGAAGAAGCACAAGCTGGAATCAAGATTGCCAGGAGAAATATCAATAACCTCAGATATGCAGATGGCACCACCCTTATGGCATAAAGTGAAGAAGAACTAAAGAGTCTCTTGATGAAAGTGAAAGAGGAGAGCGAAAAAGTTGGCTTAAAGATCAACATTCAGAAAATGAAGATTATGGCAACTGTTCCCATCACTTCATGGGAAATAGATGGGCAAACAGTGGAAAGAGCGTCAGACTTTATATTTTGGGGCTCCAAAATCACTGCAGATGGTGACTGCAGCCATGAAATTAAAAAGACGCTTATTCCTTAGAAGGAAAGTTATGACCAACATAGACAGCATATTAAAAAATCAGAGACATTACTTTGCCAACGAAGGTCTGTCTAGTCAAGGCTATGGTTTTTCCAGTGGTCATGTATGGGTGTGAGAGTTGAACTGTGAAGAAGGCTGAGCACCAAAGAATTGATGCTTTTGAACTGTGGTGTTGGAGAAGACTCTTGAGAGTCCCTTGGACTGCAAGGGATCCAACCAGTCCATTCTGAAAGAGATCAACCCTGGGATTTCTTTGGAAGGACTGATGCTGCAGCTGAAACTCCAATACTTTGGCCACCTCATGCAAAGAGTTGACTCATTGGAAAAGACTCTGATACTGGGAGGGATTGGGGGCAGAAGGAGAAGGGGCCAACAGAGGATGAGATGGCTGGATGGCATCACCGACTCAATGGACATGAGTTTGATTAAACTCCAGAGTTAGTGATGGACAGGGAGGCCTGGCGTGCTGTGATTCACAGGGTCACAAAGAGTCAGACACAACTGAGCAACTGAACTGAATGACTGACTGAAGTATGTGAAAAATAAACAAATCTAGAAGTATGATTTCAGGGAAGCAGCCTGTCGATATAGCAGGAACGCACAGGATTTGAAAAAGTCAGACTCTATTCTGAGCTGTTCTTGTACAATGAAGCTTCTGGTTAACCCTGATGAGGCTGCATGACCTCTCAAAAGTAAGTTTTCTCATCAGGAAACTGGGAGACAATACTGTTTCCTCAGATCATTTTAGATCTCCAAATCGCAGTCTTAGGAAGACAGAGAGATGTCATCACATGGTAAAATCAAGGTTGAGAAGGATCCTGAGTCTACGAATGAGCTCAGCTGGAAAACAGACCATGATAGAGGAGAGGTATCTGCCAGACAACGGAAAGAGGGAGGGGCAGCACAAACTATTTGCATCATCACCATCATCACCACTGGAGGTGGACCTTCTCTGCATCAGGGTGCCAAGGAAACAGGGCAAGGGGGCAGAGTGAGTTCACTGAATGTTCTGGTTGATGTGGGTTCCAATATTCAAATGCTAGTCTCTCCTCCCACAATTGATGTATAAGGAACATAGCTGGTTGCGTGTGACAGCCTCCCAGCCAGGTCAGTGGAGACCACCTTCCTTAGTGTCCAGAAGCCATAGCTACTCAAATGCTGCTCTGCTCTGAGGTCCAAATATTTGCTCTTCACCAGCAGATGTTTTCTTCTGCTGGTTTTTCACTCTGCTTGGTCCTCATTAAAATGAACAGTCTTCTGGGATGAGTAACTCGTTTATCCAACTCCTATCAAGCTCATGAAATGTTCCCCTTTTCTCTAGCAAAATTTGCTAGAGGTACTGGCAAGGCATTTCACAGCTAGGCAGGAGAGTGCTGTTGGGAGTGCTATGTGGTCAGAAAAGATAAATGCTGATGATTCACAATTTGGTTGACAATGCATCCAGCAAGCTGGTGCTAAGTGTTATGCTCAGCACAGCTACCACATTAACACATGCTCAAACTAGGCAATGGGAAGTGACTTTTTCCCACTGGAACCCCTGCAGGACAGGCTTTATGTGTCTCACTTTGGTGCTGAGATTCCTACTGGAATGCTTCTAACAACCTGACAGTGAATATTCTGGTCTTATTTTACTCCTGGCTCTTCTCCTGGAGCCCTCTTGAGATCTACACATCATTAGGAATCTGATGTTGCAAGCATCTGTCAGCTAAAGGCAGGTCCCAGACCTTCTTGAGAACTGTTAATCTGATAAAACAGGGATTTGTGGTGGAGGAAAGCATGGGTCTAAGCATGCACCGTGGTGGCAGGGGGAAGAAACCACACATTACAGAGGAAGAGGGTGGTAAGATTCCAAGAAAGAACTACTGTTTGTGAAGTACTTCCTTTGTTGGGTGATTACATGTGCTATTTTACCCCTGCAAACTCTACTTGGCAGGGATAGCTTCTTCAGGAAAGCAAAATTCAGAAAGGCTAAATAATTGCTCATGGCCACTGAGATAGTGAGAACTCTGTCTAACTTTCCAGACCCTATTATTTTGTCTGCCTGCATAGAATGCAGATTATCTGGTAAGGCCTGGGGCATGACAAACAAATGATTCTCGCACAGAGAAGCAGGAATAGAGGCATAATATATGGATTGGCTGATTATAATTCTGGGTTTCTGGATGCATCTTAAGTTCAGACTTTAACAGTTATAGGTGTAGTTTCATACAGCTGCTAAATCCTCTGCCCAGACAATTCTTGACTTTTGATGCCAAAGAAGAACATGGGCATAAATAATTCAAAAGAGAATTTAGTTTCAAGCCTTTTCAAATTTTAATTGGGACTTTCACATATAGTATAACAGAGAGGCATGAAATGGCCTGCCACATGTTGATGTGGAGAGCTGATGACAATGTTTTATGTGTATATTCGATTCAACATGGTCTGCTGGTGTGTCTCCCCTGGTGGGTATTCCCACAGAATAGCAAGGGGCTGACCAAAATTATTTCATTAGACTACTGCTGGCCCTGATAGCAACATTACAATTGTCTTCCTTTCATTTTTAAGAAGCATTAAATCCTTAAGAACAGTGGCAAGACAGTAAAACTGTTAACAATCAGCAAATATCCAAGCAAGCTTACCATCATCCATTCTGATTCATTATAATCACTGAAATTTTAGGTCACACAAGAGCCATCTGTGAAGCAGCCTCCCCAGATGATTAAAACACTCCTGTACAATGTACATTTACAAATTGAAAGTTAATGAGGAAACATGTTTAAAAATTGACTATAGCTACCCAAGGGTTTAAAAACACTTTAAAATGCATGAAGAAATCACTTGGCTATACAGCCCTCCTTAAGTGACAAATAAGTGACGTTACTTCTCAGAATTACTCCTGCTGAATTAACTTTTCAATGCATTGGTTATTATGGTTGCATACCAATTTCATATCTTGAAAAATACTCCTACAAATCATATCCCCCCCACTCCTGTTTTCTGGGGTAATTCATTCTGCATCTTTCCAACTTAAGGTAAATGACCCAGAACAAAGCAAAGATATCCCTCATGAATGACGGGTGTAACAACAAGCACAATTGTATTCTGCCAGCGGGGATGTTCTATTCTCCGTTAAAAGTTTCTCTAGTATTCCTGCCCACAAACACAAAAAAGATTCTGCAGCACTTTCTGGCCAAAGCAGGGTTCCCCGCAGGCTGCCTTCAGTCAGGGCATTCCATCTAGCAGCTTTGGGGATGGGAGTCTCTATCAGGGAGATAAAAAGAGGAAGGAGAAGACATAAGTCTCATCCTCCAAGATTCAACAGAATAACAGAAGTGGAGGCAGGGCTTTAGTGGGTAATTTACTTTTTTTTTTTTTGGGATAATTGCTTTAGGATGTTGTGGTAGTTTCTGCTGTACGACTAAGTGAATCAGCTATACGTATGCATATATTGCCTCCCTTTTGTTCCTTCCTCCCCCCACCCCCAATTTCAGTCATCTGTGTCAGCACAGAGCACAGAGCTGAGCTCCCTGTGTGACAGAGGAGTCTCCCACTAGTTATCTGTTTCACAAATGGTAGTGTAAATATTCCTAATTTCCCAATTCATCACATCCTGCCCTCCCCTAGCCCATGTTTACATGTTCTTTCTCTATATCTGTGTTTTATTTCCTGTAGAAGTTCACCTGTACCATTTTTCTTGCCTCTACATATACGTGTTAGGATACAAAAGTTGTTTTTCTCCTTCTGGCTTACTTCACTCTGTGTGACAGATTCTAATCCATGTCTCTACAAATGACCCATTTTGTTCCTTTTTATGGCTGAGTAACATTCCATTTTATGTATGTACCACATCTTCTTTATCCATTCATCTATCCATGTACACCAGGTTGCCTCCAAGTCCTGGCTATTGCTAATAGTGCTGCAATGAACACTGGGGTACATGAGTCATTTTGAATTATGGTTTCTCAGGGTGTATGCCACTAGTGGCATTGCTGGGTCATATAATAGTTCTACTTTTAGTTTTTTAAGGAACCTTCATACTGTTCTGCATAGTGGCTTTGACCAGGGCCAAGTATATGCTTAAATGGGGCCAAGTGCTTTGTATAGTTTATAATATTTAATCTTCCCAATGGGCCTGTGAGACAAGCAATCCAGTATCACTGTTCATAGGTGAAAAAAGCAAGGCTTAGAAAGCTATTATATTTATTTCCCAGGGTCACAGTTCAACTGTGACTATGAGTAGATTGCACTCAGGGGTGTGCACACACCATGAAAATAACACCACATGTAAATTAGTAGCAGATGCTTAGAGTTATAGATACAAAAGCCAAGGAATGCTTGGCTGGTTAGATGAGGATATAACCTTGCAGGAAGTCAAAACAGATGCATATGACAGGCAGAATCCACTGGGATTGCTATGGACTGAATTGTGCCCCTCACCCAAGTTAAAGTCCTAATCCCCAATATGACTATACATGAAGATAGGGCCTACAAGGCTGTGGTGGTGATTTAGCTGCTAAACCCATCAGACTCTTCTGTCTATGGGATTTCGCAGGCAAGAATACTGGAGTGGGTTGCCATTTTCTTCTCCAGGGGATATCCTAATCCAGGGAGTGAACCCAGGTCTGCTGCACTGCAGGCAGGTTCTTTACCAACTGAGCCACCAGGAAAGACCCTATAAGGAGGTAATAGAGGCTAAATGATGTCATAAGTCGGGGGCCTCAATCCAATAGGCCTGGTGTCTTCATAAGAAGACAAGACACCAGTGCTCACTCTGTGTGCACATGCACTAAGGAAAAGGCCAGATGGGGACAGAGTGAGAAGGTGGCCATCTGCAAGCCAGGAAGAGCGCTTTCACCAGAATGGAAATTTCTGATACCTTTGTTGGGGGAGTGTGTAATTTCCTCTGTTCTTTCTTACCACAGCAAAAATTTGAAATGGCAGACCAATGTTATAGCTCGGTTACAGCTCAATTTTATTCAGCAAGCAAAGGAAAGTACACCCTCGAGGAGCAAAGCTGGGCCAACCCCAAAGGAAAGGCCTCAATCCATATTGGCTTCCTCTTTTTGCACATTTGTCTCCTCCCCCACTAAGCCTGCTCTATATAAAGCGGGCTAGCCAGGAGGGCTGTTTGTTTCAGCTGAGATTCTCACTCCAGTCCTTGAATTTTCCCTTGCCATTTTTTTGCAGGCTTTTTCCTCTCTTTGTCTTTTAGCCACCTCCATTTTAGACTCCTATTCTAACTACCTAACATCTTCAATCTAGACTTCTGGCCTCCAGGACTGGGAGAAAATGAATTTATGTTGCTCAAGTCACCCAGTCTGTGGTGGTATGTTATGGCAGCCTGAACGGACTGAGCAAAGACATCAAGATTCAAAAACAGGAAATCCCGTCATGTGTGACTAGAAGTCAATGCCAGGGTAGGGGGTGGCAAATGGCCTCCACACGCAAGCACAGAGCACTGAAGTAGGAGTCTCTCCACTTCCTCCTTTGTCTCAATAGGTCACCTCCCTAGACTAGAACTTCTGTTGCCCTACATCATGGTCTAGATCTGCTTCCCCTTGCCCTCGAGGTCAAGACAGTTCAGAGAAGGTAAGGCTAGAAGCAGCATATGGGACAAGGGAGGGATAGGAGTGGCTTTCAGACATGTAGCCTTTCAGAGGCTTTGCCAGAATTAGTTAGGACCCACTCAGAAAGTAAGGAAGACAATGGTCCTAGGAAGAGGAAGATGTGAGAAAGGAAACATCAGCTTTAAATCCTGAGTAGACGCCTTCATCAGTTCAAACAGTATTCACTGACTGTTAACATCCTACAAAAATGAGACATTGTCAGAGATTATGTAACTAAAAACTGAACAAAACCATCCACACCGCACCTGCTTTGGTGAGTTGATCAGTGGAGACAGAAATGGATCAAATAACCACAAAAATGACTCTACAATGAATGAATATGCACAATAACATGCAGAAAGGTTGCAAGGCCCTGTAAGAACCTATAACAGCAAGACTTCCTTAGTTTAGGGAGCTCAGCCATCCCTGGAACCTTAGGCTGGGACTCCCTCTCTCATTAACAGGGTGAAGAAGAGGTGAAAAAAACACCACTCTACACCCACAGCCCAGAGCCCTAGTAAAGCTGCACTTGAAACTCTGTAGTAACAAAGTAGATTCCAATCTCAAGTGCATGCATAGTCCACCCAATTGTCTCTTCAACACACCACTGGTCATGGGAGGAATCAGAGAAGACATGGACGTCTGCCATGATCTTCCCCTGCTGCAGATGACAGAATGCAAAGAAAGTAAGTTTCTCATTGATAAGGCATTTCTGTATATGCAGCATGCCCTGTGGATAACTTCAGTGATGCCTCTTTTTGTTCATAGGAGGAGAATTAGGATTAAGCTACAGGGAGGCACTTTGTTGGGCTTCCTGGGTAGCTCAGATGGTAAAGAATCTGCCTGCAATGCAGGAGACTGTAGTTTGATTCCTGGGTTGGGAAGTTCCCCTAGAGAAGGGGTAGGCTACCCAAAGCAGTATTCTTGGGCTTTCCTGGTGGCTCAGACAGTAAAGAATCCACCAGAAATGTGGGAGGCCTGCGTTCGATCCCTGGCTTGGGAAGATCCCCTTGGAGGAGGGCATGGCAACCCACTCCAGTATTCTTGCCTGGAGAATCCCCACGGACAAAGGAGCCTGGTGGGCTACTTTTCATAGGGTTGGAAACAGTCGGACATGACTGGGTGACTAAGCACAGCACACACAGGCACTATGTTAAGTATATATATTCCTTTTGGGGTTTTTAATGAAAGTTTCAGAAAAAGATTAAAAAAAAAAAGAATCAGTTCAAGTGAAAAATTGCCACAGGGTGATATTTATTTGTAATTTCATGAGTTACTGTGAGATGGTATAGTGAATTAAAATCATAATGTATACTGTCAACTGTTTCCATGTTATTAATTCAAAAAAAGTTATTTAGACTATGTGGGGCTGTCATCTGACAATCACAAAACACTTTAGAAAGTGCACTATGAATATACTCTAAAAAGGAAATGTATCAAAATGGACATTCATTTTTGTTGTGGCAGTTAATACGTGAAGAGGAAGGGATTATCAGAGCTATTTAAAATCCTTTAGGATACTCACCAAATATATCTCAAAAATTATCTTCACTATTTTATTTCCTATCAAATGCTACTCTCTTTTTCAGCTGGACTTATTGCAGCAAGAAGGCCCATAAATAAACATATCAGGAAAGCAAATTGCAATGAGGCTTGGGAAAACTAAGGGAAATGAGACTGTACATGTTTTTATCACAGGTATTCATTAGGTTTGTTCTATAAAGGCTCAAGGAGTCAATTCTGGGCTTACAAATGGAAGTTAGAGAGAAAATAATATTTACTAAAAATAATAAAGAAATGTCTCAAGTGAAATTTGTCCAAAGATGAACGTGGGAGGGGAGCACTCAGAAGGTTGCAAATTTCCACCACTGGTGGCGGGAATGTTGGAATTTGATTAATCAACTGGTACAAGAGATTCAGAAGAAGAACTAAAAAGCCGCTTGATGAAAGTGAAAGAGGAGAGTGAAAAGGTTGGCTTAAAACTCAATATTCAGAAAACTAAGATCATGACATCTGGTCCCATCACTTCATGGCAAATAGATGGGGAAACAATGGAACAGTGACAGACTTTATTTTTTTGGGCTCTAAAATCACTGCAGATGGTGATTGCAGCCATGAAATTAAAAGACGTTTTCTCCATGGAAGAAAAGCTATGACCACCCTGAATAGCATATTGAAAAGCAGAGACATTACTTTGCCAACAAAGGTCTGTCTAGTCAAAGCTATAGTTTTTCCAGTAGTCATGTATGGATATAACAATTGGACTATAAAGAAAGCTAAGCACTGAAGAATTGATGCTTTTGAACTGTGCTGTACTGTTGAGAGTCCCTTAGACTGCAAAGAGATCTAACCAGTCCATCCTAAAGGAGATCAGTCCTGGGTGTTCACTGGAAGGACTGATAACTGAAGCTGAAACTCCGATACTTTGGCTACCTGATGCAAAGAGCTGACTCACTGGAAAAGACCCTGAAGCTGGGGAAGATTGAAGGCGGGAGGAGAAGGGGACAACAGAGGATGAGATGGTTGGATGGCATCACTGACTCAGTGGATATGAGCTTGAGTAAGCTCCAGGAGTTGGTGATGGACAGGGAAGCCTGGAGTGCTGTAGTCCACAGGGTCACAGAGAGTCGGACACAACTGAGTGACTGAACTGAACTGAACAAGAGATTCAAGCTTCAGATAATGAGCTTACCTAAAAAATGACCTCAATTGCCCCTTTCAGCACCACACATCCAAGAAGACCTTTCCCTGGGGACTATGCTAAATGTTTCTGATACCCAATGCCTAAGTGACAGAAAAACAAACTGTGCAGGATGTGTTCTGTGATATTGACTAGAACGATTTTAGGATTTGTGATGAAAAGTGAATCTAGTCAACTAGAAGTACTAGAAGCAACTTCCTGAAGACACTGAGATTTGAAGGACAGGCAAATGGTGCCTGAAGAGAACATCTTAAGGTGAGACAGGCAAGATTATCAAATCAAGGGCCTTGAAACTACTGGTGAAGAATGCAGACTTCAGAAAACCAATAGGTGAATTCTTCAACTAGGGATGAAAACAGTATTTGCTGAAAGGTTGGCTTGTTAGATTTAAGATGGATTAGAGATTTGTCTGAAAACTTCAGTGGGCATCAGTAAAAGCTGTTCAAAATGTAGATTCAAGGTCACAAGCCATAACATTGTGATTCATTACGTCTGGGGTTGGACACCAGAAGAGGAATATTTATCTTCCTTCTCCCATACCTTGATTCGATAACATTTGTCCCCACAGTTTGATTAAGCAATTTTTTTTCTCTCTTTTTTTTTTATTGGAGTATAGTTGATTTACAATGTTGTGTTAGTTTCAGGTATACAGCAAAGTGAGTCAGTTGTAAATATATATATGTCCACTCTTTTTTCAGATTTCCATATAGGCCATTACAGAGTACTGAGCAGTATTTCTGTGCTCAGTAGGTCCTTACTAGTTGTCTATTTTATATATTGTCATGTGCACATGTCAGTCCCAGTCCAGCAATTTATGCCTCTCCCGTTACCCCCTGGCAACAACAGTTTGTTTTCTAAATGTGTGACTCTACTTCTGTTTTGTAAATAAGTTCATTTGCACCCTTTTTTTTTTTTAGATTCCACATATGAACTATATCATATATTTTTATTTCTGTGTCTGACTTACTTCACTCAGTATGACAGTCTCTAAGTCCATCCATGTTGCACCAAATGGCATCATTTTGTTCTTTTTATGGCTGAGTAATATTCCATTGTATATATGTACAATTCTTCTTTACTCATTCCTCTGTTGACGGACATTTAGGTTGCTTTTCTGTCCTGCCTACTGTAAATAGTGCTGCAATGAACACTGCAGTACATGTATCTTTTTAAATTAATTTTTCTCTGGGTATATGCCCATGAGTGGGGTTGCTGGATCATCTGGTAGCTCTATTTTAGTTTTTGAAGGAACTTCCATACAGTTCTCCATAGTGGCTTTATGAACTTACATTCCCACCAACAGTATAGAAGGGCTCCCTTTTCTCTAGACCCTCTCCAGCATTTATTGTTTGCAGATTTTTTGCTGATGGTCATTTTGACCAGTATGACATGATACATCATTGTAGTTTTGATTTGTATTTCTCTAATAATTAATGATTTGAATGTCTTTTCATATGTCTCTTGGCCATCTGTATGTCTTCTCTGGAGAAATGTCTATTTCAATCTTCTACTCATTATTTGATTAGATACCTTTTTTTTTTTTATACTAAGCTGCATGAACTTATGTATATTTTGGAGATTAACCCCTTGTTAGTTGCTTCATTTGCAAATATTTTCTCCCATTCTGACGGCTGTCTTTTCATCTTGTTAACGGTTTCCTTGGCTATGCAAAAGCTTTTAAGTTTAATTAGATCCCATTCATTTATTTTTATTTTCATTACTGTAGGAGGTGGATTGGAAAAGATCTTGCTGCAATTCATGTTAAACAGTGTTCTATGTTTTCCTCTAAGAGTTTTATGGTAGCTAGCTTAACATTTATATATTTAATCCGCTTTGAGTTTATTTTTGTGTATGGTGCTAGGGAGTGTTTTAATTCCATTCTTTTACATGTGTCTGTCCAGTTTTCTCAGCATCACTTCTTGAAGAGGTTGTTTCTTTCTCCATTGTGTATTCTTGCCTCCTTTGTCATAGGTTAGGTAACGATAGATGTGTGGGTTTACCTCTGGGTGTTATATCCTGCTCCATTGATCGATATTTGTTTTTTGTGCTAGATGGGGAAACAGTGGAAACAGTGTCAGACTTTATTTCTTGGGGCTCCAAAATCACTGCAGATGGTGAGTGCAGCCATGAAATTAAAAGACGCTTACTCCTTGGAAGAAAAGTTATGACCAACCTAGATAGCATATTCAAAAGCAGAGACATTACTTTGCCAACTAAGGTCTGTCTAGTCAAGGCTATGGTTTTTCCTGTGTTCATGTTGGACTGTGAAGAAGGCTGAGCGCCGAAGAATTGATGCTTTTGAACTGTGGTGTTGGAGATTCTTGAGAGTCCCTTGGACTGCAAGGAGATCCAACCAGTCCATTCTGAAGGAGATCAGCCCTGGGATTTCTTTGGAAGGAATGATGCTAATGATGCTGAAACTCCAGTACTTTGGCCACCTCATGAGAAGAGTTGACTCATTGGAAAAGACTCTGATGCTGGGAGGGATTGGGGGCAGGAGGAGAAGGGGACCACCGAGGATGAGATGGCTGGATGGCATCACGGACTCGATGGATGTGAGTCTGAGTGAACTCTGGGAGTTGGTGATGGACAGGGAGGCCTGGCGTGCTGCGATTCATGGGGTCGCAAAGAGTCGGATACGACTGAGCGACTGAACTGAACTGAACTGAACTGAACCATACTGTCTTGATCAATGTAGCTTTGTAGTATGATCTGAAGTCAGGGAGCCTGACTTCTCCAGCTCTTCTTTTCTTTCTCAATATTAAGCAGGTTTTTTACCCGGGGTGGATTCATGTCAATGTATGGCAAAATCAATATGGTACTTTAAAGTAAAATAAAGTAAAAATAAAAAATTAAAAAAATAAATAAATAAAATAAAAAAGAGAGTGAAAAAGGCAACTTAAGCTTGGCAATGGATATTGTAATGAAGGCATCCATAAATAAAGCCTGGATGATTGTGCTCAAAGTTCTTTAAATTGATCTGAAATTTGTACTTCAGTTATCACACACAACAATGGAAATTTTTCTGCCCTCTGAGATCCCATAAAAAATATATTTAATCTCTCATCCACATGTTGGTCTTTTAAATATCCAAAGGCATTTTACATAGTTCTCCCAAGTAAACTTATCTCCAGGATGAATGGTTTGAGTTCCTTCAATTATTTCTCCCAATAGACGATTTCTTACCATCTCTGACCTTTACTCACCCTCTTTCTGAAAACCTCTGCTTATCAATGTCTTCCTTCAATAGGTACACTCACATATGAAGACAACAGTCTACTCTACTGTAACCAGGCAGACAGAGGACCTTCTCATCTCTTGTTCTGCCCATCATGTTCTTACTAATGCAACACAAGATCTCCTTAGTTTTTTTGTGAAGTCCAAATCAAGCAGTAAACTGGTAGAAAAAGAAAACTATCTTAATTATCAGAATTTGTTTTTAGTGAATCTATGGTCTCTGACAACCATAATCTCCAAATGATGCCTTTAAGGAATATACGCATATATTCCTATCTTTAGGGTTAGGATTTTAAATCAAGGTTTATAAAATATGGATGTGTGCATTCTAAGTTCAATGAAGATTTAATTTAAAAAATAGGTTCTCTGGCTCTTACTGCCTGTCCTTTAAAAACCTCTACATTAATCTTGTCCCTCCAAGAGAATTGCTGGATGGGGGGCAGCCATAGTGACAACAGAGAAGAAGATGCAGGCTCCTCGGTGAGAGACCTTGACAACAGCAAACCAGTAACGAGTGGCTGCTGTTGTTCCCTAGATTATTGATTAAGCAATCTGTAGCCATGGCAATGATCTTGGATTCCTAGAAAGGTTAGTGAAGTGGGATGGACAGTCTTCAGTCTTCCCTGGTTTTTAAAAAAAAAAAAAAAATGTTGAAATGAAACAGAGCTCTTAACAGTTCTTTTCTCGTGTCATTGAACAGGAATCATCAGTGCCAGTTTCTTACCTTAAACATTTCATCTCTGTAAAGGAAATCCACCTGGAACCCTAAACCACTCACTCAAGACAAACAATATGTGAAAGCTTCAGGATCCAGGGGAGGAGGAGACCAGGGTGATGGGTACACGGCTGGCTTTTTTCTGTTGAACTTAGAACATTGTTTTTACTATTCACAACAGGAGGGCACCATCTCTTTTACTCAGTGCTGATGAGGAAAGCAAGTTCTTCCAACAAGTATTTGCTATGCAACTATTTATTTGCACCTGTGCAGGCCTGTGACCACTGAACTCTCTGGCTCTAAGAAGCAATCGCCTAGCTGTCTCCAGTAATTAGAAGTCTGAGGGAGGCAGAGTTAGAGGGACTCCACTAAAGGGGAGCCCAGGCAGCAGGAGAATCAGTCCAAATGCAAGGTAGACCATAATTTACATACACACACACACAAACACCTATTACTAATGAGGATTTATGGTGGTTGCTGGAGATACAAAAACAAATCACACTTCTGAAGATCAGGAACCTCTTGGTTTTTTTTTTTTTTTTTAAGAATTAAATTAACAAACATTGGGGTATTTTCAATACATTATAAAGTAATGTACATGAGTATATGTATAAAAATCCTACTCAAAACAATTGCAGCGGTCAGAGGATCTTGTTTTGCAGAAATTTTCTGAAAACTTATTAGGATACCCTTCTCTGTGTCCATCTTTGCTTCTTGAAACCAGCTGACTGCTTCTTCCCCTCAAGTACAATACTTCATGCATGTCTTCAACTCAAGATCACAAGGTATTCTGTTCATTTATCTACTGCCCCCAGATACCTGCTACCCTGAACTCTTTCTCTGCTCTTACCCTGACTTCTCATAGCTGACACAAGCTGAGGTTCTTATTGCTTCTTTGACATCTCCTAATGTGCCTTGCATATCCCACCTCTCTAACCCACCTTGCTCCACAGGATACTGTCCCATCAATAGCCCAGGGGTCCAGTCCCTGCCTGGTTCACCCCTGACTGTTGACGGGTAGCAGAACACTGATTCTTGTCCAAACCCCTGAAGCTATCACTAGATCCTCCAATTATTTTTGCAACCTTGCTCTGTCCCACACATCTAAGCATTTTTGACAGACAGGTTGGCAACAAACCGTTATAGCAGCTAGTTTTCCAAAATTGAATCTGGTCCCGCAGACCTTGGAAAAATAATCATTTCTTTTCATAATAGCCTGTGACTAAATGTGATATGTGGATAGACAATGGCCCTTAAACCTTCAAAAAAAAAAAAAAAAAAAAAAAGCTAGAAAACAAGTCTAATAGTAACAAATCCTATTGATAAATTGAAGCCCTAAGCTATAGAAGTGCTTATTCACTGACCAAGAGCCCTGCAATTTATTTCACTTTATTAGGTGCTGAATCCTTAAAAAAAAAATGCTGCTGGAATTCCAAAAGCTTTGAATCTAATTATTACAAGTATGTTTAATTAAACCTTTGAAGTTACTCAGAGTGTAATCCTGAAGTCTAGATGAGACTAGGCCTCTCTGCCACTCATATATAAATTTCTGAGCTCTGTGAAGACACAAAATAGAGCCAACATTTAAAGACAAAGCCATATTTTCAGTTTTAAACATTTCTGCAGATAATTCTTCCCCTGACCACTATGATACCCTATTCATCTTCTCCTGGGAATCCAATGTAAAGTTGAGAAAGAATACCTCAAGAACACAGTTGCTAATAAAAGATAGATCTCAGCATTGGAAAAGACCTTAAAAGATCAATGTGTCATCTGATGTTTGATTACCTCTACTGTATTCATGTCAAGGAATCATATGTCCTACGCTTGGATATTTTCAGCCTCACAGTGCTGGCAATTCTATCTTTGCGTATCCCTGACAATAACAAAGCGGATTCTTACATAAACTTGTTTTATAACAACTTCGAGCTTGTACTCCCACACAAATAGACACTGCATAGGATTAGGTTCAAGTACTGAACACGCGACTCCATTCAATTTCATGAGCACCCTGTGAGCCACGTGCTATGCATTTCGCAAGAGACACCAGGCTCTGGATCTCAGAATAAATTCACAACAGCTCTCTCTTTCAGGTTATTACCAAAGGCACCCACCAAAGGCAGTGCTTCCCAGGCTTTTTCAGTCCCAGACACCCCTGTGATCCCTGTACAGTATTCCTTTGATGGTGACAGTGCTGGTGGGAGGCAGGGAGAGTGTTTGTTCTTTATTGATAAACTGGATTCCTCTCTCCTGGCCCATATTGTGAGGTCCCGAATTTACAGGGTTCTACCTGTAAAATCTGATTTTACCTCCTCCACTATGAAAACTTGGGCTTCCCCAAGGGCTCAGTGGTAAAGAATCTGCTGGCAATGTAGGAGACATAGAAGATCTGGGTTCAGTTCCTGGGTCAGGAAGATCCCTTGGAGGAGGAGATGGCAACTCACTCCAGTATTCATGCCTGGAAAATTTCATGGACAGAGGAGTCTGGAGTGCTACAGTCCATGGGGGTTGCAAAAAGTTGGACATGACTTAGTAACTAAACAACATAACTGACATTATATTCAATTAGTTTTAGGTGTAAAACATCATGATTTGATATTTGCATAAATAATACAAAATAATATACTGGGCAAAATAATAACTGCAATAAGTCCAGTTAACATCCATCTCCATTTAATTACATTTTTTTTTTCCTTAGGATGAGAACTTTCAGTATCCACTCTCCCAGCTATGACCTTTTCTTAAAATCAAACAAAACAAAAACTGTATTGTACTTAACCCAAGTACAGTAGCTTACATTAAAAGATATTGCCATGGTCTGAATATCTGTGTCTCTCCAGCACTCATATGTTGATATCCTAAACCACAAAGGCAGAAGTATTAGAAGGCAGGGCCGCTGGGGAAGTATTTAAGTCATGAGGGTAGAAGTCTTATGGATCTAACAAAACAGACCCCACAGAACTCCCTAGCCCCTTCCACCATGTGACGATAAAGCAAGAAGATTCTGGATATGAGCCAGAAAAATGGCCCTTCCCCAACCACAGTGGGGCCATGGTCATGGACTTCACAGTTACAAGAATGGTAAGCAGTGAGTTCATATTGGTTATAAGACACCTAGTTTAAGATATTATGTTATAACAGCCAAAATAGACTAAGAAAGATACAGTACAGACTTATTGAATTAATATTTCTACTTTCATTAATTGCACAAACATATGCTGCTCCCTTACTCTGTCCTTGTGCAAATAACCAATAAGAAGCAAAACATGCATATGTTAAAAAGTAGTCTGTCCATCACCAAGAGGGAGGTTACCAACATGATTCAGAGCTTGGGGTTTCGGCATGAAGCTTAAGTTTCTTTTCCACAAGCAATGGCAAATTATAGCATCTTTACTGTAGGATTAATATAGGAATTAAATCAGGTGATTTCAATAAAACACAGTATACAGAAAGCTCTCAGCAAATGACAAGCAGTATTATCACGATACACATCAACTTTAGCCCTAACAGGAATTATACTTCTCCTCTTAAAAAGTGGTATTAAGAGGATGACATCCTAAAGAGTGAGCTTTTCTGAACTTGGTGGTACATCCTAAGTTTTCAAAGTCTTTATGCTGCTATAATAGGAGAGTTACAGCCATTAAACAAAGAATTTCCACAAATAAGAAGGAGAGATCAATACTCCAAAGAATTGGGTGATTAGTAGGGTCTGGAGTGATTAATGCTTTCTTTAGCCCACTCATATTCTTTCTTTCCTAAAACTCTCTTAATTATTTTCAGTTGTACAAAAATGGCTATGGAGAAAGAAAGAAAGAGAATGCACCTCATGCTTCTATGCCAGCACTGAAAATATGGAGACTTTGCAGCTTTCCTCATAGCTCAGTTGGTAAAGAATTCATCTGCAATGCAGGAGACCCTGGTTTAATTCCTGGGTCAGGAAGATCCTCTGGAGAAGGGAAAGGCTACACATTCCAGTATTCTGGGGCTTCTCTTGTGGCTCAGCTGGTAAAAAATCCACCTGCAATGTGGAAGACCTGGGTTCAATCCCTCGGTTGAGAAGATCCCTGGAGAAGAGAAAGGCTACCCACTCCAGTATTCTGGCCTGGAGAATTCCATGGACTGTACAGTCCATGGAGTCGCAAAGGTCAGATGTGGACACCACCTTGGAGTTTGTTACAAATGTAGATGTCAGGCCTCAGCCCAAACCTACTGAAAAAATTATCAATCTACTAACATGCCCAGGTGACTCACATGCATGTTAACATTTGCAAAGTGCTATGTTGAAGCACCTCTATTCTCTGAAGTTGCCAATCCTGGTCACTCCAGAGAGAGAAACCCATATGGACTGGGGAACCTGCCTATACCAGGGAGGCTTCTTCCAATCAGAAGGAAGAATGGATATCCTCAAACCTGCCTCCATAGGGACATCCACTGGGGACTTATGAAAATCTTCCCAGCTGGTTACGGTCTATGAAGCTGCTACACTTCCTAATTAGATTAGTATTTCCTTGAATCCAGCCTGAAATTGGATTTTTTATTGGAAGCAATCATTATTGTTGTTGTTCAGTCACAAAGTTGTGTCTGACTCTTTGCAACCCCAAGGACTGCAGCAGACCTGGCTTCCCTGTCCTTCACTATCTCCCTGAGTTTACTCAAACTCATGTCCATTCAGTTGGTGAAGCCATCCAATCATCTCATCTTCTGTCATCCCCATTTCCTCCTGCCCTCAATCTTTCCCACCATCAGAGTCTTTTCCAATGAGTCAGTTATTTGTATCAGGTGGCCAAAGTATTGGAACTTCAGCTTCACCATCAGTCTTTTCCATGATTATTCAGGGTTGATTTCCTTTAGGAAATAGTCATTTATTATATATGCCTCCTGCCATTTCTACCTGTACAAGCTATTCAGCTTGATGCATGTAGCTCACTCATGTTCTGTGACCCATGAGAAACACACAGTATCTGTATCATATCAGTTCAGTTTTCAGTTTTATCATTTCCACACTCACTTCAGGACACATGGAGTAAACCAGTCACAGAACTGTCTACAACCTAAAGGGAGTCTGCAGGACTGTGGTTGCTGAATCACAGTGAAAAATGTTTTCCCCAATGTTCAGAGTGCCGTTCACAATTGGCCTAACAGTTGTTGGTATCAGCCAAAGGAAGGTTGACGTAGCAAAGTAAGTGATGTCTGGCCTGCCTTATAATAGGATTAGGGCACGGGCCAGTGGGTCTGACTGCTTCGTAATAGCTGCTTGGCTAGTAATCCTCAAAGCTTCACCTGAAAGTACATTTGAGTCACGGCATTTATTCTGCAAAGTCTCTGATAGAAATGCTGGTAATCCTGGCCTCCCAGTAAGTAGTGTGTTTATGTCACACACCAAATCAGTTTCTTGAGACCATCTGGAAAATGTTACCATAAGGTTTCTTATTTTAATAAACACTATGCAATTTATCCAGTACTTTCACTTGGCTTCTTCCATGAGGTTTGCAGGGCAACGTCAGCCCAAGCCACAAATTCTAAGCCTTTATCTACAGATGAAGAAACTTAATAGCCTAAGTTGGCTGAAAGCTAGGTTAGTGACATGCATGAGAAGGTCAGACGAACTGTCCAGGTCTTGATGCTACTCACAAGTAAAGACAGAACCAAAGCTCAGTGATTGCGTTCCTAATTCAGATTCCGTTCTCCCACACTGGGCCACTACCTCCCAATTTACGATTTCACATATCACAAGGGAATGTCTAGAATCAAGTGTGCAACTAAATGTCTGGATCAAGTTAATTGGGTTTTTAATGACCCTGATGTTACCATCTCATTAGCCTGTTTATTACTCCTGAGCATTTCACTTCCTAAAAATGTTCAGATCAGCACAAATAGAAACATGTGTGTCTGTGTGCTTTTGGATTATTTAGAACAAACTTGCGTGTGTTAGTTGCTCAGTCAGGTCCAACTTTTTGTGACCCAGTGGACAGTTGTCCACCAGGCTCTTCTGTCCATGGGACTTCCCAGGCAAGAATACTGGAGTGGGCAACCGTTTCCTTCTCCAGGGTATTTTCCTGACCCAGGGACTGAAGCCAGGTCTCCTGAATGCAGCTGGATTCTTTACCATCTGAGTCACCAGGGAAGCCCAAACCTAGGTCTCCCCTGTAGAGAGAAGGAACTCTGTCCTTCTAAATGTGTGGGTCCTACTTTTGGAAAACCAGGAAACACTTATCTTTCTTTAAATTCATTCATTCATTTGTTGGAAAGATGTTTTTGAGTGTTCACTAATGCCAGCATCTGTGTGACATCTGGGTCATATTCACTTATTAAGTAAACATTGCTTTTAAAATTTTCTTTTGCCTGTACCATGCAGCTTGTGGGATTTCAGTTCCCTGAGAAACTGAACCCATGTCGTGGCAGTAGAAGTGCTGAATCCTAACCAGTAGACCACCGGGGCACTCTGGAAAATTGTTTTTTCAGATAGCAGTATGGCACTATTGGTTTATATCACATGCAACAAACTAAAAGCTCTGGGAAGGATTTAAAAACATTGTTTTCAAGTCAGATATTCATAAACCTCTGCATATAAAGGTGATTTGAAAATACCTACATAAAGAGCTACTTTTTCCTCTTAAGTTTAACTGTAGGTCTACATGGCCCATCAAAAACTCGTGAACTCGGCGCTCATTCCATTACCTCTCTCTGCCAGTTCTTCGCCTCATGTAGATGTAATCAACCTCACCCCTTCTCTACCTCCTTTTTTTTTCCTTTCTCTTTAATCTAAGTTATTAATAAAAATATTGAGGAAAACTGACACAAGGAGGAAGCCCTATGCCTCTTCATGAGCGACTCCTCTCCACATATATCCAAGGTAATCCATTGGGAGAAGTGAAACCTGAGAGCTTCATAAAGGTGCTTTCTGGTTTTGTGATTTTATTTCTCCCATTTCCCCATGTCTACCTCTCAATATTTCCTGCCGTTCCCTTCTGGCTTGCTCCTAAACCCCATTACAGACCATAGATTAAGGGCAAAGACAGAGGGCTTCATCTTGCCTGTGGTAACACAGGTCTACTTGAGGAGGTATTTACAGACATGATTTAAAGAGAGCCCAGGAGATTGGGTTGGTCCAGGGGAAGGGAACAAGTGGAAAGCTGCAAATAAACCCTCTTCTACAAATGTTCTCTTGTCTCACCAAGATGCATTACCTCTCTGTGGGAAAGCCACTGAGCTAGCATTTACTATTTTGAGACTATGATCCACTTTCCACCCAACTGCTAGCATCCCTATATACCTCGCAAAGTAATATCTTCTTGTAAGATCTTGACAGGAATATTAAAAATTCATAAACATATTGCCTTTTACCCACAATAAAAAAACACAGTGAAGATTTTGGTAAAGAAACCTAGTCTAACATAGGAAGTGAGAAGCAATGTGATATTGCTTTAACAATATCACATTGGATTATACATGCAAGGAAATAGAACATTCTGGCAAGGCTGGTGATTCTGACAGAAATCCCAAGAATGACTTTTCAGGAGCATCCTTAATGAAAATGAGAAAATTCAAGTACTTTTGTTTCTTTTGTGCTTCTCTGACTTTGCTTGTTCCTCAAGACAAACTGTTCAAAGGAACTTGGAATTTCCAACCCCTAGCTTCTGTCTAGTCCTGCTCCCTACTGTTAACTACAGAAACACCACTGATTCTCTCTCTCTTCTATACACAGCTGTGACCCAGAGCCCCAAATGGGTGACCCTATCACCCATGGGATTCTCCAGACAAGACTACTGGAGTGGGCTGGAAATCTACCCTAGGGGATCTTCCCAACCCAGGAATTGAACCCAGGTCTCCTGCACTGCAGGCAGATTCTTTACCATCTGAACCACCAGGGAAGCCCTGATTTGGTTTCATACTTAAATTAAAATTTCAAACCAACCATCCATTGAAAGCTTCAAGAGAAACACACCTAAATCCTAGTTCTAGATCCGCAAAACACCAAAACAGCAATATAACCAGAAAGAAAACCAGACATTGCACTAAATGAAAACCTCGTGTATTTTGTTTCTTCTGTCTCTCTGAAATCCTTTGGTTGTTCCAGAAGGATTAGGAATATAAAAGCAAGTAGTGCCAGAGAAATCAGTATGCAGTCAAGAAGCAACAGTTAGAACTGGACAGGGAACAATGGACTGTTTCAAAATTGAGAAAGGAGTACATCAAGGCTGTATATTATCACCTGCTTGTTTAAATTACATGCTGAATACATCATGTGAAATGCCAGACTGGATGAAGCACAGGCTGGAATCAAGATTACCGGGTAAAATATCAATAACCTCAGATATGCAGATGATACCACCCTTATGGCAAAAAGTGAGGAGGAACTAAAGAGTCTCTTGATGAAAGTGAAAGAGGAGAGTGAAAAAGGTGGCTTAAAACTCAGCATTCAAAAAACGAAGATCATGGCATCCAGTCTCATCACCTCATGGCAAATAGATGGGGAAACAGTGGAAACAGTGACAGACTTCATTTTCTTGGGCTCCAAAGTCACTGCAGATGGTGATTGCAGCCATGAAATTAAAAGAGGCTTGCTCCTTGGAAGAAAAGCTATGACAAACCTGGACAGCATATTAAAAAGCAGAGACATTAATTTGCTGACAAACGTCCATATAGCCAAAGCTATGGTTTTTCCAGTGGTCATATATGGATGTGAGAATTGGACTATAAAGAAAACTGAACACCAAAGAATTGATGTTTTTGAACTGTGGTGTTGGAGAAGACTCTTGAGAGTCTGTTGGAATGCAAGGAGATCAAACCAGTCAATCTTAAAGGAAATCAGTCCTGAATATTCATTGGAAGGACTGATGCTGAAGCTGAAGCTGCAGTACTTTTGACCACCTAAAAGTATGCCTCATTAGAAGAAAGAAATGTCAAATTAGAAAAGAGAACTGTCTCATTAGAAAAGAACCTGATGCTGGGAAAGATTGACGGCAGGAGGTGAAGGGGACAACAGAGGATGAGATGGTTGGATGGCATCACTGACTTGATGGACATGAGTTTGAGTAAGCTCCGGGAGTTGGTGATGGACAGGGAAGCCTGGCATGCTGCAGTCCATGGGGTTGCAAAGAGTCGGACACAACTAAGCAACTGAACTGAACTGAACCGAATGCCAGAGAAAAAAAGAGACAATGCATTTTTCTGACCATCAGATTGATGGTATTTGACTGGTTAGTGTTTTTTGTATTTTTTCTCCTTAACCATTGTCAGTAAGGCTGGTTGATTTAAAATCTAGCAAGGATCTAATAGATTTTTAAATAGGAACTTACCCTGTATTTCCTTTGCTAGTAAAAATGCTTCTATATAGGTTACCTGGTTATGTTGATGGTTCTCAAAGGTGAGTGTGTGCATGTGCAAATGTGTGTGCATGTGTGTGTGTGTGTGTGTGTGTCTGTCTGTCTGTCTGTTTTAGGGGAGTAATAATCTGGACGAAGAACAGAGGAAAGACCTGAGTGGCAGTAAAGATAGAAAGGGGAGTAGGAAAGAGATTTATGGAAGGGAATAAAATCTCTCTGGTTCAGATCAATTTTAAGAACAACTTATGTCGTGCTATTTGCAAAGGTGAAATTCACTGGAGTTTGATATTTTATAGGAAATGAACAAAGTGAGAAAGTAAAAGGGAGGGAGAGAGGAGAGAGAATTTTCTTATCACAAGTTTCTGAAGGGAGCCATCCCCAGCGTTTATAGATTGCTACTTACCATCGGAGATACACGCCATCAGATAATGAAAGCAGCCCCCACATGTTTTAAAATCCCCCGATTAAAATTTAAATTCATTAGTTTATGAGCTGCTGGGAATTGACAGTTTTACACCCCAATCAGGCTTGCAATTTATGTAAAAGCTGCCATAAAGTGGAATAGGGGAGCATCTCCTAGTGACAACACCAAACACAAACTGGTAAATAAAAACGCAGCTGAAGCCGATTTGCTGCGGGTCATATAACCGAGAATGTCATTTTTATTAAAGGGAAGTTCTTTAAGCATTTGCTCCTCACCCGGCCACGCTTTTTTTTTTAACCAACATTTAAAATATTAATGTACTGTTTTTATTGCCTCTTTCCTCTAACAGTGTTTCTATAACTGGTTCTACGTATAAAATATGTCCCGTGTAACTGCAGCTTGGCAGGCGTGTCCTTCTTCTTTGGTAATAGGGTGTGTGCACGCCTCTGAGTGGTTTATCTCTGACAGTGTATATCACAACTAAATTGCAGTGTCTTGATCTCAGACATTTTCATTATAATACAGCTTGATACTAGATACAAGAGATTAAACTTCAGAGATTCATGGAGGTTTGTGTCTGATTTGTCTTCAGTGTTGAAATTTTCTTCTTTTAAAACAAGATTCCTTGGGGCCACACATGTGACTTTAGTATGTTTGAACAGGTGGAACAGAAGGTAAGTCAAGGAACCAGGTCTCCAAATGAAAGAATTTATCTAGAGGGTTCCCAACACAAATTTTTCCAAAGGGGGAAGTTTCAAATACCCTTTCTGGTTCATGCTCTCTGACTTATCTCTAAAAAAACTTTGCTTATTCTAATGTCACAAAGCTCTTCTTCAATACTAACTGCTAAATTTGTAGTAGTAACTAACTACAAACTAACTGCGTAGTTTTTATCTTTTAAGTTTAGGGTTACAGTTCACTTCACGTCAATTTCTATACATGGATTAAGTAAGGTAAGGGTCAAGGTTTTTTCCCTGTTGAACTGTTTTGGTGTTCCTGTTAAAAATCATTTGACCATATATATGTGGGTCTTCTCAGTTCTCTATACCCTTCTGTTGATCTATTTGTCTCTCTTTCCACCAACATCATACATTGACTATTGCAACTTCGAAGTAAGTTTTAAAGTCAAGTAGGTAAGTACTCCAACTTTGCTTTTTTTTTTTTTAAAGTTCTCCACGTCTGAACCTTTAGGTTTACCTGGAATGTTATATTTACAAAGGCCCAGTGACATGTAGGACTCTTCTAAAAATCACTGTTTTGGACTTCCCTGGTAGTCCAGGGGTTGGGAATCTGGCCTGCCGATGCAGGGGGCATAGGCTCAATCTCTGACCAGGGAAAACTCCAAAATTCCATAGGAGAAGGTAATGGTAACCCATTCCAGTATTCTTGCCTGAAGTATGCCATGGACAGAGGAGCCTGGCAGGCTATAGTCCATGGGGTCGCAAAGAGTCAGACACAACTAAGTGACTGAGCACAAGGCAGCTAAGCCCACACAGCACAACTATTAAGCGTGCTGTAGAGCCTGTAAGCTGCAACTACTGAAGCCCCAAGCCCCAGAGCCTGCGAGGTGCAACAAGAGAAGCCACTGCAAAGAGAAGCCCTTTCTTCACAACTAGAGAGTAGCCCCCACTCGCCGCAACTAGAGAAAGGCCCACACACAGCTACGAAGACCCAGCATATCCCAAAATAAACAAATCAATATTTCTTAAAAATTCACTAGTCTAATCAATCAGTCTCTGATTACACAGAGTTGAGGAATCTTTTCAAAGTTTAAGGAATAAAGCAATAATAAAAAATTTAAGAGGATGACCTCATTTTACAGACTAACCTGCCTCCAGGATATACTGAAAGAGAAACTGAGTCCTCCTAAACCTGAGTTCCTCTGCTGAGTTTATGATTCGCCTCCCTGTCCAAAACTTTACTCTATTCCTTCTCCTGGACCTGATCCCCTCAAGACTTAGGAGCAACAAATAAAAAGAGGGATTGAAAGTCATTCAAAGGGCAGGGATACAGGGGCTTGGATTGATATATGGTACAGCATCTCGCTCACTCGCTAAATCACTTCAGTAGTGTCCGACTCTGTGCAACCCTATGGACTGTAGCCCACTAGGCTCCTCTGTCCATGGGATTCTCTAGGCAAGGATACTGGAGTGAGTTGCCATTTGGTGGTCAGATCCCTGACCCAGGGATCAAACCCAAGTCTCTTACGTCTCTTGCATTGGCAAGCAGGCTTTTTACTACTAGCACTGCCTAAACTTACTGTGACATAGCATAGATATGTATCAGTACAAGCCCCTGTGCCCCTGTTGTTTGAAGTAAAAGGCTTTCGCTCTAGTCTCCCAGGCCTCCCCTGAGTCTCAAAGGATAACTTAAGAGTTAACGATTAGACAAAGAATAGCTGTTGGGCTGGGGAACTGGTAACAATTTAGACCATAACTCTGTCGCACAGTAGAATCACTGAACTCACAGTTCCCTGAAAGAAGAAAAGACTGACACACGTCCTAGTTTGCTTTCACAGGAAGCAGACACCCACCAGATGAAAACTGCTGACTCGAAGAACGTAGACCCTAGACTGGTTGAAACCAGGAGGCTGATGATGCTTGAAACTTCACCTTAATGCCAACCAATCCGAGAAATGTGCATGAGCTGAGCACGCACCTGGCAAACCCCTCCCTTACACTGCCCTTAAAACCCCTTCTCTGAAAGCCATCGGGGAGTTTGGGTGTTTTGAACACGAGGCCCCCAGTTTCCCTTGCTTGGTGCCCTGCAGTAAATGCTGCACTTCCCTTCACTATAACCTAGTGTCTGTAGATTGACTTTAATGAGTGCGGGTAAGTGCACCCAAGTTTGGTTTGGTAACAGAGGTGGGGGCTGCTATCCTTCAGCTTGGTGTTTCTAGCACATAACAGAGTCTCTGACTCAGAGTTAGTGTTTACGTGATCTCTAGGGGAAGTTTTCTGTACATGGAACAGCCACATCTGTGTAAACACTGTTGGAGGGGATGGGGGGAGAGTTCCCCTTCACTTAAAATACTGCACCAACCTTCCTCTATCTTTTTTAATTGTGCTTCCAATTCTGCCGTAACTTGTAGCCAGTTTCCTTCCCTTCAGAATTATGTCAGTTGTGGGTAGAGACTGCCTTTTATATGTCCAGGTATCTCCACATGACCTTTGTATAGAGAACAAGGGGGTGGGGATTGCAGTGAGAATTAAGGAGTAGGGGCTGAGAGAGGTGTTGGTCATCCATCAAGCTATCTAGCTAACTCACCAGCTCCTCACAGAGGCTGGGACACAAAACAGACACTCAGTAAATACTCATCAATGAGAGAGTCTGTACACTTTCTATTGTAAATACTCTTTTGAGGCCAACACAGAATCTTGGCTTCACTGCATCAATGGGGGAAATCATCCATGGCAGCACTGCTTTCAGAGGTGAAATCAAATAGGACTCACATTTCATAAAAAACCTAAAAGAAAACCATGTCATCTCCCTAGCCTTTTTAGTTTGTTTGTTTGTTTGTTTTTCAGAAAAGATGAAAGGGAAAGGAGGTTGAGACAGGACATGCTTCAGGAAGCCCTGGAGAGAAGGGGTAAGCACCAAGCACCTTTGGCCAAACTAAACACACACTACAAACACAAACTAAGCAACACAGAAAGGCAACAGCATGTGGAGCTGGAAGACATTTGTTACACATATGAAGAGCGAAGAGGCCATTCCTGCCATGTGCACTAGGATACTTCAATAATTCCCTAACTGGTCTCTCTTCTCAAATTCTGGATCCCACTCAGTCAATGCAGCACAGTGAGACGAGCACGACTGTCCTACACCGTAGTGAACGCACGCCACTCTTCTGCTTAAAGGGCTTCATTTACTCCAAACAGAAAATAGGCAACTCCCTGAAGGCCTCCCTGACGTGGTCCATGACCCATGCCTGCTTTTCTGCTCCTCACTGGTCACTATTCACACATCTACAATCTTCACTTCAGACCTAAGAACCACCCTTGCCGTGGCTCTGCATATGGTACTCCCTCTGCCTAAAGAATCCATACCCTCTTCTCTTTCCAGGCCTTAGATCAAATACCACCTCATCCCAGGGACTATCACTGATCCTCCCAGCTAAACTCTTCCATGGCAACTATTTTCACATTTGTCTAATTGTTAAAACTGCAAATGGGTTGTGGCTACAAAGTTACCTTTAATCTCTGTGGGCTACATACTCAGCACTTGTGGTAGCCTGCGGTCAGTGCTTAATGAAGGTCGAATAAATAATTGATTGAGCAAATGAATAAATGTGCTTAGTAAACATTTAATGGACTTCCCTGGTGGTTAAGATGGTAAAGAATCTGCCTGCAATGCAGGAGACCTGGGTTGGATCCCTGGGTTGGAAAGATCCCCTGAAGGAGGGCATGACAACCCACTCGAGTATTCTTGCCTGGTAAAACCCACAAAGGAGCCTGGCAGACTACAGTCCATGGGCTCACAAAGAGTTGTACATGACTTATCAACTAAACAACAACAAAACATTTAATAGATTCATCAGCAGTGCAGTTATGTACCTGAATAAATTTGATGTGTGACAATTTAAATCTTTCTGTATCTTTTATTTTTAAAATCATCATTTTACATACAATAGATACATTTTTTACATACTATAAAATATAAAACATATACTATGCTAGAAAGTTATACAGTGTACCCATTTTAAGTGTATACTCAAAAAGTTCTGAAAAATGTGCATGCCTTTGTAACTATCATCACAACCAGAATATAGAACATTTACATCACCCCCAAAAGCTCCCTTGTGCCTCATCTCAGTCAGCGCTTCTTTCATTCCCAGCTGCCAGGCAATCACTATCTTACTTTCAGTAACTGTATGTTAGTTTGGATTTTTTTTTTTTTTTTACATTTTATATACATAAGATAATACAGTATGCATTCTTTTGAGGCTGGCTTGTTTAGATAAGCAAAATATTGAGATTCATCTGTTTAGCTGTATGACTCAGTATTTTTTTGGGTTTGAGTAATATTCCAACTGATGAATACAGCATAATTTGTTTACTCATTAACATTAGTTGATAAACATATGGGTTGTTTCCGGTTTGGAGCTATTATGAACAAAAGTGCCAAGAAAATTAGTGCATAAGTCTTTGTATAGATATACTTTTCATTCTATTTGAGTAGAATTCAAGAAATATCATACCTAGCTTGTATGGTAGATAAATGTTTAAAAGAGAACCTTCCAAACTCTTTTCTAAGGTGGTTGTACCATTTTACATTCCTTGTAGAAACATGTGAGAGTTACAGTTGTTCTATAGGTTAGCAGACATTTGATCTTTTCCAAAATATTCATAAGACATCTGGTCCAGGAAATATCTTGACATGCCAAATTGAAATTTGGTCCTATCCAAAATATCCATGAACATACTTGGTCCATGCCAAATGGTTTTGGACAGGACTAAATATCAAGGACCTTTTGGTGTGGATTGAATGTCTTATTGCTATAAATCTCTTATGGATGTTTTGGACAGGACCAAATGTCCTGCAAGGGCTCTAAATCTTCTCCAACACTTAGCATTATCAAGCTTTCTAAGAAAATTTCTCTGTTTCCTTGCTATGAATTCTGCAACCTAGAAGAGCTGCATACTTGCCTTAGGAAGAGGATGTTCAGTTGGTTGTAAGGCTCTTTCTTTCTTTCTTTCTTTTTTTTTTTTTTTTTTTAGCAGAATTCTGGGATAAATAGGATCCAACTCAGAAGTATTGAGAGAGAGGGACAAACAAAGTGGGATCTGGTAAACAAGTCTACAGATGCTATGATTAAGAAAAAAAAAATGTGAACTGGAATTCAGTTTGAAACTGAAAAGTCCATGGGTCAACTGAGGAGCAGGGAAACCCTGCTTTCCTGGGAGCCCATCTCCATTCCCTAGTCTTGAATAGGACTGTGCAAGAAAGAGGTCCTCAGTAATTACTTATGAATTTTCTTTTTAAGGATGGGAAGTATTTTGTGGCATTGAGACCATTTTAAATGAGGGCTTGATGATTTCTTATTAGGGACCCAAACACAATAAGGACACAGAGAAATGCTTGTATCTATTTCTTATTGTCTTTAAGTAAATGATAATTTAATGGAAAGCTAACTCTTTAACCAACCTAGTGCTCCTTTCCCCATGGGTCTCTGGCCATGCAATGTACAGAATTGATGATGTATATATACTGCATGATCAATGAAGCATATGGAGAGTGCTGGCCTAATATACAGGTGGTTTCAGCAGAAAATAATTTATACGTACTATGCAAAGAATTGACTCATTGGAAAAGACTTTAATGCTGGGAGGGATTGGGGGCAGGAGGAGATGGGGACGACAGAGGATGAGATGGCTGGACGGCATCACTGACTCGATGAACGCGAGTCTGAGTGAACTCCGGGGGTTGGTGATGGACAGGGGGGCCTGGCGTGCTGTGATTCATGGGGTCACAAAGAGTCGGACATGACTGAGTGACTGAACTGAACTGAACTGATTTTTATATTGGTTAATTTTTGAGAGCTATGTGCTATACTAGTCAAAGCTATGGTTCTTCCAGTAGTCATGTATGGATGTGAGAGTTGGACCATAAAGAAAGCTGAGTGCTGAAGAACTGATGCTTTTGAACTGTGGTGTTGGAAAAGCCTCTTGACAGTCCCTTGGACTGCAAGGAAATCTAACTAGTCCATTCTAAAGGCAATCAGTCCTGAATATCCACTGGAAGGACTGATGTTGACACTGAAACTGCAATACTTTGGCCACCTGATTCGAAGAACTAACTCATTGGAAAAGACCCTGATGCTAGGAAAGACTGAATGCAGGAAGAGACAGAGGATGAGATGGTTGGATGGCATCACTGACTCGATGGACATGAGTCTGAGCAAGCTCCGGGACTTGGTGATGGACAGGCGTGCTGGCCGTCATGGCATGCTGCAGTCCATGGGGCTGCAGAGTCAGACACAACTGAGCTACTGAGCTGACTGATGTGCTCTACTGTTCTGTTCTCAAGAAGGCAGAATGCCAGAGAATCGATGCCTTTAAACTGTGGTACTGGAGAAGACTCCCAGAAGTCCGTTGGAGATCAAACCAGTCAATCTTAATGGAAATCAACCCTGAATACTCTTTGGAAGGACTGATGCTGAAGCTGAAACTCCAGTATTCTGGTCATCTGGTACAACCAAATACTATCCAATACAAACAGTCAACTCATTGGTAAAGTCCCTGATGTTGGGAAAGATTGAGGGCAGAAGGAAAAGGCGATGTCAGAGGATGAGATGGCTGGATGGCATCACTGATGCAATGGACATGAACTCTGGCAAACTTTGGGAGATGGTGAGGGATCGAGAGGCCTGGCATGCTGCAGTCCATGGGATTGCAAAGAGTGGGACATGACTGAGAGACCAAACAACAATAACAGCACGTGCTATATACTTTGCTAAGCAAGTTATATGTGACACGTCCCTTAATCCTTACACAACTCTAGGAGGTAGATAGTCCTCATTTTGCAATAGAAGAAAATGAGATACAAGAGTAAAGTAAATTGCAAAAAAATAAAATAGGAAGTTCGGAAGTCCAAACAGAATGAGGTCCAATTGCCAGAACTCTTGCCTTTGACTACTGTGCTCTGAGTTGAGACTGAGAACATAGCAAAAGCCACCATGCTGCACCAACATACAACCAACCAACCCTGAATATTCATTGGAAGGACTGATGCTGAAGCTGAAGCTCCAATACTTTGGCCATCTGATGCGAAGAACTGACTCACTGGAAAAGATTTTGATGCTGGGAAAAATTTAAGGCAAAAGGAGAAGTGGGTGGCAGAGGATGAAATGGCTAGATAGTATCACTGACTCAATGGATATGAATTTGAGCAAACTCTGGGAGAGAGTCAAGGACAGAGGAACCTGTCATGCTGCAGCCCATGGAGTAACAAAGAGTTGGACACTGAAAACTTAGCAATTGAAAAACAACAACAAATTGCAAATAATGTGAACAACAAAGGATTGATATCCAAACTACACAAACAGCTCATACAACTCAATATAAAAAATAATTCCATTAAGATGGGTAGAAGACCTAAACAAACATTTTCCAAAGAAGACAAACAATGACTAACATGCACATCAGAAGATGTTCAGCATTGCCAACTTTTATTGAAATGCAAATCAAAACCACAATGAGGTGTCAACTCACACCAGTCAGAATGGCTATCATTAAGAAGTTTATAGATAACAAATGTTGGAGAGAATGTGGGGAAAAAGGGAACCTTCATAACACTGTTGGTGGGAATTGCAAATTAATGCAGCATCACTGTGGAAAGCAATATAAAGTTTTCTTAAAAAAAAAAAGAACTACTATATTACCCAGAAATTCCATTCCCCAATATATACCCAGAAATAGCAAACATACTAATATGAAAAGATACATGTACCTCAATGTTTATATCAGCACTATTCACAATAGCCAAGACATGAAAGCAACCCAAGCGCTAAAGATGGGATTAAGAAGATGTGATACACACAGACACAGACACACACACACACAATGCAAATACTACTATTTGCAGCAACATGGACAGACCAAGAGAATATTATGCTTAATGAAATGTCAGACACAGGCAAGTACTTTATGATATCACTTATATGTGAAATGTAAAAATAATAACAATTATAATATTAATACAAATTAATGTATATCCATAACATAGGCAGATTCATAGACCTAGGAAACAAACTTATGGTTACCAAAAGGAAGATAGAAGGGGGAGGGACAAATTAGGGATATAGAATTAGCAGATATATATTTTATATATAAAATAGATAAACAACAAGGATTTACTATATAACACAGCAAACTTACCTTGCAATGACCTACAATAAAACATAACCTACAATAACACTGAATCACTGTCCTATACACCTGAAATTAACACAATTTTGTAAAGCAACTATACTTCAATAAAAAATAAAATTTACAAAATGCTTTGGAAAAAAACCATAGAGATGTGTCTTGTAAATTGTCTGCCATAGACTAGTGGATAGACCTCAGTTTTGTTTCCTTTTTAGACATAAGCAGCATCTATTACATAAATGGTCATACAGTGAGAAGAATCCTGAGAATACTCAAGCCATAGATAAGATAAACCTACTATCACAAAGAACCTAAGCCAATGCTGCCTGCTGACCCAAACTCTCTCAGGCTGTTGCATCACTTTACCATACTAGGAAACTCTCTTCTGATTCCTCTTTCCCCAGGAATTCCCTCACTCCTCCTCTCCTGAGTTGCTGCCCCAGACACTTGCTGGGAGGGACTTCCGCAGGCAAACCCTTCCTCTAAGTGCCCAATACAGTGTGTGCTACTGCCACCTGGTGGTCATCTCTTTTTCTAGCCTCTATTTTCATCTCTTGGACCCTCCAGAGAGTCACCTTCAGTTCAGTTCAGTTCAGTTGCTCAGTCATGTCCGAAGACTCTTTGCAACCCCATGGACTGCAGCACGCCAGGCTTCCCTGTCCATCACCAACTCTTGGAGCTTACTCAAACTCATGTCCATAGAGTGGGTGATGCCATCCAACCGTCTCATCCACTGTCATCCCCTTTTCCTCCCGCCTTCAATCTTTCCCAACATCAGGGTCTTTTGCAGTGAGTCAGTTTTTCACATCAGATGGCCAAAGTATTGGAGCTTCAGCATCAGTCCTTCCAAAGGATATTCAGGACTGATTTCCATTAGGATGGACTGGTTGGATCTTCTTGCAGTCCAAGGGACTGTCAAGAGTCTTTTCCAACACCACAGTTCAAAAGCATCAGTACTTCAGAGCTCAGTTTTCTTTATAGTTCAACTATCACATCCATACATGACCACTGGAAAATCCATAGCTTTGATTAGATGTTCTCTGCTTTTTAATATGCTGTCTAGGTTGGTCATAGCTTTTCTTCCAAGAAGCAAGCATCTTTTAATTTCATGACTGCAATCACATCTGCAGTGATTTTGGAGGCCCCCAAAATAAGATCTCTCACTGTTTCAATTGTTTCCCCATCTATTTCCCATGAAGTGATGGGACCAGATGCCATGATCTTAGTTTTTTGAATGTTGAGTTTTAAGCCAACTTTTTCACTCTCCTCTTTCACTTTCATCAAAAGGCTGTTTAGTTGTCCTTCAATTTCTACCATAAGTGTGTATGATCTGCATAGCTGAGGTTACTAATATTTCTCCTGAGAATCTTGATTCCAGCTTGTGATTCATCCAGCCTGGCATTTCACATGACGTACTCTGCATAGAAGTTAAATAAGCAGGGTGACAATATATACAGCCTTGATGATACTCCTTTCCTGGTTTGGAACCAGTCTGCTGTTCCATGTCCATTTCTAACTATTGCTTCTTGACCTGCATACAGATTTCTCAGTGGGCAGGACAGGTGGTCTGGTATTCCCAGCTCTTTAACAATTTTCCACAGTTTGATGTGATCCACACAGTCAAAGGCTTTGGCATAGTCAATAAAGCAGAAGTAGATGTTTTTCTGGAACTCTCTTGCTTTTTCGATGATCTAACAGATGTTGGCAATTTGATTTCTGGTTCCTCTGCCTTTTCCAAATCCAGCTTGAACATCTGGAAGTTCATGGTTCACATATTGCTGAAGCCTGGATTGGAGAATTTTGAGATTATTTTGCTAGCGTGTGAGATGAATGCAATTGTGCGGTCATTTGAGCATTCTTTGGCATTGCCTTTCCTTGAGATATCAATGAAAACTGACCTTTTCCAGTCCTGTGGCCAATGCTGAGTTTTCCAAATTTGCTGGTATGACTGCAGCACTTTCAGAGCATCATCTTTTAGGATTTGAAATAGCTCAACTAGAATTCCATAGCCTCCACTAACTTTGTTTGCAGTGATGCTTCCTAAGGCCCTCTTGATTTCACATTCCAGGATATCTGGCCCTTGGTGAGTGATCACACTATCGCAGTTATCTGGGTCATTAAGATCTTTTTTGTATAGTTCTTCTGTGTATTCTTGCCACCTCTTCTTAATATCTTCCACTTCTGTTAGGTCCATACAATTTTTGTCCTTTATTTTGCCTATCTTTGCATGAAATGTTCCCTTTGTATCTCTAATTTTCTTGAAGAGATCTCTAGTCTTTCCCATTCTATTGTTTTCCTCTATTTCTTCATCACTGTAGGTATCCTATTCCCGTGAAATCCACAGAAGACAGGTTACAAACTCACAGCACCAACCCACACTTATCTAGATATTTTCAGTGCTTACTATTTCATTTGTACTTTAGTAGGAAGCCTCATAGTCATAAGTGAAAGTGAAAGTTGCTCAGTTGTGTCCAACTCTTTGCGTCCCCATGGACTCTATAGTCAACGGAATTCACTAGACCAGAATACTGGAGTGGGTAGCCTTTCCCTCCTCCAGGGGACCTTCCCAACCCAGAGATCGAACCCAGGTCTCCCACACTGCAGGCAGATTCTTTACGAGTTGAGCCACAAGGGAAGCTCCAGAATATTGGAGTGGGCAGCCTATCCTTTCTCCAGGGGATCTTCCCGACCCAGGAATTGAACTGGAGTCTACTGCATTGCAGGCGGATTCTTTACCAGCTGAAATATCAGGGAAGTTAAAGTCATAGTCATAAGTTCACTTTAACTGATTCAAACATGAAAATCAGTCTCTTTCCTTTATCTTCCATGCACTGATACACTCATATGTGACACGTGAAATAGACTTAAACAGAGGTTTGGTGCTGAGCTGGAGGATGTTTTGGAGTAGAAAATGGTAGCTCATTCCAGTATTCTTGCCTGGAAAATTCCTTGGAAAGAATACCTGGTGGGCTATATAGTGTATGGGGTCACAAAGAATTGGACACGACTGAGCGAGCGCTCATGCACGGAGGCTATTTTATAAAAATACCCAGTTGAACATCAAGCAATGAAGTTCCTGGTAGTTTTTTGCAGAGACCCCACCACCACCCCTGGTTGTTCACTGGCCCTTTACCCTTCCTATTTTCTCGTAGGTTCTCTGTACTTTCCTCTTTTCCCTTCACTCACCCACAATAACTCAGCGACCACAGGCCGTTTTAGTTGGATGTGGTCAGGGCAGCATTGCAGGCTTCCCTGTTGGCTCAGAAGGTAAAGAATCTGCCTGCAATGCAGGAGACCCAGGTTAGATCCCTGGGTCAGGAAGATCCCCTGAAGAAGGGAGTGGCTACCCACTCCAGTATTCTTGCCTAAAGAATCCCAAGGATAGAGGAGCCTGGGGGCTACAGTTCATGGAGTCTCAAAGAGTTGGACATGACTGAACGTCTTTCATTTCACTTCATTAGAATGGGAGAAAAGAGAAGGGTGAGTTCTTGACAGCATCACCTTAGTGCATGGCTTTGCCAGCTTTCAAAGAGGGAAATGGGCATCTTTTTTCTTGTTTACAATAAGAATTCTGGTTTTTGAAGAGATAGGAGATAGGAGAATGAGACACGCAATCTTAAAGCCAAACATTCTTGTCCAAGAGATAAAACACATTAAAAATATAAGCAATACAGAGCTGCAAGGTACCCAAGAAGGAACTTTTCAAAGCTTAGATTTGACAGAAATTATGAGGAAGCATCAGCATCCAGAGCTCCAGTGCCTAGGGAGAGAATCGGAGCAGAGCTGAGACTCCTGGAAGGGCATGATGTGGGGGAGGGCCAGGGGAAGAGGAGAGAGAGTAGGGTGACATTTTAGAGGAGCAATGTGGTTTCTGCAAAGCTACAGAGAGGAGAAACCTGGGGAATTTTGAGTAGCCCAGTTTAACTGGAAAAGACAGTGGGAGGAACGAAAAGTAGGCTAAGAGGCAGATGGAGATAGACTAGGAAACGTTTAAGACATCAGGTTCAAGTTTTGCCTAACTTCATTATTTGCATGGGCAAGTTTTCTCCAAATCCAAGAATCCTCTGTACCTTCTCTGGATCGGAGATCATTGCTGCCTTAGAGACCAAGTGCACAATCATTTCAAACAGCCACCCCCTACCACTGCCCAGGTTTCTATCACCAAGTAGTGCATACTAGCATTTTAGTAAAGAACCAACCCTCCTCTCACTCCCACTCTCCCTTCCCCCACTAAGTGCAAGGTAGGACCCAAGACAGATTTATTGAGTGAAAGGGCCTATAATGACTTAGCAGTCTGGGTGAGAGAAGTCTATTACCCTCTAACCATAACACTGAGTGGCTTTTATCTCAGGTCCACACACCATGGCAGGACCCCACAGTGGGCATGGAGCAGAGAACCCACTCCAGGGTTAATAACGCTTTGTAGTGGGCAAAGATGACAGACAAGGTCTTGATTGCAACATGTGAGATGGCAATTTTGAATGGGTAACCAAATCTATGTTGCAAAGTAAAAACTGAGAGAGGCTTTCAAAGGAAGGCATTCAACAGAGCCAGATTCTACAGTAAACAGCATAAGCTAGGGAGGTGGTGTGTTTGGGCAAGACTTTATTTGCCACCTCTTCTTCCTTTGCTAGAGTTCTTCCATCTCATGTGTTTGTCCTATAGTTTTTTCAAAGAAGAGAGGAGCCATTTCTCCTTTCTGTGGTATACTAACAACTGGAAGTAAGACAGAGTCAAATGGAAGTGGGACAGAGACAAACAGAAGTGGGATAGAGGGGTCTGGATTAGGATGAAATGACATAAGGCTTCTTTTATTTAAAAAAAAAGAAAAGAAAAAAACACATTTACTTTGTATTGGAGTATAGCCGATTAACAATATTATGACATTTCAGGTGAAGGGACTCACTCATACATATACATGTATCTATTCTCCCCCAAACTCCCCTCCCATCCAGGCATGTAAGGCTTCTTGTAGAAGGCTTAGAAGAGTGTAGTTGCTCAGTGGTGTCCTACTCTCTGCAACCTCATGGACTGTAGTCCACCAGGCTCCTCTGGAGTGTGGAATTCTCCAGGCAAGATACTTGCCTGGAGAGTGGGTTGTGGGTTGCCATTCCCTTCTCCAGGGGATCTTCCCGACTCAGGGACTGAACCTGGGTCTCCTGCATTGAGGGTAGATTCTTTACCATTTGAGCCATCACGGAAGACAGAAGGGTCTGGCATGGCTCTAAAGCTATCAGACTATAATCCTTGGAACCTGCACATGTTACCTTATTTGGCAAAGAAGTCTATGAAAATAGGATTAAGGTAAGCACTGTGACATAGTGAGCTTATTCTGGATTATCCAATTGGCTATAAATGCTACCACATGCATCGCTATGAGGAAGATAGAGGGAAATTGACATATAGTAAGGGACAGAGAAGAGAAGGGAGTGTGACCGTGGGGACAGAGATGGGAATGGTATGGTCAATACCAGCAACCCCCAGAGCTGGAGAAAACAAGGAATGGATGGACTTTCCCCTAGAGCATTCGGTCAGAGTGCAAGTCCACCCATACCTTAACGTCAGCATCATCAAACTGATTCTGTACTTCTGAACTTCAGAACTGAGAAAGATTACATTTCTATTCTTTTAAGAAGCCAAGGGAATGGTAATTTGTCAAGACACAAAGGAAACTAATTCAGTTTTCAACTGCAATCCCCCTATATAGGCTATTTTTGGAATCCATTCAGGCAGTATCTCTGCCTGGGCATCATCCCACTGTTTGCAGCATAGACTTAAAAGCAAAATTACCTTGTTAGGAAGACTAGAGTGCCCATCTCAATTTCACTGCAAAATCAATTACAGCAAATTAGAATCAGCTCACCCAACACCCTAAAGAATTAAACAATACTGTGGTTAAATCATCAATCACTCTAGTAAGAATGTATAACATAGTTCTTCATCCATGGATCATGGCTCATGGCTCATTCCACCTCCTGACACTAGTCAAGGATATAGGGACTAAGTCTCATAGGAGAGCATTGGAAATGTTCATGGGAATGCTTTGACAATAACTGCCAGATTCCTGAGGCTAGGACAGAGTTCCCATTGACCATTCATTGTTTCCAACTTTTCTCCCTTCCCTACTCCCACTCCCCAACTCCAAAGTTGAAAAAAAAAAAACTTAAAAACTTAAAAATAAATAGTCTAGAATCTTAGTATCAAATAAAAATGAATTGTAATTTGGCAATAGCTCCCAATCACATACTTGGGCTTTCAGCATCAAAGAGGACTCAGGCTATTTTAATAAACAGTAAGATGAAAAGCAGTGAGCCAACAAAGCGTGACAGGATTTCAAAAAAAAAAAAAAAATCAGAGCAATGTGCAAAGAGTTGCAATTATATTTCCAGTTAAAGAGAGATGGAGGGAATTCAACCCCATTTTAAGCAATTTGCATGTTTCCCACAAAGAGCTCCGCTCCAGTTAATGGCAGAGATGATAAAGAGGAAACGCACGACCTCCTGGTTACCCAGTGCCATTCCCTGCAGGGTCTCCAGGCACTTCAAAGCACTTGGCACACTCGATTCTGTTGCTTCTCTTCCAGAAAATGCCTCCAGGACTGTGCCCATGAGCAACATGGTGAGGTTGCCCTTTGATAATCCTCAGCCTCTGCCTCTAGTATTTCTCCTTTCTCTCTCTTTCCATTAGCCAGTGCATCTATGCTTTCTCTCTCTTCCCACATCAAAACAGCTGTATCAGTTATCTACTTTCACATAACAAATTGCCCCACAACTTATGAGACTTGAAGCAACAGCAGACAGTTATTCTCTCTCATGGATTCTGGGATCAGAAATTGGAGACCTGCTCAGCTGAGAGCTTGTAGCTTAAGGTCCCTCATGAGGTTATGGTCAAGATGCCCATTGGGGATGCAGTCATCTTAAAGCAGGATGGAGTTGGAATACCCACTTCCTAGTTGGCTCACTCGCCTGCTTGGCAAGTTTGCACCTGCTGTTGACAAGAGACCCCAGGTTCCTGACACAAGGAAATGTCCATAGGTTTGCTTAAGTAGCCTCTTGACACAGCAGCTGGCTTTCCCCAAGACAGCAGCTGTCTGACCCAAGACAATAAGGCAGAAACTGCAGCACCTTTTATGATCTAGCATCAGAAGCTACATTTCACTTCCATGATACTTTTTTGGTTACACAGACGAGCCTTATTCAAATTTGGGAGATTTTTAGACAAAGTGATGGATACTATGAGTGAAGGATCACTGGGGACCATTCTGGAGACTGGCTATCACAGAAGCTTTGGAGAATACAGTCACTGAGTCCTGCTAGAGAGTAGGAAGAGAATCGGGCAGTTATTCTCTCCTGTCCTCATGGAATAAAAGGTTTTGGCCAATCTTCTGGTTGTTTGTGGAATTTGGAAGAGGCAAGGAATTATCTGAATGTAGATTCCACAGATAACTGTCCATTCCTTGGGTAAAGAGAGTTATGGGATATTGGCCACATTTTTTTTTTTCTAGAATGATGATAATGATGATGGTGATAGCTGATGCTTTGTGAGCTCTTATGACATACATAATTTTATTTAAATATTACAATACTATGAGATATGGAAATATAAATTTATTTTCCCAATGTAAACAACTCAAGAATGGCAAGGCCAAGACTGGGATCTAGACAGGAAGGTACTATATCTGTACCACTCCTCCTACAAAGCAGTGAAACAAAGACCACCATTTGTCCTCCTAACCTAATTTTCCACAGATCTCTAGAACTATGGTATTTTTTTTTTTCCTTCCAAGTTATTCATGGCAGATTACCTTAGAAAGGTTTACCAATGTCCATGAGTCTATCCAAAATTGTGATAATTTCCATCACACTGTACACAAATCCACCAATATACCACTCAAAAAGAAAAAAAAAAATCAGTGGAAGGGCTTTTATTTGGAAGATAAATTTGCATTTTCATTAGTTTATATTTCAAGAGTGCAAATCCTTCATAAACTTCACTTCATCAACCACTTTTTAACATATCAATTTATTGAGATATTAAGCATTGAAGACTGTTGGCAAAATGGCCCTGGTAATTCTTCCCATCCCTTGCAATGTGACTTTGCTATGATTTTCACCAAAAAGTGGGATTTACTTTGTCTTCCCTCAAATCTAGATTTGGACACATGACTTTCTTTGGCCAATGAGCTATTCAAAAATGCTATATGAGCAGAGGCTTGGCACATGCTCGCACATTACGACTTGCCCTCTCTTGCTTTCGGAAATCTTGAGAGCACTCTATGAAGAAGCCCAAGCTGCAAAGACTACAGGGAGGAAACATAAGACACCTTTGACTGACAGCCTGCTGAACACTAGTCATGTGCATAAGCCAACTTTGACCATCCTGCTCCAGCTGAGCCACCAGCTGACTGGAGGTTTACGAGTGAGTCCAGAAAACACCAGTGAAAGAACCATCCAGCTGAGACCAAACCAAACTGTCAATCTGCAACAAACAATGCACTAATACCTGACCATTGTTTTAGCAGAAAAAAATTAATACAGGAATGATAAGAGATGATGCTATAGGGTTTTTCAAAATGTGGTATGTTTATTAGACCACCTCTAACAGAATCATCTGGGCTGTGTTAAAAAAAAAAAAACAAAACAACGTCCTGGGACTTCCCTGGTGGTTCAATGGTTAAGACTTTGCTTTCCAATGTAGGGAGTGGGGGTTCGATCCCTGGTCAGGGAATTAGATCCTACATGCCTCAGGGACAAAAAACAAATGTAAAAATAGAAATAATATTGCAACAAACTCAATAAGGACTTAAAAGAGATTTTTTTAAAAAGCTCCTAGTATCACCTCCTGAAAAACTAACTAGCATCCCAGAGAAATTGAAGTGACGGCTAGAAATCTATCATTTTATTTTGCTTGTGTTTCATTTTTTTTACTTTATTTTCTTTTCTTTCTTTCTTTTTTGTTGCTTTGCTGTCATACAACTGAAAGCTTACATCCACTTATCAATTTCTCCTACCCCCACCCCCATTTGCTGGCAACCTAACTTTACTCACTTTCTGAGTTTGACTCTGTTTTCTTCCACACTTAAAGTGATATGGTGATGAATATGGTGATATTCATTCATCTTTCTCTGTCTAGCTTATCTCAGCATAATTTGCTCCAAATTTACCCATGCTGTCACAAATGACAGAATTTTCTTCTTTATAAAGAGTATTCCACTCTCATTTCATATTTTCTACATCTGTTTTTCCCTAGGCGAACACCTACCTTGTTTCCAGGTCTTGGCTACTGTGAACAATACTGCAATGAACATGCAAGCACAGATAGCTCTCTGAAGCAATGACTTCAAGAACCCGTCATTTTAAACCAGTCCCCAGATGACTGCTAGGCACATGAACATATGATAACTGAGCCTTCACATCTTATTGCAGGAGACAGTGAACGCATGTCAATTTAGATGAAGAAGGCTCTGCTTGGAGGACTGTGGCAACGAAAAATTTGCATTTTAAGAAAATTATAGGGAATTCCCTGGTAGTCCAGTGGTTAGGACTCAGTGCCCCTAGTCAGGGAACTAAAATTCAACCAGCAGATCACTAACCCTTCCTTCAGAAAAGAATAAAATAAAATAAAAAATAAATAGTTTTGTTTCATTTTTCTTTTTTTCTTTCCCTTCCTCATTCTCGCTCACTCCCCATCCCTCTCCCAACCCCAAACATTTCATTATTGTTTTCAATTTCAATAGTCCTAATAACTCTTTATTTTACTTTCAGTTTACATACTAGTTTGATAGCTCACAGCCTTGGTAGTTTAGCCTAGGCTCCAGGATGATCTCTGAAGAACCCTTGGAAGAGATCCATATCAAACAACCAGGACTGGGTAAAATGTGAATTCCTATACTTTGAAAGTGATAAAATGCTAAACAGTCTATTATCCTGGGATGAACACAGCAGGTGTTACAAATATAAATTCTATGCTGAAGCTCAAGAGACACAAGAATAAAACAGGCTGGATAAATGTTCAGGTTTATTAATCCTGTAAAATACATATTGTCATGATATGCATCTAATTAATAGTTTGCATCTTTCTTTAGGGAGTTTCAAAAATTTCCAGAGGTATCAGCATTCTGGCTTCTTACTCCTACAATGATTTCAAGACAAATATTGCTCATCAGCTGTACCTTTAACTAGAGTAGATATCCACATGAACGGTGCCCAAAGGTACATTCCACCAAAAAAAAGTTTTTAACCAGTCTGCCAGAGATCCTTAAATAGCATTAGTTTTTTTTTTTTTTTTTTCCTGCATTTAGTAACTGCTTTTGAGCATCTACTCTATTTCAAGATAATTGAACAGCGGAGATGTAAACAATTCTTATACTGAAAACATTTACAGCCTTATTAGGAACAACAAAGGAATTGAAGGTTACAAATCAACATGGTAAAGGTTATATGGGGAGGGGCATGTAAAGTTGCCTAGAGAATGGGAGAGAGAGAGAGAGGCAGAAAATGAATGAAGAGAGTACCACCTCTCAAATCTGCCTGGGGAAAATGGAGAAGGTTTCACAGGCATCTTAATGTTTGGACTTCATCTCAAGGAAAGATACACAGGCATCCACCAAACAGGAAAAAAGAAATACACAGGAAAGCATGAAAGAACATGGCTCACCAGAGGAAGTGCAAATATTTGAGCACATCTGGGGCTCATTGTATAAAAGAGGAGAGAAAGCTAAGGAAGGCTAAATGAGCAGAAGCCAGTCTAAGAAGATTTTTCTGTATATCACTAATAAATTTCACCCACATCCTATAAGTGACAGGGAGTCAGGGAAGAATGGAGTTAGTCCTTTGAGTTAAGGTATCAATACCCTTATTTAAATGTAAATGTTTTACCCAGGAATATTATTGTAATATCAGCTCAATAGAACCAGTTAATATCTTTGTAAAAGACTAGCCAATTGTCACTTTAGGAGAGAAGCTTAATTCAGGATTAAAAGGCAATACTGAATTGCACACTTTAAAATGGTTGTAGTGCTAGTGCAAAGGCGCTCAGTCATGTCTGACTCTGCAACCCCATGGACTGTATGTAGCCGCCAGGTTCCTCTGTTCATGGGATTCTCCAGGCAAGAATACTGGAGTGGGGTACCATTTCCTTCTCTGGGGGAATCTTCCCCTGGAAGATCTGGTTAAAGCCATGAATTTTGTATCAATTAAAATTAGGGGGGAAAAAAAAGACAAGACATTTTAGTAATTGTAGGAAGAGAGTGAAAGGACAGAAAATAAGGTATTGTGAGAAAGTTTAAACTACAACTTTCCAAAATTTAACTCGGAGAAATGCAAAACTTCTCCAGTAAGAACACTGGTGTTTTTTTTTTTTTTTTTTTTAATTGAATGATTAGAAAAAAAAATGATTATTGTAAAGTTGAACAGAATATTCATCCCTGAATGGCATTTCTCATTTTCCTTCTGAAATCAAACTGATGCTTATCATGAAAGCCTCAAAGCCACAGTGGCGATGGCAGCTTCTTTCGGCTTCTTTCTGAAGCACAGCAGAGAAGCATGGGTGCAGGGAGGGCCTCTCATTTCATAGTCTTTTATACTGATGAAATCCAAAACGTTAATTAGGCTTTCAATGCTTCTTTTTACATCCTCACTTTCATTAGTTTGTCCCCAATCCAATCAAATGCTGGATTGTTCCAGTCTCCACTCCAAAGACAATTTCATTTATTCATTCGTTCATTCAGGAAAACACACTGTTTGTTCACCCTGCAGAGACCATGCCCTATGCATAGGGACATGGTCTTCTGCCCTCAAGAGACCTTTGGTATAATATGAGATAAATTTAAATATTTGCAATACTATGTGGTGAAGGATAATGATAGACACATATAGAGACAGATTTGCCTAAAAAAGGAAGCAATCATTAAGTAGAGAGAATTGGCTTCTCAAAAAAAAAAAAAAAAAAGGAAGTAGTCAATAGTCAACCCCAAGGATTTCTGAAGGGCTTCCCTCATAGCTCAGTCAGTAAAGAATCTGCCTGCAATGTAGGAGACTTGGGTTTGATTCCTGGGTCAGGAAGATCCCCTGGAGAAGGAAATGACAACCCACTTCAGTATTCTTGCCTGGAGAATCCCAGGGACAGAGGAGCCTTGCAGGCTAGAGTCCACGGGGCCGTAAGAATCAGACACTTCGCAACTAAACCACAAACAGGATATCTGAGAAGGATCCTGTAAAGGAAAGCTTTTCACTTGTCCTCAAAGGATGGATTAGGTACACTGGTTTTGGATTTTGTGCCCTGGTGATTCGTTTAGTAATATGACTTCCTTTAATTGTTAAATAACTTACTTAGGTTTTCTAATGATTATTTGCTCATTGTAGAATATTTAAAACAAGCAAAACTGAAATAAAATTTCAGAGGCAGACACTATTTTAATTCAATTTTAGGAGTAAGCCTTCCTGAAATTATTTACTTTTCTCTTTGCTCCCATTTTCTCTCCTTTCTTCATGTAGATTCTTAAATAAGGAACATACTGCATGCAGAGTTTTGCCTCATGTTTTCATATTTATTACATTACCCCAGTTTCATATTCATCAACTATTCTCTAATTCAGAATTTAAAGTTTTTAATGGTTATGTATGATTTCACTCTAGATTTGCTATGTTTTAGGGTTACCTGGAGAAGGCAATGGCACCCCACTCCGGCACTCTTGCCTGGAAAATCCCATGGACGGAGGAGCCTGGTAGGCTGCCGTCCATGGAGTCGTGAAGAGTCAGACACGACTGAGCGACTTCACTTTCACTTTTCACTTTCATGCATTGGAGAAGGAAATGGCAACCCACTCCAGTGTTCTTGCCTGGAGAATCCCAGGGATGGGGAAGCCTGGTGGGCTGCCATCTATGTGGTCGCACAGAGTCGGACATGACTGAAACGACTTAGCAGCAGCAGCAGCAGGGTTACCTGGAAACAGACTCTGAGATGAGGTTTGCAGGTTGGAAGTTTCACTGGGGAGAACTCTCAGAAGGCTGCCTATAAAGCATTGAGGGAAGCAGGAAGGGGCAGAGACAGAGCTTGGAAAGTGATGCGGCTGCAATGGAGGCCTCAGCCCATCCTAACGGGGAGTTTAGCTGGGTCCTTCAGAGTTGTGACAAGCAGAGCTGCCAACCCACAACTGTCACTTGCCATCTGCTCCTACAAGAATGAAGTCACTAGCCGCTGTGGTTGCTGACCTTCAACATACCCTCAAAGAAGTTCTGGGTGGAAATCAAGAATGAGTCACTTAGTGCTCCAGGAAAAACTGGCAGAACAGGTCTTCATGCAGATATTTTCAGGAAGTTTTGTGAGTCCAATTTCTTGTATCTTCTTATATCTAGAAAAGCACTGAAATCATTAAAGAAGACATATGCTCCTGGTAACTAGCAGCAACCTTCTGCAAAAACATGTGCCTGAATGACTGCACATACTCCCTTCACCAAAATAACATATATACTGATCCTGCCCCCCATATACACCACTTCCTTGGAGCAGTTCCTCAGAGCTATCTGAGGGGCTGTCTCCTGGGCTATACTCCTCATTTTGTCCCAAATAGTACTTAATTTACGACTCTCATATTGTGCAGGCTTCCTGGTGGCTCAGCGGTAAAGAATCCACCCTCATGCAGGAGATGCAGGAGACACAGGTTCAATTCCAGCTTGGGAAGATCCCCTGGAGGAGGAAATGGCAACCCACTCCAGTATTTTGCCACTCCAGTATTCAGGCCGGCTACAGCCCATAGGGTCACAGAGTCCAGTGAGACTGAGCATGCAGTTACGTTGAGCATTTTTTTGTTTTTTGTTTTTTTTTCAATTGACAGAAGCAAAGGGGCCAAGCCTTTGTATCCTTGTATGCAAATAGTCACTGAATGTCAGCTGATAAAACCTGGGGTAAGACAGCTTTCTTCAACCCACATCTTTCCTGGCAGAGAGACTCAGCTGTGTACGGTCAGTAGCCAACCTTTCAGACAAGAGGGGGATCAGTGCCTTGGCCCTGAAAGGGAAAATGGGTGTCAAACCACTTTAACTACCACATATTATAGTTCACTTATCCCTTGTCCTGTTGTTGAACATGTAGAGTGTGTTTAGAGGATGAACAGAAAGGGAAGAAAAGAGATCATTCCAGGTCAATGAGACAGTGAAACAAAAGCCCAGATGCATGGGGGGAAAAGAAACAACAGAAAATTAGGAAAACATAAACTTCTCAGAGTGGGGGAGAGAACTATAAGCAGACAGTGATGAGATGAGTGGGAGGGGAGGGTATGGGAAGAGCCAGGTCACAGATGGGAGATGATCTTGTAAGAAATGGAAGATACTGAACGATTTGCTCTGGTTGCATCTGTTTAGTGAGGGCTGCTTCTGCTCAGGGGCACAACATTCTCTCTCAGTGCCCTGCTGGGAGACTGAAAGGTGGATGGTTACTGCCAGAATCTTTGATGCAGTCATCATTTGCAGGGACCCCTACAGCTGTGTCTATCTTTAATCAACTGTAGAGAGAGCCTTATCCAACACAAGGGACCTCCAGTCTCAACCCACCTCTCTTCCTCATGTGGACAAGGGTGGCCCTTGTAGAACTATAACCAAGCTCACTGAGGCATAGAAGGGGCCTGTGTAGTCCCAGACAGAGGCCATCAGTCAGTTCAGCTGCTCAGTCATGTCCAATTCTTTGCGACCCCATGAACTGCAGGACACCAGGCCTCCCTCCCTGTCCATCACCAACTCCTGGAGTTTACCCAAACTCATGTCCATTGAGTTGGTGATGTCCTCCAACCATCTCATCCTCTGTCGTCCCCTTCTCCAGCTCTCAATCTTTCCCGACATCAGGGTCTTTCCAAATGAGTCAGCTCCTCGCATCAGGTGGCCAAAATATTGGAGTTTCAGCTTCAACATCAGTCCCTCCAACGAACACACAGGACTGAGTTTCTTTAGGATGGACTGGTTGGATCTCCTTGCAGTCCAAGGGGCTCTCAAGAGTCTTCTCCAACACCACAGTTCAAAAGCATCAATTCTTCTGTGCTCAGCTTTCTTTATAGTCCAAATCTCACATCCATACATGAGTACTAGAAAAACCATAGCCTTGACTAGATGGACCTTTGTTGACAAAGTAATGTCTCTGCTTTTTAACATGCTGTCTAGGTTAGTCATAACTTTCCTATCAAGGAGAAAGCATCTTTTAATTTCATGGCTGCAATCACCATCTGCAGTGATTTTGGAGCCCCTCAAAATAAAGTCAGCCACTGTTTCCCAATCTATTTGCCATGAATTGATGGGACCGGATGCCATGATCTTAGTTTTCTGAATGTTGAGCTTGAAGACAACTTTTTTCACTCTCCTCTTTCACTTTCATCAAGAGGCTCTTTAGTTCCTCTTCACTTTCTGCCATAAGGGTGGTGTCATCTGCATATCTGAGGTTATTGATACTTCTCCTGGTAATATTGACTCCAGCTTGTGTTTCATCCAGCACAGCGTTTCTCATGATGTACTCTGCATAGAAGTTAAATAATCAGGGTGACAATATACAGCCTTGAGGTACTCCTTTTCCTATTTAGAACCAGTCTGTTGTTCCATGTCCAGTTCTAACTGTTGCTTTCTAACCTGCATATAGGTTTCTCAAGAGGCAGGTCAGGTGGTCTGGTATTCCCATCTCCTTCAGAATTTTCCACAGTTTACTGTGATCCACACAGTCAAAGGCTTTGGGATAGTCAATAGAGCAGAAATAGATGTTGTTGTTTTTTTTCTGGAACTCTCTTGCTTTTTTGATGATCCAGTGAATGTTGACAATTTGATCTCTGGTTCCTCTGCCTTTTATAAAACCAGCTTGAACATCTGGAAGTTCACGGTTCACGTATTGCCGAAGCCTGGCTTGGAGAATTTTGAGCATTACTATCAACCAGAAGCAAATATACAAGATACTCCAACTAGAGGTAGAGAGGAAAGACACCCATGCCTGGGGCTTCCTTGCTCACCCACCACCCCATGTGGACTGGCCAAGATTGAGAAATTCCCCTCTAAAAAGACAAAACAACAATTTCCTATTTAGTGTCCAAATAGTTAAATTTATCCCCTTAATTGATCAATTAATTGGTTAACTGACTTTGGGAAATGGAAGAGCTGAGCTGAGAAGAGCCAGCAGAAATAGATCATGGTGGGGATTTTTTTTCCTGAATGCCAGGCAGGGTCAGTGAAAGAGCAACACACAGTTCTGGCCGCTCTGGTTATGAATTGATAAAGATCTTGGTTTTAAAGCAAGAAATCCCTGTTGTTTAAGTTTGTCAGGCTTTATTAAGTCAGTGGTTCTGTGCTGATTGGGAACAGGGTGGGGCTGGCAAGAGAGCAAGTGTGTTGCCATGGTGACAAGAAGTCATTTGCGTGGGTGCAGCAATTGTCTTGATTCTAGGAAGTTTATTTAGAGAGGCTCATGCGCTGATGGGCAGAAATGGCTCTGAATCTCTCAGTATTATTATGGCATCAGGGCTACAGATAACCATCCTAACAGTTTTCTGGTATCCACGCAACTAAAATATTCTTGACATGCTGAGAGAATCCAGGAGACTCCTATAACCATGGCACTTGTAAAGGAAGCAAGGTCTAAGGGTTCAGTCAGGGAGGCTCAAATTCTCTTGACTCGAATTCAGAGATGTGAAACCCGGCAAAACCGAGACAGCAATGTTCATGCATTCATTCAAAAATATGTATTGGGCAACAGGTGCCAAACACTGTTCCTAAGTCCAGGATGTTTTAAGTACCACTCTTCACCCATCGTGCCAAGTAAGGCAGGTGTATTCACATACTAGGCCCTGCAGAAGGGACTTGCTACAGTCTATGACGGGGGAACCTGGCAAGAGCAAGTGACCTATGTGCCACAAAATACGGGGTGGACCATACACCAATTGTCAAGTAAAAATTCTTCCAGATAACATATATCATTATTAAAAACTCTTCCAGGTAAAAATTATTTAGATTTAGGGAAGATTTAAAAACCTTTTTGAGACACATTTGTTGGTTGACAGACCTATCTGTATTCCTTTAAGCATGAAAATGGCTTAAGAGCATAAAGAGACACCCCAGAACAGGGCTTGGTGTAGTGCTTGGCAGTGGGGCTGGGGAAAGTTGATTACACCTCAGTGGTCAGGGTTTCATTTGTGAAATGAGCATTTGGGTTGGAAGATCTCCATTTCTAGCTGTATCCAAGGTTCTAAGGCACTTAAAATAACATCTTCTAACCAAAGAGTTCCCAAGAATCTAATTCCCTTACAAAACAGCTGGATGGTCATTAGCACATAGCTAAAAGGTAAGATTGCTTCTATGCCTGGAAGAAACACAACCTGCTGAGTTGGCAGTCATATGGACTCCTTCAGAACAAAAATAATTTGTAATGTTTCTCTTTCACACTTGACTCTCCATAAACAAGATAAAATGACAACCCTCAGGATAGGAGAAAATATTTGCAAATGAAGCAACAGACAAAGGATTAATCTCCAAAATACACAAACAGCTCATGGAGCTCAATTAAAAAAAAAAAAAACTCAATAAAAAAAAACAGGTGGTAGACTTAAATAGACATTTCTCCAAAGAAGACATACAGATGGCCAAGAAGCACTTAGGAAGATGTTCAACATCACTAATTGGTAGAGAAATGCAGATCAAAACTGCAATGAGACATCACCTCACACTGGTCAGAATGGCCATCATCTCAAAATCTACACACAAAAAGTGCAGGAGAGGGTGAGGAGAAAAGGGAACCTTTTTGCATTGTTGGTGGAGATGTAAATTGATACAGCCACTGTGGAGAAGAATATGGAGATTCTTAAAAAAAAACTAGGCACAGAACTACAATTTGACCCAGCAATGCCCGCTACTTGGCGTATAGACTGAGAAAACCATAATTCAAAAAGACACACATATCCCAGTGTTCACTTCAGCCCTATTTACAATAGCTAGGACCCAGATGCAACCTATATGTCCATCAACAGATGAATAGATAAAGAAGATGTGGTACAAACATACAATGACATATTACTCAGGCATAAAAAGGAACAAAATTGAGTCATTTGTAGTGATGTGGATGAAACTAGAGTCTGTTATACAGAGTGAAGTAAGTCAGAAAGAAAAAAACAAATAACATGTATTAACACACACACATATGTATAGAATCTAGAAAAACAGTACTGATGAACCTATTTGCAGGGCAGGAATAGGGACCCAGACATAGAGGATGGACCTGTGAACACAGCTGGGGAAGGAGAGGGTGGGATGAATTGAGAGAGGAGCGCTGACAAACATACGCTACCAGGTGTAAGACAGACAGCAGGTGGGCAGCTGCTGGGTGACAGAGGGAGCTCAGCCTGGTGCTCTGTGATGACCCAGAAGGGAGGGAGGGGAGGAGTGGGAGGGAGACTCAAGAGGGAGGGGATATACGTATACATAGCGGGGCTTCCCTGGTGGCACAGAGGGTAAAGAATCTGCCTTCAATGCCGGAGACCCGGGTTTGATCCCTGGATTGGGAAGATCCCCTGGAGAAAGAAATGGCAACCCACTTCAGTATTCTTGCCTAGGGAATTCCATGGACAGAGGAGTCTGGCGAGCTATAGTCAATGGGGATGAAAAGAGTCAGACACAACTGAATGACTAACACATACATACACACACATAATATATAGTAATTAATGATTCACATTGTTGTATGGCAGAAGCCAACACAAAATTATTATACTTACTTTAAGTTATACTCTAATTTTAAAAGATAAAATTAAAGAAAGAATCACTGTAAACATCAAAACAATATAGCAGAACTGTTCCCTTGAGACAGTAGAAAGTCCTGAATCAGAAATGAGGGGTTCTGCCACCTCCCCCTCCACCATCTCTCATGTGACCTTGAGCCAACCACCAACACCTTCCAACCCTCAGTTTTCTCTTCTGAAAACTGGGCATAAGGACTATCGTTTGGGATTTAAAAACTGAAACTTGAAAAGAACTATTCTGGTATTATAACACTTTCTATGGAGTGCCTTTAATCTCCTTCTTTGAAAAAAACTTATTTCACAGAATGACAAGAAGACCCAGTATTCTATTACAGCTCTCAAGAGAATGCACAGAGCAGATGTTGAGAATGACAAGGTTACCCTTACAGATGCTGGGGAACAGGAAGGAAATTAAACTACTGCTTCTAGAAACTACTCGCTGCACATACTTAATCAGTTTTTTTTTTTTTTTCATTTTCAGTATGAAAGGCATGCTATTGTTTTCTTTTGTTTCCTTAAAATCAGGAACAGTATTAGCTCTCTAGAAAGGTGATCCTTGGATCACATTTTCCCATTTTGTGGCTCACAGAATAAAATTATCCTGGTGGTGGTGGTTCAGTTGCTACATCATGTCCAACTCTTCATGGACTGTGGAGCCCTGCCAGGCTTCTCTGTCCCTGGGATTCTCCAGGCAAGAATACTGGAGTAGGTTGACATTTCCTTCTCCAGGGGATCTTCTCAACCCAGGGATCAAATCCAGGTCTCCTGCATTGCAGGCAGGTTCTTTACCTACTGAGATAGGAAGAAAGCACTCTCCTAAACATATAAAACAAATCCCCATAGTTTATTGTCCAAATGTAGTTTTATTGAGAGCCGAAGTCTGGTTCCAAACCTTGGTCCTTTCCTTTGTCTGCTTGTGAGTGGATGCTGATAAGAGTGACATGATGAACAGACAAGAGAGATCCAATGCCTAGAACATGGGCTGCATCATTTGCCCCTTAAATTCTTTCATGTTCCCTAATTCGGATACCAGAGGGTAGCATGGGAATGTAAACTCGAAATGAAAAGGAGGGATGGATGCACAGGGCACAGATGCCAAGTGAGGCTGTCCTCATCTTCACTATCAAAGCCTGGACTATCTGGAGATCCAAGGCCATTCTCAAATACTAACTCCTCGGAAGCTGAGAGACCTCCTTTAATCAGCAATTATGCCTTTAAAAAAAAAGTCTCTTATTTTTCCAAGAAACCAAAGCATATCCAGTACATTTTAATGGTATGTTTCAGAAAGTTAATCCAGGGCAAATTATAGGATACTTTTATTCAACAACAAAATAAAGATTGTACTCCCTGTTCCCAACTGGGAAACAATTAATCAATTAGTTGCATCTGCAATAGTTTGCATAAAGTGACTATTAGGAGCAAAGATTTAATCTCAAATCTCCAGAGCTATGTTTCAGTTTTTCTTTCTTTTGGATTAAAAGAAAAGCAAGACAACAATATAATTAAGCATTGTTTCTAAAAAGAAGATGGTCTCCTCTCCTATTTTCTTTTTTTTAAAATTATGAAAGTATGACAACACATTTACAGGAGAGTTGGAAAATACAGAACAAGGTTACATAGTGTTATTCAGTTGCTGAGTCATGTTGGACTCTTTGTGACCTCACAGACTGCAGCACGCCAGGCTTCCCTGTCCTTCACAGCTTCCTGGAGTTTGCTCACACTCATGTCCATTGAGTCGGTGATGCTGTCACCCACTTCTCCTTCCCTCAGTCTTTTCCAGCATCAGGGTTTTTTTCCAAATGAGTCAGCTCGCCACATCAGGTGGCCAAAGTATTGGGGCCTCAGCTTCACCATCAGTCCTTCCAATGAATATTCTGGATTGATTTCCTTGATGATTGACTGGTTTGATCTCCTTGCAGTCCAGGGGACTCTCAAGAGTCTTCTCCAGCACCACAGTTTGAAAGTATCAATTCTTCAGTGTTCAGCCTTCTTTATGGTCCAACTCTCCCATCCGTATGTGACTACTGGAAAAACCATAGCTTTGACAAGACAAACCTAAATGCTGTCTAGGTTTTTCATAGCTTTCCTTCCAAGGAGCATGCATCTTTTAATTTCATGGCTGTGGTCACAATCTGCAGTAATTTTTCAGCCCAAGAAAGTAAAATCCATCACTGTTTACACTTATTCCCCATCTATCTGCCATGAAATGATGGGACAGGATGTGAGAGTTGAGTGCAGAAAGCTGAGTGCAGAAAAATTGATGCGTTAGAATAAGACTCTTGAGAGTCCCTTGAACTGCAAGGAGATCCAACCAGTCCATCCTAAAGGAAATCAGTCCTGGGTGTTCATTGGAAGGACTGATGCTGAAACTCCAATACTTTGGCTACCTGATGTGGAGATCTGACTCATTTGAAAAGACCCTGCTGCTGGGAAAGATTGAGGGCAGGAGGAGAAGGGGACGACAGAGGATGAGATGGTTGGAGGGCATCACTGACTCAATGGACTTGAGTTTGGGTAAACTCCAGGAGTTGGTGATGGACGGAGGCCAGGGGTGCTGTGGTTCATGGGGTTGCAAAGGGTCAGACACCACTGAGCAACTGAACTGAACTGATGGGACAGGATGCCACAATCTTAGTTTTTTTAATGTTGAATTTTAAGCCAGCTTTTTTCACTCTCTTCTTTCACTCTCTTCAAGGGGCTCTTTAGTTTCTCTTTGCTTTCTGCCATTAGAGTGTTATCATCTATCTATCTATCTATCTATCTATATATCACAATTATTTTTTGAGTAGATAAATTAAGGTTTTTAGTTGGAGTTTCAACATTAAACTCTCAAAAGTTGATAGAATGAAGAAACAAATAAGTAGAAGAATATAGTAGACCTGAAAAGCACTGTAAACCAATTCAACATAATTAAGAATTACACAATTTTCACATAGCAGTAGGATACAATTCTATTCAAGTTCCCAAAGACTGTACATTAGCAGACACTCTAACGTATGCGGGGACATAAAACAAGGTGCGAAGTCTTCACGGTCTGAAAATATTGAAATCACACCGAGTCTGCGTTCTTATCACTGTGGGATTATGTTAGAAATCAACATTGAAAGATAACTGAAAATAAACCACGTATTTTCCAAGTGCAATGTGTCATTTACCAAGAGAGATCTTCAACTTAGCCTTCAAAAGCCTTAATAAAGCTAGACTGCAAAAAACAGGGTGACTGCAGAGAAGAAAGCATTTGTAGGAGAAATTAGTATCAAAATGAGAAATTAATATTAAAGACACTTTAAACAAAATCACATGTATTAGTAGGTTTCTTTGTTATCGTACGGATTTATTACAGTAAAAGTTCAAAAATGTTTAAAGTTCAAAAAGTTTTATCTACATTTAACTTTTGTAAACTGTTTCACACAGAACGGAACCCTACATTTCTTATTTTGTCATATAGAGTGAAGGAAGTCAGAAAAAGAAAAAAAGCATATATATACATATATATTGTATATTGACCCATGTAAGCGGAATCTAGAAAAATGGTACAGATGCACCTATGTGCAGGGAGGAATAGGGACACAGAAGTAGGGAATGGACATGAGGATGGTGGGGGCTTGGGCATATGAACTGGGAGGCGGGGACTGATGTAAGCACACTGCTATATGGGACAGAGATAGCCAGTGGGAAACTGCTGTAGAGAGCAGGGAGCTCAGCTCGCTGCTCTGTGGTAACTTATGTGGTGGGATAAGGGGAGGTCCAAGAGGGAGGGCATATATGTATAGATACAGTTGATTCACTTCTTCATGCAGCAGAAACTAGCACAACATTGTAAAACAACTATGCTCCAATTTAAAAGAAAAGAAATGAGAAAAAAAGGAGTGAGTGACATGTCCAGAGTTCACAGCAATTTCTCTGGCTTGTGGACATCAGGATAGAAGGGGCCACTGAGGTTTGATGCTTTCCCTCCTTTTCTCTTTTAACATTTACCTCATGTCCACCATGTGCAATTCTCTGGGAAATTTTAGACTCGCAATGTCCCAGCAGAGATTGTTTTCTCCTTGCTCATCCTTTGCTAGAACTCTTTGCTGGGAAGAGTCTTCAGTCAGAATAAAGACTTTTTTTCTGGCCTTCCTTGCTGCTAGATGTCACTATGTCACTTAGTTCTGGCCAGTGGGATGTAGGCAGAAATGATGCATGCAGCTTCGCCAAGGTTTCCTTCAAAGCAGAAGGGATGGCTTTCTCTGTTTGTCCTCTTTCCTGCCAGCTAGGATGCAAATGTGGGGGCCAGAGATGGAGCACAGTTCAGTTTATAGAGCAGAGGCCTCACAATGAGGCTCTTGGGTCTCTGATGGTTGTGGGACACCCATACCAACTGGGAACCACCTGTTTAGACTTCTACAAGGCTCAAAGATATGCCACTCTGCTGTTTAAAACACTATTATTTTGGACTTGCAGTCTCCCAGAGCTAGTCCTAACCTCTCTTACTAGACTCTTCCTTCCAGAGAACTTAAACATACACCTGTAATTCTCTTGCTTGGTGTCAGAAGTCAGAAAAAAGGTTTTGTATGTATACCTGATTTGGACTAGTTTGGAGTACCCTCAGCTCCCTTGAAAGTCATTGGCTACACTGAACTTCACCTGGGTATACTTACATGGTCTCAAACTTTTGCAAAGGCCACTTGGCATGGAGGTCACAAACTCAAATATAGGCATCAGAGAGAGCAGAGGACTGGCCCTATGAATGATGTGGTCTGGAGCAAACTGGAGATGCATCCCAGCTTAAAGCAGTGTGCTGCTACTGAGTCCCCATCCCTGGCAGTCACACTGCCACTTAAATCCCATGATGACAAGTCTTCACGTCTCAAGGGCCATTGGAAACCTGACTTTTCATAGGAAAGTGCACAAGTTTTAAATTTTCACAACTGAATTTTTTTTAAAAAATTAATAATTATGTGGATCAAGTAAAACTTGGCTTTGGTCAAGACTTGGCTTCCTGGCTGGCAGTTCACGACAAGTTATAAGCATGGGGAAAAGGTGTTATCAGCTATCATACAGCTTAGTGCATATGCTCCCAACACACAAAAAAAGCCATTACTGTATGGAGAGAATTTAAACTGTTAAAAATGTGAAATAAATGTCAAAAGTACCTAAAAGGAGGCTCATAAATTATGAAATATATGTAAAGTTTTATTTAACTTCAGATAGTGTAAAAATAGCACCACTTTACCTCCCTATGCTCGATGAAGATGGAAACTAAAAACTGAGATACTTTATTTAGATGCATTATCTGGGGGACAGAGTTAACTCTCTCCATTTTTGTTCCTTGGCATGTGTTAGTACCAGCCCCCTATTGCTAGATACAGGTAAACTCTTCTGTCCACAGCATATTCCATTCCCAGCAACAGAGGACCAAGGACCTAAGCCTGAGGTCTCTCATTTGGGGAAAGCGCCTTACCTCATTTTCTAAGGCATCAGCTTCCCTGGTCTCCACATGTCCTCATGATGTTAATTACACACCTGCCCGTTGGTGCTGGCCACTCAGGGATGCAGATGTGGGACTGACAGCAGGCCAGCCACAGACTTGGCGGTCTGCCAGAAACCACAGCATCCATCTAACTCCATTCTGCACCTAACACTCCTCTTCTGCAATTAACCTGCCCCCCCACCCCCACCCCCCATCCTCCCTGCAAAGAAGGAATGCCAAAGGCATTACTGCGCAGCAGGCAAAGCTCAGCATGGCTGCAGGGCTAAGGAGTCCTGGTGTTTCTGAAATTTTTATTCTAGGTAAAACTCACTCTCTAGCAACCTGGAGCTGCCTTAGCTTAGCTTAGCTTAGTTTAGCTACTCTCAGGACCAATCATAAATAGTTTTGACCTCTCGGTTTAGGATGTCTCCGAACTGTTACAAAAGCATATGCTAATGCAAACCCTGCTGGGGTGGGTTTTATTCCAGTTAAGTGAAATGCTCCCCAGAGACTATGGATTGAGATCCAACTACTTAGGGTAGGGCCATGGAGGTCAGGCCCTTTAAACCAATCAAGCTCCAATTTGGTTGCATAAACTGAGCAAAAACACACAATAGAAAAGGCCATTTTTCATTTTCTTTACACTTCTAATTTTCAGTCACCTGGGATACAAGGCTCCTGCAGAACATGGTTTGCCAGGTACGAGGCCCACTTTAAACACAGCCCTGCTGTGCTGCTTTGTAAAATGAATATTTTTTTAAATTTCATTTTTATTTTATATTGGACTATCACTGATTTGGGCTTTCCTGGTGACTCAGACAGTAAAGAGTCTGTCTGCAGTGCAGGAGACTCAGATTTGATTCCTGGGTCTGTCCGCAATGCAGAAGACCCAAATTCTATCCCTGGGTCAAGAAGATCACCTAGAGAAAGGAATGGCTGCTGACTCCAGTATTCTTGCCTTGAGAATTCCATGAACACCGGAGACTGGTAGGCTACAGCACATGGGTAGCAAAGAGTCAGACAGGACTGAGTGACTACTGTTTTCACTTCCCATAATTGATTTAAAATGCCGTGTTAGTTTCAGGTGTGTAGCTAAGTGATTAAGTTTTTTATATACATAAAAGAAGGGATATATATCCATTCTTTTTCCCCTTCTTTCCCACATAAGTTATTACAAAATATCGAGTAGTGTTCCCTGTGCTATACACTGGGTCCGTGTTGACTATCTGATTTATTCATTGTAGTATGTACATGTTAATCCTAAACTCCTAACTTATCCCTCCCCAGAATGTTTCTTCTTTGGTAACCATAAATTTGTTTTCGAAGTATGTTACTTTATAAAATGGATATTTGTAAACAGAATGATTTCTGCATATTGATACTCTTATAATTTAAGGTATATTCATCTCAAGATTTAAGGTATATTACAAAGATACATGGGGCTGCCCCAGTGGCTCAGTGGTAAAGAATCTGCATGCAAAGCAGAAGACACAGGTGATGCAGGTTCGATCCCTGGGTCAAGAATATCCCCTGGAGGAGGGCATGGCAACCCACTCTAGTATTCTTGCCTGGAGAATCCCATGGACAGAGGGCCCGGTGGGCTGCAGTCTATGGGGTGGCAAAGAGTTGAAAACAACTGAAGTGACTGAGCATGCACACGCAGGCACAATGATCCATACACTCCTACCTACAGGCATATTTTCTGAGGAGAAGCAGTTAATGATAATGAAGAAGCGGACAATGACCACTACAGCAGGACGGGGCCACGATCCACCACCGGTTGACAGGGGACTCCCATGTGCCTTACTACCAGATGTGTGCTGCGCGCAGGAGCCAGGGAACTTGCAGGAAGCGTGGAATCTAAGGCACCAAAGGATGGGAATTGGGTAGAAGTGCAGAATTCCAGGCCTTAGTCAGAATCAGAATCTGCATTTTAACAAGACCGATAAGTGATTCCTCGGCACTGATAAGAATCTGAAAGGTAGCGTTACAAAGCTAGCCAAGGAGGTGTGGTACATACATAACCCATGTCCTAGAGTAGACACTTGGTCTGGAGAGAAGACAACTGCCATGGAATCCTAATTACACCATCTAAGAAATTACTTCTCAGTTTTCCACATCTGTAAAATGGACATAACAACACATCTCACAAGATGGGAATATTTACTTAATAAACTATAAACAGTTGTTCCACAATAAGTGGTCTTAGTATTATCCACCCACATTCTCTTGAGTACAAAAATATCATGAGTCCATTTGTTGAATATCTCCCCCCTTAAAGAATTCAACTTGAAACTCCCTTGAAGTGTTGGCTAGAAATAAGGACATAAGGCCACTTGCCTAAATCTGAAAAGCCAGAATAAGTATGGGTACAAATGATTTTCTTTTGAGTACGAAGGCAGTCTGTAGAACTCTGACTTCTTCCTGAGCCCATGGTAACAAGCTGAATGCAGTACATAGCAAAGAAAATTATTGATAAATACTAAAAGTGAATTTTTTAAAACTCATCTTACGTCCATTCAGTTCAGTCGCTCATTCGTGTCTGACTCTTTACAGCCCCATGAATTGCAGCACACCAGGCCTCCCTGTCCATCACCAACTCACGGAGCTCACTCAAATTGATGTCCATCGAGTCGGTGATGCCATCCAGCAATCTAATCCTCTGTCGGCCCCTTCTCCTCCTGCCCCCAACCCCTCCCAGCATCAGAGTCTTTTCCAGTGAGTCAGTTCTTTGCATGAGATGGCCAAAATATTGGAGTTTCAGCTTTAGCATCAGTCCTTCCAAAGAACACCCAGGACTGATCTCTTTTAGGATGGACTGGTTGGATCTCCTTGCAGTCCAAGGGACTCTCAAGAGTCTTCTCCAACACCACAGTTCAAAAGCATCAATTCTTCGGCGCTCAGCTTTCTTCACAGTCCAACTCTCACATCCATACATGACCACAGGAAAAACCATAGCCTTGACTAGACGGACCTTTGTTGGCAAAGTAATATCTCTGCTTTTCAATATGCTATCTAGGTTGGTCATAATTTTCCTTCCAAGGAGTAAGTGTCTTTTAATTTCATGGCTGCAATAACCACCTGCAGTGATTTTGGAGCCAAAAAAATAAAGTCTGACACTGTTTCCACTGTTTCCCCATCTATTTCCCATGAAGTGATAGGACCAGATGCCATGATCTTCGTTTTCTGAATGTTGAGCTTTAAGCCAACTTTTTCCCTCTCCTCTTTCACTTTCATCAAGAGGCTTTTTAGTTCCTCTTCATCAGCATAGTCTTAAAGTATTAACTCCTCACACTAAACCAAAGGCACAATGAACAAGTGAAGCAGAAAAATGGAAATAATGACAAATGATGAAGACAAAATTTAACCCACTGTTATTTAGTTCACCTCCATTAGGTGAACACACCAAAAAACTATGTAAATCCTCTCTCCCACCTGCAGATGTCACTGAGTACAGATTATAAGAAGGAAAGTTTCTTTTCTCAAATGGTCAGAACAAACTATTAATTTATTTTATGAAAACTGCTTCTTCCCATTTCAAATCCTCTCCACCTGATGAAGCAGGTCAACAAATCTTCTGGTGATCACTCATTTCAGTTACACTACTGAAGTTATTATGTATAGCTGGATTTAAGGAAATTAAACAAAAACAGATACACTTAAAGTTTTCTGTATTTGAAGCTGGAAGAGTTTCATCAACACACCCTTTATAATAAATTCATTTTTAGAAGGCTTTCAAATGAATGCACTGCAATCTGCAGTTTCAATGGGCAAATGAAGTTGAGTCTTCTACCAAATAGATGAATCAATTACAGTGCATGGAGGTTGTCTTGTTTGATATAGGAGTTCAGTATGGCTTGAATCTATACCTATTTGCCATTTAAGATATACAGGATCTGGATGAGACACACACCTGTGTGTGGACTAGAAAATAAATGGGTGCATATATGTGATAGTTTCATTATCATGTCTACTGTTGATTTATGAATGTGAAAGTGAAAGGAAAGTCGTTCCTTCATGTCTGACTCTTTGTGACCCCAGGGACTATACTCGCAGGCTCTTCTGCCCATGGGAATTCTCCAGGCAAGAATACTAGAGTGGGTTGCCATTTCCTTCTCCAGCGATCTTCCCAACCCAGGGATCAAACCCGTCTTTTGCATTGCAGGCAGACCCTACCCTCTGAGCCACCAAGGGAAGCTATAATAAGCTTTTGACAAATGGTCTCAACTGGCTTGACCTTGGTTTCTTCAATGGAAGATGTTAGTATGTGAGATAATATTTAAAATCTCAAACAAGTCAAATGTTTATGATTCTAGGCTTTTAAGGTAACATTTTCATTGAATACCCTTCTCTACCTTTGATTTATCTTTGTGTGCATACATGCACACTACCTTGCTTCAGTCATGTCTCTTTGCCACCCTATGAACTGTAGCCCACCAGGCTCCTCCTGCCTTGGGATTCTCCAGGCAAGAAAACTGGAGTGGGTTCCCATGTCCTCCTCCAGGGGATCTTGCCAGTCCAGGGATTGAAGCAGGGTCTCTTATGTCTCCTGCATTGCCAGGCAGCTTCTTTACCACCAGCTCCACCTGGGGTGCTTTTGATGTATCTTGATTGTCCTTAAAATCAATAATATACAAAAACTAATTAAAATGACTACTTTTCCCAGGCAAAGAATTAGTTGAATACAGCTTTGTTTAAGGGAAATGAATTGCAACTAATGAAATTTTCAATAAATGAGAAAGACAATAAGTGTTTTTCTATCTCTGAGAATTGTGAATGCCTCTGTGGAGGGGGCTTTTTTGAATATCAGTCACAATTCCTGAGGAGCCAGGGCATCACTCGAGACCAAGACACCCTCTGTTCAGTTTCCTCATTTCCTCAGCGAGTGACAATGAAGTGGATCAAGCAACTGCCTTTGCAAGGAAAGAGCACGCTTCCTTGCTGACAACTCACCTTCTCTGCTTTATTCCCTAAACCAGCCCTCCATTTTTTTTGTTGTTTTCAAATTGATTTTTGGATCTATTCTGCCAAGTCCTTGCAATATTGCTAATACCCAAAAATATAAACTTATAGACAAATGTGCAGGAGAAACAATTTGTAGTGAAAATTATTGCTTGCTTTTCTGAAGTATAAAGAGAAAGCTTTCACATTTTAAAATATACACAATCTATTGGGCAGAGTCAGGTTTACTTAAATCCCTGTTGCTATCATTTGCCTGAATCTATATATGTTTAGAAACCACAGGAAAATGTCCTCATCATTTTTCCCCTTAAGATTACATAGTACAACAGAATTCAGATACTAGAATTAGATTAACCATTACAGACTGACCTGTTGTTGAGAGTCCCATCCAATAACTATGGAATAACACATTTGTCCTGAAAGTAGAGGCATTCTCATAACTAAAGATGTAACTATCAATCCTATGAGATCCTACAAATCTCATAAAATATCTAAAATTTCTAATTGTTGTTTTTTACAAAATCCATTTCCCACTTGAAAAATTGTGAATGGCATTTCTCATAACGTTGTCTACATTGAGAAGATAATTACCAATGGGTCACATGTTCTACAAGAAGTTTTTATCAAGTTTTCTCTTTAGTAAAGGGTTCCCTGTTTGTACACTGTGACTTGTGAACCTGTCTAGCATCTGCCTCCAGGGATTCTGTTTATTTTTGCTCAGGATGTAGGCTTCTCTGCACTAAATACCCAGAATCTGTATCTCAGCAGATGGCACATTCAGGCCCATAGCAAGGAACACAATGAAAAGGACATGCGGTGGGCTGACTCTCTAAATACACTGTGAGAGAAAAATGATTAGCTACATATGTCTGTGACTTACTGGTCAGCTGGCAGAAGACCCCTAAGCCTGGGGACTGAGAAAAAAGGAAAGAAGACACATACAAGTTAATGTGAGCAAAAGACAGCGCAACCCTGCTCGTATGCAGACTGAGTGCAGCTTCACCGTGTAATGGATATTTTATGACTTCATGGTTTGGACAAGTGGTATGGAGGTTTTCAAACAGATTTTTAAGACTTGATTTAAGTTCCTTGTTCCAAATAGGAAAAGGAGTACGTCAAGGCTGTATATTGTCACCCTGCTTATTTAACTTATATGCAGAGTACATCATGAGAAACGCTGGGCTGGAAGAAACACAAGCTGGAATCAAGATTGCCAGGAGAAATATCAATAACCTCAGATATGCAGATGACACCACCCTTATGGCAGAAAGTGAAGAGGAGCTAAAAAGCCTCCTGATGAAAGTGAAAGAGGAGAGCGAAAAAGTTGGCTTAAAGCTAAACATTCAGAAAACGAAGATCATGGCATCCAGTCCCATCACTTCATGGGAAATAGATGGGGAAACAGTGGAAACAGTGTCAGACTTTATTTTTTTGGCTCCAAAATCACTGCAGATGGTGACTGCAGCCATGAAATTAAAAGATGCTTACTCCTTGGAAGAAAAGTTATGACCAACCTAGATAGTATATTCAAAAGCAGAGACATTACTTTGCCGACTAAAGTCCGTCTAGTCAAAGCTATGGTTTTTCCTGTGGTCATGTATGGATGTGAGAGTTGGACTGTGAAGAAGGCTGAGCGCCGAAGAATTGATGCTTTTGAACTGTGGTACTGGAGAAGACTCTTGAGAGTCCCTTGGACTGCAAGGAGATCCAACCAGCCCATTCTGAAGGAGATCAACCCTGGGATTTCTTGGAAGCAATGATGCTAAAGCTGAAACTCCAGTACTTTGGCCACCTCATGAGAAGAGTTGACTCATTGGAAAAGACTCTGATGCTGGAAGGGATTGGGGGCAGAAGGAGAAGGGGACGACCGAGGATGAGATGGCTGGATGGCATCATGGACTCGATGGACGTGAGTCTGAGTGAACTCCGGGAGATGGTGATGAACAGGGAGGCCTGGCGTGCTGCGATTCATGGGGTCGCAGAGTCGGACACGACTGAGCGACTGAACTGAACTGAACTTCCATCCTCACATGCCCTTCCTGGTAATACTCAGCTCATCACTATAGTAATTCAAAAGGGCAATATCAACTTATTTGCAGGGAAGAAATGGAGATGCAGACTTAGAGAAAGGATTTGTGGAAACAGCAGGGAAAGGAGAAGGTGGGACAGATTGAGGAAGCAGCACTGACTTATGTACACTACTGTATGTAAAACAGATAGCTAGTAGGAAGTAGCTGTGTAGCACAGGACGTCCAGCTCGGTGCTCTGTGATGACTAGAGGGGTAGGATGGGAGGGAGGCTCAAGAGAGAAGGGATATATTTTGGGACTGATTCATGTTTTTGTACAGCAGAAACCCACAAACACTGTAAAGCAATTATCTTCCAATATTTTTTTAAAGATATTCGGTATCTTCCTTAAAAATTTGTAAAGAAAAAGCATATTTCATTCACAATCTCTACGCTTCTATTGGGGCTTCCAAGGTAGCTCAGTGGTAAAGAACCCGCCTGCAGTGCAGGAGATGCAGGTTTGATCCCTGGGTTGGGAAGATCCCCTGGAGAAGGGAATGGCAACCCACTCCAGTATTCTTGCCTGGAAGGTTCCATGGAGAGAGAAGTCTAGGAGGCTACATACAGTCCATGGGGTCACAGAAGAGTCAGACATGACTTGGCAAATAAACAACACCCTTTTATTGTGTGGGAAAGAAAGAGGGGAGGCCATGGCAAGGGAAGAATAACTCCTTTTATCAGGTGATGGAGCCACCTCTTTGGACACATGGTGTTGGGGTCACAAACCTAAAACCATTTGAGCTGTGATCCCTGGAGGCAGGTGACAATAATGAAGATACTATAGCTCTCTCTGCCAAGCTCCTAATGGATATATATTCAGGCTGTGTAAGAGTAAAAAGGGAAAAATATTCAAAAGGAGCAACTTAATAAACTCTGGAACTCACTAAGGACAGGACAACTTCTGACAAAGACAACGGCATGGCTTTGGAGCCTTAAGGGGCTAAGACAGTAACAGCACCCTTAGCCATGGAGCCCCTTTGCCCACTAAGAGGAAGCCATGGTGTGAGCAGGACTGGAGCTGCAGAAACTGGTTCTTGGCCAATGCACTAGATCTGACTACATCCCCCTAGACTTCCAGAATGATCTGGGAGGTGGAATTTCTAAAGGGGACTAGAGGTCTTAATCTTCCTCAGTATGTGTCCAATGAACTGCTGGAGGAGGCCTTTTCTGTGTTCGGCCAGGTGGAGAGGGCTGTAGTCATTGTGGATGATCGAGGCAGGCCCTCAGGAAAAGGCATTGTTAAATTCGCAGGGAAGCCAGCTGCTCAGAAAGCAGCTGGACAGATGCAGTGAAGGCTCCTTCCTGCTAACCACATTTCCTCGACCTGTGACTGTGGAGCCCATGGACCAGTTAGATGATGAAGAGGGACTCCCAGAGAAGCTGGTTATAAAGAATCAGCAGTTTCACGAAGAGCGAGAACAGCCACCCAGATTCGCACAGCCTGGCTCCTTTGAGTGTGAGCAGGCCAGGCGCTGGAAGGCACTTATTGAGATGGGAAAGCAGCAGCAGGACCAAGTGGACCGAGACATCAAGGAAGCTCGTGAGAAGCTGGAGATGGAGATGGAGGCTGCTCGCCATGAGCACCAGGTCATGCTAATGAGGCAGGATTGGATGAGGCGTCAAGAAGAACTTCGGAGGATGGAAGAGCTGCACAATCAAGTGCAAAAACGAAAGCAGCTGGAGCTCAGGCAGGAGGAGGAGCGCAGGCGCCGTGAGGAAGAGATGTGGCGGCAACAAGAAGAAACGACGCAACAACAGCAGGAAGGATTCAAGGGAACCTTCCCTGATGCGAGAGAGCAAGAGATACGGATGGGTCAGATGGCTATGGGAGGTGCTATGGGCATAAACAACAGAGGCGCCATGCCCCCTGCTCCTGTGCCAGCTGGTACCCCAGCTCCTCCAGGACCAGCCACTATGATGCCAGATGGAACCTTAGGATTGACCCCACCAACAACTGAACGCTTTGGCCAAGCTGCTACAATGGAAAAAATTGGGGCATTTGGTGGAACCCCTCCTGCGCTCAACCGTGCAGCTCCTGGAGCTGAATTTGCTCCAAACAAACGTCACTGATACTAATAAAATTGCAGTGTTTAGTTTCCCAAAACCCTTAAAAGAAAGACCCTTTTTGGACTTAGCCGAATTCTACCCTGGAAAAGTGTTAGGGATTCCTCCAATAGTTTAGGTCTTCCCTGCCTCTAGTACTCTAGGGAGTATGTTGGAGGCAGAGGGTAAGGGAGGGGTGATATTTAACAAATCAGTTCTATGTGGTATATCCTTTCACTAATCAATTCTGTGTGGTGCATTCCTAAAATCTCATGTGATTGTTGAGAGCCTGCGAGGGCCAGGGAGCCATAGCAAAATGGATCCAGTTAGAGCCCCCATCAATCTTAATCATTCCACTCTTTGTCCACCCTGTTCTATTTGCTTTTTTATTCTTATACCTCCCCCACCCCCCACCCTAGTCGGTAAAGAATCTGCCTGCAATGCTGGAGACCTGGGTTCTATTCCTGGGTTGGGAAGATCCCCTGGAGAAGGAAATGGCAACTCACTCACTCCAGTATTCTTGCCTGGAGAATCCCATAGACAGAGGAGCCTGGTAGGCTACAGTCCCTGGGGTCGCAAGAGTTGGACACGACTTAGTGCACTGTCTCTCAGAGGTCTTAAATTAGCAGTGAAACACAAGAACTACAGATTCTTTTTAATCAAAGCATATAATTTTTAAATCAAATGTATACTTATTTTAATAATTTTAATCAAAGATCATTTTAATCAAAATGTATAATTTTTATTTGTTGAGCACTGTGAGGCAGTTTATGCTAAGCATTTTATATGTATGTCATTTTACTGAAAACTCTTAAGCTCCAAGATTTTGGCCACCTAATGCAAAGAGCCAACTCGCTGAAAAAGACCCTGAGGCTGGGAAACATTGAAGGCAGGAGCAGAAGCGGGCAACAGAGGATGAGATGGTTGGCTAGCATCACTGACTCAATGGACATGAGCCTGAGCAAACTCTGGGACAGAGTGAAGGACAGGGAAGCCTGGCATGCTGCAGTCCAAGGGGTTGAAAAGAAGCTGACACGACGGAGTGACAACAGCAACAGCAAGTCACCATGTGGCATATAGTGCAGTCTCATCTTTCAGGTGAGCACCAACGTTAGCTAACTTCCTTGGGGCAGCAGAGCCGGGGTTCCGCTCTTACAGCATCTAACCCCAAGTCCATTATCTTAACTGCTGTTTCCCATTGTTCCCTCAAGAAATGACATATGAACTGGCTCAAAATAAAATAATTAAAAAATATTAAGGAAATATTTACCAAATTTGATACTATAATTTTGGATGTATTTTAAATATACTTCCACTTATATTTCTGTTTTCATTTCCTAAATTACAGGTTAGATCTTGTTTCTCCCCTTGCTTGAATGCCTCCCCACAGCTCCTGGATTACAGCCCCTCACGACCTGATTCCAGCCCATCTTTTAACCACCGCTCAATATCCTTTCGCACTTGCCCACATCTCCGATGCCCTTGACGATGGGCCAAGTTTGTGATCACACCTGCCCTTTTCTTAACTGTGCTCTGCTTTATTGTCTTCAAAGCCCAACTTAAGCTTCACTTCACCTGCAACAATCTTCTCTGAACTCATAAGCAGAACTAATGACATTTTCTTCCAGATCATTATTGCCCATCACTTGAGATTTTGCTTAGAACATTTTCTTTAAAATGCCAATTTGCATTTCTGATACCTCCATGAGAGGGCAACTCATACTGGGCAGAAGATTTTGTCTTCTTAATCTCACTTTCCCAAAATACAGCTTCCTATATGGATGCATCCAATAAATTGATCAAACTGGTTTTGGTTAAAACCAAGTTTACCTCAGAGTTTGTTATTGTTTAGTCACTAAGTAATATCCGACTCTTTGGCGACCCCATAGACTGTAGCCTGCCAGGCTCCTCTGTCCATGGGATTTCCGAGGCAAGAATGCTAGAGTACATTGCCATTTCCTTCTCCAGGGCATCTTCCTGATCCAGGGATCAATCCCACATCTCCTGAATTGGCAGGCAGATTCTTCACTACTGAGCCACCAGGGAAGCCCAGCTAAGAGAACTGCGTGCTCAGTCACTCAGTTGTGTCTAACTCTTTGCAGCCTATGATTTAATTATTTACATTAACCAAGTCAAATGCATATTCTTTTCCACATTCATTCCTCCCTTGTTTTCCATGGTCCAAGAAGTACATTCCCTCACCAGCCAATCCTGTACTTTCCTTTAAGGCTGCCATATAAAATACAGAGCCTCACAATTAAATTTGAATTTCAGATAAATAGTAAATAATTCTTTGAGTATGGACCACGTATTGTGTGAAATTTAATGGTGTGCCCAGTTGTTGTTTGTGAAAACTATCAGCCGTGGTTTCTTCACAACCCTTTTAAAATCCTTATTTCCACGAGTGACTTCTGGAGGTCCCTTCTTTGGTTATAAACTAAAGCCTTGCTCTTAATGGAATGCACTTGCTTCATAAAGATAATATAACACACAAAACAATTTGTATGGAAATACAAAAAAACCTCCAATAGCCAAAGCAAACTTGAGAAAGAAGAACGGAGCTGGAGGAATCAACCTGCCTGACTTCAGACTATACTACAAAGCTACAGTCATCAAGACAGTATGGTACTGGCACAAAGACAGAAATATAGATCAATGGAACAAAATAGAAAGCCCAGAGATAACGCACCTATGGACACCTTATATTTGACAAAGGAGGTAAGAATATACAATGGAGAAAAGACGATCTCTTTAACAAGTGGTGCTGGGGAAACTGGTCAACCATCTGAAGGAGAATGAAACTAGAACACTTTCTAACACCAAACACAAAAATAAACTCAGACATTTCTCCATAGAAGACATACAGATGGCTAACAAACACAAGAAAAGATGCTCAGCATCACTCATTATCAGAGAAATGCAAATCAAAACCACAGTGAGGTACCATCTCACCCTGGTCAGAAAATGGCTGCTATCAAAAAGTCTACCAACAATAAATGCTGGAGAGGGTGATAAGAAAAGGGAACCTTCTTATACTGTTGGTGGGAATGCAAACTAGTACAGCCACTATGGAGAACAGTGTGGAGATTTCTTAAAAAACTGGAAATAGAATTGCCATACAACTCAGCCATTTAGCTGCTGGGCACATACACTGAGGAAACCAAAATTGAAAGAGACACATGTATCCCAATGTTCATTGAAGCACTGTTTACAATAGCTAGAACATGGAAGCAACCTATATGCCCTTTGGCAGACTAATGGATAAGAAAGCTGTGGTACATATACACAACAGAATATTACTCAGCTATTAAAAAGAACACATTTTAATTAGTTCTAATGGGGTGGATGAAACTGGAGCCTATTATACAGAATGAAGTCAGAAAGAAAAACACCAATATAGTATATTAACACATATATATGGAATTTAGAGATGGCAATGATGATCATATATGCAAGACAGCAAAAGAGACACAGATATAAAGAACAGACTTTTGGACTTAGAGAAGCCAAGGGTGGGATGATTTGACAGAATAGCACTGAAACATGTATATTACCATATATGAAACAGATCACCATTCCAAGTTCAAGGCATGAAACAAGGCACTCAAAGCCGGTGCACTGGGATGACCCTGAGGGATGTGATGAGGAGGGAGGGAAGTGGGAGGAGGGTTCAGGATGGGGCACACATGTACAGCCATGGCTGATTCATGTCAGTGTATGGCATAAACCACTACAATATTGTAATGCAATTAGCCTTCAATTAAAATAAATAATTAAAACAAACAAACAGGCACAACCCTGCAGGTCTCCTAAATTTTCAATGGCTCCCTTACGTTGGTGGTAGAAGACCAACGAGAGGAAAACAAATGGTAACAAACTGGTATGACTACTCATGACTGGTGTTCCTATATCAGGCTATCCCCCGTCCTTCAGATGTGACCTTGAGTATGGGCTTTCCACTTCTGCTCTTGTATCCTTTCAGTCACTTTTCAGGCTCTCCTTTCTGCTAAATTCCCCCAGTTCTAGCTAGATCCAGGAGTCCCTAGCAAGAATGAGTCGTCTGTGGCTAGCAAATCTGCTTTAAAGGGAAATGGATAGGTCTGTGGTTTTCTTTCAAAAGGTCCAACCTGCATTTTTCCTTCAGGAAGGCTGTGGGGCAGACGCTGGGCCAGACATTACTCCCCACCTGCACACCATGGAGAATATTCAGGGAGGGAAAGCTTTGATGGCCAGTAGAGTTAGCATGGTGATTGCCTTCTCTCTTAAAAACTCAAGAATCACAACTGATGAATTTCTTATCCCTAAAGACCAAAAAATTCACTCGTTATTTAGAAAAGTTTTGTCTATAGCAGTGCTCTCCTACAGCACTTCCTGTGATGATGGAAGTATTTATTTCTGTTCTGTCCAATACAGTAACCATTAGACACACATGCCTATGGAACTCATTGATACGTGCTTAGTGTGGATGATGTTTAAATGTCAATTTTAACTGATTGAAACTTAAATGGTTACATGTATTGAGAGGCTACTGTGTTGGATAGTGCAGGCTGATAGCATTAAACTGACAAAGGACTGACGAGGGTATTTTATTTAGAGAAGACAGAAAAGCATCTACAGTTTGGGGTAAGGTCTAGACAAGGTCTAGACCAGAGATTGTGTTCTGTGGCTAATTTTCCCCTCAGGGGACATTTGGCAATGTCAGTTGTCACAACGGGAGGTAGAGGTGCTACCAGCATCTACAAGGTAGAGGCTAGGAGGCTGCTAAACAGACTACAGTGCATAGACCAACCTCCCACAGAAAAATAATCATTCTGCTCAAAATGGCAGCACTGCCAATGTTGAGACACCATGACGTAGACAAAGGAGTAAATGTGGTAACACAGGTCCCAAACTTCTCTCAGCTAGTCCCAACCTTCCTCAGGGTCTCCATTCACTTTAATCTCTAGATTTTGTCACTCAGTTCAGTTCAGTTACTCAGTCCTGTATGACTTTTTGTGACCTCACAGACTGCAGCACGCCAGGCTTCCCTGTCCATCACCAGCTCCCAGAGCTTACTAAAACTCACGTCCATAGAGTCAGTGATGCCATCCAACTATCTTATCCTCTATCACCCTCTTCTCTTCCTGCCTCCTATCTTTCCTAGCATCAGGGTCTTTTGCAGTGAGTCAGTTCTTCACATCAGGTCAAAGTGTTAGAGTTTCAGCTTCAATATCAGTCTTTCCAATGAACACTCAGGACTGGTTTTCTTTAGGATGGACTGGTTGGATCTCTCTGTAGTCCAAGAGATCCTCAAGAGTCTTCTCCAACACCACAGTTCAAAAGCATCAATTCTTCAGAGCTCAGCTTTCTTTATAGTCCAACTCTCACATCCACAGATTACTACTGGAAAAACCATAGCCTTGACTAGATGGACCTTTGTTGGCAAAGTAATGCCTCTGCTTTTTAATATGCTATCTAGGTTGGCCATAACTTTCCTTCCAAGAAGTAAGTATATTTTAATTTCAGGGCTGCAGTCACCATCTGCAGTGATTTTGGAGACCCCCAAAATAAACTCTGCCACTGATTCCACTGTTTCCCCATCTATTTGCCATGAAGTAATGGGACCAGATGCCATGATCTTAGTTTTCTGATTGCTGAGTTTTATGCCAACCTTTTCACTCTCCTCTTTCACTTTCATCAAGAGGCTCTTTAGTTCTTTGCTTTCTACCATAAAGTGGTGTCATTTACATATCTGAGGTTATTGATGTTTCTTCTGGCAATCTTGATTCGAGCTTGTGCTTCATCCAGCCTGGCATTACTCATGATGTACTCTGCATATAAGTTAAATAAGAAGGGTGACAATATACAGCCTTGACGTACTTCTTTCCCAATTTGGAACCAATCCAAGTGGGCCTTAGGAAGAACCACTAGAAACAAAGCTAGTGGAAGTGATGGAATTCCAGCCGAGCTATTTCAAATCCTAAAAGATGATGGTGTGAAAGTGCTGCACTCAATATGCCAGCAAATTTGGAAAACTCAGCAGTGAACACAGAATTGGGAAAAGTCAGTTTTCATTCCAATCCTAAAGAAAGGCAATGCCAAAGAATGCTCAAACTATCGCACAATTGCACTAATCTCACATGCTAGCAACGTAATGCTCAAAATTCTCCAAATCAGGCTTTAACAGTACGTGGACCATGAACTTCCAGATGTTCATGCTGGATTTAGAAAAGGCAGAGGAACCAGAGATCAAATTGCCAACACCTGCTGGATCACTGAAAAAGCAAGAGAGTTCCAGAAAAACATCTATTTTTGCTTTATTGACTATGCCAAAACCTTTGACTGTGTGGATCACAAAAAAACTGGAAAATTCTGAAAGAGATGGGAATACCAGATCACCTGACCTGCCTCTTGAGAAATCTGTATGCAGGTCAGGAAAGAACAGTTAGAACTAGACATGGAACAGACTGGTTCCAAATGGGAAAAGGAGTATGTCAAGGCTGTATATTGTCACCCTGCTTATTTAACTTTTATGCAGAGTACATCATGAGAAACGCTGGACTGGATGAAGCCCAGTCTGGAATCAAGATTTCCAGGAGAAATATCAATAAACTCAGATATGCAGATGAGACCACCCTTATGGCAGAAAGCAAAGAAGAACTAAAGAGGCTCTTGATGAAAGTGAAAGAGTAGAGCGAAAAAGTTGGCTTAAAACTCAACATTCAGAAAACTAAGATCGTGGCATCTGGTCCCATCACTTCATGTCAAATAGACAAGGAAACAGTGGAAACACTACTATTTTTTGAGGCTCCAAAATCATTGCAGATAGTGATTGCAGCCCTGAAATTAAAAGACACTTACTCCTTGGAAGAAAAGTTATGACCAACCTAGACAGCATATTAAAAAGCAGAGACATTACTTTGTCAACAAAAGTTTATCTAGTCAAGGCTATGGTTTTTCCAGTAGTCATCTATGGATGTGAGATTTGGACTATAAAGAAAGCTGAGTGTAGAAGAATTGATGCCTTTGAACTGTGGTGTTGGAGAAGACTCTCGAGAGTCCCTTGGACTGCAGGGAGATCCAACCAGTCCATCCAAAAGGAGATCAGTCCTGAGTGTTCATTGGAAGGATTGATGCTGAAGCTGAAACTCCAATATTTTGGCCACCTGATGCGAAGAGCTGACTCATTTGAAAAGACCCTGATACTGGGAAAGATTGAAGGCAGGAGGAGAAGGGGATGACAGAGGATGGCATGGTTGGATGGCAGCACCAATGCAATGGACACGAGTTTGGTAAACCCAGGGTTGGTGATGGACAGGGAGGCCTGGCATGCCGCGGTCCATGGGGTCGCAAAGAATCAGACATGACTGAGCCACTGAACTGAACTGTTGTTCCATGTCCAGTTCTAACTGTTGCTTCTTGACCTGCATACAGATTTCTCAGGAGGCAGGTCAAGTGATCTGGTATTTTCATCTCTTGAAGAATTTTCCACAGTTTGTTGTGATCCACACAGTCAAAGGCTTTGGCATAGTCAATAACACAGAAGTAGATGTTTTTCTGGAACTCTCTTGTTTTTTCGACAATCCAACAGATTTTTCCAATTTGATCTCTGATTCCTCTGCCTTTTCTAAATCCAGCTTGAAGATCTGGAAGTTCACAGTTCATATACTGTTGAAGCCTGATTTGGAGAATTTTGAGCATTACTTTGCCAGCGTGTGAGATGTGTGCCATTGTGTGGTAGTTTGAGCATTCTTTGGCATAGACTTTCTTTGGGATTGCAATGTAAACAGACCTTTTCCATTTTTTCATCCTTTCCTATAATCTTTATTTTAATTAATCTAATTATTATTGTCCTGACTAATGAGCTTCCATTTTGGGGGCTTTTAATGTTTGTGTGTGTGCAAATGTCCTTATTTTTATAGCAATCTTTCCCTAGATACAATTCCTTTATAACATGGTATTTAAAAATATCCTAAACCATTTCAACAATACTACTGGCTAGTTATCAAGGCTGGAGAAATCATGTGAAATGTCTGACAGACAATCTTCATTCAGTAAAATGCAGCTCTTATTGAACTGCTCAGCTGAGAAAACTCTGAGAGCATCTTCTTTGGGGCTCCTAGAGGACAAATCTTACACCTTGGATGCTGAGGCATCCTTGGGTGCCTAGGTCATGGATGGTCTGAATGGTCTCCCAAATCTGTTGAAGCAGCTCTATTTTCTTAGCTGCTTTATATATTAGGCTAGCAAATAGGATTTTGTTTGGACACAGAGTTCTGTAAAAAGTTTGAATACCACAGATCTAACCCACCCATGATTCTAATTTGGGGAACTGGACACAAGTATAAGGAAAAAACTGACTAATTGGGGGAATACTTCTCTTTTATCCCCTCTTCAATTATACCATGTAGGAGGTCTCATCTGCTGAGAACCTATAAATAGAGTCTTCGTGACTTCTTTTTCCTGTGGGTGAAGACGTATATACCTTGAGAGTCTGAGTGCCTTGATTTAAGGCATTTGTAGGCAGTTAACCTATCCTGGGCAAGTAACCAGAGAATTTTCCAAGAACAAGTGATAGAGTCAAGGCCACCTCTAAAACTGGAGCAGAGGCCAGGGGAGGCATGACACAGCTTCTCAGCAACTTTCCCAACTGCCCTCAAATGTTCCATTCATTATCACTCTATACATTTGTGGATGAGGGCCCTCTTTGAACCTACATGTTTTACATGCTCAGTCACTAAGTCATGTTCACTCTTTGTGACCCCATGGAGTATAGCCCACCAGGCTCCTCTGTCAATGGAATTTTCCAGGCAAGAACACTCGAGGATGTCACCATTTCCTGTTCCACGGGAACTTCCTCATCAAAGAATCAAACCTGTATTTCCTATATTGGCAGCCATATTCTTTACCACTGAGTTGCCTGAGAAGTCCTTGGATGACCCACTCTATTCTGCAAAATTCTTCGAAAATAAGACTGGAAGAAAAGGGAAGATTCAACCTGCTGCCTGGGGAAGCAGTGGAACACTGGCCTTTGTGAAACCGCCCTTAATGATATCTGCAATGGTTTAATCTCTGTCTTTAAAGCAAACATCATCTGTCTGCCTCTGTGTTGAATGATCCACTCTTACTTTTTGAGATTCAGGCTCATTTAACAACTGGCAATCAAACCCGCTCCGGCAGCCACAATGGAAACTGTTGAGGTTCATTACACTGGAAAAATATGCCATCTTTATTTCCATTCTATTGTTTCCTCAAAGATTAACAATACACATTTTTTTTCCAATGGCCCATTTTTATGAAATTTTACTTGGATATATTTCTAAGTCTCTGATCCAGATGGTACATCTCAGAGTGAAATGTGAAGTGTGCTTCTCGCGCTTCTATTCTAAAGCATGGCACTGCTATTCTGGACCCATTCTGAAAAAAAAAAAAGTCATTAGAAATTAAAAGGACAAAAACAATTTGAGAATGAAGAGTTTATGATGTGGGAGTGGCAAAATGCATTCTTGATTTCAGTAGTGATTATTGATGATGATCTGATAGCAGCTTGCAGCTTTGCCCAATTATTTAACTGGTGTGGTAGATTTCTAGCAAAATCTTCATAGTATATGGCGGTGGTGTCTGTGCTCAGTCCTGTGTTGACTCTTTGGGACCCCATGGATTGTTAGCTTGCCAAACTCTTCTGTCCTTGAATTTTTCCAGGCAAGAATCCTGGAGGGGGTAAGTTGCCATTTCCTACTCTATCATGGTAATATATCAGACACTTAATATACATCTGTTAAAAAAAGAATTAAAAGAGTTACCCCTTCAGAACTTTGGGGAACCTTAAGAACGATATGGGGAAGTCAACAAAACCATGATAAGCTACTGCAACTTAAAAAAATTAAAAAGTAGAAATAAGTTTTTAATAAAAGGAGGCTGCAGAAGTTTTAAAATATAATCCCTATTTCTTTTTAAGTTCTCCCATTGATAGGGTCCCTTGGGTACACTTATGACAGCTGTGACCAACAGTATGGCAGAACAGATCATGTCCTACTTCCAAGGCCAGTCATTAAAGACCAGCAGCTTCTGTCTGGTGCGCTCAGAATGTACGCCCTGAGGGAGGCCAGCCAGCCACCACTTACAAAGTCCAACCACCCTGAAACCACTGTGCTGGAGAGGCTGTACAGGTGCTCTGGTCCACAGCCTGACTGAGCTCCCAGCTGGCAGACAGGTAACTGCCTACTCCAGGAATGAGTCATCTTGTGTACCCAGTTTATCTGAACATTCAGATGATTCCAGTTACAGCTGACATCTGCCTGAAAGTCAGGAGAAATCCCAAATGAGCAATGCCCAGTGAGCACTTTCCAAACATTTTACCTTGCCTAATTGTGAGCAAAATAAGATGGATGTAGTTTCACACCTCTAGGTTTGGGGAGTAGTCTGTTAAACAGAAATAGTAACTGGCTGTTGTTGTTCAGTTGCTCAGTCATCTTCCACTCTATGGACTGCAGCATGCCAGGCCTCCCTGTCCTTCACTATCTCCCAGAGCTTGATCAAACTCAAATCCATTAAGTCAGTGATGCCTTACAACCATCTCATCTTCTCTCATCCCCTTCTCCTCCTGCCTTCAATCTTCCCCAGCATCAGGGTCTTTTCTAATGAGTCTGCTCTTCCCATCAGGTGGCCAAAGTATTGGATCTTTAGCTTCAGTAACAGTCCTTCCAATGAATATTCAAGATTTATTTCCTTTCTCTTCTCAGTCCAAGGGACTCTCAAGAGTCTTCTCCAACACCACAGTTCAAGAGCATCAATAGTTCAGCACTCAGTCTTCTTTATGGTCCAACTCACATCCATCCATGCATGACTACTGGAAAAACCATTGCTTTGACTAGATGGACCTTTGTCAGCAAAGTAATGTCTCTGCTTTTTAATATGCTATCTAGGTTGGCCATAGCCTTGCTTCCAAGGAGCAAGCATCTATTAATTTCAGGGCTGTGGTCACCATCTGCAGTGATTTTGGAGCCCAAGAAAATGAAGTCTGTCACTGTTTCCATTGTTTCCCCATCTATTTGCCACGAAGTGATGGGACTGGATGCCATGATCTTAGTTTTTTGAATGTTGAGTTTTAAGCCAGCTTTTTCACTCTCCTCTTTCACCTTCATCAAGAGCCTCTTCAGTTCTTCTTTGCTTTCTGCCATAAGGGTGATATAATGCATATCTAAGGTTATTGATATTTCTCCCAACATTCTTGATTCCAGGTTGTGCTTCATCTAGCACAGCATTTCACATGATGTACTCTGCATATAAGTTAAAAAAGCATGGTGACAATACACAATCTTGACGGACCAATTAGGGTTTGCTACTTGCTTCCTCAAGCCTTTACTGGTGGCTCAGACCTTAAAGTAGAGAAGGCAATGGCAACCCACTCCAGTACTCTTGCCTGGAAAATCCCATGGACGGAGGATCCTGGTGGGCTGCAGTCCATGGGGTCGCTGAGAGTTGGACATGACTGAGTGACTTCACTTTCACTTTTCACTTTCATGCATTGGAGAAGGAAATGGCAACCCACTCCAGTGTTCTTGCCTGGAGAATCCCAGGAACGGGGGAGCCTGGTGGGCTGCCATCTATGGGGTTGCACAGAGTTGGACACTGAAGTGACTTAGCAGCAGCAGCAGCAGACCTTAAAGAATCTGCCTGCAATGTGGGAGACCCAGGTTAAATCCTTGGGTTGGAAAGATCCCCTGGAGAAGGGAATGGCTATCCACTCCAGTGGATAAAGAATTTCATGGACAGAGGAGCTTGGCGGGCTACAGTCCTTTGGGTTGCAAAGACTCAGACAGGACTGAGCAACTTCCAGTTTCCACTTTCCTTCAAGACTGCACTCTGAATTTTGTAATAAGTAGAAAATAAGATGATTTTAACTTCTATATTTTTTGTAATGTGATATATTTTAGATGATCATTTGCTTCATAAAATCATGTGCATATCTTAACTAATCAGCATTCTGCCTGCATGTAGCACTTTATTTTCTTTGAAAAAGGTTGTCATTTGCATAACCATAAAAGCAAATATTGTTGCAAAATGACACCCTTTGCATTATATAACAAAGCCTGTAGTTCAAAAGACAGAAATAAAACAATATGAGGGCACCTAAACAATGAAAAGAATATAGTTGTCTTTTCTTCCTATCTGATAGAAAATTCCAGTTTTTTTAAAAAGTCTTTTAAATTACCGACTAATATAGCTGCTTCTCCTTTACTGTCTATTTTAAAAAATATCAATAAATGGCCTCTTGACAGGTTTTAAATAGAATCAGGATCATGTAGGATTATGTCAGATGCAAGCATATTTGAAATATTTTTTAAGGTTGGGACAGTAGCTCCACTTATTAGCTATCTTTATATTCCCACTAGATTGCTGTGTGCTCAAATGTTTGCCATGTGCTGTGCGCACACACAATCCCTCTCCCCCCCATACACATACACACACACTCTCTCCACATTCCGCATGGTAAATGAAATTCTGTTCAGCACTCAATGAAACTGCTGTCACTTTAAGAGTCATATAAATGAACAAAGTTACTACTGCCCTTTGTATATTAGGAACTCTTAATTTACCTTCTCTCCCATCAATGTCAGAATATAGAATGCAGAAAAGACTTGGGTGTGCATCTGGCTTCTATGACTGATAGACTGTGTGATGTCAAGTTCATTTCTTCAGCCTTCCATCCCTCTAGGGATATGATGGGGACTCCACCTCAACAAACTGAGAGTACTCTGAGGGTTAGATCAATAATGTGGAATATTATCTTTGCTAATATTACAGCACCCACAAAATTGTCAGCTTATTGTTTAGAGTGTGTGTATGTGTTAGTTGCTCAGTCATGTCTGATTCTTTGCGACCTCATTGACTGTAGTCTGCTAGGCTCCTCTGTCCATGGAATTCTCCAGGCAAGAATACTGGAGTGGGCTGCCATTTCCTTCTCCAGGGGATCTTCTCAACCCAGGGACTGAACCCGGGTCTCCTGCATTGGCAGGCAGATTCTTTACCATCTGAGCCAGCAAGGTAATGGGTCTTAAGAAATCAGTTCCATCGCCTGTTGGGGGCTCTGCATTCAGCCCAAGAGGACTCTAGGTTCAAGCTTTACTCAGAGAACATCTGAGCGACATCTTAAGAGAACTTGACTACAGAGTGAATTTCTTGCCTTCCATATCACACACCACAGACTTCTCAGCCTCAATCTCAGTCTCCAAATTATCTTAGTTTATCCAAAGCTATCGGACATTTCGGGCTTCCCTGGTGGCTCAGCAGTAAAGAATCTGCCTGCCAATGCAAGAGACACAGGTTCAATCCCTGGGTCATGAAGATGTCCTGGAGTAAGAAGTGGCAACCTATTCCAGTACTCTTGCCTGGAGAATTCCAGGACAGAGGAGCCTGGAGGGCTACAGTCCATGGGGTCACAAAAGAGTCAGACACGACTTAGCAACTGAACAACAGCAATGATGTAAGGCGTTTCACATTCTCTAAAGTTCTATAAATAGGAATTTTAGTCAGAGAGATTAGACCAATCAAGCCTAGAGCCTGTTGCAATCACAAAGTCATTATAACATGTCATAAATTCCTCTGACCCCATCCAGCTAGTATTTATAAAATGATTTTTCTTGGATCTGAGTTGAAGAATATGCTGGATGGCCATAGTTGCTCTCCCATACCTATGACAGATATCACTAATCAGTCATAGCCCATTTTCCCACAGAGAATAAAATTGGCCTCAGGATCCTTCTTAACCCACTGTTAAAGTGATTATAATTGACCATTCAGAAGAAGCTTTGGTGTTTTTCCTAGTAGTCCAGTAGTTAAGAATCTGTCTGCCAATGCAGAGGACATGGGTTCAATCCCTGGTCTGGGAAGATCCCACATGCTGCAGAACAACAAGCCCATGTGCCACAACTATTAAGCCTGGGCTGTACAGTCCATGTCCCCCAACAAGAGGAGACTCTGGAACGAGACGCCTATGTACCACAACTAGAGTAGCCCCCATTCAGTGCAACCAGAGAAAGCCTGTGTACAGCAACAAAGACCCAGTGTAGCCTACATATATATATGTGTGTGTGTGTATATATATATATATATATATATATATATTTTTTTTTTTTTTTTAAAGAAGAAGCCTTGGGATCTCTGCTTTAGGAAGAAGAGATACAAGATAAAAGTGGTCAGAAAGGTCTGGTTCAGTGCAATTCACCTCCACCTTACGTGATGTTTCTTTTGGATACGTAAATTTCTTTTGTCAATAAAATAACTAGAACTATTATTGAACCCGGTCCTTGGAAGCATTTATCAGACTACTTTAGACCTTGAGGCAAAGTCTCTAGATCACAAGGTACAACTTTTAAGAAAGAACATCGCTAGACAATTAAAAAGCTTGCTGCTAATGTTTGCAGTCTATGAGAGAAGTTGAGAATGGTTTTCTCCAAGAAGAGTCAGTTGCTCAGTAGTGTCTGAATCTGACTCTTTGTGACCCCATGCACAGTAGCAGGCCAGGCTCCTCTGTCCATATAATTATCCAAGCAAGGAAACTGGAGTGGGTTGCCATTCCCTTCTCCAGATCTTCCTGACCCAGGGATGAAACCTTGGTCTCCTGCATTGCAGGAAACTTCTTTACTGTCTGAGCCACCAGGGAGCCCCAAATCCATATATTATTTATTATCAGTCCCAGGGACTAACTTGGTACTAATCTCTCAAATCCAGCATTTCTAAGAGTAATGCTTCAGTTATAAATATTTTCCAGGGGGTTTAAACGGTCTTATTAAAAATCAAAATAGTGCTTTGAGTATAGTGTTTCGCCTCTAATCTGTTTTACGTACTATCTACTCTATAAATATGCACTATTACTATGGGAACTCATTTTTCTTCAAAGACAAGAATGTACTGAAAATACTTCACAATTATTCTATTCCTCCAAAAAGGCCACTTAATTAACAGCAATAACATTAGTCATGTCAGGAGAAAAGTCATTTCAAATTTTTGCCAGGCAATGTCTTTATATATAAGTAGATGCATTATTATAATATGACACTTATACTGGGTACCCCCCACCCCAGGTTCAACGAATATAACAAAGCAAATAGATTTTTGTCTATATAGGAATCCATTAAATAAGCCTTATTCTGGAACACTTTAAGAATACCAAATATTCTCTTTTCACAGCACTTCCATTAAGAGAACTTTTAACTTGGAAGTATACCATGCAGCTGCTCAAAGTGAAAAAAAATGCACTCAGTCCCTTTCTTTATCCTTGTCAATGGTTATAAGGAACTTACATGTTCACTATGAATAGTAAAAAGATACTAAAACTTATTTGGAAGAAAGTTTAAAACAACTCATGATTCTACCACCCAGATGTCATATCAGTAATACTTGCAAATTGTATATATTTGAAATGTATTGTTCATGGTATTTTTTTTTCACTTTACAAAATATTATGGAAATCTTTCCCTATAGATGAACGAAATTCTACAGAGTCATTTTAAAGCATTGTATAATACTCCATTGCATGGATTGGCCATCATTCACTCAACCAATTTCTTGTGACTGGACTTTCAATTTTTAGACACTATTTTTTACCACAAATATCCTTGTTAACACATGTTTTCTGGTGCATATATCTTTAACTCATTACCTGCATTATTTCCTAAGCTAAATTCCTAGAAATCAAGTTGCTGGGTTAAACGGTATACACATTATTTTTTTTTAAATGTTAATTGAATTGTGCCACAAAATTTTTGAGATCATAAAATCCAGGCACTATATGAAAAGGCATGAAACCATTTGTAGAGGCTTCAGAGGATTCTCAGCCCCTCACTGGCCCGTGGGGATGCAGTCACAGAGAACTACACAATCTTTTTATTTATTTATTGTTAAAGAGCCACCAACCTGGCTCCAACATTGTAAATAGATGTATGTAGACAGAGTTTATTTGAATAATGATTAAAGTGGCAAGGGTGCTTACATGAGTGTCCTATCTATCTAAAAACCACATAACCAAATGACAGAGTAAATGAGAAAAACAGAAAGGATCTGAGAGATTTGTCTTTGCCATAAACAGCCTGTGTGACCCCCAGAGAGTCCTTAATCCTCTCTGTTTCTTAGTTGATTCATTTGTCAAAACTTCAATTAAATCTTTCCACAGTGTCTTGAAAATTTTAAAGAGATAAAGAATAGACTAATGTCTTGGAAAATAATTAAAAAAAACATTTGAATGATATTCAAGAGTTATTCTTTCAGAGAGAGTAGTGTTTTATGAAAATAAAAGACACAAATTAGTAGATAAGTATATGTGCTCAGCTGCTTTAGTCATGTCCAACTCTGTGTGACCCCGTGGACTGTAGCCTAGAAGGCTCCTCTGTCCATTGTATTCTCCAGGCTAGAATACTGAAGTGAGCTGCCATATCCTTTTCCAGGGGCTCTTCCTAACCCAGGGATGGAACCTGCATCTCTTATGTCTCCTGCACTGGCAGGAGGGTTCTTTACCACTTGAACCACCTGGGAAGCCTAAGTATAAAATGTTATAAAATGTGATGGTTTTGAATCAACCTGATGTGCTGGAAACTCAGAATTTGCCAAAATGATGAGGCAAAAAGCTATAGTCTTCAAGAGTTTTCTTCCATCAATGCTTAATCAAATTAATTGAGAAACCCTGCATGTCTAAAAGTCAACAAACATTTCACATTAGCTAACTTTTCATATATGTTAACAAACCAAACTTGGGTCCATGCACAATAAAGCCAATCTGCCAACACTAGATTGTGGTAAAGGAAAGTGTAGCATTTATTTCAGGGCATCAAGCAAGGAGTCCAGGGTAGCTGGTGATATAAACACCCAAACTCCCTAATGGGTTTCAGCAAAGCATTTTTAAACACCATGTGAAGGAGGGGAGTCCCAGAGTCTGTGATCAGTTCATGCACAAGTCTCTGATTAGTTGATGGTGAGATAATAGGGTGATGTTATAGGTGTTTATATTATCAATCCTCAGGCACCTATAGGTCTGGGGGCTACATGCTCATGGTCATCAAGCAATTAAATTCTTCCATCTGGTGGTGGTTTTAGCATCTGTTACACAACTCAGTAAACGTGCACCAAATGCTGTTATCTAAAGAGAGGAGAGGAACGAAAAAGCAGAGGATATAGGGGAAGGATCTGTCCAGGAAAGCCCCATAGGATCTTGCTTAGTTACATACATTTTATTGTTTCTTTGGGACTTCTCAGGTGGCACGAGTGGTAAAAAAAAAAAAAAAAGAAAAAAAAAAAAAACAAACCCCGTCTGCCAATGCAGGAAATATAAGAGATGATGCTTCTAGCCCAGGGTTGGGAAGATTCCTAGGAGGAGGGCATGGCAATCCACTCCAGTATTCTTGCCTGGAGAATCCCACAGACAGAGGGAGCCTGTCAGGCTACCATCCATTCTATTGTACAGTTGGATATAACTGAAGTGACTTGGTACACATGCATGTACGCGTTGTTTCTTTGGTATTATTGTTCATATCTAGTTTTCAACAGAGGACATTGTCTGTGATTCAATGTTTGACATGAAGGCAAAATGAATCTCACTTTTATTTATTTGTTTGTTTTAATTAGAGATGGATCCATGAAATTACCAAACAGATGGCTCTTTTGTTTTTTTAGCCACTTCATGCTATGGATCACATTAACGTGGTTTCCTGAATTTGGATGAAAAGAAGCTTCTGACTCTCTGGTGGCCTTCTGTCTTCAGGCTCAAACTCTAACACAGAGAACAACACATCTCCCCATCAGACAAGTGACAAATGACAAGGAACACAGAGACAAAAACCAAAAGGGAGATCGAGAAATTTGTTGGGAGACCCTATCATCAGAGCCCAAGGCAGGAGTCTCAGAGTGTAGAATCAACGTTCTAGACTCTGCCCATTCAGGTTGGATAAAAGAGGGCTGGTAGGTTAGCCACCCCTCCCAGGTCCTTTAGACAAAACTGTTTACTCTTTTGTCCAGTGTGGAAGTCAAGAGAGGGTCTGGCTGGGGATCCATCTTTCTTCTGAAGTCAGCTTCTGAATGAGCATGCCTTCCCATGGAACCATTTAAGGAGGAAAATGGCTTTAAAAAATAAAAATAAAAAACTGGTAGTAACCGCTCACGGGATTCAGCACTCTCAGTCATCCTTGTTCTAGTCAAAGTCAAGTCACTCTAGTCTAGACTGTCCAGCCCTTTGGTCACCTTGTCTGTCACCTGGTGCCTGGGGCACCTGTTATGCTTCCAGAACAGCAGCTGCACCCACCTCTCTAACTGAGCAATGGGTAAGCTTCACTCCTCACTCCTGTCTACCTTGAACTTCTTGGATGGTAATTAACATGAAGTGTTTTAATAGTAATACCTGCGTAAGTTGTTTCCTAAGATTCCATCCTTAAAAACTGCCTGGGAAGGCATCTTGCACTCCCCCATTCCCACTTCCCTCCAGCATCACTCATGTCTCTGGCCCCCTATTCACTAGGCACTATTCTACATGCACTGCTGCTGCTGCTAAATCGCTTCAGTCGTGTCCGACTCTGTGCGACCCCAGAGATGGCAGCCCACCAGGCTCCGCCGTCCCTGGGATTCTCCAGGCAAGAACACTGAAGTGGGTTGCCATTTCCTTCTCCAATGCATGAAAGTGAAAAGTGGAAGTGAAGTCGCGCAGTCGTGTCTGACTCCTGGCGACACCATGGACTGCAGCCTGTGGGATTTTCCAGGCAGGAGTCCTGGAGTGGGGTGCCACTGCCTTCTCCTCCACATGCACTAGTCCACACTGTTCCAGTTCCGTTCTTGCTCACCTGCCCTGATGCTTTTCTCCCAGCATGCTTCTCCCTGCACTTCCCAGTCTTGAGGTTACTCCCTCACAGCAGAGATTTTAGCTTCAACATGTAGATAAAATAATACAAAATTTCATGTTTTAGACATTAAAAAAAAATCTAACCTAAAAATGCCTTATCAGCTGGAGAGCTGTGATTCTACAGACAGTTCAATGGTGCTGGAATTCTCAAAGCCACAGGAAGTCTGGAGCTAAGAATGAAATGAATCCTTTTTTTCTTCAATTCCCACCCCTTTACCCTTTGGAATCTCCCTTTTGACAAGACGGCAATGTGTTTGCTTGTAAAGAACAGGCATGACATGCTGGCTTCATATTATCAGGATCTTGACCCTCTGAGGGCCAGGACAGTACTAGGCATAGTCCATCTACTCAGCCCAGGTTTCTGCGTTGGGGAAAGGGGCAGTTACAAATTGTAAACTCTGGGAGGAAAGGCAGGAGTTAGTTTGCATTTGAATTTCTAGACTGGCTTGCATGAGTCAAGGTCATAGGACAAGTTAATTCATGTCACCTCCCCAACTGTCCTCTCCCCAACCTTTCAAAAAATAACACAATATAAACAAACAGTTAACAAAAATTCATTATTTTCCAGACACTGTTCTAAGCTCATTTTATATCACTAGAAAGGCTTCTTCTGTTACAATGAATCAGTTTCATTTATTTATTTATTTATTTTTACTTCATTAAGAATGAACTTATCAAGTTCTTCCTTCATGCCCAGTGCTTACAAGGAGATTCATGATTTCCTGCGTCACCAAACAAAAATCTATAAAGAAGATAGTAAGCCAATGTTTAAGTTAGACTTTATTTAAAAAAGAAGAAAAAACTAGCATTTATTAAACCATGACTTCATGCCCAGTCCTTGTATACACAGCATCTAATTTACTTTTCACGGTAATCTCAGAGGTGGGTGTCAGAGCATCTAACAAAATCATGATGCTGTTGTTTCTTCCCAACAATGTACTCACTTCTCCAGAAAAACCCTACAGAGACAAGCATTACCCAGAGTTCCGTGTCACATTATCATCTTATTAATGTCATTAACAATTTCCTCCTCAGTAGTCAACAAAAGAAGGATTGCGTGCCTTAGAGTAGTAATAAAATTACCAAGCAATTATGATGATGCAGTAACCAAGAATGAGTTCAGAACAGGGGATCATTTTTTTATTTTAGTGAACTGACAACATCACAGTTAAGAAGATACGGTTACTGACATAACAAATGAAGAACTTCCTAATGAGAAATTTTACGTTATTGTGTTAAGAATGACGTCATGATTTCCCTGGAGTGGGAGAACACCACTGTCTTCTTCACCCTGGAAGGCTCTCCTGATAAGTTTACTGCATTAGGGTCCAAACTGAAGCCAAATCTAATGTGTGACCTCTCTTCCCTACCCCTTAATATTTCTATAATAAGTATAGAATCTGAGCTAGAAGGACTATTTAAAAAGAACTGCATCCATCCAGCTTCTACCCTCATTCAAATCTTCAACTCATCAGTAACATGGGTGCTCCCTTTTCCCGTTTCATAGTAATCACAGGACATAGATGACCAATGTCTAAAACAAACTTTCCTATGTCTCTAGGCTTCTGAAACACATCCTCCCATTTGAGCTCTGCCCCTCCGCCTTTATAACCCAATGGTTTTTCACACAAAGCCCCTGAAGAAGATCTCTCTCTCTCTCTAACACGTGTGTGCATTGCACGTATAAACACACACACACTCAAAAGGAATGAGTAACCATGTGTGCCACTCACCTTTGCCCACAGTTTTCTGTGTACCACAAATGATACACTGGTGCTTGGCTTCTCCTCCCCTCTGGATCTCACTATGAGAAGCTCCTTACTACCAACCATGTTGTCCCAGCTCATACTTACCTCTTTGAGTGTTTGTAGCCACACAGTCCTATAATCCTAGAAACGTACATACATTCTGCCTCTATCTCTTTCACCCTGCTTCAGGATCTGCATTAATTTCCACCTCCGTCTATTTCCTCTCCATTCTCCACCATTCCCAACAGGCTCTAGTCTCCTAGGAGATGTTGTACTAGTTCTGTCAGGATCTCTGCTAAGATTGAGTGACCCAAGAGGGGACAGGAGGGGCTACCACTTCCTCAGACTCTGATTTAGACCCAATCATCAGAGTGTTTTGATGGGACTGTCATGTGGGACAGAATTAAAAGACTTGCTGTGGCTCATGTAGATTACATCTATTGCTTTTCTCCTATCTCTGTGACCTGTCATTCTGTCATAGGAGGAAATTGAATTGGCCCACATGATTTTCTTTTTACAATACCATGCTGGTTCCTACCCAGTTCCTTTGGGCTTCACTGAGAGATGGAGAATTGATTGCCAGATGCTGTGTTTGGGGGTCTTCCTAGGCATTGAAGGTGACTGATGATTTGACATCGGTGGAATTCACTTTACCAGTGGCTGTTTCTCTTAGAACTTCTGCATATTAAATTTTATACAAATCGGATTTTCGTTCCACGTTGCTTTGTGTTTCTAGATATGTGATTTTAGATGGAGCTTTAATGGTCTGTATTTCATAATGTTTGAATTGGAATATTATCCTGTTTCAATCCTCAGGCACTTTGGCACTTGTTAATGAGATAATTATGTATATAAATATACTGAGTGAGTCATAACAAATAAGAAATATTAGCTTAGAGATACTAGCTTTCAGACTATTTCCTAAAGTCTATACAGTGAAGACAGAGTCCATTCCAATGTCAATAACTACTGTTTTGAATATTTATCATGAAACAAATGTCTTACCAGGTGCTTTATGTGTATTTTTTTATCACTTAACTCTTCTAAAACCTTCTTAAGTGATAATGATTATCTCCACCTTTAAGTAACGCCACTGAAATGCAGACATAATACATATTCTGGTCCAATTCGCCCAGAGGTAAGTGGTAGACACAGAATCGGAAACCTGCAAATGAGAACATACTATTTTCCCTTTTTAACACAAAAGGTAGCCTACTACACACACTCTTCTTCAACTTACATTTTATCTTGGAGATCTATTGAAAACAGCACATAGAGAGTGGCCACAATTGTGTTTTTTTTTTTAAGTTATATAATATCCATTTGTATGGATGAATCATACTTAGTTTAACCATTTCCCTAATGACAGACATTGGGTTGTTCTCTAATATTTTCCGTTAAAAGAAAAGGTACCATAATAAATTTTCACACATCACCCCACACCATATAAGGGGTATATTCTAAGCACAGACATTCTCTATACTCTTGGAGTGGTATATGCATTAAAAATTTCATAATTTTGCAGTTACTTTAAAATAGACTTCCACAGGAGTTGTACAAACTTATGTTTCCCCCAACACTGTATGAGAATGCCCATTTCCTCATGGTCTCACCAACAGAATATGTTACCAAATCTTGGGTTTTGGCCAATCAAAATAAGGGGAAAAACAGTATCTTCATGTAGTACTAATTTGCATCTTTTTAAATTAACAATGAGATTGAGCAACCTTTATGTTTGTAATTCCTTGTCAAGAATATAAATGACTATCTGTTTATATTCTTTATCATTTTTTTCTATCAGATCAAAGGTTTGTTTCAAAAATTTCCAGACACCTTTTTTATATGATGGAATTAGTCCTTCGCCTGTTAATATGAGGTGGAAACTTCTCCCAGTTTGTTATTGGTCTTTCAAATGTTTCCCCCAGGAAGACAGTTTTTATTTTTGTATGGTTGGATTTACTTTTTTGTTTACTGACTACTGGATCTTAAGTTATAGTTTAAAAAGCCTTCCAACTCCTAGGATACAAAGGGCTTTGTTTCCAAATTCTTTGTTTAGTATGTTTTTGGATTCTTTTTATTTTTTTTTTCTTTTTTACATTGAAAGCTTTGATTTGTTTGTAATTTATTCTGGCGCATGGCTTAATACACCAATCCAACTCTAATTTTATGTATTTGTTTTAGACTACTATCCTATTTATTGAATGATCTCGTTTCCCATGATTTGAGATGGTGTCTTTCTCATACAATGAATTTCAAAAAGCATTTGGATCTACCGCCTGTAATTTACATTCCTTCCCAGGAATCTATTCATATGCCTACAGGACACTCTTAATTCTGACACACTTTCATTGATCTTCTTTTTTGGAATTCATACATTTTATAATTAGCTTATTTTTACATATGAGTTTTAGAATAGACATGTTTGATTCTACAAATGTAGTGCTATTTTTATTGACATTACATTGTATACATAAATTGACTTAGTGACATCTGCCATCTTTATGGTATTATGTCATCTTATCCAAGCATGTGGTGTGTCCTTCCACTAGTTCCAGACTTTCTGGTTTTCAGAAGTGTTGGGAAGTTTCTTTATAGGGGTCATATAAAACAAAATGCTTGTTTCAAAATTTTTCAACCTTTTGCATGTTGCTATTTTAAATTGATGTTTTCTAACCAGCTATTTTACAGAGGCTATTGATTTTTACAAACTAATTTCATTTACAGGTACTTCACTGAATTTATTTGTTTATAGCAATTGTTCAGGTATTGGTTTCTGAGCCAAGATCACTGTATTGTATCACATTGGAAAAGTATTCATGCATTTTTATTTTGAGTGTATGCTTTTTAAAATAAAGAATGATTGTTGGATTTTGACAAATTTTTATTTCAGGATCTATGGAGAGGATGGTTTTACCTTTGCATAAGTATAATGACGTTTATCAGTACATCCCTTTGTAGTGTTTCAATAAATCCCAACTCATCAAAAAAGTCTCATTATTTTACCTAGTGGCTCTTTTCTTTTTAGTCATATTTTATGTAAGATTTCCTTAGTGGTATCCAGAAGTAAGACTGTAGTCAACAACAGTTACAGGTTGGCACATGAGGGTGAGACCTGCAAGAACCAGTATTTTTGCGGTGCTTTCTGAAATCTGCTGCCACTCCAAAAAATAGCTCACATCCTCTTCCTCTTCCTCTCAGGCAACTCTGGCTTCATCTCAGCTTGGAACTTCCTTACAAATACCTATGAAGTCTATAGAGTTGAGAGAATGCCAAGGAAAAAAGCAAACCACTTTTCTTTCTCTTTTTTCTTCTTGTGTTTGTATTGTAAGATGAAAAACGTCACACACAGCCACCTTCAAAACAAATCTCCTCAAGGTTTACCTTCTACATTTAGAAGAAATGCAGTCAATTTTTAGTTTTCACTATCACAATTATATGTGGACTTATTGTTGCTATTACTATATTTGTTTAACCTCTTCTATTCTAAAATGGCCTTAGTTACCATCTGTACATGGCTCCAATTATCCCAATCAGAATTATTCAAATATAGCAAGTTTCTAAACAGTTTTTTTAAAGAATGTTCATGGTGATAGATGTTGAGGAACATAGTAATGCATGTAAATAGTTTTATTGTAAAATATGTGAATATAGGAATTTATTAAAACAAAAAGTGAAATCTCCTTTCTTTGCTGTATTTCCTCTCCAGAGCCAACACTGTTAACAATATGTTGTATAATTTTTTGAGACTCTGCACTTCTATACATTCATATCATGTATAATTTTTAATAGATATCAGATCCAAGGAATATATACATCATTGTACACTTCTGTATGCCTGTGGAAAAGATGCTTATAAATGGTATTACTGGGGCAAAAAATATATACATTTAAAATCTCCTATACATATCATTTCATTGCAATTCAGAAAAGCTATAAAAATTAAGTTTCCTATCATGAATATAGCCATTTTTTCCATATACTTGCCACAATTTGATATTATAAATTTATTTTTTGTTTTTATTTAGTTTGTATTCCCCATATCATTATTGAAATTGAAAACATTTTTATATCTATTGACCATTTATATGTCTTCTCTAGATATCTTTTCACATCTCTTGTCCATTTTTCAATTTTTTAATTTATTTGTAGGAGCTCTCTACACTGGAGATTAATTATTTGTTACATATATTATAAACACTTCCACTCCATCACAGTTTTTCACCTTAAATTTCAATTTAAGAAATCAAACACTCCATCTTTATACGTTGGCCCTGGGTTTAGTCTTTGTTTTTTAATTAAAAAAACAAAAACAACTATTAATGGTACACACTTCTGTCAAAAGTCTCTATATCCAGCCCTACATTTCTTTGAGGACTGAGGACAAAGAAACAGAGCTTTAATAGGCAGAACCTCTCACATGGTCAGAGCATCATTACCATGTTATTATTATTGTTATTATTGGAAATCTTGTCCAAGGGCTGGAAGCTTCATTCATGCACATTTTTCCCCATCAGTACAGTCATCAAATTTTAGTTCTCCTCCACGGACTGAAGAGTGTGGGGGATTATTATGCCAATTACATGCTTTCAGTGCCCAAAGTTAAGGAGAACTGGAAATGGGAGCTGGCCCTGACACCTTCCAGGAGATAGTTGGAATCTCCGTTTTTTTCTCCTTCTTCTTCAAAGATTATCATCTCAAAAATGTGTGGTTTTGGGTGGGGAACTACATGTTTGCTATCAACTCACAATATTAAATTACAATCACATTTAGTTAATTCAAATTTTCCTTTCATTTTTGTTTTCTGCTTACATGTCTTTCTCTATAGGTTTTTTAAGCTTCTTTTACCAAAAAACATAAGGTTTCTAATTTGTTTTCCAACCTTGTTTTCTAAAACCTGGGCAAATTTTCCATATATGCCTTGGAGATTTGGCCCAATTATTTCTACTTTTATGCCCATCCCATTGGCCAAGGCCAACAGGGACATGAAGTGCTTACGTGATGGTAACATGATGGCTTATGGCCTCTCCTTTGTGGAAGATATTTTTGCTAAGTGGGCGTGTGACCCAGGTCTTTATGTTTAGAGAAACATACATTCCTGAGGCTCTTTATTGTTAACAATGCTCTTTCTCCTAAGACTCATGTGCTGCTGTGTGTTTTTATCTCTGTCATGTGTACGTGTAATATTCTATAAACAGAGCAGACCATGATACACCGATATATTGAGTCACTCAGTCCCTCCCTCATGAAAGGCCAACCGAGCCAAGGTAAGATGCTTAAATCTCAGTTATAAAAAAATATTATAAACTGTTACGAAACTTGGAGACCCCTGAGATGAGTGTCAATGTAAGGTCTCTAGAGATATAAATTTATGGTTAATGCTTGCACACCCATGCATGTGCATTAGTTCAAACCATTCTTTCCACCCTGCCTGCACCTGCCAGGAGCTGATCAGTGAGACCATCATGAAGCAAGAAGTGAGCTGTATATCTAAAGCTCATGTCCTACTACCTGGGCCAGAATTCCAGCCAAAGTGCTTATTATGCTTCAGTTCTCTGTGTTGTACAATAAAGATAACAAAGACACTTAAAATAACACAAGGCAGTTAGTAAGGACCAAATGCAGCAGGAGCACTCATAGCAGATGGACTAATCATAGTATCCAACTCTTTGCAAGCCTATGGACTGCAGCCCACCAGATTCCTCTGTCCATGGGATCCTCCAGGCAAGAATACTGGTGCGGGTTGCCATGCCTTCCTCCAGAGGATCTTCCCAACCCAGAGATCAAACCAAGGTCTCTTATATCTCTTGCAATGGCAGGTGGATTGTTTATCACTAGTGCCACCTGGGAAGTCCTAGTATCCTTCATAACAGACCTCAAAAAAAATAAAGTGAGATAAACTGGGGAGACTGGATAAGTTCTTTCCATTAGTAATGTTTACTTGGTCTCAGCTCAAAGAATACCAGGACATTTGTTTCCTATTGTTGCAAATAAATAATAAATCTATAACAAATCACCAAAACTAAAGAGGCTGAAAACAAATATATACATATATATGTGTGTATGTACATATATATATGTATATATATATATATATATATATATATTTTTTTTTTACAGTTATCAAGCTCCGAATCCCCAAACAGGTTTTACTAGGTTAAAACCAAGGCATAGCAGGACTATGTTCCTTCTAGTAGTTTCAGGGGGAAACCTGCTTTCTTGTCTTTTGTGCTTTAAGAACCTTCCTGCATTCCTTGGCCCTTGGCTCTCTTCTTTCATCTTCAAAGCCAATTCTTCAAATCTCTGACTCTAGAGTTCTTCCACATTTAAAGGGTCCTTGCGATCACACTGTGCCCATCCTGAAAATCCAGGATAACCTCTTGATTTTAAACTCAGATAATTAACAACCTTAATGCCATCTGCAGCCCTAATTCCCTTGCCAAGTAATATGATATCTTCACAGGTTCCAAGTATTTGAATATGGACATCTCTGAGGGTCATTATGCTGCCTCTCACAGGCAGCACTGCTTCTGGGGATGAACAAGGGAAAAATTAAAAATATCCACTAGGGTTTCCCAGGTGGCACTAGTGGTAAAGAACCCGCCTGCCAATGCAGGAGACATAAGAGACAAAAGTTCAATCCCTGGGTTGGGAAGAACCCCTGGAGGATGGCATGACAACCCATTCCAGTATTCTTGTCTGGAGAATCCCATGGAAAAGGGAGCCTGGTGGGCCTCAGTCCATACAGTCGCAAAGAGTCAGGCACTGCTTAAGTGACTTAGCATGCATGCATGCAGAACATATTCACAAAGAATGGAGTATGGAAACTTAGAAAAATATGTTTCAATGTTCCAAGAGGTCTTCATGTTTGAAGTGTGTATAGCTGTGATTTTCTCCGCAGGATGAACACAAAAAGGAAGGTCTTTTTGGCCTATATTTGAAGACTCCCAAGTGCCTGGGGAGCTGGGGCAGATTTTATTCCCCTTGACATCGAGTCTTGCTGGGTAAGCAACTCTTGGAAATGATAATCAAAGGCGTATACCAGTTGGCAACAAGGCATATGGAATAAGAGAGAACAAACAAACAAACCTAGAAGGCCAGCTTAGCACCAGAGCTAGAGGGAAGGCAGATGAGTGATACCTAAGCTTTAACTGGCAGGAGCCACTCCACCCCAGGCTTATTTCTGGAACCAATCTGAAAGTCCAGTCTTTTCAGTCTATTGTTTTATTGCATTTTGAAAAGCCACATATCACCTTCTGAGCCTCACATCAGCTTACATGAAGTTACTAAATAAATCTATATTCCTCTACTTTTTTCTTATCAATTTCTATGGCTAATGAGAATCCATGCTGATAGGTGAGAGCCAAACTGTTCTCACATTTCCACTTCTGATGCCAATCACATCCAAGCCCCAACCCTTTATCAGAGCTTGTAAAATAGTCTCCTATCTGGCTTCCTAGGCTTCCCAGGTGGCGCTGCTGTTGCTGCTGCTGCTAAGTCGCTTTAGTCATGTCCGACTCTGTCTGATCCCAGAAACAACAGCCCACCAGGCTCCCCTGTCCCTGGGATTCTCCAGACAATAACACTGGAGTGGATTGTCATTTCCTTCTCCAATGCATAAAAGTGAAAAGTGAAAGTGAAGTTGCTCAGTCGTGTCTGACTCTTAGCGACCCCATGGACTGCAGCGCACCTGGCTCCTCCGTCCATGGGATTTTCCAGGCAAGGGTACTGGAGTGGGGTGCCATTGCCTTCTCCACCCAGGTGGCGCTAGTGGTAAAGAATTTGCCTGCCGATGCAAGAGACATAGGAGACTCAGGTTTAATCCCTGATCTGGAAGATCTCCTGGAGGAGGAAATGGCAACCTACTCCAGTATTCTTCTCAGAAGAATCCCAAGGACAGAGGAGACTAGTAGGCTATAGCCCATGGGATCACAGAGTCAGACATAACTGAGCGTCTGAGCTCATCTGGCTTCCTTAATTCCTCTCTTGTCCTGACACAGTCCATCCTCCACACAGAGGCCAGATGATCTGCTAAAAACTTAAGCTGGATCACATCATATCGTTGTTAAAAGCTTTATGACATGTTCTCAATGGAAGAGTGGAAATGGACTCTGCCTACAGTCCCACAAAGGCCCCATGTAAGCTGCCACCATGCACCTCACCACCTTCAGCACTCACTCCCCTTGCATGAATTATGCTCCAACCACATGGTTTTCTCTCTGTTCTCTGAACACACCAAGCTCAGGACTTTTGCACTAGCTGACTCTTCTGCTGGAAAACCTTGCCCCAGTCTTTATATGGCTGACCCCCACATATCTGTCTCATCCCATTAAAGTTCATCTCCTCAGCAGGAGAGAGCTGCCATACCGACTACTCAGCCTAAAGGATGCCCCCCCTCCATTTCTGGCACTTTCTAACTCATCATGCTTTTATTGTTTTTACATCACTTTGTCTGCAACTATTTTATCTATTTGTCGGTTTATTCTATTCTTGTTCCTCCCCACTCTTACTCTCCCTTCCACAAGCACAATTTTTCAGTTACGTAGGGATCAAATTGGCTTTATTTGTGGCTGTAGTCTCTGACACCAGAGCGGTGCCAAATACATAACAGGGACTTCATAAATATTTTGAACAGAGAAATTGGAGGCTATATTTGTTTCACAGAAGAATTTTCATTGATAGCATCTTAAATAGTAAACAGATGCACTTATAATAGCCATTTCATTTACACTTTGTGCCTGTTTCTTCTCCCAATGAGAGCTGGATTAGGTGACTGCAGCAATGAAATTAAAAGATGCTTACTCCTTGGAAGGAGAGTTGTGACCAACCTAGACAGCATATTGAAAAGCAGAGATATTACTTTGCCAACAAAGGTCCATCTAGTCAAGGCTATTGTTGTTCCAATGGTCATGTATGGGTGTGAGAGTTGGACTGTGAAGAAAGCTGAGTGCTGAAGAATTGATGCTTTTGAACTATGGTGTTGGAGAAGACTCTTGAGAGTCCTTTGGACTGCAAGGAGATCCAACCAGTCCATCCTAAAGGAGATCAGTCCTGGGTGTTCATTGGAAGGACTGATGTTGAAGCTGAAACTCCAATACTTTGGCCACTTCATGCGAAGAGTTGACTCATTGGAAAAGACTGATGCTGGGAGGGATTGGGGGCAGGAGGAGAAGGGGACGACAGAGGATGAGATGGCTGGATGGCATCACCGACTCGATGGACATGAGTCTGAGTGAACTCCAGGAGTTAGTGATGGACAGGGAGGCCTGGCGTGCTGTGATTCATGGAGTCGCAAAGAGTTGGACATGACTGAGCTACTGAACTGAACTGAAGGCTCTTCTAAGTAATCACAGTTCCATGATTATGATTATGATTCAAATAAAAAAAGATTAAGACTATTGTTTCAAAGGACAGTTACTAAGTAGTGTCCACCTTTGTAATTCGAAAATGATTTATTCCCATGTGTTTCATCCATAGAAGTAGTTATCTCTTAACTCTTTATGTGCAGGTTTCTCTGTTTGCCACAGATCTCTCCACAACCAGCAGCAGTGAACCTCCAGCCAGGCAAACTGTCCAGCAGTTCAAATAAATACACATTTTCCACAAGACCAGAAGGTGAAGTCAGAGCTCCATGAAACATAAAGTAAAAATATTTTATTTCTCTTTAACTGTTACTTTTCTTTCCACCTATGTATACTTGGGTCAATGAATCTTTGGATCAATGAAACGTTGTTATCCGTTTCATTCTCTTGTAACTGAAATCACCCCGTTTCACTACCCTCTTTTCTCAGTCTAGCCACACTAGCCTCCCCGAAATCTCCAAAAGACCCAGATGCCCCTCACTTCAGGTTTTGCACTTATTTTCCTTCTGCCTAGAATGCATGGGCTGGTCTTCAGGGCTTATTCCATCATCTCCTTGAGGTCTTCACTCAGTATTACCTCCTCAGGGAGACCTTTCCTAGACACTTTGTCTAAATTGCAAGCATTTCCTCAAGTCACTTCCTGCATCTTTGTTTGCTCTGTTTGCTCCTGTGCATTCGTCACTAAGGAAAACACTGCATATTTACTTACTTCTATCCATCACTGTGTCTTTGCCCCTACTTGAGGACCAGCTCCAGAAGAATAAGATTTTTTTAAGTTCCCTCCATTCCTGAGTTTCCAGGACCTAAAACAGTACTGGCAGCATAGGAGATACATCTGTACCTACTGACAGAAGGACACATTGTTTTGTGACTTCCTGGTCACGTGACATCTAATGCCCCTCTATACCCTCTAATATGCCTGAGAGCAGAAGCTGTCACTGCTTATATTTTATGACATTACTCCGAGTTAGAATTTTTCACCAACACAGGCAATCCTAAGTGTCTGAGAAGACGACTGCACACTCACCTCCTCCCTGTCCACATTCCTAGCCTCCCATCAGTTCCTGCCATGCTTCCTGAGCACGTGCCATGTGCTAGAAAGCTGCCCAAGCCCCCAAACACACCTTGTTTTCTCCCATCTGTGACTGGGCAAGAGCTGCTTCCTCTTCCTGGAATGTCTTCTCACATCTCACCAATAGAGAGAGCACCACAATCTCTTTAAGACACTTGCTTTGGTGGAAAGGAAAGCAGCCTGCCTTCCTCCACGTTCTGTATACACTTCTTTCTGTGGCCTGTGCACTCTCACTCCTTCAAGTCTGTGCTTAGGGAGGTGGCCCGGCCTGATACTCCCTAATGCCTTATCTCTACCTGACTAGCCTCCTCCTGCATGACAGCGCAGGTGAAACCTTTCCCAAGAAGCTCTCTCTAAAACCATATCCTGAGTGAAGCTCTAGTCTACCTACAGATTCATATCCAAGTATTTGTTATATTTGTATCAACCTAGAGGGGTGGGATGGGGAGGGAGATGGGAGGCAGTTCCAAAAGGGAGGGGATATATGTATACCTATGGCTGATTCATGTTGAGGTTTGACAGAAAAGAGCAAAATTCTGTAAAGCAATTATCCTTCAATAAAAAATAAATTAATTAGAAATTATATATACTATATATATATATAGTATACAGAATAGCTGATTTAAAACATTGTGTTAGTTTCAGGTATATAGCAAAATGATTTAGCTATATATATATCCAGTATTTTTCAGATTCTTTCCCCATATAGGTGATTTCAGAATGAGTAGAGTTCCCTGTGCTATACAGTAGGCCTGTGTCGATTTTCTATTTTATATATATATAGTAATGTGTATATATAAATCCCAAACTCCTAATTTATCTCTCCCTCCCACTCTTTCCTTTGGTTGGTAACCATAAGTCTGTTTTCAAAGTCATTACATTTTATTGAAAAGGCCTCTATGTGCCCTACTCCTATGAGGCATCATTATGCTCTTATTCATCTTTATACTGTCTATAGGCTGTTAGGCTATGCATGCTCAATATGACTCTTTTGCAACCCTATGAACTGTAGCCCACCAGGTTCCTCTGTTCATGGAATTTTTCAGGCAAAAATATTGGAGTGAGTTGACATTCCCTCCTCCAGGGAACCTTCCTGAACCAGGGAATGAACTCAAAGCTCCTGCGGCTCTTGTATTGGCAGGTGAATTCTTCACCACTGAGCCACGTGGGAAGTCCCATATGATCTATAACAATTAATAAGTGCTAATTTAGTTAAATTACTATATTTATGACATTAGTCGGCATGTTCTATTTTAATCATTTATAAAATATATCCCATTACACCTTAGTAGACTGGAATACCTCTGGGTACAAGGACTATGATTTTTAATTTTGTATCTCCAACCCCTCTCACAGAGTAGGTGGTTACCACACATTTCTGAGGAATCGGACTTAGCTCCTGGATTTCTTGGTTTAAGAATTTGCACAAAAGCATTACCATAACCCTCCAGAGTCACTGTGTCATGGATCAACTGATTATATGACATTAGGAAGTATTTTATCTGCCAAAAATATCCCCATAAAGACTGAAGCAATTTGAAAATATAGGAAAAGGTAAAAAGAAAAAGAGGGAAGAAGGGAGAGAGAAAGAACTCTCCCAAGCACTCTATTCTAATCCTCATCATGGCTATAAATGCATCAATTAGAAAATGACCTTCAAGAGAGCAGCATCTCAATGGACACTGTGCCTGCGACATGGAACTAAAGAGGCATAAATTTTGGTATTACTTACTATCTAGGGAAAGTTAGCTTTGGGGGTTCAAAGAACAGAAAGGAACAGATTACTGTCAGAAGCCTTGAGACAGAGTCTGGATCCACAGTTGAAGGAAGTGATTATTATTATTATTATTTGAGTTTTTTAAAAAGGAGGTTTTTTTTTCTAATTGCAGGATAACACAATAATGTGTTAGTTGCTGCCATATATCAACATGAATCAGTCATCAGTTCAGTGCAGTCGCTCAGTTGTGTCCGACTCTTTGCAACCCCACGAATCGCAGCATGCCAAGCCTCCCTGTCCATCACCAACTCCCGGAGTTCACTCAGACTCAGTCCATCGAGTCAGTGATGCCATCCAGCCATCTCATCGTCTGTCGGCCCCTTCTCCTCCTGCCCCCAATTGCTCCCAGCATCAGGGTCTTTTCCAATGAGTCAACTCTTCACATGAGGTTAGGCATAGGTATATATATGTCCCCTCCCTCTCGAATCTCCCTCCTCCCTCCCATCCCATCCCACCCTTCGAGGCTGTCATAGAGCACAGGGTTTGAGCTCTCTGCACCAAACAGCAAATTCCCACTGCTTATCTGCTTCACATACGGTAATGCATATGTTTCAGTGTTTCTCTTTCAGTTGTCGCTCCCTCTCCCTCCCCACTGGGTCCACAACCTGCTTTTTGTCTGAATTTCCATTGCTGCTCTGCAAATAGGTTCATCAGTACCATCTTTCTAGATTCCATATGCGTTAATACACCATATTTGTTTTTCTCTTTCTGACTTAACTTCACTCTGTATAATAGATTGTAGGTTCATCCACCTCATTAGAACTGTCTCAAATGTGTTCCTTTTATGGCTGAGTAATATTCCACTGTGTATATGTACCACAACTTCTTTATTCATTCATCTGTCGATGCATATCTAGGTTGCTTCCATGTCCTAGCTATTATAAATAGTGCTGCAGTGAACATTGGGTTACATATGTCTTTTTCAATTATGGTTTCTTCAGCGTATATGCCCCATAGTGAATTTTTGGGTCATAGTTTTAATTAAGAAGCAATTATAGAACTAATAAACACACACTTTATAGAATGGAACTCACAGAACATTTTGGATACTTACTAAATTCATTAACTCTACTAATAACCACCAGTAAATTTCCTAAGTAATTAGTCAGTATTCACTTTAAATATTAGAAATAGTAGGAAATTATCATAAAAACAAGAAAGAAATGATGAACCATATTAAATTTGTGAATTCATTAGGACAACAGTTCTATTTCTTTTTCCTGAGTCATGTACCCTTCTGAGGATCCAGTGAAAGTTCTGAATCATTTCTGTCCAAAAGCTATTCACGATGCAACATGTAATTTAGTGAGTTGTACTACAGGCAAGCCTGTCATTGACTTTGTTACCTACCAGTGGGTGAGATCTATTGGTCATTGGGTCATTAGCAAGACTCTAGAACTGTCTTTCCATTGCAGGGGAATTATGTATTCCTTCAAGGATCCAAAAACCACAGATCCGCAAGATATCCCCTAAAATCTTTAAGACTTTGTTAGCAGAATAAAATTATCTAAAAGTCCTACAGATATAAGTATTATCTGGATCCTGTCTCTTTCACCTCCTGATGAGCGATTTTCCTCCTTCCTGTCACACTACACTACTCTCACCACCTAGAAAGCAGCATCTCCTGTGATCGATCTCTTCACTGGGATTTTTTTTTTTCTTTCCTTTTCCTTCTCCATTTCCATTCAACTAGCTTATTCTTATTTTTTCTTTAGGTCTCAGATGAAATCCACCATATCCTACCCTGTACATGAACTATCTCCTTTAAATTTCATTATTAGAATTCATTACATATTTTTGGTGAGGTTATTAGAGTGACAGCTGCTTCTGAACTTGACTTTAAGCTCCGTGAGGAAAGGATCATGTCTCTCTTACTCAGGCTTGTATCTCTATAGCCTAGATCCATGCTAGCCACACAGTGGAAGTTCAATTAAATAAATAATGAGCATGGGCTTCCCTGGTGGCTCAGTGGTAAAGAATCCACTTGCCAATGTAGGAGACCACCTGCAATGCAGGAGATGCGGGTTCGATCCCTGGGTCAGGAAGATCCCCTAGAGAAGAAAATGGCAACCCACTCCAGTATTCTTGCTTGGGAAATCCCATGGACAGAGAAGCCTGGCAGATTATAGTCCATGGGGTCTATACCTTCACCCAAACAAATGAAGGAATACCTATACAGCAGCCATAGGGCCACACAAAGCCTACATGATTGCCAGTGACCAGGGGTTCTAACACTGTGATAGTAGGGTTTTTTTACACTTATACTTTGAAATGTCACATTTTATTAAACTGGCTACTTTTCACAAAATAAAGGATAGAAGCAAATCTGGAAAGACAGAACTACAGACATTTGTCTTCTGGGAATAAAGATAAGGAATATTTTGTTCACTATTGCAAGCTAGGTAGTACTACCTTCAAATTTTAACAAATAATGTATTATTTTAATATAAGATAAACACTTTTTATAGGCATACAGCACACATTCAATAATTCAGCTATTTAGACCATGTGAACAGAGAGGGTCATTTCCACTGGCACCTACTGGAGTGTGGAATATGGTGGTCTTTGGGGAGGCAGTTTAGTAAGACTCCAAATCCTAACCCATCTCTCTGTGTACCACTTATCATCTTACCATGCATTAGCATGTGATTCAGCCAGAAATCACTGATCAAAAGGGTCCAGCCCCCATATAAAAACTCTTGAGTTAAATAAGGATAGGGGATTGGTCATTTCCACACTTCTGACCAAAGAGAAGTGGATTTTTAGTGAAGCCTGTAAGGACTTTCTCAGGCATCACAGCAGAGGTTGCCTCACTTTGGTTGGTCCACAGGATACCATGTGAAGTGAAGTGAAGTCGCTCAGTCGTGTCTGACTCTTTGAGACCCCGTAGACTGGGGCCTACCAGGCTCCTCTGTCCATGGGATTTTCTAGGCAATAGTACTGGAGTGGATTGCCATTTCCTTCTCCAGGGGATCTTCCCAACCCAGGGCTCGAACCTGGGTCTCCCGCATTGTAGACAGATGCTTTACTGTCTGAGCCACCAGGGAAGTTGGCAAATATAAATAGCAAACAGAAAGAGAATTCATAGACCAACGTAAACACCATAATCACAGTTTCCAAATTCCTTTTCAACTAATTTTTTAAAGAAGGCTGATGGTTCACATAAGCAGAACATGCCAAACTCAGAATGGAAATGGGAAGGTTGAGATGAAGAAATAGAAAAATAAAAACAAACATTTTATTTTGAAATTGACTATTTTTATTTATACTTGAAAAGTGGTTCCCTGCATGGTGAAAAAAAGTAAAAAGTGAAAGTGTGAGTCACTTAGTCATGTCCAGCTCTTCATGACCCCATGGACTAGAGCCCATCAGGCTCTTCTGTCTATGGTAGAATAGTCTAAGTCCATCACTGATTATTCAGTCCAATGGGGAACATCACTTTATTGTAAGTTATTTAAATAAAATATTAACCATCATTTAATAATCAATCCGCTATGAGCTTGGTGATCAGATTTTGTCCTTCATAGCTGACCATTTCTGAGTGAACTTTTAAAAAATCACAAGGGGACCTACAAAATGGAAACCCCATATTCAACACTACTGCCAATGCGCAATTTTTCTACCTCCCCTTTCCTTTTCAAGACCACATGCTGTGAACGTCATTGACTTGTAACATCCTAGGAGACAGAAGTCAGCCATACGCGTTCATATGCCCTTATGCACAACAGGCCTTGACTGGCATAGCAAGAGAGGGCAGCAGAAGAACTCCATTCCAGTGTCCTCATTCACTTTCCCTTGGCCTTCTGCAAATCACAGAACATCTCTGCCTGATATGCTTGGTTTGTACAATACCACAAATGAAAATATCATATTTGTGGAGTGTTGCATAAGCTATCATTTCATTGTTATTTTAATTACTGTGCTCTCTAGCTTGAGCTCCTTACATAATGGTGCACCTGGCTAATTTCTAGCAGGGAGAGCAGTGTCACTATCTTTTTTTAACTTGCTTTTGTAACAGTGCATGACCCACGCCCAGATGATCTACTTGTAACAGCTACATTTTCAGGAAATGGAGGGGGTGGGGTGGGGGTGGTGAGGTTGTGGGTGTGAGGGGGATGAGAGGCCTTAGAGGATAAAAAGGTAGAGAATGATGTGGAGATGGTAAATGTCTAATCCTGCAGAGACTATAGTTAGTCTATGAAATGTCCTGTGTTTGGACCCAATTAGAAACATCATGTAGTTAGATCAGCACATGGAATAGAGGACAGAAGTGAAGAGCAGCCTTTGATTCATCAGGGCTTACTCAGGATGTGCACCCACTGTGTGGATGACAAGGACCTTAGCTTAGAAATCTCTGAGCTAGTGCTAGGAGGCCAGAGATTTCCAACTGTTATTAGCACAATGGGTGAGAAAGACTGTGATCAGTCAGTCACAAACAAAAATGAATGGCCCATCAGGAAATAAGAGCTTCTTTAGGGCAAAGATATTTTCTGAAGAGGAAAAAAAGTCTCATTTTGACTTGAATAATCCAAGTAGGCTGGTTGGTTTCAGTGAATCGATGCAATAGGTAATCATCAGTTTGACGTTAGCAAATGGTACATGCTTTCATGGTGTCTGAGTAGGTCAAAGAAAGAGACTGAAGTTTTTGGTCTGTTGCTTGCTTTCATTCTAGATTAAGCAACTACAATTCTTCTCAATAACCCCATACTCCATATTACAAGTTCTTCATCAACCATTGCTGTTTTCTAGGTTTCAAATTTGCCTAAATTTAACTTATTTAAGTCATTCAGGATTAACTAAAGATCTTTTTTTTTTTTCCTAGTTGAACTATGGTTGATTTACAAAATTGTCTTAGTTTTAGGTGTACAGCAAAGTGATTCAGATTTGTTGCACTAGTGGTAAAGAACTTGCCGGCCAATCCAGACATAAAAGTCCTATCCCTGGGTTGGGAAGAACCCCTGGAGGAGGGCATGGCAACCCATTCCAGTATTCTTGCCTGGAGAATCCCAAGGAAAAAGGAGTCTGGTGGGCCTCAGTCCAGTTTACCAGCAAACTTCTGCCTATACCTAAAGATATCTAGTATTCAGATATCATATGATATCACTTATATGTGGAATCTGAAACAGTGTTACAAGTGAAAGTAAAAGCATTAGCTGCTCAGTCCTGGTAAGCTGGATCTCAAAAAATAAAGGAACAAAGAAAAGAAAGCCATGATCAGTACTATTTGCCAATTTTTATGGTATGAATGGGCTTCCCAGGTGGCACTAGAGGTAAAAAACCCACCTGCCAGTGCAGACAGACTTAAGAGATGAGGGTTCAATACCTGGGTTAGGAAGATCCTCTGGAGGAGGGCATGGCAACCCACTCCAGTATTCCTGCCTGGAGAATCCCATGACAGAAGCCTGCTGGGCTATCATTTATAGGGTAGCAAAGAGTCAGACATGACTGAAGCGACATACCACGCAAGCGCACATGGTACAGTTATTCCCACCATGGCTGATTTCAATTCACTGAATTAGGAGTGGAGAAGAGATGCCCAAAGTCAGCTGTCTTGAGCTATGGCAGCCAACTCTGGGAGCAGGAAAAATAACTGTGATAGCAAGAAAAACAAACCAATATTTACACAACAGCCCTTGACCTGGATTCGATTCCTGGGTTGGTAAGAACTCTTGGGGAAGGGAATGGCTACCCATCCCAGTATTCTTGCCTGGAGAATCTCCATGGACAGAGGAGCCTGGTGGGCTAGAGTCCATGGGGTCACAAAGAGTCAGACATGACTGAGCGACTTTCTCTTTCTTTTCCAGCTCACAAAGTGCTTTCCTCACATTTGTGCTTGTCCAGTTCTCATCGCTTTCTGAGACATGTGGTATTTTTGAAATTTAAGATTGAAGAGTTAAAGTGGTTATATCCACCATGAATAGTAGATAACGTATCTAGCACACATGCTTTATTTTCTGAAGCCAAATCTCATGCCATTCTAAAGTACTTTCCAATTCCATGATGTTAAAGTCACAAAATAATTAGTAAAATAACTCTAGTTTTCTACAATAAACAATCATTTATATTTTATAATACTTGACAGTTTTTGAAACATTTTTGCATCTATTATTTTAACTAATGTCACAAAATCAAAGTGAGGTAGGTAAACACAGAGATCATTACATCTATTTTACACACCCAGATTCTGAGATTCAAATAAGCTAAGTGATTTATGGAAGATCTTATATTCTGTAGCACTATTTCATAATGTAGATGAAATAAGTTCCTGGCCTACAGTGACAGGAAGGAATAAAAAGTTAAAACAGAACTGATACTCTTTATCAGGAACATCACTTTCAGGGTCCAGTGGAAGGCCAGTGTCTGGGATAAAACCGAACAGAAACAAGAGGTCCCAGGCCCTCTGAGACAAGGCTGCCACCTTGATTCCATCTATACATGCACGTTAGAACCACTTGGAAAGATTTAAAATTTTTAGTTCCTGGGTCACACCCAATATAAATTACATGAGAATGTCTGGGATGGGAGACAGGTTATAATTTTTTTTTAAGGTTTCTCACATTTGATTTGTAGAGGTGAATTAATATGTACAGAGAGACTACTCAATTTATTCTTTTACTTGTTTATCACATTCACACATTCCTCCATTTTTCCATTCAACCAATATTGGTGCACACTACTAGTATTACTACCTCTGAGTAGAAGATACTACTGTAGATGCTGAGGGAATAAAATGGACAGAGACAAGATTTCACTCCCTCACGGTCCACTCTTTTGGAGTTTATATGCTAGTTTACCCATTAGGAAAGCTGGGAATTGGAGCAGAGGGTAACACAGGAGAGAAGCTTGAGAAACTTGAGCAGTAAGCCCTAGATTCTCTCCTGGTTGGCCCATAGTCTTACAAACTTTTAGAAGAAGTCATCTCTTTTAGGATTAGTGATCATTTTCCTGAAACAGGAAATCCCCTCATATGAATGAGTTCCATTCCCAGATCATGTTCTAAGTCCAATTTGTTTGTGAGTCCAACACAGTCTAGGTACCCAACTAGTACAATTGGCTATATATTATTGTAATACACACAAATAATACATTAAAAAAATACATTTTTAATCTCTGTTAGAGAAAGTAAATGGAAGTAGTCTTGTTCAGGCCTCAGAAACAAAGAAAGCAGAGCATGCATCTGACTTTGCTTCTCATCTGCCTGGACACTGCCCTGACTGCCTGCTGTGTGTGCAAGCCATGAGGCACCATAGATAAGACAGGGGATGGATCTTGAGATTGTTGAGCCCATGGAGAGGGGTCTGGCTGCCCAGAGTTTAACAACATCCCAAGGTTTACAAGACAAAATCAACAGCATTAACATGAAATCAGAGTTGCAATTTGCTCCCAGACTGATAACATCATAGTCTGCATCTTGGGATTATAAGCAGGAACCCTCAAAGGACAATTTTGAAGTGTCACCCTTGAGGCAGATGCGCTGCCAAGGACCTTTTCCCAAATGGAACTCCAGATCGCTGCTGTTACACAAACTTCCCCGTGCTGTTTGAGTCTGGATGTGGGTGAAAATCCAGTTTGGTGATGTATCTGTTGTTCTAGTCCTCTTTTTTTTTTAATGATTGTTTATTGAAAGTAAGCTAAATAATTCTCTATTAAATAGTGAAATTGTTTATTTGTGTATGGTGAGTGGTTTCTTTTGTTAACAAATCCTTTGAATCTGAGACAAAAGTTAAACCTTTCAGCAAAACAATCCTACAGTACAGTTTGAAAAGTATAGTAGTACAGGACAACGGCTGGCATACAAGGGCTGGCACCAAGTAAGGAGGCAAAAAGAGGTAGCAACCGGATGAATGAGAGGAGGTGAGGGATGGTAGAGCTGAAGGATCATCAGCCATAGCAGACAGAAGGCAAGCTGCAATTTCACTCACACCTAACTGATGGAAAGCATGTTCTCATCTTTGAAAGTTTGCAACTCGCAGGTTTGTATGTAGGGGACTTACTGTAATGATATTTCACTCTGCATGTCAAATTAAGGGAGGGGCTTTCATAGTTTGGAGTTTAATCATAAAGTGCCTTACTTGGTGCACTAGAAAGGCTCCTAAATTGTTCTGTGCAAATCATTTTTAAGGTAACACTGAACACTACTTTCCTATTAACTCAGATTATCATTTATCTTCAATATAAATGAACTTTAATTGGAAGTGGCTCCTAACAAATTTAGCTACAAATGTCTCACTGGGCCCTCTATTAAGCGTGAATCAATAGAAAATAAACTAACCAAAAGACAAAAAAAAAAAAAAAAAATTCCTAGTAAATGCATAAGAGGAGCTATTCTTTCAAGTTAATTTCTACCAAGAGACAGATTTCTTAATTCCCTGATCCCCTAACTCAACCACGGAAAGATGAGCTTATAAATATAATAAGTCTATACTTACTCCCACTGGTCAGGAAGCAAACTCTCTTTATAGGACTGATTTGCTCACATAGCTAACAATATTCTCTGAAAGTGCCAATAACTAAATAGATGACCACATACCACATGGAGGACAGTTGCCTTGTCCCTGACACCTGGCTTTGCTTTCTTCTACTTTCTTACTGGCTCACTTGGCATGCATCAAATATTCCCTCCTTCTACAGTCAAGGGGCTCCAGACATGCCCCTCCTCACCTCTGAGCAGCCCACCACTCCTCAGTGACTGCACAGACAGCACTGTCATTCCGCCTTCACAATTCATCTCTCTTACTAGACTCCAGAGGATAATGAGAAAGCCTTGTCATCTCAAAGCCAAAGCCAGTTCATAGCACTTCATTGTTGACCCTAAAGGATCAATGAATAATGATTTATTTAACATTTAATGCAATCAGTGCTCCTCTACAATGTAGACATTTTCCATGGCCATAGAATACTTACTTGTTCTTTCTTATCCAACAGAAGCTCTTTTTTATTTAAAGGAAAAAAATAAAAAAGGAGGGGAGAAAGGTAAGGAATTGCCAATGTAGTTGCTATTCTGGAGACGTCTAAATTCTAAAATGATTCTGAATTGTTGAGGGGTGCCACCTTGAGTTTTCTCAAATGGAGGTCATCCATTGAAACAAATATGTCTGCAGACACTGATCATCAAGTATGTAGATTAGTCCTTCCCTTTGCTGCTCTTTCCTCCTTACATTTCCCTTTTGGCCATTTGATGCTGTTAGAGAGTGGGGATGAAAATTAGATGGAACTCAAACTGAATACTTATTTCCACTCAGCCAAAGCCAAGGAAACAATTTGGTTGGCAAAGTAGAAAAACCCTAACAATCTTCAATTCTGCAGTACTTCATTGTTTATAAAAATGGCTCATTTAGGCATGGCATGGATTATCATCTTTGCTTTACAGATAAGAACAGTGAGAAACAGAGGGCTATTTGTTCAATACCATCATGCAGCCAGTGAAAGGGAGAGCTAGTAAGTAAATCCAAGTCTCCAAATTGCATATTTTTTATCCTTTGGACCACACCACATTCAGTGAGTTCCACCGAGGCACTCTCTCCTCCTCCACTCCCACCCTCAAAGATGGATAATGGGAAAACAGCTATGATGTGAGACAGTGGGTGTCCCTAGCTGAGAGCACTTCAGGATGACAGCTTTCACAGTGTCAAGAGCAGCCACCTGATGACTTTATTGCTTGATGTAATGGCTGTGAATGAGCCCCGCTCATTGTTATATCTATTACTGAGAGTAATTAAAGCCAAAGCTCTTTCCCTTTTAATTAGAATGTTGTGCTGGTTTAATTTCAAACACAAAGAGACTAGGTACATAAGCAGACCCCAAAAAAGGATAATATGTGATTTCAGGACAGCACCAAATATGCTTTATTCAGAATACATATGGAAGGAAAAGCAGACATTAAAAAGAGATGAGATGAGAAAATGAATCCATTATTTGTTATAAACTGGCCAGAAAACATGCCATTAGTGCCCATCCATTACCTATCGCTTATAAAAATTAAATACACAACCCAGATGGTGGGATAGTTGATTGATTTCAATAATTTTTTTATCCAGAATGGTTGAGCATAGTATAACACTCATTTCTAGAAATACTTTGGATGATCCCACATCAGAGTCTCATCATTAACTGCAGCTCTGGCTTATATTCTTAGCATGAAGAGTATCTCCATGTTTGCTGAATAGTTTACTGTCAGTATAAGATAATTCCAAAGCTACTGTCTCATTCAGTGCATCTATTTGCAAAAAAAAAAAAAAAAAGGGCCCTCTGAAGTCAGATAGAATCTGCAAATTCTTGTTTTTTTTTTCATCACAATTGATCCATATTTATTAGACAGAGGGAGAGAGAAGGAGTGGGAGAAGGAAAGCAAGAGAGAGATTGGCCTGGTGTCTTTCTATTGTTTAAATTAGAAACAGCATTTCAGGGCATAGTCTGGTTGTCTGAAAGGTAAGTTGCCTGACTGACTGGCATGTAGTCTTCTAAAGTGACTTACAGCTTGGCGCTTTCACTATGGTTCAAGGTCTTTGGTGAGGATCAAATGATATATAATGATATATGACAGCACTTTGAAAAACATAGAAAGTTACATAAGCATAAGACTTTGTTATAGAATATATATGTCTCAAGAGACGAAGAAAGCTTTAAAAAACAGGAGATCACAGAGTGAAACACTTTTTTGAGAGCTCTTCTCTTTCCTTATTCACATCCACCCCTCCAGAATTATGCCCTTCGTCAACTCAGAAAGAAATGACATCTGCCTACTCTTCCTTCTGCAGCGTCTCTTTATACTTCTATTTACACAGTACAGGAATTATTGGGCTTTCTAGGTGGAGCTACAAGTAAAGTATCCTCCTGTTAATGCAGGAGATATAAGAGACTCAGGTTCAATCCCTGGGTTGGGAAGTTACCCTGGAGTAGGAAATTGTATCCTGCTCCAGTAGTTTTGCCTGGAAAATCCCACGGGCAAGGTAGACTATAGTCCATGAGGCCACAAAGAGTTGAATATGACTGAGCACACGCATACATAGGAACTATTATAGAAATGATCAGTAAAATGATTATTGATAAAAAAACTAGTACAGTGATTACTCAAAGTCCTTAATCAGTGAGAAATGAACCGTATTAAAAAAATAATGCTGCTATATGCTGATTTTGTAGCTATACAACCTGATAAATACTGCTCTCTTTTAAGATAAAAACTTCTAGACTTGATCTCTAACTATAAATCTTAAATCCTAATTGGGCTTTAAGCACACATTTCTCTTTAACTAAGTTTCATGCATTTCTTTTAGAAACAAAGAAATTACACTGGGCAAGTGCCTAGAAGCCCCCTCCAGAGGTAAGCTGTGATCAGATGACTCTTTAGAAAGAGCCAGAAGAAAGAATTCATTTCTAGAGGTAAAATTTATGATGTCCTAGTCACTCTTGGAGAATTTTGAGCATTACTTTACTAGCGTGTGAGATGAGTGCAATTGTGCGGTAGTTTAAGAATTCTTTGGCATTGTCTTTCTTTGAGATTAGAATGAAAACTGACCTTTTCCAGTCCTGTGACGACTGCTGAGTTTTCCAAATTTGCTGGCATATTGAGTGCAGCACTTTCACAGCATCATCCTTCAGGATTTGAACCAACTCAACTGGAATTCCATCACCTCCACTAGCTTTGTTCGTAGTGATGCTTTCTAAGGCCCACTTGACTTCACATTCCAGGATGTCTGGCTCTAGGTGAGTGATCACATCATCATGATTATCTTGGTCATGAAGATCTTTTTTGTACATTTCTTCTGTGTATTCTTGCCACCTCTTCTTAATATCTTCTGCTTCTGTTAGGTCCATACCATTTCTGTCCTTTATCGAGCCCATCTTTGCATGAAATGTTCCCTTGGTATCTTTAATTTTCTTGAAGAGATCTCTAGTCATTCCCATTCTGTTGCTTTCCTCTATTTCTTTGTATTGATCACTGAAGAAGGCTTTCTTATCTCTTGTTGCTCTTCTTTGGAACTCTGCATTCAGATACTTACATCTTTCATTTTCTCCTTTGCTTTTCGCCTCTCTTCTTTCCACAGCTATTTGTAAGGCCTCCTGAGACAGCCATTTTGCTTTTTTGTATTTCTTTTCCATGGGGATGATCTTGATCCCTGTCTCCTGTACAATGTCACGAACCTCATTTCCATAGTTCATCAGGCACTCTATCTATCAGATCTAGTCCCTTAAATCTATCTCACTTCCACTGTATAATCATAAGGGATTTGATTCAGGTCATACCTGAATGGTCTAGTGGTTTTCCCTACTTTCTTCAATTTAAGTCTGAATTTGGCAATAAGGAGTTCATGGTCTGAGCCACAGTCAGCTCCTGGTCTTGTTTTTGTTGACTGTATAGAGCTTCTCCATCTTTGGCTGCAAAGAATATAATCAATCTGATTTTGGTGTTGACCATCTGGTGATGTCCATGTGTAGAGTCTTCTCTTGTGTTGTTGGAAGAGGGTATTGGCTATGACCAGTGAATTTTCTTGGCAAAACTCTATTAGTCTTTGCCCTGCTTCATTCCGTATTCCAAGGCCAAATTTGCCTGTTACTCCAGGTGTTTCTTGACTTCCTACTTTTGCATTCCAGTCCCATATAATGAAAAGGGCATCTTGTTTGGGTGTTAGTTCTAAAAGGTCTTTTAGGTCTCCCAGATGTTCAAGCTGGCTTTAGAAAAGGCAGAGGAAACAGAGATCAAATTGCCAACATCCATCCACTGGATCACTGAAAAAGCAAGAGAGTTCCAGAAAAACATCTATTTCTGCTTTGTTGACTATGCCAAAGCCTTTGACTGTGTGGATCACAATAAACTGTAGAAAATTCTGAAAGAGATGGGAATACCAGACCACCTGACCTGCCTCTTGAGAAACCTATATGCAGGTCAGGAAGCAACAGTTAGAACTGGACATGGAACAACAGAGTGGTTCCAAATAGGAAAAGGAGCACGTCAAGGCTGTATATTGTCACCCTGCTTATTTAACTTCTGTGCAGAGTACATCATGAAAAACGCTGGGCTGGAAGAAACACAAGCTGGAATCAAGATTGCCAGGAGAAATATCAATAACCTCAGATATGCAGATGACACCACTGTTATGGCAGAAAGTGAAGAGGAACTACAAAGCCTCATGATGAAAGTGAAAAAGGAGAGTGAAAGAGTTGGCTTAAAGCTCAACATCATTCAGAAAACGAAGATCATAGCATCCGTTCCCATCACTTCATGGGAAATAGATGGGGAAACAGTGGAAACAGTGTCAGACTTCATTTTGGGGGGCTCCAAAATCACTGCAGATGGTGACTGCAGCCATGAAATTAAAAGACACTTACTCCTTGGAAGAAAAGTTATGACCAACCTAGATAGCATATTCAAAAGCAGAGACATTACTTTGCTGATTAAGGTCCGTCTAGTCAAGGCTATGGTTTTTCCTGCAGTCATGTATGGATGTGAGAGTTGGACTGTGAAGAAAGCTGAGCATCAAAGAATTGATGCTTTTGAACTGTGGTACTGGAGAAGACTCTTGAGAGTCCCTTGGACTGCAAGGAGATCCAACCAGTCCATTCTGAAGGAGATCAACCCTGGGATTTCTTTGGAAGGAATGATGCTAAAGCTGAAACTCCAGTACTTTGGCCACCTCATGGGAAGAGTTGACTCAATGGAAAAGACTCTGATGCTGGAAGGGATTGAGGGCAGGAGGAAAAGGGGACGACAGAGGATGAGATGGCTGGATGGCATCACGGACTCGATGGACGTGAGTCTGAGTGGACTCCGGGGGTTGGTGATGGGCAGGGAGGCCTGGCGTGCTGTGGTTCATGGGGTCGCATAGAGTCGGACATGACTGAGCAACTGAACTGAACTGAACTGAGTCACTCTTGGCTTTGACTTTCATGGGCAAAATGAAATGCCGGATGGCAGTGTCTGGACAACAGCTTGCGAAGATAACATAAGGGAAAATGTTTGACTCATCAACCTCATGTTCTGCTTACAGAGGACCTACTTTGGCTTGGTGGAATGCCTGGATACGTGGAATGGAGTGGAGGAGGAGAACATGGCAGCATGGCTATTCCAAGAGCTAAGGCAACCAAAACTGCTCCACAGGCAGCACAGTGAGGGCCTGGGATTTACATTTGAAGAGGAAGAAATATGGAGAATGTAGGTTAATGTAAATTTAGGACTATGATGGAGAATCAACCAATGGGCACTTGCTAGCTTGAGGATGGCATAAAAATACTTTTAAAAATTGGAAATGCTTAATGTTCAGTTAGAAAGTATCCTCATTTCTGCATTATAACTTTTGATTTTTCTCCACTAAATCTTCAGTAAAGAGTGCTATGCTCATGCTTTGACTAAGTTGGTTGTTAGTGCTTTTGATTGCTTGTTTATGGAAATCACGAAATAGATAAAATTCAAATCTGGATCTAAATGTGCAGGCAGAGATAACCTTGAGAATGTAAACTAACAAGGGATTAGATCTCTTTGAGAGTGTTTTAGACTTTCAATGAGCATGGAACATGAAGACCATTCAGTCCCATAAGAACAAGAAATCTCCAGTAATCATTTATCTACTTTCACGAGTTGCAGGTAAATAGTCTGTTGAAATTTATGAAATCTTTGTAAGACTTCTGCATTATAAACTAGGTAATGAATCAGCAAACTACAATCTGTGGGCCAAATTTGGCCTGTCATCTGATTTTGTAAATAAAGTTTTATTGGAACACAGCTATATTCATTTATTTGCCGATCTACAGCTGCTGTCATAATATGATCATTGTGCCAGAGGACACACAGTCTACAATGTTTAAATGCTTACTATCTAGGCCTTTACAAAAAAATGGTTGTGGACCCCAGGGACAGGAAGCCACTTCGGTGAGAAAATGCCTTTGACAGCTTGAGTCAGTGTCAGGAAAGGGAGCCCCCTTCTACTAAGAAGCAATAAGACCCTGCTCAGTAATACTGGCCTCAAGAATCGGCGTAGTGTTTGTTCATCTACTTCAAATGAGTCATTATCTTTGCAACCCCATGACTGTAGCCCACCAGGCTCCTCTTGTCTGTATCCCAGTGGGATACTCCAGACAACAATATTGGAGTGGGTTGCCATTCCCTTCTCCAGGGGATCTTCCCGACCCAGGGATCAAACCAGATCTTCCCGACCCAGGGTCTCCACATTGCAGGCAGATTCTTTACAATCTGAGCCCCAAGGGAAGCCCATCTTGGCAAAAGGCTTTCCAAATAAGAATGCATATGGCGATGGGATGGGATTTGGGCTTTTGTATTGAAAACTGTAATTGCTCGGTTTCTTCACATCACAAGCATTTGCACATTCATCTGCTCATCAAACATGAACAAAGCACCTTCTCTCTGCCTGGCACCAAGTTAAGCAGAGAGCCTAGGGATCAATAAGACATTGCCTTCAAAAATCTCACAAAGGGAAGGGACAGGAAATAAACTGCTGGAATACAGTATTTACAATCATAGATGCCTGTATAAGATATACCTCCTCTAGACACTTCCTCAGTGTTTGGGTCTTGCTCAAGTTATGGGAAGCAATATGGCTGCTTCAGTTGGACTGAAATACCCTACGATTTGTGGCCAAAACCATGGTCAATCTTATTCAAACATGGGATGTCTGCATAAAGCAGGTAAAGATAATGCTAACCACATCTTCAAATATTTGAACATGAAAGCAATGAATGTTTCCTAAAATAAATGTAGGTGCTAAGTATTTTTAGCACCTAACACAGAGACTGAAGCATAACAGCTAAATCAATATCTGTTGAAGACACAGATGGGGAAAAATGAAAAATGCTGAAGAACTGCACTGCTTACATGGGAATTATGAAGATGAGTACTTGATGGAAACCAACCAGTAGAAACAACAGAGTATCAGAACAGGAGGACTGTGAAGATGGTTTAACTCCTTCACTGGATATGGGAAACAGGCCTGGGAAGGTGTGGTGATGGCCCTAGGTCACCTACCTAGTCACTGGCTGACTTAGGACTAGGATCCAGGTGTTTCGTTGTATAGTTGGCTCTCTTTCCAGGACACTAGTAGTTTCGGCTGCTTTCCGTGCAACCCTCATACTCTGAGGTGGTAGAGTCACCGCTTCAGAGATGATGAAGGCTGTGCAGGCAGCAAGAAAGAAGCTAAGAACGTGGGGATCCAAGCCTCCAACTTCAATAAGGAGTTGAAGTTCTGCCCAGGATGTTGTTTGTAAAGGGATAACACACACACACACACACACACACACACACAAAGTTTTGAAATTATGGCAATGTACCATGATATTTTTGGTTGCAAATATATATCTGATTTATTGAGTAACAGCCATGGTATGAAGTTTTCTGTAATGCATTAAATTTAGTAAGGATTCAAGGGGGGGGGGGGGAGGATAGGTCACAAAGAGTCAGACACAACTGAGTGACGACAACAACAACTAGATGTTTAATGAGCACAGATCCTTTGCTCTTGTGGGGTACAGTAATGATTCTGTAGGAGGTATAGTCTTTCTACTTGGGATGGGGAGAGTCCCCTTGTGAAAGGAGGAACATTCTATGCTGCTGGCTCAAAAACCTGATTTATAGCAAGAATGACGGTGTTAGCATTCCACTGAAGACTTTACCCTGATGAAGTCAGTGATTCTCTACTTGACAATCTATACATGCAGAGCCACAATTTTACAGAGATTTGGATGCTCTTCAGTTTCTGTATGAACCTGGGGTATGAGCAAAGATTCTTGAAACAGTTGCAAAATTTACTCCTATAACCAAGAGGGTATGCTCAAAACAGAGTGGGAAGGATTTTCTTTAGAAAATTGCTTTATCAGATCATCTTAAACATGCATCACCATTCTGGAACTTTTGAGAATTCTTGCATTTTAAAAATCACCCAATGTGGTCTTGCCTCCAGGTTAGTTAAAGAGGGTGGCTGCAGAGTAACCTTGAGCTCCATCTCATTCTCCTAAGAGGTGTCTTGGGAGGTGCCAGTCAGATGAAAATCAGAAAATCCCAGGGCTTTCTGAGGGCATGTGTGAGAAGGGTGAGAAGAATTTCATTACCTGCTCACATAAGTCCCCACAGATAGAAGAGAAGAGGTAGGGAAATATTATTTCTTAAGGTTTGTCAGATACTGTGCAAAGAGCATACTATTTATACAATCACACTTAATTCTAACAAAGGTTATTGGAGGCAGGAGGCAGTTCTCTAATTTTTATTGAAATGTAGTTATCTTACAATGTTGTGTTGTGTGCCAGGTATACAGCAAAGTGATTCATTATATATATGCAGTTGCCTGGTTCCTCAGTGGTAAAGAATCTGAATCACAGGAGCTGCAGGAGACGAGAGTTTGATCCTTAAGTCAGGAAGATCCCCTGGAGAAGGAAATGGCAACCCCATACAGTATTCTTACCTGGAAAATTCCATGAACAGAAGAGCCTGGTGGGCTACAGTCCAAGGAGTCACAAAGAGTTGGCCACGATTAAACACAACAACAAACACAACCACAAATATATTTACTTCTCAGTTTCTTTTCCATTATAGGTTGTTATAAAATATTGAGTTTAGATCCCTATACCACAACAGATTCTTATTGGTTATTTATTTCATATATTATAGTATGTATCTGTTAATCTCAAACTTCTAATTTATCTCTCCTTCACTCTTCTTCTTTCCCCCTCTTAGGAGTCAGTTTTTATAGATAAGGTAGTCTACCTTAATGAGTCTAAGTAATTCACTTAGGTTCACGCAACCTGTAAACTAGAAAGCCCGCCTCTGAATCAAGGATTGCCTGTTTCTAAAAATCTGCCCTCTATAATATCTCTTTTATAAAGTATTTCCAACTACTCAATGCAGCAATCATGACTTAAGAATTTAAAATGCAAATAATCTGCTTAGATGAGAAGGTATCTCCTCCCTCATGCATACATGTGAGCGAATGTGCAACACACACACACACACACACACACACACACATATTAGCTGTGTAGAGCCCAGATCCTCATTGGCTATGGTATCTTCAAAATTACTTAGGACTAATGATACTTATAATCAGGCAGGCTCCCCTCACATGATAAACATATACTTATTTTCTAATTTTTTCATTTATAACGTGTATGTGAGCATGTATGTGTGTCTGTCTGTCTGTGGGCAAACACACACGACAACTGCATTTCACAGTTGACTCTTCAGGCAGCAATATTTTAGCAGAATGAACATCTAATCTTCTCAATGACTTGCGAGCTGTGAAAGACACTGCAGCTAACTCCAACTGTAAAAAAATATATTGGCTTCAGAAGAGGAATGGCATTTGGAAGGCTATGCTTTAAAATGATGTTGCGGGGGGTGCGGGGGGAGCAAAATAGAAGGCTGCAGCTCTCAGAGTGGAATCATCACTTTGAGGGCCCAGGTGCAGAGTTGGAGGTGTGAGAAGATGATCAAGGTCTCCTGTTCATCAGATTTGCAACAGATCCGACAGGGAAATGAAGCTGCCAGAGGGCCTCAACCATGTCCTGGGTCAAGGCTATGATCACATGATTTTCCTGCCACCTTCTTCCTTCAGCTGTCTAAGCTCAAGCACTGTGCGAAGTGGAAGAAGACGTCTTCCAGCCCACTCAAGATATCTTCTCCTGAGTCATAACTGGTAGACATGGCTTTTGTTTTGTTTTAGTTTGAATCACTTCCCCCTGGCATTTTCCTGTCTCTGAAAGTCTGGGGCATGTTCTGCAAATCTTCCCTACTAACACCTCGTGTCCTACACAAAGTAGGTGGTCTGTCATTGTTTGATAAATGTGGGACTGATTAAAATATCTACAGAGGCAAGTTACTGCGAGGAGATTCTGCAATAAGCATGATGTCAGTTGGGGATTCCCTGGTGGCTCAGTGGTAACAAATCTGGCTAACAATGCAGAACTGAGTTTGATCCCTGAGTCAGGAAGATCCCCTGGAGGAGAAAATGGCAATCCATTCTAGTATTCTTGCCTGGGAAATCCCATGGACAGAGCAGCCTGGTGGGCTGCAGTCCTCTGGGCCATAAAGAGGCAGACACGACTTAGCAGACAGAGCACAGCACAGCCTGATGTGAGTTACAAAGTCTCAAAACAGCCCCAGTGTGGGACATACCACTGTTTCATTCTACAGGTGGTGAAGCTGAGTCTTAAAGAGGGTAAGTGGTGTGTCCAGAGATGCACAGTTAGACAGCAGCGAGGGCTGGGACTCACACCCAGGCAGCCACTGCAGCCAACTGGGTCCATCATCTCCAATGCCCTTTCCAGAAATCTGGGTCCACAGACTCCCCAGCTCCTCCCAGGCATGACTACTCATAGGAGAGTTAAGAAGAAAAAGAGAAGCCGATGTGCAACGAATGAAAAAAAAAAAAAAAAAAAAGAGCCGCTTCAGTAGCCATCTACCAACACTGCCACCCTCCTCTTAATTAGTAGTGAGCGCCTCGGGAGGAGGTTAGCTTTCCAAAGAGCTGGTTCACAGATAGAGCTAGGGAAACTCATTACTCTTCACCACAGGGGTTCAGCTCTCCCTCCCCAACGCTCCTTAAAAGCTCAGCAGGGTGACTGAGGGAGAGATTAGGAAACATAAATAACAACTGTGCTTTCTAAACAGTCTGGTCCACACCACTGTTCTCCTCCCAGAGAGGTGTCTATAAGCCCACAGAAGCCTCCTTTCCATACCACGAGGTCAAAATAAGTCAGAAGGACTCTAGTTTCCCATCTGTTCCTGGGGTAAGACGGAAGCAGGAACAAGACACAGAGCTGCAGATCTGGGTGCCAGAGTCCCACATTGTAAGTGTCTCTTAGAGTTCCATAGAATTTTACAGCTCATAAAGCCTTTTTCAAGTGAATGCTCTCATTCCTCTGATGAACCTTGTATGATAGTGAAGTGGCTGAGAGGCTTTAAGTTTCCGGGCTAAGAACCAGAACAGAGACTGAGAAACATTTCAAGAGTCACCCAGCTACAAGTGATTTGAACCTCTGCCCTGATCTAAGCAGGTAAGTCCTTGCACCATCTTCACCTCCTTCATTATTAGTGGGAAGGGTTGGTGCACTGGTCCTCCTAGGACTCTGTTAGTGAAACTCTCTCCCTACTCCTGGTAGAGAATAATATGGACTCCCTACCCCAATCTGATCTCTTAAAAAAAAAAAAAAAACCCCTTAAAGAAAGCTGATATAGACCAAAGGATATTTATTAGAAAGAGGAGATTTCTCTGTCTCAGAAAACTTTCAAAAGCATCTTCTTAAAGGCTTGTGACAGGGAGGGAGGTCTTCTTCCCACATCACCACAAACCACACAGGCAGAGTGGGCAAGAGTAGAGACACACCTCCATGGCCTATTTTTAAGAATACAGAAAAGTCAATCTCCCCTACTAAGTTATTAGATTACTTGGGTTTCCTTTTGGTTTGCTACTAACCAGATTTAAGGAAAATCACATAAACATGTACCATGGTTCTTCTGATTAGTAAAACATGGGGATATCTATGATCTCCTCCAGTTAGAGTGGTTGATAAAGTCTTGATAGAACTTTAGATAACACCTGGAAACTGAATTGTAATTAATTTACAATTACTACAGTTTCTCAGATATGAGAATTTATTATACTAGTTTCTATCTTCATCATATCCTTTATCATCTTCACAACCCCTTAGGCTAGATGTAATCATCCCCATTGTACAGAGTAGAAAAGTGAGGCTCAGAGAGGTAAATGACAAGCTCGAATGAGATGTGGAACTGACATATGAATCCAGGATTCATATATCTCTAGCTCTACTGTTTCTAATGGGAATTGATATGAAAATTCCCACTTTGAGAACCGTCTAGTCAAGGCTATGGTTTTTCCAGTAGTCATGTATGGATGTGAGAGTTGGACTGTGGAGAAGGCTGAGCACCGAAGAATTGATGCTTTTGAACTGTGGTGTTGGAGAAGACTCTTGAGAGTCCCTTGGACTGCAAGGAGATCCAACCAGTCCATTCTGAAGGAGATCATGCCTGGGATTTCTTTGGAAGGAATGATGCTAAAGCTGAAGCTCCAGTACTTTGGCCACCTCATGCGAAGAGTTGACTCATTGGAAAAGACTCTGATGCTGGGAGGGATTGGGGGCAGGAGGAGAAGGGGACGACCGAGGATGAGATGGCTGGATGGCATCACGGACTCGATGGACGTGAGTCTGAGTGAACTCCGGGAGATGGTGATGGACAGGGAGGCCTGGCGTGCTGCGATTCATGGGGTCGCCAAGAGTCGGACACGACTGAGCGACTGAACTGATCTGAACTGAGTTTATAGGTAGAGCTTTCGAGTATTCTCTTTTTCCATAGCACTCGCATGGCTGGATGCTGGTGCTGTCTTTACCATTAAATGTTAACATAGAGATTTCTGTGGATTCCCTGATTCAGTTGGTAAAGAATCAGCCTGCAATGCAAGAGACCCTGGTTCTATTCCTGGGTTGGGAATTTCCCCTGGAGAAGGGAAAAAAAGCTACCCACTCCAGTGTTCTGGCCTAGAGAACTAGTCCATGGGGTCGCTAAGAGTTGGACAGCACTGAGCAACTTTCGCTTTCACTTGGGCTTCCCTTGTGGCTCAGCAGATAAAGAATCCACGTGCAATGCGGGAGACCTGGGTTCAATCCCTGGGTTCGGAAGATCCCCTGGAGAAGGAAAAGGCTACCCACTCCAGTATTCTGGCCTGGAGAATTCCAGGGACTGCATAGTCAATGGGGTTGCAAATAGTTGGATATGACTGAGAGTGACTTTTACTCACCCATAGTAATTTCTACCATTGTAAGTAAGTGGGAAACATGCAGCATGGACACCGCTAGCTTCCAATACATATTCTTAGGTGTGTTCATCTTAAATATGTCTTTCAAGCTCACTATTACAAATTTCCATGAGCCAAGCTCACTTGGAGGAGATGGTGGACTAGGGGGTTTAAAAGGCTTTCCCTTACTCAATGTGGACAGGGTTAAACCTAACTTAGTATTTAAATGTGATCCCTCTTCTTGATTGCTGTAGCCCCTATCTGTCCCTCCCACAGGGTGTCTTGCTCAATGTAAAGCTCACAGCTATAGGTATGCACAACTTTACGCAATGGCCTTAAACGTGATGAGCTTGAGCTCTATCCAGAGTCTCAAGGTCATCTGAAATCAAGCACCATCCAGTCTTCCCAGCATTATTTCCAACTGGCACCACTCACACTTACCAGTGAGTCTCTCACCCCTACCCACAGCCTACCCTCCTAAGCAGCACCTTGTAATCAACAGCAGAAATTCTGGGGTTGGATGGCCTGAGTTCACACACTGGCTCTGCTTCTTAGTAACTGTGTGATTATGAACAGATTGCCCCACCTCTCTTCTCCTCTCTGCAAAATAGTGAGGATGGTAGCCCCTATCTCAGGAAGATAGAGTGAGAAAATGCAAGTAAATATTGATTCATCTGCTTGGCCCATTTTTTTTTTTTTTAAAGCTCAGTAGATATTGCTACTGCTAATCTTATCTTTTCCCTTGTCACAACTCTCTCTGATTTGCTCATGACCATTATCTTTCCCTGGTGGCTCAGATGGTAAAGAATCTGCCTACAATGTGAGAGACTCAGGTTCGATCCCTGGATTGGGACGATCCACTGAAGGAAGGTTGCATGGCCGCCCACTCCATTATTCTTGCCTGGAGAATCCCATGGACAGAGGAGCCTGGCAGGCTGTAGTTCATGGGGTCAAAAAGAGTTGGACACAACTGAAGTGACTGAGTATGCATACATCCATCTTTTCAAAATCCATGGGTCCTTTGAGAGCCAGCCCCTTTCTCCACTAACCTACTCTAGGCCAGACTCTTGACTTTCTGGTCACTGATAGCATGTATGCCATACAGTTAGCATTGAATTATGTCCTGTTTTACTATTTCCTAGTGACAAAGTCTGCAAGAAATATTAGTCCTATGAAATTCTCCTCAAAAAAATTACTACATTCAGCTAAGTCTGGGAGGACTATACATTGCCCCTTTCAACTTGGAAATCACAAAACACTCAAGCATAGTAAAGGCACTGAAAGTTCCTGAGTTTAAAAACAAAATCTTTCTGGAATTGAGCTGCATAAGTTGCTTGTATATTTTTGAGATTAGTTGTTTGTCAGTTGCTTCATTTGCTATTATTTTCTCCCATTCAGAAGGCTGTCTTTTCACCTTGCTGATATTTTCCTTTGTTGTGCAGAAGCTTTTAATTTTAATTAGATCCCATTTGTTTATTTTTGCTTTTATTTCCAGAATTCTGGGGGGTGGATCATAGAGGATCCTGCTGTGATTTATGTCTGAGAGTGTTTTGCCTATGTTCTCCTCTAGGAGTTTTATAGTTTCTGGTCTTACATTTAGATCTTTAATCCATTTTGAGTTTATTTTTGTGTGTGGTGTTAGAAAGTGATCTAGTTTCATTCTTTTACAAGTGGTTGACCAGTTTTCCCAGCACCACTTGTTAAAGAGATTGTCTTTACTCCATTGTATATTCTTGCCTCCTTTGTCAAAGATAAGGTGTCCATATGTGTGTGGATTTATCTCTGGGCTTTCTATTTTGTTCCATTGATCTATATGTCTGTCTTTGTGCCAGTACCATACTGTTTTGATGACTGTGGCTTTGTAGTAGAGCCTGAAGTCAGGCAAGTTGATTCCTCCAGTTCCATTCTTCTTTCTCAAGATTGCTTTGGCAATTCGAGGTTTTTTGTATTTCCATACAAATCTTGAAATTATTTGTTCTAGTTCTGTGAAAAATATGGCTGGTAGCTTGATAGGGATTGCATTGAATTTGTAAATTGCTTTGGGTAGTATACTCATTTTCACTATATTGATTCTTCCGATCCATGAACATGGTATATTTCTCCATCTATTAGTGTCCTCTTTGATTTCTTTCATCAGTGTTTTATAGTTTTCTGTATATAGGTCTTTAGTTTCTTTGGGTAGATATATTCCTAAGTATTTTATTCTTTTCGTTGCAATGGTGAATGGAATTGTTTCCTTAATTGCTTTTTCTACTTTCTCATTATTGGTGTATAGGAATGCAAGGGATTTCTGTGTGTTGATTTTATATCCTGCAACTTTACTATATTCATTGATGAGCTCTAGTAATTTTCTGGTGGAGTCTTTAGGGTTTTCTATGTAGAGGATCATGTCATCTGCAAACAGTGAGAGTTTTACTTCTTCTTTTCCAATTTGGATTCCTTTTATTTCTTTTTCTGCTCTGATTGCTGTGGCCAAAACTTCCAGAACTATGTTGAATAGTAGCGGTGAAAGTGGACACCCTTGTCTTGTTCCTGACTTTAGGGGAAATGCTTTCAATTTTTCACCATTGAGGATAATGTTTGCTGTGGGTTATAAATGACCCAATCAAAAAATGGGCCAAAGAACTAAATAGACACATCTCCAAAGAAGACATACGGATGGCTAACAAACACATGAAAAGATGCTCAACATCACTCATTATCAGAGAAATGCAAATCAAAACCACAATGAGGTACCACTTCACACCAGTCAGAATGGCTGCGATCCAAAAATCTGCAAGCAATAAATGCTGGAGAGGGTGTGGAGAAAAGGGAACCCTCCTACACTGTTGGTGGGAATGCAAACTAGTACAGCCACTATGGAGAACAGTGTGGAGATTCCTTAAAAAATTGCAAATAGAACTCCCTTATGACCCAGCAATCCCACTGCTGGGCATACACACCGAGGAAACCAGAATTGAAAGAGACACATGTACCCCAATGTTCATCGCAGCACTGTTTATAATAGCCAGGACATGGAAACAACCTAGATGTCCATCAGCAGATGAATGGATAAGAAAGCTGTGGTACATATACACAATGGAGTATTACTCAGCCGTTAAAAAGAATTCATTTGAATCAGTTCTGATGAGATGGACGAAACTGGAGCCGATTATACAGAGTGAAGTAAGCCAGAAAGAAAAACACCAATACAGTATACTAACACATATATACGGAATTTAGAAAGATGGCAATGACGACCCTGGATGCAAGACAGGAAAAAGACGCAGCTGTCTATAACGGACTTTTGGACTCAGAGGGAGAGGGAGAGGGTGGGATGATATGGGAGAATGGCATTCTATCATGTATACTATCATGTAAGAATTGAATCGCTAGTCTATGTCTGACGCAGGATACAGCATGCTTGGGGCTGGTGCATGGGGATGACCCACAGAGATGTTATGGGGAGGGAGGTGGGAGGGGGGTTCATGTTTGGGAACACATGTAAGAATTAAAGATTTTAAAATTAAAAAAAATAATAATAATAATAAAAAAAAAATAAAATAAAAGAACCCAAAAAAAAAAAAAAAAAAAAAAAAAAACAAAATCTTTCTGATATTTTTAATCTCTGTTTTCTCATCATTTTAAGAAACTTGGTTTAATGTAAAGTATATTAAGAGTCCAAAGAGTAATGTGTAGCCTGCCAGGCTCCTCTGTCCATGGAATTCCTCAGGCAAGAATACTGGAGTGGGTTGTCATGCCCTTCTCCAGGGAATCTTCCCACCCAGGGATCAAACCTGGTTTTCTTGCACTGCACGTGGATTCTTTACCATATGAGCCGCCAGGGAAGCCCAACATAAAAGTAATGTGCCTCATGTCACACTCTGGAAAGTTCTGCCCTATTTCTGAATCCAGTGGAGCTGCTGGGGTCTTGCAGGTGGAGGGAGGGTTGATGCTCAAGTCTCACACCCACCTCCTTCCCTGGTTTCCCATAGCAGCCTTCCAAGGACTTCCATGGCACTCCAGGGACTACTGATCACAGTTAAGAGCCCACCAACACATATTCCCTCATCTGGTCCCCAGAAGACAGGAGTAATAGTATCATCTTTACTGTACAGATAAGAAAACTGCAGTGTATAGTGGTCATGGTTGAATGACCACATTGTCATCTAAGGAGTATGGGCAGAACCACTCGCAAATGCAATCCTTCTTTCACTGGGCCTAGCAAAATTCTTTGAATATGCAATAAACATACAGAATTCTACCTACCCTACTGAGTGACAAATACAAGGCAAAGATGCAAAAAGAAATCACAGCTTTGATTTTTCTCTTTGCTAATAAAAATAGTGCCTTGATTATGGCTGTATATTTTCAAGGCAGAGTCAACTCCTTAGAGTTTGTGCTGGGCCAAACTGCACTCTTTAGATGGCTTTGAATTGGAGTCTGCATGAGTGACATAGATTACAAGATCCAGTGGCTTAGCAGGTGTTTTTATTCGCCCTTGACATTTCACACTTCAGTCTCAGCTTTAAGATTAGGAAGAGAACAGAGGAAAGGCAGAAGTGGTGATGCAATGATGAGAGGACAGGATAAAGCGAAACAGACGTGACAAAGAGGAGGCTCCCTTAAAGCCCAGCACAGCTCTCTACTCAGAGTTAACCCCAATATGACTCCTTCAAGATGAATCTGACCTGGTAGCATCAGGGGCAAGACAGCAAAGACAGCAACAGCTCTCTGGTCACAGACGCCACCGCCTCTAGCAGCACTGACACACTAAGCACCAAGAGAAGCTTATAACATGTTCCACCACTTAGCTTGAGTACGTAAAAAATGTTTAGCAAATGTGCAAATACTGTGGATGAGAGAAACTTTGCCATGTGGGGACTAGCATTCCAGTGTATATAAAAAGATTCAATTAGGCAGGAGGGGGACTTCTTCCTGAGCAGTTAGATATCGCAGAGAAGGGAGAGGAAGCCAAAGAGGGGGTGTGCCCTGGTCTTATGAGGCCGGAACTCGTCCTGTAGGTAGAGCTGCATCATGACAAGGGGGGAGGCTCAGCTCCTCAGAGAGTGAGGCCAGCAGTATACACTGGCAGATCAGAGCATCAAGAAGCAGAGCTGTGATTAAATGGATATGGCACAGGAGCTTCCCTGGTGGCTCAGACAGTAAAGAAGTTGCCTGCAATGCAGGAGACCTGGGTTTGATCCCTGGGTTGGGAAGATCCCCTGGAGAACGGAATGGCCACCCACTCCAGTATTCTTGCCTGGAGGATTCCATGAACAGAGGAGCTTGCAGGCTACAGTTCATGGGCTCACAAAGAGCTGGTCATGACTGAGTCACTGGTCTAAGCATCTGGGCAAGAACCCAGATTTCCCTGTTCTCAGTGTAGAACTCTCTCTACTAAATCTACTAAATCCACAGTAGAATTCCCTTTCATCCCCCTTTTCCTTGCTCTCCCCCTGCCACTCCCTTTTTACTGCACAATCTGATATCAGAATTAAGTGCTTCTGTTAAATTACCTCCCAGGATTTCACAAAGAGTAATAATGTACATGTTTGATCTAGCGGTCAGGGAAATGCTGTAGACAGTGATTCAGAGCATCCGTTTTTCACTTGCCCAAACTCATTTTGATGGAACTTCCCTAGTATCTGACTGAGCCAAAGTCTCCCTTAACTCGGGCCATGGGCTTTAGTGAAATCAAAACTACTGCTCAGGCTGTCTCCACTTTCCTCCTACTGTAGAAGTGTTCCTTGTGGCACTTAAACCTTAAACCAATACTTAGGGATTAAAAGGTGGCTCTGAAGAGCATTCTTGCTAGATTAAAGAAATGAACCTATGTGGAACTATATCTAATACCAAGGCTCAACCCATGAACTTACCCAAAACAGCATTACAAAGTCTATCTGAACTGTGAGGCCTCTTGGAATGGTTTAGGATGGTCACCAAGCACATTTAAAATCAAAATCAATGTCAGTTAAAGCCTTAACATTTCCATGCAGGGTCAACAGCTTATAACTAAAGAGAGATTCTTTCCCAAATGAGTAAATACCGATTTATTTAATGAAGAAGAATCTGATGCCAAAGCTTTAGAAGGTCACAAGTGAACAGTATCCCAAAACACGGTGCAGTGCTTTTTAAACTGTTTGAGAGATATAATAGACATTTCAGATTTTTTTCAAATGAAATTCTGTATCAGTTGCTCTTGTTGTTCAGTCACTAAGTCACGTTTGACTCTTTGCAACCCCATGGAGTGCAGTGCACAAGGCTTCCCTGTCCTTCACTATCTCCCAATGTTTGCTCAAATTCATGTGCACTGAGTCAGTGATGCCACCCAACCATCTGATCCTCTGTCACTCCCTTCTCCTCCTGCTCTCAATCATTTCTCAGCCTTGGGGTCTTTTTCAACGAGTTGGCTCTTCACATCAGGTGACCAAATTATTAGCCCTTCAGCTTCATCATCAGTCCTTCCAATGAATATTCAGGGTTGAAGTGTATATGACAATTGTACATGGAATCACAATATATAAGAGAGATGACCTCAGAGCTTGCCCTGGTATTACAGGGGAGGAGGATGCTCAGACTGCATCTACTAGGTTTTTCCCCATCCTTCATCTGCAAAGCATTTTCCCTTAACATCAGCGACCCACACAACTCAGTCGATGAACTGTTGATCTTGTTCACCTCTCTCCCTTTCCCATAACCTAGAAAGTACCCTGGGGCTGTTGAAGCCATCACAGCCCTGGGCTTTCACTTTCGTCTCTGCCGGTGACTAGCCTGATTTCCAGGAGAAACAATCACCTAAATGACAACTCCTATTTCTTCTATAAAATGTGAAGAAACAAAGTGTATATACATATCTTTGAGATATGTGTATATATCACAAAGATTTGTTCAGGATCAAACTAGATTTTAAAATGCCATTTTTTACACTCTAACATTTAGATAAATGTTCACTGTAGTTGGCCATACACTTAATTCATAGCAACCTTCAAAGGAAAATAATAGAATGATAAACTTGAGTATTATAATCTAAGGGGAAACAGAGGAAAGAAAAACAATTCTGAGTTTGGCCATAACCTTAGAGGGATAGTTCATTTAGGAAATCTTCACTGAACACTTGACGGACTACAGGAATAGTGATGATTTACACAGAGTTCTACTGTGTGATACAGACTCTGCAGAGAAATCACCATCAATTATTGATTGTCTAAATCTTCTACATATCTAAACATATACACAAAAAGAAGCTGTGTAAATGGGAAAAAAAAAAAAAAAAAAAAAAAAACTACACCAAAACAAGGAACTCAGGCCAAGTGTAAAGGGAGTGGTTTGGCTACAGTTCTCTGGACTAGAGGATTTAGGTCTTCTCTGCAAATGTGGCTCCCTTGCTAGCTGCAGGCATCTATCAGGAGTTGGATGACAGCTGTTTACACTGGATGGGAGCATTTGGGGTAAATGTGGAAACTTCAGTTGGCAGACACCTATGTCAGCCACTAACTCATCACCTCCCCAAACATACACCCCTAGTCCTTCAACCTCTACTCACTTCTCTTTCAAAGATTTGCCACAAATGCCTCAGTTAGAAGGGAGGTGCAGCCCAGCAGAGACCCTCTTGACTCAGAGCAACTTAGAATGAGCATTTTTCCCTTTCTTGGAGAATTCAGTTCAGTTCATTCACTCAGTCGTGTCCGACTCTTTGTGACCCCATGGACCGCGGCATGTCAGGCCTCCCCGTCCATCACCAACCCCGGGTTTACCCAAACTCGTGTCCATTGCTTTGGTGCTGCCATCCAACCATGTCATCCTCTGTCATCCCCTTCTCCTCCTGCCTTCAATCTTTCCCAGTATCAGGGTCTTTTCAAATGAGTCAGCTCTTCGCATCAGGTGGCCAAAATATTGGAGTTGCAGCTTCAACATCAGTCCTTCCAATGAATATTCAGGACTAATTTCCTTAGGATTGATACATTGGATCTCCTTGCAGTCCAAGGGACTTTCAAGAGTCCTCTCCAACACCAGAGTTCAAAAGCATCAATTCCTTGGTGCTTAGCTTTCTTTACAGTCCAACTCTCACATCCATACATGACTACTGGAAAAAACCATAGCTTTGACTAGATGGACCTTTGTTGGCAAAGTAATGTCTCTGCTTTTTAATATGCTGTCTAGGTTGGTCTAACTTTTCTTCCAAGGAGCCAAGTGTCTTTTAATTTCATGGCTGCAGTCACAGTCTGCAGTGATTTTGGAGCCCCCCAAAAATAAAGTCTCTCACTGTTTCCACTGTTTCCTTGTCTATTTGCCATGAAGTGATGTGACCAGATGCCATGATCTTCGTTTTCTGAATGTTGAGCTTTAAGCCAACTTTTTCACTCTCCTCTTTCACTTTCATCAAGAGGCTCTTTAGTTCTTCTTTGCCTTCTGCCATAAGGGTGGTGTCATAATTCACGGTCACCAATAAGTCCTCTTACCCATGCATGTATGACCCTGATACTTTGGGAAAGAGCCTTATCTTTTTATTCCACCCCCCCCCCCCACAGAAAATATAATAATCATCAATTTGGAGGCAATGTTAATTGGGCGAAGCAGCTGGCAGTGGAGGCCAAATATTAAAACAAGGCAAAAACAATCAGAAACTGCAAACAGAAAGAGTTTTTTAAAATGTTGTCCCTAAATATTAAAAGAGTGAGCTCCATTAATTCTAGATTTTTGCAGTGATTGTGGTTGTGTTTGCTCATTTGTTTTTCATCATCTCCCACCACCCCCCAGCAGATATTAATTCACCTTTGCATCAAAGGTTTTCTTTGCATTGTCAGAAACTGCAAATACCCATTTAATGCCTTCAAACAATGCCATAGAGCAGTGTGCCGTGATATAGCTATGTCTTTCTAATTATGGATGTTTGTAAGTCAATATGACAGCAGAGAAATCATCCCTTTCCATTTCCCACCATTCTCTAAAATATGTCCTTAGAGGGAACTCCAGACACCCAACTCTCTAAATTTAGAACTGCAGAGTCATTTTTGATTCTTCTTCAACTTTGTTCTCCATGTGACTTTAATGGCCAAGAACCAAATGTTCTAATATCGATGTTATTGATTTGGTCACTAAGTCGTGTCCGACTCTTTGCAACCCCATGAACTGTAGCCCGCCAGACTCCTCTGTCCATGGGATTACTCAGGCAAGAATATTGGAGTGGGTTGCCATTTCCTTCTCCAGGAGATCTTTCTGATCTAGGGATCAAACTCATGTCTCTTGGTTGGCAGGCAGATTCTTTACCATTGAGCCACCAGGGAAGCCCCTCTAATATCCATCTTTCCTCATAATTTCTACCACCTTGGCTTTCTCCAGGCCCACAGTACTTCTTGCCTAAATTATTGCAGTGTTCTCCTAACAGGTCTCCTTCCCTTGACTCTTCCATATCATTCTATTCTAGATGCTTTGCTGAGTTAAATTTTTCGAAGCACAATGTGAGTAGGTCAGTGCATAACTACAAATGTCCTATGGTCCTTGTGCTCATGGGAGACTTAAATGGTCAAATGCAGATAATAAGATTTGCTTAATTCCTTTCTCTCTCATTAGGAGGTAAGCTATATGAAAGCAGGGGCTTTGAATCTGAACTGTGCTGGGCATGTAAAACTGTAGCAACAGTAGCAGGTGCAGTATGGATTTCTTGAAAGAATAAATGAGTATAAAATGCATGGATGGTTGGATGAATGGATGAATGGACAGATAAATAATGCCTCCTTAAATGGTTTGCTTACAGTATTAAATAGAATAATGTATGTAAAAGAATCAGGGCTTCTCTGGTGGCTCATGGGTAAAAAATCCGCCTGCCAATGCAGGAGACTCGAGTTTAACCCTTGGGTCGGGAAGATCTTTTGGAGAAGGAAATGGCAACCCACTTCAGTATTCCTGCCTGGAAAATCCTATGGATAAGGAGCCAGTGGGCCACAGTCCAGCCAGTCACAAAAGAGTCTATGTGATTAAACAATAGCAACATAAAGGAATCAAGCACAGTCAAGGTAGTTCCCTTCCTTTTTTTCTCTATTAGTCTTCTTGTACTACTCAGGGCCATCTCCCAATCATGAAAGGCCAAAACAAATGATGGAAGGATCATGTACTCCATCCTTCCTGCAAAGGGAAAGTACTCGATTCCGAGACTTTAGCTTAGGATTGATGCCCCTGGATTTGTTAGGAATCAACTCTGGTGGTGAGATATTGGAACATAAGAGGCTGCCTACAGTAGTACATGGGTAGGGATGGTTCTTGAAAAAGTATATCTTGGGCCTTTACTGGGACAGGTAAGGATATCCTGGGCCTGTACTGGGATGATGTGGAGAAAGGACAAGTTTGAGACAGAATCCCCAAGCAGAACTGGTGGGTGTGACAGAGACCACCTTTTTCTCTTGGCCTCAGTCTCTTGAGTTCTGCTAGAGACTCAAATGTCCTTCGTATCTTTTTTTTTTTAACATATAAAGTAGAAATAAATCGACTTTTGATAGCTGAAAGCTATCAACAACAAATTCTGGTACAGCCTTTAATCACTGAGGTCCTAGGGAGTGGGTATCCTATGGAGAAGGCAGAAATGCCAAGGAGCACAACTCCCTACCAGCAGAGGGTTTGAAAAGGCACTTTTTTTTAAAAAAGCCCATTTTGTGGAAGAAACCAGCTGTCTCTTAATTGCTATCTGCACTGTGGTTTCTCCTGGGGGTTGGAGAGGGTAGTGGATTAAAGAAAAAGTTTTGAAGGCCATAGGCATGAATATCCAAATGATATAAATTTTAATACATATTTTTAAAAGAGTTGGGCAGTGATGGAAAGATATGATGGCTTTGCTTTTATTTCTTGGTTCGATTAAAATCCCTCCAAAAGTGCAGTGGCTATCTCTTTGGAAATTTTGCAGAGTTTTAAACTTTGGAAAGATTTTCCTTTTCATGGTCACAAATCTCTGAAAAAGCCTTTGGCTGCAAGAGTCCGGCTCCAAGTCAAGATTGGGGTAAAGGCTTTGCACGTGTTTCTGAAAGGTAGATGGCTTGGAATGAGCACCTTCCAGTTAGGAGTGAAACTACCTAGTTATCTAAATGAAACAGAAAAATGTATGAAATATTCCCCTCATCCCAACTAGATAAGAGGACCTAGCTCTCAAGATGTTATCCACAGTCTATCATTTAAGACTCTTCAGCTGAAATAAGCTGTAGCATTTCCTAAAAAAAAGTTGTTCCAAATAACATTGTAAATATTATGGCCTGCTCAATCTATGCTTCTGAATGGAAGAGGCAACAGGCATGCATTTAAACAGAGTGTCAAAGAAATGAATCTCCAGTTTATTGCTACTCTTCATCTTGGCTAGTAAATGGCCTCCATACTATTCTTCATTCATTAAAAATGGTTCATTTCCTTTGGCCTTTATTCATTGCCTAATATTCCTAATGAACTTAATGTAGCAAGTGATGTAATCAGACAAAAGAACTGTAAGAATCTTTTTCTGCCACTATAAGCAGAATTAAATCATATTTAATTGGGAATATAATGTTCACCCAAAGTCTTGATTAACTATGCATCACCCACACTGTTGTCTATTCTCAGCACTGCTCTCATTAAAGCAGGAGGAGAGCACTAGCTCTCAGGCTCAGTTCTTTATATCGGCCACAGCCACACACCAGGCAGGCGCCTAACTAGTCCCAGCCATGGATTACTCACTGCTTTCAGTGACCCTTAATCCTCCACGGATAAGAGTGCACAAAGTGGTGTACATGAGACAGGAATGAGGCGACACCTGTGGTACCTGCTTTATAACCAGAGCAGAGGAGAGAGTTAAGCAGAGCTGGGAAGAGTTGAGAGGCAATAGCTTCTGGATAGCTTTTGCCAAAAATAGTCACTGCCCTGGGGTTAGGATGAGAGAATTCTATTTTCAGAAAGGGAAATTGAGAATACAGAAAAGTGGCAAATAAAAAAATCTGCATCAAAAAAAAAAAAAAAAAAAAAAAACCATCAAGGACTTCAAGAGAAGCAAACCCCAGCTGGAGTGCCTGCTTGAAAGGCACACCAGGCTCGAGAGTTTGTGCCAGACCCTAGAAGAGCAGGAAAAGCCTGTAGGGTTTGTATTGTGTTTGTTTGCTTTTGCTTTCTTAGCAGAAATAGACATGGTAGAAAAGGTGTTTTGAGAAACATGGCTTGGTAGTAAATAGTTCAGCTGGAGAATCAGTGATGATTTTGTAGCAATTGGGTCAAGAGGCAAGAAGGTCTTGGGCCAGGTGATAACAATGTGGTACCAAAGGGGGGCTTTCCCAAGAGGCCCAGTGGGGGAGGAAGTGGTGATGAACTGGAAACCATTATGGACAGGTAACAGCTCAGGCAGTAAGGAATCTGCCAGCAATGCAAGAGACCCAGGTTAGATCCCTGGACTGGGAAGATCCTCTAAAGAAGGGAATGGCTACCCATTTCAGTATCCTTGCCTGCAGAATTTCATGTACAAAGGAGCCTGGTGAGCTACAGTCCATGAGGTTGCAAAGAGTTGAACATAACTGAGCAACTTTCATTTCCCGCCCCCACCCCCCCCCCCCTCCCACACACAGACAGAGGTAAAGGAGAAAGATAGGGTTAAAAACTGCTGTATGCACTTGAGCCACTTCTTACTCTGACCCCCATCATGTCTGTCCTTCCTCTCCACCAACCAGGGAGTAGCTCCATGCCACCTGTCCATCATCTCAGAATCCCTCAGCTGAGCATAACTCTCCCCACACTGAGCTGCGTATTACTCATGGGCATGGCAGGCCACACGGCAGCCCTTCTTGGAAGGTTTCTGAGCAGGCTGCATATTGCTCTCAGCTCCTCAGGGCAGCAAGTTCTCTGCAGCATTTCTATAATCACCACCACGTCTCAAGGCCTGGTGCACACAGCACTGTAGGTGCCACATTAAGTATTTGTAGAGAGAATAGAGAACTTAGCACCATAGCAATCTTCAAGAATTTTCAATAAGAGCTGAAGTCCTGGCCGAGTGACTCAGCAGTAAAGAATTTGCCTGCAATGCAGGAGACGCAGGAGATGTGGGTTCCGTCCTTGGATCTGGAAGATCTCCTGGAGGTGGGCATGGCAACCCATTCTGGTATTCTTGCCTGGAGGATCTCATGGACAGTGGAGCCTGAAGGGCTGCAGTCCATAGGGTCGAAAAGAGTTGGACACAATTGAAGCAACGGAGTACACACACATGCAAAGTCCAGGCTAAGTGAATAAAATCCTTTATATGTGTTCTCTAGTGACTCAAAATGATTATCTTCTGCCCAGTGTTACTTTCTGATAAAGGTCAAATGAGCTTAAAAAAACAACAGAAAAACCTCCATTTGATTTGACATTTATGAAGAGAGCCAAGAATCCTGGTTGATGATAACCTCTACCTTCCTTGTTCTGCTTCATCATCAGACCACAAGGAAGGTACAAGACTTCTCACAGATTTCAAATCTGCATTTTGTTGAGTTTTCTCATTTAGTCGTGGTGAAGGTAATTCCTCCCAGTGAAAAGGCCAAAGATCAACTGTCAATTTGCATAAAGGACAAACTCACTAGGATGCTCTTTATGTTCTGTGTCCAATAATAAAATCTGTCTCATGTTTGAAGGACACATTTACAAAAATAATTTTATGTGGTGCTCACATATTAATAAGCTAGTGGGAGCTCAATATATAGCAAATTCTTCTGACTTATGCAAATAATATTGTAAGGCTTGTTAAGAGACAATAGTAAGATGGCAGAGTAGAATGATGCACTCATCTCCTCCTGTGAGAACACCAAAATTGCAACTAGCTGTTGAACAACCATCAACAGGAGGACACTGGAACCCACCAAAATAAGATACCCCACATCCAAAGACAAAGAAGAAGCCACAGCAAGACAGTAGGTGATGTGCAATCATGATAAAATCAAATCCCATCTCAATGGTGGGTGACCCACAAACTTGAGAAAAATACCACCAAAGAAGTTCTCCCACTGTTGTGAAGGTTCTGAGCCCCATGTCAGACTTGCCAGCCCAGGAACCCAACAGAGGGGCTGGGAATCCCCAGGGAATCTGGCCTTGAGGGTCAGATTTTATTATACACCTTCCAGAGGACTGAGGAAAACAGAGATTCCAGTCTTGGAGGCATAAACAAAATTTTGCATGCACCAAGACCCAGAGGAGAGGAGCAGCGACCCTACAGAAGACTGAAGCAATACTAGCTGCTGGTGTTAGAGGGCCTCCTGTGGAGGTGTGGGTCAGCAGGGGCTCACTGCAGGGATGGGGGCACTGGAAGGTCCCCCTTGGCATAAACCTTCTTGGAGTTGCCATTAACCCTACCATAGAGCCCGTGGATGCCAGGACTGGGTGACCCCAGGCCAAACAACTACCATAAAGGGAGTGTAACCCCATGCATCAGCAGATAATTGGGTTAAAGCTTTACTGAGAAAGGCCCTGGCCACCAGAGCAGGACCCAGTTTTTCCCATCACCAGTCCCCTACATCAGCAAGCTTACACAAGCTTTTTAGCCTCATCCATCAGAGGGCAGACAGAAGAAGCACAGTCTCACAGTGACTAATAAAACAAACAAACAAAAAAAAACCTACAGAAAGTTGATCACAATGGAAAAAGCAGAAAGTTTTGTCCCATATAAAGGGACAGGATAAAACTCCAGAAATACTATGAAATGAGGTGGAGATAGGCAACCTTCCAGAAAGAGAATTCAGAATAGTGATAGTGAAGGTGATCTAGGATCTTGGGAAAAGAATGGAGGCAAAGATTGAAAAGATGCAGGAAATGTTTACCAAAGACCTAGAAGAACCAAAGGACAAACAGAGATGAATAATACACTAGAAGGAATCAATAGCAGAATGACTGAGGCAGAAGAACAGATAAATGACCTGGAGGACAAAATGGTAGGAACCACTGCCACAGAACAGAATATAGATAAAAGGATGAAAAGAAATGAAGACAGCCCAAGAGGCCCCTGGAACAACATTAAATGCACCAACACTGCATTATAGCATTATAGAGATCCCAGAAGGAGAAGAGAGAGAAAAAGGACCTGAGAAAATATTTGAAGCGATGATAGATGAAAACTTCCCAAATATGGGAAAGGAAATAGTCAACCAAGTCCAGGAAGCACAGAGAGTCCCAGGAAGGATAAACCCAAGCAGGTGATATAGAGTTATATGGGATATAGTGGTATAGAGTTATATGATATAGGTGATATGTTTGGTGATATAGAGTTCTAGTTTTTTTTCTGTTGACCAATCATGATACAATGATATTAAGTGAGTAATAGTTGCATAGTCACAATAGTAAAAGATGTTTGTTTTCACAGTCAATAGCCAGACAAAAAAATAAAATATAATTACAATTGCAAGCCATAATGGGAACATGATTAACAGAGCAATATGAAATAATTACATACAATTTGGGGTGGGGTATCAAGCAGAATCATGTGGCAAATGGAAGAGCATACATGCACGTGTTTTCATCCACCCAGTCAGTCTATATTTTTTGGTTGGTGCATTTAATCCATTTACATTTAAGGTAATTATCAATATGCATGATCCTGTTACCGTTTTCTTAACTGTTTTGGGTTTATTTTCTGCAGGTCTTTTCCTTCTCTTGTGTTTCTTGCCTAGAGAAGTTCCTTTAGCATTTGTTGTAGAGCTGGTTTGGTGGTGCTGAATCCTCTTAACTTTTGCTTGTCTGGAAAGTTGTTGATTTCTCCATCTAATCTGAAGGAGAGTGTTGTTGAGTAGAGTACTCTTGGTTGTAAGTTCTCTTTCATCACTTTAAATATATCATGACATTCTCTTCTGGCTTGTAGAGTTTCTGTTGACAAATCAGCTGATAGCCTGATGGTACTTCCTTTGTGTATTATTTTTTATCTTTCCCTCATTGCTTTTAATATTTTATCTCTGTCTTTAATTTTTGTCAGTTTGATTACAATGTGTCTCGGTGTGTTCCTGCTTGGGTTTACCCTGCCTGGGACTCTCTGTGCTTCCTGGACTTGTCTGACTATTTCCTTTCCCATATTTTGGAAGTTTTTGTCTATTATCTCTTCAAATATTTTCTCAGGTCCTTTCTCTCTCTCTTCTCCTCTGGGACCCCTATAATGTGAATGTTGGTGCATGCAAAGATGGGCTCAATAAAGGACAGAAATGGCATGGACCTAACAGAAGCAGAAGATATTAAGAAGAGGTGGCAAAAATATACAGAAGAACTGTACCAAAAAGATCTTCATGACCCAGATAATCAGCATGGTGTGATCAATCACCTAGAGCCAGACATCCTGGAATGTGAAGTCAAGTGGCCCTTAGGAAGCACCACTACAAACAAAGCTAGTGGAGGTGATGGAATTCCAGTTGAGCTATTTCAAATCCTAAAAGATGATGCTCTGAAAGTGCTGCACTCAATATGCCAGCAAATTTGGAAAACTCAGCAGTGGCCACAGGACTGGAAAAGATCAGTTTTCATTCCAATCCCAAAGAAACGCATTGCCAAAGAATGATCGCACTACCATGCAATTGCACTCATCTCACATGCTAGCAAAGTAATGCTCGAAATTCTCTAAGCCACACTTCAGCAAAGAACCGTGAACTTCCAGATGTTCAAGCTGGTTTTACAAAAGGCAGAGGAACCAGAGATCAAATTGCCAACATCCACTGGATCATCAAAAAAGCAAGGGAGTTCCAGAAAAACAAATCTACTTCTGCCTTATTGACTATGCCAAAGCCTTTGACTGTGTGGATCACAATAAACTGTGGAAAATTCTGAAAGAGATGGGAATACCAGACCACCTGACCTGCCTCTTGAGAAATCTGTATGCAGGTCAGGAAGCAACAGTAGAACTGGACATGGAACAACAGACTGGTCCCAATAGGAAAAAGAGTACATCAAGGCTGTATATTGTCACCCTGCTTATTTAACGTCTATGCAGAGTACATCATGAGAAATGCGGGACTGGATGAAGCACAAGCTGGAATTAAGATTTCCGGGAGAAATATCAATAACCTCAGATATGCAGATGACACCACCCTTTATGGCAGAAAATGATGAAGAACTAAAGAGCCCCTTGATGAAAGTGAAAGAGGAGAGTGGAAAAAGTTGACTTACAGCTCAACATTCAGAAAACGAAGATCATGGCATCCGGTCCCATCACTTCATGGCAAATAGATGGGGAAGCAGTGAAAACAGTGTCAGACTTAATTTTGGGGGGCTCCAAAATCACTGCAGATGGTGACTGCAGCCATGAAATTAAAAGACGCTTACTCCTTGGGACAAAAGTTATGACCAATCTAGATAGCATATTAAAAAGCAGAGACATTACTTTGTCAACAAAGGTCCATCTAGTTAAGGCTATGTTTTTCCTGGTAGTCATGTATGAATATGAGAGTTGGACTACAAAGAAAGCTGAGCTCTGAAGAATTGTTGCTTTTGAACTGTGGTGTTGGAGAAAACTCTGCAGAGTCCCTTGGACTGCAAGGAGATCCAACCAGTCCATCTTAAAAGAGATCAGTCCTGAATATTCATCGGAAGGACTGATGTTGAAGCTGAAACTCCAATAGTTTGACCACCTGATGCAAAAACTGACTCTTTTGAAAAGACCCTGATGAAAGATTGAAGGCGGGAGGAGAATTGGACCACAGAGGATGAGATGGTTGGATAGCATCAGCAACGTGATGGACATGAGTCTGAGTAAATTCCAGGAGTTGCTGATGGACAGGGAGGCCTGGCATGCTGCCATCTATGGGGTGGCAAAAAGTCAGACCCGACTGAGTGACTAAACTGAACTGAACTGATATCACCAAAACTAGGATCTAATAGAAAAACCTGTAATCACTTTAAAAAATCTAGATGCATATCAGAATTATCTTGAAATCTTTTTGAAAAATACAAATGCTCAGGTATTGCTTTGTTTCTCCAGAGTTCCAGATATGTTTCTAATGAGCAGTCATGTTTAAAAACAACTGGATCATATGATGGTCTTTTACTTTTATCTAGTTTGTTTCACTTTTTCTATTTCATATTCAGTGCGCCCATTTCTTTTAGTTTATGTTCTTCAGTTTCTCCATATCTTCATTTTTTAATGTTCTTTCTAAAGTGTAGTAGAAAAGTTTTGTATACATACATATATATATATAAATGTATAATATATATGTTAGAAAACATATGAATTATTTCCTAACTAAAATAATTATGATATTTTGATTCCACTTGTTTGACTTAGTATGAATAGGATGCTAGATTTATAACTAAAAAATATATATATGCAACAAGAAACAAAGGTTTACTATATATCACAGGGAACTATAGTCAATATCTTGTAATAATCTATGATGGAAAATAATTTCAAAAATAATATATGTGTGTATTTGCATAACTGCATCATCTTGCTGTGCACCTGAAACATTGTAAGTCAACTATACTTCAATGAAAGATATATATTTAAAAAAATGAGACAATAGTAACTTGACAATTGTGACACAAACACTCAGGTATTTAGCTGATATCTCAATGACCTCTATGTATTTTAGAAGCCAAGACACCTTAAGACTTTGAAAACTCTGCTCATGCCCATTCCAGAATAAGCTGGAAAAGAGAAATACTGAACTGGTAATATTGGAACATCAGATATGAACAGTAAAAATTGGCAGCTTCCTGGACTGCAAGGAGATCCAACCAGTCCATTCTGAAGGAGATCAGCCCTGGGATTCCTTTGGAAGGAATGATGCTGAAGCTGAAACTCCAGTACGCTGGCCACCTCATGTGAAGAGTTAACTCACTGGAAAAGACGCTGATGCTGGGAGGGATTGGGGGGCAGGAGGAGAAGGGGACAACAGAGGATGAGATGGCTGGATGGCATCACTGACTCGATGGACATGAGTCTGAGTGAACTCCGGGAGTTGGTGATGGACATGGAGGCCTGGCGTGCTGCGATTCATGGGGTCACCAAGAGTTGGACACGACTGAGCGACTGAAGTGAACTGAACTGAACTGGACAAATCAAGTCTTCACTACACAGTTTTAACTTTATATAAAGTAAATTCATCTAATTAGTGGCTACATCTGTGTTTGAATACAGGGCATATTTCAAAGCAAAGCAAACTGTATACCTGTGGCAGATTCATGTTGATGTATGGCAAAACTAATACAATATTGTAAAGTAATTAACTTCCAATTAAAATAAATAAATTTATTTTTAAAAATTATGAATTATGTTGGATTATCCACGAGTCATATTTCATTCATCTGTGCAGAGAGCCTGAATCTGATCATCATTGAGGAAAATGATTCTAGAACATGGATGCTATATACCTGCAAAGGGGCTAGTCTCCTTCCTCATAGATGTCATATCCTTGGAGGGAATGAATAAGGAAATGAGCCCCAAGGAGCTGATTAATGGGCATCCCTTCCAGAGTGATTCATATGCCACCCCTGCCTGTGTGACCATTATGGATTTATTAACATTAAAGCAATGCTATTCAAAGAGGTATCAAAACATTTTCATGTGATGGAACGCCAGGTGAAATATTACTGCAACCTCTCAGCAGACAGAAACAAGCTGAGATAATTGCACTGCCAAGGAGAACAGACTCTACCTCCAGATGCCACTTAAGGCCCTGAGTTCTGTCTTCTAGAATTTCTTTACTTGATGTAACAATGGCCTGATGTTATGCTCAGAATCAGCCCCCCTCATATTGTGATACCCAGTGGATACCACTAATTGCAACCTTTCTGCTCCAATACATCTTCCAAGACTTAATTACAGAATAAGTGAGGGAGTCCCAGGTGAGAAGTTCCTGTCATTTCCTAGGTACTTCCAGCTACATTCCTGGTTCATTGAGGGCAGGGTAGGGGTGGAGGGTGGAGAGCAATAGAGTGGAGACCAGGGCCCTGTCTCTCCAAAGAGTCAAGAGCTGGAATGAGGTAATTATTTGAGAAAAGATATCATGCATATGAGCATCAAGTACAGATGATCAAACAAAAGTGAAGCCATGTTTAGAAAATGTACCAAAACCCTTCCCTGACATTTTTCTTCTGAACTATTTTCATTTCTGAAAATAAAATTAATTTCCTACTTTCTGAATTTAGCTATCTTCTCCTTATATGCTATATCCCATCCCCCATAGGTCTCCAAATCTTTTTCTATAGGACAGAAAGAAATAGAGCAATGCCTGCCTTCAGCAAGCTCATCACCATGCTGGGGATCCCATGATTGTTCATGTGAGAAGTAAGCTGACCTTCCAAGGCAGAGGATGGCCACTTTCTGAAAAGTCATTTTCAGAAAGTCACTCTCTGAAGGGGATGCTGTGCTTATGAACTGGAGGAACAAGAGCAAAGGAGTGACAAAGTCTAGCAAGTAAGAAAGTTTTATTTGAATATAATCACACACTATTCCTTCATGTTTACTATCAAGGGTGTTAGTTGCTCAGTCGTGTCCAGCTCTTCTTGACCTCATAGACTGTAGCCTGCCAGGGTCCTCTGTCCATGGGATTCTCCAGGCAAAAATACTAAGTGGATAGCCATTCCTTTCTCCAGGAGATCTTCCTGACCCAGGGACCGAACCAGGGTCTCTTGCACTGCAGGCAGATTCTTTACCATCTGAGCCAGCAGGGAAGCCCAGGCCACCTACTAAATGCTCCCTGAGAACAGATCTGTGACCTTAAGGAGAATACTGGGTTATTTTAAACCGTAAGCTCTCTCCTCATGCTTATTTAGTTCTGTATGCTGTACGGGCCTGGTGAATGGCCGAGTTATTATACTAAGTCTCTCTCTTTCTCTTTTTTTTTTTTACTCTAACCATGCCGCTTGGTCTGATTCCTGAGCATTTCCAACCTCAGGCCTTTCTTTTCCCAGTCTGTCCCCACAAACCAGAATGTCTCTGTCCTCTTTAAGCACACAGACTGGTCTGGGGGCTCTTACTCAAGCTCCGTACTCCCAACCAACGGCACTGCCTTCCTATTCTGGTTTCCTGAAACATCTGTCATTTTGTCACTTAATCATTTACTAACTTTGTTGTTATTCCATTCCTCCACGCCACCATGTACTGCATCTTTGATGAGATCTTAAGATGCCTGAGGACAGCAAATTGAAAACTCCTGACTAGGTTTCAGTTCTTGGTAATGAACCAAGCAAAATATGAAGATGTGCCAAGAGCAGTGGCTCAGCTTGGCACTTGTGTGGGATCCCAAGGAATGGGAGAACTAGAGGAGAGAAAACAGGCCAATGGGCAGCAGAGTGATTTCAGGGCCCGCTCTGTGCCTTGGAGTCACTGGAGTTCCAGGTAAGGCTTAAAAACAACTTTACCATGGTGCTAACAGATGCTTCTCATGGACAGGGGATTAATTTAGGAGCACATTTCTTAAGTGAAATGAACCAACCTCTGTGGATCTAAAGCTGCAGAAGTCAGAAAGTAACCCCTCTGCTCCATTATGCATTAGTTTAATACTTTTTTTTTTCCCTTGCTCTTCCCCTCAAACTGCAGAAAAGCATCTGTTCAAGAGAAGTGGGAAGAAGCAAAGAACCCCAAAAGAGGAAATCAAAGAGGAGAAGTAGAGAACTTAAAGGTTTGCCAGTTTCACAATTTGGCCAGGACAGATCTGCATCTGTCCTGCAGATCTGGTCCTCTTGGAGGGGATGAGCCAAGAAACAGTGTTCAGTTCTGGTTCTACTGTTCCTCTTCACCATATCCACATCCAAAGGACTTCTTCAAGAATTCAAACTAGCTGAAAGCTTTCATCATCCCAGTTTTGTATATCCCTATTATAAATTAGAGACAAGAGAAAACCACAAACACAGAAGCTCTAAGTAAAATAACACAAAATGAAGCAAAGTATCAGCTATCACCACCACGACAATAAAACTTTCATAGATAGAATCTTAGCGAAGTCCCAATTTAGTCACAGATCTTCTTCACAAGTTACAGGAAGGTAGGAAGTTTGACTCAAGCATTTTAGAAATATTCTCACACCTAAAATTGTAAAACCATCATCTGCTTAAATACAACAATCAGAAAATTCAATTAACCAGAATACCTCATTTCTCACACATTTTGGTTCCTTGGGGTTTTAACTGCCTCCAATCTGCCATATACAACATCAAGTGTGTCTATTTTTCAAAGCAGAACATATAATTATTCCTTTTTGTCAATGAAAATCTTGGGTGGAAATAATCACCAATGTGAACTTTGCCATTCCAGGTTGTTAAATTCAAATGAATATAAATGCTGTTCTCTGTAAATTATCTCTCTAATTTGAGGCATAAATGGGCTTTTTGCCCTCACCTTCAAGGCTTGCCTTCAATATTCTGTGAAAGACAAATTACATTATTATCTTAGGAAAGTCTGCTGAAAACTATTGAATTTTCAGTTCTAGAAGCTGAAGATATTTCTTGTTTGACAAAGTATATCAATACTTGTCACTGACACAGAGATTGGATTTTTAAGGCATTTGTGGAACAAAAGAAACAAACTTTACCCTGGCATTCATTTTAAAACAAAACACCTAAGTAAATCAGATCTGGCTAGCAACACACCTGGAGCCTTGACTGGGTTTAATTATACATAGAGTTGGCAAATCTACAGTCATAATCAACAAGTAGATAGAAGTACTACTCAAATCATCTCAACAATGACACATCACAGGTAGTTGAGTCTCAAACACATTCAGGGGTTAAGTCACAGCTGATGACCCGCATGGCAGCCACCAGAGGACTTTGTTGATGATGGATACTTGAAGCAACTTTCTTCTAGACTTGGTCTTCCTGTTACTGTTGCTTTTTAATGGCAAAATAGGAATTAAGAGGAGCACTCACAATGATAGTGGAAACACACTTATGGTTTATTAAGTGCTGATGCCATGCTGAGCACAATGTTCACTGCTGCATATTCATTTCATGGATTCACTTGTTTAAAACTCACAGCCTTCTGAGTTTGCTACGCTGTTCATTTCACAGATGAGGAAACTGAGTCCTAGAAGAATTAAGCCACTTGCCTAAGGTTAAGAGGATAGTTCATGTGACAGAAGTATTTGAATCAGTAAATGAGAAAAGCGTCATAGGAAAAAAAAAAGGTGGGGGGGAAGCTAATGGAATTCAGCAGAATACTTAAATTATATTGATTATCATTCCTTCCTTCAAGTTGAGTATCAGGTAACTGTAGGTACTCATCTCTCATCCCCAAATTCAGGAGGCTGAAAAATATACTTTTTCTTCTGTTCACACTACTCCATAGTGACAGTAACAGCAAATATTTACAAAGCTCTAATTCTCTGCCAGGCTCCTTTGTTAGCACTTTATGCTTATTATCTGCTTTTACAAGGGCAGAAACCGAGGCATGGTTAATGCACTAATTTGGTTAATCTGTCCACTGTCACGTAGCTAGTAAGTGGAGGAGTAGGGATTTTAAGTGGGAATAATTTGGCTCCAAGGTCTGTTTTCTTAGCCACCACGTGCATGCTAAAGTCGCTTCAGCTGCGCTGGACTCTATGTGACCCAATGGACCATAGCCTGCCAGGCTCCTCTGTCCATGGGATTCTCTAGGCATGAATACTGGAATGGGTTGCTGTGCCCTCCTATACAGGGGATCTTCCCAACCCAGGGATTGAACCTGTGTCTTTTACGTCTCCTGCGTTTCCAGGTGGGTTCTTTACCACAAGCGCCACCTGGGAAGCCCAGTGAATTTAATATCCAATTTCAAATCTGTCAGTTGCTGGGGATAGGAACAGGAAGGCAAAACTTGAAATCTTCCCTGTCCTCATTAACATTTCAATAGAGACAGGTATGTCTCTGCTTCCACCCAATTTACATAATATGGAATCACCAGGAGACCTGGTGGGACAGACTGAGCTGTCTCCTGGACATGCTCGGAGTCCAGGATGGATCTTTGATTTGACTCTGCTTCCAGAGGGGAACATAGAAATATATAAGGAGGAAATCAGGCCCAGAGGGGTTAACCCTCTAAAACTCTCAAAAGCAGGCAGATCTCAGTCACTAACACTCCAATTTTGAAGTGTTTTCCATGAAAGAGGGAGCTGTACTTCCTTCTTAAAACCAAGAGCTAGCTAAGAGCCTAGGAACACACGTTGGGAATAAACCCAACATCACTGCATCCTCCAAAACATTTATATATATATATATTTTTTTAATGTATTTTTGACTTTTCAAGGGTTTCTTAGAGGAATATTTCCCATCACTGCATAGCTGGATTTAACAGGTATCACAATCACTTCGAGCATGCTGACTTCTTTGGCCCACAGTAGTAATGAAAGTATTACGTTTATCCAACATGCTAGGAAAATGTCAACCTACTAGACCTTAGGCAAACAACAATGTACAGTTAGAGACAAAAGTTATTCCCATAGCTAAACCTTTGGAACAAGTTATCCAGGGAAGATAATTTTAATATTCAAGACAATACAACTTACAATAGTCACTTTTCTAAAATATGTATTTGGAGTTTTATTGTCTCATTGGGCTTTCTTGTGGCTCAGATGGTACAGAATCTGCCTGCAATGCAGGAGAGCTGGGTTTAATCCCTGGGTTGGGAAGATCTCCTGGAGAAGGAAAGGATTCTTGCCTGGGAAATTTCAATGAGAGAAGAGTCTGGTGGGCTATAGTCCATGGGGTTGCAAAGAGTTGGACACAACTGAGCAACTAACACTCTCCACTTATGAACTTCAGATATGTAACATTTTATACAGAGAAACTTTCCTGAACATATGACTTTATCTGAGGCCTATGCACACTAAATGATTTTTCATCCCCTATGGTCACTGAAATAAGTAGGCCAGTTACATATGTCTTTTTAAAAAAATAACATTAAATGTTTGAACATTAAAGTCCAAATTCTGTGGGTAAGTTACTTTTCTCATTGTGCCTTAGTGTCCTTTGCAAAATAAGCTATGAAAGTATTCAAAATTCTCAAAGGATTACTTCAGGTTAAATAAAAACATAAGGACTTTCCCGGTGGTCCAGTGGTTAAGAATCTGCCTTCCAATGCAGGGGACATGAGTTTGACTCCTAGTCAGGAAACTAACATCCTACGGGCGAGGTGGCGGGGAGCAACTAAGGCCACATGCCATAACCAGAGAAAGCCCACAGCCTCAACAAAGACCCAGCGCAGCCAAAAATAAACAAACAATAAAAACAAAAAATATAGGTGCAGAGTTCTTAGCATAGTGTCAAGCACAGAGTATGGCTCTTCAAACGGAACGCTAATGTACCTACATACACACACAGGTATCCATATAATTCATACAGAATAATAACACAAAGAAAGCTAAATCTATTCTTTAACTGATGTACCCACTTAATGATCTGTGATTGGTAAATGCGCAACATAGAGCTTAAAAGTCAGCTGCTATATATTCAAACAGACACAGTACATAGGCTTCTGGCTGCCCCAATTATGTTGCTGATGATGCTGGCATTATTCTAAGCTCCTGCCTGTACCTTTTGATGGGAGGACTAGAAGTCTCCCATTTTGCAAATAAGAAAACAGAGACATGGAGTGTTCAGATGACTTGCCATGGCCATACAGCTGGTGTACACAGAAGCTTAGGTTGGAACCCAGGTGGTCTGATTCCACAGCGCATGCTCTTAACCTTTACAAAAGGCAATGCTCCTCTGGCCTGCTCATAATTCAGTTCCCTGGGTGACACAGGAACACACTGCTCAAAGGAAAACTAAGGAAATCCCTCCTTTGTCAGCTCCCAGGAGTCAGGAAGTGATGAGTGTCATGCAGCAAGGCTGACCTGACTTCCTTCAAACCAGAGTTGTTTCGAAACTGGATCGAAGACCATGAAGTATTTTGGGCACATAGAAATTGTGTGACCCTGAATCTGGAGTAACTTTAAAAGCAACCTAAGAGGGACTACATCATGGCATGTGCCAAGCTTTCCACTCACAGCTGCTTATCTCCAAGGGCTTCCAAGGGGATACGCACTGCTTTCTCCCTTTGGACATGGTTGTGGCAGAAGTATTATTTCGAAACTTGTTAAAAAGAGTGCATGTTGAAACAAGTGCCATATAACATCCCTACTATGATGAGTAGGGAGAAGGACATAAAAAGGTTATTTATTTATTAGTATCATTCATGGTACTTAAACCAGGTAAATCAGTGAGACGATACATTCATGGAATTTGTAGCTTCTGTTTATTGAGGTTACTGTGTGTCAACATTATCTTTAACCTTCAAAGTTATTTTTATTCCTTACAGCCATCTGATGAGGTAAATATTATTATTTCTCATTTACAGATTAAAACAGAATGCTGCCAGAGGTTATATAACTTGCCCACGGTCATGTCAAGAAGCAGAGGTGGGGCTTGAACCCAGTTCTGCCAGAATTCAAAACCTGCACACTCTCTTTCTATCATATCAAGCTGCTTCAGTGAGATGTCAGAAAATTAAGAGAGCTAGCCAGCTTGAGACAATGGGATCATAGAAACAGGAAGTCTGGTTCTCACGTATGGACCACTTTCAGATTTTACCCCAGGAGAGGCTGCTCATCCTGAACACGGAATGGAAAACACAGAGCTCATACCCTAATGATTCAGGGCCAGTGCTGGGCTGGATCTTCTTGGGGAATCATGGCCTTGAATTTTGGAAGAGTGACAACTTACAGTGCAGAAAGAAGTGAGACACGAAATAGCACATGACTCTTCAGCTGACATTCCAGGAAGTACCCCTGGCCCACTCCCACCCCCAACAACTTCCACCTATAGGCAATAAGACTGAATCTTATGTTTCCATTGCATTTCCACACATCCCTGTGAAACCAGAGCAGACTAGAATACCTACTATGTGTTAGTCAGCAGTCGTGTCCAACTCTTTGGGAACCAACCCATGGAGGTAGTCCACCAGAGTCCTCTGTCCATAGCATTCTCCAGGCAAGAATACTGGAGTGGGTAGCCATTTCCTTCTCCAGGGGATCTTCAAGACCCAGGGATTGAATCCAGATGTCTGGCATTGCAGGCAGATTCTTAACCATCTGAGTCACCAGGGAAGCTCATCTGGTATATACTAGGTGAAATAAATCCTTAAATACAGAATGTGGACAGAGGGAGCAGATTCTTTCAGGACCAGCTTGAGTCACTCTCCTGGATCCATGCAGAGATGGAATGCTGTGACCCCTGCCCTGTCACATCTCTCTAACCTCCTCTCCCTTTATTTTTCTTCCTCTTCTCCTTCCCCTCACAACCTTTCCAGAGAAGGGCCTGGAGGAAGAGGTACATGAAACAGGAGAGTGCATGTGTTTGGTGAGGAGCATATCACTAGGCCTGGTTGGAGAGGAGACAGCAGCAATAGGTTTAAAAACACAAGGGGTGAGTTAGCGTCTCCATCCCAATCCCACCTGCATGTGACTTCCCAGAGCAGCAGTGTCTGGGGCACATAAAAGGGCACAGAGGGTAGAAGAAGTAAGATTCTATAATTCAATGAAATGGATTCTTTATTGAGATCGTTACCACCTTGGAAATTCACCAAGAGGCTGTCAGTGGTCCCACCTCCAACTCTGCAGAGGACAAAATTAAAACAGGCCGCAGGGCCACACTGGTGCTGAGAAGGGGTCTGGGGACCAAGCATTCATAGCAGAGGTGGGTAGCAAGTGATGGTTGCAAAGTGAAGAAAATTCCCCAGGCCATGAGGATGTCCTCCATTTTCAGAGGAAGAAGCCAAGGCAATATTTCCACCGTTCAACAGTGAGCTCATTGAAGGCAGCAATAGTGTCTGAAAGGGCACTGGTATTTGCTGAAAATGTAAGGGTTCTTGACAATTTTTACCAACACATGTTATGATGAGTTAAAATTAGATGCTAATATCTGGCCAAAGGATCTGACAACAGTGGAGTCAAAATGTGTCCTTCAAGGAAGACTCATCCACCCCATGTACATTCACAAGACATATGTTAAGACAGAGGTTGGGCTTTGGGGAAGGAATAACCAGAAAGCAAATGTCTAATCACACTTTTACTTGAGCTATGAGAAAGCAATTCCCAAGAAAAATAAGGCAGATAAAGTAAGTCACCTCAATACAAACCTTCAAGTTGCAAACTTTCAAAGATGTGAATGTGCATTCGCATGTCCAATCTTGTAAGTCATGAGTGAAACTACACTTGCCCTCCATCTTCTATTGTTGATGATTCTTCAGCTTTATCATCTCCCACTTCCTCTCACTCTTATACAGCATTATATAGCCAATTGTGTTAGTTGGGCACGCAGGCGAAGTTTGCTGGACTTAAAAATAAACAACTTATAGACATACTTTCAGGATGGAACTCATTTGTACACAGAGGATTTACTGCATTTGCTTTCTAATGGACATCTAGAGGGCTTCCCAGGTGGCGCCAGTGGTAAAGAATCTGCTTACCAATGCAGGAGACATAAGAGATGCAGGTTCCATCCCTTGGTCAGGAAGATTCCCTGGAGGAGGGTATGGCAACCACTCCAATATTCTCGCATGTAGGATTCCATGGACAGAGGAGCCTAGCGGGCTAGTCCATAGGGTCACAAAGAGTCGGACATGACTGAAGTGATTTAGCATAGCATGGAGACCTAGAACTTCAGCATCTGTGTGCACCTGTCCTGGCCTGCAACCTGGCAATTTTTCCCTTAGCTGATTTCAGGTCTTCTAGGAGAAGCAGAAGAACCCAGGAAGCTGGATGCTAGCAGGAGAACCCAGGAAGCTGGATGCTAGCTGTTGGCACATGACAGGCAAGGTAAAGCCATACTCAGACTCCCTGATGCTAAGCCCACTGCTTGCTGCTTTGTTTCTGTCTTCACTGAAGTTAACATATACAGAAGATTAGCTTGCTTAACGAGTAACATTAATACATTGATTAATGCAACAATTCAACAGCTCTTGCTTTATCCCAACAGGTCTTTGGTTCTGCTTAAATGCAGGATAGCACTTTGCTTCTTCCTCTTACTGAGCATCTAGTATGTGCCAAGGTCTTAACCTGACTCTGGGGAAGGTGTACAAAACTCTGAGGAGACTCACTCTGACTGCAAGAGGCAGGGTTCACATGCATAAGAAACAGGCAACTGATGATGACTGGAGTAAGGTGTTCTGAGCAATATTGAAAGGCTGGGATGGAAGTGCAATTAGAAGGCACAAGAGTTAAACATCAGCCTGAAGGAGGATGACTGAGAGTCCCGGGGGCTGAGAAGGGCACAGTGAGGTGTGGAGTGAGGAGCATCTGTCAGAACAGTGAGTTATCCACAGTGGCTCAAAGTAAGATGCTTTAGCAGCTGCCACGACGAGCCTGCAAAACAAGCTTGGTAAGTGCTGTCCTTGGGGTATGAACTTGAACATGCAGGTTAAAGGTCAACAGTTTCTGTACAGAGCCAGATCATTAATACTTTTGGCTGGACAATCTCTGCTGCAACTAGTCAACTCTGCTCTTACAGGGCAAAAGCAGCCATAGACAATATGTAAATGAAAGGGCATGGCTGTGTTCCAATAAAATGTTATTGACAGAAACAGAAACTCATATGGATTTGGCCGGTGGTTGGATTTGCTAACCCCTCTCCTCTCAGTAGATTGACTCATAGCCACACTTGTCTCAAGTTATACAAACAAAGGAATCATTCTGAAACCAGGTGTGCTCCCTAAAGTATACATTGACACAGGTGTCTATTAAGAATAGATCACCACAGATCTAACCTGTAAATCTGACATTGCATCTGAGATGGAAAGGGTGTCTTGCAAAGGAAAATGTGAAAAATCGGGTTGATTAATGTAAAACAGGGGCCAGCATGTTAAATGAACACCATCCATCTTCTTTTCTTTTAATATTGAAGTGAGAAGAAGGACTTGGATTAATGCCCTCATCAATGACTAACTCCTCCCTGTCTTCGCAGAATAAAACTAACTTGCTAAATGAGGAAACAAGAAAAAAAACAGCAACAACAACAGCAGCAACAAAATCAACAATAAAAACCAACCTTTCTTTCTGAAGATGGTTTCCAAAGAGAACACATACAAATTCTGCGGTAATTAACAACATCCACCTCCCTTACTATGCTGAAGTTTCTGCAAACCAGAATTAAATTGAACATGTCAACTCTAAATCTCCTGTCACAGGGAATTTTGTAGCAAGTCTTCATGATGGCACAAATGTAATCTTTAGTACAGCCTGAGGAGGAACTAAGATCATAAAGAGGTTTTTCAGTAAGACAAGGACCTGCTTTAATACACTCCAAGGCAAGATGCCCCCATGTTAAAAAGAACTATGTCCTGAACTTTTCCGTGCAATTTGAATAATTTTTCTCTCAGAAACATAGTATAAATGTAGGTTAGTTCCCAGGCCTAGCCCTGTAAAAGCGTATTTAAACCAAAAGAGAAATGAAAACAGTAGGAAGCAATGGTTTTGTAATACCAGTAATTAAATAAATCAAAAGCAATTATGATTAGAAAATAATTTTTTTTAATTCTCTTAAAAACAAAGTTAAATAAAAGATAGGGGATTCATTTTGAGATTCTCATCAGTTATAGTCCTTCCTTGCTGATTGCTTGTTAGGTCCCAGACTCACCAGCTTTCTTGCTATTCTTTGAAGACTATAAGCTTGTGTTGACCCTGGGCCTTAATAACTGCTGATCTATCAGTCAGAAGCAAATTTCCAATAGGTTTTTGAATATCTAACTCCTTCTCTTTTTCAAGACTTCTTGGGCCTCTCCATGAATATATAAGAGAACCTCCCTACCCTAGTCAGCATCTGTACTATCAGCCCGGGTCATTTAAAACATAGTATATGAAGATATAAGTTATTTACTTTACATTTGGTTACTGGTTCACTGTCCATCTCCTCACACATAAATTGCATGCAAGCAGGAACTCTGTCTTCTATATCCCGATAAGCACTCAATTAAATATTTTACTGGTGGGTGGACTCTGAAGGAATGTTTATATGGATGCTTTCAAAAGTTTCCTTATTTTGTTATTTTATTATTTACTTTCTCTAATATAACTTTGAATTTTCTTTAATTCAACCTTGAATTTTCTCTAATTCTTTAATCCCCAAACCAATGCTCATCCATTATTTGATATAGAGACCTAGACCAATAATCTTTTTTTTTTTTTAATATTTACTGATCAACACAAATACCTTGGTTCCTCATAGTGGAATAACTGTGGTCAAGAAGGGATAGAGAGAAGTAGAAGAAAGCAGATTAAAAAAAATAAAACTATACATTATTAATGAAAAAGAGAGTATAACATTGGCTCCACTAGCTGCATGTCTACAAAGGCATACAAACAGGGGAGATCAAAACTAAATCTCTTGAAGAGGAAAAAGGGAGGCTTTGAGAACGACAGACCAAAAATATTGCCATAGATCCCTGGGGGCACCAATGACACAGTGCAGAGTTACAATTCAAAGGGGATTTTATATTGAGTAGGGAAAACCGTGCTAATAGGAAGCAAAAACAATAAGAAGAACAATTGTTGAAAATCTACCATAAGCAAGAAACTGTGCTAAGTCTTTGTATATTCAATTCTTAAAACAATCTTTTGAGGTTCAAATTACATTATCCTTATCTTTCCAACTGAGGAAAATGAAATTCAAAAAATTAAACAATTTAAACCAGAAAACATTCTGTTTTATGGATCCAGATTTGAATCAAAGTTTGGCTAGGAATTTTTTTTTTCCTATGACGTTTCTCCAGAAAGGACACATATTAGATGTTTATACTTATTTAGCAAACAAATAATGAACAAGTTTGGATATTTTCTTTTTTAAAAAAGTAAATTCTGCTTAATAAAATTGCTTTAAATGATAACTATATCCAGTTATTCTAGGGTCTGTGGGGCTTCACAACTGGCTCAACAGTTAAAAAAAAAAAAAAAATACAACTGCAGTGCAGAAGCTGAAGAAGATGTGGGTTGGATCCCTGGGTTGGGAAGATCCCCTGGAGGAGGGCATAGCAACCCACTCCAGTATTCTTGCCTAGAGAATCCCCAGGACACAGGAACCTGGTGTGCTGCAGTCCATAAAGAGTTGGACACAACTGAAGCAACATAGCACGCACACATGCACTCATTAGGGTCTGTGAGAATTTTAATCATAAAACATTTTGCACATTTTGCACATAGAACATTTTGTCTGTGTTCTCCAATTGTCTCCTATAAGCATTGTCAGAGTTGGGGCAGGGGGTGCCATTGTAATCAGCAGATTTCGTAGTGAGTAACAGATACCACATCCTGTCTTTTCCTATTTTCATGACCAGTGAACAAACTAAACTGCTGAAAAATTCCTTTACAGAACCGCAAATAGGGAAATAAAAGATCAAATAGACAATGTTCTTATATAAACTTAATCTGTCTCCAGCACTGAAACTCTGCCTGAGTTTCCACATGCCACGTCCTAACTGCGGCTGGCATGTTGCCCTTTTATAGATGGAACCTAAACGAGTCGCTGAAGAACGAGCAACAGCTTTTCTTTCCACGTCTCTGCCCTCAAGACTTGTGGTATGCAGTGTAACAAAGTGCAAGCAGGTGACAGACCAAACCTGAAAACCTAGCTACCAATACTCTATGATCTCTAACTCTAAAAACGTGTGCTTAAAAATGAAGCCTTGGATTTGGGGTTTTTGAGCACTGCTTTTTGTTTTTTTATTCTGTATTTACTTAGTGTTATATCATTTATTCTCATTCTTTACCCCTGCAAAATAAGTGCAACTCAAGCTCTTTCAAAGAAACCAGGACATAAGCGAATGCATCATTTTGACAGTGGAAAATGACAAAAACATCTTTCAGAATCTCTCCATACTTGGCTGATAAATGAGCCACATCAACTACAAATTCTAATACCGAGAAAAGACTAGTGAAAACAAGTGAGCCCATTCAGAATATAACTAAGAAGACAGCACAGAGTATTTGATGGCTAGACAAGGAAAGAAAGATTGATTCTTTGTTGATTTGTAAAAAAAAGAACAAGTAGAAAATGCATTATATCGCAACTTAAAGCTCTCAGTTAATTACTTATTTACCCAAGGACCACTACAAAATGATGTTTATGCAGCCTTTATTCCAAAATTAATTTCTAATTATTTGTTTTGTTTTTAAAACAGGCAGTGTGAAAATCTTACATCTATAGAAATGAGCAAAGCATATAAATAATGCATGTAAAACAAGTTCAGACTTACACCCCTTTGCTTAACACTATGTTTTACCTAATAAAAATAATAAAAATAACTTTAAAGCATGTTTACAAAATTATTATGATGTTTATATAAATAAATATCAATATTACAAATGAGTTTTGAAAGTTTAAATATAAAACTGATGACAATAATCTGAAATCTCAGTAAAAAAAACCCTACAATTTCCAAGAGAATTAATCACTAGAAGCCTAACTTGTGCCATTATAGAGCTTTGGGACTAAAAATATTTAAATCAATGAGGCAAAATTCCCCTAATTTTTCTGGGAATTCAATAAAATAGACAAGGTCATATGGCCAGTTCTGGTCTACGAAATATGGATAAAAATAATGAAATCTTTTCAGGACCAAGGCAGTGTAAAGCCCTATATAACTCTCCAGGACCTCTTGTCCTGCAGGGAATGTGGATACCTAGTTTCAAGATGGTGGGGTCATCGTATTGAATCAGCTTGGTAAACAGCTATCTGGAGTCTTCTCCAGGATCTGCAGAAAACTCTTATAAGGAAGAAGAGAAAGGCTATTATTAATCCATCAAGACTTCAGTTGTTTGTTATTGCAGCACAAATTCTCTCATCCCTTCTAACTGCTATTGCATATTTACAACTGTGTTATCAATCTTTTTCAGGCTCAGATATCTACCTTTGTGAGATATCTAGATTTCTAGAAGCTATAGACAAAATAAGCTTTGGCAAAATGTCTAAAAAGTCCTATTTTCCACAGCAGAAACTAACACAACATTGCTCAGTTCAGTTCAGTTGCTCAGTCGTGTCCGACTCTTTGTGACCCCATGAATCGCAGCATGCCAGGCCTCCCTGTCCATCATCAACTCCCGGAGTTCATTCAGATTCACTTCCGTCGAGTCAGTGATGCCATCCACAACATTGTACAGCAACTCAATTCTGATGAAATTTTTTACATGTCTTATTTATTTCTTTATCGTATCTGAGATACTTTATCCAGATTTCTGATAGATCTTAAGCGAGTAATAAATGAATCCTGGGATTTTTTTTTTTCTTACTCCAAGAGAAACATTTCATTTTATTTTTTTCATAATATGAATTCTTTATTGGGTCAAATGACCATTAACAGAGAGTGTTCTCAATCACAAAGCAACAAGACTTACTGGTTCTAAGAGGTCAGGAAATTAGGAAGTGGGGAAAAAAAGAAAAAATACAAATCTAAGAAAACACAGTCAACTTTCCCATTAAAAATCAGAAAGTGTGAGTTAAGTATGAATGAGGCATAAGTCTTGGACACTTAAGAGATGGAGAAGAATTTAGAGACCATCAAATGTAACATCTCTAGTTGCAGATGAGAATATGAAGACTCAAGTTATATGGCCTTTTCAATTTCCTAGTTAAGTTTCTACAAAGAAAGGGGTCTGTTTTTATGTTGTTGACCACCATTTATCTAAGCTCCCTCCTTTGTAGTGGGTGCTAATAATTGATATTTGAATAACTGATCTAGAGTTTGTAAGTGTGCAGGACCTTAAAGTATTATATTTACACATTTTTCTTAGTTTTTTCAAATACTTATTTTCCTTTTCCTGAGTTTTCTTACTTCCTTTTTGTCTTGTCATTCTTTAGTTTCATTATAAACCGTTTCAAATGCTTTCTGTAATTAAATAGCTGCAAATAAATTAACAAAATTAAATAATTTCAGAGATCCCCTCCAATTCTGACATTCTGTTTTTCCAGGAAGAGGAGAGCCAAAAAACCTTAGGTATTAAGTTTGAAAAGTGAAATTGTTAACCACTCAGTATGTCTGACTCTTTTCGACCCCATGGACTATAACCTGCCAGGCTCCTCTGTCCGTGGGATTACCCAGGCAAGAATACTGGTACAGGTTGCCATTCCCTTCTCAGGGAATCTTCCCAACCGATGGCTTGAACCTGGTTCTCTCACACTGTGGGCAGATTCTTTACCATCTGAGCCACCAGGGAAGCCCAGGTATTAAGTTTACTCCAATATATGAGCTTTTGCAAAGCAAGCAGGGCTTCCCTGACGCCTCAGACAGTAAAGATTCTTCCTGCAATATGAGAGACCCAAGTAACCATCCAGACAGTGTTTTAGTCCTGCATTTGGACATCATGAAGATGCTCTGACATCCCACTTGTCCACTTTTTCATCCACGATTATCAGGGATTTATCATAGAATAATCAATAATCAGTAAGTGACAAGAATCTAGCAATGGATTCCCTGGGTTCAAACAAATAGCAAATTATTTGACCTTCATATGTCAAATGAACATAGCTACAGAGAATTCCTATTTGGGGAATATTAAATGAGAAAACAGACAAAATGTTTTAAAATGATGTCTAGCACTGCTCAGTAAACATTAGCTCTTACTGTTAGTAGAAGATTATGAGTCTCAGGTCTTTCTCTTTCATTCTACATATACCAGTAGGCTCCAGCAACCCACTTGCATGCCGTCAGTTCCTATTTATAGGGACATGTCTCTAGCCAAGACACCTCTGCTGAGTCTGAACCTTAAAATCCAGCTGTCTGCAAACCCACCTTCTCTTGGCACTAACCTCTAGGTGTTCAGCCTTGTCATGTTCAGGACTGAATTCTTTATCTTTCTCTATCAGTCTTGGCTTCTTTCTATTTTCTCTGTTATCACTGAATGATAACAACACCCCTCCCCCTGGGTTCAGCTGCTTTGTGGGAAACCTGCGAGTCACTTCTGGCTCATCGTTTTCCCCTACTGCCCATAATATACAACAGTATATTATGTCAAACCTTTGACAAGAGTCTCGCCTTTACCAAATTCCAGCCAGTCTCCTCTGAGCCCTCTTATCCACACTCCAAAGCTTCAACTTTGGCCTATAAAGATGTGAACAAACACAAAAGTAGTCTCAGAACAGTTTAAGACTGCATCCTTAGGGTGACTCTACTCACTTCAAACACCTGCCTAAGAAAACTAAGGGCCCCCCAAACAAGCTATATCCGAAGATGGGGCCCAGTCTCCCAGCCTCTGCAAGGATAAAAGCCTATCTTTAGGATCTTCCCAATCCAGGGATCAAACCTCAGTCTCCTGCATTGCAGACAGATTCTTTACAAGCTGAGCCACAAGGGAAGTCCAACTTTGACAACTACCAGTTAGCAAATTCAGATGGTTTCACATGGATCAAACCACATTCACTTTTTTTAATTTGCTCAGGAGGCCGCCATTCCCTCTTCCTCATATAAACACCCAGTCATCGCTACACAACTAGGAATGGAGAGCAGTGCTTTCCCTACTGTCAGTCGCTGAATAAAATCAAAAGATTTAGTTAATGTCCAGCTGTGTGTCTTTGATACCCTCTTAGTTCTACCATCCAAGCATCACTCAGTTCCATCCATGCTTCTCCATTCCTTCGCTGCAGTACTGGTCACCATTGTCTCTCACCTGGACTACTGCAGCAGCCTCCTGAAGAGGTCCTGGTCCCCAGTCCTGCTTTCCTTTCCACTTTTTATACAATGCACACTGATTAGTACCCAACCTCCTTCCCAAAGCTCTCAAAAGCAGCTTGTCCTTTCTCTCAGGAAAACATTAACACTCTCTAAAATAGCCCCATGGAAAGAAGCGATAATGAGCCACCATGAACAGATGAAGAATGGAGGACACCAAAATTAAGTGCACTTTCCCATAAGAAAAACCTAGTGACATTTCTCCAACTCACCCTCAAGAGTAGCTGCTGACTCCTCCAGCCCTTACAGTCTACTGGGCAGGCAAGACCTGGAAGCAGATGCACAGATCTGAAACCAACTCTTGTATTCCCTAACATCCCACTTAAATCTTACTAGACTCGTATCGGATCGCTTGTTGCCACTAAGCCAAAAAATGAAGGTGTGTTCATGTGTTAAGTCGCTTCAGTCATGTCCAGCTCTGTGTAACTCCATGGACTGTAGACCTCCAGGATCCTCTGTCCATGGAATTCTCCAGGTAAGAACACTGGAATGGGTTGCCATGCCCTCCTCCAAGGGATCTTCCCAATCCAGGGATCGAACTCACATCTCTTATGTCTCCTGCATCAGCAAGTGGGTTCCTTCCCACTAGCACCATCTGGGAAGCCCCCAACATGAAGGTACATAGTTAATGCTTTGGATGGCTTGAGCCTCAAAACAACTGATGAGGATAGCAGGTAGTCTCCCCTGATGATAATCATTGCAATATAGGATCCACTGCCAGAGAACAATTCAGTTCTCCCAACAAAGCTCATAGGCAAACTTCTGACCCTCAGAGGTGACAGATGAACTAGGCTTAAATCTCAAGTCACTGACGGATCCCTAATCCCAACAAAGGAAATGGGAGAGGTCACAGATAATTGGAAGTCAGGGATAGCCTGACAAATAATTGTGCCAGGGCTCTTTCCACCTTCCTTGACTCAAGAAATCTATGCAAGGCAAACATATGTTCAAAATATATGGCCTGGCTACCTTAGCATCAACACTAAGAAATAAATACATTATAGCAACATGGATGGACCTAGAGATTATCATACTAAGTAAAAGAAAGATAAATATCATATGATATTGCCTATTATGTGGAATCTGAAAAAAAATACAAATGAACTTATATATAAAACAGAAATAGACCCACAGACATAGAAAACAAACTTATGTTTACCAAAGGAGAACTGGGGAGGAATAAATTGGGATTATGGGATTAACGGATGCACACTACTACACATAAAATAGATAAACAACAAGGATTTACTGTATAGAACAAGGAACTATATTCAATACGTTGTTATAAACTATAATGGAAAAGAATAAAAAAGAATATGGATACATACGGACATATGTATAACAAAATTACTCAGCTGTACACTTGGAACTAACACAGCTTTGTAAGTCAACTATATTTCTGTAAAAATGAAAGAAATCAACACAAATATATTCCCTGAAATGAAAATAATCCATTTCTTCCAGAATAAACAAAAATGAGTCTCAGCAGTATATATATTACCCAACACAAACTTCAATGAAGATTTGTTCATGGGGAACAAAGAATCAGAGGGGATTTTGCATTCCTTAGTTTAGGGCCTGAATCACCTGCTGTCGCCTTTCACTGTAATTTCGGCTGAGGAAATTACATCCCCTCTCTGAGGTAATTATACCCCCACGCATTAACCCTCTCCCTCCCTTGCACTAAGAATCTGACAGGTGCCCAGTAAAGACTTGGAGATGAGCAGAATCAGAGCTGAGAAGGACACAAGTTGTTCTGAACAGGTAACGTTTCACATTGCAGACTAGCCAAGCTTATTGAGTCGGAAATTACAGAAAATTAAAAAGAAAAGAAAAAATTAACCAAGTTAAACAAAAGTAATTTTAGGATTTTTATAGAGGGTTACACTTTAGGTTTCTAACAGAGTAAAACCTACATAAACAGAACATTTTGGATGTTAGAACAAAAGTATTTTCTATGAGGACAAAATGGTTCTAAATCCAAGTTTCTAGTAAAGATGGCAATGTGAAAAACAAACATGCCTAGATGAGTCCTATCGACATTTTGCCTGAACAATTTTACTGTGGGGGATGTTTTATACATTGCAGGGTGTTTAGCAGCATCCCTGGCCTCTACCCACTAGATGCCAGTAGTGCTTCACCCCCCTCAATTTTGAGAACCAAAAATGCTTCTTGACATTGCCAAATGTCCCTTGAAATGAACAGCTGCCCCTAGGTCTATGTGATACTTCCATCACTCATATCAAAGCAGAGTAAGAAGTGGTGTCTATGTGACAGCTGGCATATCACTCATGCATTTAAGGATTCAAATAAATTAGAGATAAGTCACCCTCCAATCAGGCTTCCCCAGTGGTTCAGTGGTAAAGAATCTGCCTGCAATGCAGGAGACGCAGGAGACTGGCGCTCGATCCATGGGTCAGGAGGATCTCCTGGAGGAGGGCATGGCCACCCACCCCAGTATTCTTGCCTGGAGAATCCCATGGACAGAGGAGCCTGGCGGGCTACAGCCCATAGGGCTGCGAAGAGTCAGACACAACGGAAACAACTCAGCACACACTCACCCCCCAATTATTTAATCAGAGCCTTCTAGTAATAAAATTCTGGAAAATATTGCTTTAAATGTATTTAGAGCACTGATGTGCCAAGCTCTCTACTGTGTGCATTAGAGAGCCAAAAGCACAGGGCAGAAAGAAAAGCTGACATGTCTACAGTGGGTCAGCAGAGGATGCAGTGTGTAACCATGAGAACAAGCTCATATTTAAGAGACAGTCTGGTCACAGTGGAAGACAGGAAGCCAGAGGGTACTGAATGCAGCACAGAACCATCAACATAAGGCTTTTCCTTCAAGAGGGCAAGGGGGCCTGCTCTTCTGTCCCCCAAGGGGTGGATGAACTAAGAAAACTCTCCATAGCTACAAGCAAATACCTTCCCCACATCCGGGAACAGTGGGCTCCTTCACAGTATGTTTCACCTTTTGAAAGAATTTACTAAACCTCTCAAAACTTGACTATCTATGAACTGGAGATAAACTACTTCTCAGGGCCACTGTAAGGTGAAAATGACTAATGTTGCCACTGTGTTGGATACAAAAGCACTTAATGCTGATAAGATCTGAAATGTGCGGAAGACAGAGCCAAGCCTTGCCTGAAAGTGTTAATCCACTGGCAAAGCAGTTCTTAAACTTGCTCTGATGGGAAGGCCTGAAGGAAGCACTTGTGCCCTCAGCCAGAGCAAGGGGAGGCTCTCATGAGTGGAGAGATGCCATGAACTCACATCTCAACAAGGAGGAAGGGGCACTCTGAGGCGCCAAATAGTGCACGTCAGATGTTGATTCGATTCTAGGGTACAGCTGTTTGCACTTAATTCTTCCTTAATCACCACCCATCTCTTATTCAATTCCTTGTAGTACTTTAGCAAGAAGAAGCAAGCAAAAACCCTTGCTGTACAAAAGATGCACATTCATTGCAGTTCTACGGAATTCCTTTTTAAAAACATGCTCACAGCTGAGAAAGGCCTGCAGAGTTTTCCTCTCATAGATCTGAAGACTGAACAATGATACAGTAACTCAGAATGATTCCAGTTGTGGGTAAGATCTGAAGACCAGGCTCCAAGAGACTGATGACACCAGGACTGCAGTCCCAAGCCTGGGTCAAACTCAAACTCGTTTTGTTACTTTACGGTAGTCACTTCTTATTTCAGATGATGAATGTGTGTGCTCTCTACCTCACAACGTGTTCTAAGGACAGAAAATAAGACCTCCTCCACACCTTCCTCCCCATTCCTTCTGATCCAAGCTCTCTGGCCTGCCTGCTGCTGCTGAACACCTTGGGCCCTAGGGCCTTTGCACTTCCTATTCCCTCTGTGTCAGACTTTTCAGAGCTCTGCCTGAAAAGTCACCCCTGGAACGCCCTTTGAAGCTATCTGATCAAATCTCAACCTCAGTCCTGATGCCTTGTTTGCCTATTTGACTCCTTACTGGTTTAGTTTCTTCTCTTTAGTATTTTTACTCAATAATACTGCATATACTTTACTTCTTTATATTTTTATTATCTGCTTTCCACACTAAAATAGAAGCTTCCAACAATAGGGAATAGATGCTTGATGATTTCAAACTGTGGTACTTGTGAAGACTCTAGAGTCCCTTGCACTACAAGATCAAACCAGTTAATCCTAAAGGATATCAACCCTGAATATTCACTGGAAGGACTGATGCTGAAACTGAAGCTCCAATACTTTGGCCACCTGGTGCCAAGAGTAGACTTATTGGAAAAGACCCTGATACTGGGAGAGATTGAGGGCAGGAGGAAAAGGGAGCAACAGAGGATGAGATGATTGGATAGCATCACTGACTCAATGGACATGAGTTTGAGCAAATTCCAGGAGAGATAGAAGGATAGGAAAGCCTGGCATGCTGCAGTCCATGGGGTCACAAAGTCAGACATGGCTTAGTGACTGAACAACAACAATAGGGACTTTCGTCCACTTTGTTCAGCTTTTGATTAAAAGAGTGCCTGACACATAGTGGTCCTTTAAAATCTCCTCAAAACTACAGGTGAATGTCAGTCAAATGAGCATTACTCACACAAATATAAAAAGCTGAACTCCCTCCAACTTTAACCTCTCCTTTGGCTATGGATTCTGCAGAGAAATGAGAGTGAAAGTTTAAGGTCAATAATTTAAGTGTGGTCAGTTTGAGATTTGATTAGAGATAAGAATTTATTTTGGTAGCAGAAATAGACATGCCAAGGTCCAGTATTATGGTCAAGTCCTATGTCTTAAGTCACAAAGAAAGTGGCACCCTAAACAAGATGTGTTGATCTTTCCATCTTTGAAAATTCCACATAAATTCATTTGCTTCTGCAGGGCAATCAGCATTTGATCTTTTTCTTGGAAGGATCGGGCTTTATCTTTAGCTCAACTTCTTATACTTTATCTTCACAAGCAGGTTTCTATGATTATTCCCAATTACAGATTAGTAAACGGAGAGTAAAATAAAGAAATCAGGTTAGATGAATTTCCAGAGTGATAAAAGATTATTTTGTTGTTACTGTTCAGTCGCTAAATCACGTTCAACTCTTTGTGACCCATTGAACTGTAGCACGCCAGGCTTCCCTATTCTTCACTATGTCCCAGAGTTTGCTCAAACTCATGTCCGTTGAGTTGCTGATGCCATCCAACTATCTCATCCTCTGTCATCCCCTTCTCCTCCTGCCTTCAATCTTTTCCAGCATCAGGGTCTTTTCTGAGTTGGTTCTTTGCATCAGGCGGCCAAAGTATTGGAGCTTCAGCTTCAGCATCAGTCCTTCCAATGAATATTCAGGATTGATTTCCTTTAGGATTAACTGGTTTGATCTCCCTGCCAATCCAACGGACTCTCAAGAGTCTTATGCAGCACTACAATTTGAATGTATCAATTCTTTGGCACTCAGCCTTCTTTATGGTCCAACTCTCACATCCATACACGACTATTGGAAAAGATTAATTTTTACTTATTTTCACCTGAGTACATCCTACTCCTTTCAATAACAAGTTCAGTTTTCTTTTTTTTTTTTCCTAATAAATCTCGATTCTGTCACTTTCTCACTGTCTGGCTTTAAGCAACTTATTTCATCTTTGTGATCCTTTTGTTTGCTCTTCTACATGGAAGTGATAGCAATGCCTACCACTTGCAAATACCCAAAACAGCATACTACTTAGTATCTGCTGATCTTTCTGCCAACTTTCATCATTTACTCAAGGCCACTGTCATTTCAGGAGACATCTGCAAGTTTGAGGACATCCATCACCCTGTAAGCCTACCCTCCTTGGCAAATGCTGCCTAAATAAAGTGCTAACATCAACCAATGATTTCAATCAGTAGAGGAAAAAAAGAGACTTAAAAAGAGAGAAATTAAAATATCTGAATTTGGGAAAAAAGTGCCAAAAACATCAGAAGGACAGTAATCTTTTAGCATTGCATGGAAAGGAAAACAGAGAATTTATTTTAGGACAATTAAAAAAAAAGATTTTTTTTTTTTCTCTTTGATTTAAGCTGCCACGTGGCTTCTCGTTCTCTCCCTCTCAATGGAAATTTCAAACGGGAAAGTTTCCCAAATAATTTTAGATCAATCATGAGTTCATATGGTTTTGACATCATAACTCTTGTCATGTTACCATGCCAACAAGCAGTGAGGAGCTAAAAAGCTTCCCAAAGATATGGAAATTACGGGCTTAGATGTGATTCAGTTCTCTGTGGGGTGAACACTAACAATATCGCCACTATAAATAGCAAGGGCTGCCATCGCACCCTCTCACCCACTTTCCCTTGTTTCTTTCAATGAGCACTGAAAATATGCCATCTATTTTGGAAACAAAACCTGAAGATCCACTTCCCTAAATGGATACCCTGCATGCAATAAAAAATTACAAGACTCTTCATTGCTATACTTGGAATAAACTACCATGTTAAACTAGGCACCCCCAGAGCTTACACTGTGTGTAACCTAGCCCCAGCATATCCAATGTTTATTCCTTCATTTGCACTTAAGAGTAAGGACATGTGCATGTTTGAGTACTGTTTGCCTATGCTGTGAAAAACATGTAAGTTAAAATGCCTGAAGCAAAGGGGTGTGCATCCTGGAAATAGGGACAGAATATCCTGTGGTCACTCTTGTTCTTAAAAGCACGCATGGAATAAACATACCAACATATCTGACACTTGCTATGTTTCTGTTCATTACTCTTGCTTCCCAGTTTGTTTCTGTTTTCGTTTCTCTTGCTGCTGTTGTTGTTCAGTCACTCCGTCATGTGCGACTCTTTGGCGTCCCATGGATTGCAGCATGCAGGCTTCCCTGTCCTTCACCATCTCCCAGAGCTTTCTCAAACTCAAGTCCATTGAGTCGGTGATGTCAGCCAACCGTCTCGTTCTATGTCATCCCCTTTTCCTCCTGCCTTCAACCTTTCCCAGCATCAGGGTCTTTTCCAGTTGAGTCAGCTCTTCAAATCAGGTAGCCAAAGTATTGGAGCTTCAGCTTCAGCATCAGTCCTTTCAATGAATATTCAGGACTGATTTCCTTTAGGATGGGCTGGTTGGATCTCCTTGCTGTCCAAGAGACTCTCAAGAGTCTTCTCCAATACCACAGTTCAAAAACATCAATTCTTATCCATTCATTTGCTGATGGACATCTAGGTTGTTTCCATGTCCTGGCTATTACAAACAGTGCTGCGATGAACATTGGGGTACACATGTCTCTTTCAGTTCTGGTTTCCTTGGTGTGTATGCCCAACAGTGGGATTTCTGGGTGATAAGGCAGTTCTATTTCCAGTTTTTTAAGGAATCTCCACACTGTTCTCCATAGTGGCTGTACTAGTTTGCATTCCCAACAACAGTGCAAGAGGGTTCCCTTTTCTCCACACCCTCTCCAGCATTTATTGCTTGTAGACTTTTGGATGGTAGCCATTCTGACTGGCATGAAATGGTACCTCATTGTGGTTTTGATTTGCATTTCTCTGATAATGAGTGATGTTGAGCATCTTTTCATGTTTTGTTAGCCATCTGTATGTCTTCTTTGGAGAAATGTCTATTTAGTTCTTTGGCCCATTTTTTGATTGGGTCGTTTATTTTCTGGAATTGAGCTGCATGAGTTGCTTGTATATTTTTGAGATTAGTTGTTTGTCAGTTGCTTCATTTGCTATTATTTTCTCCCATTCCAAAGGCTGTCTTTTCACGTTGCTTATAGTTTCCTTTGTTGTGCAGAAGCTTTAAATTCTAATTAGGTCACATTTGTTTATTTTTGCTTTTATTTCCAGTATTCTTGGAGGTGGGTCATAGAGGATCCTGCTGTGATTTATGTCGGAGAGTGTTTTGCCTATGCTCTCCTCTAGGAGTTTTATAGTTTATGGAGTATTACTCATCCATTAAAAAGAATACATTTGAATCAGTTCTAATGAGGTAGATGAAACTGGAGCCGATTATACAGAGTGAAGTAAGCCAGAAAGAAAAACACCAATACAGTATACTAACGCTTATATATGGAATTTAGAAAGATGGTAATGATAATCCTGTATGCGAGACAGCAAAAGGGACACAGATGTATCGAACAGTCTTTTGGACTCTGTGGGAGAGGGAGAGGGTGGGATGATTTGGGAGAATGGCATTGAAACATGTATAATATCATATAAGAAATAAATTGCCAGTCTAGGTTCGATGCAGGATACAGGATGCATGGGGCTGGTGCACTGGGATGACCCAGAGGGATGGTATGGGGAGGGAGGTGGGAGGGGGGGTTCAGTATGGGGAACACGTGTACACCCGTGGCAGATTCATGTTGATGTATGGCAAAAACAATACAATATTGTAAAGTAAAAAAATAATATAAATAAAATTTTTTAAAAGGCATCAATTCTTCAGAGCTCAGCTTCCTTTACATCCAACTCTTACATCCATACGTGACTACTAGAAAACCATAGCCTTAACTAGACGGACCTTTGTTGGCAATGTCTCTGCTTTATAATATGCTCACTAGGTTGGTCATAACTTTTCTTTCAAGGAGCAAGTGTCTTTTAATTTCATGGCTTCAGTCACGATCTGCCGTGATTTGGACCCCCCAAAAATAACGTTTGTCACTGTTTCCACTTTTTCCCCATCTATTTGCCATGAAGTGATGGGACCGGATGCCATGATCTTAGTTTTCTGAATGTTGAGCTTTAAGCCAACTTTTTCACTCTCTTCTTTCACTTTCATCAAGAGGTTCTTTAGTTCTTCAGTTTCTGCCATAAGGGTGGTGTCATCAGCATATATGAGGTTATTGATATTTCTCCTGGCAATCTTGATTCCAGCTTATGCTTCACCCAGTCCAGCATTTCTCATGATATACTCCACATATAAGTTAAATAAGCCAGGTGACAATATACATGGATCCTTCAGTTCAGTTCAATCGCTCAGTCATGTCCGACTCTTTGTGACCCCATGAATCACAGCACGCCAGGCCTCCCTGTCCATCACCAACTCCCAGAGTTCACCCTATCTCATGTCCATCAAGTCAGTGATGAGATCCAGCCATCTCATCCTCTGTTGTCCCCTTCTCCTCCTGCTCCCAATCCCTCCCAGCATCAGAGTCTTTTCCAATGAGTCAACTCTTCGCATGAGGTGGCCAAAGTATTGGAGTTTCAGCTTTAGCATCAGTCCTTCCGAAGAACACCGAGGACTGATCTCCTTTAGAATGGACTGGTTGGATATCCTTGCAGTCCAAGGGACTCTCAAAAGTCTTCTCCAACACCACAGTCCAAAGGCATCAATTCTTCAGATTCTTAGATGACAACAAAAAACAATGAAAAAAAGAATTTGTAGGAAATGCAAAAGAATGCTCAAACTACTGCACAATTGCACTCATCTCACACGCTAGTAAAGTAATGCTCAAAATTCTCCAAGCTAGGTTTCAGCAATATGTGAACCGTGAACTCCCTGATGTTCAAGCTGGTTTTAGAAAAGGCAGAGGAACCAGAGATCAAACTGCTAACATCCGCTGGATCATGGAAAAAGCAAGAGAGTTCCAGAAAAACATCTATTTCTGCTTTATTGACTATGCCAAAGCCTTTGACTGTGTGGATCACAATAAACTGTGGAAAATTCTGAAAGAGATGGGAATACCAGACCACCTGACCTGCCTCTTGAGAAATCTGTATGCAGGTCAGGAAGCAACAGTTAGAACTGGACATGGAACAACAGACTGGTTCCAAATAGGAAAAGAAGTACGTCAAGGCTGTATGTTGTCACCTTGCTTATTTAATTTCTATGCAGAGTACATCATGAGAAATACTGGGCTGGAAGAAACACAAGCTGGAATCAAGATTGCCGGGATAAATATTAATAACCTCAGATATGCAGACGACACCACCCTTATGGCAGAAAGTGAAGAGGAGCTAAAAAGCCTCTTGATGAAAGTGAAAGAGGAGAGCGAAAAAGTTGGCTTAAAGTGCAACATTCAGAAAACTAAGATCATGGCATCTGGTCCCATCACTTCATGGCAAATAGATGGGGAAACAGTGGAAACAGTGTCAGATTTTATTTTCTGGGGCTCCAAAATCACTGCAGATGGTGACTGCAGCCATGAAATTAAAAGACGCTTACTCCTTGGAAGAAAAGTTATGACCAACCCAGATAGCATATTCAAAAGCAGAGACATTACTTTGCCGACTAAGGTCCGTCTAGTCAAGGCTATGGTTTTTCCTGTGGTCATGTATGGATGTGAGAGTTGGACTGTGAAGAAGGCTGAGCGCCGAAGAATTGATGCTTTTGAACTGTGGTACTGGAGAAGACTCTTGAGAGTCCCTTGGAGTGCAAGGAGATCCAACCAGTCCATTCTGAAGGAGATCAGCCCTGGGATTTCTTTGGAAGCAATGATGCTAAAGCTGAAACTTCAGTACTTTGGCCACTTCATGAGAAGAGTTGACTCATTGGAAAAGACTCTGATGCTGGGAGGGATTGGGGGCAGGAGGAGAAGGGGACGACAGAGGATGAGATGGCTGGACGTCATCACTGACTTGATGGACGTGAGTCTGAGTGAACTCTGGGAGATGGTGATGAACAGGGAGGCCTAGTGTGCTGCAATTCATGGGATCGCAAAGAGTCGGACACGACTGAGCGACTGAAGTGAACTGAACTGAACCAAAAAACAATGAAAAAATGTTTTGCTGTCGTTGTATGGTGGACTTAGCTTAAAGCAATTACTGTGAACCATGCCTGTTGATATTTATGCCTTTGTGAGGTTCCCTCCCTTAAATCTGACCAGCCTGTAACCTGCTTTAACCAAAGAATACTTTGGAAGTCATGCTATGCCAGTTTAGAGTGTGGACCTTAAGAAATCCTGACATCTCTCCCCTTTGTGCTTCAGGAAGCCCAAGCCAGCCCTGGACAAGAGGCCAGGTAAAAAGCACTGAGGCCCCTAACCAACAGCCTCAGTGGAAAACTAAGCCAGCAGCCACAGCCAACTTCTCAGCCATGCCAACCCAGTACCCGGGGATGGCACCTCTTGGCCCAGTAATGCCATCCTGGCTGACACACACATGAGTTGGCCCTGCGAAACTGCAAAACTCTGGTTATTTTAAGCCACAAAGTTTGGGGAAAGTTTATTTCATGAAATGATGGGAGCATGAGTATGTTTATTAAGGAAGAGGTACAGAAAGGGCTTCACAGGTGGCTCACTGGTAAAGAATCTGCCTGTAATGCAGCAGATGCAGGTTTCAATCCCTGGGTCAGGAAGATTCCCTGGAGGAGGACATGGCAACACACTCCAGTATTCTTGCCTGGAGAATTCCATGGACAGAGGGGCCTTGCAGGCTATAGTACAAGAGGTCACAGAGTCGGACACTACTGAAGTGACAGAGCACGCACACAAGCAAGGAATCCAGAGAGAAGTTGCCTAACTTCCCCAGCAGTGTACATATTACCAAACAAAGAAACTGAATTCTTGAACCAGCGTACCCAGCCCAATATCAGTTAGACTGCAGAAGCCATTTGTGTAAATGCCCTTGCTAAATTGATAGGATCCAGGAATAAGGCCAAGAAGTTCTGCAGATGCATTAATCTTGAGCAGAAATACTGTTGTTAAATCGTAGGACTTCTCGGAGTCTTCCCATTTCTGACTGGTGACTTCTGCCACACTCCCAGGCCTCCCCTCCATGTGTGACTTTCAATTTTTTAGATGTTTACACCTAGATTTCACACTTAGCTTTCATCAAAGGATGAAAAGATGTCAAATTGCTTTCCTCACAGTAATGTATTGGAACCTTCAATCCTCCATTCTGGCCTGCCAGCTATTATTACTGTATCTAACACCTGACAGAAGAGTATTCCTAGAGAAACACTCCCAGTTGCAAATAAAATGTGGTAACACACTTAACTGGAGTTGCTGTGAATTTAGGCTTTGGCTTGGAAATGACGTTTCTTTTCTCTACTTGGGGCAAAACGTGCAGCCCAGTAGGTCAGTAGGTGGCAGCAATGGCCAGCATAGTCCATTCAGAGTGGAGCAAATGAAATTAAGACACTGGGTATATACTGATTAAATTACCCTTGAAGACCAAACATATTTGGAATTATGCTTCTAGAAAAAAAGCTAAGAGCTTCCCAGGTAGCTCAGTGGCAAAGAATCCATCTGCCAACGCAGGAGGCACAGGAGACACAGGTTCAGTCTCCAGGTTGGTAAGATATCCTGGAGAAGGAAATGGAAACCCACTCCAGAATGCTTGCCTGGAGAATCCCCACGGACACATGAGCTTGGCTGGCTACAGTCCATGGGGTCACAAAGAGTCAGACACGACTGAGAGCCTGAGCATGTACGCATTCCAGAAGAAAGACAGGAGCTTGAATACAGTAAGTATAGACAGAATTTCTTCCCCAAAGCATTTTGAAGAGAGCAGTCTCCAGCAGCCACATATCAATGAAGTGGAAACACACCCATAATTTAACAAGAAGCTGACATGGCTGTGAAGCTTGTTGATTACTGGGGCACTCTTCATCTTGCCTTCCCTCACTGCCTTTCTCCTATTTCCAGCAGGCCCCCTTTTCACCAGAATTCTCTTTTTCTAGGTTGCTCTTCTCAGAAGCTGTTCATGTAAATGTTCCAAAAAAGGACTTCGTTTATAAGAGCCTAAACTCTTTCTGCTCCTAGGATTATATATGTTCGCTATAGAAACTCTCAGCTTTTATAAGCTCAAAGTAACAGTAAGAACACCAGGCACTTGCCATCTAGTAAGTTATTTCCACCTCCTCTGAAGCTAATTCTTGCTCATGTCAGATAAATGGTCTCATTTGTCAATAAAACCACAATTTGGCATGGTATACAATCTTAGAAACCACAAAGTTAGACAATATCTTGCACTGAATTTTAACACTTGAAAGGCTGTCCCATTTTAGTTGATCGAACACAGAGATGAGATGATTCAGTGGGTAAAGAATCCACGTGCAGTGCAAGAGACATAGGAGACATAGGTTTGATCCCTGTGTTGGGAAGATCCCCTGGAGAAAGAAATGGCAACCCACTGCAGTATTCTTGCCTGAAAAATCCTACAGACAGAGAAGCCTGGCAGGCTACAGCCCAAAGGGTTGCAGAGTTGGACACAACTAAGCATGCACTAGGCATTCATTCATTCACACAGAGATGAACACTGTGCTTTCAATAATCACTGGCCAAAAGTGAAAGAAAAAGCAACCAGAAGGCAGAGAAGAAGTAGGTTCCTGAGAGCTCAGGAGACCTGTATAAAGGTGCTGTAGTTCCAGACTAGAGAATCAGTAAGAGTGTCTTTATCTGCCTCTTTGCAGCCTCTTGAAACATCCATCTCCACTCCACGTAATTTACTTAGGGTTATCTCTCGAGTTATTTGGAAGCATTTCTATGTCTAGAATAAACATTTGAAAAGCAGGATAAAAGAAACCTGCAATGTCTTTAATGTGGACCCCTTTCTTTTGACAACTTTATTGAAATGGAGTGGAGGGACAGTCCTCTCCTTAGTTATTTCCTTATGCAAAGTGTTTAGTTAATTAGCTCACTCAAGAAGAAAATGACATACTTTGTGGTCCTTGAATTAAAAAAGAGTTATCTTTAGAGCATGGGCCTCACAAAAGATGCTCAAGAGACAGTTGGTTTCATTTATTCCTCCCTAAAATATTGAGCTCCATCCATAGTCAGTTGCTTAATAAATGCATGCCCTTCCTGTTCACCTCAGAAATTTTGTGTGTGTGAATTAAGTGGGTTAAGCTGGATTCAGCACTTGTTGTCCTTGCTGTACAAGGAAAGAAAGGATAATGTAGTCATTCAACTTGGTTCTTGAAGTCAGTGGTCTGAACTCCACAACCAGTTCCATCAGCTAATAGATAGCATGACTGCAGACCAACTACTTAACCTTTTTGAACCCACTTCATCATCAGGAAAGTAAGGATAATCACAGAACCTATCTCTGAGGGCTATTAAAAGTTTGGTTATGCACAACCCTTTCTCTAATACATAAAAAACATCTTTAAGAAATTAGCTATCATTATTATTTAAAATACTGACAAATGTAAAATCAGAAGACTATTTTTTTTTTCAAAAAGAGCTTGCATCTCAAAAGTTTTTTTTTTTTTAAGAAAGTAAGGCAATATTCACTATTAAGGAAGCAATTTGTTTCAGGTAGACAAAGAAGAAAGTAATTTTGCAGAAGTAAAGGAGAATTGGGCTTCCCAGATGGCACTAGTGGTAAAGAACCTGTCTGCTAAGGAAGGAGACTTGAGAGATGCAGCTTCATACCTTGGGTTGGGAAGATCCCCTGGAGGGGGGCATGCCAATCTAATCCAGGATTCTTGCCTGGAGAATCCCATGGACAGAGGAGCCTGGCAGGCTACAGTCCATAGGGTCACAAAGAGTCAGACACGATTAAAGCGACTTAGCATGCACACCCTCAAGGGAGAAACAGGTTATGGGCATTAACACATGGTCCTTGAAAGCTCAGGGATCAGTGGCAGATGTGTTTCGCAGGATGGGTTCTGTACCAAGGCATAATTGCAAAGACCAGGAAGCAAGGAATAGAAAGCAGGTCTTTGGGAGGAACGAATAGTTGGAAAGAACTGACCAACACTGATATATGGAACTCAGACCAAAGACTGATAGATGTATTTCCAGGGGAAAAAATACAATGCACTGCACACAAATTCCAGGGAGGGGAGAAACATCCAGTTTCACCTAGGCTGTGCATAAGTAAGAAAGTAAAATCCGAGGGCGTTAGACAGAGTTGGCGGGGGTGGGGGGGGGGGGGCGGGGAAGAAATGAGTACTTTGAGAGATCCAAGCTCCAAGCAGTGACAAGGCTTAGAGACAAGTGTAGGTCGAGTTGCCCAGAGAAGGCTGATTGGACGCAAGACTGTCGGGATCTTGGTGTCAAGAGAAGGAACTAGATTAAGTGGAAAGCACTCAGGATCTAGAAGGATAAGGAAAAAAGATCTCAAGGCAAAATGAAGCTGGACGTATAGAGCTAATACCACTCCATATATTCCAAGCTCAACTTGGGGATACTTAGGAAGTTGCTGTTCAAATGAAGCTGACAGGTCCATGATCTTCTAAGGACTTCATCTCTTTGGGTTAGATCTGCTGCTGCTGCTGCTGCTAAGTCCCTTCAGTCGTGTCCAACTCTGTGTGACCCCATGGACTGCAGCCCACCAGGCTCCTCTGTCCATGGGATTTTCTAGGGAGGAACACTGGAGTGGGGTGCCATTGCCTTCTCCATGGGTTAGAGTAGTTGGTTGCTATTTCTAAAATCCCAGCCACAGGAACCCTGATATCCTGGGCTGTCAGTAGCAGAGGACAGGACCCATGACATCTGGGATGTGACTGGGACAAGGAAGAAAGTGCACGTCTCAAAGGAGAATAAACACACCACAGATATACTGGAAATAAAACTCCCTAAAAAAGATAAAGACAGACAGGTGACAGGAATGATGTAACAATAACAAATCACCAGATGAAGTAAAATTTTTGGCGCTTTGACTTTTATTTTCTTTGTATGTGACTTTAGTCTGTATGATTTTTATTTAATGGCAATCATTATTGTATTCTTTCACTCAACATACAGTCTGACAATATTCTGTTTCAGGGGATACAGCAGGGAACAAATTTCCTGCCTTCATTAATCATGTGTTTTACCAGGAATGTTTTAAAAAGTGGTCACACTGTCAGCCTGCTTCCTGAGTCTGAAACTCATCAGGATGTGGAACAGAGGTTTCAGTTCACTCTAGATGGGCAAGTAACAAGAATAAAATCTATTTAATTTTTTTTTTCTTTTTGGCTACCCTGGGTCTTTGTTGCGGTGCATGGGATTCTCATTGTGGTGGCTTCTTTTGTTGTGGAGCATGGGCTCTAGGAGAACAGGCTTCAGTAGTTGTGGCTCTTGGGCTTAGCTGCTCCCTGGCATGAGGGGTCTTCTCTGACCAGGGATGGAAGCCAAATCCCCAGCATTGGCAGGTTAACCTGCTGCCAATATAGGAGACATAATTAGATGCAGTTAGATTCCCTGAAGGAGGGCATGGCAACCCATTCCAGTATTCTTGCCTGGGAAATCTCATGGACAAAGGAATCTGGCAGGCTACAGTCCATGGGAAGTCAGACACAACGGAAGCAACTTAGCTAGCATGGATGCAAGGAATGAGTGTAGAGAGAGAAAAGCCTGGGCACTCGACAGTATAAAATTCAGAAGGAGCAGAAGCTTCAAGAAAGTGATACTGGAAGGAATGTTTGGTATGGTAGGAAAAATACAGTAGAGTGTGGTATCTCAGAAGGGAGGGAGGAAGGAAGGACACAAAGAAGGAAGAGAGGAAGACAAGTTACTTGCTATTAATAAAGGTATAACAATCCCCTGGCTTGAATTCTGCTTAAAGACAAAAAGATATGACATGCAGTTTATATATGACCCCCATTGCCTACTCTCACTAATTCTTTTATTTTTAGATGTTTCAAGACACTATTATCCTCATTATTAAACTATTATCATTCGGCTTCAATAGACAGCATGTATTTGGAACATCTACCATAAATGACTCTCCCAATTGTTGTTGTTCAGTTGCTCAGTCATGTCCAAATCTTTGCAACCCCAAGGACTGCAGCATGCCAGGCTTCCCTGTCCTTCTCCATCTTCTGGAGCTTGCTCACACTCATGCCCATTGAATAGGTGATGCCATCCAACCATCTAGTTGTCTGTCGTCCCCTTCTCCTCCTGCTTTCAATCTCTCCCAATAGTTACAGTATTATTTATGATTATAAAATCATGTTCAATATGTCAAATACATTTGGCACAGTTCAGATTAATATAATGATTTGAAATTACAGAAAGTATTTTAGACTTTTTAACTAATCATGAGAGAATTCTGACCCACATAGTCTATGTAACATTCCCAAGGGAATTCTGATTATTTCAAAATTTTGTAGTTTAGCATATGCCAAGGCATGCTAAATATCACAGAGCTTGGCAGGAAAGGTTGCATTTCACATCCAATGTCATTCAGCTTGAACTCTCTTTTAGTGGGCGCCCTCACCCGCTTATTTAACCCATATGCAGAGTACATCATGCGAAACGCTGGACTGGAAGAAACACAAGCTAGAATCAAGATTGCCAGGAGAAATATCAATAACCTCAGATATGCAGATGACACCACCCTTATGGCAAAAAGTGAAGAGGAACTAAAACGCCTCTTGATGAAAGTGAAAGTGGAGAGTGAAAAAGTTGGCTTAAAGCTCAACATTCAGAAAACGAAGATCATGGCATCAGGTCCCATCACTTCATGGCAAATAGATGGGGAAACAGTGGAAACAGTGTCAGACTTTATTTTTGGGGGCTCCAAAATCGCTGCAGATGGTGACTGCGGCCATGAAATTAAAAGACGCTTACTCCTTGGAAGAAAAGTTATGACCAACCTAGATAGCATATTGAAAAGAAGAGACATTACTTTGCTGACTAAGGTCCATCTAGTCAAGGCTATGGTTTTTCCAGTGGTCATGTATGGATGTGAGATTGGACTGTGAAGAAGGCTGAGCGCCAAAGAATTGATGCTTTTGAACTGTGGTGTTGGAGAAGACTCTTGAGAGTGCCTTGGACTGCAAGGAGATCCAACCAGTCCATTCTGAAGGAGATCAACCCTGGGATTTCTTTGGAAGGAATGATGCTAAAGCTGAAACTCCAATACTTTGGCCACTTCATGAGAAGAGTTGACTCATTGGAAAGGACTCTGATGCTGGGAGGGATTGGGGGCAGGAAGAGAAGGGGACGACAGAGGATGAGATGGCTGGATGGCATCACTGACTCTATGGACATGAGTCTGAGTGAACTCCGGGAGATGGTGATGAACAGGGAGGCCTGGCGTGCTGCAATTCATGGGGTTGCAAAGAGTCGGACACGACTGATCAGCTGAATTGAACTGAATTCTCACAACATGTTACAGGGAGTGCTTGTCACTTACATGCCATAAAATCATGAACAGGCAAGTGAAAATGATTCCTTAAAGAGTGACGTGAACAAAGAAAAAAATGCTTGGGATTAACAATGCTTTGATATGTCATTCAAGCTCAGGGATTGGATTCTGATGATTTCTAAAAAAAAGTCATACTAAACAGGAGTTGTATTTATAGTCAAGGAACTCTTGCCACTTAGTATGGCTTGCTGAGGTCAAATGTTGGCATCTCACCTCTATGTAGCCTAATTTAGACCATGTTATTTATTTTAGATTAGAGAGACTGGGAAAAAGAGCACTTCCGGTAATCATGTAGGTTTCATGCATTTAATTCTCACCTCTCCTGAGACTTTCAACATCAAGAGGAGAGATGAGGGCAGTGGGATGGGAGAGATGAGGGGTGGCCCAATGTGAACAGGATGATCTTGTACCTAATCCCCCTGCATAATAACACTATTTGTAATCATCTGCATCTTTCCTCAGTAACTTTCATAATTTATCTAATTGCATCATCCAGAGAATTTCCTTAACTCTCTCAAATATGTTTATCAGTAGAAAGTCATGGTATAAGTCTCATCTTCTTTCATAAACCAGAACCCACTAACTTTTGGATTATTAGGGCAAAAGGAAGATTTTAATGACACTTTGGAAAGAAAGACTTTGTAAAAGAATTTTCCTTTTCCTCAAGAGTTGCTAAAAACAGAAAAGTAACCTGTTTCGCTGGACAATTTTTTTCAAACCTAAATTTGAATGTCATTAATAAATTTAAGCAATAATGTGAAAATCATGGGTAAATGCCTTAAATTCTGTGAACCTTAGTTGTCTCATCTGAAAAATGAGATAACGTCCACATCTCAAGGTCATCAAATGAATCAGATGAGATGACTCTTGAAGATCCTGGCACATGCCAGAGGGTCAGGTCACATTAATTTCCTTTCCTCCCTCCTGTAAAATCAACCTAATTTGAGAGAGAAAAGAACAGAAGATAAGGGAAATCGTGACATGGGATTTCTGAATGAATCCTCTTGCTCTGCAGGTGTTCTGGGCTACATTCTGTCTGCAGAGTGTACAGACTTATAGCTGATGACCCCTGGAACACCCAAGGGTATTTTTCATGGGTTTGATGTTAAATTCTACTTCATTCAAAGGCTGATCCCCACCTTCCTGGAATCAGCAGCAATAACAAAGGCTTAGATAGGCACAGCTCTAGACAGATGCAGAAATAGAAACATGGCTAGACATCAGTCAGGAAGATAAGTGATCAAATTTCCAGCAGTCCGCCTGGCAGGGGTTGGCTGTGCTGTGTTGCATCATTTAGGTCATTTCTGTGGGCTAAGGTAAGATGCATTTAGCACTGAATTACAAGGGAAATCGGCCTTTTGTGGCAAGAGAATTATTTAGCCACTGCTGCGGGGGAATAATGTGCCTGAGCTTGCAAGTGTTGTACATGTCCCCTGATCCACATGACAGTTGTGGCTATTTTTCCTGGCAGCAAAGACAGGCCTGCCCAATGGTCACGAAAGTGACCTTCTGGGGTAAGGGTGACAAAAAGCAGTTGGGTTACTTCCAGTATTGATAACAGTGAGTGACTGATGGTGGTTGTCAGGAACTTGGTGCTGAGGTTTATTCTGTTGTTTGCTTGCTCCTTAGAAGAAGAGCTATGGCAAACCTAAAATAGCATATTAAAAAGCAGAGACATTAGTTTGCCAACAAAGGTCCATATAGCCAAAGCTATGGTTTTTCCAGTAGTCATGTATGGATGGACCATAAAGAAAGCTGAGTGCCGAAGAATTGATGCTTTTGAACTGTGGTGTTGGAGAAGACTCTTGAGAGTCCCTTGGGCTGCAAGGAGTTCAAACCAGTGAATTCTAAGGGTAATCAATCCTAAATATTCATTGGAAAGATGGATGCTGAAGCTGAAGCTCCAATACTTTGGCCACCTGATGTGAAGTGCGGACTCATTAGAAAAGACCCTGATGCTGGGAAAGACTGAGGGTTGTGGGAGAAGGGGATGACAGAGGAAAAGAGGGTTGGATGGCATCACCAACTTGAAGGACATAAGTCTGAGCACGCTCTGGGAGTTGATGATGGACAGGGAAGCCTGGTGTGCTGCAGTCCATGGGGTCACAAACAGTTGGGCATGACTGAGTGACTGAACAAAAACAACAATCAGTGACGACTGGCAGGGATATTAAAGGAGGATGGGACAGCACAAGGGCATCACGTTTGTCCTCCATGGTTTAGGGCCCCTAATGTGCAAGATCTAGACTGTGGTCCTGGAATTTGCATTCCTCCATCAGCAGCACTCCAGCCTGATGAGAGAATGAACAGCATTGGGCTGCTTGGTGTGGACATGTCCCCACTTCACTGACACAAGAGTGGCAATCACACAATAGAAATAAGGGACTCCAGGACATTCTGTTTCTGAAATTAATTTGGACATTGTCAGATACTCATTCAGAATACAAGCTTCCAGGCACTACGTGAAATATAAAATCTGTGTAACAAAGCTCTACAACCAGGCCCACTCGCACTAGCAGCATGAGCTACAATCACATCCATAGGACCATGTGGGAAACCTACCAACTGTAACTCAGAGCACACTGAGACCCACCTCACCAGCACAGGTAGGTTTCAGTTGTGCTGGGGGTTAACAAAGCACTTAATTAACAACATGAAACACCTTAAACAAAGCAAAACTGAACAACCAAATCTCTAGTTATTTATCAATGAATGCACCTTTTTTTTTTTTATGAAACATTGATTTGCTATTATTTTATTGAGCACTTTCCCCCCATTTTCCTGAATGACACTAGTATTCAACTTTTTCTTTTCCATGTTAATGTCAGATTTTGGTATCAAGATTATAAGTAGAAAAATGTAGACAGTTACAATCCAGATTCCAAAAAATAAATGAGTAAAGATGTACCTTTGGAAGAAAGCTATTTGTCTAGGATATGGCTTTGATCAAAGGCCTCAGTGGCTTCAGAACTACCCCCTTTTGGACACAAACAGACCAAGAGCTCTTTACTGTGAGTTTACTTCCCTGCATGCACAGGTACCATTAAATTACAGCTGTTGAGATGCCAGGTCAGATGGCTAGACTAATTAAAATGTTTGCTAGCTGACTAGTTTGCTAGCTGACTAATCCCTTCTACTTCAGCCCACAAGAATGCTAACATGGAAACTTTAAGGTAGACCTTGTCCCTGATTTGACTGTTGTTCTCAAACCCTTGCCACTGAAATCAGAAATTTCACTTTGCCTGGTGGGTCACAGAGCTCTTTCCCCAGGACAGTCCTCTGTGATGCTTGATTGGCAGTAGAGGAGCCGTGCCTCAGGCCTTGAGGGACATAGTGCTTGGAGCTGCAAAGGGAGGTCTGGGGCTAGAGAGGGATACAGGTAGCATGAACTGATGGTTCACACGTCAAGGATTGGCACAGGTAAGCATTGTGCACATAGCAGAAGTTCAGAAAATTCTAGTCTAGCACAGACTAGTACTATGTACTATGATGAGTCTATAGCTCCCCATCTTTTTTTTTTTTTTTAAATCTCACTGTTAATAGAGATAATATAACTTGAGATTTGCAAACAGAACTTATTTTCCTATCCTACTCTTTACTCTGTATTCAAATGTCTTATACCCACAACTTAATTCAAATATGAAAAAAATCTACATCTTATCAGAGAGGCAGGGTGTTGATTTTACATAGCTAAAGATTCTTCTTTTGAGGCCGATGTGGCCATGTAAAGGTCATTGCATTGCTCAGTGATGACTGAATTGGGAGCTCTTGCAAATACATGCTTGTCCTTTAGTGCACAGCAGGCTGTAATTCACCCTTACAGGCCAGCAAACGACTTATACTGCTTAGAGTTCAAAGCCGAGTCCTTGCTTATCACCCCAGTCAAACAATTTCATTTCTATCAGTTGGTGGTTGTACTTCAGATTTTATGGATCCAATGGGTCTAGTGAAATTTTATTACCCTGCAATACAACAAGAAGAAAAAAGCTCTGGGAAAAGAAAATCAATATAATGTTTAAGGTCTTTGTTACCTTTATAACCTCCAGTGTTCTTTTACATATAAACTAATAAATCAACCTTTTAAGGAAAGATGCATTCCTCAGTGCTTGCTCAATACGAGGTGCTAAGCCTGATCATAAAAACAATCAAGAAGTAGCTAATGGTTTTGCTACCTGAACAAGCACAGTTAAAGTAGAATCAATCGCAGGACAAGGATATTGTTTGCAGGTGTTTTCTCCTTGTTAGCACACGGTAATCAGTTGTTACCAGATGAAGGTAGCAACTTAAAAAAATAAAGGGCTCTCATAAGCTATATTGTGTTTATCTGAATTTGCACATGCATGGAAATTCGATTAAACCTTTCAAGCATGGAGTCCCTTACCACCGGCCACTTCTCAACTGCATGAGATGAACTCATTGTAACTTTACAGTTGAATCAGCAGAAATGCAAGACAATCATTCCCACAACCTTCAAGAGAATGGCTTTTTCTTATGTCAGGATCTTGGATAAATGACTTCAGTAGATTCTCCCTAGTGTATTTTAAGAAGTAGCTAGCTATGAAGATGCTAAATATTAGAATAAAACTAAAATGAAGTTCCACTCATTTCAATAATAAATGTATCTTTTCTTATAAATGTCTTTGTCCTGGGACACACTGAGGATTGATAAACTGAATTCGGAAACTTTTCAGCATGAATTTGCATCATGTAGTCAATTTGAACATTCTGTATTAAACTAAAATTAACGATAAACAGGTTTGAGGAAGCAGCTCATCTATTTATCACCAGCAGAACTTTATGGCTCACAGTATAACATGGTAAGGGCTTCCCAGGTGGCACTAGTGGTAAAGAACCCACCTGCCAATGCAAGAGAGGTAAGAAATGTGGGTTCAATCCATGGATCGGGAAGATCCTCTGGAAGAAGGCATAGCAACCCACTCCAGTATTCTTGCCTGGAGAACGCTATGGACAGAGGAGCCTCGTAGGTGATGGCCCATGGGGTCACAAAGAGTCGGACATGACTGAAGTGACTTAGCATACATGCACATGACATAGTAAGCCCAACTCAGAAGCTGAGACAAATTGATAGGGATCCCATTCCAACCAAGTGCCTACAAGAAAACACAACAAGGCTTTCTCTGCAAGGAGAAAATACGATTCAGGACAGGGCAAATCTCACTGATCTTGTTTGTGTAAATGGCTTAAAAGGGGCCACAAGACCACTAATGTCCAAAGCGAAGAAGTATAGCCAAGTCAAAGGTTACCCCTATTACACAATTAACAAGGTAGCTAATTGTTTACTTGATGGCCATTAATAAAAAGTTGTTTCTGCAAGTTCCCAAAGGACTGACCCTTTCAGGATTCCTGCATTTCCACACAGATGCTAGGCATAAAAGTGACTTAAGACAAGTCCATTTTAGCCATGGAAATGGAAGATGTAAAAGAAAAAAAATAAGTTATGACAATGACTCATTTTTCCCTCTTATGTGGATTATCAGCATAGTCATAATGATGAGATTGGTATTTGGATTTTTAAGTTTGTTTCAATTGCATTCCAAATTTCTCATCAGCCTATTTTATTACCAGTTTGTTGATAGAAGTAGTAGATGGGGCAGGGGGAAGATGCACATTTATCTAAGTACACTTCTATTTTTTAAAAAGAAAAAGGTTATTTAACAAATCTGTCCTGATTGTCTAGTAGATAAGATAGCTGAATAGTAGCTAGTTGATGACACAGTTGGGTAGGATCATGAATGGTGCTGATTAACTTCTAAGAGTTAAATGGGAGAAAAGTACCAAATGTCAAATCTCTGGACTTTCATCAGAGTCCTGACATCAATGTCTACATGAGCAACATGGTTACCAGGCAGAACAAATTAGTGAGTGAACGAATCTTACACAGAGAGCTAACACACTAGATGATGACAACATGACTGAAGGTATTCTCAACATCCTGGAACGGTGCGAAAAAAAGGGAAAACAAACAAGAGCAGCATACCACACAAACTGCATTCATTTTCTCATGCACTGTAAGAAATCACCATGAATGTAATGACTCAAAAGAACCCTAACTAATCATACCATTGTCTGTAGATCAAAAGTTTGACAAGGGTCTCACTGGACTAAAGTTAAGGCATCAGCAGGCCATCATTCTTTCCTGGAGGCTCCAGGGGTGAATTGATTTCCTTGCCTTTTCCAGCATCGAAAGGCCCCCCTATCTCTTGGCTAATGGCCCCTTCTTCCATCTTCACAGTCAGTAACACAAGTTTACTGTCAGGGCTCATCACTTTGACCTCCTCTTCCACCGCCCTCATCTTCTTTGAGGATCATCATGACTATGCTGAGCCCATCTTAATAAGCCATCACCTTAATAGTGATTAAGGCCCTTAATCACAGCTATAAAGTCCCAAGTAACAAGTAAGGTAACATACTCACAGGCTCCAGGGATTAGCATGCGGACATCTTTCAGGGAGTAATTATTTTGCCAAACATACAAGGTTAAAAAAGAAAAAAAAAAAGTGGCAGAGAAAATACTGGCACAAAAGAGAAAAGGTTTGTGGAAAACTTTTTCCACAAACAAACAGGAAAACAAACCAGGTTAACTCCAATGTGGTGAGACAATACCTGAAATGTGGAGTTAAATTCTGAACATGACTGTCAAAGAGGAGCAATCTTTTTAAAAAATTATTATTATTTTTGAAACATTATTTATTTGCCTGCACAGCACATGGGATCTTAGTTTCCTGGATAGGGACTGAACCCAGGAGCCCTGCATTGGAAGCTGAGTTTTAACCACTGGACCACCAGGGAAGTCTCAAAAGAAGAGCAATCTTGATCAGAAATGTGTTCAAAAGAGTATCCAGAATGGAGGGGAAACTGACTACCATGTCATGTGCACAACATCTGAAGCAGTTCAGACTGATTCACTCAGAGAAGAAAAGGCCTGGGTTCAAATGCCACTGTTTCCCAGGATCTAAAGAACTGTCAGGGATTAAATGTACTCTTTAACATGAAGGGACAGTTCATCATTAATGGAATTTAGGACCATGCAAATTTAAGCTTAAAATAATAAAGCCAAATGAAAAAGTAATAGGTGGTTTGGGCACTAAAATTGGAAACAAACTTTGCACTACTCATTAGAATTTATAAAATGCTTTAATATCATACATTATTGCACCTGAACTTTGCAACATATCTGAGAGAAGTCTAAGACAGATACTTGGAAGAAACAAGAAACCCAATGCAGGTGGTGAAAAAAGTGAAAAAGTGTAAGTGGCAATTGCTCAGTTGTGTCCAACTCTTTGTGACCCCATGGACTGTAGCGTGCCAGGCTCCTCTGTCCATGGAATTCTCCAGGCAAGAATTCTGGAATTAGTTACCATTCCCTTCTACAGGGATCTTTCCAAACCAAGGATCGAACCCAGGTCTCCTGCACTGCAGGTGGATTTTTTACCATCTGAGCCACCAGGGAAGCCCACACAGGTGGTACAAGTGCTTTAACAAAGGGATGGCTCACTGAGAGGCAAGAGCAGCATTCATGGAACTAACAAGAGACACTGAGATTCGCAGAGACTAACTTTCTCTGGAAGAGAAAGTTCTAGTAGCTCTAGGCCTGAAGAGGCAGAGCAAGAACTGACTCTACAGGGACCAGGTGAGAGGCAGAGCTGTTAACAAGAGACCAGGAGGCCGTCACAAGGAAGGATGCAGCCCAGAGCAGTCAGAGGAAAGAAGTACCTGCCCTCTCTCCTTGTGTCCACCTCCACCTCCTGCTGGTGCATCTCACTGGTCGAGCCTAACAGGACCCTGGTAGGCAAAGGGACAGGGGAGATGCTTTCTGAAGGGTCAGCCTTCAAGGGCATGGAGTAGGACATATAGCAATAGAGAATGGATAGGGTATATAAGAAAATAGAGAATAACCACCACAGTACTTCTCCATTTCTTTTACAAATGAAGATATCAGGACTTCGTGTCATGTTGCAATCAGTCGTGTTCAACTCTTTGCTTCACTTTGGACTGTAGCCTGCCAGGCTCCTCTGTCCATGGGATTTTTTTTTCAGGCAAGAAATACTGGAGTGGGTGGCCATTTTCTCCCACAATTCTCCTGCAATGCAGGAGATGAAGGAGACACGAGTTCAATCCCAGAGTTGGAAGATTCCTTGGAAGATATCAGGACTTAGAAAGGCTAAACAACTTCCTCAAGGTCTTCCAGCAGAAGAGCTGAAACTCAGATCTGCCCTTGGAATCACCAAATACCAATAAGCATTACCTATGACAGTGCACTGCCTGCCTTTCAGGGGCTCTCTATCACCAGAAGTGTGGGAGGAGGAGCTGGAGATGTTGAAAGGGGATTCGTATTTGTGATGAGGGTCTGGATGAGATTCTCCCACTTTTCTATGTGGAATTTTCTTTTCATTTTTATTGGAGTATAGTTGGTTTACAAGATTGTGTTAGTTGCAGGAGTACAGCGAGTGAATCAGTTCTACATATACATATATCCACTCTTTTTTAGATTATTTTCCCATATAGGCAATTACAAAGTATTGAGTAGAGTTCCCTGTGCTATCCAGTAGGTCCTTATTACTCATCTATTTTATTTCTAATAATGTATCTATGTCATTCCCAATCTTCCAATCTCTGGAATTTTCTGATTGTGTATTTCCAAACTCAGCATCTTTCACAAAACCTACCTGATTTGTCATTTCCTTTCAAATATGACTAACCGAAATAGCTTTAAACACATGCACTCCTGGTAAATGAAAACTAATCAAGATTCTGCAGATTCTCTGGATAAGGCAATGCATTACTCATTCTGTCTCTGTAATATCTATCTTCATCTGTTTGCCCTTCCATCCATTAGAGTGGCCAGGGAGCATTCTGAGCTATGCAATGAATGAGACAACTTCAGACTTCCAAGATAGCTGTGATGGTTGACAAATGCTCCACTATTTTTTAAAACTCTACTCTTAATGAATTTTATGTTCATTAATAAATCCTCAGAAGTTAAAAATAATTGCAAAATAGCTTTTCCTGTCCCTTTTGCCAAGCCTTCAAATAAAGAAGTACTTTGTATTGTATAAGGTATGGCTCATAAAGAGCGCATGAAAGTAATTCTCTCCTCCAAGTCCATTTTCCCATCATTTTTAATATATAATTATAGAGTATTGTCTTTAAACATAAACAAAGTCCCAAGGTATCATAAGATCGCTTTTGTAATAGCCCAAATTTGTAAGTATTCTGCAAAAGGAAAACATTTTGTGTGAAACTAAACTGCAAGTCATGAAATATAAATGCAAACTGACTGATTAGAGAAGTAACACTTCAAGCACACTTTCTGGAGTCTCAGAGCATAAAAAAGATAAAAGTCAACTTCTCTGGATGCGTAGGAATGGAGGGAATAGAGAGTCACCTGTTCAGTCTCTCACTGGCCCCTAGTGACAGCCTCTGAGCCTTCTTTTGCTTCATATGTTGAAACTAGTATGCCTGGGTTTTATATGCAGTCACCAGCCCAGAGCTCTATAGCACTCTGAGTGTAAATAGGAACTGCATATGTCCTATTAATTTTGGCAAAGGGGTGAAAGGGTCTCACTAAGATGTGATCCAAACAGGAGAGGGTATCTGTTCCCACTTCCCAGCAGAAGCCTGGTGTGCAGATATCATCTCAGGACCTCCACTCCCACAGATATCTAGCAAGAGATGGTGATGGATGGCTTGTGGACTGAGTGACTCCTAGCAGAGGGAAGGCTATTTCTGTGAGAGAGGCCTTGCATGTGAGCTTGTGAGATGGTCCCTGGACCTATAGAAATGTCTGCAGGCAAACTGCATTGAGTTTAAACCCTGATTGAGCAAGTAAGGGCCAGAATCAAGTGCATTTCAACGGTTCCTATTACTGCAGCCTTCTCTACCATTTGACTGGTAGAATCAGGATATGGTTATCACAAAGAATGCTGGACTAGATAAAAGGTCACCTCCTCCCTCTCTTTCCGGATCTTTCCTATGTGCGTAGCTGCTCAGTTGTGTCTGACTCTTTGCGACCCTATGGACTGTAGCCCACTAGGCTCCTCCGTTCCCAGGATTTTTCAGGCAAGAATACTGGAGTAGGTTACCATTATCCTACTAAGGAAGATCAGGGGATCTTCCCTACTCAGGAATCGAACCCACATCTTGTGTGACTCCTGCATTGCAGGCAGATTCTTTACCCACTGAGCTGTCAGGGAAGCCGTAAAATGAGGTTTGTGATTGTTGTTGTTTTAGTTGCTAAGTCATGTCCAGCTCTTTTTGACCCCATGGACAGCAGTCCACCAGGCTCCTCTGTCCATGGGTTTTTCAGACAAGAATACTGGAGTGGGTTGCCATGCCCTTCTCCAGGGGATCTTCCCGACCCAGGGATCAAACCCGTACTTCCTGCATTGGCAGGAGGATTCTTTACCACTGAGCCACCAGGGAAGTCCATAGATCTTTCCTAGAACACTATAAAAGCAAAGTACAAAACTCTCCTTGGTTGCTCTTTACTTTATTTGGACTAAAGTTTATCACACGAAACTTTTATTTTTAAGGAAAATTTTTAAAGTTTATGTTTTAAGTGATTATATTCAGGAAACAGACATCTTGAATCACAATAGAGGGTAAAAAAGAAAAATCAGGAAGGGGTGTATGTATCATGCTGATGAGATCTAAACACACAATCCCTATGTTGCAAAACCTGCCACAGTGAAACTTCTCTAATATACACATGAAAATGAGTACTTTAAAGTGAGACTCTTAAGATTAAAGACAAGTTCTACATTAGAATGAAATGATATCCAAGAAATTATGACTAATACAGGTTTGAGACAGCATTCACAGAAAAAAAAATACAACATTTTTATTTGTATTTGAAGAGAAGAGCCTTTTCTTCTGAGGTGGATACGCCAATTCTGAAACATGAACAGTATATTTCAGGTTAAATATATAAAACCATTCACTCTTTGTTACATAAATAACAAAGATAGGAAATAGAGTAAACCCACAGGTTCAAATCAAAAGAAGATTGTTTCAGTCCTGGCTTATTCTTCACATCTCTGCATACTCATTGCGGACCTTTACTCTCAGACACTACACTCAGAATTTATGAGACAAGTATGCACAATGGATTTGATCCCAAAGGTTTGTTGTGTGTGGTTTTTTTTTTTTTTTTCCTGTTGCTCCATTTCTATTGCCTCTTGAACCGTGCAGTGAAATAACACATGAAGATAAAGTTTACTGAGTTTAATTATGCTCTTGACGAGATTAGATAATCTGTGTAGCAGAAATTCTGTTATGATTAGGTGAGGTCGATGGCTTTACAAATAAGAAGACCTTTCTCTGACAGCTATATCTGTGACATATAGGAATAAAAGAGAAGGATGTCAAGGAGTGAATTGAGAAAAGAGTAGATTTGCGATCAGCAGTCCAGAGTGCAAAAGCTGAATTCATCTCTTTTTAATCATGGGACTGAGGTAAGTCACGTCCCTTTTCTGGTTCAATTATAAATTGGTACATACTTTACAACTTCATAAGATTCTGCAAGCATGAGAGGGGGTATGAAACATATGATTCTGGACCTCATTTTAACTACCTGAATCAAAAATTAATGAAGAAGCATTGGACTAGTACCCAAAAAGTTGAAACAATACTAGGCACCATGCTTTGACCATTCCATTCATGCCAAACAACCTGTTCATCACAGCAACCAAATAATGTATTTCTATTATTTTCTGATTTTATAGATGAGGAATCTGATGCCAAGTTCATACTGCAAGCAGGTGGGACAGCCACCAGATACTGGTATAAAGGTGAAGTTTGGGCAGCATCCTCTGTGTGGGCTTTCCTTGTTGACACAGAATGAAGTAAACAGTGCTGAAAACCCAGTACAATAGAAGTCACAGAATCTGGCTGGTGCTTCCTGAGAACAGGGTTGGGAACAACAGGCACAAACCATGTCATGTTTATCTCTGTGCCTCTCTTGTCTGGAATTATGCAAAGGCAGAATGTTCAGTTCATATTCTTGGAGGGAAAATTATGCAAATTATTTTCAATCAGGGTGCAGTGATGGAAGTAGTTTCAGGGAGATCTCACCGAGTGTAAGAGTGAAAAGTGAGAGTCTCCTTTTGGTCGAGGATGCGGATAAGCTCATGAGGGTGGCACTGGAGAAGGGCTTTGAAGAACAGGAAGGGCATAAGTGGGCAAGAAATGTCAGCAGGAGGGCCCAACATGTCCGAAAGCCAAACACTGTCTTATAACAGAAACTCTGACGAAGATGAGCATCTTCATTTTTTTAGAACTTGAATGTCACCGGGCTACATCCTGGGTCATCACAAAAAAAAATAAAAATTAAAAAAATTAAAAAAAAATCTTACCATCATCAGAAAGACTTTTTCAAGGATTTCTGCTCTTCATGAGTAAGGGATACAAATGATATGAGTCATCACAGCTTTAAACACGAATTGTAAAGCAGAGACAGCATACCATCTCTGTACAAAACCAGACAATACATGCTTTAATCTTTCTGGAACATATAGTCTCGTTACTACTACTCAATTCTGCCTTTGCAATGAGAAAGCACCCATAGATAATGTATACAGTTTCATTTGGAAAAACAGGTGCTGGGCCATACTTTACTGGACGGGTTCTCAAGGATCACATGATAAGAAGTAACACGAACTACCAGTCTCAAGACACTCCCAGAGTAGTGTTCAGCTGTGCTCCTGAATGAGTGCTTTATTATTTTTTGTTTCTGGCTAGGAAAATAAAGTCAACACAAAAATGTCCTTCATAAAATGTTTTCTCTCAGTTTGAAAGTGAGGTTTTATTGAAAATTTATATAAAATTGGCTTCTCTAAAGGGTTCAATTCAGGGTTTGTTTATTTGTTTGTCTTTTGTATTTTCATAAAGTTGTGCAACCCTCACCACTAATTTTTAGCTCCTTTATGACCATAATGGTGATTGCAGCCATGAAATTAAAAGACGCTTACTCCTTGGAAGGGAAGTTATGACCAACCTAGATAGCATATTAAAAAGCAGAGAAATTACTTTGCCAACAAAGGTCTGTCTAGTCAAGGCTATGTTTTTCCAGTGGTCATGTATGGATGTGAGAGTTGGACTGTGAAGAAAGCTGGACGCCAAAGAATTGATGCTTTTGAACTGTGGTGTTGGAGAAGACTCTTGAGAGTCCCTTGGAGTGCAAGGAGATCCAACCAGTCCATCCTAAAGGAGATCAGCCCTGAGTGTTGTTCATTGGAAGGACTGATGCTAAAGCTGAAACTCCAATACTTTGGCCACCTCATGCGAAGAGTTGACTCATTGGAAAAGACTCTGATGCTGGGAGGGATTGGGGGCAGGAGGAGGAGGGGACGACAGAGGATGAGATGGCTGGATGGCATCACCGACTAGATGGACATGAGTTTGGGTGAACTCCAGGAGTTGGTGATGGACAGGGAGGCCTGGCGTGCTGCAATTCATGGGGTCCCAAAGAGTCGGACACGACTGAGTGACTGAACTGAACTGAACTGAATGACCATAACTGTTCAACAGATATTTATTGAGCATCTACTATCTGTCTTTCCTGGTGGTGGTGGTGTTGATTGTTTATTCTGCTTTGCTTTGTTTGGCTTGGTTTGACTTGGCTTGACTTGTAGAGGGTATGGATGGTAGATAGCGGGTAATGGAAAAATATAAGACGTGGCATATCTGAAGCAGTCAGCTAACAATATAAGAAAATACGAAATGAGAGATCTAAGCTAAGCACTATAGAGACCACAGACACAATAACTGTTTTTATAGAAGAGTTGGGTGGAAGGTGCCAAGGACTTGGTGCACAGACCTGGAGAAGGAACTTGTAACTGGATGGATGGCATGCCGCATGAGTAGAGCGGATCCTAGAGACCAGGCAGAGCTATGAACAAAGGCCTAAAGATGAGAACAGCCTGGCCTGGGAGCTGAGCAGCCCTAACTGGGGGCATGCTGAGAACTGCACATGAAATTGTTCAGGAAAGGTGGCCCTGTGGCTGTAGGACCTCAGGAAACAGTTTTAAAAAGGTAAATTTGGCATTAGGATCCTGAGGTTGAGGATCCTGGGGCTCCTGGGGAAGTACAAGGTTTAATTTAAAGACTGTTTTTGGAAAACTGTCTGATAGTTGTGTGTAGGACAGCCTGGAGGCAGAAGCCTAGAAAGCTTTGGGGCTGCTGATTTTACCTATGAGTGTGTGCCAAGTTGCTTCAGGCATGTCCAACTCTTTGTAACCCTATGGACTGTAGGCCACCAGGTTCCTCTGTCCATGGGATTCTCCAGGCAAGAATACTGGAGTGGGTTGCCGTGCCCTCCTTCAGGGTATCTTTGCAACCCAGGGATCGAACCCTCATCTCTAAGGCCTTCTGCATTGGCAAGTGGGTACTTTACCACTAGTGCCACCTGGAAAGCCCATTACCTATTAAAGTAAATGTATTTATTGGACAGTGATTGTTAATCTTGGCTACATGTTACATTCATCTAAGTGCTTCTAAGGATAGAGTTCTAACATCTGTATTTTTTAAAATAAGCTCCATGGATGATTCTAACATGCAGCTAAGAACTATTAATATTATTTCAAGAAATAGGAGACTTTACATTGCTTGTGAAATTATAGTAGCAACCATGGTTTTGTGCCTCTTTCTAAAATGGGACATTAATTAAATCAGAATCCCTTAAAACGTTTCTGATGGTTTGTATTTACATAGTAGCATACAAAGAATGATGATTTGAAAGGCAGAGGGGCTGAATACATCATATAGTGTATTCTGGCAAGGTCTCAGAATATCTCCCTAAAATTAATCCCTAAACCCAGGCATGTTTAGAGATTTCAAACTACAGACCTACACATGACACCACTTGCTCTGAGTCCCAGGCAATGCACAACCCAAACACCTGTATATGTCAGGTAAATGTTAATGTATTCTGTCAACAACAGATCACCTTACATGGCTAAATTACTCAATGCCATTATCTGTACCAGCCATCTGTAAACCTAATCTCCTCTGTGTTCTGAACTCCCAAGCGCCTGCTACACTATTTTTATTTTACATTCCTGCATAAATCTGTTAAGCTCAATATGTTACTGCAAATTCTCAAAAATCAAAGGCAATCTGCTGGCCTATAAAACACTGGTTACTGAGAATCGAAGGGTATAATATGGTAGCAATTCAAGCAGTCAGTAAGCAATCTTTACAGGGACGGTGTTAAACCACAAACTGAATGAACCCCTTAGCAAAGGCTTGCTGTAAAATCAGATATGTTTTTTCAATACACACTGTGGGCTTGAACCCATTCATGTCTTTCATATCTAATAAAAATCTGAACAGTTGGCCTGATTGGATTTTAAGTGATGCAAATTTGAAAATCAAATAGGCAAACTCCCTTTAGACTTCATTTATTTAGACCATAATTGTAAAGAATGACAAATTACATTTACCACTCTATTGAATTCTCCTGAGATTCAATATGAAATTTACAGAAAGGGACAAATATTTGCAGGTGTGTTTTTTTGTTCACAATGAATGCAATTCATTTTTTCTCACACAGGATGCCTTCTCCTGATGTTGCTACAGTTTCCTTGATACAACCACTAAATCCTGTTTTTTTTACACAAAGTTTTTATTGATCTTAATTAATAATGCTAATACTGACACGTGACACCAAGTTATATTGGGTTAGCTAAAAAGTTCATTTGGGATTTTAGCTGAAATTAAAATCTCCTTTACTCAGTAATTATGAAGCATGTATTTGCTTTTTAACTTACATTTTCAGTTATATAACTAAGTCACTTGAAGTAAGTCATTCTTAGTTACCTAAGAATCTACCCTCTGAAAGTATTTATGTAAAAGTTTAGAAAAATCAACCATCCAACACTTATAGTTAATGCATTAAAAAAACATCTGGCTCTTAATTTTAGAATAATCCATAAGAAGTGGGAAAACTTGAAAATTCAGCATCTGGAAGTCTTATTTTTTTTAGCATTATCAGGTATTTTAGAAGTTAAGAGGTCTCTTCATTCTTTATAAATAAACTCTATCCTGAAATCTGAACAAATATCAGTTTTGAAAGTTAAAATAGTCTTTCATATAACTCATGCAAATATAAACATTTTAACATAAAGCAATCAGTCTGCAGCTTTCCTATTTCATTTGAAGTATTTTCAAATATAAAAGAAGTTTACACAATTATAGAGGCAATTAACCCACCCCTAGTATTCCCTTATCAAACCTAAACAAATCCTTGCGGGGGCATAATATACTTGCAGCTTATGATATGAAGTATAAATGGTATCCTACAGTGACTTCACATGCAAAGCAAAGATTCTTTAATTGTGTGTATCATTTCCTTCAAATGCATCTGCATTTTAAAGTTTTCATGATACCTTCTTATTCAGATAAAAATCTCCAAATTCAATAGTTGGTATTTATAAAAAAGTTGGTAGAGATTGGGCTTCCCAGGTGGTTCAGCAGTAAAAAATCAACCTGCAATGCAGGAGATGCAGGTTTGATTCCTGGGTCAGGAAGATCCCCTGGAAGAGGAAATGGCTACTCACTCCAGTATTCTTGCCTGGAAAATTCCATGAACAGAGGAGCCCAACGGGCTACAGTCCATGGGGTGGCAAAGAGTCAGACATGGCTGAGTGACTAAGCACAAACACACAAATTTTGGACAACCTTATCAAAGCGCCTCCTCAAGTCTGTAACAAATCGAAGTCCTTCTAAACCCTCCTACCTCTTCTCATGTTCCCTCCTTTGGGACATTCATACCACCTCATGGAACAGCCTTTGCGGACTCACCTCCTAGATGCTGTATATACAGACCACCTGGGCAGAGCCTGACCCTATACCCCTTCCTTCCCCCAGCGCTCAGCACATACCAAACACCTGATAAATTCTAATGGTATTAACTTATTTCCATTGAAATAAACTTGTCTACACTTGAAACCGATCTATGACTTATTTGTTCCATAACAAGGCAAATCCTAAATTTGTCTTATTTTTGAGGCCGCTGCCTTACTAGGGAGACACTGCTTAATAAAAATGTCTGTTCTGTCAGTATTTATTTGAGCTCTTTTAATTACAGGGTATTGCTTTTAAAAACCTTAGAAAATGAGATCTCCAAAATTCCAGTTTCAGAAAAACTAGGAAACTAAAACCTAGACCAAATCGTATCCTCAATCTATCAAAACTTAACTGGGATGAAAAGTGACCCAGCTGTATAAAAGAGAAATCCTTCCAATCACCATCACTGAAGGGCTGCAGTGAAAAAAGAAAACTCTCACTCAGGATTCAGATTCTCCACTGGAACTGATGATAAATCTTTCCATGAACTGAGGCAGGAGGCAGATGTCCCCAACTCCCACCACCGGGTAAAGTCATTGGAGATTCATTCCTTATGGACCGGAACTCCAAGATGAGAATAGCAGGACAATTAAGGGAGGTGAGTGAGCCGTACTCAGACTAAATTTCTTTTCTTGAATTCAGGAGACCTCCCCGATGACACACATGCACAGAAAAGGTTCCTTGGAGTCCAAAGGAGAGTTTTGTCAAGGGATGTTCCCTACCTAGACACCTTTTCAGTAAAATCCTTCTTGGCTAAGAGATGCGTGTGCACACATGTAAGGATTGCGAGACATACAAAATATGAACTGTGAATCAGGTAAATCAAAATGACTGGTCAAAGGAAACCAGAAGAAATGCCCCATAAAAGTAATTTAAACTGCCACAAGGGTGCAACTCAGCAACTCTCTCACTCGGTGAACCCATGTACCTATCCGCATATACTGTACTCTTTTTTCCTCTTAATAAATACTTTGTTTCATTACTTTCCATCTTTGTGGAAATTCTTTTTTGCAAAGCCGAAGGGCCAGGGTCCTTGTCACTGACCACTGGTCTAGTGGTTAGGACCTGGTGTTTCTATCGCCTTGACCCGGCCTCAGTCTCTGGCTAGGAACACAGGCCCCACCCTGAGCCACTGCAGGCCAAGGCCACCCAAGATCAGAATGACTGCCATTTAACATTCCAAATATCATCCCAGAAATCTGAAAGTGACCTCTGCTTGAAGAAGTGAAGTGAAGTCACTCAGTAGTGTCCGACTCTTTGCGACCCTGTGGACTGCAGCCTACCAGGCTTCTCCGTCCGTGGAATTCTTCAGGCAAGAATACTGGAGTGGGTTATTTCCTTCTCCAGGGGATCTTCCCGACCCAGGGATCGAACCTGGGTCTCCCGCACTGGAGGAAGACGCCTTAACCTCTGAGCCACCAGGGAAGCCCAACTTCTGCTTAGGTAGGATTTAACATACAGGAGAGTACTTTAAGCACTGAATAATATAACCAATGAAAGTGAAAGTGTTAGTCACTCAGTCCTGTCAAACTCTTTGCGCTGACCCCATGAACTGTAGCCTGCCAGGCTCCTCTGTCCATGGGGATTCTCTAGGCAAGAGTACTGGAGTGGGTAGCCATGCCCTCCTCCAGGGAATCTTGCCCAGGGGTCAAAGCCTGCATTGCAGGCAGATTCTTTACCATCTGAGCCACCAAAGGCTCACTAATACTACCAATGTGAAAGTATATTTTACACATTTAGAAAATGGACACTTCAGAATTCCTAAGGAATGGGGTTCAGATTGTTAGGGCTTCTCTGGTAGCTAGGCTGGTAAAGAATCTCCTGCAATGCAGGAGACCCGGTTAGATTCCTGGGTCGGGCAGATCCACTGGAGAAGGGATAAACTACCCACTCCAGTATTCTTGGGCTTTCCTGCTGGCTCAGTTGGTCAAGAATCCACCTGCAGAGTTGGGAGACCTGGGTTTGATCCCTGGGTTGGGCTATTTATAGTTAGATGAGTGGGCTTACCTGGGGGCTCAGACAGTAAAGAATCTGCCTGCAATGCAGGAGACCTAGGTCCCCCTTCCCTTCGGGTCAGCAAAGCAGAGTATATCTACCTGTGAAGGTATCTTCCATGCATGAGGGCCACTGCTGTAAATATTCTTCCTGGTTTTTCTGCCAAACAATAGACGCCTGGGCTCACTGTGTGCTAACCCTAGAAGTGACTTTCTGAAATAAATCATGAGTGATTCACTTCAACTCTATGCTCCCAAAGGTTATTCTTCTTACTAAAAGTAACAGAGAGTTCTTAACACAGTGGGGAGCCCATCGCGGGGTTCGGAACACAGAGTCTAGCATGTTAGCAGCTTGTTATCTGATAACACGCCTCAATTTCCTCTCTGAAAGGAAAAGCAAGATTAAATTATAATGGAGGGCTGCAGGGTTCTGCCCAATTGAAGTTTTGGTGTATTTAATATTGGACTACACCAGCTATTTATCTTGATTTCATTGAGATATATATTCTGCTATGTGAATTTAAGAAAAACACTGTTCGAAGAAAATCTCTTTTATTGGTCAAAATAATAGAGTCGGCTTTCAGTTCTAAGTGATAGACTCTTAGGTCAGGCCTCAGTCTAATTAACACAGGTGAGTCAAAGGGTCTCGTAATAGTGGTATTACTTAGAAGTGTTCTTGACCATTCCTCTCATTTAGTGTTGCATATGAAATGGAGCAGGAAGGCTTAATTTAGCTTTTATCTCTGCCAACAGCACACGCTCTGATAGGGTGAAGCTTAGAGGCATGGCTCCAGTTCCCATTCGGGCTTTTGCTCCTTATGTGAATTTCAGTACATTAACCTCTCTGCATCTCTGTTCCCACCTGGGAGGAGAGGGCATTAGACTGGACGGATGCAGAAGGCTCTCACCATTCTGATGATGCTTGATTTTTATTCCCTTTCTGTGCAATGGACTTCCCTTTGCCTAGAATATCCTTTCCTACCATTTTACCTAACAACTCCTTTGAAACTCAGCCCAAGCATCACCTGTCCCTAAACCATTTTACCCAGAATCCCTAAGTTTAATTTAGTAGCCCCATTTTCCTGCTTCCCTAGCAACCTATATGCAGCTCCTGATGTCCTGATGTCTATTACACAACAGAGGCATCACTGGATCACTCGTGAGTTTGCCCTGATAGACTGCATTGACCACTGGATTTGTGGTGTCTAGCACTATATGGGAACATAACAGGAACTCAACTAAACATCTTTGAATAAAGGAGTTTTTTAAATTCTGAGAGGGCTGAGCTTATGACTTGACTCTTAATCTGCAGGACCTTGCAGGGTACTTGGCATATACCAGTTACTCAAAGAAATAAACTGATATAATTTAATAAACAAGTCATTGAGACAACTACTGCTTGCTGATTTAAAGTGGAAAGCTAAACTCTCATAAAGAAAACAACAAGAGAAAGAGATGAATACACTGAACACTGAACATACAAGATGCCAACTACGTAGAAACTAGAAAAAGAAGATGAAAACCTTCAAATGGAAAAATATTGCAAAAATTTACATCATATGTTGAAGGTGTTTCTGTTGGATGATAAAAATAATATAGTGTGAGTATTTTCTGCCCTGGTTAACTTTATATTTTATAATACAAAGGGTATGCATTACTTTGATGATTCAAATGATTTTAGAAACCAATAAATTTATTATCATGAAAAAAGTATTAAGTGACATCATCTGACCTTTGTTCTTCTAAGAATGACAATATACATGCCGACAGCAAGTGTTGGCACATAAAAAACACAGTGCCTTGAATCAAATATGTGTTCCTGGGCTGTCTTTAAAGAAGCCTTAAAGGCTGAATGAAATGGTTAAAACAAATGCTCTCACTATGGATGGAGGGTATTGTCTGAGCCACTTTTCTCCATTTTGCTTATTGAACATGACAGTTTCTTATGATTAATGCATATAATTTGAAGTGTTTTACTCTTCTGCTCAGAATTTTCTTCACACGCTTAAATCATTGCCACGTTTCAAAAGTGGGCTCCTGGACTTCCTTGTTTGGTCCTCTGTTACAATCACTGTCAAGCTTAAGTTTCCAGGTTTTCCCTCAAATGTTCTTTGCAGTCTCTGATTTCTGTATCAGAGAGACTAGTGGTCTATGTAACCAATGATCAGCTTTTAAAAGTGGGAATGAAAAGGGAAGACATCCTGTTTAAATAAACACATTGTAGGCCCACATCCCTTTCTGAATATATGTTAGATACTTATGATTTATTGACTAAATAATGTATCCAATTTCCTGGTTTTACATCATAAATGAAATACATTTTTCATTCAGAAATACTGGTTAAGTCCAGTGAATAGTTTCAAGGTGTTAAGATAAGAACTGTGAATGAAGTGACTAAACCAGGTGGTGTTTCAAGGTAAGGTCTGTGTTTGTCTTGTTACCAGTGGCCCCTGCTGTGTCCATCCCAGCGCCCTGGCAATGAAAATAGTTTCAATAAATATTGATTGCAGATGGGAGAATTTAAAAATCTCCCCTTTGTTGATGTCCCTATAAGTTGCTTCCTCTATTTTAAGCAATTCCAGACTATTGCATTCTAACTTAGAAATAGATATATGGAAAGAAAATTGGTACATTATTAGTTAATTGGTGAATCTATTCTGAAAAACATCCAATCCTTACGCATTTGAGACAATAATTAATATTATCTATTATCCTGGAATGTGAAGTCAAGTGGGCCCTAGAAAGCATCACTACCAACAAAGCTAGTGGAGGTGATGGAATTCCAGTTGAGCTATTTCAAATCCTGAAAGATGATGCTGTGAAAGTGCTGCACTCAATATGCCAGCAAATTTGGAAAACTCAGCAGTGGCCACAGGACTGGAAAAGGCCAGTTTTCATTCCAATCCCAAAGAAAGGCAATGCCAAAGAATGCTCAGACTACTGCACAACTGCACTCATCTCACATGCAAGCAAAGTAATGCTCAAAATTCTCTAAGCCAGGCTTCAGCAATACATGAACCGTGAACTCCCTGATGTTCAAGCTGGTTTTAGAAAAGGCACAGGAACCAGAGATCAAATTGCCAACATCTGCTGGATCATGGAAAAAGCAAGAGAGTTCCAGAAAAACATCTATTTCTGCTTTATTGACTATGCCAAACCCTTTGATTGTGTGGATCACAATTAACTGTGGAAAATTCTGAAAGAGATGGGAATACCAGACCACCTGACCTGCCTCTTGAGAAATCTGTATGCAGGTCAGGAAGCAACAGCTAGAACTGGACATGGAACAACAGACTGGTTCCAAATAGGAAAAGGAGTACGTCAAGGCTGTATATTGTCACCCCGCTTATTTAACTTCTATGCAGAGTACATCATGAGAAACGCTGGACTGGAAGAAACACAAGCTGGAATCAAGATTGCCGGGAGAAATATCAATCACCTCAGATATGCAGATGACACCACCCTTATGGCAGAAAAGGAAGAGGAACTAAAAAGCCTCTTGATGAAAGTGAAAGAGGAGAGTGAAAAAGTTGGCTTAAAGCTCAACATTCAGAAAAGAAAGATATGGCATCCGGTCCCATCATTTCATGGGAAATAGATGGGGAAACAGTGGAAACAGTGTCAGACTTTATTTCGGGAGGCTCCAAAATCGCTGCAGATGGTGACTGCAGCCATGAAATTAAAAGACACTTACTCCTTGGAAGAAAAGTTATGACCAACCTAGATAGCCTATTCAAAAGCAGAGACATTACTTTGCTGACTAAAATCCATCTAATCAAGGCTGTGGTTTTTCCAGTAGTCATATATGGATGTCAGAGTTGGACTGTAAAGAAAGCTGAGCACTGAGGAATTGAAGCTTTTGAACTGTGGTACTGGAGAAGACTCTTAAGAGTCCCTTGGAGTGCAAGGAGATCAAAGCAGTCCATCCTAAAGGAAATGAGTCCTGAATATTCATTGGCAGGACTGATGCTGAAGCTGAAACTCCAATGCTTTGGCCACCTGATGTGAAGAACTGACTTCTTGGAAAAGACCCTGATAAGTGGAAAGACTAAGGCGGGAGGAGAAGGGACAACAGAGGATGAGATGGTTGGATGGCATCACCAACTTGGTGGACATGAGTTTTAGCAAGCTCTGGGAGTTGGTGATGGACAGGGAAGCCTGGCATGCTGCAGTCCATGGGATTGCAAAGAGTTAGACACGACTGAGTGACTGAACTGAAGTGAACTGAGCATGCTACAAAAACATTAGAGTGCTTTACAGAAACTGTGAAGGTCAGGTACTCAGCTGGGAAGTCCCTTCTGGTTTTTCCTATGTGTAATGTGATTGAAAGGACTCAAGCAAGGCCTCTGAGACCCCCAGAGTAGAGAAGTCTGCACAAAAGATGAGCTGAGAGAGGACAGAAGCCTAGGGACACCAACATCACAAAGTCATCAACAGCATGTCTGTCACTGGACTGTCTTTTGTTTGTTTGTTTTAATTGGGGCATAGTTGCTTTGGGTTTCCCTGGTGGCTCAGGGGTAAAGAATCCACCTGCCAATGCAGGAGATGCAAGAGATTCGGGTTTGCTCCCTTGGTTGGGAAGATCCCCTGGAAAAGGAAATGGCAACTCACTCCAGTATACTTACCTAAGAAATCCCATGGACAGATGAGCCTGGTGGACTACAGTCCATGGGGTTGCAAAAGAGTTGGACACAACTGAGCACACACACACATGGTTGCTTTACAAATTTGTATTTATTTCTACAATAAAATGAATCAGTCATATGTATCCCCTCATTCTTGGACCTTCCACCCACCCACCAACCCTATCCATCTAAATCACCACAGAGCACTGAGCTGAGCTCCTTGTACAGCAGGTACAACCTACACAGCAGGTTCAACCTACACAGCAGGTTCCCATTAGCAGTTTCATATATGGCAGTGCACGTATGTCCATCCCAATCTCCCAATTCATCCCCTCCATGTCCACCTGTTGTATGAAATACACATAAACATCTAATCTTTTGAAGCCATTGTCTTTGGTGTCACTCTTATTAACCCCTGAATACACTCCTTAATTGATTCTTTTTCTAGGGTCATCTTAGTGAAAAATGCAGATGCTCATTTCAACTTCTTCCTCTAAAAAGGTGTTTTAGGAGCTGTGAGCTTTGAGTGACTTCCCCAAAGCCAGGCTTTCATGAAGCCATAGGACCATAAGTGGAAATCCATGCTCTCAAGGTACAAAATGAACCAGTCCATACAGAGATTTCCTTTCCATATTGTGCCTCATAAGATTTTCCTCCAGGCAAGAAAATAATGTAGACTACAAACAGGATTTGTAGCCAGACAGATAGGGATCCTAAGTAATCCTGTAGTACCACTTATTGGGCATAATAACTGTCTCTCTGGGTTGGTGACACAGGCAAAATGTGGCTCAGCGTGTGGGCACAATAAATGGTCAACATGATCAAGTATAATATGCCAGGACCCCTTACTGGACATGTCTTTCCACAACCAAGTATACTTGGCCTGGCAGAAATAAACCATTATAGGATTCAGGGCTCCTTGCATTCTCTCTCTGCTGCTTTCAGTATTACCTTCTACAACCATGCTTTCCCTTTTCTCTGTGAAAAATGAGAACAAGTCCTTAAAAAAACAAAATCTAGAATTTTACTGGGGGAAGCTGGTACTTAACCTTGGGTCCATGGACCTGAAAACTCAGATCAGAGCAGTCACTGACTAGCTGTGAGACCTCCGAGCAAACCACTGCCTTCCTGTGTCTAGGTCGCCTGGTCTGGCAGAGTCTGGATTCAGTCTGCATGGATATGAACCTTGGCCAAGGCACCTACTAACCACATGACACTGGGCAAGGCAGGGACACACTCTAACACTCAACATCCTCAAATGTAAGACTCCGTTAACAACAGCTCTTCCTCGTACTGCTGAGCTGATAACTACACCAGATAATTGACATAAGGAACTTACGCCCAGAACATTAATACTAAATAAAGACGTTATGATCTTCGTCATTATTATTTTATTATTAACTCCAAGATGAGAAGTTGGACGGTAGGATCTCTAAGAACCACTAAAGCTCTTTTGAAAAAGTACTTTTCTCTCCTTTTACTACATTTGTGTGGCTTAAGAATAGGTACCATTCAGCACTCACTGCCTGTACCCCCTCCCCAGTGAATCCTTACTCAGTCCTATGACTCACAGACCAATTTCTCTAGTGAGATTAAGGTGTCATTTATTATGAAGTAGCAATCTCAGTGTCTCATGACAGATCCCAGAGGACAGCCAACCACCCAGAGTACAAGTCATGATGGCTGTTGGACTCTTCTGCCCAGAAGAACAAAACAGGAACAGCTAAGAGAGTGGCCAGGTGCAGGGCGGATGGAACCTGCTCTGAGATGGTAGTAATGTGCATACTTCACAGTGCATAAGGGCCTCCATGGCGGTTCAGCTGGTAAAGAGTGAGTGAATGATAATTACTCAGTCGTGTTTAACTCTTTGTGACCCCATGAACTGTAGCCTGCCAGGCTCCTCTGTCCATGGACTTTTCCAGGCAAGAATACTGGAGTGGGTTGCCATGCCCTTCTCCAGGGGATCTTCCCAACCCAGGGATTGAACCCAGGTCTCCCACGCTGCAGGCAGATTCTTTACCATTCTGAGTCACCAGGGAACCCCTTGCCAATGTAGGAGACACAAGAGAACACAGGTTTGATCCCTGGACCAGGAAGATCCCCTGCAGAAGGAAATGGTAACCCGTTCCTGGTTGGGCCAGGAGAGGAGCCTGGTGGGCTACAGTCCATGGGGTTGCAGAGTCAGACACCATTGAGTGTGGATGGGCACACACACACAGAGTCCCTGGGGTTGCAGAGTCGGACACCACTGAGTGTGGACGGGCACACACACACACACACACACACACACACACACACACACACACACAGTGCATGTACACAGAAAGGCCAACTTTTAAATATAGGTCATGGGTTAACAAATGCAATTATGGAGAAATAGGCTAACCAAAGAGAGGATGTTAATTTTTGAATGACATAGCAAAGAAAAAAATGAGTCTAAAAGTTCTAAAAGAGAACAATGCTGGGGTCTGCAGGACCCATGTAAAATGGACCTGGAGCTAGCCAGCTGGTTGGAATCAGAGAAGCTCAAGGTTGCTGGCCCAAATATAGGTCCCTCAGGAGGCTTATTTTGGCTTCTGAAATTCTGATAAGGATCACTCCTTTGGGATAAAGCACTTCCTATAATGCAAACATACAGCTTAAGAGGAATGCCCTTTAACACATACCAATTTAACACACATTTGTTTATCTCCTCATCACATGCCACCTCAAATGGAAAAGTTCTGAGGACGGAGCAGGGAAATTGAGATTTTGATCAAAGAAAATACAGTGAAGATGGAAGAAAAGGTGAGAGACAGGGACAGAGGATGTTTAAATAGGCAGGTATGAGCAAGAGGGCTCTGAGTTCCTGTATACATATTCCAGACACAGCTAAAATCCACTCAAAGCACATGGTCACATACATATTTATATGTATCAGACTTTGTTTCAGTTATTCTTGGGATCCTATACAAAGGTTACATGGAGAATTCTGTCCAAGTTTGGAGATTAGACCATTGAAAATCCTCATTGCTACTGAAGAAAAACAAAAAACAAATAAACATTACATTGCCAGTAGATTGGTAATATTAACACGATTAAAAGATAAATGGACACTAAGAAATTTCTGCAGCCATAACTAAGGTTTCAACTCTTTGCAAAGTGCACATATCCCTGTACTTTAAGGCTTTGAAAGGCAGCATGCTTGTTTGGGGGATCAGCTCAAATAACAGATTCTGCTAAATTTTGCCACTTAATTATCTTATTTTTGTGGTAAGTAATTTGCCTAAAGATCAAAGTTATAGTGATGGAATCAGACTAGTTCAGGGTTATCTATCTGACTTGAAAGTGAAAGTGAAAGTCACTCAGTCATGTCCGACTCTTTGCGACCCCATGGACTATACAGTCCATGGAAGTCTCCAGGCCGGAACACTGGAGTGGGTAGCCTTTCCCTTCTCTGGGGGATCTTCCCAACCACAGGTCGAACCCAGGTCTCCCACATTGCAGAAAGACTCTTTACCAGCTGAGCCACCAGGGAAGCTCAAGAATACTGGAGTGGGTAGCCTATCCCTGCTCCAGTGGATTTTCCTGACTCAGGAATCAAACCGGGGTCTCCTGCATTGCAGGCAGATTTTTTTATCCACTGAGCTATCAGGGAAGCCCTAACTATCTGGCTCAGCAGCTCATCAATAAAGAAGTAAACCCTTTGCATGAAAGACAGCTGTATCATTCCTCTATGCATTGTCTGTTCATTCACTACTGTGTAGAAATGGGTTTCCTATCAGACCACACATTTTGTATGAAAATAACAAGGTGTTCATTTGGGGTCTGGGGACTCAGACATAATGGATATTTATCATGCTGCTAAGATTAATAAGAGTGACCCATGTGCACCGAGCAGGAGATTCTTGGACACAGAGATGTGTGTGTTTGATATTGAGTCCTGTGTTTCAGCGCTGTAGAAAGACCTCCTCAGGCTGGAAATTAGTTTTCTCTTCTTTGAACAAATTATTGCTTTATCCTCACTTCTCCTATAGCAGGGTTTTACCAAAACACCTCTTTTTCCCCTCTAACAAACTGCAAGCACCTTGGGGACCAATCTCTGAATGGCTTGCAAAATGTGGGTGCTCAATAGATGAATGAGTACGAGAGATTCACGTAAAACTTAGCTGACATGGACCACTGCATATTTCTTCAGAATTGAAAATGAATTTCCTTGCTTTGATTCCAAAACTTAGAGCCTAGGGGTCATAGCCTAGTGGGTGTTCACTAAAATAAACTGGGATGAATTCTGAACGTTGGCCCACATGGTAAGGTGCTCCTATGAAGGACACTTGCTTCACAGACCACTTAAACATATTAACAGAAATCAAAGAGGAGGAAATTTTCCTCTACCCTTCTGGGTTCTTCTGTCTGGTCAAATAATTAAACTGACATGAGACAATTAACAGGAGATAATCAAAGTTGAGTAACACAGGTACGTGTGAGAGTGACCTAGGAAAACCTGAGTAACTCACCAAGGAATGGCCAAAACCTTCACTTTAAATGCCTTCTTCAAATAAGGACAAAAATGATGCTAAGTGTTGTGGGGTGGGAGATTCGCCTGGTAGTCCAGTGGTTAAGAATCCTCTTTCCAAGGCAGGGAACATGGGTTCAAACACCAGTCAAGGCACTAAGATCCCACATGCTGCAGGGCTGCAGCCCACATGCTACAGTTAAAGAAGCATACATCCAACAGCCCACACATTGGAATGAAGACTGAGCACAGCCTCAAAACAATGGAAAAAAAAAAAAAAAGATCCTTTCTCTGCTTTGGTCAGGACCCTCTATGTAATTTGCAGGGGCCAGTGCAATAAGAAAACATTTCAACTTTGAAATGACTGTTCAAAAATCATTTTTTTTAAAATTTGGAGGCAGAGATTTGGGACTTCAAAAGGGAGGAAGGCAATCCACATGAAGATGGACAAGCAAATATTTGGTAAACAAGTGTTTGCTGCCTGCAGAGATAATGGGACACAGAGAGGATCTGGTCTCTAGGCCCACATCTCCCCCACCACCCTAGTCTGTAGTCTTTCTTGGTACCTCTGGGGACAGCTCTGTTCCAGAACAGGTCCTTTATCTATGATCTTTTAGGTAGTTAGGGGGAAGGTCAAGGTTTCTTCCTGAGTCTTTTGAGCCCTGACTGCTTTTCAGTTCTAAATAGTTTGCATACCAAGTAGACATTCTGGGGTGGCAAATTTTGCTTCCCTATACAGAAACGTCTCAGAGGAAGGGAGCATGATGCTGGAGACGGGGGGAATCCTGACAGTCTCACACGTGCTGTGCTACAGATCCTGGAGCCCTGATTGGCTCAGGGTTCTCATGGCAACCGTCACCGCTACCTGCTGTCACTCTAGAGATGCCTGGCTGATTGCCACCTTTTTTTCAGGCTGCTAGACTAAGGAAGAGCTTGAAGAAAGAAGTTGGCAATGGGTGATGCATTATAATAGGAATAATGACTATTCCCAGGCAAAAGTTATTTCTACATGATCAAGTGGGTATTTACTTGCACTTTTACATACATAATGTGAAAGTGAAGTTTCTCAGTCGTGTCCAACTCTTTGCAACCCCATGGACTGTAGCCTAACAGGCTTCTCCGTCCCTGGGATTTTCCAGCCAAGAGTACTAGAGTGGGTTGCCATTTCCTTCTCCAGGGGATCTTCCTGACCCAGGGACTGAACCCAGATCTCCCATATTGCAGGTAGATGCTTTAACCCTCGGAGCCACCAGGGAGACTTTCTCAATTATCTTTTTTAAAAAAATCTGTCAGAAAGTTATAGAAATATTCTAGATTGTTTTCCAGAAAAGGTTGCTATTTTCATTAAAATTTTTGCATATATATTTGTTCTTAGATACTATGAAAGTGAAACAGGAGAGTGAAAAAGTTGGCTTAAAGCTCAACATTCAGAAAACTAAGATCATGGCATCTGGTCCCATCACTTCATGGGAAATGAGGAAACAGTGTCAGACTTTGTTTTTTTGGGCTCCAAAATCACTGCAGATGGTGACTGCAGCCATGAAATTAAAAGACGCTTACTCCTTGGAAGGAAAGTTATGACCAACCTAGATAGCATATTAAAAAGTAGAGACATTACTTTGCCAACAAAGGTCCGAAGGTCCATCTAGTCAAGGCTATGGTTTTTCCAGTGGTCATGTATGAATGTGAGAGTTGGACTGTGAAGAAAGCTGAGCGCCAAAGAATTGATGCTTTTGAACTGTGGTATTGGAGAAGACTCTTGAGAGTCCCTTGGACTGCAAGGAGATCCAACCAGTCCATTCTAAAGGAGATCAGTCTTGGGTGATCTTTGGAAGGAATGATGCTAAAGCTGAAACTCCAGTACTTTGGCCACCTCATGCAAAGAGTTGACTCACTGGAAAAGACTCTGATGCTCGGAGGGATTGAGGGCAGGAGGAGAAGAGAACTACAGAGGATTAGATGGCTGGATGGCATCACTGACTTGATGGATGTGAGTTTGAGTGAACTCCAAGAGTTGGTGATGGACAGGGAGGCCTGGCGTGCTGCAATTCATGGGGTCGCAAAGAGTCGGACAGGCCTGAGTGACTGAACTGAAATGAACTATAAGCTCATGTTAAATACTAAGACATGATGTAATTTCTAACTCAAAGAGTAGAAAAAGTCTTAATATTAACCTTTGTTGAAATGTATTATACAATTCAATATGTGCATGCATTTGTAATAAAATCATGCCTTTAAAATTATGCAACTAGAAATTATCTTTCTATATATTTTATAACTGATCATTTCTCACATATAATCATTCATTTCTCTATACCTATACTCAGACGTGTTACTAAACTTTTCATTCTAGCAGTTTCCTAATTGAGTTTGACAAATGATTAATCATAGAAGAGATAATTAAAATATTAAAAAATAAGCAATGCAAACAAGCATAATAAAAATAAAACTCCCAATGCAATGAGCATATTTTAGGGGGAAGGTTATTAAAGTACTCAAAAGAAGGTTCTATAAATATAAAGAAGGTATATTTTTTTAAAGACCACAGAAAAGAAAACAATTTCAGTGTATGTATTTTATAACCACATTAAGAGAACAATCATTTGAGTATATTTATTCCAAAACAAACAGATAGAAGAAAAAGAAAGGGACTGAAAAAGACCAGATTTTCATAGAAAGTAAAACCTTAAAAAGGCATAAGGCTAGCTTGGAATCAGATGTTATAAGTACTTTAACTATTTGGATTCTGCATTCATCAGTTGCTCAACAAATTCAGACACAAACAACTAGGTTCTGTGCCTTGAAATTTTGTTTAAAAAAATACTAACAAAAATAATAAATTCTATGTTTAAGAAGTCTCATCAGCTTGCTAAAACTCCATTTCATTCTGTGTTCAAAATCCTTTGATATAACTAATAGCTCAGGTGGGGCCTCTGGTTTTTCACTGCTCGAGGTAATATGATTACATCAAACCTTAGTCCTCTCCACCTATCAATGTCAATCTTCTTGAACTGCTCCATGACATCCTTTATCAGTGAGAGACTCTTGGTATTTAGTGCAAAAGCCTAACAGAACCAAAGGCTTTATTACATTAATATGTTTCTGACTAATTCAGCCTTATCTACTTATTCACCTCAGCTTTAAAACCCAATTAAAATCTAATTTATCTGATCTTTGGATGCTGAACACTATTTGGCAATGAACCTAACAGCCTTGTAGTAACTACATTATAAACATTGTACCTTAAGGTGTTCTAGATATTACTTTTAAAAATTGGCAAGTGCTTTTGAAGCCTCAACAATCTCCCGGAGGCTGCCTCCATCTCATTTGAAGAACAGATGCTTTGTCCTTCTGCAAAAAGTACATAGTATGGCTTATACCTGACTTTACTTATTATTCATGTGCATAAATGGAAATAAATTATTGCTTTTCTTAAATTTTGCCTCACTTATGTAAAATGTCAGATAACAAAATCTTCTGACAGCTAAAAATTCTTCCAACACATACACACAAAACACACACACACACACACACACAGAAGTGTTTTAAAATCTTCCAAACTGTGGATATACTCATATGTATAAATGTTACACAGAAGAAATGCTTTATTTAGAATGTCCAGAAAAATCCACACTACTGTGTTTCTATACTCCATTTTCTTAAGCTGTGAAAAAAAAAAAATCATATAATGTTGATACTAATTCAGTTCTTTAAAATCCAGCTCTAAAATGTATACTTTTATTCATCTCATTGAATAATAATAAAATATATAAAAACAGACAGCTTCTGTTATTTAAGCACTATATACAATGAAATAGATGATACATATATAATGAATGTATACAGGAAAATAGAGATATATACACACACTTAAATGCATATATAATGAATATACACAGTGAACATACACAGTGAAATAGATGATATAGTCTAGTGAATATGCACAGGGAAATAGACGACAGTGAGACAACTCCCCACCCCCTCTTACTTCCCAGTTCCGCGTTGGTTGGGAAGAGGAAACACAATGAAGCCATGGCCATTCATGAGAGCCAAACACACGATTCCAGGCATTACTGCCCAAACATTGATCTTATTCAACACAATAATCCTGGGGATGTTATACCAATAGAAATTCGTTGTATTTTATACCAGTAAAATCTGAGTAAAAAACATGAGAACATATGACTTGAAGACAGAGCATTGAGCATATGATTAAAGACAAGGCACTGAGGCACGCTCAATGTCTTATGACTTATAACTCCATCTGGTAATAAGCTACTGCATGAATCTCACAAGACATGAGCAATGCCCACAGAAGAAAATGCAAGGACCTTCTCCATCAGCTCGTCAAAGCTGATTTCAGCTGGAATCTGGATGGGTCAATAAGTACCCTGATTCACTCAGAGGAAAATGCAGTCCCCTTTTAATTCTATTTGAAGCTTCCCAATGAGATCATGAATAAAGTCTTAGCTTTCTTGATAGCTAAGTTGGTAAAAAGTCTGCCTGTAATGCAGGAGATCCCATTTCATTTCCTGGGTCAGGACGATCTGCTGGAGAAGCGATAGGCTACCCACTCCAGTATTTTGGGGGCTTCCCTTGTGACTCAGCTGGTAAAGAATCTGCCTGCAATGTGGGAGACCTGGGTTTGATTCCTGGGTTGGGAAGATCCAGGGAACAAGGTGGGAACAAGTACCCACTCCAATATTCTGGCCTGGAGAATTCCATGGACTACAGTCCATGGAGTCGCAAAGAGTCGGATACAACTGAGCGACTTTCATACTTCATACATACATAAAGTCTTAGCTGGGCTTCCCAGCTGGCTCAGTGGTAAAGAATCCATCAGCAATGCAGGAGACACAGGTTCCATTCTTGGGTTGGGAAGATGTCCTGGAAAGGGAAATGCCAGCCTGATTCAGCATGCTTGCCTGGTGGGCAACAGTCCATAGGGTAGCAGAGTCAGACACGACTGAATAACTGAACACACACACAAAGCCTTAGCTTCTGACTGGTTACTTGAAGTCTCTCTGAACTTTGCTACTCTTTTTTAACAGAGAGAGCAGGCCTCAGTCAGGCTTCAGTATCTGCTTAGTATTTAACTGCATTGTATTTATTTTTGTGGTTACCTCGCACTTGATGACAAATGATGCTGATGTCCTTTTGAAAGCATAGTAATAAGCCATTAACCTTGTAATCACTTATGATCTTAAAAGTGGAGAACTTTGGAGAAATATCAAATAATGGGAGGTGCGTGCAGACAGGGCAAGACATTATCAGAGTGAAAACACAGGGCCGCACACAGAAAACTCTGTGACACCAGATTGCTTCCCAGGCCACGGTCGCCGGACAAAGCTTCAAAGCAGCCTGTTTCCTCAAATTTCATTTCTGAGCTTGTTATTTGGGACACTGGTAGTGGCTTCCTTTATAACAGTGATATATGTGGTCATGAATTTTTGAAGCCAGGCCAGAAAGCCCTAATAGAGCAGAGTTGAACTGGTATATATGTGAAATAAAAATTGATTTTTAAAGTAAAATGCAACCTAATACTATGATGATGCTGATAATTAGGCAGAACTGATAACAAAATAAACAAAAAAATATCTTTGTACTCATTCTGAATGTATGTGTGGGGGGGTTGGATCCAATTTAATGGGGGAAGAGGAGAGAGAGAGATCATGAAAACACCTCTAGAGGTCAGGGGCATGATTTGCTTTGTCTCATTTCACCTCAAAATAATACTCTCAGGCCAAGATTTAGCAATTAGTATAATCAGCGTGCCTTTTTAGTGGCTTTTCCTTCTCTCATATAAGGAACAAATGGGTGCATAATATGACAGAAGAGGGAAAAATGTGAGTGTTATAAAGCGTCTGTCTACAATGTGGGAGACCTGGGTTCGATCCCTGGGTCGGGAAGATCCCCTGGAGAAGGAAATGGCAATCCACTCCAGTACTATTGCTTGGAAAATCCCATGGACAGAGGAGCCTGGTAGGCTATAGTCCATGGTGTCGCAAAGAGTCAGACACGACTGAGCGACTTCACTGCACTTCACTTCATAAGGGTAAGAAACAGATAAATAAAAGTTAATGGAGGAACTTCCCTGGTGGCTGAGTGGCTAAGTGCTGTGCTCCCAAAGCAGGGGCCTAGGGTTCAAGCCCTGATCAGGGAACTAGATGCCCCAACTAAGAGTCTGCATGCCACAACTAAAGATCCTACAGCCACAGCTAAGACCTGGTACGGCCAAATAAATAAATATTAAAAAAAAAAAAAAACTAATGATTTTAAGCTTCGGTTCTCTTCACCTGCACAGCCCCCTTCAAAGCTCTGTACCTAATATTTATTCATCTGTATTGTTTCTTTAAACAATGACCACTGCTAAAGTTAACTTCTATATTGTGTGTATGCTATGTGGCTTTTGTTGTGTCTGATTCATTGTGACCTTATAGACCATAGCCCACCAGGCTCCTCTGTCCATGGGATTTCCCAGGTAAGAATATTGGGTTGTCATCTCCTTCTCCAGGGGTTCTTCCCAACCCAGGGAAATAACCCACGTCTCTTAAGTCTCTTGCATTGGCAGGTGGGTTCTTTACCACTAGTGCCACCTGGTAAGCCCATTTTCTGTACTGATTACTACAAAATGGAGGCTGCCCCTGTGGTCCACATCATAAATTTAAACCTGAGTTAGTTGCGCTTACAGGAAACATCCATCAAGGCAACCTACCAGGCACCAATCACAATCCTCCAGCTCATCTTTCTCAAGTTCCCCTTACTCTAGAAAGCAGGACCTGCTCACCTTCAAGGAAATCCCCATCCCACCCTTCTAACTGATCATGTCCTGTTTCCTTGTTGCCTGGTCTAACCTCTTAAAACTCTCTCTTGCGCTAATCCCCAGAGAAGAGACTTCACTGCTAATAAGGCACTATACTCTCCCAGTTCATATATCATTCTCCCTTGAATGAAGGACATCAAGCTCACTACTAAATTGGTTTACTTTTGCCACTTGATGCCTCCAAACTGTAGGAACTCCCAATATCTACCTTTGGAGATACTGTGAGACTTCTAACATAATAAGCCAGAGGTATGGAAATGAATGAAGATGAAACAGCTATGTCAGTGTCCATAAGAAATGTTTCCTAAAGGATGATCCTGGGACTTAATTCTACTGTGTGTATGGTGGCGAACAGTGGGAGAGTCATACACCAAGGAACAAAAACATTCCGAACACCATCTGGACATCTTATAATTCAACCTAATTCTGACACTCTCTGCCCAGAGACAGCATTAGATCCCACAGGTTAAGGGTTGAGTCTTGCAAGACTGTCGTTTCCCCTCAACACACACACTGCTGATGCCAGTTCCAAGGCCAGGTTGCCAGCTGGGCTTCTGACCAACTGGCTGTAGATGGAGGTTCCAACAACCACTCCCTTGAGTTCAATTAACTTGCTGCTGCTGCTGCTGCTGCTAAGTCACTTCAGTCGTGTCTGACTCTTTGCGACCCCATAGGCAGCCTACCAGGGTCTGCCATCCCTGGGATTCCCCAGGTAAGAACACTGGAGTGGGTTGCCATTTCCTTCTCCAATGCATGAAAGAGAAAAGTGAAACTGAAGTTGCTCAGTCATGTCCGACTCTTCGTGGCCCCATGGACTGCAGCCTACCAGGCTCCTCCATCCATGGGATTTTCCAGGCAAGAGTACTAGAGTGGGGTGCCACTGCCTTTTGCGAATTAACTTGCTAGCATGACTCAAAGAACTAGATTGTCAGTTTTATTATGAAAGAATTTAACTCAGGAACAACCAGATGGGAGAGGTACACAGGGCGGAGGTGGGGAGAATGTGCGGGGAGCTTCCATTTCCTCTCTGAGTGGGTCACTGTCCCAGCAACTCCACATGTTCACCGACCCAGAAGCTCTCCAAACCCTATCGTTTTGGGATTTTCAGCTTTCATTATTTTTTAGGGGGCAGGAGGGGTCGATCCCTGGGTTGGGAAATCCCTTGGAGAATGAAATGGCAACCCACTCCAGTGTTCTTTCCTGGGAATTCCCATGGACAGAGGAGCCTGGCAGGCTAGGCCCATGGGGTTGCAAAGAGTCAGACACGACTGAGCAACTAAGCATGCATGAAGGTGAATAAACTCAATCTCCAGGCCCTTTTCCTAAAATATAGGTGAGGGAGTGGGGGCAGAAAATTCCACCCCTTCAATAATGTGCTGGCTCCTCAGACAGCCATCCTTCATCCTAGGTGAGTTTTCAAAATTACCTCATTAACATGACAAAAGACACCTTTGAGGGATCACTTAGGAAATTCCAAGGATTTTAGGGGCTCTTTGTTAGAAACATGGGTGAAGAATATATGTTTGGTATTATATATCACAATATAATGTTTCCCTAAACAAAATTAATGAAGGATGTTGAAAAGTAAGAGATGAAAGATGCTGGGAGATGGCGTTTTGGAGTTCCTGAGATGAACACCAGGTGGAGGCAGTTAGCAGGGTCAGCAAAGGTATGAGATGGGCGGGCAGAGGGATGTAGCAGGCAGTGATGCAGAAGGCCGGGGAGGGAGAGGGAATGGGTGCTGTATCATTCTGTTCTGATATAGCTCATTTGGAAAGTGGGTTCAGAACTGGTGAAGTGAATGCAAGTCACTCAATAGTGTCTGACTCTGCAACCCCATGGACTACACACAGTCCATGAGGCCAGAATACTGGAGGGGGTACTTGTTCCCTACTCCAGGGGATCTTCCCAACCCGGAGGTCAAACCCAGGTCTCCCACATTCAGGCAGATTCTTTACCAGCTGAGCCACAAAGGAAGCCCAAGAATACTGGAGTGGGTAGCTATCCCTCCTCCAGCAGATTTTCAGGTGGATTCTTTACCAACTGAGCTATCAGGGAAGCCCCTAGCTGGTATCATAACGGGTTGGTTTTCATCATTCCTCCTTTTAGCAGCAAAGATAATTAAATAATACTGTAAACTCCAGATCAACTTTGCAAGTTCTCTCTCCAAAAGTATTCACTGCTGAAATCGCTTTATGGTTTATTCAACAGAGGGAAAAACATCCCAGCATGGTGAATATTAAAAAAAAAAAAAAAAAAAACTTTCAGAAATACTGAGGAAACTAGTGCTGCCTTGGAAAGGAAAAAAAAAAAAAAATCTACCAAATATGCTCTTTGCATTTAGAATACAATGAATAGAGTGTATTGTTTTTGTAAACCTTTTGAATCTGGTGTCTTATTAAAAATCCTGTACCAAATAAAAATAAGCCTTCCATTTTATTTATTATTAAATCTCTCTCCATTGCCACTGTACAGCATCAGCATGCAGATCCCTTAATTATGCAGGGCACAGTTACAGCATACAAGTCTGCCCTCTTCTGGACATTTCCTCAGAAAGCCTAAAGAACGGTGACTTGCATTCATTTTTACCTCAACAATTCTGTATTTAAACAAACCTAAAAAGAAAAGAAAAAAAATGCTATTCTGAAAGGAAACCTCTGTAAGATGAAAGAACCCAAGATGCCTTATTTATAATGGTCAGTCACTTTCAGTATCATCTGAAAAATAATCAGCAAAACCAAAAACATTTTAGAAGTGCAATTTTCAAAAAGTGGTCATTTCCCACTCCAGAAAAACTGACATATTAGTCTCATGTACAGTTTTTGTATAACTAGTAGGGACACAAAGTCTTCAGTCTTAAAGGTATATAGAGTATTGAACAAGGAGGACCATACTGGGCTGAACAGAAGACCAGCTAAACCCAGGACTCTAAAAATAAACGATGGACTCTATCTGTGAGAAGGCAGTCTAAGAGTGTGTGGGCTCTGAAATGGGATAAAATGGTAACAGGTAAATCTGAGTATACAGAGTTGTTCTTTGTACTTTTTTTGTTGTTGTTCTTTTTTGGCAACATTGTATACATTTGAAATTATTTGCCAAGGAAAGTAAACAAATAAGATAGTACAGACTCTGGGGGGAAATGAAAGTGAAAGTGTCAGTCACTCAGTTTTTTCAGACTCTGCAACCCCAAGGACAGGCTCCTCTGTCCATGGGATTCTCTAGGCAGGAATACAGGAGCGGGTAGCCATTCCCTTCCCCAGGGGATCTTCCTGACCCAGGGATCAAACCCAGGTCTCCTGCATTATAAGCAGATTCTTCACGGTCTGAGCCACTGGAGAAACCAAAAAGAGATAACACAGACTTGGGAGCAAACCAAAGTCTGAACTGTAGTTCCAACTTCCATGTCACTTTAGGCAAGGCCTTTAACTTCTCTGGACTTTCTCATCTCTAAAACAAAGACAAAAAAGGTTTTGCCTAATAGAGCTGCTAGCAAAGTTAAAAGAAGCAAAAGGTGTCAAGCATCTGACCCTATGGCTGGCACAGAGGAGCCTGTCAATAATACAATGGTTGTTATCATTGTTTATTGTTATTATTAATTGGGGAAGAAGATCACTTTCCATCTGCATATATACAACCCATACTCTCACCCAATAATGCTGGAGACTTTGTATGCATTCATCTCAAAACATCTTAGGAAAACAACTCCAAATTTTCCACTCATCGTCTAATGTGAAACGTTGCTGCCTATATTCTAAATCTATCTCTTTTCTGTACCTGTATGTAAAATTTGGAATACAGAATAGGATTTAAACCACTGGGCTGGATCCTTCCATTTCACCAAAGGGTCCTGTTTCCTTTAGGGGAATGAGGAAGAGCTCTCCTTGCTCCTCTCTATAGGATCACATCTGTTGGCATCTAGCTCAGAGCTGCAGAGATTGACCAAGGCTTTCACCAGCGAAGCAGCATTCAGCCCCTGAAGCACGTGACCTCTTATGTGGGAAGCCCAAGGAACTGTGAGCAGTAGGGCCTTCCTCTAAAATGATATAAGGAGAATGGTTTAGAATTCTAGAATATCTGGGTTACAAGTCCCACCTGTAACATATCTTGTGAAAGTAAAAGTCGGTTGGTTGTGCCTGACTCTTTGTGACCCCATGGACTATAGCCTGCCAGGCCCCCTTCTGTTCATGGAATTCTCATACCAAAATACTGGAATGGATAGCCGCTCCCTTCTCCAGGGGATCTTCCCAACCCACGGATCAAACCCAGGTCTCCCTCATTGCAGGTGGATACTTTACTATCTGAGCCACCAGGGAAGCCCAGTATATCTTGTTACCCCCAATCAAATGAACTTTCTTGAGCATCAGTTTCCTCCTCTGTAAAGTGGGACGATGTCTTAGCTTATTTGGGCTGCTTTAACAGGATGGCTTGGAAAACAAGGACCTTTATTTCTCACAGCTCTGAAGGCAAGAAGTCTGAGATCAGGGTGACAGCATGGCCAAGCCCTAGGGAGGACCCTCTTCTGGGCTGCAGATTGTGGGCTTCTCGTGTCCTCAAATGGCAGAGAGCAGAGAGAGGAAACAAACCCTCTCCTGTCTCTACAAGGGCACTAATTCTACTCTTGCAGGCTCCATACTCAGGACCTTATCTAATCCTAATTAACTCCCAAAGTCCTCACTTCCAAATATGATCACATTGGGAAGAAAAGTTTCAACATATGAATTTGAGGGTGTCACTAATATTCATTCCATAACAGCGCATGCATGTCCAGTCACTCAGTGGTGTCCCACTCTTTGCAACTGCATGAACCCACCAGGTTCCTCTGTCCATGGGATTATCCAGCCAAGAATACTGGAGTGGGTTGCCATTTCCTCATACAAGAAGCTCAGTAATTTGGCAGAGATGCAGGGTTAAAGATAACATTATGTTTTCTAAAGTCAGTCTAGTGAAATTGTTATTAGTGTATTTTTGCTGTTTATATTATTACAAAATCATGTAATCAGGCCATGTTTATTTTCATCTTCATAATTCAAATATCTTCTCAATTCAAAGTAAGAAAAGTAGATTTTCTTTAAACAAGGTTTTTTATCATAATAGGCAAAATGAAAATAGCTCAAGAATGCTTTTTAGGTTTGGGGTATAGATTTATGTAATTTTAAAGTTAGACCTTAGAATTTACATAGCCCTGCTTTCTCATTTTATAGATTAAATAAAATATTTACAGTCAGTTTCACTTGTGAACCTAAAATGGCAAACCTCTTTTTTCATTGTGGTGTGCTTTTTCCTACTTTATGTGACTTCCTTAAATTTTATGTTGTATTTATTACTGATCTTTAAATGCTTCTTATATAATGTTATCTGGAGATGGATTTGAGCTGCCATAATTTTCATAAGACATTAAAGATCTAAAACCACATAAAGCATTAATACAGATAAATGAAGTACAAAAACATTGTAAACATGCTTAAAAGTCAGTGGGATGGGGGAAGATGTAAAGAATAGGTATACTCCAGAATCCCAAAACTTTGGTTTGAATTTCAGTCTTATTATCATTTAGGCTAGTGGCTTAACTATAGGATTCAACTTTTTCCATTTAGAAACGAAGATAAAAATCCCAGTCTAAAGTGTTCTCAGGCAGGTAGAATGTGATAACATGTAACATTCTCAGCATACACCTGACTCCTTTTTTTCTATCTTGCCTATGGATTTTTACACAGAGGTTGTTTTATAAATACTAATGTGGTGATGGTGATGTTGGCCATGATGCTAACATGGAAACCAAAACCCCTGTTGAGGGAGAAAAAAAAGCTAATTACATAATAAATATAATAATATTTATAGTAAAGATATCCATAAGAAAGAATCTCCAATTAGAGCTGATCAAACATATGCATGAAAATCTCTTTGGCAGCAGAGAACTAACCTGAAATCACATGTTTACATAAAAATAACAAATCAATGACCCGTGAAATATACACTCCTCAGAGATCATGGGGACCAGTGCACACTATTAGAGTAGACACAATCAAGGTCCACAAATTAAATATGAAGCAAGATGGTAAAAACAATAAGCCAAAGATACAGTGACTCACCAAGTTTATAACACTAACAAAAATTTTGTATCTAATGAAAATATGTATCTATGAAAATTTTGACAACTTAGCGTTTCAACTATCAAATAAAAATAGGCATGGACTTGAATATTCTCACATCAGCAATTAACATGAAATGCAGGTAACTCACTTTATTTACTCAATACTGAGAATGAGTTTCATTAATATTTTAATTTGAGGGGTTCATAATGTCCATAGATACAGTGTACTTCAATAAGTGGCCCATTTATACCAATGATTCAAGTTGGAATGCTATTTTTGAAACAAATTATGGGAATTAAAGGTTCGACTCAATTGCTCTACAATGAATAAAACATGAAAAAGGAAAGAACGAATCTCACACACATAGACTTCAATACCAGTGGCTGAGAGGTGACCAAGGTTAGAGGCAGTATCTTTAAGGTTTAAAGCTATGAATTCAAAGTTCACTTGTTTTCTTTTCCATAGTATACAGTTTGATTTTTCCTCTGTTCCCTTTCCTTTCATCTGTTTTTTTTTTTTTCTCTTTTCTTCAGTCATGTTCCTTTTCCTTCACTGCAAAACTATGAGTGAGTGAAAGTCGCTCAGTCATGTCTGACTCTTTGCGACCCTGTGGATTATACAGTCCATGGAGATCTCCAGGCCAGAATACTGGAGTGGGCAGCCTTTCCCTTCTCCAGGGGATCTTCCCAACCTGGGGATCAAACCCAGGTCTCCCACATTGCAGGTGGATTCTTTACCAGCTGAGCCACAAGAGTTTTATTTCACTGCAAAACTAATTTGTAAATTGGTGCAGCCACTATAGAGAACAGTACAGAGGTTTCTTTAAAAACTAAATGTAGAACTACCACATGATCCAGCAATTATACTCTGGGCATAGATCCAGGGAAAATATAATTTGAAAAGATGCATGCACCCCAATGTTCTCTGTAGCACTGTTTACAACAGCCAAGACATGGAAGCAATCTAAATGCCCATCTAAGAGTGAATGGAGATGAAGATGTGGTACATATATGCAATGGAGTATCACCCAGCCATAGAAAAGAATGAGATAATGCCATCTGCAGCCACATGGATGGACCTAGAGACTATCAAACTTAATGCAGTAAGTCAGACAGAGGCAAATATATGATATCATTTATATGTAGAATCTTAAAAAAAATGATACAAGTGAACGTATTTACAAAACAGAAACAGACTCACAGACATAGAAAGCAAACTTATACATTACCAAAGGGGAGGGGGAGGAGAGATAAATTGGGAATTTTGCATTAAAATATATACACTACTATATATACGACAGATAACCAACAATGACCTACTGTATAGCACAGGGAACTCTATGCAATAACTTGCAATAACCTATAATGGAAGAGAATGAAAAGAAAAGACTACATATGTATGTGTGTGTGTGTGTTTATATATATATGTGCATATATATATATATAAACTGAATCATTTTATTGTACAACTGAAACTATCACAATACTATAAATCAACCATGTGTGTGTCTAATATATGCTAAGTTGCTTCAGAAGTGTCTCTTTGTGACCCTATGGGCTGTAGCCCACCAGGCTCCTGTTCATGGGATTCTCCAGGCAAGCAAGAATACTGGAGTGGCTTGCTGTGTCCCCCTCTGAGGGATCTTCCTGACCCAGGGATTCAACCTGTATCCAACCCCAGTTCTTTACCACTAGCACCACCTGGGATATATATACATCTGAATCACTTTATGTACACCTGAAACCATCACAACATTATACATCAACTGTATTTCAATATTTTTTAAAAGAAAAATAAAACCTCTAATAAGGCAGTAGCTTTCCAGAGCAAGGGGGATTTTTGAAGGTACACAGTGGAGCAAGAAGGCAGTTCCAGAAGTCTACATCCCCTCACTTTGCTATCTGGGTGTGCAGTGATAAGACATACTCCTTCTTGACTCTTAAGCAGATGGGGCTCATCATCCCAGGGACCTCTGGATCCAAACACACCTCGGGGGCCTGAGCTCTGTAAGCTAACCTCAGGAAAGAATCAGATGAGGGAGGGAGGCTAAATGGGCAATTCTAGACAGCATGCATATTACACAGTGCCTTCTAGAGATGGCTGTTCTAATCCGAAAAACTAGCACTGATGAGTCTGGGTGCCACCTGATAGGGTAAAAAGAAAGGAACTCTGGAGGCAGTTGATCTATACAAGGTCCTCACATCATATTTGGATTAAAAACCTTGTAGAGCATTAAGCTGGTCTTGCTTATCAATGTTGCCTTTGGGAACACCTGTTTACCCTTTCGTAGTGGTCTGCCTCCCTCTCCTCTATCAATACTGTCATCTGAAAGAAATAATTAGTACTTCTCAAACTCTGAGAACTTAAAAAAAATGTTTTTTTAATTCTGATCCATTGTAGATAGATCAGCTTTTTAAAAAGTCAAGAAGGACTTCCCTGGCAGTCCAGTGTTTAAGATTTCTCCTTCTAATGCAGGGGGTACGAGTTCAATTCCTGGTCAGAGAGCTAAGATTTCCACATGCCTTGTGGCCAAAACACAGAAATATAAAACAGAAATCATACTGTAACAAATTCAATAAAGATTTTAAAAATGATCCACATAAAAAAAAAACTTTAAAAAATTAAATGAAATTGGTGTGGTGATGAAAAAGTCCTACAAAAGCTTCTAAATGTTAACAAGCTTTGCATTGGTCTTATTATGAACCAGTAAAGTGAAGTGAAAGTTGTTCAGTTATGCCCAACTCTTTGCAACCCCAAGGACTATACAGACCATGGAATTCCCCAAGCCAGAATACTGGAGTGGGTAGCCTTTCCCTTCTCCAGGGGATCTTCCCAACCCAGAAATGGAACCGGGGCAGGTTCTTTACCAACTGAGTTATCAGGGAGGCATGAACCAGTAATAAATAGTTTACAGACTAGTACTGGCCCTCAGATCACACTTTGAGGAGCACTGGTACATACCAATTAAAAAAACACACACACATTTGTCATAATTAAATTTTTTTTATATTTTAAAAGGTACCCAATATATTTAAGAAGCAAGTAAAATTAATAATGAGACAAAGTAAATTTAAATTACATAAAATTATCACTTTTTGGAGACTTGGTTAAAGATCTAACTAATACTAAACCTATGCACACTGTTAATGAGAGAAATTTTCATATATTGAGGTATGGGGAAGTCATTCTGATTTACACATGAATTTGATATTAACTAAAATAGACCATTCATCACCTATCAAGCATACACTGTACATCTGCTTTAATTATTAAAGAAAAGGGTGTGCTGACTAGAAATAGAGAATATCCATGTTAAAAGTAAAGATTCAACGCCTCCCTGACTAGGATGCCAATGCTAGTACTTCTTCAGTGATAAAACTCCCTTCCCAGGGACTTGCTGTGTACATGCTGATCGTTTTTTTCTTTTTATAACCTTGAAGGAATATGTCCCTGACTGGTCTAATGCACTTTGTTCTGAGAAGACATACAACTGCTGAAAACCATGCTTCTTTGTAGAAGTTCCTCAGAGTTATCTGAAAGGCTGTCTCTTGGGCCATAGTCTTCTGAGTGTATGTGTCCACGCTCAGCTGTGTCCAACTCTTTGAGATCCCATAGCCTTCTAGGTTCCTCTGTCCATGGAATTTTCTAGGCAAGAATATTGGAGCAGGTTGCCATTTCCTTCTCCAGGGGGTCTTCCCAACCTAGGCACTGAACCAAAGGTCTCTTGCATCTCCTGCACTGGCAAGTGGGTTCTTGGCTCAAATGAAACATGTCTCTATCCCTATTAAAGACTGTTTATTATTTCCATTGGCATTGCTTAGCATAGCAAAAAAGATATAGAAAAACCCAGCTGAGGTCACTGGGAATCTTCTGTGGGCTGGTGCTTGGTAGGAAGTATGGGCCACTTGAGACCCCACCCTCACCCCCCCAGCTTCATGACAGCCGTCAGGGGCTTAGGTGAGATCTTCCTGATATCTGGATCTCTTTGTATTACCTGACGGTCCATGAATTTTATTTGAGCTGTTATCTTAAGACTTGGAGTCTTAAAGGTGGGGTGGGGTGGGGTGTGTGAGGCACACTGGTACATTTCCTAAGCGAAAGGGACCTGGGGGGAGTTCCTAGGCTGAGGACCTAAAAGGAATTTACAGGCAAGGGATCTAGGAAGAATTTCTAGGCAGGAAGGCCTAGAAGGAATTTTGGGCTGAACTGGGTTGGCTGACCTCTTTTTTTTTTAAGTGGATTAAAATTGGCAAAATTTTATAATAAAGCAAAACTTAAAGTAAGTGAGAACTTTTGCTTCTAAACTCTACCAGTTCCTGGACAGGCAGCAACCCACTAGAGCTTCAGCTGGCTTCATATATAATTGATACAGAGTCAGTGCTGCAATTACTTATCTAACTCTAAAATGGCCAGGATTGATCTCTCTTGATATTTCCAAACTGATTTTTTTTTTGCATATGCAATTAAAAGAAATTTCACTTAATAAAATCATATTTTTCAAAATTCTAACTCTGAGAGTATGTTAGAAATACAGACGTCTTTAGAATCATCAGCACTAAGCATAATACTTTTATCTAGGTTAACTAAAAGTGGATGTCATTTGATCTCTGTTACAAAATTTGTTAACAAGAAAATTAACTTAGCATGACAATATTTTCATAAGTAATAAAACAGAGCTAAAAGGAATAAAGGTTTTTAGTGGACTCTTTCAGAATGATTATGTTTTACGATTGTTGTTGTTAGTCACTAAGTTGTGTTCAAACCTTTGCAAATCATGAACTGTAGCACGCCAGGCTCCTCTGTCCTCCACTATCTCCTGGAGTTTGCTCAAATTCATGTCTGATGTTTTATTGTAGGTCTATTTAAAAACATTTTGTCTAAACTATTGGTAGTTCGAAACTTTGGAATTCATTGAATATCCAAATAACTTTCAACAAAGATAAAATGTTGAAACATTCATTGCTAAGTAAGTCTAAGCTTATCTATTTTGTCTTATTAGGAAAAACTAAAAATACATGGGTTTAATGGGTACACATCCTGTACCACATTTAAGGAAAAATTATCCTGAGAAAAGGCATGTTTCTAGAGGTTATGGGATATGTTCATAAATTTGCCAATCAGGAAATGCTGGTGCGACAAACACTTCACAACTGTCTGCTTCTTGGTTTTTGCTAGAGATCAGTCTTTTTTATGGGTTAAAAATTATTATAACATATTTTTATATATATACACATATGTATACATATATATACTTTCAAGGCTTTTTGCAGGTTTAAAATTATTATTACATATATAGATATGTATATATATAATTAAAGTTACTAGAAATATTAAGGAAAACATTTCGGTGTACAAGTAAAATAAGATAGGGATTTTCAATTAAAGAATGTATGAATAATGGAAATGTATTTTGTTAAGGGAAAAGAGAATGATTTTGTCCTGAAGCATCTCAGGAGAGATATTAAACTAATCAGGCTTATTTGGTATGTTAAATTATCTGGGAAGCATTATTAAATAAAAGGTAACATTAAGCCATCTTTACATTATTATGTCTACATAAATATATAATATAAATGTTCCAGAAAATAGGTAAGATTCCTGGAAATCTTATATATCCTGATATAAAATATTATCTGTTATCAAAATTGAGGCACACATTAAAAGCACTACACTGAACTCAAGCAGTACGAAAATACCCTAGCTGACTTTCATGCAAAGGCAGTAACAGAATCTCTAAGGATTATGGCAAATGCAGATGAAATCCATTCTACTACTGCAAAAATCAACCCCTCACTGTCAGACTTTTACCATCTTGATGTCCTTGTAGACTCCTAAATCAGAGAAATTAAGATGGGTAGACAATAGCTTTCATTTTCTATTGATGCCACAATTCAAAAAAAATTTTTTTTAAATTGAAGCTTTTGAATTGTGGTACTGAAAAAGATTCTTGAGAGTCCCTTGGACAGTAAGGATATCAAACCAGTTAATTTGCAAGGAAATCAGTCCTGAATATTCTTTGGAAGGACTGATGCTGAAGCTGAAGCTCCAAAACTTTGGCCATCTGATGTGAAGAGCTAACTCATTAGAAAAGTCTCTTATGTTGGGAAAGATGGAAGGCAAAAGGAGAAAGGGGTGGCAGAGGATAATGTGGTTCGATAGAATCACTGACTCAGTGGATATGAATTTGAGCAAACTCTAGGAGACAGTGGAGGATGGGGGGCCTGGCGTGCTGCAGTCCACGGGGTTGCAAAGAGTCAGACACAACTTAGTGACTGAACAATAACAAAAACAATAGCTATAAATTCAACAGTTAGAACTATGAGAAATCCAAGATGGGCACTTGTCTCTTCCTGACTCCTTACCAAGCACCCCCCCACCTTTTGTTTTTTTGGTTTTATGGTTTGACGCTTTCTCTTGCTATAAGGCTTATGCTCTCTCAAATGACAAAAAAAAAAAAAATAAATAAAACCTGTTAGAAAATGTGTTTCCACTTGGGATATACTTTCCACAATCTCCAGTGATCATGGCACTCATTCTCCTAGGCAAATCATATACAATTTAACAAAAACCTAACAAATTGCCTGAAATTATCAGTGTTACTATCACCATCAATCATCAAGCAAGGTTAAGAGAACTAATAGAAAAACTGGACTCAAGCAAAATAAGAATTAAGCATATGGGATTGAATAAACTGATAAATATGAATGTAATTTTTATGATGTTCATCTGAAATATTTCTGGCTTTTAATCTTCATTTTCTGGATAAGGGAACCCTTCCTGTTAAACTAATTATGACATAGTAATTTGATACATTATACTTTGGTAAGCAAAATTGAAGCATTTATCTTTTCTCTTTACCTGAAAATTCCAGAATTTGGAAATTGGAGATCCCAGTAACCTTTCCAGATGAATAAGGGGGACAATTTCTGACAGGGCAAGAACCTCAAGAAATTTTAGACCTCTAGAAGTGAAAATCCACCTGAACCTGTGGCTACTGCAGGTAGAATATAATGGCAAATCCTTGGCATGACCTTCTAGGCCTTGAAAGACTTTTTAAAAATTTAATTTGAGATTCTTTATGAAAAGTCCCAACAATGCCAAATTTAAAAGAGCCTTTATGATCAATCACACATATGTAAATAATCAGGACATGTTTATTGAGACTAGACATATTTCACAAACAAATGAGTCTTAACTTGACAATATTTGGTGAAAGTGAGGATATTTTAGAGAGAAAAAATATGTTTCAGTAAGATAGCCTTTATTGATATTTGAGGTTTTATATATAGTGATGTCTTGTATTTACTATCTACTCTCAAGATGTCTCTCTGTTACTATGCTATATTATTGTAAATTTTAATTTAAATATCAAAAGGGTATTCTAAGTTTGTTTCTGAAGCTCATCACAGAATCTATCTTTGGATAAAGGTCAGATGTCCCATAACTTGCACCCAGATAATGAATACTGAGAAAGACATCACACTTGAAGGACTCTCTCTTCAACATAGATGGATGGACCCTTATCCGGTATTCTTAAGCAGTTCATGCACTGTGAAACTGAAAGAAATTGACTCTTAAATTTTTATTTCTAACTTAAAAAGAGCCTCTGCACCAGACTGGTCTATACAGAGAACCACGAACCTCACACTCACTTTAAAACAACCATCATCCGGGACTAGAAGAAGACAACAGCAGTGGAGGACAGCTGACCATGCCTGCAGGTTTAACAAATGTTTGTCTCCCTATCAAAATTGAAAGTTACTCTTTTACTTCTAGCTATACTTTTCTCCCAATATTCAAGATGGAAAGAGAATTCTTAATAAAGATGTTACAAAGCATAACTCCTAGGATAGGCCCTCATTCTACCCAATACTGACTTTTTAGATGTTCCTAGCATTAGCACTCACTCAGACCTACCTCCCTCTGGTCTAACTTTCAGGTTCAAACTCTTCAGCATATTAATGTGGCCATCTTTTGCCTGATACTATCTTCTGTCCTTAGAGACCCAGCACCACTTACCCTAGAACTCCCTTGCTCTGTCCCTTATGAAATTGAAAAAATGTCTTAAAGAGAAAAACACAAGTAACTTACGCCAGCAACTCCCATATGATAAATACCATGATAATGACTTTTGGAAAGACTACCAGAGAAGTGACCCATTGTTTATACTTTGTTGACAAAAATTCCAATTAATGAGATCATCAATGAGCAGCACACTCAGGGAGGTATCACTTTGTGCTCCCCCTAGTTTTGTCTTCATATATGATATGGCAATTGACCCTCTTCCCAAGATAGGCAGGCATATAAATGTCTTCCTAGTTTGCAAGTACAACATCTTATTTTGAAACCTGGAAAGAATATGTCCCTGATTTGTTTGATATTTCTCTGTTCTGACAACATATGAAATTATACTAAAAAACATACTTTTCTGGACCAGGGTTCCTCAGAGCTATCTGAGAGGCTGTCTCCTAGTCTTTCAGATAAAACTTTTTTCCATTCCTATTATAGATTGTGTATTGATGACTTCTGTATACAATACAGATAATAATGAAATTATCTACTGAATTTCATAATTTAAAAAAGTATTTGATCAGGGGACTTCCCTGGCAGTCCAGCAGTTGGGACTTTGCCTTTCAATGCATGGGGTATGAGTTTGACCCCTGGTAGAGGAGCCGGGATCCCACAAGCCTCATGGCCAAAAAACCAAAACATGAAACAGAAGCAATACAGTAGCAAATTCAATAAAGACTTTTAAAATGGTCTGCATCAAAAGAAAAAAAAATATTTAAAAAATTATGTGATCAAAATCACCAGATTTAAAAAATCATATATTATTTTTGTGATTATTAAGTCAAATCATATGAATGTTGAAAAACAAGACAAATTCCAAGTCTAATTGCTCTTTCACAAAGCACGAGCTGAGATTTGCTTTACATTGTTAAAGTGATACTGCTGAGGGAATCTAAACAGGTCAGGGATGTTCCAAGGACCTGTCTAGTTCTACCTTCAAAAGGAACATACTTCATATATATTTTTAAGTGAACTACTAGTTTACTTGATGCTTGATAAAGAGTCAGAGTTGACCTCCATAGAAGAATGGACCCACATGAGGATGGTCTTTATAGGGTAGAATTGATTTTACTGGTGGCAACTTCAGAAAATATAACTGCCAGTGAAACCTCTGGAGAAAACTTGTCCAGGATCAGTTTCAGTCATTGACAATCAAATTGCCTTTCATCTCAAGATGTCTGTAGTCATAACCAAACAAGTACATGACAGAAATCCAAAAAGGACGTCCACGAATGAGGGTTTCACAATAACAAAATGACAAAAGTCCCACGTTCCACCAACACCTAGCAGTTTTTACTGTTTTCAGGAACAAATGCAAATCTAGGAGAATCCAAGGTTATATCACCAAAGGGGAAGCCAGTCTTTCCCAGTGAAGGAGGATGTGGCTAGCATCCATATTATTTCTTTTAGCAACGGAGAATAAGCCTGGTCTTTGCTAAATCTTAGTCAAGTTCCCTTTCCCTAAGCCCCTAACTCAGCCAGACACTAGAGAAGAAGGAACTTTTTTTTTTTTTTTCTGTCACGAACTGATGGAAAAGGAACATAGAGCTGAATATCATTTCCATTCTGATCATTTCATAGCCCAAAGTCCTCTTACATTTCTTAAACTAGTCTCATGTGTAAGAAAAACTAGACAAGTGGCATTCAAGGGACAGCTATTTGCCTTGGGGATGGTGGGAACAACCTAAGTCCCACAGATGCATTTCTACAAAATTACAAAAGTGAAAACTTCAGAGTTGGAGGAAACTTTGAAGGTCAACCTCACATGTGAATCTCTTGTTACAGTATCACTGCTAAAATGGTCAGTCACATGTTCTAGTTCAAAGGACAATCACTAGCCTTTGAGACAGCCAATTCGATGTGGTCCCATGCAGAATTGGTTAGTAAGCTCTGGCTACTCAGAAGCTTCTGTCTTATATTTTACCTGAATATTTCTTTGTGGTCTTTTATATACTTTTGGACTGATACAGAGTAAGTCTTTCTTTTATGTACTAATTCTTCATATATTTGAAGACAGCTAGCCTTTCCCACTGTCTTTCCTAGTCAAAATATCCTCCATCTCACTGTTTGAGTCTCTACCACTGGTTACTTTTTGAAGATTACTGCTATAAGTCTTCCTCTAGTTTACTAGCTACTTTTCAATGCAATGATTTTATCAGTTGCTAATCTACCAAGATGCCTAGAAAGCTCCTCAGAAAGACATTAAAAATGCTCTAAAGGTTTTGCTGACATGTCAATACCTACCCCAATACTCACCAATATTTCCCTGTCAAAGGAAGAAATGAGGCTATCTTTAGATGATCTGTATTTGGCCAATCCAGGGATATGGTAACTACTACTGTGTTGTTTGTTGTTGTTGTTTCAGCAGTTGCTGGACTGTATCATCTGATAATGTATCGAAGGAAAAAGTGCACTTCCCAGTGAGACTGCGAATCATGCCAAGAGAGGTTGACCCTATCAAGTAAGCCTGCAAATACATGAAGCTGCTTCACAGGACCCATCTCTATCAAACTATTTCACCTATGAAAAATGAAATTGACCTTAAGCTGATTGGAAATTGGCAGATACATCAGTTTTCCTATGAGAGGAAATAGTCCCCTTTTTTGCATAATAATTTAACAAATTTCATCTGAATCAGATGCATTTTAATCAACCCAATACTTTATTTCCATCATGGCATGAATAAAAGCAATGTTCAAGATGTAGCCCTTTGAAATCAGAGATAATGAATAGAGTAGTATATTCCTAGACATTATAAGATACCATTTCCTTGAAGATTTTCCACACAGTGACTCTTCTGTTCAACTCTGTATTCCTCCTGAATACAAAGAAGAGTGATCTGTTCATAATGGGTACCAAATAAATATTTGAGCACTGTTGACTAACAAAAATAATCATCTGTTTAATTCAACAAACTGCATGGCGATTAAAACCACAGTTGTCACATGGCAGAGGACTATCTTAAGGAGGACTTCAGGTAGCAGACCACCCTTGGAGGAGATCCTTGAGTTTCTAAGAGGAGTATCCTGAGACCTTTGTGTAATCCCATACACAAAATCCTTCTCCAACGTACAATTTTAGACATACAATTAAAATATATCTAAGAAAGTTAGATGACCCCTTCAGATTCAATAAATCCCAAGACAAACATAAGTATATTCTTTTAAGGCCACTTTTTTTTAAAACAAAGAAATAATGTTTTTCATGCGCCGAGAATGACCAGATGAGTGGCAGATACTGGGTAGTTTGCTATTTCGCTCAGGAGGCCAGTCATTGGCCAATAACAGATCTGCAAATGAACCCTGGGATGTAAGATTCAAACCCAAGACTCACCAGAACCACAACATGCTTCACACCATAAACTTTTGGCAGTTGTAAATGTTAAGTCAAAGACTCTAATTGTCTACCATGTGAATATAGAAAGGAGTAGGTAAAGACCAATATTTACCTAGCAACATCTTAGGAGCAAAACCAATACATAGCCAACTTTTAAACACTGTTAAATTTGCTTTTCTTGGGAGGGAGTAAATAATGTCAGTGATTCTGATCATCCTCAACTTAGAGACAGGTTAGTCCAATGAAAAATTAATAAATATGTCTCATGTGAACACAGAAGCAATCTTTTTGTTTCCTCCCCCATCCTCTCTTCCAATACAAACAAATAAAAATAGCTATTAAATTCTTTACAATCCTTCTTTCGGAATCTGTTTTTCTGTTTTTCATTCCCTCCATCTTCTCCCTGATGCAGAGTATCATTTTCACTCTGGGCTATATTAAGAACCCACAAACATGTCTCTGTTTCCATGCCTCCAAACCCCAGTGTACACTCTCAGGAACCATTCTGCACTGGAGCCGTACAGTGTTTGGGCACCAAACACTGCATGGCTTACCCGATATCACTCACACTCACTCACACAGTAAAATCAAACCAAACCAAATCAAACTCAAATAAGCAAACCCAAGTAAACAAACCCAAATAAGCAAACCCAAGTAAGCAATTCCCTACCAAAACAAAGGACGCACATCTTAACCTGGAATTCTAGTCCTCTGTAACCTAACCCCAATTTTTTCTGTCCAAAGATTTTTTTTCTCTATTTAAAATCATTTCTTTAATCGTCTTCTTCCCTGATAGCTCAGTTGGTAACGAATCTGCCTGCAATGCAGGAGACCCCGGTTCGATTCCTGGGTCAGGAAGATCTGCTGGAGAAGGGATAGGCTACCCACTCCAGTATTCCTGGGCTTCCCTGGTGGCTCAGCTGGTAAAGAGCCCACCTATAATGCGGGAGACCTGGGTTCCATCCCTGGGCTGGGAAGATTTCTGATCTGGAGAATTCCATGGGGTCCCAAAGAGTCGGACACACCTGAGAAACTTTCACCTTCACTTTCTTTAATCAAGCTAGACTACTCATCATATTCAGAGTGTGCCATACATATCTGTATAATGCATTTTACATAATATCATTCTTAACACATTCTTCACATAGAGAGGAGCTTCTCTATCTTTGACTTCTTCTCTTCCCATATACCTTGAAGTTCAGGTGTGACCAGTATCATAAAGAATTCAGTTTCTCCATCCAGCTGTCTCTCTTTATACCTGATTCATATCTACCTATGTATATCTTGCAATCCACTTTTATTATTATTTGGAAGTGACTTAATATCCTTACAACACTAAAGCGCTCCCCAAACAGTTACTAGTCCTCCTGCACGTGACTCTATGCTCCTATATCCTAGGATAACTCTTAAAACATAACAAATAGTCAATATATTCTTAACAACTTGTTTGCAGTTTAGATGTACAATTTAAATTTTCTTTTTAAAGAAATAAAATCTCCCTCGTGCTTGCCAGTAAGCAGCTCTACAGCAATTTTTTTTGTTATTATAATAACTTTCTATAAATTTAAAATATTATCCTCATGTTTATTAATTACTGTTTCCTTTCTGTGTTAAGAGAATAAACAGATTGATTTATCCAGCAAGTGAGTAAGCATTAGTTCTGCTAAACTGAATTGGTATAATTCAATTTATCATTATAGTGTAAGAATCAGCCTCCAATTCATCTGTAGCTATTATGGAAGAAAAGAACACACTATAATGAAAATAAATAAAATGTTTTATGGAGATGTTTTAGAACATTATAACTTATTTCTGCTGCAGAAATTTTGTTTATGCTAATCTAAAACCTGAAAATCATGACAGTCTCTAAAGAAAATGATAAAAATGGTGAGGGCCAAGAGTTTTGGTATCATACCTTATAATCCGCTTGTTGTTCTTGGCTTAAAGGGCATGCCAAAGAGTCTGTGCTGAGTCTTGAGGGAAGCTCCATGGAGTGGCAGATTGGACCAGGGGCTGCTGAGAAACTCGGGGTTGAGAGAGAGGTAGCTCAATCCATTCACACCTGTTTGGGTGAACTTTATACTGCTCATATAAACTAACAGCCAGAATGTGACAAAGCTCAGAATTTGGAGTCATCTGAATGTCTCAGGACATGTCTACCTATCTGCAAAGAGCTGGGCATACCTATTTCATCATAACCTTTAGATCCATGAGTATAATCACAAATTGGTCAGATACCTAAATAATTCATGTCTTACAATGAACTTTCCTGTCAATTGTATGGGTTACTTCAGACAAAAAAATCTTATGGGTATAAATAAAGTACATCATTATTCTTCAAAATCTGTCTCACCAGTGAGATTTACTTTTTTTCCCAAATTAAACTTTATATGAAAACCAAATATTGAACTCAATTAATATCAGGGCTTCTCAGGAAGAACTAGGTATGGGAGCAGGTAGATTGGAGGTAACTCAGGCATTCTCATTCCTAGCACACCTGATCCTGAACCATCTAGGGCTCTAGGAAATGCATTCTCAGAACTAATAAACCAACTTTTTCTTTTTCTTACTCTTTAAGGATATAAAGTGTTAGTTGCTCAGTCATGTACGACTCTTTGTGACCCCACAGACTACAGACCACCAGGCACCTCTGTCCATGGAATTCTCCTGACAAGAATACATATATCAAACTACATATAATTTGTTAGTCAATAATCTTTGCTTTAGTGAGAATCCTTTGGTGGATGTATTTATTTTGCAGGTAAAATTTAATCAGGTGCCAAGCTAATAATCACAATATATTAGGGATAAATCAATGACTGTCTTGGAATGTTAAATATCCTATGTTTCTTTCTCGTACTATTGTCTTTAGCAGTTGGATACGGATTTTTATATAATAACATGAATTGATAAAAATATCAATGCGGCTACTTAAAAACTGAATCATTAAGTTGTATGCTATTCAAAGTTCTAAAGATATGAAAATGTGTCAGAATCATGTATAAAATAACATCATAGAGGGAAAAAGCTAATAATACAAAAGATACACTTAAGTGACTTGAAGTAACTCAGAAAACAAAGGAATTTATGACAATACTCCATGTACAAACACATTTCAATGAATAAAGTTTGTGACTAAATATTTTGGGAGATTCAAAAGTAATCAATTCTAAAAATGACTGAGATAATAGCACTGGTCTTCATTCTCCCTTGATATGATGCTGTGGATCATATTACGGTATCATCTGTGCAACTGCTATCACTCAGTAACTAAGAGGAATGTATCATCAAGCAGACATAAAACAATGAAAGTTTCTGAAGAATTGTTCATCATCATGTGATAAATGCTCTGCTTCTATAATTACTCTACATTTACTACCAAGACAGGTATTCACAACCACATTCTCTTCAAAGTCTAAATTGAAACCAATATCTATAATGCTTTTGTTAGGAATAGTATGAAACTGAGATATAGCAGGGGGGCCTGGAGGAAATAGATTCCTCTACCTAAGCTTTATTTCAAACATTATATCTCGCATCTACTTTTATCCAAAACTCTCAGCTCACCTTGAAAATGTGCTGTGACCATCTTAGCTCCATTGACCTCCTTGGTCAAGTTAGGGTGCAAAATAACACGGACTCTGGATATAGGTATGGAAAAAACCTATAATCTTCCTTAATGTAAAAGTAAGGTATGGCTGAAGATGGAAGATGTAATTCATACATTTATCACTGCTCTTTTCTGAAACTCCATTACAATGACCATAGAGCAATTTTCTTTGAAAGGCATCAACCCGAAGGACAAAGACAACAGGAGAAAATAGACACAGCAATATTCTAACAGTGGATATTGGACAGAAGTGCTAACTTCTCTCAACAGGTCTGCTAACTCACTCAACAGGTCTGAGAAAGCTGAATCATAAGCCAGCAAATAGGGAAAGCTCAGAACAACCAATTTGTGCTGCAAACCCCTCAAAGACAGATTATTTGAGGCTTTAACTTCTTTTGGAGGAAAGGAGTGAAACTGGTGAGGTGAAGAATAAGACGATTGCTTGAAACTCCACTTAAAAAGCAGCTAGAGGAACTTCCCTGGCAGTCTAGTGGTTAAAACTCCACCTTCCAATGCAGGGGGTACAGATTCAATTCCTGGTCAGGGAGCTGAGATCCCACATGCCTCCTGGCCAAAAAAATTTAAAAAGAAAAACGAAAACCTAAAACAGAAGCAATACTGTAACAAATTCAATAAAGACTTTAAAAATGATCCACATTAAAAAAAAATTAAAAAAGAAAAACAGTTAGAGCCTTGGATTCTCTCCTAACCTAAGCTGCAGGCAACTAGATGTTTATTTTCAGGAAAAGGTAAAAGGCAAATCTTAGGACAGACACGGCTAATCAAGAACAGAGCCATCATACTGACCACCTGGGCAGATATGGGCAAATGGACTCGCCAGTGCTGGCTTGTCTGGTCATTGCCTCTACTGTTGTCTCAAACAAAGTTCACAAGCTCTATCTAGAGACTGAAGCCAGGAGAAGCTGTCCTGTTTAAACAAATCAGATTCAACAATTTATTCCATTAAAAACTTATTCCTACCAACAAAAGCTCCTTGTTGCTCTTCTGTGACGAATTCTGGTGGCCATCCCACAAAGCTACCGTTGTCTGCTTTCTATTTGGGGTTCTGATAGGGTTCTGGTAGGATCTATAGATGCCTGGAAAAGGAAGATTTGCTTAGAGTCTACTGTCCAACTAACCCTGAGAAATCAAAGGGAGTATTAGGAAAACGATGAGTCAAACATGGTATAGGACTTTAAATGGAGAAAAGAAGACTGTTAAAAATCCAGCGTTATGTCTATGTCGACTAGTATATAAAACATGAAATAAAGAATCAAAGAATGCCCAAAAAGAAGCCAGAAGACTTGAATTCCAATTTCAGTTCTATGTTTCCTTGAAAATGTCCCTAACCATTTTATTTTTTGCATATATTTTGTTGCTTATTTTCATCTAAATGGCCTGAAAGTAGAAACAGGAGCTTTAAGAAAGTGGATGGGAATCCTCTGAGATTCCTTTAAAAAGACTAAAGAGAAAAAGTAAGGAAGGATGTGATTTTATACATTTTACAAGTGGTGGAAGGAAAACTAATAGAGGAGGGAATGAAAGCACACAGAAAAGATAACAAGCATAAAATTAGGCCAATAATGAGAAAAGATGCAATATATATGATAAGATGAAGTATGGAGAATTGTTTTACTTGTAAATGTCTCACGAATACAGAGAAGAAAAAACAGCTTTCCTATAGGATTTGTGTGTCTATTTTGCAGGGATCAGAAGTGTGAAATCAGCCACCAGACTGCAAGACACTTAACTGATTCCTCCTAAACCTCAAGTATGCAGACTGAATGACAAAAAGGCCAGTGCTGTCTTCTTTCCATTGCAATAAAATCCTCGTAACATGCCAATGTTGTTCTTGAGGCACTTTAGGGGGAGAAGAGTGAGGAAACGCAGATGTTTGTAAAGTTGTGCACCAGTCCCAAGGCAGGGGAGGGGAAGAATTTGGGGTGGGAGCAGTGAAGATTAATAATAATAAATAACATTTTGAAACCATCATTGAGAAAACCAAGAAAATGAAAATTATGGTATCCATCTCTGGGTATCTATCTCTGAATCTAATGATGCTGATTAAGTTGGATGATTCCACCATGCTGGCCTAGTCCAAGGGCTAGAGGCATGAGAATTCCCTGGAAAATTTGCTAAAATATAGTCTCAAGCTCCATCCCTAAAGATTCTATTGTTTTCAAACTGATAGGGCCCTGGAATATGTGTTTTTTCAAAATCTCCCTATGTGGTTTGATATGTAGATAGATAGAAGGATCGCTAGAGCAGTCAGGGGAAAATGTGGCTTCACTCATCGAAACAGTGCCCTAGAAAAGTCACCGAAAACACCCAGAGCAAAAGTCCAATTCAATGTGTGAACTGAACTGGCAGAGGCAAAGCTCAGAGCTGACGCTGTACATCTGTCAGCTGCAGCCCAACCTGAGAGATACTAGAAACCGAGGTCAGAAGAAAGAAGACTGAATAATCTGCGAGACTGCAGATTTACTTCTGGCTGTTACTGAGAGCCGAGTCTTTCCAGGGATGATAAACTTATCTTTTTTACAAATAGAGGAGTAAATGTGTTGGAAGAGGTATGTTTGAGAGAGGTGTACTTTGGGATAAAACAACAAAACAGCTATCCTTCAATCAATAGCTCACAGGTGAGAGGCAGGCTCAGCTTTGCCTGTCTGTTCCTAAGGAATTCACAGAAGATTTAGCCACCCAGATTCTCAAGTCTCTTCTGAGATCCTGAATGTCCAGGCTGAATAGTATATAGCTCCCTAAGACTGCCCAGGAGATATTTTTCACTTGCCGCGTTCTTACAAAAGTATTTATCCTCATTCACAAAAAGAAAGCCCATTTTAAACCCACACTGTATTAAATTGACTCTTGACTTAATCCACTAACTTACTACATCAGGGCTTCCCTAACTTGCCTGTTCATAGAAATCATTTGGGGTACTTGCTCGAGGTAAAGATTATCAACCTTCTCTATAGGAAACTGTGATTCTGTAAGTCTGGGCTGGGCATCTGGAGACAAGAGTGTCTCATTTTTAACAGCTGAGTTATGATGCTTTATTTTTGGTCGATTTCTCTCTTAGCTACATATACAAACTCCTTGTGCCTGATAGGTGGTGATGAGTTCAGTAATTTCCAAAGTTCCTAGTCCAGCCTGTGGAATTCTGCAGAACTGAAAACAACCCAGCTCCACCCAGCTCCTCACATTCATACCCAACAACTTATACCCAAACAGGTCACCCTGGAGAACACACTTAAAATCACAGAATTAAGAGTGAGTTGCTTGGGGAAGCTCTTTGAGAAGCAAGTGACACACTTTGTATTATTTTTGTCTCTCGTGATAGTCACCAGGAACATCTTTAGACCTTTCTAGAAAGAACTGATGGGGGCCTTAAGTACAGCTCTGACTATAGGGAAATGTCTGGGCACCTTAAAGTGAGTCATGAAGAAGCCAAGACTAGTTACCCTTAGCTCATTTACTTATAGGTTTATACAGGGGGTAGAGCAGAGAAAACAGGTGAATAATTTTGTTCTCAAACAGGGATTCAAAAGACTCAGAAGGTATGCAATCTGTTGCTAATGCTCTGCAGCTTCTCCCTCTCTGCCCCCACCCCTCCTCCTCCTCCCTCTTATTCTCTTTCTTCCTCTGACAAGAATTATGATTGTGACTATGATTATCACAAAAGAGGATACAGGGATGTCATTTACCCATTCCAAAAATATTTATTCACTATTCTAGGCAAGATTCTCTAGAGCCTCAGGATTGTGAATAAGACAACACTCCTCTTACAGGAGCTTAAAAATTCCAGTGGAAGAGCAGACAATAACCACATGAAGAGACACTGTAATTTCGGAGGATGGCAGGTGCTATAACAGAAATTAATAACTAAGATGACTAATAACAATATTTGTCATTGTTGTTCCATCACTAAGTCATGTCTGACTCTTTGTGACCCCATGGACATAGCCCGCCAGACTCCTCTGTCCATGGGATGTTCCAGGCAAGAATACTGGAGTGGGTTGCCATTTGCTTCTCCAGGGGATCTTCTCAACCCAGGGATTGAACCCTCATCTCCTGCATTGGCAGGCGAGTTCTTTACCACTCATCCACCAGAGAAGCTCAAGAATAACCTAATCTCCTGAAATTTGAAAGAAGGGCCATATACACAAAGCTGGAGGAAGAACTTTCCAGGGGGTGGTATGTACAAAGTTGCCAAAGCAGCAAAGTCTGGTGTGAAGTACAGGGAGGCATCACAGGCTTTAAACACTTAGTTCTTAGAGTGTAACAGTTTCCTAAAGTAATCAAGGGAAACTTTTCAGCATGGACTCAAGGCAGCATTAAGCCCAAGCATGGAGGCCCAGGGAGCTTATCTTTGGAAGGTTTCCCATGTCTTTTGGAAACAAAGGAAAGGCTTATTATCCAGGCTTTTGGAGGTATACAGCCTGCTGCTCTCCTGACAGTTGTGTAAGGTCTTCCTTGAAATACCCAAAAGGCTCTCCCAAGAAGATCAATTGATGGATTGTGCTGTCCGGGCTGTCTGAACTGGGACAGCCAAATCTGATGACTCGGCAGGCAACTCTGTCAACAATCTTTGCTCGTTGACTGAGTCAGAGACAGCCCCTTCCTGTCTCATGATGTTACTTGGTCTTCCTCATCATATTGATTGACCTTGTAAGATGCAGAACCAACTTTCAAGGGCTCAGTGAAGGGGCATGTTTGATAAGGAGAAAAGCTAGCTAGAATTCTAAGCATGGGACTTAATTTTGCTGTTAACACAGATTTTCGTTTTCACCTCCTGTTCATTTTAGATTTTCTATTCTTTCTGACACCATGAGGAGCTCCTTATAGAAATCCACTGTAGATAAGGTGACTGACATCTATGCAGGGAGACTGCTGCAACAGACAACCTGCTCCTACTCCAGAAGGGCTTCCCAGGCGGCACAATGGTAAAGAACCCACCTGCCAATGCAGGAGACGCGGTTTCAATCCCTGGGTTGGGAAGATCCCTTGGAGAAAGAAATGGCAACTCACTCCAGTATTCTTGTCTGGGAGATCCCATGGACAGGTGAGTCTAGCAGGCTATATACTACAGGGTCACAAAGAATCAGACATGAGATGGCAATAAAACAACTCCAGAGTTTGTCAGCAGCACCACTCTAGACACTCTCAATGACCATGTCTCTTTCTTCATTATCTGAGGCTGGTGACAAGTAGGAATCTCCTGTCTGAGCCCTTCAAATAAGCTGTCTTTCTCCACCACACAACCCCTAGTTCTGCCTTCCAAGGCTGCCCAGTCCACTCTCTTGTTCCATGATCACACTTGCACTATTCTCTTTAAATTCTTCAAAGATGATTTATAACAAGTGTCTAATGATTGCAAATCTTCACCCTTGTAGTTCTGATCTTACTGGTTGCTTTTGCCAACTGTCAATCATAGCAGCATGTTTCATTTTGTTTTCATTGATTCTGGAATGCCAATTTCTGTTCCTTGTAACTTTATCTGTGAAAATTCTTTGAGGGCTGTGTTTAAAGTGTATTCCTCTAGACAGAGTTGGTATTTGCTTCTGCAAGGTACCTGACAACTCACCACCTAGAATGACTTGAAATTTTGAGAAAGTAATAGAGGTTCTGATCTCAAAACTGAGTGATTTTGCAATTGGGGTTAGAAATTCTTGGCGGCAGAGGAGGGGTTCTTCTTTCCTTCTCTGAAAAAGCCAAGAGAGCATATATTTCTATTGTTTCTCTCTACTGGAAAGTTTTATTCTATTAGCCCATGCCCTCAAAGTGTCACCATCTGAGAACCCAGGCTTTACGCTAAGGTTCCTAATCTGCCTGGCCATCCAGCTGGGTCACAGACTCTGCCTAGTGTTCTTGACATTTTGTGCCATTGAGAACTCAAGTCTAGGCCATGAGGAATCTGCAAACCTATCCCCAGTCTATTGTATTCTTGTCAGTTCTTACCTCTGAGTAACTCCTTTATATTCTTGTGAGTTTATCCATGCATTGAAAAGACTTTTAAGAAATTGTACCACTGGGCACACAGGTGGAAAAGGAAGAAAGGGAAGGGGCTGGAGGAGAGAGAGGGATCCTGATTGCTCAGAACTGCTCTTCCTCCACAGTGAAGTCACCAGTAAGCTCCTTATATATATGGCATACTGTACATTTTGAAGGGTTTAAGTTCCCTACCATGACAACTGCCTCATACCATGAGTCCTTTAAAACCAAGGAGACCCACCATGTCCCCACAGTGTGGATATTACCTGCAACTGTGCCCCACAGCCACAGTGAGACTGTGCCCAGGTCACCCTAGTGTCAATCAGCAACCTGCCAGTCGGGCTCTCCTCCTGAGGCCTCTTGGAACACTATCATGCTCTATGGGATGCCTGAATCCAGCACAATATCTCTTTCACTCTCACCTGCATTATTTCCTTCTAAGGAATATGTTACCAACAAGGCTGGACATTTTCCCACCACCTGTGCCGGCCAGCATGACCCCCATAATATTTCCTTGGCTTTCTGAGATCCCATTCCAGCAAAGGAATACAATAAAATATATGAAGAAGGACTCAAAATAAGAATAAAAAATTGCAAGACACAGTACTAATCCCAGTGTACCTCTAGGAGTCACACTGAAAACTGCTTGGAAACAGGCAAATAGGATTGCAAATGCCCTAAGTCAAAGACAGAAGCCTCAGCTATCCAGATGACTCCCCATCCCAAGCGTATTTCACTGGAAGAGTAAGTTCAAAGGATAGTTTTAGACCTGAGAGAAAGGGCTGGTAAACTAGATTTACTCTTTCAATGTCTGAGCAAGAACCTTTAACTGAAAAGGAATTTTAAAACTGTCTTTTCATGGAAGCAGATTTTACATGAAAAGCATAATAGCACAGATGAATTTCAACCTCAAAGTTAATAAAGATGTGGGCACTGAACATATTTAAAGGCAGAAAGAAAAAAAGAAAGTGAAAATGACAGTTGCTCAGTCATGTCTGACTCTTTCTGGCCTGAATTCTCCAGGCCAGAATACTGGAGGGGGTAGCTGGTCCCTTCTCCAGGGGATCTTCCCAACCCTGGGATCAAACCCAGGTTTCCCACATTGCAGGTGTATTCTTTACCAGCTAAGCCACAAGAGATGCCCAGAAAGAAGAAGGGGTGGGGGGGAAGAAAAGTTTCAAATAAGGAAAACCTTCTCACTGAAGATACCAAATTTGGGATATCAGGACTCTTTCCCTTGAATGAAGATATTAATCTTATTAAGATAATTCTTAATATGAATAAGAATAAGAATAAGATAATTCTCCTTAAAATGGAGGGCCATTATGGGGCAAATGGACAACTTTAGGTCATATATGACCCACAAATGTTTTTTAAACATTACTTGCTACTCTATTTTTAAGCCAAACCTTTTAGTAGAAAAATTCAGAATCAGCCAAATTGACTCATGAATTTCATCCTCTCTCTTACATGATTACATAAGGGAGAGAAATGAGAAGGCCTAGATAATACTGGAAACAAATTTTACATTTAATCAGCAATTACTCTTATTCTTACGTAATAACAACTATTCCATCTTTCTCCTAGATTTCTATTCAGGAGAAATCCAACATTATAACAATTTCTATGATAAAATTATCTTTCTATGATGTTTCTTTCAGAAGCTTTTAGTGCCTTCTCTGGATCTGGGTCAAATCTAACTATGGAACTTGCCCAATAGCTGTCCTACACATTACCAACTTATAGAAATTCTGATAAATAAAAATCAAATCTATAGAGAAAATCAAGTACAGAAAAACACTCCTAGACAATTTTAAACCTCAGAGGCGTTTAATTTTTTTTTAGCTATAAAATGCTAATTGCACAGAATTTTCAGGGAACCCCTTCAGCACAAGAACTGAGAAGCCATGTTCTCCTTGTCTTCTCACTCTGCTCCTCAGTCACGCTTGGGATCTCAATCACTCGTCTCAACTGCCAACCCCAGAAGCCTTGCCTGCTTACCTTTTCCAGCATTCTTCTGTAAAAACACTCTCAAAATGAATTGCTTCTAAATGAATTATTGCATATTTATATAATAAAATGCTATGCAGTCAGTCAACAGAAGGTTTGAGAATGTTTATTGTTATGGTAATGGAGTCATAATATATTAAGGTAAAGAAAATAAATTACAAATCACCATTTACAAAGAGTCCATTTTTAAAACTCCAGGCAAAACATATGTATGTCTCTGTATGTATAAATATATCACTCAGTTAAGTTTTAAAACATTGGAAAGACATGTACAAAATTATCAATGATGATTATCTTTAAAGGGTGAGATTGTGAATATATTTTCATCTTCCATCTTTTTTATTTTTCAATGAACATATATTTCTTTTGCACTATTAAAAGGCAGTGTGAAGCTCACTCTTTTCAGAGCTCCCCAGGCCCTGGATATCACTCTACATGTTCCTCAGGTTCTGCTGTATGCTGAAGCCTTGGTGGGGTATGGATCCCAGAAGTTGGTTGGAAATGACAATTTTGAGGTCTCATGTCAGACCTCAACCCTTCACAAATAGGTTCCATCTGGAACTCCCTTTACCTTAAATGACATTCTATAGCAAAAGCTATGGCAATGACCTTACTTAAGGCACTTAAAGTAAGTATATATGGCCACATGCACTTTTAATATGTGTATTACGGTAATAGTTTACACACTGTCCCCAGGGATTCACTTAGGTGGTTCAAGAAGTTTGAAGAAAGTTAACTCAAATGTTTTGTAAAAATATATAACTTTAATTATTCATAAAAATAAAATAAAAAATTACTTGCCACATTTTAATACTGATGCTACCAGAAAGTCATTCCTTTATGCCACCTGAGTCTCTGCTATCATTATGCAAAAAAAACTTGAATTGTAATATTGTTTAAGAAAATTGTAGCTGTGGATTAATTTTCAATGAATAATCTAGAGCAGCACACAGTGTTTGTGTCTGTGCAATTGAACCAGACAGTTCAGCATCACAAGGCACAAGGTCTAGACATAGCCACTTACCACATTTCCTCACCAAAGCTGAAGAGTGTACAAGGAAGTACTGGATTACCACATCTCCATACAGTTCTGCATTCATTTTTTAGCACTTAAAATAAGCATTATCTCTTTTACATTTATAATAATGTGAATCATATTTGGATAGTTTGGTGATACAACTTGGAAATGAAATGTTTCTATCGAACTCCTTTTTCAAATTTAGTCAGTCCTAGCAGAGTATCCAGACATTACAAAGTGAGCTGTTTACAAAGTTTGCTATATCTGAGGAAATCAGAATTTTCTGTGTAACTAAAACAAGACAAGATATCAAAACTGAAGAGATCATATAGGGTGGCTATACAACTGCAGCAGCCATTCACACTGCCCGACGTCCATTCTAAGGCCATAAATAGAATCTGAGCACTTCGCTACCTCTTGGAACAAGCCACCATCCTGAATGACTCAAGTGCTCCTCATCTGTCCTCCTGCTTTGTTACCCTTTGAACTCCTATGGCTTGTCCTCAACTCTAATTCAAGGCATTTTCTGCCCGATATGCTCCAAAGGCCTCCCATTCCATTCAAATAAAAGCCAAATTCTGAATAATGGTTTGCAAGGCGCTTCAGAGTCTGACACCTTGTCCCCTGGAAGACTCCATCTCCTGCTACCCCTCACTGACTTAGAACAGCCACACGAGCCTCCCCAGGAAGGTTCCTCAAGAGCCTGGCATGAAGGAGCATGCCCCAGGACCGCTGCTACCAGTGCCCCCATTCCCACATTGAACCACTGGTGACCCAGGCCTCTCAGGGAGACCAACACTAACAGGCTCAGAAGCAACTTCTTGTGGGTACAGCTGGACACTGTCATGTTTACACCCAGACAGATCTATAACTGAAGATAGATTCAAGTGCCCCTGGGGCCCAGTCCAGTGAAAGTGACCAGATCACGCCTGTCTATCAAAGGCACAAGCTCTCTTCATCTCTACCCCATTGGTACCAAGTGTGAATGTGGGTCCTAGATTTTTGGACCGTTTCATTGTATAAGGCAAACAGAAAGCCCTGATTTTTAATGGAATCTCCCACAGTTAAAATTTTGGCAATTCAAAAATTTAAAAAAATAAGAGCGAAAAAAAAAAAAAAAGAGTTTGGTGCTTTCCCACATAAGTTCAAAGAGGACTAGACCTTGCTGCTCCTACCAACTCAAGTGCAGTCTGCTCCCTCGTCTCTGGAAGATATTTAACCATGTTTCATCTTCTTAGTGAACTTTTTCCAGGTCATCCTTACAACTACACTCCGTGCTGCTGCTTCCTAGGTTTTATTTCCATGTTTCACTAATCACCATCTGAGATAACTCTTGCTCAAATGACTGACTGATTGATGGTCTGTCTCCCCCACCTAGAGTGTAAACTCCATGAAAGCTGAGAATTGTGTCTACTTTTTTCCCTTCTATAACCCCAGAATCCTAGAACAGTGTCTGGTACAAAGTACCAGGCACACAGCACATATTCATTAAATAAATAGAGTACTCTAAATTCAAATCCATCACAAAATTCTTATCAATAAAATACCCTCTTTAATTGTTTCCTATCATGGGACCACTTCTTAGATTTTTTTATGAAAGGGATTTCTACTGCCACCAAAAAAAGCTGCATAAAATTATAAGTTCCAGATGCAAAATTATATATTCATTATAATTTGAATCTATTTATAGTACTTAGCATAATACTGCAACAACCACCGTGATGGCAATAATCCAAAGGTCACACATCCTTCTGAACAAGAGTCTCTCTCTACCCATTAGTCTCCACATATGTACAATAATGTTGTTCTATTTAAAGGGACACTATTTTTAAGACTCTTCCTGGGATTACATCATAAACTTAATTAAAAAATAATTAAGGCCACCAAGTGCTTTCTTAAAACCATTCCAATAGACTGTTCTAACATTGTCACACTCTGTGATCATAAACTTTGCCACATGCATCTGTACTTTCAGTCCTTCTTTTTCTTTTTCAAAGCACTGTTTCTTTTACATGCATGATTTTCTTATATCTTCAGATCACACACATTCATTAACTTGAATATACCTTTAGGAAACATTTAACAAACAGCTGATACCCTTTTGCACTCCGTGTATCCACATGGCTAAGCATGTCTCATGCCCCATGCGGATGACTTTCTCCTAATCATCTAGTGCACAGCTCTTGTCTTCAGTGTTCATCTCCCTCCATTTCATACCACTTGGCATGTATGTGTATGATTCTAGAACACTTTCACCTTGATGAGTTAAACTTTCATCAAGAACTGATCAGGAGATTTTTAAAATCCAGAAGTGTCAGTTCTGTCTATAGCCATACCACTCTGAATATGTCGAATTTCATTAGAAGTTTCAGTTATGCCAGTTTTAAAATCTCTTCTCAACATAATTATTTCTCCATCCTAATGATATTGCCTAGCATGTTAAGATGAAAATCTGCAGTGATAATATGATAATATGTTCATTTCCAGAGCGAACAAAATTGCAAAAGAAATATAACAGTACAGTCACAACTGACTAATTTTTTGGTTGCCATTAACTACAGCAGACTTTTTAGCTAAGGCATACAGATATGTAGTGGTTTTATATTAATATATGCTATATCAAAAGAAATATAAATTGATATTGTGGCAGTACAAATGAGTGCACTAGACATGGATTATGAAGCTGGTCTAGATACATCCAATTTTACTTTGAAATCACCAAAGAAGTGTGAAGGCAAAGTAAATTTTATGCACTTTATATAAAAGTCAATAGTAGGTGTTTTATTTCAGCCTTTGATCCTGGTGGTTTAAAGTGAATAGAATTTGCACACTTTAAAATTTAAGCACTATATCCACCTATGTATTATCTATAACTGCATCAAAGTAGAAATCAAATTTTCAATAAAAATACAAAACATTCCTTCATCACAAGGTTGTGAACAGAAAAACAAGCACCTGGAGTCAATAAAACACAAAATAGTCCATCAACTCTGCTGAACTATGTGAGTTTATACTAAAAGAAAAAAAAAAAACTTCTACTTGACAGGATTCTAGACAACAAACTGAAAATTACATGTCACATCTTGATCAGTTCTTCTTTAATCACATTCTGTGATAAAAAGAGCACAGAAACATACTTCTTGTTCTGATATATCTATATTGAGATCTTAACCATCACTCTTGATCTCTGCAGTTTCTACTTCCGTCTCTGGCAGTAATTCTCCATTGCTAGAAATACCAGCATGCCTTCATATAAAATCAAATTCCACATATAAATCATCAGCCTGTTGCCATTCTGTTAAAAAACAAACAGAATCCCAAATTTTATAAGCCCTCTTTTTTTTGTTATTCAAGATTCTCACAGGATGGGACACACTGATCAGCATTTCTAGCCGTACTCTACATAGCACCCGTAGCCCAAAATCCCAAAAGTGTTGGCCATCCTGATCCAACAGAGGAGTCCTCATAAGCAGCTGGGTACCACGTGAGTCATCCACATCTTATTCTTTGTGTGCTGAAAATGGGCAAGTCTTGAATATCAAAGAATCTGAAGGTGTATGGAAAGGAAAAAGATTTGGGTTTTCATAGGGTATTCGGCACCTTTTTGTTTTTTAGATCAAAGTTCCCCAGAGGGTCTGGCAGAAGTAGCTCTGTGCCTGTCATCATTGACTCCTGGCTTGACTCAGGGGCCTACGTGTTGGTTAGGGATGGGAGTGGTAAGGAGGGAAGGACATGGGTTGGCTGCTCTGTCTCAGTCTTGCCTGGGGTTGTTCCAACAGGACCCAGGGTGAGTTTCAACAGATGGGAGCAGATTTTCAGACTCCCCATTCTCTACCTGACAGCTACACAGGTCATTCCTTCAACATGTAATGGCAAGGCCTCACTACATTTTCCGACTTTATGCTGAATTCTTCCCAACCCAGGGGTCCAGAACATGAGGAATGCAGACCATTCACAGTTACAAGCCCTGGGCATCAACAGCATCACCTCTGCTGAATACATAATTCAGAGCTTTTCAAAACAAAGAATATGATTTTATCTCATTCGTCTAGTTTACCGGTCTACAGGAACTACCACATTTTATACCTGTAGGAGAGAACAGCTGTTGTCGCTGCTGCCATATGACTAGGTTTTACTAAAATCCACTTGAAAACTTGAAGACTCATTCTCATAACAATTTCTAAATGCACAGTGAATCAATAAAGTTCCCCCAAATTCTGTTACAGTTAGAAGTTTTCACCTTAACCAACTTAGTCCAAACACTGAGAACCTGTATTTTCTAATGCCTCTTAGGAGTGAAGATTAGCCATCCATAGCTGCCCTTGATTTTGACATTACTCTGCAAAGGACTTCAGTATGTCCTCAGTTATTTCCAACCACCATCTACTTTTACCAGCAGAAGACTTTCCTCAATCAAAGGCAAACCACTAAAACGACCCAGAAATCACTCAAGTAAATAGCCAAAGTATTTCTCTGAAACCTCTTCCACCAATCTCGTTCCTTCTGCCAACACATTCTGAGAAATCAAGGCAGAGCTCTCCCAAAGCGGCTCTTGGATTTCACCTGACCGACTCTCTCAGGGCATCTCCTGTCCTGGAGCCACCTGATCGCGCACCAGAATCTTCCGCAGCCGTCGGCGGCGCGGGCCCGAGAGCCTGGGACTTACGTTGTTCATGTACTCGCTGAGCAGGTCCTGGAGCGCTTGGCGCACCGCGTTGCACTCGGCTACGATCCGCTCGCGCCGGTCGTCGCGGGTGCACGAAGAGTCGGCCATGAGCGCTGCGCCGCTAATGATGCTCTCCAGGCGCTCCTCCAGGGACGGGCGGAACCGGGCCTCGCTGAACGTCATGGGGTCCAGGATAATCTTGTTCTGAAAGGAGCGCAGTGCCAAAGAAATCAGCAGAGAAGAGGCGGCTACCTTTGTACCCTGATCTCGAAAACAGAAATTTCTGAGACCAGGATTAGACTCTCCCTGGAGAATAAACCAGCTACTTATATAAAGGCTAAAGTGGCCTTGACACAGTCTCAACTTTCTGTAAGATACTTTGCCCTGAATCTGATCTGCAAGGAGAAAATGCCAGGTTTTGTTTTAGAATATGTTCTTGGGAAAGGCTGTATCAATGGAAGGGTTTTCTAAAGAGACTGTGACACTTGACTTTTTTTTTTTTTTGGAGGCATCTAGAAATACATGTTTCAGTGTAACACTTTGGGAAGCTATGAGATTTTAAAGCCCTAGACTAGAACATACAACTTGAGGATCCGTTAGTGGTGACTTGTGTACCCACTGTGTCCCCTCATTAGAAGCAAAGGGTCCCATGGCAGGATGCTGTTTGAAACCTGAGTAAATAGCATCCAACAGGCATATACCTTACAAGTTACAATACCTCCCACTAGGAACTAATACTTGGCCACCTGATGCAAAGAACTGACTCATTGGAAAAGACCCTGATGCTGGGAAAGATTGAAGGCAGGAGGAGAAGGGGGCCTCAGAGGATGAGATGGTTGGATGGCATCACAGACTCGATGGACATGAGTTTGAGCAAGCTTCCGGAGTCACTGATGGACAGGGAAGCCTGATGTGCTACAGTCCACAGGGCCACAAAGAGTTGGACATGACTGAACAACTGAACTGAATTGAGGAACCAATGTGTTGTATAAAAGCTAGATTTCTAGAAAAGGATTCATAATGTGTGTGCATGTATCTGTGTATGATTGAGATGCACAGAAATATGCATCCAGAATTCAACAGATATATCAGCCTGTGTGAAGATCTGAGAATCATCAGGTCTATGAGAATGGAAGGTAGTGAATGGTATACTAGCAAAATGAACAGAATAAGAGCTGACCTAAGAAGGCCCAATTAATCCCAACTTACAAAGGTTTACAGAAAGACAAGAATCAAAAAGAAGACTGAAACTATGGTCAGATAGAAAGGGCAGAATCTGAAGAACAGTAATTCCAGCAAGTCAAGGGAGCAGAAACACTGATGAAGTGTGTGGTAACCAACTGCAGGAAACAAGAGAGACAGCACTGACTTTGTCCAGTGGTTGGTTTCGACTGGGAACCCCTTTTCTGCCCTGAACAAGGAAGACATTCCAGCAACATTAATCAAAGTGCAGTGACCTGCTGCAGGAAATGGTTTGCTCATCTTCACTGGAGGCACACACTCAGACATCCAAGGACCACCATGGTGGTGATGGAGTAAATGGTCTTCCAACTCTAGGATCCTTTGGAAGGACTGCCTTGCCATCCTTTGATGTCATATATACATATATCTAAGAAAACACAATTGATCATATCTACAAATATAATAAAGAAAGCAAATGAGAGTAGGTAGTTTTATCATTGCCCACCTGCCACCTGCTGAGTACACAGTATGTGCCTACTAGATTGCTTAGTGCTAAAAAGAGGGTGAAGATAATAATAATTAAAAAAAACTTCGGTAGAATTTTTTCCTAATAGGATATAAAATAGCTACTTAGTTATTACAAAATAGATTCAGGTATGCACTCTGGGAAAGCCTGTCCTAACTCTTCAAAACATCCTAAGGTATTTGAGGAGGTGGGCACTTCCCTGGTGGCTCAGCCAGTAAAGAATCTGCCTGCAACGCAGGACACCTGGGTTCAATTCCTGGATCAGGAAGATCCCCTGGAGTAGGGAATGGCAACCCACTCCAGTATTCTTGCCTGGAGAATTCCATGGATAGAGAAGTCTGGCAGGCTACAGTCCATGGGGTCCCAAAGAGTTGGATATGGCTGAGCAACTAAGCATGCATGTATGCACATGCTAAAATGATCCATGGCTCTGATTCTCTGATTCCTGTTAAAATGCCAAACTCCATAACAGGGAGATCCTTTGAGCACAAAAGTATGACATCCTGAGGAATGAATGAAGCAAGTGGTGACTTAGAAGGAAGCACTCACTAAATACAGACCAGGTCTGAGGTCCACTGGAATCGTGGATTTCCTAGGAAATTACTCATTGGTCAGAGTTCTCTCTCCAGCGTAGAGGACGAACAGGAGATATGCTATTCTGTGATAGGTTTTGGCATAAAGACTACCTTCACATTTGCATTTTCTCAGGTTTTAGAAAAAGGATAATCTTTACTTAACTCAGAATAGTGTTACTCAAACCCTGTCCCTTGTGCCCAAGTAGCCTCCCAAACAGTGTCAAAAAATCACATGCAAGCCTCAGTACAGTGGATGGCTTTGCAGTTAGAGGTGTCCTGCCCCATTTGCCATCTGTTGTAGAGCTGTTGTCTGTAAGGACTCTTCCCAATGGGATCCATATGTGTTATCTCTCCCTTTCTACTGCTTTTCAGATGATGCATTTATAATTTTTTTTTTTTACCATGTAACATGCATTAAGTACTGATACTCTAATTAAAGAAATAACTAATCAAAATATAATTAGGCTATTATCCTTTATAAGGATTACTGATTTTTAAGTACTCTTTTATAGAAATTCCTATTAACGTAATACAGTGAAAAGTATTTGTTCTGCGTTGAGGTTTCAGGAGACTCTTAAGAGTAATATATCAGCTTGAGGATAGATTTTTACTAAATTTTTGGACTAAAAATATAAAGAAATGCCAACTTGATAGAAATATACTGAGGTAAATTTGAACTCAACAAAGGCAACTGTAAAAGTTTCTCTGCAGAACAAGGAAAATGTACTATTGTCATTATACTATTACTTCTTAAAGTATTTTCCATGGAATCTGAGCCTAGAGATGTAATGTTTTGATGAAAAATTAAGTTTTCCTGGCCAGATATTTTTTGAAAATACTGCATGGCCCAAGATACATTAACACATGAAATGCTTTGGGGAATTCTGCATTAAAGAAGTCAGTTTGCTGCAGCATTCCTCAAACCTATTTGAGCCTAGAGGGGGTGCCCTTTTAAAATGCATGCATTATCTATGAGAACCTAAGGAACACACATTGGGGATCTTAGCAAGAGAAAATTTACAGTGGCAGTGGAATGAGCTCTAAACCTCCATGGCCCGGGGCTGTCATGAAAGTAAATGCACTGAAACATTGAGCTTGAAAAACTCTGCATAAAAGTTACACTATTCATCATATTTCTAATGGAATTATTCATTACTTATAGATCACAGGGGAAAGGCTTTTAAAAAATCTCCCTGGAGAAGAAACAATAAATTTACAGTATTTCTATCTATATCCATGGTGGAGATGGGGAGCACCATGATGGATATGAAAAGCTAGAGGGGAGAGGCCTCTGAGGGGAAAGAAAAGGCCTAAAGGGCAGTACACATGTGCGTGTGCATCTGTGTGCATGCGTGTGGAGGGGAGAGGGGTTGGCTGTGTATGTCAATCTATGAGGGGTGGGTTCAGGTTGTGTGTAATGGGTATGGGATAAACTGGGGGCAGAAGGTATGGGTTATTGGTGTGTGTGTGTGTGTGTGTGTGTGTGTGTGTGCATGTGTTTATTTTCAGAGAACTGGAGAGCTCTCAAACAGGCTTTAGGAAATCAGAAAAGAATGTGAAAAAAAAAGAAGAACCAGATGAAGTCAGGGGCTTAAGGACAAGAGGATAAGACCATCTCCTGTTGCTAAAGTGATAGGAAAAAACAAACTCCTAGAGCTGGATTCTGAGCAAGAAATTCAGAGAATGAAAGGTAAGATGAATGAAGTAGGAGTGCTGCTTCTGAATTATTTGGGAATGACTTTAAAAAGAAACACTTAGGCAAGTTCTCTTTGCTAGCACATTTGAGGGTCATTTCAAATCAGTATATACATCTTATTTTCTAGCATCAGCTCAGCGGGTCTTCTCCTCTCTATGCGGCTGCCCTCTACTGGCCAGAAGGCGCTCAGCAGCAGCAGCACCCAGGATCAAACCCAGCTCCCTGGTCACTGAGGGAACATTTCACCGGCAAGCACCAGAGAAATAGCAAGGCCAAGGCTTCCCAGCTCTCCCTTTATGACAAACATGTGCTTCCACAAGAGGATTTTATGCTGTTTCCAAGTGTACAGGCTTATTTTTTTTAGTCCACTGAGATTTTACATTTTAAATATCTAAGTCCCTTGTTTGCATTCCTAAAACTCATTTAATCTTTTTATCCTTTTGATATTTTAGTTCATCTTATATTGTCATTTTAGTTCATTTTAAAATCTTTGGACTGCATTTTTTTACTTTGTCTTTTTCTTTTTAAAAAACATAAGGCTTACTTTAATTTCTTTTTATCTTATCTATTTTCAGACCCTTTATAATAACTGAACTGCATATCTTGCATAATATTTTGTGCTTTGTGATTTTTACTTATTTTTATTAACATCTTTACTTTAAAAATCACTGTTTTCATTCTGACAGTTTATAGAGTGGTAACTGGGAAACATGACCACAAACACAGAAGCCACGATATTTCACTCCCAAGAAAAGGGGGCTAGGATCCTCTTCTACCATCAAGTTGGTGCTGTAACAGTCTCTCTCATCCTACATACCTGATTTCCCATTTTTTTTTCCAGTGTTGAACTGTATAAAAGTTTTAACTTGAAATAATTCAGGGAACCATACATTTTGAAACTACTTCCCAGAATAATACATTCACCTGTACTCAACCCACATACAGCTGTTACAAGAGCACTGTTTTTAAGTCACCCCTATCATCGATTCTCTTTACAAGGAGTCACATGATCTAAAATTTCAGGAATATACCCAGATGCTAAATTATACCTGCTGCAAGCTCTGACACCATAGGGTGTAGCAGAGAAACCTCTGTCAAAGCAAGAAGCTGAATGCATTTCAAATGGTTTGATAGGTCCACAATTCTGCACCCATGATATTACTACCTCCATCTTATTAAAGAGGAAGATGGGGACAGATATATTTCTCCCCGGACATCCAGCTAGGAAACAAAGACACCTGGCTTTGAGCACAGGGCTTTAGACTTTAAGTTTAGTGTTCCTTCTACTGTTTCAGACTGCCCATATTCAGTTAAATTGAGTCTAACAAATCATAATTATAAAAGTATATTTCTTGATGCTTGGGGCTGGTGCACTGGGATGGCCCAGAGGGATGGTGTCGGCGGGGAGGTGGGAGAGGAGTTCGGGATTGGGAACACGTGTACCCCCGTGGCGGATTCATGCTGCTGTGTGGCAAAACCAATACAATATTGTAAAGTAAAATAATAATAAATTTAAAAATAAATAAAAAATAAAAATAATTTTTTAAAAGCTAAATGAGAAAAATAAATAAAATAAGTTCTCTGAAACAAAATATAATGGTATAAGTATCATCCATCATACTATCTTCTTTTATGGCATTTGGGTTAACTTGCCCTTCCCATGGATAGTTGAAAGTATAGCCATTAATTCAAGAAACAGGTGCCAGTTACTTTGGCCCAGATCAAAGAATCCTTTATTTCAAGAGGTTCACTGTCTAGTCAAACATTAAAAAGCAAAAACATGTTGAACCAGTTGTAATTTGAAAAATATACCCATAATGTTAAGGAATGACTGAGTGATGGGAATCTGCATAGTTCAGAGGTGGGAGGTAGACACAGAGATCTTCCTGGAGGAGATTACTCCTTAGCTGGGACATAAAGAGTGGCAAGCAGTTGACCAAGCAAAATTAGGGGCAAAAGAGGCAATGTAGACAGAATAGGAAGTGGCAACAAATGCACAATATACAAAGTGTACCCCAGTATACCAAGTGTATCAGAAGCAATTTATTGAAGCTGAAGTGTTATGTCTGAAATCACAGGTGTGGTGTGCCATGAAGGGGCCCTAAGCAAGCAACTCTCTTTTCAGAGAAACTTTTGCGTAAACATAGTTAACTGACCATATCCACCTGCTGCAACTATAGATCCACCAGTTTCACAAGGAGTCACATTTGACCCCACCAGCCCCTGTCAATCCTAGAGCCATTTCCTGTCCAGTGGGGACTTCTTGGGCAGGCAACCTCTGCTCCTGCTCTAGCCTCCTTACTGGCCCGGGTGAGACCAGCTCAAAACTGTGCCAAGGCTCTTCCTATATTGTCCTCTCTTTCCTGCTAATTTCACAGGTAGTTGACCTGCATAGCAGTTAAAAAGCTCTCTTGGCCTATTTCTGCTGGTTCTCTTCCACCTAATCCTCCACAGACAATTGCTTTATTACACGTCTAATCGCATCGGTTTGGGGATTTGCTTCTCCAAGGACCCGAAAGGACAAAAAAGGAGACAAAGCTGGTGAAGAGAACGACAGCCAGATCTGAGGAGCCTTCTCTGCTGTGTTAGGATGCTTTCCCTCTGTAAATGCCCCTTCAGACACTGCAGAATCATCAAGAGCCTGAAACATACGAGTGACATAATCCTGTTTGGTTTTAGAACGTTTTCCCCAGCAGTCAGGGAAGTCAGCTTTGGCAGAAAGAGAAGGCAGGGAGCAATTATCAAGCCTTCAGAATCCAGAAGAAAGATGGGCTGAGTACAAGATTGTGTTTGTATAAAAAAGATTAAGAGCATTATATTGGGACACATTGAGAATGTGAATCTGCAAAATTTGGAGATATATTGGCTATAAGAATGCAGAAGGAGTCAAGGATAAAACCTAAATTTCTGGCATGAGTAACATCAAAATGCACATATCAACCAGTTCTATCCTGGGTGTCAGCATCCTATTTTGTAAGTAAAGTTTTATTAGAACAGTCAGGCCCATTCATTTACATACTGTCTATGGCTATTTTCACACTGCAGTGGAACAGGTTAGAAGTTAGGACAGAAACTGTATGGCTCACAAAGTTTGGGATATTTCCTGTTGACTCTTTGAGAAAACATTTGCTGATTTCAAACAATTGTGATAGGTAACAGATAAAGAAGAACAGGTCTAGAGTGTCTATGGTTTATTTAAGTAGAAAAGTCTGGTGGAAAGTTGATTGTAAGTACTGATATATGAAAATGGGCCAGCTATAAATGGAGTAGCATTAGAATAAAGGCTGGAGTGGAAGCCACGAGAATGGATATCCTATCTCCAGGAGATGGAACAGAATGAGAAAATCAGTGACTCCTAGACAGACTGGGAAAACCTCAATATATCACAGAGAAAAAGTCCACAAATGACATGATAAAGAATGGTCAGAGAGATCTGATCAGACCTAGGAGATTTTATGGCCATAGTTTACAAGGAAGGATACTAGGGAATTTTATAAAAAGGGTAAATAAGCTCAAGACTGAAAATGTTCAGTGAAACTAAGAGGTATGAAGTTATCAGTGGCAAATTGTTTGCTTACATGTGTATATCTGTGTGAATGCAATATTTACTTATAAATATTTTAATCCAAAAGCCACATCAGGCTCAATGGAAAGTAGTAGAAGCAATTTATTTAACTAAATAAATTGGAGATGAAAAAAAATATTTTCAAATTCATAAAAGAATTTCAAATTCATAAAAATATTTAACGTTTTCCAGACGGTTCTAAAAACAACTAGAAAATAGAAAAAACTAAATGGTATAAAATTAGGAAGGAGTAGATAAAACTGCATATGTCTGATTGCAGATGTTATAACAAACTGCTCACTTAGAATAAATGGGAACCGACCAAAAATTTATTGCAAATTAAAATTTTAAAAATTCATGAAAGCATGTATATTTATATGTAAAGTCAATTGCCTCTATACATACAAGAACTATCCAATTGAGAAGAGCAAATTTATAAGGACAAGAATTACAAAACAACATACACAGAAAAACACACTTAGATGTCAACTAGATACAACAAGAAATGTGCTGAAGAAAGGTGAATGGTGTAGGCAGAGGGCACAGGGCAGAGGGAGAACTGGGACACACACCCTCTAGCTCTGGAGTCAAGTTCAATGGAATGGCCATTTCTCCATCTTAGACACTACAGTAGTATCCAGTAGTAGTGTAATGTAGCACATGATTCTTTCTACTTTAAGAAGGTATGGAAAACAGTGAATAACGATCAGAGATCAGAACTCACAAGATGCTTTTTGTTGTTGTTGTTCAGCTGCTCAGTCATGTCCAGCTCTTTGCAAGCCCATGGACTACAGCATGCCAGGCTTCCCTTCCATCACCAACTCCCAGAGTTTGCTCAAACTCATGTTCACTGAGTTGGTGATGCCACCCAACCATCTCATTCTCTGTCATCCCCTTCTCCTCCTGCCTTCAATCTTTCCAGCATCAGGGTCTTTTCTAATGAGTCGCCTCTTTGCATCACGTGGCCAAAGTATTGGAACGTCAGCTTCAGCATCTGCTACTTTGTTGCTGTTAAGTCGCTAGGTGGTGTCCGACTCTTTTGCAATCCCATGGAACGTACTGCACCAGGCCTTTGTCCATGGGATTTCCCAGGCAAGAATATTGGAGTGCTTTCCCATTTTCTTCTCCAAGGGATCTTCCCAACCCAGGGATTGAATTCGAGACTCTCACATTGGCAGGTGGATCCTTCACACTAAACCCCCTGGGAAGCCCACAAAGCTACTTTAATCTACTTTTATTTTGTTATCTATCTCCAACTGCACAGCAGGCATTATAACATACTTTTTCTACCAAGAAGGTAAATAAATATTTCTTAGTCTTTCCTGAGCTATGAATTAACTACCATCTTAAAGCTGAGTTCTTTGCTGCTGCTGCTGCTGCTAAGTCACTTCAGTCATGTCCGACTCTGTGCGATCCCATAGATAGCAGCCCACCAGGCTCCCCTGTCCCCGGGATTCTCCAGGCAAGAACACTGGAGTGGGTTGCCATTTCCTTCTCCAATGCATGAAAGTGAAAAGTGAAAGTGAAGTTGCTCAGTTATGTCCAACCCTCAGCGACCCCATGGACTGCAGCCTTCCAGGATCCTCCGTCCATGGGATTTTCCAGGCAAGAGTACTGAAGTGGGGTGCCATTGCCTTCTCTGGAGTTCTTATCTAATGGCACTCAAAGCAGCAACTGAGCATGACTGGTGTAGGTGGTAAGATCAGGAACATAAAAGTAATATATTTAATTACAGTTATGTCAGTAGAAAAGCTCCAGCACACACGTAACCATAATGGAGTGGTTTTATACCCACAGATTACATTCCCAAGGTTTCTAATGCACAGCTGAGGAAAGACGAGGCCTGGCGTGTTGCAATTCATGGGGTCACAGAGTCAGACACGACTGAGCGACTGAACTGAACTGAACTGAGGAAAGTGAAGGCTTTTTTTTTTTCCTTTACTAGCCAAGAAATTACTTGCTAAAGACTGGGAGAAAAATCTTATTTATTATCTTTAGATCTTCCAGGCTTTCACTCTTAATTAAACTCCTTAGAGAAGCACTTAGTCATCTCAAATGCATACAGAATTTTCAAAATGCCAGAAAAGACAACAACAACAACAACAACAATGATTTGATCAATTGTTTTCCTAGCTCTAATCTTATAAACATGCAAAGGCCCAATGCTAGTGGTATGAGTAAGTTCTGTGTTTCTTTGTTGTTTGTGACAACCAAGTAAGATAAACGTGCCCTGAGTTTTTACTACCTACATAGTTCAAGGTAGCAACTAACGAAAAATAATAAATTGTGCTGTTCTACCTCATAAACACCAGACCTTCACCACCTACTGTCCAACATAACTGTTTCAAATGAAACAAACAGAAGAAAGAATAAATGTCAACATGCCCTTCTGAAACCATTCACTTTCATTTTTTAAAGATGTCGGAAAAAAAGTCTCACAAAGGAAGGTAACATTAGTCAAAGTCATTCTTCTAAAGGAATATGTCATTCTGGCCTGGAGTAATTAAAGCAATGCAAATCAGAAAACTTAAATGACAACAAATGTTTAAGAGAGGGAATATTTCTCCTTTAAATATTCTGAGACTTTTCCTGGAATTGGCAACAGTGTACATGTCTTAACCTCCCTTCTTTTGTTTTTTTCTGCACTTTTATCATCACTTCATCCTATTCACCTCTGTGCATTTAAACTGTGCACTTTGTCTTGTCTTGGGGTATAACCGGGTGGGTTTTTTGGTTTCATTGATAAAATAGCCTTTCCTTCCTTCCTTCTTTTTCTCAAGTACGAAGTTCAGGAGTTTTTCTGTTTCTTGATGCATGAAGAAGTACAAAGTGCTGTGGTCTGGAGTGAAGGGTTCTGTAGCCTGGGTGAAATATGAAAATGACTGAGCCTTCCCAGAAAAATGGAAGCTTTGGTTCAGTTCAGAGCTTTCTGTGGCCTTGGCCTGTCAAAGTCATCCAGGTCATAGAAGTCACAGAGAATTTCAGAGTTGTCAGTATTTGTTTAAGGCATTTAATTTTATTCACTGTATTATTTTGCTGCTGAAATAATTCCAAACAAAGCAAACAAATGAACAAGTCCCAGCAGTATCTATCAACCAGTCATTCACTAGATGGTAAGACAGCATCACCACTCAATGTACATGAATCTGAGCAAACCCCAGGAGATAGTGAAGTACAGGGAAGACGGGCGTGCTGCTGTCCATGGGATCACAAAGAGTTGACCATGACTTTGCTACTGAAAAACAACAAAGTATTATTTTTAAAATGTCTATCATGTGTTTGTGTGCTCAGTCCTTTCGGACTCTTTGTGACCCTGTGGACTGTAGCCCATCAAGCTCTTCTGTCCATGGAATTCTCCAGGCAAGAATATTGGAGTTGGTTGCCATTTCCTCCTCCAGGGGAATTTTCCCAACCCAGGGATTTAATTGGCATTTCCTGTGTCTCCTGCATTGGCAGGCGAATTCTTTTACCACTAAGCCACCTGGGAAGCCCAAAATGTCAGTTGTCAGTTTAAAATCTAATAATCCTTCAGGCAGTCTCTTCCAGCCTCCCATTACAGTGTCTATAGACAGAGGGGGGAAAGGAATTTTATAGCCCCAATAATTGAGAATGACAGACACCTAGTATGGTCCTAATTCCGATTCTGAATGCTTTAAATCCTTCTATTAAAGATTGACGTCGGAGATAAAAGCATAAATCAAGACCATTTTAATAAATTAAGTGAGGTGTCTAAATCAAAAGTGTGTTATTTGTTTAGTTTTAAACACTAATTCTCCCTGTGATGTATCAATAATTAACACAGATTCATTTTCATCTTTTTCATTCTTTCCCAAGCTTCTCTCCCATTGTGAATCTTTCTATCTCTAAATACAAAGATGTTCATAGCCCAACTGGGGTAACATTTGAAATGGAAAATACTAAAGGTACTGAATTTTAATCACCTAATTATTTTTATTAAGCTACAGAGAAAGTCTAAGCTTCATTTCTGAATTTGCCTTAATTTTTAAGATTGCATTTTAAAATTGATTTTTTAACACTTTCTTCTCAGGCATATACTTGGAGATAAACTAATTATACCATTTATAATATACTTAAGATATTATTTATAACTAAACAGTTCAGTTTAATTGGAACTAAATGACAAAGATAATGACTTGATAATTATATAGCACTTTTTATTCTTAGATATCTAATGTTTTTTGAAAGAGAAATATATCTAAGACCACATTAATTTCATTTTAATTTCATTTGAGAAGAGATTCTGCTCTTTAGCAAGATGGAGTTATATATTTCCCAAAGGCAATGGATTAAAAAACTGGGTGAGGAAGTCTGGCTGTGGACTCTTCCTCCTGGATGTTTTGATCTTAGGGAAGCCGGTTTCATTTTGCCTAATTCCATCATCTGTGTATGTTGCTGAGTTGTTGCAAGCAATTCATGATCACAGTCTCAAGCTCTGACAAGAACAGTACTTAACAAATCACAGTAAAGCAGGGCAGAGGTATTATCCTCTGCTTTACATTATGGACTGATCAGAAAGCAAGTGTCTAAACTGTCTTTAATCAAATTGAGCCTTTAGAGGGTTGAAGAAAAAAAAAACAAACTGATTTTACTCTTTGGCTGAAAACACAGCATATTATCGCTTCAGTCTCCTTAACTCTCTACATTGTTGACCCTCTTTTTAAACTAGTCTTCATCCTCTTTGACTTCTGTGTGAAGTGTTAGTTGTTCAGTTCTATCTGACTCTTTGCGACCCCATGGACTGTAGCCAGCCAGGGTCCTCTGTCCATGGAATTCTCTTGACAAGAATACTAGAGTGGGCAGCCATTCCCCTCTCTAGGGGATCTTCCTGATCCAGAGATCGAACCCAAGTTTCCTGCATTATAGTCAGACTCTATAGTCAGAGCCACTTCTGGTGGACTTCTGTGTAGTACTTAATACAATTCACCATCCACTCTTTAAATTAAGCTTCACCTGTGCTAAAGGGCTTCCCTGGTGGCTCAGAGGGTAAAGTGCCTGCAACACAGGAGACCCAAGTTTGATCCCTGGATCAGGAAGATCCCCTGGAGAAGGAAATGGTAACCCACTCCAGTATTCTTGCTTGGAGAATGCCATGGACGGAGGGTGGTGCAAAGAGTCACACACGACTGAGCGACTTCACTTCTTGTGCTAAAGGAGACCGTGCTTTACTGTGGGTCTCCTCGTACCTCTCCGACAGCTCCTTCTCTCCTTCCTTCCCCAGTTCTCCCTTGATCTACATGAGCAGCTAGCACATCTCAAGGTCCTGCCCCTTGTCCTCAGAAATCTTCTCACTGCCCTCTTTCCCGGAGAGATCTCCTACCCAGGCCTTAGCCATTATCTAGTCATGAACAAGAACTCAAATCCCACGTCCAGTCTTGTCTCTTGAGGCCTAGGCCCTTCCCTATAGCAACACACTGACCATTGCCAACTAGATGTCCAATCGTCACCCCAAGTATAAAGGAACTCTTCATCTTCCTCCAAAGCTTAGCAGCCTCAGTCCTATGGAGGAACAAGTAGGAGAGAAAAACAGGAAACTAAACTCTCACTTCATCCTCCTGGTTCGCTAGTGAGAAAGTAGAACCCACGAGAAACCCTCATTTGACAAAGAAATGAAGTGTTGCTCCCACAGGCTAGGTGCTTGTTGAGACCACACAGTAAAAACTTGAGGAGTCATTCTGGCTCTGAAGTCCATGTGCTTGCAGCCTCATTCTCTCAGGCACTTCTATTTAAAGATCAAGCCATTCTTGTAATATATGCTGTTGTCCAGCTGTTCAGTCATGTCTGATTCTGCAAGCCCATGGACTGCAGCATACCAGGCGTCCCTGTCCTTCACTATTTCCCAGAGTTTGCTCAAACTCATGTTCTTTGAGTGAATGATGCCATCCAACCATTTCAACCTCTGTCACTCCACTTCTCCTCCTGCCCTCAGTCTTCCCCACCAGGAGTAAAGTGATATAGAGGTGGACAGTTTGGATTAAAATCTTGGCTCCAATTCCTTCTAGCTGTGACTTCTAACTGAGCAGGTTGCATAAATGATGAGGGTCTTAGTTTCCTTATTTATAAAACAAGAACAACAGCAGTATCTATAGCGTAGAGTCATTGAGAAAATAAAATAATATATGTAAGGAGCTTAGAATACTATATGGCACAGAGGAGCAATAAACTTTAACAATGAAGTCATTTAAAATAACTCTTTCAAATACTTTGTGTGTACTTAGTTGCTCCGTCATGTCCAGCTCTTTGCAACCCCAGGGACTGTAGCCCATCAGGCTGCCCACGGGGATTCTCCAGACAAAATGCTGGAGTGCACTGTCATGCCCTCCTGGGGATCCTCCCAACCCAGGGATCAAACCCAGGTTTCCTGCATTACAGAAGGATTCTGGAGTTCCACTGTTACTCCACCCTCTACCCCATACTCAGGCCATTGTTGTCTCTCATTTGCTCCGTCATCAAACTCTAAATTAACCTCCTTTCTTGTACAACTTATTTTTCCCTAACAGACCATTCTTAAAGTTCTTCTCAGTTCTTCTGCTCCACTGGTCCAAAACTTTCACTGGCTGTCAAACTACCTCTAATCACCAACTACCAGACAACTTAGAGATACCGCTTATCTTACCTGGTCGTTCACCAATTCTATTTTCATCATTCCTTTCATAAGATTTGTTAAAGTCCCCGATAGAACTAAACAATGAGTTGCATTTTTTCATCCAACCCTCAGAATTGGGATGTCATTTTCAGCAAGGACAACTTAAAGAAATGTAACTTCATATCCATTCAGTTCAAGTCTCAGTGACCTTCAAAATTCTCTCCAGTCTAACGGCAGTATCTGCCTCTCAATGTCATCTCCCAGGACTCTCCCTAGAAACTCTTGGTTTGAGACGAAGTGGTGCCTGACTACCACATTCCACCTCCATATACGTTCATGGGTGCTATGATATTAATTCTCTTTTGAAAATTGTGGGCCTGCCTGGTGGCTCAGCAGTAAAGAATCCACCTGCAATGCAGGAGACTCAGGTTCTATCCATGAGTTGGGAAAGTCCCCTGGAGAAGGCAATGGTAACACACTCTATATTCTTTCCTGGGAAGTCCCATGGACAAAGGAACCTGGCAGCCTACAGCCCATGGGGTCGCAAAGAGTCAGACACGACTCAGTGACTAAACAACAACATTGAATATTTTAGTACCTTCCTCCCTGTTGCTTGTCTGAAGCCCATGTTGACCCCTATGCAGGGCAGACTATCTTCAACTCTCTGTGTACGACTCTCTTCTTAAATCCCATTATTTAATTCCTTGTCATTTATCATCCAGCTTACCCATTTGGCTCTTGTCTTCTTGTCTGACCTTACTATGCATCGTTAGTGGGAGGTGTGTGTGTGGGGGTGTGTGTGTGTGTGTGTGTGTGTGTGTGTGTGTGTAGTCTCTCTCTTGTGTGTTTGTATGTGTGTTTAACACAGAGACAGAGAGAAACAGAGGGTTAGGAAAAGACCACCAATTAGGACATTTTCCCCACATTTTTGTATCTTCTACTACACCCAGCTGAATGCTTTGCACATAAGTAGTTGATAAATATTTGCCAATTAACAGATTGAGAATTCCATAGAAGAGGAGCCTAACAGGCTACAGCCCACTGGGTCACAAAGAACTGGATATGACCGAGCAACTTTCACTTTACTCACTTACAAGAACAATGTTTTTAAATAACTTAAAAAAACTAAGGCTTATCCACATGTTATATTTCTGTCTAAAATCCTCTCCTCCATATATCCTTAAATAGTAAAAATGGCAAGCAACCTGAGAAAAGAATCAAGAAGTGACATGAACCCAATAATCCAGCAACTGAATAATTAGTTACTGGATTATCAATGGTTTAAATTTTTCTAAGTTTAATAACAGGAGAAACAAACTTCTTATCCCTCAAATTAGTTACACTCTATGTCTGTGATTTGGAATGTTAAATTATCCACTTAACACAGAAAGTCAATTTATACTTCTCAGAAGCAATTATGACTTAATTGCTGTTATCAACCTAATAAATTACTAGGTGATTTCCACAAACTGGTTATACACTCAAATTTCATGTCTGATGAAAGAATAATTATATCAATATTCTGCAAATATGAAAAGGAAATTGGTTCATTGGCCACGAGGGAAATGCATACCCCTTGACTGTAAACTCATCTATCTTTTTCTGTCTACTTTTAAGCACACAAATTAAGATGAGAAAGATACGTTTTGCCTCTCACAGGAATAATGTGCAATACGTTAATTGCTTTTCAAGAAACACAGCATGGCCTGACAAATATTCTTTGTACTTAATGAGGATGTCATGTTCTTCTTTGAAGTCTGGATTTTGATGTGCATCCATTGATAATACTTTAAATCATACAGAGTCTTTGTATAACACTGGAACACAGACATCCGAAAAGGGTTTACCCAACTGAGAAGATAATGGATGCCCTTTGGAACACAATAGAATGTTTATGAAGGAGTGTCATGTCTCCTCTGGGGAAATTGATATGGCCACAGTGCAGAAGGCTGAGAAGAAATTATTGGAGGATAATCTAGTGAGCCACTAAGATCAAAACAGTGAGCATTTTCATTTGTGAATCCTTTCAACAAACGTTTATGCTCACCATATTGATGAAAGTATAAATGAGACCTGGTCTCTGTCCTTCTGGTGCTCACATCTGTAGACACAGAACTGGAAACAGAATAATACACTTACTACTAATATACTCAATGTCTAGTAGTAACATAAAAGAGACAGTGGTTTAGTTAAAAGGAAAATTAAAGACAGTTTCAAAAAAATAAAGCACCTTGGTAAGAATGGGTATACATTTATTAGGTTAAAAAAAGGCAAAGATTTCAAACAAAGAAAGCGTCACAAGAGGGAATGTATGAAAGAAAGAGCAATTGTACTTCTGAAGAATAATAAACAGTTAATTATGACAGGACATGGAACAGAAGGTGAGAAAAAAGAATCTGAGATAAAAGAGGTAGTCGGGGTCCTAGTGAAGTGATCTGATACCATGCGAAGAACTTTAAACTATATCCTGGAGATGGAATTTCACTGGTTAAGAAAACATAATATCTGATTTGCATTTTGATAAAGCTAGACCATCAGAGGTAACGGGATGGAAGGTGAGCAGGGAGAACAACCAGTGAGCAATGGTTCAGGCCAAAACATGGACCTGAATAAACCATGGTCATAAAACATGGAGGTGAGAGGGTCCAGCCAACAACTGTAAAAGGAACTGAATTTACAAGAGTTTAAGATTAACAGGAGAGGAAAGTAGGTAAGACTCTCAGCTTTCTGGATTGAATAACCACATTCATAAAGGTCACTGCTGCTGCTAAGTCACTTCAGCCGTGTCTGACTCTGTGCGACCCCAGAAACGGCAGCCTAACAGGCTACTCTGTCCCTGGGATTCTCCAGGCAAGAACACTGGAGTGGCTTGCCATTTCCTTCTCCAATGCATGAAAGTGAAAAATGAAAGTTCAGTCGCTCAGTTATGTCCAACTCTTTGCGACCCCATGGACTACAGCCTACCAGGCTCTTCCGTCCATGAGATTTTCCAGGCAAGAGTACTGGAATGGGGTGCCAGTGCCTTTTCCACATAAAGGTCACACTTTAGTCTAAAATAAGAGCTACTAAAAGAAAGGCTAGGCTTGACAGGGGAATAACATTATGTATAGTTTGAGAGCATTTGTATGCTTAGATGTTATCAGACAACCAGATGGTCACTGGTCTGGAGCTCCAGAGAGAAGCTGGGACCAGAGAAACAGGCATGCAGCACATGGGACCCCAACCAGCCAAGCCTGGAGGTCCTTTAGTGAGAACTGAACAGAGTAAAAATAGAACTCTAGAGGGAAAAACACACTTCAGTGGCTGGAAAGAGAAGCAAGCCCAGGAGATGGGAGATGTGAAGGTCAAAGAGGCAGGGGGAAAAAAAGAAAAAGTCAATAGAGTCATTCTAGAAAGTTAAAGGAAATGTAACCTGGAGGAAGAATCAGTTTAAGGAAACAGATGCCTCAGCATGAAAACAGTTACCTGGGCAGTTAAACCTCCACAACTGGCAGGCTTCGGAGGCAGGTGGCTCAATGACTTGATGACTCTTAAATTTATCAAAATCTAAGATATATTGATTTAAACCCAAAGCACATGGCAAGGTCAAATACACATTATTGTTTTTGTTGTTATTGTCAGCAATTTTGCACCATCAATACTTTCTCTTCTTCTTACATGTAAATAGGTTTGAACGTTAAGTATTAATATAAGCCTTTCAACTGAACTGACATACTCATTTTGCCTTCTCTGCTCTCCAGCAGATATTGTCACACATTCCTTCTTTCTCTCATTCGACAAGTGTTGGAGAGCCAACTATGCACAAGGCCATGTTAACTACCAGAAGTAAAACTGCTACCACAACTTTTTAAAATGGGATACCTTTTAAAAGAACATGAATTAAAACACATGATAGAGAATGCACTACTTCTTTTTACTGTTCATGAAGACTCCATGCTGATGTGTAAAACAGAGAGCTAGTGGGGAGCTGCTGTATAGCAGAGGGAGCTCAGCTTAATGCTCTGGGATGATCTAGGGGGGTGGGATGGGGGTGGGGTGAGGGGGGAGGGAGGCTCCAAAGGGAAGGGGATATTTCTATACGTACAGCTGATTTAGGACTTCCCTGGTAGCTCAGCTGGTGAAGAATTTGCCTGCAATGCAGGAGACCCTGGTTTGATTCCTGGGGGAAGATCTGTCATGTAACTCAGGATTTCCACAGGCTGTGTCAGCAAGATTTCCTGGAGAAGGGATAGGCTACCCATTCCAGTATTCTTGGGCTTCCCTGGTGGCTCAGACAGAATCCACCTGCAATGTGGGAGACCTGGGTTCGATCCCTCCCTGAGTTTGGAAGATCCTCTGGTGGAGAGCATGGCAGCCCACTCTAGCATTCTTGCCTGGAGAATCCTCATGGACAGAAGAGCCTTTTGGGCTATAGTCCACGGGGTTGCAAAGAGTCAGACACACCTGAGCAACTAAGCACAGCACAGCACAACTGATTCATGTTGTTGTACAGTAGAGACTAACACAACATTGTAAAGTAATCATACTTCAATCAATAAAATAAAACACTAACTACCAAAAAAAACAGACCTTCATGTGGAGAGTCATGCAAGACGGAAGTCCTATTACTTCTGAGCAATCTGCCATCTAAGAAAGTGCAGCTCTGTTAGCTTTCTTGCCTGAATAAATGCTATCTATCTATGTTTGCATTCCATGTAGTTGGTATGTTCCTCTTGGCCTCAATTCTTTTAGGCTCTTTCACTTTTATCTATATTTGCTATGTTCTTTACACCACAAAGACTTCTTCTTGTTCTACTCTGTACCTCCCAATCTCCACCCTCACCAGCATTCAGCAATATACGAATTACTGGCCACGTCTTCCACCACTCATCTCTATCCCGCACACACAGCCTGTGGAAAGCCGGAGTTACAAAGAAGAAGGTCTAAACTGCATGAGTTTAAATCAGTTAAACTATGTGCATGGTTTCACCATAGTTATTTACCTCCTAGAATTCTCTATTCTGCTCTAGTCTGGCAGCAGTTAACTGATAAGAAAATTAGCCTTTCTTTACTGTAACATACAAGGCTGTGCAAAGCAATTAAGTAGAGCACTGCTGCTACTGCGAAGTCACTTTAGTCATGTCCGACTCTGTGTGACCCCATAGACGGCAGCCCACCAGGCTCCCCCATCCCTGGGATTCTCCAAGCAAGAACACTGGAGTGGGCTGCCATTTTCTTCTCCAATGTATGAAAGTGAAAAGTGAAAGTGAAGTCGCTCAGTCGTGTCCGACTCTTGGCGACCCCATGGACTGCAGCCTACCAGGCTCCACTGTCCATGGGATTTTCCAGGCAAGAGTACTGGAGTGGGGTGCCATTGCCTTCTCCATAAGTAGAGCACAGAGATGGAAAGTTGCTAATGAATTACAAAGGATCTCTCCCCTCTTCCCCCACCCCATCCCTGTACACAGACATTGACTCTCAGTGCTGGTTTTAAATTAATCACTCCTTACTTAGGAAAGTAAATAGTGGTCGCTAGGGAGTGACGATTTTATAATATACAGCAATTATTCTCTGAGAAAATGAATCTATGTACAACTGGTTTTTGCATAATTATAAATGTATAACCATAAACAAAAAGCATAATGAGCTGAAAATGACAACAAAGAACAAACTGCAGAATTGGGATTGCTGTTGACATTAGCAAAAGATATAGATGGTAAGTCAAAGTCACTGGCAATGATTTAGAAAACTGTTTGAAGTTTCTGGGCCAAAGACACACAAGTGGCTTATATCTTATTTCCCAGCACATGATTCACCAGTAATGAGGCTTGTAGTTACATTTTCAAGTATGTGGCAATCTGACCATTAGTTAGTTTTGATTGTAAATATAAAAAATTTTTAGAGTCTACTTTGAGGAATAGGTCCATATTAACTAGATTTACAATATAAACTTTGTTAAAGTAACAAATTTTGAAACATTTTTAACTTACAACCAAATAGGTAAATTTAGATCATTTTCAAAAAAACAAACAAATTAAGATTAAATTATTTTTATACTGAGAAAGATAATAATACAAAGGCATCTGCTTCTCACCAGCGCCATGCTGCTGCTGCTGCTCCTAAGTCGCTTCAGTCGTGTCCGACTCTGTGCGACCCCATAGACGGCAGCCCACCAGGCTCCCCCGTCCCTGGGATTCTCTAGGCAAGAATACTGGAGTGGGTCGCAATTTCCTTCTCCAATGCATGAAAGTGAAAAGTCAAAGTGAAGTTGCTCAGTCGTATCCGACTCTTCGTGACCTCAGGGACTGCAGCCTTAGTGTTTATGTCAGCCAGCCTACAAAGTGTTTTTGTATGCTTTATTAAGCCTCACAGCAAACCTCCATGGCCTCATTAGACCATGGGAAATGAAAGCTTCAGTTCAGTTCAGTTCAGTCGCTTTCAGCCTGAAAGCTTACAGACCAGCTTAACCATCAGGGAAGGCCAGGAGGTAATCAAAACAGTCCCACCTGAAACATGAAAACCAATGGCTTCTTTTACTTCCAGGCCAATTAACAGCAGCTGTTTGACGTGCAGTGAGTGGGAATTCTCAAACTCTCTTGTGTCAGTAGACCAGAAGACAGACAGGGAAGCTTCAGGTTTTTCGAAAGACAACTTAGTGGCAATGTGAGAAAATGGGCTGAAGAAGATTAGAAAACTAGAAAGGAAATCACTTAAAAGGTCTTTGTCAAGATGAGACACAAAATTATGGCAGAATCAAGTATCCCAAAATATTTATTAACTACGGATCTCATGTGAAAACTGATAAGCAGGGACATAGGCATTCCCAGCCATCTAATGGAAGAAATAAGACTTGTATTTACAACCATAGTGAAATATGGTAAAGCCTAGCAATCATGATAGGTTAAGCGTTTTGGACATTTGCTCTGGAAATTTCAGCTTGAGACAGAACTCTTTGTCTTTAACATTAGCGCTTTCCAAAAACAGAACAAGAAATGGCCACAATGATTTCCTCCCAGCAATGCCCTCCAAAGGCAGAAGGCGCTGCTAGGTGTGTGGAGTAGAGACTTCAGAACCCATGATGAATGAAACTGGATGGCACTGAATACCCTTTCCAACTTCAAAGTTTTGTAGAGTGATGAAGAAAAGAAAATCCTAGTAGGAAATTAGTTTCAAAATGAATGGACTCTGTGGGTCTCTCCCTGTCTCTCTATCAAGGATAAATAGATAGTGTTCTATCATTAAAATGTCAAGTTTTTTTTTATACTGACCTAATTGAAAAGCAGGTTTTTTTTAACATTTTAAATAATGTTTCTAAAATCAAATTTTATAAAATGATTGAAAGAATGTATCCAATATTATACCATGACCCACTGGGAACAAACTTTATTTAGTGTTTTGTAAACACTAAAATTGAGAATATGTGGGCATGAATTAGTCAGCCTTAAGTAAGTGATTACTTTATGTAACCATCTAGTTTCAAGGACACAGTTTTTCCTGGTAATTGCTATGAAAAGTCAATATTTGGGAGACTTTGTTGGAACTACAACCTTTGATAAACTAATAATTTTTTGAACTAGGCAAACTAGCAAATTTATAGGTACTCTGGGGGCACCAGATATTGACTACTATGGATTGGACAGCTATGAATGTTCATCCCATAAAATTACTATCACAATTTTGAGGAGTCAACATTATTACTCCATGTTATAGACTTAGAAGCAGAGGCACAGAGGGAAGAGTTTTCGTGTCTGGATTCAGACATAAGCTTGTTTCGTTCACCCTACACCATGCTGTTCCATGGTGCATGAGGGAAGCCAGCACGACCAGGAAGATAAGCAGGGCCTCAGTTATGCTCTCACTACATCAGCCGCCGGCCCATTTTACTGTCATGCACATCTGCAGGTAACCGGTTCCCTACAGCCTTCGCTCAATGCATGTGTACACAGGGCATCAGAGGACATTGGGAGAAATGAGCAATGGGACTCAACAGGTTACAGTGAAGCTTCCCAAATACACTGCAGGAGAAGTTCCAGAAGTGTGTTGGGGAATTTGGTTGGTGAAAAATCCAAATGAGTGTTTTTAGGAGCAGGAGGGTGTGTGTGTGTGTGTGTGTGTGTGTGTGTGTGTGTGTGTGTGTGTGTGTGTGTGTGTGTGTGTGTGTGTGTGTGTTTACTTTATCCATGAGTACCAAGCACATTGTCATTATTGTATCATGGGAAGCACATGAGAAGGGGGAGGTATAATTCTGGAGCGTTAAGTATAGGCAAGCACTTCTAACATAAGAAATCATAAAGAAAAATAAGACTAAGGAAGTAAACATTTTAAATAGATCACATTTTTCACCATTTAAGAGTTCACTACATAAAAGGACTCACTTGGCTCCCAAATTTTACAGTGTGGTTAATAAATAAATGATAATCAAAATGATATTTGCCATCACACATTTAGACAGTTTAGAATATGATAATCAATTACATCAGTATTCCCTATTAGATTTAGTGCTAATTATTTGAAATAAAGATGAGCTCAGATCCAGAGAATCAATGTTCCTAAGAGAGAAAATCATTATCCTGGGGAAAATACAGATTCTCCCATTTCCCCTTGTGAAAAGAAATAAAACCAGATTGGAAACATAATACTTTTGATTAAAGACGTCAGGGAGGCAAATAAATGAGAATTTGAACCGCAATTTTCAAGAAGGGTATTTCAAATCTCATTCTGTTATTTGCCCAGTGACTTTTTGCAGCTCTACGTTTGCTAATTGAAATGTAGAAGAGAAAATTTAATTGCCTTGGGATATTTCCTTGTTGTAATTATAATAAGACATACTATAAAAGCAAATGATGCTATCAGGAAGTACTCTTAGGCTTATTACACCTTAAAAAAGTTAAATTTTCTTGGAAGCAAGAAGATATGAGAGATATCAATATTCTGGAATAAGATTTCTCAATGATAAATGATGAAGCCAGATAAATGGGTCTCTGCTTTCTTTCTCAGGAAGAATACCTTGTCCCAGATGCTGGCTGACTGTCTCATGATCTGCTAACAGAACCACCCCAAACTCTCCACCTACCCTGAGCATCTCTTGTTATAAACTTACCTGCATCTGTATCTATTTTTACCACCACCCCAGGGCTATAAACTTCAAAAGAGGATTAATGCAACATCCATTGCATAACGTTAGTGTACAGAAAGGTGTCACAAGCAGACTAACAATTCTCTGAGGGCCAACTGCACCTTCTTGCATCCCCTGAGTTTGGGCCACGTAGGATGGATTTAGTCTGTGCTACACTTACAGGTAGAAAGAAACTCACTAGACTATGACTTAATATTCTATTTGACCACCAGATGTCAGTGCATAGTAAAGAATGCTAGAAACACCACGGCTTGTTTCTGGCTAGCAAGGCTATTTTGGTGAGTTTAGTTTCCAGAATGAAACCAGGGCAGATAAATTCAGAAATAGTTCATAGGGAGAAGATATGAGACTTGCTGGGTCTTCTACCCTCTAGTTACAGATATTATGTCCTAACACATGGGAAAAGTTCTCCACTTTTTTTAAAAGGTGTGAAATAATCTGTTGTTGCTTTTTAAAAGTAAAATAAACACTTATAAATGCATGCTAATTTGGAGCTCTCGTGGCTCAGACAGTAAAGCATCTGTCTACAAGTGCAGGAGACCCAGGTTCAATCCCTGTGTCGGGAAGATCCCCTGGAGTAGGAAATGGCAATCCACTCCAGTACTACTGCCTGGAAAATCCCATGGACAGAGGAGTCTGGTAGGCTACAGTCAGTCCATGGGGTCGCAAAGAGTCGGACACGACTGAGAGACTTCACTGTCACTTTCACTTAAACCTAAATAGCTTAAACTAAATTAGGAAAATCCTAGATGCTGTAGAATTTGGATTAAAAAAATTAAAAATATATATCCATAAATTACTAGGTACTTAATAGTCATATTGGTGGGACTGTAAATTAAAAGCCAGGAAAAAAAAAGAAATCAATGCAAGAAAGTTATATTACATAAAAAATCAAATATCCCACAAAGGGCTGAAAGTTCTCAAGATGTCCCCATTGGAATTGAAAAAAATGTGTGTTTGTTTCAATAATTAAATCTTACATTAATTATTTGGATATATGAAAATAAGAAGTATGGTTCTCAAGGTCTATTGATTATGCTCCTCCAACATGGTTCAGATACATATACTTCTTCCCATTTCTGTTCCCACAATGTACTGACATGCATAACCTCTCACTCTAATCACTCTCGTACACTGCAGCTTTGCTCTTCTCAAATCCATTCTCCACCTTGCAGCCAAAAGTGAAAGTGAAATCGCTCAGTTGTGTCCCACTCTTGGTGACCCCACGGACTGACTATAGCCTACCAGGCTCCTCGGTCCATGGGATTTTCCAGGCAAGAATACTGGAGTGGGCTGCCATTTCCTTCTCCAGGAGACCTTCCCAACCCAGGGATTGAACCCAGGTCTCCCGCATTGCAGGCAGACGCTTTACTGTCTGAGCCACCAAGGAAGTCCTGAGGGATATGTAAAAACACAAATCTTACCAGGCGACCCTCCGCTTAGATCACCAGCCACTCCCTAATGCCTCCAGTTTGAAGCCCAGCCCCCTGCATGGCCTACAGGGCTCCAGAAGCTTCCTTCAGCTCCCTGACTTAGCCAGATTTCTCCCTGGGCTCCAGAAGCAAATAGCTTACACATACTTTACCCACCATGCCTCTGCATGCAAGGATGTTCTTTCTGTCTGAGAAACCTTCTCATTCACATCCATCATGTTAATTCCTGCTCATGCACCACCTCTTCCAGGAATTCTTGGATTTCACTCTTTCTAATCTTATCTTTGTCACACACACAGGTTAGGTGCCTTCTATGCATGTAGGTGTATATGATATGGCAGCATTTAACACTGTAGTAACTATAGCTGTTCAGTAAGCATTTCTCCTTTACACCTTTATGACTGCTCTCACCTCTCCTATACCGAAACCTCATTCCAAGGCCTAGAGTTGCTATCTCAGTAACTTAAGTTTACATATCCTTAGTTCCTTACAGGGTTTGAAGTAGTAGCCAGATACCTGAATCCAAGTTCTGAGATCTTACCAAAATCCTAGGCTACGTCCAATAGCCATTAAGTGGGAATCGCCTCATAGGAATATAGTAGAGGGCATTTTTAAGTATTAAGCACTTAATACTTAATAAAAGCATTAAAAATTAACACATATAACTGTACAGACGTTAAGCTTTCAAAAATATTGGCATGAACTCAGAGAAGCAGAAAATTGCTGAGCTTGCCTGCCTTAGCTTATTAGTACCTGAATTAGAAATCTGAAATTGCTTTCTAAAAGCTAAGCAGTCATGCTTACTGGCTTTCATTTTTATGCATTTGGCCTCCACCTTGCTAATTGCTTTAGAACACCAGCTACATCTTGCACTTTCCTGCCAGTGTGTTTATAGTGTTCTGATGGGGTCCTCTCCTCTTCTCTCTCCACCCTCACTCTCATGTACAGAAATACACAGAAAACTTTTTATCTTCTTAGCCAAACATGAGGGTTCCCAGATTTCAGTAGGAATGACTGTACAGAACATCAGAGAAGGAGAGGAGGCCTGGGGTAAACCTTTCTGATAAATAACTATGTTGATTTCCAGAGCAAAAGGGAGGGTTAGAACTGGGAAGGGACTGAACAAGACGCTCGGTAAAATGTCTTCTTCATGGTGGCCTCCCTCCTTGCCTGATGTTGTAGAAATCATGAAGCAATATAACCCTTCGAGAATCCCTGAGCCAGCCATAATTTTGGTTCATGAGTCCTTAAGGGACCCATACTTGCCCAGGAGCATCCATTTGGGCCTAGTAATAATAATAAGAAATAGTTATTTCCTATTCTAAAAGACAAACAGTGATATTTGGAGAAGGGGATCAAAAGAGAAATTCTACTTCTTCAGATTCATTCAACACAGATCTCTGAGGTCAGGTATGGGGGCCTCTGACTTAAGTGATCTAATAACCCTCCAGCTCTCCACTGGAGCTATATTCTAACACTGTATCCCAAACCCAAATCCAGGGTTGCTATTACTATCAGATACCCAGAAACCTCTTCTCCATAACCCCGTTTCAGGAGCTGGTGTCCTGAAATGACTGCTGCCACCTGGAATCCTGCTGCTTCACCTCTTTCTTTGGACTAGATATTCTGGAATATGAGTGCACCCCCTGAGACCAGCACACAGTTGAAGTCACTCTAGGGAGTGAACACTGGAGCACTGGGCATGGAGATGCTCCCTGGGGAGTGACAATTCTCTCCCACTCAGCCCCTTCACCATGTCGGATTACATTCCCTTGCCACCCTCATCCACCTGTAATATAGGCATCACATCACTTCTCACTTTCACATTCCAACATTTCCATCCACTGAACACCAGATCAGCAAGAAAACTGAAACTAGATCAAGAAAAGAAAATATATTTAAATAGGAGGAAAAAAAAAAAGAAGAAAACATGAGAAAGTAGATGGGAGGTATGAAAAATTAGGCAGAAATACAAGTGACAACTCACATAGAGTATGTATGTCATGATGACATTTCAGCTCAATGTGGTTGTGACCAGACTGTCCTACTTCTCAGGCACAGATCTAAATCTTGCAAGTGAGAAGTAATGCAATGAAAGGGAAAGTATAGTTAATACTATTCAACACCTTCCTCCCTCCAAAGTTGAAGCAGTCAAGAACCAGAGAATAAGAGTGCAAAGGTTCCATGAATGCAGGGTCCCCCAAGACCCTCAGACATAGTGGACATATGAGGACATAGAGGAGAGACAGGAGCAGATGACAAGGCTGAAAGAGCTAACAGCCAGTAAGCAGCAAGTAGACTGGAATCACTCCTTAACACTAAGCAAAAAAAAAAAAAAAAGTGAAATATGTGAATATGGTTAATTATGGTAGTCAATTTTATTTCATTTTCCTTTTTGGTTATAGAATACATTTTTCTACAGGCTGAGGGGACTGAACAAGTACAGAAGGAGAAAGTGAAGATGAAAGAAAATTAGAATTACTAATCAAGCAAATTCCCAAGTGAAATGGGAGAAGAAAGAGGCAAAAATACAACTAGAACATTTAAGATGAGAGGAATCTGATATTAAGATTAGAGGAACTGTCTGATTTAAAAGAAAATAAAAGAGAAAGAGCTATTGATTTTAAAGACTATGCCATGAATGGTGTGAATTTCCATATTTCGAAAGCATCTTTATCTATAAAAGAAAGTTTCAGAAAATAAGATATGGTATGTTCTCTTTTCTTTTAAGGAAATTCTGTAGCAATAACTTTTCATTCTCCTCTCTCCCATTCTTGAAAGTTTTCTACTAGTCAGCATTGACATTATAACATGATTTACTTCTGAGCAGTCATTACATTTTTCTAAGCTCTTTCCAGTATCCCCCAGTAGATACTTTCACTAGATAAAATTCACTACCTCAAACTGCCACATTTTAAATAGAGGCTGACAGTTCCACTGATTAGCAATCATTTTACTTTTTGTTGCTGTATCATTAGAAACTGTCTTAACAGTTTGAAGTTGTTAAAATACCGGGTTTTTCACTTCAGTCTTTTATTGCATAAATCACTACCGCAACTATTCATGTAGACAGGATAACAGCGCCAGAAAATCGATCATCAATCATTGAGATCTAATTATAACTACCCAGGTAAAAATCAATCCTATAATTGTAGATGAAGGCAAAAATACTAATTATTCCCTTGTACTTAATTAAATAAGAAACTCAAAGCCACTTCTGCAACCTACCTCTTGAAAAACTGTTTGACACAATGATGACTATTATTATGAAATGGACTTCAACATCAGACTGAAAATGTATTTTCTATGTATATGGTTCCTTTTACTTCAGAATCTCAAAGCTGTTTGACTTTTTCAAATTCCTATTACATTGGCAAGCATTAAACCAAGCATCAGGAAGGAATGTTACCAGAAAAGTAAATCACAGGAAGTCTAAGTTTCTCATCCAATGTAATACCACTTTGTTTAATATCTGAGAACAGCATTTAGAATTCAAGACAGATGCCTGTGAATTCTAAATCAATTTCAAGCCAATATGCCTGGGAAATAAAAAATGCTAAAATATTCATTATGTAAATACGGAAGAGAAGTGTATAATTCTGTTACAAAGTAAAGAGCAATAGAACACTATTTTTAGTGAGAAAATTTTAAATATCGTTAAGTGATATCCAGATTTTTTGGTGTAGCATTACACCAGTAGTAGCATTATTACTTTTGAGAAGCTGAAATTAATTGCATTTATTAAATAACTGTTTTTAGGGATCCAGACCAAACGGAATTACTATCTAATTCTACCGCTAATTGAGACAGTTCCACATGTTGATTTTTGTCAGTATCTGAGAAACAAAATTTTAGACATTAAATAATGCTTTATGCAATTGACATAGCTTGAGAACTAATAGCCATTTAATAATAGAATATTATTTGGTTAATATACTTAGCTAATAGAATATACAATTACTTAGTTAACATATACTTAATGTAAAAATAAACCACCTAGTAAATATGTATAATGATATATAAAGTTAATAAAACATAATTAGTGAATTAGTTAATATGCCATTTTTTATTTTAAAAAATAACTTCAATTATTATATTCATGTGTTAACTTCCCAAAGCCTTACTTGTCCAGCATAAGAAGATGCCACCCTATTAGAACAGGTGGAAAGTATATCATCATATTTTACTAATACATTTCCCCCATATGGCCTTAAGTTTTTATCTTCGGAGTCTAAAGGTATAATACCCAGTGATGCCTTGACTGTTAAATTCACTGTGGCCAAAGACTCCTTTTAATGAAAATCATCGAGATAGAAAGAGAATGGGGAGCTGCAGGCATCACGTTCTTAGGAAGAAGGTGGCCGCAACTAAAGTGTCTGGACTGTCCTTCAAGAGAGGCCTCTGTATGTGCACGCCTACATTATTATCAGGTCCTCACTTAGGTTTAACTGTTTACTTTTTTATTATAAAATAAACTATGATTACACTGCAATTGATCAAAATCTAAATAATCTACCTATTCTTAATTTTAAAAAGCACAATTTCCAAAAAAAAGAGCATGATTTCATGAAAAAATTTTGTATTTGACACTGTAATTTTCTGTTCTGTTTAACTGATGAGACATTTTTCTTCTAATGTACTCACTAAAAATTAATATGGCATTATAATGTGTTAATATCTAAGTGCATGATTTACTCACTTTTGTTTCCTTAAATTATGGGTTCATCCATTCATATTCCAGAAAAACAAACCAACAAAAAACCCTTATCATCACTCTATCAAGTTCCAAAAAAACACCCTCTTAGAATTTTTATAGGGACTGTATGAATCTTACAAAAATTGATAGGGTCAATAGTTTTCCCTACCTCGGACCCTGACATCTTTTACCAAAAAGGAAAACTTACCCCTGGTAAAGGTTTCCCTAGTGGCTCTGATGGTAAAGAATCTGCCTGCAATGTGGGATACCTAGGTTCTCCCCTGGATCAGGAAGATCTCCCGGAGAAGGGAATGGCAACCCACTACAGTATTCTCGCCTGGAGAATTTCACAGTCAGAGGAGCCTGGCAGGCTACCGTCCATGGGGTCACAGAGATGCACACAACTAAGCGACTTTCACTCACTCATTAACCCCTTAGTAGAGTAATTCAATTTCCTCTCTTATGTCCTCTATATCTGTATCAGGATTATTTCTAGCATCTATAAATAAATAAAATTAAGTATTAAAATAATAATTTTGCAAATTATTTTGTAAATTTAGTAAAATAAAAGTATTGTTTTTACTCTTCATTTTGTAAACAGGATCTCTTTTCCATTATTTCATTTCTTTTTTTTACAGTATGGAAATCTAGTGACTTTTATATGTTTATTTTAAAATTGATAAACTTATTGAAGTGTCTTATTAGTTCTAATGAATTTTATGTTGTCTCCTAAACCTTTGTGAGTACACTACATATTAAGGCCCACTGTCTGGTAAATACTTGAAATTTATTACAATTACTCCTTATAAAATACTTTGGAAATAATATATAGTCTGAGTTCAATATGTATATATATTTCTTTCACTAACTTAAAAAAATAAGAGAAAGAGGAGAGCCATCTGTGAAAATAGGGAAGAATTATCTGTGTATGCCTATTATCTGGGTATGTGTGGGTCCTTAGTCACTCAGTCATGTCTACTCTTTGCCACTCCATGGACTTTGGGCTCCTCTATCCATGGCATTCTCCAGGCAAGAACATTAGAATGGGTAGCATTTCCCTTCTCCAGGGGATCTTCCACACCCAGGGATCAAACCTGGGTCTACATTTCAGGAGGATTCTTTACTGAGTCACTAGGGAAGCCCTTATCTGTATACGAAGTATTTTAATTATCTCTCCTTTATATCATCCATTTCCATGCCTTTAACAATCATTTCCTCCTGGTCCTCTTTTCTAACAGGCAGTCAGTCATCTCCTGCCAAAAATTCATGTCTACATATCCAAGAGCAAAATCATCATTTTTTTCCACAGCTGTTAATAACTGATTTTTCTCCTGTGAATCTCTGTTACATTGTCTTTCATCATTTAGAGTCTTGGTTCATTCTTTGTCCTTTTTCTCCTCTACAGGAAAACATAACTCTTAAAAGCAGATGCTAACTATTTATAAATGTCTGTAGCTCACAACACATATAGGCTCTCACAGAACATGGGATTCAGAAAACGAAGATCATGGTATCTGGTCCCATCACTTCATGGGAAATAGATGGGGAAACAGTGGAAACAGTGTCAGACTTCATTTTGGGGGGCTCCAAAATCACTGCAGATGGTGACTGCAGCCATGAAATTAAAAGATGCTTACTCCTTGGAAGAAAAGTTATGAACAACTTAGACAGTATATTCAAAAGCAGAGATATTACTTTGCCGACTAAGGTCCGTCTAGTCAAGGCTATGGTTTTTCCTGTGGTCATGTATGGATGTGAGAGTTGGACTGTGAAGAAGGCTGAGCACCAAAGAATTGATGCTTTTGAACTGTGGTGTTGGAGAAGACTCTTGAAAGTCCCTTGGACTGCAAGGAGATCCAACCAGTCCATTCTGAAGGAGATCAACCCTGGGGATTTCTTTGGAAGGAATGATGCTAAAGCTGAAACTCCAGTACTTTGGCCACCTCATGCGAAGAGTTGACTCATTGGGAAAGACTCTGATGCTGGGAGGGATTGGGGGCAGGAGGAGAAGTGGACAACCGAGGATGAGATGGCTGGATGGTATCACGAACTCGATGGACGTGAGTCTGAGTGAACTCTGGGAGTTGGTGATGGACAGGGAGGCCTGGTGTGCTGCGATTCATGGGTTTGCAAAGAGTCAGACACGACTGAGTGACTGAACTGAACTGAACATGGGATAAATTCAACTGAATTCTAACTTCTCAAAGGTGGGCCATTGCTGGGAGCCAGCGTGAGGAATCCCACCCATGACAAGGTCATGCAGAGAGGCCTGATGGGCAAGGCGAGTCAAGCCTCAGGGTTTCCCCCTGGTATTTCCTGAGCATGTACCCCAAAAATAAGAATCTGCCTGCCTTATTGTATTGTACTTTTCCACTCTTCTGATACTCTCTGGAAGAAGTTAATTCAGGGCTTCAGTTTCCTGCAAAAGAATGTCTCAGCTTAAAACCCCCTCTGATAGCTCTCTAACTTGCCTCACAGGTTCCCCCGGACATTTTACAGCTTGTGAATTGCTTACAGCCCCCCATCTGCAAGAGGCACAAAGTTTAAAGCATCTTAAAGATACAGAGCCTTTTCTAAAGAGCTAAAAATCATATTGGTGACGGATTTCACTGTTGACTCAATGATTGCTGCCAGGCCTCCATATTCTTTATCTTTTAGGCACCTGGGAGGATGTTAATCAATGTAAATGGGATATGGAAAAAGATATATAATAGTTTTGATGTTAGCAACACTAGACTTTTGAGTTAATTACTTTTCTTTTGTTATAAATCACTGTACTCCTTTTACTTGTTATAAATTGCTGTATCTTTGCTATGTAAGAATGTAACTTTATTTAGTATTTTCTGAGAGTGGCACCAGACTTTGGGAAGATCAACACAAATAAGTCTTCTGGTTGACAAACCCTTATCAGAAAAACAGCTGTAAAATGTTAATTGGCCCTTTTGGCCAGAAGATGATGTAAATTACCTAAGACAGGTATGCAGAGAGAAAAGCCTGGTTTTGATGGGTCTGGGCTGCTAACGCTGCATAACTTTGTGTTACCCATTGATCTCTATGTACAATCAAAAAGGCATAAAAGGCCTTTCTAGACAATAGAGGCCGGGCCAGTCATTGGAAGGACTGGGTTTCCCCCATGTCTCCTCTTCACTCTATTTTCTGGCTGAATTCCCATCTGGGGCGTGGAGGCTTGGCATGTCTACTTACTTGCCCCGGCTTCTAAGATCCATGCGAGAGGGAGCCTAAGGTGGGGCACTGCCCGCTATTCAAGAGGACGCCAGTGGCCTAACGTAGATGGTGCATGCTCCTTGTCTGGAACTTTATTGGCTTTCCACGTAAACCAAGTTATTCAGCCTCTTTTCTCCACTAAATTTTCCTACTACACTATTTCTTCCTAATCTAATCTTATATTAATAAATAAATAAGTGTTTCCTCGCCTAAGCCATTCACACTTCGAATTACCCTGGATCCACCGGGGCTGGACCCCAGCAGGTCATATCCTGACCCAGGAGTGGTGAGAACTGTTAGCCTGGACCATTGATGACAGGCATCCTTCCAGCTCATTTTGTTGCCTCGAATATACCCAGGCTCACTGAGCCCTCCTTCCACTGCTTCCCTCATTGGGACACACCCCTAGAAACAGCAGGTTCAGAATGTGAGTCATTCATGGGACTAGCAGAGGTGCCACCTGGGGTGGGGCGAGGCAGTGCTGATGCAAGGAAGACCGGGATCCTGGATAGGACGAGAGGACAATGGAGTTTGCTCGCCAGGGACTGAAAAATCAAGAAACTGAGAGCAATCCTTTACTCAGACACAACATACGGGTACTGTACACCTACAGTGCCTAGGACGTTTGCCTCTTCAATAACGAAGTGCTGTGTGCTTAGTCGCTCAGTCGTATCTGACTCTTTGGGACCCTTTGGACTGTGGCCTGCTGGGTTCCTCCCCTAGGGGATCTTCCTGACCTGACCCAGGGATCAAACCTGCACATCTCCTGCATTGTAGGCGGATTCCTTACTCACTGTGCCAGAGGGGAAACCCTGAATAATGAAGATAAACTTGCAAATTATAAACTGTCCTTACTGTAACAGTAAGGAAAGTTACAGTATTGCGGGTTTCTGCTTGAATACGATCAGGTTCTTAAATATAGTTGTCAGTTCCTTCTAAGACCAGTACTAGGTTCCACCAAGATGTCAGATTCCCAACAGTGACATATCATGTAGCTTATCTTACTATTAGAAGCCTCCAAAAGAGGCAAATTGATAGTATCTTGGTATCGCTTCATCCCTAAATCATTTTCTCAGTGAAAGCACACTCCCCTTGGATACATCACCCAGACGCTTACATCAAACTCGTTCAGAGCCGCAGCCAGCTCCCCAATGCCCGTGTGGCCTTTGGCTTCATCGGTGGGAGAGGTAGCTTGAGCAGCATTGGAGATGCCGGCAATGGCCTCCTGGACTTGTTTGAACACGTAATCTCGGTTGGCTCTGGTGGCAGCAACGTCTGGGTGGCGGAGAAAAGCTTGGGAGGCCGTGTACAGCATTGTGGCATTCTTCTTCAGAGCTCCTCGAGCGGCTGCCATCTCATCTCGACAGTGAGGGTCCTTCAGCTCCTGTGTGTGCAAAACACAAATGTGAAGATTGCCATGAAAGTATCTGTAACAGAGCTTAGAGTCACAGACTTCTAGGACCACATCAATTTTATTTGTATTCAGTTAATATTTTACTTTATTTGTTTATAAGACGCTGTGTAACGACTATATTATATGTGGTATGGGTATGTCATTAAATCTAATTTGTATTGATCAATACAAAGGTAAAAAAGTAGAACTATAAGACATGAGTTTGAGCAAACTCCAGGAGATGGTGAAGGACAGGGAAGCATAGCGCACTGCAGTCCATGGTGTCATAAAGAGTTGGACACGACTTAGCAACTGAACAACAATATAAAATAAAATATTTATACTCTCCGAATTCCAAGTTGAGATACTCATTTCATGACATACATTATTTAACTTACCAATCTAAAATCATAACATAAAACAATTTTGTGCCTGGGAAATTCCATATGACCCAGCAATCCCACTACTGGGCATATATACCCCGAGAAAACTACAATTCTAAAAGACATGTATACCCCAATGTTCACTGCAGCACTATTTACAATAGCAAGGTCATGAAAGCAACCTAAATGTCCATCAACAGATGAATGAATAAAGAAATTGTGGTAGATTTATTCAATGGAGTATTACTCAGCCGTTAAAAGCAACAAATTTGAGTCAGTTGTAATGAGGTGGATGAAACTAGAGCCTCTTATACAGGCTGAAGGAAGTCAGGAAGAGAAAAACAAGTATTCTATATTAATGCATATACATGGAATTCAGAAAAACACTACTGATGAACTTAGTTGAGAATGGTCTTGTGGACACAGTGGGGGATGGTGAGGGTGGGAGGACTTGAGAAAGTAGTATTGACATATATATACTATCGTGTGTAAAATAGATAGTGGGAAGTTGCTAAATAACAAAGGGAGCCCAGACTGGCACTCTGTGATGACCTAGAGGGGTGAAATGTGGGGAAGGGGAGAGAGGCTTAACAGGAAGGGGATATACATATATATGATGTCAAAATAGTACCCACTGGGGAGTTTCTTTATTTTCAGCTTTAAAGAGCATTATAATTATGAATGATTATATTATGATTGTGAATGATTCACATTGTTGAACAGCACAAACCAACACAAAATTGTAATTTGATCCACCAATTAAAAGTAAATAAAGCTTTTTTAAAATATAATATGAGTTTAAGAATTACATGTTAATATAGGAAAATAAGTGAATAAGAAGTATTTTTTCTACATATATTTTAGAAATCATCTCCTCTCTCCAGCTGCCAAGAATTTGTACATACTGCTCTTCCCATGTGAAATATCTGAGCTTCCCTGTTCCAGCCTATCCTTTCCCTTGATGGGGCCCATCTCCTGAAGACCCACTCTCCATCCAACTCTCTAAGCTACCTCTCCTTCTACCTGCCCCCACAAGGCCCTCTTCCCTCCAATCATTAAAATGCATCATGCTTTACTGCATTTACCTAAGTATATATCTTTCTCCTAAACTGTATGTCTAATAAGAGCAAAGAGCCCTAGCTATCTTGTTCAGTGGTTCTTCAGTCAATAGCACAATGTCTGGCTCATAAAAATGCATCCAATAAATAATGCTGCAAGACTGTAAAACCTGAGCCACCAACAAAGTAAGTGGCTTGCATGGATCGGTTAGTTATCAGCAGATGGAAAACCCAGTCTTCAATCTTCTGACACTGTGCCTGCCTCCATAATCAATTACGATTGCAAACATGGGAAATCAAACTCGCCTGATTTTGCTTACTGCATCACTGGCACTTCATTATCATTTTCACAATGGGGTTCAGTTTTTTAAAAAACCACTTTTGATGGCAGATCTATCATTTTAGTTTAGGGTATAATAAAAAAAAATAGATCACAAATGATTTGCTTTCTAAGTTTTGGATGTCAAAATAGTACCACGGGGGAGTGTCTTTATTTTCAGCTTTAAAGAGTATTGTTAAGAAAATGTTCTCAGTATTTTTAGAAATGTTAAAGGCAGTATTGTTCCCTCAGAGCTATGCAGGACCGCCAGCTGAGCATCTCTGGGAGAAAATTTCTCTAGTTTCAAAATGTATCATTAGAGGGTATTTGAACCACTGGGGTTCTATTCCTGTTTGCTCAGTTGGTAGATGATAGATGGATGACCTGGAAACAGTAAATCGCATCCTCTCTTTTTTTCAGTCAAAATAATTCTAAGACAAGCACATTATATTTGATATCTAGGATTGGTAAGACAAACTGACAATAAGAAGTAAACAATCGGACTTCCCTGGTGGCCCAGTGGAAAGGAATCTGCCTGCCAATGCAGGGGCCACGAGTTCGATCCCCTATCCAGGAAGATTCCACATGATGTGGGGCAACTGAGCCCATGCGCCACAACTTCTGAGCTTGTGCGCTGCAAGTACTGAGGCCCACGTGTCCTAGAGCTGCACGCTGCAACCACGGAGCCCCAGTGCTGCGACTACCAAAGCCCACGCGCCGAGAGCCTGCGCTCTGCAGCAGGAGAGGTCACCGGAATGAGAAGCCTGTGAGCTGCAACAAAGGGCGGCCCCTGCTCACAGCAACGAGAGAAAGCCCCCAAGCAGCAACAAACACACAGATAATTAAAAATAATGAAATGTATAAACTTAGTTTAAAAAAGCAGTAAACAACTGAGCCATCTATCCCCTTCTGCTTAGACACTGACAGATCAATGCCAGTCAACAAAATTTCTAAACCAAGACAACTTATTTTTAGCCCTAAAGCTCAACAGAGATAAATAGGGAACCCACATGTGAGAGAATCCTTTACACTGGACCATCTAGGCAGTGCCATTGGAAGTTATAAAGAGTCTTAGTTAACTTCCAGAATGCCTGGCCAGAAATTTTATATTCCATTCTGGGGTATCTACACTAATAAGAAAATCTAAATATGAAAGTGAGAAATAGAGGGTAGGAAATTCTTCCCATAAAGATATTTTTAGAAACATTTTTAATTACATGGAAGAAAATTGTAAACAATGTAAATGCTGAGTTATGAAGAACTGGTTAAGTAAACTACTGAAGTTCTCATTTGATGGACTCGTTATAAAGTGAAAGTGTTAGTTGTTCATTCATGTCTGATTCTTTGCGACCCCATGGACTGTAGCCTGCCAGGCTCCTCTGTCCATGGGATTTTCCAGGCAATAGTACTAGAGTGGATTGCCATTTTCTTCTCCAGGGGATCTTCCCGACCCAGGTATCGAACCCGGATCGCCCACATTGTAGACAGGCGCTTTACCATCTGAGCCACCAGGGAAGTGCCCATCTCCTCTGTCTAGGGATTTCTCTAAGCAAGGATACTGGAGTAGTAGCCATTCCCTTCTCCATAGGATCGTCCCAACCCAGGGACTGAACCCATATCTCCTGTATTGCAGGCAGACTGTTTACCATCTAGCCACCAAGGAAGTCCCTGGACTCTTTATGTGGATATTAAAAGAAGTTTCCATAAAATAATAAAATCAGTAATATAAATAAAAAGAAGAATACAACATGCATACTTATATGTATAGCATGAATATAAATGTCAAAATATGAAGATAAGCAATTGAAAGGCAACCTACCAAAATATAAGTACCACGTTTTTGTGGCTGATAGATGGCTATGTGCCTTTTTTCCCCTTCTTTTCTAAATTTTCTTGAAAGAGTTTGAAATAGCGACTAGCTAAAATGATGTTAATGAGATAAAAATAAATAATATGTATGGGCCTTCTGAGATGAATATCTCATATTATTCCCATGGCTTTTAATACCAGTTACATGCTGATGATTTGATGAGGTTTGATCTCCCCTCATCTCTCTGCTATTTGACATTTCTACATGGATATCTTATAAGAATCTCAAAATCAATGTATTTAACTATGATATCTTGATACTGCTAGAAGACTGGCCGCTTTCCAGTCTTCATCCATCTCAGTAAATTCACCACCATGTACATATTTGCTGAGACAGAAAGTCAGATGTGAACTGGTTGCATCACTGCCTAAGCTCCCATAGCCAATTCCACAGCAGGTCCTGAGTGTTCTATTTTCAATGTAAATTTGGACTCCCTAGGCTTTTCTCCATCTTTACTGCTGCCATGCTAAAGGAGACCATCTCTGTGGCAGGAGGGACAGGGCAGGGCCCCGGAACAGCCTCATCAAGAGTAGGCATTAGGCAGAGGACAAAATCACCTCCTTTTTTTTATCTCTTAAAGAGACCACAACGCATGAAGGAATGGCAACTAAAACAGAAACTCTGCAGCATCTGAGCAAGAAACTCTGAGCATGAAAACCATGGAGCAGGTACAATATAAATGCAGGACCTTCCACGTGTGGTGCCTGATGTGGGAAAATTTTAAGGGAAAATACAGCTCTTAGAATACCTGTAGCGTGGCTTCAGGAGAAAAATGCCAGGACCAGGAGCTGATGCACGCTGGTGCAATCCAGGACATACATCAGCTCTGCCCTCAGTGAATGTTCAATCCCTAATCAAAAGGATCCCTACCCATTCAAAGGGCTACAAGATAAATAGCAGATCAACAACCCTGTGGGGCATTACTGGGTCCAAAGGACTCCCACACTCCTCTCCTTAACTTTTGCTTCTGCCCTGAATAAACTGCTACTTGGTTCTCTTTGCTCCTCAGCCTCAGAATGTGTGTTTATTTTTCCTTTGCACTTTTGTGTTCCTCACACAAATTCTTTTGGATTGAACAAGAGACTGGACAAAGTTTTTCCAAAAAGTGTCACTCATCTAGACGACTTCATTCCCATCCATCCACAACTAGTCTATGCTCTTTGACACTACCCCTTCTTTGCAACACATCTAGAAAAATATGAAAATGTAAACCTGCGACTTTGATACCAAACTCTAAACTGTTCAACCACTTGCTACTTACAATAAAATCAGAACACTCTCAAGACTCTGAGTGTCCTGGCACCCACCTTTCCCCACAGCGTCCTGCTAGGTTCTCTGAAATTAAAAGTTTGTTTTTTGTTTCTTTTTTTTTTTTGGTCAGGTGTTGAAACAAGCTAAATGAAGAGCTTCTGGGCCTTAACCCTTTGCTTCAGAGTGACTTCACTCCTAACCACACTACATATCTGGGCTACCAAGCAAGACTCCACCTGAAGAAAGGATTCTGTTGATAAAAGTAATCGCATGAACTAAAATCATACAAACTCTGGGAAACAGTGACAGACAGGGAAGCCTGGCGTGTTATAGTCCATGGGGTCGCAAAGAGTCAGACACAACTGAGAAACTGAACAACTAAATCATGCCTGTGTGGCCATCACAAAGCACTAGAAGCTCTTTAGGGAAAGGGACTAGATCTTGGTCAGATTTGTTACCCAGGTATTACTTCTGTTTGGTACAGATGAACACTCAAGATGTTGGCTAGAACTTTCCTGCTGGACACAGAGAACACTAGAAAAAGTCACTGGAAGTTGCCAGAAATCCTGGGAGCACTCAAGAGGGCAGGTGAAGAGGATTTTAACACATCTCCCCATATTTAAAGATGCCATTTGCAAAGAAGAAAGAAAAAGATACACTGTTTGGAACACACTATTCTAATGGTCCCTACAGAACAAACAGAGCTGGCCAAATGGAGGTGCCATCTTGGGACAATGGGGAGCAGAGAAAACCCAGGCCACCCACCTTCATCAATACCTGTGCTCTCCTTCCCTCATCCACTCCACTCTCTCCCTCTCTCTCTCTCTGCCTTTCCTCTATTCTTCCTCATGTTTTCCTAATCCCTTTCATAAAATTTTTACTCTGCCTGCTGCACCCTTGGGAGAGAGGTGTTGTATATATATGGTGCTGTCCACAGGGTGGGGAGGTAAAAACTGAAGGCCAAGGACAGTGCCCAGGGAGTGGCCACAGTGCCACACCAGTCTGACATTTTTTATTTCAATCAGGTCAGACATCGAGAACAGACCTGTGGTGTGAAGGGGGAGAGGTATAGGGAGGGATGGATTGGGAGTTTGGGCTCAGCAGATGCAAACTCTTACATGCAGAATGGATAAACAATAGAGTCCTGCTGTTTAGCACTGGGAATTATGTTCACTATCCAGAGTTAAAACATAATGGAAAAGAATATTTTTAAAAACCGTATCTATATTTATAACTCAATAACTTTGCTGTACAGCAAAACTTCACACAACATATTATTCTAGATATGTTGTAAAGATGGGGGAGTCTCAAATTACAGTTTTTAATGTAATTTCTTACATTAAAAAATAAGTAAATAAAGGTCAGAAAAAGAAAGGTTAGAGTCTGGTGAGGTTGGCAGGGTGGTCCCCACCAGTAAGGCAGGTGGCCTGTGATCAACTGCAAGTACCCAGGGGGACTGGGAGTACCAGCAGGGTACAGTGGGACCAGAAGTGACCCAAATAGGAAACTGCCTTTGTGATCAAAGGTCCTAGGGTATTTGATGATCTGACAAGCGGTTGATGCAGTCGATGATGTATTGTCCAGGTCTACAAAACTGCAAGGTTACGTAAACTCACTCACTTTCTCCCCTTGTTGTTGTTCAGTCGCTCAGTTGTGTCCAACTTTTTGCAGTCCCATGAACTGCAGCATCCCCATCCTTCACTATCTCCGGGAGTTTGCGCAAACCCACGTCCACTGAATTGGTGATGCCATCCAACCATCTCATCCTCTGTCGCCCCCTTCCTTTCCTGCCCTCAGTCTTTCTCAGCATCAGGGTCTTTCCTCCCCTAGATTTCCAAAATTTTTCCTACCTGTTGTCTTCTCGCAGCTACATAGTTAAGTTTCACCATCTCTTTTCCAAATTCTTTAAAGCGATTTGCAAGGTCTTGCTCATTTGTAGCATTTTTGACAGCTTCCAAGGCCTCCTCCACCTGAAACAGACAAAAAAAAATCCAATATATTTATAACTGGATAGTACTTCAATATTGGACTTCACTGGTGGCTTAGTGATAAAGAATCTGCCTGTAACACAGAAGATGCTGGTTTGATTCCTGGGTGGGGGAGATCCCCCTAGAGAAGGAAATAGCAGCCCACTCCAGTATTCTTGCCTGGGAAATCCCATGGAGAGAGGAGCCTGGTGGGCTACAGTCCAAAGGTTGCAAAAGATTCGGACATGACTTAGTAAAGAAACAACAACAAATTTCAACATTGCTAAACATGTTAGAAACACTAGTTGTTAAAAAAATATGCATTAATATTTAAATAAGATAATAGGAAAAAAGTACCCCAACAAGCATTTATAATCGGAAAATTACATACTATTTTTTATATAAAATATGCATGCATGCTGTCACTTCAGTCACGTCCTATTCTTTGCAATCCTATGGACTGTAGAGAGGCAGGCTCCTCTGTCCATGGGAATCTCTAGGCAACAATATTGGAATGGGCCACCATGTCCTTCTCCAGGGGATCTTCTGACCCTGGAATGGAACCTGTGTGTCTCACATCTCCTGAATTGACAGGAGGGTTCTTTACCACTTAGTACCACCTGGGAATTGTTATATAAAAGATAATAACTGCTAAACTTCTAAGTCATATAAAACACTACACTGTTTGTAGTTTGAGCTGCGATTTCCATAAGGAATATGGACTTTTACTTTGAAGTAGAAAGATAAAGAAAAATAAACTTAAGAGGAGGTATGGATGTAAAAACAAACACCAGAAATCTTCACAGGAGGAAATGTTTTGTAAACAAAAACTGGAGGAACTCCTGGGCTGCAAAAAGCTTGAGATAGCTTAAATCTGCATCTTGGCATCACCTCAAAATCTGCAGCAAAAGGATTGCAATTTTATTTTTATTTCATTTATTTCTTTACTTTTGGCTATGCTGAGTCTTGGTTGTGGCATGCGGGCTCATCAACGCTGCTGGCAGGATTTCTCTTGTTGTGGTAAGCAGGGCCTACTCTCTAGTCGCAGGTTTTGGGCTCTAAAATGTGGGCTCAGTAGTTTTGGCAGATGGGCTTAGCTGCTCCAAGGAATGTGGAATTTTAGTTCTCAGACCAGGGATCGAACCCATGTTCCCCATACTGACAGGAAGATTCTTAAGCACTGGACCACTAAGGAAGTCCTAGGGATTATAATTTTAAGCTGTGATTATGCCTAGCCATTCCATTAAGGAGAAAATGTTGAGCCTCAAGAAGTAAGTGAATTTGAAGTTTTGTTGCCATTTAAGGTCATCTCACATGCTAGTGAAGTAATGCTCAAAATTCTCCAAGCTAGGCTTCAGCAATACGTGAACTGTGAACTACCTGATGTTCAAGCTGGTTTTAGAAAAGGCAGAGGAACCAGAGATCAAACTGCTAACATCCGCTGGATCATGGAAAAAGCGGGAGAGTTCCAAAAAAACATCTACTTCTGCTTTATTGACTATGCCAAAGCCTTTGACTGTGTGGATCACAATAGACTGTGGAAAATTCTGAAAGAGATGGGAATACCAGACCACCAGACCTGCCTCTTGAGAAATCTGTATGCAGGTCAGGAAGCAACAGTTAGAACTGGACATGGAACAACAGACTTGTTCCAAATAGGAAAAGGAGTATGTCAAGGCTGTATATTGTCACCCTGCTTATTTAACTTCTATGCAGAGTACATCATGAGAAATGCTGGACTGGAAGAAACACACACTGGAATCAAGATTGCCGGGAGAAATATCAATAACCTTAGATATGCAGATGACACCACCCTTATGGCAGAAAGTGAAGAGGAACTAAAAAGCCTCCTAATGAAAGTGAAAGAGGAAAGGAAAAAGTTGGCTTAAAGCCCAACATTCAGAAAACAAAGATCATGGCTTCCAGTCCCATCACTTCATGGGAAATAGATGGGGAAACAGTGGAAACAGTGTCAGACTTTATTTTTTTAGGCTCCAAAATCACTGCACATGGTGACTGCAGCCATGAAATTAAAAGATGCTTACTCCTTGGAAGAAAAGTTATGACCAACCTAGATAGTATATTCAAAAGCAGAGACATTACTTTGCCGACTAAGGTCCGTCTAGTCAAGGCTATGGTTTTTCCTGTGGTCATGTATGGATGTGAGAATTGGACTGTGAAGAAGGCTGAGTGCCGAAGAATTGATGCTTTTGAACTGTGGTGTTGGAGAAGACTCTTGAGAGTCCCTTGGACTGCAAGGAGATCCAACCAGTCCATTCTGAAGGAGATCAGCCCTGGGATTTCTCTGGAAGGAATGATGCTAAAGCTGAAACTCCAGTACTTTGGCCACCTCATGTGAAGAGTTGACTCACTGGAAAAGACTCTTGATGCTGGGAAGGATTGGGGGCAGGAGGAGAAGGGGACGACAGAGGATGAGATGGCTGGATGGCATCACAGACTCGATGAACACGAGTCTGAGTGAATTCCGGGAGATGGTGATGGACAGGGAGGCCCAGTGTGCTGCAATTCATGGGGTCTCAAAGAGTCGGACACGACTGAGCGACTGAACTGAACTGAAGGTGGCATCAACTAGGGTGAACAGAGTAACAATCACTGGAATTGACCAAGAACATAACCTTGGGTGAACAAGGCACAAGATGGAATCCATATTTGCAAAATCAAAAGTTCTTAGTTTTGAAGGGAGTCTGGTGCAGAGGTCTCAACTAGTATAGGTTTTTGAGAAAGGCAGCAGAAAAAAAGAGAGAGAGATGGTAGCTCTGAGAGTTGGACCATAAAGAAGGCTGAGCACCAACGAATTGATGCTTTCAAATTGTGGTGTGGAGAAGACTCGTTAGAGTTCTTGGACAGCAAGGAGATCAAACTGATCAATCCTAAAGGAAATCAACCCTGAATATTCATGACTGATGCTAAAGATCTAATACTTTGGCCACCTGATGCTAACAGCCTACTCTTTGGAAAAGACCCTGATGCAGGGAATGATTGACGGCAAAAGGAGAAGGTGATGGCAGAGGACAAAATGATTACATAGCATCACTGACACAATGGACGTGAATTTGAGCAAACTCTGAGAGACAGTAGAGGACAGAGAAGCCTGGCATGCTGCAGTCCATGAAGTCACAAAGAGTCGGACACAACTTAGTGGCTGAACAACAACAAAGCTCTGAAAGAGTAATAAAAAATACAGAGAATGTATGGCCTACTGCAGAATTCCAATTGCCTCTTGTAGTTTAGACTGAATCAAAAGACAACATACAGACAGATCACGGTTGAGAATGTGGGAATCCAAATGACCACTAAAGTAGCTAGAAAAAGTCACAGATTAACACAGTACCAAGTGATAGAGATACACAATTTGTTTAAACTTGAGACAATCACAAAGGTTGCTAATCCAACTTCCTCACCAAGTTTCACTGAGTAGAGGAAGAAAATGGTGTATATAAACAAGTGATAATGGATACCATTACATCCTTTCCTCCGTAGACATTATAATACCATTCAGTTTACCCAACAGACTACCATTTCATTAAGGAAAGAGTTGCAGCCAGAACGGAGGTTATTTATAAAGATGGTGAAAGGAGCTCAATCTAGACTCCAGATAAAATTATTTCCATTCTCATCATCTATGGAGATTCTTCATCTTTTTTTTTTTCTATTTGTAAAAATACAAAATTATTTAATTAATCAATTTTAGTCTTACCCAATTCCTGTGCAGGCTTTAATTATACTCAAGGAAAAGAGAAGCATAGTTGAAAACAGAACTGTTGTGTGTTAGGTTATCTTTTAAGCACTCGAGTCAAAGGGTATTTTATAGTATGAAATGGCTCATTTAAACATTTTCATGGATTAATGAGAATCTCGTATCTCAAACCTTTAAAACAACACATCAATGATGTCTCCCTTTCTAAAAGATTTATAATCATTTTACCGTGGCTCTCAACAGCATCACTGAGAGGAAGCTCTTGGCAGTTAATTTGTTCCTGCTGCTAATTTGAGTTGTAAATCTTTTCTTAGGACATAAAATCTGGCCCCAGGGAAGAACAAAATAATTATCTCAGAAGGAACTAAATCTTGGATTTGTCTTATTCTATATATATATACTTATATATAATAGGCTTCTTGTTGGTTTTTAATCAGGCCAGTTTGGAGTATTTATTTTGCTTTGTTATACATCACTTATTTTCGTATTGTTTTTCTCTGAAGAATCCAGATGCTGGTCTGAATTTATGCTTCTAATTCAATGAAGTTCCTTGGAAGAGCAACACCAGTGACAGTGTCTATCTGTAAAAGGTAGACTTCGTCATACTCCGCAGAGTTAGAGTGACAGGTATCTAGTTAGGAGCTTTCGTATCGAAACACACTTCTGAACCTATCCAACACCCCACAGAAATGGAGAGAATGGAATTAACATCTAGGATTTAGGATACCATCACTGGCCCAGTACACTGCTACTAAAGAGACACATGATATACACAGAGAGCGGGAGAGAAAAAGAGAGAGAATGAGTACAAACTGGAAGGGACACAGATGAGGAAGAAGAAGAAGAAAAAAAAACAGGGTAAGGGGAGAAATGGGCAGCGTCCAGGCACTTCTGAAAAGTCAAAATCAATATGAAAATCAAGTTTTTGCTTTTGAACAGAGCCAGTGTTCTTTGGTTATTTTCAGGTGTCTGGAGAAAGGAAATTGACTTCTACATGCCAAGCAACGAATTCTCCTGCCAATGCAGGAGACACCAGACACGTGGGTTCAATCCCTGGATTGGGAAGATACCCCGGAGTGAGGAATGGCAACCTACTCCAGTATTCTTGCCTGGAAAATTCCATGGACAGAGGAGCCTGGTCGGCTATAGTCCATGGTGTCGCAAAGAGTTGGTCACAACTGAGCATACACACACAAAAGTGAAGCAAACATCTTAAAAGGTAACCCTTATGTAGAAAAGGAATCCAAGACACTTTGTCCACCTACCTGGCCCACAGTGACACATACAGGTCAGTACGTGTAGGGAGGGCTATGGAGTCAGACTGGCCTGTGTTTGAGCCCCAGCTCTGTCATTTGTTAGCTCTATGATCCAGGGCAAGTCACTTAACCTTTCTAAATTCCAACTCCAATGTCTTCGTTAATAATATGAAGGCAATAGAGTCCAGATACTACAAAAGGTTGTTCTTAGAATAAGATACAAAATGAAAAAAAGAAGAAATAAAACTGGAAAATATAAAATAAGGTGGCCAACTAAGTCCTAATATAAAATAAATATAAATGGGCTAAATGTTTTAATTAGAAAACAGAAATTCTCAGATGGGGCCTTTAAAAAGATCCTGCAATATGTCATCTATAAGAGACAATTTGAATAAAATGATAAAAAATGTTGAAAATTAAAAAATGAAACCTTCTACACTAATGAATTTAAAAACCTAACTGAAATTGATAAATAGGTAAAATGCCAATATTGATTTTAAAAAGAAGTAACAGAACTTGAATAGACCAAAAGAATGCTATAGAAATGGACATGGCAGCCAAAGATGACTTTTCTACTCTTTTCTCAAACCAGGCACATTAGGTGGGTGAAAAATGAAATGTAAAATAGCAAATACATAGCAGAATGCCTGTCAAGAATTAGGAGCTCCTTTCACAGACAGAGGCTTCCCAAGTAGCTCAGTGGGTAAAGAATCGCTTATAGTGCAAGAGATGCAGGTTCGATGCCTGGGTAGGGAAGATCCCCTGGAGGAGGGCATGGCAACTCACTCCAGTATTCTTACCTGGATAATCCAATGGACAGTGAAGCCTAACAGGCTATGTAGTTCATGGGGTCACAAAGAGCCAGACAGGACTGAAGTGACTGAGCACGCACGCACGCGTGCACGCACACACACACACACACACACACACACAGATACTGACTTGCTATATAATCCACCTAAGGGTAAACATTGTTTCTGAATGATTGTAGAAAGGAAAGACTACATCTTGCTCGTGGACTATCTGCAGGTGACATGAAATCAAGAAATAGTGGAAGGACATGGTGGTCTCATGGGGGAACTGTTCTAAGGGGAGTTTGCCGGGGCTCTGTGTGCCAAGCTGGATTGGGAAATCACTTCCAACAAGCTGATAAAGAGGGCCCTCAGAGCAGTTGCCACATTCCTTGTAATGAATACCCTCCTGACCTTGGGCACTACTGACAGCTGTTCTCACAAAAGCCAATCTGGGCTGAAGAACACCAGTGCAAGAATCCTCAGCTCCAGCAGTTCTGCCTGTCCTTAATACTGGAGCCTGTGCATGGGAACAGCTGAGAAAAGTGAAAATTCCAGACAGGATATTACAGGTCCTCTATTGTTACTGGATTTAGATATTATTTTCTAGCTTGTCTCTCACAACTCTTGAAATCTTTGATCTTCTCACAGAGTCTGCTCAATATAGCCCTTACTCCCATTTCCAGAGCAAACCCACTTGCCGCTATTATTTACTCCAGAATTGTGGCAATTTGTTTGAGACAGATTCTTTAAATCTAGTCTCCAACTTTCCTGATTGAAATTTCACTCATTTACTTTGACATCGTAAAAGTAGACTGAGAATTCTTGAACTAACTCAGTACTTTTTAAGCACCTTCTAGGGGCTAGGCCGATCTACAGGGATGGGCACAGCACTGGACACAGGAGTCTGACCCTCCTCCTGGACTGTGTGATACAGTCACTGTCCATGTTGTTATGATCAACATCTCTGTTTGGACAGACTGACTTCATTCCAGGGTCCTAATCTTGATACTCAGTTGATTGGATTTTAAGTGACACTCAATGAAATGATTTAAAACAATAAGGCCCCTATGTACAAACTTTCAAGTTGTGAACCTTCAAAGATGCCAACATGCATTCCCTAAATTGAGTGAAATTGCAGCTTGCCCTCCATCTCCTGTTGCTGATGATCCTTCAGCTCCACCATCTCCCACTTCCCCTTCCTCTCCCGGTCAGTAGCTCTTCTTGTTTGTTCACTCAATGCCAGCCCCTGTATGCCAGCTGTTGTACTGGCCTAGTGTACTTTTCAAGGCACTGTATTGTAAGATGAAAGTGTTTTATTTTTCTGCTTAATTGTTTTATATGTATTATTTGTGTGAAAACTATTATAAACCTATTATAGTACAGTACTATAGAGCTGACCATGTTAGTTGGATACCTATGCTAATTTTGTTGGACTCATAAACAAATTGGACTTACGAACACACTCTTAGAACTGAACTTGTGTGTATGTAGTGGACTCTGGTATGTCATATGAAGTTCTCTTGTTAGGATCTGGATTTATAGTGATATTTTAAACTCTTAGGTTGGAGGAAAAATAACTGCAGTTTTGGACTCTGAATTTTAAATCATTATAACTATGCTCAAGTACATCTTTATTAATCAAAATAGGAACCATTATAATCAACACTATTTTGTCAATGAAAAAAAAAGCTTGTTTATTCCTATAGCATAAAAATCCATGCTTCCTGATTTGACAAACTCTTGGAAAGCATTTTCCGAGTCCTGCTAGTTGTGGAAGCATTTTCGCTGCAAAAGTTGTCACGATTCTTGAAAAAAGTGGTAGTTGGCTGGCAAGACGTCAGGGGAATATAGCAGATGAGGCAAAACTTTGTAGCCCAATTCATTCAACCTTTGAAGCATCAGTTGTGTGACATGCAGTCTGGAGTTGTCTTCGAGAACTGGGCCCTTCCTGTTGACCAATGCTGGCTGTAGGCATTGCAGTTTTCAGTGCATCTCATCAATTTGCTGAGCATACTTCTTAGATGTAATGGTTTCCCTGGGATTCAGAAATCTGTACTGGATCAGAGGGGCAGCAGACCACCAAACATTGACCATGACCCTTTTTTTGGTGCAAGTTTGGCTTTGGGAAGTGCTTTTGAGCTTCCTCTTCATCCAACCACTGAGCAGATTGTCACTGGTTTTAGAAAATCCATTTTTTGTCATGTATCACAATCCAATAAAGAAATGGTTCATTGTTTCCTAGAATGAGAAGATGGTACTTCAAAATGACATTTTTTAAAACTTTTTAGTCAGATCATGAGGCACCCACTTATTAAGCTTTTTCACCTTTCCAATTTGCTTCCAATGCCAAATGATCATAGACTGGTCAACACAGTTTTTGGGCAACTTCTAGTGTAGCTGTAAGAGCTTCAGTGATGGCTCTTAATTGGTTGTTGTCAACTTTCAATGGCTGGTCATTATCCTCCTCATCTTCAAGGCTCCCATCTCCTTTGTAAAATTTCTTGAACCACCAGTGCACTGTATGTTCATTAGCAGTTTCTGGGCCAAAGGGTAGTTGATGTTGCAAGCTGTCTCCACTACTTTATGATCCATTTTGAACTTGAACAAGAAAATTGCTAGAATTTGCTTTCTGTCTAACATAATTTCCACAGTCTAAAATACACATAAAATAAGCAGCAAGCAATAATTCATTAACAAAAAATGCAAAGCAAGAAGTGTGTATTAAAATGATGTGTAACGTTGTTACCGAAAGAGTATGTGTGTGGAGTCTGGCTGTGGCTCAAAAGCCAATAAACAGTTCAGGTTTGTAGAAAGGAAAGTTTGCTTTATTTCAGATGCCAGCAACTGTGGCGTGGGGGGAGGGTGGCAGACATCAGTCCAAAGGCTGACGTCTTTCCAAAGCAGGGGGTTAGAGCTTTTTATAGACAGTCAGGGGAGGGGTTACATGCAGAAACAGCACAGTCATCTCTAACAGTCATATTCAAATTGGTCATCAGTGGTCTGTCTAGCATCATCTTGGTTGTTTTAGCTACAGTTCATCTTCAGTTCCAGGGTGCATCTGTTCCCAGTTTTACAGTCAATTCTCAGAATTGTGGCAGCCCAAGCCAACTTATCTGCAGAGTACATCATGAGAAACACTGGGCTGGATGAAGCATAAGTGGAATCAAGACTGCCGGGAGAAATATCAGTAACCTCAGATATGCAGATGACACACCCTTATGACAGAAAGTGAAGAAGAACTAAAGAGTCTCTTGATGAAAGTGAAACAAGAGAGTGAAAAAGTTGGCTTAAAGTTCAACATTCAGAAAATGAAGATCATGGCATCCGGTAACATCACTTCACAGCAAATAGATGGGGAAATGGTGGCTGACTTTAATTTTTGGGGCTCCAAAATCACTGCAGATGATGACTGCAGCCATGAAATTAAAAGATGCTTACTCCTTGGAAGGAACATTATGACCAACCTAGACAGCATATTCAAAAGCAGAGACATTACTTTGCCAACAAAGGTCCATCTAGTCAAGGCTATGGTTTTTCCAGTAGTCATGTATGGATACGAGAATTGGACTCTAAAGAAAGCTGAACACCAAAGAATTGATGCTTTTGAACTGTGGTGTTGGAGAAGACTCTTGAGAGTCGCTTGGACTGCAAAGAGGTCCAACCAGCCCATCCTAAAGGAGATCAGTCCTGAGTGTTCACTGGAAGGAATGATGCTAAAGCTGAAACTCCAATACTTTGGCCATCTGATGTAAGAAGAGCTGATCATCTGAAAAGACGCTGATGCTCGGAAAGATTGAGGGCAGGAGGAGAAGGATGACAGAGGATGAGATGGCTGGATGGCATCACCGACTCAATGGACATGAGTTTGTATAAACTCTGGGAGCTGGTGATGGATAGGGAGGCCTGGCATGCTGTGGTCCATGGGGTTTCAAAGAGTCAGACACGACTGAGCAACTCAACTGAACTGAAGTCCTGGGTACAGTCTGTCTGTAGTTAACTTCTCCACTGGGGTTGGTATCTATTAGACAGCTCACAGGATATGGCTCAGAATATTATCTATAGCCCTTGAGAAAGAACCTTGAGAAGGTCCTTGACTATGCATAATGACTAAATTATTATTTAGTCTCTTCTGATGTCCTTTCAACATTTCTCATTTCTCTGATTAAACTTATTCTTTGACTAAGTTTCCACAGGCAGAAGGCATGCAGACAACATGGTGCAGTGGTAAGGAACACAGCCTTCTGTTCCATTTCATCATAACCATATTTATTTAAGAATGTATTTCAATATCAAATGGCAAAGTTCAACAAAACTGCAATGACTTTTGCACCAACCTAAATAGCTTGGAAATGGGAGTTGGCCAAGTCAATGAATAAACAAATATAGAATTCTATATTTAACTACTTGTTAAATCATATAATCTGGTTTGACATTGATATCTCAGCATCATCATACTTTATCTCTCTGCCTCCTAAAGATAAGCTGCCTTCTTGATTAAGTTTTCTGTTTCCTTGTGAGCAAGTGAAGAAAATGATTTCATCAGAAAGCAAGAATGATTAAATGCTAGTGTCACTGATTCATAATGTGCCATGGTTTACAAAACACAACAATAATACAGCTTGATACGTTTCCAAAGTTACTTTCAACTTGTGCAAGAAAAATGACAATAGCAAGTTTCACTGATTACTTATTGATGCACCAGACAATGTTCCAAATGGTTTACATGTATCTAATTTTGTCCCCCCAAATAGGTCTTTGAAGTTAATATTTCTGTTGTTTCTGCTTTACAAAGGAGAACTGCGGCCAGAGGGGTGATGCAGCCAGCCTGAGAGGTCTCACAGCAAACGTGAGGTAATCTGGGTTTGAACCCAGGTACTTTGCTCCAGAACACATAGTTTGAACTCCTGAGCTGGGCCACCTCAATTTCCCAGAAAGGATGGGTTCATAAAGCTGCTGGAGCTGATAATGAAGATTCTTTAAGGGTCCTTCCCCATCTGATCAGTCTCCAGGTTCTAGTGCTTCTACCTCTTTAGTTTCTATAAAATCTACCCCCTTATAGTTCACACAGCCACTGTCTGCACTCAGCTTTCCTTTCATTCACTGGCCTGGGTCGTGTAAAACATCTCTCAATCTATCTCACTTGATTGGGCTCACCCTTCTAATTCCTTCTCCATACTGCCACCAAATTGTCTAAATCAGGAATTTGATTTTATTGTATAGGACTACTCAGTTGCTCCCCATAATCTATAAACAGAATCTAAATAAACTTGTTGTTCAGTCACTAAGCCATATCCGACTCCTTGTGACTCCATGGACTGCAGCATGCCAGGCTTCCCTGTCCATCACCATCTCCCAGAGCTTGCTCAAACTCACGTTCATTGAGTTGGTGATGCCATCCAACCAACTCATCTTCTGCCACCCCCTTCTCCTCTTGCCTTCAATTTTGGTAGATTCCAAACTAATTATGATAATCAAGAGGCTCCCCACCCTACATCTCTCTCTGACTGCCCCTCCCACCTAACCCTCTCTGCTCCAACTACAAATCAACCCTATTCTTGTGAATACTCCAAAATTTTGCCTTACTCTCGTGCCTTTGTTCTGTCCTTGGTTTGTGAAGCTCTGTGTAGGTTAAACTTTTTGCCCCACCTGAATCCATCTCCCCTCTTATGCAAGAACACCCCAGCTGTGAGCAGTAAACCACTCTCTTCGTGGGCTGGTTATCAAATCCCAATTCATGCTTTCTGCCTGCTCTGTGAACACACAGCTGAGCCCTTTAATAATTGTTCCTTTGTAAAGTTTTGTAGGGAGAGAATGCCAGCCAGGTGGCAGAGGAGGAAGGGGTTTTGTTTGCTGGTCCTGGAGGGCTCCCTGGACAGAGGCAGCAGCAGAGGCAGCTCCTCCAACACCAGGTCCCTCCAGGGGTGATTCTGTAGTGGAGTGTCTCCAGAAAGACATCTCTTCATGAGCAGTTTTCTTCTTGACTCCCTAAAGGGCAGATTTCTAGCAAGTTCCATTGGCTTGTGTGGCACCTCAGTATCCCTTCTATAATCCAGTGATCCAGGAACATCTGGATCCTGGCCCTGGTGTGGGTGGGCTCTCTCTCAAGGGCTCTTTCCATCTGCCATTCCTATACTCCATTCTTCCTAGTCAATCCCTTGTTACTCTTATCAGAGCTAATAACTCTTCACGTTAAACTTTCCGTGCTCACATTACTGTGTAGCTTCACCCTCACTACTGGACAGAATGACGCCTCCTCTACTCTTTGATGTGGGTCAACCTCTTTCCAGGGGGTTCCCTGGTGGTCCAGATGGTAAAGAATCTGCCTGCAATGCAGGAGACCCTGGTTTGATGCCTGGGTTAGGAAGATCCCCTGGAGAAGGAAATGGCAACGCACTCCGGTATTCTTGCCTGGAGAATTTCATCGACAGAGAAGCCTGATGGGCTACAGTCCATGGGTTCACAAGCAGTCAGACATGACTGAGCGACTGACACTTTTTCACTCTTCACAGGCTCTTTCCACACCCTCAACTCCTAGCTCTCAGCTTCAAGCTTGGGCTTGTGACCCCAGCCTGTTCAATCTGGTTCAAGCAACTGATTTAGGAAAACACAAATCTCATTCTGTTTACTGAGACCCATTCCTAAGTCCTGTCTTTCCCAACCACATTGCCCTTCTTCATATTATCCTGAATTCCCCAACAATACATTTGGTTGAACTGATCTCATCCTTGTCTTGTAGGTGTGGTGAGGGAGAGGGACAGTGTTGACCAAACTCAGAAATCAGCACATCCCATTTCCCCTCTAAATAATTAATTCGGAGATATGTATCTGATTTAGAGGCAGACAGAACCAACAAGCTTGTGGAACCTTTATTTGAGCTTCTAGGAAGAGAATTTCTTCCTTTTTGCTATCTCTAGTAATCGTGAGAATGTTTTATAGCTACCTTGAGATCATGAGAAAAGGGCCTACAGAGAAGAGTGTTCTTCCTGAGAAAACATAGAAACTGGTCCTTGTCACAAGGTCCTTGTCACTGGTCCTTGTTTGTACCTTGATCAAGCTATGCCTGAAGCCAACTGCCTTTGGATTTTCAGTTTGGTGAGTCAATATATTTCCTTTTTGAAAGACTAAGTTGGGTTGGGTTTATGTTATCTAAAAATGGAAAACTTCCTAATTACTGTATTTTCCTTCCAGATGAGACCATAGCAATACACACAATTTTCCCAGCATGCAGTGTACTCTTTCTTAATGTCTCCCCCATTACCAGCTGATGAAGTTTTAAAGGCAGGAGCTGAGTCTTATTTACCTTGGAAGTTATGTATTGTAGCACAATGTTCTGCACACAGTAGGCATCCAATAAGTATCTTGAAAGGATAACTGAATAAATAGATAAATTCTAAACAACCCAGCTATATGAAGTTAATGCTATGACAGCTCTGATGAAAAAGGTATGCTAAGAATATGGGCAGTAATTTTTACATTTATAATTAGAGACAGGATATTTTATACTAGTTGCTTGCTGTTGTTCAAACATAAGAGCCACATCATGTGCAGCAGAAATTAAAGCAACATTGTAAATCAACCATACTATCATCAGAAAAATTTTAAACCATATGAGAACTGCAGAGGGAAACATAAGACTATTGAGAAATAATGTTACTGGGGATTCTCTAGTCCATTTAAAGCTAATGTTACAAAAAGTATAGGTAATGTTAAACCTACCCCCCAAACAACTGGGCAGCAGCGTTATATTTGGCCCCTGGTAGTCTCAAAGATAACCTGAATTTTCTGAGAAGTTGACTAAAGGGTTGTGTAGTCTATGTTGCTGTTGGCTTTCCAGGGAGAAGTTCTGAGACAATTGAGAACATCATTATTCCAGGAGTCAGCTTGAGTACAGAAAAAAGTGATTGTTTCCTCTAACATACTCATGTCTAGGTGAGTCTGTGTGTAATGTCATCACCAATGCCAAGAACCGAACAATAGAATCTGATTACATTCATTCGGAGACTAGGGAAAATAAATATCGCCCTTCTCGATCACTGATTGAAATGCGAAACTCCTTTCAAAGTGTGAAGTGTCACGTCTCAGCCTAACACACTGACAATGTCAACTGATTAAAGGATATACCAGGTGTCTGCAGGGAATCACTCACCAGCAACTTCAACAATACAAGTGATTATAATTCAGTAGTTTTTAATGATGTCTGATGTGCAAATGATTCTTTTAGCTTCACTCAGGAACATTAAATTCCCACTTTGGCGATAACTCAGCTTTGAACTATATGTCACTCACTATTTCATCAGTAACTTCTTGAATTTAAAATAACTACAGTAGCAAAAACCTTTGACAGCCCTATCGAATCTTTAATAAAATATATTCAAGAGAGCTCAACATTAAAGCACACATGAATACTTACAAAATAAAGCAACTAGCTTCATATGAGCAGTTAGAATATCTATGTGTGTGTGCTAAGCTGCTTCACAGTCATGTCTGACTCTTTGCAACCCCATGGACTGTAGCCCGCCAGGCTCCTCTGTCCATGGGACTCTCCAGGCAAGAATACTGGAGAGGGTTGCCAGGCCCTCCTCCAGAGGATCTTTCTGACCCAGGGATCGAACCCATGTTTCTGATGTCTCCTTCATTGGCAGGCAGGTTCTTTATCATTAGTGCCACCAGGGAGGCCCGGTTATATGAAAAGATGAACTATACCAGCATAAAAACTTAAGTTTACAAATGTAATTTTAAGGTAGCAGAATGCAAAAACCTATACTCTGCCAAATCACACAGTCTCTGTAGAATTCCCAATTCTTTACTTGATTTGAACGATTTACTCAGGATTACTCAATTTGCCAACAATTATCTACAGGATGAGGGACAGAAAATGAAGGCAGGCATTTTAGGAGAATAAATGGACTCTCCTTCATCTACTCAGTGAATTATTGATGCAAAAACATGGAAATATGTTTCTGATAAGAAGGCAATTCTGTCCATGTTCCTGTAAGTTACTCAGAAACAAGAAAATAAATCAATATCTAGAAAGAACAGCAATAAAGTTTTGGCACATGGCCTAAAAGATAAAAAGTAAAATACTATCTGTAATGCTCAAAGGTAAAATAGCTATGCAGTAGTTAACATGGCAGGAAGCTACAGGACTCCCTATAGTGTATTAATTAATCTTCAGATCCAACAGAAAATCAGCTTACTACTTTATTATCATTAGGAATCATCTGATATCCTGTTGCCCATCTATGTTCTTTCATCCATTGGTAAAGAAATTCACCTTTCTTGGGAAGAAACCTTGATAATAGTATAAATGACCATTTCTAACCTGCTCCATCAAAACAGGTAATGATATCTCCTTCACCTCACATGTGTCAGCTGCTCAGTCATGTCCGACTCTGCGACTCCATGGACTGCAGCCCACCAGGCTCCTCTGTCCATGAGGATTTCCCAGACAAGAATACTGGAATGGGTTGCCTTTTCCTTCTCTAGGAGATCTTCTCAACCCAGGGATCAAACCCAATCTTCGGTGTCTCCTGCATTTGCAGGTGTGTTCGTTGCAAAGAGTCAGACACGACTGAGCAACTTCACCTCACCTTACCCCTTTACCACTTAGACACCTGCCAAGATCCTCATCTTAAGTTAAAAACAAATAAATAGATGCTAGCAGACAAATCTGTTTATGAGAGGATGTGCTGCTATGGAAAAAACTAAAATGCTAAGTAGAATTGTATACTATGTTTATTTGCAATTAATTGTTGACACATTGTCTTTTTTCCTGGTTGGAGCACTAGTCCCATCATATGACAACCTGATGGACTCAGTGAGAACACCAGAATCTGCAGTTCCCCAAGGACACCACAAGAGGGCACCATTCCACCACTACTGTCCCCTGCAGAGGTTATACTCTGAGTACAACAAATGTGTTATTTAGTCTTACAATCATTTTTAATTTTATTGCTGACAGTTTGACAGGACTACTTAATATTGCTGGGTTGACCTTTCCATATTTTGTGCTAAATCTTTTTTTTTTTTTTTTTCCTGCTGTGTTGGGAAGAGGATATAATTGACTCTACATTAGGACAGGCTGCAGTGTGATACTACCAGCGACAGCACTTGTCAAAACAGATGGATAAAAAGCAGTATTCCAGGCATCAACTGGTGCCATGCAGCACTCTACAGACCCAGGCTTCATGAGCACCAGCCACATGTGGGCCGTTCAGGAAGAGTATTTTTTTTAGCTTTCATCACTCCCCAGAAGGGGCAGAAATGGCTTTCCATAGAACGTGCATGCATGCGTGTTCAGTCTTGTTCAACCCTTTGCGACTCCACGGATTGTAGCCTGCCAGGCTCCTCTGTCCATGAGATTCTCCAGGAAAGAATACTCGAGTGGACCCTCCTCCAGGGGATCCTCCCAAGCCAGGAATCAAACCCATGTCTCCTGCATCCCCTGCACTGGCAGGCAGGGTTTTTACCACTGAACCACCTGGGAATTCCAGCAGAGAGAATGCTAACATATAAGATGTAAAGTTAATTTCCTTAGGTCCAGTCCTGTTCTCCTTGTAAAAGAAGACGGTCCCTCTGGGGAAAGATTTTTCTTACAATGTGGTTTTTGAAGACTAGGCAGGTTGTAAGACAAAGATAAGAAAACTTTTTCTTCAACACGCTTGAGAACAAAGTCAGCTATAGCCTAAAAGGTGCACATAACTCAGGTGGGGCTGCAGGAATAACAGCCAGTACTGTGGCCTGAGAGTGGCTGTGGAATCTGACAACGGTGACAGGTGCCACTGACCAGACACTTACTTTGCACAAGACTCTGATAAATGCATCATGGGAATTTCCCTGTTGAGAGCTCCCCGCGGCTTTGAGGGCTGCACTGTCATTAGCCCTCATATCAACAGATGAGGTGTCTGAAACCCGAGGTTTTAGTTTTTACATTATATATTCACATGGGCTTTCTAAATAGCTCAGTTGGTAAAGAATCCGCCTGCAATGCAGGAGACCCTGGTTCAATTCCTGGGTCGGGAAGATCTGGAGAAGGGATAGGCTACCCACTCCACTATTCTTGGGCTTCCCTGGTGGCTCAGCTGATAAAGAATCTGCCTGCAATGAGGGAGACCTGGGTTCAGTCCCTGCATTGGGAAGATCCCCTGGAGAAGGGAAAGGCTATCCATTCCAATATCCTAGCCTGGAGAATTCCATGGACTATGCTGTATAGTTCATGGGGTTGCAAAGAGTTGGACATGATTGAGCGACTTTCACTTCCACTTTATACACATATTTATTGAAATACAGTTGATTTATAATGTTGTTACTGTTGTACAGCAAAGGGATTCAGTTGTACATCTTTCTTTATATTTTTTTTCCATTATAGTTTATCATATGACATTGAATATAGTTCTCTGTGCCATCTAGTAGGACCTTGTTTATTCATTCTGTATATAAAAGCTTACATCTGCTAACCCCAGCCTCCACTCAGTCCCTCCTCTAAGTACCCCCTGCCTTGGCACCCACCAATCTGTTCTCTGTGCTTATGAAGGTTTTACGTGGTGGGTTATGACAGGCTGGCAAGTGGACACCAAACACGATTACACCTAGGCTGTCTGACTCCAGCGGCCAAAAGGTTGAGCATAATGTTACACTGCCCCTCAATATCCTCTGAAACAGGTAGTCTCTCTGCATACTGCTCGCCTCATCCAACTTGCAAGAGCCTTCCCTGGTTTCTGAGGCCTACTCTCTGGGGGCTTCCCAGGCGGTGCTAGCAGAAAAGAACCCACTGACTAATGAGGCAGACACAAGAGAGGTGGGTGTGATCCCTGGGTCGGGAAGATCCCCTGGAGGAGGGCATGGCAACCCGCTCCACTATTCTTGCCTGGAGACTCCCATGGACAGAGGAGCCTGATGGGCTATGATGGTCTATAGGGCCTGTAGGGTCTAGAGTTGGATACTCTTGAAGCGACTTAGCAGGCACACACTCTGTGGGAGAAAATCCCACAGCTGCTCTGTGTCCCCTGGCTCCTCAGGCGCCTGCCCAGGAACCATGGAGAGCGAGCGGCACCTGCTTCGTGACCACGCGGCCCATGTTGGGAATGCTGGAATTGGAGGCCTTTCGTGATATTGCAGAATTTATACAAAACTTGGAAATCTTGGCTCCTTTCTCGGGGCCAGCCCAAGTAAGGCTCTGCCTAAGAATTTTTGACATAGAACATTTGTGCTTTTGGGAATTTCTCAGTGAACTCCCCTACTGGACAAATAGGAGATGGAAAGTGAGGTAAGAGCAGGTTGACGTTTTTCACTTCCTATCTCACCTGCCCCCTCATTGTTCATTTTAATGGGAAAAGAATATAAGAAGTTGAGCGAAAGTGATAAGCCAAGAATGGTAAGACCTGGAGGAACTAAGGCAGCAATAGGTTGGTTCCCCAAAAACAAAAGTCCATGGTTCACATCCCATCACGTGAGGACCCTGAGGCTAGTGTAGGGTTGTTGCCAACAGTCCAGAAAGAAAGCCACAGCAGGCATGGGATAGAGATCCTTTAGGCAGAAGCCATGCTCCTAAGTAACTGTTCAGTCATCAAAGAGTAGAATCATCCAGGAGGGACGAGACACCAGTCAGCAACCAGGAAAGAGAGCCAAGTCTAGAAGTCATGGGCTGCGAGGGCTGCACATGGCCCTGAAAAATCTGTGACCAGGGCATGTGTCCACTTCCATTAAGAAACAGGAGGCTTAACTGGAACCAAGGAATCCTGACAAGCAAGGGACATGATGGGGTTGGTGGGGCACACGTGCACCCAGAGACCCAGTCCAGGTGTGTGAGATGAAGACTGATGCCGCAAGATTGACTTTAGTAAACAGTGGCTTCTTCTTATTGCCAGACTAAGGGAGGTTCAAAGTACATAATTCTGTAAAAGGGCAACGATACAGCAGTTAACAAAATAGAATGTAGCAGGATCTATATTAAGGTGGGCAGAGGTGGTCAAGTGGCCAGCTGCCTAGAAGAGCTCCGCGTGTCCCATCACTCAGGCATGTCCAACTCTGCAGCCCCACAGACTGTAGCCCGCCAGGCTCCTCTGCCCACGGAATCGTCCAGGCAAGGATACTGGAGTGGATTGCCTTTTCCTCCCCCAGGGGAACTTCCTGACCCAGGGATCAAACACCAGTCTCCTGTGTCTTCCACACTGGCAGGCAGGTTCTTTACCACTGTGCCACCAGGGAACCCCTAGAAGGGCTAGCCTGGCCTGAACTACTACAGGGACCAGCACTGGTCTGAATCTCAAGACAAGACCAAGGTGGGCACCCCACATGAGGCCTCTGCAGCCTGAAAGATGCACAGTTTTGTACTCCAGGAAATAAGGGGAGATTTAAACTCCATGTTTTGAGAGAAGACAATTCAAGTGAATAATCTGTATCTTTGAAAAATATATTATTGAGTATAAATTGAGTATTAGAAAAATAAAGGGCATACCACTTGGGTGAGTAACCAAGTAACCCTGTATACGGTGACACATTGTCAGTCCAGGTCAGCACGGTGCTACCCACGGTCAACACCACCACCCACATAAACCGTATTTTGATAAGTTCTACATACGTACAATTTTCAGATGAGACAAAAGCCTCATGACGTCCGCCATGTCTGCCAGGATGAGCAAGCGGGTCACAGCAGATAGCAGAGCCCGTGCCGCCCGCACCATGGTGCCGCGCTTCACCGACGAGCAGGGGTCATCCGCAAACTCCGAAGAAGCGATGCGCATGGTCTCACCTGGAAGACAGACACGGAGACACACGTGGGTATACAGGAAGCTCAGAGGCCGGCAGTCACAAAGATCTGTGGAGGGGTAATCAGAGCTCTCACTGCAAAACCACCCTGGCCAGGTGGTACCAGTTCCCTCAGTGAAGTTGAGATTTTCAAGTCAGACCCCTCAGTGCCCCCAGACAGGTGCTGTGAACAAGACCCAAGTGTGAAATTATGTTTCTAGAATCAATAAGGAATATATTTGATTCAGTTTGTCTAAGAGTTGAGATGAATTTGCCCGACCTGAATCATTCTCACTCTCCAAGTCCCTTGAAACCAGTGGTATTTACTAGGCTAGTTGGTTTCTGACAGCTGAAGAATAAAGCTAACAGCTCCAGAGGGGAATGAAACTAATGACTTTGACCTAATGAACTCTGTTCTCTTAATTGAGTTAAATAGACAATAACAGACTAGAGATAGTCTGTGCATGCAAGCTCAGTCACTCAGTTGTGTCCGACTCTTTGCAACCCCAGGGATACAAGCCCGTCAGGCTCCTCTGTCCATTGGACTCTCCAGGCAAGAATACTGGAGTAGGTTCCATGCCCACCTCCAGGGGATCTTCCTGACCCCAGGGATCTAACCCAAGTTTCCTGCATTGGCAAGTAGATGTCATTCTGTGATACAGAGAACATTTATGAGACAACTGAACCAATTCAGCAAATATTTATTAGGCACACACTGGTAAAAATTCTCTACCAGAGTCTGGAAATGTGAAGGTGACTAAGAACACCCTGGCCCCAGGGAGTTCACAGTCTAACCAGGATACACATTGTAAATACATACTTAAAATATGGAGATTACATGCCATCACAGACATATGACTAAGAATGAAGGCAAAAAAGGAGGAGGAAGTGATTAACTCATTTAGGGTGAGGCTGGGGGAAAAGCTGTCAATGCTGATGGCCTTTGAAAAGCCAAGATGTGTTCACCTGGAAGATGAAGGTGGGCAGGGCACCCAAGGCAGCATGAACACCAGGAGGCTCCAGAATTTGGAGGAGGGCACTGAGCCCACGGAAATGCAATCACCTGAAGGTCACAGTGAGTGAGGGCTGTAGGCAAGAGAGGCGTCAGGGCCTGGGACACTGGGCAAGAGATTTGGACTGTGGCCTCAGGAGGAGATGACTTCACAGATTTTTATTTTGGCCACATTATGTAAAACAAGCTGGAGGGGTCAAGACTTGTGCAGAGAAAACAGGCAAATGCAGTTTTACAATCTGAGAGAGCAGATGAGGACAGAGACCAGAAAAATAGGAATGAGATCCAGAGATAAGATCTGTATCAATGAGATGATGAAGGGAAACATGAAGAGACAATGGAGAGAATCAACGGATTTGGGGATTAATTATGTATGGAAGGGTTTCCCTGATGGCTCAAAAGTAAGGTATTTACCTGCAATGCAGGATATGCAGATGAAAGTTTGATCCCTGGATCGGGAAGATTCCCTGGAGGAGGAAATGGCAACCCACTCCAGTTTTCTTGCCTGGAAAATTCCACGGTCAGGGGAGCCTGACCGTATACAGTCTAGAGTCCCAAAGAGCAGGACCTGACTGAGCACACACATGCGATACGGACGGAAACCACTGAGCAGTTGCAGGTAGTGGTGAATACAGACCCACCACGATGGGCTGGAACATATTTGCACAAAGGGACTCCCGGAGCGGGAAACACAGGGAGGTCATTAACTACATGAGACGGGCCCACGTTCCTGGGGTGGATATCTACCCATGGTACAGAGAACTAGGAAAACCATAATGGAACTTTACACAGCAGAGCATACACAGGGCTACCAAGGTTTTGATAAGGCAGAAGAGTTCATATGACCAATGATTCAACTTAGCATGACACAATTCGGTCAATATTTTATTTACGAAATGATTAATTATCATCTGTTCATCAAAACTAAGCTCATTTAAATAGTCAATTATTTCAATGAAAGTCTGTGCCTCCTAGCATTTACCCCAAGATATGAGGAAAAATAAGATACACTTCTCATAATTTTAGAGCTTCCCTGACAGCTCAGTCAGTAAATAATTGCCTGCAAAGCAGGAGACCCTGGATGGATTCTTGGGTCAGGAAGATCCCCTGGAGAAGGAAACAGCTACCAACTCCAGTATTCTTGGGCTTCCCTTGTGACTCAGCTGGTAAAGAATCCGCCTGCAATGCAGGAGACCTGGGTTCAATCCCTGGGTTGGGAAGATCCCCTGGTGAAGGGAACTGTTACCTACTCCAGTATTATGGCCTAGAGAATTCCATGGACTGTATAGCCCATGGGGTCACAAAGAGTCAGACATGACTGAGCGACTTTCATTTCACTCCCTCTCATCATTTTACAGGCAGATCAAAAGATAATACAATTCCCTCAATGTTGTAGTTATTTAAACCCTCCTTTTTGTACTTAGGAAATGTGGGTGTGTAAGGAAATATACTGTGTGGCTGGATCTTTTAAAGAGGCTACCATCTATGATATGTATATGACACAGTTGCACAGCTTAGTCTTTATGCCTAGGCAAAAAAAGCTTGAAATACAACAACAGCATGGGAGAAGATTAAACATTTTTTATTATGATACTGGTGAATTGTCAAGATGTATGGTGCCGAAGAATTGATGCTTTTGAACTGTGGTGTTGGAGAACACTCTTGAGAGTCCCTTGGACTGCAAGGAGATCCACCCAGTCCATTCTAAAGGAAATTAGTCCTGGGTGTCCATTGGAAGGACTGACGCTAAAGCTGAAACTCCAATACTTTGGCCACCTCATGAGAAGAGTTGCTGCTGCTGCTGCTGCTGCTGCTAAGTCGCTTCAGTCGTGTCCAACTCTGTGCGACCCCATAGACGGCAGCCCACCAGGCTCCCCGGTCCCTGGGGTTCTCCAGGTAAGAACACTGGAGTGGGTTGCCATTTCCTTCTCCAGTGCGTGAAAGTGAAAAGTGAAAGTGAAGTCACTCAGTTGTGTCTGACTCTTTAGTGACCCCATGGACTGCAGCCTACCAGGCTCCTCTGTCCATGGGATTTTCCAGGCAAGAGTACTGGAGTGGCGTGCCACTGCCTTCACTGTGCAAAGAGCTGACTCATTGGAAAAGACCCTGATGCTGGGAGGGACTGGGGCAGCAGGAGAAAGGGACGACAGAGGAAGAGATGGCTGGATGGCATCGCCGACTCGATGGACATGAGTTTGAGTGAACTCCGGGAGTTGGTGATGGACAGAGAGGCCTGGCGTTCTGTGATTCATGGGGTCGCAAAGAGTCGGGCATGACTGAGCAACTGAACTGAACTGAACTGATGGCTCTAGAGGCCTAAATAAACTTTAAGGTAGAGGTTGGCAATTAAGAGATGCATATTCATTGCTTTTCTGCCTTTTGGCTAAGATCAAGTGAAGAGATAAACATTCAATCCAATGGTCCACAGGCTTAGAGAAATATCCTCTAGGCCTATTCCTTGTCCCTAAAAAAAGACTAAGCAGGTATCTGTGTGGTGGGGAGAAAGCTACTTCATTCTCACTCTGTAGAGTGCAGCCAGAAAAAAAGATTATATACCAAGGTGAATCTACTGAAATGTTGAGAGGGTCACCCTAAAAACTAGACACAAGTGCAAATGGTACTGTTAATGGATAAATCAATTGCTGCTGGAAGGGATCCACTTATTCAAGGAAGGGAGAAATTCTTTTCTGCAGGTGACCCCTAGGGAGCTACACTGTTGATTTCAAATTTTTCGGGTTAAATTGCTACGAGCCATCACTTGGGTAAGAGTGGACTATTCAGGCAGGGGTCTTCTCAGGAAAAAAGAAAGGGTCCTAATAGGAGAGTCACACCTCCTTCCAGCTTGTGGAGTAAACATGCCTAATTAAACTGATTTTCATACAGAGAGTGACCATGAAACAGGAAGGGGGCAGAGTACAACATTTAAAAGGATAACATATCCAGAGGACACAGCATAAACTGATTAGAGCCAACTAGGTCCAATGGCCGATTCAACTTCTACTTGACCTTGAGCCTTAGTATAAGCTCACTGAAACACACTCCAGGGCCCCAGTGGATGGTTCTAACATGCATGCTCAGTCGCGTCAGTCCTGTCTGACTCTTTCCGACACTATGGACCACAGCTTGCCAGGCTCCTCTGTCCATGGGATTATCCATGCAAGAATACTGGAGTGGGTTGCCATGCCCTCCTTCAGGGGATCTTCCTGGCACAGGCAGGTTCTTTACCCACTGAGTCACCTGGGAATCCTAAAGATTCCAAGGATGACCAGAAAACATCAAAAGTGGGTGGTGGCCCAATTTCTGGAAAGTCCCACTCTTTCCCAAAACAATGGAATTCTCTTCCTACTCATTAGCCTATGAAATTGCATTGCATGCTAGCTCAGTCATGTCTGACTGTTTGCAACTCCATGGACTATACAGTCCATGGAATTCTCCAGGCCAGAATACGGGAGTGGGTAGCCTTTCCCTTCTCCAGGGGATCCTCCCAACCCAGGGATCAAACCCAGGTCTCCTTCATTGCAGGCGGATTCTTCACCAGTGGAGCCACAAGCTCCACCTGGGAAGCCCACTTAGTCTGTGAAGTTACCCACCCCTATAAAAACTGACAATCCCATATCCTGGGGCCTCTCGTTCCTCCTTTTCAGTCTGAGATGGCCCACGTTCTGTCTATAGAGTATGTTTCCTCCCTGAGCAGACCTTCTTTCTCTTTACTATGGCTCACTCTTGAATTCTTTTCTGTATAAAGTCAAGAATCCACACATGGAGGCTGTCCCAAGGGCTCACATGTGACCTGGGATGTGAGCATCGCTTAGCTCCCCACTCTCTTTTCTACAACAACTCACTTCATCCAGATGCTGACTGGCCAGAAATACTGTCTCAAAGCCCAGGGGATAACACTCAGCAGTATGGAGCTTTCAGGCAGAGCTAACCAGTGTGGGTGCCCCAGCAGGTCCTCCTGGGAGGAGCTAGGGAGATGTCCATGAGGGAAAAAATGAGACCCAGAGACAAGAGACAGGAAGAGATCCACATTCGTAAATGTGACTCTGCAAATGGAAATGCCATGCTAAATTCTGAGATTCTCCTCAAATAAATAATAGACTATTTAATCCAATCTAAATTAAAACTAAAAACACAGTTGAAGCAGATACAAATGAGTTCATGTTTTTAAAGGTTTCCAAGGATAGGCAAACTGAAGTCAGCTATAAGTTTAATTCATTTTACATCTCTGTGGTTTTAGGATTACTAAAAGAAAACGGAAATCTATATTACAAAATGATAAGAGAGTTTATCAGAATAAAATCAGCTATTCACTTGGGAACTGCTTATTCTATACAACTAAAATATTTAGCTGAGAAATAGCATGTGTGTGTAGGAGCAGGAAGGGAGCAATTAGGGGAGGGCACCAGAGCTGCCTGTTTCTTTTATATACACTCTTGTATTCAAGTTCATTAACTTGATTATAGACCTAAGGTCAATGCCGGGCTTCTATGATCAAGCTTCTGATCCTCTAAAGCCACTACTACCTGCTGTAAAGAAGAAAAAAATAACATCTTCATATAAGCGACTTAGGGGAAATAGTAATTAATATAAATACAGTGCTTCTATATAAAGGGCTATTTTGTAAGCAATATTCTAAAAGCTTTATATATATTAAGTCATGAATTAGAAGAGAATCTCTCTCTCTCTCTCCCTTCACATGCTTGCAGGCAGATTCTTTACCACTAGCACCATCTGGGTCTTTAAAGTAACAAAGACTAAGGTCACATTCTGACATCTCTCCAACCATTCCAAAATTTGTAAGATCAGCAATTATTCAACTTCTATGTTTTAGTCCCCTCAGCTGTAAAACAGGGGTGAAAATAATAATAGCTACCTTGTAAGACTGTCATTAAAGATAATCCATTCAAAGCACCCAGCCTAAGACCTTACCAGTAATGGGCACTAACTCATTATTGAATAGCAAGGAGATCAAACCATCAATCCTAAAGGATATCAACCCTGAATATTCACTGGAAAGACTGATGCTGAAGCTGAAGCTCCAGTACTTTGACCACCTGATGCAAAGAGCCTACTTATTGGAAAAGACCCTGATGCTGGGAAAGATTGAGGGCAAGAGGAGAAGGGGCAATGGAGGATGAGATGGTTAGATGGATGGCATCACCAATTCAATGGACATGAGTTTGAGCAAATTCCGGAGATACTGAAGGACAGGGAAACCTGGTGTGCTGCAGTTCTTGGGGTTTCAAAAAGTGGGACACAACTTAGTGACTGAAGAACCACCACAATAACTCATTAATACCATAGCTACCACTCTCACTGTGATCCTCTCCAATAAAACAAGAATAGTTGGTAAACTCCTGGTTAAAGATTTGGAAGTGCCTTCTGTGGCTCATTTCACTGCTTGTGCACACAGTAATATACAAGCAAGAAAACATCTGCCTGATAAAATTATATTACATTGAGGCAGACTATACACCCTCCTGTGACTCTCAAAGATGGTACTGGTGCTCAGTTTTCAAATTGGTGCTTGTTTTGCTTCTTATGCTACCCAACTGGAGGAAATGGGAATGTTGCAAGGCTCCTGTAAAGCAAGAGTCACAGTCCAAAAAATGGTGATTACTCTTTTGCCCAAATGCAGTAGAGGAATATACTCTTGAAAACAGTAAATAGTGATGTGCTAGGCTTAAAAGAAAACTGGAGTTCAGAAAATCAACACTGAATTCAGTATCATTTAATATTTTTATGAAGTAAAGAAAGGAAATTGATAAACATGGTCAATTTAAATATCATTGTGCAGTGACAGTGTTTTGAAATAACTGCACTATTAAAATGTATAATTAAACTAAACCTGTTGTAAGTAAACAAAACCTATTGTAAGCAAATAAAACTAATATAAGTAAACCAAATAAGCATGCAATAAATCTTTTATAAATCCCAAATTTCAATAACCCTCTATATATAAGGCAAATTTCTCTATAAGTAGAATACTGATGACTTCTTTATATTGTCAATCAATGTTTCCATTGATCAGTGTCTTTATTGTCCTACGACCATGATTACAAATCAAAATCCACTGAGATGTCAGTAGACTGATACATAGTACTTGTTAGTTGAAATGTAAGTTCAAAAACATCTTTTAATGTGATGAGGAAGGAAAAACAATACCACAACGTGCATCCTGACTGAACAGTAGAAATGATATTATTATAAAAAATGCTACCATCTAACCCTGAATGAAAACGGTAGGCTCACCATTCCAACATGAAAATATACAGGACACAGGTCTATTCTTGCTAAATAAGACTGCTGTTGTTCAATCACTAAGTAATGTCCAACTCTTTGCAACCCCAAGGAATGCAGCACATCAAGATTCCTTGTCCTGGGACTTCCCTGATGGTCCAGTGGCTAAGACTCTGTGCCCCCATTACAGGGAACCAGGGTTTGATCCCTGGTCAGGGAACTAGGTTCCACATGCCACAACTACTCGGTGCAGTCGAATAAATTAAAAAAAAAAAAAAATATTCCTTGTCCTTCGCCATCTCCCAGAGTTTGCTCAAACTCATATCCATTGAGTCAGTGACACCATCCAACCATCTCATCCTCCGTCACTCACTTCTCTTCCTGCCCTCATTCTTTCCCAGCATCAGGGTTTTTTTCCAATAATTTGGCTCTTTGCATCAGGTAGTCAAATTATTGGAGCTTCAGCTTCAGCATCAGTCCTTCCAATGAATATTCAGAGTTGGTTTCCTTTAGAATTGACTGGTTGACTTCCTATCCAAGGGACGCTCAAAAGAGTCTTCACCAGCACCACAGTTCAACAATATCAGTTTTTGGTGCTTGGCCTTCATTGTTATAACTCTCACATCTGTACATGATACTGGAAAAACCATAGCTTTGAGTATATGACCTTTGTTGGCAAAGTGATGTCTCAGCTTTTAAATACGCTATCTAGGTTTGTCATAGCTTTTCTTCCAAAGAGCAAGTGTCTTTTAATTTCATGGCTGCAATCACCATCTGCAGTGATTTTGGAGGCCAAGAAAATGAAAAATCTGTCACTGTTTTCACTTTCTGCCCATTTATTTGCCATGAAATGATGGTACCAGATACATGATCTTAGTTTTCTTGAATGTTGAGCTTTAAGCCAGCCTTTTTACTCTCCTCTTTCACCCTCAAGAGGCTCTTTAGCACCTCCTCTCTTTCTGCCATTAGAGGGGAATTATCTATATATTTGAGGTTGTTGATATTTCTCCTGGCAAACTTGATTCCAGCTTGTGCTTCATCCAGCCTGGCATATGCATGATGTACTCTGCATAGAATTTAAATAAGCAGGGTGACAATACTCCTTTCCTAATTTGGCGTACTCCTTTCCTAATTTGGAGCCACTCCATTGTTCCACGTCTGGTTCTAATTGTTGTTTCTTGACCTTCAAACAGGTTTCTCAGGACACAGGTAAGGTGGTCTGGTATTCCATCTCTTTAAGAATTTTCCACAGTTTGCTGTGATCCATGCAGTCGAAGGCTTTAGTGCAGTCAATGAAGCAGGTCTTTTTCTGCATTTCCCTTGCTTTTTCTATGATCCAGCAGATGTTGACAATTTGATCTCTGGTTCCTCTGCCTTTTCTATATCCAGCTTGAGGTCTGGGAGTTCTCAGTATACGTAATATTGAAGCTGGCTTGAAGGGTTTTTGAGTATGACCTTGTTAGCATGTAAAGTTAGCATAACTGTGTGGCAGTTTGAACATTCTTTGGCATTACCTTTATTTGGGATTAGAATGAAAACTGAAGTTTTCCAGTCCTGTGGCCGTTGCTGAGTTTTCCAAATTTGCTGGCATATTGAGTGCAGCACTTTAACAGCATCATCTTTCAGGATTTTCAATAGCTCAGCTGGAAGTCCATCACCTCCACTAGCTTTCTTTGTAGTAATGCTACCTAAGGCCCACTTAACTTATTAACATACTGTTTTTCTTCTACTTTTCTTAAAAAGGCAGAATAGGAAGGTGGTGGTGGGGTGGGGACTTAATGTCCCAATTCAAGAATTTAAGAGTATATTGGAAGACATCATGCAACCTAAATCTTAGCAGGAATGACCTAAAAGACAGGACCTTCTGCCTCCCTAAGAAACCATCCCAATTTGAAAGACATCTAACTGCTAAATTTTTTTCTTCAATTATTTTGGTCTTCACTATGTTCTTCTGAACCACACAGAAAAATCTAGTCCTCTTTCCAAATCTATAAATCTTGAGAGAATTTTTTGCAATGTCCATCATGGAGAAATGAAATATCAAAACACACATCAGCCATTGCCTAAGAATTAACACTGCATCTAGATTATGAAAATGACAGCTTGCATAAAGAAGTGAACAAACAACTCCCCTTAGTTTTCCAAATGTTAAGTATATACTAACTAATCATTCAAATTGGGATGATTAGTTTGCTTTTATACAAACTTTTATGCAAGTTAATAGAGTAAACATAAAAGGTACTGTCAATTAGCTTTGGAGGGAACAAATCTGGTTTCTGGCATGTTGTGAAAACAAATGATAAGACAGATAACAATTGACAAGTCACGGGAGAAGGAAGTGGCAACTCACTCCAGTATTCTTACCTGGGAAATTTAATGTAAAGAGGACCCTGACAGGCTATAGTCCATGCGGTTGCAAAGAGTTGGATGCGACTGAACACGCACACACCACTCTGATCTATTTCATGACCTAAATTACTACCTATATTTGATAGATATTAAATGTGAGCTCATTGGTGGAGTCCAACTTCTTAATTTCAGAGCAGAAAAAAACAAGTATCAAGAAACTTATATGGCTCACCCAAAGTCACACAGCCAATTAATGGCAGAGTTCAGACCAGAAGCTGGGTGTCCTGACTCATAAACTTGCTACAATTTACCAAAATAGTCTTTTTCCTTGAAAAACTATTTTTGTATGGTTTCATAGATTTGCAACTGTGTAGTTAGTCCACATAACTTATAACTTAATCTATATAAATCTTCTTGTAACAGTTTGGATGTCTTGATTCTAGGATCAGATGCAACTATATTTGTAAGTTCCTATGCACAAGAGGGCCAAGAGGAGCTTACTCCACATTCAAGGTCAGGAGGGGCGGCTGTGAGGAGATACCCATCATCCAAGGTAAGGAGCAGCAGCTGTGCTTTGCTGGAGCAGCTGTGAAGAGATACCCCACGTCCAAGGTAAGAGAAACCCAGGTAGGTGTTGCGAAAGGGCATCAGAGGGCAGACACACTGAAACCATAATCACAGAAAACTAGTCAATCTAATCACACTAGGACCGCAGCCTTGTCTAACTCAATAAAACTAAGCCATGTCATGTGGGGCCACCCAAGACGGGTGGGTCATGGTGGAGAGGTCTGACAGAATGTGGTCCACTGGAGAAGGGAATGGCAAACCATTTTGGTATTCTTGCCTTGAGAACCCCATGAAGAGTATGAAAAGGCAAAATGATAGTATACTGAAAGAGGAACTCCCCAGGTCAGTAGGTTGCCCAATATGCTACTGGAGATAAGTGGAGAAATAACTCCAGAAAGAATGAACGGATGGAGCCAAAGCAAAAATAATACGCAGTTGTGGATGTGACTGGTGATAGAAGCAAGGTGCGATGCTGTAAAGAGCAATATTGCATAGGAATCTGGAATGTTAGGTCCATGAATCAAGGCAAATTAGAAGAGGTCAAATAGGAAATGACAAGAGTGAACGCTGACATTCTAGGAATCAGTGAACTAAACTGGACTGGAATGGGTGAATGTAACTCAGATGACCATTATGTCTACTACTGTGGGCAGGAATACCTCAGAAGAAATGAAGTAGCCATCATGGTCAACAAAAGAGTCCAAAATGCAGAACTTGGATGCAATTTCAAAATCAACAGAATGATCTCTGTTCATTTCCAAGGCAAACCATTCAATGTCACAGTAATCCAAGTCTAGGCCCCAACCAGTAACGCTGAAGAAGCTGAAGTTGAACGGTTCTATGAAGACCTGTAAGACCTTTTAGAACTAACACCAAAAAAAGATGTCTTTTCATTATAGGGGACTGGAATGCAAAAGTAGGAAGTCAAGAAACACCTCGAGTAACAGGCAAATTTGGCCTTGGAATATGGAATAAAGCAGGGCAAAGGCTAATAGAGTTTTGCCAAGAGAGCACACTGGTCATAGCAAACACCCTCTTCTAACAACACAAGAGAAGACTCTACACATGGACATCACCAGATGGTCAATACTGAAATCAGATTGATTATATTCTTTGCAGCCAAAGATGGAGAAGCTCTATACAATCAGCAAAAACAAGACTGGGAGCTGAGTGTGGCTCAGACCATGAACTCCTTATTGCCAAATTCAGACTTAAATTGAAGAAAGTAGGGAAAACCACTAGAGCATTCAGGTATGACCTAAATCAAATCCCTTATGATTATACAGTGGAAGTTACAAATAGATTTAAGGGCCTAGATCTGATAGATAGAGTGCCTGATGAACTATGGACAGAGGTTCATGACAATGTACAGGAGTCAGGGATCAAGACCATCCCCATGGAAAAGAAATGCAATAAAGCAAAATGGCTGTCTGGGGAGGCCTTACAAATAGCTGTGAAAAGAAGACAAGTGAAAAGCAAAGATATAAAAAAGGGAAAGATATAAGCATCTGGAATTCAGAGTTCCAAAGAATAGCAAGAAGAGATAAGAAAGCCTTCTTCAGTGATCAATGCAACGAAATAGAGGAAAATAATAGAATGGGGAAGACTAGAGATCTCTTCAAGAAAATTAGAGATACCAAGGGAACATTTCATGCAAAGATGGGCTCGATAAAGGACAGAAACGATATGGACCTAACAGAAGAAGAAGACATTAAGAAGAGGTGGCAAGAATACATAGAAGAACTGTACAAAAATGATCTTCATGACCCGGATAATCACAATGGTGTGATCACTCACCTAGAGCCAGACATCCTGGAATGTGAAGTCAAGTGGGCCTTAGAAAGCATCACTATGAACAAAGGTAGTGGAGGCGATGGAATTCCAGTTGAGCTATTTCAAATCCTGAAAGATGATGCTGTGAAAGTGCTGCACTCAATATGCCAGCAAATTTGGAAAACTCAGCAGTGGCCACAGGACCAGTTTTCATTCCAATTCCAAAGAAAGGCAATGCCAAAGAATGCTCAAACTACCACACAATTGCACTCATCTCACACGCCAGTAAAGTAAGGCTTAAAATTCTCCAAATTAGGCTTCAGCAATACGTGAATCGTGAATTTCCAGATGTTCAAGCTGATTTCAGAAAAGACAGAGGAACCAGAGATCAAATTGCGGACATATGCTGGATCATCAAAAAAGCAAGAGAGTTCCAGAAAAACATCTATTTCTGCTTTATTGACTATGCCAAAGCCTTTGACTGTGTGGATCACAATAGACTGTGGAAAATTCTGAAAGAGATGGGAATACCAGACCACCTGATCTGCCTCTTGAGAAACCTGTATGCAGGTCAGGAAGCAACAGTTAGAACTGGACATGGAACAACAGACTGGTTCCAAATAGGAAAAGGAATACCTCAAGGCTGTATATTGTCACCCTGCTTATTTAACTTCTATGCAGAGTACATCATGCAAAATGCTGGACTGGAAGAATCACAAGCTGGAATCAAGATTGCTGGGAGAAATATCAAAAACCTCAGATATGCAGATGACACCACCCTTATGGCAGAAAGTGAAGAGGAACTAAAAAGCCTCTTAATGAAAGTGAAAGAGGAGAGTGAAAAAGCTGGCTTAAAGCTCAACATTCAGAAAACTAAGATCATGGCATCTGGTCCCATCACTTCATGGGAAATAGATGGGGAAACAGTGAAAACAGTGTCAGACTTCATTTTGGGGGGCTCCAAAATCACTGTAGAGGGTGACTGCAGCCATGAAATGAAAAGGCACTTACTCCTTGGAAGGAAAGTTATGACCAACCTAGATAGCATATTCAAAAGCAGAGACATTACTTTGCTGACTAAGGCCCATCTAGTCAAGGCTATGGTTTTTCCAGTAATCATGTATGGATATGAGAGTTGGACTGTGAAGAAAGCTGAGTGCCGAAGAATTGATGCTTTTGAACTGTGGTGTTGGAGAAGACTCTTGAGAGTCCCTTGGACTGCAAGGAGATCCAACCAGTCCATTCTGAAGGAGATCAACCCTGGGTGTTCTTTGGAAGGACTGATGCTAAAGCTGAAACTACAATACTTTGGCCACCTCATGCGAAGAGTTGACTCATTGGAAAAGACTCTGATGCTGGGAGGGATTGGGGACAGGAGGAAAAGGAGACAACAGAGGATGAGATGGCTGGATGGCATCACCGACTCGATGGACATGAGTTTGAGTGAACTCCGGGAGTTGGTGATGGACAGGAGGCCTGGCGTGCTGCAATTCATGGGGTTGCAAATAGTCAGACATGACTGAGCGACTGAACTGAACTAAACTGATGGTTTCTCATTAAATACTTGTATCACTGACTTCAATCAGCTTAGATATAAACACCAAGAAAAGGAAGTATAAAGGAAGCACATTATATAATTTGAATTTTAGAGGCTGCAGATGAATAAGCCGTATTTGAAACTGTTCTACTCTAAAATAACAAGTCAACTTAACTTTTTCTAAAGTAGTATTTGGCTAAACAAAGCACAGGAACAATTCTTATAATGAGAAAAGTTGACTGAGGATAGAAAACTCTACCACACATTTCAAAATTAGAAACAAAACAAAAAAGTGTTCCAAGTAATTGCTATCATGAACATGGTAAATGCTGCTTTAAAATTACAGCTTAATTAAGTTATATTTTTAAAATATCTCATGGAGAAGACTGATTTTCTTCACTAGTTTGAGGATGGGGGAAAAAAAACAACAAAACACGAATGATTGGATTCTAGGATTTAAATGGCATAGTCTATGCTTTATTTTCTGAACTGCCATTGATTTTCCAGTCATAATAGAGAAATAGCAGATTCTTAAATGTGATTATAGCCATGTGTCTTCTTTATTATAGCCACATGACTAGAGGCTTCCTTGTCACCATCACTCTGCCATCTATATTAAGAGAGCTCACAGAAGGACCACATCTAAATCAACATCAGGATATCAATGATAACAAAGCCCAGCTAACAAAAATATATTTGTTCAGTGGGAGGATCTGGCAACAGGCATGAAGGAAATTGATTTAAGATAATTCAAAATCCTAAATTCAAAAAGACAGACTGCCAAAATGCGCTAATCAAAGCTTTCTTCACTTCGGTGATCAATAGCTTTTCATGTGGGTCAACGCATATCTCAGACTGCCTTCTCTCCTTCCAGCTTAAAAGTACATTTTAACATAAGTGAAATAAGGTTATAACAAACATAAACCTTGAGAGGGAAAAATGTCCCTCTTGCATGCAGTTTTAAGGGTAAGGGAAATTTGGAGGGTTAGAGAGTAACTGTCCAGTCTGTATAGGGCTTCCCTGGTGGCAGTTGGTAGAGATTCTGCCTGTGATGCAACAGACAGCCTGCAATGCAGGAGATGGGGATTCAGTCCCTGGGTTGAGAAGGGTCCCTGCAGAAGGAAATGGCAGCCCACTTCTGCTGGGAGCCAGCATGAGGAATCCCACCCGTGACAAGGTCATGCAGAAGGAAGCCTGACAAAACGCAAGGACGTGATCAGCTTCAGGGATTCCCCCTGGAAATTCCTGAGCATCCACCCCCCCAAAACCAGAATCTGCCTGCTTTACTGTGTTATGCTTTCCACCTACCCTTCTGTCATTAACAGGGGACTGTCCCCCCACCACCTTTTTCTGGAAAAATTAGAGCTTTTAGATAATAAATCTCCTGGGCATAATACGAGTGTTTCAATCCAAAAACCCCTCTGATGGCTTTTTAGCCTGCCTGCAGGACTCGTACAGCTGTGCATGTGGTTGTTTGAGGCCTCCTGACTGCGGGAGGCACAGGAAGCTTAAAACATCCTAGGAATATAGGGGCTTCCTACATTTAAGGAGTCAAAATCATCAGAATAGGACTGATTAAAGGTTTCATTTGTTGAGCCAATACTTGCTGCCAAATTTTCATGTCCTCTATTTTTAGATATAGTTGGTATATAGAATAACAGGTAGTAGACCTGGTATTAGCAACATTAGATCTTTCTAATGTTAGGGAGTTAGGTACTTTCTTTATTATAACCCACTGCAGCTTTGTTCTACAGGAATGTAACTTTATTTAGTACCTTGAGGGTGATGCAGAGTAAAGAAAAAACACTTCTAGGGAAAAGGAGTTTTCTGGTTGATAGACAATTATCCAGGAAGAGAGCCATAAAAATGTTAACAAGCCTCTTGGCCAGAAGATAATGTAAACCACCTGAGACCTTTTGTATATGGGAGGGTATGCAAAAAGAAAGCCTTGTCTCAATGAGGGTCAGGACTGCTGCCCCTGCATAACTCTATTTCTTTAGGTACATCTTGGGGTATATAAGCTGATTTTGAAAAATAGTTTTTGGAGTCTTGCACCGATTCTGGGCTTCCCCATGTCGTTCTTTTCTTTTTCCGGCTAAATTCCCATCTAGAGCAGGGAGGCTCACCATGTTTACTTATTTGTCCCGGCTTCTAAGATCCGTAAGAGAGAGAGCCCAAGGCGGGGCACTCTCTGATATTCAAACGGACACCGGTGGCCTATCATAGATGGTGCAAATTCCTTGTCTGGAGTTTTATTGGTTTTCCCCGTAAGCCAAGTTATTCAGCCTCTTTTTCTCCGCTTAAATTTTCCTACTACACTATTTCTTCCTAATCTAATCTTATATCTCTAAATAAATAAGTTTTTCCTCGCCAACGCCGTTCCTGCTGCGAATTCCCTGGATCCACCGGGGCTGGACCCCGGTACACTTCAGTATTCTTTCCTGGGAGATCCTTAAGTTTGTAAGCGTGAATACATGAGCATATCTGTAAATATGCAAACTGTAGAAAGAGTCATAAATCATTTCATTCATCCTTTTATTCATTCAATAAGCATTTATTAAGCTAGGTGGTCACTATTTGCTAGGTTCTGGATATTCAAGATGAAGTCACAATTCCTGCCCTCTCCTTACTAGCCTTCTAATCTTTCTGACAGATTCACTAATAAAGATCATCTGTAGAACATCTGTAGAGAAACACCCACTGATCAGGCATTTGGGAATTCTAGACAGAAGAAGTCACATTTTGGGGAGCTGGGATTCATGAGTATGTAGAGGATGCTTAGTCAGCTATTATAATAAGGAAGCATGGTCAAAAACTATGTATGTATATGTGCACATGTATCTATACCTATATCTAGAGAGAAAGGTTAAGTTTTTCATGTTTTATCCCTGCAGTGTATAGCTTTTAGCCATGACTCTGAGAGACGGCAGAACAGCCACACATCAATGACTTCTCTTCTCCTCCAAATCACTGTTAGATTTCTAAAACCAAAGAGTGTGGGTGAGAATGACATGGACACATATACTCTTCATCATTAGTTAGCTTCTCAGCCCTATATTTGTTTCCTTTGTGGCTCAGCTGGTAATGTTCGGCTGCGATGTGAGAGACCTGAATTCAGTCTCTGGGTTGGGAAGATTCCCCTGGAGAAGGGAAAGGCTACCCGCTCCAGTATTCTGGCCTAGAGAATTCCAAGGACTATAACGTCCATGGGGTTGTAAAGAGTCAGACAGGACTCAGCGACTTTCACTTTCAGCCCTATATTGAGCAGGTCTTGGTGGACAGAAACATTTCAGGGTGCCTCTAATCTCTTAAATTCAAATTCTAAATGAAAAGTGGGTCTGAGGCGACTAGGACTCAAGCTCCGGGAATTGGTGATGGACAGGGAAGCCTGGCGTGCTGCAGTCTGTGGGACTGCAGAGTTGGACACAACTGAGCAACTGAACTGAACGGAACTGAATTCATTTTTCAACTAGTATTTCCAAAGGAAAGAGATCCCATCTGATCACACTAGTTTCATGAAATTGAAGATAAATACAGAAAGAGAGATGAAAGGATGAAGATTATAGGAAGTCAATGAATATTAACTTTTTTTCTCCTTCCACTGGTAGAATAATGTAGGATCTCCAATTTGTCAGGAAACATAAGACAAATTATTTTTTTAATTTGCTAGTTAATCTATTAAATAATATTCTCAAAAATTTTTTCTTACATTCCCAGAACACTGTTTCCTACAAAAGATAAGGTTCCAACTGTTATACTGAAAAATTTCAACTAAATATACTCTTTTCCCTGAATTCCCAGGTTTTGTGATTACTCTTTTGTTGTGGACACATTCTCAGATCCTCTTGCCAGTCCCAGGGTCTTCCTGCATTTGCAGGCTGCTCTGAAGCAAAGGGAGCCCCATTCTGTGCTCCCTAGTGGTTATTTCCTTCAAAGTTAATGGGAAAATGGTGATAAATTACACCGTATGTACTGGCCAGTGAATGTAGGTGCCCAGTTCCTTGGTAAATATATTTCTCACTACAAATTAATCAACTCACACTGGGAGTATAATTTAACCTCTCCTGTAGATCTGCCTATAGGAATAGAATATTCTGGTCATGCTGACATTAGTATTTCACTCGGTATGGCAGCATACTAAAGATTAATACAGTAATATGGATTTTTAAAGCAAATACACAAGGTTGTTTAATTCTCACATCATTTACATAGTATGAAGAGGGAAGGATGAACCAGCAATTGCTGTGGGGCACCACTGGGAGGTGTCTGATTTGTGATAAGTATGGGAACTGATTTTGAACAATGAACAGGAGTTCATTTTCAATTCCTACTCTGAACAACAAGTAGCTTTTCCCACCACAAAGAGTGTGCAGGAAAAACTGGGGAAGGAAACGTCAAAGAACCTATATATGTGAAGAATTTATTTTATGAGACAGAGAATGGAAGCATTACTAAGCAAACCCAGACATAAAAAGCAAAATTCTAAGCCACTGCCAGAGGTATTCAAGGCTATGAAATAAGAAGCAGGCAACCTGGCACATTGGATAGGGGGCAATGGCAGCCAAGCACACACAGAGTTCACCATCTAGTCACACTTGTCCAGGGCTGGGCAGAGACAAAGGCCTGTATGACTCAACCGTGCATCCTTTATAGGAGGCCCTATATAAACAAAGAGCAATCAGCTATATTTAATCTTCATAACAGTGTGGGTTCAATGATTTTTAATACACCCATTTATTAGCTTCACACAATTCCATGCTAAAGAACCTTTTCAGGTATAAATGAACGAGGACACGCAAACATAGATGCCCACCGAATATGCCTTATTTAAATACTTTAGTTAAGCTTTGGCACAGAGAGCTGGCAAAACCAGAAGATGCAAACATTTATAGAGTTAGCCTAAGGCTGCTTCTGCTTCATGTGCTACACATTACAATCACATTTGTGAATCTCCAAACCTAATATTTTCAATAATCAACAGATGCAACTAAAGATCATGTCCAAAAATGGAAGCACCGTGAAAATCTATTTTGTCCAACTCTGTGTGGATCTGTTCAATGTTAATTAATGTTGCCTCCTCACTTCCAGTTACCTTTCACTCATCTTCCTCTTCACTACTGCTGCTGCTAAGTCGCTTCAGTCATGTCCAACTCTGTGCAACCTCATAGACCGCAGCCCACCAGGCTCCCCCGTCCCTGGGATTCTCCAGGCAAGAACACTGGAGTGGGGTGCCATGTCCTTCTCCAATGCATGAAAGTGAAAAGTGAAAGTGAAAGTGAAGTCGTGTCCGCCCCTTAGCGACCCCATGGACTGCAGCCTACCAGGCTCCTCCAGCCATGGGATTTTCCAGGCAAGAGTACTGGAGTGGGGTGCCATTGCCTTCTCTGCCCTCTTCTCTACAAATTAAGACTACATGACTAAATGATCCCAAGAACTCCTTCCAATTTTGTATACTATGATGCAAAAAGTAATAATAGCTATTTATAGAATACTATGTACTAGGCATAATGTTAAACACTTTACATTTATGATCTCACAATGAGGTGAACAACATTACCTTCATTTCAAAGATTATAAAATCATGGCTTAGCTTGATAAGGTTTATTAATTTGTCCAAGGTCAGCTTAACACTAGGAGTTGAATCTGAGGCTAATGAACTGAGACATCTGTGATCTTAGTAACCTGGAAGCTCTAAGTTAAGGGTCTGTTGATGAAAAGTGAAAGTGTAAAAGTGTTAGTTGCTCAGTTGTGTCTGACTCTTTGTGACTCTATGGTCTGTAGCCCACCAGGCTCCTCTGTCCATGGAATTCTCCAGGCAAGAATACTAGAGTGAATTGCCATTTCTTTCTCCAGGGGATCTTCCTGACCCAGGGATCAAACTCAGGTCTCCCACACTGCAGCCAGATTCTTTACCATCTGAGCCAACCTAAAACAATCTAATGATGATGATGAGATTAATAATTATAGCTAATTAAGCTAACATGGTGCTTATTCAGTGTCAGATACCATTCTAAGCACTGCATCCTACTCATTTAATCTTCATTAAAATCCTACAAGGTAGGGACTATTCCATCTTATAGATGAGGAAACTGAATTACATAAAAATTAATTTGCCAAAGACAAGAAAACTTTGGATAATGGAATAAGGTTTTTAACCTAGAAAATCTTGCTACAGTGTCTAGGATTTAACCACTTTTAAGATAATGCCCATATCAAGCAAAACAATAAAACAATAAAAACCAATAACAAAAATGTTCTTAGCACCAACAATAATGGTAATTATTTTGTGGTAATATTTTTTAAACTTCTCTTTTAAATAATATCTAGACTCTAAAATGATGTCCTCATGCATTACAATTTTAAGGAGCTGGGACAAGAATTTGCACAAACTCCAGGAGCTGGTAAAGGACAGGGACGTCTGGTGTCCTACAGTCCAAGGGGTCTCAAAGAGTCTAACATGGCTTACGAACTGAACAGCATCCAAGAGGCAACTTAAATTATGATAGGATGTATACAATAGGAGCTGCCATGGAAGAGGAAGGTCCTTGTCTCTCACTATAAAATTAGACACCTTAGCACTTGCGTTTGTCTTGATTCATAGATGTCCAACTAACAATACTGTTATGTTGTGATCAGACTCCACTCCATTTTTTTTTTTTTTTTGCTAATTAGAGACAACTTTAGAACATTTCTTAACTTGAAAATAGAACTGTCCAAGAATAAGCAAAAACATCATGCTTTTCTTTTAGACTGCAGAGTGTAATGCTTTACATTGTGATGATGCCCAGTCAATGTTTCTGCATTAAGACTGGAGATGTATTTAAAGGGCTGCTAAATATGTATGCAAAGATCACATATTATTTGTCAGATGCAACTGACATTAAAACAGAATGAGAAACCGACAATACTCATTTATAGAAATTAGGCTGTTTTCCACCTTTTATGCATTATATATGCCAAGACATTATGGACTAAAAGAAGAAAAAAGAACTAATAGTTCAATACATAACAGATTTGGTTAGTCTTTTTGAATTACCACCATCTTGAAAAGTAAAGATTTAATATTTCCCACTATTACTTGGATATCAACTACCAGCTCTTTTCAGTTAGAATTATGGGCACTTCTTAATTTTAGGTTTATTAACCTTCACACATGAAATCTAAGAATAAAGTAAAAATGTTAATAGTATTAATATTCTTATAGCAAAATATTAAGTAACAAACTTACCAGTAGGATAAACTTGTAAAATATTGTATTTTTCCTTGATAGCATACCAGTAAAGAACCTTGGCTCAGACTTCTTGAATGTAAGTCCGGGTTCTCCATGTTTTTATTTGTGTAACCTTAGGCAAAGTACTTAATCTTTCTAAGACTCAATAGTAAAATTAATAAAATAGCACCCCATGTCAAAGAAACATGTAAAAATTAAATGAGAGCATATAACAGACTGAATAACAGGAAATATATCTCCAAGACACCTAGAAATGCACATGAAATACAACAAATATCTTTATAAGTGGAAAAGCAATATCTGAGCCAAAAAAAAGAAACAGAAATTGGCAATCTTGAAACAAGAATGTTAAATTAATTCTGAAGCATTGACAACCTTAGAATCATTAAAAGTTATTTAGAAGCTAGATTTTAATTGCCACAGATGGGACATAAGAATGTTTTGACCCTCAACAGGAATAGATCTGTCATGTCTTCTACCTAAAATAAAATTTAGAAACTTAAAATGCTGCTGCTGTTGCTAAGTCACTTCAGTCGTGTCTGACTCTGTGCGACCTCATAGACGGCAGCCCACTAGGTTCCACTGTCCCTGGGATGCTCCAGGCAAGAACACTGGAGTGGGTTGCTATGCCCTTCTCCAATGCATGAAAGTGGAAAGGGAAAGTGAAGTTGCTCAGTCCTATATGACTCTTTGTGACCACATGAACTGCACCTACCAGGCTCCTCTGTCTATGGGATTTTCCAGGTAAGAGTACTGGAGTGGGCTGCCATTGCCTTCTCCACTTAAGATGCTATATCAGTGAAAATATTGACTAGAAAATAAATGTGTTCTCTGGCAAAGAGAAATCATATAGAAACATGTCTGTCTCTATTCAGGAAAAAAATCATATAGTTTCATTTATATTTGATAATCATAGTTTATAATCAGTGTTTGTAAGAAACTCATTTATACTACCTGTATAGAGTAGGAACAGAGATGTTATTTTAAAAATTAGTTTCAGATTGGTGGTGTGCGGTGTTCTTCTCAGAAACAAAAGCAAATGTTTTTTGGAAGGAAGCAGAGGAATCTTTCAAACAAGACTTCATTAAAAAGTGAGTATACAGTTCAAAATTATAGAACACTGTAGATGTGCTGAGTGGCAGGATTAATTATCTTAAAGAACTTAATAATTAAACTAAAGAAATTAATGATTAAAGAACTTCAGATAATAGAAGCAGAGGGAAATTATATATGTGATAAATATTTAAAAATATTTTTTTGGGCTCCAAAATCACTGCAGATGGTGATTGCAGCCATGAAATTAAAAGACACTTACTCCTTGGAAGAAAAGTTATGACCAACCTAGATAGCATATTCAAAAGCAGAGACATTACTTTGCCAACTAAGGTCCGTCTAGTCAAGGCTATGGTTTTTCCTATGGTCATGTATGGATGTGAGAGTTGGACCATGAAGAAGGCTGAGCACCGAAGAATTGATGCTTTTGAACTGTGGTGTTGGAGAAGACTCTTGAGAGTCCCTTGGACTGCAAGGAGATCCAACCAGTCCATTCTGAAGGAGATCAGCCCTGGGATTTCTCTGGAAGGAATGATGCTAAAGCTGAAACTCCAGTACTTTGGCCACCTCATGCGAAGAGTTGACTCATTGGAAAAGACTTTGCTGCTGGGAGGGATTGGGGGCAGGAGGAGCAGGGGACAACAGAGAATGAGATGGCTGGATGGCATCACGGACTCAGTGGACGTGAGTCTGAGTGAACTCCAGGAGTTGGTGATGGACAGGGAGGCTTGGCGTGCTGTGATTCATGGGGTCGCAAAGAGTCGGACATGACTGAGCGACTGAAATGAATTGATGGTATTAGAATAAGAATTTGAAAGCATGAATTAAGGTCTATGATTCTTTGAACCAAATATATTTTTTAATAGATATTAAATCTCAGAAACAAAGAATAAATAAAAGTTTATATAGAACTAAGAAGAAAATCTATGAACTGGAAGACTGCTAAAAAACTTAACCAAAAAGGGGGCACAAAATCTAGAGAAATAGAAGATAAAAAAATAAATATAGAGAGAATATAGAGAAATTTTCTAACATAAATCTTCTCAGTTGTATGTTGCATGTTTGGCTTCCTGAATCAGGTGATAAACAGAGCATTAGAAAGTCAGTATTTGTGAGATAATGGCTGAGAATTTTCCAGAGTTGAATAATACATGAATAACCTCTTGAGAAATCTGTATGCAGGTCAGGAAGCAACAGTTAGAACTAGACATGGAACAACAGACTGGTTCCTAATAGGAAAACGAGTATGTCAAGGCTGTATATTGTCACCCTGCTTATTTAACTTTTATGCAGAGTACATCATGAGAAACGTTGGACTGGAAGAATCACAAGCTGGAATCAAGATTGCCGGGAGAAATATCAATAACCTTAGATATGCAGATGACACCACCCTTATGGCAGAAAGTGAAGAGGAACTAAAAAGCCTTTTGATGAAAGTGAAAGTGGAGAGTGAGAGAGTTGGCTTAAAGCTCAACATTCAGAAAACTAAGATCATGGCATCTGGTCCCATCACTTCATGGGAAATAGATGGGGAAACAGTGGAAACAGTGTCAGACTTCATTTGGGGGGGGCTCCAAAATCACTGCAGATGGTGAGTGCAGCCATGAAATTAAAAGACGCTTACTCCTTGGAAGAAAAGTTATGACCAACCTAGACAGCATATTCAAAAGCAGAGACATTACTTTGCAAACAAAGGTCCGTCTAGTCAAGGCTATGGTTTTTCCAGTGGTCATGTATGGATGTGAGAGTTGGATTGTGAAAAAGGCCGAGTGCCGAAGAATTGATGCTTTTGAACTGTGGTGTTGGAGAAGACTCCTGAGAGTCCCTTGGACTGCAAGCAGATCCAACCAGTCCATTCTGAAGGAGATTTACCTTGGGATTTCTTTGGAAGGAATCATGCTAAAGCTGAAACTCCAGTACTTTGGCCACCTCATGTGAAGAGTTGACTCATTGGAAAAGACTCTGATGCTGGGAGGGATTGGGGGCAGGAGGAGAAGGGGACGACCGAGGATGAGATGGCTGGATGGCATGACGGACTCGATGGATGTGAGTCTGAATGAACTCCGGGAGTTGGTGATGGACAGGGAGGCCTGGTGTGCTGTGATTCATGGGGTCACAAAGAGTCGCACACGACTGAGCGACTGCACTGCACTGAACTCTGATTCAGGAAGCCAAACATACACCAAGATAAGCAAGAAGAAGTCCACATTTGATCACTTCATAGTAAAACTGAAGGAAATAAATGTCATAGTAAAGATTTTAGTTTAGCTACAAATAAAAAAAGAACAGCTACAAGATAATGACAAATTATATTGATAGCATCGGCAAAATGGATCCAAAAAGACAGTGGCAATACATGCTGAGAAAAAATAATAATAGGCAAACTAGACTTTTATGCCTAGCTAAAGTATTATTTAAAATGAGATTAGGACTTCCCTGTGGTCCATTAGTTAAGATTCGATGTTTCCACTGCAAAGGGCACAGGTTCCATCCCTGCTCAGGGAACTAAGATTCCACACGCCATGCAGGGTAGCCAAAAGTTATTTTTAAAAATAAAATGAAATAAAATGAGAGCAAAAAAAAAAAAGACATTTCCAGAAAAATATAAGAAAGCTTATTGCCAAGCACCTTTACAAACTAAAGGAATCATTAAATGTACATATCATGAAGAACTAGGATTCACAATAGAATGAATTTAAAAGATTAACAAAATAATATGCATGAAAATCTTAAAATAACCTAATTTGTAACTAACTAGCCCAAAGGAAAAAATTTTTAATGGTGTCAAACAGTAATATTAACCAGTGATTACTGTAATAGTGTATATTCTAATAAAGATGTCCAATAGTGTTTTATGACCTCTAGTTCTTAACTTTCATCTTTTATTATAATATCAGTGATAACCCATCTTACTAATATATATGATTTCAATATCTCACTCTGTATCTTTATCTAAATGTAATTCATGACAAAGTACTACTAATATGATCTCATAAGTATTTTAAACAATTACAGTCTTCTCCATTGCCAGAGCCACAGAAAAAGTGGAAAGTGAAAGTGTTAGTAGCTCAGTTGTGTCCAACTGTTTGTGACCCTTTGGGCTGTAACCTGCCAGCCTCCTCTGTCCATGAAATTCTCCAGGCAAGAATACTGGAGTGGGTAGCCATTCTCTTCTCCAGGGAATCTTCCTGATCCAGGCAGGCAGATTCTTTACTGTCTGAGCCACAAGGGAAGCCCCAAGAATCCTAATCAAATTCTCATCTCACTACCTATGATCTCATGGACATAGTTTCAGCAAGCTTTGGGAGATGCTGAGGGACAGGTAAGCTTGGGGTGCTACAGTCCATGGGGTCACAAAGAGTCGGGCACAACTTGATCCATCCAAGTCCAATAACAACCAACAACCTATGATGTTATAAGAGAGGGCCCAATCAGCCCCCCAATTTTTAGGCACATTCTCTTCTGATTTACCCCATGCTCAGAAGGAAAAGCTGTCAAGTTAATCAAATCATGAGAACAAAGACCTATAATGATAGTTAGTCAGAGTATGCTATTACATTAAATCACAAACTCAAATATATAGTTTTAAAGAATTCTACCAATTATGCCTTTTTATTTCTTAATCAGACATAGCCTCTTAGTGCATTAGCTTATACGACAATCAGACATAGAAAATCTTCTAGCTGTTACTAAAGAATAGCATTCTCTTTTCTGATTCTAAATTTTGCTCTGCTTTTTCTACCCATCACATCCCTATATTCTTTCTTCCATCGTTAGTATACACTCCTCTGACCTAAACTGATTTTACATTTCCTTTACCTGTAGAATCTTGGCTTACATAATTCTAGTTACTCCTAAAAATACTCAGTCTTTTAAATTCTCAGTGGAATATTAAACTGAGCTCAATAAATATAATTTTAATAGAAAATTTTGTTCTTTTCTAATATTTTAAAAGTAGAAACCACTTACTGAGTTAAGGAAAGCTCTATTAAATGGAGTCTCATTTTTTTCTCCATTCTGAGCAGCACAGAAAGGACAAATCAATACAGAGTTAGGCTCACTATTATCATAATAGATATTCACAATCAGCCCTAATCACAAATATCTTAGAATAACAGGTTGCATAACACTATTCTTTTTTGCTTGAATTTGGCAATTTTTATAAAATAAAATCAACCACCTATGGAAATTACAAAAGTCTAAATAATAAGAGTACAGAACTCCTGGAAGAGCTGAGTTAAAATTATTTATAAACTGTATTTCTAGTACTTGATTTTTTAAAAATCTCTTCCTAGTTTCCAGCAATAAACTATGAAGAGAGAGAGTGTGTTGGGAACCAGGGAGTAAAAAGACAATAAATGAGCTATGAGAGGAGAAAGAAAGTTTTTCCCTGACATTCCCCCACATACACCTAAAAAGAATCACAGAATGCATCTCTAACCTACATTTCTACACTCTCATGCTCACTTAAGAGTCTATTAGTAAATTATGCCATGGGTTAAATTGCACCCCTCCCCTCCCCTTCACAAAAGCTATATCAAATTCCTAACCTCAAGGACCTTGTTTCTGACCTTATTTGGAAAGAAAAACTCTTTGCAGATGTAATCAAGTTAGGATGATGTCATACTGAATTAGATAGAGTGTGCCCTAACTCAACATGACTGGTGCCCTTATAAGAAGAGGTAAGGTACTGACATGCAAGAGAAGACTGCATGAGGATGAAGGCTGAGATGGAAGTACTAAAGAGACAAGTCAAGGAACACCAAACACTACCAACAAACCACCAGAGCCAGGAAGGGATAAGGAAGGATTCTCATCTTCAAGTTTCAGAGGGACCATGGCCCTGCTGACACCCTGATTTTTGACAGAAGTATAAGAGAACAAACTTTTACTGTCTGCAATCACCCAGTTTGTGGTACCTTATTATAGCATCCCAAGGAAACTGATATGAAAGGAGACATGTGTACCCACTGTGTGAGACATTTTTTGCACTTAAAAAATATTTTACCATGTATCCTGCATCTCAATTTTGCTCGTTAGATTACTGAAAAATTATTCAACCACCAAGACATCCCACAAGAGTTTGAGCTGAAGTCACTAAAATTCACACTCACAGTAAAATTTTAGTTATCCAAGGACCAGCCTTTCGGAACACCAAGCTTCTCTAATGACTGCTGACCCCACAGGAGGCAGGATTATAATGTCACCAATATAAGGTGCAAAAAAGCAGCCTCCATGAGTGCCAAGGAAGAGAGATCTACTGTCAAGAGAATTTGATGCTCCAAAGACTGAACTCCATGAACTTTGAATGGTTGTCATGTTCTGGTTGACAGGAATTGCCTGTGAAAAGCCATCCCTTCCCTGCAAGGCAGGAAGCAGAACCAGAAGTAGCAGGAAGTTAAAAAAAAAGGAGAAACAGGAAAACTGTATATGCTCAGTGGCAGCATTTACAAGCAATGCTGGGGCAGTGAGCCGTGAACACTGCACTGCCCCAGTCAATGATGAGATAGTCCGGGAGGACAGGCAATTAGTTCTACAGTATCAAGTATTCCTATTAGCAGTCTCACCTCTTACAGCCTTATTCTCCCTGGGACATGTATGTAGAAAACACAGGTCCCTCCTGCAGCATATGTAGCAGATACAGAGAGTGCGTGCATGCTCAGTCGCGTCCGACTCTCCAACTCTATGGACTGTAGCCAGCCAGGCTATTCTGTTCATGAGATTTTTTCCCAGCAAGAAATACACAGGGTAATATAGCCCTAAAGCCAGTAGAATCTCAGTTGCTTATTGAGCAAGGCACCCTAAGGGTATATCAAACATCCAGTAGTTCATGTACTTGGAAACTCTGGTAGTCACCCTGAGGACTTCATAATGACTGAAACATTTGGTACTTTTCCTACCTACATTAGCGGATTGATTCTGTCTACAAATTCCATTGCTATTGCAAATATAAAATTGTATTAGAAAACTGTTTTAATGAAAATAAAATATCCACAATGGATTTGGTATGTAAGACTTTTGAACAAATAACTTAAAGATGGAATTTTTAATGTTATTTTGCCTAGAATTCCAGTAAATGTCAAACAATAAGTGTTTTGAGCAAGGTCTACTGTAATGTTTGTATTTATCTTGAATAATCCAGTGATAACATCACTGATATTTGTTGAAAGATATTCTCACTGGGTATCCATTATATGTCATGTTCTATGCTAGATGATAATGACAATATCAGTATTACTAAAGTATGTACTAAAGTATGTCTATCTCCAAAAACCCAAAGGTCTAATGACTACTTCATTGAAGTCATCCCTGAGTCCACTGATGAAACTGAAAAATTAAATAATATTAAGAAAGATATTAAGTCAAAGGCGTGCATGCATGCCAAGTTGCATTTGTGCACAACTCTTCAAGACCCTATGGACTGTAGCCCACCAGGCTCCTCTGTCCATGGGATTCTCCAGGCAAGAATACTCCAGTGGGTTGTTATTTCCTCCTCCATGAGATCTTCCCAACCCAGGGATCAAACCTGTGTCTCCTGGGGCTCCTACATTGCAGGAGAACTCATTACCACTGAGCCACCAGGGAAGCCTAAGTCAAAGGCTGATAATTGTAAATGTGACAAAGTGATTTTCCAGAGACAGAAAATACCGCTAAAGAAGGAGAGTTTCTACAGTATTTGAGTTGCTGTTCAGGAAAAACACATGATTACACTCTACTTGCAACCCATCTGTATGATAAAAAAGAAAAATCCGAAAGTTATTTCCTAGCAGTCATTGTCCCAGGAAAACAAATTATCAGGCAACCACCGGAACTACTAGATTAGGTTTTTAGACATGCAACCGAAGTCTAAGCATGACATAATAGTTCATATTTATGGTCACATCCCTAGGTATCAAGAAAATGTTTAAATAGATATTTAACAATAAAGATAACCACTAAAGACTCTGTAATCATAACAGCCATTTAAAAATAAAACAAAACAAACAAAAACCATAAGTCCTTAGGAGTAAAACTAAGAAAAATGTTAAAGGTTCCTAAGAAGGAAATTATAAAACCATTGAAATTCATTAAATAAAACATATGAAACATAGAGATATGCCTTAATAATTGTCTCAATATTTAAAGATGGAAATTCTTTCTGAACTGATGTATAAATTCTATGCAAATATAATGCAACTAAATTTTAACAGAGTTCCCTTGTAGAGAAATTGACAAGATGATACTAAAATTCAGACTGAGGAACAAAGGGCCAATAAAGAATAGCTAAGATAACTGTAAAAAAACAATAGAAAAGAGATGAGGATTTGTCTGCCAGATAATCAATATTTATTAATAAGCCATGTAATTGAGTCAAAGTGGTACGCATGCAAAAACTGACCAATTGGATAATAGAATAAGGTACCGTGCCAGAGCCTAAATTTCTTGTGTAAATATGACCTATGACAAAGGGGGATAGATTGCTTAATAAATGATGCTGATTACTGGCTATGACTAAGACAAATACTGAACTAGGTCTTAATCCACAAAATAAAAATCAAAGAAAATGAATATTGTAAACACAAAAATTCAAACATTTAGAACAATATTTAGGAATACATATTTATGATTTGGGGTTAGAAAATAACTTCTTAAGGACACACAAAATATCCAACAAAGATCAATAAAATTATGTTTTAAAAAAACTCTGTTTAAAAAATAAGGACTGAACAAAATGAAAACATAAATTACAGACAAGGAGTGCATATCTGCAAAAAATACATAAAATACAAAGTTTTTGTTTTTAATTGAAGTATGGTTGATTTACAATGTTGTGTTCACTTCATGTGTACAGCAAAATGATTCAGTTATACATATATCTGTTTTTTTCAGATTATTTTCTCTTATGTATATATGTATCTTATACATATATATAGAACATTCTTTTCTCTTATATATATAAAATATTGTGTATAGTTCCCTGTGCTATATGCTAGGTCCTTGTTGGTTATCTATTTTATAAATAATAGCATTTATATTTTAATCCCAAACTCCTAATCTATCCCTTCCCTCCCCTGTTATTTTTGGTAACTGTAGTTATGTCTTCTATGTCTGTGGGCCTGTTTTGATTTTATATTTTTTTTTTTTTTAAGATTCCACATATACGTGATATCAAATGATATTTGTTTGAGTATCCAAAGTTTGAGTATCCAAAATATAATTATAGCTAATTTAGATGAAGAAGAACAAACAAAGGAAAATTAAGCAAAGGAATCAAAAGACTAACAGGCCCAAATGGCTGATAAATAGATGAAAAACCCAACAACTGAATAAATGGAAACTGAAATAACAGTAAGATACAGTTTTGTACCCAAAAGACTGGGGGAAAAAATGCTAAAAACCGTGATAAAATTTAGCAAGGATTTTGGAAACAGGAAATCTCACATATAGCCAGGAAGAGTATAAATTGTTACAGCTACTTTAGAGATTATATTCAAAATATCCAGTGAAGGTGAACGGGAGATTACCACAGGTCTCCAAAATTCAACTTTCAGTCAGCATAAAGAGAAACAGACAGATCTAACAACAAATCACTGTCAGTTATTTTCCTAAGAAAGCAAGTTCCAAGACAACCGTTAGATGTTATACCTGTTATGGGCTGCCTTATTTAACAATGCTACTTGTAACTATATTCCCACAAGACACTCCTGTACTTGTTCACAAGAATAGGCACAGAAAGATTTGTTTACTTCAGCTCTGGGTATTATAGGCAGACATTAGAAAAGCACCAAAAGCCCAACAGTAAGAAAATAATCTGTGCATCTAATAGAATAATATAAGTAACTGACTAGGTTCATTCAGTAGAGATAACAAATTCAATGGTAAATGTAATTTGCAATACAATATAATATAAATACTAGAGAGATTACAAGTCATCATATATATTATTTATAACTGAAGACATCTATGGCAAGAGGAATTCATTAAAATGATTTCAAAAAAGAAATCAAAGAAGAATCTTCATTGTCAATCTTCATTGTCAAGGCTATTCTGTGATAGGTGTTAAGACAGAGAACTAGATCCCTTCCAAGAATATTTTGTTTATATTGTATTATTGGCTCATACTTGACAATTAAAGGATGACATAGGGCACCCCAATTTGAATAGACTAGCTTTTCTGGGTGACATGCAATAAAGAGCAAGAAATCAAGATGTAAGTAAATGGAAGGCTTTTTTCCACCAGCCCTCTGGACCACTATTTTGGCTGAAGGATATACTGTCTGGAAGAGGTCATGATTCCTGGAATGAGTTTTAAACTGACAATTTTCACCAAAATTCACTCTCTCTGAAGAGAGAGGCGAGGTGAGAGCATTGCTTTTGATCGGGCAAGGAGTCTAAGAAAGGCAGGCATTTCAGTGTAGTTAAATGAGAGAAAAAAAGGCCCTGAGTTTCTATGATTGTCCCCAAAGGAGTCAGAGGCCAGGAATAGAGCTGAGGGCAATGACACTGGAAGACAATCATTTTCTGCTTCGCAATTGTGCCTAGGGCCAGCCCACCTTTCTAACATAACTCTGTTTTCAGGCAAGTATAAACCCTCTTGTGAGCCATGGAACTGGTTCTACCTATTAAGCTTTGAGAAAATTCTCAAAATCTAAGGCCTAAAGACAGTCCAGGTAACCACAGAGTCTAAATTCTTTTTGTTTGGTGAGCTTTCTTTTCTTACTTTATTTTAAATTAATTTTTATAGAAGTATAGTTGCTTTACAATGTTGCATTTATTTCTACTGTAAAGCAAAATGAATTAGCCATATGTATACAGATATTCCTTCCTTTCTGGACTTCTTCTTCATCCAGGTCACCATAGTTCACTAAGTAGAGTTCCCTGTCTTATATATAGTAAGTTCTCATTGGCTATACAGAGTATCAGCAGTGCATAAGTGTCAATCCCAATCTTCTAATTCCTCCCAACTTGGTATCCAAATATGTGCTCTCTATTTCTGCTTTGCAAATATGAAAGTTTATACCATCTTTCTAGATTCCTCATATATGCTTTAATATTTGTTTTTCTGACTTACTTCACTCTATATGACAGACTCTAGGTCCATCCACCTTTCAACAAATGACCCAATTTCATTCTGATTTATACAAACATTAATATGTTTACAAATATACCATTCGTAAGGGTTTAATGTTGGCTCGCATCTGAATTAGTTTCATTTCCTAAGAATAAAACAAGTAAAAAAAGATAACTACAATCAGCAGTAATATAAGACAGAGTAAGATTTTAAAATGTATAAGACTGTGAAAACATAATGGTTGGTGGAGAAATGGCTGGATATACAGTAGACACTGTCACATTTGGTACCAGCATCGCTAAATAATCACCTCAAGGCCTTGTGCAGGCACACAAGGAGCCTTCAACAAATGTTCAACCCATTTAATATTCATTGATTCAGGAACGCAAGTACTGTGACTGAATGCCGAAATGAAATTGCAGACAGGCCTGCTTTTGTTTGGATGCACATGAAGACAAAGGACCGAGGCTCCTTCTGGTCTCTTCCAGCAAAACAAAGCATGACTGAGCAATTTATATAAACATAATGGCCAGAAGCAGCATACCAAAAAACTGACAGGTTCATGGAAGGTAAAGACAGACAAAACCCAGCCACGTCAATGTAAATGGAGTAATATTGAAGAGAGAAAGCATCTTCGGCATTTAGCTGCCATAGAAATAACTTCTCAGGTAGAAGTTTAAGGTAAAAGCATAGGCAACTCTGTGTTAATGTAACAAATCTGCCAGGCAACTGAAAGCACTTGATCAGTCAATGCTTTATAAAAATCGGGGAGGCCTAGACCCAAGTCAGAACATTCACCACAGGGGATTAATCATGCATTGTTTCAGATAATAGCTAGGCAACAGTTCACCTAGGTCCTATAGGAGTGTTTTCTTTCTCACTATGTTGCATATTGGCCATCGGCAATGCAGGCCATACATTTTAGAAATGCAATATGATAAATGAGATTGAAGTTGAGGGTGTATCACAGGGCAAGTGAAAATCTTACCATGAAAATTACTACAGGCACTTAATTTTAGAGCCAAAACTTGAGGGGAAAGCCAAATGCTTTAAGGAATGAGTGAACTACACCTTGGTTTCACATCCCTGAGAAGATTATGGAAAAAAAATAAAAAGAAAATGTCAAATATCAGAAAGAAAACTAAAGAAAATGCAGAAATTATTAATCACCTGCATGAAATTTACTCTAATATTTGTAAGGAATTAGAGGCTACCATAAATAAGCAGGGAATGAAAAGAAATATTAGAATGAGAACTTTTTTTTTAATTGAAGTTTAGAAGATTGAAATTGCTCTGGTAAGGATTTTAAAAATGTGTATTTTCACTGAATGAACAGTGAGAACAAAAGAATCCATCTAGTAAAATGACAGTAGGAATTGGAAATGAGGCATGAGGAAATAGCTGAATTACCAATTACCTTGCAACAATCTTTACAGAGGAAAAGCTGGAGTGCCATCCAAATGAGTTATCATATTTCCCAGTATGATTTTGAGTCAAATTGTATTAAGAGGAAAATGTGGAAAGAATTCAGTGCTTCTCAAGCTATGTGAAGCAACACAGACAGAAAATAACTTGTTTATATAAAAGCACTAAAAAATGATGACATTTAAAGCCATGGACAGTAAATAAAAACAGAGAAGAGAGGAGGACCTGGTACTGAGCTCTAATCTAAAAGAGTAAGAAAATCCAGCCACAAAATGAGAAAGGAATAGTGAATCACAAAGGGGATAACTGGTGTTCTCAAAGTCAACTTGTTGTAGCAAAACCACAAATGAGCAAATGGTCTTTGGTGCAAACCAGCCAAAGAGGCCTTTAAAATTAAGCAATCCTGGTTATTCTTTAGGAGAAGGCAATGGCACCCGACTCCAGTACTCTTGCCTGGAAATCCCATGGACGGAGGAGCCTAGTAGGCTGCAGTCCATGGGGTCACTAAGAGTCAGACACAACTAAGTGACTTCACTTTCATGCATTGGAGAAAGGAATGGCAACCCACTCCAGTGTTCTTGCCTGGAGAATCCCAGGGATGGGGGAGCCTGGTGAGCTGCCATCTATGGGGTCGCACAGAGTCGGACACGACTGAAGCAACTTAGCAGCAGCAGTTATTCTTTAGCTGTTACAACTAAGAAACACTTGTAGCTAGACGTGTCCTTCATAAAACTACTTACTCTCTGACCCCAAATGAATTATATTCTGTACCTGGCATTCTTCTGCCCTGCACTTCCTTGCAGCATTCTTCATTTCAGAAAAGAGGGCACAGGCTGATAGCCACAAAGACACCAGATCTGGTTGCTGAGCCGCCTGCCACCAAGTTTGGCCATAAATTTTGCAGAAGAATGCAAGACTTTCCCCACTCTAATCCTTTTCACCTACCCTAGACTACAAACCCTGTCTATAAAACTTTGCCCTGATACACAGTTGGTAAAGAATCCACCTGCAATGTAGAACCCAGGTTCAATTCCTGGGTGGGGAAGATTCACTGGAGAAGGGATAGGCCTACCCACTCCAGTATTCTTGGGCTTTCCTTGTGGCTCAGCTGATAAAGAATCCACCTGCAATGCAGAAGACCTGGATTCGATCTCTAGGTTGGGAAGGTCCCATGGAGAAGGGAAAGGAAATTTTCCAAGCCAGAGTTTAGGAAAATGTGAACCATGAACTTCCAGATGTTCAAGCTGATTTTAGAAAAGGCAGAGGAACCAGAGATCAAATTGCCAACATCCGCTGGATCATCAAAAAAGCAAGAGAGTTCCAGAAAAACATTCTTTCTGCTTTACTGACTATGCCAAAGCCTTTGACTCTGTGGATCACAATAAACAGTGAAAAATTCTGAAAGAGATAGGAATACCAGGCCACCTGATCTGCCTCTTGAGAAACCTGTATGCAGGTCAGGAAGCAACAGTTAGAACTGGACATGGAACAACAGACTGGTTCCCAATAGGAAAAGGAGTACGTCAAGGCTGTATATTGTCACCCTGCTTATTTAACTGATATGTAGAGTACATCATGAGAAACGCTGGGCTGGAAGGAGTACAAGCTGGAATCAAGATTGCTGGCAGAAATATCAATAACCTCAGATATGCAGATGACATCACCTTTTGGCAGAAAGTGAAGAAGAACTAAAGAGCCTCTTGATGAAAGTGAAAGAGGAAAGTAAAAAAGTTGGCTTAAAGCTCAACATTCAGAAAACAAAGATCATGGCATCCGTTCCCATCACTTCATGGCAAATAGATGGGGAAACAGTGAAAACAGTGGATGCACATGAAGTGGATATGAGTTTGGATGAACTCTGGGAGTTGGTGATGGACAGGGAAGCCTGGAGTGCTACGGTTCATGGGGTCGCAAAGAGTCAGACACAACTAAGTGATTGAACTGAACTGAACTGAACTGAACCCACTCCAGTATTCTGGCCTGGAGAATTCCCAAGGACTATACAGTCCATGGGGTCCCAAAAAGTTGGACACTAGTGCATGACTTTCACCTTTCACTTATTCCCCAGGGAAGGAGGCACAGCTCCTGAGGCTCTAGCCTGCTATGTTCCCTCTGCCTGGCAAAGAAATAAAGCTACTCTATCTCTTTCCTCCAAAACTCTCTCCATATTTCTATTCGGTATTGGTGCACAGAGGGTCAACATTTTGGCAACCAACTGAAACAAGTTAGAATATGGCAAGAGCAATTTCATTGGGGTGAGGAATCATAGTTCTGATCGGTGAGGGTCAGAAATAGATGAGAGGAGAGAGAGATGGGGAGAACAGATAAATACTTTGAAGAAAGTTCACTGTAAAGGACAGAGGAGAAATAGGGCAGAACTTGAAGAAGCATGTGTGAGTTGAGGGAAGGAAAGCTTTTGGTTTTCCAAGGAGGGGAAAGTCACAGAAATTTCTTACTGGTGGCAATAACACAGTTAACAGAACTTTGATAATAAATGAGAATGAGAGGTAAGTGAAGTCCTTGAGTAGTAGGTTCTAAGATGTGGGATCTAGGACATAAAGGAAAGGACTGATATTAGGGGCAAGGTCAGAACCCTATTATAATAAACGGAGGAAAATACACGTGGGAAAAAAGCTGGAAGATTCATAGATTTGCCAGTGGAAGCATGGGGAGTTCTCTCCTGGTTGTTCCTATTTTCTCACTGAAATAAAAAGCAGGATCATAAGATGTAAGTGGATGGTGAAGGGAACATAACGAAAGCTTAAGGAGAAATGAGAGAGTTTGAAGTGGATCTCTTAGAAAATGAGAGAGCAGACTGACCAGGAAAATATAATAGAATTGCCAGGCATTGCCAAGGGCCCACTTGAGGTTGATAGTCCTATTTCTGGATTTTGCCTTCATTATATGACAGGCTTAATCCTGTTTGTGCCATGATGGATACCTGCTTCTTTTTGTTTTCAACCTAACACCTTAGCAAATCCAATGGAAAGAAACAGTCTTTTTACCAAGAGAATGCCAATAAAAATCTGAGTGAGCTCTCACATATGGGACCTCAGTCCTTGTTCAGGCTTTATCTCATTGCTGTGTTTAGGAGGATTCTGTCCTCTAATTAGCTGGCCTGTATGTCCTCCCAGGAGCTTGGGGTTGCAGTGGATTCAGCCCCGTTAAACACAAGGTTATGATGGGGGAGGGTGGCTTCCCATAGAAAATCACATTACATGTTACCGTATCTATCCTTATGAAGGTGGAAAATGAACTGGGCAATACAGCCAATATCCACGGTGCACATTATTGGCATATAATTTACTGAAAAAATGTGCCAGGGTGAGTCAAATGTCATAGGTGACCTCTATGAACATTTCCATTTTGTTGTTATTCAGTTGTTTAGTCATGTTCGGTTCTTTGCGATCACATGGACTGCAGCATGCCAGGCTTTCCTGTCCTTCACCATCTCCAGGGCTTGCTCAAACTCATGTCCATCGAGTTGGTGATGCCATCCACCCATCTAATCCTCTATCATCTCCTTCTCCTCCTGCCCTCAATCTTTCCCAGCATCAGGGTCTTTTCTAATGAGTCAGCTCTTTGCATCAGGTGGCCAAAATACTGGAGTTTCAGCTTTAGCATCAGTCCTTCCAATGAATATTCAGGACTGATTTCCTTTACAATTGACTGGTTTGATCTCCTTGCAGTCCAAGGGACTCTCAAGAGTCTTCTCCAACACCACAGTTCAAAAGCATTAATTCTTCAGTGCTCAGTCTTCTTTACAGTATAACTCTCATATCCTTACATGACTACTGGAAAAACCATAATTTTAACTATAGGGATCTTTGTTGGCAAAGTAATGTCTCTGCTTTTTAATACACTGTCTAGATTTGTCATAGCTTTTCTCCGAAGGAGCAAGTGTCTTTTAATTTCATGGCTGCAGTCACCATCTGCAGAGATTTTGGAGTCCAGGAAAATAAAGTCTGTCATTGTTTCTATTGTTTCCCCACCTATTTACCAGGAAGTGATGGGACCAGATGACATTTTTTGAATGTCGAGTTTTAAAATAATTTTTTCACTCTCCTCTTTCACTTTCTTTTTTTTTTTTAATTTTTATTTATACTTTATTTTGCTTTACAATGCTGTATTGGTTTTGCCATACATTGACATGAATCCACCACGGGTGTATATGCATTCCCAAACATGAACCCCCTCCCACCTCCCTCCCCATAACATCTCTCTGGGTCATCCCTATGCACAAGCCCCAAGCATGCTGTATCCTGCATTGGACATAGACTGGCGATTTGATTCTTAGATGACAGTATACATGTTTCAATGCCATTCTCCCAAATCATCCCACCCTCTCCCTCTCCCTCTGAGTCCAAAAGTCCGCTATACACATCTGTGTCTTTTTTGCTGTCTTGAAAGAATACATTTGAATCAGTTCTGATGAGATGGATGAAACTGGAGCCGATTATACAGAGTGAAGTAAGCCAGAAAGAAAAACACCGATACAGTATACTAACACATATATATGGAATTTAGAAAGATGGCAATGATGATCCTCTTTCACTTTCATCAAGAGTTTAGTTTCTCTTTGCTTTCTGCCATAAGAGTGGTGCCATCTGCATATCTGATGTTATTGATATTTCTCCCAGCAATATTGATTCCAGTTTGTGCTTCATTCAGCCAAGCATTTCACATGATGTACTCTGCATATAAGTTAAATAGCAGGGTGACAATATATAGCCTTGATGTACTCCTTTCCCAGTTTGGAACCAGTCCGTTGTTCTATGTCCATTTCTAACTGTGGCTCCTTGACCTGCACACAGATTTCTCAGGATGCAGATAAAGTGGTCTGTTAGTCCCATCTATTGAAGAATTTTCCACAATTTGTTGTGATCCACACAGGCAAAGGCTTTAAGGTAGTCAATGAAGCAGAAGTAGATGTTTTTCTGGAACTCTCTTGCTTTTTCTATGATCCAATGGGTGTTGGCAATTTGATCTCTGGTTCCTCTGCCTTTTCTCTACCTAGCTTGAACATCTAGAAGTTCTTGGTTCTCATACTGTTGAAGCTGAGCTTGAAGAATTTTGAGCATTACTTCTTCTAGCATGTGAAATGAGTGCAGTTTTGAGGTAGTTTGAACATTCTTTGGCATTGCCTTTCTTTCAGATTGGAATGAAAATTGACCTTTCCATTTTAATACTCTTTAATTCTCTAGCTTTGAAACTCCCAAACTGGGTACCTTTGGCTGGAAACAAGAATGATCCCACAGTCACATAATTGATGATTATCATCTGTCTTCTGAAATATTCACCAGGTATATCTATTCAGTATATTTAAAAATAAAATTAAAAATAAAAACACTAAAAGAGAGAGATGGGGGAGAGGTTGGGAAATAAATTTTGGGTTATTAGTGTTAAGAATCTGAATAACACAAAGCTTTACAAGGGAAACACTGTAAATATGAGTATACTGGAAGTGGCTTAAGAGTTGAAAAAATGAAAAACAGTTTTAAAGTAACTATAATATACTTCAATGAGAAAAATAATCATTTTTATTATTTTACTTATTTCCAAATTTATTTAAATACTTTTTAGTCTACCAACTAAAACCAAAGTTTACAACTCTCATAAAAATCTAATTTACTGTGAGAACCTTGCACATTTGTTTGTAAGAAGGAAATGGAGTTAATTATTTCTGTAAAATGATTAAGTAAAGTATCGTCATTTGGCCTGTTAGGTTCATGTAGATCAAAAAGACATTGTGATTTATGGTTTTCAACTTTATACACTTAACAGAGCAAGAAGAGAAGTGGGAATGGGAATAATAATAGGTCATATTTGGAACTGAAAGCAATAAAAAACAAACCAGTTACCACAAGCACCTTTTTCAATTACCATGAATTAATAATTATAACATTTCATAAAAATACACATCCAACATTACACCAAGCATGGTGTTCTGGCAGGGCAGAAAATCAAAATAACTTTGGAAACTCACAGGGTAACTTTCTGGGAAGTGTCAGCACATGGTAATAGGAATGGGCATTAGATCAAACCCAGGCAGGTTGCATTTAATTTGTTGCCTCTGTAAACACCAGGGTCTTCCTTTTTACAGCTTGCATTTGTCATTTTGAACAGAAGCCTGGAGCTCTAGTTTTCTACTTCCTGTCTCCAGACCAGCTTGTCAAATGCCTCAGGCCAGGAGCCATATTGCTTTCATTATCTTCCTGGGGTGGATCACAATGTCAAGTGCAGGTGAACATTAAATAAATGCTCCTGGATGCCTGAAGCCAGATCATGCCTGGACAGCACTGTGAAGCAGACAGAGTCTCCCTTTGAGAGTCCCAGGAGTCCTTTTCAGGTTTTGATTTGGAGTTTTTTGAGCATCTACTCCACTTCCTCTTTTAGGGGGCTGGCCTACCACCTGCTCTTCACCAGTTCTACTGCTCAGCAGATGAGACTGCATCCAGTCCACATCTTCTCAGAACTTCTGTTTGATCCATGGACTACTACAAAGTCGGCATGAGGACTCTTCCCTTGGGCTTTCTCTGGATTCCAGAGTAACATGGCAGTCCATAGGGCCAACTTCTACCAACCCAAAACCAATGACAGACAGCAGCTGATAACATCCTAGATAAATACTCCATTTTCCTTAGACCTTCCAGTAGGATCTCTGAGATGGGTTTTACATTGCATCCCATAGGTTCCCAGTAACAGTAGGAACTGTTGCTAGCTCCCTGATCTGTCTCAAGCATCTCTATGGATGCTTCTTGGGATTATCTCCTAATAGAACCTGGGTCTCCTACATTGCAGGCATATTGTTTCTGAGCCACCAGGGAAACCCCTAAATAAATTACTGTACTGGAATCCTTTACTCGAAGTCAATTTCTGGGGGCACTGAAGGAAATGTATGTGTGTGTGTGTTTGTGTGTGTGTGTGTGTGTGTGCACACAATCATGTCTGACTCTTTGAGACCCTATGGACTGTAGCCTGCCAGGCTCCTCTTTTCATGGGATTTTCTGGGCAAGAATACCTGAGTGGATTGCCATTTCCTTCTTCAGGGGATCTTCCTGGCCCAGGGATCGAACCTAAGTCTCCCGTGTCTCCTGCATTGCAGACAGATTCTTTACCGCTGAGCCATCTGGGAAGCCCATGAAATAGATACACTCCACTCAAAATCTGCTATCATTAAATAGTGTAATAAAGTCAATTATATTCTACCATGCATTTAAGCCAACATATTTTACCTGTTGTTGAATAATTTGTATCTTTAAACATCTGTCTACAGGAATACAAACTGCCCTTTTTAAAAATAGACACGTGTAAGCAGGTGAATGTAAGGCATTTTATAGAAGTAAGTTTGTACACAAGGAGTAAGCAGCTTCCCAGTGTATTCTTCCTACAGATCTCTGATCATCATCAAACCTAAGAGTCAGTTCCTATAGCAAAAGAGACACAGATGTGTAGAGAGGACTTCTGGACTCAGGGAGAGGGAGAGGGTGGGATGATTTGGGAGAATGGCATTGAAACATGTATACTATCATGTAAGAAACGAATCGCCAGTCTATGTCCGATGCAGGATACAGCATACTTGGGGCTGGTGCATGGGGATGACCCAGAGAGATGTTATGGGGAGGGAGGTGGGAGGGGGGTTCATGTTTGGGAACGCATGTACACCCGTGGTGGATTCATGTCAATGTATGGCAAAACCAATACAGTATTGTAAAGTAAAATAAAGTAAAAATGAAATTTTTTTTAAAATAAAATTATACATTATAATAAGTGTAAATGACAAAAATGTGAAAAAAAATGTTTTACTTTTGAAGTGCTCAGATCTCAATAGTTTCTTCAAGTAGAAACTGGATCCTTTCAAAGAATTCATTGGGGCAGGGGTCCTAAACTTTTCACTTACGTATATCAATAAGTCCATTAAGGAAGATTCAATTCATGCTGAAGCTTTTAGATAGTTCTTCAGTCAATCTAATTAATGTGGGCCATTCATTTGGGCAATTCTGACAAATATCCCAGTTCAGACCAGTGGTTCTTGGTTTCACGTGTGTATCAGAATGACCCCTGCTTGTGAAAACAAACTTTCTGATTTACTAGGACTGGACTGAGGGAGAGAATTTGCATTTCTAACAAGTTCTCAGGTGACTGAGATGTTGTTAGTTGATCACACATTAAAAACCACAGCTGTAGACAACTCATATTCTCCTTCCACACACTGCATCTATAAATTCAATAGAGTCTTCTGCACCTCCTTCGGTAAACACAACCCAACAGCAGACACTTTTCCTAGGACTTGTCTCTCTTGCTTTACTGGCTGCCTGAAAGCAAAGGCCATTACTTTACAATTGATCCTTAATATAGCTTTTTCAGTATTCTTTCTTGCTTGCTAAAGTCACCTTCTACTTTAAGCCATCACTCTGCACAGTAAAAGGAAATTCTCTACATTCACTCAACAATGAAGGTAATTTTCTGCCAGGCAGTGAATAAGAAAGATATGGTTCCCATACTAAGTTGTATTTGCATTGTTTTGCACTGTTCTAGCTTATACATGTGCAAAAACAAAATATCACAGTAATCATAATGCCTGTATCTCAAAAATGTTGCATCTTAGATTTAGTTGGCAAAGACAGCATTTGGCAATCTGTTGAAAATGTCTTTCGTATAGAAATGAAATGCCCAAAATAAAAGACCTATTTTAATATAACAACTTGAAGGAAAAATTATCAAATGCACAAGATCTTTAATAAAAAGAACAGATGCAGGTGGTGATTAACTTTCATAGCTTGCCTTTAACTTCATATTTAAGTTATTCTAATGTAACAATGTATAGAACTTAATATATATTGTATATCTATAACTTAATATATACATCATACTATAAAAAGTAATTACTTAGGACAAGTGATCAAATAAATAATAGGATAAACAAAATATATATTTTTGAACATTCAGGAACATAATAGATTTTCCACAGACCAGATAAAAATGTGACTTTGTCTTCAGAAAATAAAACAGTAGACTAATGCAAATCCAACTCTGATTTTAGATATCTTGCATAGAATTGTTTGTGTTCACAATGCAATGCTTTTTTCATAACTGCATGACAGTGTGGTCATCATTGTCACTCATTACAGATCCTGTTTTTCCTTTCCTAAAGTTTATGTAAATTTTATTTCATTCCATTTTTATTGAGATATAATTGACATACAACACTATGTAAGTTTAAGATGTACAGCATAATTATTTGACTTACATACTTTATGAAATGTTTACCAAAATAACCTGAATGAACATCCATCATCTCATACATATTCAAAATTAAAAAAACAGACAAAAAGCTTTTGCCATGTGATGAGAACTCTTAGGATTTACTCTCTTAACAAATTCCATATACAACATAAGGCAGTGTTAATTATATTTATCATGGTTTATGTTATCCCTGATACTTATTTACATTTTATAATTGGAATTTTGTACCTTTTGACCATCTTTATCCAATTCCCCTGCCCATACCCTACCTCTGGTAACCACAAGTCTGATCTTTTTCTATAACATTTTTGTCTGTTTTTGAAGACACTTTTTCAAAGATTATATGCAGATGGCCACAGGCACATCACCACTCAAAAGATGCTCAACATCATTAATCATCAGGGAAACACAAATCAAAACCACAGTGAGCTATCACTTCACACCTGTCAGAATGGCTGTTATCAAAAAAGACAACACACAAGAATTGAGGAAGATATGGAGGAATGGGAACTCTCCTGCACTGTTGGTGGGAATATAAATTGGTATAGCCAGTATAGAAAACAGTACGAAGATACTTTCCCTCTGTCTAATTCCTTTGCTTCCATAAAGTTTTATTTCTCTTGTTAAAAGATAAGACTCAAAAAAAAAAAAAAATCATACAATTATTCCCCCAAGGATATGGAACAATATGGGACTACCTAGTGGCTCACTGGTAAAGAACCCAGCAGCCAATGCAGGAAGTGTGGGCTCGATCTCCTGGTTGGGAGATCCCCTGGAGAAGGAGATGACAATGCACTCTAATATTTTTTCCTGGGGAATACCATGGACAGAGGAACCTGGTGGGCTACAGTCTATAGGGTTGCAAAAAAGAGTTGGACATGACTTAGCAACTAAACAATAGTAACAACATAGAAAAAAATTCCCTTTGGGGTATAAACAGTTGCTTCTATAGCAAGAGTATCTATGTGATTGCTGATTGCAATACCAATTCTAATTCTAGCTGTTTCCTCAGGTACATGGTAGGGCATTCGACCAGGGACGCTCCTTGGTCATCATCCATGTGCAAGTCTACTGCTTCTTATATTAAAGGTTTGCTAGTTTGCATTTTGGTATAAAGAAGGCTGAACATTTACATATCGATGCTTTCAAACTGTGGTGCTGGAAAAGACTCTTGAGAGCTCCTTGGACAACAGGGAGATCAAACCAGTCAATTCTAAAGGAAATTAACCCTGAATATTCATTGGAAGGATGGATGATGAAGCTGAAGCTCCAATATCTGCCCACCTGATAAGAAGAGCTGATTCCTTAGAAAAGACCCTGATGCTGGGAAATATCAAGGTAGGAGGAAAAGAGGGTGACAGAGGATGAGATGGTTGGATGGCACCATCAACTCAACGGACATGAGTTTGAGCAAACTGTGGGAGACAGTGAAGGACAGGGAGATCTGATATGCTGCAGCCCATGGTGTCACAGTCAGACAAGACTGAGTTGCTGAACAACAAAAATAATTTGGTATCAAAGAAATGGTTCCCCACATTCCTATGCTTGCTAATCTCCTGACTGACTCCTTCCTGATTTTCTAGTATTCAACAAAACATCCTGATTGATTATTTGCCTTTTAAAACAATTAAAATCTATTTGTCATGGGGATAATTTTGTTTTGGCTAAATATTTTAAAGCTACCAGAGCAGCCTGAACTTCAGACATTCTTTGATACTCAAAAATAATAATTTCCTTGAAAAACTCCATGTGGCTTTATGCCATAAGCCTGAATATATTTAATAAAGCGAACAGTGTCTCTGAAATCAATTTAATGACTCCTCATTGTCTTCCTGAGTCTGGATATGATCAGATTACCTCCTTTCATTGAATTATGCCACTCTTTAAGCCCAACTCAAAGCTTGTCCCATTACGCCTCTATTCTCTTTCCTTTATGATTGTGTTTAAAGGTGATCATACTTGTGAAATCAAAAAGAAGTCTATACACAGTGCCATCACTGAAAGGCAATGGAAGAAGCTGAATTAGTCTAATACACCTCTCACAGAAGTGCACACACATGCATATTTTCCTGTTCCTTGGCATTACAATTTGTGACAGCAAGGGAGACCTTGACTCTTTGTTCAGTCCCAGAAGACACCTGCGTAGAAAGACGATGATGGCCCCAGATGCTCCAGAAGGCCTTGAATACTTAGTTTGGTTGAGACCAAACGTCCGTTGTCTTAAGATCCCTGTAATGCCCCCCTACTTACTACATAAGAAATGACAAATACTCTCACTACCATCTCTGACAAAATTCAGACTCATGTTTCGGATCCAGTACATCCTTTCTCTTCTCGCATTCAGGTAATTTTGTCTGGGTATTACGAAGTTTTCCTATGGACATGAATGTCCCTTAGTTTTCAATGCTTTATTTCTCAAAATAGTACTTATGAAAGAAAAAATACACCATGTAAGTGGTCACCTGTAGAATCTGAATGTCTCAACTAATTACCAAGTCATTTTTCCTTTTTCCTTTATAGTGGGAAGTACTAATATTCAGAGTAACATACAAACTGATGTTTCTAACATCTAATTATTGTATTTACTATGACATATGTCACTTTTGTGTATGTGTCTAGGATAGATTCAAAGCAATGAAAAAGAGAGGAAATAGCATTTATAGTTCTTCCATGTTAGCATAATGTCACAATATCACATACTATACAGCGTCACTATATTGTCTAGCAATATACTGATATTTATAGGATTGCAAAGTGACAATGCAATTATTCTCAAATAGTAAAGAATCTGCCTATAATGTGGGAGACCCAGGTTCAATTCCTGGTCAGGAAGATCCCCTGGAGAAGGAAATAGCTATCCACTCTAGAATTCTTGCCTGGAGAATTCCATGGACAGAGAAAGGCTACAGTCCATGAGGTCACAAAGAGTCAGGCATGAATGAGTGACTGACACTTTCATTTCATGTACCCAAGGTAATGAGAAATGGATATTTGTATCTTCCTCTAAATGCTAGAGACACTTGGGAGTAAGTTCCTAGCATCCTCATTTGTTTCTCTACATTTCTTTTGTAGATCAACCTGGCCATCCCTAAGGCTCTTAATATCATCTGTATCATATCTCCTAAGTTTCTAACTCCATCCCTTACCTTGTCTATAATTTCACATTTTTATTTCCAATTATACTTTTATAACATTATTTTTGTCAGAATCTTAATCTTAATCCCAAACTGAGTTCTCTATTCCATCCTCTCCCCTACTGCTCAAGTTTAATCCACACCTTGTCTTTTTTCAGTAATGGCACAACTATCTCCCTGGATACTCAAGCCAGATAAATGGGAAACATCTTTCATTTGTCTTTCCCCTCTTTACTTCCATGTTCCATATATAGCAGGCTTCTCTTAATCACCACTGCCAACATTTTGAACCATTTCCTCTCTCACTAAGACCATTCAAAAACTCCAATTGGTGCTTCACCATTTCACCCCCAATCCACTTTTCAACATGGCAGACAATAATCTTCTAGAATTTAAAAGCCTCAGTGATGACTGTAATACCTTCTGTTGAACTTAAGGCTGAACTCTTGCTGAGTTCAGCAAGCTAACTGAAGGCTTGCTGACTCCCTGATTCGGCTCCTGTTGCCTCCTTCCACCTCACTTTGTTTCTTTCCATCTTGCTCTCTCTAATTCCAGCTATAATAGCCCGATTTCATTTACTAGAGCTCAGCAAAGGCCTTCCTCCTTAAGACTCTTAGTCCTCAGTCTTTTTTTCTGTCTGAAAAGCAACTCTGTCCCTCTTCGTACCATAATCAGCTTTCTTTCAATCTAGAAATGACATATACAACTCAAGCTGGCCATCCTTGGCCATCCTCTCTGAAATAGTTCTCTCATCTTATCCAAAACCATAGTACCTTATTCATTGTATTTACTTTCGATATCACCTTATTTTTCTTTACTTGCTTCAAATCTGTCTCTGCCCACTGGATTCTTGCTCTTGGAGGGTAAAAGCTAATTCTGCAGGTTAGTCACTATCACCCCTTCCCAGTAAAATGGTCTGCATATAGTAGGCATTCTAATAAAAACAATAAGAATGTTATACAGTAATGAATATGATTATAATATCAGTATATTTGCTCTTACTAAGATGTTAACACTGTTATCAGTGTTTTGTGTATATTAACTCATTTAAAGAGATAAGCACAGATCATTCCTCTGTAAGCACAGAGCAGTTAAGTATTGGCTAAGTCAATAAAGTACTGTCTTAGCAACTGGCTAAGCAAGTGGCAGAGCAGGGATTCAACTTTTTGAGTTTTGACCCCAAACGCCCAAGCTCATAACTATCCTACTAGGCTACCTATTAAAACATGAGGTCAAACAACAATCAAGAAATCCAAGGATAGTAGAATGTATTTAATGAAATATATAAATACGAGACACAGGGATTAACAAAGGTCAAGGAATTTAAAGCCAAAATACATTTAATAGTAAAAATTTTTTAAAAAATGGTGAATTTTTTTGATGATTTGGAAGGTGTACATGGGTCATGAAGCATCTCAGCATATCATAATGATTATTAGGCATCTATAATAGCTAAAGAATGTATAATACAAGCCCAGTCTCACTTGATCCTGTGGAATATCCTTTATTTTTAAATTATCTTGTTCAAGATCCTTCAGTCTGATTTTTACTTTGTGCTAAGTCACTTAAGTTGTGTCCAACTCTTTGTGACTATGGACTGTAGCCCAACAGGCTCCTCTGTTCATGAGATTCTTCAGGCAAGAATACTGGAGTGGGTTGTCATGCCCTCCTTCAGGGAATCTCCCCAATCCAGGGATTGAACCCAAGTTTCTTATGTCTCCTGCATTGGCTGGCAGGTTCTTTACCACTAGCATCACCCAGAAAGCCCATTTTCACTTTATATGAGTTCAAAAGACAATGCCAGGTATTTGACCAAACTAGGCTAAATTTGGAGAAAACAGGAGCATTATTACTACTGAATAGTTAGCAGACTCACAAGCATTGGGACAGCAGGCCTGTTCCTTCAAAAGCAATCTGGAAAGATACAACATGGTTTGCCATGTCCTCAAACTGATGTCTAATCCTCAGACTCATTGTGGCACTCTTAAAAAACACTATATAACCCCAAAGTAGCCATGGATACATTCATCTACTGGCTCATATAGCTACTAAAAGTTATTCCCAACCAGGGTGACCCATGCTTGAGGCGTGAAAATTTCAAAATAAATTAGAAAAAAAAAAAAGAAGAAGGAGGACTGTATTTGTCCTCTGGGTAATTCACAGAAACCATATCTGGCAACAGTAAGTTGTGAAAACAACATTTATCAGCATCAAAACCAGGCTCCAGATGAGATCTGATTTGGGCTCTCAGATGCTCAGAAGTTGAAGCATGGCAGCTTACTTGAAAAGATAAAAACTGGACTCTGCCTGTTTTCATTTCTCCCTACAAACGTTTTCAAGATCTTATCTCATTTCCTTTCCCTCTTTAAAGTGTGGTTTCGATCTTCTTTCCAAAAGAGACACAGCTCCCTGGATTTAGCACTATTTTTGGCTTCGTAAAAGGTCTTTATGTTTAATCTTCAGGAGTAAACAAACTTCTTCAATCTCTCTAACTAAGACTAAATATAGAACCAGATCTTAGGGTTGTTATCTACCCAGAGCACCTGATGGTATTTGGGAGGTGCGGATGGGAAAGGGGACTTAAAAATAATAAACAACTTAATTTTCCATGTCATTTCCTATAACTAACTATCATATACAACAATATCCCAAGGAAACATGACTAATCTGTGGTTAAATATTTTAAAATTATTTAGAGTTACAATTGAATAGGAGTTTGACCCCATCCGTAATCTATGAACATTTAAGCTTCTATCCCTTTTCCTCTGATTGTAAGAGATACTCTATCATAAACTCCATGAGATGGGTTGGTTCTGTCTTTTAAATAGCTCATATTCATAAGATTTAAAATGTAAAGTATTTTTATTGTTCACAGACTTAATAAATTTTTATTGACTGCCTATTATCCTTCTTATTAGATCCTATGTTGTTGTTTAGTCACTAAGTCATGTCCAACTCTCTTTTGTGACCCATGAACTACAGTCCACCAGGTTTCTCTGTCCATGGGATTTTCCAGCAAGAATACCAGAGTGGGTTGCCATTTCCTTCTCCACGAGATCTTCCCGATCTAGGGATCGAACCCACATCTCCTTTGGCAAGTGGATTCTTTATCCCTGAGCCACCAGTGAGGCCCATACTCAGCAATAAAATAATCAACAGTCATGGCTCAAGCTCTGACTAATAAAACATTTCAGTGAGGACAAAGCACCCTGCTCTGATTCTTTAGTGGGAGAATCTGATGAGGGTCATCAAAAAAGTCATCTCTGAAGAAATTACTTTTTTACTGACATCTAAAACATGAGAGGACTTCCCTGGTGGTCCAGCTGTGAAGACTCCACAATTCCATTGCAGGGGGGACACAGGTTCAATCCTTGGTGGGGGAGCTAAGATCCCAAATGCTGCATCAAAAGGTCAATAAACTCAAATATATAAAAACATTAGGAAAAAAATATAGATCAGGACAAAGACCAGCATATTACAGGAAAGAGCTTATGGAGGTCAAAGGATTGAAGATGAGTATGATTGCAATCTGATCAGGGAAGGTGGTGGGCAAAGTGGAGAGGGAGGGTATGAAGTGTGTCCTAAGGAGCTGGGAGGAGATGAGCCACATATGGCTTTATAGGCCACACTCAAGAGTTCTGCCTTTATTCTAAAAATACAGAGAGCCCCCTGACATGTTTTAAATTGGAAGCCCAAGTTAACAAGGAATATGCCCTCGAAACAGCCCTCTACAGACTAGAGAAGAGACTGCAGGGATCCACGTACGGGTGGGCAGCGGTGTGAGGAGACACTGCAGTGACAAGTGAGGAAACTGATTTTGGCCAGGAGGTGGGAGGATGGACAAAAGCATAATGAGTTGAGGGATATTAAGAGGCAACCTGAGCCAGACTTGGGAGCAAACTAGACATTTACTAGTTTGGGAGAAGAAGTGTGGAGAATGACTGCTGTGTTATTATGTACTTTATACCATTTAACATGAATTCCACTCAAATAGATGAAGGTGGTTAACACAGTGCTATACTATGAGAAGTGAAATGAAAGTATTAGTCACTCAGTTGTGTCCAACTCTTTAAGATCCCAGGGACTGAAGCCTGCCAGGTTCCTCTGTCCAAAGAACTCTCCAGGTAAGAATACTGGAGTGGGTAGTTATTCCTTTCTCCAGGGGATCTTCTCAGCCCAGAGATCAAACCCGGGGCTCCTGATTGCAGGAAGCCGTTTTACCACCATGGGCTTCCCTTGTAGCTCAGTTGGTAAAGAATCTGCCTGCAGTGCAGGAGACCCAGGTTCAATCCCTGGGTTGGAAGATACCCTGGAGAAACAAATGGCAACCCACTCCAGTATCCTTGCCTGGAAAATCTCATGGACAGAGGAGCCTGCAGGGCTGCAGCCCATGGGGTTGCAAAGAGTCAGGCACGACCAAGTGACTCCCACTTACTTACTTTTTACTGTCTAAGCCAACAGAAAGGCCCATACTATGAGATGCTGGTACTAAATGTAAATGCTTATATTTGCATATTGGGATGAAGTACTTATTAGGCTTAAATTCATTTATCCTAAATAAAGAAGAGTTTCCAATTAATAAAAAATGGTCCACTAAACTACATTAGTAGCAAAAATTATAGTGAGTTTCACTGCAATAACTTTGGGAAGAACAAAAAGCACTGAATTTCTATTACATGTAGGAAATTAATTAGTATAATATTAGTTTCCTAAAGATGAAATTTTTAAAAATTAATCACAGATCATGAAGAAATGCGGGAGTCAAATATCAATAGCCAGGTAATTGACAAAAGACTTTTCATTAGTGTAATTGTAAGTTTAAGAAATAAAGCTACCAAAGGACAGGCAGATAATTTGTTTTGAAGTGTAATATCTGAGCGGTTACTCTAGCAAAAGCATCCTATTCTTTTATGCAGAATAAATTATAAACAAAATAATAACTGGAAAAGGGTAAAGAAAAGTATTCTATTTCAAGATTTTAGTGAACCTTTGCTGTATTTTTCTTAAGTTTTAGTTTGCAAAATACATATAAAGCTGAAAAACAGCTCTAGACTTCAAAGTATAGTAGACATCAATTCAATACACTATCCAATGTGGTAGATGTGGAAAAAATACCAATTAAACAATGCTCAAACTAGGCTTTTGTTCTATAATTTCTGTACAGAACAAATCCAATGATTTCCTATCTGTTCATCATCAGTTCAGTTCAGTTCGGTCGCTTAGTCGTGTCCGACTCTTTGCGACCCCATGAATCGCAGCACACCAAGCCTCCATGTCATTCACCAGCTCCCGGAGTTCACTCAGACTCACGTGCATCGAGTCCGTGATGCCATCCAGCCATAGCATCCTCGGTCGTCCCCTTCTCCTCCTGCCCCCAATCCCTCCCAGCATCAGAGTCTTTTCCAATGAGTCAGCTCTTCCCATGAGGTGGCCAAAGTACTGGAGTTTCAGCTTTAGCATCATTCCTTCCAAAGAAATCCCAGGGCTGATCTCCTTCAGAATGGACTGGTTGGATCTCCTTGCAGTCCAAGGGACTCTCAAGAGTCTTCTCCAACACCACAGTTCAAAAGCAGCAATTCTTCAGCGCTCAGCTTTCTTCACAGTCCAACTCTCACATCCATACATGACTACTGGAAAAACCATAGCCTTGACTAGACGGACCTTAGTCGGCAAAGTAATGTCTCTGCTTTTGAATATACTATCTAAGTTGGTCATAATTTTTCTTCCAAGGAGTAAGCATCTTTTAATTTCATGGCTGCAATCACCATCTGCAGTGATTTTGGAGCCCAAAAAAATAAAGTCTGACACTGCTTCTACTGTTTCTCCATCTATTTCCCATGTCCATCATATCCCTTACTTAGTTCAAAAACTGAATTCATAATTCACTTTTTTCAGGAAGATGACATATATTGCTTTCTTCCTCAACATTTGGTACACAATATAGAATGTATCTTATGCTTTCCTTTATTCTTTAATTTTCATATATCTCCTGTTCAACTAATTTTTGTTGTTGTTATTTTAACTGTTTATTATTTATTTATTTGACTGCACCACATCTTAGTTGCAGCACATGGGATCTTCAGTCTTCACTGCAGCAGGCAGCATATGGGATCTTCACTGTGGCATGCAGGATCTACTTCCCTGACCAGGGATCAAACCTGGGCCCCCTGTATTGGAAGCATGAAATCTTAGCCACTCAATCACTAGGGAAGTTCTCCGTTCAACTGGTTTTATGCACTCAAGAAAACTTTGTTTTTTCCTGATCATTTAAGTGTTCAGCATCTAAAAGCAATTAAAGCATAATAGCTGAATGAATGAATGAATGTATTTTATCCTGTGTGTGTGTGTGTGTGTGTGTGTGTGTGTGTGTGTGTGTGTGTGTGCTGTGCTCAGTCATGTACGGATCTTTGCAACCACATGGACTGAAGCCCACAAGGCTCCTCTGTCCATGTAATTTTCCAGGCAAGAATACTGGAGTGGGTTGCCATTTCCTTCTCCAGGGGATCATCCTGATCCAGGGATTGAACCCACGTCTCTTGCATCTCCTATACTGGCAGGCTGATTCCATGGAATTCTCCAGTGAATAGCCATGCCCTCCTCCAGGGGATCTTCTCAACCCAGTGGCCAAACCCAGGTCTCCTGCATTGCAAGCAGATTCTCTACCCACAGAGCCATCTGGGAAGCCTCTTATTTCCCAGTATAAGTCATCTCATTTTGAAGAACTTGAGAGAAAATGAAGTTAAAAGAGAAATGAATGTAAACTTTTCTGAAATGTTTCACAACAGATATGGTGAATTTCAGACATTTCCTTTCTCCCCCTTTCCTTTATAATAAATTATGTGAACAATTAACAACTTAATTGAGTGTGTGTGTGTATGTGCGTGTGTTCAGTTGCTCAGTTGGGTCCAACTGTTTGTGGCCCCATGGCCTGTAGCTGGCCAGGCTCCTCTGTCCATGGGATTTCCCAGGCAAGAATATGAGAATGGGTAGCCATTCCCTTCCCAACCCAGGGATTGAAACCGAGTCTTGTGCCGCCTACAGGTGGATTCTTCACCACTGTGGCAAATTTAAATTGAACACAACACTTTAAATCCAGGGAAGCCAGGACTAAAGGATTCCCTATGTTTTCAACTATTGAGAATGAGTAGAAAGACTTTCCAAAGATAAGGATTTCAGCCAAGTGGGAAAGCTGCAGCTTCTATCTGTCATGTATGGGTCTATGCTTGCTACTTCCATTGTGTTTCCTGGTAACTAACTGCCATTTTCAAAAATAAACCTTGTTTGTGTGCTACATGTGAATTGGGATGAAAATTCCAGATGTGGTAAAGAAAGGGAAATTGTGCATGGTAATATATGAATCAAATTTCCCAGAGATTTCACAGAAGTTGGGCATTACATAGGTAAGAAAGAATATAATAAAACAACCATGGGCTAACAACATCAGCCTTTGTTGTTCTAAACAATAAATGACCCTTGAAAAATTGTATGGCATTTTCATCATTTTCCAACTGAATTCCATTTTAGTTTTGGGAACATATTATTTTTCACTTGAAGTTCTTCAAACATCAAAGGAAGCTGTTACTTTTTCTGATGTTCTTAACTCACATGTAGATACTCAAGTAGTTATGATATTCACCAGGTAGGGAGAACTCCTGGCATTCATTCAGTCAGGTGAGTGATATTCCTGAGTACAGTGCTAAGGACGTACAAAAATGCAAGTGGTCTCGATATGCTAGGAGTTATGAAGATGTTATGAGGAGACAGAGAAGGAAGTAATTAAGTAAATAATTATAAAGACTGCATGTACTGATGTAACTACAGTACATACAGTGAGTCACAGAACACAGAGGATGGACTTCTGTGACATTTTAAAGACAGAGAACAAATAATAAATAGGGCCAAAATACTACTTACTTTTTATTTTGTTTTGTGTGAATCCTTCTGCAATGCAGGAGACCCCAGTTTTATTCCTGGGTCAGGAAGATCCCCTGGAGAAGGGAATGGCAACCCACTCCAGTCTTCTTGCCTGGAGAAGCCCCATGGACAGAGAAGCCTTGTGGGCTACAGTCCATGGGGTCGCAAAGAGCGGGACACGGCTGGGCAACTAAGCACAGCACAGCACAGTGGTTTGCTTATTGAGTTTGCTTGAAATGCAATTATAACCTATCTTTATCTGTCTCTGCATTTAAAAGGATGTGATACAAAATCTGCAGGGAAGCTGTTAGCAAAATCTAAAAAGCAAACAAACAGTATATATTTTATATAACTTGCCTAAAAGAGAAACTGGGCCATAAAGGCAGTAAAATTTTCAAGATTCTAGGGTTTAGGGGCCGTTCGTTTTATCTAAAATGACATAATTAACAGTCTTTTAGAAAAAACTCACAATAACCATTTAAGAAAATCATCAAATATGCTAAATGTGATATTTACACTCCATCTTAAGTAATATCAACTTATGAAAAAATAATAATATAAAAGTGAACAAAAAGCAAACTTCTTAATGTAATCTGTTGTCATCTGCTTTGGTTATATAATTGAAGGCATTATTTTTAAGGTAAGGATTTCTTTGGAAGGAATGATGCTAAAGCCGAAACTCTAGTACTTCGGCCACCTCATGTGAAGAGTTGACTCATTGGAAAAGACTCTGATGCTGGGAGGGATTGGGGGCAGGAGGAGAAGGGGACGACAGAGGATGAGATGGCTGGATGGCATCACTGAGTTGATGGACGTGAGTCTGAGTGAATTGGGAGTTGGTGATGGACAGGGAGGCCTGGCGTGCTGCGATTCATGGGGTCGCAAAGAGTCGGACACGACTGAGCGACTGAACTGAACTGAACTGAAGCACTCAAAAAATAAATGCTTAAGGGTAGATAAGAACTGTATAAATAACCCAGGAGCTAATGAGGCTTACTGAAAAGAGCAGACTAAAAACAGAGGCTAAATACGCAAGAGGGTAAATGTGACATTAGCAGAACAGCATAAAGTTCTTCACCACATATCTTCAAAAGCTCTGTTTTTGAGAGGTGGGTGATTTACACTGGCAGTGTACTATGGTTTTAAGTGAATGGCTCTCTAGCAAGATGCTTTATTTCCTTCTTTAAATTCTGTAACATTTGTTGTCAGCATCATTCTCTTCTTTATTCAAGTTACCCGTTTCCTGTCCCTTTCACATTCTCAGACCTCAATAAAATTAAATGCATGTTAAAGGCAAAGCTCATGTCCTCGTACTTTGGTTTTGCCTTTGGTAATTCACACAAGACTTCATAAAAGGTCTCATAAGAGAATGTGACGGTGAGTTGGGTGCTTAAATACTAAGAGAGGTCACCAGTCACCAAGAGGAAAAGCCTTTATAGACAGAGCAGAGGGAAGCAGGAAGACACGGGACATGGTTCAGTGTGGTTATGGTACTGCTGGAGAAAGAGTATGCCACAAAGAACATCTTAGGAGATGAGGCTGAAAATGTGGACAGGAGCCCAATCAAAGCTTTATTATCCTAAGGGCCGTGCAGAACCACTGGCAGGGTTAGACAAGAGATTAACATTTGGTTACTGATTTAATTTTGAAAAAGGCGAGAGAAATAGATGAGTACATATTCTAGTCTAGATGATCAGGAAAATGAATCTATTTCATCCATGAAATGAGATGAAGAATTGAGCTAATTTGGTTAAAAAACAAAAAATCAGTGATTTGGGGATTTACTTCATGACTGAAATGGAGAAGAATGGGGAAGTACAGGGCTTCCCTGATGGCTCAAGCAGTATGGAATCCACCTGCAATGCAGGAGACACAGGAGATGCGGGTTCAATTCTGGGGTTGGGAAGATTCCCTGAAGAAGGAAATGGCAACCTACTTCAGTATTCTTGCCTGGAAAATCCTATGGACAGAGGACTCTGGCAGGCTACAGGCCATAGGGTTGCAAAGAATTGGACACAACTGAGCATGCATGCATGGGGAGGTACAGACAGGGAGAACCAACAGTTTTGGTTTAAATATTGTGAAGGTTTGAGATGTCTTTCACCTGCCAGTTTTATCACTATAAAGAAGCTATTAATATTTCAACTCCCTAGTTTCCTCATTTATAATATGGGGATAATAATAAAGTTGTTGTAAGTAAATGAAAAGTGCTTAGAGAAAGTGCCAAACATTCATAAAAGCCAAAAATGTTAGCACTTACTACTAGCATTAAGCATCAGCAGCAGCACTGTGTGGACCTGCCTTTAGGAAAGAAGATACACTCTTCTGGTTTCCAGGCAAACCTTTTTAGAACTCTGCGTGATCTCTGTGCTGATTTCTTTTTCCCCAGCCTTCTTGAAATAGGACACAAGCTTCTGCTCTTTCTGTTTCTCTTCATTCTCTCTGCCCTGGTCTCTTCCTGTGCTCATCCTCCAAATGTTGGTGAGTTCCTTTGTTATATCTTTGGAGGTTGGGCTTCAAGCAATTTATGAGTTCTTACAATGGGCTAAAGTTGTTATGGGTTAAATCATGTATCATACACACAAAAAAATGTATGTTGAAGTCCAAACTACTTCACCATGTGACCTTATTAAAAACAGAGTTATTGAAGATGTAACTGACTAAGATGAGGTCATATCAGAGTAAGGAGGGCTCTTAATCAGTAAGATTGATATCCAATACTTTAGAAGAAAAGGGCAGAGACACAGAGAGCAGAGGCGTGAATGGCATCTGAGGCAGAGACTGGGGTGATGCAACTGCCAGTCAAAGGATGCCCAGGCCTGACAGCCACTACAAGAGAGGAAGAAACCAGGAAGAAGCTTCTGTTACAGATTTCAGAAGGACCATGGCCCTGTTAACACCTTGATTTTGGACTGCTAGCTTCCAGAACCATGAGACAAGATATCTCTGTTGTTTTAAGACACCCAGTTTTCTTAGGACTCCTTTGTTACAGAAGCCTTGAGAAACTAATATATAAATAGATATAAGAATGTGCTATTTTTCTAAAAAGAGAGTTTTGGGCTTTTCATCAGATTCTCAGAAGGATTTGAAACCCCCAGGAAAGCTTCAGCACCAACTGTTTCTTACACTCTCCTCTGGCAATCCCATGTACTCCTTTGACATTAACTGGAACCTGGATGTCTCTGCTTCCCAAATCTGTACACTAAGCTATACTTCTCTGGAGCACTGGAACTCTATGTCCACTTGAAATCTCTTCTCACATCTACCACTGAGTGGAGGACATGCTGAGCTATCATTACCTTCCTCATTTCACTAAACGATGCCACAATTCACTTAACTGTTCAAAGGCAACCCTGAAAAGGACTCATAATCCATAATCTCACCCATCATTAAGAGTGGTTAGCCTAATATCTAAAATAAATCACGAGTGTGTCCATCTCTCTTCCCCCTTTGCTCCCACTACCCTAGGCCTGCCAATGTCACATCTCTCATGGAGTAAAACAATCGCCTCCCCAGCTGGCTTCCTCAGTTCCTCTTTTGTCTTCCTCTTATTCATTGTTTTGGTGAGATGCTAGGACAGAGATTAAAATGAAGTTAAGCAATGAGTGTTCCCCTGTAGGGGAAAGGAGTGAAAAGTGGGATTCTGGAGACTGAGGAGTTGGGTTGTAAAACTTAGGGTGACCAACTCATCCTTTTTTTGCCTAGGACAACAGATTGACTGCTTTGCCTCCAACACCAGAAATCAAGAAAGGATGACTTCAGATGTTACTCCTATTCACCATAATAATAGAAATCTTAGACAGGGCAATAAGGCAAGAAAAAGAAAGGAAAGAAATATAGAATGAAGAAGCATTAATAAAACTTTCTCTATCCAAATAAAATACAGTTGTCTGCTAGAACTAATAAATGAGTTTAGTAAGTCACAGGATATAAAATCAATCACACATACACAGAACTATATAATAGCAATGAACAACTGGAAATTGAATTTTTTTAGAAGTATCATTTGAAAGAATATGAAATAATACTTATATATACATATAATGTGGAGAAGGCAATGGCACCCCACTCCAGTACTCTTGCCTGGAAAATCCCATGGATGGAGGAACCTGGTGGGCTACAGTCCATGGGATCACGAAGAGTCGGACACGACTGAGCCATTTCACTTTCACTTTTCACTTTCATGCATTGGAGAAGGAAATGGCAACCCACTCCAGTGTTCTTGCCTGGAGAATCCCAGGGATGGCGGAGCCTGGAGGGCTGCCATCTATGGGGTCGCACAGAGTCGGACATGACTGAAGCGACTTAGCAGCAGTAGCAGTAGCAGCATACATATAATGAAATACATACAAGATCTATATGTTGAACACTGATTGGAAATTTTAAAATATCTAAACACACCGAGAAAAATACTGTTTGCATAGACTGGAAATCTCAATAATGTTAAGATGACAGTTATCCCTAAGTAAATCCATTGATTCAACCCATCCCAATCTGAAACCCAGCAAAACATATTTAATTTAAAAAGCTGATTCAAAAAACTATGCAGAAAACAAATGAACTTGAATATCCAAAACAAATTTGAAAAAAATAAAGTTGGAAAACTCATACTGATTTCAAGATTTATTACAAAGATACAATATAGTGTAGTAGCAGCAATAGACACGTAGCTGATAAAGATTTTTGTTAAAGGTGCAAAAGTAATTCAATGGCAAAGGATAGCCTTCTTAAGAAAGCCTATTTAAGATGCTAGTAGTACAAATGGACATTCATATACAAAATAAATAAATGTGTGCATGTTAAGTCGCTTCAGTTGTGTTTGACTCTTTGCAACCCTATAGACTGTAGCCTGCCAGACTCCTCTGTTCTTAAGATTCTCTAGGCAAGAAGACTAGAGTGGGTGGCCATGCCCTGCTCCAGAGGATCTTCCTGATCCAGGGATTGAACCCACATCTTCTGTGATTCCTGTATTGCAGGTGGATTCTTTACCACTGAGCCACTGTGAAGCCCAAATAAATATATACATAAATAAATAAATGACTTTGACCACTACCTCACGCATACACCAAAATTAGCTCTAACTGAATGAAAAACTCAAATGTAGAGTTGGAAAATATAAAATTCTAGGAAAAAAAGAGAGGATAAAATTGATGTGACCTTGGGTTGAGTAAAAATTTCTTAAACACAAAACAAAAATCATGCTCCATAATATAATGAAAATTCAGTCAGTTCAGTTCAGTCGCTCAGTCGTGTCTGACTCTTTGCGACCCCATGAATCGCAGCACATCAGGCTTCCCTGTCCATCACCATCTCCCGGAATTCACTCAGACTCACATCCATTGAGTCCGTGATGCCATCTAGACGTCTCATCCTGGGTCATCCCCTTCTGCTCCTGCCCCCAATCTCTCCCAGCATCAGAGTCTTTTCCAATGAGTCAACTCTTCACATGAGGGGGCCAAAGTACTGGAGCTTCAGCTTTAGCATCATTCCCTCCAAAGAAAATCCAGGGTTGATCTCCTTCAGAATGGACTGGTTGGATCTCCTTGCAGTCCAAGGGACCCTCAAGAGTCTTGTCCAACAAAACAGTTCAAAAGCATCAATTCTTCGGCACTCAGCCTTCTTCACAGTCCAACTCTCACATCCATAAATGACCACAGGAAAAACTATAGCCTTGACTAGACGGACCTTAGTCGGCAAAGTAATGCCTCTGCTTTTGAATATACTATCTAGGTTGGTCATAACTTTTCTTCCAAGGAGTAAGCGTCTTTCAATTTCATGGCTGCAGTCACCATCTGCAGTGATTTTGGAGCCCAGAAAAATAAAGTCTGACAAAGTTTCTACTGTTTCCCCATCTATTTCCCATGAAGTGATGGGACCAGATGCCATGATCTTCGTTTTCTGAATGTTGCACTTTAAGCCAACTTTTTCACTCTCCACTTTCACTTTCATCAAGAGGCTTTTTAGCTCTTCTTCACTTTCTGCCATAAGGGTGGTGTCATCTGCATATCTGAGGTTATAGATATTTTTCCAAGCAATCTTGATTCCAGCTTGTGTTTCTTCCAGTCCAGCATTTCTCATGATATACTCTGCATAGAAGTTAAATAAGCAGGGTGACAATATACAGCCTTGACGTACTCCTTTTCCTATTGGGAACCAGTCTGTTGTTCCATGTCCAGTTCTAACTGTTGCTTCCTGACCTGCATACAGATTTCTCAAGAGGCAGGTCAGGTGGTCTGGTATTCCCATCTCTTTCAGAATATTCCAGTTTACTGTGATTCACACAGTCAAATGCTTTGGCATAGTCAATAAAGCAGAAATAGATGTTTTTCTGGAACTCTCTTGCTTTTTCCATGATCCAGCGGATGTTGGCAATTTGATCTCTGGTTCCTCTGCCTTTTCTAAAACCAGCTTGAACATCAGGGAGTTCATGGTTCACGTATTGCTGAAGTCTGGCTTGGAGAATTTTGAGCATTACTTTACTAGAATGTGAGATGAGTGCAATTGTGCGGTAGTTTGAGCATTCTTTGGCATTGCCTTTCTTTGGAATTGGAATGAAAACTGACCTTTTCCAGTCCTGTGGCCACTGCTGAGTTTTCCAAACTTGCTGGCATATTGAGTGCAGCCCTTTCACAGCATCATCTTTCAGGATTTGAAACAGCTCTACTGGAATTCCATCACCTCCACTAGCTTTGTTTGTAGTGATGCTTTCTAAGGCCCACTTGACTTCACATTCCAAGATGTCTGGCTCTAGATTAGTGGTCACATCATCATGATTATCTGGGTCGTGAACATCTTTTTTGTACAGTTCTTCCGTGTATTCTTGCCACCTCTTCTTAATGTCTTCTGCTTCTGTTAGGTCCATACCATTTCTGTCCTTTATCGAGCTCATCTTTGCATGAAATGTTCCCTTGGTATCTCTAATTTTCTTGAAGAGATCTCTAGTCTTTCCCATTCTGTTGTTTTCCTCTATTTCTTTGCATTGATCGCTGAAGAAGGTTTTCATATCTCTTCTTGCTATTCTTTGGAACTCTGCATTCAGATGCTTATATCTTTCCTTTTCTCCTTTGCTTCGCCTCTCTTCTTTCCACAGCTATTTGTAAGGCCTCCCCAGACAGCCATTTTGCTTTTTTGCATTTCCTTTCTATGGGGATGGTCTTGATCCCTGTCTCCTGTACAATGTCACGAACCTTATTCCATAGTTCATCAGGCACTCTGTCAGATCTCGACCCTTAAATCTATTTGTAACTTCCACTGTATAATCATAAGGGATTTGATTTAGGTCATACCTGAATGGTCTAGTGGTTTTCCCTACTTCCTTCAATTTAAGTCTGAATTTGGCAATGAAAATTGACAAACTGGAATTTATAAAAGTAAAAATGTCTCTGATTTGAAAGAATCTATAAAGAAAATGAAAAGATGAGACAGAAACAGGTGACACGGTCCCTTGCAGAAGCTTTGGGTTCCACCTCATCTTTCAAGCCAAAGATGCTTTCCCCAAGCAGTTAAACCAGTGACTGGGACCTGATCATTTCTGCTTGATGAATAATTCCTCCAAAGCGGCACCAGAATTCCCCACTGGCCATGCCACTATGTTTTCAGAGCTGCAACACAGTCTGAGGTTCTTACTACCCATTCTCCTTTCCTTCTACCTCTACTCCTGGCTCCACTCTCTTTATCTTTCATATATACCTTTCATACATACATGCGACTTTTAATTTTTTTTCTTTTTTTTGGCATTTCTAACTCCAGAGTATGCAAAACTGGCACAGTAAGTAAGGTCTCAATCATTTAAGTCATTGAAAGCCATGGCAAGAATTTGGAAACTTATCCACTAAAGAGAAAGTGTTTTGAAATACTTTAAAGCACAACCATCAGCATTTCAATTATATGTATTAAATTTCACAACTTAAGTGCCACGTAAAAAACAATTTTTTAAAGAAGATTTAATATCACAGATCGTAGTGAATCCTTAAAGGAAAATAACAGTAGCAATCAGGTACTTTAAAAACCTGAAAACTGCTGCTGTTTTGCAAGTTTGGGTTATCTAATTATAAACTCATAATATCAAAGTAAGAAATTTCATTAATGCAAAAGAACAGGAAATCCACTACCATACCAGAAAAGCACAATTTCCTACTAACATTCTTAGCTTTCCTTTTCCCAGAACAATATCTTGGTATTTACAATTCACATAATAGCATTGTATTAAAAAAAAAAAAAAATCCAAGAGGGGTAGTTGTAACTTTAAAAGATTTTAAACACATCAGCACTTTTCTTCCTTAAATGAGTAATGTAACTGCTGTTCATTCAATGTCAGCAGTTTATCTCATTTTTAGAAAAGAAACTTTAGCAACTTTCAAGGAACTAATATATTATTTGAACATTGAGTGAAATAAAATAAATGCAGCAAGTCTGGGAGAATTAGCATTGCATTAACTCAAGTGAAATTTGATAGAGCATGTTTTCCTTTCAGTCACTAGGGACAATTTAAATAATAGAGAATTATGATGCTTAAAATTAAGATGAGAAAAGTGTTTTTAATATGCAATTATTTAATGTAGATTATGGCAAAAGGCTGACTTAGCAATGATTCCAAGAAACCATAAGCTTAATTTTAACCTTCCATAAATATCTTTTTAGAAATGGGATGGTAAAAACATTAAAGAATAAAAGTCATGTATCTGCAGAAAATAGGATAAAGAAGAAACGTACGAGGAAAAGAATTCCAAGTCTATCTAAATGGATGAACAAAGTAATAAAGATTTATGTAACAACGTGTTATTTAGTGATGAAAGAGAGAGTAAGTTTCACTAAAATGATGGCAAAGGCAGATGTGCTGCAGGGATAAGAGTGAGGGTGACTGTGTGGAGAGGGTAAATATATGAGGCTCTCCAAGGCGACTTGCTAGAAAGGGGAAGAGATTGAGCTGGAAAGGGATGAGGTAGGATCCCCAGCAGGGGTTTTGTTCTAGGACGAAGAATGCTTAAGCATATCAGCTGCTAGAAGCAAGGATACAGATGAGAAGGTTACTTGGCAGTTAGCATGGTTCAGTCCTTAATGTGTACCTATTATATGGTACACATGAGGTATGACAAATGACAACACAATCTAGTCTATCCCAGAGACACTATAACTTTCAAGCAAGAGGAAGGGACAGGATTTAGAAAAGAGTCAGCCCAGGGAGGCAGCTGGTTTCCAGCTAAAGGCTCACCCTGGGGAGAAGGCAGGCATGGGAGGCTGGGATAGTCACAAGGGTCCTGAGATAAGGAGGACGTTGGGACAGGTAGTGTGAGTATGGGGCCCTCTGTTTTTTCAGGTGGCAAGGAATTCAAAGTGTCCATGGACAGAGAGGGGACAGGAAGGGGGTAGGGTAGGGGCTACAGAGGTTCCAGACACAGTCCTCTCCCATTTCTCCCAGCTAGTATTACTCCAAACTATCACCTCCCTCCCTATCCCTTCACTTTTAGCAGATATTTTCCTCATCCATTTTATTAACAACATCATAGTAATCACTTCTTCCCTACTTAGATGCTTGTTATTGTTGTTGTTTAGTGTGTAGGTCATGACTGATTCTTTTGAGACCCAATGGACTGTAGCCCTTCAGGCTCCTTGGTCCATGGGATTTCCCAGGCAAGAATACTGGAGTGAGTTGCCATTCCCTCCTCCAGGGCATCTTCCCGACCCAGGGATCAAACCCGTGTCTCCTGTCTCCTGCATTGGCAGGCAGATTCTTTACCACTGAGTCATCAGGAAAGTCCAGTAGGGGATGATACAGAAGAACAAAATTTACCACCTTCAAATGTGTTTCTTTGACATGAGGATTAATTTGGACTGATTATTTATAAGAAACAGAAGATTCATAAAGTGTTAATCTGTCTCATGTGTCTTCCTACTTAATTGCCTGAAAAAATTTAGATAAAGGGCCAGTGCCTGGACTAGAGCTGTTACCAGAGACATCTGCAAAGAACAGGGGCTGGGGAGGTGGGGAATGCAGAGAGGCTTAGAGATCAGAGTCTACTCTGTGTCTCATTGCCTCTTCAGGGCCCTTTTTAATCTCTGTGTAAATTGCCTTCCTCCCATTTGAAGCCCCAAACCAGGACCCTCAACATCTTCTTTTGTCTTTAGCTGAAGACAGTATATGTTGTGAGGGTTTCAGCCATTTTGGCAAGTTACTTAGGTTTCCTGGGTCTCTCCCCTGCATACATGTTATTGAACTTTCATTTATTATTTTTTTTTCCTGTTAATCTGTCTCATGTCAAATTACTTCTTAGACCAGCCAGAAGAATTCAGGAGGGAATTTTTCTTCCTTTTTTTCTGACATGTGTATAACTAACAAAAGATTTTCAGAGGAGCAGGAAAATGAATTTATTGAGTATACTGACACTACATGGAAAACTGATAAGGAAAAGACAGATCCAAATGATTTTTTTAATCTACTGTTCTCTGAAAATGATGGACTAATCATTATTTTCTTATCACCTGAATATTTTTTTTTTTTTTTACTGTTGGAAAAATGAAGGATTCTGCAAAACAGAACTTGTAGCTAAAATTAATATTCTGACAAAGGAGCTCACTAATATGCTATTTTCCTCAACTATACTACTTGAAGGAGGGGATCTCATTCTTAGATTTATCAATCAGCAACAGAATAAGTCTCTTTCTAGTTATAATTTATCCTTCCACCTTAAAAAAATGTATAAACAGAAGCCTCAATTAAACAAAATCCCTTTTCCAGGGGATCTTTCCAACCCAGGGACTGAACCCAGGTCTCCCACGTTGCAGGCAGATTCTTTACCAGCTGAGCCACAAGAGGAGCCAGTGAGTACTATCCCTTCTCCAGAGGAACTTCTTGACCCAGGAATGGAACCAGGGTGTCCTGCACTGCAGGCAGACTCTTTACTAACTGAGCTATCAGTTCAGTTCAGTTCAGTTCAGTCGCTCAGCCGTGTCCGACTCTTTGCGACCCCATGAATTGCAGTACGCCAGGCCTCCTTGTCCATCATCAACTCCCAGAGTTCACTCAGACTCATGTCCATCGAGTCCGTGATGCCATCCAGCCATCTCATCCTCGGTGGTCCCCTTCTCCTCCTGCCCCCAATCCCTCCCAGCATCAGAGTCTTTTCCAATAAGTCAGTTCCTCGCATGAGGTGGCCAAAGTACTGGAGTTTCAGCTTTAGCATCATTCCTTCCAAAGAAACCCCAGGGTTGATTTCCTTCAGAATGAACTGGTTGGATCTCCTTGCAGTCCAAGGGACTCTCAAGAGTCTTCTCCAGCACAACAGTTCAAAAGCAGCAATTCTTTGGCGCTCAGCCTTCTTCACAGTCCAACTCTCACATCCATACATGACCACAGGAAAAACCATAGCCTTGACTAGACGAACCTTAGTCGGCAAAGTAATGTCTCTGCTTTTGAATGTGCTATCTAGGTTGGTCATAACTTTTCTTCTAAGGAGTAAGTGTCTTTTAATTTCATGGCTGCAGTCACCATCTGCAGTGATTTTGGAGCCCCCCAAAATGAAGTCTGACACTGTTTCCACTGTTTCCCCATCTATTTCCCATGAAGTGATGGGACCGGATGCCATCATCTTCGTTTTCTGAATGTTGAGCTTTAGGCCAACTTTTTTGCTCTCCTCTTTCACTTTCATCAAGAGGCTTTTTAGCTCCTCTTCACTTTCTGGGAAGCCCAATTAAATAGAGTTGGGAGACCAGAAGTGGAAGTTGTCACATTGGTGACAATAGCAGAGTCTGGCAGGAAGAAGGCAAGGACTCAGCTAATTAAAAACAACAGGCTCTTGTTTATTACAGCCCTCCTACTTCCTTCTCCCCTATAAAAGAGTTCTCTTTCCTTTGCCATGAGGAGACATCACAGGGCATTCCATGGTTTCAGACCCTGACTTGCAATTCTCTGCTGCTCTGGAATAAACCCATTTTTGTTGGAGAAATCTGTGATAGTCTATTGGTTTTAGGGTGCCATTTTTGTGGCCCATATGAGGACTATAGGCTTCTCTGGTGGCTCAGATGGTAAAGTTAACCTGTAGTGCAGGGGACCTGGGTTCAATCAAAGTATGTCAAAGCTATGGTTTTTCCAGTAGTCATGTATGGATGTGAGACTTGGACCATAAAGAAGACTGAGTACTGAATAATTAATACTTTCAACCAGTGGTGCTGGAGAAGACTCTTGAGAGTCCCTTGGAAAGAAAGGAGATCAAACCCGTCAATCCTAAAGGAAATCAACCTTGAATATTCACTGGAAGGACTGATGCTGTTCTAATACTTTGACCACCTGATGTTAAAAGCTGACTCATTGGTAAAGACCCTGATGCTGGGAAACACTGAGGGCAGGAGGAGAAGGGTGGAGACAGAGGATGAGACTGAGAGGGTAACAGGCAGGAAGGCGGTGGGGGTGGGGGATGGGCGGGGGGCAGGGGATGGGCAGGGGGGTGGTCTTCAAAAGGAGGAAATAGGCAGCAAGTGTCAGACATTTTTAATCTCTTCCTTAAGCTGCAGGAGGAAACAAACTACAAGTGTCAGATTTTTTTCCTTCTCCATACAAAATTAAAAGGAAGTTTTTCTTAAGCTATGTTAATGAAACTATGCACTTGCTTTGGAATTTGCCTTTCTTCACAATGGGTCCACCTAAGACTAATTTTTTTCTTTTCTCAAACCTTGGGCTGATAATGGCTCAAAACAAACCAGTATTCATATCAATTGTTTTATGGCTGGGGGATGACACACCTCATGCCATCCTCTCTCAAAAATGCATATTGTGGGAGAGGGGCCTGGTGAAACTCCATCAGCCTTGAGGTGTCTCTCTTATCTGATTAAAAGCTTTCTAACAGACATAAAATAGCTTGCTAAAGCTAGCAGTGGGGGCACTCTCCGTCCCCCTTCTGATGTCTATGTCAGAAGCTTTCTCTTTCCCTTTTTATACTTTAATGAAACTCTGCTATACAAAAGCTCTTGAATGATCAAGCCTAGTCCCTGGTCCCAAAGTTAAAACTTCTTCTTCGGAGATCACGAGTCCGACATCGTTCACCATAAGCTATCAAGATGACTGTATAGCACCACAGATTCAATGGACATGAGCTTGAGCAAACCCCAGGAGACAGCGAAGGACAGGGAAGCCTGGTGTGCTACAATCTGCAGGGTTGCAAAGAATCAGACACAACTTAGTGACTGAACAACAACAAAATGAGGACAAAAGAAGACCTCCAATAGCTCAAGATTAGTGAGAAAACAGGTATAGTACCTGTGACGGAGTCCACTGAGCTCACTGCTTTTCTCACCTGGCTTTTGAGTCCTTTTCCTGGATCTGAGCTTTTGCTCTCTTTGTGTTTAAAGCTCTCCAGGCTTTAATCAAAATCTATGTTAAGGTTTTGTTCTTTAAGGTTCAGACCTTGTTCTGTTTGGCAATACTCATTTGGCACTTTGATGTCATTTTTAGATAAGACTGTTTCAACCAAGACTAACTGCAAAGCTGTTAGTCAATCTTTAAGAAAGAGGGGCTGCTTCACTGAAACTGTGCCACTTCAGTCTTCAGCCCATTCCTTTGAAGTGGGGGCTGTTCTCTGGAAACTGACTGAAGAGTCTTTGGTCTGGATCTTCTAGGACCAAACCTATTTCCTTAGAATTGGCTGATATTAGTTTGTAGGCTGTTTGAATTGAGTTGTTTAAGTTGCAAGTTATTTGAGCTATTGGAAAATTATTCTTCACTCTAGAGAAAAATCATTGAAAAATAGAATACTGGTTATTTAAATACTTTGAAGGCATCCCCTGCACCCTCCTACAGGGACTACACCATGTGATTTTATGTTTAAAAGCCATGTTCCTTCCTCATGTGCATTCCTAACTAAATGGACCAACCTGACAAATGGCAATGAAGAATATCAATGGCCATTATGGGGAACTTTTGAAATTTCCACGTTAAATGTTATTAAAATTAATTTGGACTACAATAGCTCGAAAATGTTCATAATTGAGTGGTATGCTTACTTTGGTTGGTTTTTGAGGCTTCCAAACATTACCAGGAGCCAAAACTTGCCTCCATGCAAAATTAGATTTGAAGGCTAACTGCAGCAAACAAATGATTAAAGAAAGATGTAAGGACTCGCAAAGCTTTAGACTTCTCTTCTTTGGTTTCTTTCTCTCAGGATCCTTCTCTGACACCATTTTATCTCTGTTTGTCCACACCTCCTGGCCAGATTCTGCCTCCAGCATCATCTTCTTCCTCCCTCCTATTCCACCTACACCTCCTACTGTATTGTCAGTTCCCCCATACAAAGACCTTGGCTGAATTCCATCTTCCTCTCAAACTTGTCCCACTTTCTTTTCTTCTGATCTTGTCAAAACTTGTCCCTTTAAAATTAAGCCTTCTGAGGATCCAGAGACAAAATCCTCCATTTCTTATATTCCCTGAACTAAAGCTAAACTGAAATTCACAGTCAAAAAATTCCCCAAGTAAATTGCGAATGCAAAAATCCGCACAGACTGGCTGAAGAATATATTAGTCATTCAAACTCGTCAACCTGGTTTATCTAACTTCTGTCAACTACTTCATCTGCTTGTAAGTGAACACCAAGCCCAACATGGAATGACAACTGCTAACTGGGAAAATTCTGAAAGGTCTCTAGAATTACAGTTGAAAGAGCAGCCCTCTAACTTATTATATGATCAGGCTCAGAAAATAGCTTGACAACTTCATCAGCAATTACATCTACTTCAGATTTAGTTAATCTGGCAGACTAGCTCTTTCACACTCTAGAAGAGTTACCTCTAAGAAAGACCACCAAAATTCTTTATCTTCAACTCCACCAAAAGAAGGCTTCATAACAAAATCAAAATCCTCCTTGTTTTTGCTATTATTTCCAACAGTTATGACATTGAAAAGAGACTGTCACAAATTTAAGTCCTACAGGCACACTCATCCGTCTAACCAGACTTTCCAATATCCTCCCAGTCATCAGTGATGGGCTCTGAGGAACTATATACAGGAACTCGTCTCAACCTTCCCTCTAAATCATCCTAGAGAAACATTTCTTCAGTTTGGGGATGAATGCCTTCCAGTCCTAACTGAAAATGTAGCCACTGCTCAAATACACTGTCGTAAAGCAGCCCCTGCCTCAGAGTACTAAAACAGTTCAAACTGTGGGAATCTCTAATGAAACTCAAAAAGTTCTTGGCCCTGAACTTATTCTCTTATGTTTAGGCTTTTTGAGATGTACACGTTTTCCTCCTTAGTTCCTCTACTTTTTCCATTTATTAGGCCAAACTTCTTTTAAAAGTATCATGACAAATATCATATATTAATGAATGTATATGGAATCTGAAAAAAACTAGTATAGACAATCTTATTTACAAGGCAGAAATAGAGACATAGACGTAGAGAACAAATCTATGGATACCAACAGGGGTGGAATGAATTGGAAGACTGGGGTTGACATATATACACTATTGATACTGTGTATAAGATAACTGATAAGAACCTATACTATAGCACAGGGAACTCTACTCAGTGCTCTGTAGTGACTTAAATGGGAAGGAAATTTTAAAAAGAGGGGATATATGTATATGTATAGCTGATTCACTTTGCTGTAGAGTAGAAACTAACGCACACTGCAAAGCAACTCCAAAAAAATTATTTTTAAAAAGTATCACACCAAGCTATTGCAAAACATACTGCCACAAACATCAGGGCACATGTGTCTCATTTAATTACAGTTTTCTCAGGGTATATGCCCAGTAGTGGGATTGTTGGGTCTTTTGCTAATTCTGTTCCTAGTCTTTTAAGGAATCTCCATACTGTTCTTCATAGTGGCTGGATCAATTCACATTCCTACCAACAGTGCAAAAGGGTTCCCAGTATGCAAACATATATATATATATATATATATATATATATATATATATAACCATATGTAAAATAGATAGCATGTGGGAATTTGCTGTGTGACACAGGGAGCTCAACCCAGTGCTCTATGACAACATATAAGGGTGAGATGGGATATTAAATGGGAGGAGGATTCAGGAAGGAGGGCACACACGTATACGGGTGGCTGATTTATACTGATCTATGGCAGAAACCAACACAATATTGTAAGCAATTATCCTCCAGTTAAAAAACAATTAATTGGCACAAAAATGTATCATGCCAGAATTTCTTTCTCTCAAAAGACAGAAACAATTCTAGAATTTGACATTAGTCATCAAATTAACCAATGAAGTGAAAAAATCATCCCTTGACATTTTTTATATGTTTTGTATCAGACAGTACTAGAGCCAACTCAGGAAACATGGATCATTTATTCCTATACGGAATCCACTAGCACTTTCATTACAGGCACTATCGCCAACAGATATTGGTAAAATTGCCGATGCATTTCCCGTCTAGATTCAAGTAGATCCCTCAAAACCTCTTCCCAGAATTAAGAAATATCCTATTAGTAAAGAAGCCCTTCAAGACACAAACCTTGTAAAAGAAAGCTGAGCTCAAGACCTCATTATCCCTTGTACTATCCACTGCATTATCCCTATTTTGCTGGTGAGAAAATAGGGATAAGTGTGCATAAAATCTCAAAAAGATTGGAGGTTTGTCTAGAATCTCCAAGCAATAAACACCATCATCATCCCTCAACACCTTATTGCTCATAGCACTCCTGCTTTACTAACATCATTTCCATCAGAAGTTAAGTTCTTCACTGCAACTGATGGATGCAGCGCATTCTTCAGTGTTGCAATCGATGAGGCTAGCCAATGCCTTTGCGCCTTCACTTGGGAAGAAAAACAATTTACTGGGACAATAATGTCTCAGGGTTTACTGAGAGTACTTATTTCTTGTAAATCCCGAAGGCTGATCCAGATGCTATAAAGTTCCCTAGAGGGTCTACACTATTGCAATCTGTGGATACTTTGATTTTTGCTCTCTTTCCTAAGCCTCCTCACAGGAAAACAGAATCCACTTGATAAAGTTTTTAGCCTTTATGGGAAATAAAGTGTCAAATCCAGGTTCAATATATGTGGTATCTGATATCAGAACAAGCCCTACACCTTGATCCACATGGATTTCATGACTTTCTAAAACCCAAAACTGAGAACTAACTGTGAGGTTTTCTTTATTTCTACTTGGTTATTGCTGAAACGGGATTTCAAATTGCTATTTTATGGTCAAATCTCTAATTTTTATTGTTTTACTAAACAATAAAAACCCAAATTTTATGGGAAGAACAAGACAACATAGCTATCAAAGCCTTCAAGAAGAGTCTGATGAACACAATTGCCCTTGGGCATACCAACTGTCAGACTCTCTTTCATTTTGTATGTGAAAAAGAAGGGAATTCCCTTGAAGTACTCACCCCAAAATACAGGGATAACTATCAATCCATAGGATATTATAGGTAGTGGCTGACTCTGTCACACAAAGATGCCTCCTCGTCACTTAGCCATTACAGCCACTGCCCATTTGATTAATGTCACCAAAAAACTGTTGTAGCATACACTTTAAACATTTTTTATACCCCATACAGAATTTCACATGAATTCTCACCTCTCTCAACACTTCTCAGTCAGCCATCTCACTTCCAAGGAAGACCTTTTGTTAACCTCTCCCTACATAACACTTACACTGTAATAACTTTAACCCTGTTTCACTTCTCCCATCCAGTCTGCCAAACTGTCTCACTACTGACTTCACACTGAAGGATCACTTCTTGACTCTTCTTCATGATCTACAGGAAAGTCCTCTGGTAGTGTTGGCATTTCATGGCTCTTATCTGAGAGGCGACGATGGCCAATACTATGCTTGGTATGCTACTGCATATTCTTTTGATGTTGTTGAGGCAGAATCTTGACCTATGGCTATTCAGCCCAACAGGTGGAATTATATACTCTTACCTAGTCCTGTACTTCGTGCGTATGCTAAGTTGCTTTGGTCGTGTCTGACTCTTTGCAAGTCTGTGGACTGTAACCCACCTGGTTTCTCTGTCCATGGGATTTTCCAAGCAAGAACACTGGAGTGGGTTGCCATGCCCTCCTCCAAAGGATCTTCCTGACCCAGGGATCAAACTCATGTCTCCTGTATTGGCAGACAGGTTATTTACCACTATCATCACCTGGGAAACCCCAGACTTGCACTTTAGCAAGGCTTAAAATATCAACGTTTATTCTGATAGTAGATATCCTTTCAGAGTAACTCATGATTTTGGAATGTTATAGAAGCAACATGACTTCCTTACTTCCAACAGAAATAAAACTAAGAATGATCCTTATATTCAGGAATTACCTGCCACTTTAAAATTCTGGGGCATTCTAAACTTGACTCTCTGGAAGCTAAGGGAAATCACCTTGATGTTATTTCCACAAGGAAATGCTGCCTTTAAAGGGAACAACGGCAGCCAAACTTCAAAAGGAATATTTCCCCAAAAGATAATTTTAAAACTGGCCGGAGGAATCCAAAAATTGGTCTCAGTAAACAGAAAAGAAGATTGTAAAAGAAGTTCTGATTTTGGTCAAATGACAACCTGGTTCTACTGAAAGCAAAAGGTACTCAGTTGTGTCAGACTCTTTGATACCCCATGGACTATACAGTCCATGGAATTCTCCAGGCCAGAATACTGAAGTGGGTAGCCTTTCCCTTCTTCAGGGGATCTTCCCAACCCAGGGATCGAACCCAGGCCTCCTGCATTGCAGGCGGGATTCTTTACCAGCTGAGCCACAGGCAAGTCCAACAATAGTGGAGTGGGTAGCCTATCCCTTCTCCAGTGGATCTTTCAAACCCAGGATTCAAAGCCGGGTTGCCTGCATTGCAGGCGGATTCTTTACCAACTGAGCTATCAGGGAAGCCCTGGTCCTACTGGAGACTAAAATTTCCACTCACCACTGTACCTGTATTAAACTATGGGTCTCCTGATAAAATGATGATATTCATAAATCAATATTGGTAGGAAAACATTAACAAGGCTGCAAACGTGCCTACTTCACTTGTCCCATTTATCCCAGGTATTACCCAAGGAATCCTGTTTGTAGTGCTCCCAGATATTTTAAACAGCCTAATGGACCAGATGGGCTTCCCAGGTGGCACTAATGGTAAAGAACCCACTCACCAATGCAGGAGATGTAAGAGACATGGGTTCAATATTTGGGTTGGGAAGATCCCCTAGGGGAGCGCATGGCAAACCACTCCAGTATTTTTGCCTGGAGAATCCCATGGACAGTGGAATCTGGTGGACTACAGTCCATAGGGGTGCAAAGAATCAGACATGATTGAAGTGACCTTCCATGCACGCATGCACACAATGGCCCAGTATGGCAAATGGGTTTCATACAATTTTCTCCGTGTCATGTGTATAAATATGTTTTAGTCATGGTCTGTATGTTTTCACACTGAACTAAAACCTTCCCTGCAGACAGGCTACTGCTTTTCCATGGCTAAAGTCCTTTACGAAAAGATTTTATCCCTGCCTAGGGAATCCTCTTGAGCTTCATAGTGATCAAGACTCATACTGGCCAGATACTTTAACAAGTCTATGCTGTTGGACTTATTTCAGGACACGTTCAATGTGCTCATCACTCTCAATACTCTGATTTAATTAAACACACTGAAGACACTGAAAAAAAAATGAAAGTCACTCAGTCATGTCTGACTCTGTGACCCCCACTCTTTGCAACCCCATGGACTGACTCCTGGCAAGCCCAAGGACAGTAGCCCACCAGGCTCCTCTGTCCATGGAATTCTCCAGGCAAGGATACTGGAGTGTGTAGCCATTCCCTTCTCCAGGAGATCTTTCCAAACCAGGGATTGAACCTGGGTTCTACTCCATTGCAGGCAGACTCTTTACCATCTGAGCCACCAGGGAAGCCCATTATTAACACTCAGCTGGCAGAATTTGTAAAAGTCCTCCAAGTAGCATAGTCAAAAGCATTATCACTGATCCTTTTATTTTTTAGTGACAAAGATGCTCTAAATTTATTAATACTTAGAAATAAATTTCTGTTTTTAGTTTAACACAATATATACATTTGAAAATACTAATAAATATATGTGACAGATAATATATTATATATTCAGTCCCAAGACAATGCCTTTTTGCCTGTTTTGTATTCCAAATCCATTTTAATAGCAGTTTGAAAGATTCCTTCTGGGCCTGGTGACTGTTAGGTCATAAGTCATAGATGCTAGACTAACTCAATCACACAGATTTCTGTGGAGAATGATAAATCCTCTGCAAAAGCAAAACTAATAATAATAATAATTAAAAAACACTTCCCTGCTGAAATAAGTTTGGAAAATAATGCACATTAATCCTCCTTTTGGAGTTCAAAAAGCAAAATCAGATATTAAAATTTCCCCAAAGATCTGAAATAATAACAGTTATTTACTTTTGTTTATCCTAGATTCTAGGTCCTAGAGATTTTAAATGTTGACTACAAAATCTTTTCTTTCTACCACACCTGTTAGTATTCCTAAAACTAATGCTCTGAAGAATACACTCTAAGAAATGCTGTGAGCAAAATGAGGACAGGATAAATGGGACTCATCCTCTTTATCTCTGTATTTCCACTCTAGAGGACAAGGCCAGGTACATAGTAATTTTTAAAAGAAGTAATTTGGGACTTCCATGGTGATCCAGTGGTTAGGAAGCTGCCTTCCAGTGCAGGAGATAAGAATTCAATCCCTGGTCTGAGAGCTAAGATGCTGCATGCTGCAGGGGCTTCCCCCAAACCACAATACTGAGCCTGAGAGTCTTGCTCTGCAACAAGAAAAAAAAAAAAAAAACATGCTGCAACAAAGACCCAACGCAGCAAAAGTATACATAAATAGGATCACAAACTTTAAAAGCATAAAAGAACTCATAATTTAAAAAAGAAATATTTTGCATGTATAGAAAAAGTATAAAGCACTATGACAAATACCTAAAGACCCACTCCCACATTCAAGAAGTATTAATATTGTACAGTATTTGTTTCAAATCCTTTCCTTTCTTTTTCAAACAAAAAAGTTGCTATGAATACCATTCAATCTTCTCATCTCTAACTCCATATTCATCTTTAAGAGTAATCACTATCCTGAAGTTGGCCTATATTCAACTCTATCCCTGCATGAAAGTTTTGGACTTTTACTACATATATATGCATTAAAAGTAATATAAAATATGTTTTGTATGCATAAAAAATGTACTTGCACTCTTGTAACTGAGTTACAGTAAGATGAGCAACCCATTAAAAGTCAGGCAGAATACAGTACGGGGCCACAGATGGTAAAGAATCCGCCTGCTGTGTGGGAGACTGAACTTTGATCTCTGGGTGGGGAAAATCCCCTGTAGATGGAAATGGCAACCCACTCCAGTATTCCTGCCTGGAGAATTCCATGGATAGAGGACCCTGGCATGCTGCAGTCCACAGGGTAGCAAACAGTCGGACACGACCGAGAGACGAAAACACACACATATGCATTAAAAGTAATATGAAATATGCTTTGTACGTGTAAAAAATGTACCTGAATTCTTGTAACTGAGCTATAGCAAAGTGAGCAACCCATTAAAAGTCAGGCAGAATATAGTATTTTGGCTTATTTATTTTTAAACTTTTTATTTTATATCAGAAGATAGCTGATTAACAATGTTGTGATAGCTTCAGGTGCACAGCAGAGTGATTCAGCCACACATAGACATGTACTCATTCTCTCCAAAACTTCCCTCCCATCTGTGTTGCCACAAAGACTGGATTTTTAAACAGAGAAGATATAAGGAAGGCTAAATAAGTACATAAAAGATACAAAACATCCCTACTCAATAGGGAAACAAAGAGTAACAACAACAGATATCACTACACACCTATTAGAATGGCAAAAACTAAAAAGGCTGAGTATATCATGTGCCAGCAAAGATGAAGAACAACTGAAACTCTCATACATTGCTGGTGAAAATAGTATGGTCACCAGTGGAAAACTCTTTTGCATAAAGTTAATAGGTATTTATCCCAGAGACATGAAAACATGTGTTAACAAAAACACCTGCCCATGAATGTTTACATTATTCATGTGCTGTGCTTTTGCTTAGTTGGGTATTCTGACTTTTGCAACCCCATGGACTGTAGCCTGCCTGGCTCCTCTGTCCATGGGGATTCTCCAGGCAAGAATAATGGAGTGGGTTGCCATGCCTCCCTCCAGGGGATCTTCCCAACTCAGAGATCAAACCCAGGTCCCCCACATTGCAGGCGGATTCTTTACAGCCTGAGCAACCAGGGAAGCCCATTATTCATATTGGCCCTAAACTGGAAACAATCCCCAATGCCCATTAACCAGTGAATAGATAAACATCCAATGGAATATTACTAAGTGATAAATAGAAATGAATTACTGAGACCAGCAACAATATAAATAGATCTCAAAGACATTACTAAGTGAAATGAATAGATATAAAAGCCTATATACAATATGATTCTATTTAGATTACATTATGGGGGGAAAAAAAAAACTGTAGAGAAATAATCAGATAAGTGGTTGCCAGGGGCTAGAGTTGAAGGGAATGGCAACCCACTCCAGTATTCTTGCCTGGAGAAATCCAGGGACAGAGGAGCCTGGTGGGCTGCTGCCTATGGGGTCACACAGAGTCGGAAATGACTGAAGTGACTTAGCAGCAGCAACAGCAGAAGCAGACTTGGGTGAGAGGATTCACTACACAGAGGCATGAGGAAAATTTTTTGAGTGAAGGAAATATTGTATATTTTGACTTTGATAATGCCATTGGTCTTTTAAAATCTTAGATACTGTTCTTTCGGACTCATAAACTCTCACCTTTGATGATCATATGTGTGCCTGCTAATTTGCTTTAGTTGTGTCCGAATCTTTGTGACCTTATGGACCATCACCCATAAGGCTCCTCTGTCCATGGAATTCTCCAGGCAATAATACTGGAGTGGGTTGCCATACCTTCCTCGAGGAGATCTTTCCAACCCAGGGATGGAACCCGCGTCTCTTATGTCTCCTGAATTGGCAAGTGGGTTCTTTACCACTAGTGCCACCTGGGAAGCCAGAGATTCCCTATATACTTGCCTCTTGCTTCTTTGGACCCACAAGGATAAAAGGAAATATATACCAACATTGCAAAGACCTAACTATTAAAAACAGTCATGTTTTGGTACAGCAATCTTTTCACAGAGTACTCTCAGAACAGGGCTTCCCTAATGGCTCAGCAGTAAAGAATTCACCTGCAATGCAGGAGATGTGGGTTCAATCCCAGGGTTGGGAAGGTTCCCTGGAGAATGAAATGGCAACCCACTCCAGTAGTCTTGCCTAGGAAATTCCATGGACAGAGGAGTCTGGTGGGCTACAGTCCATGGGTTGCAAGAGTCAGACAAGCCTGAGTGAGTAACACATACAAGATGAAGGCCTTACAAATATAAAGATCTTAAATGTCACAAGTTGCAACCGGGTGGTGGTGGTTTAGTCACTAATTCATGTCCAACTTTTGTGATCCCATGGACTGTAGCCTGCCAGGCTCCTCTGTCCATGGGATTCTCCAGGTGAGAATACTGGAGTGGGTTGCCATTTCCTTCTCCAGAGGATCTTCCCGACCCAGGAATCGAACCTGAGTCTCCTGCATTGCAGGCAGATTCTTTACCAACTGAGCTATGAGGGAAGCCCCTGCAACCTGGAGATCTTATCTATTAGAAAAGACACCTCCAGAAGAACTCTTCAACCTCACTGGAGAAGCCCATATCAAGTACTGCTAGCAAACCTTTGTCCTGTCAGACTCCAAGAAATAGAGTCTTGAATTCACATGATGTATGTAAAAAAGGCACCGAGCCCTAACTGGACAACATCTGGCGACTTGAAAGTAAACATTCCCCAGAATTAAAGTAGATGACATCCAATAAGACAGTTTTCCCAAGTTAAATGAACAAAGCATGTTGGAAATTTATTGCCAAGCCTTTGATGATGATATGACATTTCAGATTATCTCCAGCATCTATGATTGTGATGACATATCAACTTCAGACTAAACGTTCCTGAGAGTTCTGCATCCTACTCCTCCTTCTTACTTGCATGTGACATTAGGAGGTTCCCAGTCTGTGCCCTCTTCCTTCAACATGAGATAATACAGCCAGGAAAGGTCCTTCCTAACACTGAGCAATAGAAAGGTACTGAAACTAGAAAACCTGACTCTTGATCAGTGATGTTTCTGAAGATCTTTATCAAATGGGGGAAGTGTGAAAAAAAATAATAGAAATCTCAATTGCAAAAAAACTGTGAGGTCAGAAGGGTGAACTCATATATATATATATATATATATATATATATATATATGTATATATATATATATATGTTTTGTGATGGCAGTCAAGCCCAACAAGAAGAAAAAGAGACTCCTCTTCTTTCTGTGAAAGGTTTTAGCCAGTGAAAAGCCATGAATCCTCCGTTTACTATAGTCCTCCCAATTTCCTTTTTCCCTTCTAAAAAGTGTTCTTCTACCACTGCCGTGAAGAATTTGATCTTGGTTTGCTTGGGTTGGAGACCCTGATTTGAAGTCCTCTTTCAATCCCAAATAAATCTATATTCTCTGGAGAAATATTCAGCAATCTATTTGTTTCAGATCAACAAGCTTCTACTTAAATAAAACCATAAACTGTACTTTATGCTCAATTAATAATGTACTTCTCTTGACAGTTTGCATCACTTAGTATCTTTGGTCATGCTAATTGCACCCCATTCCTTCCCCAATTGATCAACTCATTCTTACTCTTCAAGACTTCTCAGAGAGGACAACTCACCTAAAATTGTTTCCCTTACACTTCTGCTTCTTAGAATTGAGACTTTTGAGATGTTTTTGGTACTTTCTTAAATAAGCCTTAAAAATCATCCTTTCCCTGCTATCCAAAATGTGCTATAAATTGCATTTTAATTTTTTTAACATTTTCAAAAAAAGATATTATTCAAACTCTAATCCACTGTCTTATTTTTTATAGACAATGTCTTTTTAATATCTACCTTTAATGTATTCATATCTTTCTTATATTACTCTTTAAGCACACAGAAAAACAGTCAATTGTGATCCTTCTTACAATACTGTATTTGATATATTGTTGTTTTTAGTCACTAAGTCATGGCCAACTCTTTCCTTCCCCATGGACTGTAGCCCTTCAGGCTCATCTCTTCATGAGATTTCCCAGGCAAGAATACTGGAGTGGGTTGCCATTTCCTTCTCCGTTTCTATGTATTATTACATGGATTAAACTCAAACTATAAATTCCAATGAATTTGATGCTAGCACTTAACCTCAAGATTTGCTTTGTCCTTGAATCAACAGAAAGAAGTCAGTCCTTGATGCAGAGAAAATTAACCACTCCAAATAAAAGCTATATGTTTTCTTTTATTATATCTCTACTGCTTTAATTATTCTTATTTCACTCAAAAAAAAAAAAACAACTATGGTTCAAAACATAACAAATTGTGACTGTGTAACTGGGATTCTGGTGAGAACAATACAAAATCAACTAGTGAAGCCATCTGGTCCTGGGCTTTCGTTTTTTGGGAGATATTTGATCACAGCTTCAATGTCAGTGCTTGTATTCGGGTTGTTCATAATTTCTATTTCTTCCTGGCTCAGTCTTGGAAGATTAAACTTTTTAAGAATCTGTCCATTTCTTCCAGCTTATCTATATTATTGCCATAAAGTTGTTCATAAAAAGTTCAGTTCAGTTGCTCAGTCGTGTCCGACTCTTTGCGACCCCATGAATCACAGCACGCCAGGCCTCCCAGTCCATCACCATCTCCCGGAGTTCACTCAGACTCACATCCATCGAGTCAGTGATGCCATCCAGCCATCTCATCCTCGGTCGTCCCCTTCTCCGCCTGCCCCCAATCCCTCCCTGCATCAGAGCCTTTTCCAATGAGTCAACTCTTCACATGAAGTGGCCAAAGTACTGGAGTTTCAGCTTTAGCATCATTCCTTCCAAAGAAATCCCAGGGCTCATCTCCTTCAGAATGGACTGGTTGGATCTCCTTGCACTCCAAGGGACTCTCAAAAGTATCAATTTTTCAGTGCTCAGCCTTCTTCACAGTCCAACTCTCACATCCATACATGACCACAGGAAAAACCATAGCCTTGACTAGATGGACCTTGGTCAGCAAAGTAATGTCTGCTTTTGAATATGCTATCTAGGTTGGTCATAACTTTTCTTCCAAGGAGTAAGCGTCTTTTAATTTCATGGCTGCCATCATCATCTGCAGTGATTTTGGAGCCCCCAAAAATAAAGTCTGAAACTGTTTCCACTGTTTCCCCATATGAGTTCCAAAGAATAGCAAGAAGAGATAAGAAAGCCTTCCTCAGCGATCAATGCAAAGAAATAGAGGAAAACAACAGAATGGGAAAGACTAGAGATCTCTTCAAGAAAATTAGAGATACCAAGGGAACATTTCATGCAAAGATGGGCTGGATAAAGGACAGAAATGGTATGGACTTAACAGAAGCAGAAGATATTAAGAAGAGGTGGCAAGAATACACAGAAGAACTGTACAAAAAAAGATCTTCACAACCTAGATAATCACGATAGTATGATCACTCATTTAGAACCAGACATCTTGGAATGTGAAGTCAAGTGGGCCTTAGAAAGCATCAATACGAACAAAGCTAGTGGAGGTGATGGAATTCCAGTAGAGCTGTTTCAAATCCTGAAAGATGATGCTGTGAAAGTGCTGCACTCAATATGCCAGCAAATTTGGAAAACTCAGCAGTGGCCACAGGACTGGAAAAAGGTCAGTTTGCATTCCAATCCCAAAGAAAGGCAATGCCAAAGAATGCTCAAACTACCGCGCAATTGCACTCATTTCACATGCTAGTAAAGTAATGCTCAAAATTCTCCAAGCCAGGCTTCAGCAATACATGACCCATGAACTTACTGATGTTCAAGCTGGTTTTAGAAAAGGCAGAGGAACCAGACATCAAATTGCCAAAATCCGCTGGATCATGGAAAAAGCAAGAGAGTTCCAGAAAGACATCTATTTCTGCTTTATTGACTATGCCAAAGCCTTTGACTGTGGATCACAAGAAACTGGAAAATTCTGAAAGAGATGGGAATACCAGACCACCTGACCTGCCTCTTGAGAAACCTATATGCAGGTCAGGAAGCAACAGTTAGAACTGGACATGGAACAACAGACTGGTTCCAAATAGGAAAAGGAGTACGTCAAGGCTGTATATTGTCACCCTGCTTATTTAACTTCTATGCAGAGTACAACATGAGAAATGCTGGACTGGAAGAAACACAAGCTTGAATCAAGATTGCTGGGAGAAATATCAATAACCTCAGATACGCAGGTGACACCACCCTTATGGCAGAAAGTGAAGAGGAACTAAAAAACCTCTTGATGAACGTGAAAGTGGAGAGTGAAAAAGTTGGCTTAAAGCTCAACATTCAGAAAACGAAGATCATGTTCATAATAGTCTCTTATAATCCTTTGTATTTCTGTATTGTCTGTTGTAACCTCTCCTTTTTCATTTCTAATTTTGTTGATTTGATTCTTCTCTCTTTTTTTCTTGATAAGTCTGGCTAAGGGTTTGTCAATTTTGTTTGTCTTCTCAAAGAACTGGCTTTTAGTTTTTTTAATCTTTACTTCTTTTTCAGTTATTTCTGCTTGAATCTTTATGATTTCTTTCCTTCTACTAATTTTGGGGAATTTTTTCTTCTTTTTCCAGTTGCTTTAGGTGTAAAGTTAGGTTGTCTATTTGATGTTTTTCTTGTTTCTTGAGGTAGGATTGTATTGCCACAAACTTCCCTCTTATAACAGGTTTTGCTGCATCCCATAGGTTTTGAGTTATCATGTTCTCATTGTCATTTGTTTCTAGAAATTTTTTTATTTCCCTTTCGATTTCTTCAGTAACCTCTTGGTTATTTAGAAATGTGTGGTTTAATCTCCAAGTGTTTGCATTTATTACAGTTTTTTTCTTCTAACATATCTAGTCTCATAGAATTGTGGTTGGAGAAGATACTAGATACGATTTCAATTTTCTTAAATTTAATAAGGCTTGGTTTGTGACCCAAGATGTGGTCTATCCTGGAGAATGTTCCTTGTACACTAAAAAAGGTGTATCTTTCTGCATTAGGATGGAATGTCCTGAAGATATCAATGAGATCCATCTCATCTAATGTCTCATTTAAGACTGTGTTTCCTTATTAATTAATTTTCTGTTCTGATGATCTGTCCATCGGTGTGCATGGGGTGTTAAAGTCTGCTACTATTATTATGTTACTGTCAATTTCCCCTTTTATATCTGTTAGTGTTTGTCTTATGTATTGAGATGCTTCTATGTTGGGTGCATAGATATCTACAATTGTTATACCTTCCTCTACGATTGATCCCTTGATCATTATATAGTGTCCTTCCTTATATTTGGCAATCTTCTTTACTTTAAGGTCCATTTTGTCTGATATAAGGATTGCTACAACAGCTCTCTTTTGCTTCCCATTTGCATGGAATATATTTTTCCATCGTCTCACTTTCAGTCTATATGTGTCTTGAGGTCTGAAGTAAGTTTCTTGTAGACAGCATATATATATATATAGGTCTTCTTTTTGTATCCATTCAGCCAGTCTGTGTCTTTTGGTTGGAGCATTTAATCCATTTACATTTAAAGTAATTATTGATATATATGCTTCTATTGCCATTTTCTAATTGTTTGGGGTTGATTCTGCAGATCTTTTTTCTTCTCTTGTATTTCTTGGCTATATATGTCCGTTTAACATTTGTTGTAAAGCTGGTTTAGTGGTATTGAATTCTCTTAACTTTTGCTTGTATGAAAAGCTTTTTATTTCTCCATCAATTTTGAATGAGATCTTTGCTTGGTATAGTAATCTTGGTTGTAGATTTTTCCCTTTTAGTACTTTAAATATATCCTGCCATTCTCTTCTGGCCTGCAGAGTTTTTGCTGAAAGATCAGCTGTTAACAGTATGAGGTCTCCCTTGTATGTTACTTTTTGCTTCTCTCTTGTTGCTTTTAATATTCTTTCTTTGTGTTTAGTCTCTGTTAGTTTGATTAGTATGTATTGGCATGTTTCTCCTTCAGTTTATCCTGTATGGGACTCTTTGTGCCCTTTGGACTTGATTGACTATTTCCTTTTCCATGCTGGGGAAATTTTCAATGATAATCTCTTCAAAAATTTTCTCATACCCTTTCTTTTTCTCTTCTTCTGGGACCCCTATAATTTGAATGGTGGTGTCTTCGATATGGTCCCAGAGGTCTCTGAGACTGTCCTCAGCTCTTTTCATTCTTTCTACTTTTTTCTGCTCTTCAGAAGTTATTTTCACCATTTTGTCTTCCAGCTCACTGATTCGTTCTTCTGCTTCAGATATTCTGCTATTGATTCCTTCTAGAGTATTTTTAATATCAGGAATTGTGTTGTTTGTCTCTGTATTCTTAAATTCTTCTCGGTCCTTGTTAATTGAGTCTTGCATTTTTTCCATTTTGTTTTCAATGTTTTTGACCATCTTTACTATTATTATTCTGAATTATTTTCAGATAATTTTCATACTTCCCCTTCATTGATTTGGACTTCTGTGTTTCTAGTCTGTTCCTTCATTTGTGCATTTCTCTGCCTCTTCTTTTTTTCTGGGGGTGGGGAGGAGGGTTACTGTGTTTGAGGTCTCCTTTTCCCAGGCTTCAAGGAAAGTTGAATTCTTTTCCTGAAGAAGGCTGAATTATTTCCTCCTTTTGGTTTTCGCCCACCTAAGGGTGGTCCAGTGGTTTGTGTGAGCTTTGTATAGGGTCAGATTTGTGCTGAGTTTTTGTCTGTTTGTTTTTCCACTGATGGGCAAGGCTGAGTGAGGTGGTACTCCTGTCTGCTGATGATTGGGCTTGTATTTTTGCTTTGAATTCTATCAAACATTTAGAGAAGAGTTAATGCCTATCCTTCTAAAACTCTTTCAAAAATTGCAGAGGGAGGAACACTTCCAAATTCATTCTACGAGGCCACCATCACCCCGATACCAAAACCAGACAAAGACAACACACAAAAAAGAAAACTACAGGCCAATATCACTGATGAACATAAATGCAAAAATACTCTACAAAATTTTAGCAAACAGAATTCAGCAACACATCAAAATGCTCATACATCATTATCAAGTTGGGTTTATTCCAGGGATGCAAGGATTCTCCAATACACAGAAATCAATGTGATATACCATGTTAACAAATTGAAAGATAAAAACCATATGATCATCTCAATAGATGCAGAAAAAGTCTTTGACAAAATTCAGCACCTATTTATGATTAAAACTCTTCAAAAAAATGGGCATAGAAGGAACTGATCTCAACATAGTAAAGGCAATATATGATAAGCCTAAGCAAACCTTATTCTTGATGGTGAAAAACTAAAAGCATTCCCCCTAAGATCAGGAACAAGATAAGGTTGTCCACTTTCACCACTATTATTCACCATAGTTCTGGAAGTCCTAGTTACAGCAATCAGAGATGAAAAAGAAATAAAAGGAATCCAGATCAGAAAAGAAGAAGTAAAGCTCTGACTGCTTGCAGATGACATGATACTGTACACAGAAAACACTGAAGACAGTATCAGAAAATTACTAGAGCTAATCAGTGAATTTAGCAAAGTTGCAGGATACAAAATCAATACTCAGAAATCACTTGCATTTCTATATACTAGCAATGAAATATCAGAAAAAGCAATTAAGGAATCAATACCATTCACCATTGCAAGAAAAAGAATTATTCTAGGAATAAACTTACCTGAGGAGACTAAAGAACTGTATATAGAAAATTGTAAGATACTAATGAAAGAAATCAAGGATGACATAAACAGAGAGATATTCCATGTTCGTAGGTAGGAAGAATCAATACTGTGAAAATGAATATACTACCAAATGCAATCTACAGATTTAATGTGATCCCTATCAAATTACCAATGGCATTTTTCACCAAACTAGAATAAAAAATTTCACAATTCATATGGAAACACAGAAGACCCCGAATAGCCAAAGCAGTCTAGAGAAAGAAGAATGGAGCTGGAGGAATCAAGCTTCTTGACTTCAGGTTATACTACAAAGCTACAGTCATCAAGACAGTATGGTACTGACACAGAACAGAAATATAGACCAATGGAACAAGATAGAACACCCAGAAATAAACCCATGCATGTATGAGTGCCTTATTCTTGACAAAGGAGGCAAGAATATACAATGGGGCAGACAGCCTCTTCAGTAAATGGTGCTGGGAAAACTGGACAGCAACATGTAAAAGAATGAAACTAGAACACTTCCTAACACCATACACAAAGAGAAACTCAAAATGGATCAAAGACCTCAATTAAGACGAGAAACTATAAAACCCTTAGAGGAAAACATAGGTAGAACACTCAATGACATAAATCAAGGCAAGATCCTCTATGATACACCTCCTAGAGTAATGGAAATAAAAACAAAAGTAAACAAGTGGGACCTGATTAAACTTAAAAGTTTTTGCACAGCAAAAAAAAACTATAAGCTGGGTGAAAAGACAAACCTCAGAATGGGAGAAAATTATAGCAAATGAAACAACTGACAAAGGATTAATTTCCAAAATATACAAGCAGCTCATATCACTTAATACCAGAAAAACAAACAACACAATCAAAAAGTGGTAAAAAGACCTAAACAAATATTTCTCCAACGAAGACATACAGATGGCTAACAGACACATGAAAAGATGCTCAACATCGCTCATTATTAGAGAAATGCAAATCAAAACTACAATGAGATATCACCTCACACCAGTCAGAATGGCCCTCATCAAAAAGTCTACAAACAATACATGCTGGAAAGGGTGTGAAGAAAAGAAAACACTCTTGCCCTGTTGGTGGGAATGTAAATTGATACAACCACTATGGAAGATGGTATGGAGATTCCTTAAAAAACTAGGTATAAAACCACCATATGACTCAGCAATCCCATTCCTAGGCATATACCCTGAGGAAACTAAAATTGAAAGAGACACATGTATCCCATTGTTCACTGCAGCACTATTTACAATAGCTAGAACATGGAAGCAACCTAGATGTCCATTGACAGATGAATGGATAAAGAAGTTGTGGTATATATACACGATGGAATATTACTCAGCCATAAAAATGAACACATTTGAGTCAGTTCTAATGAGGTGGATGAACCTAGAACATATTATAAATGAAGTGACTTAGAAAGAGAAAGATAAATACTGTATTCTAACACAATTATATGGAATCTATATAAATGGTACTGAAGGATTTATTTACAGGGCAACAATGGAGAAACAGATATAGAGAATAGACTTATGGAAATGGGGAGGGGGAGGAGAGGGTGAGATGTATGGAAAGAGTAACATGGAAATTTACATTACTGAAACATTTAGCCAATGGGAATTTGCTGTATGGCTCAGGAAACTCAAACAGGGGCCGTGTATCAACCTAGAGGGTGGAATAGGGAAGGAGATGGGAGGTAGTTTCAAAAGGGAGAGGATATATGTATACCTATGGCTGATTTATGTTGATGTTTGACAGAAAACTGCAAAATTCTATAAAGCAATTATCCTTCAATAAAAAATAAATTAATTTTAAAAAATCCTAGTGTTTTTCTTTATCAGGTAGATTTTGTTTTTCCTAGCAGTTCAGCACATGTTAAAAAATTAACATTCTTTTCTAGGATTAAAAAAATTGGCAATTTATGAATATAGTTTAGGTAAGATTAGTCACTATATGATAAAGAACATACAGAAATAATTAGGTATGTAAAAGAAAAAAATTCCATATCTAGGAACATGATTAAGATTGCAATTTTTTAACCTCCTTTGGAAAGACATAAACATTTCTGAAAAATTTTTGAAATACCTTCCTGATGAACTATAATGGGTTTAAAATTTGGCTTGGAAAACCAGTGACTCAGCTACCATATGGTCAGCTGCCCTTTAGTCATGAGTCTAGTAGTATTTATCCAGACTTTCTTTTTTATATGTGTATCAGGGTAATGATTATCATCTAATCATTTTATTCAGTTATGAAATATCCCTACCAAGAATGGCTCTTTAATTAGCATACTAGCACTTTCTCTTGCATACAAACTATAATAAAACTTAGACACAGGCTTATAATCAATTTGATGTTTTCTCTAGCCAGACTAACTGAATTCTAAGAGGATGTGTCATGGTTTAGGGCATTTATCAAGCACACTGTTTTTTAGAAGTGCAAGAAATAGAGCATAAATGAAAAATAATATAAAATCATTCTCCGGTGAGGGCAAAAAATTCAAGGGAGATGTAAATCTCTGAAAACAATGTTAACAATATGTAATGTAAAAATTTCCTTGATAAATAGTGTAAACAAATAGTAAACAAATACCAATCTAATAACATCATTACCAATAAGCATGCATTTATATCATTATATTATATGTAATATTAAATTTATACTGAACTTGCTTTTACACAGCTTTTTACTTTTTAAAATGTTTCAAAGCCATTATGTCATTTCATCTTATTTCATGTATTACAACATAATTCTGCTTTTCCTGTTCTTGCACATTAAGAACAGAAAGAGAAAAGATTATACATTCAAAAGTAATTTAAAAAGCATTTTCTGTCACCAGAAATGACAAGGCATAAACATAATACATGGAAAGACATGTAACCAAGACATTTTACCAAATAAGTGATCTTCCAACTGTGTCTTTCCTGCCACCATTTGAGTCTCTTTGCTTTATTTCATATCCCCAACTACTCCTATAATGATAGTCTTTCTTATCATTTTCTTCAGAGACTTTTTTAGGGTAGTAAAGACCCATAATCCAGCTGCATAACCAGAACAGTGTGGGCTAGAAGGAGCTCAGTTCACTAAGATTCCTCGATGCTACTCAGCTGAAGAATGAAGTCGCCAGGATCCCAGAAAAAAAAAAATCACAAACCCAGCAAATGTAAAATTTGGCATAATGGACTAAAATCAGTCAATTATCTGACATTACCATTTAACAGCATCGACATTTTCCTGAAGTAATTAATACCTATGGCTCTATTTTGTACATAGAGGAAGGGCTAGTTTATGTAAGAATATGACTTGTGTTACCATAAGTTAGCTTTAAGACATTAACCCTTTGTGCTTGGAAAGAAAATTCCCTTAGGGAATCTGAGATATATCTCTCAACTACTTACTATAGCCCTGCTGCTGAAGGTAATCATTTAGAACAGAACTCGTTAACAATATTTTTATCATTTTCTATGAAAGACACTCAATCTCATTCATCATTAATGATAAGCATAATAACTATTATTTGTTGATCACCTTTTTGGTGCCAGGTACAAATCAAAGCCCTTCGAATAGAGTGTGCATGTGCTAGGCACTCAGTTGTGTCTGACTCTTTGTTACCCCATGGACTGTAGTGCGCCAGGCTTCTCTGCCCATGGAATTTTCCAGGCAAGAATACTGGAGTGGGTAGAGTAGCTCATTATAATCTATTATTAAATGTAACAACTCAGTAATAGAAATTTAATTCTGTAACCTTCAGGGGTGTTCTGTCCGACTGGATGCTTTCAATGCTTCAGCCCCTACTACTGGATCTCATTTCCTTCTCTCTCTGTTTTTGCTCTTCTCTGGCAATCTCCTCTTGGCCTAGGTAAATTCCAAGCTGCAGAAGGCACTGGTGTACATGAGAACCACAGGGGTCTGAACTGCAGTTCTTTACTTGGAGCTTATCAGTGAACCCCCAGAGTTTCCTCATCCATCACACAATTCATGGCACTATTCAATCTGGTGGGTTACTTGGTTTGAGTGAGAGATTTGTCATGATTCTTCTGGTTGTTTCAGGGAGTGACACAGATGAAATAAATGGTAACATGGGCTTCCCTAGTGGCTTAGACAGTAAAGAATCTACCTGCCATACAGGAGATGTGGGTTCTATCCCTGGGTCAGGAAGACTCCCTGGAGAAGGGAATGGTTACCCACTCTAATATTTAAAGGAAATTAACCCTAAATATTCATTGGAAGGACTGATAATGAAGCTGAAACTCCCATACTTTGGCCACCTGTTGCAAAGACCCAACTCATTGGAAAAGACCCTGATGCTGAGAAAGATTAAGGCAGGAAGAGAAGGGGATGACAGAAGACAAGATGGTTGGATGGCATCACTGACTGAATGGCCATGAGTCTGAGGAAACACCAGGAGATGGTGAAAGACATGGCAGTCTGGCATGCTGCAGTCCATGGGGTTGCAAAGAGTTGGACATGACTGAGTGACTAAACAATAACCCACTCCAATATTCTTGCCTGGGAAATCCCATGGATAGTGGAGCCTGGTAGGCTACAGCCCATGGGGTTGCAGAGTCGGACAAGACTGAGAACTAAGCACAGACGAGAATCACAAATCCTGCATACTTCTGATGTTTGCAGTAGGCACTAATTGTTCCTCTTGGGATGCAGTATTAGTTCTGATGTATCTTTTCCAGAGAGGAGGGATCAGAGGTTTCTTATTCTTTCCTGTGGTACTGGCTTATATTTCTACAGGTCAGAGAATTAATTTGAGGGTTCCACCCCTACTTTGAGTATTGATCCAAATTTTGTACACAAAACGCAAGAAAATTAGCACAGAATGAGTCTCTGAACCACTGGATGAAACTATGAGACAATAAAAGTGAATATGATGTTTCCAAATGCCTAGGAGTATCCCTCCCCTACCTAATACACCAATGGAGTTACCTTTTCCGTATCATTTCAGAATCTCATCCTGAAGGTTTGCTTTCAAGGGCTATTTCTAGCACCAAGTGTCTTAGTCTGCATTCCTGCAAAGTAAATTCTTAAGAAAGAGCGTGTGTTGATTATTTTGGGAAGAAATTCCCCTAAAAGGAAAAGTGAATTACAGAAAGTGAAACAGAGCAAAAGGGAAAAAATTCCAATGATATATTTTCAAGTGGATTCCCATTACAGGGATTTGGAACTTGAGAACCCTGGGCACCTTTGCAGAGGCATGTAAAATGGACCTCATCAATGTCTGCTCAAGGCAGAGAAAAAGAGGCTCTTAGCTATTGGCTCCAGTGCCTTGATCTGGAGGAGGTTCAGTGACCTGAAACTCAAATTTATACATGACTCAGTGTCTAGATGGCTTCTCCCCAGAGTTCTGAAAATCTGTGACAGAGAAGTGCCCCAGGGAGGAAAGGAAGAGAAGGAAGATGCAACTGAGCCAGATGCTGTTATTACAGGAGTTGGGAAGCTGATTAATACGCAAGGGTTAAGGAACATGAAGTGGGCACGGGGATTTCTGTACATTCTCTCATCTTGTTTAAAACAATTCACCCTCTATAATAAATTAAACAGTTGAGAAACAATTCTCAAACCCTGTCCAGCTTTCTCAAAGAGCCTTTAATTTGCAAATAAACTGCTGACTATTACCTCTGCTTGAATGACAAAAAGCACAAACCTGGATGTCAGGCATTGCTGGGTTAAAATATCTTTATAGCTTCCCTGATATATTAATCTAGAAGCAATAACTGAATATATTTCAGGATTTCAAGGACCAGCTCTTTTAAACCCATTGCTAGAACCCCTTTATATCATTTCTAAATGATCTAAGCCTTTCCAACTAAATGCAAACAATCAATGGTATCACACTGTACCAAAATAATAACTAGCTGTCATTTGCTAAGTCTCTTAAACGATAATGTGCCCCACCACAATTTGGTTTCAGCAGGAAACTTATCAGAAAATGTACAGATTACTCAACAAAACTTCAGCAAGCTCTTAGTGGACTCCCAGCAAAACACCTCCCTAGAACTGGGGTTCCTCCTTTCTTGCTATCCTTCTTGGCTGTTGTGTTTTTCTGCAGGTTAAAGTGATCTGTTTTGGGCACCTGCTGGCTGGCTCCTCTAAACTCCCCAAGGCACCAGTCAATCCTCCATTAAGAGAGAAGATGCTGTCAAGACTATCCAAACTGACTCATTTTGGCATCTCCTTTATTTTTCAATATTGGAGCTGTATTGTGAAGAATCTTGACAAGTAGCAGTAAAACCAATTACACATGAGAATCAACGAGGGAGTCAATTTTCACCCAGAAAGAGAATCAGAACTGAATCTGAGTGAGAGGCATGTATCTGTGCCAACTACAAATTGACACTTACCATCTACTTCTACATGGATTAAATCATGAGATGCTAGGGCTGCTGACTTTCAGCGCCCACTGAAAGGAGCTCAGGGTGGAGAGCAGGAATGAGGCACTCTATTCAGGGAGAAACTGGCAGAACAGGTCTTTAGATACTTAGGCATTTTCAGAAGCTGATTTTATGAGCCCAATTCTTGCATCTCCTCATATCTAGAAAAGCTCTAAAATCATTAATGGTGACATCTGCTCCTTTTTACTAGCAGCAGGCTTTTGCAAAAATTTGTGCAAGTACCCCACTTCACTAAAGTTTTATGTAACACTGACCTTCCCCCTAAACTACTTGCAGTTTCTCAGAGTTACCTGAAATGCTGTCTCCTTGGCTATAGTCCTCATTTTGCCCCAAAATCCACAACTATAATTTTGTGCATTTTTTTTCAGTCTACGTCTGAATGCAACAGGAGATTGCCTGGAGTTTAGAAAAGAAATTAGAGCCAAAGTTTCAGGGTTTAGGGTAGTCACTGGAAAAGGTTTGGCTGATTCAATAAGCTCCAACAGAGAAGGGGCCATTTTATCCTCAGTGTTTAGCATAATAGAGGCACAGAGTGAGCCTGAAAGCACAAGTAGCTTTTCTTTCATAATTCAACACTCAATTTTCTGAGAAATTCTTAAATTTTTCTAACTTTCTAAGCTACTTTAAAACCCCTTGTTATAAAAACACATTTTCTTTCCAAATGTGGATTCTAATCATCACACAGGTTCTCTCTTGCATTTACTTGACAAAGTAATGACATTCGGCAAAATCTGAAATGTTGACACATAAATTTAATCTATATGTCTAATCCCCATATGAATGTGAAATCCTATAAGAAACAATCCTGTGTAACATTTGGACTATGGTATCAGTCTTTTGGCCTTTCAGATCATGGGACTGTTTCTCCTTTGAAACTTGAACATCCTTGAAATCTTTCCTCCTAAGAAAAACTGGTATTATCATATCATTCCATAGACTGTTATGACCATGACTATTGCATCTGTGTCTAAGATGTTGCTTTCTTTATGACAGATGAAAAAAATATGTTTTAGTAATGATCACTATCATAACCCTGTGGAAAAATAAATTAAATATAGTTTATAAAATGAAAAGAATATGCTAATGTGACATTAAGATTGCAAACTTGAATGGGATGCTAATTGTGCTTAAGTTAATGTGAGGCATCAAGAAATTATGATGTGACCAAGCTGAGACTTCAAAGGGGACTCAGAAGAACTCAGTCTCACTAATTGAAAGGAGGAGACAGATACTTGAATGTCAATGATGCTAAACAATTTGAAGAAAAAATGCAAAAGCTACAGTAATAGTTCTCTCGTTCTCTCTCCTAAGTTTCATTATTTGTTCCAAAGATATATCAGCCCATCTAATACCTCCAAGTCCTTGTTATATACAGTGAAACAGTGGGAACTTTACATTTCTGTAGCATTCTTCATAGGTTGTACAACATAAGTTGCCTTTCTGAACAGAGAGACAAGGAAAGCTTTTGGAGGGGAAAAACTCAAATTGTGTCATGAAAGTCCCATTTTTTATTAGTTCAACAACTATATATACATTTTTAATCTTATTGAAGTATCAGTTCAGTTCAGTTGCTCAGTCTTGTCTGACTCTTTGTGACCCATGGACTGCAGCACACCAGTACTGAAGTATAGTTGCTTTACAAACATTGTGTTAATTTCTGCTATATAGCAAAGTGACTCATATATATAAATTTTCATATTCTATTCCATTATGTATCATCACAGGATACTGAATATAGTTCCCTGTGTTATATAGTAAGACTTTGTTGTTCATCCATTCTATATATACTAGTTTGCATCTGCTAATCTCAAACTCCCAATACAAGAAGGTCCCTTTTCAATCTTCTTTATGGAGGCAAGCCTATGGAGGCTCAATACTGCAGGAAGCCTAAGCAGAGACAAGATTAAAGGACGTACACATTTAGATACACATGTACACAGCACTTATATACATGTAAGTATATGTAAATGCCTACAAATACATGCAAGTACATCAGAAAAGGGGAAATGAGGGCTGGCAGGGTTTGAAATAATATCTGAAATTACAGAGATTTTACCTGAAACTGGAGACCCAAACAGTGGTTTAATTTCTCCAAAATCACAAGCAGGACCTGCCTAGAACTAACTCTAATCTCAAATGGCTAGATTGCAAAATATGAACAGTGGCTCTCCAGAGGGAACCAAAAAAAAAAAAGAATGAAAATGAACTTTATAACTGACATTCATCCAGTTTTCTTTGAGAATACATGAGAAGACTTTTTTTTTTAATTTTATTTTTAATTGAAGGATAATTGTTTTACAATGTTATGTTGGTTTCTGCCATACATCAACATGAATCAGCCACAAGAATACATATGTCCCCTCCATCTTGAACTGTCCTCCATCCCCCACCCCATCCCAAGCCCTCTAGGTTGGGATGACTCGTTTTTAACGTTCTCCTGCTAACTTTTCCCTTAACACTTGGGAAATTTAGAGGTTCACTGAAACCCTGAGTCCTCTAGTGTTCATGTTTTCTGGGAGTGAAAATAAATGATCCACTGTCCTGGGAAAAGTGTGCTTTATGATGATATCCTCAAAGTATTACTGAAAATCCCCATCTTCCAGGAATTCATATCAGTGTTTTCAAATTTATTCTAATTTTTAGGCATTCAAGTATCTGTCTCCTCCTTTCGATTAGTGAGACTGAGTTCTTCTGAGTCCCCTTTGAAGTCTTATCTTGGTCACATCATAATTTCTTGATGCCTCACATTAACTTGCTATTCTTTTAAGCAAATTTTCGTTTCATTAAAAAGACTCCCATGTTATATAAATGACTTGACTTTTACTAACACCTGTTTCACCCCAGTGCTTCATCTCCTATTCTGAATTTTGTGTTAAAAATATTTTAATTTTCAAAAAAGAAAACCACTCTATTTTAATCCAACTGATTAAAAACAGGAAAAAAAAAAAAGTTCTGTTGTACAATACTGTGTAGACCTGATAGAGTTTTGTTTTTCCTTTTTTGTAATGCAAGTGCCTGATTTAAGTTTTGATTGCTGAGCCATCCATTACAAAGAGGCATCCACTTCAAAAAAGCCTGTCTCAAATAAACATGTGACCAGGCAGGGACTAGACAGAGAGCCAGGCCACCTCCCCCAACTGAGCCTCCTTTATTTTAAAGATTCTGGTTGATTTCAGTAACTGGCCCTATAAGCTACTTGGCTTTTTGCTCTTCCCATGCTTTAACTTCTCATTCAAATGTTTAAAATTTACCAGTACAGAGTAGACTCACTGGAAAAGACCCTGATGCTGGGAAAGATGGAGGGCAGGAGGAAAAGGGGGTGACAGAGGATGAGATGGTTGGATGGCATTACCGACTCAATGGACATGAGTTTGAGCAAACTCTGGGAGACAGTGAAGGACAGGGAGGCCTGGCGTGCTGCAGTCCATGGGGTCGCAAAGAGCTGGACACAGCTTAGCAACTGAACAACAGACTGAGCCCTCAAATTCCAAGGTCCCCACCCTTGACCCTGATAAAAGCAGAACTCCAGACTGGTGAGCTCTCTCTGATAAATGGAGTATCACTTGCCACACGGGTAAACAGAGAAAGTCACAGTCATCAGAGATTGCTGCCATAGCTGATGGCAAGCTGATGAGCCCTGAGGAAACTCAGGATGTGAAAACATAGGATTCTGGCCCCAGATAGCTGAGGTGCATACCAAAGGGATAATTTCAATATCCCCAGACTCTTGCATCGTCTATTGGGTGTGTGTGTGTGTGTGTGTGTGTGTGTGTGAGTTGCTCAGTGCTGTCTGATTCTTTGCTATCCCATGGTCTGTCTTTGGAATTTTCTAGGCAAGAATACTGGAGTGGGTTGCCACTCCCTTCTCCATGGGATCTTCCCAATCCAGGGAACGAACCCGGGTCTCCTGCACTGCAGGCAGATTCTTTACCATCTGAGCTAAAACGGAAGCACTAAAGCCCCTAACTTGAGACATCTGGTCTTCTTTATTTAACAATAACCTTTTGATATTCCAGCTACCTGTCCTCTGTTGCAGAACTTCTATATAAGCTGTCTGCCCCCAACTATCACCTTCTTGGAACAGTTTTCTCAGGGTTACCTGAGATGCTGCCTCCTGGGCTTAACACCTTAAAAATTCCCACTGAATACACACAACTCTAAACTTTTAGGTTGTAAATGTTTTTTTTAGTCAACACTCTCTCTACCTCAACCTTGCTATGTGGCTTTAGGTATGTTCTGTAATTTTAGGTAAGTAATAACCCTTTTATTTTTTAAAAGCTACCTGATGGTTATTGCTAAAGGGCATCTGGCCATCAGAGTAGAAAAGCACAAAGGCAAGTCCAACCACAATAGTGGTTACTGATAAGCTGCAACTGGCACTAAACATAGTATTAGGAAGTTTTGATAGATTTGGAATACTGAGTTTTTAAAACTCCAGGACCCCCAGGACACTAACAGTTATGTTCTTGTCATGAAGCTCAATATAAAAAACATTAGAGTAGGATTCTGAAGACCAGCTAGAGAAGGCGATGGCATCCGACTCCAGTACTCTTGCCTGGAAAATCCCATGGACAGAGGAGCCTGGTGAGCTGCAGTCCATGGGGTTGCTAAGAGTCGGACATGACTGAGCACCTTCACTTTCACTTTTCACTTTAATGCATTGGAGAAGGAAATGGCAACCCACTCCAATGTTCTTGCCTGGAGAATCCCAGGGACGGGGGAGCCTGATGGGCTGCCATCTATGGGGTCACAAAGAGTTGGATACAACTTAAGTGCTTAGCAGCAGCAGCAGCTGAAGACCAGGGAATTAGTATATCTTTTGAGGCAGGAGATAGATGGGACTCAGGCTGAACAGTTTCTCCCCTGTAGACAGAAGCTCTATAATTATCAGAAACTCCATAAAAGTAGGATAACGGAAGCGGCTGGGCCCTGCACAGATAAAAGACCACATATTTCTCATTCTCAAAGTCAAGAAGACCTTCCCTTCTTCACATGTGCAGAAAGGCTCCTTGGTGGTCAAAATAGGAGCATCACTTCATAGTAAGTGATGTTAACCTATTCATAGGTCTCTTCCCTGGAATCCATCTTAGCTAAGAGATGCACATGACAAACAGGAGAACCCTGAGATAAACCAAATACAGACTCAGAACCAGGCAGAGCAAGACAACTGGCCAAAGAAAACGTGGAAGAAATGCCCAATAAAAATGATGCGAACTACCACGAGGAGCAACTCTGAGTCCTCCTGTGTATCTATCCACAAATACTGTACTCTTTTTCCTCCTAAATAAACACTCTATTTGTTTCACTACTTTCCATCTCTATGTGGAAACTCATTTCCACACACTTGGCTACTGGTCCTGGTGGTCTAGTGATCAGGGTTCCGTGCTCTCACTGTTGCAGCCTGGCCTCAATACCTCTGACTGAGAATCAAAACCCTGCTTCAAGCCACTGCAGGCTGAGGTCACCTGAAATCAAAACCAGAGGAGTTAGACTAGACCTGTGGATCAAAACCCCTTGGAAGTCTTAATCAAAACAATTATCACTGAGCCCCATCCCAGAATGTCTGACTCAGCAGGTCTTAGGTGGGGTGGAGAAACTGCATTCCTAACAAGTTCCCAGATGATGTTGATACTGCAGGTCTTGGGACCACACTCAGAGATCCTCCAGATTAGTTAAGGAGAAAGATTTCCCTTCTCTCAGGGAATATATATAGATAAATATATAAAACTATATAAATATTGATAGATAAATAGATATCTTTCTGAAAAAAGGTATATTAGTAACAGTGAAAGAGGGATGCAGGAATGCTTCCTCTGAAACTGGTATAAGTATAAAGAAGAATAAATGGTAAGGATGTTTCATTTAATGGAGCTCACATGTGAGAACAAAGCAATCCTCTAAAGCATTTCATGGTAACCACTAATTTTTACAAAAAAGGAATTTTTTTTCCCTTATGTTTACAATTAAGACAAGTAGAAGATATTTAACTCAAATTTTTAGAATATTTAACTCCTAATCACAAATTCTTTTTGTAAATCAAAGTAAGAGAAATTTGTAAATTTAATTTGTAAAGGTAAATAAGTGGTTCAGATGGTAGAGAATCTGCCTACAATGCAGGAGACCTGGGTTCAATCCCTGGGTCAGAAAGATCCCCAGAGAAAGGAATGGCTACCCACTCCAGTACTCTTGCCTAGAGAATTCCATGGACAGTGGAGCCTGGCGGACTATAGTCCATGGGGTCACAAAGAGCTGGACACGACTGAGCAACTAACACATTCACTTTTTTCACATTTAAAATATTTAACTTCTAATCAAAAATTCTTTTTGTAAATCAAGTTAACAGAAATTTGTAAATGTAAATAGACAAACAGGAGAAACAGAGGCAATCTATGTTAGACTAATCCACTCTTGCTTCTAACAAAGTTTAACTTTCCTATTCAGGCAAGAGGAACAAGACTAGTATTACCTACTTTTAGATGACCTGCTGGCCTGGCACACCCTGAGTTTTTTCTGACCTCCCCACTCTCCAACACATCCTATCCACCCTCCATCTGAGTTTATGTTAGATGACTACCTAGTTACTTCCTCATTCTAGGCCTTCACATATTTTGCAGAACAAAAACAAAAACTCCTTTCATAGCACTCTGGCATTAAAGGCTTATATTGATAATGTTTTATACATTTCATATATGGTTTATATTTTGAAAGGTATCTTTTAAAGGCATAAAGAATTATCTTAATGAGAATTGTAACAACCGAGCTGGAAATGAAGAGGAAGGCCCTTCTCTGAGGTTCTGGAAATCACACTGAAAGTGATCAGTTTATTGCATAACTAGATTTTGAGTCTCACAGTCACATCTTTCTCCACTGGAATACCCTCTAGAAAGCTAACATCATACTCCAGGTCGTGGCAGGAATGGTTAATACATCCTGGGTAGATTGCCTGTGTTTGGCATATACAGGGAAGAATCTTGTATTTGCATTCCTAGTAACCAACTCAGATCATACTGTAGCCATTTCTCATTACCTAGCTGATGCTACTATATACATTTTTCTTTCCAACCTGATTCTCTTACTTGTCTTGAAACCCTGGATCTGCCAAAGGTGACACAACTCTGACCAACACCTGTTTGGCAGGTCCATCTGTTGCTTCTCAGTGGGTTCCAACTTTGCCTGTTGGATGCCACTGTCCCAAGGGTTTTTTTTTTTTTTTTTTTTTTAAGGGAATCTAATATACTTGAAGTCAGAAGTTAATTATCACTGCATGTGTGTTGGCTTTGTTTTTCATATTTTTTTTTTTTTTTTTTTGCAGGGGAAGGAGAAGCTTTTTTTTTTTTTTAATTTAAGTAGCTCTTGAAAGGATTATAATGTCAAAAGCTTTACTAAGTTCCAGAAAGACCTTATATTTAATTAACTTTGCATGGTCTACCTCTGTCCTTATAGTGGTGAGTGAGCAGGGTCCCTGTTCAGGGTCCTCTTTAAGGCTCTCAGATATCACAAACAGAAAAAAATATATATATAATAAAGAACAGAGTGGGTAGCTATTCCCTTCTCTAGGGGTTCTTCCCTAACCAGAGATTAAACCTGGGTCTCACGCATTGCAGGCATATTCTTTACCATCTAAGCCACCAGGGAAGCCCAGTAAAGAGCAAGTGGACATTTCTGTCCTTTGGGATCTGGTGTTGTGAAACCTATATCCCTGAATACCCATTCTCACAGCAAAGATATTTTAGGAACCAGAGAAATCATCTTTCACACATACTGCCCAATGTCCTCAAAAAAAAGCATATGCTAAGAATTCTCATATGTTGTTAGAAACATATTTCTGCTCAGAATTGGAGGTTTGAAGTGAAGTATATATTTCACTAATAATACAAATTAATGTACCCTTTCCCTAAGACAAACTCAGCACAGTAGATTATCATACAGAGACATTTTCTTTTTTTCACAGCAGTGTTATGTGGCTACTTTTTGATTCCCTTCCTGTTTCAAACTGTGGTTCTAGGTCACACGCAAAGGATCACAGTATTCACACCAGTTGCATATGGAGACAGATAAATATAATATTAAGCAATTTATATCACTCTTAAACTTATATAAATTTAGGTTGCAATATAGCATGTGCCAATCATGATACAGGTTTTATTTTTGGCTACTAGAAAGCCATAGAATAGTGCAATTACTAATTTCATTTCATGGATTTAATTTTTTAATTAACTAAATGTACAGCTTTATTATTTTACAATTGATTCAAAAATTTAATAGCCATTGTTACATATTTATTGTGCCCTATAACTACAGAAGTTACTTTTGAACATATCAGAGCAGAAGTCATTTTTAAGTCATTGATGTAACAAAATATTATATACCCTCACCTGAGAGTTTCTGTGTGAGCTCAAGCAAGTTATTGAGAGCAATAATAAAAAGTGTATATATATTTACTTATTTCTTCTTTCCCAGAAGAACTTGAGGTATCAAGAATTCTAAAGGACTTCAGGTGTTACCTGCCACAGTTTCATGGGACAACAGTACCGTGGGGCTGGGCAAAATGGATGCTTAACAAAACCCACAGAGGTTTTGTTATAAGAAGGAACTCTGAGCTTAGGGAAACCCAGTCTTTTTGGATAACAACATATCTGTCCTCTGTTCCATGGGAGACATTCTTCATTTATTATTACACTGGACAGTCAGCAAGCCTGCCCTTAGTGCTGAAGGGAGACAAATTGAGGTAGAAGGCAAATGGGCCCTTGGGCTGAGCAGCTGGAGTTTGCCAAGTGGCATGAATTGGAGTATGTGTTCCCTTGAATTTTCAAGGAAACAGTGAATGGCAGAAGCTCAGCTTTGCTGAGGTATAGAAATAAGATAACCATATCTAACACTCCTGAGGTCAAGGAGATCTCCGTGATTGAATGTGTACAGGAAGGCTCCTTGGGGGTCAAAAAGAGAAGCGATGCTATCCCGTAATATGTGCCATCAATCTCCCAGAGGCTTGTGCACTAGAATTCATCTTGGTTAAAAGATGCACACACATATCTGGCAGGGCCCAGGGACAGGTCCCCTTTTTCTCTCAGATGTGGGAAAAGAAGTGAGATGATTTTCCAGAGGAAAGGAATGACCTAAAAGAACTGCCCCATGTAAGTGAGTTAAATCACCTCTCTGGCACCCCCTCATTCAAGAGGACACACACACCCTTCTTTGGGTGCCTTGCTTCTGCCTTAAATAACTAAACTGCTTCTCTGTGTGCTCTTCCACATATTGTGCTGTGCTTCTAATAATAAATCTGGTTTTACAATTTCTGTCTCTTTGAAAAATTCTTGTTTTCAAATGGAGACAAGAGCCAAAGCAACTTTGCTTCTAGTCTTTAACCCCTGGTAGACTAGCAGCTAGAATTCTTGGTTTTCACCCAGGCCACCTGGGTTCAATTCCTGGGCGAGGAACTAAGATACTGCTTCAACCCACTGATCAGTGCTCTCTCTCCAAGATCACTACCTCTGTCTTTTAAGGATGGAAACAAATGTGCCCCTTGCCCCAGAGGGAGACACTATCTCATATCCATGGTCATTGACTAGACAAGCATCTTTGAAAAGATAATCTCATACAAAGGGCCCTCAGTCCTTCTGCTCACAGTATGTGCAGAGATGTGAGAGACCCATAGAAAATTGTCTAAGACAAGGACTATGAGAGTAGAGAAAATACCAGTCACCTACATAGCTATACTCCTAAAACTGAGAAAGAAAAGGCCTGATTAAAACAAAAATATTTTTAAAGCATTGGTGATTTTATTGATGACAAGCAATAATATCCAAAGAACAAAGGAAAAAGTTGGCACAGTTGCTTGTGTCAAGATGCGAAGCTCTGTGATTTCATTCAATCCCATGGCTGTTAATATTATCTAGGTACAAATAACTTTCTTTTTTTTTAATAGAAATCACATTGTTTTATTTTTTATATAAATTTATTTTAATTGGAGGTTAATTACTTTACAATATTGTATTGGTTTTGCTATATATCAACATGAATCCGCTACAGGTATACACGTGTTCCCCATCCTGAACCCCCCTCCCTCCTCCCTCCCCATACTACCCTCTGGGTCATCCCAGTGCACCAGCCCCAAGCATTTAGTATCATGCATCGAACATGGACTGGCGATTTGTTTCATATATGATATAATACATGTTTCAATGCCATTCTCCCAAATCATCCCACCCCCTCCCTCTCCCACAGAGTCCAAAAGACTGTTCTATACATCTGTGTCTCTTTTGCTGTTTCACATACAGGGTTATTGTTGCCCTGTATAACTTTCAAATCTATATACTTGGTACTAACATCCTTTTTTTTTTTTCCTTCAATTATCTAATGAACAAAATCTCCATTTGGCTTTTTAACAAGATCATTAAATTAACAAATCCAAGATAGACTGCATGGTACTTCTAAAGTGACGTGAAGCGAAAGTCACTCAGCTATGTCCAACTCTTTGCAAACCCATGGACCATACTGCCCATGGAATGCTCCAGGCCAGAATACCAGAGTGGGTAGCCTTTCCCTTCTCTAGGGTATCTTCCCAACCCAGGGATTGAACCCAAGTTTTCCACATTGTAGGTGGGTTGCTTCCCAGCTGTGCCACAGGGAAGCCCACATGGTACTTCTACTTCCAAACATCTTCAAACATCTGTCTCTAGTTTCTCTCTCGTTCCTTTTTTTTTTTCTTTGCAGCTTTATTGGAATATAGCTGACTTACAACATTGTGTTAGTTTCAGGTGTACAGCAAAATGATTCAGTTATACATATAGGTTATGACAGAATACTGGAGACAGTACTATGTGGTGGTTTGGTGGTGGTTTAGTTGCTAAGTCATGTCCGGCCCTTGCAACCCCATGAACTGTAGCCCACCAGGCTCCTCAGTCCATGGGATTTTCCAGGCAAGAGTACTGGAGTGGGTCGCCATTACTAAAACAAAAAATATTTTGTTAAATGAAAAAAATTAAAACAAGTGGCATAAATGTACATCCACCACACATAAAAATGTGTTAATGCTTAACTGCATTTAAATTTCGCTCCTAAGAAATTTAATGGTGAGTTCAAGAGACTATTCCTCTCTCTTTAGAGTTACACAAAATATAGATGTCTCTATCACACCTGAGGAAGGAAGGGATTCTGGAACAGAGACAAGAATGATGACAGCTCATTGCTCAAGTTACACATGATCCCTTGCTCCATGAGGGCAGAGTCTTTCTAAATACTGTACTGTGGAGTCCTTAAAAGGATCTGGAGGGAATCTTCCCTGCGGTCCTTCCAGGGCTCAGTCATGGGTTTGTTCTTTGTAAGGAACATAGTCCTCCATCTGCCTTTCACTGTTGGAGAATCACCCCCAATTCTTTCTTCTTTTTCTAACAGGGAAGAGCAAAACCTGACTCCTTGTTGGTTCTGTTTCTTTGACTTTACACTTTGCTTTTTGTTGCACTTGTTATTATAATCATACATAATGACGTGCCTCAGGAAACCCTGCCCCTCTGCCTGAATATTAAACGTAAGTACCTTTGTTCAGCTCACAGGGAGCCAATCTGACCTGCCCACCTGTGAATGTCTGCAGGAAAGAAGAAACTAACACACCTCCTCTCATCTGCCAGCCAAGTCAGGAAATATTTCACAAAACTAATGGCCTTTTTCAGTTCAGTTCAGTCACTCAGTCATGTCTGACACTTTGCAATGCGATGAACCACAGCATGCCACACCTCCCTGTCCATCACCAACTCCCAGAGTCCACCCAAACCCATGTCCATCGAGCCAGTGATGCCATCCAACTATCTCATTCTCTGTCATACACTTCTACTCCTGTCCTCAATCTTTCCCAGTATCAGGGTCTTTTCAAATGAATCAGCTCTTCACACAAGGTGGCCAAAGTATTGGAGTTGCAACTTCAAAATCAGTCCTACCAATGAACACCCAGGACTGATCTCCTTTACGATGGACTGGATGGATCTCCTTGTAGTCCAACGGACTCTCAAGACTCTTCTCCGACACCACAGTTCAAAAGCAGCAATTCTTTGGCGCTCAGCTTTCTTTGTAGTCCAAATCTCACACCCATACATGACCACTGGAAAAACCATAGCCTTGACTAGACACACCTTTGTTGACAAAGTAATATCTCGGCTTTTTAATATGCTATCTAGGTGGGTCATAACTTTCCTTCCAAAGAGTAAGTGTCTTTTAATTTTATGGCTGCAATCACCATCTGCAGTGATTTTGGAGCCCCCCAAAATAAAGTCAGCCACTGCTTCCACTGTTTTCCCATCTATTTGCCATGAAGTGATGGGACTGGATGGCATGATCTTCGTTTTCTGAATGTTGAGCTTTAAGCCAACTTTTTCACTCTCCTCTTTCACTTTCATCAAGAAGCTCTTTAGTTCTTCTTCACTTTCTGCCATAAGGGTGGTGTCATCTGCATATCTGAGGTTATTGATATTTCTCCCAGTAAGCTTGATTCCAGCTTGTGCTTCCTCCAGCCCAGTGTTTCTCATGATGTACTCTGTAAGTTAAATAAGTGGGGTGACAATATACAGCCTTGACGTACTCCTTTTCCTATTTGGAACCAGTCTGTTGTTCCATGTCCAGTTCTAACTGTTGCTTCCTGACCTGCATACAGGTTTCTCAAGAGGCAGGTTAGGTGGTCTGGTATTCCCATCTCTTTCAGAATTTTCCACAGTTTCTTGCTACCCACACAGTCAAAGGCTTTGGCATAGTCAATAAAGCAGAAATAGATGTCTTTCTGGTACTCTTGCTTTTTTGATGATCCAGCAGATGTTGGCAATTTGATCTCTGGTTTATGGAAGTTCACAGTCCATGAATTGCTGAAGCCAAGTTAGGAGAACTTTAAGCATTACTTTACTAGCGTGTGAGATGAGAGCCATCGTGCGGTAGTTTGAGCATTCTTTGGCATTGCCTTTCTTTGGGATTGGAATGAAAACTGACCTTTTCCAGTCCTGTGGCCACTGCTGAGTTTTCCAAATTTGCTGGCATATTGAGTGCAGCACTTTCACAGCATCATCTTTCAGGATTTGAAACAGCTCAACTGGAATGCCATCACCTCCACTAGCTTTGTTCATAGTGATGCTTCCTAAAGCCCACTTGACTTCACATTCCAGGATGTCTGGCTTTAGGTGAGTGATCGCACCATTGTGATTATCTGAGTTGTGAAGATCTTTTTTGTACAGTTCTGTGTATTCTTGTCACCTCTTCTTAGTATCTTCTGTGTCTGTCAGGTCCCTACCATTTCTGTCCTTTATTGAGCCCATCTTTGCATGAAATGTTCCCTTGGTATCTCTAATTTTCTTGAAGAGGTCTCTAGTCTTTCCCATTCTATGGTTTTCCTCTATTTCTTTGCATTGATCGCTGAGGAAGGCTTTCTTATCTCTCCTTGCTATTCTTTGGAACTCTGCATTCAGATACTTATATCTTTCCTTTTCTCCTTTGCTCTTCACTCCCCTTCTTTTCACAGCTATTTGTAAGGCCTCCTCAGACAGCCATTTTGCCTTTTTGCATTTCTTTTTCTTGGGGATGGTGTTGATTCCTGTCTCCTGTACAATGTCATGAACTTCTGTCCTTAGTTCATCAGGCACTCTGTCTATCAGATCTAGTCCCTTAAATCTATTTCTCACTTCCACTGTATAGTTATATGGGATTTGATTTAAGCCATACCTTAATGGTCTAGTGGTTTTCTCCACTTTCTTCACTTTCGGTCTGAATGGCCTTTTTAACCCTCCCCTTTTCTGTTCTATTAAAAAAAAAAAAAAAAAAAAAAACTGGCATCCAGACTCTGATGAGATGTTTTTTTCAGGGATACCACCTTCTTGGACACCCAATTTTCCGAATAAAGTCGCTATTCTTTGGCTCTGCACCTTGTCTCCCAATTTACTGGCCTGTCATTTGCATAGCAAGGTTAGACCGGAGACATTGTCATACTCTTCTTTTCTTCTCCACACTAGCATGATTCTTTCAAGGAGGGTATGTTTTTATAAAACAAAACAAAGCCTATATAATAGGCAATCATACCACACTGAATTAACCACACACGGAAGCCTAATTACTTCCTTGAGGAGAGATGTAGGCATGTTCCCCTCTGCCTTGCAGAGCAATAAAGCTATTCATTTTTACTTCATTTCTGAGATTTGATTAAGCAACAGTTCACAGCTTTTAGCATCAGGTAGAATGAAATAAATACTAATATTTTAAAACATCATTTGACATAAGGCTAGAAGTAACCATGTAAAAAATATTTTATTTATTTATTTGGCTGTGCCAAGTCTTAGTTGCTGCAGACAGGATTCCTGATCTCTGTTGTGGCATGCAAACACTTAGCTGCATGTAGGGAATTCAGTTCCTCAACCAGGGATCAAACTCAGGCCCCTGGCATTGAACGCACAGAGTCTAAGCCACTGGACCATCAGGGGAGTCCCAGTAAGTACTGTTTTGTTTTAATTTTACAAACCTTTGGGCGATAAAAGGAGAGGTAAAAAGGACCAACTGAGGAATATTTGGGAAAGCAATGGGCCTGGCGTGTTGTAGTCCATGGGGTCTCAAAGAGTCGGACACGACTGAGCGACTGAACTGAACTGAACTGAATGGGCAAAATAACCTAGATTTAACTTTGGAGTTTTAGGGACCTCATGAATTTATTTGCTCCACAACTCAAACTATAACATCTTACACTGTTAATATTCCAATATCCAGTGAAATCAACTAACAGATCTCTGATGGCCTCTTCTACATCTGAGGACTAACTTGGAGGCTGAAGATACTTAAATCGTTTTTCAATTCTACCAATGATTATTTAGGGTTGATTTTATGTCTCTGCCCAACTGAACATACTTTGTAAACCACAAATCAAAGTCTGATATATGCAAGTTTGAATTTATCCAAAATGAAACACTTAACTCATAGAAGATGAAATATAAAAGGCTTAATCAACCCATCAATATCCATTCTCTAAGTTTTAAGTGATCTGCAAAATAATCCTCAAATCTAGTTCTTAGAAAATACACCAGATGAAAATAACTATTTAGCCTTATCATATATAAGTTGCCTAAGATTGTCTGAGAGTGCTAAGTCATAACCACTGGACCACCAGGCTAGATTGTTTTCTGAAGTGATGGATAGCCAGTGATGGATTTACAACTGGACTGAATTTGCATTTTAGGCCAACATTTGTGTGTGTGTGCGTCCTCCTTGGGGCATGAGAGCTTTCTCTAGTTGTGGCATGGACTAAGTCACCCTGATGTGGGATCTCAGTTCCCTGACCAGAGACAGAACCTGTGTCTCCTGCATTGGAAGGCAGATTCTTAATCACTGGGCCACCAGGGAAGTTCCATCAATTACTTCCTTAATCATTATAGAGTTTTTTGTCCTTATCTCACTCACCCTTTCTGTACCCTCTGACCTTGGTACTTACTCCCTCTCTCCTGGGTCCTTCCCTTTACTTTCATCTCTGATACCTTCTGCTTGGTAATTTTCCTGGCAGCACTTACACAGTTCTTAGCTGAGAATCCTCTTTTCCTGTTCCCCAGGGTTCTGTTACTCTCTCCTTCCGGAGACACTGCCTAAGATACTGCATCCACTATTATGACTGCAGGTGCCACTATGCTGTGGCAAAACACTGCCAAAACACTATCGATGCGTCTCGTTTTTCCTCTGTGCATTTCCCCAAATGTAGGTATTCCCTGAGGTGCCCTTTTCTGGTTCTTTTCTCTTCTCACATGATCTGTTCTAATTGGTTCACTTCCTCCCAGGAGTTGAATTTCCATCTTTTCATCACAGAATGCTAAATCAGGATGTCTAGCCTAAAAGTCTTCTGAGCTTCAGGGCCATCTGCCCCACAGCTTATTGGTGGATCTCTACCTGGTTGAACAGGAAGCATGTTATATGCATAAGTAAATACTAAGAGGCCATCTTCCGAGAAGCCCCATCTTTTCTCTCACAATTACAATCTTAGTAAGTGCTATGGGGCCCAGAGTAGGCTGCTCCCAAATGTGTTTCAAAGGCATGTGAATTATTTTGAATTAAAATTACTTAAGAAGTGACCAATACAAGAGGAACACTGACTAATATTTCTGTTTCCCTGAAAATTGGAAATAAATCTTTCATGTGAAAGGTTTTCCCAGCATCTGGGCGTAGAAACATCCTTATCACTAAAGGTAGGAAATTTAGAGGCTGTGATGCCCATGTAAACAAGGCTGATTATTTCTTTACTACCCTAAAAGTCTAAACTCTGTTTAGATGTCTCATTAATCAATCATCTAAAACTTAAGTTTCATTGTACTGTCAATACCTCATAAATGTATTATTTCTTTTTCTAAAAAGTGTACCAGGTGGCTCAGATGGTAAAGAATCTGCCTTCCATGCAGCAGACCTGGGTTTGATCTCTGGGTTGGGAAGATCCCCTGGAGGAGGGCATGTAAATTGGTGCAACCACTGTGCAAAACAGCATGGAGGTTTCTCAAAAAACTAAAAAGAGAGGTACCATATGGCCCAGCAATTCCACTCCTTGTATATATCCCCCAAAAGATAAAAACACGAACTTGTAAAGATACCAGAACCCCAATGTTCATAATAGCATTATTTACAATCAATTGCCAAGATACGGAAGCAACCTAAGTGTCTATCAACAGATGAACAGATGAAGATGTTGTGTGTGTGTGTATACATAACACGTATTTCATAAAATGAATAGTATTTCATAAAATGAAATATTACTCAGCCATAATAATAAATGAAATATATCCATCTGCAGCAACATGGATGGACTTGGAGGGTGTTAGGCTAAGTGAAGTAAGTCAGAGAAAGACAAACAGTATGTGATATCATTTATGTGTAAAATCTAAAAAATACAACAAACTGGTAAATATAACAAAAAAAGAAGCAGACTTACAGATCTAGAGAATGAACCAGTGATTACTAGTGAAAACAAAGAAGGGGGAAGGGGGAAAAGGGAAAGGGGGAGGGGCAATGAGGTGATGCAGTGATTATTTTGAAGCTGAGATGATTTAGGCTGTTTCAAGGAGGTCAACTAATTTATTATTGTTTTTGCAGTCCTAACTTCTTAGAAAGGAATCAAAATGAAATTTTAAGAACAGTGAAGAAAATAGAGGCAAGAATGAGCAAGTTTAGTGAAAGGAGACAAGGCCAAAGCCAGTTGAGGAACTGGATTTGATAGATAATCCAATGTTTTAAAGAAAAGGATGGGTACTCGATGGTGAGAAAGGAGCAAAGCAAAATTCTAAGATGGATAGAGAGTTCAAAAAGCAGGAATGATAAACTTTATTTGGTGATGATTGAAGAATAATGAGTCACTAATAAATTTCATAGATAATGGGAGGTGAGGAAAAAGAGGTGAGTTACAGGGTTATAAAAAACTGTTGCTGAAAAACAGATGTTAATAAGTATCATAATTAAATCTCTGTGGGATGTTATCCCTCTAATGTACTTTCTACCATTATTGTGTAAGACAGGCTCATCATAGCAAGCTCCCTTAGTGTGTACTAAGGCAGTTAAAGAGAATGTACTATTAGTATATGTGACCTTCACTTCACCTTTGCCCACTCTTCTAAAGCAAATGTCCAGTTCTTATACGCCCCTTCAAAGAAAAAAAAAACTTTCTCTATTTAATTTATCAGCTTTCCAAGGTGAAATAAGTTGAATGTTTTAATAGTAAATCTCAAAGTAGAGTGTGTTTAATTAGTGACCTTACATTTTTTATTATGTGTAAAATTGAAATAAAGCTATCTTTTCCTGATGAAAATATGCCAACTGAGACTCTGTATTTAGGGTCAAAAATAAAGCTAACATACTAATTAGAGGATTCTTTCCCTTTGCTAGTTTCAATGAATAAAATTAGAAGATTTAAACCCACATTTACTTATTGTTCTGTGTTCTGCTTTTGTATTTAAATAGCATTTAATTTTAACATGGTCATCTGCTTTTTACATTTGGTAAAGCATAGTGAAACACCTGTTAGTGTTTTCAGACATTTTTCTATAACCTGTGAGCAGCAGTGAATCTCCTTATAGAATGTATAGGGAAATTCCCTCACAGGTGTTGGGGGACTCCTCTCCTCTGCCCCCATTTAAAATAATTTAGCTGACTTCTCCTTTTAGTTATACATTCGCGTAAGACAATAATAAAGAAAATGTAAACAATACCATAAAAGTAGCTATTAATGAGCTTTTTCTTTAGGATATACTTCCAAAGTTAATATAGAAATACCAGGTCATAGGAGCCGGTAAGTACTGCAGGTCTTATCACACTGAGTACCTGTTTACAGCTGCTTTCATTTATTCAAGATCCAACTAGGTATCAGGTCCTGCTCTAGAAACTAAAGATGCAGGAGGAACCCACTGATGATCAAACACCAAAAATCCCTGCCCTGTAAACAATTTAGAAAAGAGAGAAATATAAGAAAGAGATTAGAAATATAGTTTATCCTATGATAATATACTGAAAAAAATAAGTAGTTAAGGTGGCTGGGTAGCAGTAAGGGTACTATTTTATACAGTATGGTCATGGATGGTTTCTCTGATAAGGAAACACTGGAGCATAGATCAGAAGAGGTGAGGCAGCAAACTGCATATGTATTGAGACAGAGCACTGACATACAGTGACTGGACAGCAGAAATGTCCTGAGGGAGAGCTGTGGTTAGCATCAAGGAGTGTGGGGTCACAGTGGCTGGAGTCCACCGAGAAACGGTGTAAGTAAGAGAAAGTGCATCCAAGAAGGGTGGGGACTGTGTACAGGCCAGGTGGAGCCTTGCCTGGCCTTTGGCATATATTCTGTGAAACTCAGGAAGCCACTGGAGCTTCTGAGTGAAAGTGATTTAGATTGACTTTTCTTTAAAAAGAAAATCCTGGGGACTTTCGCAGCAATACAGTGGTTAAGACTTCCAATGCCAGGGTGTGGGTTTGATCCCTGGTCTGAGGACTGAGGTCCCACATGCCAGGGGTACAGCCAAAAAAAAAAAATCACCCTGGAATTGACATATACACTACTATGTGTAAAACAGATAACTAATGAGAACCTAATGAATAGCACAGGGAACTCTATTAAATGCGCTGTGTAAGTGTGCTAAGTCACTTTAGTCATTTCTGACTCTGTAACCCCACGGACTGTAGCCTGCCAGGCTCCTCTGTCCATGGGATTCTCTAGGCAAGAGTAGTGGAGTGGGTTGCCATTTCCTACTCCAGGGGATCTTCTGAACCCAGGGATTGAACCTGCGTCTCTTAATGCCTCCAGCATTAGCAGGTGAGTTCTTTACCACTAGTGCTACCTGGGAAGCCCAAATGCTCTGTGATAATCTAAATGGAAAGGAAATCCAAAACAGAGGGGATATATGTATACATATAGCTGATTCACTTTGCTGTATCGCAGAACACACAACACTGTTAAACGACTATATTCCCTAAAAATTAAAAAAAAAAAAAAAAAAAAAAGACAAGCTGGCTACACACTGTAGGAGAGAGAGTAGAAGCAGCGGTATCAGGTAGGAGGCCACTGTTGCGATTTGGTGAGAGATGACAGTGTTGGAACAGGGAGGTAGCAGGGCCGACCCATATTATTTTCATAGAAATATCACATACTAAGGTATCATATAGAAAAGTTCATCACAAATGGATAAGTCGATATATGTTCACAAACTAGACATTCCAGATGCTCCTTCATAATCCTTTCTAATCTCTAACCTTCAAGGGCAACCTGATTTCTAATAGCATAGGTTAGTTCCGCCTACTTTTGTACTTTATATTAAAAAATCATATAAAATCATGAATAGGCTTCTTTCAACATTTTGTCAGATTCATCCACAGCATTACAATAGATCTTTGAGATAAATCTCATCACTACACAAATGCCAAGTATGACTACATCACATTTTACATACAAATTCTAGATATAGTTTAAAAGTAGAGCATATAGGGTATTCGAGAGAAGAGTGGACTATCACTCCAAATATGGTCTGAGAAATTGGAACTGAAATACAGAAAACTGGGGAAGAGCAGGTTTGGGAGGAAAACGAGGATCTTGGTTTTGAACACATTAAGTTGAGATGTGTAGGATCCTCTCAACAGAGTCATCCAGTAAACAGATATTTGAGTCTGTGGTTCTGAGGAGAGATACAAGCCAATGATAAAATATGAGAGCTGCTTATGGAGCCACTGATTAAATCAATTACCTGGGGAGTGAGTTATAAGTAGAGAAACATGAGTGTGCCCTTGAACATTTGAACAAGCCTGTAGAACATACACATTTCACACATAAAACTAGCTCAGATTTTGGTTTGGGTTAAGTGTATTTTCCTTAGGTTGAGCTACTGTTGGGAAGAGGGTTCAGCAGATGTAGGTGCTGTTGTCAGTCAGCAGGTACACTACTTGTTAAAAGTCATTCTTGTCCACATAAACTCTGATCTAGTCTATTCATCACTTCTAGATGTTCAAGCTGCATTTAGAAAAGGCAGGGGAACTAGAGATCATATTGCCAACATTCACTGGATCATAGAAAAAGCAAGAGAATTCAAAAAAATATCTACTTCTGCTTCACTGATTATGCTAAAGCCTTTGACTGGGTGGTCACCACAAACTGCAGAAAATCCTTAAAGAGATGGGAATACCAGATCACCTTACCTGCCTCCCGAGAAATCTGTATGCAGGAAAAGAAGCAACAGTTAGAACCAGACATAAAACAACAGACTGAGTCCAAGTTGGGGAAGGAGTACGTCAAGGCTGTATATTGTCACCCTGCTTATTTAACTTACATGCAGAGTACATCATGCAAAACGCTAGGCTGGAAGAAACACAAGCTGGAATCAAGATTGCCAGGATAAGTATCAATAACCTCAACTATGCAGATGACACCACCCTTATGGCAGAAAGTGAAGAAGAACTAAAGAGCCTCTTGATGAAGGTAAAAGAGGAGAGTGAAAACCCTGGCTTAAAACTCAACATTCAAAAAACAAAAATCATGGCATCCGGTCACATCTCTTCATGGCAAAAAGATAGGGAAAACAATGGAAAAGGTGACAGACTTTATTTTTTGGGCTCCAAAATCACTGCAGATGGTGACTGCAACCATGAAATTAAAAGACGCTTACTTCATGAAAGAAAAGCTATGACAAACCTATACAGCATATTAAAAAGCAGAGACATCACTTTGCCAACAAAGATAGTCAGAGCTATGATTTTCTAGTAGTCATGTATGGGATGTGAGATTTGGACCATAAAGAAAGCTGAATGCCAAAGAATTGACCTTTTGAACTGTGGTATATATTGGAGAAGACTCTTGAGAGTTCCTTGGACTGCAAGGAAATCAAACCAATCAACCCTAAAGGAAATCAGTCCTGAATATTCATTGGAAGGACTGATGCTGAAGCTGAAGCTCCAATACTTTGGCCACCTGATGTGAACAGCCGACTCCTTAGAAAAAACGCTGATGCTGGGAAAAGATTGAAGGCAGAAGGAGGAAGGAGCAACAGAGGATGAGATGGTTGGATGGCATCACCGACTCAATGGACATGCGTTTGAGCATGCTCTGGAAGTTGGTGATGGACAGGGAAGCCTGGCGTACTGCAGTCCTCGGAGTCACTAAAAGTCAGACATGACTGAACTGAACTGAATGCATTTATTTAGTTCAATACATGCAGAAGAAAAAGTGAAATTCCACCTTAATTTAATCATAAAGCTAAAATACCAACACTTAACATTATTAGAACTTTGAAACATGTTTCTCAGAGTAGCTGCCATTAAATGTGCAAAGAAAGGCTCAATAAATGTTGAATAAATAATTTCACATACAATTCAAGAATATTTAGTGACTATATATATCCATTTCACTGTGATCTGTGAAAGTTAAAGAATCATCCTTACAATTTAGTTGAGAGAATGAACTCGTTTCATTAAATGTATCTAGATAATCTTCCTCCTGTGTGTGCGAATTAAGTGGGGGCAGGAGATATATGTTCTTACCTGGAAAAGTGCCCTATCTCTTGAGACTGTATTCACAAAATCTCAAGTAAGACTGAACCGTTGGAAGGTTGAAGGTAGAAATCATGCTGTCCTGTGGTGACCACATTATCTCCAAGGATGTCTGAGTTCCATGTCCATCTCTGTTTATGAGTAAGAAAGCAAGGGCCTTGGCCAAGGTGAATGGGGAAATTTGAGGCCTTTTTTAAAGATCCCTTTGTGAATACTTCATTTTGTAAGAGTCCTCTGTTTTTTGCCTTGTACTATTTTATTGTTCTCCCATAGAGATTGTTTGATTCACTCAGCTTAAAAAGAACAAAAAAACAAAACAATTAAAATCAACAACAAAGTATGCCCACTGCGGGCAGGGAAAGAAGTAAAGAGTAGAGAGGGACGTGAGGGGAGTGAAGTCCTAGGGACAAGCACGGTAGGGGTAGAGATCATCAAATTAAACAAGTAAACATTGTAATATGCTTAGTCACTCAGTTGTGTCCAACTCTTTGCAACCACACGAACTATAGCCCACCAGGCTCCTCTGTCCATGAGGTTCTCCAGGCAAGAATACTAGAATGGGTTTCCATGACATCCTTAAGGGGATCTTCCCAACCCAGGGATTGATCCCAGGTCTCCCACATTGCAGACAGATTCTTTACTGTCTGAGTCACCAGGGAAGCTCAGACATTGTAATAGGCAGGCCAATATGTATGGTTATAGCTGTAGACAGCATCCCTTTAGTGGTTATAGTAACAAAAGCAGCGGAAAGCAAAGGTTAAAGTGAAAGAAACATCCAACATGGAATTGGACTAACTCCACGTTGACATGACTCCATGTTGGTTCTGTTTCTTCTACTTTCACCTTTGCTTTCAGCTGCTTTTGTTACTGTAACCACTAATGGGATGCTGTCTACAGCTATAACAATACATAATGGCCTGCCTTGGGGACCCCTACCCCTCTGCTTCAATGTTAAACTAAAGTGCTTTTTTTTAGCTCACAGGGAGACTTTCTAACCCTGCCCACCTGTGAATGGACACCACAAGAAAGAAGAAATTAACACATCCCTTCCCCAAGGCTGAGGCTGACCAAAGCAGGAGATGTTTTGCAAGACTTAACTGCAGTTTTACTTTACATCCTCACCCCCTCTCTGTTCTATGAAAGAAACTGGCATCCAGCTCACCTTTCTGCATAGAATCATTATTCCTTGCCTCAACAACTCATTGCCCAATTTACTGGCTCACTGTGTAACTTGGACCAAGCTTGGACTCAGTAACAACATGATATCAGTGAAATTTAGGAGGTGAGAGCGAAAGACACTCTTTATACTCTGGACATTCTGTAGAGTTTAAGAGAAGGAATGTCATAAAATCACAAGCTTTTGTGTGATGAATTGCCAAGAAAAAATCCCCAGAAGTGTTGAGAAGAGAGAAAAAAATACAGTGAGGAAGTTGAAGAGGCATTTCTAGAAAAGGTGAATCTAAGAGGGGCTATGCAGTTAACTGTTGTTTCTGTTCAACCTCTCAGTCATGTCTGACTCTGCAATCCCATGGACTGCAGCACATCAGGCTTCCCTGTGCTTCACTATCTGCTGGAGTCTGCTCAAATTCCCATCCATTGAGTTGATGATGCTATTAGTCAGACACCCTAGTAGAGATTTCACTTCTGCTGGCTGGATGCAACAGAAAAAGGTCTCTTTCTGGAAAAGCGTGGTTAATTATTTTCTGCAATTGACTGAGTCACAAATGTCACATGACTAAATCTAATTAACTAGAAAGCTCCATGAACCTCAGATTTTGGCCCTGGCCATCCTCCTTTTGCACAGATTTCCAGCTCCTGGCAATCCAGCAGCTTCCCTAAGCTCCTCCTCTTTTTCCCATCAATGGTCACCAGGGTGCAAAGGACCCTAAAACGTGAAGATTAAATATTTTCAAGAGAAATCTCTGGTTGACAGCTAACTTGAAATAAAAAATGACTGATCACAACAGCAGACAATTAGAGGAATGAATTTAAAAAGAGGGAGGGGAACTCGTAAGAGAAAAAATAAAGACAAACCCTGTGAAGATCAGAGGCAGAAGGAAACATACCCAAGGTATGAAAGAGGTGAGGTGGGCTGAGTGAAGTGGGAGGACAAAGCCAGGTTGGCAAAAACTAAAAGCAGTTGCCTGTAGACCACCAATGCCCTCCCTTCCTTTCTTGTAAATGAAATTGCATTCTTTTTCCTGCAGGCCTCAGACTGGTAGGTAGCTGGGCTTTAGCTGCTCAACAGCTGCTACATTGTACCCTAGAGGCAATTGCTTTCATTGCCAGGCAAACTGATTCTTATGTAGAGATTGAACAATTAAGTACTTAGGTGTTCTGCCCTTGAAGGCAGACAGCAGATGTCACCATGACATTGGTAGGGGGAAAAGAAGAAATTTCTCTTCTGCAAATTTAAATGAAAATCTTGGAGCTGAGATTTTCCTTTAAAGGAATGCTTATATGTGGAGTCTTAAAAAAAAAAAAGGGTACAAAAGAACTTATTTACAAAACAGGAATAGACTCACAGACATAGAAAACAAACATACCCTTATCAAAGAGGGAAGGATAAATTAGGAGTTGGGGTTTAAAATATATACACCATTAATGGGGACAGAATAAGGAGACAAAGTAGGCAATTAAACAGTTAATCCCACTAGGGGATCTTAAGTAGAGAGAAAAGTATGGAATACCTTGTAAATTAATGATCGCTTAAAAAAGCAAGCTTGCTTAGCAACAAAACAGTGCAGCAGCTCAGGCCATGCCCCCAAACAATAAAACAATGGTGGAATAAGACCTACATCCTGCCCACTGAAGTTAGCAAGTTAAATGATACTTGAGAAGAGAGTCTTTTTCTGCATAAACTAAGAGCAGAAATTCAGGGGAAAGGTGACAATATACTGAAACCTGAAAAGATGTACAGTATATATATATGCCTTTTTGTTCATTTCCATTGTACCTTGACAGTCCTGTTGGGCCACAGAAGGTCAAAAACTACCCCCTGACATGTAGGAGGAGTTAATATCTCTCACAAGCACTCTAAATAGTACTAATAAACTCTTTCCTCACCTGTCATTCTGCCTCTCATTAAGTTCTTTTTGTGCCAAGACAGAAAAACTTATGCTTTACTAAGAACCAAAATCTGGAGGAAGAAATGGCAACCCACTCCAGTATTCTTGCCTGGAGAATCCCATGGACAAGAGGCTGGTGGGCTATGGGCCATGGGGTCGCAAAGGGTCGGACACAACTGAAGTGACAGCCCAAGTACCAAAATACATTCTGCATTTTCACTATTATATAATAGATAACCAATAGGGACCTACTCTGTACCACAGGGAACTATATTCAATATCTTGTAATTACCGATAATGGAAGAGAAGCTGAAAAAGAATAAATGCGTATATATATACACATAGATTTTATATTAACCTTTGTGGAAAGCTAATTCCTTTTATTATTTCATACATAGCTGAATCACACTGCTGTACACCTGAAACTAACACAACATTGTAAATCAGTTATATTTTAGTAAAACTTAAAAAAACAAATAAAGGAGGGCAGGCAGCAGCACATTCAATTAGCTAATCTCTTTTAAAAGCCACTTGTTAATTTTCATTATATACATAAAACTAACCATATTTTAAATATATCCTAAGAAAATTTAGATATTTGCCAAGGAACTAAGGCTGAATACTAACTTGATTCTGCTAAATGAAACAATAATTCATTCTTTAATTCTAACACCATAAATGCATGTACAAAAGCGAAAGACCAAAGAAAGATGTTTTCTTCTAAACTAGAGGAGCTTTAAAAAGCAAAGGGATTTGGTGGCATAATTCTGATTATTTTTAGATTCCCATTCAAATACCTCAGAGTAACCAATAAAGAGAAGAAAGTATTTTTTCATTATTGTACAGTTTAAATTATACTATGTCTTCCAATTCCTCTGGATATCAGACATTTGGGTATGTATAATTTCAGACTAAAATATATAGTGCCTGTTTTACCTTTACATGTAGACATTTTAGAACCTTTATTGATTACATGTATGTATGCATACACACACACACACATTTTGAAAAATTACGATCAGTCATGCATATATTTGTCCAAGTTTCCTTAAATTTGAACTTTCTAGAAAGCTACTTCCTTTTATTCTTACTTTGCTCAACTAAAATTTAGATACAGTTAAGCAAGTATCAGATATTAACCTTCCAAAAAATGAAAAATAAAAATCAATTACATTGCATTTAAGGAACCATTAATTAGTGTCACCACATAAGAGCATGTCTTTTATTGCTTTTGACATATGTGATGTAATCTAAGGTTTCTTGGACATTTCCTATATTTTTCTCTTTTAAAAACTGTTTTTGTAAGTCAGCACTAGAAAAAAGAAAAGAAAATACTGTCTTTAAATCCTCTTCCTGGAGGTGCTTGAAACTGTACATTGGATATTTTATTATAGGGATACATATATACCTACAATAAATAGCTATGATAACATAGGTATATAAAATATACCCATAATAATACATAATATATTCATATATATTATGTATATGAATAACATTTCAATTAAATTTGTGAAAAGATAAGTTATATGGATTTTATGAAGCAAAAAGATACTTCTTGAGTAAAGAGTAAGTGCAGAAATCTAAAATAATTCATAATAGACAAAAAAACATAATTGTCTTTCTACCTAAATCTAGAGAAGGGATTAGTTGGGACTGTCTTACCTCCTTAGGCCACTTAGGAAACTAGACCACATCAGGATCCTTAACCTGGGTTCTAAAAATGAGAGTTCACAAGGAGTTCATAAAGCCCTAAAACTGTGTGCAATGTGTGTGTGGGTGTATGTGGTGTCTCTGCATAATTACATATTTGGTAGGAAGAGAGTCTTTAGTTTTTAATCAGACTTCAGAGGCATGTGTGTTCCCCATATGAGTTTAAAAACTGAGCTAGAAAATTTCCAAGATTCTCAGAAATCATCTCAGTTTTATCAGATCAAGAGTGAAATGGACATCACGTAAACATTATCTTTGAAGTTCAACACTCACTGCTCCTCTCTGAATGACTATCATCTGGTAATTTCCCACCCTGGACGATCCATCCATGGTGTTCATGGGTAACACGGAGACGTCAAGGGAGCGAAAAAGCGAAAGTTGCTTAGTCGTGTCCGACTCTGTGACCCCGTGGACTACACAGTCTATGGAATTCTTTCCAGGCCAGAATACTGGAGTGAGTAACTGTTCCCTTCTCCAGGGGATCTTCCCAACTGAGGAATCAAACCCAGGTATCCCACATTGCAAGCAGATTCTTTACCAGATAAGCCACCAGAGAAGCCCATTTTTCTCACCACACACCAACACACACACAAAGTGGGTCACTTGCCATTCTAAATGCCTAGCTTGGCACATCAGCCTGCCCTTGGCTAGAATAAAGTGCTTTTCTAACCAAGGAAACAGCTCTAATTTTAGGTGCAACCCATTAAAGGACTCTTGCTCCTTGGAAGAAAAGCTATGAGAAACCGAGACGGTGTACTAAACAGCAGAAATATTACTTTGCCAACAAAGGTCCGTATAGTCAAAGCTATGGTTTTTCCACTAGTCATGTATGAATGTGAGAGTTGGACCATAAAGAAAGCTGAGAAATGAAGAATTGATGCTTTTGAACTGTGGTGCTGGAGAAGACTCTTGCGAGCCCCTTGGACTTCAAGGAGATCAAACCAGTCAAACCTAAAGGGAATCAATAATGAATGTTCATTGGAAGGACTGATGATGATGTTGAAGCTCGAATACTTTGGCCACTTGATGCAAAGAGTTGACTCGTTAGAAAAGACCCTGATGCTAGGAAAGACTGAAGGCAGAAGGAGAAAGGGACAACAGAGGACAAGATGGTTTGATGGCATCATGGACTCAATAGCCATGAGTTTGAGCAAGCTCCGGGAGATGGTGAAGGACAGGAAAACCTGGTGTGCTGCAGTCCATGGAGCCGTAAAGAGTCAGACAGGACTGAGCTACTGAACAACTTAAGACAAGAGTTGGCAAACAATATCCCATGGGCTCAATCCTGCCTGCCACTTGTTTTTATAGTGCTTACAAGCTAAAAATGGTTTTTATCTTTTAAAATACTTGTTGTCTCAAATATATATACATAATAGATTTGATTTTCCCTTTCAGGCAACAAACCTTAAATTATTTCTTGCTCTTCATAGAAAAACAAGTTTGCTTACACTTCATCCAAAAAATAAATGTCACAGTGAAAGAGACATAAAAGAAAATAAATTTCATCTAATCTGATTTTAATGTGGATTGCAAGCACCTTAAATACAATATATATATAGACACATAATATATCTCAAAATATTAAAAATATCCATACATTATTTATATTCATTATGACAAAGTGATTTTCCTCCAGGAGTCCAAGAATGTTTCAACATCAGAATCTTCAGGAATATAGTTAACATATTGAGAGGTTAAATGAGAAAAACTAGAAGCATGAAGGAAAAACACGTAAGGACATAATGGAATACAAAACTGTCATGATTGAGGCTGTAATGGAAACAGTGAGACACCATTGTTTGATTCAGACAGATCTAGTCCGACAGGTCACATCATTTGTTTTCTGTGTACGTGTTCAATTGTGTCTGGCTCTTTGCAACCCCATGGACTGTACCCCACCAGGATCCTCTCTGTCCATGGAATTCTCCAGGCAAGAATACTGGAGTTGGGTTGCCATTTCCTACTTCTAGAGGATTTTCTTGACCCAAGGATCAAACTCACATATCTTGTATCTCCTGCATTGGCAGGCAGATTCTTTACCAGTGTGCCACTTGGGAAGCACTATGTCATTTGGTTTACTCGAGTTTAAAAAAATAAAAATTGTCTCCTTTCATTCCTGTTCCTGGCAAAAGAAGCACCAAAACTGCTGGAATTTAGCTACCTGGACATTTCTTCCTTACAAATATATACCCCATCTTTGTTATCTTTCCACCAACTCATTTGGAGAAGTATTATGGAGAAATGAGGATGTCATTTTTTGCCCTCTTATAGGAAAAATCAGTTTGTCCTTAGATGTTTCATTAAATAAAATGTGCTCTGATTCCCATACTTCTTTCTGGGAAGGTGGGTCTTAATTCCACATCCTATGCTAACGCATCAAGTGTCCAATACAGAGAATGAAACAACCTTGGTCCTGCACACACAACAGTGCCGTGGTGAAGTTAGTGGGTCTGGGAGCACACAGCCTGCCTCTGAATCTCTGTTCTAGTAATTATTAAAATGTCACCCTGCTGGTAAGTCACCCTGCTCCTCCAAGCACCAGTTTTTGTTTTTTTTTTTCATTTAAAAATCAAGGATAATAATAATACACACACACACACACACACACTCACACACTAGAAAAGTGCCTGGCATAGAGTAAGAGTTCAGTATATATTGACTCTTCTTATAGTAAAATATATATAGTAGAGAAATCTCTCAGTTATTGATAGATTGCATTTATTTTAGGTCCAGCTGTATAGTAAATAGTTCCTCTTTTAGAGTCCTAAGAGCTCTACTCTAGAATTAATGCAAATTCCCTCCTTTTCAGTTGGTTTGATGAGGCTTGAATATCTGCAACAATGCTCTGGTGGGAAAGCTGGGCCACAGGCTGCACAGATGTGTTTTAAGCCAGCTGGTGCCCAAGTAGGTCTTGCATATGAAGTCAAGCTAATCTGCATAAATCACATTGTAAACTAATTCCAAGGGGATTGTTTCATTATGTGTAAAGGAGTACTCATCGAACACACTCTTAGCATTTAATAATAATAATAATAAAAACAATTAGAAATTGTACCAATGAGACTGGGCTCTTTCACAAATTCCATGTGATTTTGGCTCAAATAATGAAAAGAACTGGAGATTAAACTAATTCTTTTATCTCCTGGGCTACATAATCAGGAAATGTATTATCTGTGGAATATAAGAACAGCCATCTGTTCACAATTTTAAAATGTATGATATCATTACAGAAATATGATGTCATTATTTCACTGTTTTTGAAATATAAGGAACAAACCAATGAAAGGTAAGATATTCAGGTGGTCTTTCAGAACTATTTATGATATGTGGATCTAAATTTCTGTATGTGCAGATATATTTGGCAATGATTTTATCCCAATTGAGCTGACGATGGCTGCTGTTCAATTGTCTGAGTGATTCCTTTTTATATAGTGTTTCTTCCCCTGACCATTTTAAACTTGTCTTAGTATTTTAATGTAGCTTTTATAAGAATGTAAGTTTGGAAAGCCCTTAGTTATAGAGAAGGTAACTGTTACCATAATACTTGTTTTCGTAAGGCCCAGGCATGATTATGCCAAAAAGAATCACATGGTACCTCTCTACTTTTATATACTAGCTGTTCATTATTTATTTAAAAAAATAACAAAAGCATAATGAGTTGGCATGATCTTTTAGGCATTCAATTCATACATATATAAACAAAACAAAACAAAAAACTGTTGTTACCCTAAAGGAACCTAGTGCCTCGTAAGATCTGTCTTATGAAGTCAGCGACATGGCTGAGTGAAGAGGGCAAAGGTAATCCAGTAGTTTTAAGGAACCAAATAAATGATAATTGTTTGAAGAGTCCATATTTTAAATTTATGGATAAATGAAAGGTTATTATTTTCATTAGTTTGTGCCTGAATATCTCTCTTTCTACTCAGATAAGCTTTAGGGACTTAAATCTTCCAAGTCTGCAGCTCACAAAACAGGAATATAATCGTATGACTCTTGCCTATTAAAACTTAATGAGTGATTCTCAGGGTTCTATTTACATGACTTTTCCCTTAATTATACCCTTACCAACCCTAGAGAGAATTTTGAGTTATGAGTCTAAAGTACTTTCTAATCTTCATAGAAAGGATTTATGAGATTTATCTAGCAAATTTAGAAACTACAATAACAAAGTTCGTACTACATTACCATTCAAGAGCACCATCTGGCCCCTGGTAGAGGCGGTGGTTATGGAAACCGTGTAGTGTCTAACACCAAGCAAGAAACTCAAAGGTAAAGACAATGAAAAGAACAACATAAAACGATACTTCTCTTTGTTTTCAAAATATGAAAAATATTCCACATGCCTTCTACTTCACTGTTGTATCTTAATGGGCCTCAACTTTCATTTTTAAAAAACACTAGAACTTATTTGAGTTTCCCTTATGTTCCAAATACTCTGATTCTTTGATATTTGCCCACCCTTATTTGTAGCCTCTTGAAAAAATGCTAATACTATTGATGCCGAAATATGTTAAGTAAATCAATCTATTACGGTAGCATGGCTAAAAATTTAAAAAGTTACAGCAAATAAGAATTTAAATAGACATAACTGTCTGCATCCTCTACAACTATAATACCATAAAAATGAAGAATCTTTAAAGCAGAATATAAAAAGATCCAGGGCTTTAGTTGCTATCAGAACTGCTTTCTAAACTGTCATTCATGCCTTCTTGACCATACCAAATGGCTGGAACCCAACACTGTCCATCTTTCAGCAGCTGCTGCCATTCATTGTTAAGTCTTTCCTAAGAGCATTGTCCCCTTCCCAAGCAGTGCTCAAACTAGATAAGCTCAGTAGTATTAAAGATACAGTCCAGCCACAAATCAGAGAAGGCAATGGCACCCCACTCCAGTACTCTTGCCTGGAAAATCCCATGGATGGAGGAGCCCGGTAGGCTGCGGTCCATGGGGTCGCTAAGAGTCGTACACAACTGAGTGACTTCACTTTCATTTTTCACTTTCATGCATTGGAGAAGGAAATGGCAACCCACTCCAGTGTTCTTGCCTGGAGAATCCCAGGGATGGGGGAGCCTGGTGGGCTGCCGTCTATGGGGTGGCACAGAGTCAGACACAACTGCAGCAACTTAGCAGCGGCAGTAGCAGCAGCCACAAATGGGTGACTTTGAAATAATCTTCAATGATAGACTTCACTCCTAATGTCCTGATGCAGGCTGAGTTACAGGATTGTTCATCTTTGAAAGTTACAAATGTCTAAGGTAGAAGAAATGATTCTCCATGCCCTGAAAGCTTAGGAATCTATCCCTTAGTAAGTAGAGTGAAAGTGAGGAAGAAAATAAGGCTCAGAATATGCGATATTGAGGCAGAGACTTTACACAAACTGAATATTATTTTGTTGGGTGCTCTATGGTCACGGCACTCAAGATGGCTGTTCTTTTGCTCTCTGTACATCTCCTGACTGACCAGTGCCTGCTTCACCTACACCCTACTCACATGACTGACTGACCTTCCTACAGACTTGCCCTTGGACCCAGCTAGTGATTGTTCCCACTAGCTTTTCAAAGGGGTTGTAAGTTGTGTGCCCTTCTGCAGGATTTCCTGGTAGCTGACAAGCCTACCTTATGCCAATTCCTCCTATAACAAGTAACCCTCCCTCTACCCTGCCATGCAAATGGTGGGTGTCACTCTAGGACCTTGTTTCTGACAGGTAGGCTCCCCCATCCATTAAACCATTGATGTTTCTGTCACTGACTCCAGATTCTTTCTTTGATCTTGGAGCTGGGAAAGTAAAGGCCTTGCAAGCCTGCATGGTACAACTCAACGGGTGCATTTAAAATATAATTTAATAGCCCTATTTTGTAGTTATTCATTGATTTTATAGATAGTTTTTAGTTCAATCCTAAACTACAAGAGTTGGTGATGGAGAGGGAGGCCTGGCATGCTGCAATTCGTGGGGTCGCAAAGAGTTGGACACAACTGAGCGACGGAACTGAACTGAATTGCTCTATTTCCTCATAACCATGCCTTCTTCTCAGAGCTGTTTCCTAAAGCTCTCCTAAGAATGGGGCCTTGAACCATCACATGTGATCACAGGACTGCCCAGTTCCTCTGTGACACCATCCCTGGCACACAATGACTAGAAGAAGGTTGTCACAGTCACTTACTACTCATTAAAAAACAAAACAAAACAACTCTTTCTTATTTTCTGTGACATGGGTTAAGGGATAGCAGGAGTCCTCTGAACTCACACAAACAGGCCCATTCAACCACAGGATCAGCTGTGCTAGAGGGTCGGAATTGCCCTCACTCACATTTAGCAATTGGCACCAGCTGTTGGCTGGGGAATGGGGTTAGCTGGGATGCCTCACCTCTTTTTTCTGTTCAGTCTTTAAGCTTGGAGTCTTCATGCACTGGTTTTCTAAGGTCAGTGTTACAACAGGACACAATCAAAAGCTATAAAACCTCTTGAGATCTGGGTATAACTCACTCACTGTCACTTCTGCCATAATTGGTCAGTCAAAGCAAGTCATAAAGTAATCCTAGGTCCAAAGGGTGTATAAACAGATTCTGCCTCTTGTTGAGAGGAGTGATGGAGTCACACTGCAAAGGAGCATAGACCCATTGGTGGCAGCCACCTTTGAAAAAAAGTCTACTGCATGAGGTGGGCACCTCACCCAAGATGCTCCTTAACACAGCACTCAGGTTCTATTCTAACTCATACAAAGGAGTGATGGAGAAGGAAATGGCAACCCACTCCAGTATTCTTGCCTGGAGAATCCCATGGACCGAGAAGCTTGGTGGGCTACAGTCCATGGGATCACAAAGAGTCGGACACGACTGAGCGACTTCACTCACTCACTCACTCACTCAAAGGAGTGAATTAACTCTGCCTCTCTCTGTTGAAACTCAGATGGTATTGGTGGTATCCACCCAGTTAGCACTTTGAGGACAGCAGAACAATACAGGGTTATCAACTTGAAAAAATTTGGTTCAAAGAAGGACAAAGCTGAGACATGTGGAGGAATTCATGGCATCTCAGTCCCTGATCCTGGCTCTCCCTGAGGCTTCTCAGAGGTGCCTCGAGATACTTTTTGTCCATAGGATACCTTCCCTTCTTGGTGAACTTAATTTGGATAGGATTCTGTCACTCGTCCCTAAAAAATAGTCTTAAACGCACACAGATATACAGATATATACATATATACATACATATACATATCCATGTATATACATAAGCAGATACATATGTATGTCTGTGAGTGTATATATATATGTGCATGTGTGCATGCTCGGTCGTTCTGTCGCATCTGACTCTGCAGCCCCGTGGACTATAGACCACCAGACTTCTCTGGTGTTTTTAGGCAAGAATACTGGAGTGAATTTAGGCAAGAATTCTGGATGTTTTTAGGCAAGGATACTGGAGTGGTTGCCATTTCCTCCTCCAGGGGATCATCCTGACCGAGGGATCGAACCCGCATCACCTGTGTCTCTTGCATTGGCAGGTGGATTCTTTACCACTGAGTCACGTGGGAAATCCCCATGTATGCGTATATATTCAAGTGGTTTTCAGTTTATGATATAGTGCTCTTCACTCCAGTTTTTCCAGTTCTCATGGCTGTTTCCACATTACTGGATGCTTTTTAAAATGTTGTTCCAATTTATTTTCTGGAGGTAAGTGTACTTGGAAGGCTTACAGGAAAAAAAAAAATGTGTAAGTAAGCAAACGCTAAACACACCTAATCCCACAGTGAGATAAAGTTCCTAAAATAGTACTTTATTGTGTGACAGATCAACTAAGAATGCTACATAATTCTTTGAACATTTTCAAAAAATTCATTCTGGCTTTACCAATGGCCTAAGGTGAGTCTAGCATAATGCTATGCATTAGGTACATGAAAATGACCAAATATCCCAGGTCATCACGATGCTTTAGGCAGAGAGCATATAAGCACATATATGTCATGTGTAAGCAACAAAAAATTAATTGCCAAAACAGGTATGCAGCCAGTTGATAGTTGCTCCATAACATCTACTTTCTACTTCCTCTACCTTTTGAGAATATTAGCTGAACACATGGGCGATCAGCCAAAGACTATATTCCCCAGCCCCCTTTGCCATTATATAATCTAGTAAGTAGGTTCTGAACAATGGGAAATGAGTGGCTGTGATGTGTACCCTTGAGACTATGTTGTCCTGCTCACTGTACCTCTTTCTGAAGTAAACTTGCTGAGAGAAAGCAGTGCAGCTACCTCGGATCAAGAAGTAAAAACCACTCGCTGAGAACAGCAGAGCTGTCCACTAGACGTTGACCACTCACTCACCTCTCAACTGTTATCCTGTTATCCAGGGCATTACACTTTGTATCTTTTTATTACAGCATCATTGAGTCACCGACATGAGTTTGAGCAAACTCCAAGTGTAGTGAAGGTCGGGGAGCCTGGGGTGCTGCAGTCCATGAGGTCGCAGAGAGTCAGACATGACTGACTGAATAACAATAGCATATACTAACTACAGCTGTCCACCGGTATCCACACGGGATTGCTTCCAAGATCCACTGCAGAAACCAAAATCCACAGATGTTCCAGTCCCAGAGTTGGCCTTTCATATTCATACCCATGGCTCTACATCTCCAGATTCAACCAACCGTGAAGATGTAGTACTGCAGTATTTATTAAAAAAATCCATGTGTAAATGGACCCGCCAGTTCAAAACCATGCTATTCAAGAGTCATCTGCACTTTGACATGTGGGAAGTACTAGCTGAGGAAACGCAGACATTTGAGGGATTGATTCTTTAAGGAAAGGGGTTTAGGCCATGAGGGTACCTGGTGAATGTAGTTTCTTTAACATCAAACTGATTAAGGTCACTGTCTTTTACCTTTGTATCCCCAGGGCTTAGCTCTGTGGCTGAAATTCTGTAGGTAATTTATAAATATTAGTGAAAGGAAAGAAGAAAGAAAAAGAGGGAGGGAAGGAACATAGACAGAAGAAAAGATGGACAGAAGCAATTTCAGGATCTCATAGCAAGTTTTCTCTTCCCTCATCCCCATTCCCACCACTTGATAATAATAATAATTTATTATTACTATTATTCCTAGCAACACTGGCAAAAGCTCATTATAATACAAAACACAGGAAATTGATATCTGTTCTAAAGTAGGATTCTGATAAGAATTCTAACACTCATACATAATTTATGTTAAAAAGGCTCAAGGTAATTCTGTTTGGAAGAGCACAAAGGAGCATACACTTAAGACAATGACTTCCAAAATACATGATACTTTTATGCCCTAAGTATCTACTATCAGCTTAATAAACTCTGACTTTACAAGAAATAAGTTTACAGAATAGGATTAGTTTTTAAAATAAGTACAATCTCACACTCCTTGGTATTTACCCAAAGGAGCTGAAAATGTGTCCACACAGAAACTTGTACAAGGATGTTTATAAAAGCTTTATTCATAAGTGCTAAAAGTTGAAAGTAACCAAGGAATCCTACAGTAGGCAAATGGTCAAATAAACTGTGGTACAAGTCATGGAAAAACATGGAGGAATTTTAAGTTCATATTTAAGTAAAAGAAGACAGTCTGAAAAGGCTGCATACTATATGATTCCAACTACATGAAACGGCAAAACTATGAAGACCATACAAATATCAGTGGTTATTGGGAGGAGAGAAAAGATATGTACAGGTGAAGCACAGAGAATTTTTAGGGTAGCAAAATAATCTATATGATATCATAATGAAGAATATGTATTTTTACACATTTGTCCAAAACCACAGGTTGTATAACACCAAGAGTGAATCTTAACATAACCTATGAACTTTGGGTGATTACAATGTGCCAGTATAGGTTCACACTTGGCCAGAAATGTCCCCTGCTGCTGAGTGATGCTGACAATGGGGAGGGTACATGTGTGGGAGCAGGAGACATGAGAAATCTCTACCTCCCTCTCCGTTCTACTGTTAACCTAAAACTGCTCTAAAACACTAAATTCTTATAAAAAATAAGCACAATCTACACCACATATTTTCCCACCATAATTCACCACAGATTAGGTAGTTTGGTTTGGAAAACAGAACACCCTTGTCTTACAATGATGAGAAGTAGGTTGTGATTAGAAGTTTCATGGGGTTAGTAGCCATTCAGCTCAATCTGGATTCTCACTCCTCTTCTGCCACTAACTAATATTTAACTTGGTTACTCTCTTAAACTCTGAGCAATAGCTTCTTCATCTAAAAATTAACAAGGTAGATTATGTACAAGTTAGGGCTATATTTCACTTAGAGTTAGAATGAGGTTTGAAACCAAAAACTATAGATGTCTAGTTATCAAAACTCTGGCTGTTTATTTAAGCTCTCCAAGCCACTCTCAACTATAAAAAGAGGGAAACATTGTTTAACTCACCCAGTTGTATAGCAAAGAGCAAATATGTCTCTCTTGGTAATTAGAACTGGAATAAGTAATGTTTTTTGAAGTATAATTGATTTATAAAGTGCTAATTTCCAATGTATAACAAAGTGATTCAGACACACAGATAAACACATCTTTTTCACATTCTTTTACATTATGGCTTTTATCAAAGGATATTAAATATAGTTCCCTGTGCTATACAATCAGACCTTGTTGTTTATCCATTCTATACATATCAGTTTGCATCTACTAATCCCCAAATCCTACTCCATTCCTCCCCCAACCCTCCTTTCTTTGGCAACCACAAGTCTGTTCTCTGTCTATTTCTGTTTCATTGATAAGATCATTTGTGTCATATTTTAGATTCCACACATAAGTGGTATGGTATGGTGCTTGTCTTTCTCTTTCTTGTTAATTTCACTTAGTATGATAATCTCTAGTTCCATCCATGTTGCTGTAAATGACATTATTTTATTATTAATTTTTTTAATGGCTGAGTAGTATTCAACTGCAGGCTTCCTTGTTGGCCCAGAAGGTAAAGAATCTGCCTGCAATGTGAGAGACCTGGGCTAAATCCCTGGGTTGGGAAGATCCCCTGGAGGAGGACATGGCAACCCACTCCAGTATTCTTGCCTGGAGACTCCCCGTGGACAGAGGAGCCTGGTGAGCTACAGTGCATGGGGTCTCAAAGATTTGGATACGACTGAATGATGAAGCACATGGCACAGTGTGTGACTGTATATATGTGTACCACATCTTCTTTATTTGGAATAAGAAATGTTTTACATTTTTGTTCTCTATATCAATATAAAAACATATTGCTCAGATTTTTTAAATCCTAAGTATTTATTTGCCTTAATAATATGTAGCAATTTTATGCATAATGAATATGCCTTACTGCACACAGATAGTGTTTTGATGAAATGCCTGGTCCATCTTCAGTGTTACCCTTTACTTACAGGAATTTCCTGCTTTAGGGAGCTTATAAAGACTATCTTTCCTTGTATGTGTCAACTGTCTATTATATTTTTTTCAGAATGATACACTTCTAACACTTTTGGTGTTGGCTAGTTGGCTTTTTTGTTCTATTTCTTTTTCTGCAGTTTAGAGGCCATTAACCAAATACATACTAACACATCATTAGGTACTGAGAAGAGGAACCCACTCTCCTCTGACAAATCTTAGACTGTAGGTCGGGTTTCTCAAACTCAGCAGCATTGGCATTTTGGACCAGATCATTCTATGATGTAAAGGGCTGTCCTATGCAAGTTTGGCAACATCCTTGATCTCTACCCACTAGATGCTGTAGCACACCTCTCTAAATGTGACAACCAAAAATGTCTCCATACATTGTTAATGTCCCTTGGGAGGAAAGGGCAAAACCATCCACTATTCTAGATCTATTCTGTCCAACAGAGAAACTATTCAAAATTAACTTCAGTCACTTATCTGTAGAACCTGAAAAGTGATACAAACATTTAGTGCCTCAATCACACTGGGCACACTTTAGGTGCTCAATGGCCACATATGGTCAGCACAGATATAAAATGTTTCCATCACTGCAGGACTGCTTAAAATAAAAAACTATGACAAATAGCAAAGAAATAATAATAATGGCACCATTCCAGGATATCTTCCATTATGGAACTTCTAATTGTCCAGAAGATCAATTCCAATTTAATCCCTTCTTTAAAAGCTTCCTCATCTCAAACATTAACAAGAATTTCTAAGGAGCTTATTCCTAGTAGTTCAAAATGTGACTAATCCTTAAGGATAATTGCAAATCATGTAATTATTAGATAGTCACAATGACAAAGCTGGGGTGTTAGTTAATCTCTACTAATAGCTAAATCAGAAAGAAGTGGGAAAAGAATCTTAAACAGGTATATAATCCAGCAATGTCTGAAGATTTGATCTCACTTGAGACTCTGTTGTTAATGCAACCACAGGATGAAAACATCAATTGAACTTACAGAGGGCTTCACTTCGACAAACCCTGAAGTGGCCTGCAGGGCCATCTAGCTTTGAGCATGTTGGCTCCTTAAGCATCTCAGACAGCTGGCCAAAGGGAAGTTTATTGATTAAAGGTAACTCCTTGTTTCAAGATCAAATATACCCTCAACTTGGTGAGGTAACACAAGAGCAGGTTGAACAATAAAGAGGACAATGACAAATAGAAGTCAAGATTATGGAGTGATTATTAAAGGAAGCATAGAAGATCCTATGAAAAATTTTAAGAACATTCACACAACCTGCCTCCAGCTTCACAAAGCCCGAGCTCTTACTGGCTGCATGTGAGTGTGACTCTGAGAGACAGCATGGGTGTGTGTGTGTACAGATGCATGTGTGTGCTGGGGAAAAGCACCTTTGTGTATAAAGCTTCATATTTAATAAATCTCTCAAAACACAACTAATATTCTCTCTCCAACCTTAATCCCCAAATTGAAGAAATGATATGCTGGGTGCTCAGTTGCTCAGTCGTGTCTGACTCTTTGCAACACTATGGATTGTAGTCAGCTAAGCTCCTCTGTTCATGGGATTTCCTAGGCAAGAATACTGGAGTAAGTCGCCATTTCCTCCTCCAGGGGAATCTTCCTGACCCAGGGATCGAACCTGTATCTCTTGGGTCTCCTGCACTGGCAGGTGGATTCTTTACAACTGTGCCACCTGGGAAACCTAATACTTCCTTTCAAATTTGCCAATTTTAGGCATGTGATGCTATTGTGGCCTCACTGATTCAGAAAGTAGTTGCCGACCATAGACTATGTCCTTTCAGACATAAGCTCCCAGTAACAGATTCATTTTTTAAAAGTTCCTATTAAATGTAACACACATATTGACCATTGAAAATTTACACAAATAAGAACATTCTTAGAATAATTATAATCCACAGAATGGCAGAAGGGCAAAAAATGACTAGGCTAGTAACAACACAAAGTAGGCTAGTAACAACACAAACAGAATAGAACATACACCATCAGAGTTATAAATTATAACTGGCTGGCTGCTCAGAAAGAGAAAGTACATCTCATGGAAATTCAGAAGTCTTTCTGGAGGTGATCTTTAAATTACATGTTGAGAATTAGGTAGGATTCAGCCATATTCCTGTGGGAAAAAATGCTATTTCCAACTAAAGCCAACCTTTAACACAGAAGAGACAGTGTGTGTTCTGAAGTGTGTGGTGTAGGTTGGGATGTGGGGACAGATCTCACTGGACAGGTAGTCTGGGAGTTTAGTAACAGCTTTCAGCATCTCTCTTTTCTCCCTCTCTCCTCCCAAACAAAAAGACTCTTACTCAATGTGCATATGGAATTTATATTTAACAAGTTCCCCAGGAGATTTTAATGTACTACTGAAGTTTCAAAACCATTTCGGGAAAAGAATATTTGAAAATAAGAAGTTAGGGAATGTCGTTAATTTGGATGGTTTTGGGGAAAAGCAACACTGACTTTTGTCTCTGCAAATGTCTAACAAAGAGGGGACATAATATTTTCTTCTGTAAATTTTAATGAAAATAAACATCATTTCAACCAATGATCAACAAATGTTTATTTAGACAAACATTGAATTCAGTAATTTTGCATGTATTATCAAAATCAGACTGTACACACTACTAAGCCAGCATGCTGCAACTACTGTAGCCCCACACCTAAAGCCAGTGCTACATAAGAGAAGCCACTGAATGAGAAGCCTGTGTACTACAACTAGAGGGTAGCCCCTACTCTCCACAGCTAGAGAAGGCCCTCACACAGCAATGAAGACCTAGTACAGCCAAAAATAAATCAATACATAAAAAACACACTGTGTGAAAATATGTTTTTGAAGATGAAGTAAAAACTCACTGTCTTGCTGAAGAATGATGAAAGAAACAGATCTGATCCTTAATTTCCTATTCTTTTTCCTATCCACTACCGTAACATCTAATTACTTCTACTATTTCTAAGACATAGGCCTACTGGATGGGGGATTTCCAGGGGGCTCAATGGTAAAAGAATCTGCCTGCTGATGCAGGAGATGCAGGAGATGCAGGAGACACAGTTTCGATCTTTGGGTCAGGAAAATCCCTTGGAGGAAGAAATGGCAGCCCCCTCCAGTATTCTTGCCTGGGAAATCCCATGGAGAGAGGAGCATGGCAGGTTATTCTCCATGGGGTCACAAAGTGTTAGACACAACTGAGCCACTGAGCACACACACACACCTACTGGATACCAGAGATAACGTAAGAGGCCCTCCAGACAAAACTACCCTGTCATCTCCCCGGGTTTGGGGTGCATCTCTTTCTAGCTTGATGGATCACATGTAAGCCTTTCTATTATCCCTTCAGCTTAGATAGACACTCTGATCGTTTCACACTCTTACCCATGGGACCACATGCTGGTCTTAGTCCTATCTAAGGGAAAAGACACTGTTAAGATCCTTGTCCTAAAGCTCCAGGAGAAAGTTGCTATGTCACCCACTTCTTTCTTTTTTTCTGGACCCTCTATGGTCTCAAAGCTCTCTGGCCTCTGGAGGCTTGTTTTGTTGGTGGACCCTCAGACTTACCAAAAAATGCAAATTCTGTTTCTTACAAATGCAATTTTATGAAAGAAAAGTGAAAGTGAAAGTCACTCAGTCATGTCTGACTCTCTATGACCGCATGGACTGTAGCCAGCAAGGCTCCTCTGTCCATGGGATTCCTCAGGCAAGAATACTGGAGTGGGTAGCCATTCTCTTCTTCAAGAGATCTTCCAAACACAGGACTTGAACCCAGGTCTCCCATATTGCAAGTGGATTCTTTACCATCTGATCAACCAGGGAAGCCCAATTTTATGAACTTTCATTTTAATATTCAATCCATCAGGGCTGTAAGCAATTACCCTAATCCTCATCATTTAACACAATAAAAGTTTATTTCTCTCTGTTGCTACTCCAATGAGGGACAAATGTGGGGTTGGAGAGACCTGATTATTTAAGGACCCATACATTTGAATCCTAAGAATCTCAGGGTCTTACACTGGTTTCTCCTCCTCATGTAACACAGGATAGAAGGCAGTGGAGAATTGTATCAGTGTTTCAGGGGCTGGGACTGGAAATGTTATACATCACATCTGTCAACACTCTATCAGCCATATCCCAGTCGCACAGCCTCAGCCGCCTGCAGAGTAGGGTGGTAAGTGTAGCTTATTTTGATGTCAGAAAGAAAATTAAATAGTTTGGTGAGCAGAGTCTACTACAGTTATGTCATCAGTATTGATAGCTGCTAATTATGTACTTTAATTATACATCACTGTTACCTGCTTCATTATCAATTTAGTCTGTTGCGGGTTGTTTGAACAATGTTAGTAATACAAAACTTTTCAATAGCATTGTTGGCCTAAATTTATCAATATTAGACTTCATGTTGTAAGTCAAATAAGACTCTCCACATATTTATTGCAAATATAAATACACTATATATTTTGATTATTTGAATGATACTTCATTGGTAATATCTTGCCTGCCAGTCTGTGCTACTGAATAACTGGAAACACAGGCTTGTGTGTCTGTGGTCAGTCACTCAGGTCTGACTCTTTGTGACCCCACAGACTGTAGCCCACCAATTTCCTCATCCATGGGATTTTCCCAGCAAGAATACTGGAATGGGCTGCCATTTCCTTCTCCAGCGGACCTTCCCCACCCAGGGATTGAACCCAGGTCTCCTGCACTGCAGGCGGGTTCTTTAACACTGAGCCACCAAGGAATCCCAGGAAGCACACAGCTAAAATAAGTAAAGACAAATTACTGGGTTAACCTTAAATTTAGAAGATAGTTTTTCATATGAAATATTTTGCTGTGAAACACTTCTCAAGTGGTTCAGATGGTAAAGAATCCACCTGCAACGCAGAAGACCTGGGTTCGATCTCTGGGTCCAGAAGAACCCCTGGAGAAGGGAATGGCTACCCATTCCAGTATTCTTGCCTGGGAAATCCTATGGACAGAGGAGCCTGGCAAGCTACAGTCCAAGGGGTAGCAAAGAGTTGGACATGACTGAGTGACTAAAACGCAGGCGCACACACACTTTGTTAATTAAAGGCGATTCATAAATGTTGCTCTGTGTGTGTGTGTGTGTGTGTGTGTGTGTGTGTGTGTGTGCTAAGTCGTTTCAGCTGTGTCCAAACTCTGTGCAGTCCTATGGACTGTAGCCCTCCAGGCTTCTCTGTCCATGGGATTCTCCAGGCAAGAATAGGCAAGAATAGGAGAGTGGGTTGCCATGCCCTCTCCTCCAGGGGATCGTCCCAACCCAGGGATTGAACCTGTATCTGTTGAGTCTCCTGCATTGGCAAGCAGGTTCCTTACCACTAGCACCACCTGGGAAGCCCATAAATGTTGCTAACCAATGTTTATTATAAATCATTCAACTAACTCTTCTACACTTCTTTTTTTTATACACTGAATTTTACTTTCCTCACTGGACAGTAAGAACTGGTAGCATCAGTGAAAATATTTTTTGTCCCTCCTATGTTGACGCACTAGGACAGTCATCTATCTGTGTAATTAACTGTGCAACCCCAAGGGTGCCATTTTCTGGTATGTCTTTGGGCCATTTCACTATTTTTATTTTTAAGGGGACAGGGTATAGATAGTATGAGATTTTGCCTAAATATGAGCCCTAATGCTTTCCAAGTATCACACAGCCAACAAAGGTTTGAAATATAACTTCTACCCACTTGATTACTTCATATTAAACAGTACAGGGCAAAAAAGGCATCATATCTGAAAACCCATCCTCTAATCTTGTTCCTCCTCTAATAGGCTATGAAATTTAGTACATCTAATAAGCAATATCTAGGAGTCAGATTCCTGGTCTTTAGAATATCACAAAATAATGCAACCCTTAAGTTCCTTTTCAGATCAAAAACTGTATGACTCTATGACGGAGGCTGTACAATAACACAGAAGGATGGTACTAGATATTACATTTGATGGTGACTTTCACAAAAATGTAAAAATGATACTACTATGCAGAGATGTTAAAAAGTATATAAGAGATAATAAGCAGTTTAGTACTTCTAATGCATAGCCTACTTTTTTACTTTGTAAAGCCTTTAGAACTAAAAGGAAAAGCTGGAAATATAAACAGACAATATTGATAGCCAAGGTGAAAAAAACATACAAGTAACAAATGCCAAAATAGTTATTTTCTGGATGAAAAGGCAATGGAGGAGAAGCTACACAGAAAGAAGCTGGGGATCAAAGTGTACAATAAATTCAAATCAATTTCTGCAGCGTGAAAGAAAAATATTGGGGTCTGTGCAAGCTGAAATAAAGCTGAATTATTCAACAAAACACAGACCAAATTTAGCAGTATCAATCTTATTCTCTACCTGGAATAACTGGCTTGAGCTTATAACATTTTACTATAGAGAGACGTAAATTGAACATTATAAAAAATACAGACCAAAAATATTAGTGGCATAAGTTTGGTTAAGATGAAAAGAGAAAGGTAGAGTTGTTATCTAAATTGTCAACCACAAAAATTGTCAAGTAGAACTGTTTCTAAATGTCTGAACGATATGAAAAATTCCTAGAGCAAGACTCCCTAAAACTCAAAGTATTTTGTTAAAGTTCTAGTAAACTAATTGTTAATTCTGAAAGGTGTTTGTTCTAATCCTTGAAAACATTTGTAAAATACCCTAATGTTTACTACTCTTAAAGTAGAATGTACTCATTTGTAATAAAAACAAACAATATTGTGGAGATATATGAGTTATGGATAACTAAACTTCAGTAGATCTTGACTTAAGATCATTATCATTATTAGAGATATAAGATCATCATCTTTATGTTATTATATGGATATAAGATCATTATTATTAAATTCGTATAACTGTATATTTCAGGATTTATCTTTTTCTTGAAAGCTGAGTATGGGGTAGAAAGGAGTAGAAAGATTTTGAATTATTTTAGTGGTTATTTTCATTTACTCAAGAGAGAACATTATAAATGAGGTATAAATACTAATTATAGGTGTTGATTTTTAACAAGGTCCTACATTAAATAGGTCAATTATCTATAAAATATAGCTAATACCTCTTTTAGCTTTATTGTTCAAGCTCTAGAACACTCTATGCAAGAGATATCTTATCCAGAACTGAAAACAAAACTAGTAAAAACCATGAAATCTATTTATCTTCCTCAGATCACAATCCCCAAACAATGCAATGATCTGTTTCCCAATGCTGAAATAAAAGAATTAGAAGGGACTTCTGCAAGAAAGCTGTATTTTTCTTTAAAATGTTTATACCTCAGGTTTTTGGTGTTTGTTTTTTTTTTTCTTCAGTGTTCTCCCTCGCACTTCCCTTGCCTTCACAATAAGAATAAAAGCTCCTCTGGAACGTAATCATGTCTTGGTTGACTAAACAAAATCCAACATAGGCAGTTAACAAATTGAAGGGTATCTTACAAAAAGGGAGAAAATATTTGCAAACCATGTATCTGATAGCGATTAATATCTAAAATATATAAGGAACTCATAAAATTCAATAGCGAAAAAAAATAATCCAATTAAAACTAGGCATACATCATAAACAGACATTTTTTCCAATGAAGACAAACAGACGGTCAATGAGTACTTGAAAAGATGCTCAACAATGTTCATTTATCAGGGAAATGCAAATCGAGACCACAATAAGATATTACCTCACATCTCTTAAGATGTCTATTATTAAAAGGACAAGTGATAGCAAAGGTTGGAAAGGATAAATATGTGATGGAATATTATTCATTCTTTAGAAAGAAGGAAATCCTACCATTTGTGACAACATGGATGAATCCTGAGGGCATCCATGAAATAAAATAAGTTTAACAGATAAAGACAAACATTGTATGTTTTCACTTATATGTGGTATCTAGAAAAGCTGAACTCATACAGAGAACAAATTAATGGTTCCCAGAACCTGTGGGGTGGGGGAGATAGGGATATGCTGGTGAAAAGATATAATTTCCAATTATAAAAGAATACATTCTGGGGATGTGAAGTACAGAATGGTGACTATAGTTAAAACATTGTATTTTATATGTGACAGTTGCTAGGCAAGTAGATCTGAAATATTCTCACCATAACAATAACAACAAAATGCTAATTATATGAGGTGAAGTAGGTGTTAACCAACCCTACTGTGATAAATGTTTTGCAATATATGGGTATCAAATCTTCACACTGTATACTTAAGCAATATTACATGCCAACTATGTCTCAGTAAAATTGGAAAAGTTATTTAAACAAAATCCAACACACAGAGCTGTGCATACTTCGTCTTAATTGTTTGTCTTCTTCCTTTTCCAAACAAGGCCAAAATATATAAGAGATACTAGAGAATAGCTCATTTGAAGATATTGTTACTTAGATAAGAAATTAAGACCTGAGAGGAAGGTAAGCTTTCTCAGTGCCACACGGCTTGATTAATGATGAATCTATCTTTCTTCCCTTCTCTTGAAGAAAACAAGCAAATACATGGACGTTCTCATGAGATTAATGTACCAAGAACAACCTCCTGTTATTCAGAGCTTTTGGCAAGGAAAGGAGACATTAGTTATAATAATTACATTTATATTTTAAACACCATCTACGGTTTCAACAGAAGCCCGTAGAGAATTGAATTAATCTTTTCAGTTGTGATATTTAAGAAAATTACCAAAGCAGTAAGTTCATAAAGTCTACAACTGTATGTAAACCAATTAGTTTTTCTTTTTGCCTATATTAAAAAAAAATCCCTCCTATTCTAATGAACATAAATATATAATATTTCTGATCTTTTATCCCTTAAATATTCCCATAAGAAATTGCATCAGTGAACTATAATGCAATAATTATAAGGAGTTATAAACTGCAGCCCATTCAAATGGAGTACACATTTTATTTGCTTTTTAAAAGGCAATATTACTAAGCATTTTTATGCTTTAAAAAGGCAATCACACTTGAGCTCAAATTTTATTCCATCCATGAGAGCAAAAAGAACACAAAAAGAAATGGCATAAATACTGAAATACTTTATTTCAACAATACATACTGACTTACATAGCATCAATTATTTTTAGAAATTCAAACTGAGAGGCCAGATTGGCTTAATAGTGACAACAAATTTGTTGTTCTTTTTGGTTCTTAGAAGCATTTTTCAAAGGTAGGATTTCAAACAAATCAAGACAACAGTTCAGTATTTCTTTCTCATCCACATTAGAATGATATGAAATAAAATTTAAAACATGAATTACATCAAAGATGGATAATTTCAAGATTTGTATGGAAATACAAAGACCTCGAATAGCCAAAGCAATCTTGAGAAAGAGGAATGGAACTGGAGGAATCAACTTGGCTGACTTCAGGCTCTACTACAAAGCCACAGTCATCAAGACAGTATGGCACTGGCACAAAGACAGAAATATAGATCAATGGAACAAAATAGAAAGCCCAGAGATAAATCCACACACCTATGGACACCTTATCTTCGACAAAGGAGGCAAGAATATACAATGGAGTAAAGACAATCTCTTTAACAAGTGGTGCTGGGAAAACTGGTCAACCACTTGTAAAAGAATGAAACTAGATCACTTTCTAACACCATATGCAAAAATAAACTCAAAATGGATTAAAGATCAAAATGTAAGACCAGAAACTATAAAACTCCTAGAGGAGAACATAGGCAAAACACTCTCTGACATAAATCACAGCAGGATCCTCTATGATCCACCTTCCAGCATACTGGAAATAAAAGCAAAAATAAACAAATGGGATCTAATTAAAATTAAAAGCTTCTGCACAACAAAGGAAACGATAAGCAAGGTGAAAAGACAGCCTTCTGAATGGGAGAAAATAATAGCAAATGAAGCAACTGACAAACAACTAATCTCAAAAATATACAAGCAACTTATGCAGCTCAATTCCAGAAAAAAATAAACGACCCAATCAAAAAAAGGGCCGAAGAACTAAATAGACATTTCTCCAAAGAAGACATACAGATGGCTAACAAACACATGAAAAGATGCTTAACATCACTCATTATCAGAGAAATGCAAATCAAAACCACAATGAGGTACTATTTCACGCCAGTCAGAATGGCTGAGATCCAAAAGTCCGCAAGCAATAAATGCTGGAGAGGGTGTGGAGAAAAGGGAACCCTCTTCCACTGTTGGTGGGAATGCAAACTAGCACAGCCACTATGGAGAACAGTGTGGAGATTCCTTTAAAAATTGCAAATAGAACTGCCTTATGACCCAGCAATCCCACTGCTGTGTATACACACCGAGGAAACCAGAACTGAAAGAGACACATGTACCCCAATGTTCATTGCAGCACTGTTTATAATAGCCAGGACATGGAAGCAACCTAGATGTCCATCAGCAGATGAATGGATAAGAAAGCTGTGGTACATATACACAATGGAGTATTACTCAGCCATTAAAAAGAATACATTTGAATCAGTTCTAATGAGGTGGATGAAACTGGAGCCAATTATACAGAGTGAAGTAAGCCAGAAAGAAAAACACCAATACAGTATACTTACACATATATATGGAATTTAGAAAGATGGTAATGATAACCCTGTATGTGAGAAAGCAAAAGACACACAGATGTATAGAATGGACTTTTGGACTCTGAGGGAGAGGGGGAGGGTGGGATGATTTGGGAGAATGGCATTGAAACATGTATACTATCATGTAAGAAACAAACCGCCAGTCTATGTTAGATACAGGATACAGGATGCTTGGGGCTGGCGCATGGGGATGATCCAGAGAGATGATATGGGGTGGGAGGTGGGAGGGGGGTTCAGGATTGGGAACTCATGTACACCCATGGTGGATTCATGTCAATGCATGGCAAAGGCAATACAGTATTGTAAAGTAAAATAAAGTAAAAACATTAAAAAAAAAAGATTTAAAAAAAAGATGGAAAAATTATCTAAATACTTACTTAGAATATATAGTAAGTCCCCTACACATGAACTTTCAACTTGCAAACTTTGTATGTTCGCATGTCCAATCATGTAAGTTAGTTCACGAGTCTGGCATACACTGTCACAAGAGAGCATCCTCTACACATGGTGTGCTTTTGTGTAGTTTAGTTTACTGTACAGTACAGTATAGAATACAGCAGTACAGTGTATTTATTTCAAGCCCAGGATGTCCAGAAGCATAAAAGCAGTGGTGATGTAGCTGGTATTGCTAAGAAGCTCCAAGCCGTAATGATGGAATCAAAAGTAAAAATAATTGAGAGAGTGGAAAGAGGCAAAAAGATGGGAGACACAGCTCCTTCTTGTAACATGAATCAGTCAATCATCGACATCGACAAGATCATGGAACATGTGAAGTCTGCTGTGCTGATGATGTTGACAATAATAGAGAAGAAGCCTGGAAATATGATGGAGAAACTTCTCAGCGTGAGGATGCAGGATCAGCATCAGTGTCAAGTCCCATTCAGCGTAATGCTGACTCAAGAGAAAGCGGAAAGGTTTTATGAAGACTTGAAGAAGAAACATGGCAAAGAACCCAGAGAGCACATCTTTTAATGCCAGCTGCAGATGGTTTCATCCATTCAACGGTACACTTTTATGTGTGCCCACCTTCACAACATTAAAATAAGTGGGGAAAGAAAAACACCAATATAGTATACTGACACATATATACGGAATTTAGAAAGATGGTAATGATGACCCTGTATGTGAGACAGCAAAAGAGACACAGATGTATAGAACGGACTTTTGGACTCTGAGGGAGAGGGTGGGACGATTTGGGAGAATGGCATTGAAACATATATACTATCATGTAAGAAACGAAGTGCCAGTCTATGTTCGATACAGGATACAGGATGCTTGGGGCTGGTGCATGGGGATGATGCAGAGAGATGATATGGGGTGGGAGGTGGGAGGGGGATTCAGGATTGGGAGCTTGTATACACCCATGGTGGATTCATGTCAATGTATGGCAAAACCAATACAGTATTGTAAAGTAAAATAAAGTAAAAATAAAAAATAAAAAAAATAAGAAAAAATAAGTGGGAAATCAGCCAGTGCAGATATGTAGCCTCCAGGAAATTTCTCAAAACGCATCAAGAAATTATCAATGAAGGTGCGTTATTTACCCAAGCAGGTTTTTAATGTGGATTATATAGGACTATAGTGGAGGAGGATGCCAGATTGAAATTACATCAGTAAGAAGGAAAATTTGATACCAGGCTATTAAGCAGCAAAGGATAGCATAACTTTGTTGGTTGGCAGCAATGCTTCTAGTGATAAGAAGTTGAAGCACTCTTAGCTTACTATTCAGAGAACCCAAGCATCCTTAAAATTGTAGCCAAGGGCTGTCTCCTTGTTGTGTGGAAGAGTAATCCCAAAGCCTGGGTTACACAGGCCATTTCCCAGGACTGGTTTTTCCACTATTTTATCATAGATATAGATAAGTATTTCAATCCTAAAGGAAATTAACCCTGAATATTTATTAGAAGGACTGATGCTGAAGCAGAAACTTCAATACTTTGGTCACCTGATGTGAAGAGCCAACTCATTGGAAAGATCCTGATGCTGGAAAAGATTGAGGGCAGGAGGTTAAAAAGGAGGTGATAGAGCATAGGATGGTTGGATGGTATCATCAACTCAGTGGACAAAAGCTTGAGCAAACTCTGGGAGACAGTGAAGGACAGGGAAGCCTGGCATGTTGCAGTCTATGGGGCCACAAAAAGTCTGACACAACTCAGTGACTAAACAACAACAGAGAAATACTGCTTGAAGAAGGAGATCCAATTCAACATTATTTTGCTGCAAGACAATACTTCAGGCCACTCCCCATTTATTGATGACTTTCCTCCCAAAGACAAAGTAGTGAATCTGCCACTGAATACTATGTCATCCATCCAACCTATGGACCAGGGAGTTATAGCAAATTTCAATAAATATTTATGTCTCCCTTTTGGCCAGACATTAAAGGCAAGTGATGAATCAGGAGAAAACTTGTGACAATTTTGGAAGGACTAAAACTTCTACAGGGTTGGGAAAATCCCCTGGAGAAGAGAAAGGCTATCCATTCTAGTATTCTTGCCTGAGAATCCCATGGACAGAGAAGCCTGGCAGGCTATAGTCCATAGGAGCACAAAGAACCAGACATGACTGAGCAACTGATTCCCCTCTCAACTTTTTATAAAATCTACAAGGCCAAAAAAACATTGACTTTGCTTTGCATGAGGTTACAGCTATCACCATGAACGAGGCTTGGAAAAACATTTGTCCCCAGTTTGTTCATGATTTTTGTGAACTTGAGAAGGTGACTGAGAAGTCCAAGGAGGTCTTCAGTGACGCAGTGATGCTCAATGAAAAGCTGAAGCTAGATCTGTAAGAGATTGACTTCACTGAATTCCTTGCTGTGCACCACAAGAAGCTTACTAACGAAAACCTAATGGAATTAGATGCCCAAAGAAAGGATAAAGAGAGACAAGAGCAAGAAGAAGTAACTGAAGAACTGAACAGATTCACAATGCAGGAAACTGCAAAGGGAGTGTCTTTATTTGAGGAGGCACTGTTCATTTCTGAGGCTCAGGACCCAAATGTAGAATAGTACACAAAGGTTGCAGCAGGCATTCAGAATGCAATCCAGTGCTATCATATTATCTATGATGAGGAAATAAAAAAAAAAAGAGCTACTACACAGAAATCACTGGATTGTTTTTTCAAGAGGATAGATAGAATTGAATCCAGCGAGGAACCAGAAACTGTGCCATCAACATCAGGCATGAGTGAAACTGCAGCTTGCCCTCATCTCCTATTGATGATTACCCTTCAGCTCTATCACCTTCCACTTCCTCTTCCTCCTCCAGTCAGTAACTCTCCTTGTCTGTTCACTCGAAGCCAGCCCCTGTCTGCCAGCTGTTGTACTGGATTAATCTACTTTTCAAGGTATTGTACTATAAGTTTAAAAATAATGTATTTTCTGTGTGTTTTTCTGTATTATTTGTATGAAAGTATCAAAAATCTATTACAATAAAATACTATATAACTGATTGTGTCAGTTCAGTATCTAGCTAACTTTGTTGGACTTATGAACAAACTGGTCTTAAGAAAACTCAGAATGGAACTGGTTCATATGTAGGGAACTTACTGTACAGTTTTTTGGCTTATCTTTTAGTTTCACTTTTTAAAGCATGCCTTTAAAAGCAACTGAATATTCACAAGTTCAATTTGAAAAGTGCTTCATGTTTTCTCAAACTATCTCTTGGTATTTATCTAATTCTTAAAATTTTGTGGATTAGATGTTGTTGTTTAGTCACTAAATTATGTCAAAGTCTTTGCAACCCCATGGACTGCAGCACACCAGACTCCCCTCTCCTTCACAACCTCCCAGAGTTTGCTCAAATCCATGTCCATTGAGTCAGTGATACCATCCAATCATTTTATCCTCTGTTTCCCCTTCTCCTTGTGCACTCAATCTTTCCCAGCATCAGAGTCTTCTCCAATGTGTCAGCTCTTTGCATTAGGTGGTCAAAGTATTGGCCACAGCCTCTAGAAGGAAAACCATAATCACAGAAAACTAACCAAAATGGTCACAGGGATCACAGCCTTCAGTGAAGCTCTGAGCCATGCCGTGAGGGCCACCCAAGATGGATGGGTCATGGTGGAGAGTTTTGACAAAACATGGTCCACTGGAGAAGGGAATGTCAAACCACTCCACTATTCTTGCTCCAAGAACTCTGAGAGCAGTATGAAAAGCATTAGATGGAACTATATTGTTATCTGACAAACAAGAATTCTGACACAAGATGTATGGTTGCACAAGATGGCCTTTGATGGAACTAAACCTCCACTGTCCCCCAGAAGCACATATGGAAAACCACAAGGCCCCTCGTCTGGCATCTCTAACACCATAGTCTTCATTTGGTAGGTAGGTTTAGGGTCTTTCAAGTGATATCCAGCACCAAATGGCAACATATTCCCAAGGGAAAAGTTCACAAACACTGCATAATATGGAGGAAAAACATAGTCTCATCTATATGTAATCATGTCATATTCAGAAAAAGTCATCATTAACTGTCACCCATGGCGATGATTAGTCTAACTTAGCAACTTGGTCAGACTATGGCACCTAGTTATTTAATCAAGCACTAATACAGGTGAAGCCATCATAGTATTTTGTAGATGTGTTGAAAATCTAGTATTGGTTTAACTGAAGATTACCCTTGATAATGTGGGTGGGCCTCATCCAATTGATTGGAAGGCCTTAAAAGCAAAACCAGAGAACTGCCCTAAGTAAGTAGAAGAAATTCTGCCTCAAGACGGAAGCACTGACTCCTGTCTGTTTCCAGTCCACCAGCAACCCCCTTACTTGCAAACCTCTACAATCACATGAACCAATTCCTTAAAAAAAAATCTTCTAATATATGTATATATATATACAGCCTGCTGGTTCTATTTCTCTGGAGAACCTGACTTATAAATCTATTCTTGGCTTTTAGGCTCCTCCCCCATAAAATATGTATTTTTTTCTACCTTATTCTTTACGGAGGGATTAGAAAATGCCTTTCTGAATAAGTGTTTTCAATTAGCATTTATATAATGCTTACTACGTGTCAGTCATTGATTTAACTACTTTGTCTATATTTACTACTACCTCATAAGATAGGTACTATAATTACTTAATGTACAGATACTGAAACTCAGGCCTAGGGGAGATTAAGTGACTTATCACACAGTTGGTAAGTGCTAGAGTGACGTTTCAAACTTGGTTTGTCTAGTTTCATAACTTACATTATAGCTAAATGCTATATTGCCTTAAAATGGATGGATTTAGGATATATTTTTGAGTTAGGCTGATAACATTAAATTATGGTTTGGATGTGAGGGGGAAAAGGAATAAAGTACAACTCACTCTATTGACTGAAGCAACTGTTAGTCCCATGCCTCAATGGGGAAAAATAAAGGAAGGGTGTATTTGGAGAAATATTACACAAATTTACCTACAGCTAAGATCCAGAGGTAAAAATTTTAGAGTCTCAAATATAGATTGAGATGATTGACAAACAAGAAGAGAAAGCCCAAGTCTGAGCCTTGGGACACTCAAAATTTAGACTCTTAAGCAGACATGGAACCAGAAACAGGTGGAGGAAAGGAGATACTGTGAAAGTCGAGAGTCATGAGAAAAAGTGGGTGACCCAGGAGAAAAAGGTGGTTGTCAACTCCATATGATGCTGGAGGCTGAGCAAAGCTATAGAGAGAAATGGATAGATATGACCAACAAGTGACCCTAGTGACTGACCAGGGTAGTTTCCACAGAGTGGTCAGTCTGAAAGCCAGAATAGTGTGGGTGAAAGAGAGACCATTCATAGCACATTTATTTTAAAAACTCATGGGAAATAGATTCTTGATAGAACAAGTACATCAAACTGTTAATGCCAGATTTAGGTGGCAGTTTTCCTTGTATAGGATTCCCTATAAAACTGTTCAACTTCTGAACATTTTCATAATTAAATGATGGGGGAAATGCATAGAAAATATGGGCATCAAAGTCAGGACTGTGGTTCCCTGGCCAAGCCGAGCAGTGGCAGCAGGAAGGGAAGGAAATATGGACATTGAGGTGTAAGCAGGTAGCTCCCACCGCATGGACAAAGTTTTCTTTCTTGAGCAAAGGGCATACTGGCATTCCTGGCATTCCTCATGTGGGTCTGTATCTATTATATTGTGCAATAAAAAGAAAACTGACTGTGGGGCAAGGAAATTGCACAAGTGGGTATGGATTACTCTTTGAAAAGTATTATTTTAAAAAGGCATAAAAATGGGGTTGTTGGAAGGCATCTACAGTTAGGTTAAAACTCTAACCTATCACACATTTGCATGTTGCTTGAACTATTTCAAGCAACTATTTCAAGCAAGTGAGAAATAGATTTAAGGGACTAGATCCGATAGATAGAGTGCCTGATGAACTATGGAATGAGGTTCGTGACATTGTACAGGAGACAGGGATCAAGACCATTCCCATGGAAAAGAAATGCAAAAAAGCAAAATGGCTGTCTGGGGAGGCCTTGAAAATAGCTGTGAAAACAAGAGAAGTGAAAAGCAAAGGAGAAAAGGAAAGATATAAGCATCTGAATGCAGAGTTCCAATGAATAGCAAGAAGAGAAAAGAAAGCCTTCTTCAGCGATCAGTGCAAAGAAATAGAGGAAAAGAACAGAATGGGAAAGACTAGAGATCTCTTCAAGAAAATTAGAGATACCAAGGGAACATTTCATGCAAAGATGGGCTCGATAAAGGACAGAAATGGTATGGACCTAACAGAAGCAGAACATATTAAGAAGAGGTGGCAAGAATACACAGAACTGTACAAAAAAGATCTTCATGACCCAGATAATCACGATGGTGCGATCACTCATCTAGAGCCAGACATCCTGGAATGTGAAGTCAAGTGGGCCTTAGAAAGCATCAATACGAACAAAGCTAGTGGAGGCGATAGAATTCCAGTGGAGCTGTTTCAAATCCTGAAAGACGATGCTGTGAAAGTGCTGCACCCAATATGCCAGGAAATTTGGAAAACTCAGCAGTGGCCACAGGACTGGAAAAGGTCAGTTTTCATTCCACTCCCAAAGAAAGGCAATGCCAAAGAATGCTCAAACTACCACACAATTGCACTCATCTCACATGCTAGTAAAGTAATGCTCAAAATTCTCCAAGCCAGGCTTCAGCAATACATAAACCATGAAATATCAGATGTTCAAGCTAGATTTAGAAAAGGCAGAGGAACCAGAGATCAAATTGCCAACATCTGCTGGATCATGGAAAAAGCAAGAGAGTTCCAGAAAAACATCTATTTCTGCTTTATTGACTATGCCAAAGCCTTTGACTGTGTGGATCACAATAAACTGTGGAAAATTCTGAAAGAGATGGGAATACCAGACAACCCGATCCGCCTCTTGAGAAACATAAATGCAGGTCAGGAAGCAACAGTCAGAACTGGACATGGAACAACAGACTGGTTCCAAATAGGAAAAGGAGTAAGTCAAAGCTGTATATTGTCACCCTACTTATTTAACTTATATGCAGGGTACATCATGAGAAATGCTGGACTGGGAGAAACACAAGCTGGAATCAAGATTGCCAGGAGAAATATCAATAACCTCAGATATGCAGATGATACCACTGTTATGGCAGAAAGTGAAGGGGAACTAAAAAGCCTCTTGATGAAAGTGAAAGAGGAGAGTGAAAAAGTTGGATTAAGGCTCAACATTCACAAAACGAAGATCATGGCATCTGGTCCCATCACTTCATGGGAAATAGAAGGGGAAACAGTGGAAACAGTGTCAGACTTTATTTTTTGAGGCTCCAAATTCACTGCAGATGGTGCCTGCAGCCATGAAATTAAAAGACACTTACTCCTTGGAAGAAAAGTTATGAACAACCTAGATAGCCTACTCAAAAGCAGAGACATTACTTTGCTGACTAAGGTCCAACTAGGCAAGGATATGGTTTTCCTGTGGTCATGTATGGATGTGAGAGTTGGACTGTGAAGAAGGCTGAGCGCCGAAGAATTGATGCTTTTGAACTGTGGTGTTGGAGAAGAATCTTGAGAGTCCCTTGGACTGCAAGGAGATCCAACCAGTCCATTCTGAAGGAGATCAGCCCTGGGATTTCTTTGGAAGGAATGATGCTAAAGCTGAAACTCCAGTACTTTGGCCACCTCATGGGAAGAGCTGACTCATTGGAAAAGACTCTGATGCTGGGAGGGATTGGGGGCAGGAGGAGAAGGGGACGACCGAGGATGAGATGGCTGGATGGCATCACGGACTTGATGGACGTGAGTCTGAGTCAACTCTGGGAGTTGGTGATGGACAGAGCGGCCTGACATGCTGAGAGTCATGGGGTTGCAAAGAGTCAGACATGACTGAGAGACTGAACTGAATTGAACTGAACTAAACTATTTCAGTAGAAAAGAAGAAATTCCAGTGTTGAATGATATCACCAAAACTGAATCATCCAAAAGGTGACAGGGGAAGGGACCAGAAGCTCCAGTGGCAGGATTGGCTTTGGGAGAAGGAGTGGTTCTTCTTTCTTTACTGACTCATGGAATGGAGAGAACAGTAAACAGTATCAGGCAGTGAGTCTTGGTTTAAAAAGAAGTCATTCATCTGCTGGCTTTCATACCTGTCCTCTTCTCTCCAATTTAACAGAATGGACATGATCAGCTTTTAATAATTCAGATGTCTCCCTGGTTAGGTTTGCCATATTGGGATGGCATCTCCATAATTTATTGTAAGATCTGATTTTGTCTACTCTATGTCTCCTGAAATCTGATCTTCTAGGAGTACATTAACATGCACTTAGCAAGATTCAGCATGGATTTAGAAGCTGTTTGCCTTGCCTATTTATTTTCTTTTCCAAAAGCAGGCTCACTCAGTCTCTATGTCAGAGGGATCCACTACTAATGAAGACGACCTAGGTTAAATCAAGTTGCCGGCATATATCATAATTAGGGATGCATCAGTGAATCAGCTTCATTTTGAACAATCTTATCCCATTGTTTTTCAAGAGTTTTATGTCAAATGCATTTTTTATTGAATTACAGACTTAGCTATTAGGGAGGAAGTGCTTGATAACCAGGTTTCTTTATGTAATGTAGCATATTTCCTTTCATGCATGGTAGGAATCAGATGCTGTAATTTTAGCTTAAAGCAAGGTGAGATTCAAAAGAAATGGAGGTTACCTGAAAGATTATTTTTAATTTTTTAATTAAAAAATCATAAAACTTTACATTTACAACCAGTCTGTTATAAAGCATAAAGGTCCAATGTGTTGCTCAATGTAGCAAGCACCATAACAATGATGATAATGATAAAGATGATAGCCACCAGGCTTTTAAACCCTGCAGCTGCTAGAGCTCAGGCTAAGCACTTTACATGCATCCTGTCTTCTGTGCTCCACAACAGTCCTGGAAGTGTGTGTATGCATAGCCCCACTTAATTCATGCAAACACTAGGGCAGAGGATAAGTAGCTTGCTCACATCACATAGCTCATGCAGCAAGAAAACTGCGATATGGAATCTAACTCGAACCACTGCTGCCACCGCCCACTCTGCCCCTTCCTGACATCTGGCCCATTCCGGGTTGGAATGGTATAAATAGCATGCTGGGGCATTAACGTGTTCCTTGGCTCCTCTTTACATTCAAATGTTGTTTTTTTCTTCTTTTCTGTGGATTTCTATTTTCTTTCTTACTGTGCTCTGTATATCCCTGTAAGCCTCTTTAAATCTTTTCTGTGAAAGGCAAGAATGGTTTGACAAGTCTGGATAAAGAGTATTAAAAAGAATAGACCTCAGTTGGTAATCTTTTAAACTAGACTTCTCATTTTTACATTTATGTAGATGTATAATTTACCATCCTTTGCAAGTCAATTCAAGGATAAGAATATTTCAGCATCCACACTGCATTTGTTCTTGTCGTTTTGCTAAGCTATATACAAAAGGATTTGTTATTTTGGTTTTTTACTATTGTGCTCAGCTCAACTAATAATGCATCAATATTGGTTAATTAACTCTCACAAACATATCATAATGATATTAGATGTTAATAATAGGAAAACCGGATGTAGGGTTATGGAAGTTTTCTATATTACCTTTGTAAATTTCATGAAAATCTAAAACTATTCTTAAAGTGTATCTTTTTTAATGCAAGAAGGACAGGTGAATTTTTAGAGACATGAGTTTTCAAATCAGTAGGGTAAATCCCTAGGACTGAGATTGATGTGTTGTATGGTATTTCTATTTTTAGCTATATTTTAAAACCAATGTCAAACTCTCTTCCAAAGAGCCTATCCCATTTTGCATCTGAATGAACAAGAGTTTCTATTGTTCCACATCCTCACCAGAATTTGTTATTGTTAATTTGGGGGATTTTACTGATTCTAGTAAGCATATAATGAAATCTCTTTCTTGTATTAATTTGCATCTTCCTAATAGTATATTCAAAAGCAGAGACATTACTTTGCCGACTAAGGTCCGTCTAGTCAAGGCTATGGTTTTTCCTGTGGTCATGTATGGATGTGAGAGTAGGACTGTGAAGAAGGCTGAGCACCGAAGAACTGATGCTTTTGAACTGCAGTGTTGCAGAAGACTCTTGAGAGTCCCTTGGACTGCAAGAAGATCCAACCAGTCCATTCTGAAGGAGATCAGCATCAGCCCTGGGATTTCTTTGGAAGGAATGATGCTAAAGCTGAAACTCCAGTACTTTGGCCACCTCATGCGAAGAGTGGAAAAGACTCTGATGCTGGGAGGGACTGGGGGCAGGAGGAGAAGGGGATGACAGAGAATGAGATGGCAGGATGGCATCACTGACTCGATGGACGTGAGTCTGAGTGAACTCCGGGAGTTGGTGATGGACAGGGAAGCCTGGCATGCTGCCATTCATGGGGTCGCAAAGAGTCGGACATGACTGAACAACGGACTGAATGATAAAAGATGTTGAGCATTTTTTTCATATGTTTGCCATCTGTGTGTCTTCATTGCTGACGTATCTTTTCAGGTTATTAGCCCATTTTTTAATCTGGTGGTTCCTCTTATTGTTGAATTTTTAGAGTTCTTTATATAGTTCAGATATAAGTCCTTTACCAGATATGTGACTTGCAAATATTTTCTCTAGGTCTATGATTTTCCTTCACTGTCTTTTGCAGAGAAAAAGAGTTCAAGTTCTACTTATCAATTTATCTTTCATTTAGCATACTTTTGGTGGTTCCAGTTGTAATTGTACTTCTATAACCTGGAATCATCACTCTGCTTATTTTTTTAAATTAATTATCTGTCTCATGTCAGAATGTAATACTTTTATAGGCAGAAAATGTCTGCTTTCTTCCCAAATTTTAAACTCCTAGCTCTTTGACAGTACATGTGTAAAATAAATACTTAATAAATATTTGTTAATTTTGTCAATTAATGGACATAGAGTTCTTTCAGCATCAGTATGGATAATAACATTTGAAATGACTAATTGAATAACATTGCCAACTAAAAACTGTCACTTGCCATCTGCCTCTACAAGGATCAGGTCACTAGCCACTGCAGTTACTGTCTTTCAACATCCCCTGAAAGGAGGTCAAGAATACGCTCTGGGAAAATACCAGCAGAACAGGCTTCTGATAGTTAGGTATTTTCAGGAAAAGATTTTATTAGCTCCATTTCTTATATCCTCTCACATCTAGAAAAACACTAAATCATTAATGGATGAACAGCAACCTTCTTGTGACTAACAGCAACCTCTGCCAAAATATGTGATCGATTGCATATATCCTCCTTCACAAAAATTATACATATACACTAATAAACTCCAACCCCAATCCAGAGCAGTTCCTCAGAGCTATCTGAGAGTCTGTCTCCCAGGCTATAGCTCTCATTTTGCTCCAGATAAAATTTAACTCACAATTCTCATGTTGTGCATTTTTTTCAGTCAACAGTGTTAAGAAAATACAGATAAAGTATATTACAAATGCAATAACAACCAAGAGATGGAAGCTATTATGTTTATCATTCTTGCTGAAACATTACAGCATTTTAAAAAGTTAAGGGCTCCAGAAAGCGGGGTAAGACGAAAGAGCTGTCTAGTGTTATCTGTTGAGTGTGAGTACTCATTCACTCAGTTGTGTCTGACTCTTTGTGACCCAATAGACTGTAGGCTCCCAGGCTTCTCAGTCCATGGAATTCTCCAGGCCAGAATACTGGAATAGGTTGCCATTTTCTACCCCAGGGTATCTTCCCAACCCAGGAATTGAACCTATGTCTCTTGCATCTTCTTGAATCTTGCAAAGGCAAGTGGATTCTTTATCACTGAGCCACCTGGGAACCCCTCTGTTATCTCTTAACACGTTGCAACAGAAGCCATAAACAGGGCTTCAGGTTGATGTAGTGTAATCCTGGGCTTGCAACCAGCAAAAAATTTTGCACACAGGATATTTTATTTAACAAAATATGCAATACGTAAAAGTATTATAAATGCTAAAATTTGAATTAAGCTGAATCCTGAGGTATATGGCATTTTCACATTTATGCACTTTTTCTTCATGATATTTTCACATCAAACCTCTTATTATTTTTGTCACTGTATATATCTCTAGGTTTTTATATTTTTAACTTGTAGTATTAAAGCTTCTGAAGATTTATCTCATTCCTGGATAGCATCCTTTTCAATGGAAATAAAGGCTTTAATTAAAGATGATGGGTATAATGATGTAATACACTTAGGCTATTAGCAATTCTCAAAATTTGGAAGCATAAGATTCACTTGGTTCCTATCTGGAAATAAAGATTCCCAGTATTACCCCAGCCACACTGAATCTAAGTTTGTGGCTGTGTGTGTGTGTTAGTCACTCAGTTGTGTCCAACTCTTTGTGACCCCATGGATTGTAGCCCACCAGCCTCCTCTGTTCATAGAATTTTTCAGGCAAAAATACTGGAGTAGATAGCCATTCCCTTCTCTAGAGGATCTTCTCAAGTAGGGATCAAACCCAGTTCTCCTGCGTTGCAAGCAGAATCTTTACTGTCTGAGCCATCTGGGAAGCTTTTGGCTGGGTGCAGGAATACAAACTTTTATGGATAGCTCTCATCCTCACCCAGTAATTCTGAACTGTGTGGTCTGTGAACTTCACTCTGAGGAACGCTTGTTAAAAAAGCTTATATAAAGGAGGGAAGGAGGTGCCTTGGGAGGGACGGTGAACAGCGGTGTGTGGACACAACAGATGATCACCAGATCCCTGACTCAGCTGCACTGAGACTGAAAAGACACTCACCATACCAACTTCAAGATCTTCTCTTCACTCAATCTAATAAACATGTATCTTCTATATTACTTGAATATTATTTTTTAAATTAATGGATCTACACTCAGCAGAATACAGATTCCAAGTGGGGCAGGAAACAGGACACTGCCTTCCTTCTTCCAGGACTGGACTGCGTTGATTTACAAATTAATAGGGTGGCTGGAAAAGGCAATGGCATCCCACTCCAGTATTCTTGCCTGGAAAATCCCATGGATGGAGGAGCCTGGTGGGCTGCAGTCCATGGGGTCGCCGGGAGTCGGACACAACTGACTTCACTTTCACTTTTCACTTTCATGCATTGGAGGAGGAAATGGCAACCCACTCCAGCATTCTTGCCTGGAGAATCCCAGGGACGGGGGAGCCTGGTGGGCTGCCATCTATGGGGTCGCACAGAGTCGGACACGACTGAAGTGACTTAGCAGCAGAAGCAAGGTGGCTGGAAGAAGAGAGGCAGGATTCCAATATGACATTAGAAGCTTCTCATCCAGGGAAAAAGGGCTTCCCAAGTGGTACTAGTGGTAAATACAATAATGAAATAGCACAGAAGCAACTGCTGGGTTACAGCATTAAATGAACCTGCTTATTGGGCAAAGATGGACAGTGTCTATCTTTCAAAGGCCAGATTATGGATTTCCTTCAAGTCTAAGAAAATTCACAAAGAAAATACGTGAGCATTCCATTCTAGAAGATGTTGTTACACACCAAATAAACAAATTAAATAAAAAATTATTAGATAATTAGCCTGTTATAAATTGGCCTTTTTAGCTGCATCCAAGGGAGGAATAACAATCAGTTGTATTCAATAAATGCAATTTTTTGAAATGTGAAAGAGTCACACAGATGCCAGTAACAGACAAAAAATATAAAAGCATCTACAAAAGTGTTCAACTATCAGATATCCATGGTCTGTTAAAATCACTTCCTTTTTCAATCAAAATAATTGAGATCACTTCATCCAAACTGCTTTTGTTCTGATGTTTTCTATAGAACCCATTGTTGGGTATATCTCTCTTTCCTACTAGCTTTGGAGATAAAGAAATCTGCATCACCTCATGTGATCAACCTGCATTTTGTACCTTTGTATCCACAATTCACCTCACCAGTGGCTCCCTCTCTTGATATAGGCTCTGACACTTCTGATTTAGGCTGAACAAAATAAGCAGGCAAGCAAACAATCATATTCTCTGCTTGTCCAAAACACTTTCTCCAATTACTCTTCTATTTCACTCTTTCCATTCTGAGACAATGTTCAGGGTCAAGCATTGAGTGTTCTCATGTGTTAGGCACTGTGCCAGTCTTCAGAGGTGAGATAAGTAACAAAATGATAACACATGTCCCTCATTTGAGTTCAAGACTATCTTAAGGAAAAAAAAAGAAAAAAGAAAATGTGCAGTATATAGTACAATAATGACCAAAGAAGGGGATGGGCAGATTTCCTGTCTATACTCTTTACTATCCAATCTACTCTCTTCTTTTAGCATTTTTTTTTTTTTTTGGTATTATCCTTGCAGCCTCCTGAAAATGTACTTTAAATACAACTGATGGCATCTTTCTAACAAAATGCAAGGTGTTTTCTCACTAATCATCTTCCATGATCTCAGAAGAATTTGATCTGATTGCAACAGCATTCTCAGTTTGGATTGATCACTGTCTTTTTCGCAGACTATTCTATTCTCCTGGATTCAAGATTCTGTACTCTGTTGGCTCTCTGGTCACATTTCAAGGCATGCCTTTCCTCTCTCATTCATTTCTATCCCATTTTCAGCCTTACTGCAGCTTTTCTTCTAAAACTAAACCTTTTTCCTTCTCTATTGGAAAGTACAATACTAAAAGGAAGCTCTGATTCCGAAAGTTTATTTATCAACTACAAAAACTTTCAAATTTCTGATTTCCCAAAGTTGCAGATGACACCATCCTTATGGCAAGAGCCTCTTGATGAAAATGAAAGAGAAGAATGAAAAAGTTGGCTTAAAACTCAACATTCAGAAAACTAAGATCACGGAATCCAGTCCCATCACTTCATGGCAAATAGATGGGGAAATAATGGAAACAGTGTGAGACTTTATTTTGGGAGCTCCAAAATCACTGCAGATGGTGACTGCACCCATGAAGTTAAAAGATGCTCACACCTTGGAAGGAAAGTTATGACCAACCTAGATAGCACATTCAAAAGCAGACATTACTTTGCCAACAAAGGTCCATATGGTCAGAGATATGGTTTTTCCAGTAATCTTGTATGGATGTGAGAGTTGGACCATAAAGAAAGCTGAGCACCAAAGAATTGATGCTTTTGAACTGTGGTGTTGGAGAAGACTCTTGAGAGTCACTTGGACTGTATGGAGATCCAACCAGTCCATCCTAAAGGAGATCAGTCCTGAATATTCTTGGAAGGACTGATACTGAAGCTGAAGCTCCAATACTTTGGCCACCTGATGCAAAGAGCCAACTGCTTAGAAAAGACCCTGATGCTGGGAAAGATTGAAGGCAGGAGAAGAAGGAGGTGACAGAGGATGAGATGATTGGATGGCATCATCGACTCAATGGACATGAGTTTGAGCAAGCTCTGGGAGTTGGTGATGGATAGGGAAGCCTGGCGTGCTGCAGTCTATAGGGTTGCAAAGAGTTGGACACAACTGAGCAACTGAACTGAACTGAAAGTTTCATTTCCATAGCATTAACCATCTACTAGGGTGTTTCCTTTATCCACCAATGTTTAAAATCGATTGGTCCTCTTTACTCAACTATCATCTCTTAACATGTCACAATTAGGTTGTCTAAGGCCAAAAACATGGAATAAATGTTGACTTTTGTCTCTTCCCTTCAACAAGTGGCAAATCTTTTATTCTTTTTTGCAGTGTCTATAACATTTCAGTCCTTATTTCTATTCCCATAACTATCAGTCCAATCCCAGACACTCAAAGTATTTCTCTTTTAGTTTTGTTTTCTCTGCAATGTTACAATAATGCCTAAGCATCTAAGTCCTGTCTTTCTATGACTTAGTCAACTTTTCATGAAGTTGCCAAACAAATCTTTCTAAAATATCACTTAAATGGGTACAAAGCAACCTTCTTACTGCCTTCTTGTTTCTCTTTTATCATGTGTCTATATGTAACCTAGTTCCTGAACTTTTCCTAATCTGGTCCCTATCCACCATCTTATTATATTTCGCATTATGCCTGAATATGAAAATTCTAATCAAATCAGGGTTTTTGTAGCTATCCCCCAAATATTGATGTCATTTGCATCTCTTTATCTTTTAAAATTGTGTTCATTTCACATGTTAGCAAGGTAATGCTCAAAATCCTTCAAGCTAGGCTTCAACCATACGTGAACAGAGAATACAGAAATACAAGCTGGATTTAGAAAAGGCAGAGGAAGCAGAGATCAAATTGCCAACATTTGTAGGATTATGGAAGAAGCAAGGGAGGTCAGGAAAAACATCTGCTTCATTGATGATGTCAAAGCCTTTGACTGTGTAGATCACAACAAACTGTGGAGAGTTCTTAAAGAGATGGGAATATCAAACCACTTTACCTACCTCCTGAAAATCCTGTAGAAAGGTCAAGATGCAACAGTTAGAACTAGACATGGAACAACAGGTTCTTTCAAAATTGGGAAAGGAGTATGTCAGAGCTATAGGTTGTTACCCTGCTTATTTAACTTATATGCAGAGTACATCATGCAAAATACTGGGCTGGATGAATCACAAACTGGGATGAAGATAGCCAGGAGAAATATCAATGACCTCAGATATGCAGAAGACACAACCCTTATGGCAGTAAGCAAAGAGGAACTAAAGAACCTCTAAATGGAAGTGAAAGAGGAGAGTGAAAAATTTGGCTTAAAATTCAACATTCAAAAACTAAGAACATGGCATCCAGTCCCATCATTTCATGGCAAACAGAAGCAGAAAAATTGGAAACAGTGACAGACTTTATTTTCTTGGGTTCCAAAATCACTGCAGATGGTAACTGCAGCCATGAAATTAAAAGATGCTTGCCCCTTAGAAGAAAAACTATGACAAACCTAAACAGTCTATTAAAAAGCAAAGACATAACTTTGTCAACAAAGGTCTGTCTAGTCAAAGCTATGGTTTTTCCAGTAGTCATGAATGGATGTGAGAGTTGGACCATAGGGAAGGCTGAGCACCAAAGAATCAATGCTTTCAAACTGGGCTGTTAGAGAAAGCTATTAAGAATCCCTTGGACTGCAAGGAGATCAAACCAGTCAATTCTAAAGGAAATCGACACTGAATATTCATTGGAATGACTGATGCTGGAGTTGAAAGTGTTGACTGTCTTATAGATTTAGCTCCCTAGTAGATACTCAACACATATTCCCTGAGTACCTACAGAATGCCAAACTAGGTAAAACATCTTTTGGTATAGAGTTATGTTTATCCGCAACATCTAAATACTGAATGCCAGGCTGTTTCTGCTATATTAATTTCCCCTATCTAACTTTATGTAAGCTATGACCTCATTAATCTTATAAAATGACTGATTGCCATCAGCTCCCTAAAGTGAAACAATTGCTAACATACGCTAATGAGTCATCAGTTGGGGCTGATAAGCAAGAAGAATATTAGTCCATTTCTTTTCAAATTGGTCGCACAATGAAATCATCTGGGGAGCTTTAAAAATCTCAAGATTTGGGTTCCATTCCAGAGTTCCTGACTTAAATGATAAGGTCTGAGGCCTAGACATCAGGAAGTTCAAAATCCTCCCAAGTGATTCTAATATTCACTAAGAAATGAGAACCCCTAGATTAACACCTCCTGGTGAAGGAAACGGCAACCCACTCCAGCATTCTAGCCTGGGGAATCCCATGGACAGAGGACCCTGGTGGGGTATAGTCCATGGGGTTGCAAAGGAGCCTGACACCACTCAGTGACTAAACAATAAGATTAGCCCATAGCTTAAAAACTAGAGTTTTCAGTCCAGGGAGAGTATGGTGGTAAACATTAAAAATGTTTTGACATTCTCTGTCCCAAAGCTGGCCAGAGCTTCAATATGAAGACCTGATAGAGATAACTGCCTCCGCAGTCCTCAGTAGAAGCTTTTCTATGTATAATACATGGGTTATACAACTATTCAATCATGGTTTGCTAAGACCACTTACAATGACTACCAATTCTAAGCTACAATGAGTTATGCAGTCCTCTTCAGAGAGACTGCAAGACACTGATTCAGTTCTCTCAGATCCTTGGTCTAGCATTGTTTATTAATAGGAAAGCCTGCTATTGTCTTAAGGAGTATAGATTGATTTCATAAATTATAAAGAATACATTTTGTCTGACATTTACGTAAAATTTAATTTTTCAAAAATCTTTTGTGTCTTCCTTATGTAAAACAACCCAATGAGGCCAAAGCAATGATTATTACCTCTTTTGAAAATTGGAGACACTAAGGCAGAAACAAGTTTGATGATTTAGCTTAAATTGTGTAGTCAATGGTCAAAATAACACTGGAAGTCAGATATATTAATCAAACATCCAATGCTTTGCTAACTTCACATAAAAATCTCTTTGAATATAACTTCCCATGTGCTGGAGCATCATGCCAGGTCCTTTAAAAACAGAAAGAAATATTCATATCCTGATGAAGTTTAAACTTAAATTAGGAAGAAAATATACATATTTGTAATATTATATCTATGATAAACACACACACACACACACATGTGCATATACACACCCCCCCCCACACACACACCCTTGACCAACCATCTTTACCCAAGTCTAAAATATCTCATTTTTATCCAAGTCTAAAATATCAGTATTCTAGGCTTTGACTATGATTTCTCTTTTATATATATATTTAAGTAATTTATTTTCATTACTTATTTTTAATAGAAATGCTGCTCATATACTTCTTTTGCAGTCTATAATTTACAGTACAGGAAAATCTTCTACTGAAATATTCTAGGAAAAAAATATTGTCTACCAGTCTAGCATTCTTGCTTGGAGAACTGCATGGGCAGAGGAGCTTGGTGGGCTATAGTTCATGCGGTCACAAAGAGTCGGACATGACTGAGTGACTGAGCACACAAAAATATCATCACCACTCGAGCACCTAAACAACATCTGACATGCAGATTAGGATTAAAAGATATATATTTCTTAGTGATTACAAAATTCAACACTAAGTTTAACTACATGAGATACAATGATGACATAGTTAAATAGATAATTTCATATATAATCTTGCCAGATTACAGTAATTATAATCATGAGTGTTGTGAAACTTTGAAAGAGTAACAGTAAATGATTCTATATTAAAAATATGAAAATGAAGATGTACTATACTAAAACTTCAGGCATTTAACGCAGGCAGAAAATATGTTTTAAAAGTGACGATGCTTTTCACCGTTTGATTTAAAGAAGCAAAAACAATTCAATAGAAAAGATTATACACAATGGATTCAATTCCTAAGGTATATATCATTTAATAAGTAAGCATGTGTGGATGCTAGAGCCACATTAAAGAAGGAAAGTGTTCTCACAATTTCTGAATTTAGAAAGAAAGGAAGGAAAGACTATGATGGAAGGAAAGGCTGTTTGTTGTTGATGTTATTTAGTCACGGTGTCCAACTCTTTTGCGACTTCATGGGCTGTAGTTTGCCAGGCTCCTCAGTTCATGGGATTTTCCAGGCAAGAATACTAGAGTGAGTTCCATTTCTTTCTCCAAGAGAAGATACCCAAGTTTCAAAGTTTTAGTGACTAAATATTCCTACCCTAGTCCTCACTTGCTCCCCCATCCTCCTTGCTCCCCATCTTTCTCTCAAAGTCAGCTCAGCCTCTCACTTGTAAATAAAATCTGGGCAATAGTCAATTAGAAAATCGGTACAAAGCCAGACAGGCTAGGGGGTTACACAATAAAGAACCAAGTTGGAGCAGAAAGCAGAAAAGAGAGCCTGTGGGCACAGAACTGAAAGGAGGGCAAAAGGACTCTGCCGTCAGAGACGAAAAGCATACACATGACAGATATGCGAAGTATACCTGAGAGTATTTGAAGATACGAGAAACAGAAAAAAAATTTTCAAAGTATTTTTTCCAGGAAAATTTATTTTGCAAATATAACAACATTTCCTTGAATTTGACCTTGTTTAGAAAAAGACGTGTTGCATCTGGGCTTGATACATAAGTATCATTCCTTATTCATAATTTCTCAGTAATAGGAAATCACTAGTATAATGGAAATTTAAAATATTCTCTAGTGTTCTTGCCTGGAGAATCCCAGGGATGGGGGAGCCTGGTGGGCTGCGGTCTATGAGGTCGTACAGAGTCAGGTACAACTGAAGCGACTTAGCAGCAGCAGCAGCAGCAGCAGCAGAATAACAACAGGGATAAGCTGTCCTAAATTAACTTCTTTATAATTTCTCACTCTAATATTCCTAGGACATTCTGGCCAAAAACTATGCTGGTTATTATATTATGCCCCCAAAACAGCATTTCATACAAGCTTTGAGAAATATAAAATATTAATTTCTACAGAAGGTGTGAAAACCAACTTCTAAGGATAAAATAAGGGAAAGTTAAGGGTGGTTGAGGGAACTAAATAGGAAAATGTAACTTGTCTGATGACAGATAAATCTTTGAGAAAATAACCTGGAGGCCAGTTAATAAAAACCCTCTGTAGTAGGAGAGGTTCACTATATTAACGGTGGTGATAGTTTCATGGTACACATCCCTGAAAACTTATCAAATTTATCAAAACTTATCACACTTTTAATGTGTGAAATTTATTATCTCCCAATCAACCTAAAAAAAGAAAAAGAAAGTATCCAGGCTACAGATGCATGAACACAAGTGTCCATCTGCAATTCAGAAGGAATACCAGTTTTCAATAGCACTTAGAAACTTGGAAGCTATCATGTTGCTAAAACACATATATAAATATATTCCATCCACATTAGATGAAATATGTAAAATTTAACACTTTGAATTAAAGTAGCAATTTACATGAGTGTTATGTAAATAAAATTAACATTTAGGTTGAAGAAGAGAATAGGAAGCACATGGCAGTATGAAGAAGGATGATTATGTGGTATGGAAGGATGTTGGTATTTCCAGGGACCAAATATCCATCTGCAAATTGAAAAAGTGGCTGGTTTGCAAGTAGAAAGGTGATCGAATACTCAATCATCTATTCCTTCATTTATTCAACAAATACTTCTTGAAGTCTTATGAATGCTAAGCATTGCAAATCAATGGTTGCAAAAGAAACACAGGGTGTTCTCTATCTTCATTAATTTCCAGTGTGGCAGAGAACAAAGCTATCAATTAAGCCACCTTACAAAAATTATATTATCCAGTGGAAAGTGACAAGGAAATATCCATGAAAAAGTATCCCAGTAGTGTCAGGGACGGGTTCCCTGGGAAGGTGTTCTCTGAGCTGGGATGTGCAGAATGAGTCTTTCTTAACTATGAGAGAGAAGACAGAATGTATAAAGACCCTGGAGAAGGTAAAACACGGTGCTTCTGAATAAGTAAAACAGAAGTTGGTCAATTTAAGAGGTACCTAGGAGTTAAAAAATCTATGTGTCTTTGTGGTAGACTGTATTTGGAAGGAGATGGAAGTAGCAAGCATGATATCAAGATTTCTGCAACTGAATATATATATGTGGCATCACTGCAGATGATGACTATGGCCATGAAATCAGAAGATGATTGTGTCTTGGCAGGAAAGTGATGACAAACCTAGACAGTGTATTGAAAAGCAGAGACTTTACTCTGCCGACAAAGGTCCACATAGTCAAGGCTAGGGTTTTCCCAGTGGTCACGAATGGCTGTGAAAGCTGGACCATAAAGAAGGCAGAGCACCAAAGAATTGTTGCCTTGGAACTGTGGTGCTGGAGAAGTCTCCTGAAAGTCCCTTGGGCAACAAGGAGATCAAAGAAGTCAATCTTAAGGGAAATGAACCCTGAGTATGTTGGAAGGACTGATGTTAAAGCTGAAGCTTCAGTATTTTGGTCATCTGATGCAAACTGCTGACTCATTGGAAAAGTTCCCAATGCCAGGAAAAATTTAGGGCAGAAGGAGAAGAGGGCAGCAGAGGATGAGATGGCTAGATGGCATCACCAATGCAATGGACATGAACTTGGGCAAACTTCAGGAGATGATGAAGGACAGGCAGGCCTGGTGTGCTGCAGTCTATGGTGTCACAGAGTTGGACATGACTGGGAGACTAAATAACAAAAAATGTGGCATTTATTAGACAGAAAACAGAGGACAGAGGTGAGACTGGAGGTAGGTATTTGTTCTAATTTCATGGTGTCCTAGAATTTTCCACTAAAGCTGCTGAACAAGACTACAACAAAATTTAAAATGTCTGTGTATCAAAGGATACAATCAACAGAGTGAAAAGGTAGCCCACAGGAAGGGAGAAAATATCTGCAAAACAATATCTGATAAAGGGTCTACTCTTATAACTCTACAACAACAAAGCAATGGGCTTAAATAAACATTTCTTCAAGTAAGATATAAATATAGCCAACAAGCACATGAAACAATGCTCAATATAGCCAATCATTAGAGAAATGGAAATCAAAATCACAATGAGATATTATCTGACATCCACTGTGATTACTACTATAAGATTAAAAAAAAAACAAACAAACAGAAAATCACAAGTGTTGCCAAGGATATAGAGAAACTGGAACACTTGTGCACTATTAGTAGAAGTATAAAATGGCACGGCTGCTATGGAAAACAGTACAGAAGTTCCTCTAAGAATTAAAAAGATAACTACTATGTCATCTAGCAATATCACCTCTGGATGTAAATCCAAAATAACTGAAAGCAGGGTGATAAAGAGATATTTGTATACTCATGCTCATAGCTGGATTATTCACAATGGCCAAAAGGTCAAAGGGACACAAATGTCCACCAACGGATGAATGGATAAATGAAACACAGTATATATATAGAATAAAATAATATCCAGCCCTAAAAAGGAAAGGCATTTTGACATATGCCACAATATGCATAAGCCTCGAGGACCTTAGCTAACTGAAACCAATCACAATAAGACAAAAGCTATGATTCCACTTATATGCATCTAGAGTAGTAAAACTCATCAAAAAAGAAACTCACACAGTGATTGCCAACGGTGGGGAAAGGCAAACTTGGAGGTTGTTTAATAGGTATAGAATTTCAGTTTTGCATGGTGAAAAAGTTATGGAGATTAGTGACTCAACCATATGATTATACTCTACATGACCAAACTAAACACTTAAAATGGTTATAATAATATATTTTATGTGTATTTTACAATTAAAAATTTTAAATATACTAAATAAATATGATTATTGATAGCTTCCTAGCTATATAATTGATCAATTGGTAGCCAGTTAACCAGATAGAGAGATTTTTGAGAAAAGCCATAAACTGAAAATAGAAATTTGGGAATCATACAAAAGCAATAATAATTTTATTACACTGTATTCTTCTCCTCCCTTCGTCCATCAAATCTTGAATTTTCAGTGACTTTATAAATATAAAGTCTTCTCATCCTATCCTCCCCGAAACCTAAGTTTGACATGAGAATCCGGTTTCATTAACCAAGTGAAAACAATTTTAAGAGCAACAGCAGACATGGAGTTTCTGTAGCTGTGTTAAAAGGCCACAACAAAGAAATCTCTACCTGCCTATACATCTAATTCCAGCAAAATTAAAAATGAGAAATGTAGACAGAGGCAAAAAAAAAAAAAAGACTACTCTTTTGAGTAGTCTTATTTAACAGTAGTCTTATTTTTCTAGAAAAAAAATCCACTGTTTAAACATCATATACATCCCTCTAAAATAATATTATTCTTCCTACCTTGTTTGCGTACATCCTCAACAGCAGCAACCAGTTCTTCTTTGAGATCTTGACTTTCCTTAGCAATCTGTTCACCTTTTTCCAGAAAGTTCTGAGTGGCTTGCTCTACAGATGCAGCCAGTACATGGGCTTTCTTTGACCTTCCTTTCTTTTTACCGGATGGGCCTTTGTTGCTTGTGTTGACAAGTGTTGTCACCTTAAATACAAAAGAACAATTGTAAAATTCCTCTGCATAACTGTCCAGACATAGTGTATTATTATCTCATAATTTTAAAATATCCTTTGTATATTAAATCATGACTACCTATCACATAGCCTCATCTTAAGGAAAACGTGGAATTATATGGATTAGCATATACATTAATAGCTATTTATTTCCTGCAGGGGGAAAAAAGAAAGGATGCAAATAAAGGAGGAAGAGTAGACTTGTAAGTAGCTCAAAATTTTCAATCCACTGGAGGTTGTGCTTTCAGAGATGGACAAATATAGTGCTGGTTAGAGTACCTAGTTTCAGGGAGGAAAGAAAAGAGAATAAATGGTGGAACTGCCTTTGAGATTTCAGTCAGGAAAACCAGTACCCAAGTGAGCTCAAAAGTTAAGACAGAGATGAAATAGTAGTTAATAAAGGCTGGACTATCAAAATGCCTGATTTACGTGTCACTCTCCAAAGGCTTTAAATGAAGATTGTTGCTATTTCCGATTTCTTCTTAAAAAACAACGTGGTAAATTTGATCTGAAGAGCCTGAATGACTCAGTTTCAACATTTGGTTAACCTGCGAAAATTTCCAGAATAGAACCTAGGTTTGCATTACCACTCCTTTTCTAGGTATCATAATTTGGATACATATTTCAACTGCCAAACTTCTTTTAGTGCTACATCTCGAGCAATTTAACCTGCTAACAAAGCTTTTAATATCTTTTAAACACGTTATCGCCTATCGACTTCTGAATATTTTCTGCCAGTGAGAAGTCTGGGAGTGAAATGAATGCAACTATTTCATATTCTCTTTAACTAGTCATCTACACCTCTGCATTATTTTTATCAGATTCATAGGAATGTGGGTGTTATAGTTTTTTGCACTGAGGTGTCTATCCTGCTTAGCAAACTAAAGCTTTTATTGGAAGTTATCAAGAAAGCTAGTCCACAGAAAAGTTCTAAATGCTTTAGTCTCTGCTCTTTACTCCAAATTACAGAGCAAGCAGAGTGATTTGGCAAGTCACAATCGATGTTTAGTCAGTTTATTAGAAAAGATATAATACCAGAAGAAATAAAAAAGTATTAAAAAAATGAACTAAGATGATGAATGAAGTAGAACCATTACTTCACACATGGTTACTATGGAAATGGGAGCTATCATATTCAGTTTTCTTTTGATTGCTAACTAATTAGATACAGAAAATTAAAGAAGGACTCTGTAAGGACATTTAAGCACATAGACTAGCTAAAAAAAAAGAAAGATAAAATCATTAAGAATAAGACTACCCAAAAATGGTTTGTTTGTTTGTTTTGTTTGTTCAGTCGCTCAGTCGTGTCTGACTCTTTGCGACCTCATGAATTGCACCACGCCAGGCCTCCCTGTCCATCATCAACTCCTGGAGTTCACTCAGACTCACGTCCATCGAGTCAGTGATGCGATCCAGCCATCTCATCCTCTGTCGACCACTTCTCCTCCTGCCCCCAATCCCTCCCAGCATCAGAGTCTTTTCCAATGAGTCAACCCTTCCCATGAGGTGGCCAAAGTACTGGAGCTTCAGCTTTAGCATCATTCCTTCCAAAGAAATCCCAGGGTTGATCTCCTTCAGAATGGACTGGTTGGATCTCTTTGCAGTCCAAGGGACTCTCAAGAGTCTTCTCCAACACCATAGTTCAAACGCAACAATTCTTCGGTGCTCAGCCTTCTTCACAGTCCAACTCTCACATCCATACATGACCACTAGAAAAACCATAGCCTTGACTAGACAGACCTTAGTCAGCAAAGCAATATCTCTGCTTTTGAATATGCTATCTAGGTTGCTCATAACTTTTCTTCCAAGGAGTAAGCGTCTTTTAATTTCATGGCTGCAGTCACCATCTGCAGTGATTTTGGAGCCCCCCAAAATAAAGTCTGACAGTTTCCACTGTTTCCCCATCTATTTCCCATGAAGTGATGGGACCGGATGCCATGATCTTCGTTTTCTGAACGTTGAGCTTTAAGCCAACTTTTTCACTCTCCACTTTCACGTTCATCAACAGGCTTTTTAGTTCCTCTTCATTTTCTGCCATAAGGGTGCTGTCATCTGCATATCTGAGGTTGTTGATATTTCTCTCGGCAATCTTGATTCCAGCTTGTGTTTCTTCCAGTCCAGCGTTTCTCATGATGTACTCTGCATAGAAGTTAAATAAGCAGGGTGACAATAGACAGCCTTGACGTACTCCTTTTCCTATTTGGAACCAGTCTGTTGTTCCATGTCCAGTTCTAACTGTTGCTTCCTGACCTGCATACAGATTTCTCAAGAGGCAGATGAGGTGGTCTGGTATTTCCATCTCTTTCAGAATTTTCCACAGTTTCTTGTGATCCACACAGTCAAAGGCTTTGGCACAGTCAATAAAGCAGAAATAGATGTCTTTCTGGAATTCTCTTGCTTTTTCCATGATCCAGCGGATGTTGGCAATTTGGTCTCTGGTTCCTCTGCCTTTTCTAAAACCAGCTTGAACATCAGGAAGTTCATGGTTCACGTATTGCTGAAGCCTGGCTTGGAGAATTTTGAGCATTGCTTTACTAGCATGTGAGATGAATGCAATTGTGTGGTAGTTTGAGCATTTTTGGCACTGCCTTTCTTTGGGATTGGAATGAAAACTGACCTTTTCCAGTCCTGTGGCCACTGCTGAGTTTTCCAAATTTGCTGGCATATTGAGTGCAGCACTTTCACAGCATCATCTTTCAGGATTTGAAATAGCTCAACTGGAATTCCATCACCTTCACTAGCTTTGTTCGTAGTGATGCTTTCTAAGGCCCACTTGACTTCACATTCCAGGATGTCTGGCTCTAGATGAGTTATCACACCCTCGTGATTATCTGGGTCGTGAAGATCTTTTTTGTACAGTTCTTCTGTGTGTTCTTGCCACCTCTTCTTAATATGTTCTGCTTCTGTTAGGTCCATACCATTTCCTTGGCATTTCCTTCTCCAATGCATGAAAGTGTAAAGTGAAAGTGAAGTCGCTTAGTCATGTCCAACTCTTCGTGACCCCATGGACTACAGCCCACCAGGATCCATCATCCATGGGATTTTCCAGGCAAGAGTAATGGAATGGGGCGCCAATCTGCTGCTGGACAGGTTTAATATTTGCTCTGCTTATGGCTAACACTGAAACTCCAGTACTTTGGCCACCTTATGCAAAGAGTTGACTCATTGGAAAAGACTCTGATGCTGGGAGGGATTAGGGACAGGAGGAAAAGGGGACGACAGAGGATGAGATGGCTGGATGGCATCACTGACTCAGTGGACGTAAGTTTGAGTGGTGATGGACAGGGAGACCTGGCGTGCTGCAATTCATGTGGTCGCAAAGAGTCGGACACGACTGAGTGACTGAACTGAACTGAATTTCCAATCAACACTATGTTTACTAAAGGATCCAGCTAACCAATGCTTCTGTAAATGGAAAACTAATCTAGTCTTTTTACTATAATCTTTGGTGACAACTCCACTTTGTTCAACATCTTCCTTTTTTAAAGTCAGTGGATTCCAATACAGGGTGCAAACACCCTACGGGAGGTAGTGGATAATCCACGGATCCAAGAAAAATGCCAAGACACTATACTGGCTTTTTTTCTAAAATAAGAAATTAAAAGCTAAGCCAGGGTAATGTTTCATACAACGACTTAAACTGGTGCCACCATCTCACTTCTACCCCAGATGGCCTTGAGCCACATATGACAAGTGGGGCATCCTGAAAGAAAGGTGAGGTCCACAAATACAAGGAATTGCAATGGTGACCTTACACTTCAATGTATACCTCGTTAAGAAGATTTAAGGATTATATTAACCAGTTCCTCACACATGTACAGAAACACCCTCACAAAGCAGACCAGAAACTTAAAAGGCCCCCAGCAAAGAAACGAGATTAACGATAGTACTAAAAATGTGACCACCATTTAACTATAAGTGAATGCAAGGATGACCATCCCCCTTCCCCTCCCGTTTCAACTTTTTATTTTGTATTGAGCTACAGACAGTTAACAAACAATGCTGTAATAGTTTTAGGTGAACAGTGAATGGACTAAGCCATATGTATATGTGTACCCATTCTCTCCAAACTCGCCTCCCATCCAGGCAGTCACATATCATTGAACAAAGTTCTCTGTGCTATACAATGGGATATCTATTTTATTTATTTATTTATTTATTGGTTATCTATTTTAAATACAGCCGAACGTATATGTTCATTCCAAACTTCCTAATTACCCTCCCTCTACTCTTAATATAACTTCTTTATCAACACTTTGTGAGGCTGAAAAAAAGACCAGCTAATCAGAGCTGAGAATTTGAAATATATATGTACATCCATTACTTCTAACAATGAATCTCAGTCCAGTTTCCTTGAGATATTAGCTAATGATGGCCTAAAGCACCCAACTATGATTTGCAAAACTTTAAAAAGATTAAAGCCTATAGAAGATGTAACCATTTAAATTATATATTATATATTTATTTTTAGTGAAAAGTGGGTTTACTTATTATTTTCATTGTTGTTAGTGAAAATGACTGATGCTATCATATACACTTCTCTTCCCTCTGTTCATAAGATAAGACTATGTTTCCCAGGATCCCTTGGAGTTTGTGGGGTCAGTTAACAATTCTAACCAACAGAAGGTGAGCCTCAAGTGATATGTGCTCTTCTCAACCTGGGCCAGCTTATACCTCCTCCATGATTTTTCCCCCAAGCTAGAAATTTGGAAGCAGATGTTGAAGATGATGAAGCCACAGGTTGAAAGGCACTGAAGCCCTTAAATTTTCCCTTGGAGGTCATCACCCCATGGATCAGAAAGACCCATTTTGATGTGAAGCCTCTGATGTTTTGAGGTTTATCTGTCACAGCAGCTAATATTAACTATATCACTATTGTTTATAGATAATATGTATGTGTATATATATAAAATGTATATATTGTAAACAATCACAGTAAGTCTAGTTAACCTCTATCACCACACATACATTTTTTTTCTTGTGATGAGAACTTCTAATATTTACTCTCTTAGCAACTTCCAAGTCCACATTATAGTACTATTATCTATAGCAACCATGTTGTACAACCCTAGGACTTAGATCTATGCATTCATTTTTGTTTGCTTGTTTAGGTTCCACATGTAAGTAAGATCATAAAATATTTGTCTTTCTCTGACTTATTTCACTTAGCATAATGCCCTCAAGGCCCATTCATGTTGTCACAAACAACAAAACTTCTCTCTTTCTTATGGCTAAACAGTATTCCTCTGTGTTTATATATAACTTTATTTATTTATTCACCCATCCATGGACAGATTATTTCCATGACTTGGCTAGTGTAAACAATGCTGCCATGAACATCACATTCAGATATCTTTTCCAGTTACTGTTTTAATTTCCTTTAGATAAATACCCAGAAATGGAATTGCTGGATCATGTGATACAATTATTTTTAATTTTTGAAGAACCTCCATCTGTTTTCCATTGTGGCTCTACCAAATTACATTTCCAATAACAATGCACAATTCCCTTTTCTCTACAAAATGTGTATATTCTATAACTGTATATAATACATGAGGTTCAAAAATGTAAACTTATTTAGAAAAATAAAGAACACATTCACTAAATCTGTATGTATAAATACATACACAGAAGCAAACAAACATTTTTTAAAACCATGTGTAGAATGGACTTCTGGACTCTGAGGGAGAGGGAGAGGGTGGGATGATTTGGGAGAATGGCATTGAAACATGTATACTATCATGTAAGAAACGAATCGCCAGTCTATGTTTGATACAGGATACAGGATGCTTGGGGCTGGTGCAAGGGGATGATCCAGAGAGATGATATGGAGTGGGAGGTGGGAGGGGGGTTCAGGATTGGGAACTCATGCACACCCGTGGTGGATTCATGTCAATGTATGGCAAAACCAATACAGTATTGTAAAGTAAAATAAAGTAAAAATAAAAATTTAAAAATAAATAAAATAAAACTGAAAAAAAAATAAAACCATGGTACATTACTATCATAATATTTGGTAGATAAAGCTTTAGGTAATGGTTTTTCACTTTTTATCCAGCTTTGTAGGCACTTCTTCCAATGAACTGCTGTGAATGTTTCCATTTTCCATATGAAAATGTTTAGAAGAGTCAAGCCCTTTTCTTAGGCAATATTCAAAAGTCATTCTCCTCACACCGACTCAGTGACCTAGGCATAATCTGAGAGTCAGTTAACAGCATGTTTCTGATAACAAAAAAACAATAGAGATTAAGATAACATTAAATTTACTTTTCAAGTCAGATTACACATTCTCTCTTCAGGTTATGATCCAATTACTGAATCTAAGGATTATTAAACATGGAAATTTGAGAAGCCAGCTAATGCCTTTAGTTAATTGGGACATTCACACAGATATTGTTAAATAAGCCCATAGATATAGGTACATTAAATTATTACTTATACAACCCAACATGTTTAAAAAGACTCTTTAAAAATTTTTCTTGTGGATTGTATAACCTTTTACTCATTTTTGATTTGAGGAGTAGACAGGTTATCTGTTATCTGAGAGTGCAAGTGGCTCAGTCGTGTCCAACTCGTAGCGACCCCATGGACGGCAGCCCACCAGGCTCCCGCATTCCTGGGATTTTCCAGGCAAGAATACTGGAGTGCGTTGCCATTTCCTCCTCCAACACATGAAAGTGAAAAGTGAAAGTGAAGTCGCTCAGTTGTGTCCGACTCGTAGCGACCCCATGGACTGCAACCTACCAGGCTCCTCCATCCATGGGATTTTCCAGGCAAGAGTACTGGAGTGGGGCGGCATTGCCTTCTCCAGTTATCTGAGAGAACTTTATCTAAATATGCTTTTAACTTTTAAAGAAATAAACTTGGACTTCGCTGGTGGCCCAGTGGTTAAAAGTCCACCTGCTAATGCAGGTGAGATGGATTTCATTCTTGGTTCAGAACTTGGTTCAGGTATGAGCCTGCATACCTAGAGCGGGTGCTCTGCAACAAGAGAAGCCACTGGAATGAGAAGACCGCTCATTGCAAGGAAGAATAGCCTTAGCTCACCACAACTAGAGAAAGCTCAGGTGCAGCCACAAAGACCCAGCACAGTCAAAAATAAATAAGTAAATTTTAAAAAATAAAGAAATAAACTGTATTTGGCAGTGAATATATGAAAACATAGTTGTGACATACATAAAGTTATAGGATAAATATTTTCCCTCCCCCTTTTCAATTTGAGAGAGCTTTAAGGAACTACTGTTAAACGCTTGATGATACCCCTCATGTCAGGATACTTCCCTCAATACTACTTACCTTAATACACCTCACCAACAACCAGCCAGATTTTCTACCTTCTCAAAATCCTTACCAAGCTTGCACCAACCATGCATCTTCTATTTCAGTCCACCCACAGGCATCTTAAACGATCCATTTTCTCTGGACCCAAATGGTAAGTAAAACCCAAGGTATAACTAAGCACATGACAATCCTGCTCAGGTCAGCCTTGCGGTCAGAAATAGCCTATTACAACTCCCCTTGTCAGTGAGGGGCTTTCCTGGTGGCTCAGCTGGTAAAGAATCTGCCTGCAATGTGGGAGACCTGGGTTCAATCTCTGGGTTGGGAAGATCCTCCAGAGAAGAGAATAGCTACCCACTCCAGTATTTTGGCCTAGAGAACTCCACGGACTATGTAGTTCATGGGGTTGCAAAGAGTCGGACACAACTGAGCAACTTTCACTTTGTCACTGAGGTCTGCATTACTCGTGTTTTCAAAAGTTATCAATCAACTCAATTATGGGGTACAACAAAACATGTTAATCAGTTTTTGAGCAATCACAAAAAGTTATTTAGAAACAGATCAACACATTCAGCAAACACTGGTGATGCCAAAAGTGACAGCAGATTTCTTGGAAACAATACTTCTTGTAGCAAATCTAAAAGCATCAGTGAAATCATAGTTATAATGCAGGTAATTCATTACTGTATCACCATGCTCTATCTATTCTTATGTCATTTGTTAATATTTGTGCCTAGTAAGTACACTATGTAGAAGCAACTTTCAAAAGTAACAGATTTTAAAACAAAGAAACCTTGCAGTAACCTAAAAAAAAAAAAATAACCTTGCAGTAACCTTAAAAAAAAAAAAAAAAGAAATTAAAATTCTAACCTGGACCAGGAGATTTTAGCCTAAATCCTGCTGATCTTAAGTTAATAATAAAACAGAGAATCAAATGGTCAGGCTATTCAGAAGCATAATGTCTTTATGCTTACCTAGTATCTTAAATGTATTTAAAGAAAATTTTCCAGTGGGAAAGTAGTAATATAAACTTCATCACAGGAAATAAAAATGATGTGTTCATTTTCTGAAACACTTTGCAGTAACCATTAAATATATCTTTTCTCTTTTTCTCCCCTCAATTCCTCTCTCCCCCTCTTCTTACCCCTTCTCTCGTGTATGTATGTGTACACAAGCACACTCACCACATATACAGAAGAGAAAATGCAGGCTAGAAGTATGCCATTTTGACTTTTACATTTTTTTAATGACATATATTTTACCTTTTTTATGCTTAAGATTTAGTTAATCGCTCAAGTCATATCCAACTCTTTGCGACCCCAAGGACTATAGCTCACCAGGCTCCTCTGTCAAGGGGATTTTTCAGGCAAGAATACTGGAGTGGGTTGCCATTCCCTTCTCCAAGGGATCTTCCAGAACAAGGGACTAAAGCTGGTTGTGTCTCCTGCATTTCCTGCATTACAGGTGGATACTTCATCATCTGAGCCACCCATTTACTGGGCTGTAAGCAATGTATAAAGAGAACCATATCATATGTCATTCATCCATGCATACATATATTCAATAAGTATTTATTCAATATGGATGATATACCAGGGAATATTTGGATGGTAGAAATACTGTAGTGAACAAGGCCAGGTCCCTGGCTCTTGGAAAATATAATCAAATGGAGGAAACAGATAATAAACAAATAAACAAGTTAAAACAGACTTCCAACTTAATATGGAGATGTTACTGTTCCTAACTCACCAACAAGACATCAAAGGCATAAATGCACAAGGAAAAGGTACAGAGATAAGATGACAGAAGATGACTATGTATATCAGTAGATCGCTGAAACCAACAAAAATTTGGAAGCTGGGAAAGAGAAGGACATGAGGGTAACTAACTCAGTAGACCAAAGAAGGGTGGCACATATGCCCTTAGCAATGAGATCATGATAGCTGATGCTGCAGAACTCCCAAGGAGTTCAGGACTCCAAGATCAGGTACCTCTGGAGGTAGGGGTGCTGCGAGGGCCTGAATAAAGTACATGTGACATAATATTTTTTAAATGTGTCAGATTCCAGATTCTGATAACTATCATGTTTTAAATGTAAATTTCAAGTCACTCTTTGAAAGTACTGATAAAGAGGCTTTAGATTCTTGGTAAACACAAAAATATAATGACTAGAATTAAAACTAAAATGAAAAATAGAGAACCCGTAATATTAGCACTTCTTGGAACAGAAATGATATTACTGCTGCTGCTGCTAGATCTCACAGCCCTTTATCTATGTTGGATACATAAATATTAGATAATTGCTTTACATACAGGTGCTATTGCTGCTGCTGCTAAATCACTTCAGTAGTGTCCAACTCTGTGCGACCCCAGAGACGGCAGCCCACCAGGCTCCCCGTCCCTGGAATTCTCCAGGTAAGACCACTGGAGTGGGTTGCCATTTCCTCCTCCAATGCATGAAAGTAAAAAGTGAAAAGTGAAAGTGAAGTCTCTCAGTCGTGTCCAACTCTTAGCAACCCCATGGACTGCAGCCCACCTGGCTCCTCCGTCCATGGGATCTTCCAGGCAAGAGTACTGGAGTGGGGTGCCATTGCCTTCTCCAGTGACATTACTAGTCTCACATGAAGGGAAGGATACTTGCAAGCCACAGAGGATTCACTTAACACAAAAGCAATAAATTCTGAAACAAGATTTCTCCACTTGACTATTTAAAAATAGTTTTTCTCCAAAATCAAGAAGCAAAATAATACCACCCAAACCTCTTCCTTTCTATTGTTGATTAGTCTTTACACTAGAATCAAAATTAATCATGACTAATAATACAACCTCATTTTTTCCTTTACAGAACCCCAACCACCAAGGGTTCCTAGATATGTCCAGGTTAATACACACATAGCACAAGTTTGTGAGAATGAGGAAATGAAAGTATTATCGCTATTACTCTGATAACAACATGAAGCACTGAGAAAGCCACTTGCCAGAGCTCATAAAGCCCACTAAAGGAGAAGAATTCTGGTTTTAATTTGTCTAATACTGGCAGTTTATTCCCCTAAGACAATGTTCAACACATATTTGCCTCATTTTACATATAGTACAAATTTCTCAAACCAAAAGCAACTAACTGTACTTTATAGCTAGAAAATGTATGTGGCTACACAATTTCATTATAGTGTGCATGACATATCCCTTTTTAAAATGTTCCCTTTTTTCCAAAGACGTAATTATATCCTACTGACATTTTCTGAGTTTGATGTGTAAGTGTACTTTATTATTCTCCCATTAAGCTACAAACCGCTGATAAAATGCCAATGGCTTGAATAAAGAGCACAGTGACATTTTACTGCAGGGTCATTGCGCTATGGACAGAATGCCAGCCCTCCACTTGAATGTACTGTACATTGTCTAGCTGCGTTTCTTAAGCATCACTTCTCAAAGGCTTCAAGGTTCTTGGGAATTGTTGATGAAATAAAGGGGAAAACGAGCAGGTTATAATTATCTTGTCAAGATTCTTCTTGTGAACATTTATTTGGACAACTCACAAAAAAGCAAGTGTCTCATTTTCTAATTCAGAATATCATTTCTCTTAAAAAAAATTGTATTAGCATCTTTGAAATTGCAGAGTGGGGTCTAGAGGATCAGTCCTGAAGCAACACTGCAGATTGAAATGTCAGTAAAAGTGCAATGAAGAGAAGGCAAGCTTTGGAGCTACCATGTTTCATTTGGCCAAGAAATTACTCAATATGAGACTCAGTTTTCTATTTTGAAAAATGAAGGTAATCATATATACCTCAAAGGTATGTTCTGGGCTTCCCAGGTGGCGAAAGCAGTAAAGGACCTGCCTGCCAATGAGAGAGACATAAGAGATGCGGGTTCAATCCTTGGGTTGGGACGATCCCCTGGAGGAGAGCACAGCAACCCACTCTACTATCCCTCCCCATGTACAAAGGAGCTTGGAGGGCTACAGGCCACAGGGTCGCAAAGTCAGACACGACTGAAGCAACTTAGCATGGACACAAGGTATGTTCTGATGTTTAAATATGACAGCTTATTTAGAATAGTTAGCTCTGTAACAGAGGTGCATGTGTGTGTGTGCTAAGTCACTTTCCAGCAAGCTCCGAGAAATGGTGAAGGACAGGGAAACCTGACATGCTGCAGTCCATGGGATTGCAAAAAGTCGGACAAGACTGAGCAACTGAACAACAAATCCTTTGTATCCTAAATAAATAAGTGGGAGATTATTAATTTAACAAAGAAGTTTCTGATGCCAAAATTTAGAGGGATTAACAAAGGAGTCTCAGAAATTTCCTTTTCAGGGATCTTCTAGAGTAATTTGGGTATCTTACTAGAAGCCTTCTGGGGCTCATGGGGGGCCCTGCTGATGCCTGGGAACCATTCCAGTTTCTTGCATGCATGCACTGTGCTCAGTCATGTTTGACTCTTTTGCGACCCCGTGGACTATAACCCACCAGACTCCTCTGTCCATGGAATTTCTTTACCCATGTATTTTATGAAGTTCCTCATAATTTCCTTTAGATATGTACTTCATCTTTTTCATTATGTTTTTATAACCTTCTAAACTGACAATGCCTATACAGCACCATTAAAAGAGCTTAATTGCAAAATCTAAATTTGCATTTTCTTTACGTTTTTCATACAGACTATGGAGAATAGTTCGATAACTTTTAAAATTGAATATTTACATTGTAGAAAATTATACTTTTAGCAATGTGCTAGTGATTCTGAAGAGCAGGAGTTTGCTCAGCCAGGAAGTCTTAGGCAGGTGTTTAATTAGACTAATTAACCTAGTCACTTCCGGTTTTCCATTTGCTCTTTGTAAATGCAGATAAGCAACACAACTGATTGCCTCATTGGACTATTTAAAACCCACTCACTTTTTATAGCCAAGGAAATTTTTGAACTCAAAATTACAAACTCAAAACATAACACGTGTTCTCATTGCACATATTTTTCTTGTTCTAACCACCACTTTTCTAATTTGATTTTTTCATATAACTTTAACAATATTAGCATAGGGAATAGAGTAATAAAACGTACTCCATATATAAAGGACATAAAAGCAACATGGTTTACTGCTCTCACAGCTTTTCTTAGCACAGATAAAATATGTCCTCTCTCGCCTGACTCACTCTTAAGAAAAATCAATATATTTTGTTGGTCTAGGGATCAAATCTGAAAGACTGGTCTCATTAACACTATAACCACTTAAATCAACTGGCAATAAATCTCTTGTAGTTAGCAAAATTCAGATGGAGAAGAACAAAATATAATCTTCCTTTTCTTATGTTTCTTATTCCCCTGCCTATAGACATTAAAGATACCTTCAAAATTCAATTTTAAATCACCAGCCTACACAACAAATTCAAGACCCTTTTAGGTCCTGTTTATATACTCTTGTGTAGTGTGCATACAAATTAGGGTGTACATATACATATATATATATATATATAGAGAGAGAGAGAGAGAGATAAATAGATATAGATACAGATATAGATATTTTTTCCCAACTGCAAACTGCTGGCAATTTTATATGGTCTATGCATCTAAGCTAAAATAAGCACAATCTCACCCCTGTACTTGGAGCCATGCAGGCCACAGGTCAGCTGGCACATGCACAAATGTGCAAGTAGCCAACTCACATGTACTTCTTTGCAATATCAATAGCATCGCATCACTTAATGTGTTTTATCTACTTACTCCTGGGCTACAGAGTATCTTCTAGGAGAAAGAAAGACCATACAAGATACATGGCCAGTCTAGAGGTCACAGAGATTTTGTAGGAAAGAACTCTCCTAAGCCATTAAGGGAAGAAGGTGTTTCATAATACATAACAAGACAATTCCATAATAAGGTTATCATGTTCCAGAGCACTGATTACTAAAAAAAAAAAAAGATAAAGAAGGATGAAAATAAGAGCTGATAGGAAGCAGTCTTACAGTAGTTAGATGATCAGATTTTCTTAGAAACCTGGATAAGTATAGTTATGAGATTTAAGGAGATGCTCACAGACCCTACCCAAACCAAGATATGCAATCTATTTATTACTAACCTTAGGATACTAGAAAAATTTAAACCAATATTCAGCAACTGGCCCTTCTCCCTGGATGGGAAGGAAAGTACATTTTTGGAGCGCTTGCTCTGTAAAAGCTTTTTTGCTGAGTACTTATGATGCTTTCTCTCAATGAATCTGCACAACAATACTGAATAACGATATGAATCTTATGACAGAAAGCAATAACACCAGATGGAATCTTGTGTAAAGTCATGTAGAAGTCAGTAGCAATAGTCCATGTTTGCAGCCAGACCTGGGTACTCATCCTCTTTGCCTGCGTGCATGCTCAGTTGCTTCACTCATGTCCGACTCTTTGTAACCCAGTGGATTGTAGCCTACCAGGCTCCTCTCTCCATGGAATTCTCCAGGCAGGAATACTGGAGTGGGTTGCTATTCCCCCTCCATGGATCCTCCTGACCCAGGGATGGAACCCGTATCTTTTATGTCTCGTGAATTGGCGGGAGGACTCTTTACCACTAGCTCCACCTAGGAAGCCCCTCATTGCCTGATCATCCTTTATTTTGTTTGCGTAGCAAGACAGATTTTGGACAATATAGTTAGAGACATTTTGTTTTATAATATAAAACAAACATTTTATATATTTTATCTGGACTTCAGATAAAATTGATATAAAGTCAGCATTATAGCATGCTACATTTGAAAGACAGGGATCATCATGGAATTAGAATCACAACTTCTAATTACAATGAAAGTGTATGCAGCTCACTTTCTGGGCTAAAATTCTGAAAAATGCACCCAATGAGAACATTAGACCAAACCTTTTCTAAGGTCTCTTCTAGCTGTGATGTGCTGTTAAACTGTGTGATTCAGCAGGAGACAGCCAGGCAGTCAGGGCAGCACAATGACCAGGGGTGGGTACCCCAGAGTGTGTGTGTTGCACAGACAAGCTACTCACTCCTGACTGACTCATGATTTCTTAAAAAGATGCTAGCACTGACTATGAATATCTCCAGGAAATAGCACTAAGTCTACTTTGTTTTAACATCTGAGAAAAGCAGAGGGTCCCCATGTTCCCAGGAAGGCTTTGAGAGGAGCCACCAGCTAAAGTAGGAAAACAAAGGGCACATCTCCTGAGATTCAGAGAGCACCAGGCATTCAGGTCCCTAGGCTCCCCTTCCTGTGCATTTTGCCCTTAAGAGGCATCATTTGTCACAGTATGAACAGGAACTCGCGACAGAGAAGTTGACAGAGTTAACTGAGAAGAGAATGAGTGAGAGAACCAGAGAAGTCCAGAATAGAATGATGAGATCAGAACGTCGGAGAACACTGGGTGCTATAACGCTCCACGCTGGGCTGGCGACACAAGTTTCACAAACACCAAGTGGGGAGTCTAGGGCTGTCAAGGTAAGGCAGGAATTCCTGGCTGCTTCTGCGTCTGCTACTCTAAGCTAGGCAGTAGGTGCTGATGTTATGTTGAATCCAAACAATCTGTCGTGAGATCTAGGCAGAAGCTAAGGAATCTGGAGACAGGATTCAGGATTTTAAACTCAGTCATGAGATAACAAAGCCAGGAGCTCAGCAGAGATTCAGTCCCCAAGCTCCTGGGCTTTACTACGGAGAAGGACCTCAGCAGCAATAGAAAAGAGGCAAGGAAAATGAATCAAAAAATCAATCCTAAAAACTGAACCAATATACAGTCATACTTTTGAGATACTGCAGCTTCAGTTCCAAAACACTGCAACAAATTATCACCAACAATGCAAGACACACAAAATTCTTGGCTTCCCAGTGCATATAAAAGTTATATCTATACTATACTACAACTTAGTAAGTGCGTAACAGTACTATGTGCATCTGTGTTAAGCTGCTTCAGCCATGTACGACTATTTGCCACCCCATGGACTGTAGCCTGCCAGACTCCTCTGTCCATGGGATTTTCCAGGTAAGAATACTGGGGTGGGTTTCTATGCCTTCCTTCAAGGGACCTTCCTGACCCAGATATTAAACCCACTACGTCTCCTGCAACTGGCCAGCGAGTTCTTTACCACTAGTGCCACCTGGGAAGCAAAAAAAAAAACTTATTACATACTTTAATTTAAAAACAAAATTTTATTGATAAAAAATGCTAACCATCATGTGACAACCCAATTATTACAGATCTTCAATTTGTAGAATTGAAAGTAAAACCAGTATCTGCAAAGCACAATAAAGTAAAGGACAATGAAACAAGGAAAGTCTGTAGTGGAGTGGAGGTGGGAAATATTAACTCACATGTCTCCATCTCTTGGACACAAAGCATGATATATACTCAGACTTTGGACTGCAAGAAGATCAAACCAGTCAATCCTAAAGGAAATCAATTCTGAATATTTATTGGAAGGACTGATGCTGAAGCTGAAGCTCCAAAACTTTGACCACCTGATGTGAAGAGCTGACTCATTAGAAAAGACCCTGATGCTGGGAAAGATTGAAGGCAGGAGGAGAAGGGGACGACAGAGAATGAGATGGTTGGATGGCATCACCGACTCAATGGACACGAGTTTGAGCAGGCTCTGAGAGATGGTGAAGGACAGGGAGACCTGACGTGCTGCAGTCCATGGGGTCACAAAGAGTTGCACATGACTGAGCGACTGAATAACTCAACAACAAAAGACTCAGACTTACAAAAGACTTACAATCCATATGGTAAGGAGTACGCTACAGGGAAGGGACTTCCAAGGTGGCACTAGTTGTAAAGAATCTGCCTGCCAATGCAAGAGACATAGATTCGATTCCTGAGTCGGGAAGATCCCCTGGAGTAGGAAACAGCAACTCACTCCAGTATTCTTGCCTGGAAAAGTCCATGGACAGAGGAGCCTGATTTGGTGCAGTCCATGGGGTCTCAAAGAGTCAGACACAACGGAGCACAAACAGCACAGATGCCATAGGGAAGCCTCCTGTTCTTGTTATGACTGCCCTGGACACCGGACAGACCTACACTTCTTGTATGCATTTCTCCTTTTAACCCATCTAGTATCTTCCTATGATAAATACAGCCTGACTTTTGCAGAGAACCAGGATATATCCAGGTGTAGCTCATGAAGAAGTAGCCTCTTTTTGATGGACACAGCTGTGTTCTGGGAACAATTTACAATTTCTACTTAGCTGATGCTGGAATAATAGGTAAACAGACAATATCTACATATATTGGGGTCATAGAGTCATTGAAACAATGAGTGAGACATTAAAATTCTAACCTGGTATGTAACATATACCATCTCCTACTTTGCTTTCTTTTATTTAAAGTGCATCACCCCTGTTTTTACTCTCACTAGCTACGCTGATGCCCATGGTGAAAAGGCAGTCTATATTTAGAAATGACTTTTGACAAACAATGCAATTGAAAAGATTCTTTTCGCAAGAGAGGAGAAAGTATTGCCAAAAGATATAGGAGGGTTTCAAGAGAGCCCTACTCTAAATCCAATCTTCACAAGACCAGCAGGACTTGTAAAGGAATAATTGAGATGAAAAACCATGTGAGGCTTCAGGGAATGGTGAAGGTATCCATCTAACTTTGTCTTTATGGCAGAAAAAAATTTTCATGGAAATACTACAGCAGAAAAATAATTTTTTAAGGACCTTAATAAATGTTACAAGATCTCATTTGTCTATCTATTCTTGGCTTTCTTACTTCATCATATTTACTTATTTTCATTTCCTTTTATACTAATATATAATCTTCTTCAGCTTCCCAGGTAGCTCAGTGGTAAAGAATCCGCCTGCCAATTCAGGAGACACAGGTGACACGGTTTCAATCCCTGGGTGAGGAAGATCCCCAGGAGAAGGGAACAGCAACCCACCACAGTATTTTTGTCTAGAAAATCCCACGGACAGAGGAGCCTGGCAGGCTACAGTACATGTGATCACAAAGAGTCAGATATGACTGAGCACATGTGCAAAATCTTCTTCAGCATAAAAATAAAAGGCAGTTCCCTTTTCGTTGAAAGGTTACAATTCATCAAGGAACAATCAGCATCACAACTCAAAGTAACATTACACTCAACTACATGAATATCATCAGCCACCAACTAGATGCTCAAGCTTAGCAATTCACTTTTTAGCTTCAATATATATATTTGCTGAGCACCTACTACATCTACTTCCCTGCTGGCTCAGAGGGCAAAGAGTCTGCCTATAATGCAGGAGACCCAGGTTCGATCCCTGGGTCGGGGAGATCCTCTGGAGAAGGAAATGACAACCCACTCCAGTATTCTTGCCTGAAAAATCCCATGGATGGAGGAGCCTGGCGAGCTACAGTCCCACAGGTTGCAAAGAGTCGGACACAACTGAGCGACTTCACTTTCCCTTTCACTTTACCACATCTACGTGCCATTCAGGATACAGGGCAATGGGTATATTCAAGTGAATAAAAGAGATACTTTCCCTGTCTTCGTGGCATGAGAATCTAGTAGCGGTGGGAGAAAACACTAATGAAATAAATGTAAAATATACATAATAGAAACCTTTCTCAGTGAGATAAAGGAAATGGGTACTGTGTTCTGAGTTGGGGCAGTTTAGCTGAATAGTCAAGAAAGACTGCAGGGGTTAGGTTATATGATCTCAGAGAGAGAAATTGTGTGAGATCTGAAAGTACCACTCAATGCTGATGCAGCTAGTTAGGATAACTGTGAGAAATTCTGACCTTCTAATTATTAACTACTCTAGACACCCAGTCAACACTTCAGCTAATCACCTGTTTTTGTTAACTCCATGTGCATTTTTGAGAGCATGAGGATTCTTATTTCATACTCACACTCTCCAACAAAACAAATCCAACCAAGACTTCCAACTCATGCAATAAAATCCAGCCCAGCCTACTCACTCACATATTTAACTGGCCCATTTTAGTATCTGGCTTATTAAATGTGGTAAATATATTGTCTTCTTATCAGTGACTATGTTGCTCATCATTATATGCCCACGGCTCACATGGACCATGGCTCAAAAATGTAAGTTGAATGAATGAATAAAGGACTACATCTACTCCTACTAAATATTTATGTAATTTACAATTTTAGAAAATTGACTCAAAGTCAAATGTGAAAGACTGGCAGAAAATCCATTTGAAAAGTGATAAGATATTTATTAAGCAATCTATTTCTATTTTTTTCCAATTATCTTTTTCTGATTTAGTTAAATTTGGGCCCATCTTTGGTATACTGGACAAGACTCTTGAAAGTTCTTTGTACTGCAAGGGGATCAAAAGAGTCAATCCTAAAGGAAATCAACCCTGAATATTCATTGGAAGGAATGCTGATGAAGCTGAAGCTCCAATACTTTGTCCACCTGATGCAAACAGCTGACTCACTGGAAAAGACCCTGATGCTGGGGAAGATTGAAGGCAAAACAAGAAGGGGGCAACAGTGGATGAGACGGTTACATAGCATCACTGACTCAATGGACATGAATTTGAGCAAATTTCAGGAGACAGCGAAGGTCAGGGAAGACTGACATGCTGCAATTCACAGGATTGTGAAGAGTCAGACATGACTTAGTGACTGAAAAACAACAAATCAGTGTATTTATAGCATTACTGTGAAAACAGAAAACATTTTTCATTATATTACATAATGCCTCCTTAACAAAGCTGGTATTGCTTCACATCATCACCCAAATATATTAATTTGAAAACTAGAACATACAATGGTGAAAGCATACTTTTCTAATAATAAGAAATCTCTGTGATTCAAGTACCAAACTTGAATATATTCAATAGAATAGCTAGTATATTAAAAGGTTTGATATTCTCTGTTAGCATTCAAAATTATTTAGTACCTATTATTACAAAGTCTTTTTACTATATAATATTTAGGGAGTAAGTACATGTGTTTGTGTTCAGATAACTGCATTCCTACCCACAAGCAATTTATTAAGCAGTAAAGCAAAGCAAGCACAATATAAGATCTCCTGTGTTGAGCAGAATTCTCCAGATACAGAACAGAAAATTCACCAGAGTGCAAAATACTTCAACAGAGTGAGCCTAATAATGGAGATTTTATGTGAGTAAGAAGCATGATGTGGAGTAAATCATACTTTTCTGGATGGATGAGAGGTTAGATTATGTATTTTGTCTCTTAAATCCCATGTTAGTTTATAGATGATTTTCTCATGATAAAACAGATGGACATGTACACACTGCTATATTTAAAATGGATAACCAACAAGGACCTACTTCAGAGAACATGGAACTCTGTTCAGTATTATATAGCAGCCTGGATCGGAGGAAAGTTTGGGGGGGAATGGATACATGTTTATAAATATGGCTGAATCCCTTCAGCTGTTCATCTGAAACTATCACAACATTGTTAATAGGCTATACCCCAATACAAAATCAAAGGTTTAAAAAAAAGACACACACACATATAGACATGCTACTCTGTTTGGTATTTCCTTCCTTGAGTCTTGCACAGTTAAAAGAAGTGTGGTAACGTTGCTCTTATAATACATTGTCCATGTGTTAGCTTTCCCATTGAAAGCATAAGATGTTTTGGACAAAAACCCATGCATGACACTGGTATACTCTCTCAAAGTAAAATAATCTTAGCTATTCTTTAGATGTGTGCACATTTCTTATCTATTTTCTTATAAGCCAACAAAGAAGGGAATGAAAGTAATTTCCAAGGAGAAAGTGTCTTCTGAAAAAGTTGAGTCTAATTTTTAGGTGTGATGCATTCCCACAGGCATCATCTTTTAAGTCACAGCCTGAATTACACACACTCTCTTTTAACATCAAACTAATAGATAAAGGCAGAAAGAACTCTAAAGTAGGATAAAGTCAGGACTGATCATTTTTTATCCCTGTTAACTAACTGACTCAGGGGAAACTTGAAATTTTCACAATTAATGAACCAATTTCATTGATAATTAATTTATTAACAGTGTCAAATTTTATGGCAGGCATATTATAAGCCTCTCATATACCCACAGTATACTGAATGTGACTCCCCTAATCTCTATTGGGTTTCATCATTAAGAAAAGTGAATCGTTCTATCACAAACTCTAGGTCAGATGCCTCAATAAATGCATTTGGTAACTTCATCTGAGAAGTCATCAACATTATGTCAGTGAATAAAAAAGACCATACAGTTATCTGCAAGGGAGATACTATAGCTATAGGCAGATATTATATTCCCTCATTTTACTTCCTCTTTTATGGAGCCAAAATTATTTTACAAATATCAAACCTGACCCAAGAGATTACTCAGAAGTTCTAAAGTCAAATGGCCCACAGGAGATTTCAGATGTCCTCAGTTCTGGGAAAGCAAATGTACCTGACAGATATGTACACATTCACTCTGGACTCCATAGATGTATCAAAACCCCATTCCAGCCTGGAGGGTTTTGGTCTCAGCCCAGACAATAAACATCTCTTGACTCATGTCCACCAGTGCATGTCTTCTAGAGTGGAAGGCAGGCTCTGGTTTAGGTCTGTGTAGCAATATTTACTTTCTAGGCTGTGCCACATCTATGTCCCACATAAACTCTGAGGTTGGTCCCACCCTCCTGGACTGTTCTCCCTGATAGATCTGCCTTGACATGAAATTTGACTCTTCAAGTAACTCACCAACTGTCACTTGTACCTGGACCTTATAGTCACCTTGACTACACTTACTCCTAACTTTCTCCTATCATGTGACCAGTAGTAGTCAGTTCAGTCCTGGAGTCGGTCATGGACTGTAACTCACCAGGTTCCTCTGTCCATGGGATTTTTCAGGCAATAATATTGGGATGGTTTACCATTTCCTCCTCAAGGGAAATCTTCCCAACCCAGGGACTGAACCCACATTTACTGGATCAAAGGCAGATTCTTTACCACTGAGCCACCAGGGAAGCCCTTATCTATAAATACACATTATAAAATATAAGACATTTCTGTTTATATACCCTAGAGCCATGGAACATGTGCTTGATTTGATCATGGTTAAATACTGAGGTTCAGGTACCTATTGGAAGGAGTTTATTTTTTAAATTACTCAACAAACCAGGTGTTAAATTCTTTTCTACAGAAGAGTTTTTCAGTTCTGACAACTCCATTCTAAATTAAAATGGTGTCCACTGAGAAAGGGTGGAATTTCCTTTTCTGCTAATATTTTTCAGCCCAACATCAGCACAAACTTTTTGAGTCCACAGACAAAGTCAAATTGGGGAGTATTCCATTCCCGTTGTAGGGGCCTTGGCTGCTCCCATCCCGGGGCCTCTGTTTATCTCCTGGAGTGGGTGAATTACACTTTATGAGGACATTGTGAGGACTCTCTGAAAGCCAGTTGTAACTGGTGAGCAAAGTGTTCCACTCATAGTAAATTCTTTACAAATGAAACCTCCTGGTATTTACCACTTGCTGGAGTTTTCATGGATCCAACCACATAGATAATTTCTAAGATGAAGTCTGTGTACTTAGGATATAATTAGTCACCTGGTGGCTCAGTGGTAAAGAATCCACCTGCAACAGGAGCCTAAGGTTCAATCCCTGAGTCGGGAAGATTCCCTGGAGGAGGGCATGGCAACCCACAACAGTATTCCTGCCTGGAGAACCCCATGGACAGAGGAGCCTGGCAGGCTCAGAGGATCACAAAGAGTCAGACACAACCGAAGTGACTTAGCATGCATGCATGCAGAGCCATGGAATCTTAGTAATGATCTGGTCAAGCTGCCAGCCACCTGGGAATCCCTCCAGCAGTTCTCCCACTGCTGTGGCAGCTTCCACGGAAGCCTGGCAGGCCTTCACTATGCAGCCTGAACCACACTTCTCTTAGGAACCCTTATGAGAGGTCATGGTGCCACAGGCTGGAACAGGCAGTACCAAGAGAAGTGCCCCATCTTCCCCGATCTCTTCACACTGACAAAAGTTGAAGGAAGCACGATAGAACTGAGGAAAGGCTTTGAAGGGAAACTTTACTCAGATTTGTCTAAATCAGGAAGCTGATTCAGTTCCCAAGGCAGCCAGTAGGTTTTTTCTTCCTCCAATTAATGTTTACTTTCATCAAAATAAGATACATCAACATAACTAAATTTTTTAAATAGTTCCCCAAAGGACACTACATCACAAGGAGTAGTGTCCTGGGTAACTCTCTCGTCCCCTCTGCAATGCTCATACACAAACTGAAATGACTTTTGCATTGTAAAAAGTGTTTCTTCTACTATCCTGAGCCATATTTGTATTCACTGGTATATTTGTATTCACTGGTCCTAGATCGACCATCTAAAGCAAAACAGAAAAATTCTGTACTGCTTGCCCATCACAGTCCTTCAAATATCTGCAGATACTAGCAAGGCTCACCTCTATCTTCTCTTTTAAGGCTAAATATCCTCCACTTCTTGATTCTTCTGTGGTCTTTAAGATCTTTCCCTAAACATGTGTTCTCCTAAAGATGCATGCTAGTTGATCAACATATCTTTCAAATTTATATAAAAATAACTGCAAGTAATGGTCTATAAGGGCTTCCCTGGTGGCTCAGTGGTAGAGAATCCACCTGCCAATGTAGGAGAGGCAGGATCAGGAAGACCCCTGGAGAAGGAAATGACAACCCACGCCAGTATTCTAGCCTGGGAAATCCCATGGACAGAAAAGCCTGGCAGGGTACAGTCCATAGGGTTGCAAAGAGTCAGACACCACTTAGTAACTGAGCAGACAGAGAGAGAGACAGAACGTTCTATAAGCAGACTAAGTAGCAGAGAATTCAATGAGTTTATTAATTATCCCATTAATTACTCCATGCCTGAAATAATGGATGCTTTCTTTTCACTTTACTTCATTCCTCCACACAGATATCTTGGAAGATGATAGTCAAAGTCTAAATATAAAACTAGACCCCGAAGGATGGTGGTTTTAAAGTTCAGTTGGGTGAAAGAGTGGGTGTTGAGAGATAATGAAATGCATACTTGTCTGCACATTAATCAGAAAGAGGGCAACTAGAAAGTTTTTCTGTTTTCTCTTATGCACTGAGCCAGCACCATCTATGATGGTCATAGTCTGTCATGGAGAAGTCAGCACATGTCTAAAACAACTGATATCAGCAAACAGCTGAGAGGATAAAAAGAATGTCTGCAGTTCTCCAGGGAGGACGCAGCATCTTACAGTCATACTTGCTCTGGTAAAAAACACATAACCTAAAATATACCATCTTAGCCATCTTTAAATGTACAGTAGCATTAGCTATGTGAACACGTTGGTGCTTCAGTTCTCTAGAAATGCCGTGGCAGCTTTTTAAATCTCTTTGACCAAAGGCTACTGTGGACTGTCCTTCTGAAAGCCTGCAGCACTATCTCAGATTGCGTGAGTCGTGTTTGGAAATGGGTGATGCTGAAGAAGGGTGAGTCTACCATCCAGGGTGGAGCAGGTTGTGCCCTGCACAAAATGGAATAGATTAACAAGCAACCAGGGTTGAATCCAGCCTTCATTCAGTTTCCTAAACCCCACTCCAATTATTACCAAGAGAAAAGGGCCATCATTTGTGTAAGCGCTGGTTCCCAGGGAGGGAGAGCAAGTCAGGGGAGAAAGGCTAATAGGTAGAGAAATCAATGAAGGGCCCCTTTGTTGTTGTTCACTCACTCAGTCATGTCCGACTCTTTTGAACCCCTGAACGGCGGCAGGCCAGGCTTCCCTGTCCTTCACTATCTCCCGGAGCTTGCTCAAAATCAAGTCCATTGAGTCAATGATGTCATCCAACCATCTCATCCTCTGTTGCCCCCTTCTCCTTCTGCCCTCAGTCTTTCCCAGTATCAGGGTCTTTTCCAATGAATGCAATGTCCCTAGATAGAATTTAAATTCTGGGGTGATTTTTATTTCAATGTAGATAAAAGTCATATTTAGTGTTTCCAAGTCTTCGTACCGTATACACTAATTTCCTTCAGTTAGGGTAGCCCTTCTGTGAAGCCTGATAAACCTGCCCATGGTGATGGCAACAAATCTAAATGAATAGAGTAGGAAATGGAAATACTCTCTGCCTCCCCATTCACCTTTGTCTCTGCGCCATGTGTAATGTACTACAGAGAGCACTGCATCCTGAGTAGTGACTAGCACCACAGGCAATGGGAGCTCGTGGCAGAGCTGGGAGTCAGGGGAGCCAATACTGATGAGATGTAAGCCCCACAAAGGCAGGGATCTAGGTCAGTTCTGTTTATCAGTATATTCCAAGCAATCAGAACAGTTTTCAGGACTGAGTACGTTCTTAAACATTTATAGAATGAATCAATGATTCACAGGGATGTTTTAAAAATTCAATTTATTATTATTCAGGTCATGAAAAATTTTAATTAAATGAAAGATTTTTTAGATTCTATAGTGCTTTACCATTTTTAAAAGTTTTACACATATATTTTCATAGAATCCTATAATAACTCTTTTTTCCCTCACCTCTCTATTGTTTCTTCCTCCTTCTTCCCTCTTGGCTTGTTCTCTATATATGACACAAATAAAAAATGTTGGCAAGGATGTAGAGAAAAGGGAACCCTCCTACACTATTGTTGAGAATGAAAACTGGTGTAGTATGGCAGTTTCTCAAAAAAGTAAAAAGAGAACTACCTTATAACTTACCAATTCCACTCCTGGATATATATATATCTTAAAAAACAAAACCACAAAATTGAAAAGAAGTATGTTCCCCAATATTTATAGCAACATTATTTATAACTGCCAAGATATGGAAGAAACTTGTGTCCATCTACAGAAGAATGGACAAAGATGTGGTTTTTCTCAGGATATACGTCCAGGAGTAGGATTTCTGGATCATATGGTAGCTGTTTTTAGTCTTTTAAGGAACCTCTATACTGTTCTCCATAGTGGCTGCACCAAATTACATTCCTACCAACAGTGTAGGAGGGTTCCCTTTTCTCCACACCCTTTCCAGCAGTTTTTTTTTGTAAATTTTTTGGATGATGATCATTCTAACTGCTGTTAGATTCACTTTTCTAATTATCAGCAATGCTGATGCTGGGAAAGACAGAAGGCAGGAGGAAAACGGGACAACAGAGGGTAAGATGGTTGGATGGCCTAATCAACTCGATACACAAGAGTTGGAGCAAGCTCCAGGAGTTGGTGATGGACAGGGAAGCCTGGCATGCTGCAGTCCATAGGGTTGCAAAGAGTCAGACACGACTGAGTGACTGAACTGAACTGAGCAATGTTGAGCATCTTTTCCTGTGCTTCTTGGCCATCTGTGTGTCTTCCTTGGAGGAATGTCTATTTAGGTCTTCTGCTCATTTTTAAATATCTTTTTAATATAGAGAGCCACATGAGCTGTTTGTGAATTCTGAAGACTAATCCTTCATCAGTTGCATCATTTGCAAGTATTTTCTCCCATTTTGTGGGTTGTCTTTTTGTTTGTTTGTTTGTTTTGTATGGTTTCCTTTGCTGTGCAAAAGCTTTTGATTTTAATTAAGTCCTATTTGTTTACTTTTGCTTTTATTTTCATTACTCTGGGACATGATGAAGATATTGCTGTGATTTATGCCAAAGCATGTTCTGCCTATGTTTTCCATTAAGAGATTTATATTATCTGGTCTTACACTTAGGTGTTCAATCCATTTGGAGTTCATTTTTATGTATGGTGTTAAAGAATATTCCAATTTCATTATTTAACATGTAGCTGTCCAGTTTTCCTGGCACCACTCACTGAAGAGACTGTCTTTCCTCCATTGTACAGTTTTGCCTCCCTTGTTGTAGATTAATTGAACAAAGTTGCGCAGGTTTATCTCTGGCTTTTTATCTTGTTCCATAGATATATATCTCTGTTTTTGATTTGCAGTATAATCTGAAGGGAGTCTGCTTCTTTCAGCTCCATTTTTCTCTCTCAAGATTGCTTTAGCATGGAGGCATCCTAAATGTCCATCAACCGATGAATGAATAATGATGTGGTACATAAATACAATAGAATACTTAGTCAGTCAGTCAGTCAGTCAGTCAATTCAGTCACTCAGTCTTGTCCAACTCTTTGCAACCCCATGGACTGTAGCATGCCAGGCTTCCCTGTCCATCACCAAGTCCTGGAGCTTGCTCAAACTCATGTTCATCAAGTTGGTGATGCCATCCAACCATCTCATCCTCTGTTGTCCTCTTCTCCTTCTGCCTTCAATCTTTCCCAGCATCAGGGTCTTTTCTAGTGAGTTAGTTTTACCCATCAGGTGGCCAAAGTATTGGAGCTTCAGCTTCAGCATCAGTCCTTCCAATGAATGCCACTACAACAGAGTACTACTCAGCCATAAAAAATTGAAATTTTGTTATTTGCAGCAACATGGATAGACTTAGTGGACACTGAGTGAGTGAGTGAGTGAGTGAAGTCACTCAGTTGTGCCCGACTCTTTGCGACCCCATGGACTGTAGCCTACCAGGCTCCTCGCTCCATGGGATTCTCCAGGCAAGAGTACTGGAGTGGGTTTCAGTTTCCTTTTCCAGGGGATCTTCCCAACCCAGGGATCAAACCCAGGTCTCCCACATTCCAGGCAGACGCTTTAACCTCTGAGCCACCAGGGAAGCCCTAGAGGACATTATGCTTAGTGAAATAAGTCAGAGAAAGATAATACTGTATGATATTATTTAATGTGAAATCTAAAGAAGTACAGCAAACTAGGGAATAAAGCAAAAAAGAAGCAGACTCAGATTAAAGTCCAATTTTAAATTCTGAACAGAAGTTATTATGATTTGAATTGATTACTGACTTCCTTCCTTCTTTCCTTTATCTCTTTCTTTGTCTCCCTCTGTTTCTTCCTTCCTTCCTTTCTTCTTTTTTCTCTCCTTACCTGCTTTTTTTCCTTCCTTTCTCTCTCATTCTTTCAAAACCTTGGCAGGATAGATACATATATATATATATATATATATATATATATATATATTCCCCACCCCCCCGCCAAGGACTCACATACCTATTGCTTAAAAATCTGTTCTTGAATATTGCAAGGCATCTTAACTCCACTTATTCATCCAAGTATCAACAATCAGTTTACTCTTCTTTTGTGAAAATTATGACAAAGCTAGAGCTTTCTGTCTAAGCATAATTTATCTATGATTTGTTAAACATTACCTTTGAAATTTCTTTTACCTATTATTTTAAATTTCAAAAATGGTTAATTACTGAATTAATTACTCAATCACACATGTCAATGAAATTTGCATTGATGAGAGCTTACAATTCTAGAATACCATTATATTAATTTTGACCAAGTCTAGTCTATATTATTCTTTAAAAACTGGTTCATATCTTACCTGTCTTCCCTAATCTGTGCCTCTCCTTTACTCTATCTCCCTTTACCAACTATATAATCAGTTCAAATTTCACTCATTTGTTGATGTACTGCCTTATAACTAATCCTATGAGATTGGGAGGAATACTTTTCTCTTTCCAATTATATTATATTGCTAATGGATGTAAGCATTATTCTATAGGTAGAGGAAAAACAATATTTTAATTTAACTGTCATAACACTAATTTTCTAAAGTTGCAAAGTTCTTCAGAAGTTTCAGAATTCTAAGAGCCTCAAAACAACAACATATCAATTAGAGTAGTATTTAGATTTTACAAATTAAATGAAAATGCAAAGAAGTAAAGTCTTTTTTCCCAGGGTTGCACTGTCTGATAAAAGCCAAACACGAGGCTTCAACTTACCTACAGAGTGACAGAAGTTTCCTAACTTCTCTGAGCCTAAACTTGTTCTAAAGATTGAAATAATAATGTCTATCACAGAATTGCTTCCGACTAAGTGAGATGATACATCAAGTATTTGGCACAATGCCTTGTATATGGTAAATGTCCAATAAATGGGAGATATTGTCATTGGCAGACTATGGTTAATGAGCCAGATTGGCCTACCACTTAGTTCTTTCGATCTGCAAACTGAGAATGATATTTACATTTTCAAATATTTTTTAAAATCTAAATAATAATGATTCATGATATATGAAAATATATAAAATTCTACTTTAATTTTCCATAAATATGTTTTATGGAAACACAGACACACCGCTCATTTACCTATAATCTATAGTAACTTTTTCACTACTAAGGCATAGTTCAGCAGCCACTATGAATATCAACAGCATATGGCTCACAACATCTAAAATATTTACTCTCTGGCCCTTTAAAGAAAGTTTCCCAACCCTTGTCCTTAACTATCAAGCTAAAGTTTTCTGATGAGCTTGTCCATGACACAGGATTTCTTTTCCTGTCTGCCTTATGTATGTGTCTCCTCACTTTACCTTTTATTTATAAGAAAATAAGGAGAAGGGATGTTATAGGGAAAACTAAACAATCTGTTATTATTAGGAAACGTATTGAAGGCTTATGATAACTGTCTTTTCTTTTTATCCACTCCTCCTTCCTTTTGCCTCAGAAAGAAAGGTGGGGACAGAAAGAAAGAAATTAGGTCAGCTCAAGTTCCAGTGCTATTAATCACAGGGCCTTAGATGCTTTCCTCCTGCAGCCAATCTGGACTCAAAGAAAGGTAGCAGCAGAGGCAATAGAATGCAGCTAAGTGCAGTGTCAACAATAGTCTTCAAACCACTTCATCTTCAGTCTATTCTCATTGCCCATTAGACAAAGAAGTAAAGAATAAACCAAAACAATTTCAATTGAGAGACTGCCAGAGGTTTTCTTATTTCAAAGAAAGGTAAAACTATGCTAGAGTTATCATTCCGCTGGACAGACATACAGAGTCCAAAGCAAGTATCTTGAGAGCCTCCTTGTGCTTAATGCTGTTTCACAAATTCTCTCTAGGCTTTAAAATCACAAGGAAAAAATGAGAGCATTTTACTAATGTCCTACAAAATACTTTTCCCCTCCTGTTCAGCTGAAAGCTGTGTATATGATTGTGTCTGATGCAAAAGTATCCTTTGCTAAAAATGCCTCAAGGTACATCTAGCCCATAGACTGTGGATAAATGATAGGTCAAACAGAAAAGAAACACACAAAAATAATGAAACTCCTGAAGTGGGGGTTTAAGTCCCCCTAGACTTTTCTCTGAAAAATAAAGGATGTGCACATTACTAAGTGGGCATATGTGTACATTCAAAGACAGACCCACAGGTGCACACAACACAAATGCAAATATACACATGAATATTGTCTTCTCTTAACATGAAAGAAAGTGAAGTCACTCAGTCATTTCTCACTCTTTGTGACCCCATGGACTGTAGCCCACCAGGCTACTCCATCCATGGAATTTTCTAGGCAAGAGTACTGGAGTGGGTTGCCATTTCCTTCTCCAGGGGATCTTCCTGACCCAGAGATCGAACCCAGGTCTCCTGCATTGCGGGCAGATGCTTTACTGTCTGAGCTAGCAGGGAATCCCTTAACATTGTCATATTTAAAGGCTGACTGGCAGTGGCCGAAATTAATTTACAAGCAGTGTAAACATCTCTGTGGCATCTCTTACAGAAAGGAATTCAGATAATAAAAATAAGATATTTAAACTCAGTGTTCTCACTATATCTAATGTGTCTCCTAGAACACAAAACATATTCCATTGACAAACACATTCATTCACATCTTCTCTCTAATGACTAATATTGTTTTCTACATATAGAAGCATCTCTCCTTCATACGTGTTATCAAACTAGGTTTTTTGCACTTTCTCAAAATGTTTTGAGCGCATTAGAAAAATATAGTATTTTAGGAGTAGAAAAAGTAAGATAATCAATAGCTATAATACTATGAATAAAAGCAATCCAACCATTAAGGAATTTGTATTTTGATTTTTTTTTAATGGGAAAAAGCAACTTTGAGGTCTCATCCATCGTAAGAAACACAAATTCTCAGACCTACTCAGACAGAAGCTGTCAGACCTGAGTGAGCGTTCCTACCATCTTCCCAACTCTGCAAAGTGACTCCAAAAAACTATCCCTCTTGTTGTACACTGGTTTACTAAACTCACAAGAAACAAATATAGGAATCATTCCTTGATAAAGCTCTTCCCAGGAGAAAATGACCGAGCTGACATTAACAGTTCATGGGTGCCATTATGAAGCTTCAAGTCTGATCTGGCCAAAGCAGAACTTACTGTTTCCATCTCTGACCTGAATGCCCATTCCTGACTGGCATTTTCCATTCCTGTTAATGTCTTTATCATCCTCCCAGTCATCCCCCAGCCCTGCAAAAGTGACTGCAATGTCTTTGATTTCATGATCTTAATATCTCTTCTTCCACTCTTCCTTTCTTTAGTCTAACTCCAGAACTGCACCATCCTCGACCCCCTGATCCTGATTCAAGTTTTCATGATCCCTTCCAACCAGGAATATCGCAATCACAATTATCTTCTAACTTGTCTTCCCAACTCTTGTTTCTGCCCCCTTAAGCTAATTCCAAGGCAGCTAAGATTTAGCCACAGTGCAGCAGTGACTCCTGCTCAAAACATTCAGTGAATCCCCTGTGCCTATAAAAAAAGAAAGCAAACTCCTCAGCCGTACTCATAATTAGTTATTATTATTATTTCCTCTCCTGTTCATGCTTATTAGTCTACATGGTATCCTAGATGATCCATCACTGGGGAAACATCTCAAAAAGTCATCTTGTTTTTGGAGTGCCAAGTATATTTAATTTAGTACTTCTAATCTCTGGATTTATCCTGTAGACATGCATTTTATCCCTATTTTATGGACAGAAAGAAAAAAAATCTCAGAAAAATGTGCTGACTTTCCTACTGCCCTTTGTCCCTGGTATAATACTTTCTATATACTTTATATTCTTTATATAGTTATTAAATAAATTATTATTCCTTCTTATCCTCTGTCTGTTTTTTTAAAGTAGATGATACTATGAACTTTTGGTTAAATTATCCATTCACAGAAAAAGTGACTTTTGATTAACCATGACAATTCATCCTCTGTGAGGTTCAGATGTAGGAGGTGCCACCATCCCGAGGGTCTAAACCCTCTTGATTCAAGACAAAGGTGGCAGTTCACTAGCATGTACAGTAATTAAAGGCTCCTTCTCTAATGTATAAGGTCTAGAGAAGGAAATATAATTCATTTTAATTTTCAATTTTATTCCACTCTAGCTGCCCGATTGAAATGGAAATCCTCACACTAAACATTTAATACTGTAATAGGTCAAGAATATCAAGGACTCTCTCACCATCTTTACTCAAATTGAAAAAGGAAAAAAAAATTTGTATAGTGCTAAGTGGCTTCCCTGATAGCTCAGGTATAAAGAATCTGCCTGCAATGCAGGAGATCCCAGTTCAATTCCTGGGTCATAAAGATCTGCTGGAGAAGGGATAGGCTACCCACTCCAGTATTCTTGGGCTTCCTTTGTAGCTCAGCTGGTAACAAAGACCTGGGTTCAATCCCTGGGTTGGGAAGATTCCCAGGACATGGGAAAGGCTACCCACTCCAGTTTTCTGGCCTGGAGAATACCATGGACTAGTCCATGGGGTCCCAAAGAGTCAGACACGATTAAACAACTTTCACTTTCACTTTCAAGTTAGCATATTATTATATTATTATTTGATATATTATATTATTATTATTATTATTATTGCAGGAAGACTGCAATAATTTCTAAACCAGTTCTGTCATCTCTCACAGGAGAACTAACATCAAGCAACAGTCTATGTAAGGATATTCTAATCAACATGAATTCCATAAATATTAATTTATAAAAGATACCACTGAAATGACAGGTCTATGGTAATTGTTTACAAAACCAGTATGATTTTCTGAAGATTCATTATTTGATTATTTGCTAAATTATCCTTATTGTCTTTAAAATACCTACACATATAAAAATTACACTTAAATCACATTTTGAATTCAGCAGAGTATGTAAAGTCAAAACCACCACAATATTGTAATTATCCTCCAATTGAAATAAATAAATTATTTGTTTAAAAAAGCTTCAAAAAAATTTATGAACTTGTTAGCTTCTTAAAGCATTTTATATTCTTTGATTTTTCAAAAATATTTTAATGGTTATTTAGGTGAGCTCAGATTACATTTTTTAAGACATTTACAACGGCTGAACAGGGTGTGATAACTGAGAAAACCAGAATATAGATCTTATAAAACATTAAAGGACAAATCAAATACCATAAAATAAAGTTCTTCTTCAACATCAAAGACAGAGAAGAATGAATATACATCAGATGAAGAGGGTCACATAGAAGTTCCCACTTACAAGCTGGGTGTGACTAATCAACATGCTATAGTCAAGGAGGCAAAACTCAGCACAGGAAATATTTATTACAGCTTTCAGAAGAGTGATGAAAACTACTGGGACAAATACTGAAATAAGCAGAATACACTATACAAACACACAGAAGAGACAGAGAAGCATGATGCAACTCCCAGTACAACCTCTTCATCTAAAAACGGTCCATGAGCATCACTGCAATGCCTGGGCGTTTAAGTTTTTTAATTATATTTATCACTGTGCTTAGTAGCTCAGTCATGTTGGACTCTTTGTGACCCCATGGACTGAAGCCCACCAGGTTCCTCTGTCCATGGGGATTCTCTAGGCAAGACTACTGGAATGGATTTCCATGCCCTCCTCCATGGGATCTTCCCAATCCAGGGATTGAACCCAGGTTTCCTGCATTACAGGTGGATTCTTGACCATCTGAGCCACCAGGGAAGCCCTTTTAATGTTATATTACTACCAAATTGCAGAAAAGAGAAAGTTCATAAATTATTTAACATTGAGATCAAGACAGATCTAATGATATGATTTCTTGGGTTTAAATATAATTCCTTACCTTCTGTCTATTTGCTCTGAGGAACTACACAAGATACACAGGAAAAGTTAGATACTAGGGACACTAGCTCAGGACTTGGGGCATGCTGGGAGGGATTGGGGGCAGGAGGAGAAGGGGACAACAGAGGATGAGATGGCTGGATGGCATCACGGACTTGATGGACGTGAGTCTGACGGAACTCCGGGAGTTGGTGATGGACAGGGAGCCCTGGCATGCTGCGATTCATGGGGTCGCAAAGACTCAGACACAACAGCAACTGAACTGAACTGAACTGATTGTTCCCTGACATAGAAAACTCCTAAATGGTTTGAAGAATAATGGTGCATTTAGAGCAGACACTCAGGACTAAGGTCTGGAGTTCAATGTCAATGGAACTATGTGAGAAGCTGCTGTCTTCAGAACACACTCAAGTTGGAACACTTTTTACCAGTCAAAGGAGTTGAATACAATGTATCTTTTCCCACAATCTCAGTGGAAGATGCTGGGATGATTTGGTGTGCAGAAGAATCATGCAAGTAAAAAGCAAAGGTGTGAACAAACCATTTGCTTCTTAGGATGCTGAAGAAAAATAATGGATTTAAGTGCCAGAAGGAATGAAAAGGATGGGACAAAGGGGAAAGGACACCAAGTTGTGGATGTGCCTTGTGGTAAAAGTAAAGTTCAATGCTATAAAGAACAATATTACATAGGAACCTGGAATGTTAGGTCCATGAATCAAGGTAAATTGGAAATGGTCAAATAGGCAAGACTGAACATCAACATTTTAGGCATCAGTGAATGAAAATGGACTGGAATGGGCAAGTTTAATTCAAATGACCATTATATCTACTACTGTGGGCAAGAATCCCTTAGAAGAAATGAAGTAGCCCTCAAAGTCAGCAAAAGAGTCCAAAATGCAGTACTATGGGTACAATCTTAAAAATAACACAATGATCTCTGATAGTTTCCAAGGCAAACCATTCAATATAACAGTAATCCAAGAAAACAGCACTGAAGAAATTATGCTTTTGAACTGTGGTGTTGGAGAAGACTCTTAAAAGTCTCTTGGACTGAAAGGAGATCAAACCAGTCAATCCTAAAGGAAATCAACCCTGAATATTCATTGCAAGGACTGATGCTGAAGCTGAAGCTCCAATACGTTGGCCATCAGATAAGAAGAGCCAACTCAGTGGAAAAGACCCTGATGCTGGGAAAGACTGAAGGCAGGAGGAGGAGGGGACAACAGAGGATGAGATGGTTGGATGGCATCATTGACCCAATGGATATGAGTTTGAGCAAGCTCTGCAAGATGGTGAAGGACATGGAAGCCAGGCATGCTGCAGTCCATGGGGTTGCAAAGAGTCCGACACGACTAAGCAACTGAACTCAGCAGAAGTGTGGTGGTTAAGCTCAGATTTGTAACTGATAAAGGCACTACACAGATATGGCTGCAGAGTCAGAGGAATTCCTCTCGGAAGTCATAAAGGCCTGGTTTAAGCAACAAAGTGTATCAATACAGGTGGTATACAGACTGAGGAATTTACCAGAACTAAGCCATCAACCTTTGTAATGAGGTGGGGTAAGAGGTTCATTCATAGTAGACACAGCTCTACAGACACATGTGGATGCATACAAATACACCCACAGACATACACAGATCCGATCTTTCAGTATGTGTAATTATACTGTGTATAATTATACTAATGTGTAATTATACTAATCTGCAATGAATTGTGGCTCTTAGTTTATCCACTTCAGAGGCCCTGTGTGCAACAACACAGTTTTTGGTCTGTTCCAGACCACAGTTTTTGGTCTGCCTCATCTTATAGGATTTGAAATTGCTCAGCTGGAATTCATCACCTGTTACCACAAAGGAATGTGGCAGAAGGGGTGACAGTGAGTCTGAAATCCACCATTCCTTCCTTTCACAAGCCAGGGGCCATGCCCTGTTATTCTGGCATGGGTTACCAGAGCAAAGAGAAGGAAGTGTCTTTCTAAATGGCTTTCCAGTCCTTTGTGTGATTTATAAAAATGCCCTAGATGGGCTAATGCCAGCTCTAATTCTTTTGGAATTTGATAAGGCTGAAATTAGGGAATGCCGCCAGGGTGATATGTTAAATGTACTTTCAAACCAAGCTGTCATTTCCTGACATTCTATGCAACCAGGATTCTGTGGCTGAGGGACCAGACCAGGTAAGCAACATGCCTCATTACACTGTAAAAGGTGCTCATGTCTGTCTAGGTAACTACCATGGGAGCAATAATAACAACAAAAATAAAATTAGAATACACAACTCCAAAATTACAAGACATCTGCTCATGAAAAATACCATAAGAGAAACCACTCAGAACCTACATGAAACAAGGAACTAGGTACGTTATGACCTGGGTGCACACACCACCTCAAATGTCCTCATTTTGTCAAGTCCCTGCTAATATTACTCTTATCTCCTCAACCATCTGGAACTCTTACTACCAAGTGAGTCAGTTTTATTTTTACAAAGAGAAGCAGCTAGATATACTCTGTACCCTGAAGGTCCTTTGGAGACATAATGTCCCTAGACACATATTTCTGCTTAAAAGATGATAGCAGGGAAAGGACAATTTTTAAACCAAATGAAGAGGACTTTTAACAATGAAACTTCAAGCATGATGGCACGTAAGCATGAATCTTTGGGGGTAAAACACTGGATCTTCTCCAACCTGCTCTGGGCCTTTGTCCTTAAATAACCCTACGTGGACAAATTAGTGATTTCCTCCTGCTAATTTTTAATCAGAATACAATAAGGAATTTTGACTCCAAGCCTTTCAGGATACTGCTACTTCTACCCAGAATGCCCTTCTCTCTCTCATTTTTCTCACTTGAAAACCTGCTTACATGTCTCCTTCTTACATGTTACCTCTTCTCTTTAGCTTATTCTGTTTCTCCCCAGACTGCCTCCAGGCTTAGTGGCTTCTTCCTCCCTCACCTATATTCACACAGTACTTTATAAATATTTCAATACTACTTATTGATTCATAACCTTTTATCTCTTACAGTATTCTCAGCCAGATAGCTCTTTGCAAACTAGGATCACTATCTTTTAAATCGTTACAGATAGTATGCTGGATAATAGAGAAATATTTATTGCAATGAAGTATACACAATGTACTATTAAAATGTTATTCTTTTATATTTATATTTTGGTGATATTTCTTCTTTCCATATTGCCATTTCATATGGATCCCCGGGTAAAGGCAAAAAACATAAAAAAATATTAAGACTCGGACTCAAGCAGGAAATAAACTGTGTGACTCTGAACAAATCTCCCAGCATTCCATCTGTAGTTTGCACATCAGTAAAATCAGGGATTGGATCAGAACAGGATTTCCCAACCCTGGCATTGTTGACATTGTGGAACAGATCATTCTATTTGTGGGGAGGAGTGAGAGGTGACTGTTCATTTCCTGAAGAATGTTTAGCACATTCCTGGCTGATACCCACTAGATGTCTGTAGCACTCACTCAGAAAAATCAGTTAAACGTATACACAACTACTATATGATACCTTCAAACTGTGGTGCTAAAGAAGACTTTTGAGAGCCCCTTGGATAGCAAGAAGATCAAACCAGTCAATCCTAAAGGACATCAACCCTGAATATTCATTGGAAGGACTGATGCTGAAGCTGAAGCTCCACTACTTTTGCCACCTGATGAGAAGAGCTGACTCATTGGAAAAGACCCTGATGCCGGGGACGACTGATGGCAGGAAGAGAAGGGGATGGCGAAGGATGAGATGACTGGATGTTATCAATGACTCAATGGACATGAGTTTGAGCAAGTTCTGGGAGATGGTGAAGGACAGGGAAGCCTGGCATGCTGCAGTCCATGGGGTCGCAAAGAGTTGGACAGGATTGAGTGACTGAAGAACAATAAATACATAAAATAATCAACACGGACTTAGTGTACAGCACAGGGAACTCTACTGAACGTTCTGTAATAAGCTATGTGGGAAAAGAATTTGAAAAAGAATGGATATATGTATATGTATAACTGAATCACTCAGCTGTACACCTGAAACCAACACAGTGCTGTAAATCACCTATGTTGTTGTTCAGTTGCTAAGCTGTGTCTGACTCTTTGCAATCCCATGGGCTATATCATGCCAGGCTCCTCTGACCTCCACTATCTTCTGCAGTTTGCTCAAATTCATGTCCATTGAGTCAAAGATGCTATTTAACCATCTCCTCCTCTACTGGCCACTTCTAATATAAAATAAAAATTAAATTAAAAAATGTCTCTACACATTGACAAATGTTCCCTCCTATCCTCATCAAGAGGGCACTAAGACCACCGCAGGTTAAAAACCACTGGTCTAGACTAGATGTTTTCCAGAACTTTGAGCACAAGACTCTTTTTTCCTAAAGAAATATCATCCATTGTATAGACAAATAATGCAAACAAAGTGCAGGGCTCTGCTTTGAAGGGTTGGAGAGAGAATTGTTGAAAATCCTTTAATTTTTTTGATTTTCTGATTTTAAATAAACACAAATGAATCCACTCAAAGCACATGCCAGAGGCCTGCTTTTCACTTACTCCAAGATATTTACCACTAAAAACTGAGATTTGAAAGATCAAGCTGAATTCATGCACCAATGTTAAACATCAGTCACACAATGTTTGATGGTGGAGTCAAAATATTCTTTCCTTAATCCACGGAACGGATTCCTCTGCTAAAGTCACAATACAGTAAGAAAAGTGGTCATGTGTTTCTGGCATTAAGAAAATGTTATTAATTCATAAAATAACATATATCAGACAGGAAATTTTTTAAAGACAGATCCAATAAGGGGTTTTACATCTCCACTTAAGAATTGTTTTTCATTTGTGTGACAAATATTGAAAAGATTCCTATTACATAAGAGCTGTTTTCTGCTAAGGGTACAATAACGAACACATATCTATATGTGTGTACATGTATGTATATTCCTATGCATATGGTTGTGTGCATATATACATAACTTATTTTACCAAGTATATATAAACTTTCTATGAATTATGAACTTAATTAAAATGTGATCCAAAGATGATGACTTACTAATTTTAAAACAAAATTATATATGCAGATATACTGTGTGGATCACAATAAACTGTGGAAAATTCTGAAAGAGAAGGTAATAACAGACCACCTAACCTGCCTCTTGAGAAATCTGTCTGCAGGTCAGGAAGCAACAGTTAGAACTGGACACGGAACAACAGACTGGTTCCAAATAGGAAAAGGAATACCTCAAGGCTGTATATTGTCACCCTGCTTATTTAACTTATACACAGAGTACATCATGAGAAACACTGGACTGGAAGAAACACAAGCTGGAATCAAGATTGCCGGGAGAAATGTCAATAACCTCAGATATGCAGATGATACCACCCTTATGGCAGAAAGTAAAGAGGAACTAAAAAGCCTCTTGATGAAAGTGAAAGAGGAGAGAGTGAAAAAACTGGCTTAAAGCTCAACATTCAGAAAACAGAGATCATGGCATCTGGTCCCATCACTTCATGGGAAATAGATGGGGAAACAGTGGAAACGGTGGCAGACTTCATTTGCGGGGGGGTCCAAAATCACTGCAGATGGTGATTGCAGCCATGGAATTAAAAGATGCTTACTCCTTGGAAGAAAAGTTATGACCAACCTAGATAGTATATTCAAAAGCAGAGACATTACTTTGCCAACAAAGGTCCGTCTAGTCAAGGCTATGGTTTTTCCTGTGCGGATGTAAGAGTTGGACTGTGAAGAAGGCTGAGCGCCGAAGAATTGAAGCTTTTGAACTGTGGTGTTGGAGAAGACTCTTGAGAGTCCCTTGGACTGCAAGGAGATCCAACCAGTCCATTCTGAAGGAGATCAACCCTGGGATTTCTTTGGAAGGAATGATGCTAAAGCTGAAACTCCAGTACTTTGGCCACCTCATGGGAAGAGTTGACTCATTGAAAAGACTCTGATGCTGGGAAGAACTGGAGGCAGGAGGAGAAGGGGACAACCGAGAATGAGATGGCTGGATGGCATCACTGACTCGATGGACGTGAGTCTGGGTGAACTCCGCGAGATGGTGATGAACAGGGAGGCCTGGCATGCTGCGATTCATGGGGTTGCAGAGTCAGACACACTGAGCGACTAAACTGAACTGAACTGAACAATGGAATCATTACCAGGTATAAATATATTCATTCATTCACTATTCTATTAAATACCTTCTCTGAAATATTAAAAGATTTAATCACTGATTTTCTTCTTGTCACAAGAATATGAGAGATTTTACTGAAAAAAATTTTAAAATGTTTACTAATACTTAAAAGTAAGTTCTAAATTAAAAACATAGCCCACTTGAAAATCAATATAAATATTCAGTTCAAAGTTATCCCTGTGTTTAATAATTCTGAAGAACAAGAATTAAAGATTAACATAAAACAGCAACATTGTCTGATGTACCTCATTGGTAGGCAGTAGACAAAAAATTCTGAAAGGAGAGTTCAATTTAAAATTTTAACACATTGAAAAAAAAAAGAAAAAGGAAATGCTAACACTGGGACCGACATTAAATTTCTCTCTATTCTATGGTGACTCAAAGCAAATGAGTGGATATTAAGAAGAAGGATTTCTGTTCCCAAAAGTAAGCAATAAGGCAACATTCAGAAATGTTAACAAAAGAGAGGAACCTGGATGGCTCCTGTTGTTAACTCATTGTTGCTGCTGCTAAGTCACTTCAGTTGTGCCCAACTCTGTGCGACGTCATGGACGGCAGCCCACCAGGCTCCCCCATTCCTGGGATTCTCCAGGCAAGAACACTGGAGTGGGTTACCATTGCCTTCTCCATGTTAACTCACTGCAAACCCGTCATTCCAGTTATGAAAACAACTAATAATCCATTATGCTGATAATAGTTTTTGAACAATTGCCTTTCTGTGTTTTCAATCTGATGTTTAATCCTTGAGTATGCAATGTTTCAAAATAGACATGCAGATTAGAACTCACTCACCTGTCAAATGTAGCAGAAAATAGTCTCTCTGCTGAGTTGGAGAAAGATGAATTGTCCCACAGAGCTATAATAAGCTCTCCACATTTCTCTTCAATGTTTTGAATCTAGATGCCTGATCACAGCTGTTCACAGTCTACTTCCCTGCCTTTATTTTACCAAAGCTTCCTCTGAATGGAATATTTCCTTTACAGGTGACCACTTGACCAGTGATACCTACTGACCTCTGCTGTGTGTGTGTGTTTGTGCATGTGTGCATGTGCACCAGGCTTGGGAACACAAAGAGAAGCCCATTTCTTTAGGACTCACTAAACTATTGGGCTGCCCTGGCAGCTCAGTGGCAAAGAATCTTCTTGTAATGCAGTAGATATGGAGATGTGGCTTTGATCCCTGGGTCAGGAAGATCCCCTGGAGGAGGGTATGGCAACCCACTCCAGTAATCTTGCCCAGAAAACCCCACCAGGGTCACAACAGGATCAGACACAGCCTAGTGACTAGACAACAACAACAGAATTTAATGTCACAATTGAGTTAATAATTTAAGACTCAGAAGCAAAGGTAAAGCGAGGGTCTAAAATGAGTAACATGGGAATTCCCTGGTGGCCCAGGGTTAGGACTCACAACTGCTGCAGACTGAGTTCCATTCCACAAGCCATGCTGCATTGGCCCATACATGAATAAATAAAATGGGTAACACTGACTCCTTGCCCCACTGTCAAATGAGAAGCCACTCATTTCAGACAAGTCCTATATTATGAAAGGGGCAATCTATGAATGCTATAATTAGACTACTAACTAACAAAACTACTGAAACAGTCTAAGAGATAACAGAATTACTCTTGATAAAACTGCTTACCCAGAAAGCTAAGGCAAGAAAACGTGAAAGGAAGCAAATTAGCTAAGATTCAAATTAAGAAAATTTGAGGTACTTACACTCATTGGAAGTTCCCATTGTCTTTCAGAATAAAAATGGAAATCCCTTGATGTGAACTACAGGAATCTTCTTGATCTGACTCCATACCAACCTTCCATTACTCATTTATCCTATCATCCTTTACAGCAGGAGTCAGAAAACTTGTTCTGCAAATGCCAGGTAGTAAGTATTTTAAGCTCTGTAGACCGTATTTTCTTCCATATGCAACTACTCAGCTCTGCTGTTACAGCCTGAGTGCAGCCTTAAGCAATGCACTGAAAATAAGAATATGAATGTGTTCTAATAAAACTCTATTTATGGGCACTAAAATGTGAATTTCATATAATTTTCATATGTCACAGAGTATAGTTGGTCGTCTTAAATATTTTTTAACAATTCAAAAATATAAAAACAGAGGAACAATGGGGCTTCCCGAGTAGCTTAGTCAGTAAAGTATCTGCCTGCAATGTGGGAGACCTGGGTTCAATTCCTGGGTCAGGAAGTTCCCCTAGAGAAGGAAAGGGCAACCCACTCCAGTATTCTTGCCTGGAGAATGCCACGATAAAGGAGCCAGGCAGGCTACATACAGTTCATGGGACTGCAAGAGTCGGACACAGCTTAGCATTATCTTTCTTTCTATACAAAAACAGACAGTGCTCCACAGTCATAGTTTGCCCATCTTCACACCTCTACAGTCTCCAGCTCCCTGAGTCTACGGTCTATGAGTCTACAGATTAAAATGCTTTGAGGACTCCACACAAGCTATGGTCTTTTGGGCATCAAAGGCATTGTACTTGCTCCTTTTCTTGCAATACTCTCACCAAATCCTTCTTTAACAAACTAATTTCTGCTTACCTTACACTTTTCACTTTCTCTGAGAGGTCTTCTTGAGTCCCTCATGTCTGAGCTTCACTCCCTCTTCCAAATGCCCTGTGACACAATAGAGCTTTACATCACAGGACTAGTGACACTGGGCTTGGTTTTTGACCCAGTACAAGCTGGTCTGAATTGCTATCCAGTATATCTCCTGTGCCAAGGCACTAAGTTGCTGCTCAGTAAGTACTGATTGACTAAATGACTGAAAGGCTTCCCAGGTGGCACAGTGGTAAAGAATCTACTTTCCAATGCAGGAGATGTGGGTTCAATCCCTGGGTCTGGAAGATTCCCTGGAGAAGGAAATGGCAACTCACTCCAGTATTCTTGCCTGGGAAATCCCATGGACAAAGGAGTCAGGTATGCTACAGTCCATAGTGTTGCAAACAGTAGGACACAGCTGAGAGACTAAACAACAACAAATGACTGAAGGAGGGATCTGAAGAACATCAGGATGGCAAGTTGACCTAGGTTAGACAAGTCAGTGGGGTTGGAGGGCTTTCTGTACAGACAAGTTTGGATGAATAAATAGCTATTTGGATGTAGCAGTATGGTACAGCGATTAACAGAATAGGTCCTGACACCAAACCTGCTTGAGTTCTGTGTGACTCGGGGCAAGTGGCCACTGTTCTCTAAGACAATATTCTCATCTTGGAGATGCAAATGGCACTATTTCATAAGAACATAATGCGCTCATGCTAGTGGAACTTAGTGCTTAAAACACAATGAGTTGTCAACTAAAATATAGCAATCATTAGGACTGGTATCAGGCAGAAAGAAATCTAACCTTATGGACTCTATGAACTAAAAGTGAGAACCTATATTTTATTTTTCATCAAGAACTTTAATGACTTGCTGACCCCCAAAAAACTGTGTCTAGCACAATCAATCTGATTTGAAAAATTGAAACAAAGATTAGAAAACAAATTTATCTTCAGAGCTTGAGTCTACAGATACACAAAACATCTATGATTACATATATAGGTATGTTGTTTTTGTTCAGTCACTATGTCATGTCTAATCTTTGCCACCCCATGGACTGTAGCATGCTTAACTCCTCTGTCTTCACTATCTCCTGGAGTTTGCTCAAATTCACATCCATTGAGTCGGTGACGCTATGTAATCATCTCATCCTCTATCACCCTCTTCTCCTTTTGCCCTCAATCTTCCCCAGCATCAGGGTCTTTCCCAGTGAGTCGGCTCTTTTCATCAAGTGGCCAAAGTAATGAAGCTTCAGCTTGAGCATCAGTCCTTCCAATGAATATTCAAGGTTGATTTCCTTTCAGATTGACTGGTGTGATCTCCTTGCTGTCCAAGGGACTCTCAAAAGTCTTTTTCAGCACCACAATTTGAAAGCATCAATTATTTGGTGCTCAGCCTTCTTTATGGTACAACTCTTGTATCTGTACATGATTTTTGGAAAAACCATTGCTTTGACTATATATATAATAGTTATGTATGCATATATATAGATATGTACACACACACACATATATATATGTATATGTATATATAAAGATATATAGATATGGAGACAGAGTGAGGTTTGTCACGTGACACCAATACATTATAAACTGGATGACCGAAGGTACAGGACTGATGCCTTGAGTTGGACAGCCTTGCCAATGACAGATAGGGAGGAGAACTGCCTTCTCCCTATCACAGCCTAACCCTCCCTCTACCACCTCTGTTCCCCCAATTCCCTAGGAGGTGGCAGTAGACAAAGGGAATGACAAACACAGGGAGTTGCGGATGGAAGGTAGCCTTAATATGTTACCATGATGTTTCACAGCCCTTGCCACCTTTTGTTCATTTTTGTAACATCTCAATCCCTTTACCCTTATTTTCCATTCTAAGGAGGGCATACAGCAAGATTGTCCACAGGCCCCTTACTTGTAGCAGTTCAGGTGAAGCCCCCATTGTTGGTACTGTGCAGGAAGGGACTGGAGACAGCTGTCTCTCTATTGACTACTGAAATCTGCTCCCCTAGCAGCCCCACTGTCTTATAAGCCCCATCCCTCTCTCCTCTTGGGCTATGTTTGTGGCTGAATAGAATGTATCAGCATCAGAAGTGTCATGAAGTTATATCTTACTACTCCTGTAGGCCATAGGGAATACAAATTATAATTCTTACTGTGACAATTTCAAAATTTCTATGATAAGTAAAACGCTACTTATAACACTATGATAATTACTGCACGGATGTTTCATGTATAACCAGATACACTGAAATCCATGCTAGTGATACTCCTTCTTACACTGCAAACAGACATAATTTGATTGCTGAATGCATTTGAATAAAAAGGAATTTTGCACAGTTGGCTCAGTATGGAAATATCACTAGGAATTTCCTAGGCTTGGCAGGTGGAAAGAATTATTTTTCATTGAAGGAAGTAACTGCTTTTTTTTTTTTTTTTTTTGGAATGATGATTCCTATGGAGGAGGTATAACTTAAAAAACAAAAAAATCATGTATGTGTTTTAACTGTGTTGACTTCATTATCCCCATGGTTGGTTGTTGCTGTTGTTCAGTTACCATATCATGTCCAACTCTTTGCAACCCCATGGATACAGCAAATCAGGCTTCCCTGTCCCTCACCATCTCCCAGGGTTTGCTCAAACTCATGTGCATTGAGTCGGTTACGCCATCCAGCCATCTGATCCTCTGTTACCTCCCTCTTCTCCTGCCCTCAGTCTTTCCCAGCATCATGGTACTGGCCTTTTAAACTATGTGCCTGTGTGTCTTTCAACTTATAAATCTGTTATCTTAATGAGCAATGGTAAAAATGAAAAAAATAAGTAAAAAATACTAGTATGACAGCAGTGTGAATTATTGCATAGATTTTTCTGTATACAGATGTTTGTTCTTGATGAACCATATATTTCAATATAATATTGTTTACAACTATAAGCTAACATTTACTGAGCCGCTACTATTCGTCTTTTGAATCCATTCTCTTATCCAGGGGATCTTCCCAACATAGGGATCAAACCCAGGTCTCCTGCATTGCAGGCTGATTCTTTACCATCTGAGCCACCAGGGAAGCCCATCTACCTACCTACCATTTTATTTCTTAGAATAAAAACAATAACATATGTGCTTTTATTATTCTCATCCTACAAATGAGGCAACAGGAACAGAAAAGTGAAGTAACTAACCCAAGGTCATAGACAAGGAAACAGCAAATCTCATTAATCCTCAAGTATATCAAGTTTCTGGCTAAAATTTACTAATTTTATTCATCATTTATTATTATTTTAATCAGAAAAACTTATAAATGTTACCTTGTCACTATGTCCTACAGGCATATTTTAAAGGTCGTTTTTGTGGATTTTTAGGATAACAGTATACTAATTTCTTAGCATACTTTGTATGCTAGCATATATAATTAGGGCTTCCCAGTGGCTCATTAGTAAAGAATCTGCCTGCCAATGCAGCAGACATGGATTTGATCCCTGGGTCAGGATTATCTCTTGGAGAAGGAAATGGTAACCCACTCCAGTATTCTTGCCTGGGAAATCCAATGAACAGAACAGAGGAGCCTGGGGGGCTACAGTTCGTGGGGTCACAAAGAGTTGGACATGACTTAGCGACTAAACAATAATGGCAATATACAGCTAACAATATATTTTTCAGCAGAAATTTTATTTCAGGTAAAGAGACAAACTACAGTCAAGTGAGTGCAGAAAATGTATTTGTTCACTTAAAATTCTATCCATTACTCAATTTATTCACACAGGAAGATCAAATAGAATTCAACATTTTCTACCAATTTTTGATAAATTTTCACAAATGTGCACTCAGAAATCTGACAGTCTACTGGAAAATTGCCCTTTACACAGTATTGCTGAGAAAATATCCTCAGGGAAATCTTTTTAGCCAGTATGTTCTCACCTGCTTTCTTCAAAAAAGAGATTATGTTTATTAGGACCAAAGTGCAAAATAAGCTACATTTATTTCAAAAACATATACACACAATGCATACACACACATGTACACACATGCAAACATATGTATACAGATCTCCTTTAGTATCTTGCTCTTTGCTTCTTGTTTCCTATCTCATTCCCAAAGAACCATGTCCTCAGCAAACTATAAAACAACCCCTATTAATATACTGGGAGTGAATTACTCAATTATCACTCTTCCAAAAAGGGGTAAATTTAGTTTGACCCATGAAATGGATACCATCTCTGTACCAAACAATTATATTTCATTTATGATAATTTAAAAATCCTCTTTTACCCAATGGAAGTATTAGATCTTGCAGTTGAAACTTCATGTTGCTATTTAAGATTTTAAACAGAAATGAAACTCCAAATGGTAACACACAATGTAATTACTGAAGTAACATTTTTTTTTTGCACCTTATTTATCACTATACTTCTGATTTACTGTTTAAATGTAAGAATATATAGTACCACAGATTCTAAAGATATGAACTACGTCCTAAGAGAACTTGAATAATTCCAAACTGATATGAACTCAAGAATTACTCTTGAAGTGAACACAGAGCCTACAAACCAAGTGTATAGTTGGGAGTTATCCAAATTAGCTCCTATATGATGTGAGCATGTTCAGTTGCTCAGCCATGTCTCACTCTTTGCAACCCCATGGACTGTAGTCTGCCAGGCTCCTCTGTCCATGGGATTGTCCAGGCCAGCATACTGGAGTGGGTTGCCATTTCCTACTCCAGGGTCCTATATGATACATTATGCCTAAAATATAAAAGAAACTAATGAAAGTTAACATACATATTATTGTAACTCAACAACAATCACAGAATCTTTTTAGAACTTCCACCAGAAAAAAAAAGTGTCTTGAGAATGAATATATTAGCATTGTTGAGAGTTGATATAACATGGTAACAATAAAAAGTAGACTAATTTTGTAAGTTTTATCATTTAAAAAAAAATTCTCTAGATTATATTCCCTTCTTGCTGGTCCCTAAGGTATTCTAACCACCATCCTCTTGATGCACCACTGAATGAAGAGAAAATCTGTTTGGTGAGTTTCAACTGAAATACCATGTGAAAGTGATGTATAACTTGCAAATTAGTACACCAAAGCAAGGCGTGAATTTGTTTTAAGAAGCATTCTCTGGAAGAGTGAAGGGCTTGTTCACAAAGGAATGGTTGATTATTCACAAGATTTCAGGTGATTTCAAGGAGAAGGAGATGTGGGTACACACAGTCCAGCACTCTTGTGTATGCCTGACCGTTTCAGTCGTATCCGACTCATTGCAACCTTATGGACTGCAGCCTGCCAGGCTCCTCTGTCCATCGAATTCTCTAGGCAAGAGTACTGGAGTGGGTTGCCATTCTCTCCTCCAGGGGATCTTTCTGACCCAGGGATCGAACTCGTGTCTCCTGTGGCTCCTGCACTGCAAACAAATTCTTTGCCACTGAACCACTGGGGAAGCCCCTAGCACTCTTAGCTCTATGTAAAAAAAAAAAGAGATTTATCCATAAAATCAGGCAAGAAGGTCTTCAATGTGATCAAACACAAGTTACAGGAAAATTATCCTATTTCTTTGCAACACTTTTGAAAGGCAACTCAAAGACGTAATTTCTAGTTACATATGCTAGATATCCAGGAAAATGCAAGGAACTGAACTTGATTGGTTGTGTTGACAGTGTGTCAGAACTGCAGGCAGTTTCCAGAAGAAAACGTGGGAGTAAATACACAAGAAATGGAGACACATCACTGATTCTGTTTTAAATGCATGGAGGTTTACAGTAGCAGTGATTGACTTCAGACTCTAGCTCTACAAAGTTTGTCAGGAGGGGAATTGCATAACTGTGGGGAAACTATTTTCACACTCCAATTAGACTAACATCTTGGTGAGTCTAGATTTTTAAAATTAGGTTTCAGACAAAACTCGCCAAATTCTATTTAAATTGTTAAGACTTATACTGATGTATACCCTCTACTCTAAAATTGGGACTACTAATTAACCAACTGGCTATGTGACCTTGGGCAAACCGGTTCATCTCCAGCCCTCGATTCCTCCTGAGTAAAACAAGAGTTTAGAATTGACCATCTATGACCCTCTTTAGAGCTATGATCTGATTTTAGATCTATAATCTGATATATAAATTTTAGATCTATGATCTGATATATAAAACAGCTTAGAACAGATAACAATTAAATTCTCTTGAGTGCTTGTCTCACCTGAAAGAAATCTGAGCTCTGTTGAAACCTGTTTCCTTAGTTCAAAGATTATACTGACTTGCCAAAATCAAGTTATGTAAGAAAAGTCTCCCTAGAAAAGGGCAATTTCAAGGATTTAATCTTGATTCTAGAATTATTTCAAATTATTCAGGTTAGTATACTAAAGTGTGGTCAAGATGACAACTCTTCCCTAACTCAAAATACTTGCAAATGAGTGTGAAAGAATCCATGACCTTCAAAACATAACAGAACTGAGCTTAGCAGTTGTTAAAATTCCAAATGTACCCAGTGCTTTTTCAAAGGCAGTGTTTCCTTTAAAAAAAAAAATGGCAATGTAGAAAAAGCTTTTCTTTTTTAGCCTAAATTACCAAAGAAATAAGGCACCATTTAATATGGCCCTGGAGATTCTACCAATGATGCTGTTTTAGGTGGATATAAAATGGGTGATTTTCCTTTAACAATAACCGATGCCTTGCATTTTATTTCTTCAGTTTGCCATGAATCACTATAGAACTCACAGCAAAGTAAATGCGAATGTGTTCCTTTCTTGACTCCCTGCCATGGTTAGTTCACTATTTCTTAAAGGTAGAATGAGTTTTAAGAAAGCCAAGTGTTGCCAACAGTACTTTCTGTTAAAATCCCTTTTAGTTCTTTATGGGCAACATGACAGAGTTCAGAACAATGACTGATTTAAATTGACACAGCAGAAAAACAGAGAATCTCCCCCTAAAAAATCCTCAGTAACATATAGCACTCATAGGATCACCAGATATGATTTGAAGCTTATAATTTACTTCTCTGACATCCTCTATTCACATGTGAAATCATTTCTCAATATAAGAGAACAGAAATGAAGTTTAAATATGAGTTTTTATAGAATACAAAGTTATTCTAAGTTTTGACAAAAAAAAGGTGCAATACATGCCTCACCCTATCTCAGTTAAAAATAACTTCTAAAACACAGAGCTGGACATTTATTGCAATTATAATGCTGTCCAAAAATACAGTGACAAAAAATCAAATGGTTGACTATTTTCTTTCATAATATAGTTTTTCTTTGTTGCATTGTCTAAACGCTTTTGTCTTTCTAAACCTTAGTTAGCATTAAAAACTTAATGAATAGCTTGTCTGACTCACGACCACTTACTGTCTTCCTTAAAACTGAATCTTTAGAATTGAAGTTTTAAGTGTATCATTTCTGAGTTAGACTAGGCATCTTGTCAGAACTATAAAAAAAAAAATAAAATTAAGTTTGTGGTTGCTGTGAGGTTGTCTGAGTGGAGAGAAGAAACCCTCTCCAATCTTTGAATAACCTCTACCATTTAGTACTGTTTAGGTTATTTATGTTGGTATGTGAAAACTACTTAATGATAGGATAATATCTAAAAAAAAAAAACAAAAAAACACTGCCCTCAATTTTTCCTAACGTCTCCACATTGATCCCACTGGAAAATACTCATAACCACAGACCTCAAACAGGCCCTTATGGGTGCCCAAAATGATCCCAATGATTACTTCATTATCTCTTCCTCAAAACAATTCTGTCCTCTCCTACTTCATTCTCACCTGATAACCTCCTTGCCTCTTGCTTAGTATTTCTAAGAAAACCACAAGTGATGAGAAGATACGTTGTACATACCCCACCATCACCTCTACCTACCACTTGACCTAGTACTCTGATTTCCTCCTGGAACTTCCTGATAAATTTCCCATGTTTCCACCTGACTGCCAGTAAACAGCTTTGTTTTCTCACTTGACCATAACCCTTATTGACTATTCAAAGACACTGTCCTTGCAATTGTATCACTCTCTTGGAATAATCAGTTTTTTTCTCTCTTTCAAACTATCCTCGTTTGTGTAAAAACACTGTGTGTTCACTGATGTTGGCAGCTTAATTTAAAATTCATTTTTAAAAAGCAGATGAAATGATGAATGAATAAATGAATAAAAATAAATAAGTAAAAGAATGAATGAATGCAACAAAGCAACTGCAGCAAAATGCAGAGAACCAAGGTGGCAGGGCTATAAACACTGAACTGCTACATTCTTTCAACTTTTCTGTATATTACAAAAATTCCACAATAGAATATTATTTAAAAACTAATCTGCTGCTGCTGCGAAGTAGCTTCAGTCGTGTCCGACTCTGTGCGACCCCAGAGACGGCAGCCCACCAGGCTCCCCCATCCCTGGGATTCTCCAGGCAAGAACACTGGAGTGGGTTGCCATTTCCTTCTCCAATGCATGAAAGTGAAAAGTCAAAGTGAAAAACTAATCTAATTCCTCCCAATTTAAACAGAAAAATCCTCACCTGCTTCTTCACCACTCATTTGTTTCCCCCTACTCCTACAAAGTACGGCCTAAACGTTTTCACACTGATTTCATTCAATTAATAAAAGGTTTATATCAGGGGATAGCAAGGGAAGTTTTTCTATCAGTTAATATCCAAACATTCTGTATCTTTATAATTAAAAACATATCTCATAGATATTTTGCAGGCTTTTTTTTAAATCCAGCTAGAAAATCTTTGTCTTTTAATTGAGTACTTAGTCTGCTTATTAAATTACTAATGTTTTACCATTCAATTCAGTTCAGTCGCTCAGTCATGTCTGACTCTTTGCGACCCCATGAATCGCAGCACGCCAGGCCTCCCTGTCCATCATCAACTTCCGGAGTTCACTCAGACTCACGTCCATCGAGTCAGTGATGCCATCCAGCCATCTCATCCTCTGTCGTCCCCTTCTTCTCTTGCCCGCAATCCCTCCCAGCATCAAAGTCTTTTCCAATGAGTCAACTCTTCTCATGAGGTGGCCAAAGTACCGGAGTTTCAGCTTTAGCATCATTCCCTCCAAAGAAATCCCAGGGTTGATCTCCTTCAGAATGGACTGGTTGGATCTCCTTGCAGTCCAAGGGACTCTCAACAGTCTTCTCCAACACCACAGTTCAAAAGCATTCGGTGCTCAGCCTTCTTCACAGTCCAACTCTCACATCCATACATGACCACAGGAAAAACCATAGCCTTGACTAGACAGACCTTAGTCGGCAAAGTAATGTCTCTGCTTTTGAATATACTATCTAGGTTGCTCATAATCTTTCTTCCAGGGAGTAAGTGTCTTTTAATTTCATGGCTGCAATCACCATCTGCAGTGATTTTGGAGCCCCCCAAAATAAAGTCTGACGCTGTCTCCACTGTTTCCCCATCTATTTCCCATGAAGTGATACTGCTCTATGCAGTAGACTACATGTGATCATGTGCATGGTACACACTAAGAGAGTGGTGAAATAACATGCAACTAACAAGCTAACATGGTGTAGTTGACTAAAAATAGATAAATAATATAAAATAAAGGAAGGGAAGATAGGACAGATTGCTACTTTTACCAAAATCTGGACAATGCAATCATCTTAGATTAGTTAACTTTTATTTACTGCTGATTCTACCCTCAAGCATGTGTGTGTTTATAAGTCATACATTTAATTATTTTCATATTTCACCTCAAAAAACATTATTATTATAGTTTTACATAGTCAACATTCATTTGAATTTATCCACATATTTACACTTTGTTCCACATTCTTTATCTCTGTGTTTCCATTCAAGATCATATTCTTGCATGAAGATCACTCAAGTATATTATTCAAGTGTGGATCTGCTGGTAATAAATTTCAATTATTGTTTACATGAAAATCTATTTATTTCAACTTTGTTTATGAATACTATATAGCTAGGATAAAAATTATAGGATAGCAATTTCAGTACTCTAACTAGTTCATTCCATTAATTTTGGCAACCTTTTTCACTAGCTAAAAGCCAATTGTCTCTTATTTGACCTCTTTGTCACTAGCTAAAAGTCAGTTGTCTCTTAAGTTGACATGTCTTTTTTTCTCTTAGTGTTCTTAAGATTTACTTTTCATTTTTGAAGGTTTCTTATATAACCACATGCAGTTTTCTTGAAGGGCATGGAACTTTTGAATCTGTGTAGTCATGTATTTCATCAGTCTTGGAAAATTCTTGCATATCAACCTGTATGTTTTTCAACCTCCCATTTTGTATATTTTATTCTGGATATTAACTCTGACATATTTCACTTCATAAATTCTTTCTTCAGGTTTGCCTAACTGCTGGCAACTAAAGCTATTAACTAAAGCTATTGAATTCATTTCAGTTATTTTAACTTTTAATTATAGAATTTCTATTTCATTCTTTTTATAGCTCCCTGCCTCTGCTGTAAATCTTCTTTTGACATTTAATTTCCTGAACATATTAACTTACAGAACTTTAATATCCTTGTTTGATAACTCTAATAATTTGTACCTTTGGTGGATTACCTTTTTTATTATATTTTTCTCTTTGTTTCACTCAATATTTTTAACATCTTATTATTAATTTAATATCACAATTTATGTTACATATACTGTGTACTATATACTATATTCTTATACACTGTAGAATAAATAAGAAGTTATAGATGATGATGTCTTCTTCAGGAGAGAATTTAGTTTGATTGTGAGCAGAATATGATGGTAGAGATAGATCATCTTAATCTAGTAAGAGACTGAGCTTATTTGAAAGTAGGCTTTTGGGGAGCTTCCCTGGTGGCTCATATGGTAAAGAATCTGCTTGCAATATAGGAGACCTGGGTTCGATCCCTGGGTCAGGAAGATCCCCTGGAGAAAGGAATGGCACCCCACTCCAGTATTCTTGCCTGGGAAATCCAATGGACAGAGGAGCCTTTGGGCTACAGTCCATGGGGCCGCAGAGTCAGACATGACTGAGCGACAAACACATACTTTTTTATTTGTAAAATCTGATCCCCATATTCCATGCATTCCAGGGTCCCAGATAAAAATGTGGGATGTTGTGGCAGATGATAATTTCCAAAGATGGTCCTAACAATCTATATCCATTTATCTTGATCCTGAACATGCCTCTGTGACAACCTTATCAATATATTAGAATAGAAATTCTAGCATGTGATTTCTGACTATAGGTCACAAAAATGCCTTGTATTTGTGCCTTTTTTTCTTTGAGATTCTCATTCTTGAATCCCAGCCACAATGCTAAGAGGAATCCCAAACTAGGAAGTTTGGAGATACTTGTGTTTGGTATGACAGGTTGCAGCTGACAGCAAGCATCAAGTCCTAAACATATATGTGAAGGCTCCTCACCCTCCAGATGATTCCAGTCCCCAGACATCACACTACTCCCAGCCTTTGAATCTTCCCAGCTGAAGCTTCAAACACTATGGAGCAAAGATAAGGCACTCTGCTGTAATCTCAAAGAATTCATGAACCACAGAATCTCCAGCATAATAAAAGTTGTTATACAACACTACATCTGGAGTTATTTGTATGCAGTGATAGTAACTGGAACAGGTGCCTTCCAGACCGTTTGTTTCTGAACTTCAATTTCTTTCCCCCTAGACTAGTGAAACTACCAAAAGCTCTTCTCACCTCCTAGTTGCCTCACTGCTTTGTAATTGGCAGATATTCACACTTCTGGATTTCCCCTTTCTAAAATCTTGACTCTTCAAGAGCTTGCTCACTTAGTATTTTTCCAGTGCTTTTAATTTTTTAGTTATTCTTGTTTGGGAGGGTTCATCTGAAACAATTTAATTCTTCTTTTGGGAAGCATATGTTAACTCACCTCAAAGACTTTTTACTTAAATCATTACACACACACCTACAGATTATTTTAACTTCTAGAAGTCCTATTTAGGTCATTTTAAATTGTGTTATTCTTAAAACATATTACATAAAATTATTTTCTTCACTTATGTCTGATAATTCCATTCTCTGTAGCATTTAAAAATGTAATTCTCTTATGCTTTGTTTATTGTACTGGCTCTCACTTACAGTATATATTAATTATTTTTTGACCTTAAACACATTATTTTTGATATATATCAAAAATATTTTGGAAATTATTTATGCCTTATGTAAATTTTCATATTTCCAGAAAACCTGTTTCTGCCAATTGCTTAGTTTACTATCCTTCTGGGATCATTAAATTCTTCTTTTGCGGTTTGAACACATAGATAGCATGATTTCTGGCTCCAAAACTTGTTGAAGGACAACTCAAATTTTACAGGGAAACATTGATTTTTTTCCTCTACTCAAGTCCAAGTTAATAAAGACAAGATGGTTTCATTCTTTTTGGATTTAGTTTAATGATAATTTGCTGTTGTCCTTTGGTATTCCCACTCTGTGGATGGAGTTTCTTATTCACCTCACCATCTCCTGCAAAAAGCAGGCTTTATATCCTTTCTACTCTGGGTTATATATCTTCAACAGAAAACTGAAACAAGCCTTGCCACATAACCTATAGGTAAAACCTAGTTTGGGCACTAATCTTTCAAACTTTCCTTTTTTCTTTTTCAGTATTTTGGGATTTTTATTGTTTTCCTATATCACAATATATTCAAAGGAAGTTTGCGCATTTTGTCTAGCTTTTTAGTTCTATTCATTAAAAGAATCATTCAGATACCCAGCCATCTCTGTACTCTCCTTCAATATGGCAGCCAAGAATCCAGATTTATATGTGATTTTTTTCATGTGACTGCTGTTTGGTCTCAAAGTCGTGTCCAAATCTTTAGTGATTCTAAGGACTGTAGCTCACCGGGCTCCTCTGTCCATTAGATTTCCCAGGCAAAAATACTGGAACGAGTTGCCATTTACTTCTCCAGGGGATCCTCCCAACATAGGGATCAAACCCATGTCTCCTGAATTGGCAGACGGATTCCTTACCACTGAGCCACCAGGGAAGCCCTTCATGTGATATGTCAGTTAAAAATGTTACCACAAAGCAAACAAAACAAAGTAGGTTCAGCCCTGAGAGCTACAGTCTGTCCCCTCTGGCCAGTGCAAATAAAAGCGAAAGCGGATAAAAAAAAAAAAGCATCTGGAAGTGCAAAAATGGGGCCCAAATAACATGTTAATGTCTTTTTGCTTCAGTTTAGCATGGTAATATCTAAACTATTTTTGTTCTTAACTCAATTTCTCTCTCATATACTAGTAAACACTGGAGGGTTACCATGCCCCCTAAGGACTTGAAAATGAGGGATACAAGATCACACTTTGAAGGTTAAATTAAAATTCCACAGTTGGATCTAAAGTGAGCCAGGAGCATCATACGATCCCAGCAGGATGTACTTAATTTTATTCCCCTAAATCTCTTAATTCCATGCTCACCAAGCAACCTCCTGAGTTCCACATAAGCCTATCTGCAAGCAGAGAATATGCTGATCATGCTGACAGGACTATTTCTAGCCTCGGTTACAGTCATTTCTGTTGGTAAATCAGTAAAGGATGTCTGGCAATGATTTGGCTTAACCAAAGAGCAACATAAGCTTATTATGCTTACAGAACATTTCTGCCAAATGTAATCATTCTGTTTCTCACTTTAAACCAACAGAGTGGCATTTTAGGTGTTTCCCCCTGCTCATTCATGAATTTTGATGATCTCTCGGTCCTTTTTCATTCCAGACATTGACCAGATCAGTACTGTTCAAATCTGGATTTCCATATCATCAGGAACGCAATGTATGGTTCCAGGGAATGTGAGAAAGGAACAGTACAGGACATGCTTCTGGAACAATATTTAATAGAAACAGTAAAGAAAGAGACAGAGAGCTTCATTTTTACTAAAAGAAGCACAAATATATTTGGGAAAAAAATTATACTCATCATAAAAATAAAATTGAGATTTCTTAAAAACTTGCCACTTGATATGGACACATGAGGCTCAATCACCAGATGCCCAGGGCTGCTTCAGTGACAAAGTTAACAAGCCAATGTTTGGACAGTACATATCATAAAGCACCATATCACATTCCTGTCATCCACTGTTTGGATGGTTGATTGCTTTATTTTTAATGACTATAATTCTCTTTTTTGGTTCTTACTTCTCTTTCCCATTCTATGATCAATCTGTTTATAACATAGATGAATTCTATTTTGTGTTAATGACAGACTGATTTTGTTTGTTTCTCGGAACATAACCGCTATCCAGTTCAATCAATGAGTAAGGAGTATGCTGCTGCTGCTGCTAAGTCGCTTCAGTCGTGTCCGACTCTGTGCGACCCCGTAGACGGCAGCCCACCAGGGATTCTCTGTCCCTGGGATTCTCCAGGCAAGAACACTGGAGCGGGTTGCCATTTCTTTCTCCAGTGAGAAGTATAGTAGAAACTAAATTATCAGTAACTACATAAAGTATCTCATAGCTAGACAGTCTGTATGAAAGCTACACTAAATTATACTGGAAACATTTATATTAGGTTTATTCTCAAAGACTTGGAAGAAAATTTTCATGTTTCGCACCTTCTTCCTTTGGCTCCTGGAATTAGCATGGCAGCTATACTTCAAGCTGGGTTTAGAATGACAAATAGCATTGACCTACCTCCTTACTCAAACTCTTAAATAGCTTACTCTTGCCTCTAGAATAAAGTTCAATGCCCTTAGCATGGCATAGAGCATGATCCGTAAAGCATAAACTAAGCCTCCAGCTTAGACTCAGAGTCTCATCTCTTGCCATACCTTGCCCTCAAAGAGCCTATCTGGCAAACTGAAATTCTTTTAGTGTCTTAACCTCTCTATTCTCATTCTCATGTCAGGGCCTTGGAAATTCATGCTTCCTCTGCCCTGAACACCTGGTCCCCATTATTTGGTAGTTAACTTCACTCTTCAGATTTCCACCTAGATAGGAAGCCCCTCCCATTCTGCCTTCTGAGTTTGGCTTGCACACTCCTCAATGTAGGACTTCAGTGGTCAATGCTCTGTGCATGCCTCTCACTGAATTTTCAATATCTCATTATAAAATCTCATTTGGTCCCCATATCCTTTAATGGACTGCAAGTCAACTAGAACACTAATTTGCTGTCTTTGCATCTTTCATCTGATTGATTACTACTTACTCCTTTAGAGCTTTTGGAAGAGGATGCTAATGTCCACCCTTTATCCATTCTTCCTTTGCTTTCTAGCACCCACATTTTAGCTGGATGTCTGGTTATCCAATGCAGAATATATGTCCCAATCTCCTCTGCAACTAAATGTGGCCAGGGGATGGGAACAGAACACTTATGTGCAATTTTCAGTGCATCTCCACAAGGACACTTGTCCTGGATTCTCTGTCCACCCTCTTGATGGCTAGGAAAGGTTAATAGTTTGGAATGAAACTTGGAAGCCACATGTCAAAACTGGTATAAATACCTCACTAAGCCTATAATCCTTAGTCTGCATTGCTGTATATGAGAGAACTGTATGAGAGAACTTCTATGAGATAAAACTGTATCTCTTATTTGAATCAATTGAGAGAATCAACTCTCTGTGGTACAGCAGCCAAGAACATAGAGGTCAATTTAGATGTCATTTCTTCAAGAACACTTCCATGAATCTGTCAACAGACTACAAATTCCATTAAGACTAGATACTCAATTCACATTTGTTTAATGGCACATAAATTAATAAATGAATGAATGACTCCAGGAATCTAAAGTTATATACTAAGTTGACTAATGAATATAATTTCAAAAATTCCCAATAAAATAGCAGCATAAGTAATTAAGTAGCATCTGAAAAAAAATAGTGGAAATAATGTATTTAATTATAGAGTATAAGAATGTTTAAGATCAGTATGTCTATTAATGTTATTTTATTGATCAAAGTAGAAGCAAAATACAAACACCATTAGGTTGAAAACTTGGAGCAAAGGGAGAAAGTAATTCTCTCATGAAGTAATGTACTCTCTCCACCATCTGCATAAATTGCAGTATCCTTCCCAGGTGGTGCTAATGGTAATGAATCTGCCTGCAATGCAGGAGACACAGGAAACATGGGTTCAATCCCTCGATGGGAATGGTCCCCTGGAGGAAGGCATGGCAACCCACTTCAGTATTCTTGCCTAGAGAAGTCTGTGGACAAAGGAGCCTGGCGGGCTACACTCCACGGAGTGGCACAGGTAGGACACGACTGAAGCAACTTAGCACACACCAGCTCATGAAGAACTGGGCTGGAAAGATATGTTCACGGGGCCCAGAAGAACAAGGAAAGCAGTCAGCTCAATTTAGTCAGTTCAGTTCAATTGCTCAGTCGTGTTTGACTCTTTGCAACCCCATGGACTGCAGCACGCCAGACCTCCCTATCCATCACCAACTCCCAGGGTTTCCTCAGACTCATGTGCAGTGAGTCAATGATGCCATCCAACCATCTCATCCTCTGTCATCCCCTTCTCCTCCTGCCTTCAATTTTTCCCAACATCAGGGTCTTTTGCAGTGAGTCAGTTCTTCGTATCAGGTGGCCAAAATATTGGAGTTTCACTTTCAGCATCAGGCCTTCCAATAAATATTCAGGATGGATTTCTTTTAGGATAGATTGGTTTGATATCCCTGCAGTTCAAGGGACTCTCTAGAGTCTTCTCCAACACCACAGTTCAAAAGCATCAATTCTTTGGCACTCAGCTTTCTTTATAGTCTGACTCTCACATGACTGGAAAAACCATAGCTCTGACTAGACAGACCTTTGTTGACAAAGTAATGTCTCTGCTTTTTAATATGGTATCTTGGTTGGTCATAACTTTTCTTCCAAGGAGCAAGCATCTTTTAATTTCATGGCTGCAGTCACCATTGGCAGTGATTTTGGAGCACAGAAAAATAAAAGTCTGTCACTGTTTCCACTGTTTCCCCATCTATTTGCCATGAAGTGATGGCACCAGATGCCATGATCTTAGTTTTATGAATGCTGAGCTTTAAGCCAACTTTTTCACTCTCTTCTTTCACTTTCATCACGAGGCTCTTTAGTTCTTCTTCACTTTCTGCAATAAGGGTGGTGTTATCTGCATATCTGAGGTTATTGATATTTCTCCCAGCAATCTTGATGCCAGCTTATAATTCATCCAGCCCAGTGTTTCTCATGATGTACTCTGCATATAAGTTAAATAAGTAGGGTAACAATATATAGCTTTGACAAACTCCTTTCCCTATTTGGAACCAGTCTGTTGTTCCATGTCCATTTCTAACTTTTGCTTCCTGACCTGCAGACAGATTTCTCAAGAGGCAGGTCATGTGGTTTGGTATTCCCATCTCTTTCAGAATTTTCCACCGTTTATTGTGATCCACACAGTCAAAAGCTTTGGCACAGTCAATAAAGCAGAAATAGATGTTCTTCTGAAACTCTCTTGCTCTTTCGATGATCCAATGGATGTTGGCAAATTGATATCTGGTTCCTCTGCCTTTTCTAAATCCAGTTTGAACATCTGAAAGTTCACTGTTCACCTACTGTTGAAGCCTGGCTTGGAGAATTTTGAGTATTACTTTGGTAGTGTGTGAGATGAGTGCAACTGTGCAGTAGTTTGAGCATTCTTTGGCATTGCCTTTCTTTGGGATTGGAATGAAAACTGACCTTTTCCAGTCCCATCGCCACTGCTGAGTCTTCCAAATTTGCTGGCATATTGAGTGCAATACTTTCACAGCATCATCTTTTAGGATTTGAAATAGCTCAACTGGAATTCCATTACCTCCACTAGCTTTATTAGCAGTAATGCTTCCTAAGGCACATTTGACTTCACATTCCAGGATGTCTGGCTCTAGGTGAGTGATCACACCATCATGATTATCCGGGTCATGAAGATCTTTTTTGTATAGTTCTTCTGTGTATTCTGGACACCTCTTCTTAATATCCTCTGCTTCTGTTAGGTCGATACCATTTCTGTCTTTTATTGTGCCCATTTTTACATGAAATGTTCCCTTGGTATCTCTAATTTTCTGGAAGAGTTCTCTAGTCTTTCCCATTCTATTGTTTTCCTCTATTTCTTTGCACTGATCGCTGAGCAAGGCTTTCTTATCTCTCCTTGCTATTCTTTGGAACTCTGCATTCAAATGGATTATCTTTCCTTTTCACCCTTGCCTTTCACTTCTCTTCTATTCACAGCTATTTGTAAGGCCTCCTCAGATAACGATTTTGCCTTTTTGCATTTCCTTTCCTTGGGGATGGTCTTGATCCCTGTCTCCTATACAATGTCAGGAACCTCTGTCCATAGGTCTTCAGGCACTCTGTCTAACAGATCTAATCCCTTGAATCTATTTGTACATCCACTGTATAATCATCAGCTCAGGAGGAGGTAAAAAGAAAGCAATGCATTTAAAGAAAACTTGGACAAATCTTCAGTCTCATCTATTGACATAAAGGAAAGGAAACATGTTATCTCCATTAAAGCAGCACATAGTGATCAATGCACCATGAAACAAATTCCCTCATGCAATTTAACCAAAATAATTATTGTATTTGTTACACATTTTATTGCTATTTTCATTTCTGGTTTCAAATAATTCAATAAAGTGTTGTTAACCTTTATGCAAATAACTATCACATCTTACATATAAAAATAATAACCAGTAATGTTAATAAATGACTCTGTGCTGTATGTCAGATTACTTGATAAGTACTTTATATGGGTTATCTCTGAAATTTGCTTAAAAACAATCTAGTAGACCCCTATTGTCAGTGTTGATTCATGTTATTTCTTATTTAACTATTGTATACATATGTACGATAAGGAGAACAACAAGGCTATATATTGTCACCCTGTTCAACTTATATACAGAGTACATCATGAGAAATGCCAGGCTGGATGAATCACAAGCTGGAATCAAGATTGCCAGGAGAAATAGCAACAACCTCAGATATGCAGTTGATACTACCCTAAATGGTAGAAAGTGAAAAGAAACTAAAGAGCCTCTAGATGAGGGTGAAAAAGGAGAGTGAACTAGCTGGGTTAAAACTCAACATTCAAAAAACTAAGATTATAAAAACCAGTCCCATGACTTAATGGCAAATAGAAGGGGAAAAAGTAGAAGCAGAGACAGATCTTATTTTCTTGAACTCCAAAATCACTGCAGACAGTGACTGCAGCCACAGATTAAAAAACAAAAAGAAAAACAAAAACAAAACTTGATCCTTGGAACACAAGCTATGACAAACCTTGTTCTTATTGTTCAGTTGTCAAGTCTTGTCCAACTCTTTGTGGCCCCATTGAGTGCAGAACACCAGACATCTCTGTCCCTTACTATTTTCCAGAGTTTGCCCAAGTTCATTTCCATTGAATCAGTGATGCCGTCCAACCATCTTATGCTCTGTTGTTCCCTTCTCCTTCTGCCTTCAATCTTTCCTAGCATCAGGGTCTTTTCCAATAACTGAGTTCTTTGCATCAGGTAGACAAAGTATTGAGCTTTAGCTTCAACTTCAGTCCTGTCATAGAATATTCAGGGTTGATTTCCTTTATTTATTTATTTTTACTTTATTTTACTTTACAATGATCTCCTTGCTTTCCAACGGACTCTCAAGAGTCTTCTCTAGCGCCACAGTTCTAAAGCGTCAATTCTTTAGCAAAGTGATGTCTTTGCTCTTTTTTTTTTTTTTGGTCTAGGTTGTCATGCTTTCCTGCCAAGAAGCAATCACCTTCTAATTATATGGCTGCAGTCACCATCCACAGTGATTTAAGAGCCCAAGAAGAGCAAATCTGCCACTGCTTCCACATTTTCCCCTTTTATTTGCCATCAAGTGATGGGACTAGAAACCATCTTAGTTTTTAAATTTAATACTGAGTTTTAAGCTAGTTTTTTCACTCTCTTCCTTCACCCTCATCAAAAGGCTGTTTAGTTCCTCTTTGCTTTCTGCCATTAGAGTAGTATCACCCACACATCTGAGGTTGTTGATATTTCTCCATTCTCAATCCTGAATCAGTCAGTTGTTCCATACAGGGTTCTAACTGTTGCTTCTTGACCCACATATAGGTTTCTCAGGAGACAAGTAAGACAGTCTGGTATCTCTTTAAGAATTTTCCAGTTTGTTATTATCCACACAAAGGCACAGTGTAGTCAATGAAACAGAGGTACATGTATTTTCTGGAATTGCCTTGCTTTTCTCTGGTCCAGCGAATGTTGGCAATTTGATCTCTGGTTCCTCTGCTTTTTCGAAACCAAACTTGAAAATCTGGAAGTTCTCGGTTCACATAATGATAAAGCCTAGCCTGGAGGATTTTGAGTATAACCTTACTAGCATGGGATCCCTTCAGGGATCACTGCCTTGTCATGGTGAAGGGGCTTGCATAACTCAATGAAGTTATGAACCATGCTGTTTAAGGCCACCCAAGACGGACAGGTTAGTGGAGAGTTCTGACAAAATGTGATCCATTGGAGGAGGAAATGGTGAACCACTCCAGTATAATAGCCATGAGAACTCCATGAACTAAAAGGAGGCCAAAAAATGACAAACCTAGACAGTGTATTAAAAAGCAGAGACATCACTTCGCTGACAAATATCTATATAGTCAGGGCAGGGGGAGAAGGGGGGGTGACAGAAGCTGAAATTGTTGATGGCATCACTGACTTAATGGACATGAGTTTAGGCAAACTCTGGTCAGGGAACTAAGATCCTGCATGCCGCGTGATGCAGCCAAAAAGAAAACCAAAATGTACATATATATATATATATATATATATATATATATATATATTTTTTTTTTTCCCCCCTACACCAAGACCAAACAAAAAACACAGAAGCACAAACTTTATGAGCTCTGTTTAAAATTATTTAACTCATCTCTGGTATAACTTTACAAAAGCTCAAGTATAATTTCATAACTCATTTACATTGGAACATTTTTAAATGTTTTATTTATGTTATGAGATTTTGTGAGCATTTTATAAATTGTGAAAATGGCGGCACCTTTTATCCAGGCTTTAACTTTCAGTCTTGCCAAAAGAAGGGAACCAGATTACTTCAATTCAAATCACTGTAGGTTCAGATTTTTTATGCAAATTCTTAGCTTATATTTAGCCTAAAAAGTGTAAAGAAAACTGATTTCACTTGACAAATAGAAAGTAGATGTTAATCCAGAGAAATTCATTCCTCAAGTTTTTTTGTTCATCTGTACTTATTAGTCTTATTAGTATAAAACAGGAGCAATCCCACTTCCCAGAAACAAATCAAATTTCAAGTATAATTCTGTACTAACAGAGATCTTCTGTTTTACTTCAAAAATATCTTTTGAACTTCACTAAGGGAGATTTTGAGAATTTTCTCTTATTTTCACAGTCAATACCATTTACCATCTCTAGGACAAGTGGTCCAAATAACTAGCCAGACACATATCCAGTGATTACAGGGTCAAGTTAATGTTCCATATTACATTCTATGTTACCTGTATAAATTGGACCTATTCATTTGCATGCAAACCATATGCATATTAATGAATTTTAGTACAAAATGAAGGTTCAGGGAACTCCCTGCTAAGACAGCACTTCTACTGCAATGGCCCAGGTTTTCCTGGTTGGAGAATTGAGATCCCTCAAGCTGCATAGTGTAGCCAAAAATAATAATAATTTTAAAAATTTAAAAAGAAAAGAAAATGAAAGCTCAGGTCTGTATAATTATGTCCTAAGAGTTACTTTTGTCTGAAGTAATAGGAAAATGGAGGCAAACGATTTTGATAAATGTGTAAAAAGCTGACTTTGTGTGAAAGGGTCAGTTCAAGGTTTCATCTTGGTCAATCATACTGTACTAACAACCTCAGTGGATATTTATGGATAACTCTTTTTGCTTATCTCATTTAACTCTCTTAAAACACACTGACATCTCTACTGTTACCACTATCACCCTCCTATCACAGTAAAGGAAACACAGACTTAGAGGGATGACGTTAATAGGTACAGAGATGCAGGGCTTGGAAGTGGCAGAGTTTGGATTCAAACGCATGTCAGTGTGATGCCAAAATCTGTACATTTAATAGCTATGCTAATGCAGTCTAGTTGGAGGTCCCTTTATTTAACAAAATGGAAGGCTTTACAAAAAGTAGGATATCTTCAGAAAGAAATGCCTTCAAGGACTGCATTTTGGAGCAGGGGGCAGGAAAAAAACAATACCATACAAAAAACTGAGAGAAAAGTGTTAGAAGTGATGATACAAAGAATGTACTCTTTTAAAATTTTTCTAGTTAACTTCCCATCTCTTATTGCTGTCCTGAAATTCTGCGGAGCTGAAGCTCCCAGTTCTGCACTGCAGCAGCCATTCAGAACAGGTAATGAATGTAATTACATGAGCAAAGCTTCACCTGATCAAAAGTCACTTTCCCTCTTTGCAAAATTTTACAAGGATCCCCTGGAGATAGCAGCAATAATACTTCATATTTATGTTGACTTTTCACATTAGTGGAAATGCCTTTAGACGAAACACATCAAGAATGTCCTAATACTAAGTATTCCCAAAACTCCTCTGAATCAATAACACTATAGGACTATAGCCCGCCAGGCTCCTCTCTGTCCATAGGATTCTCCAGGCAAGAATACTGGAGTGGGTTGTTATGCCTTCTCCAGGTGATATTCCTAACCCAGGGATCAAACTGACATCTGATAGGTCTCCTGCATTGGCAGGCAGGTTCTTCACCACTAGTGCCACCTGGGAAGCCCCATTACTGGCATGTGAAAGTGAAAGTCGCTCAGTCGTATCCGACTCTTTAAAACCTATAGAATGCCAGGCTCCTCTGTCCATGGCAAGAATACTGGAGTGGGTTGCCATATCCTCCTCCAGGGGATCTTCCCAATCTAGAGATCGAACCCAGGTGTCCTGCAATGCAGGCAGATTCTTTACCGTCTGAGCCACCAGGGAAGCCATGAATACTGGACTGGGTAGCCTATCCCTTCTCCAGGGGATCTTCCTGATCGAGGAATAGAACCAGGGTCTCCTGTATTGCATGCAGATTCTTTACCAACTGAGCTGTCAGGGAAGCCCCATCACTGGCATCCATGATGCCTAATGGTGTTCCTGGTTCTGTAAGACTTCAGGAGTCTCCTCCAATGAAAACTAGATAATTTTTTTTAAGGCTCCAGAGACAAGGTCCTAACCTCCCAGTAGCTCCCAGGATGATACACTGAATGACAAGTCATCATTATACGCACACAATCCATTTTTTCTGTCTTTAAAACAAATTTTTTTTTTGGTTAACTTCTGTGAACCCTTTTCCATGGCGGAAATAAGATAAACAATGCAAGTACATCAGTAAGACTGTCCCCTCCCCTTCTGTGAGTCCACTGGCAGAGCAGGAGCATGTACAATACAAAGTGTCCTTTGTTGATTGGCTTCAAACTAAAAATAACATTCAAATACCCTATGCCTTCAGTATAAAGGAATTAGCTGGATCCACAATGGAAATATTCATGAAAAGATAGAGATCCTAAGGGAAGATGAATCTCTAAATCCCTGAGACTTTGTTTTCTTCATTTGCTGCCTAGTTTAAAACACCACCAAAACCAAGAACTTTCATGGTAAAAGTTGCTGCCAAGTGTCAGTGAGAATGAGTCAAAAATAAGAATAATCCTTTCCCAATTTGTTATAAAACATTTTTGGTTGCTCAAGGTTGGGGCAATAGGGATAAATTAGGAATTTGGTATTAACACGTGCTGCTTGTGGGCTAAGTTGCTTCGGCTGTGTCTCTTTGCAACCCTATGAACTGTAGACTGCCGGGCTCCTGTCTCCTATGTCTCCTGCATCGGCAGGAAAATTCTTTACCACTAGTGCCACCTGGGAAGTATATACACTACTGTATATAAAACAGATGGACAACAAGGATCTACTATATGGCACAAGGAGCTCTACTCAATATTCTGTGATAACTTATAAGGTAAAAGAACCAAAAAAAAAAAAAAAAGATATATATGTATGTATAACTGAATCACTTGGCTGTACACCTAAAACTAACACAACATTGTAAATCAACTATATGCTGTGTGCTTAGTCACTCAGTCATGTCTGATTCTTTGCAACCCCATGGACTGCAGCCTACCAGGCTCCTCTGTCCATGGCAAGAATACTGGAGTGGGTTGCCATCCTCCTTCAGGGGATCTTCCCAACCCAGGGATCGAACCCAGGTGTCCTGCAATGCAGGCAGATTCTTTACCATCTGAGCCACCAGAGAAGCCCATGAATACTGGACTGGGTAGCCTATCCCTTCTCCAGGGGATCTTCCTGACCCAGGAATCAGACCAGGGTCTCTTGCATTACAGGCAGATTCTTTACCATTTTAGCCACCAGTTCAGTTCAGTTCAGTCACTCAGTCATGTCCGACTCTTTGCGACCCCATGAATCGCAGCACACCAGGCCTCCCTGTCCATCACCAACTCCCGGAGTTCACCCAGACTCACATCCATCGAGTCAGTGATGCCATCCAGCCATCTCATCCTCGGTCGTCCCCTTCTCCTCCTGCCCCCAATCCCTCCCAGCATCAAAGTCTTTTCCAATGAGTCAACTCTGCCCATGAGGTGGCCAAAGTACTGGAGTTTCAGCTTTAGCATCATTCCTTCCAAAGAAATCCCAGGGCTGATCTCCTTCAGAATGGACTGGTCGGATCTCCCTGCAGTCCAAGGGACTCTCAAGAGTCTTCTCCAACACCACAGTCCAAAAGCTTCAATTCTTTGGCGCTCAGCCTTCTTCACAGTCCAACTCTCACATCCATACATGACTACTGGAAAAACCATAGCCTTGACTAGAAGGACCTTAGTTGGCAAAGTAATGTCTCTGCCTTTGAATATACTATCTAGGTTGGTCATAACTTTTCTTCCAAGGAGTGTCTTTTAATTTCATGGCTGCAATCACCATCTGCAGTGATTTTGGAGCCCAAAACAATAAAGTCTGACACTGTTTCCTCATCTATTTCCCATGAAGTGGTGGAACCAGATGCCATGATCTTCGTTTTCTGAATGTTGAGCTTTAAGCCAACTTTTTCACTCTCCTCTCTCACTTTCATCAAAGAGGCTATTTAGTTTCTCTTCACTTTCTGCCATAAGGGTGGTGTCATCTGCATATCTGAGGTGATTGATATTTCTCCTGGCAATCTTGATTCCAGCTTGTGTTTCTTCCAGTCCAGTGTTTCTCATGATGCACTCTGCATATAAGTTAAATAAGCAGGGTGACAATATACAGCCTTGACGTACTCCTTTTCCTATTTGGAACCAGTCTGTTGTTCCATATCCAGTTCTAACTGTTGCTTCCTGGCCTGCATACAGATTTCTCAAGAGCTGGGTCAGGTGGTCTGGTATTCCCATCTCTTTCAGAATTTTCCACAGTTTATTGTGATCCACACAGTCAAGGCTTTGGCATAGTCAATCAAGCAGAAATAGATGTTTTTCTGGAACTCTCTTGCTTTTTCCATGATCCAGCAGACGTTAGCCACCAGGGAAGCCCCAATTATACTTTGATATTTTTTTAATCTAAATAAATTAAAGAAACACTTCTGATTTCTCAAATGAAACCTGGAGGAACCTCCAACTTCTAACAATTAGCATAAGTAGAGCCTAATCCAGATGCAAAAACTGCAAAGTGTTCTAGGAGGGCCTCTTGGAGATAATCCTTGTGTTCTGAAAGGGAAAAGGGTAAGGACAGAGGGAACCACTCTTCTCACTGTATCACTTGAATGAGAAGAGGTTAAACTTTCCAATGCCTCCTCCCCTCCATACCCATCAAAGGGGATTTGTTGCACATTGGGCTTCTCATGTGGCAATAATGGTAAAGAATCCGCCTGTCAAAGCAGGAGATACAGGTTCCATCCCTGGGTCAGGAAGATCCCCTGGAGAATGGAATGGCACCCGACTCCAGCATTCTTGCCTGGAGAATCCCCACAGACAGAGGAGCCTGGAGGGCTCCAGTCTGTGGGGTCGTAACGAGTCCCATATGACTGAGCACAGCATGCAACACAGTGAAGCAGGAGGAAGAGGTTACAGGATGTTTAAAGAGTAAAGGCACCAGAAAAATCAGAAGACATTGAGGAAGCAAATATCTAGACTGGCCTGGGAAGTACTGACACCAAAACAAAACCCACTAGCAGGCAGAGCACAAGTGGGGCTGACCGAGGACCCCAGGGCAGGAAAGGGCCTCTGGTGGGGTGAGGTTCACAGCTGCACATAAAGAACAAGAAGAAAGAGATGGACAGAGGCCTCAGAGCAGGATATCCTTTATTTTGTCTTCAAACATGAATTTCACTGTATTTTTTTTCAGATTGGAAAGGAAAGATTTAAACTCTATTTGCAGATATCATCTTACAGATTGAAAATCCAAGGAATCCACTTTTGTTTTTTGCATATTTGATAAACCCATTTCATTTATTTACTTGTTTTTACATTCCTTTTTAATATCCTTTTCCATTATGGGTTATCATAGGCTACTGCATACAGTTCTCTGTGCTATACAGTAGGACCTTGTTGTTTATCCATTCTGTATATAAGAGCTTACATCTGTTAACCTCAAGCTCCCACTCCATCCCTCCCACAACACGATCCCCCTTGGCAACCATCAGTCTGTTCGCTATGTCCATGACTCTGTCTCTTTCTCACAAAGAGGTTCATCTGTGTGCACCTTTACGTTCACAGCAGCGCTGTTCACAATAGCCAAGACATGGAAACAATTTAAATGTCCCTAAACAGATGAACGGATAAAGAAGATGAATGAAGCAGGACAACTTTAATGACTGCCAGTGTAGACAGGTGAGTTATCACAAGTCTTCCAGGGAAATGGCTTAGGGACATAGTAGGAAAATGGGGTGGAGTGAGGAGCAGTGTGGGACCCCAGCTCACCCAGTTGGGGGCTTTATTATTAATATACACCTTGAATTCTCTCTCTCAGGCTGTTACCACCTGTGTGCTCATCTGAAAAAAAAAATTCATTCTGTTCATTCAAAATATTTTCTAGATGTAAAACCAATCACTTAAAGAAAGTTAAACTATATTGTAAATACCCCAGGGAAACAGTTTTAAAAGTAAATGACAATAAAAGCACTAGGATGCAAAGAAAGTTCCATTTTATAATGTGGATAATCAACTTCAAATTATCTATTTTGTAAATATGCATTCTGGGGTTTTAATTTTCTATAAAGTAGGCCACACAGAAATAGCTTAGTTTATACACATATACACATAAACACAACTGAAGTAAAAAGAAATAAAAACCTGAACAGCAGAGGGAGCCATGAAGGCAGTGGTCGCAGAAGCAGCTGTCTATAGAATCAGAAAGTATCGGGGAATATTTGGACATTTTAGTGAGCTGGACATTGTGTCTGGACGATGTTGTCTTTAAGAAAGAGGCTTTCACACTGATAGTGAAGGAGAGAGCAAGTGTATATTTTCAAGACGACTCAAAGTTCTAAGAAAAATATGAAGTTTAGAAAGTTGGGAAAACCACCCCCAAGAAAACCAAAGCCACAATTCTGCTTTTAAAGATGCAAATAACCCAGGAGGTGAATGTCGATGACTCGCAACAGGCACTGTCAGACAGTGAAGGGTCTGCAGCTTGAGCAAAGTGGACACAGGAACATGAGGGTTTGGTGACTTATTCTATCACTGAGAAAAACCTTTAATTCTTACGAGGGAAAAACTACAGGGATGGAGGCTTTTTCCCTTCAAGTGTGATAATGCCTGAATTTGGGCCATTAAACTTGGGCAGTTCATCGGCTGGAACTGTCTCATAACCAGGTTATCCAGGGGAGAGATCTGGGGATAACGTAGCAGATTCTGAAGATAATTCGGCCTTCTCTCTGTAATTTGCTTTCTGTAGACAGTTTCCCTCCCAGATACTCAAGAACCATCACAACAATTACCACTAAAATAAAAATAAAAACAAGCTGCTATTTTCTATGAACTTACTATGAGCCAAGCACTGAGTCAAGCTTTTTGTTGTTGTTTTAAAGTTTTTTATCTATTCTTCAATGAGCTGCTACAAATCTTAACTGCCTTTCTTGAGGACAGGATGCCCATGTTCGATATGTCCAAAAAGTGTGCTTATTTAGCAGTACTTTCTCTTTTTCCACAGCCTTCTACAGCATTCACAGGCCTCTGAATTCTTTTCTGTCAAACAAACCTTTTATTTTTATTTTAATTTTTAACTGAAGATAATTAGTTTATGTTCATGGCAAATAGATGGGGAAACAGTGGAAACAGTGGCTGACTTTATTTGGGGGGGCTCCAAAATCACTGTAGAATCACTCCAAAATCACTGTCAATATCACTGGCCTATGATATTGTGATGGTTTCTGCCATACATCAACATGAAATGGCCATAGTTATACATATGTCCCCTCCCTCCTGAATCTCCCTCCTCTCTCTCTCCCCATCCTATCCCTCTAGGTTGTCACAAAGCACTGGCTTTAGTTTTGCTGTGTCATATAGCAAATTCCCATTGGCTATCTATTTTACATATGATCATGTATATGTTTCAATGCTACTCTCTCAAATCATCCCACCCTCTCCTTCCCCACTGTGTCCAAACGTCTGTTCTTCATGTCTGCATCTCCTTTGCTTCCCCACAAGTAGTATCATCAGTACTACCTTTCTAGATTCCATATATATGTGTTAATATAGGATATTTGTCTTTCTCTTTCTTACTTCAATCTGTGTAATAGACTCTAAGTTCATCCACCTCATTAGAGCTGACTCAAGTAGATTCCTTTTTATAGCTGAGTCATATTCCATTGTATATATGTACCACAACTTATTTATCCATTCATCTGTTGATATACATCTAGGTTGCTTCCATGTATGAGCTATTGTAAATAGTGCTGCAAAGAACATTGGGGCACATGTGACTTTTTCAAGTTTGGTTTCCTCAAGGTATATGCTTAGTAGTGGGACTGCTAGGTCAAATGGTATAAAAACACAAAAAACCCCAAAGAACCAAAGCAATCTGGAGAAAGAAGAATGAAGCTGGAGTAATCAATGTTCCTGACTTCAGACTATACTACAAAGCTACAGTCATCAAGACAGTATGATATTGGCACAAACACACTCTTTATATTTAATTTTTAGAAATTAATGTTACTCTTATCTCCTCTAGTCCATTCTTTAAAGTATTATTATGGTGGTTGGATGAACACATGGCACAAATATTTGGAAAGAAGATCTATATACGGTGAAGGGTTTGGCTGATTGATGCACAAAGTTCTACAAACCCTAAACTGGATGATTTTATCATGAGCTTTGAGGAGGAACCTCAAAGTTCTGAGAGCTTACACATTAGGACAAAAGGGCTGAGAGTATTTAAATAATTTTCCCAAAGACCACAGGGCACTTAGTGATGTTGTAAGGTAAGGTGAAGTCACTCAGTCATGTCCAACTCTTTGCAACCCCGTGGACTGTAGCCTACCAGGCTCCTCCGTCCATGGGGTTCTCCAGACAAGAATACTGGAATGGGTTGCCATTTCCTTCTCCAGGGGATCTTCCCAACCCAGGGATCGAACCCAGGTCTCCCGCATTGGAGGCAGACGCTTTAACCTCTGAACCACCAGGGAAGCCCAGCGATGTTGTAGGACAGTATTTAGAATATTAACATGTATATGTGTGTGTGCATTATTACCACTCTTTATTTTACCTATTTCCTCTTCCCCATTTGGAACACCTAAGCCATTTGGACTTGTTGCTTAATATTAGAGAAGCTTTAGTGGAAAAAAAAAAAAAAAAAAAAGAGGGGAAAAAAGAGCCCAAGGAGAGGACTCACTCAGTGAACAGATAGCAGATTTGGCAGATTACATGAAGACAAACTAGGTTATCTGTCATAAGGCAGATTCTTTACTGACTGAGCTACTAGGGAAGCCCATCACAAGTTTAACCATCCCCTACACAGGATTCTACAATCTGGAAGAAGGTGGATTGTCTGAAGAGGAAGCAGAAGATATTTAGGCAGTCACAGGCCCCTGAGGAAAGAGACCCTGGACCTCAACCCCATGCCTCAGATAATCCTTGAATAAATAATCATATACTTTATTATCAAAGCGACACTATAGATAATTACCTAAAAACAGGTGAAAACTCAGACTGTACTGGGAAAACCTCACAGAGGATTACCCTACCTCTGAGGATGAGAAGGTAATAGAACCTCCACAAAAGGCAGAAAGAACCTGTGCTCTTTTCTCAGCAAAGCCATAGGGACAGAAAAAATCCTTAAGAATCAGTGAGTCTAGGTAGCTGATATATTTATAAGGCTTTTCAGAACTCCTTGCATCTCAGAATGAATCCTTCCCACCAAATAGTGGCTTTGAGTTTTCTGTTTTATAGTTTATAATTGCTATTTATTTGTATTTTATAGTGTAGCTTTTCCTCAAACATCTGCTAAGTCTTGATTGTATGCTCATATTTATAGCCAAATCCTCTTTTGAACTGCATGCTGTATCTGTTCTTGGGGCAAAGACCCACACTGGCATCTGGACAGAACATTCAGTGGTGGTGGGGAAGCAACACAACTTTTCCCCTGATCCTGGATATATCCTATTCACCTAGGCTGTGTCCAGCCACCCTGTGACCCATTTACTCCCTCAAGTCAAAACCCCCGACTTGCTGTTCTCAACTAGATTCAGAAATCACAGTTGATACTAGACCCCAGGGAGGGGCATGAGGTCTCGAGAATGAACTGAGCAGCATCTCATCACCCCTGGCCTAGGCCAATCACCCTTGTTCTCAGTTTCACCCACTCCTGACTGTTAATTTAGTACTGTATACATGTTCTTCATCAGGAGGCACCCACAGAACTCATGAGCTATAATTCCTTCTTCAGTCAGTCTTGTCTTATATGAATTCTTCATTATTCTTATTCCACCAAAAGTTTCCAAACATGCTTTTGAGCTCAGCTATTTAATTATCTGTTATTTATTTAGTGAAGTATCTTTTCGATCATCTCCTGGATATTGATGGAAGAGAGGGAGACTACAGCATGCGGCAGTAACTGTGAAATTACACATATTACAGCATGTAGCTGTAACTGTGAAATGAAAGCCAAGGGCCAACTCAGCAGGGACCTGGGTGTTCTGAGAGCTAGAGACCAGCTAGTCAATGGGCTTCTCTCAGAGTGTGGTGGGGGCTTATGTACAGATGACCCCTGGGGGTTACATAACGAACCCAGTATCCAGACATTACACTATATTAACCTCACTCCCGAACTTAGGTCCAGTAGAACACAGGAGCAACCTAGAAATTGACTGAGAATGCATTTCTTCCTCCCCACAGAATAAGGGCTTAAAGTAGAAGTTAAATTTATCATTAAAAAATGGTTGCATTATTTACATCCTTGTAAAGGTAGCGGATGGAGAAGGCAATGGCACCCCACTCCAGTACTCTTGCCTGGGAAATCCCAAGGGTGGAGGAGCCTGGTAGACTACAGTCCATGGAGTCGCTAAGAGTCAGACACGACTGAGCGACTTCACTTTCATGCATTGGAGAAGGAAATGGCAACCCATTCCAGTGTTCTTGCCTGGAGAATCCCAGGGACAGAGGAGCCTGGTGGGCTATCGTCTATGGGGTCGCACAGAGTTGGACACGACTGACGCGACTTAGCAGCAGCAGCAGCAAAGGTAGCGGAATCAGAAATATTCATTAATGCATTCATCCTAGAAATTTTTATAATTTTATTTGCCAAACACTGTTCTAGATCCTAAAGACAGCACAATGAAACTGATAATATATCCATGTCTCCTGACTTCCACTCAGTTTCTTTATTAATGAACTCTCAGAAGTATCTTGTCTTTCCTAAAGATAAATAAGAGATATTTAATGCTTAAAAATAATTTGAAAATAAAGTTGTACCTAGTTAAAGTTGCATTTTACCTATATGTTTCAGCAGATAAAACTACATATTTGTTTTTTATAAGATGTGAAGCAATGATATAATTCCTAAGTTCCAAATAGCTCCTTCAAATCATAAACATAATATGTATTTTCTTAATAGAAAATTAAATGCCTTATTTCAACTTTATCCCGATACTTTCTCTACTCTTTTGAAAATAAACCTGTCTTTTTAATATTCCAAGAAAAAATAATGCATTTTCCACAGCCATAAAATTAGATACTATTGGTTTTTTACAGTTTGAATCAATACCAATTATACCCCTGCGGATCTGGTCTCTTCTTTATGATAGTGGCTTCTATTCAAGTACCAGGTAACTATTTCTCCCATTTTCTTCAGCTAAAAGTAAATTGTGAAAAAATCAATTCCATTTTGGATACTTATATTCATGATATTTATTGTATTCTCACATTTTACATCACAGAATATGTGCTCATTATTGTGGCTAAACCAAAAGATATATAGCTAGAAACAATTCACTAATAATATTCTATCTCAGCTTGTTACTGTTTAAATATACAACTATAGATGCTACCAAGATAATTAAAATTAAGAAAGCTAATGTCAATATATTCTGTTAACAAGTAGAATTATCCAATACAGCCTTCGTAAAAAGTATCTAATAAATCTGCCCTGTGGTAATTTTAGATGGAATTTAAATCCAGCTGACAATAACATATAGAAACTTTAGAAAACATCTCAGAACCAAGCGCTTTTAGAGACTGATTTTTCTTGAATATCAGTTGAGGTTGCCAATAATAAAAAAGTTAAAGTAAAAACAGTTTTGTGTACTTAACAAGTATTTTGTTGGCATTAATCAACTTCAAGTCTTCTCTATTTCCTATATATATAATTTTAAATATTCATCTGTCATATATATTTATATGTTTGATACATATTTATGTGTATTTCATATATATATTTCATCTGTCCTATTAAAAGTAAATATGAGACCATGAGATCATGATTAAGTCAGAAATGCAGAAAACCAGAGGCTGAAGAATCCAGAGAACATTTTAAACAAGTTCTTTGTTTATGTAGTTTGCTGTTTTCACTGTTACAATGATTTACTATGGGGTCATCATGACATTTACCAGTTTCTTATCCATTCTTTTCTATCCTGTGAGTACATATTTGAAGAATGGCACATTCTTGGACTAGACAACAGCAGACAAGGCAGATAACATGATGAACATAAATTAAAGTTGCAGAGGTGGCACCAAGCAGTGAAGACAGAGGATGAGAGGGCTCTGGAATACAGTCTGTGTTTCTCCTTAAAATTAACTGTTGCATCTCCAACAAACCAAATTCTCCAAACCTGCTTAATATTTACTTCCTTCAAGAAGCTTTCTCCAAACAGAGCACTGACATTTCTAACAACTATGTGGAAGTCAAGGTGTTGTATTCGTTTGAATATTACAGATAGTCCTTGACTTATGATGGTCACCTTATCATAATGGTGTAAAAGTGATATACATTCAGTAGAAACTGTACTTCAAATTTTGAAATTTAATCTTTTCTCAGGTGAGCAGTATGTGGTTCAGTGCTCTCCTGAGGCTAGGCAACTGCAGCCGTAGTTCCCATTCAGCCCCAAATCGTAAGAACACAAGAGAAAACAACCCATTCACACACAACCATTCTGTTTTCCACTTTCAGTACAGTAGTCAGAATTATATGAGATAGTCCACACTTTATTACAAAAGAAGCTTTGTCTTAGATGGTTTCTTGCCCACCTATAGGCTAACATAAGTATTCTGAACACATGTAAGGTAGGCTTGGCTAAGCTATACTATTTTGTAGGTTAGGTGTACTCAATGCATTTTTGATGTACAGTATGTTTGAGACAAAACTCCATTGTAGGTTGAGGAAGATCTGTACCATTCATCAGAGTGTAATTCAAGAGCCATATGTATTAGATCACACAGGGTAAGTTTAAAAACACAGATTATCAGGTATCACCCCAGATGTTCCAAATCTGAAACTCAAGAAATGGTGCCCTGCAACTTGCATTTAAATGAGCTTCCCAACTAACAACCTTATATACTAAAGTTTAAGAACCACTGTCCCAGAGCTTCCAACACAGGTCAGTAAACAGTGATTGAATTAGGATTTGGGGCCATGGAAGAGAAGAATACATTCAGAAGGGTAAACATAAACATAAACTTAGATTGTGCCTTATTAGGAAATGAAACACCCAACATACACAGGGGGTGCCTAAGGGAACAGAGAAAGTACATATATAAAAATCAAAGTGATCACAAGCACACTAAGAAACACTGTAGAAGTAATCAGATATTCAAAGAAATGCTGAAAGACACACATGCAGAAATCATTAGGATAAAAGATGAGTGTTTTCTATTTTAAAAGGCAAACAGCCATTCCTTTATTTTTACAAACTCACAAAAAGTCTGCCTAAAAATGCTAAAAAAGATGACTGAAGAAAAGGTTTTCTTATTTTGCATTCACAAAGGAAACCAATCAAAATAGTTCTTTCTAGGCAAGGTCAACTTTTAAAGAAGAAAATCATTAGATTATTTCTCCCTGACATCCTTTATGTTTTTCTAGTAAAAAATTATATATATTTAAGGCATACAACATGATGTTTGGGTATACATATACAAATATCTATATAATGATTATCACAGTCAAGCTAATCAAATTAACGCATCTATCATCCCATATGGGACTTCTCAGGTGGCTCAGTGGTAAAGAATCCACCTGCCAAGTAGGAGACACAGGTTCAATCTTTGGGTCTGGAAAATACCCTAGAGAAGGAAATGGAAACGCATTCCAGTATTCTTGCCTAGGAAAACAGAGGAGCCTGCTGGGCTACGCTCCATGGGGCCACAAAAGAGTGGGACACGACTTACTGACTAAACAATAGAATTGTCCCATATAGGTACTTTGTGTGTGTGTGTCTGTATGTGTGCACACTTGTGTACTGACAGCACCTGAAATTTACTCTTTTTGCAAATTTCCAGTATAAACTACAACATTTTTAAATATAACCATCATGCTCTTCATTTAATGTTTAGAACTTATTCATCCAACATAACTGCAACTTTGTACCCTTCAGTCAGTCAGTCAGTTCAGTTACTCAGTCGTGTCCGACTCTTTGCGACCCCATGAATCGTAGCACGCCAGGCCTCCCTGTCCATTACCAACTTCCGGAGTTCACTCCATTGAGTCAGTGATGCCATCCAGCCATCTCATCCTCGGTCGTCACCTTCTCCTCCTGCCCCCAATCCCTCCCAGCATCAGAGTCTCTTCCAATGAGTCAACTCTTCCCATGAGGTGGCCTAAGTACTGGAGTTTCAGCTTTAGCATCATTCCTTCCAAAGAAATCCCAGGGTTGATCTCTTTCAGAATGGACTGGTTGGATCTCCTTGCAGTCCAACGGACTCTCAAGAGTCTTCTCCAACACCGCAGTTCAAAAGCAGCAATTCTTCAGCACTCAGCTTTCTTCATAGTCCAACTCTCACATCCATACAGGACCACTGGAAAAACCATAGCCTTGACTAGACAGAGCTTTGTTGGCAAAGTAATGTCTCTGCTTTTCAACATGCTATCTAGGTTGGTCATAACTTTTCTTCCAAGGAGTAAGCGTCTTTCAATTTCATGGCTGCAGTCACCATCTGCAGTGATTTTGGAGCCCAAAAAATAAAGTCTGACACTGTTTCCACTGTTTCCCCATCTATTTCCCATGAAGTGATGGGACCAGATGCCATGATCTTCATTTTCTGAATGTTGAGCTATAAGCCAACTTTTTCACTCCCCTCTTTCACTTTCATCAAGAGGCTTTTTAGTTCCTCTTCACTTTCTGCCATAAGGGTGGTGTCATCTGCATATCTGAGGTGATTGATATTTCTCCCGGCAATCTTGATTCCAGCTTGTGTTTCTTCCAGCCCAGAGTTTCTCATGATGTACTCTGCATAGAAGTTAAATAAGCAGGGTGACAATATACAGCCTTGACGTACTCCTTTTCCTATTTGGAACCAGTCTGTTGTTCCATGTCCAGTACTAACTGTTGCTTCCTGACCTGCATATAGGTTTCTCAATAGGCAGGTCAGGTGGTATAGTATTCCCATCTCTATAAGAATTTTCCAGTTTCTTGTGATCCACACCATCAAAGGCTTTGGCATAGTCAATAAAGCAGAAATAGATGTTTTTCTGGAACTCTCTTGCTTTTTTGATGATCCAGCGGATTTTGGCAATTTGATCTCTGGTTCCTCTGCCTTTTCTAAAAGCAGCTTGAACATCTGGGTAGGGGATCAAAATTTCCCAGCCTAAAATATCTCTCTGGCATGTGCATTATTTTGTGGTAAAACAATCAAGGCCCACAGGCTCAGGAAGAAATTTTGACTTGCCCTCTTATCTGCCTAACAGAATAAAGGGCCTGTTCCTCGGATAAAGATATCACTGACTAAGATGCCTATAAATAATATGGGCTGGGGGTGCTGGGGGAACTCAAGACAGTACCTGAAGACCTCTGGTTCACTGTGTCCCATTGTCTCTGCAGGCCAAGCAAACATTTGTTTATCAAACACTTGCTCTTTTATCTCTTTGTGAATCCTTTGAAGTCCAAAACTACCCCCCTCCCCAATATATTCTTTTGTCTTTAGCTGAAGATGGTATTTAAGGTGAAGATTTCAGCCATTTTGGCAAACCCTCAGTTTTCTTGGGTCTCTCCCATGTCTACGTATTATTAATCTTTTGTTTAATTTTCTCCTGCTTCTCTGTCTCAATGATTTTAATTCTTAGACCAGTGAGAAGAACTTAGAAGGGTAGAGGAAAATACCTTCTTTCTGACATGGCATTCTAACACAATAAAAATTATAAAATTAATAACCAGAAATCTCACTTTACAAGAATTGGGAGACCAGAAGGAGGAGCTCTCATGCCCTGTGATGATAATAGATCCCAACAGGAAGAAGAAACATCCCTGTTTTTTCCCAGCAAAGACTCACCCAATGAAAAGTCATGGAAGCTTTGTTTACCACAACCCTCCCAACTTGTTTTCTGCTCTATAAAAGAGCTCTCCTTCTCTTGCTGAGGGGAGACTTTCACGTGGCTGGCCATGGTTGCAGACCCCAAACTGCAATTCTCTGCTAATCCTGAATAAGCTCATTTTTCTCAGGAGAAATATCTGGCCATTTATTTATTTCAGGTCAATGACATAATGCAGAGGTTATCAGCCCAGCAACAATATCCACTCCCAAATGATAGACCTCACATGGCAGCATCACTTAAGGGATTATTTCATCCACAGAATTGCAGCAGCCCTGTACATTCACCATCTCAGTCTGTGTTGTGAGCAGCTATCAGTGGAATTATTATTTCCTTAGGGATGGGAGCAAATTTCACTTAAACATATTTTCCATTTTCAGCTTTATCTATTGGTATGTCTCTTAAAGTGTTGGAAAAAATTTAAGAAAACTTGTTTACAGTCTTGATTTTGATATAGAAAAGGAAACATGAATTACAAATTAAGGCAGGAAGTAGAAATGAAACACTGAAATCAAGATTAGCTTAGAAAATGTAAGCAAACTGAACATGACAAGTAAAAAATAAATATATGATTCAAAGCCAAAAGCATTAACCACTAATCTTGGCTTCAATTAACCAAACTCAAATTGTCAAAAAAAAAAAAAAAAACCATGGTGTCAAAGTATCATTTTTACAAAAATATATGGATATTACTAATTTTAAAAGTAAGATTATATAGATACTCAGAATTTCTAAAAATGTCTACTAAACAACTCACAAGTGGGAAAAGTAAGGCACCAAAATTGGCAACCACAATTATTATTTATGGATTACATTTACTTATACATTTGCACAGGCCATTAAAAGATCAGACTACCTCAAAATATCACCTTTTATTTTCTTTCAACATGCTACCTTAGAGTACAAGGTGGCAATAACGGGAAACTTAAAATATTTACATTTGATGGTTTCAACTATTAGATATTTGTCTTGTGTTACCAAATATATTGTTATTCTTATTTAATAAGCTTCACAATTATCATACTGATCTTATTATGCCATGCTTAACAATATTCCACAAGTGGGAGTATATCTAAGAGAGGATCAAATTCTTTGGTATTTCAAAACATACAAATAATTCCAAATGAGGACCTCCCTTGTGGTCCAGTGGTTAAAAATCCACCTTCCAATGTCAGGGATGTGGGTTCAATCCCTGCCCCCATATGCCTGGGGCAACTAACGCCCTTGCCCAAGTACTAAGCCCTTGCACTGTGAAGCCAGAATGCCACAGTTAGAGAGAAGCCTGGGCATTGCAACAAAATATCGCATATGCCAGAACTAAAACTGGATATAGCCAAATTAACAAATTTTAAATCTATAATACATAATGCATTTTAATAAATAAATTAAAAATACTTCCAAATGGAATCAGGATTTGTCTCTAGATTTCAGGGTCTTACTGGCAAGATCCTAATGTCAGATACCACCTACAAACCTCACCTGGTGTGCTGAGATTACCAGATAGGGGGTGAAGTAAAGTGTCCGTCACTCAGTCATGTCCAACTCTTTATAAACCCAGGGATGGTAGCCTACCAAGTTCCTCTGTCTGTGGGACTCTCCAGCCAAGAATACTGGAGTGGGATGCCAAGCCCTTCTCCAAGGGGGTGAAGGAAGGGCTGCAAACAGCTATGTGCCCATTTACCAATCTGTATATGATAATCTAGTGCTTAAGGTCAGAGCTTCAACATCACAGTCTCCATTTTCATGGAGACTTTTGGCTTAAATAGTCATACAGTCATATTTATAAATTAGAATGCCACATATTTATAACACTAGAATGTTACAGCAAGTAATGATACCAAGATGCCATGTCTTAGGGTCACAAAACAAATCCACAATCTATAGTTTGTGGTTGTATCTGTATTCCAAAACAGCAGGTATTTTTTTCATCAGTGTTTCTGTCAATTAATTTGGTAATATTCTGTTGTTTATTTTCAATGGCAGGAGTTTTTATTTATTTCTTAAGTTCAGTCAGTTAAGTTGCTCAGTTATGTCTGACTCTTTGCGACCCCATGAACTGCAGCACATCAGGCTTCCCATTCCATCACCATCTCAAACTCATGTCCATCGCACCAGTGATGCCATCCAACCATCTCATCCTCTGCCACCCCCTGCTCCTCCTGCCTTCAATCTTTCCCAGCATCACAGGCTTTTCCAATGAGTTAGTTCTTTGCATCAGGTGGCCAAAGTATTGGAGCTTCAGCATCAGTCCTTCCAATGAATATTCAGGACTGATTTCCTTTAGGACTGACTGGTATGATTTCTTTGCAGTCCAAGTGACTCTCAAGAGTCTTCTGCAACACCACAGTTCAAAGGCATCAATTCCTCAGTGCCCAGCTTTCTTTATGTTTAACTCTCATATCCATGCATGACTACTGCAAAAATAGTAGCTTTGACTAGACAGACCTTAGTTGGCAAAGCATTGTCTCTGTTTTTTAATATGGTATCTAGGCTGGTCATAGCTCTTCTCCAAGAAGTAAGTATCTTTAAATTTCATGGCTGCAGTCACCATCTGCAGTGATTCTGGAGCTTAAGAAAATAAAGTCTATCACTGTTTCCATTGTTTATCCATCTTTTTGCCATATGGAACCAGATGCCATGATCTTCGCTTTTTGAAAGTTGAGTTTTAAGCCAGTATTTTCATTCTCCTCTTTCACTTTCATCAAGAGACTTTAATTTCTCTTCACTTTCTGCCATAAGTGTGGTGTCATCTGCTTATCTGGTTATTGATACTTCTCCCGGCAATCTTGATTCCAGCTAGTGCTTCATCCAGCCTAGTGTTTCTCATGATATACTCTCCATATAAGTTAAACAAGCAGGGTGATAATATAAGGCCTTGACGTACTCCTTTTCCTATTGGAAACCAGTCTGTAGTTCCATGTCCATTCCTAACTGTTGCTTCCTGACCTGCATACAGATTTCTCAAGAGGCAGGTCAGGTGGCCTGGTATTCCCACCTTTTTAAGAATTTTCCAGAGTTCACTGTGGTCCACACAGTCAAAGGCTTTGGCATAGTCAATAAAGCAGAAATAGATGTTTTTCTGGAACTCTCTTGCTTTTTCAATGATCCAACAGATGTTGGCAATTTGATCTCTGGTTCCTCTGCCTTTTCTAAAACCAGCTTGACCATCAGGAAGTTCTCACTTCACATACTCTTGAAGCCTCGCTTGGACAATTTTGAGCATTACTTTGCTAGCATGTGACGTGAGTGTAGTAATTTGAACATTCTTTGACATTGCCTTTCTTTGGGATTGGAATGAAAAACTGATGTTTTTCAGTCCTGTGGCCACTGCTGAGTTTTCCAAATTTGCTGGCATATTGAGTGCAGCACTTTCAGAGCAGCTCAGTTGGCATTCATCACCTCCACTAGCTTTGTTTGTAGTGATGCTTCCTAAGGCACACTTGACCTTGCATTCCAGGATGTCTGGTTCTAGGGGAGAGATCACACTATTGTGGTTATCTGGGTTATTAGAATCTTTTTAATATAGTTCTTCTCTGTATTCTGGACACTTCTTCTTAATAACTTCTGTTTTTGTTAGGTCCATACCATTTCTGTCTTTTATTGTGCACATCTTTGCATGAAATATTCCCTTGGTATCTCTGATTTTCTTGAAAAGATCGCCACTCTTTTCCATTTTATTTTTTTCCTCTGTGTTTTTGCACTGATCACTGAGGAAGTCTTTCTTATCTCTCCTTGCTATTCTTTGGAACTCTGCATTCAGATGGGTAAGCTTTCCTTTTCTCCTTTGCCTTTAGCTTCTCTTCTTTTCTCAGCTATTTGTAAGGCCTCCTCAGACAACCACTTTACCTTTTTGCACTTCTTTTTCCTGGGGATGGTCTTGATCACTGCCTCCTGTACAGTGTCACGAACCTCTGTCCATAGTTCTTCAGGCACATTTTCTATCAGATCTAATCTCTTGAATCCATTTGTTACTTCCATTGTACAGTCATAAGGGATTTGACTTATGTCAGTCCTGAATGGTTTAGTGGTTTTCCCTACTTTCTTTTATTTAAATTTGAATTTGCAATAAGGAGTTCATGATCTGAGCCACAGTCAGTTCCTGGTCTTGTTTTTGCTGAATGTATAGAGATTCTCCATCTTTGGCTGCAAATAATATAATCAATCAGTTTTCAGTATTAACCATGTGGTGATGTCCATGTGTAGAGTCTTCTCTCGTGTTGCTGGGAGATGGTGTTTGCTATGACCAGTGCATTCTCTTGGCAAAACTCTGTTAGCCTTAGGCCTGCTTCATTTTGTACTCCAAGGGCAAACTTGCCTGTTACTCCAGGTGTTTCTTGACTTCCTACTTTTCCATTCCAGTCCCCTATAACGAAAAGGACATTTTGTGTGTGTGTGTGTTAGTTCTAGAAGGTCTTATAGGTCTTCATAGAACTGTTCAATTTCAGCTTCTTTAGCATTTCTGGTTGGGGCATAGTCTTGGATTACTGTGATATTGAATGGTCTACCTTGGAAACTAACAGAGATCATTCTGTCATTTTTGTGATTGCACCCAAGTACTGTATTTGGACTCTTATATTGACTATGAGGGCTACTCCATTTCTTCTAAGGAATTCTTGCCCCACAGTAGTAGATATAATGGTCATCTGAATTAAATTCGCCTATTCCAGTCCATTTTAGTTCACTAGTTCCTAAAACGTCAATGTTCACTCTTGCCATCTCCTGTTTGACCACTTCCAACTTGCCTTGATTAATGGACCTAACCTTCCAGGTTCCTATGCAATATTGCTCTTTACAGCATCAGACTTTATTTCGATAACCAGTCACAGCCGCAAGTGGGCATTATTTTTGCTTTGGTTCCATCTTCATTCTTTCTGGAGTTATTTCTCCACTCTTCTCCATTAGCATACTGGGCACCTACCAATTTGGAGATTTCAAATTTCAGTGTCATATCTTTTTACCTTTTCATACTGTTCATGGGGTTCTCAAGGCAAGAATACTGAAGTGGTTTGTCATTCCCTTCTCCAGTGGACCACGTTTTGTCAGAACTCTCCATTATGACCTGTCCATCTTGGGTGGCCCTACATGGCATGGCCCATAGTTTCATTCAGTTAGATAAAGCTGTGGTCCATGTGATTAGTTTGGTTAGTTTCCTATGATTGTGGTTTTCACTCTCTCTGCCCTCAGATGGATAAGAACAAGAGGCTTATGGAAGCTTCCTGATGGGAGAGACTGATTGTGTGGGAAACTGGGTCTTTTATTTCTTAGAAGAATGTAAAGTCATGAGAAGGATAATATGGTAATAAAGTGAAAGATCACTAGTTCCAAAAGGTATATGTTCTTCTTGAAAAAAATAATTGGAACATTTTAATAAGAAAATAAAGCAATGTTCAAAGAGCTGGTTCTTATTTCCTAAAGCCTGGATTCAAAGTCATACTGAATGTTAATGAGAAACTTGATACTAATACTCCCTGAAGTAGATGCATAAATAGGAAAGCTAGGAAGTGTTCAAAAAATTAATGGAGAGTTTAAAAATAGGTAATAGGAATAAATTAATTAATGCACTCATTTGAAATGGCTTAAGTCATTAAACAATTAAAAGTCCACCTGGCTAGAAGCAAACAAGGGAAAGAAATTCCATGTTCTTCTAAACTAACAGAAAATAAAAAAGATGCTTAAGTTTTCACTATCATGAATTTTAGTTGGTGAAAAATTTCAGAATAATGTATGGTTAATTTGAAATATCACAAATCATGCATACATTTTAATCACTCTTTTCTATAGTTTTCATGGATGTGCTTAATTTGTTGTGCAAACCTGAGTACATTAATATATGTCTTCTGAAAATAACTCTATCCAGTAACTACACACTATGCTAAGACTGATTATGCTTCCACATGAATAGCTTGTAATGAATTAACTTGCTATTAGCATACGAAAGTGCAACTTCTGTTGCAGAGTAATATGGCACGGATGGCAAAACTGTAAATTATTTTGAGAATTTATCTTCTGGATGCCTTCCCATCATAACGGTTTTTGACTTAACCCATTGCTGCTAGATTTTATTCAAAAAGAACTACAGATTCTCACAATTCAAGAACCTCACAATGTTTAATTTGGAGGATGATTTGTTCAATAGAACTCCAAATACATGCTAAGCATCAAAAAAAAAAAAAAAAAAAAAGCCCTCAAGAAAAAGTAAACTATAAGAAATTCATTTGAAATAAAAAGTAATCTAATTCTCTGATCATGAGGATACAAGAGGAAAAAAAGGCAGGGGAAAGAAAATAAATACCCATGCCATAATGATCTCCCACAAGTACACAAAAAGCCAAAAACATTTTGGGAAATGCCAGACTTGATGAATCACAAAATGGAATTAAGATCTCTGGGAACAATATCAACAGCCTCAGGTATGCAAATGATACCACTCTAGTGGCAGAAAGAAAAGAAGAATAAAGGAGCCTCTTAATGAGGGTGAAAGAGTAGAGTGATAAAGCTGGTGTAAAGCTCAACATTCAAAAAATGAAGTTCATGGCGTCCCATCACATAAATGCAAATAGAAGAGGATAAAGTTGAAACAGTGACAGATTTTATTTTCTTGGGTTCCAGAATCACTGGTGATGGTGACTGTAGCCATGAAATCAAAAGATGCTTGCTCTTTGAAGGAAAGCTATGAAAAAATTAGAAAGCATGTTAAAATCAGAGAGACATCATTTGCCAACAAATGTCTATATATTCAAAGTCATAGTTTCACCGGTAATCATATATGGATGTGAGAGTTGGATGTAAAGAAGACTGAGTGCCAAAGAATTGATGCTTCCAAATTGTGGTGCTGGAGAAGACACTTGACAGTCCCTTGAATGGCAAGGAGATCAAACCAGTCAACCCTACAGGAAATCCACTCTAAATGTTCATTGGAAGGACTGATGCTGAAGCTGAAACTCCAATACTTTGGCTACTCGATGTGAAGAGCTAACTCATTGGAAAAGACCCTGATGCTGGGAAAAATTGAGGTCAGGAGGAGAAGAGAGCAGCAGAGCATGAGATGGTTGGACAGCATCCTTTCAGTGGACTCAATGGACATGAGTTTAAGCAAACTCCAGGAGACAGTGAAGGAAGCCTGCTGCACTGCAATCCATGGGGTCTCAAATATTTGGACACGACTGAGCAAATGAACAGCAATAGGGCAAACTACTCTAATACGTGAAAGCTACCAGCAGAGTAGTATGTTTTGAGCTATTCCACTGTGTAAATCATCAGATTTACCAGAGATGGTTACCTTATCTATAAGAGAAATTTAGATATTAAACGTAGGCAAATGCAAATGTTGTCTAAGTGACTTAATTTACATTTCAAGAACTCTGTTTTAGAGTTACGAGAACAAAGGAGAGTGACATTTTTAGTCTTAAGAGTCTGAAAAAAAAAAAAGAGTCTTTGCATCTTCTCTTAGCATTCTTCATTAGATTCTTTCCTGATTAAAGGGAGACTTACAAGTTAAGTTCTTAGGCCTTCCTTTTATCTCTGGAGGATTTTGTAGAACTTCATTCCTGAGAGGCAGCCATTCTGTGACCATGAGGATTAGGCTAAGAAAATGGAAAATATGACCCTGAGCCCTCACTCTTCTCAGCTGTTAAAGTGACTCAAGTTCATATGTGCAAAACAAAGCCCTCCTTGTGTAAACCACTTTCTTTTGGGTATCTTATTACTTTCAGCTGAAGAACATGGCAAACTTCAGTAACATGGCAAGAGAGATAGTTCATGGCTCCTGAACTCCAGTGATCTTGCTTATCTATTATGATGAAAGGAACTGAATTTGTAGATTTCAAAGGGCAAACTGCAATGATACACACTCCTGAAGATAACTACAAGTTACAAAGAGAATTTCCTTTGACAACACGGCTTTAGCTTTTCCTATGTATATTTTCTTGAGAAAAAATGTATTCGCACTCTTTAGACTTCTCTACAACTTCAAAATAAGATACCTATCATCACAAAAGATTCCTCTTGGTTTAAAAAAAAAAAAAGGATGACTCAAGGGTGTCCATTAGAGAATTAATTCCCAGTAACCATGTCTCATATTAACAAGCAGGTAAAATATACATGTTTTCTAGCTAAGGCTTAGTTGCTTTTTTTTTTTTTTTCCTTTCTAATGACCAGTTTTTAATTTGGGCCATTATCACCTTTCAAGTTTCAAAGAAGGAAAACCATGAACCACTCTTACTTACAAGTTTACCCTCTGCATGTTTTTTTTCCCATACATAATAATTACTCACAGATTTTCAAAACCTGTTTGTCACTTCTTTCACTTACTTTTTACTAACAAATTTGATGTTTTCAATTGTTTCCCTCATATGCTCAGATCTCCCCTAAAAAGGATGAAGTCTTAATCACTCTACTTCCTTTACACACATGAATCTTTATATCTTCTTTTCTCACAGGCCTATTTTTTAAACTGCTATCCAGTTTCTTTCCTTTTTCAATTTTGTTTCTTCATCATTTAAAATGATGATCTTGAGAATGTCTTTACATCACCCTGAGAGTGACTGAAAAATACAGTGTCATCTTGCATCATTTTTACTACGTAAACCACCAAATCTGCAATCTGCAGTTTAACAGGAGCTTGCTAAAAATGCTAGTGCTGATGGTGTCTTCTCTGTTAGATCACATGATGCCATTGTGCAAAGTGAGCCCTCCAGTTTCTGATTACTGAATGCCAGGTTGTATTTAGTTGAACTTTGCTTCCTAGAAATCTACAGAATTGCCACATGGTGTGATACTCTAAATATGAGTCAGAATCACAGGACTGAAGGTGTGGAAGTCTCTAATGTAACCCAGACAGGGGAAAGACACAGGCTCTTTATACTCTACGAAAGTACACAGGAGTAGGGGGTGTCAGGTATGTGTAATTTGTATTGGTAACTGACAACAAAAATCCACACAAGTGAGTTTTCTTAACTGAAATCCACAGACAGAGATAAATTCTGAAAGGGGGTAACTTAAGCAACAGAATTCAATAGTATCAGATTAATTATAAGACTGGCCACTCAGCACATCTCAGAAAATATCTATGACAGAGTTTGCTCAGCCTCTTAAGCTGCCCACATTTATGATCTCTTAAGGGCTAAGTCGCTTCAGTCATATCCAACTCTTACTCTATAGACGGTAGCCCAACAGGATCCTCTGTCCATGGGATTCTCTAGGCAAGAACACTGGAGTAGGTTGTCACGTGCTCCTCCAGGGGACCTTCCTGACCCAGTTTCTGATTCCTGAATGCCAGGTTGTACTTAGTTGATTTTTACTTCCTAGAAATATGTAGAATTGCCACATGGTATGAACTGTCATATGGTGTGATCCAGGGATCAAACTTGTGTCTCTTACATCTCCTGCATTGGCGGGTGGGTTCTTTACCACTAGACACCACTATGGTATCTTAGATCTCGAGTATTTCAAAGAAATCATTTTGGTTCAAACAGAAAGAAACTGCAGGCTAATATATGGGAAAAATATTACATTAAAACCTGAGTACCGTCCCAAACATCACAAGTTTATAAGCAGAGAATAAAAACAAAGACCTTGATGTACTCTCTCCACTATCTGCAGAACTTTCCAGAACTTTCTGTGCCCTGGCTTGTGATCACTCCAATACCTGGGCCTTGTTCTCTACTCAGTTAATCATTTTTTAATCTATACAACGATGTTTTAGAAATAGTTATTTACCATGAGAACAGATTCAAGACTAAGATCTAACTAAACAATCATGAAGTGAACTTGAACAGTGAGGTACTTCTAACTGCTGGAATGTGACTTGTGCTTGAGCAGACAAAGAAAAGTTGAATTCCATCAGGCTACAGGTCCTCAGATATGCACCAAAACTTAATTTCAAGAATGTATGTGACAGAGAGTACTAATACTCCCACAATATCCATTTTATCCTCCTTCTTTGTAAGAATAGGTCAAGGGTATATTCTTCTTGAAGCTAGATGTGGCTATGTGGCTACCTTCTCACTGAGATGTGAGTGGATATGATATATGTAATACCAAACTCTTACCCTTAAAAGAAAGGACATATAATGTTCACTGTTTATAATAGCCAGGACACGGAAGCAACCTAGATGTCCATCAGCAGATGAATGGATAAGAAAGCTGTGGAACATATACACAATGGAGTATTACTCAGCCATTAAAAAGAATACATTTGAATCAATTCTAATGAGGTGGATGAAACTGGAGCTGATTATACAGAGTGAAGCAAGCCAGAAAGAAAAACACCAATACAGTATACTAACACATATATATGGAATTTAGAAAGATGGTAACAATAACCCTGTATGCAAGACAGCAAAAGAGACACAGATGTATAGAACAGTCTTTTGGACTGTGTGGGAGAGGGGGAGGGTGGGATGATTTGGGGGAATGTCATGGAAACATGTATAATATCATAAAAGAAATGAATCGCCAGTCCAGGTTCGATACAGGATCCTTGGGGCTGATGAAATGGGATGACCCAGAGAGATGGTAAGGGGAGGGAGGTGGGAGAGGGGTTCAGGATGGGGAACACGTGTACTCCCACGGCAGATTCATGTTGATGTGTGGCAGAACCAATACAATAAATTAAAATACAATGATTAAAATAAATAAATTTAAATTTTTTAAAAAAGGACATAATAAAGATTATGTCCTTTTCTTCCATTTGATTAGCTGAGACATGGATATGGTGGTGATAAGAGGTCCTGAACTACACAGATCAAACCACAGGTAATGACAGATGAGAAGATGTCTGAGCAACATTGTAAATTCTTGAACCCAGCGCTATCTTGTGGATCAAGGTAACTCACCCCTGGGTGGTCCACCTTGGACTTTCACATAAATAAAAAATAAATATCTAGTTTAAATAAGAAATTACTATTTGGTGTTTCTTATAGCACTGAAGAAGTTAGGGTAGCTAAAGTTCTTTGCTATAACAAATACACTTAAAATTTTCAACACAGTAGAATTTTGAATATCAAATCCAGGATGGATGACCCTTCCTGTTCTACATACAGACTCATTGTCTGGAGTGGGTACACCAAGGAGTGACTCAGAGTTCCAGCATCTTTCCATCTTCTGGTTCCACTGAATTCCACATATGGGTTTCCATAGTCACTGGACTTATCTGCATCAAGCCTTAGAAAAGGGGCTTTACTGGGAGAGGACTGGGAGTGGCATGCCTAGCTTCCACTCACATCCCATGTCTGCACCTCCCTACAAGTGAGGCTGAGGAGAGTAGTGAATAACTGAGAAGAATAAACAGGTATGTAAACAGTTCCCTGTGATCTGCCACAGCATTCAGATAATCCTGGAGTTATTTCAAAGACATCTTAACAAGTAAACTTTTTGTTATCCAATTATATAATATTTCTTACTTCCAAAGTTACCTTATTGCAGTGCTACCTGGCTCAGTCTTGAGGTAAAGAATTTTAAAGCAACATTTCACAATCTCTTATTTCAGCAGTTATTGAATATCATCCATATTTGTGTGGTTAATCACCTATGACAATAGTGATGACAATTCCAGGAAGCATACATGAGTCACAAAAATATTCTAAAAATTTTAATACTGGTGAAAATCATTTTTGTCATGCTTGAATAACTCAGCTTAAGGGAATTTTGTCTCATCTCTTCATAAAATTCCCCTTGGGGATGCAAACAAGCTTGAAAAGTTTCAGTCAACAGTGTAAATTGAGAGTCTGTGTTAAATTAGCCATTGAAAACTGCACTTTAGAATGAAATTACCATCTTAGCTATTACCACAGGGTTCCATAGTACATTTACAATGGCTATGTTTTCTAATAACATCATATTCAAGTAATTTATACATTTTTTTCATTTTTAAAGTTAACTACCACGCTGTAGGAGATCTTAAAATATCATGCATATATTCTACTTTTGCTTTATTTTTCAAAGCCCAGAAAATAATATGGCAAAAATTACCTATACTCTTAGGATGATAAAGCACAAAATCACCAGTAAGAAGACTGACAGTAGAAATTATATTCTCTCAGGCTCATTAATCTTTAAATTACACTTTGAAAATTATTTATTTTTACTAAAGTTAATATATAATGTGCTGGTTTAAGTATACAGCAAAGTGATTCACTTATATATATATACATATATATATACACATACATATTTATATATACACATATATATAATTTTCAGGTTCTTTTCTGTATAGGTTATTACAAGATACTGAGTATAGTTGCTTGTGCTATTCACGGGTCCCTATTGTTACTTATTTTATATATAATAGTGTGTATATGAGTAATTATTCAAACTCCGAATTTATTTCTTCCATCTCATCTATCTCCTTTGGCAACCATAAGTTTGTTTTCCATGTCTGTGAGTCTATTCGGGTTTTATAAATAAGTTCATTTGTATCAAATTTTTGATCCCACATGTAAGCACTATCATATGATATTTATCTTTCTCTGTCTGGCTTACTTCACAGAGTACTGCAAATAGCACTATTTCATTCTTTTTATGGCTGAGTAATATTTCATTGTGCATGTATACACACCACACCTGTTTTTTCAGTACACATTACATACCACATTTTTTTTGCAATATTCATTACAATACTTATTTCTATATACTACCATGGATAATTTGAAATACAATTAGCAAGCAATTTCATTTCTAGTAACACAAAAAAGAATAAGATGCTTATGAATAAATCTAATAAAATAAGAGTTGTTTACTAAAAACTACAACACATTGAAAGAAATTAAAGAAGTGCGGCTGAGAGGAGCTACCCTACATCCGAGGTCAGGGGCAGCGGCCTAGAGTGCCAGGCTGCGACAGCACAGGAATGGCTGAGAGGAGCTACCCCGCGTCTGAGGCCAGGGACAGTAGCCGGGAGGAGCTACCCCACGTCCCAGGTCAGGGCAGCGGCCGAGAGGAGCCAAGCCATGTCCAAGGCCAGGGGCAGCACCCGAGGACAGGGGCAGCAGCCAGGAGGAGCAACCCCACGCCCAAAGCCAGAGTGGTGACCAGGAGGAGCAACCCCAGGTCCAAGGAACGGTGGCTGCCCAGGTGCAGAAGGGCCTAGAGGAGCCATCCCATGTTGAAGGTCAGGAAGGGGGGCAGTAAGGAGATATGCTTCATCCAAGGTAAGGAGCAGTGGCTGTGCTTTGCTGGAGCAGCTGTAAAGAGATACCCAATGCCCAAAGTAAGAGAAACCCAAGTAAGATGGTAGGTGTGGCAAGAGGGCATCAGAGGGCAGACACACTGAAATCATACTCACAGAAAACTAGTCAAACTAATCACACTAGGACCACAGCCTTGTCTAACCCAATGAAACTAAGCCATGCCCTGTGGGGCCACCCAAGATGGTCGAGTCATGGTGGAGAGGGCTGACAGAACGTGGTCCACTGGAGAAGGGAATGGCAAACCACTGCAGTATTCTTGCCTTGAGAACCCCATGAACAGTATGAAAAGGCAAAATGATAGGATACTGAAAGAGGTACTCCCCAGGTCAGTAGGTACCCAATATGCTACTGGAGGTCAGTGGAGAAATAACTCCAGAAAGAACGAAGGGATGGAGCCAAAGCAAAAACAATACCCAGCTGTGAATGTGACTGGTGTAGAAGCAAGGTCCGATGCTGTAAAGAGCAATATTGCATAGGAATCTGGAATGTCAGGTCCATGAATCAAGGCAAATTGGAAGTGGTCAAACAGGAGATGGCAAGAGTGAACGTTGACATTCTAGGAATCAGCAAACTAAAATGGACTGGAATGGGTGAATTTAACTCAGATGACCATTATGTCTACTACTGCGGGCAGGAATCCGTCAGAAGAAATGGAGTAGCCATCATGGTCAACAAAAGAGTCCGAAATGCAGTACTTGGATGCAATCTCAAAAATGACAGAATGAGCTCTGTTCATCTCCAAGGCAAATGATTCAATATCACGGTAATCCAAGTCTATGCCCCAACCAGTAACGCTGAAGGAACTGAAGTGAAGAGTTCTATGAAGACCTACAAGACCTTTTAGAACTAAGACCCAAAAAAGATATCCTTTTCATTATAGGGGACTGGAATGCAAAAGTAGGAAGTCAAGAAACACCTGGAGTAACAGCCAACTTTGGCCTTGGAATGCAGAATGAAGCAGGGCAAAGATTAATAGAGTTTTGCCAAGAAAATGCACTGGTCATAGCAAACACCCTCTTCTGACAACACAAGAGAAGACTACACATGGACATCACCAGATAGTCAACACTGAAATCAGATTGATTATATTCTTTGCAGCCAAAGATGGAGAAGCTCTATACAGTCAACAAAAACAAGACCAGGAGCTGACTGTGGCTCAGATCATGGACTCCTTATTACCAAATTCAGACTTAAATTGAAGAAAGTAGGGAAAACCAGTAGACCATTCAGGTATGACCTAAATCAAATCCCGTATGATTATACAGTGGAAGTGAGAAATAGATTCAAGGGCCTAGATCTGATAGATAGAGTGCCTGATGAAATATGGACAGAGGTTCGTGACATTGTACAGGAGACAGGGATCAAGACCATCCCCATGGAAAAGAAAGGCAAAAAGGCAAACTGGCTGTCTGGGGAGGCCTAACAAATAGCTGTGAAAAGAAGACAAGTGAAAAGCAAAGGAGAAAAGGAAAGATATAAGCACCTGAATGCAGAATTCCAAAGAATAGCAAGAAGAGATAAGAAAGCCTTTTTCAGTGATCAATGCAAAGAAATAGAGGAAAACAACAGAATGGGAAAGACTAGAGATCTCTTCAAGAAAATTAGAGATACCAAGGGAACATTTCATGCAAAGATGTGCTCGATAAAGGACAGAAATGGTATGGACCTAACAGAAGCAGAAGATATTGAGAAGAGGTGGCAAGAATACACAGAAGAACTGTACAAAAAAGATCTTCACGACCTGGATAATCACGATGGTGTGATCACTCATCTACAGCCAGACATCTTGGAATGTGAAGTCAAGTGGGCCTTAGAAAGCATTACTGCAAACAAAGCTAGCGGAGGTGATGGAATTCCAGTGGAGCTATTTCAAATACTGAAACATGATGCAGTGAAAGTGCTGCACTCAATATGCCAGCAAATCTGGAAAACTCAGCAGTGGCCACAGGACTGGAAAAGGTCAGTTGCATTTCAATCCCAAAGAAAGGCAATGCTAACGAATGCTCAAACTACTGCACAATTGCACTCATCTCACATGCTAGTAAAGTCAAGCTCAAAATTCTCCAAGCCAGCCTTCAGCAATACGTGAACTGTGAACTTCCTGATGTTCAAGTTGGTTTTAGAAAAGGCAGAGGAACCAGAGAGAAAATTGCCAACATACGCTGGATCATGGAAAAAGCAAGAGAGTTCCAGAAAAACATCTATTTCTGCTTTATTGACTATGCCAAAGCCTTTGACTATGTGGATCACAAGAAACTGTGGAAAATTCTGAAAGAGATGGGAATACCAGACCACCTGACCTGCCTCTTGAGAAATCTGTATGCAGGTCAGGAAGCAACAGTTAGAACTGGACATGGAACAACAGACTGGTTCCAAATAGGAAAAGGAGTACGTCAAGGCTGTATACTGTCACCCTGCTTATTTAACTTCTATGCAGAGTACATCATGAGAAACACTGGACTGGAAGAAACACAAGCTGGAATTAAGATTGCCGGGAGAAATATCAATAACCTCAGATATGCAGATGACACCACCCTTATGGCAGAAAGTGAAGAGGAACTAAAAAGCTTCTTGATGAAAGTGAAAGAGGAGAGGGGAAAAGTTGGCTTAAAGCTCAACATTCAGAAAACGAAGATCATGGCATCCGGTCCTATCACTTCATGGCAAATAGATGGGGAAACAGTGGAAACAGTGTCAGACTTTATTTTGGGGGGCTCCAAAATCACTGCAGATGGTGACTGCAGCCATGAAATTAAAAGACACTTAATCCTTGGAAGAAAAGTTATGACCAACCTAGACAGCATATTCAAAAGCAGAGACATTACTTTGCCGACTAAGGTCCGTCTAGTCAAGGCTATGGTTTTTCCAGTGGTCCTGTATGGATGTGAGAGTTGGACTGTGAAGAAGGCTGAGCACTGAAGAATTGATGGTTTTGAACTGTGGTGTTGGAGAAGACTCTTGAGAGTCCCTTGGACTGCAAGGAGATCCAACCAGTCCATTCTGAAGGAGATCAGCCCTCGGATTTCTTTGGAAAGAATGATGCTAAAGCTGAAACTCCAGTACTTTGGCCACCTCATGCAACGAGTTGACTCATTGGAAAAGACTTTGATGCTGGGAGGGATTGGGGGCAGGAGGAGAAGGGGACGACAGAGGATGAGATGGTTGGATGGCCTCACTGACTCGATGGACGTGAGTCTGAGTGAACTCTGGGAGTTGGTGATGGACAGGGAGGCCTGGCATGCTGCGATTCATGGGGTCACAAAGAGTCAGACATGACTGAGCGACTGAACTGAGCTGAACTGAATATAAATTTGAAAACATCTCATAGTCATAAATCTGAAAACACTGTTAACACAGAAATGCTATCAAATTGTTACACAGAGTCAGTGCAATTCTTGTTAATATTGTAGTTGCCCATTTTACACACCTTACAAGTTTATCTTACAAGTCATACAGAAATGCAGCAAATCCAGAATTGTCAAGGCTATCTTAGAACAAAATGAAAGTTGGCAAGCTTACAACTCATAATTTCAAAACTTATTATAGTTCTACGGTATCAAGACTACTATACGTTATGTGGTATAAGCATAAAGATAGATGTGTGTATTTCAGTGGAATAGATTTGACAGTTTAGAAGTGAGCCTTTACATTTATAGTCATTTGACTTTGAACAAATATGCTAAGGTAACTCAATAGGGTAAAAATAGTCTTTCTGAAAAATTTTACTTGTTCAAGCAGATATCCACATACAAGTGATTAAAATTCTATTTCTTCCTCATATCACATTCAAAAACTAAATATAAATGCATATAGCTCAGTTGTACCTGACTCTTTGCAACCCCATGGACTATAGCACTGGGCTCCTCTGTCCATGGAATTCTCCAGGCAAGAATACTGGAGTGGTTTGCCATGTCCTTCTCCACGGAATCTTCCTGATTCAGGGAATTTTCCTGACCCAGGGATCAAATCCAGGTCTCCTGTGTTGCAAGCAGATTTTTTATCATCTGAGCCACATCAGAGTAGACCTAAATGTAATGGCTAAAATAATAACTCTACGAAGAAAAGAGAGGGATAAATACCACAGTCTTGAGTTTGGCAATGGTTTCTTCATGATGATGCTGAAAGCAAAAGAAATAAAAGAAAACTGTACATATATTCAATTTCTTCAAAATCAGAAATGTTTGGGCTTCAAAGGATATCGTCAGTATAATGTAAACCAAACCTACAATATGGCATAAAATATTTGCTAATCAAATGTCTAATGTTACATATCTAGGACATATAAATAACTATTACAGATCAATAATAAAAACACAATAACCTAACTTCAAAAAATAATCAGTGGATTTGAATAAACATTTATCGTAAGCAGATATAGAAAGGGCCAATAAACACATAAAGAGATGCTCAATATTGTTTGGCATAATAAATTTTAGAAAAAAAACTGTAATTCTTAGTAGACATACAACCTAACTGAAAGAAGACTGAAGTATATGTGATATGCAAGAGCGGTTGGCTAAAGGGAAAATCACTGCTAAGTTGATGTAAACAGATTAATGATAAAATTTACTGCATCCAAAGAACACAGCACTTTACAGCTAATAGTATGGCACTACCACATTTTATCCACTCATTTGCCGACTGACACTAGATTGCTTCCCTATTTGGACTATTGTAAATAGTGCTGCTATGAACACTGGGGCTCATGTATCATTTTGAATTCAAGTTTTTAAAAATATAATTTAAAATACTGTATAACTTAATGCATAATTACAATCAAATTGCTCCAGGAAACTGTATCTTAGTTCTACTTATATTGGACTCTTGCCTTAATCAAGAGTGAGAGCAAAAGCAAGAGAGGAAGATTCTCATTATAAAGAGGGTAGATACTGTGTCAGCAAAGAAATCATAATTCTGCCAGTGATTCAAGAGAAATTTACATTGCAGGCCCAGGCCAAGACAAGGATATAAAGCGTATGAAACGGTCTTGTGGACAATAAAGACAACACACGCAAGCATCCATGCGTACTAACACACACACGCACACACACACACACACACACACACACACACACAAACACACACTTAAAACCAAGAATCTTAACACTGCAGGATTATACATGTCAGGGGAAGGGAAAGATGCTGTAAAAACATAGTGGAGACCTAGCCCGGTTTCGCGGGTTCCAAAAAAACTGAAGAAGGCAACCTCTAGGCTAAGAACTGAAGGATGCTTGGGTGTCAGTCTAAGGTAAGAGAATTTCCAAGCTTATGTGAAAAGAGATACCACATAGTTCTAGAGATTATAAGAAGTTCTTTCCACACTGAGGGTAGAGATTGAGGAAGGGATGATAAGAAAAGGAGCAAAATGAAAAAACAGGAAAAGGTCTTACAGAAGAATTTATACTTTATTTAAAGTGAAGTGGTCAATAATTGTTCTAAAAAGCAGCACTGACAAACTCTGCTTACTCTTTCCTACACTGCTTACATATCATTTGAGATACTAAATTTGACATTATCTAAAATGTACAAGTGAGTAATGAAATCAGTTCCTATTTCAGAACAGTAACAATTTTTTTTAGAATAAGTGTGTCTCAAATATTTCATAGGACATATTTATACTACAAAATGATTTGCTGTGTATCTGAAATTAAAATTTAACCTGAATGCCCTGAATTTTTAGTATTAAAATTGACAACCATGGTCGGCAGGCAATCAAGAGAGAACTTTTTAGGATAGTGAACTTGCTCAAACTACCGCATAATTGCACTCATCTCACACGCTAGTAAAGTAATGCTCAAAATTCTCCAGGCTTCAGCAATATGTGAACCATGAACTTCTAGATGTTTAAGCTGGCTTTAGAAAAGGCAGAGGAACCAGAGATCAAATTGCCAACATTCGCTGGATCATTGAAAAAGCAAGAAAGTTTCAGAAATACATCTATTTCTGCTTTATTGACTATGCCAAAGCCTTTGACTGTGGATCACAAGAAACTATGGAAAATTCTTACAGAGATGGGAATACCAGACCACCAGACCTGCCTCTTTAGAAACCTATATGCAGGTCAGGAAGCAACAGTTAGAACTAGACATGGAACAACAAACAGGTTCCAAATAGGAAAAGGAGTACGTCAAGGCTGTATATTGTCACCCTGCTTATTTAACTTATATGCAGAGTACATCATGAGAAACACTGGGCTGGAGAAAGCACAAGCTGGAATCAAGATTGCCGGGAGAAATATCAATAACCTCAGATATGCAGATGACACCACCCTTATGGCAGAAAGTGAAGAAGAACTAAAGAGCCTCTTGATGAAAGTGAAAGAGGAGAGTGAAAAAATTGGCCTAAAGCTCAACATTCAGAAAACGAAGATCACGGCATCTGGTCCCATCACTTCATGGGAAATAGATGGGGAAACAGTGGAAACAGTGTCAGACTTTATTTTTTTGGGACTCCAAAATCATTGCAGATAGTGATTGCAGCCATGAAATCAAAAGATGCTTGCTCCTTGGAAGAAAAGTTATGACCAACCTAGACAGCATATTAAAAAGCAGAGACATTACTATGTCAACAAAGGTCCATCTAGTCAAAGCTATAGTTTTTCCAGTAGTCATGTATGGATGTGAGCGTTGGACAGTGAAGAAAGCTGAGCTCTGAAGAAGTGATGCTTTTGAACTGTGGTGTTGGAGAAGACTCTTGAGAGTCCCTTGGACCACAAGGGGATCCAACCAGTCCATCCTAAAGGAAATCAGTCCTGAATATTCATTGGAAGGACTGATGTTGAAGCTGAAACTCCAATATTTTGGCCACCTGATGCAAGGAGCTGACTCATTTGAAAAGACTCTGATGTTGGGAAAGATTGAAGGCAGGAGGAGAAAGGGATGACAGAAGATCAGATTGTTAGATGGCATCACCAACTCAATGGACATGGGTTTGGGTAACCTCCAGGAGTTGGTGATGGACAGGGAGGCCTGGTGTGCTGTGGTTCATGGGGTCACAAAGAGTCGGACATGACTGAGCAACTGAACTGAACTGAACTTAGTGACACAAGAGTGGTAATGGCTGTGTACCTATATTCCAATGCCAGTTTGAACAGTAGGAACCTTGCAACATTTTGAGAAATTTTAATGAAGCTCAGTTTGTCTACTATCTTTAACTCCCAGGAATCCCTTTGAATATTAATAATTGAGAAGGTGGGTTGAATTGAACATAAGATCAAGAAAAATCATTTTCTTAGAAAAATAAAAATTCACATAGAGGCAATATAAAATATTAACTTTCTCTACATGTACATCTATAAATGTCATATACAGTATTTATGTTATATATATGTATACTACGTCTTTTATTATAAAGATAAAACAGAGGACAAGATGGTTGGATGGCATGACCAACTCCTTGGACATGAATTTGAGCAAGCTCCAGGAGATGGTGAAGGAAAGGGAAGCCTGGCATACCGCAGTTCATGATGTCACAAGGAGTCTAACATGACTGAGCAACTGAACAACAAAAAACTACAAATTTCATTGCAAAAACCAAAACATTATTTCTAAATTTGGTCACTAGATATCAAAACACTGATACACATTCTTAAAAAGCTAATGAATATTTTCATCCATGAAACCCCAAACAACAATTATCACAGTTGTCAACATTTCATTAAACAACGTCTGCAACATATAATTACATTTACTACTAACTAATTTGGGAAGAATGAGGCAGGCAAAGAATATATACACACTGCATTTCTTTTTAAGGAAGAATGTTTATTTAATCATCAAAAAAAGTTATTAAACATTTTTCAGTTCAGAGATACTGGGAATATATGTTTGAAACAGACTAACAACATCCCTGTCCTTGCGGAGTTGTCCACCTTTTGAATGAGTCAGACAAAATGCGAACAAAGAAACATGTGAACCAATTATCGATAGTGGAAAGTACTCTGAATGAAAGAAACAGATAATCGAGAAGCTGGTACAAAAAGTATGCACTTTTTTCTAAAATAATAATAATAATAAGCATAGTCAGGAAAATCCTCTGGACAGAGGGGAAATGATAAGACAGGAGCAGAAAGGTGCAAAGGAGCCAGTTACAGCATCAGAAAGTTGGCCTCATCTTATGAGGAAGAAGCAGCTTGTGCAAACTGGCTGAGGCAAGAGAGAACTCAGTTCATCCAAGGAGGGCTCTGTGGCTTGAATGTGGTGACTAAAGGTCCACCAGGACTAGATGCAGTACTTCACAGTACTAGCTTGTAGCAAAGGACAGTGATCACTCTGGTATTTAGAAGATCAAGGAAGTGAGCAAAAGAGGGACTGGCAGATGATTCAAAAAGTGCCTACACTGGTCTTGTTGGGAAAGGACCTGGGCTTGGAATAAGGACTTGGACAACAAGAGTTGGAGAGAGGTGGGCAGCTTTGAGGAAAGACAAACCAGAGAGAATTTTTAGCTGTGAGAATAGGGTTCTGTGAAAAGTGTGGGCTGAGGTACAAATTGAGTTCCTGTCAGCATACTGACCATATCAACACCTAAGGCTGTAGGGATGGGCAGAACCATCTGAGGAGAGAATGAACAAGAAAAAAAAAAAAGGAGTTCTAAGTCTAAACCCTGAAAAACAGAAGCTGAGTTACGGAAATAAGATAGAGCAAAGACAGAAGACACAGCTACTGAAGCCAACCTGTCCATGTTACAAGAAGGTCTGGGAGTTATTTCAAAATGGAAGAAAAACAGCTGGTTAGACTTTCCATTACTGTTCCTGGCTTTCTTCCTTCTTAATTGTGTGAAAACAAAGCATACCTTTTGTTCTTTCAATAGGATGACAAGAAAGGGAAAAGCAGGCGTATTAACATGCCCTAATCCTTTATCTCAGATCTCTGACAAGCTTTTATTAGTTTGCTAGTTGAGGGTTTCCTGAGTAAATGCAATTCTGTCACTTCCAAGCCATTCTGGTGCTTGGTGTAACAGATTTTTTTGGTCTCCAGCTTAGATAACATTTCTATATTATCAAAAATAGTTATAAGCAATTTTGTTAGTTAACCTATGATTTCTCCCTGATATTTTTAAAATAGTGTGCATAAAATTTCAGAATTGTCCTGTTTCAAGAACATAAAAAAAAATCATTATTTGTTTCTGACATTAATTTTTAAATTTAGCTTTAAATTCCATTTTCCCATTTAAAATAGCTACACTCACTGAAATGGAAAAATACAAGAGAAAAAAAATACTTTTAGGGATTGAGATTTTGCCAAACTGAAGAGTTACTGCTAAATTTACATATTCACTTTCATAACCATTTAAGAGGAAAAATGGGTTTTCAGATTAACTTATTCATTTGAATGTTAAGGATTTTCTTTAGGTCATGTTTGCTGAAGAATTAGCCGATGCAAGCAAGAAAAGGAATGAATACTTGACTGTAAAAATACATTTGGCTATCTTCTGCTTGCTCTCGTTTCTCTGCCTGTTTAACTCAGGGAGTTCTTCCTTTCCCTCACCTCCAATTTGTTCCTTTACATTCCCTCCTTTTCACTCTGTGCATTCTTGGTATTGATGCACTATCACCTTCCACGTCACTGTTTTCAGCTAATGTTTCCCTTAGGAGGTGCAGATCTGCTCAGTCTGCTTAACTCACCTTAGGTCTTCTGTCATGCGATCTAAGTCTCCCTCTTTTTCATCTATAAAGTGGAGTAAAGAAGACTGAGTTCACAAAGCTGACTCAAGGAGTAATGAAAGCTGGAAATACCTAGCATAGTATCAGGCACCTAGTAACTACTCAAGAAACATTAGAGCCTTTCCCCCTTTCTCTTTAGAGGCTCTAGATTATCTGTGGTCAATTCAATGCAAATAAGAAGAGCTCCAACTAAGACCAGAGCAGTGAAGACTATTCAAAGCAAAGACAAGATTCTAATGAAAGTAATTTAGAAAGTTTAGTTCAGCAGGTGGGACCAGCCTTATGATGTGCATCAAAGAATTACATGCAAGGGAAGCCAGGTTTGGCGATCTAGGGGAAACCCCCCCAAGCCTCTTTTTTCCTTAAGAATGAGAAATCAATAAGTTGAGATAGTATGTAAAGCACTCATTTCATACTACCTTAAACTTTTCTTTTATCCTCTCCTAAATGGGATTTCTTTTACTAGCATTCACAAAACAGTCACTGTGTTTAAACCAGAAATTTTTGAAAGTAAATATTTTGGAGGATAAATTACTTGTGTCATTCTAGTTTTTTTTCAGCAACATATTATTTCTTTATATTTTTAGAATTGGATTATAAGTTTCAAACCTCATTCAATTTTTAAATCATTAAAATAATAAGCTTTCTAGACTTTTAGTAATAATACTAAATGCCAGAATAAATGGAATTACATTGAAGTTTTGAGGGTATGTAAGTTAGAAATATAGCATTCTATTCATAATTAAACAAGTGGAACAAAAATGTCATAAATATTTTAGCTAAGCAAAAACTCATGAATTTTTTGAAATATATATATATTATACATACTATGTATATGTATAAAAAAGCTATTCTACTACACTTGATAAAGTCTTGAAAAAGAAAAAAATGGAGAAACTGGAAAACAAACTAAAAAAAATAGGACCACTGAATATGAAATAGAAAAAGTGAAACAAACTAGGTAAAAGTAAAAGATCATCATATAGTCTAGGTGTTTTTAAACATGCTTGCTCATTAGAACTGTATCTGGAACTCTGGAGAAAAAAACAATACCTGGGCATTTGTATTTTTCAAAAAATTACAAGATAATTCTAATATCCATCTGGATTTAAAAAACTGATTATAGATTTCTCCATTACGTGGTAGATTTAGTGATACAGATTTCTATTATTTTCTGTTGACCAATCATGATAAAGTGATAATAAAATGAATAATAATTACATAATCACAACAGTAAAAGATGTTTATCAGTTTTCACAATCAATGGCCAGACAAAAGAATAAAAGACAACTACAATCGAAAGTCATAATGGAAGTATGATTAAACTAACAATATAAATAGAGTGATGTGGTAAGTGAAAGTGCATATATGCACAGGGGCTCATCTCCCCAGCCAGTCTAGGTCTTCTGGATGGTATATTTAATCCCTTTATAGTTGACGCAATTATCAATATGCATAGATCTACTGTCATGTTCTTAATTGTTTTGGGTTATTTTGTGTAGGTCTTTTCCTTCTCTTGTGTTTCCTGCCTAGAGAAGTTCCTTTAGTACTTGTTGTAAAGCTAGAATTCTCTTAACTTCTGCTTGTTTGGAAGGCTTTTGATTTCTCCATCAAATCTGAACAAGAGTCTTGCTGGTTAGAGTATTCTTGGCTATAGGTTCTTCTTTTTCATCATTTCAAAAATATCGTGCCATTCCCTTCAAGTTTGTAGAGTTTCTGTTGAGAAATCAGCTGATAGCGTGATGGGAGTTCCCTTGTACGTTATTTGTTGTTTTTTCCTTTATTGCTTTTAATATTTTATCTTTGTCTTTAATTTTGACCCCTATGATGGGAATGTTGATGCATTTAATGTTGTCCCATAGGTCTCTTAAACTGTCTTCATTTTTTTTCATTCTTTTATTTTTCTTTCTAAATTCTCTTTTGCAGTAGTGATTTCTGCCATGCTGTCTTCCAAGTCACTTATCCGTTCTTCTGCCTAAGTTATTCTGTCATCAGTTCCTTCTAGTGTACTGTTCATCTCTGTCTGTTTGTTCTTTAGTGCTTCCAGGTCTTTGGTAAATATTTCTGCATCTTCTCCATTCTTTTTCTAAGATCCAGGATCATCTTCCCTATCATTCTGAATTCTTTTTCTGGAAGGCTGCCTATCTCCACTTCATTTAGTTGTTTTTCTGGGAGATAACTTTGATCTGGAACATAACCCTCTGTCTTTTCATTTTGATTAACTTTCTGCAAGTTTTCATTTTGGTGACTGCAGGATGGTAGTACTTCTTGCTTCTTCTGTCTCCCCTCTGGAGGATGAGGCTAAAAGACTTGTGTAGGCTTCTGGATGAGAGGGAATCATGGTAAGAAAAACTGGGTCTTGCTCTGGGGGGCAGGGCCACACTCAGTAAAACTTTAATCCTACTGTCTGCTGATGGCTGGGGCTGGGCTCCCTCCTTCTTAGATGTTGACCTGAGGTAACCCAGCCCTGGAGTCCACAAGCTCTACAGTAGGGTTAATGAACACCTCCAAGAGGGATCACATCAAGAGACACCTAGGACTGCAGCTGCACGTGCTCCTGTCCCCTCAATAAGACATTGCTAATCCACTCCTCCACACGACATCCTTCAACACTAGCAAGTAGGTCTGCTTCAGTCTCCTGTGGGGTCACTGCTCCTTTCCCCTGGGTCCTGGTGTGCTCAAGATTTTGTTTGTGCTCTTGAAGAATGCAGTTTATACTTCCCCCAGTCCTGTGGAAGTCCTACAGTCAAATACTACTGGCCTTCAAAGTCAGATTCTCTAGGGATTCTTAGCTCCTTTGTCAGATCCCCAGGCTGAGAAGCCTGTCGTGAGGCTCAGAACTTTCACAGCAGTGGGAGAACTTCTTTGGCATTATTGTTCTCCAGTTTGTGGGTCACCCAGCAGGTATGTGATTTGGTTTTATCTTAATTGTGCTCCTTCTACCATTTTGTTGTGGCTGGCTTCTTCTTTGTGTTTGGATATGGGGTATCTTTTTTTGGTGGGTTCTAGTGTCCTTCTGTTGATGGTTGTTCAACAGGTAGCTGCAGTTTTGGTGCTCTCTCAGGAGGAGATTTAGTTGTGTCATTCTTTATACAGTTGCATGCATGCTAAGTCACTTCAGTCATGTCTGGCTCTTCGCGACCCTATGGGCTGTAGTCAGACAGGCTTCTCTGCCCATGAGATTCTCCAGGCAAGAATACTGGAGTGGGTTGCCATGCCCTCCTCCAGGGGATCTTCCTGGATTGAACTGGAGTCTCCTGCAGCTCCTGCATTGCAAGCAGCTTCTTTACTGCTGAGCCACCTCTAAAACCATAACAATGCCTTACTACTTAACTTTTACTGCCCTGGGCCAATCAGAGGGGAACAGAGGCAGATGCTATCTGTTAACTGTAAGCATATTTGTGGCAAAAAACAAAAAAGTGAAATGATGGCATGGTGGACTCAATAGTTATTTCTTGCATAGTTGGTCCTAATGGTGCACAAGGTAATGAGTGTTTGCCAAACACAAAAGACCTAGAGCTAAAGCAGTTACCACCATATCTATGTTGTATCCAATGATTTAAGGTCAGAAAACATCATCCATCAAATTAATGTCAATTTCAATTTTCTTATTTTGTTTTATTACTTATTTTATAAAATTTCTTTATGAATAAAAATATCTGCAAACATAATTTCATGTTTTTAGTACTACTTTAAGCCCACTCTAAGATTTGGGAGGAATTTTTTGGCTTTCATTTTGGGTTTAAAAGGATTCTACACATTACTCAAGTTTCAAAACTTTGCTAATACAGCTGGGCCTCATAACAAAAAGAACATCACTCCCATCTGGTGGCAGACATCAAAATTTTGAACACAGTCTCAAAACAGAAATTAATCTTAACTCTAGACTAGACACTAGTCAATTAAATTCCTATTTCAAAAGTGACAAACACAATAACTGCCAAGTAATCCAACATATGACATCAATTCAAAGAAGTACTTAAAACATAATGAATTATTTTAGTTGTGGGTACCAAAGATTAAAAAAAAATACAACTTAAGAAGTGTTATATTAGGGAATGAAACCATAATTGTAAAATAATAAAAACACTTTATAGCCTTTCAATTAAATATTAATATATGTCATATAGGTAAACTTCCCAAAGCATAACCTCATTCATTCAGTTCAGTTCAGTTGCTCAGTCATGTCTGACTCTTTACGACCCCATGAATTTCAGCATGCCAGGCCTCCCTGTCCATCACCAACTCACGGAGTTCACTCAGACTTACATCCATCAAGTCAGTGATACCATCCAGCCATCTCACCCTCTGTCATCCCCTTTTCCTACTGTCCCCAATCCCTCCCAACATCAGAGTCTTTTCCAATGAGTCAACTTTTCGCATGAGGTGGCCAAAGTATTGGAGTTTCAGCTTCAGCGTCAGTCCTTCCAACGAACACCCAGGACTGATCTCCTTTAGAATGGACTGGTTGGATCTCCTTGCAGTCCAAGGGACTCTCAAGAGTATTCTTCAACACCACAGTTCAAAAGCATCAATTCTTCAGTGCTCAGCTTTCTTCACAGTCCAACTCTCACATCCATACATGACCACTGGAAAAACCATAGCCTTGACTAGACGGACCTTTGATGGCAAAGTAATGTCTCTGCTTTTCAATATGCTATCTACGTTGGTCATAAATTTCCTTCCAAGGAGGAAGTGTCTTTTATTTTATTTTTTATTTTTTTAATTTTTATTTTTACTTTATTTTACTTTACAATACTGTATTGGTTTTGCCATACATTGACATGAATCCACCACGGGTCTTTTAATTTCATGGCTGCAATCACCATCTGCAGTGATTTTGGAGCCCCAAAAAATAAAGTCTGACACTGTTTCCACTGTGTCCCCATCTATTTCCCATGAAGTGATGGGACCAGAGGCCAAGATCTTTTCTCGCATGGTTTTCTGAATGTTGAGTTCTAGGCCAACTTTTTCACTTTCCTCTTTCACTTTCATCTAAAGGGTCTTTAGTTCCTCTTCACTTTCTGCCATAAGGGTGGTGTCATCTGCATATCTGAGGTTATTGATATTTCTCCCGGCAATCTTGATTCCAGCTTGTGCTTCTTCCAGCACAGCGTTTCTCATGATGTACTCTGCATATATGTTAAATAAGCAGGGTGACAATATACAGACTTGACGTACTCCTTTTCCTATTGGGAGCCCGTCTGTTGTTCCATGTCCAGTTCTAACTGTTGTTTCCTGACCTGCATAAAGGTTTCTCAAGAGGCAGGTTAGGTGGTATGGTATTCCCATCTCTGTAAGAATTTTCCACAGTTTATTGTGATCCACATAGTCAAAAGCTTTGGCATCGTCAATAAAGCAAAAATAGATGTTTTTCTGGAACTCTCTTGCTTTCTCCATGATCCAGCAGATGTTGGCAATTTGATCTCTGGTTCCTCTGCCTTTTCTAAAACCAGCTTGAACATCAGGAAGTTCACGGATCACATATTGCTGAAGCCTGGCTTGGAGAATTTTGAGCCTTACTTTACCAGCATGTGAGATGAGTGTAATTGTGCAGTAGTTTGAGCATTCTTTGGCATTGCCTTTCTTTGGGATTGGAATGAAAACTAACCTTTTCCAGTGCTGTGGCCACTGCTGAGTTTCTCAAATTTGCTGGCATATTGGGTGCAGCACTTTCACAGCATCATCTTTCAGTATTTGAAATAGCTCAATTGGAATGCCATCACCTCCACTAGCTTTGTTCATAGTGATGCTTTCTAAGGCCAACTTGACTTCACATTCCAGGATGTCTGGCTCTAGGTGAGTGATCACACCATTTTGATTATCTGGGTCATGAAGATCTTTTTTGTACAGTTCTTCTGTGTATTCTTGCCACCTCTTTTTAACATCTTCTGCTTCTGTTATGTCCAAACCATTTCTGTCCTTTATCGAGCCCATCTTTGCATGAAATGTTCCCTTGGTAATTTTTTTGAAGAGATCTCATTACATGTATTCAAATCCTATTTTTAATATATGTTATTTTTTCTTTCACAAGGAAAGATATGGAGGTTTTAAATAAAGTTACGATTTTTAAGTTAACTTTCAGTTCAGTTCAGTTGCTCAATCGTGTCCGACTCTTTGCGACTGAACTGAACTTATTCAGCCACAAAACCTCTAATAAAGACAGATAAACATTTTTCAAAGTCAGGAAAAGAGCATTTAAAAATTAAAATGGGAATTCGTATTTTAAAACAAAAACAGGAAAATATTTGGAAACAGGTTAACCACATTACACCTAAATTTGATCAAATAAATAAATAAGCTAATTAGAATTCCCATCGTTTGCTTTTAGTACATTCTTCACTTTCACACAGTTCTAATCCTCTGACAAAGATGAATAATCAACTTATTACAACATTATAGTATCACCATGGAACCATCCAAATGTATTAATCTTCGAATCTCAAGAATAAAACATGAATTAAGGTAGTTTCAATACTGATATTTTCTGGACAGATGGAGAAAGGATACAATGAGAGACTTCATTTCATACCTTTTTTCTTTAGGTAAATTCATATACAAAATATTTTATAAACAGTATAAGAGTATCAGTTCAGTTCAGTTCAGTTGCTCAGTCGTGTCCGACTCTTTGCGACTCCATGAATCGCAGCACACCAGGCCTCCCTGTCCATCACCAACTCCCGGAGTTCACTCAAACTCACATTCATCGAGTTGGTGATGCCATCCAGCCATCTCATCCTCTGGCGTCCCCTTCTCCTCCTGCCCCCAATCCCTCCCAGCATCAGAGTCTTTTCCAGTGAGTCAACTCTTCGCATGAGGTGGCCAAAGTACTGGAGTTTGAGCTTTAGCGTCATTCCTTCCAAAGAACACCCAGGACTGATCTCCTTTAGAATGGATTGGTATGATATAACATAAAAGGACACATACTGACTTAATTCTCAGAAGTTACTTCATTTCTGAGTATCAGTTTATTTCTCTAATCACTTTCCAACTTTAAATTCTCTAATTTTAAATATAAATCTGTTTCCCTGATTTTAAATGCACAGAGGAATTTAACTATTGTTGTGAGTCACACAGAGGTAATTCCTGTATAAGGACTAATACCAAAAGGTGGGTAAAATTTTTTTAATTTTGAAATAATATTTTAAGATATAATGTTCTAATTATTTAGCTTTTGAGATAAGGATTAACTTTTTGAGTAAAGTTTAAAAAGATCTAAATATAGAAGGCATTTACAGCCCAACCTAATAGGGCCCCATGGACACTACTGAAAATGATACAGAAGAAGATTAAAGAGAGCTCCTCTTCTCAGGAGGTTCTTTCCCCATCAGGCCAATTTAGAACAGCTCATTAAACATCAGTGGTATTCTTTTATCAGATGCTTAGGGTTATTTCTTAAGTTGCATATTCATCTTTCTATAGAAAAACAAGGAACAAAATTCTAACAAATTTCATCCTGTACTACTGTGATGGCCTTAGCTTCATTATGTTTAAGGCTGAATTCCAGTAATTTGATAAGTTTCTCCCTTAGTTATCTTTGATTAAATGTAAAACATAAACAATTCTTCTAAATCTACATTAAAAAATTTTTTTCTAAAGAAAACATCCAATGAATCCCTATTTTATACATGGCATCCAATTCCTAGTAATAATTATTTACTATCAAGTAAGTCATATCTATCAAGTAATAAAGCCATTACTATCAAGCCAGTACTACCAAGTGATAAAGAACATTGCATTAAGAGCAACCTTTATTACTATGAAGGACAGGGAAGCTGGGTGTGCTGCAGTTCATAAGATTGCAAAGAGGTAGAGACGACTTAGTGACTCAACAATAATATTACTATGAGAACACTGTCAGACATTTAAATCATTTTAATGGACTGTCTCAGGTACCACTTTAATTATCTCATGACATATCCATAACTTGCATATGAGGACAGATTAAGTAACATATTCAAGCTCTGATTCACAATCAAGCCTTCCTAACTTCAAAGCTTGTATAAACATAATCACTACTTCAATGGTGTGAAAATAATTATAAAATTGCAATTTACAAATCTACAAAATTAAGGTACATTTTGCATTGGAAGAATAATGGCCTTCTGTATATACTTTTTAATTACAAAGAGAATATTTACATTTTCATTTCTAACTGTTTTGCATAGATAAAGCTGTGTTTGTATATTTATACTATATCTGGCTATCTTACCTTATTCTCACATTAATTTCAATGGTACACAATAATATTATAAAAGAAAGATTTTATCTGTCCTGTTCCTATGTTTACATGACATGTTCCTTTATCTTAAAAGCTTGATCTTTTTCTTATTTAAAGTTTTTATTAGAAAAGATTACAAAATTCTGTCAAATGTCTGTTTAGTATTCCAGGATATAGTCTATTGAGAAACTAAAATATTTTTCTTTCCTGATAACAGACTGTCATTATATTCTTTAAAAAGTCTTATTTGGTTATGAATATGCTAAACTTTTGATACACTGCTGGATGATAGTTTCTACATTTTATGGAGAATTCCTGTTTGCATTTAAATTCAGAAATAAGATTGAATTATCACAGTCCTTTTTTAAAGTTATTTTAGAGTGTCTTGAATTTTTAATATAAAGGCTATGTTTCTTCAAGAACTACTGAGAAGCTGTTAAATTTTTTCTATGGTTGAAGCAGAACTTTAAGTAACATTGCAATTATCAGTTCTTTAAATATCAGATAGTATTCAGCTAGACATCCATCTGTTCTGGTGCATTTTAATAACAGATCTTTAAAAGCTTTCCAATATTTATATGGCTTAATCCAGTTTTCCACTTCCTCTTGGATAAATTTTGGTTATTTCAATCTTTCTAGGAAGTTATTCCCTTCCTCTGTGCTTCCATTTTCCTAGGTGTAGAGTTGCATGTAATAGTCAACTATGCTTCTTTTAATCTCTCTTGTTTCTAGAGTTGTTTCTGCTTTCTCATTCATAATCTTATGTATTCTTTATATATTTTCCATAATATGTGCCTGAGGAATTTATATTGGCCATTTCAAGAAAGCATCAGGGCTTCCCTGGTGGCCCAGTGGTTGGGAGTTGCCTGGCAATGCAAATGACAAGTAATGGATTTCTGCTCCAGGAAGATCCTACACACTGCAGGGCAATTAAGCCACTGCACCACTGCACCCCAAATACTTGAGCCAGCACTCACGAGCTGCAACTACTGAGCCCATGTGCTACAACTACTGAAGCCTGAATGGCTCGAGTCCATGCTCTGCAAACAAGAGAAGCCAGCTCAAGGAGAGGCCCATGTAGCACAGAGAGTAGCCCTCATTCTTTACAACTAGAGAAAGACATTGCATGACAGCAAAGACCCAGCACGATCAAAAATAAATAAATAAATAATGTCTTTAACAAAAAAGAATCAAATGTTGAATTAACTTAACCCTTTGAACTCACTATTTTAGTGATTCCAGTTTTTATGGTTATTAAATTCTGATTTCCCAGTTTCTTTTGATGCTCTTTTTCTAACTTGTTGAATACTTAGTTTATTTCTGGTTTTTCTTTAGTAAGAAAAGGCATTTAAAGCTAAAATTTTGTACTAAGCACAGCTTTTACTGGGTATGTGTATTTTGTTAAGAAGAGATCATCTTTTTCATTAAGTCATATATAGTTTATAATTTCCCTTTGCTTTTAAGAGTTATCTAAGAGTGTGTCCTACTTTCCTAATAAATTTGCCAAATGTAGTTTTTCCATTTCCTAATAAAGCTTAGTATCACAGAATATGGCCTGTTAAAGATTTTTACTCTCTTGAATTTATAAAAGTTCAGGCATCTTTTTCAAGGTCTAAAATGCATAAGATGAATCTTTTCTCACATGAAATTGCATGATTTCCATAATGTAAATTTTTTCCAAAAAGAATCTTGCCATTTCAACATTGTAAGTTAAACATGCACCTCATATACATTATGATAGAGATGACGTAAAGTTTTGTTTACTACTTTAAATAGTTACTGATGGTAAATTCCTGACATCATTTTTCTTATGACAGTGAATGAATTTTATTGAGAATTCCTAAACTTCTGGTGTTTATATCAACTCTATCCAGCTTTATATAAACTGCAGGATAGCTATAGGCATATAGAGTCACTGGATATTTCAATGAATTTTATTCCATTCATAAAACTGTAATATGTGTTTGATTCATATGGGGCTTAGTTTAGGTTAGTTTTCTCTCTCATTTCCACCTTTTGCTTTAAATGTTGAACATGGAGTTTATATCTAATATTATCTTATCTCTCCTAAATTATTCATATGTCTTCCAAGGATCAACAATCATATTACTCTTACCCTTAAGATTTCATTCCAGGGGTGGGAATGGTGAGTCTTGATAACATAAGCATATTATCATGAAACAATATTTACAAAAGCCTGTCTTAAAAGTCACATTTTTGAGAGAATCATTTTTTAATTTTTTTTAAATCACTATAGGAACACTGTAAGAAAGGTAAGCCATTTAGATATTAGGACACACTGGAAGGGTGTTAAGAATAGTTACAGTACTAAGTCACAGTGTGAAATTCAACAAGACTTTGTAAGTATTTTCCTGTATTAAGTGAAAAAATATGAATTAGACTATTAACTGTCTTTATTTTCAACAAATATTTTTTAAGCTATTGCCTTTATTGACAGAAGAATTTGAAATGACTGGATTGAAAGATACATGGAAAAGGCTATAATTTTTAAATGTAATCTTAGATGTTTTGATCTTTAGATAAGTCAAGAGCAAATATATAAAGATATGAAAATTTTAAGAAGTAAGAGAGTTTATGTGTAATATTGTGCTTGCCCATCCTAGATTCACTCATATCCTTCTCACTGACTTATACAGTATTGGTTTACGACCAGTATGAACCTGAAATTCAACCATCAAGAAAAGAAAAATGGAGACTACATTTAATCAACACAGGGCACTATGTTCTAATTATTGCTTCATTTCATCTGCATGATAAGGGTTAAATATATTGGCATGTAATCTGAAGTGAAAAATCCAATGCTAGAATAAGGTAATCTGTGTTTGTAACCCAGCTGACAGAACTATATTTCCGAGCAGACCAACCACAAAGAACCTCCCAAACCAGGCTTTTTCAAGCTATCTATGATGAAAGGTCAAATATATGTTATTCTAAAAGTGCATAAACCAAAGATTTTTAAAAATGCAAGACAATGAATAACCCCAGAAATTTAATGATAAAAAGCACAAATTTTACGATTAGCTTCAACATGCATAAAATTACTCTACCAAACTACCATTAATTTTTCAAAGCACTTACTTTAAATTTCTGTGCTTATTGCTGTCCAATAACAAATAATTCATGGATCAGTCTTAGTCCACAAACCGCAACTGCAGCAGCCAACATACTCTCAAATCTAAGAGTCTATCAGTATTAGGTGTTTCTTGAATAAATTTGTATAGCACTAATAAGAATCATGACCACATTAAAAAAGGGCATAAATCTAATGAAATGTTTCAACAATTACAAACAAACATGTCTACTTCCTAATCCCTAGAACCTGTGAATGTCTTACCTTAAATGGCAAAAGGGACTCTGCAGAAGATTTCAAGATCCAGAGATTATTTTAGAATATCTGGGTGACCCTAATATAATCACAGGAGTTCTTATAAGAGGGAGCTTCCCTGATAGCTCAGATGGTAAAGAATCTGCCTGGAATGCAGGAGGAAGGAGGGTTAAAGTCAGAGGTCAAGATATGATGGTAGAAGCTGAAGTCAGAGGGAGAGATTTAAAGGTGCTAAACTGTTGACTTTAATGATGGAGGAAAGCACCACAACCAAGGACACAGGTGCACTCCTGCTAAAAATAGGAATGAACTTCCTCCTTAAGGAACACATCCTTACCAACATCTTGTGTTTAGGACCTTTGACCCCTAGAATTGTATGGTAATAGATGGGTGTTGTTTAAACTACTAAGATTGTGGTAATTTGTCATAGTGGCAACTGGAAGCATATACGCATACAGACCTTGGTTCTGGGAGGTAGGGTGTTACTATAACAACTACCTGAAAATGTGGAAATGGCTTTGAAATTGATGGTAGGCAGAGCCTGGGAACATTTTGAGGAACATGATAGAAAAAGCCTCGATTACCTTGAACAGAAAGTAAAACATGGATGTTAAAAGCCCTGCTGGTGAGGACTCAGAAGGAAGTGAACAGTACGGTAGAGTAAGCTTTTATCATTTTAGAAATTATTGAAATCATTATAAATGGACAGTTAAAGGAGGGCTCAAAAGGAAATGAAAACATGTTTTTGGAAAATGGAGGAAAAACAATATTTGTTATAGAGTAGAAGAAAGCTTAGCTGAATCGCTTCCTATAATTATGTAGAAACCAGAGTTACATGATGACCTTGAATATTTAGCTGAGAAGATTTCCAAGCAAAGTATTGAAGGAGTGGCCTAGTCTCTTCTTCCTGTTTATAACGAAATGTAAGAGGAGTTGGTGATGGACAGGGAGGCCTGGCGTGCTGCAATTCATGGGGTCGCAAAGAGTCGGACACGACTGAGCAACTGAACCGAACTGAACTGAAGAGGGAAGAAACATATTAAGTCGAGAATTATTGGTACTTCCCTGGTGGTCCAGTGGTTAAGACTCCATGCCTCTACTTCAGGGGGCATGGGTTCAATCCCTAGTTAAAGAATGTAAGATCCTGCCACATGCCACAAGATGCAGCCAGAAAAAAAAATTTTTTTTTGTTAAGAATCTTAAGTTGAAAGGAACCAAGACCCAGTGATTCAGAAACTTCTCAGGTAGGCAGATTGCAAGAGGTGTTAAAATTAGAAGTTTCAGTTTCAGGAAAAAGTGGCTGTTCAGAAAAAGTCAACTTTGTGTCTAGATGACGTGAGTCTGACTGAACTCCGAGAGTTGGTGATGGACAGGGAGGCCTGGTGTGCTGCGATACACGGGGTTGCAAAGAGTCAGACACGACTGAGCGACTAAATTGAACTGAACCTTTGGTTATTCTTTTGGAAGGATTAAAACCTTGGTATGTTCATTCACACAAGGAGCTCTTGGAAAGATTGGACACGGGATTCATGGATTCCCTCAGTGATTTCAGCAGAGGACAAATTGGAGATGAGGTTATCCATGATAGATCTACAAAGTATCCTGTTTTCTAATAGAGAAAAATCTCAGATACATACAAGAGAGAACCACAGGTTTCTCAAGAATGTTATATCAGTTGAAATACTGACAAATCTGAACTGAAAAAAAGAGAGAGATGAATTTCAAAAAAGCTGTTGTACTTTCAAGTTGCACAGGCAGGAAATATTCAACTGAAAATACATGCTATCTTTCTTGAAAAAAGAATAATGATTCTTAGAGTAAAGAACCAGGCCCAGAGGGCAGAGCCTTGAGCCACAGAGGATTATCACCAAGCTGTGAAATCTAATTGAGTTTGCCTAGTTGGAATTCTAAACTTCTTGAGACTGGTAACCTTTTTTTTTCTTCCACATTCTCTCTTTTTAAATGAAAATGTCTGCACTTGTTATCTTATGCCTGTCCCACAATGCATTTTGAAGGTGTATGATTTATTTTCTAATGTCACTGGTACATAGATGGAGAGAAATTTTACTTGAAGAAGGAATATAACTAGAACCTTGATGATAAGCATTAGAGTGCACAATTATGCCTAACTCTTTGCAACCCATGGACTGAAGCTCACCAGGCTCCTCCGTCCATGGAATTCTACAGGTAAGAATACTGGAGTGGGTTGCCATTTCCTACTCCAGGGGATCTTTCCCATTCAGGAACTGAAACCATGTCTCCTGTATTTTCTGTACTAGCAGGTAGATTCTTTACTACTTCACCACCTGGGAAGTCCCTATCTAGAACCTTACTCATACCTACTTCAGAAGATTTAGATGGTGAGATTTGGAAATTTTTAGCTGATGAATTTTAGATGAGATTTTCTCCATATTCTAACCCCCTGAAAGTCTGAATATGCTACCTAAAAATGGCAAGAGAGGCTTTTCAGATGTGATTTGCTCAAAGATCTTGAGATGAGGACATTATTCTAGAGTATCTGTGTGGGCCCAATTTAATCATAAGGGTCCTTATAAGAGTGAGACAGGATGAAATATGAGGACATGAGCAGAGGTCAGTCAGAGAGAGATTGGAAGATGCCGCACTGCTGGCTTTGAATATGGAGGAAGGGGCCAAAGAAGGGAATGGCCTCTAGAACATGGAAAAGGCAAAGAAACAGATATTCTACTTGAGCCTCCAGAAGGAATGCTTCTTTACCAATATCCTAACATTAGGACCTCTAACTTCTAGAACCATAAGATAATAAACTTGTGATGCTTTACACCACCAAGTTTACAGTAATTTGCTATAGAAGCTACAGAAAACCAATATAAGTGATCTCTAGTTTAGTGAAGTTGCTCAGTCATGTCCGACTCTTTGCAACCCCATAGACGGTAGCCTACCAGGCTCCTCTGTCCATGGGATTTTCCAGACAAGAATACTGGAGTGGGTTGCCATTTCCTTCCAGAGAATCTTCCCGACCCCAGGATCAAACCTGGGTCTCCTGCATTGTAGGTAGACGCTTTACCATCTGAGCCACCAGGGAAGCCTCTACCCAATATAAATGGTCTCTACTTAATTTGTCATGGCATTTCTCTACAAATATACCCATAAAATCTTGAATTTTAACTTTCTGAAATTCTTAGTTAATATAGCAAATAATATGCTTCACAAGACCACAAAAAGTTAATTTTTAAAATTTAAAAATCCAGAGGATGTTTTTCTGTTGATGGCCCTCATGTGGAAATGTGACAACATAAAAATGGAACATTTCATCATTTCAACATGATGAATTTCCCCTTTTAAACTAAAGACAAAGTAATTCAATAAATATACTTCACTCTTAAATAGGCAATAGTGTTCCTCCTAACTGTATTTGCATCTGAAAGCCAGCTAGGCATGATTTATTTAGACTTTGAATCTATTACTGCAAATGAGGGTCCCCTTCACCAAAGCCCCTTCTTTAATTATCTCATTAAGTTAATTTCAAAAATCACATGAAAACTTTTGTAAAAAGCACTCCAAATCCCATTGAGAAGAAAAGAAAAAAACTGTCCACAATTGGGGCAGGAATACATATTAAGTAATTAGCAATGTGGCATGATTCATTCATGCCTAAGGATTTTCACATTCTTCAGAAAGTCATGATATAATCGCAATAGAAATATACACAGGTAACAGTATTTCAGAGCATCTCTTACCTGTGTAACAAGCGGTTCCAAAAGCCTCTCCACTGTTAGGGTCCGGATTTCCAAACTTTTGGGGTCCCATTTTAAAATGATCGGTGAAGTTGCCGAAGTCATGCTCCCTACAGAAACAAACATTATCCATTAGAAATAATGATCACAGAAATAATGTGAGCTTAGGGGTTCAAAATGAGTAAGTCACCAAAAGTTAGAACATACTTGAAGATTACCTGTCTGGTTCAACCTCATCAAGTTAGAGCTAGGGAAATCAGAAAATAGAACTATGTGAAGTAATGATGTGAGGATCAGATTGAAAATGGGTATTTCTTAAGGGTACCTGTATTCATTAGACAAACTTTTGGGGCCCAACTGACACTGAAATATGTCACTCACTCAGTGTTTAGTACACATATCCACCTGCTATATACTGGGAAGGGGATTCCCAAGAACCCACCTGCCAATGCAGGAGACTCAGGAGATGCCGGTTTGATCCCTGGATTGGGAAGATTCCCTGGATGAGGGCATGAAACCCACTCCAGTATCATTGGCTGGAGAAACCCACAGACAGAACAGCCTGGAAGGCTACCATCCGTGGGGTCACAAAGAGTTGGACACAGCTGAAGCAACTTAGCACATACACACACATTTGCTAGGAAAGCCTTGATCATTGCCCTCCAGTACCTGTGGTTTCAAGGCAGAAGTAGCAGAGGCTGGCCATAGTTATGCCTCAGTGTGGCCTGTGCTGTGATCAAGGAATACAGAGAAGGCCACAGGAGAACTGAGGAAAGGACATCAAAGTCAGTCACCAAAGGAGATCAGCAAAGACTTTAAAGAAGTACAATAAACTCATCATGACAATCAGATGAAAAGACCCCAGGTCCTAACAAAAGGCTTCTTTGTTTTTGTCACATCATAACTGACCACTGAGGATATTATGCTTCCTGGAAGAGCTGAGTTTTATTCTCTTAAATAGGAGAGATATCTTACAAAATGAGTCGCAATGATTCTGAAAATTCGTTTGCTGCTATTTACATACTCTCTGATTACTCACTGCATTTACATTCTTATCCCATAAAATGTGTGTCTGATAAGATTATTTATTTCATTCTACAACAATCCTTTTCTACCTAAGAACCACGGGTGTGCAGGTAGCAACCTTGCACATATCGAGCACATGATATCATCCCAGCCTCAAAAGAGTAAATTAGACATTCTGTTAGGGGTGTGCTTCTCACTGAGAAGTTGACTGCTCTCTGATGAATATATTTGACAACCACTGGACAAGCAACCTTAGATTATGCAAGGTGAATCTGAATCATTTGCTTTAATACCATCATAAATCAAACTGTTCATAGGTGTTCTCTTCTGAATCAATGTCCCCACTCCATTTCACTCTTATAAATCAATGTAGATGATTATTTCTATTAGAATTAACACTACAAAAAAGGTCTGTCACAAGAGGCACATGTCTCTTTACTGCCCTGCTACAGCTAGTCCTTTTGCAAACAGACCTAACAAATTTGCTTCAAGAAAAAAAAAAAAAAGGCGAAAATGCAGTATGCTGGTATTTTACCTCTCTCCAAATGCTATGTTTTAAATAAACTAAGCATAGCAATCCAACCATATAGACCGATTTAGACTTGGGTTCCTTCACAACAACAATAGTTGGCACGGATATGCTGCCTGTCCTCCAAAAACCAAAAAACACTTTACACATTTCCAGTCACACTACCAACTGCTACATAGCAGCTCTAACATGCCCAGAATTCTGCTGTTAGGCAGCACACCTTCCTGTGTTGTGAGAGGATGAAAATGCCAGATTCTTTCTACCCACACAGGATACCTTCATCCTTGCCAAAGCCAGTCCTACCTAAGTAACCCAGCTCTTTGTTGTCATTGTTCAGTCATTAAGTCATATTTGACTCTTGTGACCTCATGAACTGCAGCATGCCAGGTTCCCTATCCTTCACAATCTCTCAGTTTGCTCAAATTTATGTCCACTGAGTCAGTGATGCTATCCAACCATTCATCCTCTGTCATCCCCTTCTCCTCCTGCCCTCAGTCTTTCCCAGCATCTCTTAGGGCACAATGATTTCCAGTCCCCAAGAAGTTCCCTGTAAACTTCTTCCCAGCTCTCATGGAATAATAAGTGGCCCCAGTAACGATGATGCACAACAGGGTCCTACAGGAAAGACAGCTGGATAACTAATAGTGGCGTAGTGAACTCATTTTAACACAGTAGTGAAAGGTAATAAGTAGACTATGCAGAGAATCACCACTATTACATGAGCATGCTTGTGCATATAAGCTGGTGGAACAGGAAGGCACACAACATCTTTATGCATGTTCTGATGTATTACTAAAGAGATGAACAAAACATGCTGATGTGAGAAATAAAAATGCTGGGACACTTACATTAGAGACACTAATCTAGCATGCATCAAGCAAAAATGGGAGATGCTTAAAAAAAGACTTCAAGGCAACTGTGAACCAAGAAGCAGAATTAGAGCAAAGCCTTGGATCCTGAAGGTTGGAAGACTTATAAATCTAAAACTGAAAGGATAAGAGTGACCAAGCAAATCATTGGACTCAATTTATTCCTTTGGGGATCAATCTTTTAGTCACAGGCAAAATTCAAGAGCAAAAGGCAAGAAAAGGTTATGTGGAATTAATTTGTTGAAGGGGAAAACCTAGTCATAGAAACGTGTTCCTCTGTGTGGAATAAGCAAATTAACTTCAAATAAGAAAGCAAGTGAACAAATGAAGTGTGCAATCATACACCAGCCTCTCACATTCCAAAGGAACATGTCTCAAAACCATACTAGGCATCCACACATTTAATTCAGACTGTTTTGCCCACTAAAGAGATTCTATGTATAGAAAATATATTTTTTTAATAATTAAATTCAAAGAAAAATGACATATTATAGTTGCTTTTGGTAGGAAACTTAGAATATTAACTGGACGCAAAGAGCAACAAAAGGGCTTGTAAAAAAGAAAAGACAATAGCGTTGTCCTTATCCACACACCACAATTTTACAAGCCTGTGAACAAGCTCTTGGCAATTTATTTAATCTCTGAGAAGATATTCTTTAAAAGTGTCAAACTGCATATCCATAAAAGGTGATAAAACAACCTACACAGTAATAACTTAGATAACTTCAGACATTCTTCATGGGGGTAAGGAAGAAGCACGTGTCCAGGTGTTAGCAGCCATTCATCACTCACAACAACAACAAAAAACAACCAAAAGACTAACAGAGTAAAACAAGCTCCATTATGAGCAGCCAAAGGTCAAGTACTTTGTTAATTAGACATTGTCCTGATAAACAGAAAATCTTTTGAGGTGCCTGTGCCAAGGAGTACCTTCAAATGATATATATGTTACTCTAATGCATAATCCACTGAAGAAATTCCCCTTTCCAGATTTTCCTCGAAAAACGTCTTTGAGCTCTCTGCCTATACTTTCTGAGTTTTCACCATTCCTTCTATTGTTCTTTTGTAAAACAATGGTCCAGGACAACTGACAGTTACTCAGGAGGCCACCAAAACCTGCCTTCCCTCCATAGGACTCCAGCTTCAGGTTCCTTTCATGGATTTTTCTCTTTACCAATACTGAGTGAGCACTACTGCCTACAAACTCTGTGAGGCTTTTTTTGGAAGACAAGTTAGCTTTGGTTAACAAGTAAAGCCATGAGAAGTTAATGACTAATACTGTGTTTATTCACCTATTGCTATATGTAGGCTATTGACTCAGCTACCTCACCTAAGCTTCAGTTTCATCATGTAAAACAAAAATGGTAACAGCCATTTTTATATATATAATTTATGAATTTATCCTGAAAATCATGACATTGCATATGCAAACACTGATGGGTTTACTTCTTTGCCATGTTTTTGTATGACTATCATCCTAGCCAGTTCAAGATATCCATTAGGGTGGGGGCCAAGGCAAGAAGCTTTAAAACAAAGTTTTGGTGAGAAAGTGAGAGATGTGAAAAAGCGAGAGAATTTTCTAAGTTTCCTCATGAATCAACCCCGAATACACAGAACTTACTGTTTCTTCTCTGAGTATTAGTAATACTGGCTAATGATCTAACATTGTTATTATTTGCCATTTACAGATAGGTAAGCTGAGGCATGAAACAGTTAAGAGAGCTACCCAAGGTCACAGATTTTGAAACTAAACTGCCTGGCTTCAGGCTTTGTGCTCATAAGCACCATGAAGCATTATGTTTCACTTCTTATAACGAGGAACTCCTAGGCTTAGGTCTATGCCAGCATCACCACAGTGCTTCTGAACCATGGAAGGGAGACAGAGACATAGACAAGAATGGAAAATCCAGGAGCTAACCACTTCTGGAGAATGAGAGAGAGAGCGAATGCAGAGGGACACAAAGTAATGACAGATGAGATGAAAGGAACACAAAGGGCAGGAGCCCTGATGCACACGTGGAGCCCATGGGAAATGTGCTTCACTTCCTGGTGAAGCAGAACAGTTTCCTTTAGCCACTTTGATCCCTGGGGCAAGAATGGGATGCTGATGGTGAGGCTGGGCCACCTAGGGAGCAACATAGCACCTGGGCGAAGTCAAGAGAAAGACCTTATGATGAGTTATGCCAAGTAAACAGAATTTTGGTCCCCATGACCTCAGACCCTTTGTTTTAAACTTGTGATTATGTTATATTTCATGGTGAAGAGGATTTTGAAGATATAATTAAGGTTATTAATAAGTGACATAAGTGAAGTTGCTCAGTTGTGTCCAACTCTTTGTGACCCCATGGACTGCAGCTTTCCAGGCGCTTTCGTCCATGGAATTTTCCAGGCAAGAATACTGCAGTGGGTTATCATTTCATTCTCCAGGGAATTAATAACCTTCTAAAGGTTATTAATAACTGGACCTTAAAATAGGGACGTGACCCTCGATTATCAATGTGGCCCCAATGTGTCACTGAACACTTAAAAACAACTTCCTCCTGGCTGGGGGCAGAAGAGGCAGTCATAGAGATGCAGCCGACAAAGACATCAGGTAGGGCAGGGGAGGGAGGCGGAGGGACTCAAGGTGTGCAAGAGACTCGACCCACCACTGGAGATAGATGAAAACCATGAAAGGAAACGTGGGTAGATTCGGGAAGCTAAGAGTGTACCCCGGTTGACCTCCAACAATGAAAGAGGGACCTTAGGTTACAACCACCAGGTACTGAATTCAGTCAAAACCCTGAATGAGGTTGGAGGTGAATTCTTCTCCAGTGCCTTCAGTAAGGAATTCAGCCATCAACATCATTATTTCAGCCTTGTGAAATGCTAAAGAGAGGACCCAGACAAATCTACCTGGGCTTCTGCCCTTCAGAGAGTACAAGTAAGAAATCTGTGCTGTTTTTAGCTGCTAAATGTGTGGTCAATTTTTACAACAGCAATAGGAAACTATGACAGGTGGCTGTCATAGTTGAATTTGAGTGTGTATCATATCACCTGGAGGGCATGTTCATACACAAAGCAATCCAGACAGTTTCTGATTCATTAGGTCTAGGGTGGGTCTGAGAAACTGCTTTTTTTTTTTTTTCCTTGCACTTGGATGATTCTACTCGTCCAGGAATTGTACTTAGAAAACCACTGTTGTGATTACAGTCCATGGCCATGCATGCCAGGAGGGAAGCAGTGATCAGGAAGATGGGGGATATCTCTGTGGAGATCCTAGCACCAATAATGATAACACTACTGTTATTACAAGTATCACTGGGATCATTATATCAATACTTTCTGGATGGTATTTATGATTTTCCAATGCCTTGAAGTGATTCTCAATGGGAAAATGAAATGGCATACCAAAATCATTTCAGTTTTTCTAAACCACATGTACACCAACCTCCAACATCCCCAAAAGTTCTCAGTTTCCCCAGAAGATGCCTTTTCCAAGTAGTATCCCTGCCACCGGAGTAGGCAATGGCACCCCACTCCAGTACTCTTGCCTAGAAAATCCCATGGACGGAGGAACCTGGAAGGCTGCAGTCCATGGGGTCACTGAAGGTCGGACACGACTGAGCGACTTCACTTTCACTTTTCACTTTCATGCATTGGAGAAGGAAATGGTAGTGATCCCTGTGAAGAATGTAAAGTAACAGTGGGAGAGAGCCACGCTCCTCCGTTCACCAAAATCAGAAATGAGGGTCCAGGAATAATTGCTTAATAGAAAATAATGTTTCCAAAGAATCAGTTCCTAAATATTTTGATGTTATTTGAGGGCTATGAAAAAAAGTTTTCCAAAAATGCCATCTGAAATATGATAGTAATTCTCAATTTTGTTGTATTAGTAAAGGAAGTTACCTCTAACATTCCGCCCCTCTATTGTAAGAGGGATTTTTTCTAGAGTTCAGAATGTGCATATGCATCTCAGACAGGAGTAGAAGTTGAGAACCAAAAGCAGAAAAGGAGGCATCTCATCTGATTCAAAAACCCTCAGAGAATAAAAGGCACACTGATGCCTACCTGCATCAGCACCAGATCTAAACAGATAGTGACAGGTATTCAGCACTCTTCCTGATGGTACCCTGGCTATGAAAATAACCTGGCTCCTAACTTGAACCTTTTTACCTGAAATCTCCATCAACATCCATACAGGACTGCTGTGAGGATTATATGAGTTATGTGTGTAGAACATTTGGCAGAGTGGGGAAGCATAGCCTAGATTCTTAGGACATGGTAGCTACCTCTGCTAATACTCCTGGCGGCAGCGGCAACAGTAATAAATGGTAGCCATATTTACAGTAGGAAATAAGCTGGGAAAGCCCTGCTACTGATATTCCACCATTAATTTTGCTCAATGTCGCTCATTTCTTTTCCTATGACTATAAGGAAGCAGTGGGTCACCCATCACTGTCCCCGACATAATAAGCATTCAGAGTCCTTGATCAGTGAACTGACAGGTGACCCAAGATGCAAGCTGCTGCTGCAATTAGAAGATCCATCACCATTTTTAATCCAAAACTGAGGTGATGTGTAATTTTCAACTGCTCTTTGCTGTTTGCAGTAGAAGAGAGTGGGGTAGTTATTTCTGATACTATTAAAGTTTAACACAGCCCTCAAGTACTACATCTGCAAGACCTCTATGTATGATAAGCTCATATCTTTAACAAAACACTGAAAGAAATACTGTTGAACAAAAGCATCATTCTAATAATTTCAAGAGGTTGTAATAATAATACATGTCTAAGCACAAATGCCTGTAAAGTATACCTTAATATTTTAAGCAAATATTAAATAAGTATTAAACTACTAAATTCTCTTCACAGCCTCTTTTTTAATTCTACCCAAATAAACAAAACACCACCAAAAAGGAATATAAGAATAAAGCTCCACAGCCTAAAGGCTGTCAGGATGACAAGCTTAGACTAATAATATATAGCCTAGAGCTTGCTGATTAAAAAAGAAATATCCATGTCCATATCTCACTGAAATGAGTTTTTACACTTACAATAGCATACTCATAAAATTTAAAACTATGTGCCAACTTAATAGAAATTCACTACTCCTGATATATGCTAACAGAAAGCCAGTAATTTGAAACTCAAAATGAAAACTAGTATCTGTCAAATTCATTTCCGTGCTTTTCACTACATTCATATTCTCGTCATTTAAATTCATTTTGGAGCATAAACAGACTCAATCTGCTCCTAAAGTATGACTTGCTATCCATTTGGATGTGAACATATGTGATATCCAGGTAGGCAGTGCTCATTGTTTACAATGCTGTTAGGTTTCCTAAGTCCTAACAAGGACTTGGTTTTTCTAAACAAAATATATCTGATCAAAGGTAAATTAACACTGTTCTACCTATTATTCTACCTATTATTCTTCAGCAGCATTTCAATTCTGATTTAGGTAGTAGATTCCAAAAACTGAAAATAATAACTGTTACTATTTCAGATAATATATTTTGAGAAATTATCTTTATAGTCCAAAAGTATCAAATTATTTAATAGGAACACATTATTTCATTGGCAATTAACTTATTCTCTGTCCTTCTAACCTCCTGTAAATTAGAAATCCATATGCAATGATTATATAACGTTAATCTTCATAAGAATCTCAACATTTCATATTCAGGTTACAGCAAGATAAACATAAACTGCTCCCTTTATCTTTCATTTCGATGTATAATGCAGCCCAAACTAATTTTCTGAAACACTCCTTTTGTAGAACAAAGTAACTGCTTAACGCTCTTCTCTAACAATTCCCAAGTCTTTGTAACACAGCTGTCACTCTACTTTTTGACCATGGGCTACTGGATCTTATTTCTTTAACAGGAGCCTACTACTGAAAACAGGTCTGGAATACAATATAACACAGAGTTTATGCCATTTCCCAAAGTTTCCACCATACTGTGCTCCTTCTCATCCTCCCAAATCCAGACACTGACATCTTCACATTGTAATAAACCCTAAATTGCTACTGGATTTACCATGAGTAGCAAATGATTGTACTTTTTTTTTTTTGGTAACAGGCTCATTGCTAAGAAATTGACATTAGTTTTAAATAAGGTTATAAACTTAGACTTGTAACTAGATTATAAACTCATTAAGGCACAAATCTGTATAATAGCATATGCAGCTCAGTTCAGTTCAGTTCAGTCGCTCAGTAGCGTCCCACTCCTTGCGACCCCATGAATCGCAGCACGCCAGGCCTCCCTGTCCATCACCAACTCCCGGAGTTCACACAGACTCGCGTCCATCGAGTCAGTGATGCCATCCAGCCATCTCATCCTCTGTCGTCCCCTTCTCCTCCTGCCCCCAATCCCTCCCAGCATCAGAGTCTTTTCCAATGAGTCAACTCTTCCCATGAGGTGGCCAAAGTACTGGAGTTTCAGCTTTAGCATCATTCCTTCCAAGAAATCCCAGGGTTGATCTCCTTCAGAATGGACTGGTTGGATCTCCTTGCAGTCCAAGGGACTCTCAAGAGTCTTCTCCAACACCACAGTTCAAAAGCTTCAATTCTTCAGCGCTCAGCTTTCTTCACTGTCCAACACTCACATCCATACATGACTACTGGAAAAAGCATAGCCTTGAATAGACGGACCTTAGTCGGCAAAGTAATGTCTCTGCTTTTGAATATGCTATCTAGGTTGGTCATAACTTTTCTTCCAAGGAGGAAGCGTCTTTAATTTCATGGCTGCAGTCACGATCTGCAGTGATTTTGAGCCCCAAAAAATAAAGTCTGACACTTTTTCCACTGTTTCCCCATCTATTTCCCATGAAGTGATGGGACCAGAAGCCATGATCTTCGTTTTCTGAATGTTGAGCGTTAAGCCAACTTTTTCACTCTCTTCTTTTACTTTCATCAAGAGGCTTTTTAGTTCTTCTTCACTTTCTGCCATAAGGGTGGTGTCATCTGCATACCTGAGATGATTGATATTTCTCCTGGCAATCTTGATTCCACCTTGTGTTTCTTCCAGTTCAGCATTTCTCATGATGTACTCTGCATATAAGTTAAATAAGCAGGGTGACAATAAACAGCCTTGACATACTCCTTTTCCTATTTGGAAGCAGTCTGTTGTTCCACGTCCAGTTCTAACTGTTGCTTCCTGGCTGACAGAAATCTAGTCAATCTAATCACACTAGGACCACAGCCTTGTCTAACTCAATGAAACTAAGTCAGGCCGGCGGGGCAACCCAAGACAGGCGGGTCATGGTGGAGAGGTCTGACAGAATGTGGTCCACTGGAGAAGGGAATGGCAAACCACTTCAGTATTCTTGCCTTGAGAACCCCATGAACAGTATGAAAAGGCAAAATGATAGGATACTGAAAGAGGTACTCCCCAGGTCAGTAGGTGCCCAATATGCTACTGGAGGTTAGTGGAGGAATAACTCCAGAAAGAACGAAGGGATGGAGCCAAAGCAAAAACAATACCCAGCTGTGAATGTGACTGGTGATAGAAGCAAGGTCTGATGCTGTAAAGAGCAATATTGCATAGGAATCTGGAATGTCAGGTCCATGAATCAATGCAAATTTGAAGTGGTCAAACAAGAGATGGCAAGAGCGAACGTCGACATTCTAGAAATCAGTGAACTAAAATGGACTGGAATGGGTGAATTTAACTCAGATGACCATTATATCTAATACTGCGGGCAGGAATCCCTCAGAAGAAATGGAGTAGCCATCATGGTCAACAGAAGGGTCCGAAATGCAGTACTTGGATGCAATCTCAAAAATGACAGAATGATCTCTGTTCGTCTCCAAGGCAAACCATTCAATATCACAGTTATACAAGTCTATGCCCCAACCAGTAACGCTGAAGAAGCTGAAGTTAAACGGCTCTATGAAGACCTACGAGATCTTTTAGAACTAACACCCAAAACAGATGTCGTTTTCATTATAGGGGACTGGAATGCAAAAGTAGGGAGTCAAGAAACACCTGGAGTAACAGGCAAATTTTGGCCTTGGAATGTGGAATAATAGCATATTAGATCCTTCATAAATGTATGATTAAATACAAATATATAAAATATGGCCCAATGGGAAGAACCCCTGGAGAATGGAATAAGTAGTAAGTACTACTTACTCCAGTATTCTTGTCTGGAGAATCCCCATGGATGGAGAAGCCTAGCAGGCTACAGTCCATGGGGTCACAGAGTCGGACACGACTGAGCAACACACACACACACACACATTAAAAAAAAAAAGTTATATTTATATTTATGCTTAATTTAAATATATACCTATGGTTTTTGTGTACATATTTTTACTCAATATATTAATTTTTAATTGGAGGATGATTGCTTTAAAACATTATGTTGGTTTCTGCCATATAACTGGATCACTAGTTTTTATTTATTATGTTTTAAAACTAGGTGTCATTTTTGTTCAGGAAAAACTAAACTCGGGGCTTCCTTCAGCAAAGCAGTGAGGCCTTGATATTTGATTGCTGAGATCCATGTTGCAAGTTTTTTGTGAAAGATTGTACAAGCTCCGCAAGTTGGCCCACAAGAGCCCTTAGGAAATATTTCTTCTCCTCATTGACCCAAATTGCCTTTTTTCCCTAAGGCCCAGTGTCTTTTCCTTTCTCTGAATTCCATCAGTATTCCATCTAATCAGAATAGCTAGTGCATAATATTTAATCTGAATACAAAGTGTCTTGTGTTGCTCTCTCCTTGCTTTATATAAATTTGTCCTCTCAAATACACTCAGGGATAGGGAATTTGCTCCCTTTACAATGATTAGGATGGTACTGAACATTTAGTAAAAATGCCAAGTTCAAATCTCACAATCAAATACACACACACACAAAATGATTCTAGTTAAAATACTAGTGCTTTTTTGCAAAAAAGGGAGATTTTCTACTCAGAACACAATAGTTCAGATACCACTTATCTGAAAAACAGAACCCAAAGTGATTTTCCTTGCTCAGAATGCATATCCATATTCTAGCAGAAAAGGCAAATCGCATATGCTCCAATTCTCCCTTCCTTTATCCATTTATCCAACCATTCACTTAATCAAGGTAAGTGTACTAACCACCCAATGTGTATCATACTTTATGCTGATTGTTTAAGATGAAACGGGCTCTAATTCATCATATTTTAAAAAAAGCAAGAACAATTCATCGAGCAAGGAGTGTTCAGAGCATGAGCTTGGATGAGAATGGACACCTGTAGGGCCAGTGTCCTTCCATTTCACCAGGGCACTTATATCAGGCAGTAGGTAACCAAGAGCACCTTCAAATTTTGGATGCATTGGTCAAGCAATATCGAACAGTTTGTACAACTGAAAAACAGGGAAAAATTCAACACCTTTTTGAACTGTTGCCAGAAAAATGCTCTCCAAAAAGTGAGCAAGAGTATGAAAAAACATTCAAGTAACCTTGGGACATAGAGTGAAAAAGACAAAGTAATCAGAATATTAAGATATGATGTAAAGAAATGAATGCAGATATTTAGGTAAGAGCTATTTTAAATTGTTCAGTGATTATAAGAATACTTGTGTGTGTGTGTGGTGTGTGTGTGTGTGTGTTAGTTGCTCAGTTGTATACGACTCTTTGCAGCCCCATGGACTATAGCCTGTCAGGCTCCTCTGTCCATGGAATTCTCCAAGCAAGAATACTGGAGTGAGTAGCCATTATTCCCTTCTCCAAAGGATCTTCCTGACCCAGGGATCAAACCTGGGTTTCCCACATTGCAGGCAATGTATGAGCCACCAGGAAGCTCATACCAGGAAGCTCATACCAGGAAGAATACTTAACTAGTACTCAAGGATTTGATTTTTAAAGCAAGCTCAAATGTGCTAATATTTTATTTTAAAAGGGAAAGTTAAATCAACTGATGCGCTGTTAATGAGGAATTAAGTTGCAGGGATTCAGAAATTATTTAAGCCTAACACCGCTGCTTCTTTCAGTTTCCCATTTTAAAGTGGCTTATTCACCTGGTGTAACCACCAGTCACTGCTGTTCATCTGGTGGCAGTTTAGTAAATGGAAGATAACTCACCTGCATTGTGTTATCCCTGCCTCGTTCAACTGAATTACTAGATGTGAGAGGTCGTAACACATTATAGCAATTATATTTGCTTACAAGTCTTTTGTTCTGAGGATTGATATTTCGGCCTCAGTGGTACTCAGCATATATTCCTGCTGATAAATCATCTTATCAAGCTTGTTGTTAGAAAAAGTCGTTTGTGAAAAGAGAAACCAATCCAGATTTCCTCCTGGTCATCTGAGGCATTTAATTTTGTCTTATGAAACAAAAAGTACCTCAGGGGCTATGCTTTTGTAAGACAAAACTAAAAGGTACAGTGGCATTTAGGACATGCAGATGGACTCTGTTAAGTCTGCACATTTCGGGGTAGTACCCCTTTCCATCTAGTTCATCATATTTACATTTCACAGCAACTAAGACTTCACGGAACACTCCTGGTCACTGGCCAAAGTTCATTATCATTATTAACAGTTTCATGTTTCTGTCAGGAAGTCCTGCTATGTAGCAGTGAAAGGGAGACCTTGAACCCTGAGAGAGACAAGATATGTATGAGAAAGTAACATACAAGGACACTAATGTGTGGTAACACATATATTACTAGCTGTGCTATCTTCTATTTGCCCTGAGATCAGCATGATGATATCCCAGTTTTACAAGAGAAGAGAACTAAAGCACAAGTATATTATTTTTTTCAAAGTTAATGAAACTCAGTCAAGATTTATTTCAGATTTGTTTTTTGCACCAAATAATGCCACTTCCCTAGGTTAAATACTATACTTCACAGGGGCCGGACAAGCTAACAAAATACACACAGAAACATGTGGATAATAAATACTTAATATGTTATTTAAGGTAACTAAACCATTTGGGGATCATTCCATTTGTTCAGAGAAGACTAGACTTTTCTAACATACATCTCTTGGGATCTTTCTCAGGAGGTAAGTATACAGATCATCTTACCCAATATTGAGGTTTTCTGTCTCACGCAAATTTGAAAAGACTTCCTCAAATATCTCATTACAACATGGGTAACAACCATCTTCATTCTGGTGACAAGAATCACGTCAGGTGACCCACTGGAAAACTTATCAAAACATCTTCCCACCTACACCTTCTTCCCAGTTTCCTTCTTGGAAGAGAGGGTTTGGTCTCTCTTTCCTATTGCTTCCTTCCCTGACTCCTAAGGCCTCAACTCTATCAATCACAATCTCTACTTTTTTATCTTTAAGTTCATCCCTCTTAGGCAGCTCCTTCTAGTCAGCCATGTCCGACTCTTTGTGACCCTGTAGCCTACCACACTCCTCCGTCCATGGGATTTTCCAGGCAAGAGTACTAAAGTGGGTTGCCATTTCCTTCTCCAGAGGATCTTCCCAACCCAGGGATCGAACCTAGAGTCTCCTGCATTGTAGGCAGGTGCTTTACTGTCTGAGCCACCAGAGAAGTCCAGTCAGTGAGAAGTCTTGTCCAAGTAATAATTGAAAATATAAAAGAAAAAAAAAATCCCTCTCCATCCTACTCCTTTCTTGACATCTTCTGCTTCCCTTTCCCTTCACAACCTGGTTTCTTGAGAGGGCGGTCTGTAATGTTCGTTCTGTTTCCTCACTGCCCACCCATTCCCCAGCCCACACAACCTGGCTCCTACCCTCCCCATTCCACTGAAATTAGCCATACAAAGTTACAAATGATCTCCCAGTTGCTTAATTCAACAGACACCATGTGCTCCCCCAGCTTATATACTAAAATTAGGACAGATGGAGAAAAGATTACTATGGACTTTGGACAAGAATGACAACCAAATTCATGCAGTGTCTCCTATTTTTATAATGGGTACTCACTTTGTTATATATAGACACATATCTAGATATATCTAGGTAGAGAATATATTTAAATATAGAAAAAATCTAAAAGGATATACATTATAATTTTAGCAATAGTTATGCTGGCTGATGAGATGTTTGGTAATTCTTAAGTTATACATAATTATGTACATTTCCACTAAATATATATATATTTTCCACTATATGTATATATCTCATTATATATTTTCAAATTACATAACAGTCACATATACCTTATCTAAATAAATATAAATCTATCACCTCAAACCCCTTCATGGGTCACAGCCTTGTTATGGTGAAGGGGCTTGCATAACTCAATGAAGCTATGAAGCATACCACGCAGGGCCACCCAAAACAGACTGGTCATAGTGAAGAGTTCTGATAAAATGTGGTCCACTGGAGAAGGGTATGGCAACCCACTCCAGTATTCTTGCCATAAGAACCCCATGAATAGAATGCAAACATGATATAACACTGGAAGATGAGTCCCCAGGTCAGATGCTGTCTGCAGGTGTTGGAAAGTATGCTATTAGGGAAGAGTGGAGGGCAATTACTAATAGCTCCAGAAAGAATGAAGGGGCTGACAAAAGTGGAACTCACACTCAATTGTGGGTGTGTCTGGTGATGGAAGTAAAGTCTGATGCTGTAAAGAAAAATATTGTATAGGAACCTGGAATGTTAGGCTCATGAATCAAGGTAAATTGTATGCGGTCAAGCAGGAGATGGCAAGAGTGAACACCAACATCTTAGGAATCTGAGTAAAATGGACAGAATGGACGAATTTCATTAAGATGACCACTAAATCTACTACTGTGGACAAGAATTCCTAGGAGGAAATGGGGTATCCCTCATAGTCAACAAAGGAGTCCAAAATGCATTACTTCAGTGCAACCTCATAAATGACAAATGATCTCATTCCATTTTTAAGGCAAACCATTCAACATCACAGTAATCTAAGTCTATTCCCAAACTGCATTCCAAAGAAGTTGAAGTTGACTGGTTCTATGAAGAGCTACAACAACTTCTAGAACAAACATCAAAAAAGTTGACCTTTTCACCACAGGAAATTGGAATGCAAAGGTAGGAAGTAAAGAGGTACCCAGAATAACAGGCAAGTTTGGTCTTGGAGTACAAAATGGAGTAGGGCAAATGCTAAGAGAGTTTTGTCAAGAGAACATGCTTGTCATAGTAAAAACACCAATTTCCAAAAACCCAAGACAACTCTCCACATGGACATCAGCAGATGGTCAATACTGAAATCAGACTGCTTATATTATTTGCAGCTGAAGATGGAGAAGCTCTATACAGTCTGCAGAAACAAGACCTAAATGGCTCAAATTACGAGCTTCTTATTGCAAAAGTTAGGCTTAAAGTGAGTAAGTAGGGAAAACAACTAAGCCATTCATGTATGACCTAAATCAAATCCCTTATGATTATACAGTGGAGGTGACAAATAAGATTCAAGGAATTAGATCTGGTAGACAGAGTACCTGAAGAACTACGGATGAAATTCGGTAACACGGTATAGGAGGCAGTGACCAAAACAATCCTAAAGAAAAAGAAATGCAAGAAGGCAATGTGGTTGTCTGAAGAGCCTTTACAAATAGCTGAGGAAAGAAGAGACATGAAAGGCAATGGAGAAAGGGAAAGATATACCCATGTGAATGCAGAGTTCCAGCGAATAGCAAGGAGAGACAAAGAAGGCCTTCTTAAATGAACAATGCAAAGAAATAGAGGAAAGCAATGGGATGGGTAAAACTAGAGAACTCTTCAAGGAAATTGGAGATATCAAGGAAACATTTCATGTAAGGAAGGGCACAATAAAGGATAAATGGTAGGGATCTAACAGATGCAGAAGAGATTAAGAAGAGGTGGCAAATATACAGAAGAACTATTCAGGAAAGGTCCAGATAAACATGGTGCTGAGGTCACTCACTTAGAGCCAGACATCCTCGAGTGTGAAGTCAAGTGGGCCTTAGGAAGCACCACTACAAAAAAAGCTAGTGGAGGTGATAGAATTCCATTAGAGCTATTTCAAATTCTAAAAGATGATGCAGTTAATGTGCTGTACTCAATATGTCAGCAACTTTGGAAAACTCAGCAATGGCCATAGGACTAGAAAAGGTAAGTTTTCATCACAATCCCAAAGCAGGGCAATGAAAAGAATCTTCAAACGACCATTCACATACAACCATTTCACATACTAGCAAGGTTATGCTCAAAATCTTTCAAGTTAGGCTTCAGCAGTATGTTACCCTAGAACTTCCAGATGTACAAGATGCTTTTGGAAGAGGCAAAGCAGAGATCAAATTGTCAACATTCATTGGATCAAGGAGAAAGCAAAGGAGTTACAGAAAAATATCTATTTCATTGACTATGCTAAAGCCTTTGACTGTGTGGGTCACAACAAACTGGAAAATTCTTAAAGATATGGGAGTATCAAACCACCTTATCTGTCTCCCAAGAAACGTGTATGCAGGTGAAGAAGCAATGATTAGAAATGGACATGGAACAACTGACTGGTTCAAAATTTGAAAGGAGTACAACAGGGCAGTATATTATCACCCTGCTTATTTAACTTATATGCAGAGTTATATCATGTGAAATGCCAGCCTGGATGAATCACAAGCTGGAATCAAGATTGCTGGGAGAAATAGCAACAACCTCATGGATGCAGATGTCACCACTCTAACGGCTGAAAATGAAGAGGAACTAAAGAGCCTCTTGATGAGAGTGAAAGAAGATGAATATGCTGGCTTAAAACTCAACACTCAAAAAAATGAAGATCATGGCATCCAGCCCCATCACTTCATGGAAATACAAGGGGAAAAAGTGGAAGCAGTGACAGATGTTGGAGTCTGAAATCACTGAAGATGGTGACTGCACCATGAAATTAAAAGATTTTCTTTGGAAGGAAAGTTTATGACAACTCTAGATAGCATATTAAAAAGCAGAGGCATCACTTTTGCTGGCAATTTTCCATGTGATCAAAGCTATGATTTTTTCCAGTAGTCATGTACAGATAAGACGGTTGGACCATCAAGAAGGCTGTTGTTGTTGTTCAGTCACCCAGTCGTGTCTAACTCATTGTGACCCCATGGACTCTAAGAAGGCTGAGAGCTAATGAATTGATGCTTTCGAATTGTGGTGCTTGTGAAGACTCTTGAGAATCTCTATACTGCAAGGAGATCAAACCAGTGAAGCCTAAAGGAAATCAACTCTAAATATTCATTGGAAAGACCGATGCTAAAGCTGAAGCTTCAGTATTTTGGTTATCTGATATGAGGGACCAACTCACTAGAAAAGACCCTGATACTGGAAAAGATTGAAAGCAAAAGGAGAAGGGAGTGGCAGAGGATGAGATGGCATCACTAGATAGGTGGCATCACACATTAGATAGCATCACTAATTCAACTGACATGAATTTGAGCAAACTCTGGGAGACAGTGGAGGACATGGGTATATCAGGCATGCTTCAGTTCGTGGGGTTGCAAAGAGTGGTACAGGACTTAGTGACTGAATAACAACAAATCACCTCAAAATATCCAGTAGCCCCATTTCAGTTATCTTACTTGACCGTTCAGAAGTATTGATAATATGAATATTTTACTCTTTCCTTGGTTTCAAGGACACCACTCTCTTCTTTCTTCTTCTACCCACTTGTTGCCCTCAGTCTTAGCTACATCTGATTCCTCCTCTATTCTGCAGTGAGTTTGTTTTCCAAAGTATAAATTATATCATGTCACTCTCTGTTGAAAAGCCTCTGATGACTTCCACTGCAGCGAGAGTTCCAATTGTACTACATGTCCAGCAGTATTGACTCATTACTCAGCATTCATCCACCTTGCATCTTAAGTCTTTAGACTCCAGATTCAGTGAACTGCTATTTGTTATCCAAAAATTTCATATGTTCTTCATTTTCCCTGCTCTTTGTATAGTCTCTGGTTGGTCTCACTCACGTCAGCAGTTTACATTATGTTGAAAGCTTCCAAATCTATTTCTCTAGCTCTGGGCCCTTGCTTGAGTTCTAGCCCCTTATAGTAATTACCAGTTTTCCAATCACTTCAATGTCAACATGCTTAAAAGCGAACTCATCATCTTTCCCCTCAAACTGATCCAACTCCTGTCATACGTCAATGAGGAGAACCACTCACTATTCATCGAGCCCTATCAGAAACGCAGGAGTCATTTTTAATTCCTTTCCTTGATGCTATCTCCTACATGAAATCATTCATCAGGTCAAAAATATTCTACCTCTGATATTTCAAAAATATACCTTCTTTTTTTTCTCCATCATAATTGCCTTTATCAAGGCTCTCATCATTCTTCCTTAGATTATTGAAAAGCTTCTTTTGCCTGATCATGTTGCCCTCAGCCTTAGCCCACTCTGATTCCTCCTCTATTCTGCAGTGATTTTTTTCCCCAAAATACAAATTTCATCATGTCACCCTCTACTTTTTTTCCCCCTGATAGCTCAGTTGGTAAAGAATCTGCCTGCAATGCAGGAGACCCTGGTTCAACTCCTGGGTCAGGAAGATCCGCTAGAGAAGGGATAGGCTACCCACCCCAGTATTCTTGGGCTTCCCTTGTGGCTCAGCTGGTAAAGAATCCATCTGCAATGCGGGAGACCTGGGTTTGATCCCTAGGTTGGGAAGATCCCCTGGAGAAGGGAAAGGCTACCCACTCCAGTATTCTGGCCTGGAGAATTCCATGAACTGTGTGTCCATGGGGTCACAAAGAGCCGGACACAACTGAGCAACTTTTACTTTCACTTTCATGTCACCCTCTATTGAAAAGCCTTTGATGACTTCCATTGCAGAGGGATAAAGTTCCAATTGTACTGACTGTCCATAATATTGACTCATTACTCAACATTCATCCACCTTGTATTTTAAGTCTTTAGGAACGCCAGATTTAGCGAATTGCTAGTTGTTCTTCAAACACTCCATATTCTCTGATACCTCTAAACCTTTGTCTTGTCATTCCTTCCACAGGGAAGCTCTTTCCCTGTTTTCTTTACTTAATCAAGTCAAAACTTAACTCAGGTACCATTTCTAGACCTGCTCACACCCACTCTTGCTCTTACAGCATATCATGCTTGCCTCTTAGTTCAGTTCAGTTCAGTTCAGTCGCTCAGTCGTGTCCGACTCTTTGTGACCCCATGAATCGCAGCACGCCAGGCCTCCCTGTCCATCACCGTCTCCCGGAGTTCACTCAGACTCACATCCATCGAGTCAGTGATGCCATCAAGCCATCTCATCCTCTGTCGTCCCCTTCTCCTCCTGCCCCCAATCCCTCCCAGCATCAGAGTCTTTTCCAGTGAGTCAACTCTTCGCATGAGGTGGCCAAAGTACCGGAGTTTCAGCTTTAGCATCATTCCTTCCAAAGAAATCCCAGGGGTGATCTTCTTCAGAAAGGACTGGTTGGATCTCCTCGCAGTCCAAGCGACTCTCAAGAGTCTTCTCCAATACCACAGTTCAAACGCATCAATTCTTCGGCGCTCAGCTTTCTTCACAGTCCAACTCTCACATCCATACATGACCACAGGAAAAACCATAGTGTGCCCTAATTCACAGCCTGTTTTAACTGTTCATTCATTTGTAGCTATCCCACTAATAGAATATTAGAATCCTTGAGGATAGTGCTGAGCATTTAATTCTTTACAAAAACACATAAGTAAATGACTGGAATGAAAGAGGTGGATATGACGTAATGGAGATGCAAAACAAGGCCTCTACACACAAAATATTACTGTGTCACTCTTAAAATTACTGAAGTAAACACAAGCGCATCTAAGGGCATTTGTTCAATCCCAAATCTGACAACTTAAAGAGTTCAAAATTCAGGAAGAATTTCCAATCAAAAAAAAGCTGGAACTTGAATTAGAACCATCCTTACTGACAAGCATAAGGTCTTTTATGAAGGCATTTTGTTGCAGGATGTCGTGATGCTGTGCAGGGAACACAGCAAATGAAGTGGGAAACCATATTTTACTTACCTCTTTACTTTCCAGCCACCCAAATGATTCTCTTGGTAAATCACTTGCTTTATCTGAAATTATAGGACAGTGCCTTTATAAGCCTGAAAGAACCAGATGGTCTTCTGTATTCCCATTTACACTAAAATAAATAAGTATAACGTTTCACTGAGAATACTTTTCCACCAAAATTATTTTCAGTTCCTATAACACAAACCGGGTGATACACTAACTAGGTATGATTATCTGATTATCTAGGGACCTATTGAAGACGTTCCTTAAGGACTATCAAGTAATCTTTGTTAACCAAATTTAAATGCTGCCCTCCATACACTGGTATTATGGACCTCACAGCAGGAAGTATGACTTTACATCAGCTCATCAACACTACAGAGAGATCACCTGTAATCAATAGGTAGAACTTTGGTCCAGGTTCCTCTCTTTTCTCTGACCAAAATACAGGCATGCATGAATGCTCCCTCTAACAGGTGAAAAACATGGAAACAAATGGCCTCAAGTAGCACTGAATACTGATTATGTGTACAAATAGAGATTATATGTAGCCAACATGGAAAATACTACATCTCACAGACAACTTCCTCAGTAACCTCTCAAAGCCTGCTGCTCTTTCTCTCAATAACAATCTCAGTTCATTCAAGTATTATGTATCTACAGCTTCGGGTTAGGGCTTGATCTTTCTCCAGCCCAAGGAAGAAGAATCAGCTTTTACCCATGGCAGTTATGCAGAATTCCACATAATGGAAATTTTTTACCCTCACCCAAAATACCAACCGTGATCCTATTAAGTAATACTACTGATACCTGAAAAAACTCTTAACTCGATGTCATGTCTTGGACCTATGAATGTTTTTCTCATCGTACCTACCACTACAAATGTGGTAAGTTTATCAGCACGGGTAAGTAGCAAATTAGAAATACAGTATGGAACACACTATTGATCCTCATTAGGTTTTTGCTGCTTAATTAGAGGAAACATATGTATAGTTATTTTAGGAGATATTTATAAAACTAAAGTTTTCTGTTTTAGGGGCTCATTTAGATGTAAACAGAACATTCCAAGTTCTCTTCTAAGATACAAGTTGGCTCTGTACAGAAATTTTATTGAAGCATATTTTACTTTACATTCATGAATTTTTAAGTGCTTTCTATGTTCAATTTTACAGAGTGATTATAATTTCTTTGGAGTTTCTTTTATATTAAGCAGTATTTTATAAATAGTGACAATTAATTTAATTCCTACTTTAATAAAAAGACCTTGAAATATTTTATTGGAAGAAACTAAATTAGCATCAGTATAGAAACCTGAATTTGAAAGAAAAGCATATGCACTGGAAACTACTGCAACTGGTTCACAATTTAGAAATATACACCATTAACCACATAGTCAGCTGAACATGAACATTAAAAGGGTTTAAAAATCTGTGAACTGAATTCATAAAAACAATTCAAGGGATATAAAACAAATCCATCTTCAGTGGAATGTACCATAGATCCTAAAAATGTTAACTCACCTACAATTGCTATTTCAATCAAGACACTGAAAAGCTAAAGATTAGGAAAAATCAAGCAAAGGGGCTGTTTCAGTGAGACTGGAAGGATAGTTTGGACATTTAGAAAATTAATGGAGAGCACTTCAACTTTTCAGATTTCAGCCAATTTATTTGTTCTGTTTTATCAAATACGGAAGGCAATAAGAAAAAGGTACTAATGTGCTCTGAACTTCATGGGTCACAAGTATTACCCCAGTTTACTAATTCCTTTCATGTTCTTTGAGAGTTGGGGTTTCTTATGTATTTACAGGGCAAAACCACCTAAAAGTCCTCTCAATATTCACAAAAGAAGTGCCACCAATTCCTCTTCTATATAAAAGGGTTGTGCTGAATATATGAAAATGCTTTGCTATGTAACAGTCCCCTGGTTAGACTGCAAATGTTGTTAAGGCACTGCTGCCTGGAAGACATGCAGTGGTTCTGTGACTCTGAGCAATGGGAAAGTCATTTCAGCTTGGACCCCAAATATGAATGATTCTGCCTGCACAAAAAAATGTAAAAGGAATGTACACCTCTCACAGATATAGAGGATTTGATCTAACAAGCATGTAGCTGGTAGAGATAAGACATGAAGGACAATACACTCACATTGACAGAATTGATTGAACAGACAGATGAAAGCAAAATAAGGAGTTAGCACATCAGGTAATGCCGCATCATAAACACAGCATAGAGAAGGAAAGGAAAACCTTCAAAACGAGCGTGCTTAAAAGGAACCGTGAACACATATACCAGAGAAACTCAGGATTCTCATAAAATGCAGCAGGGAAAAAAGAAAAAAACTTGAAACACAAAAAACAGGATCCCACAAAATAGGAGAAAAGAACACAGGACTTCCCTGGTGGTCCAGTGGTTAAGAAGGTTAAGAAGGTAACACAGTGTTCAATCCTTGATCTGGGAAGATTCCACATGCCGAGGGGCAACTAAACCCACGCACCACAACTACTGAGCCCGCATGCCCCAACTACTGAAGCCCACACACCCTAGAGCCTGTATTCTGCAATAAGAGAAGCCACCACATTGAGAAGTCCAACTACTGCAACTAGAGAGGAGCTCCCACTTGCTGCAACTAGAAAAAGCCTGTGTGCAGCAGTAAAGACCCAACAAAGCCAAAAAATAAAATAAATAAATAAAAATTTAAAAAAGAAAAGAACACAGCTAAGGAATAGAAGGATTTGGGCCAGTTTTCACTGACAAAGAAGTGGAAATTGTTATTCAAAGATACTATATTCGTACCTTGCTACATTTCTGTGAATAGTAAAATGCATTGTACGTAATTCTCAGCTTAGAGACAAACTCAACCATTTCCAAAGGGAAAAAAAATTGTTGCTGTAGAAAAAAATTGAAGGCTCACCCACATAGTGTTGTTTGGTAAATGTACCTGGATCACTGGCTCCTCTGTCACAGTCACAAGAAAGGTTTTAATGCCCCAAAGGCACAAAAGTTAGGTTAAGTGATAACATCTTTAAACCAGACCTGAATCATACATTGGGGAAGGAAATGGCAAACTACTCCAGTGTCCTTGCCTGGAAAATCCCATGGACAGAGGAGCCTGATGGGCTGCAGTCCATGGGGTAGCAAAGGTCGAGCATGACTGAGCAACTAACACTTGAATCATACAAAATGATTCGTAATAACTGAAAAAGAATTAGGAAATATAGAAAAACAAAAAGAAAAATTTCCCCAAATTTCATTCAACCTTTTGATGTTATTTAATATCAGACTATTTGTTTCTGTCTCACACAATGTATACCAGAAGTTTTTCTTTAAAACTGAGATTAATATACACTGTTTTAAACAACCTGCCTTGTTTGTTGTTTATTTAACATCAATTTTCAACGTTAATGTGTTTCTGTGTATAAAAGCTACAACGTAGGCTATTTTATTTAATTTTCCTGACCAATTCTTTGTGGTTAAAGACATGACACTTAGAACCAGACATGGAACGATGACTGGTTCCAAACTGGGAAAGGAGTAAGTCAAGGGTGGACATTGTCACCACAATTATTTAACTTATATGCAGAAATATCATTATGTGAAATTCCAGGCTGGATGAAGCATAAGCTGGAATCAAGATTGCCAGGAGAAATATCAATAACCTCAGATATGCAGATGACACCACTCTTATGGCAGAAAGCGAAGAAGAACTAAAGAGCCTCTTGATGAAAGTGAAAGAAGAGAGTCAAAAAGCTGGCTTAAAACTCAACATTCAAAAAAATAAGATCATGGCATTCAGTCCCATCACTTCACGACAAATAGATGGAGAAACAACAGAAACAGTGACAGACTTTATTTTCTTGGGCTCCAAAACCACTACAGATGGTGAGTGCAGCCATGATATTTAAAAGATGCTTACTCCTTGGAAGAAAAGCTATGACAAACCTAGACAGCATATTACAAAGCAGAGACATTACTTTGCTGACAAAGGTCTACCTAGTCAAAGTTATGGTTTTTCCAGTAGTCATGTATGGATGTGAGAGTTGGACTGTAAAGAAAGTTGCATGCCAAAGAGTTGATGCTTTTGAACTGTGGTGTTGGAGAAGATTCTTGAGAGTCCCTTGGACTGCAAGGAGATCAAACCAGTCAATCCAAAAGGAAATCAGTCCTGAATATTCACTGGAAGGACTGACATTGAAGCTGAAACTCCAATCCTTTGGCCACCTGGTGCAAAGAACTGACTCATTGGAAAAGACCCTGATGCTGAGAAGGATTAAAGGCAGGAGGAGAAGGGGATGACAGAACATGAGATGGTTGGATGGCATCACCGACTCAATGGACATGAGTTTGAGCAAGTTCCAGGAGTTGGTGAAGGACAGAGAAGCCTAGAGTGCTGTAGTCCATGGGGTTTCAAAGAGTCAGACACGACTGAATGACTGAACTGAACTGAGAGACGTACAGTGTCTTCCAGTTGTGAATGTGCCTGGGATTTGATCACAGTTGGCTGAGCTATGGAGAAGTCAATGCCATGAAAGGAGCTTTATACTCACAGTTCTCAAGAGGAGGAGGCATGCTGTATATCACAAGGCCACATGGGGAAGCTGAGGGGTAAGTCAGCAGGCAGAAAGGGATGAATTGAGAGAGACTTTATTATAGCTCCAAGGAAAACAATGGGTAAGTCAGCATAGGTAAGTTTAAGATAAGTTTAGAATTGGATAGATTGAATAATTCAGTGGCTCTGAACTATAGGGATGATCCAAAGTGGTCTAATACCTAGTCCTGGGGTGATTCAGGACAGGAGAAATAATTGGCTTGTTGTGTGGAAGTTAGATAAAGGAGGTAGTTCCATCTAAGATCTTTGAATTGCTTGGTTTACCATGAAAGGTATGCTCCCAGGCAAGTTATTGACTGTCTTTAAAAATTAGCCAGCCCAGAGGGGAGTCTCTCCAGGACCAGCAAGGCACCAAGATGTTGCCTATGTATGTTTATTCATGGACTGTAGCTTGCCAGGCTTCTCTGTCCATGGAATTTTCCAGGCCAAGAATACTGGAGTGGGTTGCCATTTCCTCCTCCAGGGGATCTTTCCAACCCAGGGAATGAACCCAAATCTTCTGCATCCCCTGCATTGGCAGGCAGATTCTTTAGCACTGAGCCACCAGGGAAGCCCAAGATGTAAAAACATCCTAAAATACAAAGAAATATATAAAATGTGATGAATATGCCCACATAGAATCTTTGTGAGCTTCCTCTCCTCCCTCTACCATCTGTTAAAACACTAGGATTCAATCCATGTATATCACCAATGCCTTTATCACCTGGCCCCATTCTTCTTTAACATCTGGTATTATTCTTTGATGACCTCAAAGTCCTGAGTCTAAATCATCTAAGACTCCAAACTGTCCAACACTGATTTTTCTTTCTCTCCATCTCAGTTACTCATTCCACACAACTAATTTCTTGGTCTAGCAATCACCAGAACCACCTCTACCCTCAAAAGGCAGTGCTGGGAGCTATAAGGTCAAAGGGTTAAGGGATTTTTAAAAATAATTAAGCAACTCAAAGCTGGGTTCTTCCAACGTTCAACAGATTGTTTATTCATTTTTTTTTAGCAAAATATGCCCAAGATCAAAGCATCTAAAAGGGCATCAGTACAAGTTGAGATAAATGGACTCTTCCCAAAACAACAATGGACAGGCAGCTGTTTGGGAGTTAAGTTGATACTTCAATTTTTTAATCAAAAATTTAATTTTCATATCTTTTACTTCTGAAATTCAACTTCCAGTCATTTATTTCACTGACAAAATTTATAAAACATGATTTTCACTATGTTCATGCTCTCATAATATCTGGACAACTGCACAAGGGCCACTGTGCCTAGAACACGAGGGAAGAAGAAATCTGAGAACTGGAAAGGGACAGGTCACATGAGGGCTCATAGGACAAGGGTAAAAATCTGGACTTTATCCTCAGTGCAAAGGGAAACATACATGAGGTTTTTAGGAACAGAGTGAACTCCAAAAGTAAAGCTGTTAGGTTTCTGAAATATGCCTGAAGGGGTACAACAATGAAGAGCAGAAAAAAAGGACAAAGCTGCTGCTGATGATACAAGAGAGCAAAATATCTTGAAAACCATGTAAAATGATAGAAATAATATTTTCAAGAAAGGAAAAAAACAATAAAGACATTGGTAAAGCTGGGAGAAAGTAAGTCAGAGGTTATCAAAAAACTACAGGAGAAAAATTCCATTGAGCAAAATACCTTATCAACAAATTAAGTGATACCTCACGGCTGAAAAGAGAAAACAGCAAAAATAACCTGAACTGGTTTCCTGAAAGAAAAAAAATAATTTGGTATGATCCATAGTCAAGAGAACTGTTGGTAATAAATTCTTCAAAAGCAAAAACAGATTTTCAATAAAAGTTTTATAAAGAAAAATTCAGTGTTCCACAACAGACAACTTCACTAATTTCAGGCAACTTCTCCAATTCTAAGTCGTTAATTTAAAAAAAAAAAAAAATTGTTTCTCAAATTGGAAATGCCTAGGTCAAAATATCAACTCGGTTCCATGAGAGCCTGAAGAATGACTTAAAATTACAAATAGACCATTTAAAAAATAAAGCTACACCAGGTTTTCCTGGTGGCTCTGACAGCAAAGAATCTGCCTGCACTGCAGGAGACCTGAGTTTGATCCCTGAGTCTGGAAGATCCCCCGGAGAAGGGAATGGTTACCCACTCCAGTATTCTTGCCTGGAGAATCCCATGGACTACATTCAACCTACTGAGCAGAAAATTCACCATTCCATATTATAGCATCTTTACTGTTTGGCACAACATCAAAGTTATTCAAGGAACAGTATGTTTCCTCTCATAAAACAGAAAGCCTGTATTTAAAAAAGCATGTTTTTAAGACATCAAGTATCAAAAGCCTTGAAGAAGAAATGTTAACACTTTCACAGTGTGTAGTTAAACACTAAATAAATTAACTAATAGACTCCAAAAATAAATCATCAATTGAATATGTTTAGATTGGGAGTTACATGAAAATTTTCTAAGTCATTTGAAGCACAAGGGATTACTGTCAAAATATAGTACAGTGGAATTCCATTTTGTAACAAACAACAGGAAGTATGATTCAATAGAGAAGTACCATGATATAACAAGGGAGTTTGACCGTGTGTGTGTATGGAGAAAGAATTTCACCTGTGATGTAATCACAGCTAAGATATAACCAGCTCAAAATAGTGAAACCGCACATCTCTGTTCTACCAGATGGGTCACATACCCATGGGAAATCTGGACTAGAGAAGGCGGCAGGCAGCGCTGTAGGGTATTTACAGGATAATAATCATCCACAAACTTCCCTTAAAGGAACTCTGAGAACATGAATGTGTAGTCTTATCACTATGCATGTTAAACCCTCCTTGGCATATTTCAAGTAACTCTGGGAGTTTCTATGCTCCTTGGACTCATATGCTAACTTGTTTTTATGGTGTATGGGAAAACAGAAAGCCATTGCTGAAATAACTAAGAACCACAGGATTCTGGAGTTGGAATAAAACCATTTTTTTTAAGAAACAACACATTCTTCAGTGGAAAAGGCATCTATATCTTTAGAAACAGCCTTGTAACTCTTTCCCTTCATGTATGAATGGTGATCTCAAAATGTGGAACCAAAATACACTCCCAGAGTTATAGCCCCCAAAACTTCTGCCATAGAAGCAGCCCTGAGGAGAAAGAATTACACAGAAGGTAAGACCCAGGGATATGCAAACTTGGAAAACCTGCATCAAACTATACATCTTTACCAAAATAAATCAACATTTTGATTGGACCTAAGCATGCAGATGACACTACCCTTATGGCAGAAAGTGAACAGGAACTAAAAAGCCTCCTGATGAAAGTGAAAGAGAGTGAAAAAGTTGGCTTAAGGCTCAACATTCAGAAAACGAAGATTATGGCATATGGTCCGATCATAGTTATAGTTCAGTCGTTCAGTCGTGTCTGGCTCTTTGCGACCCCATGAATCGCAGCACCCCAGGCCTCCCTGTCCATCACCAACTCCCGGAGTTCACTCTGGTCCCATCACTTCATGGCAAATAGATGGGGAAAACAGTGTCAGACTTTATTTTGGAGGCCTCCAAAATCACTGCAGATGGTGACTGCAGTCATGAAATTAAAAGACGTTTACTCCTTGGAAGGAAAGTTATGACCAACATAGACAGCATATTCAAAAGCAGAGATATTACTTTGCCAACAAAGGTCTGTCTGGTCAAGGCTATGGTTTTTCCAGTAGTCATGTATGGATGTGACAGTTGGACTGTGAAAAAAGCTGAGCACCGAAGAATTGATGCTTTTGAACTGTGGTGTTGGAGAAGACTCTTGAGAGTCCCTTGGACTGTAAGGAGATACAACCATTCCATTCTGAAGATCAGTCCTGGGTGTTGTTTGGAAGGACTGATGTTGAAGCTGAAACTCTAGTACTTTGGCCACCTCATGCGAAGAGTTGACTCACTGGAAAAGACTCTGATGCTGGGAGGGATTGGGGGCAGGAGGGGAAGGGGACGGCAGAGGATGAGATGGCTGGATGGCATCACCGACTCGATGGACATGAGTTTGGGTGAACTCAGGGAGTTGGTGATGGATAGGGAGGCCTGGCGTGCTGCAATTCATGGGGTCCCAAAGAGTCGGACACAACTGAGTGACTGAACTGAACTGAAGGAAACATGCCAAACACTTAAAATTAGTAATTATATTTCTATAACTGTACTGGACTTCCCTGGTGGCTCAAACTGTACTAGAAAATTTTCCTACTGAAACAGTCTCCATCTCCCTGCCCCAATCTCAAATCTCTCCACATAACCTACTGCACTAGCCCCTGAGTAACTGTTCTAAACTATAACCCAATGTTGTTTCTGAAAGACGACTTAAAATTCTTCAGCATTTGCCTACCATTATCTCCTACCACACAAGGTTGTTCAACATCTAGTCCTGCTCAGCTGCCCACACTGCTCCTCAAGCCACCTACAGCATACTTTTCAGATTCACATTCGCCTCCCACACCTTTCCCATATTCTCAGGACTACAAACACAAACACAAACACACACACACACACACACCAACTTGCCATTCTTAGGATACATAATGCCGATTTAAACACACAGGATTATGCAAAAGTTTTGTCTGTGTCTCTCTTGCCCAGCAAACAAGGTCCCACTGATCTTTAATGTCTCAACAAAGGCTTGCTTTCTTGTCTTATTTGATGTACTCTGCATATATATGTCACGGAGAAGGCAATGGCACCCCACTCCAGTACTCTTGCCTGGAAAATCCCATGGAGGGAGGAGCCTGGTAGGCTGCAGTCCATGGGGTCGTGAAGAGTCAGACACGATTGAGTGACCTGACTTTCACTTTTCACTTTCACGCATCGGAGAAGGAAATGGCAATCCACTCCAGTGTTCTTGCCTGGAGAATCCCAGGGACGGGGGAGCCTGGTTGGCTGCCGTCTATGGGGTTGCACAGAGTCAGACACAACTGAAGCAACTTAGCAGCAGCAGCATATACATTAAAGAAACAGGTTGACAACATACAGCCTTGACATACTCCTCTCTCAATTTAGAACCAGTCCGTAGTTCCATATCTGGTTCTGTTGCTTCTTGACCTTCATGTAGGTTTCTCAGAGAAGGCAGGTAAGGTGGTCTGGTTGTCCCATCTCTTGAACAGTTTTCCACAGTTTGTTGCAATCCACACAGTCAAAGGCTTTAATGAAGTCAATGAAGCAGAAGTAGATGTTTATCTGGAATTCTCTTGCTTTTTCTATGATCAAACGGATGTTGGCAATTTGATCTCTGGCTTTTCTGCCTTTTCTAAATCTAGTTTGAACACCTGGAAGTTCTCAGTTCACATACTCTCAAAGCCTACCTTGGAGAATTTTGAGCATTACTTTGCTAGTGTGTGAAATGAGTGCAATTGTACGGTATGTTGAACATTCTTTGGCATTGCCCTTCTCTGGGATTGGAATGAAAACTGACTTTTACCATGTGCGAATTTTACCAGTTCTGTGTGTATGTAGGTCTTTTTCTCAAAAATGTGGTTTTTCACTTCCTCCTCTCCATTCTCCACTCCCTGGACTAATGTCTAATTACAGCTTAACATCAAAATTAACACATCTCTTATCCTGAAAAGCTTCATTTGAAGTCCCTGTTCTGGGATTGCTGTTTCTCCTATGTGCTTCCTGTTTCTAAGCACAAGGCATATTCTATTAAAATTAAAGATATGGTTACCTCAGAAGGGTCATTTGGCTGTCTTGTGTAAAATGCTATTTGAAGAAGTGATTGGTGAGATTAACCTTCTAGCTCACAGACCTAAAAGAAGATGGAGCTCTCATAGAAAGTCTGTTTTCTCCCCATTTAATGAAAGCAGATGAAGCAGAGAACTAGTTAAATGTCCCTCCAAATACATACTTGCAACTACTCCTTCCTTAATTTCCCCAAACTGAGCCAGAAAGAATATAGATCTCATCCAATATGCCCAGAAATCTTCAGAGCTGCCAGGGGGTCAGTGAGAATCTCTGAAGGCTGGGGAATATAGATTATTAATGAACTATTTGCACAGGGCAGACAGCCATTCTGAGCTAACCATTATTATCAGTTTATCTTCATCACAACTAAGGAAGCACCTGGAGGATCTGAGACTGCTGTCACCTTGGGACTGAAGGCATGGGTGTCAATGTTGCCACTATAGTTTTGCTGATGGTGCTTACTTCAGGCTCAGGACAAATATGCCCAGATCCTGGTCTCCTGATGCTACCCTTGGTTCTTTCTCAGCATGTACACCATGGGGAAACTGCTCCTTCTCCATACGATGACCTTCAGGGCTCTTTGACACCAACCCACAGTAAGAAATACATTTTATGTGTCCACTCAAGGACACACGAACATCCATGAATATACTCAGAATAAAAGCTTTAAAGTACTTACTTTTTCAGATTCTCTTTTCTATTTTATTACACTTTTAATCATTAAGTAGCCCTCAGTATACTGATTCCACAGGCCACTAATATCAATGTACCCCTTCAGTTAGAAAAATACTGATATTTTTTAAAGAGGTGTAAGTATCATATTTACAACTATTCAGAGTCATAATCTTCTAGTTCTCAATTATAACAATTATCATATCACAATCTATGACTTACTCATCAAACCAATATTGTATGTATGTGTTAAGTCGCTTCACTCATGTCCAACTCTTGGCAACCCTATTAATTGAGCCTCGATTATATGATTGAAAGAGCCCTTTGTTGATCATCCTCTCTCTTTCTGGGCATTTCATTTTATTTTATTTTTTCAAATATAAATTTATTTTCTTTGAAGGTTAATTACTTTACAATATATCACTCCATCAATGGCTCAACTCTGAAAACGCTGAATCTACCTTAAATTTCTTTTCTATCTTCTGATACTTTGTGCAAAAGAACCATGGATTGTCTCCCGAAATATGTCTATTTGCATTGCTAACCCTTCTGCACTTTGGATTCCACTCCTTTTTTGTGCTTTTCCTGATACATCCATCTAGAAGGATTTTGGCACTCCTAGTACACCGTCCATGCAGGATGCTGCCACGTGTTGCCATTAGAAAAATAATTATGCTCCATGGTAATGGCATAGCCAGCACCTGAAGCAAGAAAAAGGGCCACCTAGCTGATCCCATGCCCCATCTGAGTCAGAAATCTCTTTCCCAATCCATATGCACACACCACACAGTCACACTCCACAGTAATGCAAACTTCTCACCATAGCTAGAATACATACTTATTGATTACAGAAACTGTTCTCACCAATGACTCTCCCAGGATCTGGTATAGAAATCAAAGCATAATAGGCTATCAATGAATATTGACTTAATTAATGTTCAACACCAAAAACATCCTGGTGACTTAGCTTCTACATACTAGTTTTAAACCAGCATCCTCTACTTGATTGAAATCCTTGCCCACAGTACCTTTGCTAAAATAACTTCTCAATTGTAGTGTGTTTCCTGAGTTGTTCTTCTTTGCACATTTTCCAATCCCTTCTCCTGGCTCCATTTCATCAAATTTCCTCACCTGGTAAACATTCTTCAATTTTAATTATATGCTTATTGTGGTGAACCACAATCGAAGTAATTTTAGAAGGTGAGATATCTGCTAACTATAAAGGAAAAAAAGACTAATGAAATTCAGATGTCTTCCCTTGCTTATTATCCAAATTTACAGCTGTTTGCATAGCTCTACTTAATGAATATAGATTTTTCATATCCAGCGGAATTCCTAATCTCTTCCTTGTTTCTGTTTAAAACTGTCTATCCTCCCCCAGAAATCAGGAAATAATCTTTCTTTTTTTAAACCTAATTTGCCTAGAGTTTTCCTCACATTTGCTGCAGAAAAATATTTAAACATATTTTGGGAATTCCCCTGAAAAGAGGCAGAAGAAAAGTAAGGAAAACAAAAAGGTGGTAGATGATGAGAGATGGGGAGAGAGAGAAAGAGATCTCTTCCACACGGCTCAAGAATTCTTTCATGACTGATGAAAGTCAAACTATGGAGATACTACTAAGAATGTGCCTAGGTGACAGACTGGTCTAGTTTCTGTCAAAGTTCCTAAAACCTTTATTATAAAACTTGAAACAAAAGTAACAATCCATTGAAATGAATCCTCTAGCTCTTTCAATCTAAACTGAATTTCCTTTCCATTTATTGTCAATCATGAAAAGTACAATGTCTTGCATAAAAACAATGTTTGTAGAATATATACATGCATCTGATCTTTTCTGCATACTTGTATGCAATAGTGGAAATTAGTTATCAGTTATAATATTTAATATTAAAGGTCTACATTCTATAATTTGAATAATTTCCCTAATCCCATGTTGAATCTACAAAATACATATAAAAGAACTCATTAAATCTGTAATGATTATAAAACATTTTATGTCTGGATTCATGCAAACTTCAGGTTTATGGTATTTCATCAGGATATTCTCATCAGTATTTACTTGCAATGGAAGGAATGGACAGACTGTGACAGGAGAGAGTCTCACAGGAGCCTGGAGACACAGAAGGCTGATTATTCTGTCTTAGTGTTAACTTTTCTAAGTCTCTAGTTAAAATTCTTCATGGAGTACTTGCCCCTGTAGGTGTATATCCCCAAGTCTGTGTTGATAATGCTGGCCAGCCTCTCAGAAAATGCAACCATCACAAATGCACAGAAACGGATAAGCACACCTTTCTTACCATCATCAGCAAAATGTCAAGTACTCACACAAGGTTCAGAACATCCTCTCCACATACAATAGCCCACACACCATTATTAGCTATAGGACAATCAAAGTTCTTCTCAGAACAACAAAAACCAAATACTGATGGACTATGATTCATGAGAATTTCCTTCTTAAAATCGCCCCTAAAAAACTTATTTCAAAGCAGTACAAACCTACTAAGTTGGTTTTGCAACAATATTTATTGAACTCCTATGTGAGTCCTAGCTTTTAGTCCCTCATCAGTGATTTTCACAGTTAATGGGCAGACAAAAAGAGATTCCATTTGAAGAAAGGGTAATGCCTCCTTAAAAATTAGTCTCCATATATTATTCAAAGAACTGTTTTTTCAGTATATATGAGTCATAGTAAGGTCTCTTCTACAGATCTGGCTATCAAAAATCTCTCTCCCATTTCTCCTCCCCACAAACCCCACACACTGGGAAAAAGGACAGGCAGAGGGAGAAAAACTCCAAGGCCGCAGTAATGGTTCATCCGTAAGATATGAAATGTCTAGTTCTCTGAGTCACCCTGATAAATAGTCATCTAAATATAAATGCTTGTTACTAACTCTGCCTGCACTGATACTGAAATGAGGAGCTAGGGAGTGTCTATCAAGCATTTAGTGCCCCAAGTGTCTCAGTGGTAAAGCATCCACCTGCCAATGCAAGAGACACAGGATTGCTCCTTGGGTCAGGAAGATTGCCTGGAGAAGAAATGTCTACCCACTTCAGTATACTTGCCTGGATAATCCCATGGACAGAGCAGCCTGGCAGGCTACAGTCTATGGTGTTGCCAAAGTCAGATACCAATTAGTGGCTAAATAACAACAAATAAACCAGTTGAAAAATAATGGTTCTTATCATTGTTATTAAGATAATTCTGTCTTCGTTTGTTTCCTTTGGTAGGAGGAATGTTAAAATTGTCACTTATCAAATATCCATCACAGTTTAAATGACCATGAAATAAATTTTTCTCCTTCTCTTGAGAGCTGTTATGTAATTTATATATGATGTTTTCAAAGTTTCAGGCATCTGGCTTCAAAAGATTGAAAGTTTCAGCAAAAAAGGGAGTAATACACAGGGGAATTCATAAATAAACAGAATATTTAAGACAATGAAATAAATTCTTTCTACTGGATCAATAATAATTTCTTAAATACTGAGAGAGATTCCTTCTTCATATTCGTATTGACCACTGGTGAGGATTAAAGAGAACTGGAAGAGACTCCCCATTTTTAAGGAGTCTTTTTTGTTTATTTAACTAAAAAACATACTTTATTCAGATTTCCTCAATTTTTACCTGAAGTCCTTTTTCAGTTCCAGAATTGCATCCAGAATAGCAAACTGCATTTAACTTGTCATATCTCCTTAGGCTTCTCTGGGTTGTAAGAGCATCTCAGATGTTCCTTGTTTGATGATTTTGACAGTTTTGAGGTGTACTGGTTGGGTATTTTGTAGAAAGACCCTCATTTAAGATTTGTCTGATATTTTCTCATAATTAGGCTAGGGTTATGGGTTTTGGAGAAGATGACCATGAATGTAAAAAGTGCCATTTTCATCACATAAGCTATTAATGTGCTTAGTTGTGTCCAGCTCTTTGTGAACCCCTGGACTGTATCCTGCCAGGCTCCTCTGTCCACGAAATTTTCCATGCAAGAATACTGGAGTGGGTTGCCATTTCTTACTCCAGAAGCTATCAGTATGACATCACTATTTACATTAAACTTGATCACCTGTGTGACAGTATTTGGTAAGTTCATCTGCTGTAAAATTACTCTCCTTCAACACTGCAGTCTATAGAAGGAACTGATTATGTACAGCCCATGCTTAAGGAGTAGAGAGTTAAGCTACAAAAATTATTAGAAATGTTTTTACATTGGATATGTCTATTCTCCATTTATTTATTCAATCATGTATTTACATCAGATGAATTTGTGAGTATTTTATACTTCCTGTTATAATACACTACTACTTTATTTTGTAGTTCCAAATGCCCCTGCATCCCTTTCATGGGGCTCCCAAGAAATGCTAGTGGTAAAGAATCTGCCTGCCAATGCAAGAGATGTGGGTTCAATCCCTGGGGCCCTTTTACATGTCCCCATTTGTTGTGTTTTTGTTTGATATTTTCCTTATTTCCTAGCACTTTAAGATGCTCTAGGCTCATATTGAAGATTTCTGGCTCAAACCTACAATCAACCATTTCTCCAAGGAGTCATGGTTCCTTTCATTGGAGAATGTATTAGAAACCAAGTTCTGAGTGCTAGGTGTGCTCACTGTTTCCAAGACCTCTCAGCTACCAGAACACAGAAAATTGCATATATATACTAACCCAGGAATATACACAAATCTATAAACATTTTTGTAGGCTACCACCTTTATCTATATTAAGTAAACATGATTTATTCCAGCTCTTGCCTACCTGTGGTCTTCCTCACCAGAACCTATAACTTCAGTCTAGTCATGAGAGAAAAAAAATTAGTGATTCAAATATTCTATACTCCTTTCATGAGATGCAATGCAACAGGCTTGCAATATGTTTATATCTTGGTCGGCACGGTCAACAGCACTGTTCTTCAGTGGTCTCATGCCACAGCCTTCACGGAGGGCCTGGGTCAAGTTCGAAGACACAGTCATGACCTTGGATCAACCGGGGTAAAGAATCAGAAAGTTGGAAGGTGCTGGAATGAGTGGGCTTCATAGGCGTGATCAGGAGTTTGTAAATTATCAATGGATGTTGAAGTTTGTGAGGAATATTAAGCCACACAATGACAAAAACAGATTTGCAAGTCTTGGCTACAAACATTTAACTGCTGGTGGGTACAGAGCACAACAAAGCCAGATTAGAATCCATCAAGATGATTTTTTTTTTAACTTCCTAGGAAAAAGACTCCCATAGTCTAGCATCCTACTCATGTTACTTACTGTAGATTGATACAATTTAAACGGCAAAAAATTTTTTTTTCAATCTGAAAATCAAGTGAGTCAGTAAAAAAGAGAATTTTCTTTTCTTTTCTTTTCTTTAGAAGCATACCTCCTATCTGCAAGGTAGAAAATGTTTAATCCTGTGGTTAAGTACTATATTGCTGTGCAGATTTTCTGGCTCTCACATTAAGATGCACCTGTTTTTAAGTCAAGGAGATTATGAGATGCAGAATCTGTCTGAGCCATTTAATATCAGTGAAGCAGGCAACAGCAGCAGGGGTATTTTTCATGACACACCTATTGAAATGTGATGCTATATTCAAACACTTTCTTAATGACAACCATTCACCCACAATATTAAGGAGCCTCAAATAAGGTGTTTTAAAATCTGGAGATTCAACTCCTGTGTCAAAACAACTCAAGGTGTAAAGTGAAAATGACTATTTGGAAACCAGAAAAGTAATAATATTAGAAAACTGCAATAAATAATGTCAGCAGGGCCCACTGCAGCCAAGGTTAAACAATCTGTTCTTCAGGTATTATTAAGGTAGTGAGACCTGAAGACATGCTAGCATCGCTGTTGTGGGTGTAACCTCAGACAGCTGGGACTGATACCCAATTATCACTCTCTGTGTAGGATCTGGCACTGCAGTGCCTTTCTTCTTTTATAATTTTCATCACCAGGTAAGGAAAGAATATGTTCATTATCTCCAAACCTAATGGAGTACAGTGGCTGGCACTCTTCACTTAAGGCTCATATACATGTTTGTGCACATACTCCTCTCGAACTCCAAACTGAGCTTCAGGAAGATTAGCCTGTGCCTCACACATTTATGAAATTTCATAGCATCTAACACAGGGATGGGCCCGTATATGTACTCTAGCTCTAATGTACTACAAGACTTGATTTACTGAATGACAATTTTATATTTCAGAAATAAGAAAGGAGCATACATAAATGTTCTGAAAACTTGGAGAAGAAAAACAAGAGGGCAGATGAGGCATTTATTCAGGGAACAAATGTTACAGAACTTACATGAAAGAACATTTAAGAGCACTGCTTTTAGGGTTTAAGAGGCAAACCTCATGCATTTTTCTAAAATTCATTTTATTCAAGTATAGCTGATTTCAACATTGTGTTAATATCTGCGGTACAGCACAGTGATTCAGTTACACACACACACACATACATATATACCCATGCATATATATATTTTTTTTAATTGGAGGATAATTGCTTTACAATGTTATGTTGGTTTCTGCTGTACAAAAACATGAATCAGCTATAAGTATACATATTTCCCCTTCTTCTTGAGCCTCGCTCACATTGCTCCCCCATCCTACCCCTCTCGGTCATCACAGAACACAGCTTATATATTTTACACATGATAGTGTATATATGCCAGTACTAATCTCTTAATTCATCCCACCCTCTCCTTCCCTCACTGTATCCACAAATCTGTTCTCTATGTCTGTGTCTCTATTTCTGCCCTGTGAAGAGGTTCATCAGTATCATTTTTCTAGAATCCATCCTTTATCATATTCTTTTCCACACCATATTTGAGGCTCCTTAATATTATGGGTGAATAGTTGTTGTTAATAAATTGCCTAAATATAGCATGACATTTCAATAGGTGTGTCATGAAAAACACCCCTGCTGCTGTTGCCTGCTCTATTGATATTAAATTGGCAGATATTATACCAATGAGTACAGTTCCCTGTGATATACAATAGGATCTTGTCATTTATGGGGCTCCCCTCATGGCTCAGATGATACAGAAGCTGCCTGCAATGCAGGAGACTCAGGTTTGAACTGTGGGTCAGGAAGATCCTCTGGAGAAGGGAATGGCTACTCACTCCAGTATTCCTGATTTTTAATCCATGATTAACTCAGAATGACAAAAAGTCTGAATTAACCATAGTGGCTCAGATAGTAAAGATCCCCTGGAGAAGGGACTGGCTACTCACTCTGGTTTGGAGAACTGCATGGACAGAGGAGGCTCAAGAGCAACAGTCCATGGGGTCACAAACAGTTGGACAAAACTGAGCAACTAACACTTTCACTTGTTATTTATCCATTCTCCACATAATAGTTTGCATTTGCTAATTCCAAACTCTCAGGCATTTTATTTTCTTTTTCTTCATCAGCAAACTAAACCTCTCACTGACACAGGAATTACATATTAATACCTCATAAGTTACCTCAAACCATCACCCCTAAGAACTGGTTCTGAACATCAAGCAGATGGAAGCAATCCTATAACTACTGTGAAAAGAAGAATACTTGCAGGAAAAAGAGAATGGAATATGAGAAAATCTTAAGCAAAAATTAATATACATTGGGAAAACTCACCTCTGAGGAAAGTCAAACAAAGTGGGATCTTCTGAAAAAAATGTTTAAATAAGCATGTAGCAGACATATTGGTTGTTGCTTAAAGAATACACCCCCTTGCTCCATGCCTGAGGCATTAGGTGCCCAGCCTCGGCACATTCCTCAAGGCTTAAGGCTTACCCAGCCCCTTCCTGTCTGTCAGTCATTGGGCTAAGGGTGTGTTTCTGTATGTGTCCTGTGTGTAGGCCTCACTCTGATCAAAGGGACATGAGAGGGGATTTACTGGGGTCTAACAAGGAGATCCAAGCAGTCCATTCTAAAGGAGATCAGTCCTGGGTGTTCTTTGGAAGGAATGATGCTAACGCTGAAACTCCAGTACTTTGGCCACATTATGTGGAGAGTTGACTCACTGGAAAAGATTCTGATGGTGGGGGGTGGGGGTTTGGGGGCAGGAGGAGAAGGGGACAACAGAGGATGAGATGGCTGGATGGCATCACCAACTCGATGGACATGAGTTTGAGTGAACTCCGGGAGCTGGTGATGGACAGGGAGGCCTGGCATGTTGCAATTCATAGGGTCACAAAAAGTCAGACATGACTAAGTGACTGAACTGAACTGAACAATTTACTGGAGAGATTTTCCTCTCTGGAGAGAAAAAGAATTTTTGACACTATTTATCTTACTTAGTGCTTTAAAACCAACTTTCATATGAGAACAGGCAATTTTTGACCCCTAAGAGGCACTAACACTCTAGAGTGATGAGATAAGAACAAGAGGCTGGGCCCCTGATGGCCTCATGGAGCCTCTAATGAACCTGGCCTGCTTTCCTCCAGATTTTTGACTCAGAAACAAGAAAGGTTCCATGACTTTATCACTATTGCTTAAGTTCATTCAAACTGACACAGTAGATTTAGAGCCTTTAGAAATATAAAAGAAGGAGTAATAAACATAAAGCAAACCATGAATTAAGTAGCAAAATGATGAATGAGTCAGATACAGCTATCTGATTAAATATAGCCAAACAGAAATCTGAAAATGAAAATTGTAAATGTTAATGAAGTAGACTGGACAAATGCCAAACTACAAAGAAAATGAATGAAGAAAGCATAGAAAGATTAATAAATGAAAAATAAAGAAAAGTTAAAAGAATATATTAAGTGGCTCCAATATAAGCCTAATGTGCATGCACGCTAACTGGTATCAGTTGTGTCCGATTCTGCAACCCTATGGACAGTAGCCCGCCAGGCTCTTCTGTCCATGGTATTCTCCAGGCAAGAAAACTGGAGTGGGTGGCCATGCCCTCCTCCAGCAAATCTTCCCAACCCAGGGTTCGAACCCACATCTCCTGCATTGCAGGTGGATTCTGTACTGGTGAGCTACCTGAGAAGCCTGTATATACACACATATAGAAGTGCATGTATGTGTATAATGTAGGAGAAAAAAAGTTTAAAATGTACATCATCACAACTTAGTCTGGGGCAATTCCTCCAAACACGAGAGGTGTAAACTTGTACACAATGGTCAGTTTCCATTTCCACCTCGGCAAAACAGTTTCTCCTGTCAGGAGAGGAATGTCAGGAATACATTCCATAACACAGCACATATAATTTAAAATGTACTATATTTTTAGCAAGTTTTTGATCAAAGTGAAATATTTAATGAAGTCCAATTAGTCCATTGCCTTTTAAATCATGGAATATTTCAATAAATATGGGCTCAACTTTTTTGTATAGAAAAGTCAGCTGTTTAAGTCATTTTTAAATGTGTTTTTTAAAAAACAGAAAGAACATTCAGGAGAAAATTTAATGGATATGGGACAAAGATGACAAACATAAGCAATGAAATCAAGTCAAAAGAAATTATTCTGACATTTAAAAATAAATTATACAAAACTTTGTCAGATTATACATAAGCTAAAGTTACTAAAAGAAAAAAATTTTCACATAAAATTAATTAACAGGCATGCTGGTTATTTGAGAATCCAATTAAAAAGAGGATTGATTTATGCACATGCTAGAAAAAATATTAAATTTCTTGATAATTTTACACAAAACATTGATGTCAACAAATATTACAGAATACACTAAATATACTTTCTCTTCAGCCACCAGCTGACTAACAAGTGTCATAAAATCACTCTAGTACTCTTGCCTGGAAAATCCCATGGATGGAGGAGCCTGGTAGGTTGCAGTCCATGGAGTCACTAAGAGTTGGATACGACTGAGCGACTTCACTTTCACTTTTCACTTTCATGCATTGGAGAAGGAAATGGCAACCCACTCCAGTGTTCTTGCCTGGAGAATCCCAGGGATGAGGGAGCCTGGTGGGCTGCCATCTATGGGGTCGCACAGAGTCGGACATGACTGAAGTGACTTAGCAGCAGCAGTAATGCTCAGGAAACCTTGAAACCCCCTGAAATATTACAGCTGATACATGAAATAAACCTGAGAGAGGTTAACCCAAATTTGAAAACAATCTTGTAAATTTATGTATAGCATTATCAATAATTAGTTGTAAAGCTAAAAGACACTTTCCCAAGCTGTCAATAATTATATACACACACTTCAGCCATGCTAGAGGAAAGATTAAAATTTTTCATTTTATTTTTTCTATAGAAAACATTATATGGAGAAGGAAATGGCAACCCATTCCAGTATTCTTGCCTGGAAAATCCCATGGATGGAGCCTGGTAGGCTACAGTCCATGGGGTCGCAAAGAGTCGGACATGACTGAGCGACTTCACTTCACTTCAGTTACTATACAACATCCAGCTGAAGACTAGCAGGGGGTACTCTTTCTGCCCCCTTCTGATGCCTATGTCAGAAGCTTTCTCTATCTCCTTTATACTTTAATAAAACTTTGTTACACACACACACACACAAAATTATAAACTTTTGCATATGAAGAGGTGATCAAAAGGTATGCAGCCAAAAAAAAAAGTATAACATTGATGTTAGGTAGTTAATAAGAATATTATTAATTTTTTTGAATTTTATGATATGTGATATTTATCAGTCTTCTAAAATTCATATTTTGTTGTGACTTCTCATTCTGAATAAACATCCACATTTCTACCTATTTTCATATTCCTAATTCTTATTCATTTTCTTGAGTAATAAGGGCTTCAAATTGAGTATTTTCTAGGGTCCATAAAATGTGGATCTCTCCCAGAGAGAGGATTGGTTATAACCAATCAATTCTTAGGAAAATGTTTGTAAAGTATTAAAATGGAAATTTTAATATCTTTAGATTAACTGCATTTGACATTTCAGAACAAGGAATACATATATAATCCAAAGTGCTTCCTAGTCAAGTTAGTTAATAAACATGCAAAAATATCTCTGAGCCTGGAAATGAACCCACACATATAAGGGGAATTAATCTATGACAAAGCAGGCAAGAATATACAATGAAGAAATGACAGACTCTTTAGTAAATGGTGTTGGGAAAATTGGACAACTATATGCAAAAGAATCAAACTGGACTACTTTCTCACAACATGAACAAAAATAAATTCAAAATAGATTAAAGACTTAGATGTAAGACCTGAAATCATAAAACTTCTAGAAGAAAAATAGGCAGGAAACTCTTTGGCATCAGTCTTAGTAATTTTTTTTTTTGGGGGGGGGGGATACATCTCCTTAGGCAAAAGAAGCAAAAGCAAAAATAAACAAGTGGGACAAAGTCAAACTAAAGTGCTTTTGCACAGGGAAGGAAAGTATAAACAAAATGGAAAGGCAAATACTTAATGGGAGGTGTTTGCAGATGATATATCCAATAAGGAATCACTATCCAAAATATGAAAGAATTCATATAACTCAATATGAAGAAAAAAGCAATTAAAAAATGGACAGAGGATCTGACTATACATTCTTTCAAACACATACAGACGATCAACAGTCACATGAAAAAGATGATTAATGTGACTAACCATCAGGGAAATGCAAATCAAAACCATAGTGAGCTATCACCTCATATCTGTCAGAATGGCAAAAGACAAGAAATAACAGTGTTGGAGACAACAGAGGAAAAAGAGAACCCTCACACTGTTGGTGGGAATGTAAACAGGTGCAGCCACTATGGAAAATAGTATGGAGATTCCTCAAAACATTAAAAATAGAACCATTATATGATCCAGCAATTCCACTCCTGGGTATTTATCTGAAGAAAACAGAAATGCTAATTTGAAAAGACATATGCCTGTATTCACCACAGCATTATTTACAATAGTTAAGATATGGAAGCAATCTAAAGTGAAAGTGAGTCACTCAGTTGTGTCCAACTCTTTGTGACTTCATGGACTCTACAGTCCATGGAATTCTCCAGGCCAGAATACTGGAGTGGGGAGCTGTTCCCTTCTGCAGGGGATCTTCCCAAACTGGATCGAACCCAGGTCTCCCACATTGCAGGCCAATTCTTTACCAGCTGAGCCACCAGGGTACCAACTGAGCTACTAGGGAAGCCCCATCTATCAACAAAAGAATTTATATATAAATTCTTTATATATATATAGATACAGATATTTAGATATAGATATAAAACTCAGCCATAAAAAAAAAGAATGAAATTAGTGCCACTTTCTACAACATGGATGGACCAAAGGGTATGATGCTAAGTGAAATAAGCCAGAAAAAGACAAATACTGTATCATTTCACTTATATGGGGAACCTACAAAAAACCAAGTGAATAAACATAACATAAACAGATATATTAGTATATAAGAGAACAAACTGGAGGTTGCCAGAGAGGAAGGTGGTGAGTGGAAGACAGAAACAAGTGAAGGAGATTCAGCTCAGTTCAGTTCAGTTCAGTTCAGTCACTCAGTCGTGTCCGACTCTTTGTGACCCCATGAACCGCAGCACACCAGGCCTCCTTGTCCATCATCAACTGCCGGAGTCCACCCAAACCCATGTCCATTGAGTCGGTGATGCCATCCAACCAATTCATCCTCTATCGTCCCCTTCTCCTCATGCCCTCAATCCCTCCCAGCATCAGGGTCTTTTCAAATGAGTCAGCTCTTCAACTTCAACATCAGTCCTTTCAATGAACACCCAGGACTGATCTCCTTCAGGATGGACTGGCTCAATCTCCTTGCAGTCCAAGGGACTCTCAAGAGTCTTCTCTGACACCACAGTTCAAAAGCATCAATTCTTTGGTACTCAGCTTTCTTTATAGTTCAACTCTCACAACCATACATGACTGCTGGAAAAACCATAGCCTTGACTAGACGGACCTTTGTTGACAAAGTAATGTCTCTTTTTTTTAACATGCTGTCTAGTTTGGTCATAACTTTCCTTCCAAGGAGTATGCATCCTTTAATTTCATGGCTGCAATCACCATCTGCAGTGATTTTGGAGCCCCCAAAAATAAAGTCAGCCACTATTTCCACTGTTTTGCCATCTATTTGCCATGAAGTGATAGGACCGGATGCCATGATCTTTGTTTTCTGAATGTTGAGCTTTAAGCCAACTTTTTCACTCTCCTCTTTCACTTTCATCAAGAGGCTTTTTAGTTCCTCTTCACTTTCTGCCATAAGGGTGGTGTCATCTGCATATCTGAAGTTATTGATATTTCTCCCAGCAATCTTGATTCCAGCTTGTGGTTCCTCCAGCCCAGCATTTCTCATGATGTACTCTGCATAGAAGTTAAATAAGCAGGGTGACAATATACAGCCTTGACATACTCCTTTTCCTATTTGGAACCAGTCTGTTGTTCCAAGTCCAGTTCTAACTGTTGCTTTCTGACCTGCATACAGGTTTCTCAAGAGGCAGGTCAGGTAGTCTGGTATTGAGAGGTGCAAAATAAATGAGTCATGGGTATGAAGTGTGCAAAATAAATGAGTCAAGGGTATGAAGTGTGTAATGTGGGGAATAAAGTCAACAGCTATGTGATACCTTCGTACGGTAACATATTATAACTAGACTTATCTTTACACTTAAAAATGTATAGAAGTATCGTGTAGCAGGAATTAATATAGTTTTACAGGTCAATTATATTTCAAACACAAACTCAGAAAAAGGGGTCAGATTTGTGGTTATCACAGTCAGAGGTTGGGGGAGGGAGAATCAGATGAAGGAATTCAAAAAGCACAAACTTGCAATTACAAGATAAATAATAGGGACAGAATGTACAAGACAGTAAATATAACTAACGATGCTGTATGTTATACATGAAAGTTGTTACAAGGGTAAATTCTAGGAGTTGTCATCACAAGGAAAATATTCTTTTTCTTTCTTTAATCATGTATCTGTATGAGATAATGGATGTTCACTAAACATATTGTGATAATCATTTGATGATATACGTAAGTCAAATCATTACGCTGTATACCTTAAAATTATAGTAGTGTATGTCAATTACATCTCAAACCAAAAGAAAAAATATCGCTGAAATGTACTATGATTTTCTTGTGTTTCAACAATGTGGAATCCTTATACCATGACTTACCAGAAATAAATAACATAACGAATAAAACAGATAAGACAAATAAAATAACACAACAAATAAAGACATTTCTGTTAACATCTGGCTTACTTTTCAATGCTATACATCCACCATCAGTCTCCCATTTACACAATTATATGTTTCATTTTTAATCTCTGTGTATTATTTCTTTGGTCACATCTTCCAGAAGTATTCCTAGGTTTCCCAAAACAACAATTTCAAGAGCAGATTGCTTGCTGAATTGAATTTAGTACCTCTCTATTTTGTTCACTCTCTTCTCATAAGGTTTAGAGAAAATAGGATTCTCTATCCTATATTTCCCATGAAAAATGCAAAAATATGAATAGGCAAAAAGTGATACTTGGCCTACATTAAGCTACGAACTTATCCCATTTACAATAATGTATATTCAATGAACTTCAGTACATTTACTCAGGGCTTCCCTGTGGCTCAGCTGGTAAAGAATCTGCCTGCAATTCAGGAGACCTGGGTTCGATCCCTGGGTTGGGAAGATCCCCTGGAGAAGGGAAAGGCTACCCACTCTAGTATTCTGGCCTGGAGAATTCCATGGACTGTATAATCCATGCGGTTGCAAAGAGTCAGACACAACTGAGTGACTTTCACTTTCACTTTCAGAGCTTCAAAAGGGCTTCCCAGGTGGTACGACTGGTAAAGAACATGTCTGTTAATGCAGGAGATGTAAGAGAGATATGGGTTCTATCCCTGGGATGGGAAGATCCCCTGGAGGAGGGCATGGCAACCCATTCCAGTATTCTTGCCTGGAGAATCTCAGGGTCAAAGGAACCTGGCAGGCTACCGGTCAATATGATCACAAAGAGTCAGACACAACTGAAGCAACTTAGGACACACGCATGCAGTTTCACAAATCCAAGGTGTTGATCAGCAGCAGTACAGCCTCGTGTGAAGAGGCCAGGCTATACAGTCAGATAGCTTGCTCTTGTTTGAATTCAGACCTTGTGTGTGATTGCTCACTGACCTTAAGCAAGTTTTCTGACTATATTTCACTTCCCAACAATAAAATGAGGCTGGCAATAATAGTGCCAATATAATGAGACTAGTGGAGATCAAAAGGATAATCCAAGTATATTGCTTAAAAAAAGAATATGGCACATAGTAGACTCCTAATAAATGCCATCTTTTATTATTATTAATCACAATCCCCTCTATCCACTGGTCTCCAATTCTTACCTAGAGTGTTTAAAGTAAAAAGCCAACCACATGCTTCCCTGGCGGCTCAGCTGGTAAAGAATATGCCTGCAATGTGGGACCTGGATTCGACCCCTGGGTTGGGAATATTCCCTGGAGAAGGCAACAGCTACCCATCCCAGTATTCTGGCCTAGAGAATTCCATGGACTACAGTCCATGGGGTCACAAAGAGTCGGTCACAACTGAGTGACCTTCACTCATGATACAGTACCTGAAATACAGAGGAGCAAGCACAGGAAGTTTGTTTCCTCTTGAAAACAGTAGATCTAGTTCGATTATTGTTATATTATCTGTATTTTTATAAAACCAAGAATTACAGGCCACTGAGTAAAGGTATTTAGAACAACCTCTAAAACTTGTAGTTATCTCTTCCTATTATAAAAGGACTGTGACACCCCAAAGACCATGTTATGTACACATTCTGAAAGTTTGGAAACAGTCTTACTGAAAACTGCAGGGTGATAAATAAGCCCAGAAAAGATTTGTAAGGCAGACATAACTTTCTCAGATTGAAGCTTAATCACACATTCTCATTCTAAAAAGGAGATAGGACTCAGCACTCATATAAACAAGCATTTTTTGACCTAAACATCAAACAGTTTTATCACAATGGTGGATGTTTTCATCTTAGCAAAATTGGGTGGCCAACTGGAGTACTACGAAATTGTTTTCAGTATTTGTGAAGAAATCAATTGAAGTCAATGCCCAAGCAAAAAGAGTAGTATACCAAAATGGTTTAGATACAAAATCATGTAAAATTAACTTGAATCACTAACAAATTCCATTGTATTTCAATGAAATTTATTAATATTCACATAAGAATGTTTCTTAAAGGTTGATGTTTTACATTCTTTTGCCATGCTTACAAATTTAGGAAAATACTACTACACAAATCTTATAAAAATAAACCTGCCATTCTCACAAACATTTATTAACAAGAATATGAACATTAATTTCTCTGATTCAAGGATTTAAGTTTTCATCTTTATAAATCCTAGATCCATGACTTCTTTAATTTGAATGAGTCACAGCAAATGTAACAAAAGAGAACATAAATCACAATTTCCTATGCTGACAGTTAAAATGGGGAATCCATCAGATTTTCTTAACATTTTCTAAATTTGATTCATTCTTTGAGTTGCTAGGTTATTTTTCTATTGATATTAGGCCTAAATCATTTTTAAAAATCAAATAATGCTTTACTTGTTTCATGCTCTCACTCCTAGTAACTGAAGTCAAGCAACAGAACTTAAGAGTAATCTGAATAATTTTTTTAACCTTAAAAAGAGTATAAATTAACATTCGATGTGCAACCTCACTTATCTTTTTAAAGAAACATCTTTTTAAATAGTGTACTGTAGGGAGAGTAGATACATGTATATGTATGGCTGAATCCCTTTGCTGTCCACCTGAAACTACCACAACATTTTTAATTGGCTATAAGTTTAAAAGAAAATTTAAAATAAAATAGCTAGAAATAAAATAAACAGTGTACTATATTATATCTTGGTCTTCCCAGGTGGCACTAGTGGTAAAGAACCCACCTGCTAATGCAGGAGACATAAGAGAGGCAACTTCGATCCCTGGGTTGGGAAGATCCCCTGGAGGACAGCATGGCAAACCCATTCCAGTATTCTTGTCCCATGAACAGAGGAGCTCGATAAGCTACAATCCATAGGGTCGCAAAGAGTCAGACATGAGTGAAGTGACTTAACAAAGCAGAGCACATTGTATCCTAAGAGTGAATCTTTAGTACTACAAAGTGTGGGTTGCCTCTACACTAACGAGGCAAGATTTATAAAGCAGGTGCTCATACACTTGTTTGTGATGAAAACGGTCTACCTAACAATAAAAACAATCATGTCCCCCACAAAAACAAGCTGGGGATTCTAATTTAGCACCTGCTGTTCAAAAGTATTTGAGGACAGCATTTATTAAAATCCAAGCAGCTTCCTCTTCAGTTCAGTTCAGTCCAGTCGCTCAGTAGTGACCGACTCTTTGTGACCCCATGAATCGCAGCACGCCAGGCCTCCCTGTCCATCACCAACTCCCGGAGTTCACTTAGACTCATGTAAATTGAGTCGGTGATGCCATCCAGCCGTTTCATCCTCTGTTGTCCCCTTCTCCTCCTGCCCCCAATCCCTCCCAGGATCAAAGTCTTTTCCAATGAGTCAACTCTTCTTAGTTATCAGTAAAACAAATATAAAATGTGTGCTACAATATATATCTTGGTCTAATTTGGATTAGTCAAAGATATTCAGGGAAAAATGACCATTTGGGCCAGTCTCTGACATATGGAATATTGTACTCAGGACACATTTATTCTACCAGTATTGTCTACTCGACCATAAACATGCTTTTGAAATAAACAGTTGCTAAGATCACTCTCCATCAGCACTGTGGAAAATGTGCTGACTGTAAAGCATTCTGGAATAACATTTTCTGCACCACAGGTGAAAACTTGGCTGGTTCTACAGGGTTCAAGCAGTTAGACTTTGGCATCTAGGACAAGTCTACCACAGGCAAGAGACGTAACCAACAGACTTCACGTCAATATACTGATTTTCAATGCATGATTAACTCGGAATGACAAAAATCTGGATTAACCATGGTGGCTCAGACAGTAAAGAATCTGCCTGCAATGTGGGAGACCCAGGTTCAAACCCTGGGTTGGGAAGATCCCCTGAAGAAAGGATGGTTACCCACTCCAGTATTCTTGCCTTGAGAATTCCATGGGCAAAAGAGCCTCAGGTTGGCAGGGGTTAGCAGCCCATGGGATCACAAACAGTTAGAGATAACTGAGCAACTAATCACTTTTTTTCAAAAGTGTGAATGGTTATTTATATCACTGACTTGTATAAGTAAACTGAAAAAGATGAAAAACACATTCTTAATAACATCAAGGTTTATGCCTCTCCTACTATAAGTAATTAAATGCTCCCGGCAAAAATGACTAACTGTGGAAATGGTTAGGTAAATGAACCCAGTTATGATTACCTCTTCAAATTCACTCTTAAGAACTTCCACCTGCGCATTTTACTAGCCCCACTACCTAAGATTTTTCCGCATTATCTGACTATAAACATCTAGCCCATTCACAGAAGCTTTTCCTGACCTCCGGTTATTCAGTTCAGTTCAGTGGCTCAGTCGTGTCCGACTCTTTGGGACCCCATGAATCGCAGCACGCCAGGCCTCCCTGTCCATCAGCAACTCCGGGAGTTCACTCAGACTCACGTCCATCGAGTCAGTGATGCCATCCAGCCATCTCATCCTCAGTTGTTCCCTTCTCCTCCTGCTCTCAATCCCTCCCAGCATCAAAGTCTTTTCCAATGAGTCAACTCTTCCCATGAGGTGGCCAAAGTACTGGAGTTTCAGCTTTAGCATCATTCCTTCCAAAGAAATCCCAGGGTTGATCTCCTTCAGAATGGACTGGTTGGATCTCCTTGCAGTCCAAGGGACTCTCAAGAGTCTTCTCCAACACCACAGTTCAAAAACATCAATTCTTCGGCACTCAGCCTTCTTCACAGTCCAACTCTCACATCCATACATGACTACTGGAAAAACCATAGCCTTGACTAGACGGACCTTAGTCGGCAAAGTAATGTCTCTGCTTTTGAATATACTATCTAGGTTGGTCATAACTTTTCTTCCAAGGAGTAAGCATCTTTTAATTTCGTGGCTGCAATCGCCATCTGCAGTGATTCTGGAGCCCAGAAAAATAAAGTCTGACACTGTTTCCACTGTTTCCCCATCTATTTCCCATGAAGTGATGGGACCAGATGCCATGATCTTCGTTTTCTGAATGTTGAGCTTTAAAACAACTATTTCACTCTCATCTTTCACTTTCATCAAGAGGCTTTTTAGTTCCTCTTCACTTTCTGCCATAAGGGTGTTGTCATCTGCATATCTGAGGTGATTGATATTTCTCCCGGCAATCTTGATTCCAGCTTGTGTTTCTTCCAGTCCAGCGTTTCTCATGATGTACTCTGCACAGAAGTTAAATAAGCAGGGTGACAATATACAGCCTTGACATACTCCTTTTCCTATTTGGAACCAGTCTGTTGTTCCATGTCCATTTCTAACTATTGCTTCCTGGCCTGCATACAGATTTCTCAAGAGGCATGTCAGGTGGTCTGGTATTCCCATCTCTTTCAGAATTTTCCACAGTTTACTGTGATCCACACAGTCAAAGGCTTTGGCATCGTCAATAATGCAGAAATAGATGTTTTTTTTGAATTCTCTTGCTTTTTCCATGATCCAGCGGGTGTTGGCAATTTGATCTCTGGTTCCTCTGCCTTTTCTAAAACCAGCTTGAACATCAGGAAGTTCACGGACGTATTGTTGAAGCCTGGCTTGGAGAATTTTGAGCATGACTTTACTAGCGTGTAAGATGAGTGCAATTGTGTGGTAGTTTGAGCATTCTTTGGCATTGCCTTTCTTTGGAATAGGAATGAAAACTGACCTTTTCCTGTCCTGTGGCCACTGCTGAGTTTTCCAAATTTGCTGGCATATTGAGTGCAGCACTTTCACAGCATCATCTTTCAGGATTTCGAATAGCTCTACTGGAATTCCATCACCTTCACTAGCTTTGTTTGTAGTGATGCTTTCTAAGGCCCACTTGACTTCACATTCCAGGATGTCTGGCTCTAGATGAGTGATCACACCATTGTGATTATCCGGGTCGTGAAGATCTTTTTTGTACAGTTCTTTTGTGTATTCTTGCCATCTCTTCTTATTAGGTACACCCAAGATATGATCTCACACTTTTATAGTGCTATTCACAAATGTAACTGGATAATTGTCTGCTTAATTCTGTACTTAATGTCTCCCTCCTCCCTAGATGAGCAGCTATATAAACGCAGTGGCAGCCCCTCCCTTCTTCCATGAGTACCAAACGCTGCTGGCCATAGCCCACTAGACACAAATCCTCACACAGGTTGTTGATGACTGTTAACTGTGAACACAGCCAGCCTACAAAAAGTATGAGCATGAACAGAATGGCAGCGTATCTATGTTTCTATCCTCAAAACAACTATCAACTATGTGCCAATTTCTAAAAGATTTTTTTTTTAAAGAATTAATCTGAAACACCTAAAGTTTCATCCTATCGTATCTCGCTCTTTCCAAAAGTGATTTCTTGCTTCAGCTGATATGTATCAGTTATCAAAACACAAGTCCATGTGCCTGATGCACACTGAGGTCAAACAATACCAAAATGTCAGTTTGAAACAGAGAAAGGTTTATTGCAAGACCCTGAAAGCAGGTGGGTGGCTTATGCTGCAAAACCCTCAAATTAACAGAAAACTCTCAGCAAAGCCCTTTTCTAGGAAAGGTGAAGGAGGGGTATGTTTAGTTGTTGGAAACTTCTTGGTATAAGATCCTTTGTTCTTGACGTCAGGTCAGTTCAGTTTAGTCGCTCAGTCGTGTCCAACTCTTTGCGACCCCGTGGACTACAGCATACTAGGCTTCCCTGTCCATCACCAACTCCTGGACATTACTCAAACTCATGTCTATCAAGTCAATAATGTCATCAAACCATCTCATCCCCTATCATCCCCTTATCCTCCTGCCTTGAACCTTTCCCAGCATCAGGATCTTTTCCAATGAGTCAGTTCTTCTCATCAGGTGGCCAAAGTACTGGAGTTTCAGCTTCAGCATCAGTCCTAGCAATGAATATTCAGGACTAATTTCCTTTAGGATGGACTGGTGGATCTACTTGCAGTCCAGGAGACTCTCAAGAGTCTTCTCCAACACCACAGTTCAAAAGCATCAATTCTGTGGTGCTCAGCTTTCTTTATAGTCCAAGTTTCACATCCATACATGAGTACTGGAAAAACCATAGCCTTGACTAGACTAACCTTTGTTGGCAAAGTAATGTCTCAGCTTTTTAATATGCTGTATAGGTTGGTCATAACGTTTCTTCCAAGGAGCAAGTGTCTTTTAATTTCATGCCTGCAATCACCATCGGTAGTGATTCTGAAGCCCCCCAAAAAAAGTCTCTCACTGTTTCCACTGTTTCCCCATCTATTTGCCATGAAGGGATGGAACCAGATGTCATGATCTTAGTTTTCTGAATGTTGAGCTTTAAGCCAACTTTTTCACTCTCCTCTTCCACTTTCATCAAGAGGCTCTTTAGTTCTTCTTCACTTTCTCCCATAAAGGTGGTGTCATTTGCGTATCTGAGGTTATTGATATTTCTCCCAGCAATCTTGATTTCAGCTTGTGCTTCATGCAGACTGGCAGTTTGCATGATGTACTCTCCATATAAGTTAAATAAGTAGGGTGACAATATACAATTTTGATGTGCTCCTTTCCCAATTTGGAACAAGTCTGTTGTTCCATGTCCAGTTCTAACTGTTGCTTCCTGAGTTGCATACAGATTTCTCAAGAGGCAGGTCAGGTGGTCTGGTATTCCCACCTCTTTTAGAATTTTCCAGTTTCTTGTGATTCACACAGTCAAAGGCTTTGGTGTAGTCAATAAAGCAGAAGTATGTCTTTTTCTTAGTGTCTCTTGCTTTTACAATGATCCAATGGATGTTGGTTCCTCTGCCTTTTCTAAATCCAGCTTGAACATCTGGAAATTTTTGGTGAAGCCTCGCTTGGAGAATTTTGAGCATGACTTTACTAGCAGTGAGATGAGTGCTACTGTATGGTAGTTTGAACATTCTTTGGCATTGCCTTTCTTTGGGATTGGAATGAAAACTGACCTTTTCCAGTCCTGTGGCCACTGCTGAGTTTTCCAAATTTGCTGGCATATTGAGTGCAGCACTCTCACAGCATCAGCTTTTAGGATTTGAAATAGCTCAGCTGGAATTCCATCACCTCCCCTAGCTTTCTACATAGTGATGCTTCCTAAGGAATGATCAGGTAATTGTGCTGTGCTGTGCTTAGTTGCTCAGTCATGTCTGACTCTTCGCAATCCCATGGACTGTAGCCCACCAGGCTCCTCTGTCCTTGGGGATTCTCCAGGCTAGAATACTGGAGTTGGTTGCAATGCCCTCCTCCAGGGATCTTCCAAATCCAGGGATCAAACCCAGGCCTCCCACATTCGAGGCAGGTTCTTCACCATCTGAGCCACCAAGAAACCCCCTGAAAACTGCAGTGAGTAGCCTTTCCCTTCTCCAGGAGATCTTCCCAACTCAGGAATTGAACTAGGGTCTCCAGCAGGCGGATTCCTTACCAGCTGAGCTACCAGGGAAGCCCTGGTCAGGTAACTACGGTAACTAAATTCCTGTAAATCTCCACCAAAGGAATATTATTCTCTGTTCTGACCAGAAAGGGCAGAATCTCCAGGCACAATTTTCAGCCTCCGAGGTCCAGGTCCTGTCGAAGTGAAAGCAGATCTCAGCTGACCACTCCCTCAGGGCCTCCCCAGATGCTGTCCACTTGTCATGGCTGAGAGAGCCAGGTGCCAGGACCCAAGGAGCCCTCAAACTCCTCAAGCCGCCCAAACAACAGGGGCAGGTCCCACAGACTATGACCAGGGTGATTGCCACTGCCATTAGGTTGATTGGGGGGGATGGGGGAGAGGGTCACTGCAGCCTCAAAGCCTGGGCCCAGCCAGTAGGCAGCCTTGTCAAGAGCTCTGGAGCCCTGACGTCACAGCCCCCAGCCTGTTCCCTGGCACCCCCAGCTCACCCTATGGCTGAGGCCAGGGATAACAGCACGCAGCAATGTCCACATGCAAAGGGCTGAGTGAGGTCATGTTCCATTATACAGAGACCCCGTGTTTTACAGCAAATGATTTCTAGAACTCAACAGACACCTATGTATTTATTAGGAATGCAGACCATGGTTCAGGTAAATTGAAACTTGTATAAATGGTGTACTCTACGTATTCATTTGCAGTTAGTATATTTTTAAGATTTATCTATGTTTTGCTCAGATGCTAAGTACAGTCTATCCTTTTGCAACCCCATGGACTGTACCCCACCAGGCTCCTCTGTCCATGGGATTCTCCCAACAAGAATACTGGAGTGGGTTGTAATTTCCTCTCTCAGTGAATCTTCCCAATTCAGGAATTTAACTGGGGTCTCCTGCACTGGCAGGCAGATTCTTTACCAAAAGCACCAACTGGGAAGCCCTTTATCTATGTTGGATACATAAATATTAGATAATTGCTTTATGTACAGGTGCTATTAGTTCTACATAATTATACTGTATCCATTATTTTTCATGTTATTTTATTTTTAACACCTTTGTTTAGGTATAAATGCACATATTCAAAGTGTACAATTTGTTGAATTGTGGCATATGTGAAACCATAACCACAAGCAACAGTATAAACGTAGGCTTCACCTCCAAAACTTTTCTGCTTCTTTACAATTTCCTTCCTCTCTCCCACAGCTCAGCTGGTAAAGAATCTGCCTGGAATGCAGGAGACCCCAGTTCAATTCCTGGATCAGGAAGATACCCTGGAAAAGGGATAGGCTACCCACTCCAGTATTCTTGGGCTTCTCCGGTGGCTCAGCTGGCAAAGAATCCACCTGCAATCCGGGAGACCTGTGTTCAATCCCTGGATTGGGAAGATACCCTGGAGAAGGGAACAGCGACCCACTCCAGTATTCTGGCCTGGAGAATCCCATGGACTGTATAGTGCACAGGGTCGCAAAAAGTCAAACACGACTGAGTGACTTTCACTCACTCACTCCCACTTCCATCCTCGTCCCTTCTACCTAGATAATGATTGATACATTTTTCTCTCAGAAGCTACTTTACAATGTCTAGAATTTTATATTAATGGAAGCATATACTGTGTGCTCTTTTTTTCTGTTTTCTTTCATTCCACATAATTGAGATCTATACATGCTGTTTGTATCTGAGTTCATACATTTTAAATGCTGAGCAAGAATTTCATTACAGGCATGTACCACAATTTGTTTATCCATTCCCCTGTTGATACACATTAGACTGATTTCCAGTTTTGGCTATTATAGAAAAGCAGTCATAAATATGCACTTGTAAGTCTTTGCATAGACATATGATAAGTATATCTTTAAATTCTGAATAAAGTGACAGACTGCTTTCTAAATGTTTTTATCATTTTACCTTCCCAGCAGCAGTGTTTAAGAGTTCCAGTTGTTGCACTGGAACTCCTCACAGAAACACAGCATGATTACTTTTTAATTTTAGCTATTTGTATAGTATATAACACACTGTGATTCTGATTGGCATGTCCATAATGACAAAAATGTTCAACTTATTTTCATGTGCTTATTTGCCATTCTTATACCTTTCTCAGTTCAGTTCAGTCTCTCAGTTGTATCTCAGTTATTGTGACCCCATGGACTGCAGTATGCCAGGCTTCCCTGTCCATCACCAACTCCCGGATCTTGCTCAAACTCATGGCCATCAAGTTGGTGATGCCATCCAACCATCTCATCCTCTGTCATCCCCTTCTCCTCATGCCTTCAATCTTTCCCAGCATCAGGGTCTTTTCAAATGAGACAGTTGTTTGCATCAGGTGGCCAAAGTATTGGAGTTTCAGCTTTAGCATCAGTCCTTGCAATGAATATTCAGGACTGATTTCCTATAGGATGGATTGGTTGGATCTCCTTGCAGTCCAAGGGCCTCACAAGAGTTTTCTCCAACACCACAGTTCAAAAGCATCAATTTTGTGGTGCTCAGCTTTCTTTATAGTCCAACTCTCACATTCATACATGACTACTGAAAATCATAGTCTAGACTAGATGGACCATTGTTGGCAAAGTAATGTCTCTACTTTTTTTTTTTTTTTTTTACTTTATTTTACAATACTGCATTGGTTTTGCCATACATCTCTACTCTTTAATATGCTGTCTAGGTTGGTCATAGCATTTCTTCCAAGGAGCTAGTGTCTTTTAATTTCATGGCTGCAATCACCATCTGCAGTGATTTTGGAGTCCAAGAAAATAAAGTCTGTCACCGTTTTCATTGTTTCCCCGTCTATTTGCCATGAAGTGATGGGACCAGATGTGAGAGTTGGACTATAAAGAAAGCTGAGTGCCGAAGAATTGATACTTTTGAACTGTGGTGTTGGAGAAGACTCTTGAGAGTCCTTTGGACTGCAAGGAAATCCAACCAGTCCATCCTAAAGGAGATCAGTCCTGGGTGTTCATTGGAAGGACTAATGTTGAAACTGAAACTCCAATACTTTGGCGACCTGTTGCAAAGAGCTGACTCAATGGAAAAGACCCTGATGTTGGGAAAGATTGAGGGCAGGAGGCAAAGGGGACGACAGAGGATGAGATGGTTGGATGGCATCACCAACTCAATGGACATGGGTTTGGGTGGACTCCAGGAGTTGGTGATGGAGAGGGAGACCTGGCATGCTGCAGTTCATGGGGTCACAGAGTTGGACACGACTGAGTGACTAAACTGAACTGAGCTGATGGGACTGGATGCCATGATCTTAGTTTTCTGAATGCTGAGCTTTAAGCCAACTTTTTCACTCTCCTCTTTCACTTTCATCAAGTCTCTTTAATTCCTCTTCACTTTCTGCCATAAGGGTCGTGTTATCTACATATCTGAGGTTATTGATATTTCTCCTGGCAATCTTGATTCCAGCTTGTGCTTCTTCAAGCCCAGCATTTCTCATGATGTACTCTGCATAGAAGTTAAATAGGCAGGGTGACAATATACAGCCTTGACATACTCCTTTTCCTATTTGGAACCAGTCTGTTTTTCCATGTCCAGTTCTAACTGTTGCTTCCTGACCTGCATATAGGTCTCTCAAGAGGCAAGTCAGGTGGTCTGGTATTCCCATCTCTTTCAGAATTTTCCACAGTTTACTGTGATCCGCACCATCGAAAGCTTTGGCATAGTCAATAAAGCAGAAATAGATGTTTTTCTGGAACTCTCTTACTTTTTCGATGATCTAGCAGATGTTGGCAACATCTGGAAGTTCACGGTTCATGTATTGCTGAAGCCTCATTTGGAGAATTTTGAGCATTACTTTGCTAGCCTGTGAGATGAGTGCAATGGTGCGGTAGTTTGAGCATTCTTTGGCATTGTCTTTCTTTGGGATCAGAATGAAAAAGGACCTTTTCCAGTCCTGTGGCCACTGCTGCATTTTCCAAATTTGCTGACATATTTAGTGTAGCACTTTCACAGCATCATCTTGTAGGATTTGAAATAGCTCAACAAGAATCTTTCAGCTTTAGTATGTCTGAAAAAAAGCTTTCTTTGGCCCTTCTTTTTAAACTATATTTTGGCTGGGTATAGAAGTCTAGGTTCTTTTTTTTTTTTATCACTTGAAAGACATTATTGTTCTATCTTTTTTGGTGTTTCAAATGGGAAATATGCTGTCATATTTATCTTTGTTACACTGCATATAACGTTTCTTTCTTTTCTCTGTCTGTGCTTTGTCATCTGTTCATGTCATCTCTATCATGCTTTGTAATTATGAAAAGTTTCTATTGTTGTGTTCTAAAATTAATTAATCTTTTTTTGTGTGTCATCTCTAATTGACCATTAATACTATTCAATGTATTTTTCATGTCATTCATTATAGTTCTTATTTCTAGAAGTTAGTTTGCATCTTTATAATTTTTTGGTATCTCTATCTATTCAAGTATCTGAAATACAGAGTTGATCGATTGTTTTCTTTGTCCTAATTATGGGTCATGCTTTCTACTTCTTTCCTCATTGTGTAAGTATAATTTGTGATGAGATTCCAGACACTGTGAATTCTACTTTGTTGGGTGCTGGTTAGTTTTTTATTTCTATATGTGTTCTTGAGCTTTGTACTGAGACACAGGTGAGTTGCTTGCAAAAAATTAAGCCTTTTGGATCTTGCTCTCAAAACTTACTAGGCAATATCAAAGTGTTGACAAATCTAGAGTTAATTACTCCTTAATACTGAGGTAAATCCCTCCTGAGTCCTGAAACCAGTGTCTCATAACTCATGAAATTTTTCCAATCTCGCTAGCATAAATTGGTATTATCACTGAATGTGTGTGAGTACCAAACACACTTCCTTCTAATTATTTTAGTGATTCTTTACCAGCCTCGGGTCTTTTCCTCACACGTGTATACTCATCAACACTCAGCTGATTACAAGCAGAGAACTCTCTGAAGGGCTCCAGAATTCTCTCTCTGTCCTACAGTCTCCTCTCCAGTATTCTGTCCTGCACATGCTAGGTACCTCAGTTTGCCCATAATCACAGCTTGGTTTCCTCAACTCAGCAAGTCCACCAGTGTATGATGACAATCATGTGTCTCCACTGTGCCCTGAAATCTCTGCCAATGTAGAAATATGGGCAATATTATGGCTCATCTCTTTTACTGCCCACCTCTCAAGGATCACTGTACATTGATGTCTAACTGCTATTGTCTTGTAAACTGCTGTCACACATAATTTAACACAGGAGCTAAATTTGGTCTCCCTTACTGCATCTTAAACAGGAGTAGTAATCCCCACTGGGTAAGCCTCTTCTTTCTCCAAATGAGTACATGGTTAATTTTCACAATAAAAATGGTGTTGCAAAAAAAAAAAAAAAAATGGTGTTGCAATAAACATGCCTATATGGCTCTTGTCTCCAGGGTATATAACTAGGAATTGAATTTTAGTATCACAGGTATTAAAGATGTATACAGGTACATCTTTACTGAAAAATTATTCTCAAACTCAGCTCTTCCAATCCATATTGCTACCAATAACTTATGATAATTAGAGTTCCCACGTATGTTCATTAACATTCCACCTACAGTACAGTTTTATTAGTTTATACTAATCTGCAATTTACATTGCCCAGATTATCAGTTAGTTTAATATATATTGGAATTTCTTCCTTAGAAAGTTGCCTGTTCAAAAGCTTAGCCCATTTTTAAATTGAAGTATAGTTAATTTACTCACTTTCAGATGTACAACAAAGTGATTCAGTTTCTATTATATATAATTTTATGTATATACATACATATATATATATAGAGAGAGAGAGAGAGGCTTTCTTGATGCCTCAGATAGCATATACATATAAATAAATACTCTTTTCCAGATTATTTTTCATTATCACCATACTTATGTGCAGTCACTAAATCATATCTGATACTATGTGACCCTACAGACAGCTTCCCTCTAGGCTCCTCTGCCCATGAGATTTCCCAGGCAAGAATACTGGAGTGGGTTATCATTTCCTTCTCTAAGGGATCTTCCAGACCCAGGGATTAAACCTGTCTCTTTTGCATTGGCAAGTATGTTCTTTATCACTGAGCCACCAGGGAAGCCCATTTTTCATTACAGGTTATTACAAAATACTGAATATAGTTCACTGTGCTTTACAATATGTTCTTGTTGGTTATCTATTTTATATATAGTAGTGTGTATATGTTAATCCCAAACTCCTAACTTATCTCTCCCTCCCCCATTCCTCAGTTCAGTTCAGTTCAGTCGCTCAGTCGTGTCCAACTCTTCGTGACCCCATGAATAGCAGCACGCCAGGCCTCCCTGTCCATCACCGTCTCCCGGAGTTCACTCAGACTCACATCCATCGAGTCCGTGATGCCATCCAGCCATCTCATCCTCGGTCGTCCCCTTCTCCTCCTGCCCCCAATCCCTCCCAGCATCAGAGTCTTTTCCAATGAGTCAACTCTTCCCATGAGGTGGCCAAAGTACTGGAGTTTCAGCTTTAGCATCATTCCTTCCAAAGAAATCCCAGGGTTGATCTCCTTCAGAATGGACTGGTTGGATCTCTTTGCAATCCAAGGGGCTCTCAAGAGTCTTCTCCAACACCACAGTTCAAAAACATCAATTCTTCAGCGCTCAGCTTTCTTCACAGTCCAACTCTCACATCCATACATGACCACAGGAAAAACCATAGCCTTGACTAGACGGACCTTAGTCGGCAAAGTAATGTCTCTGCTTTTGAATATACTATCTAGGTTGGTCATAACTTTTCTTCCAAGGAATAAACGTCTTTTAATTTCATGGCTGCAGTCACCATCTGCAGTGATTTTGGAGCCCCAAAAAATAAAGTCTGACACTATTTCTACTGTTTCCCCATCTATTCCCCATGAAGAGATGGGACCAGATGCCATGATCTCTGTTTTCTGAATGTTGAGCTTTAAGCCAACTTTTTCACTCTCCTCTTTCACTTTCATCAAGAGGCTTTTTAGTTCCTCTTCACTTTCAGTCATAAGGGTGGTGTCATCTGCATATCTGAGGTGATTGATATTTCTCCCGGCAATCTTGATTCCAGCTTGTGTTTCTTCCAACCCAGTGTTTCTCATGATGTACTCTGCATAGAAGTTAAATAAGCAGGGTGACAATATACAGCCTTGACATACTCCTTTTCCTATTTGGAACCAGGCTGTGGTTCCATGTCCAGTTCTAACTGTTGCTTCCTGACCTGTATACAGATTTCTCAAGAGGCAGGTTAGGTGGTCTGGTATTCCCATCTCTTTCAGAATTTTCCACAGTTTATTTTCTATGTCTGTGAGTTTATTGATGTTTTGTAAATAAGTTCTTTGTATAATTCTTTTAGATTCTACATATAAGTCATAACATGTGGTATTTGTCTTTTTGTCTTCACTTAATATGAAAATCTCTAGGTCCATCAACATTGTTGCACATGGCATTATTTTATCTTTTTTCATGGCTGAGTAAAGCACACACAACACATCTTCTTTAGCCATGCATCCTTCAGTGGACATTTAGGCTGCTTCCATGTCTTGGCTATTATAAACAGTGATACTATAAACACAAAGGTGAATGTATCTTTTTGCATTACAGTTTTCTCCATATATATACCCAGGAATCAGATTGCAGGATCATATAGTAATCTATTTGATTACTAATCTACTTTTACTTTTTAAGGAACATCCATACTGTTCTCCATAGTGGCTACACCAATTTACCTTCCCAACAAGAGTGTATGAGGGTTCACTTTTCCTAAAGGATGATTCTTAAACCACTCATTGCTTCCATGCATAGTTATTTGGAATTCTTAATATAACATGAGTAATAAGACATTGTGAGTTATGTTTTTAAAATTTCTACCTCTAGCACACAGAATCCAGAGGGCACAAACTCAGTAGCTGGGGTGTGCAGCCTTAGTTGCCTGAAGCCACGTGGAATCTCAGTTCCCTGACCAGGGGTCAAATTCACATCTCCTGCATTGGAAGGCGGACTTTCAACCACTGGACCAACAGGGAAATCTCCCACTTAGTTTTTAAATTGAATTTTTTGTCATTCAGAAGTTTTAAATTTTAAAATAGTTGAATACAACATTTTCTCTTTTTATAATCTATGTCTATCTTGTATAGTAACTTCTTCCCTAATTTGGGATTTGAAGTCTATCTTCTAAGTTTTCTCTACAATGTTTACTTTCATAAATAATAAAAATGTTTCAATGAACATTATGGTGCATACAATTACCTGAATTAGTGTCCATTTAACAGATTAACTGTGGCTCAGATCATGAGCTCCTTATTGCAAATTTCAGGCGTAAAGTGCGGGAAGAAGGGAAAGCCACTAGGCCATTCAGATATGACCTAAATCAAATCCATATTATTTATACAGTGGAGGTGAAGAATAGATTCAGTGGATTAGATCTGGTAGACAAAGTGACTAAGGAACTATGGATGGAAGTTTGTAACACTGTAGAGAAGGCAATGATCAAAAGAATCCCAAAGAATAGGCAATGCAAGAAGATGAAGTGGTTGTCTGAGGAGGCCTTACAAATATATGAGGAAAGAAGAAGCAAAAATAAAGATATATGCTATTGAATGCAGAGTTCCAGAGAATAGCAAAGAGAGATAAGAAGGTCTTCTTTAATGAACAATGCAGAGAAACAGAGGAAGACAATAGAATGGGTAAGACTAAAGATCTCTTCCAAAAAATTGGAGAGATTGAGGGAATATTTCATGCAAGCATGGGCATGATAAAAGACAGAAGCAGTAGGGACCAAACAGAAACAGAAGAGATTAAGAAGAGGTGGCAAGAATATACAGAAGAACTGTACATAACAGGTCTTAATGAACCACAACAGTGTGGTCAGTCACCTAGAGCCAGATATCCCAGGAGTGTGAAGTCAAAGGGGCTTTAGGAAGCATTACTATGAACAAAACTAGTGGAAGTGATGGAATTCCAGTTGAGCTATTTAAAATCATCAGAGATGATGCAGTTAAAGTGCTGCACTCAATATGTCAGCAAATTTTGAAAACTCAGCAGTAGACACAACACTGGAAAATGTCAGGTTTCATTTCAATCCCAAAGAAGGGCAATGCTCAAGAATGTTCAAACTATCATACAACTGTGTTCATTTCACATGCCAGCAAGATTATGGTCAAAATCCTCCAAGCTAGGTTTCAGCACTATGTGAACAGAGAAATTATAGATGGATAGCTGGGTTTTAAGAGGCAGAGGAACCAGAGATCAAATTGCCAACATTTGTAGGATCATGGAGAAAGCAAGGGAGTTCCAGAAAAAACATCTACTTCTGCTTCAATAGCTAAACTGAAGCCTTTGACTATGTGGATAATTTAAAAAAAACTGTGAAAATTCTTAAAGAAACCAAACCACCCTACCAGCCTCCAGAGAAACCTGTATGCAGGTCAAGAAGTAATAGTCAGAACCAGACATGAAACAATGTTCTGGTTCAAAATTGGGACTGCAGTACGACAAGGCAATATATTGTCACCCTGCTTATTTAACTTACATGCAGAGTACATGCAAAATGCCAGGTTAGCTGAATACCAGCTAGAACTAAGATGTCAGGAGAAATAACTTCAGAGATGCATATGATACCACTCCATGGCAGAAAGTGAAGAGGAACTAGTCTCTTGATGAAGCTGAAAGAGGAGAGCGAAAAAGCTGGCAGAACACTAAGATCAGTGCCGCCAATCCTATTACTCCATGGCAAATAGAAGAGGAAAAACTGGAAACAGTGTCAGATTTTAGCATCCTAGGCTCCATCTTCCTGTAGCCATGAAGTTAAAAAATGCTTCTCTGAAGGAAAGCTATGACAAACCTAGACAGTCTTAGCAGAGACATCACTTTGCCGACAAAGTCTCCAGAGTCACCTGAATAAACCATGGTTTTTCCAGTAGTCACATACAGATGTGAGAGTTGAACCATAAAGAAGGCTGAGAGCCAGAGAACTGAGGCTTTTGAATTGTGGTGTCGGAGAAGACTCTTGAGAGGCCCTTGAACTGCAAGGAGGTCAAATCAGTCAATCCTGAAGGAAATCAACCCTGAATATTCACTGGAAGAACTGACGATGAAGCTGATGCTCCAATACTTTGGGCATCTGATGCAAAGAGTCAATCAGTGAGAAAGACCCTGAAGATAAGAAAGACTGAAGGCAGAAGGAGAAGGGAGCAGCAGAGAATGAGGTGCTTAGGTATCATCACCAACTCAATGGACATGAATCTGAGCAAACTCTGGGAGATAGTGAAGGACAGGGAAGCCTGGCGTGCTGCAGTACATGGGGTTACAAAAAGTGGGACATGACTCAGCGACTGAACAACACGGAATAAGATCTCACATGCCACAACCAGTTTCTCTGGTGGCTCAAGTGGTAAAGAATCTTCTTGCAATGCAGGACCCAGGAGACTCGGGTTTGATCACTGGGTCAGGAAGATCCCCTGGAGTAGGAAATAGCACCCCACTCCAGTATTCTTGCCTGGAAAATCCCATGGACAGAGGGTCCTGGTGGGCTACAGTCCATGGGGTCCCAAAAGTCAGAAAGGACTGAGCAACTAACACACTTTGCCACAACCAAGAGTTCACATAACTAAAGATCCTGCATGCCATAGCAAAGATCTAAGATCCACAATGTTGCAATTAAGACTTGTGCAGCCAAATAATTACTTAAGTTATATAGAAAACAAGCCAAACAAATAAATATAACAAAATGAAAACAGACTTACAAAGAACGTATCACTAGTTTCCAAGTGGGATAGAGGTAGAGGGATAAACAAAATAGGTAAAGGGGCCTAAGAGGTACAAACTATCAGTTACAAAATAAGCCACAGGAATGTTTTGTACAGCATAGGGAATGTAGTCGATAATATTTTAGCAATTTTCTATGGTGCATGATGCATACAAATTTGAATCACTATGCTGTACACCTTTAACTAACATAATATTGGAAGTCAACTATAATTTTAAAATTTAAAATAAAACAAAATATTTACTTTTTGTATTGTCTTTAATGCATTTGTAATCAATTTTTGATATGTTGTGGATCTATATTATCTTTTTTTCCATAAGAATAGCCAAGGGTTCCAGCATCATTTACTCCAGCACTTTTCCATACTATGTAATATCTCTCATTTATACGTATAGAAACATTCCTCGGCTCTTTTGTTCAGTTAGTCTGTTAGTCTTCACTAATACCTCACTGCCCTCACTACTAAAGATGTAAAATAAAGTTCCATTACTGGAAAAGCAAATTTTGACTACATGGGGCATTTTTACTTCTATGGGAATTTCAGATTCATATCATCACATTCTAAGAACAATTTGTTTCAATTTTTATTGAAACAACTTTAAATTTGTGGATTAACCTTTGAAGAACAGATATAATTACCATATTTATTTCTTTCATTCACAAATATTATATACATTTCCTGTTTCTTTAGCTATTCTTTAATGTTTTTGAATAAAGTTTTATACTTTTTTTCATGAAGATCTTATAAAATGTTTACTACATTTATTAATAGTCTTCAATTATTTGTTTCAGGTACAGAGAGTGCTGCTGTTATTTATATGTTGGTCTAATATCCAGCAACCTTAATTTTCTCTAATAATTAGTTATTAGCTTGGCCATGTTTTTTAATTTTAAGAAAACTGCTATCAGTTTTCATTATTTGCTTTGAATTCTTATAACTTTTGTATTTTTCATTTCTCAGTACCGTGGGCAGAATCTTGAGTCAGTGGTAAGTAAAATGAGTGATAATGGGCTTCACTTTCTCCCAATTCCAAGGAAAAAATTGTCCTGCCTTTATAGTTGTGTTATTTGATATAGATGTTTAGTTGATCCTCTTTATTACACAACTATTGTTTTCCCTTTTTACTCATGAATAGGCATTGAATTTAAATAGGTGTTTGTATTAAATGGCTAATAGGATGACTGTCATTTCAAACACTATTTGATTGTGATGAATTATTGGTATTTCTGAAACCAAATCAATCTTGAATTGATTGGTCATTATCCTTCATTTTTTACATATAACTATGTCTATCTATGCAGTATATTTTTAATTAGAATTGTATCATACACAGTATTTACTCTTTGAGAGTTTTCACGCCATGGGGAAGATTTTTGTGTCTAGCTACATAGCTGAAATATTTGCATTTTATTAGCAGCCTGCTTTTCAGTGTCCAGTGTCAAACACTTTTGCTCTGTTAAATAATATGGTACTTCTCAGGTAATGAATATTTATACTAATCAATGCCAAGCTTCACCTAGATACTCTTGAACTATTTCTTCCCAACTTTGTGGCTTTAGAAGCTTTTGCATCTAACAGCTGACAACAGTACAAGATGGTTCCCTTTTCTACACATCCTCTCCAATAGTTAGTGTTTATAGATTTTTAAGACACCACTCAGAATGGGGGAAAATAACTGCAAATGAAACAACTGACAAAGGATTAATCTCCAGAATATATAAGCAGTTCTTACAGCTCAATATCAGAAAAACAAGCAGCCCAATCAAAATATGGGCAGAAGACCTAAACAGACACTTCTTCAAAGAAGACATACAGATGGCCAATAAACACATGAAAAGATGCTCAACATCACTAATTACTGCTGCTGCTGCTGCTAAATCACTTCAGTCGTGTCCGACTGTGCAACCCTATAGACAGTAGCCCACCAGGCTCCTCCGTCCATGGGATTCTCCAGGCAAGAATACTAGAGCGGGTTGCCATTTCCTTCTCCAATGCATGCAAATGAAAAGTGAGAGTGAAGTCGCTACAGTCAACCCCATGAACTGTAGCCTGCCAGGCTCCTCTGTCCATGGGATTTTCCAGGCAAGAGTACCGGAGTGGGTTGCCATTTCCTTCTCCTAGAGAAATGCAAATCAAAACTATGATGTGGTTATCACCTCACACCAGTCAGAATGTCCATCTTCATCTAAGTTTCGAAAGTAACACAAAATCAGTCTAATCTATCTGTCACACTAATGACTCTCAGGATATGTTGAGAAACAGATCACTTTCCTCAGTCTTCCTACTTCACTCCCTTAAGTTTTCTTATGTCCAGGCCAAAACATTCTTAAATCCTTCAATTGTTCCTCACAAGACATGGTTAGGAATTCAATTAACACCTCTTTAACATCTAGTCAGCCAGGTTCTAAAAAGGATGCTTTTTCAAAAGGCAAGGGAAAATTCACTGGCTAAAATACTTCAAAAATTCTAAAATATCTTACTTAAAACTTCTCAGATTTCTCTAAATTGATTTTCAGTGTCCTATATATACACAGTTTCTATTTCCACCATTTCTGACAATTAATATATTTTAAAAATTTATTTAAGAATGCTGGAGGAGGGTATTCAGTTCAAAGATATAATTCCAAGAAGCGATGATGTCTAAAACATTATTACAGATAAAATCACATTAAATTTCCTAAGATTAATAGGTCCCAGAAAATCTTTTGGTAATCAATAATAAAATGAAATTTAGTCCTGCGCATTATTTATTCATAAACATATTATCATGAGCAGATTTATTTTGTCAATGTTATACAGACAGCAGCATACTAAATATTTATTCACACTTTTATATTTATATCCTTAATATTTATAGACTTATTTTGCTCATAATCTTGATACACTTTAAAAAATATTTTAAACACAGACTAGCCAACTGATACTTTAAAGAAAAAAACAAAATAAGGGAACTGTTACATCCAACTTCAAGACTTATTATAAATCTAGAGTTATCAAGATGGTATAGTATTGACAAAAGAATAAACAGACATATAAATGGAACAGAATGAGAAGGCCAGAAATAGACTCCCACAGATACATCAACTGATCTTGGATAGAGGAATGCAAGTAATGCAATAGAGCAAAGACAGTCACTTCAACAACTGCTGCTGAGACAACTGCACATTCACGTGGAAAAAAGAAGAGAAAAAGAATCTAGACACAAGACTCGGTACCCTTCACAAAATCTAACTCAAAATGAATCGCAGACCTAACCATAGAATGTTGCATGCTCAGTCATGTCCGACTCTTTGCAACCCCGTGGACTGTAGCCCGCCAGGCTCCTCTGTCCATGGGATTCTCCAGACAAGAATACTGGAGTGGGTTGCCTTGCCCTCCTCCAGGGGAACTTCCTGTTTCAGGGATCACACCCAGGCCTACTGCACTGCAGGCAGATTCTTACCATCTGTGCCACCAGGGAAGTCCAAACAGAATACAAAACAAAACACTACTTGAAGATAACAGAGGAGTAAACCCAGATAACCTTGGATACAGTGATGACTTCTTAGATGAAACTCCAAAGGCATGATCCATGAAAGAAAGGATAAACAAGATGATCTTCACTAAAGTTAAGAAATTCTGATTGGGAACCCATTAAGAAGACAAGTCATAGACTGGGAGAAAACATTTACAAAAGGTACATCCTGTAAAGAACTATTATCCAAAATATACAAAGAACATTTCAAACTCAATAATAAAGAAATGAACAATCCAATTAAAATACATGCCAGAGACTTTAGAGATACAACAGAAAACATACACATGGTAAACAGGCATATGAAAAGATGCTCCAAAACATGTATCACTGGTAAAATGAAATTAAAAGAACAGTAAGATGGTACTACATTCCTATTAAGATGGCTAAATTTTGAACAGTGACATCAAATGCTGGTGAGGACATAAAACTCCTCACCAGGAATTCTTTTATTTGTTGCTGGTGAGAATGCAAAATGATACAGCCACTTTGTATAACAGTCTGGCAGTTTCTTACAAAACTAAACATACTCTTATTATCTGATCTAGCCATCAAAATCCTTGCTATATACCCTAGCTTATATCTACACACACACACACACACACACACACACACACACACACACACACACACAGGAAAAAAAAAAAAAACTGTACAGGAATGTTAATGGCAATTTTATTCTGAGCTGCCAGAAACTGACTGAATCGAGGTGTCTTTTATTTTTTTATTTTTTTTTTCGAGGTGTCTTTTACTAGGTGAAATAATTGTCTTGTCAATAAAATACTATTTTTACTTGTCAATAAAAAACGATTCAACACCAAAAAGAACTGAGCTATCAAGCCATGAAAACATATAAAGGAACATTAACACATATTACCAAGTCAAGTGGGCCTTAGAAAGCATCACTACGAACAAAGCTAGTGGAGGTGATCAAATTCCAGTTGAGCTGTTTCAAATCCTGAAAGATGATGCTGTGAAAGTGCTGCACTCAATATGCCAGCAAATTTGGAAAACTCAGCAGTGGCCACAGGACTGGAAAAGGTCAGTTTTCATTCCAATCCCAAAGAAAGGCAATGCCAAAGAATGCTCAAACTACCGCCCAATTGCACTCATCTCACACGCTAGTAAAGTCATGCTCAAAATTCTCCAAGCCAGGCTTCAGCAATACGTGAACCGTGAACTTCCTGATGTTCAAGCTGGTTTTAGAAAAGGCAGAGGAACCAGAGATCAAATTGCCAACATCCGCTGGATGATGGAAAAAGCAAGAGAGTTCCAGAAAAACATCTATTTCTGCTTTACTGATAATGCCAAAGCTTTTGACTCTGTGGATCACAATAAACTGTGGAAGATTCTGAAAGAGATGGGAATACCAGACCACCTGACCTGCCTCTTGAGAAATCTGTATGCAGGCCAGGAAGCAACAGTAGAACTGGACACGGAACAACAGACTGGTTCCAAATAGGAAAAGGAATACGTCAAGGCTCTATACTGTCACCCTGCTTATTTAACTTATATGCAGAGTACATCATGAGAAACGCTGGACTGGAAGAAACACAAGCTGGAATCAAGATTGCTGGGAGAAATAACAATAAACTCAGATATGCAGATGACACCACCCTTATGGCAGAAAATGAAGAGGAACTAAAAAGCCTCTTGAGGAAAGTGAAAGAGGAGAGTGAAAAAGTTGGCTTAAGGCTCAACATTCAGAAAACAAAGATCATGGCATCCGGTCCCATCACTTCATGGGAAATAGATGGGAAAAAAGTGGAAACAGCGTCAGACTTTATTTTTGGGGGCTCCAAAATCACTGCAGATGATGATTGCAGCCACTAAATTAAAAGACGCTTACTCCTTGGAAAAACAGTTATGACCAACCTAGATAGCATATTCAAAAACAGAGACATTACTTTCCAACTAAGGTCCATCTAGTCAAGGCTACAGTTTTTCCAGTAGTCATGTATGGATGTGAGAGTTGGACTGTGAAGAAGGCTGAGCACTGAAGAATTGATGCTTTTGAACTGTGGTGTTGGAGAAGACTGTTGAGAGTCTCTTGGACTGCAAGAAGATCCAACCTGTCCATTCTGAAGGAAATCAGCCTTGGGATTTCTTTGGAAGGAATGATGCTAAAGCTGAAACTCCAGTATTGGCCACCTCATGAGAAGAGTTGACTCATTGGAAAAGACTTTGATGCTGGGAGGGACTGGAGGCAGGCGGAGAAGGGGACGACAGAGGATGAGATGGCTGGATGGCATCACTGATTCAATAGACGTGAGTCTGAGTGAACTCCAGGTGATGGACAGGGAGGCCTGGCGTGCTGTGATTCATGGGTTCACAAAGAGTCGGACACGACTGAGTGACTGAACTGAACTGAAGTCAAAGAATCCCATCTGAAAAGACCACATTTTGTATGATTCCAACCATTCAACTTTACAGAAAAGGAAAAACTATGGAGACCATAAAAACATTCTGCAGGAGAGAGATTACGGTATTCAGGGGGAAGGACAATTTCATAAAATAGGTGGAGCATAAAACATTTATTGGAGAAGGAAATGGCAACCCACTCCAGTGTTCTTGCCTGGAGAATCCCAGGGATGGAGGAGCCTGGTGGGCTGCCATCTATGGGCTCGCACAGAGTCGGACACGACTGAAGTGACTTAGCAGCAGCAGCAGCAGAACATTTTTAGGGCAGTCAAACTCTTGTGTGATACAATAGTGGTGGGTATATATCATTACATTTATGTGCAAATCCATATATAACACCAATGTGAATATACAGCACCAAGAATAAACCCTAATGTAAACTATGGACTTTGGGTGATGACGACGTGTCAGTATAGTTTTATCAGTTATAACAAATGTACCCCTCTGTTGGGGAATGTTGACAATGAAGAAGGCTGTGTGTGTGTGGGGGGGGGGGGGGGGGTGGTACGGGATATATGGGAAATGTGTGTAACTTCTGCTCACTTTTGACCAAAATCACTTTAAAAATAAAGTTTATTTATTCAAAAAAATTCAGAGGATCTTGCGATGGAAGAGATACAAAGCTGACCTAAGGCCCCAGGGTCCTGTTTTAAAAACTAACTTGGCTCAGTTCCCATTCTTGCACATTTTCTCTATGTAGACCTCTGTAAGGAGCATCTTCTCACACAAACAAATGCATATATATACATATATACGTACACACAAATGCAATTTATTTTATGAGTATTTAATATTATGTCTAACTGGCCCATCATATATCAGAGGCCCCATAAGCATAACGTTGAAGTGTTCTGCCTCTTCAGGGAAAGCAGGACTCCCCACCTACCCTTTATAAACACTGAGCAGAGTGATTCTCATGATCCTCCAAGATATAAATTTCCCTAGTACCCTTCAAGAAACAAGAACAATGCTCAACAAGTCTGTAAAACACTACTTTGGCTCTTCTTTGTTTACTTGTTTTCTGCAAGAAAAGCCCTGGAGAAGAGCAGAGCACTGAAAGGTTTTTGCATTGGAGACTGGCTGTAGGTCAAGGATGTTTTCCATGCAGCTTAGATCAGGTTAGAGAGAACACAGCTTGAGCTTGGGTCTCTTTGCATGATTTATAGAGAGATAGGAAAGTATCTGATTTTTTAGTATCATTACTTAGCAGAAATATGCAAAGCAGCTGCAAGGAAAGGTCCTTTCCTTTCTTCTCTGGATGCTCTCTGACATTCGTAATACTGAGTTTTCTTGCTCACAAGGTAAAGCTTTCCTTTTTGTTGCCATCTCCTCCCTGTCATTCTTCAGGCATACTGGTCAGCGGCACTTCAACGGTATCTTTTCCTTCCTTTTCCAGTGCCACTGCCCATTGTTCTCCTACCCAAAGATCTATTTCTTCAAGCTTTCTGCCCTTCTTCTTCATGTGGAACCCATATCATTTGATCTGCTGACAGTTTTCTTTCTTCTTTGATACTCTCTTTTCCACCATTTTTCCTACCTTTACTCTGAGCTACAAAGATATGCTATCTCCTTCATAAACATCATAGTTCTAAAATTCATTTAAACATTCACTAAATGTCTACTAAGTTCCAGGCAGTGTTTCTGATGTTAGGAATATGGAATGCACAGAGCCCTTTGGGAATTTAAATAGTTCCAAGCCAGTGTGATAACTACCACCTACAGAACACTATGAAAAGTAAAAGAGACTAAATCAATGTTTACAATTTATGAATGACTTCTGAAAGACTTCCCCAAAGAGAATAACTGGGCTTGGTCGGGAAGAATAAATAAAAGACTGTCATAGAATAGAAATAGTTAAGTCTAGCACAGTCAAACACAACAAAATAGGGAAGAAGAAATCTGACTCCACATTAGACCTGTTTCTTTCACTTTCACTTTTATATTCTATTGGTTTTGCTTCCAGTTAAGAATGTTGCCTAAAGCCTGAAATACACAAGGGAGCCCATTCTCAAGGCTCTGATTTTTAAGGGTATAATGACTTTCCATTCATATAGAGATAAAAAGTTGCATAATAGAGAATATCATTTGTCTTGTTGGAGATTTCTAGTAACATCATGACCTGATCTATTTAGACAGTTGCAAGAACAAAGGATTCCAACACCAAGAAATGTGCCACAACCAACCACAGCCTTCCCTCACTTTGCTGTGGTTTCAAGCAGTTTGGGGGTTTGGGGAACATGAACTACCTGTTTTCCTCGCATGCTCCTGCAATAAACTCTGCTTCAAACCCCAACATTTTGGTACTGTTTGACCTCACTGTGTGTCAGACACATGAACTTGCATTTGGTAAAAATAAGGCATGAAGGTACTTAGGAAAGAGCATTATATGGAGGAACAGTTCACTGCCATTTGTTAATTTAGGGGTTCTAATCAGAAATGAAGTTAAAAGAAAATGTTGGGAATGGATGGTGGAGAATACAGCATATTTCAAGAGCTGGATCATAAAATAAAGACTTCAAGTAAGGCAGTGACAGCAAAGACTGAGGAAGAGAGAGATGTGAGACACAATTTTAAGTACTGTCATATAAATAGGAGTCCTTAGACTCCTAAATAGACTCTATAAATTAGACTCTATAAATTAGAGTCCTTACAAGGACTCTAAGAGGAACACCTTGTTTCCTCTTTAGGTTGATGGTGAAGATATCCACTAAGATAAAATTCTGGGACAATGTGACAATTGGGAACACAAATTTCAATTTTAGATGTACTGAGACAGGGATCAAGATCATCCCCATGGAAAAGAAATGCAAAAAAGCAAAATGGGTGTCTGAGGGGGCCTTACAAATAGCTCTGTAAAGAAGAGAAGTGAAAAGCAAAGGAGAAAAGGAAAGATATAAGAATCTGAATGCAGAGTTCCAAAGAATAGCAAGAAGAGATAAGAAAGACTTTCTCAGCGATCAACGCAAAGAAATAGACGGAAACAGCAGAATGGGAAAGACTAGAGATCTCTTCAAGAAAATCAGAGATACCAAGGGAACATTTCATGCAAAGATGGGCTCAATAAAGGACAGAAATGGCATGGACCTAACAGAAGCAGAAGATATTAAGAAGAGGTGGCAAAAATACACAGAAGCACTGTACAAACAAGATCTTTACGACCAAGATAATCACGATGGCGTGATCACTCACCTAGAGCCAGACATCCTGGAATGTGAAGTCAAGTGGGCGTTAGAAAGCATCACTACAAACAAAGCTAGTGGAGATTTCAAATCCTCAAAGATGATGCTGTGAAAGTGCTCCACTCAATATGCCAGGAAATTAGGAAAAGTCAGCAGTGGCCACAGGACTGGAAAAGGTCAGTTTTCATTCCACTCCCAAAGAAAGGCAATGTCAAAGAATGCTCAGACTAGCTGCACAATTGCACTCATCTCACATGCTAGTAAAGCAATGCTCAAAATTCTCCAACTCAGGCTTCAGCAATACGTGAACCGTGAATTTCCAGATGTTCAAGTTGGATTTAGAAAAGGCAGAGAAACCAGAGATCAAATTGCCAACATATGCTGGATCATGGAAAAAGCAAGAGAATTCCAAAAAAACATCTATTTCTGCTTTATTGACTATGCCAAAGCCTTTGACTGTGTGGATCACAATAAACAGTGGAAAATTCTGAAAGAGATGGGAATACCAGACCACCTGACCTGCTTCCTGAGAAACCTATATGCAGATGAGGAAGCAACAGTTAGAACTGGACATGGAACAACAGACTAGTTCCAAAGAGGAAAAGGAGTATGTCAAGGCTGTATATTGTCACTCTGCTTATTTAACTTCTATGCAGAGTACATCATGAGAAACGTTGGGCTGGGAGAAGCACAAGCTGGAATCGAGACTGCCAGGAGAAATATCAATCACCTCAGATATGCAGATGACACCACCCTTATGGCAGAAAGTGAAGAGGAACTAAAAAGCCTCTTGATGAAAGTGAAAGTGGAGAGTGAAAAAGCTGGCTTAAAGCTCAACATTCAGAAAATGAAGATCATGGCATATCCCATCACTTCATGGGAAACAGATGGGCAAACAGTGGAAACAGTGTCAGACTTTATTTTTGGGGGCTCCAAAATCACTGCAGATGGTGACTGCAGCCATGAAATTAAAAGACGCTTACTCCTTGGAAGAAAAGTTATGACCAACCTAGATAGCATGTTGAAAGGCAGAGACATTAGTTTGCCAACAAAGGTCCATCTAGTCAAGGCTATGGTTTTTCCAGTAGTCATGTATGCATGTGAGAGTTGGACTGTGATGAAAGCTCAGCGCCGAAGAATTGATGCTTTTGAACTGAGGTGTTGGAGAAGACTCTTGAGAGCCCCGTGGACTGCAAGGAGATCCAACCAGTCCATTCTGAAGGAGATCAGTCCTGGATGTTCTTTGGAACGAATGATGCTAAAGCTGAAACTCCAGTACTGTGGCCACCTCATGCGAAGAGTTGACTCATTGGAAAAGACTCTGATGCTGGGAGGGATTGGGGGCAGGAGGAGAAGGGGACGACAGAGGATGCAATGGCTGGATGGCATCACTGACTCGATGGATATGAATCTGGGTGAACTTCGGGAGTTGGTGACAGACAGGGAGGCCTGGCATGCTGCGATTCATGGGGTTGCAAAGAGTCGGACACGACTGAGCGGCTGAACTGAACTGAATTTGGGATGCTTATGGGTGTTCATGGGGTCACAAAGAATCGGACACGACTGAGTGACTGAACTGAACTGAACTGAATGGGTGTTCACATCTATGAAATAGCTGGAAAGAGGTCTGAAAGTTCAGGAGAAATTTGGGGCTAGAAACAGAGATTTGTGAGTCATGAGCACATCTCGTGAACACTATATAAATTATGGAATAGACTAAATTACCACAGGAACATACATAAAGTAAGGATAAGAGTGAGACATGTCAGGTAGAGGGAAGCATATATTTAGGAAATGTGAGAAAGACCTAAGAAAGTAGACAAGGAGAGAGTCAGACATGAAGCAGAACCAGGTGAGAGGGGGATGACTGAACCTGAGAACTTAAGTCAGTAAAGTCAAAACTGGCTACAGTGTGAAATCCAGAAGAGGGTGGGAGTGGACCAAGGACAGACAGCAAATCTTTGAATGTGACAAACAACTAATTTTTGGCTTCCTTGTTCAGTATCAGCAAAATGCAGTCAGACATAGATGGCAGTGCATTAAGGAGGAAGATTAACCTTTTCAAAAAGACCTATATGAGTGAAGCAGAAAAATAGAGGACCTAGGAATATGAGGAATTCTCAGAAGAAGATGCCTTTTATTTGATTATTTTTTGATAAGGATGGTGATGATGATATGGATGATGTTTTTATTGCCTTCAGAATGGCAGAAAATTTAGTACGTTTATAGGCTCAGGATATGGATTTTGCATCAAGGAATAGATTTAAGATGTGGAAGAAAGAGAATGATAGATATAAAACTAGGCCAGAGGCAGGAAGAAGCAAGGAGAAGGATCTTTTAATGTATCATTTCTGAGAATGAAGAACATGCACTGAGGGTGGATGAGTTGTTGACAAAATCATAGGTACAGAGGATGAAAACAGGGATGCAAGGCCTGAAACCCTCAGTATTATCATAAATAAATAACCACTACTTGCATAGTTCACAGTACATGTCAGGTGCTATTTTAAGTGCTTTGTTACGAACATTAACTTATTTGATCCTGGACAACATCTCTATCAATAAATGTTATTACTATCCTCATTTTACTGATGAAGAAAGAGAGACAAGAGAAGTTACATTATTTACCTGGAGTTACAAAATGACTTGCAGAGCAAGGTCTTGAGCCCCACCTAGATGGTGAGCCCCTGTTCCTAAACTCTGGCTATACTCCTGCTCTAAACTGCTGCTGTATCAAATGTAAGGAGGTAGGAATCAGTAGGGAGATTCTGGAAAAAAAAACCTAAGGAAATGTTCTGGCACAGACCAATAAAGAAGAAATTAAAAGCAGAGAGAGAGAGAAATGGATTAAAGATTTAAACATAAGATCTTAAACTGTAAAACTCCTAGAAAAAAACAGAGAAAAAGTTTTACCACATTGGTCTTAGCAATGATTTTATGTATATGACAGCAAAAGCAGAGCAACACAAGCAAAAATAAACAACTGGGACTATATCAAACTAAGAAATTCAACTGTGATGTCCAGGTAGAGTCAGGGAGAAAAAGAATTTGGGAGAGTTCCAACAGACCGAAATTATGGTGGAATTAGAATATCTATAAGAATTTAGCAGGCTCAGTCGCATCCAACTCTTTCCAACCCTATGACCCCTGCTAGGCTCCTCTGTCGCTAAGAGTCGGACACGACTGAGCGACTTCACTTTCACTTTTCACTTTCATGCATTGGAGAAGGAAGTGGCAACCCACTCCAGTGTTCTTGCCTGGAGAATTTCAGGGACGGGGGAGCCTAGTGTGCTGCCATCTACGGGGCTGCACAGAGTCGGACACAACTGAAGCAACTTAGCAACAGCAGCAGCAGGCTCCTCTGTCCATGGGATTTTACAGATGAGGATACTGGAGCTGGTTGTCATTTCCTGCTCTAGGGGATCTTCCTGACCAGGGATGAAACTCATATCTCCTACATTGGCAGGTGGATTTTTCTTTTTCTTTTTCTTTTTTTTTTTTTTTTTTTTTTTACCACTTGGCAACCTAGGAAGCCCTCACAAGAATTTTACAGAAAAGTTAAAAATACAGTCCATCTTGTCAATTTATTCCTGTGTTTATTCTTTTGCCTAGATGCCCTTGTAAGGACAGAAAACTATGCACAATTTGGCTTCCCCATATCCTAATATTCTGAGGCTACTGTGTAAGTACTAAATAAATACTTGCTGGGATGAACAAATCACTGAATTTACCACTGAGAGGCTCCTTAAAAAAGATCCTTTGGGCATCAACTCCTCTTGCAAATCAGAAAGGAAGCTCAGAAGGACTTGACTTCTATAGAAAAATGAGTTAGATGCAGATTCAGACCGAGTGTCATAGGACAATCACTGATTGTCTCCTTTTTCCTATATTACTCATAAACTTTTTCTTTGGGTCCATACAAAACTTAACATAGCATTACACCAGCATAGGCTTTGCATCCCTTTAGAACAGACAACACATTCTTCTAGCAGTAGTTATCTACTCTTCCTTTCTCCAACTTGCAGTCATTGAATATAAACATTCCCCCAGGATCTTGAGAGTTATCACTGGCTCCCTATATGTCTCAGACCAGCTCCTGGCTCCAAACTGAGATGGCAAATCACCAAGAAACCTCAAATGAAAGATCTGAGGCCTTGAATGACATCTATGTATTTAAAAATCTAGAAGTTGCACATCGTTATTCTAACAAGAGCAATGGAAATGGACATGGTTGTTTCTTCCACTGTTAACTGCACCTGGGGAATTCTGGTACTTCCCTTTCAATCATCATGGTTCAGAACAGGCTAAGGCCTCCACCATGCCATGTGACCAAGCCTGGCCAATTAGAGCATGACAGCTGGATACCACAGCAATAGGTTCAAAAACAGCATGTGGCTTAGCAACAATCAGAGATTGGCTGTGATATTGTCGGAACTTTTGGAAGAGATGTTTTCTTTCTGTTGGAGCTTCCAGAGGTGAGCAGGTGAAACTACCACAAAGAGCCTGAGAATGAAGGTAACAGAGAAGAAAGCAAACCCAAGAGGTAAAAATAGACCAGCGATCAATCAAGTCTAAAGCCATGGAACCCTTAGCCATTATGGTTACAAATGCTTGAGAAATTCCTTTTCTGCACTAAAAAAATTGTTCTTGACTTATGAAGGCAAGAGTTTGCTTGGGTGTGTGTGTGTGAGAGAGAGAGAGATGTTGCTTTTCAATGTGGAAGAAGATCAGAAAATTAAACTTTAAAAAATAAAACTACTCCAATATCAAAGTTTTCTCACAACACAGAACAGAATTTCCCCACATGTTAGTTGCTCAGTTGTGTCTGATTTTTTCTGACCCTGCAGGCTGTAGCCCACCAGGCTTCTCTGTCCGTGGAATTCTCCAAGCAAGAATACTGGAGTGGGTAGCCATGTGCTTCTTCAAGGGATCTTCCCACCCAGGATTGAATCTGGTTCTCTTGCACTGCAGACAGATTCTTTACCATCTGAGCCACCATACACAAACAAACAACTATTCATCTGGCACTGCAGCAAAAAACACCTTGTTGCCTCACATTCTTTCAAGAGAGAACAGAAACGGGAAATGACAGTGAGTGGGAGAAAGAGAGATGGTTTAACTTTTCTAATCCAGGAAAGAAACGTATTAAAGCCAGCTCTAATAATCACCTTTGGGGTAAAAAATGAAAAGGAAGTAAAAAGAAAACAAACAAGTTAGTCACTATCAAAAGAAACAACTAATAAATCATTTCTGTAAGAACATACTCTTAGAACAGGCTGTGTGTGTGTTAGTCACTCAGTAGTGTCCGACTTCTTGCGATCCCACGGATTATAACCCGCCAGGCTCCTCTATCCACAGGATTCTTCAGGCAAGAATACTGGAGTGGATTGCCATTTCCTTCTCTAGAGGATCTTCCCGACCAAGGGATAGAACCCAGGTCTCCTGCATTACAGGCAGATTCTTTACTGTTAGAGCTACAAGAAATCGACTTATTTTATGTATGAGTAGAATAGCCTACTCATATATAAAATGCAGATTCATTTTCCTAAAGCAATACCGGCAGGACACTAATATCTCCTCAGAACGGTTGGCCTTTTAAGCTCCAAAAGACTGGCAAAGATAAAATAAGAAGGAAATGCGATCCATTGATAAGCAGTCAGCAGCAGAGTTCTTTCTAGGATATTTCTGGGAAGGAATCAACATAGGTATCTTCCACTTTTTGAAAGTTCACTTTTTGTCACCTCACTTTTTATAAAAGACCTACGTTAGTATCAGAGAAGGCAATGGCACCCCGCTCCAGTACTCTTGGCTGGAAAATCCCATGGATGGAGGAGCCTGGTGGGCTACACGGTCCATGGGGTCGCTAAGAGTCAGACACAACTGAGCGACTTCACTTTCACTTTTCACTTTTCACTTTCATGCATTGGAGAGGGAAATGGCAACCCGCTCCAGTGTTCTTGCCTTGAGAATACCAGGGATGGGGGAGCCTGATGGGCTGCCGTCTATGGGGTCGCGCAGAGTCGGACATGACTGTAGTGACTTAGCAGTAGCAGTACATTAGTATCTGCTTTTGCTAATAGAATGAGGTCTGAAAAGGATTTCTGCATTTACAAACAAAGGTGAAAATAAAAATTAGCACATTCAAGACATGGTTTGCAGTGAGCCCTTACAGAAACACCCTAAGCAGCAAGAATGGTCCTGCCAAGCTCCTTCCTGGGAACTACACTCTGCAACTCAGTATTAAGCCTTGAACTGTGCCTGTGAGCATCTGTGATTTACCTCTATTTGTTTTGTGTATCCTGTTAGCAAGTTCTGTTCTAAGGTATTTGCTTGTTTGTTTGATGCCATTTTAGCTTACGAAAGGTTTCATAAGAATGTTCTACTTCTGGATAGCAGAGAAAAACCTGTATAAGAAACATCACTGGAAGACTGTTATATAAATAAATGCAAAACAATGACGTGAAGCTTAAATAATTAAAGTGGAATATTATGACAGTTTGCTATTTTGCCCCTGGAAAGTGTCTTTCTTCATGAATGAGCCTAATATACAGTCACCCCATGTCCTTGGGGGTGATAACTACATTAATATCAGAAACATTCTGTCTAATAGCCCTTTCAAGGTGTTCTTTTTAGCTATGGTTAAAAATTCCTCAAAATAACATTTATAAATATATTCTATTGACAAGCTTCTCTCACATAAATTGTCTCCTTTGATCCAGTACATTTCCAGGTAGTGTTCTGGTGCAAACCAGAATACTAGCTTCAAGAATTCAAGTAATTCAAATTAAAGTTACACAGGAAAAATTCAAATGATCATATTCATTAGTGGTAGGATTTTATGATAGTGCGCTTCCTTTTAACAATAAAAGCCTTGGTTATTGCATTCATTTTTATGGTGAACTTTTGGATTTATACACCAACAGAAATATGACCCATATCTCCTAAAGTAATAGAAATACACTACAGGAGAACAGAGAAGAAGGAGATAAAACAACACACTACATTCAGTCATTGTGCTTAGAGCAAAACAAAATGGTGAAACTGGTTACTCAGAAAGAGGGATTGAATCTGAAATGACCAAAAATTAAGTCATTTTTATATAAAAAGGTTTAGATAATATTTCATTTTACATTTAATTTTCAAATAAAATACAACTTCTCCCTCATCTCATCTGATACATTTTTAAAAATCAAATTACTAATACTGCAAGACAATAATGTTTCTTGTAGCTCTAGTTTTTCTGTATCAAGAAAAAAGTAAAAGGGTCACATAGCCTGACAAATAAACCTCTACCAACAAGAGAAAGTCTTTTCCTAAAAAAGTAAATGTAATGCTGTTTTTTTTAGGGGGTGGGGGATTTAAATAACAAAATAGGAGTATGATGTGTTTATAAAAATATCTCAGACTAAGAAAATTCTAGACAAGACTAATGAAGGATATTTTGCAATCTAATAATTCCCTTGAAATGCAAAGTTCATACCAATGTATTATATTAAGCATCTCCCCACTGGTTACAAAATATCAAATGGTCCTGAATAGGTAAAGAAATTCAATAAATTAAACTGCAGTGGGCTTTCATCATATTTGAATAAATAAGGACAGTAGCTGACGAACTAAAGTACAGTAATCTTTGTATATTAAAAAGCAGAGACATTACTTTGCCCACAAAGGTCCGTCTAGTCAAGGCTATGGTTTTTCCTGTGGTCATGTATGGATGTGAGAGTTGGACTGTGAAAAAAGCTGAGCACTGAAGAATTGATACTTTTGAACTGTGGTGTTGGACAAGACTCTTGAGAGTCCCTTGGACTGCAAGGAGATCCAACCAGTCCATTCTAAAGGAGATCAGTCCTGGGTGTTCTTTGGAAGGAATGATGCTAAAGCTGAAACTCCAGTACTTTGGCCACCTCATGGGAAGAGTTGACTCATTGGAAAAGACTCTGATGCTGGGAGGGATTGGGGGCAGGAGGAGAAGGGGACGGCAGAGGATGAGATGGCTGGATGGCATCTCCGACTCGATGGACGTGAGTTTGAGTGAACTCTGGGAGTTGGTGATGGACAGGGAGGCCTGGCGTGCTGTGATTCATGGGGTCGCAAAGAGTTGGACACGACTGAGCAACTGAACTGAACTGAACTGAACTGAATCTTTGTGTTCCCTCAGAAAAGCTACAAAACACCTAGGAATAAGAAAAAGTACTTCCACAAAAACACATATGTTTGTAAAATATGGACCAGCATAGCATGATTAACAAGAAGATCCCCTGGAGGAGGAAATGGCAACCCATCCAGTATTATTGACTGGGAAATCCCGTGGATAGAGGAGCTTGGCGGCCTACAATCCATGGGGTTGCAGAGTCAGGCACGACTGAGAAACTAAACAGCAGCAATAGCAAGATTAAATGTATGTGTTTCAAAAAGTCTTAGGGGGGATAAAGCTCACAGGTCTCCTCAAAGGAGCAGTTACAGCAGGTATAACAAATGAAACCTGTTTTTGCCAGGATTTAAAGAAACCTTTATCTTTTTAATCCCTTTGCAATCAAACTTGTAACCTCTGGGGGAAGTGGGGTAGAGAAGGGTGGGGGGAGGGATGTAAAGAGTTAAGTACTCAGAGGTTACAGTAAGCCAAGTGTTCTCCACAGTGAAAATACTTATTTTGATTGTGTGTACCTATAAGAGGAAGTTATAAGCTTGTAAGATTTGCTTTCTAATTAAATTTGAAGATTGAAAACATTTCTGTTCTTGCCAAGATCAGTCTTCAAATTCCTAGAGAGAAGTTAGAAGATACCTGCAGCTCAGTGAGATAGTGATCTTTGTCAATTTGATTTAAACCTTCAATAATCTTGCTTAGTTTCCACTCTTTCTGATACTCTGAGGAGTACACTGGTATCTCAGAGGAAAAAAATGGAAATTGCTGCAGAAAACCAACTGTGATTAGGGATGAACATCATTGTTTCCTTAATCCACAAGAGTATTATTTAGTGTGTATTTCACTTCTTTCTTTATAGAACAGAGACAGGTTCCTAACTTTTCATTTTCTTGGCTAACCTTAGTCTAGGACATATCTTAAACACAGTTCTTCCCAGTAATATGCTTCCTATCTTCTAAATGGCAAAGGAGGTTAGTGAAGTTTACCATGGGAGAAAAAAGGATAGTGGTCGAGACAATTTAGATCGTTCTGTTGAGCATATAAGGATAAAATTTAGAACACAAAACACATACTTCTAACTTATAAGCCAATGGATACTGTGATGAGGAAAACTAAAAAATTATTTATTTTAAAACAAAAAAAGATAAATAATTTTTCAGGCTAAAATTACATAGTGTGTTAGTGTTAGTCACTCAGCTGTGCCCGATTCTTTGTGACCCCATGGACTGCAGCCCACAAGGCTCCTCTGTCCATGAGATTTTCCAGGCAAGGGTACTGGAGTGGGTTGCCATTACTCTAATACTCAAAACTCTGACTGTCTCATCTCTGTTCTAAGCACTGTTCTCACCACAGACCTGAAACTATCTCTGGGGAGTAGTTCTGGCTTACTGCAGGCATTGGTCTTGGCTTACTTTGGAAGAAAGTATAAAACTGTCCTGCTCAGATGCCTCAGTTTGGGGGACTGAGTGTCATTCCTCCCAGGCTACAGTTTAAATTGCAGCACAGCTCACAATACAGAACTAAGGATATTTCAAATCCACTGATTATTAGTAATACTCATTGCTAATATTTATTGAGCTACTACTACGTGCTATCACTTTGCTGAGCTCTTTGATCCACTGCCCACTGAGCCCTCCAATACCCTATGGAAAAAAAAATACTATTAGTGTCCTTTTTTCATCATCCCTTTCTTAATTTATCTGAATCATCAAAGGCTAACAGGTCTTATATCCATCTGAATATATGCTATCCTCTGTACCTCTCATATGTACTATCTAAGTACCAATACTGTTCCCCAGTATTCCGTGTCTCAATCTTAACTCTACTGTTGCTGCAAGAGCCATCAAGGCATGTACAATCAGTTTCATAGGACACAAAACTCTAAATAGTTGTTTATGGATGGTGTTGACCATCTCTTTTCCTTTCAAGGTAATTATATAAGTTTTTCTCAGTACAGTTTTTTGTACAGTTACTTACTGCATAAAATCTACATATCTATCTGGAAACATTTTTCCAATTCTTTAAGAGGCTCTATTTTTATCGATTTCTGGAAAGGATTATCAACTTTAAAGATTTCATTTAGCCGCAAGATAATTGAGAATAGCAAGAACTCAAGATAGATTTTCTGATACAAAGAAGTACAAAATTGCTAAAGTAGATGCAAATATATCTTAATTAGAAAGCTCAACCCAAAACTAAAGATCTACTCTTATGAGAATTTAGTGGTAATAAGTGAAATTATAAAAGGTGATGAAGAAGATAGTAAAGGTTTATCCAAGGGAACTTTCACATTTAAATTAGAAACCAAAATAACAACAAAAAAATAAAAGCACTGGGAAGAAAGCAAAAAACCCTAAACTAAAAAGAGAAAGGCTTTATGGAAAATAAAAACTATAAACATTGAAAACAAGGTATAAAACACTTCTGTGTCACACATTAAAAAAAAACAAACGGGGACCTGCCAGAGGCTGAAGAAGCAGGGGGTCAGACTCCAAAACAGGACACATCTGACCACAAGGCTGACAGCACTGACAATAATAAATAAGAAGGGAGGCCTTGGTTTTAGGAGATGACACTCTTGACAGAAAATAATCAAAAGAATGCTACACTCTTGACAGTTTGGTAATATCTGAAGATTTACTACACAGCAGAGAAGCAGACAGCCAGGAGTGTGCAGAGACCGACAATGCCCTCAGCACCCACACCAACAGCAAGAGAGAAAGTGGGGGCACTGGATGCCCAATGGGCCAGCGACCACTTCAGGAGTTCCATCTCCCTCCAGGGATTTGTATTCCTCTAAAAACCAGGGGTTTGTTTTTTAAAGAGTTTTAGTCACAAGTGCATTTATATAATCTATTTTCTGAGTCTCTTTGAGGGGAAGAAAACCAGAACATAGGCTGAGAAGAGGGTAAAATGAGGACTGACTCCAGCAAGTCTGGACCTGTTGCCCCTACGAAACAGAGGATGGGTGGGTGAGAGGCAGCCAAAGCAGGCAGAGTGCAAACCAAGTTAGGGATCAGCCCAACTGTGCAAGCGTATTCGCTGCTGCACCAGGAACTGAAAAGGAAAAAATCACATCCCTGACACATTTTCTCACCAAAATGCCATTTGTATCTGCTGGCCAGCTCTGAGACAGGGTACCACATATTGAAACCAGTTCCATGTTCCCATTCTTTATATATTATAGTCCCGTGACAATAAAAGCTGACTCTTACTTAATGGGGAAAGCCCAGAAATATTGACAGTAAACTCAGGAATGAGAAATGTATGTCCACTATTGCCATCCCTGTTTACTTAACGTTGCCTTGGTAGTGTAACCCAACTCAGTTAAGACAAAGCAAATAGAGGCATGGGAATGAGAAAAGAAGAGGCAGGATTCTGCCACACTACAAATAAGCATCTTGAACACCTAATAATAAAGCAACTACTGCAAAGAATAAGAAAAGTGTGAAAGCGTTAGTCGCTCAGCTGTGTCTCACTCTTTGTGACCCCATGGAATGTAGCCCTCCAGGCTCCTCTGTCCATGGAATTCTCCAACCAAGAATACTGGAGTGGGTTGCCATTCCCTTCTACAGGGGATCTTCCTGACCCAGGGATTGAACCTGGGTCTCCTGCATTGCAGGCAGATTCTTTACCATCTGAGCCACCAAGGAAGCCCCCAAAGTAAGAAATACCAGTAAATTAGAAAATTTATGAATTAACATATAGAAAATAATAGCCTTCAATGTTGTTGCTGTCATTTGGTTGCCCATTTGTGTCTGACTCTTTGTGACCCCATGGACTGCAGCATGCCAGGCCTCCCTGTCTCTCACCATATATCCCATTGTTTGCCCAAGTTCATGTATATAGAATCGGTGATGCCATCCAGCCATCTCATCCTCTGACACCTTCTTCTCCTGCCCTCAATCTTTCCCAGCATCAGGAACTTTTCTAATGAGTCTTCTTTTTCCATCAGATGACCAAAATACTGTAGCTTCAACTTCAGCATCAGTCCTTCCAGTGAATATTCAGGGTTGATCTCCCTTAAGATTGACTGGTTTGATCTTGCTGTCCAAGGGACTTTCAGGAGTCTTCTTCAGCACTACAGTTTAAATGTTTTAATTCTTTGGCATTCTGCCTTCTTTACAGTTCAGCTCTCACACTACTACGAGACCACTGGAAAGACCACAGCCTTGACTATACTTTGTCGACAGAATAATCTCTGCTTTTCAACACACTGTCTAGGTTTGTCATCACTTTCCTGCCAAGAAGCAACTGTCTTCTGATTTTATGGCTGCAGTCACTATCTGCAGTGATTTTAGAGCCCAAGAAGAGGAAAGCGGTCACTACTTCCACTGTTTTGGCATGCAGTAATGGGGTGGATGACATGATCTTAATTTTTCTTTTAATATTTTTTGCTCTTAAGTTGGCTTTTTCACTCTCCTCCTTCACCCTCATCAAAAGACTCTTTAGTTCCTCTTCATTTTCTGCCATTAGAGTAGTATCATCCACATATCTGAGGCTGTTGATGTTTCTCCTGCCTATCTTGATTCCAGCTTGTAACTCATCCAGCCTGGCATTTCTCATGATATACTCAGAATATAGGTTAAACAAACAGAGTGGCAGCAGACAGCCCTGTCATGCTCCTTTCTTGATCTTGAACCAATCAGTTGTTTCATACAGTGTTCTAACTGCTGCTTCTTGACCCGCATATGGTTTCTCAGGAGACAGGTAAGATAGTCTGGTATTCTATCTCTATGATTCACACAGTCAAAGGCTTTAGCGAATCTGACAAAACAAAGATAGGTGATTTTTCTGAAATTCCCTCACTTTATAATCCAGCAAATGTTGGCAACTTGACATTTAGTTCTGCTTCCTTTTCTAAATCCAGCTTGGACATCTGGAACTTCTTGGTTCACATAATGCTGAAGCCCTGCAAGCAAGATTTAAGCATGACCTTACTAGTACGGGAGTGGAGGGCAACTGCCCAATGGTTAGCACATTCTTTGGTACAAACTTTTTAGGGAATTGGGATGAAGATAGACCTTTTCCAGTGTGGCCACTGCTGGATCTTCCAGACTTGCTGACATAATGAATGCAAAACCTCAATGACCTCATCCTTTAGCCTTCATACATACAAACAAAAATACTCTTAAAAGACAAAAACTTTTAAAATCTCATGGAATAAGTCATGACTTACATAGCAATAAAAAAGACAAACTACTTGGAAATGTGAACATTTTATATAAGAAAAATATTTAAACACTCCTTAAAGATCAAAAAACAAACTTGAAAAGAACAGAAAGAAATGATCTATTCTTGGATAGAAATATCCAGTATTATAACAATGTCAAGTCTTCCTAATTTATATTGATCCCCAGGAAATACTACCAGATTGGCTTTCTTCTTCTGGAGCTAGACAATTTCACGAAGGTGAGATCAGTACATGCATTATATATACAGACCAAATAACCATAAAAAAAGTCCAGAAACCAGATGCAAATACATATAAAACTCTATGTACTTTTACACTTTTCTTTTCTTTTTTATTGTATTAATATGACCTGAATTTGAAATAAGCAAGAATCACTGACATTAACTGAAACACATTACATATAAAAAAACTCATGGATTCATAAAGACATGCAATAATAAAGGTGACAGGAAAGGGGAAAAAAATACACTCCCACCACTACCACCACCCATTAATTATCATTAGAAATTTCAAGGAAACTCCTTCCTCTAAAAGTTATCAATTCCAGCTTTTCTATATAAACTCTAGGGTACCTGGGTAGCCCTAGTAAGTGAGGAAAAATCTTCTTTTACAGAAGAAAATCAACTGATAAATGCAGACAAAGGAGAACATTAGCATACATAACTATTTTGTAACATCTAACAAAATAACTGATTCAGGAAAAGGTAAATGAATGAAACTATTAGATGAACAGTGATGGGAAATTTTAGATGAAGGGTAACACAGGCAGCAACTGAACCAATCATATGTTGTCAATCATATGTTATATAGCTCCAGAAGTGATACAATATGAAACAAATGGCCTATGAAGCATTTCATTAAAAAAAAAAAAAAAAATTGAAACCTAACTGAGTTTTATAAGCTGCTTTTCTGCTTATAAGAAAGATGAAGTAGTGAGGATCAAATTAAATAACAAAATGAAGGAAAAAAGGTTTTCAGTTTCCTCAACTTAACTATAAAATTAATAAAATAAATACGTGGGAGAGAGGACAGTCTTGACTAAAAGAAGGGTCAGAATAAAGGGCACATTTAAAGATTCTCAAGGTCCTCGCAGTTGCTGTTGTTAAGGCATCTCTGTATACCTTTTTGAATGGTTAAATAATAACATAAAATACTGAAAATAACAATTGTGACTAAGATGTAGAGCAATCAGAACTTTTATACATTGCTTTGGGGAATACAAAATGGTGCAGCCATTCTGGAAAATAGTTTGTGATGTTTGATAACATTAAACATATACTTACCATGTGACCCAGCAAACCTAGGTAAATACTCCTAGGTGTTTCCTGCAAAAAAAAGACGTGTGTATTTGTACTAAGGCACTTCAGTTGCGTCTGACTCTGCGACCCTATGGACTGTAGCCCACCAGGCTCCTCTGTCCATGAGATTCCCTAGGCAAGAATACTGGAGTAGGTTGCCATGCCCTCCTCCAGGGCATCTTCCCAACCCAGGGATGGAACCTGTGTCTCCAGTGGCTCCTGCACTGCAAGTGGATGGATTCTTTATCGCTGAGCCACCAGGGAAGCCCCAAGAAAAGACACATATACACACAAAACCTATTGCAAATGTTTATATCAAGATTTATTCATGATCACCCAAAATAATCCAAATGACAAAACATTCTAAATGTCTATCAACTTGTGACTGGATAAATAAACTGTGGCAGCACCCATCATTCATATGATGGAATAATGCTCAGCAATGGAAAAAGAACAGCTACTGATAAAGGGATAGAGAAGGAAGTGGCAACCCACTCCAGTACTCTCGCCTGGAGAATCCCATGGACAGAGAAGCCTGGTGGGCTACAGTCCATAGAGATGCAAAGAGTCAGACAGGACTGAAGCAATTTTAGCACTGAGAAAGGGAACAACATGACCAATTTCAGAATAATTATGCTAAGTGAAAGGAGCTAGACTCAAAAGGTTATCACTGCATGATCAACTCATAGGATATTCTGGAAAAGAAAAAACTGTGGGGATAGATAAAAATATCATTTGCTTCAAGGAACTATGATAACAGGGAGGGAATAGATTAAAAGGAGCATGACAGACCCTCTTGATTATACTGATGGTTATACAGATAAATCTGTCAAAATCCATAGGAGTGCACACCTAAATGAAGCAAAATTTCCTGAGTATAAATTACATCTCAATAAACCTGAGAGAGAAAGAGAGTGAGAGAGAAAGGAAGAATAGCCTAGGAGACATGACCACAGATACAATCCATGGAATTTATTTGGATTCTGATCAAACAAATAACTATGAAAATATATTTTTCAAGCAAACTGGAACACTTAATTTTGACCTGAATATTAGCTACAACCAATAAATTTACATTTTGCTAGATGGGGCAATGACATCATGGTTATGTCCTTTTAAAGCCCACATTTCATACTTTTAAGAAATGTATATGATAGCATATGGGGTAAAATGATATGCTTTATATATCATTCAGAAAAAAACCAAGATACACGAAAGAGTCACATTTTAAAACTGGCAACATTTGTATTACTGGTCGCTAGGAGTTGGACACGACTGAGTGACTTCACTTTCACTTTTCACTTTCATGCACTGGAGAAGGAAACGGCAACCCACTCCAGTGTTCTCTCCTGGAGAATCCCAGGGACTGCGGAGCCTGGTGGGCTGCCGTCTATGGGGTCGCACAGAGTTGGACACGACTGAAGTGACTTAGCAGCAGCAGCACCCAGGAAAGGACTATATGACAGTATATTACAAAACAGAATGAAGCTAGTCATATAAGCAACTTTATTTTGTATATGCTTAAAAATGTTTATAATTCAGCATTAAAATAATCATAGTAAATATTTGTTCAGCATTTATCCCGAGTTTGCAATGTTTTAACTTCTTTACATGTTAACACAGTTAAGGCTCATCACAAAGCTAAGTATAATTATAATCCCCATTTTATACATGAGAAGACTAAGATATTCTAAAGATTAAAACATTTCCCAAAATGAAGTAGACAGTAGCAGGCAAGCAGGCTCAGTCAACATTCTTAACCATTCCTAAGTCACAACATAGGTTACAAAGTTTGCTTATAGTCTGGCTATATTATTCCTCTCAATTTGGTTATCATGTTGACACATTCAGCTATATATCTTCATGCTGATTATTTTTTTAATTCTGTAATTTCACACTAAAGTAGAGAAAACATACCATCTGTAATTCTCTAAATTGTAGCAACATACCTAGGTAGATGTGGAAGAAACAAAGTGTGAAAGTTAATTTGTATATCATTTGGAATAAGATAAATCCATTTGAATCACTGTATATTTTATTTTTGCCAGAAGAATGATTTAGTAAACAATAAAACTGATTACCCCACTGGTTTCTTTTCAGTTTCATACACATACCTTCAATTCCATTTTCCATTTGCCATTTCTATTACTGAAACAAAGAAGCGTTCTACACCATAAAACTATCCTGAACACGCTCATGAATAAGTAAGATGTTTCTATACAGATACGGCTAATCACTCTCAGGTGAAAAAATGGGAAATGGCAAAGGATTCGTCAACTTACAGACTTTCACTTCTCTCTGTCTTTTCTATCCCTGAGAAAAATTAGAAACTCTGAAATCTAGCAAAATCAAAGTCATAGCAAAAACTAAGGTTTCTCTTTCTGGATTTGTCTCCACTGACAGGAAGTTAAAAATAACACAGGGTTGTATGTGTGATCCTTCTCTGAGGTACATCTCCAAGAGGAATATTTAAAAACAAGATTATGCAGGGATTTAATTTACACATGAAAGTTTAACCAAGACACACTGATCTATGGAATAATTTGGGGCAATCCTAATAGCAGTTTGCTTTTCAGAGGGGCTATCAAAAAGTTACTTTTTGACATGAAAGTGAATACTGTGGGAAAATCAAATCACTTGGCATCAAAACTCAAAGCCATGAAGGAATTTTATTTCAATGGAGGTTTCTGATTTTTTTCCTCATACTTACATATTAATACTACCCATTCATCAGAAAAAACACTCTAAGAAAATATTATGTATTTCAGATTACACAAAGTAGCCAACATGTGGTTTTTTTTCACATAAGAAAAACGTTATATTTAAGAATGAGTCATCTTCAACAATTGTATTAGATCTCTCCTTTGTATCCATGACCATTTTAAAGGGGAAAATCAGTCACCTTTTGTATTAATTTTCTATTACTGCTCTAACAGATTACTATAAATTGAGTGGGTCAAGCAAACACAAATTTATAATCTTAAAATACTGTAGGTCAGAATACCAAAATGAGTCTCAACAGACAAAAATCAAGATGTCAGCAGAGTTGCATCCTTTTCAGAGGCTATAAAAAAGAATGTGCATCTTTGTCCATTGGGGTTGTTACCTGAATCTAGTTACTAGAGGTTGTAGAACTGTCTGTGGTTTCTTGATGTCTATCAGCTGCAGGCCATCTCCAGCTTTAAATGCCACTGCATTTCCTGGCTCATAGCTCCTTTTCTCATTTTCTAAGCCAGAACTGGCAGATGGAGTCCATTTCACATTGTATCTCTTTGACTTTCTTCTGTCATTACATTTCTCTCTTTAGACAACCTTCTCTACTTTTAAGAACTCATGTGATTAGATTGGACCCACTCACATAATCCTGGATTATTTCTCCAACTCATGATCTCTAACCCTAATCATGGGCTTCCCAGGTGGCACTAGTGGTAAGGAACTCGCCTGCCAATGCAGGAGATGTAGGAGATGCTGGTTTGATCCCTGGGTCAGGAAGAACCCCTGAAGGAGGGCATGGCCACTTACTCTCGTGTTTTTGTCTGGAGAATCCCACCAACAGAGGAGCCTGGCTACTGTCTAGCAGGTCACAAAGAGGTGGACACGACTGAAGCGACTGAGCACACCCGCACGCATGCCGCCCTTATAAAATTTCATGCAAGCACAAAGAAGACAGTCGCTTCAGTTGATTCTCACCTGTATGCTATATAAAGGTACAGTTACCACTAGTTTTCTTGAGATACTAAAATTATTGCTAAATTCACTGTCCGCTAGGATCCTCACAAACTGGTATGGAAAGATATTTCACAGCTGCCAGTATTCAATCCCTCTGGCATCCCTGCAAATCAAAGCATCAGTTATAAAGTGTAATAAACCAGTTTCTTCTCTGAGAGGAACAGCAGCCAAAAATTAGATTAGTTGTGTGTTCCTAAAATTCACATCCCTGGGAAAATGCCAAAGTCATTGTATACAAAACTCCATTATCATAGTGGTATTTTTCTCCCTCTAGAGGTGAGAGGGTGAAACTAGTTTTCATTTCTGCCTAATTTTTGTCACTTGGATATCTTCTTGTCAGCATTCCATCCCACATCCTTTTTACTTTTCCAAAACACATTTATTTAATGATACCTGGGAGTCAGGCATAACACTGGAATTTCAGTTCAGTTCAGTTCAGTCACTCAGTTGTATCTGACTCTTTGTGACCCCATGCTCCAGGATTTGGGATTTGCTAACACCAAAGATAAGATAAAGATATTTCATGAATGTCTCAAAAAAGGTGCTGAGTGACTGGTGGATTTCTATTTTCTCCATCTTTTTGTTTAGCTTTTTATTTTATATTGGAGTATAGCCAAGTAAAAATGTTTGAACAGTTTCAGGTAAACAGCAAAGCAACTGAGCGATACATATGAATGCATCTATTTTCCCCAAATTCCCTCCCATCCAGGCTGCCACATAACACTGAGCAGAGTTGCATGGGCTATACAGTAAGTCTTTGGTGGTTATCCATTTTAAATACAGCAGTGTGTACATGTCCATCCCAAACTCCCTAATCATCCATCCCTTCCCCTCATTCTTTCCCTGATCGATAACCATAAGGTTCATTCTCTGTGAGTTTGTTTCTGTGTTGTATGTAAGTTCAGTTCAGTTGCTCAGTCGTGTCTGACTCTGCGACCCCATGAATCGCAGCACGCCAGGCCTCCCTGTCCACCAACTCCCGGAGTTCACTCAGATTCACGTCCATCGAGTCAGTGATGCCATCCAGCCATCTCATCCTCTGTTGTCCCCTTCTTCTCCTGCCCCCAATCCCTCCCAGCATCAGAGTCTTTTCCAATGAGTCAACTCTTTGCATGAGGTGGCCAAAGTACTGGAGTTTCAGCTTTAGCATCATTCCTTCCAAAGAAATCCCAGGGCTGATCTCCTTCAGAATGGACTGGTTGGTATATAAGTTAATTTGTATAATTTCTTTTTAGATTCTGCATATAACAGATATGATATGATATGAAATTTCTCCATCTTTGACATCAGGAAGCAAAATCTCAACCTGAGATGGGATAGCTATAATGGGCCTCTCTTGACCACAGGTATAGTTCAAACCTACTTGTGCCTTTCCTGTGTTAATGGCAATTTCTGTAGTAACATCTAAGAGCAGAGCATTTGCCATTAAATTCTTTGTGTTCTGTGTCAGATGGCCCACAAGCTTGTGGGAACTCTGCTCAGAAGAAATATCCTTCTTTTGTGATAAAGAACATCTGAGATTTGGAAGTTAAACCATATTGTCCTGATTTCATCCCCAAACAAACAGGTTTCTATTTTAAAAGTCAAAGCAACCCAAACATTTAATTTGATGACAAGAGGGGACTGAAGAAAAACTATACGAAAACTGACCCACTGGTGGAGGAGTTCAGATGTCTCATAAGCCCTATAGGCACCTTTAGACAAAGGATTAAATCTTTAATGAGGCCTTGAAAAGAACAGTGAACTTCTGTCACCAAGAGGGAAATCCATGGCCTCAAGACATACCAGCATTATTACATATGGTTTCCAACCTGGCCTGGTACCTGATTACAAAATGAAGAGAATCCTAAGAAGAAAATAAAATGTAGGGAACAACAACAACAACAAAAAACCAGAATCAAAGTACAGTACAACAAATAATATTAGTAGTGATGTCAAACATGACAGGAGACCCAAATAAAATGAACGTGGGCTACAATAAATATTAAAAAGCAGAGATAAAAAGTGCAAGTTGGGATTGACATACACACTACTATATTTAAAATAGAGAACCAATAAGTACCTATTGTATAGCACAGTAGGTAAATATTCTGCTAAATATTCTGTAAAAGTTCAAGGAAAAAGAATAGATACATGTATATATATAATCAAATCACTCTGCTGTACACCCATAACTAACACAACATTGCTAGTCAACTTAACAGCTCAACTATACTCCAATATGAAATTTTAAAAAATTTAAAAAAAAGTGAAAGTGAACTCGCTCAGTCGTGTCCAACTCTTTGCAACCCCATGGACTCCTACTACTCCTCCGTTCGTGGGATTTTCCAGGCAAGAGCATTGGAGTGGGTTGCCATTTCCTTCTCCAGAGGATCTTCCTGACCCAGGGATCAAACCCAGGTCTCCCGCATTGTAGGCAGACACTTTACCATCTGAATAACAAAGAGATTATGCCGAAAAAGCAGAGATAATCAGTGTCGCTCTTAAATGCATAGATACATACCATATACAGAAGACATATCTAAATCACAGAAAGACTGAAAGAAAATACATACCACTTGGAAGATTAGATACAATTCTTATGTGGGTAGGTATTAAGAGTTAATATAACCTAGCAATTAAAATAGAATGTACTGACTTGGAGATTGTCCAAAAAACCAGGGCAGAACAGAGAGTCTACAAACAGATCTGTGCTATATGGGAAGTCACTGTGGACAGAGGGTTTATGGCAGGTGAGCTTGAAAACACAGACTACAGATGCTACTGGAACAACTGGTCATTTAACCACACTATGAAGAACATCATTAGATTTGTACCTGACACATAGATTAAAAATATTTTCCAGAAAAATGATAGATTTGAATATAAAATGAAAAAAATTAAACTAAAAAGAAAGCATCAGAGAATATTTTTCTGTCTTTAGGATTAGAATTCTTAAAAAAGATGGCCTCCGCTAAAAAAGAAATCCAAAATGCAAGTTAAAACAATGATAAATTATAGTGGTGTCAAAAGGCCCCATTAAATGAAAAAAAAAAAAAACCAGAAAATATTTAAACTTTATGCAACTGACAAAGGAATATTATCTTGAAATTACAATGAAGCCCATATACTAATAAGAAAAAGACAGATGGTCTAATAGAAAAAAAGGCAAAAATATCTAAACAGGAAAGTTAAAAAGCAAAATAATAATGAAATATGTACTTCTATTTATGGAGCTACTGAGTATTGGAGTATTCTTCACTTATTTACAATTTTCATTCAGCTGTTGGGCTGTCTAGGCCCACTAATACAGGTAAGGATTTCCACAGGGCAGCTATTCATACCTCAATAACCACTCCTGATTAAAGGCAGTGATGACATTAGTTTACTAAAGCATCATTTAATAATCTATTCAAACATTTTCCACTTACATTTACCAATTGAATTTATAAAATGTTATTTGTATTAAAGTATCAGATAAAAAGGACACAATATCCCTTCTTAAACGTAGGGGCTGAATCAAACATAGACTCTCCCATTTTCAGAACAGCAAATGTATTCAATTCTGAGTGACTGCATGAAGCAAAACTGTCATAAACACATGCAGAGTGCCAACACTATTAAATTGGTAACATCTTAAAATACCACTTACCTTTATACACCTGACCTAATTGGATTTCAAAATCATGGGGGGAATAGTGTCATGCTAAAGCACCACTGTAATTAATATTGCAAATTAAATTTTAGACTACCTATAAAAAATGATTTAGAAAGGATGAAGGTACTTCTTCTACTAATCAAAAATATTACATGATTTTTTATAATTTTTCAAGCTTGAAATAATTTGTAATAGTTTTCCTATAGCTTGAAAAGACAAACGTAACCAGTACCTTGATATATCATTGCAAAATAACCTTAAATAACATTTCTAAATGAAAGGTATGTCTTTGATATGAATCTACATTTTCACAAAACTCGGCTAAATAAAGACATCTTATCTAAATTATTAACTACATTTTGATGTCATTAAATATCATTTAATAGAGTAATGGAAATTTTTATCTAAAAACAAATTAGTGAAATTAAACTAAAAATGCAACATTGCTTCAAAGAATGAAGGCAGCATTAAACATTCTGAAAGTACCTAGGGGTGTTAAACAACAATTCTACAATGGAGTCAAATTATAAGAACTTACAGGTGACCATACTATCTTAATGCTATGTAAAACACATGCCGTAAGCATGGGAACTATGGTTCTCATAGGAATATTTGATATGCACTAAGATCAAAAGGAAAATAATGAACTCAAAGAAACCTTAAAATGTAAAACCAACATGAAGAACTTGACTACAAACTGGCATACTCATACTCTCAAATGAGTAAACTTCAGTAAAATTAAGTTAAAGTGGAAGTCATGTTTCACGTTTTTAGTAGACATTTTTTTCCTAAATGATGCATAAAAAATAACATCATTTAAGAAAACAAGGCAATCTCTAAACTTTTCCATTTATGAATGACTCTAATTTATTTTAATACCATGTTTAAATTCATAAGGCTTTTAATTTAGACTCTATAAATAACTGACCCACATATTTTATGGCAGGCTCCACACCTAGTGAAGCTGTAGCTTCAAGAATAAGAGAAAAGCAAACACTGAAAATGAATGATATCATCTATCAATGAGCATGCACACCCCATAAATTTAATCTCAGATATACTAATACCTGGTCTTATGAACAACACATAAATATATGAACCTTGACTAACAAAATGATGAAATTCTTGTTCTAGGCTCTTCAGATGGAATTAAACTAAAATAAAAGATATACCCTTTTTAAAGTAATGTGGGTGCTTCTTATGTTTGCTAACAAATATAAATCACAGATATTTTAACATGTTTAGTTTTAAATATTTTATACACTTGTGTAGCTACCACCTAAAATAAAATAGCAAAAAACAGAGAAAATGTTCATCTCCCATACAATCCCCTTTACTTCCTTCTATTTAATTCTACCCCTCCCAAACCCAGATAAATGTGGCTGATATTTTTAACAAAGCAAACAGAACTATGTATGTAGATATCTCAATTAGCAATTTTACTGAATTGAAATCATCATTACTAATAAATTTTTAATCTCATTTATAAATGTTTTCAGAACCTGAATAGTGACAAACTCTCATCTTTTAAATGTTTGATTATTGAGAAAAAAATTCCCAAAGTCATTCATAAATAAGTCCTAAAAAAAAAGGATAATTACAGAGAAGTAAAAGGAGGTAACACAGTCCAGATACCCAAGTGCCAAGCACTGAGCTAACCATTTTAGACCAGTGCTCACATGTGCTGTTCATAGCAACCTTAAGAGACAGTTATGATTATCCTTATTCTGGAAATGAAGAAACTGAGATTCAACAATATGAAGCAGTTTAGCCAGAATTCCTCATTTGTTAGACCCAGGATTCAAGTTCAGATCTTTTCCTCCAAAACTACACTCCAAGGAGACACTATGCAGTGGTTAATACTCTTTGGAGTGAAAAACGAAGCCTCAGGACTTCCTTTCATTCTCTCCAGGCTCTCAGTACACTTACCCACTGCGTGGTGATGGGAGGCAAGCCAGGCAGCAGCAGAAGTCTAACGAGATGGACAATGCCGGTCCTGGGAAAAGTCAGACTGACCTGAAGCAGTTCATGAAAAATGGACGTCTGGGAGCAAACCAGAGCAGCAGAGCCATCTTCCTGGAGCTGACTGGATCATCCACAGGCTGGTGAGGAATTCCACCCCACTCTCTCCAGTCACATGGCCAAAGGTTCGACGGTGCTTGTAGGAGTTCAAGCGACGCTTCATATTCCTTAGGGAAATGACTCAAACAAGCTCAATAGAGACAAGATGATGGCAGCTGACAACCTCAGTCACCCATGGCAGCCCAGAGAATGATGACAATGCCAGGTTTTTGTTTTTCCAATATTTTTCTGCTATGAGGGCACAGTAGGCAGATGAAGGCACATGACAGGCATGGTAATTTCAACTGGGTGAATCAGTAAAACTATTTCCTTGAAAACAGATAAACTCAAAGAGCTAAGGGCTTTCCATCGTAAGAAGATATTTTGCTTTGCAGAATATCTAACAAGATATTTCTAAGTATAACACTGAAACTTACTATGTTCCTTTCAAAATGTGGGTAATCAAAGATCAAAAAGGAAATGTTGGTTTTTTCATGCTTCCTTCCAGAATATGACATCAGTGCTTCCTTATTTCCTCAAGAGAATCTGACCAGATGGTATGGAAGGTAGATCACCAAATCCTTATAGAATTTCTGAGCGCTTCTGAAACATGATTATCAATATCCAGGTCTTCAGCAATGTCATCATAATTCTCTTCTTAAATGAGAGAGACTTGCTTGAGGAGAAAGTGCCAAACAGTGAGCACCAGAGCTTATTTCTTAGAACTTGAAGGCGACCTTCACTACTTAAAGAACATCCAAAAATTCCTGACTGGATGTTGCTGTTAACAATGCCAGAACCAGCTGCAGAAGCTCATACACCAATGTCTCATAGTACTATCAACATGGAAACACCTGCCTTATCTTTTGATACATGCCAAGTACTACTGTTCATGACAACCATAAGCACCAAAGGCAACTGTGATGCATAAGAGACTTTCAATTCTAATATTAATATCTTTTCACATTTTTAATGGCTTTCTGTTTCATTTCTCAAGACAAGTGTTTAAAACAAGAAGTAGAAAAATCTTGGTTCTATGCTTAACTTCTTGGAAACAGTCCTTTATCTGCAGACTTTGGTTTATCACTGAAATCTGTTGAAAAACCCAGTGCCAATATCTGCAGAGTGCAGGCTTTGATCAGTTTCACCGTAGCTATGATAAGTTAAGTGTAATTTCCTCAGTTCAGTTCAATCATTCAGTCCTGTTCGGCTTTGCAACCCCATGGGCTGCAGCACACCAGGCCGCCCTGCCCATCACCAACTCCCAGAGCTTGCTCAAACTCATGTCCATCGAGGGATGATGCCATCCAACCATCTCATCCTCTGTTGTCCCCTTCTCCTCCTGCCTTCAATCTTTCCCAGCATCAGGAAATGAGTTTCAAATGAGTCAGCTCTTTCAAATGAGTCAGCTCTTTGCATCAGGTGGACAAAGTATTGGAGTTTCAGCTTCAGCATCAGTCCTTCCAATGAATATTCAGGATTGATTTCCTTTAGGATTGACTGGTTTGATCTCCTTGCTGTCCAAGGGACTCTCAAGAGTCTTCTCCAACACCACAGTTCAAAAGCATCAATTCTTTGGCATTCAGTTTTCTTTATGGCCCAACCATCACATCCATATGTGACTACTCGAAAACCCATAGCTTTGAGAATATGGAACTTTGTTGGCAAAGTAATGTTTCTGTTAGGTAATTTCCTAGCAGACCTCAAACTAGGTAAATTTCAATGTTTCCACTTCTCTGTTGATGCTAACTCTTGGCATCCTTACATATTTGTAACTTTGTAGGTATGAGTTAAGGACAAGCAAAACAAGAAAGATTAAGTTATCTTTCCTCTGCCTTACATCTGTTACCTATCTTTATGGTGGCCTCCTACTTTGAAAGAGGTATTGCAAAAAAGATTAATGTAAGGAATGACTTTCCATAAGTTTAGATAATTTATCCTTTATGTTTTTAAAATTGCTTTTACACCCAACACTCATCTTCTTTTTAAATTCAGTGGTTTCTGAAGACAATGTTCTTAAGGTTTTAATGTTTACACAGTGATTTCTGGTGTGATGCTAATGAAGAGTTTGCAAGTAGTACCAAAGAGCAAAAGGTACATGAATGCCATACATAATGTTCTGATCAAAAGGAAAGAGTGAAAAAGAATTTGCCTTTCTCATATTTAATTATCATGTATTTAATATGCCATATGAAGAACATTCTGACCATAACAGCAGCTAAAACCTACAAGCTACTTCATAATAGAACCGGCTAAATAAATAAATACTTTCCATAAATATTTTTAGAAATAGAAAATTAAATGTCACTATATTTTAAAGGCTTCCCTGGTGGCTCAAGTGGTAAAGCATCTGTCCGCAGTGCAGGAAATCCAGGTTCAATCTCTGGGCTGGGAAGATCCCCTGGAGAAGGAAACAGCAGCCCACTCCAACACCCTTGCTAAATTTCTTAGCATCAGAGACTTCTACAGTGTTAAGGGACATAAAGTAAAATATATTGACCTTGTAACTTTTTAAATAAGGAAACTAAAACAGAGAACAATAAGGAGTCAAAATTGGATATAAAATCCATGTTCCTACTCCAAGTGTGAGTTGCTCTCCAAGTTTTCTGGAACTCTCATCTACCGTTTTCAAGTAACTTTAGTCTCAATGCTTTCCTCAAAAGTAATCAAATACAGAGGTTTGGTATAAAAACAGATCAAAGCAGACATGTTTGGGTAGAAGCTGCTGGGGAACTGCGAGTTCCAGTCTACTCTTTCCATCCCAGTCATATTTTCAGGAGTCCCTAAGATTTGGCGGAATACAGTTAGAAAGCCATATGTTCTACATCGTATCAACTCATAAAGTAAACCTGGAAAATTCTCAAGCTTTAAAATGCGAAAATGAATTAAAACATCAATACAAAAGAGAGATTGCAGTTCAATATAACAATATGAGAACTGTGCCAAGCTAGTTCATAAGTAAGCACCAAATGAATGAGGATGAACATGAGTACCCTTAGGAGTTCAGAAAGGAAAACACCAGTGTTCCGGCCATGGTGCAGAGTGAGTTATGCAAGAGAGGACTGCCTTTGAGGTAGGAGGTAGATGAGTCCCTGAACTGAACAACTGGAGTTTATCAAGTGGAGTAAATTGTAGCTCTGTTATCCCTAGACACTTCAAGGACAAAGTTAATGGCAGGAGCTAAGCTCTACTGGAGTAAAGAGATAAGACAATCTCATCAATCACTCCTGAGGTCAAGGAAACCTCCCTGACTGTATATGCACAAGAAGACTCCTTGGGGGTCAGCAAGGGAGGGGACGCCACCCCATAATAGGTGGTATCAACTTCCCATAGGCCTTTACACTGGAATCCATCTTGGAAAAAAGATGTGCATACATGCTGGTGGTGGTGGTGGTTTAGTCGTTAAGTTGTGTCTGACTCTTGCGACCCCATGGACTGTGGCCTGCCAGGCTCCTCTGTCCAAGGGATTCTCCAGGCGGGAATACTGGAGTGGGTTGCCATTTCCTTCTCTAGAGGATCTTCCCGACTCAGGAATCGAACCTGGGTCTCCTGCATTGCAGGCAGATTCTTTACCAACTGAACTATGAGGGAAGCCCCGCACACATATTGATGAGGGCCCAAACATAGGTCAATTGTGAGAGAAGAAGTGAGATAATTGACCAGAGGTGAACAACGACCCAAAAAGACCCTATATAAATGGCTTAACTGCCTCTTTATTGAGCTCCTCCGCAACAAAGAGTTCACCTATACCCTCCCTCTGGGTGTATATTCCTGTTTCACTTCTGTCTAAACAAACTGTGTCCCTGCACGCTCTTCCACATGTTATGTTGTGCTAATAATAAATATACCTGTTTTTATAGTTTTTGCCTGCTTGAAATATTTTTGTTTTCAATGGGGGCAAGAACCAGGGCAGCTTTGCTTACAGCATCTAGCCCCTGGTGGCCTAGTGGCCAGGATTCCTGGTTTTCCTGCAGGTTTCCCAGATTCACTTCCTAGGCAGGGAACGAAGATCCTGCTTTAACACTACTCACTGCTGTCTCTCCAAGGTCAGCTTGGGTCTTAAAATATAGTTAATACTTAAATAAGAGGAAGGTGGTAGTGAACAAGGACATATTAAGAAAAACAGCATCAGCAATAGCACTGGAACAAGAACAATATAATTTCAGCAAGAGAGAGTAAGCATACCAACCAAGCTCAAAAGATAGGCTGGGAAAGCTGAACAAGGTGAGGTTAAACCCTGAAATATATGTTGGGTTAGATTATTTCAAGTTAATGAGTTCCGACTTTATCCTGCAGGCTACAGGGAATTACTGAAGGTTTCTGAATCAAGGTAACAATGTGATCAAAGTGTTTTAGGAGTTTTATTGAAACCGTGGTGTGAAGATATTCTAGGAAAGATAAAAACTAGAGCAGAAAGATCAGTTACGAGGTTATTTGAAGACATCTAGGCATGATAACGATCAAACCAGGTTAAAAGCTAAAGGAATATATATATATAATAATTTACATATAAATTATTATATTATATTCCTGGAGAAGGAAATGACCACCACTCCACTATTCTTGCCTGGGAAATGCCATAAACAGAGGAGCCTAGTAGGTTACAGCCCATGGGGTCCCAAGAGTCAGAGAGGACTGAGTGACTAAACCATCACCATATATATATATACATATGTATGTGTGTATATATGTATGCATACATATATGTGAAAGAAGGAAGATTTAAAGGGACTTCAAAAGTTACCTGTCATTCTAGATATTAGAAAAACACACTGGATATTTACCAGAAATCTCGTAAAGGGTATGCATATTTCAGACAATAACTGAACTACATGAATTCTAAGGTTCCTCTCCAATTCTGAAATTAAAATTTTAAGTAACAGACTGAATATGCTGATAAGGTGGCATGGGTAGTAGCCAAAAATTAAGTTTAAACTTGGGTGACTACATGAATGATGGATATCATTTCTAAGGTGAGATATCAATTCTGAAAACCAAACAGAAAGTAGGCCTGATTTCTTTTAAAATGCTGGAATAATTTAAGCCAAAAAAATTCAAGTAGCATACTGTAGCACATAATCCTCTAGATTCAAGTGCTTCTAATGATTTAATGACCCACATTTTCCCAGGTTATACACATCAAGGAGATAGCTCAGATGAAAGTGAACTGGGTTGTTATCAGTACTGATATAAAATAGAGCAAAATCATTAAACATTCGGTCTTTTCAACCAGCCACATAGGCACTCAACAGTAGGAAAATTACCCTGAGTATGAATGAGAACAACATACATACTTTATAGTTTGGATCTTTCATATTTATATTTTTTTCATTAGTTCATTGGTCTCCTGAGGGCAGCATTATACTGTTTCATTTTCTTTTTAACTGTGCAAAGCACTTAATCTACATGTTCTATGCGAAAAGAAGAGTGACTAATTCATCTCCAATTTTAGTTCACTATTATCTCTAGATCTCTTTTCACTTATTAAACTTACAGTGAGTCATTCTCATTTTCTACATTCATAGCTTATTATTATTCTGCAGGGTGCTTCCCTGAATGTGCCCCCAATGAAATTTACTATCAAATTTTCCCATCTCTTTTTCAATTTATAAATTGCTTTGAATTCTACATTTAGCCTGAAGTATTCCCAGTGTGATCTACAAGTAAAATCATACTTCCTATGCTGACAGGTTACAATCAGCAAATTTCATCATCAGGTTCTTAATTCCTTTAACCGAATTGGATCATACAATTTCTATACAGTTATTCATGAGAAATTCTTTTCCGTGTTTACAGCAGCTTCAGTAACAATATCTCACTTTATATCCCAGAAATACATAAAGGAAAATTATTCCTGGGATCTATTTAAACACCAGGGATTGTGATATTAAAGTCCTTATAGAACACAATTTAAGAGATACTAGGTCCATAAAGAAGCTTGTGTGCCAAAAAATTGATGCTTTCAAATTGTGGTGCTGGTAAAGACTCTTGAGAGTCCCTTGGACTGCAAGGAGATCAAACCAGTCAATCCTAATGGAAATCAACCCTGAATATTCACTGGAAGGACTGATGCTAAAGCTGAGGCTCCAATACTTTGGCCACTTGATGTGAACAGTCGATTCAATGGAAAAGACCCTGATGCTGGGAAAGATTGAAGGCAAAAGGAGAAGGGGTGACAGAGGATGAGATGGATAGATAGCATCACCAACTCAATGAACATGAGTTTGAGCAAACTCTGGGAGATAGTGAAGGACAGGGAAGCCTGGCGTGCTGCAGTCCATGGGGTCCCAAAGAGTTGGAGAAGACTGAGTAAATGAACAATAGCAACAAAGTTATCTCATCAAAAGGAAACCTGATACTAGGGGAATAAACCACTAAATTGATCAGCTTCAGAGAGTGCTGGACCTATGTTCTGGAAAACTTTTCAAGAAATAACAGATTGGGAGAGGCAACTATCTGCTCTGGGTTAATTAGACATCCATCTGTCATAATTCAAAACCATATACTGGGACTTCCCTGGTGGTCCTGCGGCTAAGACTCTGTGCTTCCAGTGCAAGGGGCCAAGGTTTTTTCCCTGGTCAGGGAACTAGATGCCACATGCCACAACTTAAGAGTTTGGGTGCCACAACTAAGACCTGGTAGAACCAAATAAATAAATATTTTTAAAATAAATGACACATTTTCTTATATAATTCTAGCTCATTAAAAATTCCTGAAGAATAAAATCTGCAGAATACCAATGAAGAGTAGAGCAATTCCACCTTTCTTTAGATATCAGGATCAAATGATAGCTATAAAAACCCTGAAGTTCTGTCCTTAATTATAAATGGCAACATTACTGACACACGTGAATTTAAGCTTATTCACCAGTTGAAAGTCCTGGTTTAAAACATTTACAAGTCAAGATATAGAATAAAAATCTCTAAGGATTATAAAGTAATGCTGTTATAATGTGAGAATTGTACATAATGAGTCCAATTTACTGGGTTCAAGAGCACATCACTGCAATTTAACCCATCATTATAAACCATGGCCTCATTTTAGTTTAGCTGTGTTAATTTAGAAAGTAATAAAATGGGTTTTTAGAATTTATGGCCTGGTTTTCTCCACAATAAATATCAATACGTTCAATTCCAAAAGAGCTTTGGCATGAGATGTAATTATAATGTTTTATTTGTACCTTAATAGATTTTCTAAAAGTCTCAGTCTACATATGTTGCCTAAGCCTAACTGACATTAAATTTGTATTTGCTCCAGAAGTCATTAAATAGGAACATGGTGTTTCCAGTGCAGACACAACCATTAAATAAGTGACTTTGGTGATATTTGTGACAATGGTATCAAGTTCTCCATTAACTCTTGGATGGTTTAATGTTCTAAGACCTACCAGATTCCTAGAAACACATATGGGATAGGACATTAAAAATTAGGTCGAAAATAAAGCAGTAAAGAACAAACAAAATGCACTTAGAATTCCTTTATAAATCGTTCAAAGCTTCTTAAGACAAAGAATCAAGTTCAAATGCTTTAGTACACCATGCCTTCAGGACCTGAGCCCTCTTCACATTTGCTGTCTCCTACTTTCTCAATCCCCAGTACTAAATCCCCTATTAAAACATTTCCCCTACATTTACCTGCATTCATGCCCCATGACTCTCCTGGAAGCCTCCTGCAGATTCCTCCACTTAGCTTAAAAGGACTCTAATCATAACCACTCCCTGAGAATATAGCTACTCCCAGAAGGGCTCCCATAATGCCCTGTACAGATACCTGTCACCATACCTAATGCAACCAAGGCAACCATTTACTGTTTGTTTTATCCTCTAGATGGTGAAATTAGCTCTAATTTTGCTTTTTTGTATAATTCCCAATACATAGTTAGTAGGTCTTTTAAATAAATGTATGATTAAGTGAATTTATAAAATTAGAAATGTCAATATATCCTACTTACATATATAATAGGTTCAACATTTACTAAATAAATGAAACAAATATTTACCTAGCAATTATGATGTCAGACATTATACTATACTATATACTTCACTATACTATAGTGAAGAAAATAACTATGAAGACATTCACATTTATCAGATAAAAATTTATCTACCTCCTATATGTAAATGGTATAAGAAGCACTACATGATGTCTGAAAAAAGGTCTCGTGTCTTTCCCAGGTCAGTGTCTTTAATGCCTGCCTTCTTCCCCACCAAGTCTGCAGACAGGATAAGAACAGTCCAGTTTTCTCTGGTTCAGTGATGCTTTTTTCAGGTGTCATCTCTCTCCTCTATTTTAAACCATTTGTTCTGATCCGATTGGAGGCTCTAGTTTGTACCGTTCCTCAAAGCCTAACCATCTGGGGTTGATGAGTCATTGCCTGATTTTGGCCTCTTCCCAGGATGCTGTATTGTAAAACAACACATCCTCTGACTCCCCTTTCTGTGGCCTCTCCATAAACAATGGCCACCTGACCTCAGACGGCAATTCCAAGGAATTCTTCCAACATCTCTGCCTATGCTTGACTGGAAAAGGGGTACTGGTGGAGCCAGTAAAGAAGATTTAACTTTCTCTGACTAGGAGGAAAAATGAAGGCTATACAAGGGCAACAACATTTAAATCAGTCCTTACCTCTTAGTGCAGGTGGAGAAAATAACAGGCAGAAAGCAGAGGTGCCCTCCTGCTTGAGTAATGGTATAAAATATAAAACTGAAAGGCCTGTGCAGGTGAAGTCAAGCAGACTCGCCTGCTTTAGTCACACTCAATCACTCACCCAGTAAATGTGGAAACATTAAAATGTTGTAAAATACCTAGGAGGGCCAGATTAAGGTTTATAAGAAATTCAGGGAAAATTTCATATTTTAGAGAAAAGAGATGAAATTCATTTGGCAAAGAGAATGTGTTACAAATGATAACACCTTAAGAAAAAAGAACAGTGCAACTTCATGAAATTGGCCTTATGCAATCTCAAGGCTATTTACTTGTCAAGGTACCTTAGTCAAATAAATTTCCTTCTTCCAACTCAGCTTTCTCATCTATAAAATAAGTAACTTTTCTTTGTAAATTATAATTTAAAATTATAATTTTTGAATGTGTTATACCTTTTCTACATGTTTATCCAAACTTTTTTAGTATTTTCATTTAAATTCTTGTTATATTGAGTATTTGCCATTTTATTATGTGTTTCATTGATTAGAGCAAATAATAAATATGTTACTTCTGTTTTTAATATATCATTTTAGTAAGAATTTTAAGTAGAGGAGGTATTCTAACGGCAAGAAATTAAAGTAGGGTTTACTTTCCAAATACCACACAACTTAAAAGCATTTCATGGCATCACAATGGACAGGTATGCATTGTACACAGAGTACCATACTAAAGAGAAGAAAATAAGACTAGGATTCAATTTCTGTTTTCCTTCAGTTTTCCAGTTAATATTTTCTCATCATATTATGCAAAATATCATATTTTCTTTCATCCAAATAATCATAACTATCTCACATGACTGTCTGCCTATGTGCACAGCCAACATTAAGAAAGTGAAATGAAAAAAATCAGTTAAGTGTGTCAGCATTTCATTTTTGGGGTCTCTGCATATCAAGATACAATTTCAATATGCAGTAGATTTAGCTTTGCTGAAAATAAAAGTAGAGAACCACTTTGATTGGCAACACTATGAAAATTTCTACTTTTCTCTTAATGAATGAAATTATTCTTCAAGGAAAAGAATGTTTCCCTGAGAGAAGCAGACATTTGGACCTGAATACTGAAAGGATGGCTCTTCATTTACCTGTTTTTTTTCTCCCCCTTGCTACATGGGAAAGGTCTTTTAAGAGGTGGAAACAGTCAGAAGGCACAGCTTGTTATTAGATGATCAGGAATTAATTTTGCAGTGATTTTTTTTTTAATGAACTACTTTGAAAGCTGATGGTAAGCATTTATTTACTGGGTAAGTTTGAAAACCACACTTACACAATAAGACCCCAATAAACGCCGTTTCAATAACTGTCAAATAGATTTATCCCCCTTGCTTTCTCTTTATCATTGTGTTCTGTTTCCCACAGGGTCTTCCCAGGTGACATGAGGGGTAAAGAACATGCCAGACAACGCGAAAGATAAAAGAGATGAGAGTTCAATCCCTGGGTCAGGAAAATCCCCTGGAGGAGGGCATGGCAATCCACTCTATTCTTGCCTGGAGAATCCCATGAACAGAGGAGCCTGGTAGGCTACGGTCTATAGGGTCGCAAAGAGTTGGACACAACTGAAGCGACTTAGCGCGCACACACACACACACACACACACACACACACACACACACTGTTAGACACAAGCACTCTGATATGTTCTTCTTATGGCACATTATGTGCCTGGTTCTTTGTCTACTTCTGTGGATGCTACTCATTTTGTCTTCCTGGGCTCTATTTATGGAATAATTGCCAATTCTCAGGATTCAACCCACAGTCCCCTATTCTCTTTGTGATTTTTTTTACTGGAAAATCTCCCAAACTGTGGCTCCAACAGCCACTTATGTCTTGATAAACTTAAACCCTATTATCCTCAGCACATATCTGTCTCCTGAGTTCTAGATTCCTATCTCTAATAACCTACTGGGTATTTCTTCTTGACAGCCTTCAGGTGCTTCACATGAAACAAACTGCTAGTTGAGTTCATTTTATTTTAGAAAAAATATTTGCTTCTCTTCACAATGATTCCACCAATTGCACAAAAACAAACCCGAGGATGTTTCTGGACTCTACCTTTCCCTCACTAATTACATCTCTCAATCACCCAGTCCCATAGAGTCTACCTCCTTAATATTGCTTAAATTAGTCCATGACTTTCAAATCTACTACCAATATTTTAATTTGGGCCATCATTATTTCTTGTTGGATCAGCTTTCTAAGTCCTCTCCCTGACCCCAGATGTGCCCCCACCACCAGACCATCATGGTCCTGCTCTGAACTTTGGCTGTCTTTAAGATGCAAATAGGATCAGGTTATTGCCCCACTTCAATCCCTGTCCCCCTCCACTCCCCACAAGATAATGGTTTACATTATCTCGTGACCTGCCAGATCCTTTATGATCACTACAAGTCCCTACCCATATGGAGTTTACTGTTTTAGTGGAAGAAGAAGATAAAAAAAATAAGTAAATAAAACAGTGCTTGATTAAAACATCTCAAGTGAAATAAACACCTCAAGAGATGGCAGAACTTACAAACTATTAGCTATTAATATCACTAGCATGATGGTTGAACTCCAGAACAAAAAAGGAAAAAAAATGTATGATATATTCTAAGGAACAGAGAGTCACTGAGATGCCATTCTTTCTACTCTTTGCCCCACATATTAAATTAAATTTAGGCAAACTTGTGAAAAAAGTGTGAGCTCATCATTTAGAAAAACTTTAATGTGCCAAAAAAAGATGTTATAAATTACATTAATGTGATGGGTTATGAATCAATTTCACTTTTGTCCTACAAAAATCAATGCAAATATGTATAGGCTGCAGAGTAGGATTTATAAAATAAACTAATAATGTGCAAACCTCTCCATTTAAAAAGAAAATTCAATCATCTTCACCTCTCTCAGCTTAAAATATTCTGTCTATCTCCTTAGACACCTCTATTAAAATGTGGCAGCAAGCAGTGACTATTATCAGTTCACATTTTGGAGACTGTCTTCCACTAACATGTATGTTATATTATGGAATATGGAGTTGCACAGAGTAAAAACCTGAGTGTGCCATTGGTGTTTATCTAAAAAAAAAACAAAACAGTTGAATCTCCAAAATTACGTAATAAAAATACTAAAAATGAAATCTAATAGGATATTTTTACATTAGCTCAGAATGCATTTTTTACTACCTCCCTGTAACAAGGTAGCTACATTCCTATTCTGAGTGATGGTGAAAGTCGGTAATATGTGCATAAATCTACAAGTGGCAGAGTCAAAATGGGCTAGAAGGAAGGGAATTCTTCTTGCAACAGGTGTACTCTGGTCAGACTGGGCTAGAGGAAGGCCTCCTGGAGATGGCCTTCATTATGAAGATCGAAAACAACTCTGCATGCTCTGCTTCGACAAAAAACTGGAAACTGGAAGCAGAAACATGCCATTCAATCTGGCCTTTGACTACACCTGATATGATGACTCTGAATGACCAGTGTATAATTTAGTAAATCATGCAGTTTCCAAATTAACGAAAGTAAATAAATGTTGCATCAGTGTATTTGGTGTGACAGAGCACAGTTAATGAGCTGGTTTAAAGAACAACATGTAATTCAAGACCTGTCCACCTTTGGCACAGGATTTTAAAATGAAATATCATTGACCACAATCCACTGGAGAAGAGCAACAATGTTGAGAGAAAGGAATGCAACAGGAGCAGTGTAATTACACCATTTCCTACACAATGAATTTGAAACAAAACCAATTAATTGTAGTATATGGTCTTGTTGGTTATATGCACAATACAACTTTTATTTTTTTAATCTATTTTTGCTGTAAAGAGACAAAGGATATGTTATTATTACCTACAGCCTGATGGGAGGGGGTGTCTATTCAGACCAAACAACTCTAAATCCCATCATAAATTATATGAGAATAATGAACACATTTTTCATATAAATATATGTTCATACACTAAATAAATGGCATACAACTGGAAGAGAAAACAACATTGAAAGGAGGAAAGAATATACAGATCCTATTATTAGATGAGATTTTACCCATATGTAAAACAATGTTTATAAAATATGATGAATCACATACCTGATTGTAGCAGCTGGATTTGCACTTCACACATCACACTCAATGTTCTACACCTTGAAAAAACACATTCCTGGCATGTGAGTGCATATGTTGTTTGCATATTTTATTACTCACATTCATATCTTAGAAAGCAGCAGCATCTTAAGAATAAATTCTCAGAGAATTAGTATTCTTGTTCTCTGTTTCTTTGTCACACAGAGATACATTACCATTTTATCATCAAACAAGGACTCTGGCTTTTTATTAATAACATCTAACTCCAATTTATCTAGATATATTCTTTCAGATTAATAAAAAGGAAAGTAATCTCATGCTGATCAAGTTGCACATATGCATAACTGTCTGGGTACAGCTAAACAAAATATGGATATACTATATATATTATATGTATCCAAAGCTTCTCTTTTCATGCTACACGTTTCCAAAAGGAAACCCATAAATATTTAGTTTAAAACTTTTATAATCCAATAAGCAACAAATAATATATAAATTACAGACCTGTAATGCTAACACTTTATTTTTTCTAGAATTTCTATTGACCACAGCCAGCAATTTCTCTTCAGAATTATAGTCTCCATCTAGGCACTCTTCTTCTGTCTCCATTTAGAAAATTTAAGGGCTGCAAAGTCCTATCAAGTTTTCAGCCAGGGAGACTGAAAAATCAACTTTCAGCCAAGGTGACTAAGAACAGAAACTATCAAATGATTCCACCTAATTATATTATTAAAAAACACAAACTTGGGCTTCCCTAATGGCTCAGTGGTAAAGAATCAGCAAGGCAATGCCGGAGACACAGGTTCAACCCCTGGTCCAAGAAAATCCCACGTCTTGAAAAAACTAAGTCTGTGCACCATAACTATTGAGTCTGTGCTCTAGAGGCCCTGAGCTGCAACTACTGAGCCCACATGCAGGCAACTACTAAAAAGCAGGCATGCCCTAGCACTACGCTCTGCAACAAGAGAAGCCACCACAATGAGAAGCTGTGCACTGTAACTAAAGAGTAAACTCCGTCTGCCACAACTAGAGAAATCCAGCACAGAAACAAAGACCCAGCAGAGCCAAAAATAAATTTAAAAAAATTTTTTAATTATAGAAAAATATAAACTTAAAATGGCAGTCATAAGTATTACGGTATTTAATGTTAAATGGTAGTATTATTTCAAAACTTACAAGGCTGCTATAATCAAAACAATTTGGCACTGACATAAAAATAGACTTATTGATAAGTTGATTTGAATTGAAATTCCAGAAATAAGTCTTATATTTATGGTTAATTAATTTTTGAAGACAAATAGTACTGAAACAACTGGAAATCTACAGGTACAAAAATTAACTGAAAATAGATAAAAAATGTAAATATGAAAATTAAAACTAAGAAACTCTTAAAAGGAAACATAGCTGTCAATCTTTGTGATTTTGGATTAGACAACTATTTCTCGGATGTGATACCAAAAGGGTAAGCAACACCCCCCCCCCAAAAAAAAAGAGATAAATTTGACCTCATCAATATTTGTATTTTGAAAGAAACCACTAAAAAGTAAAAAGATGGGGGGAATTGATCAAGATGGTAGAGTATAAGAGGTGGAACTTGCCTCTTCCAACAAACACATAAAAATACACCTATATATGGAACAATTCTCACTGAAAACTAACTCAAAACTGCAAGACTCCTGTACAAACAAGGCTGTAAGAAAGAGCCACATGGAATCAGGTAAGAAGGAAAGAGAAGCAATAAGATCAGGACCTGTGTCCCTGGGAGAGGACCCAGAGATCTGCCCTAGAGAGTGAGCTTTTCAAACCACATATCCGGTGCCCTAGTACTGGAATCTCACCCAGGGAAGATAAGCCTACTTGGTGGCTGTAGAGCCAGCAAAATTCACAGAAGGGGTGTAGGAATCTTGGGCTCCACTGGTTTAGAAGCATGGGAAAGCTGGTTTGCTCCTCTATGGGACAGAGGACTGACTGAGGACTGATCCAGTGGCTGCCCAGTTACCTATGATCACTCCAAGACAGGTCCCAGTCTGAACAGTGAATATCCCAGTCCTGCTTACTTCACCTCACAGCTCTGCACTGGAGCAGGGATGGCCAAGACCAGGGAAAGAGCTCAGCAGGGGGACAGATAGGCAACTCGGGCCCTGGGTGGCATCTGATGGGACAGTAGCACAGCGGGCACTGCCACTGGCTGACGCTTATACAGGCAGCACGTCAGGGGTGATCACAGTCTACGCCAGCAGCCAGACTGCCACGGCACGTGCACTGGCACATTATCAAGAGCCCGTGCGGCCTACATGGCTCTACCCGCTCTGCTTTGTGGTTCCATAGCTGAGCGTAGGAGGCAGAGGCCGTGGGCAGTGACTGGCTGTGAGAGACAGGGCAGACTCAGATACAGCAGGCAGCGCACTGGGGGCAGCTCAGACCTCTGTCTATGGCTGACACACTACTGCTCACACATGGACATGAGCTGGGAGTCTACATGGGCCTCTCCTGCTCCATCACTGTTCTCCTCCGGGGTGAGGGTGTCTGTGCTAAAAGAGAGGAGAGAACATACCTAAGGAAAACAGAGCCAGCTCAGCCCGGAGCCCCAAGACTTCTGCCCTATCTATTTGGGATGTGATCCTCCCTTCCATAGGGCAGTGATGGCCACTAAGCAGAGGGGAAACCCCACCTTACACCCAGTTCCAGCCAAAGACCTTCCATCTCCAGCCCTATCTCTTACAATGGTGATAGCTGCCAGCACACCCTGAGCAAAGAACAACTTCTGTTCACATCGAATCCAGCTTTCCCACCAAGGGCACTGGGCCCACATGTTTAGGAGGACACTTCCACATAAAGACACCCCTTTAACACTGTTCTAGGTAGCTGTTCCACCTATCAGTAAATCCATAGAGACAGAAAAACTTAAATAAAATGGAAAGACAGATGAACTATTCTCAATTGAAAGAGCAAGAGAAAATCTCTGACAATTTAAATAATGAAACAGAAAAAGCAACTTAGAATTAATAATAAGAATGGTAACTGAATTAGGAAAAAGAATAGATGAACACAGTAAGAATTTTAACAAGAAACTAGAACATATTAAAAGAAAATAGAACCAAAGAATACACTAATTGAAGTGAAAAACACTCTACAAAAAATAAATAGCAGGCTAAGTCATACAGAAGAACACAAATGATCTGGAAGATAGAAAAATGGAAGTGATCCAAAAAGAAAAGGAAAAACATGAGAACAGTTTAGGAAATTTCTGAGATAACATTTGCATTATAGTGGTCTCAGAAAAAGAGAGAGAAGGGGACTAAAAATACATTTGATGAAATTATAGCTGAAGACTTCCCAAATCTGAGGAAGGAAACAGACATCTAAGTATAAAAAGCACAGAAAGTCCCAAACAAGATGCACCTAGGCAGATCCATACCAAGACATATCACAATTAACATAGCAAAAGTTAAACAGGGGATTCTAAAGACAGAAAGAAAAAAACAGAGTCATTTACAAGGGAACTCCCATAAGGTATCTGCTGATTTCCCTGAAGAAACTGAAGACTAAAAGGGAACAGCATGATATAGTCAAAGTCCTGAGAGGAAAAAATCTGTAATCTAGGATACTCTACTCAGCAAGGTTATCATTCAGAATTGGAGGAAAGAGAAAGAACTTCTCAGAGAAGCAAAAATGAAGAGTTCATCAATACTAAACCAACCCCGAAGGAATTTAAAGGATCTTCCCCAGGTGAAAAGGCTAGAACAAGAAGTACCTATGGGAAAAGAAACATTCCACTATGAAGGGCAAATATATAGTAAGGGCTAGGGATCATCATTATTGTAAAAAATAATGTTTATAATAAAGAGTGAAGGGGTTAACATAAAGATGTAAAATATGACATGAAAAACACAAAATGTGGGGAAGGGGAGTAAAAAGACAGATCTTTTAAAATACGTTTAAATGACTACCAGTGTAAAACAAGTAGCTATAGTTATAGGTCAACATATACAAACCCCAAGGCAGCCACAAATCAAGAACCTACAATAGATACAAAAAAAACTAGAGAGAAAAGAACAAATGCATACCACTAAACGAAAACATCAAAACACAAAGGAAAAGACTAAAAGATACTAAAAACAAAGAACTATTAATACAAAAACAAGCAGAAAACAAGAAAAAAAAAATGGTAGTAAATACATACCTATCAATAATCACTTCAAATGTCAATAGACTAGATCCTCTAATCAAAAGGGCATTTATGGCAGCTGATTGGATACAAAAAAATAAGACCCATTTATAGGTTGCTTACAAGAGATTCACCTCAGAGCTAAATACACACAAAAACGAAAGTGAGAGGATGGAAAAATATGTAAATAGAAATGATGAGGAATTGGGGGTAGCAATAGTAATATCAGGTTTCCCAAGTGGTTCAGTGGTAAAGAATCTGCCTGCCAATACACAAGATGCGGGTTCAATCCATGGGTCAGGAAGATCCCCTGGAGTAGGGAATGGCAGCCCGCTCCAGTATTCTTGCCTGGGAAATCCCATGGACAGAGGAGCCCGGCAGGCTACAGTCCATGGTTCACAAACAGTCGGACACAACTTACAGACTAAACAACAACAACTATCATATCAGACAAAATAGACTTTCCCTTCTTTGAGGAATTAAAAGTGGGCAAAGAATTTGAATAGAAATGTCTTTTAAAAAATAGATACAACAGCTAATAAGAACAGGAAAAAGATGCTCAACATCATTATTCAGTAAGGAAATGCAAATAAAAGCCAAAATGAGATACTTCTTCACACCCACTAAGATAGCTATCATCACAGTTTCATAGATTGATGGACGGAATGTAAAACGGTACCCTGGCTTTAAAAGATAGTTCAGAAGTTGCTACTTCCGAAATTTGTTTGTATATAGCAAAGAGAAACAAAAGCATATCTTCCCCAAAAAATAAAACTTCTGTTCTAATGCTCATTGTAGTATTATTCATAATAATCCCAAAATAAAAACCTAAATGTCCATCAACTGAAAACTGGTAAATATAATTAGTGGAATAATATTCATCCATAAATAGAAATAAAGTGCAAATAAATATTACAGCATGGATGAGCCTTGAAAACAATATGGTAATGAAAAAAAGACACAAAAGATCACATACTGTATGACTCTATTTATATGAAATGTCTGGAACAGTGTCAAAACACTGTATAGATAGTGGGGCTGAAGGGAAGGGGAAACAGATGATGACTATTAATGAGTTTGGGGTCTCTTTTAGGGGTTAGAAAAATGTTCTGGAATTAGCCAGTGGTGATGGTTCTATAACTTTGCACATATTCTAAAAATTGCTCTATTGTACACATTAAAGTGAGTTTTATGGTATGTCAGTTATAGCTCAATAAAAAAAATGAGAAAAAGTAGTACTGAAATGATAAAATTCGGGAAATGTAGATACAAGGAGGTGAAATCTGGGATCCTTTTTTTCCATAAATGCCCAGTTCTGAGACTGAATAAATAGCTCATTGTGAACATATCCTTCTAGTTAAGGTACTTCTGATCTATAGTCACAACTCAGCTTCTGTCTGGGGCTCTTTAGATCATTCTGTGCTTACCTTTCTTTTTCTACCACATTCACACTCTATTCTCTCTAATTGAGAGGTTTAAGAGGTATGCCTTTTCTAGGAAAACACATTCTTTTGCCATTCCAATATTCATCCTCTTTTTCTACTTAATAGTGAGAGTCTAAAGAGACAATATCACATCATTATCCATCCAACCACCCACATTTGCCATATTCTCCAATTGTTTTTCCTACCCGCATAAGCCAGCAACCTGAATTAAAGCCAATTTCAGTGACACTTTTACAGTTATGCAACAATCAGACTCTTCCAAGTCTATTTCTATATTTTAAGAATGTGTGAATATTTTCACCTTGAACATTCACAGATAAGGTCTCTCTTCTCGCTTTTCCATAAACACCAACCTGCTGATGGAGCCTCTACACTCAATCTCTCCTGGTCTCAGAAGACAGACTTACCATACCTTTTAATTTGTCCTCTTTCATCTCTATTTCTCTGAAATTCTAATCTCAGAGATTGCTAACAACCCCCTAATTGCCCAAACTGGTAGATTTTCTCAAGTTCTGAAAAAGAACAAATTTACTTCTCTGAAGCAATTATTGCTGTTTAAGAAAACCACTTTGTCCAAGTTGTCATTTTCTCTTTCAAGTAAGAGAAAAATCTCTAGCTGACCCTTCTTTACTATTTTGTCACTTTGTCACTATGGTACAAAGGACTTTTTTAGAGTCATGTGTCAAGTGCTAGAGTCATCAAAGCATATACACTGAAAATTCACTAGTTGAACACAGGAAAACAAAAAGCTGAGTCTTAATTTTTTTCTATAAATTGGGGACCTCCCAAGGTTTTTGTAAGGATGACATTAGACATTGTATGTAAATTTCTTAGTAGTATCCTATTACATAAATTGTAGTTTTCATAATGATGAGAGAGAAAGAAAGTGAAAGTCATTCAGTCATGTTTGTCTCTTTGTGACCCTATGGACTATACAGTCTAAGGAATTCTCTAGGCCAGAGTACTGGAGTGGGTAGCTGTTCCCTTCTCCAGGGGATCTTCCCAACCCTGGGATCAAACCCAGGTCTCCTGCATTGCAGGCAGATTTTTTACCAGCTGAGCCATAGGGAAAGCCCTTATAATGATGAGTAGGATTTATATCTTCATATCATCATAATCTCTGCCTGCTGTGCTGGCAGGCACAAAATCTTATGGCTGTGCTGAGTCTTTCTTTAGTTGTGGTGAGTGGGAGCTACTCTCTGGTTGTGGTGTGCAGGCTTCTCACTGTATTGACATCTTTTGTTGTGGACTACAGACTCAAGAGCACAGGCCCAGTAGTTATGGTACAAGGGCTTAGCTGCCCTGTGGCCTGTGGGATCCTCCTGGACCAGGGATTGAACCCACGTCCACTGCATTTTATTGGTGGATTCTTAACCAGTGGACTACCATGGAAGTCCTCATATACACTTCTGTAAGATTCAACTTTAAACTCTTAAGCTCTGTGCTGTCCTCTCAACCTTGGATTGTCCCTTGCAACCTTGGATTCTTCTTCTGGACAGAGACCTAGGATGTCCTTCTAGAGCTTCTCACTCTCTGTCAATCAAAAGCACAATCACCTTTGTAAACAATCATTAAACACCAATACTTCATTGATGATATTACCAGCATCCCACCATCAGGACTGAAAGTCTGGTGTAGGTTTTGATTCTTTCCTACCATTAGGAAGGAATTTATTTACAAGTCTGCTCAATACATCTCTGTAACATTTTCTGAGTGCCTCCCCTGTCCTCAATTTCCACAGGAAAATGAGGCCAGGCCTCATTACATCTCACTTATAAGTGGTTCTTGGACTTGGCAAAATGTCACACTCAAATCCAGATCTTTGGCACCACTCCACATCTGCCAAATCATAATGGCCAAAGAGTAAAGCTTAGAAATCAATCAGATTGAAAAACTTCCAGGTGATCAGCATAAAGTTCCAGATGTAGAAGTCAGTGCTATACAATTGGGAAACAACATTTAACAGTATAACTTGGGTATCAGCTCTTCTTACCCAACAATGCCATCTTTTTTGGCCAAAATTTCAAATTCCCAAACTCTGAGCCTAAAACATGCACTCTCAACCACCTATAAAGTTGTGTTTGGATTAACTGACATTCACTCTGCAATATCTGTTTTCACATCTCCAGTATTAGATGCCTGAGTATATGAAAACCAAAGATTAAAGCCTGGATGACCTAACAGTCTAAAGATGGCAAGACAGAGGCAGAAGGATATGGATGTAAGGACAGAAAGAGAGCGAGAAAAAAAAAGAAAGTGAGCAAAGAGAGAGAGATGGGAGTATACAGGCATCTATTCAATACCTATAACATATTAATTCATTCCAATCCCAAAGAAAGGCAACGCCAAAGAATGCTCAAACTACCGCACAATTGCACTCATCTCACACACTAGTAAAGGAATGCTCAATATTTTCCAAGCCAGGCTTCAAAAGTATGTGAGCCGTGAACTTCCAGATGTTCAAGCTGGATTTAGAAAAGGCACAGGAATCAGAGATCAAATTGCCAACATCTGTTGTATCATCGTAAAAGCAAAAGAGTTCCAGAAAAACATCTACTTCTGCTTTATTGACTATGCCAAAGCCTTTGACTGTGTGGATCATAACAAATCGTGGAAAATTCTTAAAGAGATGGAGATAACAGACCACTTGACCTGCCTCCTAAGAAATCTGTATGGAGGTCAAGAAACAACAATTAGAACCGAACATGGAACAACAGACTGTTTCCAAATTGGGAAAGAAGTAGTCAGGGCTGTATATTGTTATGCTGCTTATTTAACTTACATGCAGAGCACATCATGCAAAATGCTGGACTGATTAAACCACAAGCTGGAATCAAGATTGCCAGGAGAAATATCAATAACCTGATATGCAAATGACACCACACTTATGGCAGAAAGCAAAGAACTAAAGAGCCCCCTGAGGAAAGTGAAAGAGGAGAGTGAAAAAGTTGCCTTAAAACTCAACATTCAGAAAACTAAGATCATGGCATCTGGTCTCCTCACTATATGGTAAATAGATGGGGAAACAGTAGAAACAGTGATAGATTTTATTTGGGGGGGGGGGCTCCAAAATCACTGCAGATGGTGACTGCAGCCATGAAATTAAGACGCTTGCTCTTTGGAAGAAAAGTTATGACCAACCTAGACAGCATATTAAAAAGCAGAAACATTACTTTACCAACAAAGGTCCCTCTAGTCAAAGCTCTGGTTTTTCCAGTGGTCATGTATGAATGTGAGAGTTGGACCGTAAAGAAAGCCGAGTGCCAAAGAATTGATGCTTTTGAACTGTGGTGTTGGAGAAGACTCTTGAGAGTCCCTTGGACAGCAAGGAGATCCAACCAGTCCATCCTAAAGGAAATCAGTCCTGAATATTCATTGCAAGGACTGATGCTGAAGCTGAAACTCCAATACTTTGACCACCTGATGTGAAGAACTGACTCATCTGAAAAGACCCTGATGCTGAGAAAGATTGAAGGCGGGAGGAGAAGGGGATGACAGAGGATGAGATGCTTGTATGGCATCACCGACTCAATGAACGTGAGTTTGAGTAAATTCGGGAGTTGGTGATGGACAGGGAGGCCAGGCGTGCTGCAGTCCATGGGGTTGCAAAGAGCTGAACATGACTCAGTGACTGAACTGAACTGATTAACATGCTAAACAAAGAATGTACAGTTGCAACTAATTTGCTCCTTAGCTTGGCGTTCAAAGCCCTCACCATCAGGCTTCATCCTCATTTACCACCATCACCCAAGCTCCAATCAAAATGAAGAGTTCACACTGTTTCCACAAAACTGTGTGTAAGTTTTGGCTTATACTTTGCTCTTCAGCTAGAACATCTCCCTATTCTAGTCTAATTCATCTTTTTAAGTCCAAGCTATTATATAGGAGACAGGGATCAAGACTATCCCTAAGGCCTCTGGGGAGGCCTTACAAATAGCTGTGAAAAGAAGAGAAGCGAAAAGCAAAAGAGAAAAGGAAAGATATACCCATTTGAATGCAGAGTTCCAAAGAATAGCAAGAAGAGATAATAAAGACTTCTTCAGCGATCAATGCAAAGAAATAGAGGAAAACAACAGAATGGGAAAGACTAGAGATCCCTTCAAAAAAACAAGAGATAACAAGGGAACATTTCATGCACAGATGGGCTCGGTAAAGGACAGAAATGATATGGATCAACCAGAAGCAGAAGACATCAAGAAGAGGTGGCAAGAATACACAGAAGAACTGTACAAAAAAGATCTTCACGACCAAGATATTCATGATGGTGTGATTACTCACCTAGAGCCAGACATCCTGGAATGTGAAGCCTTAGAAAGTGGGCCTTAGAAAGCATCAATACAAACAAAGCTAGTGGAGGTGATGGAATTCCAGTTGAGCTATTTCAAACCCTGAAAGATGATGCTGTGAAAGTGCTGCACTCAATATGCCAGCAAATTTGGAAAACTCAGCAGTGGCCACAGGACTGGAAAAGGTCAGTTTTCATTCGAGTCCCAAAGAAAGGCAATGCCAAAGAATGCTCACTACCGCACAATTGCACTCATCTCAAAAGCTAGTAAAGTAATGCTCAAAATTCTCCAAGCAAGGCTTCAGCAATACATGAACCATGAACGTCCAAATGTTTATGCTGGTTTTAGAAAAGGCAGAGGAACCAGAGATCAAATTGCCGACATCCGCTGGATCATCAAAAAAGCAAGAAAGTTCCAGAAAAACATCTATTTCTGCTTTATTGATTATGTCAAAGGCTTTGACTGTGTGGATCACAAGAAACTGTGGAAAATTCTTCAAGAGATAGGAACACCAGACCACCTGACCTGCCTCTTGAGAAACCTATATGCAGGTCAGGAAGCAACAGTTAGAACTGGACATGGAAAAACAGACTGGTTCCAAGTGGCTGTATATTGTCACCCTACTTATTTAACTTCTATGCAGAGTACATCATGAGAAACGCTGGGCTGGAAGAAGCACAAGCTGGAATCAAGATTGCTGGCAGAAATATCAATAATCTTAGATATGCAGATGACACCACCCTTATGGCAGAAAGTGAAGAGGAACTAAAAAGCCTCTTGATGAAAGTGAAAGAGGAGAGCGAAAAAGTTGGCTTAAAGCTCAACATTCAGAAAATGAAGATCATGGCATCTGGTCCCATCACTTCATGGGAAATGGATGAGGATACAGTGGAAACAGTGTTAGACTTTATTTTGGGGGGCTCCAAAATCACTGTAGATGGTGACTGCAGCCATGAAATTAAAAGATGCTTACTCCTTGGAAGGAAAGTTATGACCAACCTAGACAGCATATTCAAAAGCAGAGACATTACTTTGCCAACAAAGGTCCGTCTAGTAAGGCCCTGGTTTTTCCAGTAGTCATGTATGGATGTGAGAGTTGGACTGTGAAGAAAGCTGAGCAATGAAGAATTGATGCTTTTGAACTGTGGTGCTGCAGAAGACTCTTGAGAGTCCCATGGACTGCAAGGAAATCAGTCCTGGGTGTTCTTTGGAAGGAATGATGCTAAAGCTGAAACTCTAGTACTTTGGCCACCTCATGCAAAGAGTTGACTCATTGGAAAAGACTCTGATGCTGGGAGGGATTGGGGGCAGGAGGAGGAGGAGACGACAGAGGATGAGATGGCTGGATGGCATCACTGACTCGATGGATGTGAGTCTGAGTGAACTCCAGGTGTTGGTGATGGACAGGGAGGCCTGGCATGCTGCAATTCATGGGGTCGCAAAGAGTCGGACATGACTGAGCGACTGAACTGAACTGAAAGCCTTTATTAATTCCCCAAACAGGAAATCAATTTTCCTGTTATTTCAAGCTTCTTAAGCTTCATGCAGTACTGAGTACCTTCGATACTATGTAATATCAATAAATAGTTTATATTCATTATCTTTCCTATTACATCAAATGCCCCTTTCGGGCAGGATTCATAATGGGTCTTTCATTAAACCCTCACAGCACCTACTGTAACCCAAAAAGTAAAAAGTGTTAGTCACTCAGTCATGTCCGATTCTTTGCAATCTATGGTTGTAGCCTACCAGGCTGCTCTGTTCATGGAATTCCCCAGCAAGAGTACTGGAGTGAGCAGCCACTCCCTTCTCTAGGGGATCTTCCAAACCTAGCAATCAAATCTTGGTCTCCTGTGTTGTAGGCAGATTCTTTACCATCTGAGCCACCAGGGAAGCCTGTAAGTCATAAATCTGTACTTAATTAATAAACATGGATATATAACTAATACTTTAAAAAATCTGAATTCTAATTCCTATTAGGAGCTTTATTTGAACAGAAAAAGTTCACTAAAATGACATTATATAAAACTGATAGTTAATTCATTTATAGTTAAAAATGAGATACAGGTATAATCATTTCCTTATCATTAGATGGCTGGATCAATCTGCATAGTTGTACCATGTTTAGCAGTGTTAGTAACAATTATGTGCATGCTTGCTTGCAAACTAAGCTTTGTGTAAGAAACTACCAAGAATACACACACCGAGAATATTATCTAAATTTCTTGAGAAAACTTACACAGAACTAGAGTCTGCTAATGACTATAATCTGGTCTGAAATGTGAGGGTGTATCTCATAAATGTTTATATGTGTGTATATCTGGATATGTATAAATACTCTGGAGCTTCTGTGCAATGTTGTCAATTGAGCTTCATACTTAAAAACAAAGCAAAACAAAATCAAGCCCAAGCCTCACCAGGAAAATCCTATGCACAGCTAAATATGTAATTCTACTAAACAGGAAGTTTTAACTTAATTGGGTTTATACCTCAGTAGTGTGCATACAAAATAAGAGATGTTGATGCCATTTGAGGAGCCAACCATATGTAATCATAGGTGCAGAGCAAACAGTTAAGCGCATACGAACAAAGGGTTAAAAGCAATAAATCACATAATGCATTTCACAGTCACAGGACTTCATATAGAATATGCCGCCATAAGCAGAGCCATCATTTTGAAAGCAAAAGGTAGCCAGAACTGAAGAACCTAACATAGTCTTCCAAGAGCTCAATATGTTCTATAAGTGTCTTTCATACCCAAGGAATAAGGGGTTTAAACAATTAGAAAGGCAATGAATTTAATACTAAACAGGCAAATTGTAAACATGGGTTAGGTTGTTTTTTTTTTTTTTAAACTAAGGAGATCTAAAAATTGAAATACATTTAATTTCAAATATACATTGCTACTAGCTCCTCCCAGACCTCTCTCCTGGATAGTGACTTAAATTTCAGCATTGAAAGCTCACCCAATACATTCTGTCTCCAGTTACTGAAACAAAGAGCTTCTCACTGACAATCATCAAGGACAATATATGCCAAGAAAATAAATGCATTACATCAAAATTAACAGGGTTACCTGTGAGGCCCTGAACTATCTTGACAGGCAAAGGTTTTAGGTTACAAAGAAACGTAATCTGAAGGATAACTTAAGTCATCATTTAAATTCATTTTCACGGTTACTATGAGCATAATAAACATAAGTTGCAAGGAAAAGTGAATTTAAATTTTAGCATCAGCATAGATTCAGACTAGATATGAGAAAGAGTTCACATGCATCTGAAAAGTAGGAGGCATGGCTGAATTTTTGTTATCAAGCATCTTCAAACATACATAATGATGGCTTCTTCTAGTGCTTAAAATAAAATCAATGCCCTGATATATTCCTAGTTACATTGTTGACTGTGAGTACTATTAGGTTCTAGAATAATCTGCCAAAAAGTGTTTAGTGTTCCCCTCTCTTTAAGATCTTTGCATCTATGCAAGGTGACTCAACCCAGAAGATAAAGATAGGAAATTTCAGTGATTCAGAGGTCCCTCTCATTTTATTTTATATTCTTAAAGGCTAGGTAATTCAAGAAAAGATTTTTAGTTTTTCCATTAAAAACTAACATTTCCAAACACTTGCTTTTATCATTTAATATTAAAACCAATCTATTTTACACACACAGACACACACACACATATTTGTTGTTGTTCAGTCGCTAAGTTGTGCCCAACTCTTTTCGACCCCATGGACTGCAGCACACCAGGCTCATCTGTCCTCCGTACCTCCTGGAGTTTGCTCAAATTCATGTCCTTAGTCAGTAATTTTATAAATACATAAAATCATATATATATGTCATATATATTTATATGACCAAAATATATATATATATGTGTGTGTGTATGTATGTATATATGTGTGTGCATGCTCAGTTGCTTCAGTTGTGTCCAAATCTGTGCAACTCTATGAACTGTAGCCCACCAGGCTCCTCTGTCCATGGGATTACCCAGGCAAGTATACTAGAGTGGGTTGCCATGATCTCCTCCAGGGGATCTTCCTGATCCAGGGATTGAACCCTCGGCATCTCCGGCATCTTCTGCATCACAGGCAGACTCTTTACCACTGAGCCATCCAGGAAGCCCATATATATATAATACTATTTCCAGATTTTAAAACTGGCATTATGTAACTCAAAGAGAAGTTACAAAATTACCATAATCTGGTGGGGGGGGGCAGGGGGGGGGTCAGTATTTAAAGCTATGCTAGTCTGACTTCAAATCCCATTTCATTGCACTATTCCACATAGATGAAAACAACAGATGTTAACACTTGTCTACTTTTGCATTGGCAAATACATAAAGTATCGAGAGTTACATTTCAGAGAGGCATGTCTGAGCACCAGAGATCTTCAGAACACATACTCATCACACATCATTTGAGTGCCCAGTTTATACACAGCAGTGTAACTAAGGAATATATCAGGGCACTGGTTTTATCTCAAGTATTACAAGAAGCCATCACGATCAAGTATGTTTGAAGATGTTCTAGGCCAAAAAGTCAGTCCTGCCTCCTACTTTTCAGATGCACGTCGAACCAAGAATAAAAGGGTTAGATGCATCAGTACGCACAATGTTGCATTCTGCCAGCGAGGTCAAATTTACCACTACAAATCTTCTGTGAACTAGACAGAATTCTAATTCTTACCATAGGCTCAGCTGTAACCCTGCCAAGTTTCTAAGCAAACGATGGTGGCAGATCACATTAAATGAGAGAACTGGGACAGCTCAGTACAACCAATGCATGAGCTCAGTTGCTCAGTCATATCCAGCTCTTTGAGACTCCATGGACTATAGCCTGCCAATTTCACTGTGTCCATAAAATTTCCCAGGAAAGAACACTGGGTTGGGTTGCCATTTCCTACTCTGGGAGATATTCCCGCACAGGGATTGAACCCATGTCTCCTGCACTGGCAGGAGGATTCTTTACCACTATGCCACCAGGGAAGCCCTATAGTCTTAGTTCATTCAGGATGCTGTAACAAAATATCACAGACTGGGTAGATTATAAAGTTCCAAAGGCTGGAAGTCTAAGATCAGGGTACCGGCATGGTCAGGATCTGGTGAAAGTCCTCTTCTGGGTCATAAACCACGGACTTCTCTCTGTGTCCTCACATGATAGAAGGTACAAGCCAGCTCCCTGTCCTTTACAATGACATTAATCTCATTCATGAGGGTTCTGTACTCATGACTTAATCACCTCCCAAAAGCCCCACCTTCTAATACTATCACATTGGCCAGTAGGATGTCAACATATAAATTTTAGGAGGACACAAAAGTTCAGACCATAGCATCTCCCATTACTATTAGAAAATTAACTCTTAGAATCTGTTCTATTAATGATGAGTCAGAAGAGTATTCCATTATGTGAAGGATAATACACTATGTCATCAGAAAAATAAGGCAATGGTAAAAATGGTAAATAAAACTACAAGGACAGACTATAGTCCTATTCTCTTTGAAACTTGAAGTTAATGTGTTTTGACAATAATTAGATTCAAAAAAGAGACCTTTACAAAAATTGTAATAGACCAATTTATAGAACCAGAAAGGTGTCAGAGTAGGTGTATTTCTTAAATTTCAATGAGAAATTAAATTCTCACAAGTGCCAAGGAAAAGATTTACATTTTTCATATCAGTTTACTTTGTTGAGCTCAATCTTTGAAAGGAACTGCATGAAGTCTTTCTTTAGTCAAGGTCAGTGGGAAACGGTGAACTATGCTTGAAGAATGAGAATCTCTCTTATCTTCTGAGTAACTGGTATATTAGTGACCTTGGCAAAGCCTAATGTAAAATACTGTTCCCAAGTGGAAATGACACATAGCCAACAATGAGAACTAGTGCTCCAGTCAGAATTCTGCCCACGATAGAGCACAAAGTATCTGTTTGTTACATGAAAAGTAATACTTTCGAAGGTATGAAAATAAAGTTGTATATTCAGGTACAATTCAAATAAAATAGAGCAGGTGAAATATTAAAACAAAATAAGGAACTTCTTGAATGAGATGGCTGATGGCTTTTTCTAAATTAGTGACAGACCCATATTAATTACTGAAACTTATAACATGCATGGGAGATTTGAAGTAAAACTCTCTTTCAAGGCTTAACATGAAGCTGATTGCACACTCACCTCTCCTTCCCAGCACTCAACACCTTGCCATTCAGGGGGACACACTATAGGAAAAGAACCAGAGGTCATGGTTTTTGGCTGTTTTCTCAGCTACTCTATATTCCAATGTATGCCCTTAAACAATAGTTTTCACATTTTGCTCTTGAAAAGGCAAAAGAAAATTTGCCAAAAAAAGAGAAAAAAAGAGGAAAAAGGAACAGTTTTTGTTTGTTGTTTTGTTTTGTCACCTACAAAGCTTAAAGCCCTTGTTGCTTTGCAATCCTATCTGTGTACAAAATTGTAACTCACAAAGGAATGGGCTCTAAGGCAATAAGGGCACCACACCCACCTACTAACCAGCTGAGTGACATGGGGCCTCAGACTCCGCAGGGCTCTTTAGGTTTTTATCTCTAAAATAGAGGAAGACAATTACAGTTGCCCCATGAACAATGTGTTTGGGCTTCCCAGGTGGCACTAGTGGTAAAGAACCCACCTGCTAATGTGGGAAATGTCAGCGACATGGGTTCAATCCCTGGGTTGGGAAGATCCCCTGCAGAAGGGAGGGCAACCCACTCCAGTATTCTTGCCTAGAGAATCCCACGGACAGAGGAGCCTGTAGGACTACAGTCCATGGGATCACAAAGAGTTGGACAGTACTGAAGTGATTTGGCATGCATGGAGCACACACACATGAACAATGCAGGGATTGGGGGGCACTGAACATCCCCAATCCAAGTAAAAAAATCCCTGTAAGCCCTGATTAACTTTACAGTCAACCCTCCGTATCTGTGGTTCCACAGCTGAGGATTCAACCAACCATCCATCTTGTAGTACTATAGTACATATTTATTGAAAAAAAATCCACATATAGATGGACCCATGGAGTTCAAACACGTGTTGTTCAAGGGTCAACTGTGCATCATTTCAAAATGATCTTTAAAATACCCTGATACCAAATATCAATAGATTTAATATTCATTTAGCTCTCTGGATTTTGTTTCATGCCTCTTTTGAACAGGATAAGGCAAAGCTGCAAAGAAAGAAAATAAAAAGAACAAATCCAAGACCATGGTTTGCTATCACCATTTTTCTCAGTTATGAAATAAGAACAGTAATTCCCATTTTTGTGGGACTGTTTTGAGAAGAGGATTCATTTAGATCAACAGAATATCTAGTGCAATCTGACACTTTGGATGAGGTTAGGTCAGGTCTCCTTTCCTAATAACCTATTTTTATTTTTTTACAGAGATATTCATATAGGAACCTTCACAACTGAAAAGAAGTTGAATCCAGATGTTCTGGGCTAGTTGACTCTGGTATACCAAAACTAACTTCAATAACTCAATGTGTCAGTCCCACTAGAAGACAACATCCAGAATTATCCCTGGGCTGATCTCACTGTTCTCCAAACTAAAGTGTTCAAAGCTATATTTTAACATTATGTAGCATATGTCCTCTCAAAATGTCAAGGATCTCCATACATTTTTCCCCTAAACAATCTTAAAGGAGATATTTCTAGCAATTAATGCAAACTGATGTTCAGGGATTTTCCTCAAATGATGCTGCAATGTCATTTCACCTCAACATATAAGAAGTTATTAATACTGTTAACAGCTACTCAAAACAAAATTTCACCCACCATTGGACATCAAGGTTCATGAAGAGGGGCCACCAGATAAATGACAAACAGTTCTCCACCCACCTTTGGTTAATGCAGCAAAGGCTTTACATTAACAGTATATCACACTGAAGCATAAGACAGCAGATCAAGTATAATCATTCAACAACCAAAAGCTATTTGAATATATAGATATATATATATAGAGAGAGAGAGTGTGTGTGTGCCAAATAATATAAAATATTAAATGATACAACTGTAAGAAGAAGTTCCAAATTGCTCTCACTTCCTGGAATAATAATTCTTATTTATCTAAATATCTCTCACTGACTTGAATCACTGATCCAATGTACTTTATTTCTCCACCTTTAGGCAATTACCTTGGTTAAAGTTTTCTAAAAGACCTTTAGTTTCAGTAGAAAGGACACAACAGTCCTTGGAAGCAGACCTGGGTTCTAATTGTCACTCACCCAAATAATGGCAGAATCCCTAACCTTGGTCACAATGTGAGGTACTTGGTATAAACTGTCAATTAACGAATGAATGCTATATTCAGTGATGAAGTGTTTTGACATTTGGCCTTCTCACTACCTTACTTCTTTTCTTATATTTCATCATGTTCTGCTATTATAATTTGGTTATGGTTTTGCAGTAGATGCTGTGGTGTGCTACCCAGGTCTCCTCAGGGACAAAATACTCATTTTGCCAGATATTTGGAGAGATATTTATTGATGGTTTATGTCTAAGTTTCTTTCTTTGACTGCAGAAAGATAACTTGTCACAGTTATGCAGTCTCCCCAGGAAAAGATTGCATTCAGTGACTGGTCCATCTAGGGGTTCAACAATATGATCCTTTTACCTCAAACAGAACAGAGACCATTCTAACCTCACAGCTCCAAGTGAGATCAGCTGAGGATCAATGCAGCTACACAGTAGAGAAAGAGGGAAACTGACATTTTGAGAACTGTTAGACACAGACTATGAATTAGCATTGCTCTCTGGGGACTAGAAACACCATTACGTCCACCCTCCACTAGAGGGTCGGGCTTCCCTTGTGGCTTGGCTGATAAAGAATTCACCTGCAATGTGGGTAGACCTGGGTTTGATCCCTGGGCTGGGAAGATCCCCTGCAGAAGGGAAAGGCTACTGACTCCAGTATTCTGGAGAATTCCATGGACTGTATAGTCCATTGCATCACAAAGAGTCAGACACGACTGAGCGACTTTCACTTTCAACAGAAGGAATCCTAGCTCAGGTCTGGTTCACAGCAGGTCCACTGGGTCTACGGATCCAGCCAGTGGTGAGAATCAGTGGTCCCTGAAAGTATAACTGAAATAAACACACTTGCAGACACCAGAACTCCCAGTCTGGCTCACTGTCCTTTAAAATAAAATGCTTATTTTATTTTCAAATAATACAGAAGGAAAGAGCCAGTTGGATCCTTAGATACTGCCTTCCTCCTGGTTCTTTCAAGATGTCATACAACAAACAATATCTGCTAATAGGGTGAACAGCAGAAATTAGTGTGAACTCTAAAGATCTAAAGGATCCAGGGGAGATGGTCCCCATCATGTCCCTATTTATTTCAGAAGACTGACTTCTAAAAAGCCCTATGGGACTTGGAATGTGACAGTAAACTATCACAAATATAATCAAGATGTAACCCCAAGTGCAGCCACGGTGTGAAATACGGTATTCTAACTACAACCGATTAACACAGAGTTATGTGTGCAGTTACTGAACTAGTTAATAGATTCTTTACTAACTCTGTTAAGAAGTATGTTCAGAAGCCATTTATATTTACACAGGAAGAAAAACAACATACATTTATGGTTTTGCACTAGGACTATGTTAACTCTTGTCTTCTGTCATACTGAAGTCTGAAGAGAGCTGAATCATTCTAGAAGTTCTGAAAAACATGACATTTGTCTCCTATGTCAGTAAAATCAAATTAGTCAGGCCAGATGAGCAAGAAGAAAAAATGTTTTGGGTTGTGCAGTCAGCACATTCCACATGTATGAATCCTGCCCTGACCCATGTGCTAAGTGTCAGAGTGGTTATGGCAACCATAGGAACTAGACAATAAAACTCCACCCAAAGACTTTTAAGTTCATTGTTTTAAAAACACTCTGCTGTCTAAATCAGATTTCTAATCCCTACGCTACAATACCCTATTTTTAAGTGAGTACTGAAATATAAAAAGAAGAATGTACAATCAGTAGTTTTTGTATGAGTAATCAGAAGTAGATCTAAGTTCCAAAATATTCTTATATTTTGCATGACCTGTGAACACATAATCCTCATATTACAACAATCTTTATCAGCATGAACACCCCTTTCTTTTAAGACATTTCTGTGCAAGCTGGCAGCACTCGGCATGGGTCAGTCAAACTGCCTGGGAGTGGGACTAGAGAGGTGAGGTGGAGAAGGCTACAGCAGTTGGATCTTGCCACGTGTGAATCAGGTCAAGAGATGCAGGCCAAGTCAAACTGCCCCAGCTTGATGGGAAGTGTTGCATTTTCAGTTCTCTCCACCAACTCAAGAAATCTTCATCAAGAAAAGATGAGGGACCAGAAGCTGAGTCAATAATTGTCTAATTCCACATATCCTTTAGGAAATGGTTGTGAACTACACCAAGGAGGAGCAAAGCTGCTGCACACTGCTCAGCAGGTCATTTACAAAAATGTGATGCTTGATAAACATAAGAACATGGACTCCTTGGGGAAACAGCTTTCCAAACAGAAGTAAATCCTCTACTTGGAATAACCAAGGCTGATAGAGAGAATGAGTCACCAAAAGACCTGGCCAGATTCAGAAACTGTAGCTGAAATTAAATCATTAATCTTCAATAATAGCACTTTTGAAGATAAATAGTTCTATGACATTTAAATGGAAGAAATGGTAAGAAATTATTTCTAGTACCTATCATTAAAAGTCTGGAAATGTAAAGGCAAGTTGAACAATTATTGCAAGAATGAGGACAGACATTTCAGGCAAGTTGCATTCACCCAAAAGAAGTACTTACTTAGGAGAGTCTATGGAAATGGTAAATATTGAGGAGATCGCATTCTTCCTGCTGAGCTATGCTTAGGGAATAGGTCTATAAATATGACTCATGTGTTAAAAGTTTAAAATACAGTTTAACTTAGTGGACATAAGGATAGCTATGTAATTAAGAAAAAATAAATATAGCCAAATATTTTGTACAAACAGTCATTTTGTTCAATTTGAAAGAACTCTAGCAGGAGACAACTGTACAAATGATAGTAATATATATATATATTTTACTAATAGTACATCCCTTGGTACATCGGAGGGTATAAATAAAAACACAAGCCTAATGAATATAAACAACACAGGCATACCTCAGGGAAACTGCAAATTTATTTCTAGATCAATGCAATAAAGCAAATTCTGCAACACAATAAGTCACATGAATTTTTGGTGCATATGCTGCTGTGTTGTGCTCCACTGAATCCAACTCTCTTTGTGACCCCATGGACTGTAGCCTGGCAGGCTCCTCCGTCCATGGGATTTCCCAGGCAATAATACTGGAGTAGGATGCCATTTCCTTTTCCAGAGGATCTTCCCGACTGAGGGATCAAACCTGGGTCTTCTGCATCTCCTGCACTAGCGGGCAGATTCTTTACCTCTAGCGCCACCTGGGAAGCCCCTGGTGCATATAATAGTCATGTTTACATTATTCTGTACACTATTATGTGTGCAATAGCACGCAGTCTAAAAAAAGATTATACCCATTAAGTAAAAACTATTTTATTCCTTAAAAAATGCTACCACTATCTGAGCTTTCAATAAGTCATAGTTTGTTCTTTCCTGGTTCAGTTCAGTTCCTCAGTCGTGTCGGACCCTTTGCAACACCATGAATTGCAGCATGGGAAGCTCCCTGTCCATCGCCAGCTCCTAGAGATTACTCAAACTCATGTCTATTGAGTTGGTGATGCCATCCAACCATCTCATCCTCTGTCATCCCCTTCTCCTCCTGCCTTCAATCTTTCCCAGCATCAAGGTCCTTTCAAATGAGTCAGTTATTCACATCAGGTGGTCAAAGTATTGGAGTTTCAGCTTCAGCATCAGTCCTGCCAATGAATATTCAGGACTGATTTCTTTAGGATGGACTGGTTGGATCTCCTTGCAGTCCAAGGGACTCTCAAGAGTCTTCTCCAACACCACAGTTCAAAAGCATCAATTCTTCGGTGCTCAGCTTTCTTTATAGACCAACTCTCACATCCATACATGACTATTGGAAATACCATAGCTTTGACTAGAGGGACCTTTGTTGGTAAAGTAATGTTTCTGCTTTTTAATATGCTGGCTAGGTTGGTCATAACTTTTCTTCCAAGGAGAAAGCGTCTTTTAATTTCATGGCTGCAGTCACCATCTGCAGTGATTTTGGAGTCCCCCAAAATAATGTCCATCACTTTTTCTATTGCTTCCCCATCTATTTGTCATGAAGTGATGGGACCAGATGCCATGATCTTAGTTTTCTGGATATTGAGTTTTAAGCCAACTTTTTCACTCTCCTCTTTCACTTTCATCAAGAGGCTCTTTAGTTCTTCACTTTCTGCCATAAGTGTGGCGTCATTTGCATATCTGAGGTTACTGATATTTCTCCCAGCAATCTTGATTTCAGTTTGTGCTCCATCCAGCCCAGCATTTCTCATGATGTACTCTGCATATAAGTTAAATAAGCAGGGTGACAATATATAGCCTTGATGTACTCCTTTCGTATTCTTTGCAGTCAAAGATGGAGAAGTTCTATAGAGTCAGCAAAAACAAGACCAGGAGCTGACTGTGGCACAGACCTTGAACGCCTTATTGCCAAATTCAGATTTAAATGAAGAAAGCAGGGAAAACCACTAGACCTTTAAGGTATGACCTAAATCAAACCACTTATGATTATACAGTGGAAGTGACAAACAGAGTCAAGGGATTAGATCTGATAGAGTGTCTGATCATCTATGGACGGAAGTTCATAACATTGTACAGGAGATAAGGATCAAGACCATCTCCAATAAAAAGAAATGCAAAAAAGCAAAATGGGTGTCTGAGGAGGCCTTACAAATAGCTGTGAAAAGAACAGAAGCAAAAAGCCAAGGAATGAAGGAAAGATATACCCATTTGAATGCAGAGTTCCAAAGAACAGCGAGGAGAGATAAGAAAGCCTTCCTCAGCGATCAATGCAAAGAAAAGGAGGAAAACAACAGAATGGGAAAGACTAGAGATCTCTTCAAGATAATTACAGATATCAAGGGAACAGTTCATGCAAAGATGGGCCCAATAAAGGACATAAATGATATGGACCTAACAGAAGCAGAAGATACTAAGAAGAGGTGGCAAGAATACACAGAACTGTACCAAAATGATCTTCACAACCCAGATAATCACGATGGTGTGATCACTCACCTTGAGCCAGACATCCTGGACTGTGAAGTCAAGTGGGCCTTAGGAAGCATCACTACGAAGAAAGCTAGTGGAGGTGATGGAATTCCAGTGGAGCTATTTCAAATCCTGGAAGATGATGCTCTGAAAGTGCTACACTCAACATGCCAGCAAATTTGGAAAACTCAGCAGTGGCCACAGGACTGGAAAAAGTCAGTTTTCATTCCAATCCCAAAGAAAGGTGATGCCAAAGAATGCTCAAACTACTGCACAATTGTACTCATCTCACACGCTAGTAAAGTAATGCTCAAAATTCTCCAAGCCAGGCTTCAGCAGTACATGAATTGTCAACTTCCAGATGTTCAAGCTAGATTTAGAAAAGGCAGAGCAATCAGAGATCAAATTGCCAACATCCGCTGGATCATGGAAAAAGCAAGAGAGTTCCAGAAAAACATCTCCTTCTGCTTTATTGACTATGCCAAAGCCTTTGACTGTGTGGATCACAATAAACGGTGGAAAATTCTGAAAGAGATGGGAATACCAGACCACCTGATCCACCTCTTGAGAAATCTGTATGCAGGTCAGGAAGCAATAGTTAGTACTGGACATGGAACAACAGACTGGTTCCAAATAGAGAAAGGAGTATGTCAAGGATGTATATTGTCACCCTGCTTATTGTTGCTGGTGGAGGGTGATATATTTTGAGAATTCACCAAAATGTGAAACAGACAGGAAGTAAACAAATACTGTTGGGTAAAAATGGCATTGATATACCCTGGGGAAGGGTTGCCACAAAACTTCAAAAAAAAAAAATAACACCCCACAATACCCTGAAGAATGATAAAATGAGGGATGCCTGAATGCGGTTGTTACCACACTGACATCACATAAATCATACTGATGAGAAACCTATGCATATAAAGAATGTGGAAGTTTGTAGAAAAGTCTTTAGCTGCTTCTATGCTTTTTCTGCACATTAGAGAACTCATACTGGAGACAAACTGTATACACAAAATCTGTGAGGAAAAGTATTTTTCATATCTATAAGCTTATTAGATATACGATAACTCATACCAGAAAGAAACCTTAGGCTAGTCCTGAATGTGGAAAATCTTTCAGACAGAACACCTATTTCATTATGTATCAGAGAACTCATATATAAGAGGGCGTCCCTATGAATGAAATCAATGTGGGAACTCTTAAAAAACAGAGATCTCATCTCACTATGCATTATAAAATTCACAATTGGATGAAACCATGAGTGCAAAAATTATGGAAAACAATTTGATTAAAACTGTCACCTTTTCTCACACCAGACAACCCATAAAGGAGAGAAGTTGTATGAATGTCATCAGTGTGGAAAACGTTTTAGCCAGAGTTCTGCCCTAATTTTTCACTGAAAAATTCATATGGAAATTAATGATAAGAATGTTGTCAAATGTTGGAAAGACTTCATCCATAAGAAACACCTTACTGAGCATCAAATAACATATACTGAAAGAGTATGTAATCAATGTGGAATTTTCTTCAGCCAGAATTCTCTATTTGTACTTCTTAATTGCTTTAACATTATAAGGTACCAAAAGTCATATTAGAGAAAACACTTACTAATATAATAAATATGAAAAATTAGTCACCAATAATTTTATTTTGTATCAAAGAAATTATTTTGGAGAGAAGCTCTGTAAGTTTCATCTATGTAGAAATATTTTACACCAATATATCATGTTATTACCCTATAATGCATTTGAGAACTGGTCCTGGAGAGAAGCACACACGTGTGCACGCACTCGCTCACACACACACACACAGACACTTCAGTAAACAGAGACATCAGATTTTCTTCTTTTCAAAGATTCCATAAATTCATACAACTGTGACTGGCCCTGAAGGCATTTTAGTTGAGGTACAGTTGACCTGGACTTCCCAGGTGGCCCTAGTGCTAAAGAACCTGTCTGCCAATCAGGAGACATTAGAGACACAGGTTCAGTCCCCTGGGTTGTGAAGATCCCCTGGAGGAGGGCATGGCAACCCACTCCAGAATTCTTACCTGGAGAATACTATGGACAGAGGAGCCTGGCGGGTTACAGTCCATAGGATCACAAAGAGTCAGACACAACTGAAATGACTTAGCACACACACAAAGTTGACATACATAATGTTAACTTCATGTATGCCACATAGTGATTCAACATTTAAATACATTGAGACAATCACCACATTTTTGTAACCATGTGTCACCATACAAAATTATTATACATTATTGACTATACTCTTTTCACTGAACTACACTCCCGTGACTTACTTATTTTATAACTGGAATTTTGTACCTCTCAATCTCCTTCACATATTTGCCCAACCCCTCACCCACTTCTCTCTGGCATCCACCAGTCTGCTTGCTATAAGGCTTTCTATTTTATTTTGGTTGCTTCTTTGTTTTATTAGATTCCACACAGAAGTGAGATTACATGGCATTTATTTTTCTCTGTCTGATTCATTTCACTTACCATCATAACCTCCATGTTTTCCAAGCAGCAAGATTTCATGCTTGTTTATGGCTAATACTCCATTTGAAACTATATACACCACATATTGCATCTTTTTTATCCATTCTTCTGTTGATGGACACAGCTTGCTGGTCTAAAGCATTCCTGACCAAATCTCAAGCTTAGATTCTGAGAAAGAACCATTTAACAGGCAAGTTGTTGTTGAGAAGTGTTCCAGGTTCATTATCTTCTTCAGAGAGAACAAGAAATAAAAATGCCACTGTAGGGCATGTTGTTGCTGAGAAGGCCAAGAACTGTATATAGTTTTTACAATAAAAGGAGGAAAACAATATTCCAGGGAGTTAATAAGCAACTGTTTACGTGACTGCTTCCCTTTTGAGACATTTAATTGGTCTTAATATATGTGTCTTCTCTAAACCACATTCTGGTTAGCAACAAGGAAATGTAAGGCAACAAACAGAAATATATACTATTCTTAGTATCTACTTTAAATATATCTGCATATGGATAAGGATTGAATAAACACCTACAGATTAATGAACAGAAGTGATTTAGTAAATAAAGAGATTAAAAAGAAGTATCTTTTTATAGTTTACTCAGAACTCCTGTAATAATATTTTGAATAAAAATTTAAATATTTTTAAAAAGGATATCTAGTTTGTCCATAATAAGGTCAAGGAAGCTTGGATACAACTTGCTAGGAAACTGTCCTGGGAATTATGTTGTTTTAGGTTAAGTGTACTACTCTCCGAGAAACGGTTTTAAAACTCCTGAGAATTTGACAACCAGGTAATTATCTTCAATTTGGGACCGAGAGGAAACAACAGACAGCTCATGGAAAGGTGTCATTTGAGTGGGAACATGTACTTGGATAACATATATAGTGGTGGTGGTGGTGGTGGTTTAGTCGCTAAGTCATGTCTGACTCTTGCAACCCCATGGACTATAGCCCACTAGGCTCCTCTGTCCACAGGATTTTCCAGGCAAGAATACTGGAGTGGATTGCCATTTCCTTCTCCATACATAGTAACTGTGCTCAAATGATAAACATAACATTGCAAAAGCTGCCCCACCACCACCATTCTCAAAGGTCTTTAATCTTCAAAAGCAAAACATAGTTAAGAGTAGAGACTTGAGCCTGACTGCCCAGGTTAAAATCCCACCTCTTCCCCTAACTAGCTGGATGACCTGGCCATGTGCCTGAATTACACATCTCCCTGTTTCTTAAAATAGTACTGACTGCACAGGCTTATTGTATTAAATCAGTTAACACACAAATGTGCCTGAATTATACATCTCCCTGTTTCTTAAAATAGTACTGACTGCACAGGCTTATTGTATTAAATCAGTTAACACACAAATGGTTTAGAATAATGTTTGACATGTATTAAGTGCTTATAATTACTATATATGTTTATTATTATTATTGCCCTTGTTATTATTGTTTAGTCACTAAATTGTGTCTGACTCTTTGCATCCCCATGGACTGTAGCATGCCAGGCTTTGCTGTCCCTCACTGGTTCCTGGAGTTTGCTCAAATTCATGTCCAATGAGTCAGTGATGCTATATAACCATCTCATCCTCTGCCACCCTTTTCTCCTATTGCCTAGCCTAATTTAAACCTGCTTGAGTACTTACTTCACTCCCAGTCACACATGTTCTGCCCTTTTGCCTAAATCAGGAGTTACTAACTTGGGAGATCCCTTACTCCTTGTGGGTACATACATTCACTTCTGAAAGTAAATAAACCACTTTTAAGATTATTTTTAAAAGGAAAAAAAATTCGCTAATTATATAAAAGTATTGTTTCACCATTTTATCATTTCAGTGTATTGATAATTAAAGTGTTGAAAGTGTTGATGCAGTTATGATACCGAGCCAGCTGCTATGACAAAAGCCAACGGTAGGATTAAAGAAGGTTCTTATCTCTCATGTAACATCTGGAGTGAATGCAGTTCATAATTGCTATGGTTACTCTGTGGATCAGGCTCCTTCTATCGTATTACTCAGTAAGTAGCTTCTATCTTGTGCTCTAAATCCTTTCCCATAACAATCCAGCCTGTGGGTAGCAGGGAAGGAGAATAGGAGGCATGCCTCATCTCTCTAAGCACAGGGCGAAGAAGTTGCACACACCACAGTCTACACTTTATTGGACATAACGTAGTCAATGATCATGTCTAGATGCAAGGGAGCCTGGGGTATGTGTTAACCTATGTCTAATTCAGGGATTCCATTTTTTCCAATTGTAAAAGACCCTGATGTAGGGAAAGACTGGAGGCAAAAGAAGGGGGTGGGAGAGGGTGAGATGGCTAGATAGCATCACCAACTCAGTGGACATGAATCTGAGCAAACTCTGGGAGACAGTGAAGGACAGGGGAGCCTGGTAGGCTCCAGTCCATGGGGTTGCAAAGAGTTGGACATGACTTAGAGGCTGAACAACAACAACAAACAACAATTCTTACCAAAGAAAGAATATGAGAATGCATATGGAGGCTAAAATGTTGTCTCTGAAATAGTGGTATTCTCTGTAGCCCAATTTAAATGTCATATAGATATTTGGAACTAGAGAAAAATGTGAATCTGTGTAATCTATTACATTCATATTAATGTTATACACTTTAAACAATGGGGCTTTCCAGGTGATGCTATTGGTAAAACAAAACAAATCAAAACAAAAAAACCCCAGCTGCCAATGCAGGTGACATAAGACACAGGTTCAATCCCTGGGTCAGGAAGATCCCCTGGAGGAAGAAATGGCAACCCACTCCAGTATTCTTGCCTGGAGAATCCCATGGACAGAGGAGCCTAGTGGACTACAGTCCATAAGGTTACAAAGAGCCAGACACAACTGAAGTGATTCAACATGCACTTTAAAAAATAATTTATAATGGAAACATAGCTATAGTATTGCATATATGATATCTTAGCATTCATCCAGACATGGATGATAATGCTAGCCTAATAATCTTCTAGGATTAACTGACATATTGCTACTAAAACAACTACATTCAAGTAGGCACTCAATATAGGTTCATTCTCTTTCCTTTTATCTTCCTTCCGTACATCCTTGAACTGTTGCTAATTAAACAGAACCATTATCTTATGCTCCAACTGAAGTATAATTGGCTCCTCTGTTTAGAGTAAACTGATGGTCTTCAAACAGAGTCTTAATTGACAGCTACTTGCTTCATATTCCAATGTCTACCTGTCTGAAACTGGCAGTCCATCCAGAACTCAAGGAAAGAAAAAAGTCAAAGAAACATTCCTGGTAGGCCACTTGAACTCTAAATACCTGCTAAATATTTTCCTTGTGTGACTCACAGAATTTAGGAGCTGATCCATCTTCATTCTGAGCCCCATGAAAAATGCACCCTCTTAGTGTCATCATGAAATAGCTCTAAATATATTATAGAATCCTACCAAGTCACTGAAGCCTAGCTATGTCCCTATTGTAGCTATATCCATAAAAGCCAGGTGAACTTGCTTATATCTTCTATGCCATAGAAGAGCCTTGTACTGGCAAGAGTTATCTTCTAATCTCAGAAATTTCCTCATTTGATGGAACTAACAAATTCATTTTGACCCACCCATTCCCTTTATCCAAAAGAATTTCTTTCAACTGCTTCACTTAGAAGAAGAATGTCATATTTATAGATTCTCATGCCAAGAAAGCCACTGTGTGTTATGTCTCTCAATCTCAAGAGGTTTAGACTGACTTTGCCAGACTTGACCTGTAAGTTCAACTGATGCATTGCAACTACTGCAGCTATCTTTTTCTATTTTAATAATTTTATAAAAAGAATTTTAAACTAAGTAGTCTCTTCTTTATTATTTAATATTTCCAAATATTTTATGCTGATAAAATTTTGACTTTATGATAAAGGTACAGAGTGGACCTAGCAAGAGAGATAGACACAATGCACTATTTCCAGATAGTTCTGCAATACTGTGAAGCTTATGAAATAATTTCTATTATAAAATAACATTTTTCCAATATGGACATCAATAAAGTGATCTGTTCATTTGTCAGTCAAGTATGAAACTAAAAAAAAAAAAGGTTCAACCATGTTGATGGAAGCAGTTAAATTATTGAAAACAAGTTGGCAGAGGGAAAATGGCCAATATAAGGCAATCAAAATAACTGCCCATAAATAAAAAGAGAGCATTTATAAATGGTTGAAAAGGAATTAGAAATTTTTAAAAACATAGGAATTCTAATTTTTAAATGGCAAAGTATACATAAAACTACTTTGATATTCATTAAGTTTATTGAACTCCTCCAAATTCTAATATATTAAAATTTCTTAGTAGCATATTAAGGACATAAATGCATCATGATAAAAAAAAGACATTAAAATATAAAAGAAATGTTTCTTCTTGAAAGTTTTGACTAACTTACTAGGATATAGTGAGATTAACTTTTTGAAATGAATAGATATATGTATAAGATTTCCAAAGTTATTGGTTTTTTATGTTCATGAATTACACATTTTATTAGCATATTTCAACTTGTTCTCTTTTTTTTTGTGGTTAAAACATATGTAAGATGATAATTTATGATAATGTTTCAAGTACTATGCTATGAATTTTATATGCATTCTCTCTAATCATTACGACAACTCTGCAGGTTAGCATTATTACCTCATTCTACAGATAAGTTAATTAGGGCTCAGAAATGCTCATTACATCTGGCTTGTGCTAGTGTACAATGGAGCTAAGATTGGAATCTAGGGGTTCTGCTCCAAAGTTCAAGACATACAAAAAATGGAAATACTCTGTTTAAAAGTTTGCAACTTAATTTCAAAGCATTTGATTCATAGGAACAAAAAATGTCAAACAATACATACACAAAGGAAAAGTAAGTTTTGCTGCTTAAGTTTGCAAAACTCAGCATAAAGAATTCTAAACAAAATAATTATTTTAAGTGAATCTTTTTTTTTAATGTCAGATAATATTACAGTCCATTTTGTAATACCAAATTTCTTTCTTTCAACATTGAAAGACTAAAGATAATAGCCTATACAGGGGAATGAAAATGGGGGCTGATACTGGCAAAAGGAAATTGCAGCAGGCTGACAAACAATAACAATACTAAGAATGTGCACACAATACATAGTCCTTTCAGTCTAAAATGTTGGGTATATTTCAGTTACAGAAATATAAAACAGGGTTTTTAAAGGGTAAAGACATAAAAAAGTTGGAAGGCCAGAAAGCTTTCAGTTAAATGGCCTTATTAGATTTCCAGAACTATGAAAAATTATCATAAGGACCAGATCAAATGCTCCATAAAGATCATAAAGATCGGGGAAATGCAAATTCCAGATATTCTCAAAGGTACCATTCCAGTAAACTGAGGCACTAAACATCGTGCTATCTATTCAGTCAACTCCTAAGCCCTAGGAACTAGGGCTAGATATTGGGAATCCACTCTGTTACTAAGCATATTGTCTAGAATAAACTTCCAAAGTTGAAAATGTTGACAAAACACACATAGATAAGCATAATTACAATTTTAGATTTAACACCTAACAAAGAAATATTGCTTTAGGCCATGTTTCATGAACATTTTACAAGGTACAAAATCACAAGCAAACAAGCTAAAACCCTTTGATCGATACATTAAAAGTACACATTTAACACACCAGTCAGAAAGCTGTTAAAGAAAAAGTACCGATTTCCTACTCTCCAGATAGCATTAAGATGCCTAAAGTAGCTTCTTTGGTCAAACCTGTGGGAAGTAGAAAAATTTTTCAATAAAAAATACTCAGAAAAAAAAATCATTAATGACTTAAATGGGGTATAAAAACTACACAAAGCAAACTCATAGAATGAAACTTTTTAAAACTTATATATGACTTCATTAATATTCAAGAAAATGGATTCATTTATACATTTACCATGAAAAATGTTCTTAGCTTCATTGTAATGAAATCAGCTATTTAATGTACTAGTTATGAACATGTAACTATTACTTAAAATTTTATTTATCCTATGAATTAACTAAAATAATGGAACGCTTCCCTTGTCCAAAGCAAGTAGCATTTAAGCCATACTTTAGGGCCTCCAGTGTAAAAGATTACAACAAGAATGCAGTGAAGATTTGTGGGGAAGACTTACAGTGTGGCTATTTCAAATGGAGAGTCAGCTCAAGAGTATAAAACTTTGCTTCTGTTCTATTCATTTGAAAGACATTGATTGCACTTAAACTGTGCCAAGTACTCTTGTAGGTGCTTTACAAATATTAAGCTTTTGAGTCTCACAGCAACCCTTGGAGGTAAGTTGTATTATCATGTCCATTTCACAGATGAGACAATCGAGGCACAGAGAGACTCAGAAACTTGCCCAAGAAAATAAGCGGCAGAGCCAGGACCCAAACAGTCCACACCCCCAACCACTAGAATGTGCTGGCCACTTTGACTGGTCCAAGCCTGGCCTATATTTGATGTGCATTTCTGCATTCCCTCTTTGTCTTACATTCCCTTTTGTGATACTGGCACAATGATTATTTCATCAACCAATCTTTATATAGGCTCTTAGGGAACAGCAGGCAAAAGCAGACGTTGTTCCTGTTCTCATGGAGGTTGTAGTCTGCTCGGGAAGACAGGCATTACAAAATGATTACACAAATGAGTGTGAAATTGCTAATTAGGGTAAGTGCTATGAGAAAAAGGCAGGTTCTTTCAAAGCACAGGACAAGGAACCTGATATGGTCTCGGCAGTCAGGGAAGGTTTCCTTGAAAAGTGATATCAAGCAGGAGCACTAAATGCTTTGTCATTAACCAGATGAAGAAGCGAGGGGGCTGGAAATGTATAATTCCTCTAATTTCCATGCAGTGAGGCCAGCTGAGGAGTTCCTTGCTGCAGGAGTGAGAAGACAGATTGCTCTAATCCATATCTTAGGGATTTCCAGACGCTGTCTAGCAAAGGTGTCCATAAAAGTATAATGAGATGACAGGACCAGATAAGTTGGGGCTAACACCAGCCCTCTTGGGGGTAAAGGCAGTGCTTAGAGGCCTCCTTGTGTCTTCCTCTCCTATTAGAGCACCCCCTCCTCAACTACTTACTATGTTGAGGATAAAAGTAGGAGGGAATTATGAATAATGCTGAGGGATATTTGTGAAAGATTCATTCTTTCAACTGCTAGAATTGACATTAACTACTTCCATGGCACAAACGGATCTCACAAGGTCAAAAAGGTTTACTGTGAATTAGCTTACACAATTTTATCCCAAGGACCCAGGATGTTCTGTTACTTCTAGAATTGGAATGGGCCTTTTCTCGGCCTCTCTGACTTTCTAAACACCCTCTTGAAATGTGAAGACCAACAGGGTTCACAAGGAAAGTAAAAGTTTGAACAGTGATGCACACAGCAGAAAGGCCACTTCCTGCCGTGTGCACGCCTCACTCCTATTAATATATTTCTCCATAGCGTTGGTTCTGTTTTTTAATAACAGCACAACACTGCTGACTCACATTCACCATATGGTCCTCTTGGACTCCCAGGTCTCTGTCTGCTGTACTTGTGCCTGCCTAGTTAGTCTTTTCTTAACCATTCTCTGTGAAATTAGTCGGATGCCTACAAGAGCCTTGGGTATATCCTTATTGATTCTGATTTTGGTTTCAGCACATCACTTCTCTAAATTACACCGTTTTCAAGCATGCTACACTTTTTCGGGTCCCCATAAGGCCTCCCCTGACTTACTTCAGAGGCCTCCTAACTGATTTCTCTGCCACCACCTTTCCCAATGACGATCCTCTCCTTGCACAGTCATCATGTCATGCTTCAGACAACAGAACACAATAATTAGACAGCTTCCTCTTATGGAAAAATGAAGCTCCAATCCCTTAGACTAACATTCAAAAGCCTCTGTATCTGCACCCAACCTTTTTCCTCCCAAAATTTGACCCCACGGAGCCTAAATATCAAGCACACAAGACTCCTCACCTCTCCACAACGTTCTCTGAGCTCCACTGGGTTTGTTCATGCTCTCTGTTTTTCCAGAATGCCACCATTCCCAGCCCTAGCCTTTATTTCTACTCTATAAATCTTTTCAATGTTAAGGCCATAGTCCATATTTTTCCCAATAATACCATTCAACATGCCCTAGCATCCACTGTGATTCCATAGTACTTTGCATCACTATTCTAAACCAGTAGTTCCTCAAGGATTCTAAGGGTCACTAAACACAATGGTTGGAATAATAGGACTGGCCTGTTCAAGTTCTCGGGGAAAATAAGTGGCAAATATGAAAAAATTTAATAGTTGTAGATTATAAAATTAGCATAAGGTTTTAAAAAATAAACCTCTTTTTGATACCTTTTGGTTCCAAGTACACAAACTTTTTCAAGTAATCTTCTCTAACTGACTACTGCTGCAGTGTCATTCTTTCAGAAGCTGATAAAGCCACAATTTGCAGGTTATAGAATTTTTAATTTGTGTGGCTCTAGTGGTAAAGAACCCGCCTGACAATGCAGGATTTATAAGAAACTCAGGTTTGATCCCCGGGTCGAGGAGGTCCCCTGGAGTAGGAAATGCAACCCACTCCAGTATTCTTGCCTGGAAAATTCCACAGAGGAACATGGCAAGAGGTTACAGCCCATGGGGTCACAAAGAGTTGGATATGACTGAAGCGACTTAGCATGCATGTATGCGTGCATTATTAGGTTTTTACATATTATCCTTGTGTTTAAAGCATGTGTTTGTGACTCTGGTCTTATACCTGGATACTGAATAAATGGAGTTTAAATAGCGGTTCTCTCTCTTGGCATGAACATGGTCACCTATTTTTTTCTACCAAAAGTTGAATCAGTAATTCTTATATTCTCTTACTGAATGAAGCTGAACTAAACCATGCACATGAAAAATGATCCTACATTTAGAATCTAGAGTATAAAATTACAAAGCTCTATTATCTAAAATCTTACTGGTAACAAAGTAAGTTGTATGCACAACTTCCTATGGAGAGGTAAAGAAAGACACACTAAATGCGTTGAACAAAATGATTATATTCTTCTAGAATGCAAAAAAAAATGACATGAGTATTTATGGTATAAATGTAAAAGTGGTTCTGATGGTTCCCAAGTTCCATTTTCATGTGTTGTGGGCAGCAAATAGTCTTAGGTGTTGAGGGAACCCTTGAATTTGAGCAAGAGTGATTTCCAATCACCAAACTGGATTAGGATTAGGAAAAAAACACCTTAATTGTCCTGCCAGAAGCCAGTACTCTTCTACTCAGGTTGGGTTTTCCTATGGTGAAATATGTGATTCCTCTCACTGTTGGAAAATGGAGGAAAAAAATCCCAAACATAGTCACTGGAACCTTAACAAAAGGGTAACATGAATAAATGTGATACAAGGATATAAGAAATAGTATTCTGAAAGACCATATGGCAAAATCTCAGAAGAGGAGAAATCTGGGGGAAAACATTGGGAAACAAAGCAGTATTCGGGTCTAATTTCTAGAAATAGTAGTCATTTCATGGTAAGGCAGATTGGTGAATCAAACAGGTCAAATCACTTGGTAAAGGAGTTACTTTCTCAATTTACCAACAGAACCACTTTCACCCCAGAACCAGTGGAGTTTTCTGAACCCTGCACATGCACATAAAAAGGGCAGAGATATTGTAGGAAAGAATGGCCAATTCAGTCAACAAAGACAAAGTGAGATGAGCAATGTATAAGAATCCCAGGTAAAGAACAAAAGGCAAGTATGAAGATTAAGAGACACAAGAGAACTCCCATTAAAAACCATGGGGCCAATGGAAGTGGGAGAGAATGAGCCAAAAGCAAATGTGTATACACACCACCTCTTCCACCACGCAAACATACACACACACACACACACACACACACACACACACACCCCTTCCTTATACTTAGATATATATATGTGTGTCTGTGTGTTTGTGTATGTAGATAGATAGAGATATATTTAATTACTCAGTAAACCTTACTATAATTTTCATTCATATTGAAAATTTTATTAGTCAAAAATATTTGTCACAATTTTGGAGTTTTAAAATGGTACTATAGAATCAGGAATAGCTGAATATATTTGAACTTACCATTTCACTAGGGGGCTACATATCAGCTAGGATGGCCTATTGAGGAGTCAGGCTGAGTGAATGTGCCCAACACTTTTGCTACCAATTTGGATAGTGACAAAGCATAGAGTTTGCATCTTAACAGGGATGATGAAAGTGAAAGTGAACGTCACTCAGTCGTGTCCAGCTCTTTGAGACCCCATGGACTATATAGTCCATGGAATTCTCCAGACCAGAATACTGGAGGGGGTAGTAGCTGTTCCCTTCTCCAGGGGATCTTCCCAACCCAGGGATTGAACCCAGGTTACCTGCATTGCAGATGGATTTTTTACCAGCTGAGTCACAAAGGAAATCCAAGAATACTGGAGTGGGTAGCTTATCCCTTCTCCAGCAAATCTTTCAACCCAGGAATCGAACCATGGTCTCCTACATGGCAGGTAGATTCTTTACCAACTGAGCTATCAGGAAAGCCCTAATAGGGATGATATATATATAAAAATCAACAGAACACTGATCATGCTCTCACCTGATTAATTCCACCACTCAACTCTTGACAAACTACAAAAAACCTAGCTAGTCAGGAAAGTGAGGCTAGCAATGTGAATTCAGGTACAGTTTTCTTTTGTGTCTGACTTTTTGGCAACCTCTCTTCCCCTTTCAGCAAACATTGCTCAGTGCCCTATGACCCTGGGCCAGTCATTCCAGGTTTGTCCTCTCTGAAAAGTCTTTATCCAAGGGTCTTTTTTCAAGGAGCTTGGGTCAATCTAGTTAACATGATAAATGCCTAAATCAGGAAAGAAATTGAGAACAAGTCACTTATGTGTCCTTTGAGATGTTCCAGTACCATTAGTGATACTTTCTGGCAAGGAAGGTCTAATCATGACAGTTGAGTGGGTATTTTCTCACCTCTTTGACAGAGGTGTCAATGTGTAATCATACTAGAACTGGGAGAAACAGAAAATAAAAATCTTAACTCACTGTTACTGTTGTGTGGTCGCTAAGTTGTGTCTGACCCTTTTGCAATCCCACAGACTGCAGCCTACCAGGCTCCTCTGTCCATGGAATTCTCCAGTCAAGAAGACTGGAGTGGGTTGCCATTTCCTCCTACAGTGGATCTTCCTGACCAAGGGACAGAAATTTGTCTCCTGCACTGCAGGTAGATTCTTTACCACTGAGCCACCAGGGAGGCCCTAATTCATCACAACTATCTCGAATACCCATTCAACACTTTATTTTGCTCTCTCTTCATATTTCATCGATCTTTTGAAACTCAGACTTCCCTGGCATTTATATAAGACGATACTGTTTATATTAAGAAAGACTTCTTGTTGTCGTTTAGTTGTTGTGTCCGACTCGTTGGGAGCCCATAGACTGTAGCCTACCAGGTTCCTCTGTCCATGGGATTTCCCAGGCAAGAATACTGGAGTGGGTTGCCATTTCCTTCTCCAGGCAATCTACCCAACCCAGAGATAAAATCTGCCTCTCCTGCATTGGCAAGTGGATTCTTCACGGCTGAGCCACCCGGGAAGCCTCTAAAAAAAGATTACTGCTTACTTAAAATAAGACTGTGTTATTATATAGTAAGAGTAAATGACTTAGAAAGATGCACAACTGCAAAATGCCCACCTTTATGTTCTATTTATTACAACCCTTTCTTGAAATAAATTTTCTTTTTTCCTGATTATAAAAGCAAAACATGTTTATTAGAGAAAAAAACTTATCTTTTTTCCTCAAGAGGCTTTTTACTTACTGATCTGTAAGAGGTCATTAACTATGAAATAGAGTAATAAGACTTTGTATATAATACATTTCAAAATTTTTTATATGTATAGTGTACTACTTTGGGCTCCTCTATAGCTGAGACAGTAAAGAATCCACTTGCAATGCAGGAAACCTAGGTTTGATCCCTGGGTCAGGAAGATCTTCTGGAGAAGAGAATGGCTACCCTCTCCAGTATTCTTGCCTGGAGAATTCCATGGACAAAGGAGCCTGGCAGGCCACAGTCCATGGGGTTGAAAAGAGTCACACACAACTGAGTGACTAACACTAACTAACTTACTACTTTGTCTTATTTTTTTACTACTTAAAAATGTGTATCATAGTCAACCTACCAGTTGTTTACCTTTAAATTATTTTCTTTTTTATGCTTAGAAAGGCTTTCCCTACATGATATCGAAGTCACATGTATTTCTTTCTAGGTTATTTTTGCAAGAAGTTTTCACAAAGTAGTTTTTAAATTAATTTTTACCAATTGGCTATAATGAGCTAACAGAAGTCCAGAAATGCTAAAAAAACAAACAAACAAAAAAAACCCCTCTAAAACCTGATATTTTTAAGAAGATCCCACGATGACACAAATGAAAAGCTACTTAAAATATAATAAAAAGTTATCACAAAATTATAAACAATGTATATCTGAGAAATTTGACAAAACAAGCATAACAATGTTTTGCAATGAGTAGGTCGGGATAAAAGGCACTATAGGTACTAGAACAAATACACCTGGATCTAGATGGTCATGGGTTAAGAGCAGCAAATATTATCTGTAAATCATTTTTATGATAAACTAATTTTAATCTATATCAGTCTGTAGAATAAAAATGCCTGTTCACAAGTTTTTATTTCATGTCAATTAAGTTGAATAGAATATCTGTTAGTAGCATGACTGCAGAAGTCCTGGGTATAATCAAACTCCACAGGAAGCTATATAAGCCAATTCAAAACTTACAGCAAACAATGTGGTCATAATGACTAGAGCCCTTGATTCTTATCTGTAGTCTTAGGATTTGCATACCGATTTCTTAATAGAAGAGTTTCCCTGTGGCTCAGGGGTAAAGAATCCGCCTGCCAATGCAGGAGACATTGGTGGTACGGGTTTGATCCCTGGGTTCAGAAGATCCCTTGAAGAAGGAAATGACAACCCACTCTAGTATTCTTGCTTGGAAAAATCCCATGGACAGAGGAGCCTGGCAGGCTATAGTCCATGGGGTCCCAAAGAGTCAGACACAACTTAGTGAGTAAACAACAGCTTCTTAATAGTGAGCTATGCACAAAAAGGTGTTCATTTCTAAACTGTTTGCAAACAAGAATCTGAAATAATCTAAATATTTTTAAATGCAATGAAATACACAGCCATTAAATGATAATTACCAAAGTACAGAATAATAGGAGACCACTTATAAATTTTAGAAATAACCATATGTGTGCTATGGTTACAATCATACTGAAAAATGAACATCAACAGCATGTTCGAGAAAGCCAACACAGAAATGCGAACAACATATGCCATGATGGAGACAAAAGGATTACAATTTGTTGTTTTAGAAAAAGTTCCTTGACTACAATATTATTTGTGCAACAAAAATAATTAATAGAAAGCTTTATAAATGCCTCAGCTCAGTGTTTCCTCTGGTGTATTTTGTAGGGTATCGTTATTCCAGCAGGACTGGGCACAAGAGAGCTGGCTGTTTAGAGTTTTTTGTTTTGTTTGATTTTGCTTTGTTTTGCCAAATGAATATAGGCATCTAGGTATCTGATATTTAAATGCAGTTCAACTGAATTTTGTTGTTTGCTTTTCTGCCTGTTAACTGACAGAAACTTTCAAACACTATTTAAAAAAGCAAAAAACATCATTTCCAAAGTTTACTTGTATATAGCATCTGTTTGAATGAAACAATGGTCAGGACTAATCTCCCACCAAAGACAGTTTTTATGCTCCTCTGCGTGCTTAGTACTTTTTTTTTTTTTTACTTTTTTTAATATAAATTTATTTAATTGGAGGCTAATTACTTTACAATATTGTATTGGTTTTGCCATACATCAACATGAGTCCTCCATGGGTGTACACGTGTTCCCCATTCTGCCTGGAAAATCCCATGGATGGAGGAGCCTGGTAGGCTACAGTCCATGGGGTCGCTAAGAGTCAGACACGACTGAGCGACTTCACTTTCACTTTTCACTTTTCACTTTCATGCACTGGAGAAGGAAATGGCAACCCATTCCAATGTTCTTGTCTGGAGAATCCCAGGGACAGAGGAGCCTGGTGGGCTGCTGTCTATGGGGTTGCACAGAGTTGGACACGACTGACGTGGCTTAAAAGCAGCAGCAGCAGCATGCTTAGTCACCTCAGTCATGTCCAACTCTTTGCGACCCTGTGGACTGTAGCCTGCCAAGCTCCTCTGTTCATGGGATTCTCCAGGCAAGAATACTGGAGTGGGTTGCCATGCCCTTCTACAGGGAATTTTCCCCACCCAGGGATCAAGCCCAGGTCTCCTGCGTCTTCTGCATTCCAGGCAGATTCTTTACCACTGAGCCACCAGGGAAGCCCTATGCTCCTCTAGATATTTTCAAACCACTATAAATATACAGCATTATTAAGATCTTAATCAGTCCAGGGGTTACTCTATTGTTCATAATCTATATCATAATTACTAAATTATGTATTTCTTAATATACTCTGGTTGATGAAATGCAAAGGTTATGATCTTAGATAATTATGCAAACTATGCAATATGATAACTCATGGGAACTCACTGTGTTTTTTCTAATTCTCCAAGAATAACTCTTAACTTTTTAGATATTGCAAAGCTGACATTTCCAAATACCCTCAAATTTATACAAACTTCCATTCACTTCCTATCTTAGAAGGGTGAACATATTTAAATTCAGTAAGTTTACTAAATTACTCCCATACTTACTGAACATAAACTAAATTATGGATATATATGGAAAGTGATACTTAGATGAATATAACTTATCCTAGCTTTAAACCCATCCACAGTCAAGTGTGCAGTCTGTGTAGTGGGATATGGATTCAAGGCAACAACTACGGAAACAAATCTCAATGAGGTGTAACATAGATGAGATACCAGAAGGGATCCAGAAGTTAAGAGAATGAGAGGGAATCATTTTAAGGAGTCAGAGTCATCAAGAAGGGAGGATGCATACTAGACGCACTTAAAGAACATGTAGAATGTCTCCTAAGTAGGCAGCAAAAATGAGTCTCACAGGCAGCCGTGAAGGAGAAAAGGGGTATAATGAGACAGCAATGCCGTGCATGCCAGCACAGAAGGTTCATGCAGAGAAGCATGGGAATATCTTTTTGGAACATAAGCTTGAGTTTGGAACGTGGGTACTCTGAGTGGCAGGCTAAGGTACTTAGATTTAATTTGGTAGCCACAGAAGTGCACCAAATGTTGAAAAGCAAGGAAAATTTAAAACTATGAAAGACTAATCTGGTGCAGGTGTGCGTCATGATTAGGAGATCATGGAAACTATGCATGGATCTTTTCTCAGGAAAAGAGAGAGGGGGAGAGGAAGGGAGAAAGAAAGGGAGAGAGAGAATGGAGATTAAATTACGTGACAGGAGGACAGTAGAGAATTAAGCAGCAGCTTGGACATTTTTGGATGGTTCAAAAATCTGACATCACAAAACCAGAAAGAGAAAAGAGTTTAGAAAGTTCATATGTCAAGAATAATCAATGATGCTGAAAAAAAATCAATTACTTAACTAGGGGAATGTGGTCAGGAAGGAAATCTTAACAGGACATGTAATCTTTAGTACATTCAATGAATCCATCTAGAATCATATTTAAATTTAATGCTATCACAGTAGTACTTTTGCAAAATAACACAATCATAATATACATGTGGGACAAAGGCTAGAAAGAAGTAAGATAAGAGAATATTCTCTCTCACCTGTCAAAATCACCGGGGTCAGAAAGCTCCAAAAAGCTTGTTCAAGCATCTGTGAAGTCACTCCCTAATCCCCAGGGCTGAATTACTACCTAGGGATTTGAGTCCACTTCTATAATTTTATTTACTGAAATGTAACAGGTTGAGAGGGTAACACCTGTTTATCCATTAACTCTGTCTATTTCAAGAGAAGTGGAACAGAAATTGGTTACTTCAGCATCTTCAAGCACACCATGACACGGTGGGAGAACTCTTGAGGCTGGAGGAATCAATTATCAAATCCAGGGTATGTAACATCTTTCAGGAAAGTACTTAGGTCTTTTTAATATCCTTAATCATTTGCTGCTACTGCTACTGCTGCTAAGTCACTTCAGTCGTGTCCGACTCTTTGCAACCCCATAGACGGCAGCCCACCAGGCTCCGCTGTCCCTGGAATTCTCAAGGCAAGAACACTGGAGTGGGTTGCCATTTCCCTCTCCAATGCATGAAAGTGAAAAGTGAAAGTGAAGTCGCTCAGTCATGTCCGACTCTTAGCAACCCCATGGACTGTAGCCCACCAGGCTCCTCCATCCATGGGATTTTCCAGGCAAGAGTACTAGAGTGGGATGCCATTGCCTTCTCGGGTTAATATTTAAAATATTTACTAATATGATTTTCAGTTCAGTTCAGTCACTCAGTCGTGTCTGACTCTGCGACTCCATGGACTGCAGCACGCCAGGCCTCTCATCCATCACCAACTCCTGGAGTTTACACAAACTCATGTCCAATAAGTCAGTGATGCCATCCAACCATCTCATCCTCTGTCGTCCCCTTCTCTTCCAGCCTTCAGTCTTTCTCAGCATCAGGGTCTTTTCCAAGGAGTCAGTTCTTTGCATCAAGTGGCCAAAGTATTGCAGCTTCAGCTTCAGCATCAGTCCTTCCAATGAACATTCAGGACTGATTTCCTTTAGGATTGACTGATTTGATCTACTTGTAGTCCAAGGGACTCTCAAGAGTCTTCTCCAATACTACAGTTCAAAAGCATCAATTAATTGGCGCTCAGCTTTCTTTATAAGTCCAACTCTCACATCCATACATGACCACTGGAAAAACCATAGCTTTGACTAGACGGACCTTTGTTGACAAAGTAATGTCTCTGCTTTTTAACATGCTGGCTAGGTTGGTTATAACTTTTCTTCCAAGGAGTAAGCGTCTTTTAATTTCATGGCTGCAGTCACCATCTGCAGTGATTTTGGAGCCCCCAAAAATAAAGTCTTTCACTGTTTCCACTATTTCTCCATCTATTTGCCATTAAGTGATGGGACCGGATGCCATGATCTTCATTTTCTGAATGTTGAGCTTTAAGCCAACTTTTTCACTCTTTTCGCTTTCATCAAGAGGCTTTTTAGTTCCTCTTCACTTTCTGCCATTAGGGTGGTGTCATCTGCATATCTGAGGTTATTGATATTTCTCCCAGGAGTCTTGATTCCAGCTTGTGCTTCATCCAGCCTAGAGTTTCTCGTGATGTACTCTGCATATAAGTTAAATAAGCAGGGTGACAGTATACAGCCTTGACATACTCCTTTCGCTATTTGGAACCAGTCTATTGTTCTATGTCCAGTTCTAACTGTTGCTTCCTGACCTGCATACAAGTTTCTCAGGAGGCAGGTCAGGTGGTCTGGTATTCCCATCTCTTTCAGAATTTTCCACAGTTTGATGTCGTTCACACAGTCAAAGGCTTTGGCATAGTCAATAAAGCAGAAGGAGATGTTTCCTGGAATTCTCTTGCTTTTTCGATGATCCAACAGAGGTTGGCAACTTGATCTGTGGTTCCTCTGCCTTTTCTAAATCCAGCTTGAACATCTGAAAGTTCACGGTTCACGTACTGTTGAAGCCTGGCTTGGAGAATTTTGAGCATTACTTTAGTAGCGTGTGAGATGAGTGCAATTGTGCAGTAGTTTGAGCATTCTTTGGCATTGCCTTATGATTTTAGCAACTCAAATATCATTTTTAAAAGTGCAGTAACCTCCCCTGCCTGCGTACTCATGTATCAATACCTACACACCTTGCCTATCTAGGACTTTAGGCTACTATTTCTAGACACCTGTTGTGTGTGATTGTAGGCATGAAGCAAGTGAGCAAGTTGAATGTTTTTGCTGCTATGGAAATGTCATTTAATTTCCCAATTAGTAGGTATATAAATGTAAAACCATAACATTTGCTTATTTACCAAGTGTGGCAACTGATTCTATTTTTCACATCTGAGGACAAACTTCTAATGTTTCAACAGTTCCTTTAAGTAAGAATTAAGAATTTAACCTGTCTTGCATTTTAATGTTTACGAACTGATTTGTTGTACACAAGATAAATGAGAGAATGGAACAAAAAACATATGTAAGTCATTATTTCTCCTTAAACTATATGAAAATATCTGTTTACTAACAGGAAAAAAAAGTTGTGACATTAAGTTTAAACAAGGGATTTCTTTAAATCATAACTTCCCTTATACTTAGGATTCACAATAGGCTATGATAATTACAAAACTGGACGTCAGCAAGTTACCTATCATATCAAGAAAGGTATAACTGACCTCTTCTTTCCACCCTTCCATCAAGTTTTCTCTAATTTGAGCTTTGCAATCAGGTAGTAAGTGCTAACTGTGCAGATGAAGCATAAAATTTTAAAAAGCGGTAACATTCTAAAACTCATTGCTTTCTTCCTACTGCTTGATTTGCCAGTGAACTCCCTATTCATGATGGTTTCTCATGCTTGAGCTGCTTCTCTGAAAATGAAGCAAACTAACCTTTCCCTTTCTGCTTCCCCTCTTTCCTTGCTTCCCAGCTTCCCTGATAGCTCTGTTGGTGAAGAATCGGCCTGCAATGCAGGAGAGCTGGGTTTGATCCCTGGGTTGGGAAGATCCCCTGGAGAAGGTAAAGGCTACCCACTCCAGTATTCTAGCGATTCTTTCATTTTCTTTTTATTCACTTCTCAGTTCAATACCACTTCAGATTTCTGAGCTGACCATTTTCCTGAAGCTATTCTAGCAAAGATCAACATGAGATCAACTTCTTACTGAACAAATACAGTGGCCTCTCTTTAGTCTTGACCCTCCCTGATCTCTGGACAACATCTGGTGATTGCCTTTCATCCCTGGAAACACTGCACACATGGGAAACTCTTCTCATCCAAGAAGAAAGTTGAGGAAAACCAACTAATGGAGGGCTCACCTCCACCCTGCCTCCTACAATAAAATCAAGTGATTGCTCTGCCTGTGCACAGAACAATGGTGTGAAAACAATTTGGCAAGGGGCAGATATATAGAGAAGTTCCCTTTTTACCGATAAAACTATTTCTGCTAGTTACATAGACACTATTGGAAAAATATCTTTATTTTTTGCTAGAGACGTGACACACGCTATTAACAAGAGATACTGCTTTTCCCTCTTTTACTGAAAGCATATTTTGAACAAAACACTACACTCATAAGAGTTACAGTTTCTTTTAGCAAGCTACATTTTTTAAAAGTTACTGGTGCCAATAATTGATCAGTGAGTATAAGGAAGAAGAATGTAACTAGAAGGAAAATTCTGCTGGCTTAAATATCAGAATCAGGATAAAGGGAGACCAAATCTTACACCACTGCAGCCTTAGAAGCAGACCATGCATCATTTGGCTGCTCATCTGGCCACTTCTCACTGCCTCTTCTCATGGCCAGCTGAGTTCAGAGGTCCCTGAGACCAGACTGTATGACCGCTGAAATCCTAAAGCTTTGGCCACAGAAGAGCCTCCCAGCTGGTTGTGCCATCTCTTACCCTCATTCCTCCCACTGGCTCTCAGAACCCAGAGACCTCACGGGTGGAAGCAACGAACAGATGTAAGATTTGATTTTACAAATTGCCTTTCTTTGCCTCTGTCTATTCTGGGTAAAAATCTGAACTAAGCGTTCAAAGTGAGAGTAACAGTTCTCTCTCTGCCATGTTCTGTTTTGTTTTCACTTTGCTGATTTCCTTGACTTCAGCGGTAAACACCCTGTTGTTTCCTCACTTTCTTTCTCATCAAATGCTTTTTCATTTCTTGTTTTTCTCTTAAATGATCGGTGTTCTTGAGGATCAGGATTCCACACTTCTTAGAGCACTTCAGACAACCTCTGGGATGATTCATCTACTTCCATGGTTTTAACTGCCTCGTCTTTGCTCCTACATTTCAAACTTGAGTACAAATAACTTCAGAAGTCCAGACCTTATTCATAAGTGTTTACCGAAAATTGGCATCTCTAAGCTCCTCAAATTTAACATCATCCAAACCAAACATCAGCTTGCTCCCAAACTATCTATTACATGAGGAGGACAAATGATAAAAAGCAGTTACCCTTGCCTTTGCCTTTGCCCTCTGTCTCTTACATCTAGATGGTCCCTAAGTCCTCTGAGTCCTGTATAATCAGTGCTGTTGTCTCCATCCTTCCTGCCACGTCATACATCAGCCTTTCTCTAAGCACCATGGCAACCATATTATCCGTTGATCCCTAAATAATTTACAATCCTACCTTCATGCATTTTCCTCAGCCTGGAATGCCATTTTCTGATTTTGATTTTGCTTTACAAGAAAGTTCTATATGTTCTTCAAGTTTCCATTCAAATGTGAATCTTCTTGACATTTTTCTGATTTTGTTGAACCTTAAATACTCTTTCATTATTGCTACCCAGAACTCTGTTTAATCCTCTGCATACATGCTAAGTCATTTCAGTCATGTCTGACTCTTTGTGACCCTACAGACTGTAGCCGACCAGGCTCCTTTGTCCATGGGATTCTCCAGGCAAGAATATTGGAGTGGTTGCCATGCCCTCCTTCAAGGGACCTTCCCGACCCAGGGCTCGAACCTGTGTCTCTTATGTCTCTCTCCTGCACTGGCAGGCAGGTTCTTTACCACTAGTGCCACTGGGAAGCCCCATTCCCAGTCATATTCTTCAGCTATTTGTTTAAAGTCTGCCTTTCCTACTAGATATCCTAAGAGGAGAAAGCACATCGCACTCATACTGGTATTATAAATAGGGCATCTTACATAAGAAAGGCGACTTAAAATGTTTTTTCAGCTATATTATAGCTAGATGTGAGTACAATAGTTAAATATCAATTTTCAAAGTAAAATATTCCTTTTCATGATTACAGGAACACAGTAAAATTCTACTCTATAACGTGTATTAGCTTTCAGTTCATCTCTTGTGAAAAATGCATGATTTAAAATTATGACAGGAGTAATTTTTACTTTCTAAATGGAAAAACTAAAACTACAAATAATTATTCAAATTGCTAGCCTTACATTTTTTATTGAGATATGATTCACATGCTATAATGTTCACCATTTTAAAGTATAAAATTCAGTGATTTTTTTTTTTCTGTATATGCACAACCAGTAGTTGAGACCATCAAAATGATATATACTTTCAGAACTTTCATCACCCAAAAACGAAATTCATACCCATTCATATTCACTCACCATTCTCCTCTCCCCAACCCTGGTAACCACTACGCTATTTTCTGTCCTTATAAATTTGTATATTCTGAGCATTTTATTTAAATGGGATCAAACATTTTATTCCTGGCTCCTTTCACTTATTTAATAAAATGATTTCAAGGTTATTCATGTTTTCACATGTATTAGTACTTATTCCTGTATTAGTACTTATCCCAAAGTATGGTGACTCAGACAGTAAAAAATCTGCCTGTAATATAGGAGACCCGGGTTTGACCCCTGGGTCAGGGAGATCCCCTAGAGAGGAGAAGGGAATGACTACCCACTTCAGCATTCTTGCCTAGAGAATTCCATGGACAAGGGAGCCTGGAGGGCTGCAGTCAATAGCATCACAGAGTCAGACACAACTTAGTGATTAACACAGAGACGGATATATCACCTTGTTTATCTGTTCTTCAATTGATGGTCATCAGTTAGTTTCACTTTTTGGCTACAACAAATAACATTGCTACGAATGATGGCATACAGGGCTTTATGTAAACTGATGTCTTCATTTCTCTTGGGTGTAAATCCAGGAGTTGAATTGTTGGATCACAGGCAACTGTGTTCTTGAGGAAGTACCAAACTGTTTCCCAAACAGGCTGCCTCATTTTACAATTCCACAGCAGTCTATGAGGATCCCAATTTCTCCACACCCCCACCAACATTTGACAGGTCCCTCTTTTTTATTAGAACCAGCCTAGTGGGTATGTATAGCTATCTCATTATGCTTTAGATTAGCATTTACCTAACGATTAATGATGCTGAGTATCTTTTCATGTGCTTATTTACTGTTTGTATATATTCTTTAGAAACATATCTATTTTAACCCTTCCCCAAGGACAAGGCATTTGTCTTTTTACAATTAAATTATAATAATTATTACTATAATATACACTTTCTCATTAGATATATGATTACAAACATTTTCTCCCATTTTGTTGACTGTCATTTCACTTACTTGATGGTGTCTTTTGAAGCATAAAAGTTTTCAATTTTGATGAAATTCAATTTATCTCTGTTTTTCTCTTTGGTGTCATATCTAAGAATCCATTGCTTGATCCAAAGTCATCAAGATTTGCATCAGTTTTTCTCCTGAGAGTTTTATAAAGATCTGTGATATATTTGAAGCTATGCTTTCTATATGGGCTGAGATGGGGTCCAGTTTCATCCTTTGCCTGCAAATATTCAGTTTAGGACAAAAAGATGACACTGAAAGATGAGCCCCCCAGGTCTAAAGGTATCCATTATGCTACCTGGGGAGGAGAACTCCTAATAGCCCCAGGAAGAATGAAGTGACTGGCCCAAAACAGAAATGACACTCAGCTGTGGATATGTCTGGTGATAAAAGTAAAATCCAATGCTGCAAAGAAAAATATTGCATAAGAACCTGGAATGTTAGGTTCATGAATCAAGGTAAATTAGATATGGTCAAGAAAGGGGTGGTAAGAATAAACATCGACATCTTAGAAATCAGTGAACTAAAATGGACGGGAATGGGCAAATTTAATTCAGATGACCAGTGTCTCTACTACTGTGGGCAAGAATCCCATAGAAGAAATGGAGTAGCTCTCCTAATCAACAAAAGAGTCCAAAATGCAGTACTTGGGTGCAACCTCAAAAATGACAGAATGATCTCAGCTCATTTCCCAGGCAAGCCATTCAACATCACAGTAATCCAAATCTATGCCCCTACCACCAGTCCTAAAGAAGCTGAAGGTGATCAGTTCTATGAAGACCTACAAGACTTCCTGGAACTAACACCAAAAACAGATGTTCTATTCATCACTGGAGACTGGAATGCAAAAGTAGCAAGTCAAGAGATACCGGGAATAACAGGCAAGTCTGGCCTTGGAGAACAAAATGAAACAGGGCAAAGGCTAACTGAATTCTGCCAAGAGAATGCCTTGGTCATAGCAAATACTCTTTTTCAACAACACAAGAGATGAATTTACACACAGACATCACCCAATGGCCAATACCAAAACTAAATTGATTATATTCTTTGTAGCCGAAGATGGAAAAGCTGTTTATAGTCAGCAAAAACAAGACCTGGAGTGACTGTGGCTCAGATCTTCAGCTTCTCATAGCAAAATTCAGGCTTAAACTAAAGAAAGTGGGGAAAACCACTAGGCCATACAGGTACAATTTAAATCAAATCTCCTATGAATATGTACTGAAGGTAATGACTAGATCAAGGGATTAGAACTTGTAAATAGGATGCCTGAAGAACTATGGACAGAGTCCCTAATATTGTATAGGAGGCAGCAAATAAAACTATCCCAAAGAAAAAGAAAAGCAAGAAGGCAAAGTGGTCATCTGAGGGGGCCTTACAAATAGCTAAGGAAAGACGAGAAGCGAAAAGCAAGGGAGAAAGGGAAAGGTATATCCACCTAAACGCAGATTTCCAAAGAACAGCACTGAGAGGAAAGAAGGCCTTCTTCAATGAACAGTGTATAAAACTAGAAGAAAACAACAGATGAGAAAAGACTAGAGATCTCTTCAGGAAAATTGGAGATATCAAGGGAACACTTTGCCCAAAGATGGGCACAATAAAGAATATAAACAGTAGAGACCCAACAGACACTGAAGAAATCAAGAAGAGATGCAAAGAACACACAAAAGAAATGTATAGGAAAGATCCAAGTGAAACAGATTACTACAATGGTGTAGTCAGCAACCTACAGGCAGATATGGTTAGGAGCAAAATCAAGTGGGCCTTAGGAAACACTGCTGTTAATAAAGCTAGTGGATGCTACAGAATTCCAGTAGAGATAATCAAAATCCTAACAGATGATGCCATCAAGGTGTTGCATTCAGTATGTCAGCAAATGTGGAAGACCCAGCAATGGCCACCAGACTGGAAAAGGTCAATCCTCATCCCAATTCCCAAAGAAGCACTGTACTAAAGAATGTGCTAACCATTGGACAATTACACTCCTCTCCCATGCTAGTAAGGTCATGCTTAAAATCTTCCATGTTAGGCTTCAGCATTACGTGAACCAAGAACTTCCAGAAGTCCATGTGCATCTGTGCTAAGTCACTTCCATCATGTCCAACTATTTGTGACTCTATGGACTATAGCCCGCCAGGCTTCTCTGCCCATGGCCTTCTCTTCTCAGGCCTTCTCTTCTCCGGGCAAGATTACTGCAGTGGGTTGTCATGCCCTCCTCCAGGGGATCTTCCCAACCCAGGGACGGAACTCACATCTCTTGTCTCCTGCACTGGCAGGCAAGTTCTTTACCACTACCTGAGAAGCCAAGAATACACAGAAGAATTGTACAAAAAAGATCGTCATGACCCAGATAATCACGATGGTGTGATCACTCACCTAGAGCCAAACATCCTGAAATGTGAAGTCAAGTGGGCCTTAGAAAGCATCACTACGAACAAAGCTAGTGGAGGTGATCGAATTCCAGTTGAACTATTTCAAATCCTGAAAGATGATGCTGTGAAAGTGCTGCACTCAATATGCCAGCAAATTTGGAAAATGTAGCAGTGGCCACAGGACTGGAAAAGGTCAGTTTTCATTCCAATCCCAAAGAAAGGCAATGCCAAAGAATGCTCAAACTACCACACAATTGCTCTCATCTCACAGGCTAGTAAAGTAATGCTCAAAATTCTCCAAGCCAGGCTTCAGCAATACGTGAACCATGAACTTCCTGATGTTCAAGCTGGTTTTAGAAAAGGCAGAGGAATCAGAGATCAAATTGCCAACATCCTCTGGATCATGGAAAAAGCAAGAGAGTTCCAGAAAAACATCATCTATTTCTGCTTTATTGACTATGTCAAACATCATCTATTTCTGCTTTATTGACTATGTCAAAGCCTTTGACAGTGTGGATCACAAGAAACTGTGGAAAATTCTGAACGAGATGGGAATACCACGGTGATGGACAGGGAGGCCTGGCGTGCTGCAATTCATGGGGTCGCAAAGAGTTGGACACGACTGAGCTACTGAACTGAACTGAACAGACCTGCCTCTTGAGAAACCTATATGCAGGTAAGGAAGCAACAGTTAGAACTGGACATAGAACAACAGACTGGTTCCAAATAGGAAAAGGAATACGTCAAGGCTGTATATTGTCACCATGCTTATTTAACTTATATACAGAGTACATCATGAGAAACTGTGGGCTGGAAGAAGCACAAGTTGGAATCAAGACTGCTGGGAGAAATATCAATAACCTCAGATATGCAGATGACACCACCCTTATGGCAGAAAGTGAAGAGGAACTAAAGAGCCTATTGATGAAAGTGAAAGTGGAGAGTGAAAAAGTTGGCTTAAAGCTCAACATTCAGTAAATGAAGATCATGACATCTGGTCTCATCACTTCATGACAAATAGATGGGGAAACAGTGGAAATAGTGTCAGACTTTATTTTTTGGGGCTCCAAAATCACTGCAGATGGTGACTGAAGCCATGAAATTAAAAGATGCTTACTCCTTGGAAGAAAAGTTATGACCAACCTAGATAGCATATTGAAAAGCAGAGACATTACTTTGCCCACAAAGGTCCGTCTAGTCAAGGCTATGGTTTTTCCAGTAGTCATGTATGGACGTGAGAGTTGGACTGTGAAAAAAGCTGAGCACCGAAGAATTGATGCTTTTGAACTGTGATGTTGGACAAGACTCTTGAGAGTCCCTTGGATTGCAAGGAGATCCAACCAGTCCATTCTAAAGGAGATCAGTCCTGGGTGTTCTTGTAAGGAATGATGCTAAAGCTGAAACTCCAGTACTTTGGCCACCTCATGCAAAGAGTTGACTCATTGGAAAAGACTCTGATGCTGGGAGGGATTGGGGGCAGGAGGAGAAGGGGACAACAGAAGATGAGATGGCTGGATGGCATCACTGACTCAATGGACGTGAGTTTGGGTGAACTCCGGGAGTTGGTGATGGACAGGGAGGCGTGGCGTGCTGTGATTCATGGGATCGTAAAGAGTCAGACATGACTTAGTGACTGAACTGAACTGAAGTAAGAAGCCAAAAAAGGAAGAACCTGAGATCAAAGTGCCAACATTCACTAGATCACAGACAAAGACAGGCAATTCCGAGAAAACATCTACCTCTGTCTCACTGACTACACGAACACCTTTGATAGTATGAATCATGATAAACTGTGGAAAGCTCTTAAAGAGTTTGGAATACCAGACCATCTTACCTGTCTCCTGAGAAACCTTATGCAGGTCAAGGAGCAACACTTAGAACCATGTATGGAACAACTCATTAGTTCAAAATTGAGAAAGGAGTATGACAGGACTGTCTGTTGTAACCCTGTCTGTTTAATCTATACGCTGAGCACATCATGAGAAATACTGGGCTGGATGAATCAAGATAGTTGGGAGAAACATCAACAACTTCAGCTCTGCAGATGATATCACTCTAATGGCAGAAGGCAAAGAGGAACTAAAGAGCCTCTCAATTAGGGTGAAGGAGGAGAGTGAAAGAGTTGGCTTAAAACTGAATATTAAAAAAACTAAGACCATGGCATCTGGCCCCATTACTTCATGTCAAATAGAGGGAGGAAAGGTGAAAGTAGTGAGATTTCCTCTTCTTGGGCTCTAAAATCACTGTGGAGAGTGACTATAGCCACGAAATCAGATGTTTGCATCTTGGCAGAAAAGCTATGACAAACCTAGACAGTGTGTTGAAAAGCAGAAAGATTACTCTGAAGATAAAGGTCCATATAGTCAAGGCTATGGTCTTCCATGAGAGCTGGACCATGAAGGCAGAGCACGGAAGAATTGATGTCTTCAAACTGTGGTGCTGGAGAAGACTCCTGAGAGTCCCTTGGACAGCAAGGAGATCAAACCAGTTAATCTTAAGGGAAATCAACCCTGAATACTCATTGGAAGGACTGATGCTGAAGCTGAAATTCCAATATTTTTGTTATCTGATATGAACAGAAAACTCATTGGAAAAATTCCTGATGCTGCAGAGACTGAGGGCAGAAGGAAAAAAGAAAATCAAAGGATGAGATGGCTGGACAGCATCACTGATAACAATGAACTTGGGCAAACTTCAGGAATTGGTGAGGGACAGAGAGGCCTGGTGTGCTGCAGTCCATGAGGTTATAAAAGAGTCGAACATGACTGGGCAACTGAGCAACAACAACAACAATTCAGTTGTCACAGAATCAACTGTTGAAAAGACTACTTTTCTCCCAATTGTCTTTTCACTCTTGTTGAAAAGTAAATTGGTTATAAATATATGAGATTATTTATAGCTGATCAATTCTATTCCATAGATTTACATGTCTAGATCAACAACACCACCACTCAACCTTGATTAATAATATTACAGTATGTTTTGAAATGGAGAACTTGAATCCTCAAATTTTGTTCATCTTTTTAAGAACTGTACTTGGCATTCTTGATTCCACATGAATTTTAGGATTTGTTTGTCAATGTCAGAAAAAAAGGGCAGCTGGGATTCTGACAGCAACAGCACTGACTCTAGATTATGGGGGAATACTACCATCTTAACAATATTAAGTCGTCTCATCTGTGAACATGGATGTCTTTAGAACTGCCTCAATTTATTTCAATATTAGGGGGTGATTTTCAGCATGTAAGTGTTTGATATTTTTGTACTAGTAGATATTTGCACTTTCTTCAATGAAAGGCAAAACTGTAACAGTATAGGTTGTTTTATAATTACAATAAGAATAGAAATCAAATCTGTTCAAAGTTAATGTTCTATCTAATAAAACTTTTATGATGTCATATACTTATAAATTTTTGATATGAATATTTTAAATAAATACCAAAAATGAGTATTTATTTTTGTACAATAACGGTATTGTTAAGAGCAATTCTGCAACTACAAGTTAGGCAAGCAAAAATAAAATGTAATATATCTGGACTTAGGAGGTCAGCTGTTCATAATAGCAATGGCAACAAACTTTCACTGGTAGCCAGGCATTAAGAAAATTTCCTCAGATATACAGATCTATCTCAAATTTTTTAAGCAGACTACAACAGAAAACACATATATGCTGCTCATGGACATTCTTATTCAAGCTTATATTGATTACTTGTAACTTACATTTATTTGTGTAATTCTTAAGGAAATATAGAATTATTATGAAGTTAACCACATTTTTGAGAACTAGACTTAGTGATTCAGCATTAATGCAAATATCTTACAACCCTATGAATCATTACTTGCCACTTGCTACAAATTTTACATCCACACTCAACACTCTACAACGAAAAAATTTCCACTTTTCAATAGTAAATTTATATCATCTATGGATCACAGGATCTTAAGGTGATGGGTTCATTAATGAAAATCAATACTGATATGTATGCATAAAGCCTAGACCAGATGAATAATTACAATTCAAGGCAATTTGCCCATATTCTCAATTTGCAGAATCAGTGAAGGGTTTTCATTCAAAATAATAATTTCCCGTGATAAAAGATCATGAAAATAACTAAATTTAAACATCCCCCAAGGTTTGAAAAGGAAGATCTAGTGCCAAAAAATTTAATTCTGGGCAGGAACTGGAGACTTCCAAAGCTTCTTAGTGGTGCTGAACTGGCCAGTGTCAGGATTTACGCATTTCTAAAAAACAATGCTGCCTGTAAGATGGAAAGAGTATGTCTTGTAACAGCTTCAATATGAAAGTGATGACAACATAATACTTAAGATATCAAATAGCTAAATAATAAAGTCATTTAGATAAATTTTTAAAGTTTAATACCATGAGCATTATCATAAGCATGTTAATACTGTATTCAGAACACTGTTCAATCAACTCAGTCCAAGATCGAGAAAAGACAAAACCCAGACCTGAAGGGTCACATACAAAACTGTTCATACAGACCTAGAAATGCACTTAGTGAATATCTGGAAGTGAGTAGAAGAAATCTATGCATACCCTGTGTATGTAGAGAAACGCTCAACACATACTGATATTGGCACTTCTCTGGTGGTTCAGTGGCTAAGATACCACCTGCCAATGCAGGGGGCCCAGGTTCAATCCCTCCCTGGTCAGGAGAAGACACCCCACATGCCTTAACTACGAGTCCACATGCCACAACTAAAGATCCTGCATGCCGAAAGGAAGACTGAAGATCCTGCGTGCCACAAGTAAGACCTGGCACAGTCAAATAAATAAATAAATACCAATATTGGTATATAAAAAATAATATATTTGGCTTACTATGGAAGAAAGAAATATTGAGAACAATTTTAAAAACAAAAAGGTGTGCTTAAACTATGGTATAAGCTATTTCATATATGAAGAATAAATCATTCATACATCAAACAAAATAAAATATTTCACTTAAAATTAGAAAAAAACTAAGGACTTCCTTGGTGGTCCAGTGGTTAAGACTCTGAACTTCCACTGCAGGGAGCACAGGCTTGATTCCTGTCAGGGAACTAAGATCCACATGCTGTGTGGCACAGCTCAAAAAAATTTTTTTAATTAAGAAATAGATAAAAACTAAGAAAAAATGAGTACTATTCTTTTCATATGTGTGTATATATATATATGTGTATATATATATATATATAAATTGAACCATGAATTGTTATAATATACAAAGAGGTCATACAAACCAGTAAGAAGGACACAGCATAAAAAACAAATTTTTAGAAGAAAATATTTCAACAAAGTGACTCGGTTTAAAACCAAATACAAAAATCAAAAGGAGTACTTTCTATATCAACAATATCTTTTCAGGAAATGTAAAAGAAAAGTAAACCTTTTCCTAACAGCAGAAGAAACTTCAAACAAGACAGTAATAAACTTAAGATATGAGAAAGACTTTCTACTAGGAAGAACACAATTTATAATACTAAAGGGCACACACACAAAAAAAGGCCTTAATAAATGGAGAGACATGGCAATGGAAAGACTATGAATTAGAAGATTGTTACTCCTCCCTCAAATTATCTTAAGTACAATACCAATTAAAATACCAAAGGTGTTATTTATGAATTTGATAACCTAGTTATCACAGTCTTCTGAAGGAAAGGTACAAAAATAGATAAGGAACTTTGGAAAAAGGAAAGCCATCACTTACTGGATATTACAGTATACTCCTATCAATAGCAGTTATGACAGTATAACAACAATAAATTTTTTTACACCCAGAGAATAAAAAACTCCTATAACTTAAGATAAATAACCCACCAGAAAAACATGTGCAGAAATATGAACACACTCATTAGAACAGAGTAAAAACTTGGCCATTAGGCACAAAAAGAAAAAAAAAGGAAAGATAATCAACCTTTCTAAAAACCAGAGAAAGAAGCTCTATGACAAGGATACTGTTATCAAAAGGCACGTGGGGTCTGGCTGCTCACCGCTCAAGAGCCAATAAACAGCCCAGGCTGGTGGAAAGGAAAGTTTGCTTTATTTCAGATGCTGGCAACTTGAAGGGAGAGCAGACATCATCTGAAATAAAGCAAACTGTGTGTGTGCGTGTGTGTCTGTATGTGTGTCACTTAGTCATGTCAAACTCTTTGTGACCCCATGAACTGCAGCCCACCAAACTCTGCCATCCATGGAATTCTCCAGGCAAGTGTATTGCAGTGGGTTGCCATTCCCTTCTCCCAGAGATCTTCCCGACCCAGGGTCTGAACTTATGTCTCCAGTATTGTAGGCAGATTCTTTACCATCTGAGCCACAGGGGAAGTCCAAAGCAAACTTTTCTTTCCACTAACCTGGCTTTTTATTGGCTTTTGAGAAGCAAACAGCTAGATCCCACATACCTTTCAGTAACAATACCATGTTTAGTTACCAGTGGTAAATTTTCCATGTTTAAAGCTTTTCTGTTTTATTAGAAGAACAAGGAAATATGCACTTTCACATCTACTTGTGGAATATAATTCAGTACAACTAATTTGAAGAGCAATTAGGCATCAACTATTAAAATCTAGAATGCACATATCTCATGACCCAAAATTAACAGGTATCAAGCTAGCCTTCAAAAATAATGTATGTGGGTAAGAAAGTGACACAGGAATATTCATCATAGCAAAGTTTGAAATAAAAGTAAAATAAAAGGCACAAAGGAAAATAACAGGAACAAACTGTCTATGAAAACATACAGATTAAATAAACCATGGTATAATCACACTATAAAAAAACAGGCAGCAGTGAAAAAATAATAGTGATAACTCATGCTACCAGCTAAGGTGTATGTGAATCAAAAATGATGCATACAACCGTGCTATCACTTAAGTATTATACATTATGCATAATATATATTTATTAGATATATGTATATATAATACATAATATATATTATATTGATTATATATTTGTATGTGTATATATATATATATATATATATGGCCCAAAGATATTAACAATCTATATCTTTGAGGCACTCCCATGGGGCCACCAAAGTCAACTTCCTGCCCGTAACACAGCCCACAGTTGAAAGTAGATCTATGAAACATTTCACCTCTGTAGACAGCCAAAAACTAGAAACTTAAATTCCAACCAATGTTATATTATATAGAAAGTAACATAGAGGAAGATTTTTTTATTATCCCAGTAAGTGCTTTGGTACGTTTAGTTTAAAAAAATAGGACACAAAATTGTATCTCAGCTTTGCTTTAACAAGTCCCCCACCAAACTCAGATACACTCAAAGGGGGAAAAGCTCAAAATTAGCTCAATGTTCAATGAATAGTTGGGCGGCAATAATTTTTATTCTCAAGTTTCTTTTTCTGGTTGCTTTCTAGATGTTATACAATGGGCATGTATTGTCGAAGGGTCAAAGACAAAACATGTTCTTTCTGAAACAGTGTGTTTTCTGTTATTGCATTCTTGAGATACCTTTATACAGATAATGCCAAAATATTTCTCTACTCCCAGCCTCTGCCCTTCATTTCAGTCCCACTTGTCAGCTGCCTACTTAGCAGTTAGCAGCATCCCTGCTTCAGTTCTCCTGGTTGTGACTTCACCTCTCCCACTGCTGTGCTCATTGATCCTATCTTCCTGCTGGCTCAGCCCTGTCCCCGTTCCCAGACCAAGGCAGGACGGAACTGAAAAGTACTAACACAAGGTCCTCTCCTTCCCCATCTCTGCCCTATCCTTTGCTAAAGCAATGTTTCCAATTTGTGGTCTGCCTAGACTTTTGATCCATGCCCCTGAGAAGTCAATACCATACTGTAATATACACTGTATTATACTCTGGCATTTAAACCACTTAGGCACTTTTCACCTTTACTAGATTGTCAATTTATGGGGATCAAGTATTAAGACTATTCTTACTCATATACAGAGCCAGGGCTATGCCCCCCAAAACAGCATTTTGAATGATTTGTAAAAAAGTATCTGATGAATGACTGCAACATTTGTTGAACCAGAAACTTGTCTGATTTGTTCAAAGGCAGAATGAGTTTGCAGAATTAATACAATCAGCTAGCATTTATCAAGAAACCAATGGGGGCCCAGGGTTGTAACAGGGAAATATTAGAATAAGCAAAGGTACGGCTCCTCTCCTTGACACAGTTAGAATCTAAAGTGGTTGACAACTTAAAAAAAAAAAAAAGAATAATTACTGTTTTAGCTTCTGCCTTAACAAGCAAAACATGAAAATCTTCTTGCCTGAGGTCCTGATTTCACAGATGGGCAAACTGCAATCGAGTTTGCCTGCCTGGATTCCAGACTACTGCCAGCACTGACTTTTGCCTCCTGTCCCAGCTCCATGGGCCCCAGTGTGCCTGGCTCTCCCTATCATCATTTGTACGCTTGCCCACTATGCACAATTCCCCTGGATCTAGACTCCCTCCCGCTCAGGTACAAGCTATGATCTAGGATCTAAATTTCTCCCTTCTTCTTTTCCTAGGGTACCTCTGTCACCTGTTTCTATGTGCTGCTATGTACATACCCACAATAACAAGCTGTGAATACAATTCTTGTTTTCTGCTTCAATCTCTTTCCCACAAGACTGACAACATCATGGCAGGCCACTAAATCAACTTGAAACAAACACTGTTGCTTGCTGACCCAACTGTTCATTTCTTTTTCTTAACTGAACTTCCATTTAGCTCAGCCATCCTCTTCACCTCCTCCCCACAGCCAGGAGCTTCATGAAAAGCTGACCCGTCTCAGCCCCTACAGCTAGCTGGACTAGGGATCCAGTGCTGGCCAGTAGATCAGAGATAAGGGAGGACTTTTGGCAAAAGTTTCCTCTTTTTTTTCTGGCAGACATCACTACTGCATGATGGTGTGCTCAAAACTGCAGCAGCCAAGACAACACCGAAGCTAAGGATAAAGTCTAGATGCAGAGGGATCACGGAGTAGAGCAGAGAGGGGATACTGACCCAATGTCTGCCACCGGAGCCACCCACCCTCAGCATTTCTTGTCATTTTTACAAATTCTTTTGAATGCATTCCCTTTCCTCTGCTGCCAGGTTACAGATAAGTAAAGGGCATATCTCAGCAGTTTTGTTTTCTACTTCAAAAAAGTAACTTTAACATAGGGATTGGTTGGATATTCAGGTTGTTTTTAGTTTGAAGCTATTATGAGTAATGCTGCTATTAATTTTCATGTAAATGCCTTTGTGCAGGTTTTCATTTCATCTGGGAGTGGTTGTACTGTCAGAGTATTTTTAACAGTAGGAAGAAAACGTTTCCTAAAGTGTTACAACCCACCAAGGTATGAGGGCTTCGTTTGCTTCAGATCCTCTCCAAAACTTGATATTGTCAGTACTGTTAAATTTAGCCATTCTCATGTTTGTACAGTGGTAGCATATTGTGGCTTTTATATTTTATTATTTGAGTGAACAATAGACAAGCACCTCTTCGTATGCTTACTGCTCATTCATATATCTTTTTATGAAATATTTCTTCAGATATTTTGTTTTGGTTGGATTGTTTGTTTTACTGAGATGTAAGCATTCTATATACAATCAGAACAACTACTCCATTTTCAGATATATAAAGATAAAAAAAGAGATACATAGGTCTAGCAAATCTGGAGTCTTTTGAAAAACAATTTTTTTTTAATTTGCATAGAGTATAGTTTATCTTTTTCCTTTAACTTTATTATTAATGCTTTTAGGACCTACTTTATCTAACTCATCTTTCAGTTCAGCTTAGTTCAGTCGCTCAGTCGTGTCCAACTCTTTGTGACCCCATGAACTGCAGCACGCCAGGCCTCCCTGTCCATCACCAACTCCGGGAGTTCACTCAAACTCACATCCATCGAGTCGGTGATGCCATCCAGCCATCTCATCCTCTATCGTCCCCTTCTCCTCCTGCCCCCAATCCCTCCCAGCATCAGAGTCTTTTCCAATGAGTCAACTCTTTGCATGAGGTGGCCAAAGTACTGGAGTTTCAGCTTTAGCATCATTCCTTCCAAAGAACACCGAGGACTGATCTCCTTTAGAATGGACTGGTTGGATCTCCTTGCAGTCCAAGGGACTCGCAAGAGTCTTGTCCAACACCACAGTTCAAAAGCATCAATTCTTCAGCGCTCAGCTTTCTTCACAATCCAACTCTCACATCCATACATGACTACTGGAAAAACCATAGCCTTGACTAGACAGACCTTTGTGGGCAAAGTAATGTCTCTACTTTTGAATATGCTATCTAGGTTGGTCATAACTTTCCTTCCAAGGAGTAAGAATCTTTTAATTTCATGGCTGCAATCACCATCTGCAGTGATTTTATCTAACCCCAAATCACAAAGAGTTTCTCCTGTAATTTCTTCTAGAAGTTTATAAACTCTAAACTCTTTTTTGTGCTCAGTCATGTCCAACTCTTTGCAACATCATGGACTGTAGCCCACCAGACTCCTTTGTCCATGGGATTTCCCAGGCAAGAATACTGGAGTAGGTTGCCATGCCTTCCTCCAGGAGATCTTTCTGACCCAGGGATCAAACCCATGTCTCCTGTAACTCCTGCACTGACAGGCAGGTTCTTTATCATTGTGCCATCTGGGAAGTCTAACCACAGACAAATCTCAAACACATTATACTCATTGAAAGGAGGAAACACAAATGAGTACATATTGTATGATTCAATCTATATTCACTTTTGGAACAGCAATATTCACTTTTGGAACCAGTCTATAGAGACAGAAAGCAGATCAAGCAGAGGGGCATTTTTCAGGGCAATGGAAATATTCTATGTCTTAATTGCAGTGGTGGTTACACAGGTATATTTATCAATGCACAACAGCAATTTAAATGGATGCATTTGTTACATATAAACTATATCTCAACAAATTTGATCATAAAAAAATTTAATGGAGCTGGATTGGTTGAAAGACAGACAACAAAACAGTCCTATGGGATACGATTTAAGGGACAAGCAAAATTTTGCTTGTGCCCAAGGCAAAAATATTAACCTTAGAGTATATGTAACTACTTTTATAAATATTTCCTAATTCTAAACTCATTAATGCCATATAGTGTTTCAAAGACAGTGGCATTACTCCAACAAGCCAAACATATACTAGGCTAGTCCCTATCTGGAGGTAGCAGCTTATTTGTATCTCCAATCCAAGAAGGATTTTTTTTTTAAAGGAGAGAAAAGGAAGAATGGAGAGGTTAAGAAAGGGACTAATTTTTTAGTTTTCCCTTGGCCCAGAGACTCTATGAACCTAAATTTGCAGTTTCCTTGGGAAAGGGAAAACATATGACACTGAAGGTAAAATTTTTTCTCATGCAGCAGCAGTATATACTTCAAAAGAAAAGAAAAAAACAAATAGGACAGAGTAAGAAATAAATCATTACTCCTTGAAATTTTAAGGGAAATTCTTCACATGTGGAATTATAGAATTTTATAGCTGGAAGATACTCTATATTGTCATGTACATTCCATGTCACTTAAAAAAGGTACAGATTAAATTAATAAGCCTTGGAGGGTTTCCGATTTGTTTAGTCACACAGTAAAGAATCTGCCTGCAATGCAGAAGACTCGGGTTCAAAACCTAGGTCAGGAAGGTCCCCTGGAGAAGGGACTAGGTACCCACTCCAATATTCTTGTAGAAACCCATGGACAGAGGAGCCGAAGAGGTTACAGTCCATGGGGTCACAGAGTCAGACATGACTGGGAGATGTTCACTTCACTTCACTTAGTCAATCAGTTGAAAATCTGGAGGAAAAACCCAGGTGTCCTGATTCCTGATTCAGTTTTGTGATAAAATTGTACTTTCTAGCCCAATGCTCTGCATGGAGCAGACATTCAAAAAAATTCCTGTTCAATGAATTCATGTTAGATAAATCTGATTTTTTAAATGCATAGAAAGCATAACTGAATAGAGGGATAAATTTAGATGATGACACTTTTTTTTTCCCCCCAGTGAGTTCTGTATATACTTCTTTATGCCATTTCTGCATTTAAGAAGGAAAACAGAAGCACATTTTGTGAAATTACTCTGGCAGGTATTGATGTCTAAAGAAAAATACTGGGGACAACTGGTAAACTCTCAAGAGTTAGACACCTTTTCTAAGAAATAGTTGAGGGCAATTAGCTGTTTATGAGGTAGTTAAGGGACATTTCTACCTCGTTACTAAAAGATGCATCAATGATATTCAACAACTGCCTCAATCCAACCAGTCAATCCTAAAGGAAATCAGTCCTGAATATTCATTGGCAGGACAGATAAGCTGAAACTCCAATACTTTGGCCACCCGCTGCGAAGAACCAATTCACTAGAAAAGACCCTGATGCTGGGAAAGATTGAAGGCGGGAAGAGAAGTGGATGACAGAGGATGAGATGCTTGGATGGCATCACCAACGCAATGGATGTGAGTTTGAGTATGGTCTGGGAGTTTGGTGATGGACAGTGAAGCCTGGCGTGCTGCAGTCCATGGGTCACAAAGAGTCAGACACAACTGAGTGACTGGACTGAACTGACTGAACTGAACTCAAGCCCTATAAATTAAAGATAAAATTTTAAGACTGTATTCTTCTCACCAAAATGTTGTCTAATCACAAAATTAGAAGAGAATGAACCATACCCTGTTATCTTTAAGCTCAAGAACCATAAGGTAGAAATAAGATAGATACAAAGGAACAGTAAGAAATAAAATGATACACAGAGAACATCAGGACTGCTTTGCAATGTACCAGAGAAACAGATTTGGAAAAAACTTGCTGACAGTCCCTCCCACAGGCACACCGAGGGACTAGAATGACTGATAGTGAGCTTTAGATGTCACAAGCTGATCCCATGTTACATAAGAAAATCGGCTTCCCCACCTCGGAAATTACACATGCCACCGGTGAAGAGGCAGTAAAGAGGCAAGAAGGATAGCTGAACCTGCTGGGCAGAGAGCTCCAAAAACTAACATGAAATTTACACTTTCTTTCCATCCATCATTTCTGAGCCCTCTTGCCCTCTTGCTCTCTACTTACAAAATAAATACCCAACTCAAAAGTTGATGGAGACAGATCTGAGTTTTGCCCGCTTGCTCTGGTACAAATATCAGATTCTCTGGTCTTTTACCGAGTCACTGTGGTTTCTGAGTAGCTGTCAAAGAACTGACATACCCCCACTGGAGTTCATGGCTTGAGTTGTGAAATATCAAGGTGCCATGGAAAAAAGGATCTTGGATTTACCGCAGATATATAACAAACAATATAAGCCCAATTTACACATATGAACATATTACAAGTGTCCTAAACTGAACAAGCAGTTAAAAATTTTTTAGCTCAATAGATGAAACAAAATTAATTAACTTTATCTCATTCTTATTCTACTTTTCCATGTTCTCTATAAGTTAAGGTCATTGCTTAATTTACAGAGAACATAGTTGCTTCGTTTTCATTTCTGTTAATGCACATTATCTTCACATCTGAAAAATAATAGTCTGAGTTGTATATACAGATATGGCCTTTAAATAAGAATGAATAAAAGCCCTATAAAATTAAGCTGTATAAGGTCAGACTATCACTTTTATATAATGAGTTATAATCTCAAAGAGCTGTGGAATGCATATTTGTGGTTGAGTTAGAATTCAGCTCCAACGTAAAAATTCACTTATGAGGAAAATTAAAGCATCTAAAAGTAGTTTTTCAAAAATCACTGGTGCTTTAATACGAAACTGACTAGAAGTGATACATTGGAAAACGTTTTATTTACATCTGCTGCATCCTTTAAACATCAGAATATTAAGAAAGCTTCCAAAATGGAAAATAAAAATGCCACAGTCTATGTCTGTTAAACTTCTAGTTTTGGGAAATACATTCATGTTTTTAACCATATATATCTTAAGATAATATCCATGAGATTAATTTTGTATAGATTAGAACTACAAAAAATAATTATAGAATATTTTACTATTTCGGAGAAAAGAATGAAATTATGTCTATCTATTAAAAATAAATTAAACATGAGTACTATAAACACTGAAACTTGTAACTTGCAGGTAAATTTTTCTGGAAATCCTTTTTCGATAAAATAACACAAAGCATTTATGCTTTTGGATCCAATAAACACAAGTCAAAGCTAAAGGCATGTCAACAGACATAGCCAATGGGCAACTATCACCCCACACTGACCTGGTGTTTACCTTGCTCAGTGCACAATCCCAGACAGACCCTCTGTTGCCATCACACCCTAGTCTCCCAGCAAACACTTGAAAAGACCACAACTCATTGAGAATAATTAATAATCTCGAACACCAAAAAAAAAGAAAAAGAAAAAAAAATAAAGTTCCAACAAATACAATTACCCTAATAATGCCCAGTTTAATGTATGACAAAATAAAATAATCATGGCTACTATTCTCCAAGTATGTATTCTGGAATATTCCTTGTAGTTAAGGCAAAACAAGAGAGAGTTGAGATAATCATGATATTAAATCTTTATTATTTAGAAAGGTCAACTTTCTGACTTGAAGTTTAAAGAAAAGAGACAGAAAGAATACTCTGGGTCCTCACTGTGACACAGACCTTGAATCCTGTGTCTTGGTGTGGGGTTTTGTGTAAGACAAAGAACTGAAACAGGTCCTCTGGGTAGCTGCACATTCTGTGATAAAATGGATCCCACAATACAACAAGTTGTCTTGTCCCAAGTGAGAGGCTAATTACTCTGACCATATGTGTTTAACACTGTTTAATACACTCCCTAGAAGTCAAGTAATCAGTCTTCCCAAACACACCGGTGTTTCTCCCCTTTGCTTTTGTTCCAGCTGTGTACCCACCCTGCATGAAACCCTTCCCACAAGTCTGTCCAAGCCCCACTGCGACTCCTGAATATTATCGTTCTTAGACTACATAAATAACCGTCCTCTCCAGAATCCCTCTAACCACTTACCTGCTTTTTATTTCTTTCCAGCATATAATCATATATTGTCTTAGATTGTTTTAAATCATTTTCCTAATTATAATACTGTTTAAGATATGCTTTGTTATCCCAAGTACTCAGATTAACATTTAACCCTTTAAGTAATCCTAAGAATCAAGGTCTACCATAATTCCCATTTTGCAAATGAGGGGAAGGGCTTAAATAATACACAAGGGCATAACACTACTACGTAAGTAGAGCATGCACTCAAATCTAAAGCTCTCTCCAAAGATCTTGCTCTTTACCACTGTGAAATATGATCTCATGCAAAAGCCTGTTCTCAACTAGGCTGTAAGCTAAGGTCAAAGACAGTGTCTTTTTACTTCTTTTGAAAACCTCATGCACTTAGCTTAGGGTTGAGCAGTTTTAAGAGCTCTGAGAAAACCATAGAGAATGTTCCAGAATATTTGCTACAGGGTCCATAAGATGTACTACTGGGTTTTTATCTGTACCATACATTGTTAAAGGTCTAGTCAAGTAAAGCAAGAAGTCTCCAGAAGTTAAACAGAGGAAGTTGGTTGGACTTTATCTGTAAAGTGAATAATGATCAGAGTAGCAGGGCTGCTTTTTTAAGACACTAGTTCTTCAGTTTCATATTTCGTTCATTTTACTCAAGCCTCTCTCAAAATCTTGCTGTAAACAAATGTTATTTTCTCTTCTATCTGTTAATAACTTGTAAATTTTGTTTTCACTCACTAGATGAATGTTTACAAAGGAGACAAATAAACAGTATTTTTCTTTCCATAGTAAGCACAGTATTAAAAACAGAGGCATACACCCACATCACTCTGTAAATCAAAACTGCAATCAAGGCAGAGGAGGGCTGTCTGAGGGGCTGCCTCCTCCCCTAGCTCACAACCACAAAGCTCCACAGAGAAAGAACAGTAGAGATGTTAGAAGAGGGGAAAGTCATTTGAAAGTAAATTAGGACAAAACTAATGGATTGTTTTCATATACAACTACTGTCAAAGGTTTTTACTAGCTTCATGGCATTCCAGGGAAATGAACAAAAAGAAAACAGAACAGCCCTGCCTACAATTGTGTTAGCTCTTAAGTAATGTAACCACTCAAATATGGATAGGGTTGACGGCAATTCTGCATCAGGACATGGTAACACTGACAATTCCACCAAGCTTCAGCCAAGCCACTAATGGAATTGCAATCCTGTCAAGAGGAGTTGGGGCAAGGGGTGGATCCATCATTCCTAATATCATGCACTTCCCCCCCAAAAAAACTGATTCAGATGATTAACTGTGTCAGCTGTTTGTCAAATCAGTACTCAATCACTTTGGAAGGTAATTCTCTTCAACTCAACTCCTACTTTACATTCCCATAAAATATTAAAGTGCATATTACACCACTAGCATATAATAACTTAAATGAAAAGAAAAAAAAATCAACAATTTGCTCCACAGCATAGTTTCTTACTGGAAGCTTCACTGAATCCACCATTAATTTCAGTCCCTCAGTCCCTCCCCACACACCCATTAAACATAAAATACAGCTATCTGTAGAAATTAAGGGTTTTTATTTTTGTGCATTTTTTAAAAGGTGAGTATAGATAAAATACAGGCTTCTATATAGTCCATTTCTGAGTTATACTTATCCTACTTGTTGGATCTTTCTGAAATGATGAATACACTAAAAATTCTGAGGCAGGGCTATCCCACCAGGTATGAATAAACTTTCAGCAGCAACGCTTGCTAAAAGTAGCATTGCCAAATCACTATTAATATATATAATAGAAGGGGTTAGAGTGTAAGCTAAAGAAAGCAAAATAAAACATATCATTTGGTGAAAATAAGCGGTGCAAAACCAACTGAAATTTTAAATTGTTCACAACGGTCTCAAAGATAATTCAACTTTCCCATTGGTATACACCACAAACAGAATCACACAGTACTTTTCAAACATCTTCAGGATTTCTGTAAGGTGCATGAGAAAAGGTAAGGGTATCTGCTAAAGGTATCATGCAGCTAATTCTATTAAAACGATATATTTCTAAGCCTGTGGAATATAACCTCATCACTCCAGTCTATTGTGCTCCTTTAGAAGTTAACTCATGATGAACAAAAGTGCCTCTCTTCCACTCCTCTGCTCTCTGTTTTCCCAAATCCATCTACCCTAGTGTTTTGTATGCTGACCCAAACATTCCACAAATAATGCTGGGGTATACACATTAAAGTTTTAGAGAGTTTCTGCCTCTAAAGTAGACAGTGGCAGAACTACGGACACAAGGGTTCAATTTCAAGGCAAATATTGGGCGGGTGGTTTGAAAATATCAATTCAAAGAGGCCTAGGGAAAAGAGATACAGGCATCCACCGCCACCACCCTCCCTCTCCCCTCCCCTCCCCTCTTCCTCTCTTGTTCTCTTCCTCTCTCCTCGTCCCTCCTTGTGGCTTCTCACACAGAGACAATCAAAGCCGGGAAAACTGGGTTTTAAATTAGTGACACACACACTGGGAATATGTAATTCCCCAGAAGGAAAAGAGAAACTGCTACAGAGGGGCGTGGGGGGGTGGGGGGGGGTTGGCAACATGTCTAAGTGACAACCCTCCCCACCCCCACCCTAATACAGCACAAATCCACAGATTCTTCCTCAACCCTCTTCTCCTTCCAGTTCCCGGTACTCTATCCAACTTGACCCTTAATCCAAACAACACAGAGATCCACAGGGCATCCGCTGTGCAAGAGCGTGTCTCTCAGTAGATGTGCCCAATTTTTTTGGAAGCCCCTGAATCCGGACAGTTGTACCAGGCAAGGGATCTCCCACTGGGGAAGGGGTGAAGAAAGGAGGAAAAAAAAAAGAGATGGAGACAAGAGGAAAGCGAGGCAGAGCTGCGCTCTGGAGCGACTGGCTGCAAGGAAGACAGGGAAGAAAGAAAGGGTGGGAAGGAAGCGGGGCTGGGAGAAAAGAAGAAAGGGATGAAAGAAAGGCTGGAAGGGGAGAGGAGAGAGGGATGTTGGGAAGGATAAGGGCGGGAGGGCTGTGGAGCAGGGAGGGAGGGGAGGACGCAGAGGATGGGAGGGAGACAGGGAGGGAGGGAGGCAGGCAAGGATGGAGGATGCTCTGCCCGGGACTCACCTCTGTGGGTCGGTGGGAGTTTCTCGCCCTCCTCCTCTCTCTCGTCCGTTCCCAGCAGCTGGAGGGGTAACCACTGACGGGACTGGAGAAGCGGCGGCGGGGAAGAGGGCAGCAGCTGCAGCAGCCGCCTCTGGCCGAGGTGCGGTGCCTCCCGCTCCGCCCGCCAGCCCGGGTCTCCGCCTCACTCGCGGCTGGAAGCAAAGCCGCTCCCCCCTCCCCCCGCCCGCCCCGCGTCCTGCCCAAGCGCGAGCGGCAGCGGCCCGGATCGCCGCTAGGGGACGCGGCCAGTGCGCAGGCGCGGCCGCCTGCTCGTTTGCGCGCCCCCGCGGTCCCCGGGCGCCCGCGGCTCGGCGCTCCGCGGGGCTAGGGCAGGCACGGAGCGGGGGCCACCGGCGCGCGCGGCCTGGGGAGCGCTGAGAGGGCGGGGCTGGGCGGGGCTGGGCGGGGTAGAGCTGGGGAGCGAGGCTGACAGCGCCGCAGGTGGGGGGAGGGGACAGTGGCGAAGGGGCACTGCCGAAGGGCGCAGGTGCCGTGTCCATGACAACAGCGTTACCCTGAGGGCGGGGACGCAGTGAGCCGCCCGAAGACCAGGGACAGACACCCACCGAGTACGGGAGAGGTCTTAGGGGAGAAGGGGATAGGGTTTGCAGAGCAGGAAGAAAGGATGAGAGGGAGAAGGCGCGTCGCTGGAGGAGGGCAGGGCTCCAGTGCAGTGAAGGTAGTGACCGACCCAGGAGAGAGGTTTGGGGGTACAAAGAGGAGGGGAGCTGCACTTTAAAAGGGACTAAAAGAGGATGGAAGTATTAAAACAAGTGAAACGTGCTCATTTCACAAGCCTGTATTGAGTGCTGTCTCTGAAAAGGGCATTGTCATTCTTGTATCAATTCAAAGACTATTGCTGAGACCCTAATTTGTACAAGGCACTCTACTTAGGCATTTTGAGAGAGCCAAAAATGTATAGTATAAGGTGGAGGTTATGCTTTAGTTGAGGAACTTACATGGACATTTCATGGAGCACGTGCTCCGCCTACCACCATCAGCTGGGGCTTGATGACAGTGGAATGTAACTGTTACAAAAGTGCTAGAAGCAAAAAAGATGCACAGCTATATCAAACGTGAAAGGTAAGTTATAGCTGCCTTTGTTTTGCCACTGTGCCAAGTGACTTTTTAAATCAAGAGAGAAAAATAAAGACAAACCAATGCCAGTTTGGTATGATAGAAGTGATACTGTATTTACAACATGTAAACTGGCCTCCTCGCCTACAAGCATCAGTGTGTTTGTTCATGCACGGATTTATATCACATGGTGCACGCATTTTTTACACTCCTTCATTGGCAGCGTCAGGTATGTTACACCCCCTCTCATTCCCAACTTGGTATCAGCTGCAGTTGTTTTAAGATTGTCAAGCCCCTGTGATTTTTTCTCTCCAGGCGATGACTTTATACCTCTATCTCTGTCTATTCCTCTCTCTTTCTCCCCAATATCTTTTTGCCTTTCTTTTCTATTGTCATCACCACTTAGCCATTCTTAAAAAAAAAAAAATCCGTGGGAGAAAATAGACAGGAGTCACCAGATGTAGGATTAAGAAGAAAAAAAAAATCCCTCAACCTGGAACGATGCTTCAGTACCATGGACAGTACTATCGCATGCTCCTCCCACCCAGCTTGATCCTAGGCTCAGCCTATGGATTCTGGAGAAAGACGCTAGGTACTGAGTGTGCTTCAAGAAGTAAATTCCGAGTGCCAAATGATTTCTGATAAAACACAGGAACGGAGTAGAAAATGAAAAACGCGTACCTTGGACTGAAACAAGTAGGAAGCAAGTGGGCTCAGCTAAATTTTGAGTAAAAAATGGGTAAGATTTAGGGAAGCACCACAGGACCCTAAAGTGGTAACAGGGAAATAGTTCTGTCAGGGAGGTACTTGAATAAAAATAGGAAGTATCTTCCTGGAGTTGAAGAACACCTCTGATTTCAAATGGTCCAAGAACGTGGAAAAGGTTAAAAGTAGTCCCAGTTAAATGAGATACAATACTCTCTCAAGGATGTTTTGCTGTTGTTACTCTGATTTCTCATTCTCTGGTCAGGCTGATGGATGGGGGAATGAACCAAAACATACAGACTGAAGGGTTATGAAACCTCTCTTTAATGTTGAGAACATTCATTTGTAGCTTTGTACATTGTTTTAAATTAAGCTTAAATTTATAATTCTATGTTTTAACTGGCAGCAAATGGGGTGTGGGGGGGAACCTAATGTAAACCAAGTGCTATCTTGTCAAAATGAGATGGCCCTTATTTTTGTCTTGTAGTGACTTTTTAAAATATTAGATATTATCAGGAAAAAATTTTAAAGTTATTTGTAAAATATTTATCTCTTTTTTTGTCTGCACAATTACTTTAAATTAGAATTAAAAACAACTGCATAAAAGCCATCTCTTCTTTCTCAGGCCCCTGATCTTTCTCACTCTTCCTTCAAAATGCAACAAACTGTCAGTCAAATAATGATAAGAAATTACTCAGGCAATCCACTTAAGTAACCAGCAAGGAAATGACAGCTGAATTTTTGTTTTCCTCTGTCTCCCAAAAATTTGCTAGCACTTTCATGTTTTGATTGAAGGGAAACCTCCAACCCCTACCTACTCTATGGAAACATCCAAATTGAGTATTTATTTATTTCTCTCAGATAATAGTATAAACATCCTTGTATAAATAATGGCTATTATTTAATACTGAAAAGCTATCATTTTATTTGTCCCCATTCTAAACCAAGAGGAAATTTTTTAACTTTATTGCTTTTGTTTTGAGACCGCCTGTGAGTCTGGCTGTTTTCAATTTTCTTGATTTAAGTGTTGTCCTTCATTTCAATGACATAAACATATACAGCCCTAAGAACAAGTTTTCCCCTCCCCCATTCATATTAAAGACATGTCAATCTAAGTAAGAAACAAAAGAGTACTGTTTAAAGTGCATTATCATATACAAATGGAAAAAAATACTGTATATATTTAACATGCAGTGATATGACATCTAGACTTTTAGAATAAACTCCAAACCAAATCTAGTAAATCCTAAGTAAAACCATCCTTAGTGCTTATACATTTAAGTATCAGGTCTCTACACACTGGGCCCCTCATTCAGTCTGTCAGCTCCTGAAATTTTTCAATCAAATCCTCCTGAGCAATTCATATTTTAAGTAGACTTTTATATTTTACAGCAGTTTTAGATTCATAGCAAAGTTGAGAAGAATGTACAGAGTATCCACGTACCTCCTTCAGCTACACAGGCAAAACCTCTCCACACTATTGATAGCTCGCCACAATGGAACATTTGTTAAAACCTGTGAACCTTCACTGATGTATCATTATCACTTAAAGTCAACAGTTTGCACTAAAGTTCACTCTTGCTGAATTTTGGGGGGTTTTGACAAATGTATAAACAGTATATCCACCAGTGTTTAATACATAATCATTTCACTACCCTAAAATTCTTCTATACTCTGCCTATTCATTCTTCCCCTCAACCCCTGGTGACCTCTGATCTTTTTACTGTATCCATAGTTTTCTCTTTTCCAGAATGACATATAGTGGGAGTAGTAACACACACCTAAGTTCCCTGAATGTCTTTTCATGACTCCATAACATTTCTTTTCAGTGCTGAATAATAATACTCCAATGTGTGGATGTTCTCCAGCTGAATAATATTACTCCATTGTCTAGATATTCTACAGTCCATTCAGCTACTAAACGACATCTTAGATGCTTCCAACTTTTGGCCACTATGAATAAAAACAACATAGAAAGTTTACTTTTTAAGATCCTCCAAAATATGTCAGACCTTATCGTGGCCAATATCATGGATATTGCTGCATATGAGTAGTAAGGAAGTAAGTCGCTGTAAGTTTTAGTCACTCAGCCATGTCCAGCTCTTTGTGATCCCATGGACTGTAGCCTGCCAGGCTCCTCTGTCCATGGAGTTCTCCAGGCAAGAATACTGGAGTAGGTTGACATTTCCTTCTCCAGGGGATCTTCCCAACCAAGGGATTGAATCTGGGTCTTCCTGCATTGCAGGCAGATTCTTTACTGCCTGAGCCACCAGGGAAGCCCCATCTGAGTAGCACACCCAAAAATTTCTTAAATGTTTCAGCTTATTTTCTGTCGCCTTGCAACGGACTACTTCTATTGTCTATAAAATATTGGCCGATGAAACTTTCACTTTTGTTGTTTTTATGTACTCCATTATTTTAAAAAGCGCTAAATAACTTGTTTTAGAATTCTTGTTTTCTGCAGATTCTATCAACTATAACTTTCCATCTTCAAACATATTTATCATTCATTAGTTGTTCAGTCGCTAAGTTGTGTCCAGTTCTTTGCAACCCCATGGACCACAGCACACCAGCCTCCTTTCTCCTCCACTATCTCCTGAAGTTTGCTCAAATTCATGTCCATTGAGTCGGTGATGCTATCTAAAGATCTCATCCTCTGCTGCCCTTTTCTCCTTTTGCCTTCAATCTTTCCCAATATCAGGAAGTTTTCCAGTGAGTAAGGCTCTTCGCATCAAGTGGCCAAAGCATTGGAGCTTCAGCTTCTGCATCAGTCCTCCCAATGAATATCCAGGGTTGATTTCCTTTAGAATTGACTGCTTTTATCTCCTTGGAGTTCAAGGGACTCTCAAGAGTCTTCTCCAGCACCACAATTCAAAAACATCAGTTCTTTGGCACCTACCCTTTTTTATGGTTCAGCTCTCACATGTGTACATGTGACTACTGGAAAAACCACAGCTCGTCTATACAGACCTTTGTCAGCAAAGTGGTGTCTCTGTGTATTTTTTAATACTCTATCTAGCTTTGTCATAGCTTTCCTTCCAAGAAGCAAGCATCTTTTAATTTCATGGCTGCAGTCACCATCAGCAGTGATTTTGGAGCCCCAGAAAATAAAATCTGTCACTGCTTCTGCTTTTCCCCTTTGATTTGCCATGAAGTGATGGGACAGAATGCCATAATCTTAGATTTTTAATGCTGAGTTTCAGGCCAGATTTTTCACTCTCCCCTTTCATGTGCATTAAGATGTCCTTTAGTTCCTCTTCAATTTCTGCCATTAGAGTGGTAACATCTGCATATCTGAGGTTGTTGATATTTCTTTCAGCAATCTTGATTCCAACTTGTGATTCATCCAGCCAGACATTTCATATGATATACTGTGCATATAAGTTAAATAAGCAGGGTGACAACATACAGCCTTGATGTACTACTCCTTTCCCAATTTGGCACTCTCAGGTGTTCCATGTCTGATTCTAACTGTTGCTTCTTGACCCACATACAGGTTTCTGAGGAGCCAAGTAAGGTGGTCTGGTACTCCCATCTTTTGAAGAATTTTCCACAGTTCATTGTGATCCACACAGTCAAAGGTTTGAGTATAGTCAATGAGGCAGAAGAAGATGTTTTTTCTGTAATTCTCTTGATTTTTCCATGATCCAACAAATGTTGGCAATTTGATTTCTGGTTCCCCTGCCATTTATAAACCCAGCTTGTACATCTGGAAGTTCTCAGTTCACACACTGCTGGAGCCTGGCTTGAAGGATTTTGAGCATTACCCTGCTAGCATATGAAATGAGCACAGCTGTACAGTAGTTTGTACATTCTTAGGCATTGCACCTCTTTGGGATATGAATGAAAACTGACCTTTTCCAGTCCTGTGGCCACTGCTGAGTTTTCCAAATTTGGTAACATTTTAATGGACAGGGAGGCCTGGCGTGCTGCAGTTCATGGGGTCACAAAGAGTTGGATAGGACTGAGCGGCAGAACTGAACTGAACTGAACGGAGTGTAACATTTTAACAACATCATCATCTACAATTTGAAATAGCTCAGCTGGAAATCTGTCCCTTCTGCTAGCTTTGTTTGTAGTAATGCTTCCTAAGGTTCACGTGAATTCACTCTCCAGAATGTCCAGTTTTAGGTGACATTGATCCAGCTCTACCAAACCATCGTGGTTATCTGGGTCAATAAAACCTTTTTTGTATATTTTTTCTGTGTATCCTTGCCACTTGTTCTTAACCTATTCAGCTTCTGTTAGGTCCTTACCATTTCTGTCCTTTATTGTGCCCATCCTTGCATGAAATGTTCCCTTGATATCTCTAATTTTCTTGAAGAGGTCTCTAGTCTTTCCCATTCTATTGTTTTCCTCTATTCCTTTGTACTGTTCATTTAAGAAGACTTTCTTGTCTATCCTTGCTATTCTCTGGGACTCTACATTCCAATGGGTTATCTTTCCCTTTCTCTCTTGCTTTTTGCTTGTCTTTTTTCCTTAGCTGTTTGTAAAGCCTCCTCCTCAGACAACCACTTTACCTTCTTGCATTTATTGTTCTTGGGGATGGTTTTGGTCACTGCCTTCTCTACAGTAATACAGACCTCCATCCATAGTTCTTCAGCCACTCTGTCTACCAGATCTAATCCCTTGAATCTATTTGTCACCTCCACTATATAATCATAAAGGATTTTATTTAGGCCATACCTGAATGGCCTAGTGGTTTTCCCTGCTTCAATTTAAGCCTAAGTTTTGCAGTATTGAAGATGGAAATGGCAACCCTCTCCTGTATTCTTGCCTGGAAAACTCCATGGACATAGGAACCTAGTGGGCTACAATCCAAGGAATCACAAAGAGTCAGACATGCCTGGGTGATGAACACTTTTACTTTGCAATAAGGAGCCCATGCTCTGAGCCACAGTCAGCTCCCAGTCTTATTTTTGCTGACTGTATAGAGATTCTCCTTTGGAGGCAAAAGTGAAAGTATTCCTCGCTCAGTTGTGTCTCACTCTTGGGACCCCTTGGACTGTATATAATATATATATTTTATATGCCATTTTAATGTTCCCAAATAAATACAATGGATATTTTACAAATCACATGTATAGAATTTCTTCCTTTTGCATTTTAAAACTTTCCAACTGCACCGTTATATAGATAGATCATGGTAGACAAAATAATGGACTTATCAAGATTTCCATGCACCACTCCCTTGAACCTGTGAATATGTTACAAAAGGAACTTTGAAGATGTGACTGTTATTGTTCAGTTGCTGCCTCCTATCTGACTCTTTGCAATCCCATGAATTTCAACATGATTTGAGAATGGGAGATTTTCTAGGATTATACAGTGTGTTCAATACAATCCCATGAGCTGTTAAAGTGGAGAAACTTTCCTTGGCTAAAGTCAAGAGATATAGTGGAGTGATAAGGCAGAAGAGTCAGAGGAATTCCAAGCAGGATAGTGATTTGAATGGCTTAGCTGAATTTGATGGGGACCATAAAGCAGGAAATGAGGGTAGCCTCTAGAAGGTGAGAACGACCCCTGGCTGACAGCCAGCAAGGAAACAGACCTCAGTCCTAAGGGCACATGGAAATGAATTTCACCAGCCACTTGAATAAGCCTAGAAATGACTTGTTCACCAAGGCTTCCAGAAAAGAACATAGACCTGCCAACACTTTGATACTGGCTTTGTGAGACTTTAAGCAGACAAACCAGTCTAGCCCACAAGATTTTTGAACCACAGAACTGTGAAATAAATTAAAGTCATGCCATTTAGGGGAATTTGTTAAGGCAGTGATAGAAAACAAATACAGAGAGATTTTATATGTTATGTTTATCTGCAAAAAAAAAAAAAAAATTCATTGGCCAGCACTTAGGAGTGCTTTTAAATTCCAGCATTACCATATTCTAGTTGTGACGTTGGGCAAGTTACTTAATGTCAATCTAACTTAGTTTCACAGTCTGTAAATTGACCACCATTTTTATCTATGCTCCTGACTTTGCTGTGAGAAGCAAACTGTCCCTAAATAGATGTGCTCTTTATTTAACTAATATTTTTAATATGAATGAGGAAATGAATCAGACATTAAGATTATTACTTGGTATCAATATATTTTGACTACTTTGGTCTGTGTCCATCATTTTTTATTTCTGAATTATTTTTTAAAAAGAAAAAACATCTGTAATATGTCTTCTCGAGCTAAATATGTCACTTCCATCTTCAGGCTCCCCGGTAGATCCAAGTTCCTTTAGAGGAAGATGGGGCAATTGCTTAATAAGTTTCAAAATTGTATCATTTTACTCTCTGTTATCCTGAAAGAGCATTCTTCTAAACTCTGTTCTAAGGAGGAAGAGTTCCAATTTGAATTCTTTCAATAGCAAATGACTGCAATCCAATTTAAATTAGTTGGAGCAAAAGGAACATTTTGGCTCACATACCTGAGAAGTCTAAAGCGTATCTCAGTGAGGTTCAGCTAAACCCAAGGTGTCATCAAAACTACTAATCATGGTGAAGGCTCTGATTGGCTACACAGAGGCCTTGCGTTCATATACGAGCCCATTACTATGATCAGACAAATGAGACACTCTTGTCCATATGCCCACTCTTGTGACTACATGCAGGAGAAGGAACCTAAAAGACTTTGAAGTACAGCATGAGAAAGCCTACTGTACAAATGAGAAGTACAGCATCCCAGTTCATTGTGAAAGTGATTGCCACCATGATTTTTCATTGGTAAATTCTGGGTTAAGTGTATTTTAAAGATTTCCTTGGAACTTCCCTGGTAGTCCAGTGTTAAGAACCTGCCTTTCAGTGCAGAGGACATGGGTTTGATCCCTCATCAGGGAACTAAGATCCCGCATGCCCTGGAGCTAAGCTCATGTGTGCCACAACTACTAAGCCCACGTGCCACAACTAGAGACAAGCCCACACACCACAAGGAAACATCTGGCATACTGCAGCAAAGACGTGATGCAGCCAAATCAATCAATCAATATTTTTTTAAAAAGGTTTCCTGCATGAGTCCTTAGACTATGATAATACGCATGAAAATTATTTAACAGATAGCTGTGATATGCAGTGTTTCCCATACTTGGTCAGGGAAGTGTCTAATACAAACCATCTCTTGTGACTAGAGTTCTAAAAAACCTGCTTTGGGAAGAGCTGACCTTAGATTTTGCCTCCTTCTGATATTCTTTGATTCTCAGAGCTTATCAATGAGATTATTTTCATTCTTCCTTGATTTATAAAATGTCTGATCCTCATTGCTATTATTATTATTATTATAGAACTCAAAGAGACTTTAGTGATAATCTTTCATCTGTGGCTTCCTTATTCTGCAGATGGAGAAACTGAGACTCATGTGTTTTCTCCCTTCATCATGGAACTAGTCAATTGCTATATGACTCATCTAGACTAGGTGATGCTGAGGTAACAAATAACGCTTAAATCTCAGAGGGTCTTGTAGTAGCTGTGTGATAGGTCATTCTCTTTCTGAGATACAGGCTAATTGCATGACCACTACACAGATTCTTAAATCATCATCCTTACAGAGGGAAAGGAAGCAATTAACTGATCTGGCCCAGGAATAAGTTGTATATTAGATCAAAGGTAGTCACACAGCCCAAACAAACACAATGAGCTTTGAAGTGCAAAGCTACCATGAGCCAAGAAAGATAAGGATGCTGAAATGTTTGGTAGACAATCTTGATTATCATAGGGGAAAATATGTTGGGAGGGAACTTTCTGACTTATCTCCCTCTACCACTTATGATATGCAAATGTGACTTGGTGGTGCACAATGATAAAAAATAACTATCATTTGCAGAATATACTAATGCTAAGGACTTATTAGGGCTTCCCATATGATTCAGTGGTAAAGAATCCACCTGCTAATGCAGAAGATGCAGGGTCAATCCCTGGGTTGGGAAGATCCCCTGGAAAAGAAATGGCAACCACTCTAGTAGTCTTGCTTGGGAAATTCCATGGACAGAGGGCCCTGGCGGGTCACAAAGAGTCAGACACAATGACCAAACAATAACAATAACAAGGACTTAGTAAGAAATTTCCACATTGACTTATGTAGAGATAACTAATTTTAGCCACAATTTTACAATGAGGAATGTGAAACACAAGTTGTTTTAATAAGACTTGTCCCCTGACTGTAACATAAAAGGTGCCTCGTATGTTTAAGGCTCTGGGTGTAATTCTTGCACCAGGTCATAGAGTTGGTAGGCGGTGGAGGTGAGTTTTTAATCCATGCAGTCTGGCTCCAGGGTCCACGCCGCTCTTCAAGCACTCTACTGCTTTCTGACTGGTGGAAGGAAAATAACTCCTTCCTACAATTCAAAACACTAAGTTCTTAGTTCAGTTCTGAAGCAGCTAAAACTCATTCATTTCTTTTTTGAATCTTCAAAACACATTATGAAGGAGCTTTAGGAATTTAAAAAATAAAACTAACACTTCATCAAGCAGAAGATTCATACTACCTTAGAAATGTCTACAGACCTTATCTGTGTACAAATGCACTCCCTGATGCACATGTCCTTCTCTAACATTTTGTTTGAAAATGCTCAGTGACAACCAGAAATATAAGGGTCAGTGAACAAGCAGATCTTCAGTTCTACAACTACTATTGTCCCAAGTGCCTTTGTGCATTGTATAGTATTGTAATGCTCTAAGTAAAGGTTCAAACTCATCCTTGTTAAGAACAATTCAAAAGCTTTGGCACATTGATTTATTCATCCATTCAAGAAATTCTTGACACTCTCCTATTAAGTGACAGTAAAAGTTCTCAGTGTGGATTATTTAGATAAAAGACACAATTTGTGCCATCAATGATCTCATAGTTTAATGAAGCAAACTGACAAAGCAAGAAATGCAGTATAATGTAATAAGAGTTTACAGAGCACACTACTATTGCTTATGTAGTATCCATTTGACACTGTTTCAATTCTAAAAGCTCTATACTTCTCTACCATGCAATCCAGGTGCTTTATTTAGGCTGAGGTTAGCCTCACCACTGTCTCCAAGATCAGAGCTGTTCTAAGAGGAATCTCATTAACCTGTCACAGGTATTAGTTCAAAAGTTCAGGAATAAACTCAAAGTCCTACTTCATTCTCTTGCTCTAGAGGTTGATTTAGGAATTAACATATGATGGAATTTGTGCAAAAGGGACAAAACAGAATTTTTCAGTTGCCTCCAAGAAATAACTTTCTTTTCAAGACAGCTGATAGAAGAAATGCCTACTTTTCTACAGATTTAGGAAGAAAATGAATTTAAATGGCAAATGGAATGAAGGTAAGGAAATAAAGCCTCTTTTTTTTTTTAGGTATAGGAAAGAAAAGGAAAACAACTACAGATAGCTCAAACAAAAGGGATTTACTGCAGGGAATTAATTACACAGATGTTGGAAAGTCTGAGTGAAAGAAAATGAAGTAAACCAAAGATTAGCAACTTTGTTATATTAGTCATTCAGTTGTGTACAACTCTTTGTCCCCCCCCATGGATTGTAACCCACTTGGCTCCTCTGTGCATGGAATTCTCCCGCCAGAATACTGGAGTGGGTTGCGATTTCCTTCTGTAGGAGAAGAAGGTATTCAACCCAGGTATTGAATCCAGGTCTCCCATACAGCAAGCAGATTCTTCACCATCTGAGCCACCAGGGAAGCCCTTAGCAAATTTAGGAAGAATTTACTACTGCAAGGGTAGGGACCACAAAGGAGGAGGTTGTTTAATCAAGACTAACAAAAATGATGGTTGTGCAATGCTTCTCCTTTCAAGATGCAGCTACTTTTTTCATAATGAAAGATAATCTCTTTTCCCTGGAAAAATGGAAAACACAAAATCCTATCACTTACCTATGAGCTTTTATTCAAAGTCACAAGTCCACTTGGATATTCTGTTTCCTAAAGATTAAATTGTAACTTTAGATACTATCATTACTCCATATATTAAAAAAAGAGAAAGAAATTAGTTTAACACTCTAAAGTATACAAATATATGGTATGCTGCTGAACTCACATATGAATAACTTTCTTTATCTACTACCTATTCCATGTTTCCTTTGCCTGCAGCAATGATCTCAGCTAATAGGGTCCTTTACCTGATGAAGGTGAGTCACATTTCATTTCTGAGGATGTGAGTTTTGGACAGAGCTGTCTCTTCGGATTGTACTGACTTCCATTAATGTTTCTACTGAGCAGTAAAGTACTAAGATCTACCCCAAGAAACCTCTTTTGTTTCAGATATAATATACCTGTTTCCTCTATAGAGGAACAGCCTACCTTCTTCTTGGTAATGACTCTATAAATTACAGTATCCCAGTATTTGTTGTTTCAGTGGAATAAGAAGCCCAAAATAATGAGGTGGCAGACTTAACGTTCATTTCATTGAAAGAATTATGTCTCCTGATTAAGACAATTTTCATTATGCAAATAAGACCTTTTGACCAACAGAATTAAAAAAAATTAGTGAAGTCCACTTCTTTTCTTAATAAATGGACTAAGGGTAAAACAATTTCGTATGTAGTGTCTTGCAGAAGTTGATACTATGTGATGTAAGAAAATAACCCAAATATTAAATTATTGTCTCCTAGCTGGCACTTCATCTAATCATCCAGGAAGACATTCTATGTTTCTGTTAAGGGAGCTACTTCTAAGCCAAGAGGTATATGGTAAGATCAGTGAATTGTATGATGCCATAGCTATCCTCCTTTTGTTTTGTAAGTGAGTTCCTAAATCAGAAGCAATATTGTGTGGAGTATATTGATGATGAACAAGTTACTCCAAAAGTCTTCTGATATTAGTGCTGAAAGGCATTGGAAGCAGGAAAGCAGCTCCAACATCCAGAATAAGTTTCAGTTCCACTGAGGACAAAGTCATTTACCATTTCTAGCTGGAAGAAGTCCAAAGCAATCAAATTGATACCTTGTAGTTGGCTAGTCTCCCAAGGAAATGGTGCCATATCAAGGTCTAAATTTGACCCTGTGGCTCTTGCACACTCAGCAAGGATATAGTCAAATATCTTTGTAAAGGAGAACCATACGGTTGAGCCCTTGAAGAACCTCTGTGCTGCCTTGCAAACAAGCCCATTGATTAAGCATTGATGTCTGAGTGACATCCACAGACCAGGCCATCATGCACACTTTTCTCTAGGAGTTAAGCACTTACTTAGCTTCTGCCATTCAGGGATCCCATGTTTCCACTGAAGTCCAAGAATCTGTTTCAAAGTTGGCCTCTTGCAGTACCATCCCCAGAGAAAAAAAGACAGCCACCATAAAACTCATTTTCTTTAATTTTATTTTGGATAAGTCAAAAATGTGTAAAAGAGGAAAAGTATAATAAATCCACTACTATCTATCACTCAGCTTCAGTAATTTAAGTTCATAGTCACCAATCTTGTTCCACCTCACTGATAACCACCCTCTGTATCAGAGAGTTTTTGTGGAGTCTTTACTTCTCTCACTGATAACGTTTCTCGACATCTTGAATGGAGTATTCTCTAAATTCATACAGAAATATACAAGGAGATGGCCAACTTGCAAAAAATAGATACACTCTGTTATTTCTACTTCCTTAAACCTTGTAATATTTCTTCATTATGTCAGGGACATTGTAGACTCTGAATATCATTGACTATAGGTCACATTAGAGTCTGATGTATTCAGAGCTGAACTACTTAAGATAGCATATTAGATAGAGCATCTCTGTAAAGCACTATTTGTTCCAAAATACTTAGAATCACTTCCCACACATATACCCCAACTTTAAGTTATTATGAGTAAATAATAATACTTCTACTATTACAATTCCTTTTTCTATATGTCATATCTCCCTAGATAAGATTTGCTTTTGCCTCCTGCCTGCCTGCTAAGTCACTTCAGTCATGTCTGACTCATTGTGACCCTATGGACTGTAGCCTTTCAGGCTCCTCTGTCCATGGGATTCTCCAGGCAAAAATACTGAAGTGGGTTGCCACACCTTTCTCCAGGGGATCTTCCCAACTCAGGGATCGAACTCAAACTTGCATCTCTTACATCACCTGCATTGGCAGGCATGTTCTTTTCCACTAGTATCACCTGGAAAGACCTGCTTTTGTTTCCTATGATGCCAGAAGCTGACTCAAGTTATAGGTTTGAAGGCAATGAGGCTTGGTGCAGATCAGTATCAACAGGCATCCATTTGCAAAGCAACTTCCTTATAGGAGTTTATTACAGGGTCTAAAAGACTAATAGCTTTTGATATGGGAGATTATTTCTACTATCAGTGGAAGCTCAATGAAAGTTCAAGTAGATTTGCAGATTCAAGGTCCTCATATACATCCATATCTAACCAGATGTTCCTAGGTCAAGTCCCAGATTTCCTTTCTTTCCCAATAAATGCTCTAAATTTCATATAAGATTCTTTGTGAGTGAATGAATTCAACTTACATTATAGTTCTAGAATTTTCACTTTTAAATATGGGATAAGATTCAGGATCTCCTTTATAGCTACAAAAAATGAGACATTATTTTAAGAGCACAATAAAACCACTGTGAGTCTATGACTTGCCTTGAACTAAGAGATTAAAGTCCTGGGCTTGTCAGTTTCTCTCTATAAGCAATCAAGTGCAGTCTCAAAAAGCCTTGCCCCACAGCCTTTGTCATCATGATCACTATAGTGGTCAAATGTATTAATCACTTGGTTTTCCAGAGCTTTGCCTTCAGTAGGCCCATCATCTAAAGCAAGAACAGATAAGAATTTGGTTAATGAGATGCCTCTGAGTGTTATTGGTGGTTGTTTACTCACTAAATCATGTCTAACTCTTCTGTGACACTATGGAGTGCAGCCCACCAGGTTTGCCTGTCTATGGGATTTCCCAGGCAAGAATACTGGAGCAGTTGTCATTTGCTTCTCTAGGGGATCTTCTTGACTCAGGGATTGAACCTGCATCTCCTGCTTGACAGGTAGACTTTACCGCTACTTGGCAGGTGGACTTTCTGCCTGAGTCACCTGCGAAGCCCATGTTATGGACTGTGTATTTGTGTTAAGTCACTTCAGTTCAGTTCAGTCGCTCAGTCATGTCCCACTCTTTGTGACCCCATGAATCACAGCATGCCAGGTCTCCCTGTCCATCACCATCTCCCGGAGTTCACTCAGATTCATGTCCACCGAGTCAGTGATGCCATCCAGCCATCTCATCCTCTGTCGTCCCCTTCTCCTCCTGCCCTGAATCCCTCCCAGCATCAAAGTCTTTTCCAATGAGCCAACTCTTCGCGTGAGGTGGCCAAAGTACTGGACTTTCAGCTTTAGCATCAGTCCTTCCAAAGAAATCCCAGGGCTGGTCTCCTTCAGAATGGACTGGTTGGATCTCCTTGCAGTCCAAGGGACTCTCAAGAGTCTTCTCCAACACCACAGTTCAAAACCGTCAATTCTTCAGCGCTCAGCCTTCTTCACAGTCCAACTCTCACATCCATACATGACCACAGGAAAAACCACAGCCTTGACTAGACGGACCTTAGTAAGCAAAGTAAGGTCTCTGCTTTTGAAAATGCTATCTAGGTTGGTCATAACTTTCCTTCCAAGGAGTAAGCGTCTTAATTTAATGGCTGCAGTCACAATCTGCAGTTATTTTGGAGCCCCAGAAAATAAAGTCTGTCATTGTTTCCACTGTTTCCCCATCTATTTCGCATGAAGTGATGGGACCAGATGCCATGATCTTCGTTTTCTGAATGTTGAGCTTTAAGCCACTTCAGTCATGTCCAACTCTTTACAATTGTATGGACTATAGCCCATTGGAAAAGGTCAGTTTTCATTCCAATCCCAAAGAAAGGCAATGCCAAAGAATGCTCAAACTACCACACAATTGCACTCATCTCACAGGCTAGTAAAGTAATGCTCAAAATTCTCCAAGCCAGGCTTCAGCAATATGTGAACCATGAACTTTAAGATGTTCAAGCTGGTTTTAAAAAAGGCAGAGGAACCAGAAATCAAATTGCCAACATCCACTGGATCATGGAAAAAGCAAGAGAGTTCCAGATAAAACATCTATTTCTGCTTTATTGACTATGCCAAAGCCTTTGACTGTGTGGATCACAATAAACTGTGGAAAATTCTGAGAGAGATGGGAATACCAGACCACCTGACTTGCCTCTTGAGAAATCTGTATGCAGGTCAGGAAGCAACAGTTAGAACTGGACATGGAACAACAGACTGGTTCCAAATAGGAAAAGGAATACCTCAAGGCTGTATATTGTCACCCTGCTTACTTAACTTCTAGGCAGAGTACATGATGAGAAATGCTGGACTGGAAGAAACACAAGCTGGAATCAAGATTGCCAGGAGAAATATCAATCACCTCAGATATGCAGATGACACCACCCTTATGGCAGAAAGTGAAAAGGAACTAAAAAGCCTCTTGATGAAAGTGAAAGAGGAGAGTGAAAAACTTGGCTTAAAGCTGAACATTCAGAAAACGAAGATCATGGCATCCGGTCCCATCACTTCATGGGAAATAGATGGCAAAACAGTGGAAACAGTGTCAGACTTCATTTTTTGGGGCTCCAAAATCACTGCAGATGGTGACTGCAGCCATTAAATTAAAAGACACTTACTCCTTGGAAGGAAAGTTATGACCAACCTAGATAGCATTTTCAAAAGCAGAGACCTTACTTTGCTTACTAAGGTCCGTCTAGTCAAGGCTGTGGTTTTTCCTGTGGTCATGTATGGATGTGAGAGTTGGACTGTGAAGAAGGCTGAGCGCTGAAGAATTGACGGTTTTGAACTGTGGTGTTGGAGAAGACTCTTGAGAGTCCCTTGGACTGCAAGGAGATCCAACCAGTCCATTCTGAAGGAGACCAGCCCTGGGATTTCTTTGGAAGGACTGATGCTAAAGCTGAAAGTCCAGTACTTTGGCCACCTCACGCGAAGAGTTGGCTCATTGGAAAAGACTTTGATGCTGGGAGGGATTGGGGGCAGGAGGAGAAGGGGACAACAGAGGATGAGATGGCTGGATGGCATCACTGACTCGATGGACATGAATCTGAGTGAACTCCGGGAGATGGTGATGGACAGGGAGGCCTGGCGCGCTGTGATTCATGTGGTCGCAAAGAGTGGGACACGACTGAGCGACTGAACTGAACTGAACTGAACTGAACTAAACTGATAGCCCGCCAGGCTCCTCTGTCCGTGGGATTCTTCAGGCAAGAATGCTGGAGTAAGTTGCCATGCCCTCCTCCAGGGCATCTTCCTGGCCCAGAGATTGAACCTGCATCTTTTACATCTCCTGCCCAATTTTCCACTGGTGATAAGGTCAACAGTATATTCCAGAGAGTTAAGGTACCCAACCCAAGAATCTCACTTTGAAAGTCTCTTTTTTGGTACTTGAAAAAAAAAAAAACACAGCACTCTAATCATTTCAAACAACAGAATTTAATTCAGGGATCTAATTCAAGCATATCATTACATATTTATTAGAAATTCTGAAGACATTTTTAAAAATGATAGTACCCTAGAGGTTGTTGCTGCTGCTGCTAAGTTGCTTCAGTTGTGTCCAACTCTGTGTGACCCCACAGACAGCAGCCCAGCAGGCTCCCCCATCCCTGGGATTCTCCAGGCAAGAACACTGGAGTGGGGTGCCATTTCCTTCTCCAACGCAGTAGCAGCTAAAAGCAGCTACTTCATCTAGTTCTTGGAGAACAAAAAGAATAAGATGGTGTAATCAGATTCCTAAAAGACACTCAGTGCTTCACTGGTAGGGTGATATCTAGATAGCACAAGGATGGAAGAGGTGCCGTGGAAGCTGAGACCACATTCCTGGATGGAAGAATGTGGTTTCTCAAATACACTTCAAGAGGAAAAGTGAGAGAAAATCACAATAGCTTCTCTATTCCTCCAAATATGCGATGTCCCAATAGTGCCTTCCATTAGAAGAATCTAACTAATGGTTAGCTAGGAAAGAAGGCTAAGGAATGTAATTGTAGACCCCATCCCCAGCATTTCAGAGAAAATAAGTGGGTTGAAGTTCTGCAGGTCAATAGACATTGCAGCCATTATGACGTAGAATAGTGTTGCAGTTATTTTTGTGCCTAAGTTATCTTCTTTGGGGAAAGAAAGATCGGTTTGTCCCTCTAGGTGAATATAAAAATCAAAACCAAGATTGTTAAGAGGAAAAGCTGTTTATATTCCATAGAAACTGTGCCAAATTATAGAATAATATTGATGCTCTAGAAATGGAGACAGAGGAAAAGCACATAACAAATACATAGTATAATTTCAGTGTCAATAAAAGCCATGAAGAAAAGGGAAATGTGGTCAATAGATAGAGAACAGGAAATGGTGTAGGTTTCGAACAGGAGCATTAGGGAAGTTCTGTCTGAGGAGGTGACAGATGAGCACAGATCTGAAAAAGTATGTAAGTAAGATAGTTAACTTTATGTGCCAGTATGAAAGGTGCTGTAGGATGAGATTAACCTTTAAACTGATGAACTCTGAGTAAAAAAGTTTGCCTTTCATAATGTGTGGGGGCTTTATCCAATCCAATGAAGGGCTGAAAAGAATAAAAAAGACCAGCTTCTCAGAGAAAGAAGAAATTCTCCAGCAGACTGTCGAATGCTGGCCTACAGTACAGATTTTGGACTTGCCAGCATTCATAATTGCGTGAGCCAATGCTTTATAATATCTTCTATTGGTTCTGTTTCTTTGGAGACCCTCACTAGTACAATGAATGAAGCTTGCAAGGCTCTATGTAGGATCATTTGGGGCATAAGAAGTAGTAACTGTCAATAAACATTTTTTTAAAAAAAAGAAGCAGCAAATGTTAAAGCTCTAATGTAAGAACAAGCGTATCACACTGAAAGAACACTGGAATGGAATAGTATGGTGGAGGGGAGTAAGTCAGAAAAGAGCAAAGGAGATAGGCCTGGAGAGGCTGAGAGCATCTGCGGCTATGGAGAGGACTACGGATTTTTTTTCTTATTTTGATGCGAAGCCACTGAGTGTTTTGGTTAGGGGAGTGACATAACCTGATTTTAATTTTCAGCAGATCACCATGTGACTACTAAATGGAGAACTGACTTAAGGGACCCATTTGTAAATACAGATGCAAGGTAGCAGAACATTGTATCAATCTAGGCAAGATATGGTGCTTTGTGAAGCCCATATGATTCTTTGTTGTTTAATATAGCTTGACTTGAGTTTTCTAAGTTGCAGCTAAACCAATCTTGGCTGATGTAAAATTTGGTACCAAGTGTATGGTGCTGAACCAAGGCAGAAGGAGGTCAGTGAAAAAAACCCTTTCCCTCTTGAACTAGAAAGCTGATATATTATAAAATTACAGAAAAGTCAGCTAAATGATACTTCTCTTACCTTAGGGGAAAAACCATGTTTATATAGTGTGATTGAGAAGGAAAATTCAGGATGTCAAACTATGTTGTATTAGTCTTCTAGTCTCCAGTGAGATCTACAAGATAGACGCTGGTTAACTTCTGAAAATGAACTTTCTGAAAACAGAGAAGAAATGGAAGAAAATACCTTTCTTTTGTATCCAAACAGACTGAAAGCCAAACTATTTCAAATCCATTTAATAGGGAGTTTGATAAAGTTGGGAATGTCAAATCTCTACCCCCAAAGTAAGGTTTTTGCTAACAGAACATATGGTGGGAGACCTAGAAGGTGACAGGATTAGGATAAGATGAGCCTAACTCCTCAGACGTCTTGCAAGCAAATTCTGCTAAGTATTTTCAATTGATGGAGTAGTTAATCATGTCATTGTGAAAGTGCAGGGGGAAATTTAATCTGGGAAAATTATGAAAGTTTTGATGCCCTTTCACCTAAGGTTTATTTTTTAAGTTCCTCTGAGACAGAGGCCAAGATGAAAGTGCCATTCAATTTCCAAGGTAATGAGCATTACTGAGAATCTTGTTGCTAGGATAATGAAATAATCAGAATCAAACGTTGACCAGGTAAACTACTGTGTGTGATTACCATTCTTGAAACTTTTGAAAACAAAAAAATCAGAAACAAGTAACTTTTGAAGTGAGCTGTACTGCCAAAGAAATTCTAAATTGTGCTTTAAAAGAGTCTTTGATTTCTCAAACCCAGCAAAAAATTCAGAACCTCAAACCTCAGTCGCGTCCAACTCTTTGTGACCCTGTGGGCTATACAGTCCATTGAATTCTCCAGGATAGAAGACTGGAGTGGGTAGCCTTTTCTTTCTCCAGGGGATCTTCCAAACCCAGGGATTGGACCCAGGTCTCCCACATTGCAGGCAGTTTCTTTACCAGCTGAGCCACAAGGAAAGGCGAGGAATACTGGAGTGGGTAGCTTCTCCCTTCTCCAGCGACCTTCCCAACAAACAGATTCACAGGCACTGAGAACAGACTTGTAGAAGCCAAGGGAGGGGTGGTAAGGGAGGACTATATTGGGAGTTTGGGATCAATATATGCAAACTCTTATATATAGAATGGATTAAACAGCAAGGTCCTACGGTATAGCACAGGGAACTATAGTCAATATCCCATAATAAACCATAATGGAAAAAAAAGGGAAAGAATATATATATATGTATGTATATGCCATACATATATATATGTATACATATGTATATACATATACATACATATATATATATTCTTTCCCATTTTTTTCCATTATGGTTTATTATGGGATATATGTATATACATATGTATGCATATATATGTATGTATATGAAAGAATATAAGTCACTTCAGTCGTGTCCAACTCTGTGTGACCCCATAGAGGGCAGCCCACCAGGCTCCCCCATCCCTGGGATTCTCCAGGCAAGAACACTGGAGTGGGTTGCCATTTCCTTCTCCAATGCAGGAAAATGAAAAGTGAAAGTGAAGTTGCTCAGTCATGCCCGACCCTCACCGACCCCATGGACTGCAGCCTTCCAGGCTCCTCCGTCCATGGGATTTTCCAGGCAAGAGTACTGGAGTGGGGTGCCATTGCCTTCTCCGATATACATATGTATATGTATATATATGTATGTATGTGTATACATATGTATGCATATATATGTACTCATATACATGTATGTGTGTATATATATGTATGTGTATATATCTATATGTATGTATATATTCTTTTCTATTTTTTACATTATGGTTTATTATGGGATATTGAATATGGTTCCCTGTGCTATACTGTAGGACCTTGTTGTTTAATCCATTCTATAAATAACAGTTTGCATCCTATATTAGTTTTCATTCTATATATAATAGTTGATCCCAAACTCCCAATATAGTCCTCCCTTACCACCCGTCCCTTGGCATCTACAAGTTTGTTCTCAGTGCCTGTGAATCTGTTTGTTCGTTTGTATCATATTTCAGATTCCACAAGTAAGTGATAATATATAGTGTTTGTCTTTCTGACTTTACTTGGTATGATAATTTCTAGGTCTATCTGTGTTGTTGCAAATGGCATGGTTTTATTCTTTTTTATGGCTGAGTAGTATTCTTTTTTAAAATTTTTATCCATTCATTGTTCATATTTTTTTAAATAATGGATCCAGTTCCCTTAGTAGCACAGTATGTTGGGGGTGAATACTATCTGCAAACTATGAAGAGCTACGTCTAGACCTGAGGGAAGAAAAGGGCAAGGCTTCAAGTTGTCTTCTTGGACATGGACACTCTTGCAAGTGTGTGTGTGTATGTATCTATATGTGTATATATATATATTTATATACACATAGGAGGAAGGGTATGTATGAATGTTCAGTGGTTAAAACACTGGATTGTGTTTAATATTTCTGGGTGCTTACTATTTGTCAGTCTCGCCTTCTCACAGCATTGACTATTTTCATTTAAAAATGAATGTCCATCCCTACCCATATAATACACGTGACCTCCATCCCAAACTCCAGGTTGCTATTTGCTGTTTATGGATTTGCAAGGAGTTGAACACAATTTAGGAACTGAAAACGACAACATTCCACATAGTCATCACCAAAAGAGTAATTTATACTACTCTCTTTCCACAGAGACTGATTTACTTACTTAGATGTAAGTAAATTGTAAATTTAGATACTATCACTACTCCATATACTAAAAAAAAGAAAGAAATCAGTTAACACTTTAAAGTATACAGATATATGGCATGCTCCAGAACTCACACATGAATAACTTTCTTTATCTACTACCTATTCCATGTTTCCTTTGCCTGCAGCAAGGATCTCAGCTAATAGGGTCCTTTACCTGATGAAGGTGAGTCACGTTTCATTTCTGAGGATGTGAGTTTTGGACAGAGCTGTCTCTTCAGATTGTATTACTTCATTCCTCTAGTCACATTTTTCTTTTTTAAAGAAGTGGTCCTGTGTCTCAATTCAGGGTACGAGAATAAGTAAATGTTTGCTGGATGTTTGGATGAAATTTTTTCTAATTTTTAATTACTAGTTGTCTTCTAATGGATATCATGGTAGATGAAGGTGAAACCAGGGACAGCCACAGTTATTTTTCCACTAAATACATTTACATCCTTAGGATAAAGTCAAAGAAAAAGGGAATATAGTTTAAGGGTTTAAAGAGCAGAAACAATAAAAAACTAGGACATCTGGAAGAACTTGCCCCACCCTGAAGTTTTGTTTTCACGTATGTGTCCTTATTGCTTCAGTGGTGTTCGACTCTTTGTGACGCTATGGACTGAAGCCCACCAGGCTCTTCTGTCCATGGGATTCTCCAGACAAGAATATTGGAGTGGGTTGCTGTGCCCTCCTCCAGGGGATCTTCCCAACCCAGGGACTGAACTCATGTCTGCCTTCATCTCCTGCATTGCAACTGGATTCTTTACCCACTGAGCCACCTGGGAAGCCCAAAGTTTTGTATAACTCAATACAAGACTTTATGAAGGTTTGGAATGGGTTTTCTGTTATTCTGAATTCTGATATTGATATACAAGGTTAAGAATTGGATTGCATGCAAATGCAAATTATTGCAGAGTTCAATTCCTAGAAGAGATGAAACTGAAAGGAAATTGGTACTTTGCCAAAGACGAGAGAGAGACTATAGGCAGACTAAGAGCATTTGGAATACCATAATACCCTTATTTAGGGTAAGGTCTTCTAGTGAGACATAGCCTGAGTCTACTTCAGTAAGAGAAGAATTGGTGTCCATGTGTGTACCTAGGTTAGTTTCAGGACAATGAGAGGAGTGAGTTTACAAGACACTGTGGACTTTAAATTCAAGCAAAGTTTGGTTGGCTTCATCTGATGTAACATAATTCTGTACAGAGCAAAGAACTGGAGGGACAGAGAACTAGAAACCATTTGGTAACTCTGGATAATAAGTGTTATAGAAGATGGCATCAGCAAAAACAAATGCTAAGAAAGGTGGGTTGGCATAGATGTGGCAACTAACAGGGCCAATGATAAGCCCAGAGCTGAAGACACAACATCAGAAGCCTAGGGGTAAGTGAATCAATAAAGCCAGAAATGTGTAAAATGATAAATAGCAGCTAGCAACTGACACTCCGTCATGGTGTTGGGGAAACAAAGAGATGTTGAGGGCTGTGCTGAAAGGCAGAACACATGTTCATTTAAGGAAACTGCTGCTCCTCAGCTCTGGCAGGCTCCTTCCATGCAGTACTGTGGCTGAAATTGCCAGAGCTTTTGATTTGTGATAACTCTGGGACTCCACAGTTTTATGACAAATCTGCCTATTATAAATTTTTACAGCTAATTCAAATTTAAACACTGTGTAGGCCCACACTAGGCAGGCCAAAACAAAACAGAGCCACCCCCTAAATCCAGAATATCTGTAGGCTGGAGTGGAACTGAAGATGATTTTTAGAGAAAATTTTCAGGAACTAATATTGCTCATGGTAAAGAGCATTTCCTGAAGTTTAGCAATTCCTACAGCTGCACATATTTCTTCTGTTACTGTTAAATTCCAGAATATTTAAGTTTAATAATTTTCTTTTAAAATATCATATAGAATATGAATTATTTCAACCAACGTCAGGAGAAAATCCTTTACCAATAAATGAAAAATTAGTCAAAGAATACACCCTAAAAGTTTCTTTCCTGTAATAGATTTTATACTTTCTAGATTTTTATCTTTCCAACTTTTAAGAAAACAATTAAAACACCTATACACTGAAGATCCACTATTTAACATATGGGCTATATTTCTTAGAGCATGTGCAATATTTTCATGATTTTTTACTACTTTATTAGAACAAAAAGAAAATTTTCTATATTAAGAAATATTAATTTGAATATAAAAACAATTCTAAAACCTGTAAATGTGGAGAGCAAGGGCTAAATTTGGTTGTTTTTGGTATCTTTTGCCTTTGGTTAACAGAAAGTAGGGTTTCCCTGGTAGCTCAGCTGGTAAAAAATTCTGCCTGTAATGCAGAAGACCCCAGTTCAATTCTGAGTCAGGAAGATCCTCTGGAGAAGGCATAGGCTATCCACTCCAGTATTCTTGGGCTTCCCTGGTGGCTCAGATGGTAAAGAATTTGCCTGCAATGCAGGAGACCTGGTTAGATCCCTGGGTTGGGAAGATCCCCTGGAGGAGGGCAGGGCAACCCACTCCAGTATTCTTGCCTGGAGAATCCTCACAGACAGAGGAGCCTGGTGGGCCATAGTCCATGGGCTCGCAAAGAGTTGAACACAACTGAGCAACTAAGCACAGCACACAGCACAACAGAAAGTACTCTTCAGAAGATTATTTGTTCAGATTGCTTTTTTCCAACTTAAAGTATACAGTTGAATAGTATTTAATATATTTACCATTTTGCAATTTTAGCACATTTTATCTCCCCCAAAACCCATCAGCATCATTCCTCATTCTACTCTCCCCTGAACCCAGACCTGCTGCTGGTGCTGCTAAGTCGCTTCAGTCGTGTCCGACTCTGTGTGACCCCAGAGATGGCAGCCCACCAGGCTCCCCTGTCCCTGGGATTCTCCAGGCAAGAACACTGGAGTGGGTTTCCATTTCCTTCTCCAATGCGTGAAAGTGAAAGTGAAGTCACTCAGTCGTGTTCGACCCTCAGCGACCCCATGGACTGCAGCCTTCCAGGCCCTTCTGTCCATGGGATTTTCCAGGCAAGAGTACTGGAATGGGGCGCCATTGCCTTCTCCAACCCCAGACCTCAGACCTAGGCACCCTCTAATCTATTTGTTTCTATCTCTATATTTTTGCCTAATCTGGACATTCTATGTAAATGTAGTATTAAAATATGTGGTCTTTATAAATTCCCTTTTTACACTTAGAATGTTTTCACATTCTATGTTAGCAAGTATCAGTTCTTCATTCTTTTTCATTACTAAATATATTTCCTTTTATGAATATATCATGTTTTGTCTATCCGTTCATCAGCTGATAGACACTTGGGTTGTTTCACCTTTTGGTTATTATGAATAATGATTTGGTGAGGTGAATATTTGTGTAGTGGTTTTTGTGTAGCTATGTTTAAATTCCTCTTGAGTGTACACCTAGGGTTGGATTACATGGTCATGTGATGGTCAAGGGTCACATGGTAATGATATGTTTAATAGCTTGAGGAACTGCCAGACTGTTTATGACAGCACCATTTCACATTCCCATCAGCAGTGTATGAGGGTTCCAATTTTCCCACATCTTTGTCAACAAATGTTATTACTTTCTTTTTTATTATCATGTCAATATTCATTATGGTTTTGATATGTGTTCAATGAATAAATGATGGTAAGCATATTTTCATGTGTTCATTGGCAATTTGTAAACCTTTTTTAGAGAAACATCTTTAAATTCTTTGTCTATTTAAAAAATTCCATTATTTCTCTTTTTGTTATTGAGTTGTAATATATTCTTGTTATAAGTCCCTTATCAGATATAAGATTTATAAATATAGTCTCCCATTCCAGAGTTGTTTTTTCAGTTTCTTTCTAATGTAATTTTTATTGTCGTTGAATTGTTAAGTCATGTCTGACTCTGTGACCCCATGCCAGGCTTCCCCGTCCTCCACTGTCTCCCAGAGTTTGCTCAGATTCATGTCCATTGAGGCACTGATTCTATCCAACCATCTCATACTTTGTATCCCCCTATTCCTCCTGCCCTCAATCTTTCTCAGCATCAGGGTCTTTTCCAATGAGTTGGTTCATTGCATCAGGTGGTCAAAGTATTGGAGTTTCAGTATCAGCATCAGTCCTTCCAATGAATATTTAGGGTTGATTTCTTTCAGGATTGACTGGTTTGATCTCCTTGGAGTCCAAGTGACTCTCAAGAGTCTTCACCAGCACCACAACAAGAAAACGTCGAATCTGGTATTTAGCGCTCAACCTTCTTTATGGTCCAACTCTCACATTTGTACATGACTACTAGAAAAACCATAGCTTTGACTATATGTAACTTTGTCAGCGAAGTGATACTTCTGCTTTTTAATACACTATCTAGGTTTGTCATAGCTTTTCTTCCAAGGAGCAGCATCTTCTAATTTCATGGCCGCAGTCACCATCCTCAGCAACTTTAGAGCCCAAGAAGATAACATCTGTCACTGTTTCCACTTTTTCCCCTTCTGTTTGCCATGAAGTGATGGGACTGGATGCCATACTCTTCAGTTCAGTTCAGTTGCTCAGTTGTGTCCGACTGTTTGTGACCCCATGGACTGCAGCGTGCCAGGTCTCCCTGTCCATCACCAACTTCCAAAGCTTGCTCAAACTCACATCTGTCAAGTCGGTGACGCTATCCAACCATCTCATCCTCCGTCGTCCCCTTCTCCTCTTGCCTTCAATCTTTCGCAGCATCAGGGTCTTTTCCAAGGTGTCAGTTCTTTGCATCAGGTGGCCAAAGTATTGGAGCTTCAGCTTCAGCATCAGTCCTTCCAATGAACATTCAGGACTGATTTCCTTTAGGATTGACTGATTTGATCTACTTGTAGTCCAAAGGACTCTCAAGAGTCTTCCCCAACACCACAGATCAAAAGCAATAATTCTTCGGTGCTCAGCTTTGTTTATGGTCCAGCTCTCACATCCATATGTGACTACTGGAAAAACCATAGCTTTGAGTAGAACTTTGTCAGCAAAGCAATATCTCTGCTTTCTACTATGCTGTCTAGGTTAGTCATAGCTTTTGCTATGCAAGTCTTAAAAGATGATGCTGTGAAAGTGTTGCAGTCAATATGCCAGCAAATTTGGAAAACTCAGCAGTGGCCACAAGACTGGAAAAGGACAGTTTTCATTCCAATCCCAAAGAAAGGCAATGCCAAAGAATCTTCAAACTATTGCACAATTGCCATAATCTTAGTTTTTTGAATACTGAGTTTCAAACAAGCTTTTTCATTCTCCTCTTTCACCCTCATCAAGAGGGTTTAGTTCCTCTTTAGTTCCTCTTTACTTTCTGACATTAGAATGATATCATCCACATGTCTGAGGCTGTTGATATTTCTCCCAGCAATCTTGATTCCAGCTTGTACTTCATCTAGCCCAGCATTTCCCATGATGTATACTCTGCATGTAAATTAAATAAGCAGGGGGACAATAGACAGCCTTGATGTACTCCTTTCTCAATTTTGAACCAGACCATTGTTCTATTTCCAGTTCTAATTGTTGCTTTTGGTCCTATATACAGGTTTCTCAGGAGACTGGTAAGGTGGTCTGGCATTCCCATCTCTTCAAGAATTTTCCACAATTTGTTATGATCCACATAGTCAAAGGCTTTAGCATAGTCAGTAAAGCAGAAGTAGATGTTTTTCTGGCATCCCTTGATTTATCTATAATTCCAGTGAATGTTGTCAACTTGACCTCTGGTTCCTCTGCCTTTCCTAAATCTAGCTTGTGCATTTGGAAGTTCTCGGTTCACATACTGCTGAAGCCTAGCTTGTAGGATTTTGAGCATTACCTTGCTAACATATAAAATGAGCACATTTGTGTTGTAGGTTGAACATTCTTCCCTGGAGAAGGGAATGGCAACCCACTCTAGTATTCTTGCCTGGAAAATTCCACCGACAGAGGAGCCTAGTGGGTTACAGTTCATGGAGTCACAAAGAGTTAGACACAACAGAGGAAGAGCACTTTGAACATTCTTTGGCATTGTCCGTCTTTGGGATTGGAATGAAAATTGACTTTTTCCAGTTCTGTGGCCTCTGCTGAGTTTTCTAAATTTGCTGACATACTGAGTGTAGCACTTTAACAGCATCATCTCTTATGCTTTTAAATTGCTCAGCTGGAATTCCATCACCTCCACTAGCTTTGTTTGTAGTTATGCTTCCTCAGGCCCACTTGCCTTCACACTCCAATATATCTGGCTCTAGATGAGTGACCACACTATTGTGGTTATCTGGGTTAAGACCTTTGTTGTATAACTTTTTCTGTGTATTCTTGCCACCTCTTTTTAATGCTTATATCGGGTCCTTACTGTTTCTATCCTTTATTATGCTCATCTGTGAATGAAATATTCCCTTGATATCTCCAATTTTCTTGAAGAGATCTCAAGTCTTTCCCATTCTATTGTTTTCCTCTATTTCTTTATGTTGTCCATATAAGAAGATTGTCTTATGTCTTCTTGCTATTCTCTGAAACTCTGCATTCAGTTGAGTACATCTTTCTCCCTTGTGTTTTGCTTCTCTTCTTTGCTCAGATATCTATAAAGCCTTCTCTTCAGACAACCACTTTGCCTTCTTGCATCTCTTTTTCTTTGGAATGATTTTGGTCACTGCCTACTGTACAGTCTTACAAACCTCCGTCCATAGTTTTTCAGGCACTCCATCTATCAAACCTAATCCCTTGAATCTATTTACACCTCTACTGTATAATGGAGAAGGCAGTGCCACCCCACTCCAGTACTCTTGCCTGGAAAATCCCATGGCTGGAGGAGCCTGGTTGGTTGTGGTCCATGGGGTCGCTAAGAATGGGACACAACTGAGCGACTTCACTTTCACTTTTCACTTTCATGCATTGGAGAAGGAAATGCCAACCCACTCCACTGTTCTTGCCTGAAGAATCCCAGGGATGGGGGAGCCTGGTGGGCTGCTGTCTATGGGGTTGCACAGAGTCGAACACGACCGAAGCGACTTACCAGCTACTATATAATCATACGGGATTTGATTTAGGTCATACCTGAATAACTTATTTGTTTTCTCTACTTTCTTCAATTTAAGCCTGAAATTTACCAATATATTACTGTATTATAGATATAAATATGTTTTAAATAAATATATTTAAATAAGTGTATTTATGTGAGTTTTTTTATCACATCTTTTGGTGTTATATCAATGAAACATTGCCTCATCCAACATCACAAATATTCACATCCATGTTTTTGCCTAATTTCATAGTTTTAGCTATTACCTGTATACCTATGACCCATTTTGAGTTAATTTTTCTCAAAGTATAGCCATCACTTTTGCATATTTCTAAGCAATATTTTGTCCTTTAAAATTCTTTTTTAAAAAACCTATGTGTGTGCTCAGTTGCCCAGTCATGTCCAGCTCTTTGTGATCATATGGACTGTAGCCCACCAGGCTCCTCTGTCCATGGAATTCTCCAGGCAAAAATACTGGAGTGGATTGCCATTTCCTCCTCCAAAGGGTCTTCCCAACCCAGGGATCTAACCTGGGTGTCCCACATTGCAGCTAAATTCTTTACTGTCTGAACCACCAGGGAAGCCCCAAAGTATTAGTCACTTAGTCATGTCTGATTCTTTGTGACCCAGTGGACTCTCTGTCCATGGAATTCTCCAGGCAAGAATACTGGAGTGGGTAGCCATTCCCTTCTCCAAGGGAACTTTCCAATCCAGGGACTAAACCCTGGTCTCCTTCTTTGCAAGCAAATTGTTTATGGTCTGAGCCATCAGGGAAGCCCAACATTTGGCACTCCTCCCAGCTGGGCAATTGGACCTCGGTCTCTCCACATGACAAGTGGGGTTACTCACCACTATACTAACAAGGAGTAGCACAGCCTCAGTCTCCAGAGAAATTACAAAACTCAGCCCAGATGCAGAATTAACCATGGCAAGAACAGACAAGACTTTCAATGTACAAAATCAAAGAAATTGCCAAACTTTTGCACTTTCATGCAATCCTGAATTCTGATTCTGTGGGTGGGTAAGAGAACAAGAAGTTGTGCAGAGTATTTATACTATATATAATCAGTCAGTGCAGTATCAAGATCTGGGAATGTCAGGGCATGTCTCTACAGAGTGGTTGGAAATATTGACAAGACACAGCATATTTTATTGATGAAATTGGCAATAACTAGGCCAGAAGGTGAGTGAGCTGGGCTCCAATCCTACAATATTAAGCAAGCAAACAGCAGAGTACAAAGCAGGGGCCAATACACAAAACAAAACTTATAATCATGATGAGATGGGCAGGCCTGGGCATTCCTTGAAGAGGAAATCAAGACCAGGAGACTGGAGAAAATCTTGGCTTCTTGTTCTTGCCCACTCTCCACATATCCCCACTTCTGGGTAAAGGGAACAATGATCTAATTAGGTCAGAATGCAGAATAATGGTTTTACTATAGTTACGTATAAAGTAGGTTACAGTGCTTCAGAGGTTTGTAGACATACTTCACTCTGCTTTCCTTTCTTTCTCTAATTCTCTGGCATTCTTTTTACTCAAGTAATGGAACAAACTGAGTCAGGGTCCAGCTCCTTGAAGTAGATATAGTTATCATATATTTTATCTTCTGTCAGAATAAGACAAAACAAACATTATTTAAGGTTGGAACTGATTAATGTTAAGATTTAGCGTTTTCTTAGACCTCAGCCTTAAGCCCTGTTTATCAGAAAGCCCTAGGTACAAAGCTAGATCATAATAAAAAAGGGTTGCTTATTTCCCATTTGTCATATTTTTATGTAAATATATCTTTAATCTGTGAAATCATGGAGAGGAAGGATGGTTAGATGAAAACAAGATTCATCCCAGGATCTTCTGAGTACAATACCATATTAATACCATCTAATATGACTCCAGTCTTTTGTGGCTAAAATGTAGTTCCAGGACTTATTTTGGGCCTATAGATCAGGAAAGTGGACAGGAGTTGATACCAATTGGCACATCATCCTTATAAAGGAAATCATGAGAATGAAGAACAGGACAGAGATCAAACTGAGAATAAGAGAATGAAGGAGACCATGAAACATGCTTACACTTAAGGCAGCAATAGGAAACAGAGCACAAAATAGAACAGAAGCAGTCAGTTCAAAGCAGAGGGGCCCCAATGTTATCACAGAGGTCAATAAAGGAAAGAATAAAGCCGCCGTCAACTTGGTTACATGCTACAGAGATAAAGTGCAGATGTAGAAAGAGGAAAGGCTAATTAGATTAGCAACTAAAGTGTTACAGGTAACTTTGGAGATGCAATTCAGTAGAATGATGGAAGCATAAACAATAGTTGAGAATTATAAATAAAATAAGGAAATGGAAGCCAAAAGCTGATGGATGAAGAGAAGACAGTGTTTTCCTAAGGAGGGACAAGACAGTGATGAAATCAATAACATGGGAATGGAGTCAAGGAAGAATATTATAGGTTTAAAAATACTTTCCAGTATAAATATCATATGTCGTTATGCAAAAACTGTAGTGGAATAAAGGACAGAAATGGTATGGACCTAACAGAAGCAGAAGATAATAAGAGGTGGCAAGAATACACATAAGAACTGTATAAAAAAAGATCTTTATGACCTAGATAGCCATGATGGTGTGATCACTTACCTAGAGCCAGACATCCTAGACTGCAAAGTCAACGGAGCCTTAGGAAGCATTACTATGAACAAAGCTAGTGGAGGTGATGAAATTCAAGCCGAGCTATTTCAAGTCCTAAAAGATGAGGCTGTGAAAGTGTTGCACTCAATATTCCAGCAAATTTGGAAAACTCAGCAGTGGCCATAGGCCTGGAAAAGGTCAATTTTCATTCCAATCCCAAAGAAAGTCAATGCCAAAGAATGTTAAAACTACCAAACATTTGCACTCATCTCACATGCTAGTAAAGAATGTTCAAAATTCTCCAAGCGAGACTTCAACAGTACATGAACCAAGAACTTCCAGATGTTCAAGCTGGATTTAGAAAAGGCAGAAGAACCAGAGATCAAGTTGCCAAAATCCACTGAATCATAGAAAAAGCAAGAGAATTCCATAAAAACCCCTGCTTCATTGACTATGCTAAAGCCTTTGACTGTGTTGATCACAACAAATTGTGGAAAATTCTTCAACTAAGGGAAATACCAGAACACCCTACCTACCTGCCTCCTGAGAAATCTGTATGCAGGTCAAAAAGCAACAGTTAGAACCAGACATGGAACAGTGGACTGGTTTCAAATTGGAAAAGGAGTACATCAAGGCTATATATTGTCACCCTGCTTATTTAACTTATATGCAGAGTACATCATGTGAAATGCTGGACTGGATGAAGCACAAGCTGAAAACAAGATTGCTGGGGAAAATATCAATAACCTCAAATATGCAGATGACACCAGCCTTATGGGAGAAAGCAAAGAGGACCTAAAGAGCCTCTTGATGAAAGTAAAAGAGGAGAGTGAAAAAGTTGACTTAAAACTCAACATACAAAAAACTAAGATCATGGCATCTGGTCCCATCACTTCATGGCAAATAGATGGGAAAACAGTGGAAACAGTGAGGAACTTTATTTTCCTGGGCCCCAAAATCACTGCAGATGGTGACTGCAGCCATGAAACTGAAACACGCTTGCTCCTTGGAAGAAGAGCTATGACCAACCTGGACAGCATATTAAAAATCAGAGACATTATTTTTCTGGCAAAGGTATGTTTAGCCAAACTATTTTTTTTTCCAGTAATCATGTATGGTTGTGAGAGTTGGACCATAAAGAAAGCTGAGTGCCCAAGAATTGATGCTTTTGAACTGTGGTGTTGAAAAAGACTCTTGAGAGTCCCTTGGACTGTAAGGAGATCCAAACAGTCCATTCTAAAGGAAATCAACCCCAGATGTTCATTGTCAGGATTGATGCTGAAGCTGAAGCTCCATACTTTGGTCACCTGATTCGAAGAACTGACTCATTGGAAAAGTCTCTGATGCTGGGAATGATTGAAGGCAGGAGAAGGGGGCAACAGAGGATGAGACGGTTGGATGGCATCATTGACTTGATAGACATGAGTCAGAGCAAGCTCCGGAAGTTGGTGATGAACAGGAAAGCCTGGCATGCTGCAGTCCATGGGGTCACAAAGAGTTGGACACAACTGAACAACTGAAGTGAACTGAACTGAACTGTAGTGGAATCCAGCAAGTTTCTGAAGGATCCAGTGTCTACATTGCTACAAGCAACTGGCCTAACAATCTTGGGAGATACTCAGTTAAATGAGAATTTTGCCTTAGTTTTAAAACATATTATTTATTAAATATTCAAAACACATTAATTTATATCTATCTATATTTAACACCCCCCCCCCCAAAATCGCCTGCTTAAAGCGTTTATTTTTCTCTCTCCTGGTTTTCTGTGTTGACTGAACTGAGCCAGTTCATTCTCACTCAGGGTTATGCCTGGTTGTAATGACATGGCAGCTGCACTGGAGTCATCTGAAAGCCCAAACAAGTTGAATGATCAAGACAGCCAACTGATGGTATTCTGACCAAAGGCTAAGAACTCAGCAGGGGCTGACCAAGAGTGCATATTTTTTCTCTGGAAGGATTGGACCTCTCCTGGCATGCTACCCATGTTCCCAGATGGAATGTTAAAAATAAGTGCTTCAGGAGGCTCCAGAGGAAGCTTTAAGAATTCCTGTTAGCTAGGCTTAAGGAGACCCTGAATGCCTATCATGTTCAACTGATCAAGCAAACCAGTCAGGCCATCCCTGATTCAAGGCTAATGGAATTAATCTACTTATTATAAAGGAGCACATTTGTATGCTGATTATGGATAAGATTGAAGGCAAAAGGAGAAGTGGTGGAGAGGATGAGATGGTTGGATGGCATCACAGACTCAAAGGACATGAATTTGAGCAAACTCCTGGAGATAGTGGAGGACAGAAGAGCAGTCTATGGAGTAGCAAAGAATTGGACACGACTTAGTGGTTGAACAACAGCAACATGTGAATATGGGAAAGAAGGTCTTGATGGAGTCCCTCTCAGGAGAACTTCTACCCCCCGATCCCACTTAAGATGAAAATAACTAAAGATAGATTATTTTGCAACAAATGGAATATTAATAATCTTTCTTCTCCCTAGACTTGCTATCAGCATCTTGCTGATTTCATATTAATCATCAAATCTACTGTTATAAGTTCTTGAAAACAGGAATTGGTTAAATCCCTAAATAGTTAAGGTAGTTGCTTACAGGTTACTACGTCTTTAAACTATTTTGTAATTACTGGATAAAATGAAAAAAGTATACTTGTATTTTTTTTTCCTCTTATTAACATAGATAATTAAACAAATACTATCAAAAAACAGAGACATTACTTTGTCAACAAAGGTCCATCTAGTCAATGCTATGGTTTTTCTAGTGGTCATGTATGGATGTGAGATTTGGACTATAAAGAAAGCTGATGGTCTTTAGGGGTGGTCTTTCTATGTAGAGGATCATGTCATCTGCAAACAGTGAGAGTTTTACTTCTTCTTTTCCAATTTGGATTCCTCTTATTTCTTTTTCTGCTCTGATTGCTGTGGCCAAAACTTCCAGAACTATGTTGAATAGTAGTGGTGAAAGTCGGCACCCTTGTCTTGTTCCTGACTTTAGGGGAAATGCTTTCAATTTTTCACCATTGAGGATAATGTTTGCTGTGGGTTTGTCATATATAGCTTTTATTATGTTGAGGTATGTTTCTTCTATTCCTGCTTTCTGGAGAGTTTTATAATAGCCAGGACATGGAAGCAACCTAGATGTCCATCAGCAGATGAATGGATAAGAAAGCTGTGGTACATATACACAATAGAGTATTACTCAGCCATTAAAAAGAAATACATTTGAATCAGTTCTAATGAGGTGGATGAAACTGGAGCCGATTATACAGAGTGAAGTAAGCCAGAAAGAAAAAAACACAGTACAGTATACTAATGCATATATATGGAATTTAGAAAGATGGTAATGATAACCCTGTATGTGAGACAACAAAAGAGACACAGATGTATAGAACAGTCTTTCGGACTCTGTGGGAGTGGGAGAGGGTGGGATGATCTGGGAGAATGGCATTGAAACATGTATAACAGCATATAACAAATGAATCACCAGTCTAGGTTCGATGCAGGGTGCAGGATGCTTGGGGCTGGTGCACTGAGATAACTCGGAGGGATGGTGTTGGGGGGGAGATGGGAGGGGGGTTCGGGGTTGGGAACACGTGTACACCCATGGTGGATTCATGTTGAGGTGTGGCAAAATCAATACAATATTGTAAAGTAAAAATAATAATAATTATTAATTAAAAAAAAGAAAGCTGAGCGCTGAAGAATTGATGCTTTTGAACTGTGGTGTTGGAGAAGACTCTTGAGAGTCCCTTGAACTGCAAGGAGATCCAACCAGTCCATCCTAAGGGAGATCAGTTCTGGATGTTCATTGGAAGGACTGATGCTGAAGCTGAAACTCCAATACTTTGGCCACCTGATGTGAAGAGCTGACTCATTTGAAAACACCAATACAGTATACTAACACATATATATGGAATTTAGAAAGATGGCAATGATGACCCTGTATGCGAGACAGCAAAAGAGACACAGATGTATAAAGTGGACTTTTGGACTCTGAGGGAGAGGGGGAAGGTGGGATGATTTGGGAGAATGGCATTGAAACATGTATACTATCATGTAAGAAACGAATCGCCAGTCTATGTTTGATGCAGGATACAGGATGCATGGGGCTGGTGCACGAGGATGATCCAGAGAGATGATATGGGGTGGGAGGTGGGAGGGGGGTTCATGTTTGGGAACTCATGTACACCCGTGGTGGATTCATGTCAATGTATGGCAAAACCAATACAGTATTGTAAAGTAAAATAAAGTAAAAATAAAAATTTAAAAAAGAAAAGAAAAGACCCTGATCCTGGGAAAGATTGAGGGCAGGAGGAGAAGGGGATAACAGAGGATAAGATGGTTGGATGGCATCACCGACTCAATGGACATGGGTTTGGGTGGACTTGGAGTTGGTGATGGACAGGGAGGCCTGGTATGCTGTGGTTCATGGGGTCACAAAGAGTAGGGCATGACTGAGCAACTGAACTAAACTGATGAAGTAAATATATACCTACTCCTTCTGTATATGATGCAACCTATGTGTGTGTGTGTGTGTGTGTCTGTGTGTGTGTGTGTGTGTGTGTGTGTATATAATGATTGATAAAAATAGTTTTCCTCAAAATTGTTACTAGAAGTCAGGCTTAAAATATTACTCTCTGTTTAAATACTAACTACTAAATACTGTACTAATACTAAACACAAATACTAAAGTTAGTCTTGACTGAATTTTCAACCTATTAACACAGTTAAATTATTTTAAATGCTGCTTTTCTTTTATTTGACTCTAATATCAGTTCTTCAATTTTCTGTGGTCAGAAATTATTCAATTTTCTATTTGTAGCATGGTTAACAAACAAACAAACAAAAAGGAAACACATTAACTTTTCTAAGTTTAATATTTGTTTGCTCTATGAAATAGTTTATGAGATATATAGGATGAAACAGTTATCAATGTCCTCTTTACAAAGAGAGGACTGTGCGCATGACTTCTCCCATGAAAATCACATTTCAAGACCTGAAAAGAGATTCACAGAACTGAGATAAAGGTAAGATGCTTCCTATACTGAGGAATGAGACCGTACCTGTTGCTGGGCAGTTTTGCCTCCTCCAATGCTACCATCCACCTCACTCAGGCATAGAGTCAAGGTCATCAGGTAGAGAAAGCAACAGCCTGGCAGTCAGTCTTTTCTATTATTAATGTGAGTCATGAAATGCTCTATGCTTGTTTCCTCATCAGAATAGGGTTAATAAAACCTGATTTTATTTTAATGTGGTCATAGGATAATCAAATGAAATGACATGTCAAAGCAATTGGCAAACTCAAAAGTACCATAGTGTGTCTCCAAATACAGTTGGATTGTACACAATGCATAGTAAAGTTGCCCTGGTGGCTCAGTGTTAAAGAATCCTCCCGCCGATGCAGGCTATGTGGATTTGATCACCGGGTCAGGAAGATCCTCTGGAGAAGGAAATGGCAACCCACTCCAGTATTCTGGTGTGGGAAATCCCATGGATAAAGGAGCCTGGTGGGCTACAGTCCATGGGGTCACAAAAGAGTTGGACACAACTTAGTGACTAAACAACAACAAAAACAGTGCACAGTATGTTAATTTTGCTAGGCAGAAACATTTTTGTAAAGCACGAATGGCAACACTTTAACATGAATCTTCAAAAGTTACTGAATTCTTGTTATCATTTAGTTGAAAATAACTTTTCTATTAAATGCATAGTCCTCAGATAAATCACATGCTGTGATTCGATAATTTGTTTAAATTAAAAGAAAAATTTTATTGCTTTATCTAGCATAAAAGCATTGCTTGACCATAATAGGTAAATTTAAATGTATAAGTAAATTTTAAAAGGAAATATATATTTTTATTATGCAAAGTAACAATTATTAGTCGTTTGGTCTGTTTCTCTATATATGTGTCTGCTGCTGCTAAGTCGCTTCAGCCGTGTCCAACTCTGTGGGACCCCATAGATGGTAGCCCACCAGGCTCCCCTGTCTCTGGGATTTTCCAGGCAAGAATACTGGAGTGGGTTGCCATTTCCTTCTCCAATGCAGGAAAGTGAAAAGTGAAAGTAAAGTTGCTCAGTTGTGTCCGACTCTAGTGACCCCATGGACTGCAGCCTTCCAGGCTCCTCCGTCCATGGGATTTTCCAGGCAAGAGTACTGGAGTGGGGTGCCATTGCCTTCTCCTATATGTGTCTACTATCTTCATATAGATAGAGACAGGGATTCCCAGGTGGCTCCATGGTAAAGAATCCACCTGCCAATGTGGGAGATACAGAAGATGTGGGTTTGATACCTGGGTTGGGAAGGTATCGTGGAGGAGGAAATGGCAACCCACTCCAAGCCATTCTTGCCTGGAAAGGTGGCAGGTATAGTCCATGGGGTCACATGACTGAGTGGCTGAGCATGCATGCAGATGGAGACAGATATATATGGTATATGTTTCATTTTCTGCTCTTTTCATATAGCAATAAAAATATTTTTTGACAAAAAACATGGCCTATATAGGGGTTAAAATCTTTTTTTCCCCTCCAAATTCATGTCAAGATAGCACAGATAATATAAAGAAAAATTCTGTTCTTTTTATAACTATACCAACCAGTGGAAATCTTAAAGAGTTTTCTAGCAAGAATGTGGTAAGAAGAGGTGAGGAGGGGAAAGCAAAGTGCCACCAACCCATTATTGCCTGCCAAGCTCCAGAGAAGCTTCCTGTGGACTCCTGTGCCAAGGACAGCCCACAGCCACCAGCTGCCTCAGGGAGTGCTCACCTGTGAGAGCTTTACTGTCCAACATACCTGAGGAGAAGGCTGTCCATCTGTGTCAGGCAACTGACTCTCTCAGAGGAAGTCCAGATGGATTACCTACTTTCAGCTGATGCCCTGAAAGGAAGATCAATCATGTTGAAACCAAAAAAGGAACATTAAAAAAAAACAAAAAACCTTAATTGCTCCTACCTATGTACAGGGGAGAAAACTGTATATAGGTTTCTGTATATAACTGTATATAGGTTTAAGTTTCTATGGTTCAAGGGTAGAAGTCAGACTACAGACCCCAACTCATCATGATCTGAGGTCAAGGCAAGATCTGCAAAAAGAAATCAGCAACTGATATAACTGCTCACAAAAATCATATCAGCCACTGTCCAAACAAGACCATACATATGTTTTTAAATGCAGAAGTCTCTTGTTTTGTGGACTTATGATTATGGTGTTTTATGTTGATGTTCAAAATAGCACCTTTGAAGAATATCTAAACATCACATTGAAAAACTCTTGTTTAGATATTTACATGTCTCATAGTTTCATTTTTCTTATGGAAGACTTTCTTTACCTCTGAAAAGCTCAGCATTTCCCTTCCCCTTCCCTCCTTTGCGTATTTCAAAAGGACGAATAATAATCTAAAATTCTTTATACCTAAACTATTGGAGAGTTGTCTTCCCCCAACCCTATTTGAACATAAGCTCTATGAGAATAGGAATTTTTGTCTGTTTTATTTGTTTGTTTTTCCCATCCCTAGAATAACCCTGGAACACAATAGGCAATCAATGCACAGTGTTGAGTAAAAGAATAAAAAGATGAACTCATGTATATGCTACAACTTCATGTTTGCCTTCTTCTGTGCCTTTAAATTTATTCTTTGGTTTATATCATTCCCCTGAGTGAAATTTGTGGGAAGCCCTATAACCTTGAGGATTTCTCTTAGGTGATATAATGTCCTCTGGTTACTCTGAGTCATAAAGCATAGTTTCATCTCTCAGTTCAGAAATTCATATAAACAGCTCAATATGATATCCAAAAACATAAAGCCAGGATTTAAAGGTAGAACCTCACTTTTCCCCCAGTCTGAGCCTAATAATGAAGTGGGGAAAAGGAAAATGTTTGCAAAAGCAGGTTGCATTACTCATTTTAGGTTGGCTGTATGTGGCGCCCCTTCCTGTGAAGGATTAAACATCCTGCCTTGTTGAATTCAGGAGCACTGAGGTGGTAATTATTCCCTTGTGTAATTCTCTTCTCTTGATTGTGGGCTGCATCTTGACTGCAGACTTGCTTGAAATTAATGGAAAACTCATATGATGTCATTGCCATTATAAAGTTGTGAAAGTCTGTGATATCTGCTTGCTGGCATTCTCCTTCTGGCTCCTCATGCATATGCTTATTCTGTGGAGAGAGGCACCTGGCAAGGAACTGAGGGCAACCTCTAGCCACCAGTCAGCAAGCACCTGACACCTACAGTCCAATAGTCCTGATATACTGAGTCCTGCCAGTCACCACTGAGTGAGCTCAAGAGCAGATCCAGTCCCATTTGGCATCTGGGATGACTGTGACCCTAGCTGACACTTTGATTGCGTCTCTTAAGAGACCTTGAAGAAGAGGAATCAGCTAAAATGGGCCTGATTATTGACCCATAAAAAATAGTAGATAATAGCTGTGTATTGTTTTAAAAGCTACAGAATTTGAGGGTAATTTGCTACATGATAATAAGTAACCAGTAGACAAGGGGACTTGCTTTGGCAAGATGTTTTTTGTTTCCACTTGAAGCTTTAAAAGTTAGTATATTGTCAAACATGCTTCCTTTTTCTTTACCATGTTGACTGGTAGTGTTCTAAATGGAGGCTGGTTTCTACAATGAAGATACATGGAGCAGAGTCACAGCCAATACACAATGGGCACTTTGTACAAATGAGAAATCTTTGTGCTATAAACCACTTAGATTTGGAGACTGTTAAACCAGTATGCTCTAGCCCAGGGTTTCTCAACCTTGGTATTATTGCCATTTCGCTGGATAAATCTCTGTTACAAGAGGCTGTCTTATACTTTGTATGGTGTATCCCTGGCCTCTGACCACTAGATGCCAGTAACACTGCCCCCACAATCCCCCATTTCTCCAAACTGTGATAACCAAACCTGTCTCCAGACATTGCTAACTGTCTCAGGGTGGGGGGCGGGGGGCAGAATACCCCCTGCATGAGAAGTTCTGTTCTAGTCTATCTTGACTGATAAGGTCAGTTTTCCCTTATTCCCACCGTCTGCAGTTCTCTTGGCATAAAGGAGTTCATTTGCTCTGGTTAGTCACTGCTGGTTCTTTCTTTAACTCCTTTCCATCATGGTCTTTCTACTTCTGCAAGTAGAATTCTTGAGACCAGAATTAGAACAATTTTATGCTAGCCTTATTGGACATGTGACCCACATCTAGTTCAGAGAAAACAGTTTTACTTGTTCAGGGTGATCCCAATATGCCAACACAAGAGTAGCTGAGCAGCCACCTTCCTGACCCTTTCTATGTCTCAGGCTTCAACCAGGACCCAAACCATTATTTCCAAATCACAGCTCACATTGTCTGAGAGATGAAGTTGAATCACTTTCCACAAGAGCTGAGATTAGGAGAAGGTACCTTCCAACCCTGTGTGTGTAGGAGAGGGAGGTGGGGCTGTCTCTACAAGAAAATGTTCTCTTTTACTCTCCAGTCCTAATTCTTTTAGCTCTTTGTTGCCAGCTAGAGATTAAAATCACAAAAGTAGTTTTTTGTTCACTTCATTTAAAAATAGTTGACGACCTTCTGTTTAGGAAATTGTCACTATTGTTTTTAATCTTCAACTGAAAATAACATACATGTAAATCCACTATAGCATTCTTTATAGCAGTTTATCATTTTCTTAATAACCACATAATATTTTTCAACTGTGCAGAAGAATAAGAATCTTACTCTGAATCTATGCCACAACATATAATCTACTCAACTCAGCTGACTGAAAGCATCATTTTTGTTTTGGGGTGTAATCTAGTATAGGTTTAAGATTTTATTTTGCTGGGTTGTATATATCTAGCCTCTTCCATATAAGAAACAGCAGCCCACTCTTCAACTGCTTTTCTTTCTCCTCTCAACTTTCTGTCAATCAAATCATACAGATAGCCCTAGACTGTGTTCAGAGGAGTGGAGTCAGTGGTGGGAAGGGCTTTAATGCTAACCTCTTCCAACTGGGCATCATCTTCCTTTTTAAAATTTTACACAGTCTATCTTCTATCTATCTATCTACCTATCTGAAAAGTGAAAGTATGAGTCACTCAGTCCAACTCTAAGTGAAATCATAGACTATAACCCTCCAGGCTCCTCTGTCTATGGAATTCTCTAGGCAAGAATTCTGGAATAGGTAGCCATTCCCTTTTCCAGGGGATCTTCCCTACCCAGAGATCGAACCTGGGTCTCCTGCACTGCAGGCAGATTCTTTGCCATCTGAACCACCAGGGAAGCCTCTGTCTATCTATCTACTTACAAAAGCTTTATTGAGATTTAACTGATACACCAAAAAACTCATATATTTAAAATACACAATCTGATGAGTTTGGATTTATACAAACACCTGTGAAATCATTATCACAGTCTAGGTAATAAACATGTCCATTACCTCCAAAAGTTTCCTCATACCCTTTTGGGGTCTTTTATGTGTAACTGTGTGTGTGTATAGTAAGAACACTTAACTCAAGGTCTAACCTCTTAACAAAAATTTAAATGCACAATACAGTATTGTTAACTAACTTTTGGTCTTCTATATCATCTCAGGATAGATTTTTCCTGCTGTCTCCTCTCACTGCCTCAGCACACCTAGATTTCCCTTGCTCATGACTAAGCAAAAATCGCCTGCTTCAGATTGCCATCATTTTGAAAATGACAAAGAAAGAGGGAAATGGACAGTGACTATGAGGAGAAGTAGAGCATCTCTTTTGTTATATTTTCATTAACATCTAATTAGAGAAAACATGGACTTCCCTGGTGGCTCAGACAGTGAAGAATCTGCCTGTAGTGCAGGAGGCCTGAGTTCGATTTCTGGGTTGGGAAGATCCCCTGGAAGAGGACATGGCTACTCACTCCAGTGTTTTTGTCTGGAGAAACCCCATGGACAGAGGAGCCTGGTGGGCTACAGTCCATGGGTTTGCACACACAACTGAGTGACTAAGTACAGCACAGAGAAAACATACTTTTAGGATGCACTTTGCTAAAGGGGAAATTCAGAGGCACTTTACCCAGAATGATTTTGTATAGTTCATCTAATTTTTTCCAGTTAAAGAATTATAATTGCATTCTAATTGGGGACTGGTGAAAGTACGCTTTAATGTTCACTTTATTCATAATTAGATTTAAAAATTTTTTTATTCATGTGAAAAATTACTGTGACTTTTTCAGTTCTTGGAATTAATTATAATATTTTCACTGAAATAAAAGATGATAGCCACTTGCTTTGGGTCTTTTTTAAAAAAAAATTCATTAAAGACATTAATTTGGAATAGGTGCATAGACAATCAAATATTAATCATAAAACTGAAAAGAATTATCAGCTGAAAGGGAATCAATATAACACTAAGTTCAAGTGACCTTCAAAAAGGCAGGATTAATGCAATAAGCCAGGATAAATGTTAAGAAAATTGAAAATCATTTTCTTCATGAAATTTAAGAGGCTGTTGCTTTAGAGGAGACCATGTTGCCATGGATAAAAAGAGGAAATGGAGTATCAGAGTGTTTCATGTGAAATGTTATTGCCAAAATGAACCAGAAACACGCATGCAGTGAATAGAATGGACATTGCTAACAAAGAGATTAGCAAATTAACTTGAGGAATTATTGGGTTGACCAAAAAGTTCACTCGGCTTTTAGGCAACACAACGTATAAGCATACAAAGGAATAATGAAATGAAATCAGAACAAAGATGAGAAAGATGGAAGAAATATATCCTTATACTAGAATTTACAGAGAGACAGCACAATGTGAATACAATGGAATCAATAATTTAAAGAGTATAATAGAAGATTTCTCTGAATTGAACAAAGATCTCAGTCTTCACATTGAAAATTTCAGATTGTTTATAAATTTCCATGGAAAAAATAAATTTCTTAAATGCATACAATAAGAAAAAGAATGAGACAGAGAAATGAAAAAGTCAAAACTAACAATGTTGATTTTATATTTGCAATATGAAATGCTAGAAAATAATATCTAAAAACTTCTGAGAAGGAATCACTGGGAGCTCTAAAATTCTATATACTGGTAAGTACACTGGTTTAATCTCTGAAATGTCATCTGAAGCAATAAAATAGAATAGATAGAACATTCCAAAGAGAAGTGCAAGATCAAAATGGAGATTTTAAAATGAGTTAGCTAGACAAATATTTCCACAGTTCTTGAACCCCTCACACTGAGTCAAAGAACGTGAAGGGCATATGGTGAAAGGAAGAGGGTATTTCGGAGAAAGTTCATTGTGTGCTGTGAGTTTCACTCATTCGAGGGTCCTGGGGCATGGGACCCTGTCCTCAGCTCAAAACCAGTGAGGAGGGTCAACAAACTTCATTGAATGCAGAGTTAACCCAGAAAACAGGCCTATTTAGTACTTTTAATTGGATATTTCAATGAGCTTCAGCAAGATAGCATCGATGATATATGAGCAGACACTCAAGATAGAAAAGAAAGACCATAAGTTCTCAATATGAAAAATACTAATAATGCAAACGCACAGACACACAGACATCACATACACATTATCCATATGTTCAGTAAAGTAAATACATTAAGCTGATTTCTGACTGTTACCTGGAAAATCTAAAACAAAAGGGCTGGAAAGATGCTTTGAAGTTGGGGATGAAGGCAATGAAGGAGAGATGAGTGTTTGATGATCTACGTTCTCAAGATTTTTTTTGAAGCTAATGATGTGTGAAGGTTTTCAGTGGATCAGACAAGAGCCATGCATGACACAGAATTAAATGGGTGTTTTCTTATAGAATGAGGCTAGGATAAGAAGTGAGAAACTGTAAAGCCAGGTTCCCAAAAGCTGTAGACAAACTAAGATATCAGTAAGAGAAGAATATATCATCTTAGCCAAGAAAACTGCTAGCTAGAGGTGTATGGCAATGTCCAAGGGGTATATTCCATGAACCACCATATTTCTTATAGCTAAATATAAATATTCTTTCCATTTTTTTAAACCATTCCTCCATCCCAATATCGCTTAGAGTAGTTTACTCTAGCCACCATAACAGATGACCCCCAATCTAAATGGTTTAATAAAATAATGACTCATTTCTCATGCCCATCATAGTTCAGTTGAGTGTTAGGTCTGCAGCCTTCCATCTGGTAAGTGACAAAATCAGCCTCCTTTCATTTGTGACTCTGACTTGAAGTACTTCATTGGGTTCTTTACATCTGGTTAGGGGAGATGAAAGAGAACATGGAGAAAATATATTCAACACACTCCTATCTTCACTACTGTGACTACTAATGATCCATTCCACTTGCCTTCCATAAGGGAAAGCTGCCCACATGGCCCAACCTAGATTAAGGGAAGTGGGATGCCCAGAAAGAAGAAATGGGTTTGATGAGCATGTAGCTGTTCTCTTCTATCTTATAGCTTCCAAGCCCTAACCTTAAAAGTGTTGTTAACTGGAAAAGGAGGAATTTAGATGAGAGCAGAAACCTGTCTTTCATTTTTTTTTTTTTTTTTTTCACTTGCAGCAGTCTTGATTTGAAGTGGGGGAGTTGCTGCAACTTTAAACGAATTTGGAAGATTTGCTTATATATGGGATTAGGCATTTTAAGTAGCAATTTAAGATTATGGTTTGTGTCTTGAAATAATCTCAGTACTTTTCATTTCTTTAAAATAACTATAAGAATATATAAATGCCAGACTTTGTACTGCTGGGGCAAAACTAGTCCCACTGAGTAGTTAAAGAAAAGTGAAAAGGCAAAATTAAATTGCCTTGTGATTACATCCCACCAGTTGGGCTAGTTTAGCATACTGGTTACATAAATTCTTGTTCATTCACTTGAAAAAGTAACTGGAATATTTTGTGCCTTTTCCCTGTGCCTACACCCATTCATTCCTAGAGGCCCCCTGGGCTTCAATTAACTCCAGAGGGAGCTGTAAGCTCACAGGCCAATGATCAAAGATGACTGATTCTTGACTTCTGGGCCACCAAAGGCACTATCCAGCTGTGAGACAGTAAAGAGTGCCTATGGAATGCAAACAAGCAGAACATGTTTCCAAGACATTCTTCTTCTTACTCCTTTACCCACACATGTGCACACACGAGTGCACGCGTGCACACGCACACACGAGTGCACACGTGTGCACGCACACACACAAATACACACATATACCAGAGATCTGGGAGGTGAAAAAGGACCTAGAAGCAACACAGAAAACTCAGTTTCTTACCAGGATGAATCTGTCAATGGGATATCATATAGTTTTCCCTTAATATTTATGGGATATGAGTTTAAAGAAAACTTTTGTTCTGTACCCTTAAAAAAAAAAAGTATTCGGCTACTCTGAGTCTTAGTTGTGGCATGCAGGATCTTTGTTGCAGAATACAGGCTCCTTGTTGCAGCTTGTGGGTTCTTATTTCCTTGATCAAGGATTAAAACCAGGCACCCTGCATTGGGAGGGTGGAGTCTTAACCACTGGACCACCAGGGAAGTCTCTGTTCTATATTTTAGTGTCAGGTAGTTTGAAGGCAACAGATTAGCAGAAGAACCTTGGCCAAGGTCATAGAAAGGTTAGTAGAGACATCTTCTTGGGGTTTCTAGCCATGAGAAAAGTTTGAACTATCTCAAGGTTCATATAGTCAAAGCTATGATTTTTACAGTAGTCATGTATGAATGTGAGAATTGGACCAGAAAGAAGGCTGAGAGCCAAAGAACTGGTTCTTTCAAATTATGGTGCTAGAGAAGACCCTGGAGAGTTCCTTGGACTGCAAGGAGATCAAATCAGTCAATCTTAAAGGAAATCAACCCTGACTATTCATTGGAAAGACTGATGCTGAAGCTGAAGCTCCAATACCTTGGCCACTTGATGCAAAGAGCTGACTCATTGGAAAAGACTCTGATGGCAGGAAAGACTGAGGGCAAGAGGAGAAGAGGGTGACAGAGGATGAGATGGTTGGATGTCATCATCGACTCAATGGACATGAGTTTGAGCAAACTCCAGGAGATAGTGAAGTACAGGAAAGACTGCCATGCTGCAGTCCATGGTATCACAAACAGTCTAACACAACTGAGCAACAACCTATTTCTGGGACACTGAGTTTTGTCAAGTGCAGGTGAGTGTACTGATGTGAAGGTAACTGAAAAAACTGCCAATGGTTAGAAAAAATTGTTATAGAGTAAAACAAAGAGACTTTAGCAGCAGACACTTCAGGGAGAGGAGGTGACAAGCCAAAATCAGGGAAGTGACAATAGGTTGAGGTCTCAGAAAGTGATTAAGATCTATAGAGTTGAGGCAGGAGTCAAGTTGGCAGTAGCAGATTGGAACACTGTACATATTGTATTTCCTTATGTAGATGAGAATCACCATAGACCAACTATACTTTCTCCCCATTCCATACCCCTTGTATGACACCTAAGTTTAAGTGTAAATTATCAGCAAATTTCTGAAAAATTCTTTGCTACTGTTCATGCTAATTCACTTCAGTTGTGTCTCACTCTTTGTGACCCTATGGACTGTAGCCCACCAGGCTTCTCTATCCATAGGATTCTCCAGGCAAGAATACTGGAGTGGGTTGCCATGCTCTCCTCCAGGGGATCTACCCTACCCAGGGATCAAACCTGTGTCTCTTATATCTTCTGCATTGCAGGTGGATTCTTTACCACTAGTGCCAAAGAAGCACATAAATAAGAGTCTTAAAGCTTCAGGCTTCACAGATGCTGAATTCACACATAACTACTGCTGATGTCTCCTGGCTAGAACTTCCTCTGTCACAGCAATTTTGACACCCCCAAATGCTTTCCTGCATCCCCCAAATCCCTCATGCTAAACCTCTGAGGCCAGCTGACATGTCTGCTGATCTGCAGTGGCCATGGCATGACCCAGATCACATCACAGGAGTTACTCAGCAGATAGCTCTCCTTCAGCCTTGCCAGGCTACAGCCTTCTGGTGTTTCAGTCCCTTGATTGGCTTCATGTGCAACCTCTGGACATTAAACTTGGGTTTGGGACTGAGTCCTTCCAATATCTCACCTTTATCGTTCTCTAAAGGCATCCGGCCCCAGAGTGGTCCTCCAGGTTTTGTGGTCCAGCTTGTCTCAGTAGGAATGGCCTCTCTCCCTCCAGTACTTCAGGACCAAACCTCAACCCTGGAATATAGACTGAATGTTTGTGTCCCCCGCAAATTCATGTACCAAAACTTAGTCTGCAGTATGATGGTATTTGGAGGTAGAGCTATAGGGAGGTTATTAGATCATGAAGATGGAGCCTTCATGAATAAGTTTAGTGCCATTATATAGGAGACACATAGAGCTCTCTTGCCTCTTCCGCCACATGAAGACTCACAGAGAAGATAGATGACTATGAACCAGGGAGTAGGTCTTCACCACACACTGAAATCTGCCAGCACATTTGATGTTAGACTTTCAGAACTGTGAGAAAAAACGTTTATTTTTTAAGCCACCCAGGCTGTGAGTATATTTGTTATAGTAGCCCAAATGAACTAAAACAGCTTGCTTTTAAGAAAAATATGAGCTAAGTATTCCTGGAAGTGCTCCTTAGGTGTAGCTATATTCTAACCTAGATTCCTCTCTGTCCAGTTTTCTTGGATTTCATAGTTCCTTCTGTTAGTTTCTGAACCAGAGAAGTCTGCACCAATACTCCAGGTTTCTGCTTCTACCAGCTTCCTCTCTTATAAACCTGCAGAGCTGTGCCCTCTTCTTAATCATCCTCACATGGTCTGGGTTGTATTCCAGTCTTTCTACATAATGCTCCTACCATCTTCACTCTGTATCTTGGTCTTGAGTATTAAAAATCACATTACTTTTGCCTCTTAACTTCTGATTTGACACTGCACAATCTTAGACATCCAACTAAATGCAGAGTTTCAAAGAATAGCAAGGAAAGACAATAAGGCCTTCTTAAATGAACACTGGATAAAACTAGAATGACAGAAAGGGAAAGACTAGAGATCTTCTTAGAAAGATTGGAACTATCAAGGGAACATTTCACTCAAAGATGGGCAAAATAAAAGGGCATAAATAGTAGAGACCTAGTAGATGCTGAAGAGATAAAGAAGAGATGAAAAGAATACACAGAAGAACTGTACAAAAAGGATCTTAATGAATCGGATTACTACAATGGTGTGGGCAGTAACCCAGAGCCAGATATTCTGGAGAGCAATGTCAAGTGTGCCTTAGGAAGTGCTGCTGTTCATAAAGCTAGTGGATGGGATGGAATTCCAGTAGAGGTATTCAAAACTCTTAAGGATGATACCATCAAGGTGTTGTATTCAATATGTCAGCACAGCTGGAAGACCCAGCAGTGGTCACAGGACTGGAAAAGGTCAATTCTCATCCCAGTTAGCTAGAAGGGTAGTACTAAAGATTATGCTAACCATTGGACAATTGCACTCCTCTCCCATGCTAGTAAGGTCATGCTTAAAATCTTGCATGGCAGGCTTCAGCATTAACCAAACCAAGAACTTCCAGATATCCAAGCTGGGTTTAGAAAAAGCAGAGGAACTAGAGATCAAAGTGCCAACATTTTCTGGATCATAGAGAAAACAAGGGAATTCCAGAAAACCATCAACCTGTTTCATCAACTATACTAAAGCCTTTGACTGTGTGGATCATAACAAACTGGAAAGCTCTTAAAGAGATGGGAATACCAGACCACCTTACCTGTCTCTTAAGAAACCTGTACGTGGGTCAAGTAGCAAGTTAGAACACTGTATGGAACAAGTAACTGGTTCAAGATTGAGAAAGAAGTATGACAGGGCTGTCGATTGTCACCCTATTTGTTTAACATATATGCTGAGAAAATCATAAGAAATGCTGGGCTGGATGAGTTACAAAAATCAGGATAGTTGGGAGAAACATCAACAATCTCAGATGTGGTTGATACCAATCTAATGGCAGAAAGCGAAGAGGAACTAAAGAACCTCTTGATGAGGGTAAAGGAGGAGAGTGAAAGAGCCAGCTTAAAACTAAATATTTAAAAATCTAAGATCTTGGTATCTGGACCCATTACTTCTAGGCAAATAGAAGGGGTAAATGTGGAAGCAATGACAGATTTCCTTTTCTTGGGCTCTAAAATTGCTGCAGACAGTGACTGTAGGCATGAAATCAGAAGACGATTGCTTCTTGGCAGGAAAGCTATTACAAACCTAAACGGTGTGTTGAAAAGCACAGACATTACTCTGCTGACAAAGGTCCATATAGTCAAGGCTATGGTCTTCCTAGTGGTCATGTATGGTTGTGAGAGCTGGACCGTAAAGAAGGCAGAGCATTGAAGAATTGATGCTTTCAAACTCTGGTACTGTAGAAGGCTCCTGAGAGTCCCTCACATAGCAAGGCGATGAAACCAGTCAATCTTAAAGAAAATTAACTCTAAATACTTGTTGGAAGAACTGTTGGTGAAAGCTGAAGCTCCAGTATTTTGGTTACCTGATGTGAACAGCTGACTCATTGGATAAGTCCCTGATGCTAGGAAGGATTGAGGGCAGAAGAAGGCATCAGAGGATGAGATGGCTGGATGGCATCACTGATGCAATGGACACGAACTTGGGCAAACTTCAGGAGATGGTGAAGGCCAAGGAGGCCTGGTGTGTTGCAGTCCATGGGGGTGCAGAGGGTGGGATATGACAGGGCTTCTGAACAACAATAACAAAGATCTTAGACTTAGTTCCTACTCATTGATTCCCTCTGCATATTTGGAAATTATGGTAAAATAATTGATATTATTTCCATGAATATAAATGGTATCATTCAAAAAATCTAGATTGCTGTTGGATTAAGCTATTAAAAGTTTCTTTACGGAAATAAATCTGCCATGAAATGAAACTCTGAAAATTTATTCAGTTCAGGGTTGGTCAAGTGTCCTTCATCTATCTTATTTTAGCTTTTCCTTTTTGCACCTCAGTATATTCACTGATGCTGATATTACCTAGCACAGTAAAGGAGCAGTAAGTGTTAACATTCAATTTCATCTAAGGTGCTTCACAATGGGTAAAAAAGTAGAATAAGAGGGACATTTTGCTGAATATAATTAAAGAAACCCACACGAAGTAAAAATACATTAAAAATTTTAGAATTGAGGTATGGTCAAAATCTGAGTATTTGAAAGACATCTGTAATATTCACACAAAGGAGCAATTTTTATAGCATTGACAATACTTTGTGGTACATATTCATTTGGAATTTTGATTTGTCCCACTCCTTTGATGCTTCCTAAGAGACTATAACCTCTATAAAGGGAGGGACCATATCTGCTTTATTTAATGCTCATACAAAGTGAAAGTTCGAAAAGAATATTGAATAGGTGCCCCCTAAGAGGAAAAATGAGACTAACTTCTGTCACCTTCTTTTCTACACCTTACCTTTTTTCCCTGGATTTGTACCTAGAACAAATGGGAAAAAATGTTATTTCTATCTAGGAGACAAGTTTCTGGTCTTGCCCTTCTCCCAGTAGGAGGCTTCCATCTTTACACTCACAACTTACAAAAAGAACACTCTGTAGACAGGCATTTCCTATATAATGTGTGCCACAGAGTCTTAAGAAAAAAAATGGCTGGAAAAAAAGATTTGAGAGTGAAAAAGTTTATGGGAAACTCTGAGACAAACCAAAGGAAAGAGATTAATTCACAGGAGAATTCCTAGGAGTCTTTATTTCTCTTAGCTGTGGAGTTCACTTTTGTTCAATGTCATATTCAGACATTTTCATCGTTGCTGATAAATAAAGAAGGCCCCTTGAGGTTGACGTGCCTGTGTGGGATTTTCTTTCATGGAGAGACAGAAGAATCTTAGACCCTCTGCTGGAAAGGGCCTGCATTCTGGAGCAGGAGCAAGGAAGAGAGACCAGAGAAAGTAAAAGCACTGAGTAGGGGTATGGAGAATGGGGGGAAAGAGCAGCAAAAGAAATAATGCTTAGAATACCAACCTAAAAGGATTGATGGATGACTTAACTGAAAATGTAAAATAGCATTTTAAACCATACTCCTTGTTCTTGATTCATAATAATTTCTTTTGGAAATGAACTATATCCTGGATACTGAAGGCATTAAAAAGGCATTTCATTAATACATATTAAAATTTAAATATAATGATCCTTCTATTATAAATCTTGCTGCTTTGGCTATGATAGGGTTTTTTCCATTTTAAAGTATAACTAAAGTATGATGAAATTTACCTTATACATACTATACCTTTACTGCATTGTCTGGTTTAGACAATATTAAATATTAGAGCTGCAAAATTTAATAAAGCAGTCCCTAGCTGCATGTGACTACACTTAAATTAATTGAAATTCAGTGAAATTTTAAATTTAGTTCCTCAGTAACACTTGCCACATCTCAAGTGTTCAACAGTCTGGCTACTCTTATTGACAGCACAGAAATAGTTACACCATTATAGGAAAATACAATTGGACAAGGTTGTTTAGAATTTGAAATTAAGAAAATAAAATAATATTAACTTGACTTTTGATATGTCATTTCTTTCTGTAGATCCAAGTTTTTGTTTAAAATTATATTGCTTCTGCTCAATGATTGTTTGAATGTTTTTTGGTAGTGCAAATCAATTACACATAAAATAAATTTCCTCAGTCCCTATTTTAACAAAAAAGTCTCTGCATCTTCTTCACTGTGTGTGTGTTAGCTGTTCAGACGTGTCCAACCCCTTGCGACCCCATGGACTGTAGTTTGCCAGGTGCCTCTATCCATGGAATTCTCCAGGCAAGAATACTGGAGTGGGTTGCCAATTCCTTATCCAGGAGATCTTCCCAACCCAGGGCTAAAACCTGGGTCTCCTGCATAGAAGGCAAATTGTTTATCATCTGAGTCACCAGGGCCTATTTTTACTTTGGAATTCTTAGTTGACAATTCTGAGTTTTTCCTTTCATCACTTTAATGATATCACTCCATTGTTTTATGGCATATATATATATATTTCTTTTGACAAATGGAGTATTTTGACATATGTATACATTGTAAAATGATTACTAATTAATTAACACACCCATCACCTTCCACATTTACTTGTGTGTATGTTTGTGTGAGGGGGTTGAGAACACTTGAGATTTACTCAGTTAGCGAATTTAATGAAAACAATGCATTATTTTTAACTATAGTCACCAGGCTGCCCATTACGTCTGCAGAATTTATTCATCTTTCAGTGAAAAGTCTGTATGCTTTGATCAATATGTCCCTGTTTCTTCTAATCCGTACTTTCTGGTATCCATCTCCTACTGTCTATTGCTATGAGTTCTGCATATATTTTAGATTCCACATTTAAGTAAGATAAAGATTTATTTCTCTTTCTGTATTTGTCTTTATCACTATCTTTCAAGCTTTATCCATGTTGTTATATGAGTTTCCTTCTTTAGCATTGAATAACATTCCATTGTCTTGCTCTGTGTTTGTATATATATACAATTTTCTTCATCCTTTCACCTGTCAGTGAACATTTAGGTTGTTTTCATATGTTGACTGCTGTGAATAATGCTGCAATTAACATGTAAGTGCAGTTGATGCTTCAATATAGTGATTTTTATTTTCTTTGGATTTATACTGAGAAGTGAAGTTGCTGGATATTATGGTGGCTCTATTTTTAATTTTTTGAGGTACCTCCATATTGTTCTCTATTAATGGCTTTAGCAATTTACATTCTTACCAATAATGCACAAGTATTTCCTTTTCTTAATATCCTCACCAACATTGTTATTCTTTGACTTTTTGCTGATACTCACCCTAACATGTTTGAAGGGCTTTCCTGTTGGCTCAGTGGTTAACAATCTGCCTGCCAATGCAGGAGACACACGTTCGATCTTTGGATCAGGAAGATCCCCTGGAGAAGGAAATGGCAACTCCTTTCAGCATTCTTGCCTAGGAAATCCCAAGGACAGAAGAGAGCCTGGCAGGCTAAAGTCCATGGGGTCACAAAAGAGTCAGACAGGACTTAACAACTAAATGACAACACATGTGAGATGATTTATCTCATGGTTTTTATTTGCATTTCCCTATTGAAAGTCTGATGCTGGGAGGGATTGGGGGCAGGAGGAGAAGGAGATGACAGAGGATGAGATGGCTGAATGGCATCACCGACTCAATGGACGTGAGTCTGAGTGAACTCCAGGAGATGGTATGAACCAGGGAGGCCTGGTGTTCTACGATTCATGGGGTCGCAAAGAGTCGGACATGACTGAGCGACTGAACTGAACTGAACTGATTGATCAGTTATGTTAAGCATCTTTTCATGTACCTGTTATCCATTTGTATACCTTCTTTAGAAAAATATCTGTTCAGCTCTGTACCCATTTTTAAGTCAGGATATTATTATTATTATTCTTTGCTAAGTTGTGGTAGTTCCTTACAAATTTTTAAGATAAATCCCATTTTTATTCAAATATATGGTTTACAAATATTTTCCTCATTCTGTAGGTTGCCTTTTCATTCTGTTAATTATTTTCTTTGCTGTATAGAAATTTTTTAGTTTGGTATAACCTTAGTTTTGCTTTTGTTGCTTGGGCATTTAATGTGAAGTCATTGCCGCACCTATGTGAAAGAGATTGTCCCTTATGTTTTTCTCTAGGAATTTTAGAATATTAGGTCTTGCATGGACTAAGTCTTTAGTCCATGTTGAGTTTATTTTTGTGTGTGATATAAGATAAGATCTCAATATAATTATTTTGCTTTTATTATCCTGTTTTCCCAACACTGTTTATTGAAGAGATTATTCCTTTTACAGTGCATATTCTTGGTTATTTTGTAGAAAATTGGTTAACCATATATTCATGGGTTTATTTGGGTGCTGTCTATTCTATTCTGGGCTTCCCAGGTGGCACTAGTAGTAAGAATTTGCCTGCCAATGCAGGAGACATAGGAGACACAGGTTCTATCCCTGGGTCAGGAAGATCCCCTGGAGGAGGGCATGGCAACCCATTCCAGTATTCTTGCCTGAGAAATCCCATGGACAGAGGAGCCTGGAAGGCTATAGTCCACAGGGTCACAGAGAGTCAGACACGACTGAAGCGGCTAGGAACGTACACTATTCTATTCCATTGGTACATATGTTTTTTGTTTTTGTTTTCCAGTACCACAATGTTTTGAATAGTGTGCTTTGTAATATACTTTGAAGTTAGTAAGTGTGATGCCTCCAGCTCTGTTCTTGCTCAAAAGTGCGTTACCTGTTTGTGGTCTTCTGTGGTTCCAAACAAATTTTAAGTTTGTTTTTTTCTGTTTTTATGAAAAATGCTATTGGAATTTTGATAGGGATTGCCTTGAATCTCCACATTGCTTTAAGTAGGTAGAACAAGCAATAGGTAATATTCTTTCAATCCATAAACATAGGATGTCATTCAATTTATTTGTGTCTTTGTTTTCTTTCATCAGTATTTTATGGATTGATTGATTGTCCAGTCACTCAGTTGTGTCCGATTCTTTGCCACCCATGGACTGCAGCATGCCAGGTTTCCCTGTCCTTCACTAACTCCTGGAGTTTGCTCAAACTCATGTCCTTTGAGTCGATCATGTTCTTCTAAATGTCTCGCGAGGCGCCACCATCTCTGTCACCCTCATCTCAGGATATAGATCTTTTACTTGCTTGGTTAAAATTTTTCCTAAATATTTTTATATTTTTGCTGCTATTGTAATTGGCTTTTTAAAAATGTTTTTCCTAATAGTTTATTGGAAATGTATAGAAATAGAATTGATTTTTTGTAGGTTGATTTTGTGTCCCGCTACGTTACTGAATTCCTTTATTAGTTTTAACAGTTTTTGGCAGGGTCTGTAGAGTTTTCTATATATAAGATCATGTAATATGCAGACAGGCAATTTTATATCTTTCTTATTGGGATCTGGCATACATAATTTCTGATGTAAATACGCCATAATTATCTTTGTCACTCTGTATGTAACTTGTCTCTTTTTCTCTGGACACCTTCAAGATTTTAAAATTTATTTTGTTTTTCAGCAGTGACTATATTGTGTCTATATGTGTGAGGCTGTGCTGTATGAACCTGTGTCTGTGTATGTATGTAAGCTTGTTTGTTATTCTCTGAGCTTCTTTGATCTGTGGGTTTGTGTCTTTCTTTAGTTTTTCAAGATTCTTGGGCATTATCTTTTCAAATGTTTCACCTTTCCTTTCCTATTTCTCTTCTTCTTTTGACATTCTAATTACAAGTATAAGAAATTATTTCGTTTGTTCCATAGTTGTTAAATGTCCTTTTCTATATTTTTTACTCTTTTTAATTAGTGTTTTAGTTTGGTAATTTCTGCTAGTAAGTTTTTAAGTTCGTTGATTCTTTCCTTGCTTGGTTGAGTGTTCTGATTTGCTTTTCAAAGGCAGTATTCATCTCAGTTATCATATTTTTAGCATTGTTAGCATCTTAATTTAAATCTTTTTTTTTTTAAATAGTTTTTATCTCTCTACTTAAGTTCCTCATCAGATCATTCTTGTCCTCTTTTCTTCATTAGGGACTTTAACATATTAAACAGTTATCCCCTATCTGATAGTCTGTATTGAATACAATATCTGAATCTAGTCCTATTTATTAATTTGTATTTTTTAAATAATACATAGCCTATTAAATTTTTTTATTTTTTCATTTTTATTTTGGCTGCTCAGGCTCTTCATTGAGCTCACAAGCTTTCTCTAGTGGCAGACACCTGGGCTTCTGTTGGTGGTGCACAGGCTTCTCTCTGCATTGTGGGGTCTCCTCTAGTTACGCTCTGTGGGCTCAGTGGTTGCAGTTTTGTAAATAAGTTCAGTTGTGGTCCTGGGCTTAGTTACCCTGCAGTGAGTGAGATTCTAGCTCCCCAACTAGGGATTGAACCCATGTCCCTGCACTGGAAGGTGGACACTCAACCACTGGACCACCAGGAAAATCTCCTGATTTGTGCTTTGATAAACAGTGGAAACAGTGTCAGACTTTATTTTTGGGGGCTCCAAAATCACTGCAGATGGTGACTGCAGCCATGAAATTAAAAGACGCTTACTCCTTGGAAGGAAAGCTATGATCAACCTAGATAGCATATTCAAAAGCAGAGACATTACTTTGCCGACTAAGGTCCGTCTAGTCAAGGCTATGGTTTTTCCTGTGGTCATGTATGGTTGTGAGAGTTGGACTGTGAATAAGGCTGAGCGCCAGAGAATTGATGCTTTTGAACTGTGGTGTTGGAGAAGATGACTACCTTATGACCCAGCAATCCCACTGCTGGGCATACACACTGAGGAAACCAGAATTGAAAGAGACACATGTACCCCAATGTTCATCGCAGCACTGTTTATAATAGGCAGGACATGGAAACAACCTAGATGTCCAACAGCAGATGAATGGATAAGAAAGCTGTGGTACATATACACAATGGAGTATTACTCAGCCATTAAAAAGAATTCATTTGATTCAGTTCTGATGAGATGGATGAAACTGGAGCCGATCATACAGAGTGAAGTAAGCCAGAAAGAAAAACACCAATACAGTATACTAACACATATATATGGAATTTAGAAAGAGGGCAGTGACGACCCTGTATGCAAGACAGCAAAAAAGACACAGATGTGTATAACGGACTTTTGGACTCAGAGGGAGAGGGAGAGGGTGAGATGATTTGGGAGAATGGCATTCTAACATGTATACTATCATGTAAGAATTGAATCGCCAGTCTATGTCTGATGCAGGATACAGCATGTTTGGGGCTGGTGCATGGGGATGACCCAGAGAGATGTTATGCGGAGGGAGGTGGGAGGGGGGTTCATATTTGGGAACGCATGTAAGAATTAAAGATTTTAAAATTAAAATAAATAAATAAATAAATAAATAAATTTAAAAAAAAAAAAGATTCTTGAGAGTCCCTTGAACTGCAAGGAGATCCAACCAATCCATTCTGAAAGAGATCAGCCCTGGGTTTTCTTTGGAAGGAATGATGCTGAAGCTGAAACTCCAGTACTTTGGCCACCTTATGCGAAGAGTTGACTCATTGGAAAAGACTTTGATGCTGGGAGGGATTGGGGACAGGAGGAGAAGGGGACGACAGAGGATGAGATGGCTGGATGGCATCACTGACTCGATGGACGTGAATCTGAGTGAACTCCGGCAGTTGGTAATAGACAGGGAGGCCTGGTGTGCTGCAATTCATGGGGTCGCAAAGAGTCGGACACGACTGAGCGACTGAACTGAACTGAATGTGATATTTTTTCCTGATTTTTTTTGTATGTGTGTCTTATAATTTTTTGTTGAAATTCAGAAATATTTTGCAGGACAATAGAATCTGAGTAATAATTATTTATAACAGGAAATAGACTTGCTTTGCCTTTTTCTAGACCTTAGTGAGGGAGTTGGAGCCCGTGTAGTTAGATGTTGGATTGGATTCACTTTTCTTGTTGTTGCTATAGTTACCATTAGAACATCACAGTCTTCAAATTTTTCTCATATTATCTTGTCTTTAGGATAGGGGCAGGTCTGCAAAAGATTTTATCTCAAGCTTGCTGCACTTTTAACTTTAGATTCCCTGTTGTGCTTATATCCCAGAGAAGATCTCCTTCTATGTTCTTCATCTCTCCCAGCAGTATATTTCTGTTACTGTCAATGCTTGCTAGCCTAGTTAGGGAAAGCAAGTAAGAGAAGGGTGTTCTCTGTAGTTATAGCTCAGCATAAGTCTTAGGGGAGCATTGGATTCGTTTGTTTTGAAGATAGGTCCTTCCCAGAGGTCCTGCCCCTGCCCAGAAGTTGATATTTAATGGTTTGCTTCCAGAATATATTTTTATCTTTCTTGTAGGAGTACTGGATTTTATTCTTTCTTCTCCCAGCTGCAAGGTATCTTCACCTGTACTTTGAAGTTAATAAGATTTGTTGCCTTGTCCTAAGAAGCTTAGTAAAAGTTGCTCAGTTGTGTCCGACCCTTTGAGACCCCATGGACTATACAGTCCATGGAATTCTCCAGGCCAGAATACTAGAGTGGGTAGCCTTTCCCTTCTCCAGGGGATTTTCTCAACCCAGGGATCAAACCCAGGTGTCCTGCATTGCAGGCAGATTCTTTACCAGCTGAACCATCAAGACATGTTTTATTATAGAGGACATCACAGAAAACAATTCATGCTACATCTTCAAAAACTCTTGTTCCTCTCTTCAAGGACTGAACCAGAAGATAGAATTCTCATACTACCTCCAATTTTTCTTACGAGTCTGACAGTGGATGCAAGCTTCTATGGTGTATGTGACTCAGGAATTCTACACCCTCACACTGCCACATGACTGGCCATTAGCCATTTGAAAATTCTATCTGAATTATTTCACCAGCTTGTTTATTATTGGATGTCTGCTGCAGATAAATGAGTGCTTATTTCCTGTCTCTTGTACCTGTCTTTCTTTATATTTTGGATAGGCTTGTTGCCCTGCAACTTCAGCTCTCTGATAAAAAACTTTGTTATAGACACAAAGTACAAAAGGTGTAGTTACTGTATATTCTCAGCAGCTCCAAATATTCTTTTTTCTTTGTGGCCAATATGAAGTTGTGAAATGATAACTCACTTTGGTTTTATTTGATTTTCCTGAATACTAATGAAGCAGAATATGATTTTCCCCCACACTTTTACTTTCAACTTTTCTATTACTTTAATATATGTGTCTTATAATTAGGTAAATTTTATTTTTATTACTGCAGTTTGACAATATGATTTTGGATGGAATTTTTAGTCCATTTGAAGTTTATTAAATTACTGATATATCTAGGTTTTCAAATACCATGTTAGTACTATTTTCCCACATTCTGAACCTTGATTCTTCATCTTGTTTCTTGCTATTTGTTTTTATTTCACTTATTTCTCTCAATTAGGTTGTTAGTTTTGCATTTTTATTGTAGTGATTGTTCTAGAGATTACAATGGTATCTTTTGTCTTGTTTAGAATCAGTATTAACTTATCAGCTTTACCACTTCCTGGACTATACCTGTAACTTACAACATATTAAATTCATTTATTATTTTTTTGTCTTCTGTGTTATTGTTTTCAGGTAGTGCTTAAAAATCTTAATATCATTTACTTTTCCCCACTCACCCTTGTTTTTTATTGCCCTCTTACACTGCATAGATTTGGGAAATATTCCATTATTTCACCTTTATATATGAAGAATATTTTCACTGATTACAGGATTTTAGATTGGCAATTATCTTCTTACACGTTTTTAAAGATACCTCACAGTCTTCATTTTTATGCATTGGAGAAGGAAATGGTAACCCACTCCATATTTTTGCCTGGAGAATCCCAGGAATGGGAGCCTGGTGGGCTGCTGTCTATGGGGTCCCACAGAGTTGGACACGACTGATGTGTCTTAGCAGCAGCAGCACAGTCTTCTAGTCTCTTTTTTATTTAGAAGTCATTTATCTGCTTCATTGTTACTACTTTTAAAGTGATACTTCTTTTTTTCCCTTTATTGGCTTCTTGGAAATCTTTTGTCTTTAGTTTTTAGCAATTTTACGATGGTGCATTTGTTTTATATTTTGTTGAATAACAAACCAGTCCAAGTTTAGTGACTTAAAATAATTCATGATTTCACTGGCAGTCTGGGCTCATCGGGCAGTTCTTACCTGGGGTTATGTGCAGTCATAGTCAAATATCAGCTGATGCTATGGTTACCTGAAGGCTCCACTGGGCTTGACACCCGTGGTAGCTCACTTAACAGCTGGCTGCTGGCTGGTTTCAGAGCTGGTGCTGTCCAACAGTGTCTAAATCTGGCCTCTGTATGAAGCATTTTTTTTGTTAGTAAAATTTTGTTTGTTTTTTTTTCGTTTTATATCGGAGTATTGTTGATTAACAATGTTGTCTTAGTTTCAGGTGCACAGCAAAGTGATTCAGTTATACAAACACATATATCTACTTTTTTTCAAATTTCTGAGTTAGGTAAGTGTAGATGAGACTGCCAGGTGAAAAAGCCCAGTCTAGCCTGCTAGAAATGCGATCCAGCTAATGGCAGCCTATGTATTCACACGTCCTATGAGAACTTAACGAAACAATTTATTTTCACTATTTGAATTACTGTAAAACCTCAGTTGTTAACAACATCCTATGATATCACTTGACCTTCTTTTAATATGAATATTAAATACAAATACAAACTCAGGCACAGAAATTATATGGTTATGTTCTATGAAGTGCCATTGTGAATATATTTATTGATATTCACAATGCCACTTCATAGAATATATTTGTATTAACTTTTACACTATCAAAAATGCAGAAACACAAAATGTAAGATTTTGTAAGATTGTCAGAACCTTAAAAATATGTCTGAATGACCCTATGTGTGTGCCAACTACAGTTTGAGAAACACTGTTCCACATTAATGAGAATGAAACAAGAAACATTTTCAACAGTCAGACCAATCACCACCACTGATTCCAAATCAGAGGTGAGGACAATGGATGCATGAGAACCACCACTCAGAGAAGTGATTGAAAACACTCTGGCTTCCCTCCTACCCATACTTGATACACTGTTATATTTTGGGGAACAAAAAACAAGCAGCATATCAATTTTGGGATATTATTATATTGTATTGTATTGTATTACCAATTGAGATAACTATTACCAGTTGAGAATCAAGATTCAGGCTCAAGATCAATATTTTCTCTTGTAAAATCTCTCACATTAAATGCAGAACTCTCTAACCTTCAAGGAAGCCTCTGCAGAATTAACATGTTCTGCTCCACTACTGGCGCCCCACTCCAGTACTCTTGCCTGGGAAGTCCCACGGATGGAGGAGCCTGGTGGGCTGCAGTCCATGGGGTCGCTGGGAGTCGGACACAGCTGAGTGATTTCACTTTCACTTTTCACTTTCATGCATTGGAGAAGGAAATGGCAACCCACTCTAGTGTTCTTGCCTGGAGAATCCCAGGGACGAGGGAGCCTGGTGGGAGGCCGTCTATGGGGTCGCACAGAGTCAGACAAGGCTGAAGCAACTTAGCAGCAGCAGCAGCAGCAGCTCCACTACTGAATCCCCTGCCTTTTCTAATATTTCTCAGTTTCCTTTGGTTCTCAACCTGCCATTACTTCTAGACTTTGGATTTATAACTGTACCTGGAAAATCTTTTGATGTTGTATCATAATTTCGTTTTTATAAGATTAATTTTTAGTGGATTTGATAGTAATGTGCCAATTTAAGCATTATATGTGATGTTGCATCGTAATTTCTGCTGCTGCATACCACCTGCATCCCAAGTCACCTGACATCCATTTACTTTTTGGTAATGATAAAACTGCTTCTTGAACTCTGTTTAATCTCAACCATGTTATATTATGATAACATTATTTTTCCAAGCTTCCAATTTCTTTACAAAAGACAACAAAGAATATTTCCATTTCTACCATTCTATGAGAGTTGGACTGTGAAGAAGGCTGAGCGCCAAAGAACTGATGCTTTTGAACTGTGGTGTTGGAGAAGACTCTTGAGAATCCCTTGGACTGCAAGGAGATCCAACCAGTCCATTCTGAAGGAGATCAGCTCTGGGATTTCTCTGGAAGGAATGATGCTAAAGCTGAAACTCCAGTACTTTGGCCACCTCTTGTGAAGAGTTGACTCATTGGAAAAGACTTTGATGCTGGGAGGGATTGGGGGCAGGAGAAGAAGGGGACGACCAAGGATGAGATGGCTGGATGGCATCACTGACTTGATGAACATGAGTCTGAGTGAACTCTGGGAGTTGGTGACGGGCAGGGAGGCTTGGCGTGCTGCGATTCATGTGGTCGCAAAGAGTCGCACACGACTGAGCGACTGAACTGAACTGAACTGATAGTGACTTTATTTGGAAAGCAAATAACTGCTTTTTGAGAAGAGGTTCTTTGGTAATTACTGTTGGAAATACATGGCTCTAAGGGTGCAAGGCACACTGGTGCTGACCCTTCTGGAAATGAAACTTCAACTCTCAAGCCTTAAGCATGACCAGATAAGAACACCAGGCCCCATTTTCCAAATAATCAGTTTTTCAAAAGATTAGAAAGATGTATATCTCAGATATGCCAAGTGGTTTTCACATCCCTGTTTGACTATATTGTTGAGAAAAGAAGAAAGTATGGCAAAACCAATACAATATTGTAAAGTTTAAAAAAAAAGAGAGAGAGAGAAATTACTCAAAAAAAAAAAAAAAAAGATTAGGTAGCAAAAAAAAAAAGAAAAAAAAAAAAGAAAGGCGAACGGTCCTACTCCTTTTAAATGTTTTTTTTTTTTTTTTTTAATTCTTTGACGGTGCTGTACCACATGTAGGATTTTAGTTCCCCAAGCAGGGAGCAAGTCCACATCCCCTATCTTAGAAGCAAGGAGTCTTAACCACTGGGCACCAGGGAATTCCCATGTCTTACTCTTATAAGATCAGATCCAAAGGAAGAACTTTCTAGATAGATGCCTTTCCAGCCAGGAGCTAAACATAATATACACACTGAATAAGGAAGCTACTATCAGATATGTTGATTCACTTAAGTGTCAAATGCCTAACTATAACATTTACAGAACATTATCATACTATTATACTAGCACACTCTTCCACTTGGCCCCAAAACTAACTTGGGAAAGTAGAGAAAGTTTCCCATCCAGGAAAGGTTGGCAAGCACAAATATTCTAGCCAGTCTCTTAACTTAATCACTTTAAAATGATGTGACTCTTACACCATTCCTTACTGGAGAGCCTGGCATGGACAAGCACATCCCAGATTTCACTCAAAAGGTAACCAATGCAGTGAACTTTCCAACCAAAGACTACGTCACAACCCAGGGGCAGTGTGAACCCTCTCTGTGTTTATATCTTCAGTCATTGGCTTTTTAGCTCCAGTCAGTGCCTAACAGAGGCACCCAATATATATTTGTTCAATTCTACTAAAGAGAACTTGCTGCTGGGAGATACAGCTGTTTCCCTCACCCACTGCCTTTAAATCGTTCAACTGAAAATACTTAATGAGTATCTATCTGCACCAGGCATTGTGCTAGCTACCGGGGATGTTGCAATGAGCAAAACAGACTGTGTCTTCTGCCTGTGTTTACCTTATTGGTTACTATTTCATGTCATATCCATTCTGGCTGCTTCTCCAAACCTAGATGAAAAGTATTATGCAACCAGAGAGTCCATTGAAGAATCAAGGTCATTAGGAACTGTTATCATTTGAAATTCTCCACGAACGCTCAAGTGAGTCAAACTAGATCAGCTGTTCTTACAGGCCGTAGTTTCACAGTTCTGTGGGTAGGGCAGCACCTAGAACATCTTTCTTTGAATCTCTAGGTGGATGACCTTGGGGAAAGACATGTCCTCAAATTATTTTCTTCTGGGAAATGTTTGATAGTGGTATGTTTTTTGAGCCCTTACATATCTGATAACATTTTTTTGTTGTCTTTACATGAAGTTGTCACCTTGACAGGACGTAGGATTCTTTGATCGTAACTATTGTCTCACATCTATGTGGGATTTTCTGAAGTTTTCTGACATTTATTTTTATGACAGAAAAGTTTGAAAACAATCTAATTTTTTGCTCTTTTGTAAGTAATTTATCCCTTTCATGTTTTTTTATTATTGAAATTCAAAAATTTGGTAACAAATGCACAAAATGCTTACATTCTTCATTTCTCCTGATGAGTCTCTCCATCCCATTAACTAAAAATTTTGTTTTTAACTTAAAATTTTTTGCATTAAGACATTAAATCCTGCCTTTGCTCCATCTACTGCTGTTCATTTTAGGAAATGAATCTCCTAATCATGGAGAGCTTCTGAAGTATCTTCTAAAATAGCTTTGTTTATTCTTTCTCATTAAAAGAAAAATATTCTTTTCTTCCATTCAATTTATCCTTTATATAACTGATTTGATTCTATGCTTCTTTCAAGATAAGCTGTAACTTTGGTATCTGTGTTTTTGATCTCCTTATGATCCATGTTAACCATGACTATTGATGGGCAACCAAGCTTTGTATACTAACTTGCTCTCCTTCTCAGATAGATGTGGTGGCCTCAACTAAATCATTCAGTTATGGCAGAATTACTGACCCAGGTCTTGATTAAGTGAATAATGTGTTTGCATTGCTGTTGATTCCAGGGACATTTATAACAACAAAGGACAGAAGCCATCTAGTTCCAACTGCTTCTTCAGTGACTCCCACACATGGTATCAATGGAAACTCTGTTGCTGTTGTTCAGTTGCTAAGATGTGTCCGACTCTTTGCAACCCCATGGACTACAGCACATCAGTCTTTCCTGTCCTTGACTACCTCCCAGAGTTTGCTCAAACTCATGTCTATTGAATTGGCAAAGCTATCTAACTGATGTTATCTATCTGAATTATGGCTTCTATAATGAGATTTCTACCTTCATTCTTCCTTTGTTCTATCTATTACCCACAATTATGTCCAAGTGATTTTTCCCACTCTTTATTCTCCTTATATCTGGCTTGGTGGGCTTCCTCAGCGATCGCTCAGTCATGTCTGACTCTTTGGGACCTCATGGACTGTGGCCTATCAGGCTCCTCCTTCCATAGGATTTTTCAGGCAAGAGTGCTGGAGTGGATTGCCATTTCCTTCTCCAGGGGGTCTTCCCGACCCAGGAATCGAACCCGGGTCTCCTGCATTGCAGGCAGATGCTTTACCGTCTGAGCTACCAGGGATTAGTATCAGATCTTTGATGCAAAAGGATTCTGAATTCTTTCTACCCTTTCACCTGTTCACTCCATGGTCTCCCTGATACTACCTTCACCAAGAATATCAAGTTGCACAGTTTATATTTTTCCCAGCCTACTTTGCTTAGTTCTTCAGGCCAATAATTTTATGTAGAATGGCAAAGTGAACAAGAATGGCTTTAAAATGTATTCTGAATCATCCTCGAAATTATTCTATGAAATTTTCCTGTGTCACTAAAGCAAGATACAAGAAATGTGCTTCTTCTCACTCTGCCTTAAAAAAAAAAAAAAAAGAGCAATCCTTCTTACTAATGTTCATGAATTTTAAAATTTCCCCTGCTCTACCCTTGGATTCTTCAAGGGAAGAGGGCTTCCCTAGCACCAGGAGAGTGCTAATGCTATGATACTGCTCAATCTCATCTTTGACTTGACTTGTTTCAAATGTCTGAATGCATGACATAAGAACTTTGATAGTTTCTCTGATAGACCCTGATGCTGGGAAAGATTGAAACAAAAGGAGAAGGAGATGGCAGAGGATGAGAAGGGGACAATAGAGGTATTCAGGTGGAGGTTAGATATATAGCATTAGAGGTTTAGAGAGAAGGTTAAAATGAAGATACAGGTTATAAGGTCAGTAGCATACTAATGCCTGGGAAAAGGGCCAATAGTAAGTGCCAGGCAGTGTCTTAGGTACACAGGATGTAATGGGGAAAGAAAGGTTCCTACTCTGACGAAGTTCATGCATCAAATAGTAATAACTAAAGAGACAAATACATAAGTAATGTAATTTCAGACTAAAAATGCAAAAATATGAGTTGAATAAAGAGAAAAGTTATTGCAAGAAACCAAGAAAGAGAGATAGATCCAACGGTTAAAGAAAAATCAAGAGCCAGAAAGCTCTTGTGTCAAGTAAGACTGTTCAAAAGGACCAATGCTAAAAGTACTATGTGTGTGTGTGTGTGTGTGCTCAGTCGCATCCAATTCTTTGCAATCCCATAGTCTATAGCCGACCAGGCTCCTCTGTTTATGGAGTTTTTCAGGCAAGAATACTGGAGCAGTTTCCATTTCTTTCTCCAGGGCATCTTCTCAACCCAGGAACTGAACACGTGTCTCTTGTGTCTCCTGCACTGACAAATGAATTCTTTGCCACTATGCCAAGTAAATCTTCCCCTTGATTTTGCTCAAAGGTCTATGTCTCTGCCTTGGCAATCAGAACAGCCAGATTGTGCGTATGGAATGCTGGCTTTACCATTCTGATTGCTGATTTGAAAACAAATCTCAGCATATTTCTGATCATCCATTCCCACAATGTTCCCACAAGTAAAACTGAGCCATTTAAAAAATCATTTATATTTTGTCACTCATATATATTTAGTCACTCAGTTGTGCCCAACTCTTTGTGACTTCATGCACTATAGTCTGCCAGGCTTGTCTGTCCATGGGATTTTCCAGGCAAGAATACTGAAGTGGGTAGCCACTGCCTTCTTCAGGGGATGTTGCTGACCCAGGGATCAAACCTGGTTTCCTGCATTAGAGGCAGAGTCTTTACCATCTGAGCCACACAGTTGATTTATTTTAGTTTCTTGTGTACAACAAAGGAATTCTTTTTCAAGTTCTTTCCCATTATAGGTTATTAGACATTGAATATAGTTCCTTGTGGTATACAATAGGACCTTGCGGTTTTCTTTTTTACTTATTTTATATATTGTATTTTATATCTGCTAATCCTCAAATCCTAATTTATCTGCCCCCTTAGTAACCATAAATTTGTTTTCTATGTCTGTGAATCTATATTTGTTTTGTAAATAAGTTCATTTGATAATCATTTTAGATTGCACATATAAGTGATCTATTTGTCTTTCTTTGTCTGATTGACTTCACTTAGTATGGTAATCTCTTTAGGCTACAAATGGCATTATTTCATTTTTATGGCTGAGTAATATTCCATCCTATATATGTACACAGTAATCCAAGACTATGCCCCGATGAGTAATGCTGAAGAAGCTGAAGCCGAATGGTTCTATGAAGATCTACAAGATCTTCTAGAACTAACACACAAAAAAGATGCCCTTTTCATTATAGTGGGTAGGAATGCAAAAGTAAGAAGTCAAGAAATACCTGGAATAACAGGCAAATTTGGCCTTGGACTACAGAATGGATCAGGGCAAAGGCTAATAGAGTTTTGCCAACAGAACACTCTAGTCATATGAGACACCCTCTTCCAACAACACAAGAGAAGATTCTACACATGGACATCACCAGATGGTCAAGACAGAAATCAGATTGATTATATTCTTTATAGCCAAAGATGGAGAAGCTCGATACAATCAGCAAAAACAAGACTGGGAGCTGACTGTGGCTCAGATCATGAACTCCTTATTGCCAAATTCAAACTTAAATTAAAGAAAGTAGGAAAAACAACTAGACCATTCATGTATGATCTAAATCAAATCCCTTAAATTATACAGTGGAAGTGAGAAATAGATTCAAGGGACTAGATCTAAGAGACAGAGTGCCTGATTAACTATGGTCGGAGGTTCGCGACACTGTACAGGAGACAGGGATCAATACCATCCCCAAGGAAAAAAAAATGCAAAAAAGCAAAATGGCTGTCTGAGGAGGCCTTACAAGTAGCTGTGAAAACAAGAGAAGCCAAAAGCAAAGGAGAAAAGGAAAGATATACCCATTTGAATGCAGAGTTCTGAAGAATAGCAAGGAGAGATAAGAAAGCCTTCCTCAGTGATCAGTGCAAAGAAATAGAGGAAAACAATGGAATAGAAAAGGCTAGAGATTTCTTCAAGAAAATTAGAGATATCAAGGGAACATTTCATGCAAAGATGGGCTCAATAAAGGACATAAATGGTATGGACTTAACAGAAGCAGAAGATATTAAGAAGAGGTGGCAAGAATACACAGAACTGAACAAAAAACATCTTCACAACCCAGATAATCATGATGGTGTGATCACTCACCTAGAGCCAGACATCCTGGAATGCAAAGTCAGATAGGCCTTAGGAAGCATCGTTACGAACAAAGCTGGTGAAGGTGATGGAATTGCAGTTGAGTGATTTCAAATTATAAAAGATGATGCTGTGAAAGTGCTGCACTCAATATGCCAGCAAAATTGGAAAACTTAGCAGTGAGCGCAGGACTGGAAAAGGTCAATTTTCATTCCAATCCCAAAGAAAGGCAGTACCAAAGAATGCTCAAACTACCGCAAATTGCACTCATCTCACACGCTGGTAAAGTAATGCTCAAAATTCTCCAATCCAGGCTTCAACAGTACTTGGACCATGAACTTCCAGATGTTCAAACTGATTTAGAAAAGGCAGAGGGAAACAGATCAAATAGCCAACATCTGCTGGATCATGGAAAAATCAAGAGAGTTCCAGAAAAACATCTATTTCTGCTTTATTGACTATGCCAAAGCCTTTGACTGTGTGGATCACAAAAAACTGTGGAAAATTCTGAAAGAGATGGGACTACCAGACCACCTGACCTGCCTCCTGAGAAATCTGTATGCAGGTCAGGGAGTAACAGTTAGAACTGGACATGGAACAACAGACTGCATCCAAATAGGAAAAGGAGAACACCAGGCTATATATTGTCACCCTGCTTATTTAACTTATATGCAGAGTACATCATGAGAAACTCTGGGCTGACTGAAGCACAAGCTGGAATCAAGATTGCCAGGAGAAATATCGGTAACCTCAGATATGCAGATGACACCACCCTTATGGCAGAAAGTGAAGAGCTGAAGAGCCTCTTGATGAAAGTGAAAGAGGAGAGTGAACAAGTTGGCTTAAAGCTCAACATTCAGAAAACGAAGATCATGGCATCTGGCCCCATCACTTCATGGGAAATAGATAGAGAAACAGTAGAAACATGGCTGACTCTATTTTTTTGGACTCCAAAATCACTGCTGATGGTGTCCACGGCCATTAAATTAAAAGATACTTGCTCCTTGAAAGAAAAGTTATGACCAACCTATATAGCATATTACAAAGCAGAGACATTAATTTGTCAACAAAGGTCCATAAGGCCAAGGGTATGGTTTCTCCAGTGGTCATGTATGGATGTGAGAGTTGGAGTATAAAGAAAGCTGAGCACCGAAGAATCGATGCTTTTGAACTATGGTGTTGGAGAAGACTCTTGAGAGTCCCCTGGACTGCAAGGAGATCCAACCAGTCCATCCTAAAAAACTCAGTCCTGAATATACATTGGAAGGACGGATGCTGAAGTGAAATGCCAGTACTTTGGCCACCTGATGCAAAGAGCTGACTCATTTGAAAAGATCCTGATGCTGGGAAAGATTGAATGCAGAAGGAGAATGGGACAACAGAGGATAAGATGGTTGGATGGCATCACCAACTCAAAGAACATGAGTTTGAGTAAACTCCAGGAGTTGGTGATGGACAGGGAGGCCTGATGTGCTGCAGTTCATGGGCTCACAAAGAATCAGACGTGACTGAGTGGCTGAGCTGAACTGATACGTACTACATCTTCATCTATTCATTGGCTGATGGACATTTAGGTTGCTTATATGTCTTGGCTATTGTAAACAGTGCTACAGTGAACTTTAGAGTGCATGTATCTTTTCAAATTAGAGCTTTCTCTGGATAGATGCTCCAGAGTGCAATTTTTGGATCTTTGGGTAGCTCTGTTTTTAGTTTTTCAGCCCCTGTTCTTCTTAGTGGCTGAACCAATTTACATTCCCTCCAATAGTGTTGGATGGTTTCCTTTTCTCTGCATCCTCTCCAGAATGCCTTTTTGTAGATGATGTCACTTTCTTTGAATAAAGAAAAACATTTTCAGTCATGATACTTAAGTAGTCTTCTATTTGCAACTATAGAAGATAATATTTGTCTGTATAATTGCTATGATTTTTATTTATTTATTTATTTTTTGGTCCATTTTTATTTATTTTATTTTTGTTTTGTTTTGTTTTGTTTTTTTCTTTATTTTAATTTACAATACTGTAATGGTTTTGCCATACATTGACATGAATCCACCATGGGTGTACATGCGTTCCCATACATGAACCCCCCACCTACCTCCCTCCCCATAACGTCTCTCTGGGTCATCCCCGTGCACCAGCCCCAAGCATGCTGTATCCTGCATCGGATATAGACTGGCGATTCGATTCTTACATGATAGTATACATGTTAAAATGCCGTTCTCCCAAATCATCCCACCCTCTCCCTCTCCCTCTGAGTCCAAAAGTCCGTCATACACATCTGTGTCTTTTTTGCTGTCTTGCATACAGGGTCGTCCTTGCCATCTTTCTAAATTCCATATATATGTGTTAGTATACTGTATTGGTGTTTTTCTTTCTGGCTTACTTCACTCTGTATAATCAGCTCCAGTTTCATCCATCTCATCAAAACTGATTCAAATGTATTCTTTTTAACAGCTGAGTAATACTCCATTGTGTATATGTACCACAGCTTTCTTATCCATTCATCTGCCGATGGACATCTAGGTTGTTTCCATGTCCTGGCTATTATAAACAGTGCTGCGATGAACATTGGGGTGCATGTGTCTCTTTCAATTCTGGTTTCCTCGGTGTGTATGCCCAGCAGTGGGATTGCTGGGTCATAAGGTAGTTCTATTTGCAATTTTTTAAGGAATCTCCACACTGTTCTCCATAGTGGCTGTACTAGTTTGCATTCCCACCAACAGTGTAGGAGAGTTCCCTTTTCTCCACACCCTCTCCAGCATTTATTGCTTGCAGATTTTTGGATCACAGACATTCTTACTGGTGTGAAGTGGTACCTCATTGTGGTTTTGATTTGCATTTCTCTGATAATGAGTGATGTTGAGCATCTTTCATGTGTTTGTTAGCCATCCGAATGTCTTCTTTGGAGAAATGTCTATTTAGTTCTTTGGCCCATTTTTTGATTGGGTCGTTTATTTTTCTGGACTTGAGCAGCATAAGTTGCTTGTATATTTTTGAGATTAGTTGTTTGTCAGTTGCTTCATTTGCTATTATTTTCTCCCATTCAGAAGGCTGTCTTTTCACTTTGCTTATATTTTCCTTTGTTGTGCAGAAGCTTTTAATTTTAATTAGATCCCATTTGTTTATTTTTGCTTTTATTTCCAGTATTCTGGGAGGTGGATCATAGAGGATCCTGCTGTGATTTATGTCGGAGAGTGTTTTGCCTATATTCTCCTCTAGGAGTTTTATAGTTTCTGGTCTGACATTTAGATCTTTAATCCATTTTGAGTTTATTTTTGTGTGTGGTGTTAGAAAGTGATTTAGTCTCATTCTTTTACAAGTGGTTGACCAGTTTTCCCAGCACCACTTGTTAAAGAGATTGTTTTTACTCCATTGTATATTTTTGCCTCCTTTGTCAAAGATAAGCTGTCCATATGTGTGTGGATTTATCTATGGGCTTTCTATTTTGTTCCATTGATCTATATTTCTGTCTTTGTGCCAGTACCATACTGTCTTGATGACTGTGGCTTTGTAGTAGAGCCTGAAGTCAGGCAAGTTGATTCCTCAAGTTCCATTCTTCTTTCTCAAGATTGCTTTGGCTATTCGAGGTTTTTTTGTATTTCCATACAAATCTTGGAATTATTTGTTCTAGTTCTGTGAAAAATATGGCTGGTAGCTTAATAGGGATTGCATTGAATTTGTAAATTGCTTTGTGTAGTATACTCATTTTCACTATATTGATTCTTCCAATCCATGAACGTGGTATATTTCTCCATCTATTAGTGTCCTCTTTGATTTCTTTCATCAGTGTTTTATAGTTTTCTATGTATAGGTCTTTAGTTTCTTTAGGTAGGTATATTCCTAAGTATTTTATTCTTTTCGTTGCAATGGTGAATGGAATTGTTTCCTTAATTTCTTTTTCTACTTTCTCATTATTAGTGTATAGGAATGCAAGGGATTTCTGTGTGTTGATTTTATATCCTGCAACTTTACTATATTCATTGATGAGCTCTAGTAATTTTCTTGTGGAGTCTTTAGGGTTTTCTATGTAGAGGATCATGCCATCTGCAAACAGTGAAAGTTTTACTTCTTCTTTTCCAATTTGGATTCCTTTTATTTCTTTTTCTGTTCTGATTCCTGTGGCCAAAACTTCCAGAACTATGTTGAATAGTAGCGGTGAAAGTGGGCACCCTTGTCTTGTTCCTGACTTTAGGGGAAATGCTTTCAGTTTTTCACCATTGAGGATAATGTTTGCTGTGGGTTTGTCATATATAGCTTTTATTATGTTGAGGTATGTTCCTTCTATTCCTGATTTCTGGAGAGTTTTTATCATAAATGGATGTTGAATTTTGTCAAAGGCCTTCTCTGCATCTATTGAGATAATCATATGGCTTTTATTTTTCAATTTGTTAATATGGTGAATTACATTGATTGATTTGCGGATATTGAAGAATCCTTGCATCCCTGGGATAAAGCCCACTTGGTCATGGTGTATGATCTTTTTAATGTGTTGTTGGATTCTGATTGCTAGAATTTTGTTGAGGATTTTTGCATCTATGTTCATCAGTGATATTGGCCTGTAGTTTTCTTTTTTTGTAGTATCTTTGTCAGGTTTTGGTATTAGGGTGATGGTGGCCTCATAGAATGAGTTTGGAAGTTTCCCTTCCTCTTCAATTTTCTGGAAGAGTTTGAGGAGGATAGGTGTTAGCTCTTCTTGAAATTTTTGGTAGAATTCAGCTGTGAAGCCATCTGGACCTGGGCTTTTGTTTGCTGGAAGATTTCTGATTACAGTTTCAATTTCTGTGCTTGTGATGGGTCTGTTAAGATTTTCTATTTCTTCCTGGTTCAGTTTTGGAAAATTGTACTTTTCTAGGAATTTGTCCATTTCTTCCACGTTGTCCATTTTATTGGCATATAACTGCTGATAGTAGTCTCTTATGATCCTTTGTATTTCTGTGTTGTCTGTTGTGATCTCTCCATTTTCATTTCTAATTTTATTGATTTGATTTTTCTCTCTTTGCTTCTTGATGAGTCTGGCTAATGGTTTGTCAATTTTATTTATCCTTTCAAAGAACCAGCTTTTGGCTTTGTTGATTTTTTGCTATGGTCGCTTTTGTTTCTTTTGCATTTATTTCTGCCCTAATTTTTAAGATTTCTTTCCTTCTACTAACTCTGGGGTTCTGCAATTCTTCCTTTTCTAGTTGCTTTAGTTGTAGAGTTAGGTTATTTATTTGACTTTTTTCTTGTTTCTTGAGGTATGCCTGTATTGCTATGAACTTTCCTCTTAGCACTGCTTTTATAGTGTCCCACTGGTTTTGGGTTGTTGTGTTTTCATTTTCATTAGTTTCTATGCATATTTTGATTTCTTCTGTGATTTGTTGGTTATTCAGAAGTGTGTTGTTCAACCTCCATATGTTGGAATTTTTAATAGTTTTTCTCCTGTAATTGAGATCTAATCTTAATGCATTATGGTCAGAAAAGATGCTTGGAATGATTTCAATTTTTTTGAATTTATCAAGTTTAGATTTATGGCCCAGGATGTGATCTATCCTGTAGAATGTTCCATGAGCACTTGAGAAAAAGGTGAAATTCATTGTTTTGGGGTGAAATGTCCTATAGATATCAATTAGGTCTAACTGGTCTAATGTATCATTTAAAGTTTGCGTTTCTTTGTTGATTTTCTGTTTAGTTGATCTGTCCATAGGTGTGAGTGGGGTATTAAAGTCTCCCACTATTATTGTGTTATTGTTGATTTCCCCTTTCATACTTGTTAGCATTTGTCTTACATATTGCGGTGCTCCTATATTGGGTGCATATATATTTATAATTGTTATATCTTCTTCTTGGATTGATCCTTTGATCATTATGTGTGGCCTTCTTTATCTTTTTTCACAGCCTTTGTTTTAAAGTCTATTTTATCGGAAATGAGTATTGCCACTCCTGCTTTCTTTTGGTCTCTATTTGCGTGGTATATCTTTTTCCAGCCCTTCACTTTCAGTCTGCATGTGTCCCTTGTTTTGAGGTGGGTCTCTTGTAAGCAGCATATAGAGGGGTCTTGTTTTTGTATCCATTCAGCCAGTCTTTGTATTTTGGTTGGGACATTCAACCCATTTACGTTTAAGGTAATTATTGATAAGTATGATCCTGTTACCATTTACTTTATTGTTTTGGGTTCGGGTTTATACACCCTTTTTGTGTTTCCTGTCTAGAGAATATCCTTTAGAATTTGTTGGAGAGCTGGTCTGGTGGTGCTGAATTCTCTCAGCTTTTGCTTGTCTGTAAAGCTTTTGATTTCTCCTTCGTATTTGAATGAGATCCTTGCTGGGTACAGTAATCTGGGCTGTAGGTTATTGTCTTTCATCACTTTAAGTATGTCTTGCCATTCCCTCCTGGCCTGAAGAGTTTCTATTGAAAGATCAGCTGTTATCCTTATGGGAATCCCCTTGTGTGTTATTTGTTGTTTTTCCCTTGCTGCTTTTAATATTTGTTCTTGGTGTTTGATCTTTGTTAATTTGATTAATATGTGTCTTGGGGTGTTTTGCCTTGGGTTTATCCTATTTGGAACTCTCCGTGTTTCTTGGACTTGGGTGATTATTTCCTTCCCCATTTTAGGGAAGTTTTCAACTATTATCTCCTCAAGGATTTTCTCATGGTCTTTCTTTCTGTCTTCTTCTTCTGGGACTCCTATAATTCGAATGTTGGAGCGTTTCATATCATCCTGGAGGTTTCTGAGATTGTCCTCATTTCTTTTAATTCATTTTTCTTGTTTCCTCTCTGATTCATTTATTTCTACCATTCTATCTTCTATTTCACTAATCCTATCTTCTGCCTCCGTTATTCTGCTATTTGTTGCTTCCAGAGTGTTTCTGATCTCATTTATTGCATTATTCATTATATATTGACTCTTTTTTATTTCTTCTAGGTCCTTGTTAAACCTTTCTTGCATCTTCTCAATCCTTGTCTCTAGGCTATTTATCTGTGATTCCATTTTGATTTCAAGATTTTGGATCATTTTCACTATCAATATTCGGAATTCTTTCTCAGGTAGATTCCCTACCTCTTCCTCCTTTGTTTGGTTTGGTGGGCAACCCTCCTGTTCCTTTACCTGCTGAGTATTCCTCTGTCTCTTCATCTTGATTATATTGCTGCGTTTGGGGTGGCCTTTTTATATTCTGGTAATTTGTGGAGCTCTCTTTATTATGGAGCTTCCTCACTGTAGGTGGGGTTGTATCAGTGGCTTGTCTAGATTTCCTGGTTAGGGAGGCTTGTGTTGGAGTTCTGGTGGGTGGAGCTGGGTTTCTTCTCTCTGGAGTGCAGTGGAGTGACCAGTAATGGGTTATGAGACATCAAAGGTTTTGGAGTAACTTTGAGCTGCCTGTATATTGAAGTTCAGGAGTGTGTTCCTGTGTTGCTGGAGAATTTGCATGGTATGTCTTGTTCTGGAACTTCTTGGTCCTTGGGTGGAGCTTGGTTTCACTGTAGGTATGGAGGCATTTGATGAGCTCCTATTGCTTAATGTTCTCTGAATTCAGGAGTTCTCTGATGTTTTCAGGCTTTGGACTTAAGCCTCCTGCTTCTGGTTTTCAGTTTTATTTTTACAGTAGCCTCTAGACTTCTCCAACTATATAGCACCAATGATAAAACATCTAGGTTAAAGATGAAAAGTTTCTCCACATTGAGGGACACCACAGAAGTTCACTGTTTTTGAAGACAATGGTCTGCTTTTCTGGTTGCCTGATGTCCTCTGCCAGCCTACAGAAGTTGTTTTGTGGAGTTTGCTCAGCGTTGAAATGTTCTTTTGAGGAATTTGTGAGGGAGAAAGTGGTCTTCACGTCCTATTCCTCCGCCATCTTAGGACCGCCCCTCTGTATAATTGCTATGATTTTTAAAGGAAACTAGATTATTTTATATTCCTAGAACTATGAGTCAAAATTCATCAGTTCAGTTCAGTTCAGTCGCTCAGCCATGTCTAACTCTTTGCGACCCCATAAACCGCAGCATGACAGGCCTCCCTGTCCATCATCAGCTCCCGGAGCTTACTCAAACTCATGTCCATTGAGTCGGTGATGCCATCCAACCATCTCATTCTATGTCGTCCCCTTCTCCTCCTGCCCTCAGTCTTTCCCATCATCGGGGTCTTTTCCAATGAGTCAACTCTTCCCATGAGGTGGCCAAAGTATTGGAGTTTCAGCTTCAGTATCAGTCCTTCCAATGAACACCCAGGACTGATCTCCTTTAGAATGGACTGGTTGGATCTCTTTGCAGTCCAAGTGCCCGGGTCCAGCCCCGGTGGATCCAGGGAATTGGAAGGTGGGGATGGCATTGGCGTCCTTGGAAAAATACATATTTAATCACAGATATATAGAGAGATTGGAAATGGATAGTGTAGTAGGGTAATTAGTGGAGAAAAAGAGGCTGAATAACTTGGCTATGTGGAATAGCGTCCATGCTCCAGATGGGAATTCAGCCAGAAAAACAGGGAGCAAGAAAGAAACGACATGGGGGAATCAGTCTTTCCAGAAACTGATCTGATTTCTTTATTTTTGGGTTTGCTTATATACCTTTAGTTACATATAGGGATGAATACAGAGTCATGAGGGGGTCAGCAGTCCTGACCTTTATCAAAATCAGGTGCTTCACATAAAAAGGTCTTAGGGATTTTATGATCCTTTCTTTCTGATAACGGAAAACTTATTTTTTCCAAGGGTGTTTTTTCTTAAACCAGGCACCACCCTCCAAATAAAGTTACATTCCTATAGGGTGAGGGTGTAGTGAGTTACAATCAAGAAAGGAATTTATTTAACCCAAGGTTAACATGATTAATCTTAAAGGTTGATACTTATTTCTCCTATATGCTTAAAGGTTAATGCTTATTTCTCCTTTATGCTAGTTATATTCATTATAAGGGCAGGGAATATGGAGATTTAGCAGCAAACATCAGCCCAACCCTTTCACCAATGTTCCCCTTAAGATCTATTTAGTCTTAAGATAGTGATAAAGTTACATTTTCACATAGCAAAGACACAGTGATTTATAACAAAGCACAGTGATCTGTTACAAAAGAGAAAATTCATTAACTCAAAAAGTCTAGTATTGCTAACATCAAACACTACTATATTTCCTTTTCTATATTCCAAATACATTGATTAATATATTCCCAAGTGCCTAAGGATATGGAGGCCTGGCAGCAATCATTGACTCAACAATGAGAAAAGCCCTATGCTAATTAAGACTTTCAAAATACTCCAAAACTCTCTGTGCTGTTTATGGTTAAGAGGTAGTAAACAGTCATGTGCATAGTAGCAGGAGTATGGATAATCCTGTCACACAAGCTAGTCTGTCAGCAGAGAGGTTTGACCTGAGACATCCTTGTCCCACCAGAGCAGGGAATTAGCAGCAATTATTGACACAACAAATGAAAAACCCTTCACCAATATAATTCCCAACCAACCCACTATACTAATAATTTCTAACTCCCCAAAAGAGTTTGCCTTTAGTAAGTCTAAAACATCTCGTGCCTCTCAGGTTGGGAGGCTGTAACAATCACATGTGGCTGGACGAACCTGTACAGGCGGGCTAGATAACCTTCAGAGGAGTCCGTAAGCTGAAACACTCTTGTCACGCCCAGGTATTTTTATTGCCTTGGAGCTGCACGTTTACTCCTTCTCTGAGAGAAACAGTTATGGGGGAGAGCCCCCTGTAAAGTCAGAGGTGTAGGTGAGAGCATAAAACAGACTCTGGTTTGGGGGTAGATGCTCGGGAACAGGGGGTTTCCTGAGGCTTGATCACGCCTTTGCGTATACCAAGCCTCCTTCCTCTTGACCTTTGCCATGGGCGGAGTTCCTCACGCTGGCCCCCGACATCCAAGGGACTCTCAACAGTCTTTGAATCAAATTATTTTTATGTATAATGTATTTGTCTTATGTTGAATGTGATACCTTGAAAATTCTTTGAGATATTTGTACCACAAATTCATTATTCAGTTGCCTTTCTGTGTTGTTTAGAATAAAATCAGTGTGAGAAGTTTTCATCTAAATGCACTTCAGATATAATTATAATTTAAATTCTGTCAGGTTTTACTAGTACTGTTAATGCATTTAAGTGTGCATTAAAACCAAATCCTTTCCATCCATTTCCTTTTCACAGGCAAGAATTATAGTGTCAAGATAGTTATTTTCTGAATTAGCTGTAAGCCAAGCAGAAGTTTTCCTGTGGAATGCATTTTTTTTTAGAAATGGCAGGGGAACAAATTTCACAGTGGGCAGCATCACTTTGAAACATGATTATTAATCTTTTTCTGAGCAAAAATGCAATAGATAAAGAAATCTGTTCAGCAGAAGGAAAGCCTAAACTTTTTTTTTCCTGCATATTTGTTGCATGGTGTGAGATGAAAAATAAAATAAATACAGTTACAGACAAAACTCATTTTCCCTGGAAAGTTTTGACTATAATTCAATACAAAATATATAATAAACTTTATATTTTTTTTTTTTTTGAACTTTGAAGGCTCCAGCTCTTTGCTTCATCAAGTGCCTTTCAATGGGTTTGTGCCAGGTTAAAACAAAGATACCCACATCATTATTGACAATCCTATAGTGATGGAAAAATTAGTGAGTGGAAAAATTTTATTATATCAATTCAATATCTTTATAATAAAAGCCTCACTAATTTACACAGGTAATTGCTGTCTAGCAAGACTGTTTCCCAGGAAAGGTAATGGCCAGCCACACATGCTCACTCTATCCAAGCTAGTTGTTAAGCTATATTAGGGAAATTTTTTCTTCAAAACTCATTCATTTCATTAAAGACACAGCATCATGACTATTACAGAAATAAAATTGTATTGTTTTAGTATTTTGTCAAGGGACATATATAGGAACATTAAAAATATATGAAGACATGAGAAAGCACCACATCTAAAAGCACTGAGAATCTATGAGGAACTTTCTATAATGAGGCAAAGTAACACTGTATTTTCCACTGAGGCTTTGGTCCTAATCTTCCCCAAAACCAATTGTGCCAAAATGCTTAAACTTCATGGAGAGCTTACCTATGATGGCTAAGAGTAGGTTTCCCGAGCTTACATTTTGCTCTGGATATTTCCAGTACAAAGCCTGCAATTGAATGTTAGATTGTCCCTCCTTGGTGTGAGGAAAGGGCATGATGCCCCAGACAGTCTGTTAGCCAAGAGTTAGCCTGTGTCTAGTCTTCAGGAGCTTGCAGGTCAGGGTCACAGCTCCTCAGATCAGAAGTTAGTGGATAGTGAAAGGAGGAAGGGATGAGAGAAAGGGAGAAATGAGCAAGTGGATCTGTAATCTTTTACTTTCATGTCATCAATTCTCTCTCCACTAAACTAATGGACCAAGTTCTTAAACCTGGTCAATCTTCAACTCTTTCTTTCTTTCCTTCTCTTCTTTCTTCCATCCTTTCTTCTTTCCTTCCTTCCACTTTTTCTTTGTTTCTTTCTTTCATCTTAAGGAAATAGAGAGTTTTAGTGAACAGATTATTTAGGAAAAAGGCTTTGTAATTTCTCCAGAAGCTAATCTTCAACACACATTTTTCCCAGAAGAACATTGTAATTTTGTCTTAGGTTTCATTGAACATGTGATTCAAAAGTTGATGAAGTTCCACATCTAACATAATGAAATGCAGTGAACTTTTTCCATAAAGAATTTGAGTTATTTATATTTATAGTCATTTTTCATGTTTGAAAATCAAGATCATACTGTATTTTTTTTCAATTAGTAAAAATATAACAAATCATTCTTTACTGTGAACTGTGGGCCTTGTAAATATAAGAACTGAAAGAAGTATCTTACATATGCATGTTTGCTATAGGTTTGGGGAAGACAGAATTTCATGGTATCTCTTTTATCCTTCCTTGAAGGCAGTGGACCTAAAATATTTTTTTTAACTTCACACTTTGAATTATTATTATTTAACTGTTTGAAATTTTCCATCTGCTTGTACTCCCTCTGTATGCCACATATTTAAACTTGTCTTTGCCATCGTTCCACAGGGGGGATTAAAAAACAACAACAACATGAAATTGCTCTGTTGCAGATTAAACTCTGATGCTGAGGTCACAGGATTAGCAATTTCAGCATTTTAAGCAAGTATCCTTTTACTCTCTAGATTGCAATTGTTTCAAGAGTGGCAAAAAAATCTTTCCAAAACACATGCCAAAATTTGAGACAATAGTGTTACACTGTAAGGTACAATAAAACCCACACACTGGTGCCAATTTGCCTTGGAGAGACTAGAGAAAGTTAAAGATTTCTCAGAAGAAACAATACCTATTTACCCTCTGTTTTAGTATAACACCAAATGAGATGTAATTTTAGAAAACTCTTAAAACACCCCCACATAAAATAGCTCTTATTGGTTTGTAGTTGTATTTAATGTTTATTTATTTAATTATTGCAAAAGCCTAATGGCCTTCAATTCAGTTCAGTCACTCAGTCATATCCGACTTTTTGCAACCCCATGAATCGCAGCATGACAGGCCTCCCTGTCCATCACCAACTCCCGGAGTTTTCTCAAACTCATGTCCATTGAGTCGGTGATGACATCCAGCCATCTCATCCTCTGTCATCCCCTTCTCCTCCTGCCCCCAATCCCTCCCAGCATCAGAGTCTTTTCCGATGAGTCAACTCTTCGCACGAGGTGGCCAAAGTATGGAGTTTCAGCTTTAGCATCAGTCTTTCCAAAGAATACCCAGGACTGATCTCCTTTAGAATGGACTGGTTGGGTGTCCAAGGGCCTCTCAAGAGTCTTCTCCAACACTATAGTTCAAAAGCATCAATTCTTCATTGCTCAGCTTTCTTCAAAGTCCAACTCTCACATCCATACATGACTACCGGAAAAGCCATAGCCTTGACTAGACGGACCTTTGTTGGCAAAGTAATGTTTCTGCTTTTTAATATGCTATCTAGGTTGGTCATAACTTTCCTTCCAAAGAGTAAGCAATAATGGCCTTAAGAAATACATTAACTTCTGACTATACAAAATTTAATCACTATCAATAGCAAAAAAATGAAAGAAAAATTTTTAGTGCCAGTCATAGCCAGCGGTCATGTATGGATGTGAGAGTTGGACTGTGAAGAAAGCTGAGTGCTGAAGAATTGATGCTTTTGAACTGTGGTGCTGGAGAAGACTCTTGAGAGTCCCTTGGACTGCAAGGAGATCCAACCAGTCCATCCTAAAGGAGATGAGTCCTTGGTGTTCATTGGAAGGATTGATGCTGAGGCTGAAACTCCAATACTTTGGCCACCTCATGCGAAGAGCTGACTCATTGGAAAAGACCCTGATGCTGGGAGGGATTGGGGGCAGGAGGAGAAGGGGATGACAGAGGATAAAATGGTTGGCTTGCATCACTGACTCGATGGACATGAGTTTGAGTAAGCTCCAGGAGTTGGTGATGGACAGGAAGGCCTGGTGCACTGCAAATCATGGGGTCACAAAGAGCCGGACACGATTGAGCAACTGAACTGAACTGATAGCCAGCAAATGTGAAAAACTCAGCGGTGGCCACAGGACTGGAAAAGGTCAATTTTCTTTCCAATCCCAAAGAAGGGCAATACCAAAGAATGTTCAAACTACTGTATAAGTGTGCTAAAATACTAGCATATGACCTTATGTGTTAGTAAGGCAATGTTCAAAATGCTTGAAGCTAGGCTTTAGCAGTATATGAATCAAGAATTTCCAGATGTACAAACTGGATGTAGAAAAGGCAGAGGAATCAGAAAACAAATTGCTAACATCTGCTGGATTATAGAAAAAGTGAGGAAATTCCAAAGCAACCTCTACTTCTCTTCATTGACTATGCTAAAGCCTTTGAGTGTATGGATCACAACAAACTATGGAATATTCTTGAACAATGGGAATACCAGACCATCTCACCTGCCTCCTGAGAAACCTGCATGCAGGAAAAGAAGCAACAGTTAGAAATGGACATGGAACAATGAACTAGTTCCATATTGGGAAAGGAGTATGTCAAGGCTGTATATTGTCACCCTGCTTATTTAACTTATATGCAGAGTACATCATATGACATACTGGGCTGGATGACTCATAGGCTGTAATCAAGACTGATGGGAGAAATATCAACAACCTCAGATATGCGATCCACTCCAGTACTATTGCCTGGAAAATCCCATGAACAGAGGAGCCTGGTAGGCTACAGTCCATGGGGTCGCAAAGAGTTGGACACGACTGAGTGATTTCATGTTCACGTTCAGATATGCAGATGATAACACTTTAATGTCAGAAATAGAAGAGGAACAAAACAGCCTCTTGATAAAGGTGAAAGAGGAGTGAAAGAGTTTGGCTTAAAACTAAACATTCAGAAAACTAAGATCATGGCATCTGGTCCCATTGCTTCATGGCAAATAGATGGGAAATAAACAATGGAAATAGTGACATTTTATTTTCTTGGGCTCCAAAATCACTGCGGGCAGTGACTGCAGCCATGAAATTAAAAGACACTTGCTCCTTGAAGAAAAGTTATGACAAACATAGACAATGTATTAAAAAGCAGAGTTATCACTTTGCCCTTAATATTTCCCAGCATCAGGATTTTTCCAGTGAGTCAGTTCTTCACATCAGGTGGCCAAAGTATTGGAGCTTCAGGGTCAGCATCAGTCCTTCCAATGAATATTCAAGGTTAATTCCTTTAAGATTGACTGGTTTGATCTCCTTGTTGTCCAAGGGTCTCTCAAGAGTCTTTTCCAGCACCACAGTTTGAAAGCATCAGTTCTTTGGTGCTCAACCTTTTTTATGTCCAACTTTCACATCCGTACATAACTACTGGAAAAACCATCACTTTGACTCTTCAAACCTTTGTCAGCAAAGTGATGTCTCTTCTTTTAAATACACTGTCTTGGTTTTCATAGCTTTTCTTCCAAGGATTTCATGGCTGTAGTCATTGTCTGCAGTGATTTTGGAGCCCCCCAAAATCGTCTGTCAATGTTTCCATTTTTTCCCCATCTGTTTGCCCTGAGGTGATGGGACTGGATGCCATGATCTTAGATTTTTAAATGTTGAGTTCTAAGCCAAATTTTTCAATCTCTTCTTTCACCTTCATCAAGAGGCTTTTTAATTCCCCTTTGATTTCTGCCATTAAGGTGCTGTCATCTGCATATCCGTCGTTATCAATATTTACCCTGGTAATTTTGATTTCAGCTTGAGCTTCACCCATCCCAGCATTTAGCTTGATGTACTCTGCATCTAAGTTAAATAAAGCATGGTGACAATATATAGCCTTGATATACTTCTTTCCCAATTTTGAACTAGTTCATTGTTCCATGTCTGGTAATGAGCAAAAGACAGTTTCAGCTTTAGGAGATATTGTGGGCTGACTGATCTAGTGATTTTTGTCACCCAGTTTACCTCAAGGACCTCAGTGGCTCAGCGGGTAAAAATCTGTCTGCAATGCAGGAGACATGAGTTTGATCCTTGGGTTCAGAAGATCCCCTGGATAAGGAAATGACTATCTACTCCTGTTTTCTTTCCATGGAAATTCCCATGGACAGAAGATTTCAATTTATCTTGAAGGAAAAATGTTGCTTTTTAAATTCTAATTCCTTACCAAGATATCCTTGAGGTGAGGTGAAGTCGCTCAGTCGTGTCCGACTCTTTGTGACCCCATAGATTGTAGCCTATCAGGATCCTCCGTCCGTGGGATTTTCCAAGCAAGAGTACTGGAGTGGGTTGCCATTTCCTTCTCCAGAGGATCTTCCCAACCCAGGGATTGAACCCAGGTCCCCCACATTGTAGGCAGACACTTTACCGTCTGAGCCACCAAGTGTTGTATTTTAAAGTAATCTCTGGATGTTATCCCTAACAAATCTGTAATTCAACCTCAGTGTGTCCCACTTTTCCAAATTTCAAAGTTCAACAGAAAAAACAATATCTAAGTGTATGAAGTATTATGTATGGCATATCAATCCCCTAAACCTTGAGTTATCCTATGGACCATACTTAGGAAATGGCCATAGTTGTGATGACCAGTACAAGTAGGGGATAATTTTTGTGTAATTATTTTCTTAACTCTTCAATGTCTCAGGGTCCCAGCAGAAAGCTGATGGCATACAAACTGGGTGCTTTAAAGAATCTGTTTGGAAAAATGAGTGCAGGTAACAGAGAACCCTAGAGCTGGTGAGGAAGGTTGACATTACCCCTGAATAGAAAAAGTATATTTACTAGAAGTAGAGAAACACATATAAGAGAGTAGTCTGACAGGATCTGAGACCATTGGCTACGAGACAAATCCAATTAATGGAGTCTTCCCCAACTGTTCCCTCACCTCATCTCAGGAATAAGTACAATGACCTCATTCTTCTCCTTCCCTTGAATAGTCTGCTATGCCCTCTATTAGCTGAAACCAACTCAAAGTGCTGTATATTGGAGAATAGATACACAGGTACATAAAGAAGAGACTCAGCACATCCTCAGTTTTAAAATGCCACAGTTCCTATGCCCTAGATTTTGACTAGATATGGAGTAAATATGACTGAAGAATTTTATTTTCTGGCCTCAGACTCATATTTTTAGTTATATCCTATATTGCATGGTAAACATAGTGATTTTTAAATCTCTCATCCTTCTACTCTCACCCAATCTGGCATCCCTTTATATATAGCCATTTTAACTTTCAAATCAACTTTTCTACTTTTATCTCATTTAGTGACATGTACTGAGCCCAATCTGTGGTTGAGAAACAGTCTTAGGTCTGTTGGTGAGGAGATTATGTTACCCAATGTCTGTCACTGCACTGTCTGGTAGACAAGACAAATACAGAGGTGAAATTCCCCAATATTATGGAGTAACAAGAAAGATATGAATAAAGCTTCATAGACCTATATCTGTAGGGTGTCAACTTTGCAGCCACATTTCACAGAATACCAAAAGACTTGAGTCTACACTCAACACAATATATTTATCCTTATTTAAATTAATAAAATGACAAACTGATTATAAATAGGCCTCCTATTGATTGGCGGGGGTGGGGTGAGGGTGCGGGTGGTGGTTGGAGGCGTGGGATGTGGCAGCTTAAAGCAGGATCCTAGTTCCCTGACCAGGGATCGAACCCAGGCCATGGAGGTGAGAGTGCCAAACCTTAACCATTAGACCGTGAGGTCCCACTGGGTTGATGCAGGACCTTGGTGCTTGTCTTCTTTGAAGAAAGAATTTATCAAAGAGACAAAAGGTGGTGAAGCAGGTAAGTCATTTATTAGAAGCAAAGTACATGTGGAAAGACACACTGGCAGGCTCAGAGAGAGTTGTGCTTTTGTGGTGGCTTAAATTGCTTATAAGAGGGCAGTTTTCCTAGTTCCCTCTGGCCAACCATGTTGTTTTGTGCCCACATTTTGTCTGACTCAGGGCCCTCTCTGATGTGCACTCACATCTTTTAGCCAAAATGAATTCCAGCATGAGGCTCTCTGTGAGGTTGGCAGACATAATATGGGCTAGTGCCTCCTCCCTTTTTTGACCCCTGGGGAACCTTTAGGCAAAGGGGTAGTTAGGGAGGTCTCTTGACCTAAAGAAAAAAAAATGTGGGCTCCTCCTGCCCAGCTCCCACATGCCCCAGGTTCCCCGCCACCCTGAGTGTTACCTCTGCACTGACTGCGGCACCAACCTGAAAGAGAAGGGCCATTTCTTCACGGAGGATCAAATCCACTGTGAAAAGCATGCCTGGAAGTGGGTCACTCCACCCAAGGGCTAGGACGTGGTCGTGTTACCCAAGTGAGCTGGCAGTTCTTGCCCAATGCTGCTCTCCAAGCAGCCCCTGCTGCATTTTGCCCTCTAAAAGCTCTGGCCTTTCTCTTTTTCTGAGTTTGCACTTTGGTTGTATTGCTGCTCATTCAACACCACGTTGTGCCTTTTGCTAATGGTTCATGCTGGCTGTGTGATGCCCACTTTTATAATTAAGGGAAGATGGTCTTGTTCAGTGTCCCTTTGTTAGCATCACTGTGTCTTTTCTTTCCCTCCATTCACCTCTGCTGCAAATGGACATCAGCCAAATTTGAACCAACTGAATTCAATATGTCTGACAATGATTCGTTTTTACTCAGTAAATTAATAGACTTCAAAAAAAAAAAGAGAAAAATATGGTTGTCTTGTCTTTTCACTCAGAGTTCAGCTCCTCTCTGTTCTTGCCTTAATCTTTTCCTTCAAGTGTGTCAACAGGAAACAAGCTTCAGCTGTTCAGCCTGGGGACCCATTTACCTCCCATCTCATGTGACTCTGTATGTGAAAAACATACAGGCTCACAATGTAGACTAAATTACTTAAGCTCTAGAGAATTTTTTCATTTGAGTTTAGTTAGTGTGAGTTGACTAAGCGCGGTGCTAGAGCAGTGAGCAGTGGCTGTGGCTGGGCGATCGGCCATGAGGAGATACCCCACGTCCAAGGTCAGCAGTGGTGGCTACACTTTGCTGCAGTGGCTGTGAGGAGATACCCCACATCCAAGGGCAAAGGAGAAGCCCGAGCAAGACTGTAGGAGGGGCGAATTTGTGTTTAGAATCAAACCCCATTCCCACTAGAGGCCCTCAGATGGCTCAAACAAACCTTGTGTGCATCAGAACCCAGGGACCCCACAGAGTCTGAGACAGAACTGTGAGTTAGCATCTCCTGTGGACGTACGGGTCAGTAGTGGACTGCCACAGGGCAGGGGCTCTGGGTGCAGCAGACTTGGGTATGCCATAAGCCTTCTTTGAGGAGATTGCCATTAACCCCACCACAGAGCCACCAGAACTTACGCAGGACTGGGAAACATATTCTTGGAGGGCATAACAGAACCTTGTGTGCACCAGGACACAGGGAAAAGGAGCAGTGACCCCACAAGAGACTGAACCAGACTTCCGGGAGTGTCCAGGAGTCTCTAGCAGAGGCGTGGGTTGGTGGTGGCCTGCTGCAGGGTTGGGGACACTGAGTATAGCAGTACATGCATAGGATCTTTTGAAAAAGGTCACCATTATCTTCATTACCTCCACCATAGTTTGGCTCCAGGTAAATAGCAAGGAAAAGGCATAGGAGCCAGAGATCAAATTGCCAACATCCGCTGGATCATGGAGAAAGCAAGAGAGTTCCAGAAAAACATCTATTTCTGCTTTATTGACCATGCCAAAGCCGTTAACTGTGTGGATCATGAGAAACTATAGAAAATTCTGAAAGAGCACCTGACCTGCCTCGAGAAACTTATAATGCAGGTCAGGAAGCAACAATTAGAACTGGACATGGAACAACAGACTGCTTCCAAATATGAAAAGGAGTATGTCAAGGCTGTATATTGTCACCCTGCTTATTTAACTTCTAGGCAGAGTATATTATGAGAAACGCTGGGCTGGAAGAAGCACAAGCTGGAATCAAGATTGCCGGGAGAAATATCAATAACCTCAGATATGCAGATGACAACACCCTTATGGCAGAAAGTGAAGAAGAACTAAAGAGCCTCTTGATGAAAGTGAAAGAGGAGAGTGAAAAAGTTGGCATAAAGTTCAACATTCAGAAAACTAAGATCATGGCATCTGGTCAAATCTCTTCATGGGAAGTAGATGGGGAAACAGTGGAAACAGTGTCAGACTTAATTTTTTGGGCTCCAAAATCACTGCAAACGGTGACTGCAGCCATGAACTTAAAAAACACTTACCCCTTGGAAGGAAAGTTATGACCAACCTAGATAGCATATTAAAAAGCAGAGACATTTCTTTGCCAACAAAGGTCTGTCTAGTCAAGGCTATGGTTTTTCCAGTGGTCATGTATGGATGTAACAGTTGGACTGTGAAGAAAGCTGAGCTCCGAAGAATTGATGCTTTTGGACTATGTTGTTGGAGAAGACTCTTGAGAGTCCCTTGGATTGCAAGGTGATCTAACCAGTCCATTCTGAAGGAGATCAGCCCTGGGATTTCTTTGGAAGGAATGATGCTAAAGCTGAAACTCCAGTACTTTGGACACCTCATGCAAAGAGTTGACTCATTGGAAGACTTTGATGCTGGGAGGGATTGGGGACAGGAGGAGGAGGGGACGACAGAGGATGAGATGGCTGGATGGCATCACTGACTCGATGGACATGAGTCTGAGTGAACTCTTGGAGTTGGTGATGGACAAGGAGGCATGGTGTGCTGCGATTCATGGAGTCGCAAAGAGTTGGACACAACTGAGTGACTGAACTGAACTGAACTGAACTATCAACATAACATGAAAGAGGCATGGAAGAGTTATGAAATTATAAAATGCATGTGTTTGTATGTGTGTATAAGAGAAATAAGAGGTGTGTGAAAGGGAAATTAGAGGAGTGTGGTTTGGAAGATTGGAAATGTGCTAAGAATTGCTAAATTGTATTAAATTAATTACCTTAATTGTGAATGATAAGTCATAATTCAGTCATAAATCAGAATATGAGGTTGAAATTATTCATAAAACAAATTTAAAATAAAACAAAGAAAACTGTGAGCAATGGGAGAATTTGGGTATACATTATTACATCCTAGTAACAGGGAGAGAGTAAGTGATAGAGTAGGTATTTAAATAGCTAATTCCACTAGGGTATTATAAATAGAGAAAAAATATAGGACACCCCTGTAAGTTAATGATCCCTCAAGAAAAGAGGCTTGCGTAACAACAAAGCCAAGCAAGCTTGCTTAGCAACAAAACCAAGCTAACCTGCTAGGCAACAAAACCATGTAAAAGAAGCACAAGACATGGCCCAGAACAACAAAGCAATGTTGGAATAAGACCTGCACCTTGCCCGATGAAGTTAGCAAGTTAATGATCCTTGAGTAAGGGCTTTTTCTGCATGTGCTAAATATAGGGGAGAATAGGGGAAAGGTGACATTATAAAGAAACCTGAGATGATTTACCATATTTTAGCATTGGCTACCCCTTTTTACTCATTTCCATAGCACCATGATAGCCCCAGTTTGACCAAGTAAGGATAAGAAGACTCCCCCTCCTGACACTGAGGAGCTATTTTGTAAAAGTTTTCACTTTTGTCTCAAGTTCAAAGGATTTGTTAACAAAATAAGCCACTAGTTATATATAAATAAATAATACATTTGAATCAGTTCTAATGAGGTGGATAAAACTGGAGCTGATTATACAGAGTGAAGTAAGCCAGAAACAAAAACACCAATACAGTATACTAATGCATATATATGGAATTTAGAAAGATGGTAACGATAACCTTGTATGCGAGACAGCAAAAGAGACACAGATGTATAGAACAGTCTTTTGGACCCTGTGGGAGAGGGAGAGGGTGGGATGATCTGGGAGAATGGCATTGAAACATGTATAGTATCATGTAAGAAACGAATCACCAGTCTAGGTTCGGTGCAGGATACAGGATGCTTGGAGCTGGTGCACTGGGATGACCCAGAGAGATGGTATGGGGAGGGAGGTAGGAGGGGGTTTCAGGATTGGGAACACGTGTACACCTGTGGCAGATTCATGTTGATGTATGGCAAAACCAATACAGTATTGTAAAACAAAATAAAGTAAAACAAAATACCAATATTTATTAGAAAATTATATAGCTTACTTTCAATATACTAACATTAAAAGAAAAGAGAAACAGAAACGGCACAGGATACATCAACAAACTGGGTTTTGACCAACATCTAGACTTAAACAGTGCTGGGAAGTCCCATGTCAAGTACATCTGGAGTCCCAGTTGGGAAAAGGTTCCAGGCAGTGTGTCTGTTCCATCGGTGAAATTTTCAAACATTGCAGCTCAATTTTCCCACTTATAATCCCAGGATGCAAACTGATATTATCATCTACTTGTGAGCAAACTGCAGCTCTGGTTTCATGCTAATGCTGTTTGTTTTGTCATGTAAAACTTGGAATGTTGTTAAACCTGGGGCTTGGTTGACCAGGGTCCTTCCAGGGGCTCAACAATTTCAAGATTTATCCCTTATCTTATCTATGGTGCTGCAAGGCTTGCACTCAGAAGAGGCAGTCAGGGCACTAACAGTCAGGGCATGCCAGGTAGATTAGAAGCAAGATCAGAGGCCTGCTCTGCTTTGTCTCTGAAGCCTATAAAAGGCTATATATTTAATTTCCCTAACAAGAGCTGATGGTGGAAGCCTGATATCTACTCGAGGATGAGGAAGAAGGTGGTCTTTTCTCCCTCTCCAATTTTTCTTTGATTATAAAGATATGTCCCACTAAGTTCCTAGACAGCATATTAAAAAGCAGAGATATTACTTTACCAACAAAGGTCCGTCCAGTCAAAGCTATGGTTTTTCCAGTAGTCCTGTATGGATGTGAGAGTTGAACTATAAAGAAAGCTGAGCACCAAAGAATTGATGCTTTTGAACTGTTGTGTTGGAGAAGACTCTTGAGAGTCCCTTGGAAAGCAAAAAGATCCAACAAGTCCATCCTAAATGAAATCAGTCCTGAATATTCATTGTAAGGACTGATGCTGAAGCTGAAACTCCAATACTTTGGCCACCTGATGGGAAGAACTGACTCATTTGAAAAGACCCTGACGCTGGGAAAGATTGAAGGCAAGAAGATAAGGGGACGACAGAGGATGAGAGGGTTGGATGGCATCACCGACTCTATGGACATGAATTTGAGTGAACTCCGGGAGTTGGTGATGGACAGGGAGGCCTGGCTCACTGCAGTCCATGGGGGTCACAAAGAGTCAGACATGACTGAGCAACTGAACTGAATTGAACTGAACTGAAGTTCTTAGAGTAGACCTCCAATGCTTGCCTACTTCTATCTCACAAGCATCCCTAATAAACTCTTACTTTTCACTCTGCCTCTTGCTTAGTTCTTTCTGCACCAAGACAGAAAAACCTATACTAGTGATTTAAGACATTTTTTTCAGAATAAGATTCTTGAAATAAAGCAGGATGAGTTTGACTAAATGGAAGCTTGCCTTCAGTCTTTATTAGATAGAAACCCACCCTTCTCTTTTGTTAAAAAAGATGTGTGTTATCAGTCCTGTAAGTTATTGCCCACACCTGAGGAAAGGAAGTACCTGAATCCCTACCTCTTACAGAAAGTCAAACAGACTTAATTTGTTAGAGTCACATGGGACTTGCTCTGAGCAGATTTGCTTCTGGGTCAGTTGGGTTCTCTTGCAATTCTACAGAGGATGGATGATTTTTAACTTATCTGGCTGTATACATTTTTGACAGCTTGTAAATTTTTACTTCTCCTATTTATACATTTCACTGTCACGTTTATACCATGTCAATGACTTGAATTAAAGTACCAGGGTCAGGAGTCATATTGGAACTTTCTATTTCAAACAGACTCTCCACCTCATTATTTCTTTTAGGGAGAGCTAATTGTTTTCTTTTTTCGGTCTCCTGAGTCAGCCTTATTTGAATGCTTTAAAATTCACATCAGTTTTCCACTTTGCAAAGAGTGTAAAGTATTTATGCATGCTTAGTCACTTCAGTCGTTTCCGACTCTTTGAGACGCTATTGACAATAGCCCTCCAGGCTCCTCTGTCCATGGGATTCTCCAGGCAAGAATACTGGAGTGGGTTGTCATGTCCTCCTCCAAGTGATCTTCCCAATCCAGGAGCCTGTGTCTATTATGTCTCCTGCATTGGCAGATGGGTTCCTTACCACTAGCGCTACCTGGGAAGCCCAGAGAATTTATATAGGATGTTAATTTTTAAAGTATACATTTCAAGGGTGTGGTACAGAGCTGCAGCTATTACTGGAACATATCTGGACAGAAGTGAATTCACAACAAATCCTACCTATATACAGACCTTTCTAAAAATTGTTTCAGTTGGCATATGTTTTCAGATTTTTTCAATTTTCCAAGTCTCAGTGTTTCAGGAAGCTGACTTTTCAATCAGTTACAAATTAGCATTGATATGGCAGAGGATTGTGGGTATTTTATTCTCCTTTAATGATTTTAGGTGACAGTGGTTATCCTTTGAAAAACTACTTAATTGCTTCATTATCTCATCTCCAGACTCCTTCTGAAAATCGAATCAATATGTTATACTGGGAGTCAATGAGTGACTGGAATGATAATGAAAAATGCATCAGGAATCTTGACAAACAGATTGTGGATGTCTTGTTCAGTCAAGTGGAGCCTCACCACGCTGCCCTTCAGATTTTTTAAGGCTCTATAACTCTTAGCATGGCCATTACATGAAGCTTATCTTTTAAAATAAGCTGCAGATATGAAGGCAGCTTACCAAGTGGTGAAGTGAATGATTCTGAGGATGGGCACTTATGCAAAATTGGTACAAATAGTAAAGCAGGGTTCAAAATATTAGATCCAAATGTTGATTTTAATTTTGAAAGAAAGAAAAAAAAACATTCTTCCATATTTGGGCAATTATTTCTATTACAAAAGTAAATTATGTACCATATTATATTTTACTAGTATAGATGCCTTGGCAATAAATACTAGGAAAAAAGCTTAGTTTAGTTCAAAGCATTTATTTTCTCCAAACGAAGGCTGGAGATACGGTAACTGTGGAGTTTCATTTGAGGATACGTCTAGTGGTTGAGGTTTGGAGGGGTGTTTCCCTGGTGACTGTGTCTGCAATGCAGGAGACCTGAGTTTGATCTCTGGGTTGGGAAGATCCTCTGGAGAAGGAAGTGGCAATCCACTCCAGTATTCTTGACTGGAGAATCCCATGGACAGAGCAGCCTCGTGGGCTGCAGTCCATGGGGTTGCAAGGAGTTGGACATGACTGAGCAACTTTCATTTTCACTAATGATTTATTCACTTAAGCAAAATTCAATGAAGTATATTTATCATAATAAAAATCTTTGAAAAGCATTTCTCAATTCATGATAGCTATTTCACACAATGTAATTTCTCAGTCAGTTACATTGCTATCAGCACCTGCTCATCGGTAAGTTTGTTTTGTTTTGATCTTAAAAAGAGTTCCTCATGTCTGAACAAGTTTGGTAATCACTTGAAGATATTATCTTTCAAATCACTTCTGACATAGTACTCCATGATTTGAAGATAATTTCATCATTTCTACCATGGCTTGATTCAAATGAAAAGTAAACCTGGCACAGTGAACTCTATTTTATGGAATAGCCATGTAATACATACTTTCTGAGACTCAAAATGTGAACTTTGTTTGCCACTGTGGTAATGACCATGTTAGAAAATCTCTTGGTCTATTATATTTACAACGTTTGATATGAAAATATAGTGAAGCTTGTATCTAAAATATGGGAAGGTTTGTTTAGTGTCTATAGAGCAACTGCTTGTTTATGTATGACTTTGATGCAAGGGGACCAAGGCATGATTCTTTAATGTTGAATTTTATAATTATTCCTTTCTTTAACATTTTAATATCTAAACAATAATCAGACTTTTTCAAGACTGGTATCTAATTTCTTTTTGACTTATGATAATAAAAAAAGGAAAAAAATGATTTTTCTACCTCGCCTGGACCTCAGCTCTGTGGTATGTTTCTGAGGATCATCATTCTAGAAACATATGTGTCAGTTAATTAGTGTTAAGTTTCAGGTGGCACTAGTTATAAAGAGCCCGCCTGCGATGTAGAAGAGGTAAGATCTGTGGGTTCGATCCCTGGGCCAGGAAGATCCCCTGGAGAACAGAATGTTAACCCACTTCAGTATTCTTGCCTGGAAAAATCCTATGGACAGAGGAGCCTGGCGGGCTATAGTCTATAGGGTCCCATAGAGTCAGACATGACTGAGTGACTTCACTTTCTTTCTTTCTTTCAGACATCAACTATAGCATGCAAAACTTCCAATTCTTTCCATCCCCTATTCTCTCTAAACTGGTACTAGGAGAAACCACTATAGGAAAAATCTGGATGGTAAATGCTTGTTGTAACATCTGTACTCACGATTAGATTTTCCCCTCATAGGAATTTTTGTTTGCATCACTGGGATACTGATGGATTAATGGCTCTGGAGCTAGATGTTGATGTGGAAGTGCATGGTGGTGCTCCTTTTCCACAATACTCTTGGTGAAACAAAAATGGCCGTTTTGCAGAGAGAATAAAGTATCATATATTGAGAAGAAGAAGGAAAAAAAAAGGGTATAAACAGAACTGTCTTCTGCTCATTCCAGTAAATGTTGGTGGCCCTACTTCCATTTAACTTTCAGGAGCTACCCCTATATCTGCCAATGCATTCCTCCTGTTCCATGTGCTTATCTGAATGGATGTCTAGACTTACAGTGGAAAAAGACTTGATTCACCAACCCCCGTCCTCACTTGCTGGAGGATCAGGCTATTCCAGCCCACTGGTGATGGCTCCAGTGCTGCCATTTTGCTTCCAGTGCTGGCATGCGGCTCATTCCCTCCAAGCCCCCTGGAGAATACTGTTACTCATACACAGAAGACCTCCTGCCGTTTTTCTATTCCAAAGAATGACGTTTTGTCAATTTCTTATTGCTTCCATTCCCTTGCAGTGAAATGGGGAAAAGGATCTCTTTTCACTTGATTAATAAGGCCAGAAGTCCCGCTGCCATGTACTCCCAATTTCCTGTAAGGATTTTTGTGGGTTAGACCTTTAATCCTAAAATTATTATTTTGTTGTTGTTGATAGTCTTCTCAAAGCACTGAGGAATGAGTCGCAGTAACTGTCTTTGTGGGCCAAAATGAATAGAATGCATCTTTTGGCTTTAAAAGTGGCCCTCTGCTGCAATCAGAATCTACTGACAGTGATACTGTATATAAGATAGATAACAAGAATCTACTGTATAGTACAGGAAACTCTACTCAATACTGTGAGGTGACTTAAATGTGAAGGAAGGCCAGAAAGGCCGGGGGGTGGGGGTGGGGGTGGGGGTAAAGTGTAAACATATAGCTGATTCACTTTACAGCAGAAACTAACACAATGTTGTAGAGCAACTATACTCCAATAAACAATAACAATTGAAAAAAAAAGGAATCTACTGACAATGAGTCAAAAGTGTGCTTTTGACCCTTCTCCCTTAGGATAACTTCCCATCAGGCCCCTTGACTAATGATACACGTATACATTTAGTGGGCCCACTTCAACAGTATTTTGAAGCTTACTCAGACAAGTCTGAATCCATGGAGACTAAGGAATCTGAGCTCTCAATTCATGATCCATTGACTCATTTGAATCAGTTATCAAAGTCTCATAACACTTTCAGGTACCAGAACAGTTGTCATGTGAACCAAAGCTGTCAATTACCAATTGCTTATCTCCATTTCTGAATATTGTTTATTTCTGTATTCCTAGGTTTACTATACTGTCAACCTATTCTAACCACAGCATATTGGCACTAATAGAAACCAAACAGCTGCTATAACTAAGAATTACTTGTCACTGGTCTCATTTGTGGCTATAATTAAAAAAAAATTTTTGTTTTGACAGTCATACTGGAGGTCTAGGGTCTTCTGTTCTATGCTGTGCTGTGTGCTGTATTCAGTTGCTCAGTTGTGCCTGACTCTTTTCAACCCCATGGACTGTAACCCACCAGGCTCCTCTGCCCATGGAATTCTCCAGGCAAGAATACTGGAGTGGGTTGCCATGCCCTTTATATTCATGACACTTTATATTCATTTGGGTCATCAAAAAAAGAATTAATAATGCTCTGAACACAAAAGAACTTGAAAGCCTTTGATGATAGGGGCAATCATTGTTACTACTCCCTAAGTTACAGAATAAATGTACAAATACTTCAAAACATAGTTTACACACAAAATATTACTTACTTCCAACAAGAAAAGTCTACTAGAATTTGAAGAAACAGTTCACAAAGACTATAGGTATTGTATAATAAATGATTTTTAGAAGAAATCAAGGTCTGAAAATATGGAGAAAGTTTTCTTTAATGTAAATCTACAGTAGTATGTGATAGGGTTTAGAATCGCTTATTTGAAATTTACCAGGTTCTCATCAGGACTATTTTGAGAATTTAAAAAATTATTTTTATTGCCATAAACCTTAAATTGATGCTCTGTACATCTAGGAACATAATTTGAATTGTTTAAGTGAAATATTCGTAGCCTAGCATCTCTGGAAATTTAACTTCAAGACATTGTGTCAAAAATTATTCTCCCTTCTCAGTTATACCACCATTACAGAATTGCCCAATACCTGCTGGGACCAAAAATTCTTTGGCATTATTTACACAAGTGCTGTGAGACAGAGATTCAAATTCTTCCCTCCTTCTCCAATTAAATCAATGCTGACAGAAACTCTTACAGTACAAGTTCTGGTTTAGAAGTAGTGATGGAAATGGAATTCACTGGATTTAGATTCAAATATGCTGGTGATCTATTGTGAGCTGATTGCTTTTCTATAGTATGTGATTTCCAACCCTCACAGGCATCAGGTAAGTTAGTTCTCATGCTCTCTTTTCAGATGAAGTCACAGGTAGTGAGTGGCAGGCCTGGAATTGGAAATCCAGTGTCTTTGGCATTTCTGGAGTTCCCATTCAGAGGGGAAATCTTGGAAAGCAGAGGGTAAACTGCTTGAGGAACTAACTAGGAAGCAAAGGACTTAATCTTGAAAGCTCACTTTATAGCCCCAGTATATTAGGTAGTTTCTTTGCTGACCTCCTACTTAAAACACGTTTGGTTTTCTTTCTTCAGGTACTTACTGTCTAACTATCTTGTCTTTGGGGAAGATAGCAGGAATACAATTCCTAAAGCTGTGCTACTTCAGAAATGAGCATGAAGATGAAATGCAGGCATTTCTGGAAAATTATTTTTATGACAAATCAAATGTCCCTTCAGTGAGAGTTTATAAGAATGGCTTGGAGAAAGCCGGTACAACGACCCAGACTGAGGAATCCTGACTGCCTGATGAGACTTTTTCTTAACTGTTTAACCCAATATTGCTCTTTGTATAAGTGGATCTCTAAGAGTATGTTGGTTCTCTTATTTAAAATTGAGCATCTATGTCTTTAGGAATTATTTCTCAAAGCCATTACAGAGCCAAAATACAGATTTGATAACAAATAACTTGAAAGAGGAGAGTGAAAAAGTTGGCTTAAATCTCAACATTCAGAAAACTAAGTTCATGGCATCTGGTCCCATCACTTCAAGGGAAATAGATGGGGAAACAGTGGAAACAGTGTCAGACTTTATTTTGAGGGGCACCAAAATCACTGCAGATGGTGATTGCAGCCATGAAATTAAAAGACACTTACTCCTTGGAAGGAAAGTTATGACCAACCTAGATAGCATATTCAAAAGCAGAGACATTACTTTGCCCACAAAGGTCCATCTAGTCAAGGCTATGGTTTTTCCAGTAGTCATGTATGGATGTGAAAGTTGGACTGTGAAGAAAGCTGAGCACCGAAGAATTGATGCTTTTGAATTGTGGTGTTGAAGAAGATTCTTGAGAGTCCCTAGGACTGCAAGGAGATCCAACTAGTCCATTCTAAAGGAGATCAGTCCTGGGTGTTCTTTGGAAGGAATGATGCTAAAGCTGAAACTCCAGTACTCTGGCCACCTCATGCGAAGAGTTGATTCATTGGCAAAGTCTCTGATGCTGGGAGGGATTGGGGGCAGGAAGAAAAAGGGACGGCAGAGGATGAGATGGCTGGATGGCATCACCGACTTGATGGATGTGAGTTTGAGTGAACTCCGGGAGTTGGTGATGGACAGGGAAGCCTGGTGTGCTGTGATTCATGGGGTCACAAAGAGTCGGACACGACTGAGCGACTGAACTGAACTGAACTGGAAGTTTATTTTCTTTGATTCTACTTGGAGGAAAAAACCAAACAGTAGCTTTAAAAAGTAGACTTAAGATCATGGAATCCAATCCCATCACTTCATGGCAAGTAGATGGGGAAACAGTGGAAACAGTGGCTGACTTTATTTTTCTGGACTCCAAAATCACTGCAGATGTTGATTGCAGCCATGAAATTAAAAGACACTTACTCCTTGGAAGGAAAGTTATGACCAACCTAGACAGCATATTACAAAGCAGAGACATTACTTTGCTAACAAAGGTCCGTCTATTCAAGCCTATGGTTTTTCCAATGGTCATGTATCGATGTGAGAGTTGGACTATAAAGAAAGCTGAGCGCTGAAGAATTGATGCTTTTGAACTGTGGTGTTGGAGAAGACTCTTGAGAGCCCCTTGGACTGTCAGGAGATCCAACCAGTCCATCCTAAAGGAGGTCAGTCCTGGGTGTTCATCAGAGGGACTGATGTTGAAGCTGAAACTCCAATACTTTGGCCACCTGATGCAGAGCTGACTCATTGGAAAATACCCGGATCTGGAAATGATTGAGGGCGGGAGGAGAAGGGGATGACAAAGAATGAGATGGTTGGATGATATCACCGACTCAATGGACATAGATTTGAGTGAACTCCGGAAGTTGGTGATGGACAGGGAGGCCTGGCTTGCTGTGGTTTATGTGGTCGCAAAGAGTTGGACATGACTGAGTGACTGAACTGAACTGAATGAAAGTAAACCAAACAGCTTTCTCTGATTGTTGGTAGTTTAGTTGCTAAGTCATGTCCGACTCTTGTGACCCCACAGACTGTAGCCTGCCAGGCTCCTCTGTCCCTGGGATTCTCCAGGTAAGAACACTGGAGTGGGTTGCCATTTCCTTCTCCATCTCTGATTATTGGCATAGGACTTAGTTGGTATTAGAAGTTTCGGCATAGCTTCAGCTTTAATTAGTATTCAGCCACAGCATAATAGCTTTGGGTTTGTTTTGCAGGTCCTTTCCCACCTAGCTTGTTCCCAGAACTGAAAGCTAGGGTCACTTTGAACAGTAGATGTCAATTGCACGTTTCATTACATCAGCCTTGTGGGTACATTGAACCCATTCTCCATCGCAGAAGGGAATAGGCCAGCAGAGGGCTTTGGGCAGCCTTGGCTTATACTTAAGTTTTATGTGAGACTGAGGATAATGTTATTCTGTTTCTGTGTGAGAGATTTGTACTTCCCTCAGCAAACTGGCTTGCAAGAAACCAGTGTGGTGTTCTCTACTAGGGCACATGATTTCCTCAGCAGCAATTCTGCATCTGTTACAAATGTGCTTCTGAATAGAAGCTTCTTCTAAATCCAGGTGAAGCAAATAGTTAGAAAACTGCCTGTGAGATTTGGGGAAAGCCCTGGAGAGCCATCTTTACCTTTGCCAATCTTGAATGCTGGGTCTCTCTAGGCAGTCAAATTGATCCACTCTTTTCTAAGAATATTGTGAAGCAGCACAGTCCTAATTCATTAATCTAATATGTTCTGCAAATGCTTATCAAGGCCCAAGTTTGTGTTATGTTTCAGATAGAGCAGCAATTAGACATATTAGTGGACCTCATAAATTCTCTACCAAAAAGAATAAAATAAAAATATCAGCGTTTCCTTTGTCTAAGTACACACTATCTGTAACTGATTTGAGCTCAAAGTCTGATCCTAGAATCCAAAGTCTTAACTACTCTGCTATTCTGCTTTTAAGTGAAGTATCAGAACTTCACCTTCTCTAAAAGTCTTTCTAGCTCCTTTTGAATTTGCCTGTGGGTTGAATTCTAACATTTAAAGAATTTCCTTGGCTTGATGGATAGGAATTACTCAACAATGTAAATAAAAACAATTATTTAAAGAAAAATGCTAATAGAATACATAATTTCTCTTGTTTTATTTTATGCTGTTAGTGGAAATTTCAAAATACATACTCTATTTTTGCCTAGGAATGATTAGATCACCAAGAGGACATTATTTTAAATTTCAGGCAAATTCCATGTACCATCTGCTTGGGAGGGCAGAAGTTGTGAGAGGGACTGTGGGGGAGGGTGCCATCAAAGTCATAGTTTTACCCAAGGCTACTCTGGACATTAGCTTGCAGTATGGTCACACATATTTGCTCTTTCAAACATCCCACAGTTAAATTTTCAGAACCTCTGGTCAAAAAGTGATTAGGTTGAAACTGAAGTGTGATATGTTTGAAGTTAATTTTCACCTAAATGGAAAATTGTATAACATCTGATAGAAGCTTAAAGGGAATACTTATCACTTCACTCTTTCAAAGGCCTTTAAGATATTATTTAATTCCCACTGAGTCACTTTGAAGCTCAGAATTTTCATATCCATTTCACAGATAAGTAGGAGAAGAACCCTGGGAGGTTCAACATCTGGCCCCAGGCCATGTAAAAAGTCAGTATCAGAGTAGAGATCAGAATTTTGCAAGCTTGGATCCTTTTGAATGCTCTACTTTGAGGACAATGCATCTTGTAAATTGACCCAGGCTTTGAAAAGCTAAGCTCCTTGGTAAAGTCCCCATGGCCTTTGCAAATCAAAACTTTCTGACTTGTATTTCAGGTTATTTGGAGAGTCCCTACTTTCCAAAAGACATGGGGGATGGGAGATAGGGTATCAAAGAATCACAGTGGAAACTAAACTGATACAGAGTACTATACCCCTGAATTATCTGTTAACTATACCTATCTAGGATCTTCACAACCAATGAAAGTGAAAGTTGCTTAGTAGTGTCCAACTCTTTGTGACCTCATGGACTATACCAACCATGGCATTCTCCAGGCTAGAATACTGGAGTGGGTAGGTGTTCCCTTCTCCAGGGGATCTTCCCAACCCAAGGATCGAACTCAGGTTTCCTGCATTGCTGGCAGATTCTTTACCAGCTGAGCCACAAGGGAAGCCCAAGAAATACTGGAGTGGTAGCCTATCCCTTCTCCAGTGGATCTTCCTGATCCAGGAATTGAACTGGAGTCTCCTGAATTGCAGGTGGATTCTTCACCAGCTGTTATACTGCTCTATTTGGCAAAGTATAACATTTTAAATTACCCCAACAGTATTCTAGTGTACTGTGTTGACTCAAGAAAAAAGCACAACCTAAGAGCTGAAAATTATGTTTTAATGGACTTTCTGAGGAATCAAGCCTGGGAAGCAGTCTCTCGGTTAGCTCTGAGGGCCTATTCTGAAGAGGTAAGGGAGGAGCCCGGATATATAGGAGTTTTGCAACAAAAACCTGGTAGTTGAAACATCAAAAGATTACTACTAATTAAAGAAAACCAGATATCTCAAGTTAGTTAATTTAGTACTTTTCTATGTATGCGAAGATGTAAGAGTCTGAGCTCATTGAAATCATTCCTTTGATATGCACCTCAACTATCTAGGGACAGTATTCCTCCTTTTCTTCATTCTAAATTCCCTCATGGTACACATCTTGGGGTGGCTACAATGGCTGCTGGCCTGGTGGCCACAACATCCTTTGTGTACTGATGTAGCTGGCAACATTTTTTTTTTTTTTTTTTACCATAATTCCTAGTTGAATATTGAGAAGAATCGAGCCAGGATTAACATTTTTTAGTCCCTTCTTGCAAGGAAGAGAGGTCAACAAATTAACTTTTCAGAGAAGAAGCAATTTCTTACATTTTGCTAATGTTACTCCAGGCCAAAGGTAAACAGGTGACAATAAAACTTTAATCTTGAGCATCTAAGTGATGGTCTCATTCAAGTCAGTTCAGTTACTCAGTCATGTCTGACTCTTTGCGACCCCATGGACTGTAGCAAGCCAGGCCTTCCTGTCCATCACCAACTCCCAGAGTTAACTCAAATTCTTGTCCATCGAGTCAGCAATGCCATCCAACCATCTCATCCTCTGTCATCCCCTTCTCCTCCCGCCTTCAATCTTTCCCAGCATCAGGGTCTTTTCTAATGAGTTAGTTCTTTACATCAGGTGGCCAACATATTGGAGTTTCAGCTTCAGCATCAGTCCTTCCGATTAATATTCAGGACTGATTTCCTTTAGGATGGACTGGTTGGATCTCCTTGCAGTCCAAGTGACTCTCAAGAGTCTTCTCCAATATCACATTTCAAAAGCATCAATTCTTTGGTGCTCAGCTTTCTTTATAAAGAGCCTTTTGATGAAAGTGAAAGAGAAGAGTGAAAAAGTCGGCTTAAAGCTCAACATTCAAAAAACTAAGATCATGGCATTTGGTCCTATCACTTCATGGGAAATAGATGGGGAAACAGTGGAAACAGTGACAGACTTTATTTTTTGGGGTTCCAAAATCACTGCAGATGGTGACTGCAGCCATGAAATTAAAATATGCTTGTTTCTTGGAAGAAAAGTTACGATCAACCTAGACAGCCTATTAAAAAGCAGAGACATTACTTTGCCAACAAAGGTCCATCTAGTCAAAGCTATGGTTTTTCCAGATGTGAGAGTGGGGCTATAAAGAAAACTGAGCCCTGAAGTGATGGTCTAATCCCCCATTTCCTCTATGGAGAGATATTCATATTCTTTTCAATCTCCTTTGGACCAGATTGCAGATGATTCATGTACAACCTTGTTATTTGACCCATATTCACATTTAGAGTGCTTGGGAGACAAAAGATCATGAGGGCTAATTAGAGAAGGAAAAAATTCTTGGAAATCACCAGAGAGTTCATAAGATAAGGAATGGGATGGAGAGGCAGACCATGCGGAGAGGAAGGCAACAAGTAAAAGTAACATTTGTAAGAGTGTCTATTGGTACCTTGTGAATTGCCACAAGAAAGGAAATCTTTGTGGTTACTTCTGTTTCTGTACTCTCTGCCCCTTACACTCCACTCTTCCTTTTGGTACAGTTATATCTGTTTCCTTGAATTGCACATATTGTTATAAAATATTTCCTAAGTTCCTCTTTATGACTATATAGCTATGCTTGAAATTTTCCAATAGAATATTATTATATCTTTATTCCCTTAAAAAAAGCTAAGCATCATTATATGTATATATACATATATATATACACGTTGGTTATTAATAATGTATATATTAGTTATTTATTGCTGTGTATCAACTTATCACTAAATGTGTTAACTTAAAGTAGCTGATTCATTATAAATATTTAATCATATTGTGGGTCAAAAATCTGAGCACAGTTTAGCAAGGTCTTGTGCTTTAGGGTCTCTCATAGACTGCAAGAAGGATGTCAGCTGGAGCTTTGGTCTCATCTGAAGGCTCAATTGGACAAAGGCCAGCTTCCAGATTCACTCACTTAGTTTCCTGAGAGCTGATAGACTGATGGGCTTGGTTCCTCACTACTTATTGCTGCCTTAAGTTTCTTGCCAGGTAAGTCTCCCTAGGTTATTTTATCAGAGTAAGCTTGTGAGAAGAACAAAAGAGATTTCATTTGTTTATTTTTGTTTTTATTTTCATTGCTCTAGTAGGTGGGTTAAAAAAGGTCTTGCTGAAATTTATTTCAGGGTATTCTACCTATGTTTTCCTTTAAAGTTTTATAGCAGGTTTTCCCAGGTGCCACTAGTGGTGAAGAACTCATCTGTCAATGCAGGAGACATAAGAGACACGGGTTCAATTTCTGGGTTGAGAAGATCCCCTGGAGGAGGGCATGGCAATCCACTCCAATATTCTTGCCTGGAAAATCTCATGGACAGAGGAGCCTGGCAGGCTATGGTCCTTTGGGTAGCAAAGAGTTGGACACAACTGAAGTAACTTAGCATGCTTAGCATGATCTTATATTCAGGTCTTTAATCCATTTTGAGTTTATTTCTGTGTACACGGTTAGGGAGTCTTCTAATTTAGTTCTTTTACATGTAGCTGTCTAGTGTTCCCACCACCATTTATTGAAGAGATTGTCTTTTCTCCATTGTCTATTCTGCTTCCTTTGTCGTAGATTAGGTGACCATACATATATGGGTTTATCTCTGAGATTTCTATATTGTTCCGTTGAGGTATATTTCTGTTTCAGTGCCCAGTACCAGTTTGTCTTGATTACTGTAGCTTTGTAGTATAATCTGAAGTTATTGTCTTCCAACTCTACTTTTCTTTCTCAAGTTTGCTCTGGTTAAAAACAAAAATAAACAAAGGGAACTTAAAATTAAAAGCTTTCACACAGCAAAGGAAAAAATAAGATGAAAAGACAGACCTCAGAATGGGAGAAAAGAATTGAAAACAAAGCAACTGACAGAGGATTAATATCCAAAATATATACACAGATCATACAGCTCAATATCAGAAAAACAGAAAACCCAATTAAAAAATAGGTAGAAGACCTAAACAGACATATTTCCAAAGGCAGAGAGATGACAAACAAACACATGAAAAGATACTCAACATGACCCATTATTAGAGAAATACAAATCAAAGCTACAATCACCTAATATCAGTCAGAATGGCTATCATCAAAAAATCTACAAACAATAAATGCTGGAGAGGATGTGCAGAAAAGGGAACCCTTATGCACTGTTGCTGGGAGTGTAAATTGATTCAGTCACTATGGAAAATAATATGGAGGTAACTTAAGAAACTAAAAATAGAGCTACCATATGACCCAGCAATTCCAGTACTGAGCCTATACCCAGAGAAAACCGTAATTCAGAAAGATACTTACACCCCAATGTTCATTACAGCACTATTTACAATAACTAGTGCATGGAAGCAACCTAAATGTCCATCAATAGAAGAATGGATAAAGAAGATGTGGTACATATATATAATGGAATATTACTAAGCCAAAAAAGAACAAAATTGGGTCATTTGTACACATATGGATGGACATGTGGAAAGTCATATATAGTGAAGTAAGTCAGAAAGAGAAAACAAATACATATTAATGCATATATGTGAAGTCTAGAAAAATGGCATAGATTATTTTATATGCAGAGTAGAAACAGAGACACAGATGTGAACAAATGTACAGGTACCAGGGGGGCAAAAGGGGTGGGAGGAACTGAGATTGGGACTGACAGGTATATACCATTGGTACTATATATAAAATAGGTAACTAATAAGAACACACACTATAGCACAGGGAACTCTATCTACTTCATGCTCTGTGATGACCTGAATAAGAAGGAAGTCCAAAAGCAAGGGAATATTTATACATGTATGGTCATTTCTTTTTCTGCACAATAGAAACTAACACACCATCGTATAGGAACTATGCTCCAATAAAAATTAATTTAAAAAAAAGATTCAGAGAGCGAGAACAAATAAGACCAAGTTCACCATCTTTTGTAAGCTATTCATGAAAGTGACATTCAGTCATCTATTCAGTACTCTATTCATTAAAAAAAAAGAAAAGTCACCAGGTCCAGTTCACACTCCAGGAAAAAGATTACACAAAGGTTTGAAAGTCAGAAGGTGGGAAATCTTTGGACTAGATCAGAAGCTGTCTACCACAGTATGCTTGGGTTTTAGCTAGCAAGTATGTTTTACTTAAAATATACATCTGAGAGAAATGTGTATTTGACAACTCAGTTTTGTCAGGGAAGGTTTTGAACCCTACAATTAGTCAAATTCTCTCTCATTAAAGAAGTTAAGACTGATAAACTAGTAGGAAATATGGCCTATCCTCAACTCCTCTGATAGGATGAAATATGTCAAAGAGGGACAAGTCCTCATTTCTCATGTATTAGCCCTGATGAGGATGGGTCCATAAAGAGTTGTCCCAGTTTTTTATGGTAAGGATTATAAATGTGTGTGAGATGCAAGTGGCAGTTTTCTGGGAGATGACGGAACAGTCCTGCAGAAAGGCCAAGTTCAGTGCATAGCAGGCCTGCTCTGCTTTGAAATCAAATTCAACCTTTTGTAACATGTCTCATATAAACATACAAAACAATCAAATAGGGTCCAAATATGCATGCTGTCACTGAACATAAAATGGATTATGTTCTGAGAGACAATGTTACTTTTGAGTCTCTTTTTATAATCAAGGGTGAAAAAATTCAGTTATTTGATTAGATTTTGACTATTACATCTAATAGTAATAGGTTCCTGATCCCTTTTTAAAGTGTGTGACATTAATAATATTTATTTTAATTTAACCATATAGAAAGATTAAGAAAGATGTAGATAAACTAGTTCTTAATTTCTCACGCTACATTGTAAACCATTTTGTAACAGCAGAACATATATATTTATAAAGATTTTTAAAAAAGAGGAAAAGCAGAGCAAAAATCAGAGTCACTTTTGAGAATTAGGCTTTGTATTATTGCCTTGACAGCTTCTATGAGAGTTCCTTATGTCAGTTCAGTAATTAGCATATGCTTTATACCAGTGGTACTATATGTACCCTTGGAGTGCTGAACTATAAATAGACCACTGCTTTTTTTTCAGGAGCTTATGGGGAACAAAAATATATGTTGATTCATTTGTTAAATATATATTTATTGAGAGCTTATTTTATGATAGCTATTTGAACTAATCATCAAGGATAAAAAATAAAAAATATTGACAAGTTCCTTCTCTTGTGAAGCATATGTTAATGTCAGGGAAATACATATGAACAAGTAAACAAATATATATTTAAAACAGATCATACTAAAGTGCAATGAAGAAAAATAAACTGTGTGGTGCATGCCTGTCCTAGGGATTGAACCCAGGTCTCCTGTATTGCAGGCAGTTTCTTTACCATGGGAAAGAACCCACCTCCAATGAAGGAGATCCAGGTTCGATCCCAGGATTGCGAAGATCCGCTGGGGGAGGAAATGGCAACCCACTCCAGTATTCTTGCCTGGGAAATCCCAGGACAGAGGACCCAGGTGGGCTATAGTCCATGGAGTTGCAAAGAGTTGAAAACAATGGAGCGACCAAGACTTCTCTTCTCTTTACCATCTGAGCCACCAAGGAAGCCAGTAATAGAAAAAAGTAAGAAATAATTGATTATGGAAGATTGCTCTGAAGAGATGACTTTTAGACTGAACACTGAAAGATGAGAAGTCATATGAGAACTACTATTTTATGGAGACGGGACAGTAAAGGTAGAAGCTCTGTACAGGCAACAGTTGACTTGCTCCAGGAATGGAAAAGGTCAATGTGATCTTTGGACCCATAATTAAAAGGTGATCAATGGTATCTTTCAGATCATACTAAAGATTTTTAATTTTACTCCAAGAACAATGGGAAGCTATGTTTTGTTTTGTTTTGTTTTTTTTAATCATGGAGAGCTATCTGATGTATATATTTTAAAGATGTAGAAAATACATTGAATAGATAATACATTAAAAGGGTACAAAGCAAGAGGATTATGTAGCAGACCATTGAAGGTATCTAGGCAAAAGATGGTAGTAGTTTAGACTAAGTGGTTGTGGTGGCCATTGGCAAAAGGGTTAGATCTAAAATATATTAGTAAGTGTAACTGCTAGGACTTGCTGGTGCTTTGAATGGGATAAAGAATAAAAAGTCAAAAAATTGTTTCCAAGTTTTATGATTTAGTAGCTAGGTGTATCACAGCATCATTCACTGAACTGAAGATAGGTACATGGTGGAGGATTATTAGGAGTTCAAATATATTATGTTAATGTTTATAATACAAATCTTACACACTGCATATAATCATAAAGATATAATAATCATGGAAATGTTTTGAGTTACAGAGGTCATATATATCAGACCTTTGCAAAGTTGAATTTCGTATAGTCTGAAGGAGGTGATACTTAGCCATAGTCTAAAGGAGGGGATGGATACCTCACAGACAACAGGAGGAGTGACATTCCTTGAATGGGATAGTCTAATACTCATATTTAAATTAGCTCAGCTCACTGAACTAGAAAGGACTTGCTCAGGAAGTGAATTGGTCCATGCTGGAATGTGTGAATGCTTTTACAACAGTCAGTTCCTGCTTGGAGTCTTCTCTCAGAGTCTTCTCTCAGGAGAACATTGCTTGGAGGTAAACCACTTGTTACCGTAACTTGTACAAAGAATTTGAATGAATTTATTAAAAGATGAAGTTTGTGTTTCAATGAAATGGAAAATATGAATCTCATTATGATGCTTCATGGAAAGCCAAGAGACTAAGAGGGGAAAAGCTTGAAACTGGTCACATGTGGCTGTGTGTTGTGGCGTTCTATCCAATTTGTGGGGCTGTCAGTCAATGATGAGCAGACACACCCAAGTCTTCTCAAGGCTAAAGTTCTTCTCTGGCAATACATTAGAGATGCAGGGGAGCACACTCACTCTCCAGAGCAGGAGAAGCCTCTGTAGTGAATAAAGAGCTCAGGATGCCTTAATGAAGTGGATGTCTCACTTAGGCTGTGAGGACACTTAGAAGCATGGATGACTGCTATTGAGATTCCAGATGTATTCATCGCTATGGAACTGAATCCCTAAGTACTACATCTCTATATTACAGCCCCAATCTTACCCAGAAAACAAACACATAACAAACAAAACACATTTTTTCTTTTTATAATGAAAATAATAGTAGATCTAATATTAAAAGTAGAAATTCTCTTTTCCTCACATGGAAAGAATAGTCAAGTACTGAGCCTTCACATACAGAAAAGATGTTATGGCTAAGAGATAGGACTCTCCAGTCCCCTGGTTCCAGAGCTGAGAATTTATTTCAGAGAGAGACAATATCTCAGTCTCTCATTTCTCTCCAAAATATTCTCATTTTCCCCTTCCTTTCTAAGTGTTCTTCTCTATACATTTCTTGTTTTCTGCTCATGCCAAGCAGCGTATCATAAGTGAATATTATATATGCGATGTTAGAACACATACCAATATGCAAAGAGGAAGTCAAGTGTGCTTTCCCATTTAGCAAATTTGAAACAAGGAAGTTGTAGTTTTCAATAGATTCTTATACTAAACAGTAGAACCAAAAAGTATGGGGCCAATCTGGGATCCCCAAATTGCAAGGATAAAATATCTTCATATTAAGGTTTCTTCAGTTATGAGGGTTATTTCTTTAAAGTAATAGGATTTATTAAACTTTACTAAACTTAATAATTTGCCTAAGGAATTTGCTTTTTCTTAGTAAAAAGCCAAATATTTATCCCAAACTGTGTTTGCATACAAGGTGAAGAGAATCCAGGTGGGGATGGTATGGGCAGTGGTTCTCAAATATTAGCACACATCAAAATGACCTAGATAGCACATGTAGGTCACTGCAGGACTCCACCTCTGCAGTATCTGATTTAGTAAGTTTGGGTGAAGTCTGAGAATCTGTGTTTCTGGTAAGTATATAGGTGATTGTTATGCTGCCAGTCAGGGAACATACTCAGAGACCACTCATCTAGGGACTGGTTCCTTTTTTTTTTTTTTTTTTTTAATTTATTTTAGTTGTAGGCTAATTACTTTACAATATTGTAGTGGTTTCTGTCATACATTGATATGAATCAGCTATGGGTTTACATGTGTTCCCCATCCTGTACCCTCCTCCCACCTCCCTCCCCATCGACTGGTTTCTAAAAGTGTGTTCTCTAGAAAGTCAGGTTCCACCATAGGCTTAGTGAATCAGAATACACATTTTAACAAGTCAACAAAGCAATTCTTTTTTCAAAATAAACTTTATTGGTAATTCACCTGTCACACAATTCACCCATTTAAAATGTACCATTCAGTAGGTTTTCATATGTCCACAGAAATGGGCAACTCTCACCTCTATCTAATTTTAGAACACTTTCATAATTCTCAAAGGAAACCTCATACCCATTACCAGCAACATGCTGCCCCTCCTCTCTCCCTCCTTGACCTTGGAAACCACAGATTTACTCTATTTCTAGGAATTTGTCTATTTTAGGCCTTGCATATAAATACAATCATATAATATGGGGTCTTTTGTGTCTGGTTTCTGTCTCATATTAATATTTTAAAGATGCATCATGTTGTATCATGCATCAGGACTTCATTCTTTTTTATGGTTGCATAATATTCAAAGCTATGGTCTTCCCAGTGGTCACATATGGTTGTGAGACCTAGACCATACAGAAGGCAGAGTGCTGCAGAACTGATCCCTCAAACTGTGGTGCTGGAGAAAACTCCTGAGAGTCCCTTGGAGAGCAAGGAGATCAAACCAGTCAATCTTAATGGAAATCAACCCTGAATACTCATTAGAAAGGCTGATACTGAAGTTGAAAGCTTCAGTATTTTGGTCATCTGATGTGAGCAGCTGACTCACTGGAAATGTCTCTAATGCTGGGAAAGATTGAGGGTAGAAGGAGAAGAGGGCATCAGAGGAGGAGATGCTTGGATGGCATCACCGATGCAATGGACATGAACTTGGGCAAATTTCAGGAGATGGTGAGGGACAAGAGGCCTCCTGTGCTGAGGTCCATAGGGGTCGCAAAGAGTCGGACATGACTGAGTGACTGAACAACAACAATATTCCATACTAGTTGTCTATCTGTTCATTTGTTGATGGACTTCAGGATTGTTTCCATTTTCTGACTTATAAATAATCCTGTTATGAGTATTTGTGTACAGGTGCTGTCTGGACTTGGGTTTTACAATCTCTTGGGTATATACCTAGACGTGGGATTGCTGAGCCATATAATATCTCTATGTTTAACATTTTTAGGGCCTTTTAAACTATTTTTCCAAAGTAGTTCCTTTAGTTAACAATCATGCTAGCAATGTATAAGAGTTTCAATTTCTCTATGTCCTTGACAATGCTTATAATTGTCTTTTTAAATTTTAGTTGCCCTAGGATTTGAGAAGTAGTATCTCATTTTGATTTTCATTTACATTTTCCTAAATATTGATGAGCTTGAACATCTTTTTATGTGTTTTCTGGCCGTTTTCTGTATTCATTGGAGAAGTGTCTATCCAAACCCCAAATGATTTTTGTGTACATTAAAATCTGAGAATATCTCTCCTAGGAGAGGTTTCAGATTACACAGTCACTTATACCTAGGACAGTGACTCTCAAATAGGGATGATTTCACCCTCCAAGAGGACATCTGACAACTTCAAGAGACATTTTTGTTTGTCACAAATGGGAGGAGTCCCACTGGCAACAAATGGATAGAGACCAGAGATGCTATTAACCATTCTATAACACACAGGCTAGACTCTCACAAGAGAGCATTATTCAGACCAAATTGCAAATAATGACAGCATTGAAAAACAACAACAACAACAACAACAAAATCCTGATCTAGGGTAGCCAACCATCCTCTTTGCCAGAATCTAAGGTGCTTCCCAGAATATGAGACTTTCAGTGCCAAACATGGGAACATTGCTGGCAAACCAGGATGGTTGACCACTCTACTTCACAGGGCTGGGGTCATCCTAGGCTTTCAGATATTTACAACATTGGATGAAAGAAAGTCCACACTGTGAAATAAAGACTGGGGATCTGGAAAGGCAGTTTATTATGGACTCACTCACACTCATCCTTCTGGGTTTTAGGGTGCTTCCTGCCAACCAGGCCCTTGCAGGGAATTAGAGCTTCACAGAGACTTCTCTCTGTGTCTCCACACACTGTGAGCTGGGCTCAACTGTCAGAAGTTACTAACTTCAAGGAAACTGCATGACTGCTGCCAACATTTTAGGCCTGCTGAAGCCTTTGCTTCTCTTGTTCTTTTTTAGAAAGAGGTATAATAATAGACACAATACAGCCCGGGGTGGGCTGAGTGGAGTCCAGGGACACAAGCAAAGAAACCATTACAGCCTCTCTGGTTGGAGAAGGGTGGGATAACGGACTGTCAGAAGCAGAAAAGGCCCTGGAGAGTGGGTTCAATCTCTCATTTCATGGAGCCCATACAGCTCTGTGCTTGAACAAAGAGCAGTGTGTTGAATTCATTACCCTGTGGGGGTAGTATGAGAATAATGCCTTCCAATCATCAGGATGGAGAAAGAGAAGCAAAACCTTTCCTTTATAAATAAATCCTAGATGCCCCACTGGGGAAAGTTCAGTCACATTTAGAGACTGAAGTGTTCGTGACCCAGCTCAGCCAGGCCAAACAGCGACAGATGGTTCTGTCATGGATAAGAGCAGAGGTTCCCAAACTTGAGTGTGGAGCAGAACCACCTGCTAGGCTTGTTCAAACCCAGTGTCCCGCTCAAGGCTTCTGATTCAGGGGTTAAAGCTGAGAATTAAATTTCTAACAGTTTCCTAGCCCTGGAGAAGGGTGAGGGATTCTGGCCTTTCCAATCCTTGCTACTCAGTGTGTTGAGCCTGGGCCAGGAACATCCACATTGTCTGGGAGTTGTGAGAAACGAAGACTCTCAGGCCTCCTAAAACAATCCACATTTTGACAATATCCCTGGTTGAACTTTGTGAACATTAAAGTGTGAGAAGTGATGTCAAGATTATTTAATCCAGGAGCCCATGCTTTGGCTAATCCTCTAAACCAGAGGTTGACTATACTGTAGAATCATTTGAAGAGATCTAGAAAGGCCCGTACTCAGATATGGGCTTCCTGGGTGACTCAGTGGCAAATGATCTTCCTGCCAATGCAAGAGGTGCAGGATCAATCCCTGGGTCAGGAAGATCCCCTGGAGAAGGAAATGGCAACTCACTCCACTATGGACAGAGGAGCCTGGTGGACTATAGACCACAAGGGGTCACAAAAGAGTTGGATACAACTTAGTGACTAAGTATACTGTCACCCTGCTTATTTAACTTATATGCAGAGCACATCATGAGAAATGCTGGGCTAGAAGAAGCACAATCTGGAATCAAGATTTCCAGGAGGAATATCAATAACCTCAGATATGCAGATGACACCACCCTATGGCAGAAAGTGAAGAGGAACTAAAAAGCCTCTTGATGAAAGTGAAAGAAGAGAGTGAAAAAGTTGGCTTAAAGCTCAACATTCACAAAACTAAGATCATGGCATCTGGTCCCATCACTTCATGGGAAATAGATGGGGAAACAGTGGAAACAGTGTCAGATTTTATATTTTGGGGCTCCAAAATCACTGCAGATGGTGACTGAATGAAATTAAATTAATTCACTTAATTTCATTTCAGCCATGAAATTAAAAGACGGTTACTGAAGAAAAGTTATGACCAACCTAGATAGTATATCAAAAAGTGGAGAGATTACTTTGCCAACAAATGTCCGTCTAGTCAAGGCTATGGTTTTTCCAGTGGTCATGTATGGATGTGAGATTGGACTGTGAAGAAAGCTGAGCACTGAAGAATTGATGCTTTTGAACTGTGGTGTTGGAGAAGACTCTTGAGAGTCCCTTGGACTGCAAGGAGGTCCAACCAGTCCATCCTAAAGGAGATCAGCCCTGGGTGTTCATTGGAAGGACTGATGCTAAAGCTGAAACTCCAATACTTTGGTCACCTCATGTGAAGAGTTGACTCATTGGAAAAAACTCTGATGCTGGGAGGGATTGAGGGTAGGAGGAGAAGGGGATGACAGAGGATGAGCTGGCTGGATGGCATCACCAACTTGATGCACATGAGTTTGGGTGAACTCCGGGAGCAAAGAGTCAGATATGATTGAGTGACTGAACTGAACTGAACAATAACAACCTCAGGATATATGCCAGGCCAATTAAAAATTAAATCAGAACCTCTGGTACTGTGTTCTTAGAATCTCTAGGTGACTTCAATGTGGCCATGTTTTGAACCTCTGTTTTAAATACAGTTGACCTCACCAGCCAAATCCAGGGGTCTACCAGGAAACTCTGCATACCTGCTCCATCAGTTGTCTCATGATTGACTCCAAATTTTCAACCAACCACTTGCTTTGAACTTGGAGTCACACCATTTGTCCTCCTCCTGTTCAATAATTGACTCTGTTTTCTCAAACGTTTGTCCAAGTTTACTCTCTTGGTTCCAGTGCAGGTGGAAAGTAGCATCACCTCTAATATCTATGATGAATGTTATTCAAGTTTGAGGCTAGACCACTTGAAAGTCACTTGTGGTGCTTCTTAAAAATGCTGACTCCAGGTGCCACCAAAGACTGTTGAAACAGAAGATTTGGGGTGTGTTTGGGGACCTGCTTTGTTTCAAACAAAATCCAAGTGATTCTGATGCATATAACACAACACTACTGACCTAGACCTTCAGGTATACCTTCATCCCTTACTCAGGTTTATTGAACTTGTGGTAAACTTGGTAACTAGGAAATGTTCAGCCCAAGGGCATGAATTGAGAACTTCACATTGGGGAGTGTGTTCTCAGCTTCCTCACAAGAGACTAGACAGGTATATCTATGGTGCCTAGGCAAAAGCCATGGCCTGAGTCAGTCAGCCACATCCTTTCCTGGTGTCCAGCCTCTCTAGATTTTCTGGGTGCTACCCCAGACTCCAGTTTCTGGCTGTATTTGTTGTTACCAGTGAAAGTCAGGTTGATGGAGTTAAAGTATCTACATTCTGTGGCCTCTTGTAGTTTTATTTTCATTTTAATAGTTTTCTTGTTTCCACAATAATATTGCAAGTTTCTGGTTACAAGTTTTATCTCATCAGTTTATGTTCTTTTCTTGGGACAAGAGATCATTTTTCTTCTGAGGCATAGAGTAAGCTCTTGGAGGTGATTTTTCAGTACAGAGGAATGAAACAAGTCACAAAAATATAATTTGTCTCATTGGCCTCAAACTGTATCATAGGAGACTTTTTTTTTTTTTTTTTTTTTTACCATCGGCCTGAAGGTCTATCAGTTCAGTTTATTTCAGTTGCTCAGTCATGTCCGACTCTTTGCGACCCCATGAATCGCAGCACGCCAGGCCTCCCTGTCCATCACCAACTCCTGGAGTTCACTCAGACTCATGTGCATCCAGTCGGTGATGCCATGCAGCTATCTCATCCTCTGTCGTCCCCTTCTCCTCCTGCCCCCAATCCCTCCCGCATCAGGGTCTTTTCCAATGAGTCAACTCTTCCCATGAGGTGGCCAAAGTATTGGAGTTTCAGCTTTAGCATCAGTCCTTCCAATGAACACCCAGGACTGATCTCCTTTAGGATGGACTGGTTGGATCTCCTTGCAGTCCAAGGGACTCTCAAGAGTCTTCTCCAACACCACAGTTCAAAAGCATCAATTCTTCAGTGCTCAGCTTTCTTCACAGTCCAACTCTCCAGTAGTTTCAAAACAAGCAAAGCAGCAAACAACCACATCTGATTAAGTTTCTCTGTTAAGTACAGGTTGACTCACAGGAACAGCCTTCCAGGGATCCCTGCATGGTATCTGCTGCAGCTAAAATCTTGCTCTGATGCTTGTGAGCATACCTTCCAGGTGGGACTGAGGAGTGGTTCCTTCCTGACTTGTTCCTTTTCCCATGTAGATAAACAGCAATTACAGGGACCTGTATTTAATATCTTATAATAAGCTATAATAGAAAAGAACCTGAAAAAGAATCACTTTGCTGTACTCTGGAAACTGTTAATAATACAACATTATACATCAAGTGTACTTTTATAAAACAAAGAAAAACAAAAAGCCAAACAGTAATGGTGTTCTGGGGAGGTAAATTGATTTCTGAAGCAATTAAATTTTAAAAGTCTTTAATTATCTTGGATTACTTAGAAAAGAATAACATTATAAAATTGAGTTTGGTGGAAAATAACTTTCTAGTGTTCTTTTTTTAAATCAAATGTTAGACACCTACTGTACTGCAGATGAAACATAAAATTTGATTCATATAATAAATAAACTGGTATGTAAAAAAGTATGTAGATGCTAGAAAGAAATACACCGAAAGGCTAATGAAGGGTATCTTTGGGAGACCAGGAATTATGAGTGGTTATTAATTACTTTATATTTTTGTGTATTTCTAGTTGTCTGCAATGAACATTTTGCATTGTGTTGCTTGCAAAGCAACTGGAAAAAATGTCATTAAAATAAAAAAAATAATTTAGGTATACTAAGGACATGTTATTTTTCAAAGTGAAACAATGATATGGAAGAGTTTCTAGATTTGAAAACACAATCAAAATGAGAAGCAAGTGTAAATTTCTATAAAAACATCAGGGTTGGTGCTAAGGAGAGTGAGCTGTGAACTGGAGGATGGCATCCAGCCATTGGAACAATCTCAGGAAAGCTGGCTCTGTTTTCCACATGCCACATGCTGGCATCATCCTCTGTGTAAGCTGCAGCTGAAGCTTCTACTCCAATTACTATTTGAAAATAGCCTTGCTGACAAACAGGAAGAATCCAGATTGTCTTTATCCAACTTTGCCATTTGTTTCCCATAGACCAATTAGGTTTGGCTAGAGGCTCTCTTAAATAGCCATATAATTTTCTGTTGAAGATTAAATTGGTCAAAGAGAACCTCTCTTATTAAGGAGTAGATGAAAATACAAAAACACTTTGAGTTTTATCAGAGCTGGCCCCTGATAAAACTATGACAGAGGATAAGATTCTCTCGGATGACTTCCTGGCAGCACCACAGCCTTCCTAAGTGAAAATAAACCTGCAGATCTCCAAAGCTGGCACTAAAGCAGAAACACATTGGTGGGAAGGGGCAGTTGATCTTTGACTCTGAAACTTTCCTAGCCTTACCTTTGTGAACTCTCCCTGACTATTGTTTCCAGTCTCCTCCACAATGGGGAAGTACTTTTTTAATGCTCTGGCAAAAAATAGGAAGTGATAAAAATGGAAAATTCCATCAAAGTACAACTAAGGTATGGTCAAAGCCTTCAAGCAATGCTTCACCCAAAACTAGAAGATAAAGAGTAACAACATAAATCTAGATAATTCCAACTAACACTGTAAAAGTTACCATAACCATCTTGTAGTTTACTCTAGAGGACTCCAGAGAACTTTTCCTTTGTAACTATTGATATTTCACTGTGTAGCTGAAACATTGTATAGTGGAATAGACATAGATTTTAGAGTCAGGCAGATTTGGGTCAGAATATTGGTTCTGGCTATCCAACCGTGAATGAGGTAGTTAACTTCATTGATGGCTTTCCTGATGGCCCAATGGGTAAAGAATGTATCTGCAAAGTAGGAAACACAGGAGACTCAGGTTTTATCCCTAGGTCAGGAAGATCACCTGAAGTAGAAAACAACAACCCACTACACTATTTTTGCCTGAAAAATCCCATGGACAAAGGAGCCTGGTGGGCTATAGTCCAGTGGATCACAAAGAGTCAGACTCTACTGAGTGACTAAGTACACACAACTTCATTGAGCTACCATCTTCTCAAACTTAAGTGATCATGATAACAAATTGTACTTTATTTTAGTTGTGGTTGATCATAATCCTATTTGCCAAGCATTCCACTTGGCATTCTCTTCCATATCCAGTATTATTAAGCCATCTTTGGAGTTTTTCCAGCTATTACCAGAGCAAAAAATAGCATATGGTAGATGTGTGCATGTTCAGTTACTCAGTTGTGTCTGACTTTGGGCCTCCATAAACTGCCTGACAGGCTCCTCTATCCATGGAATTTTCTAGGCAAGAATACTGGAGCCATTTTCTCCTTCAGGGGAATCTCCCCAACCCAGTGATTGAATCCATGTCTCTTGCATCTCCTGCATTAGCAGGTGGATTCTTTACCCCTGTACCACCTGGGAAGCAAGAGAAGCTGGGTTGCTAACTAAAATAAAAGCACTAAACTAATGAATCAGGACCAACTCAAGAACATTCCACATCTCCAGTTTAAAGTTCCCCATATTTTTCCAATGCCGTTTTGGGATTACTATGGACCTCTATGTGCCTTCAGTTCAGTCGCTCAGTCGTGTCCGACTCTTTGCGACCCCATGAATCGCAGCACGCCAGGCCTCCCTGTCCATCACCATCTCCCGGAGTTCACTCAAACTCACGTCCATCGAGTCCGTGATGCCATCCAGCCATCTCATCCTCTGTCATCCCCTTCTTCTCCTGCCCCCAATCTTTCCCAGCATCAGAGTTTTTTCCAATGAGTCAACTCTTCGCATGAGGTGGCCAAAGTATTGGAGTTTCAGCTTTAGCATCATTCCTTCCAAAGAAATCCCAGGGCTGATCTTCTTTAGAAAGGACTGGTTGGATCTCCTTGCAGTCCAAGGGACTCTCAAGAGTCTTCTCCAACACCACAGTTCAAAAGCATCAATTCTCTGGTGCTCAGCCTTCTTCACAGTCCAACTCTCACATCCATACATGACCACAGGAAAAACCATAGCCTTGACTAGACGGACCTTTGTGGGCAAAGTAATGTCTCTACTTTTGAATATACTATCTAGGTTGGTCAGAACTTTCCTTCCAAGGAGTAAGCGTCTTTTAATTTCATGGCTGCAATCACCATCTGCAGTGATTTTGGAGCTCCCCAAAATAAAGTTTGACACTTTCTACTGTTTCCCCATCTATTTCCCATGAAGTGATGGGACCAGATGCCATGATCTTAGTTTTCTGAATGTTGAGCTTTAAGCCAACTTTTTCACTCTCCTCTTTCACTTTCATCAAGAGGCTTTTTAGTTCCTCTTCACTTTCTGCCATAGGGTGGTGTCATCTGCATATCTGAGGTTACTGATATTTCTCCTGGCAATCTTGATTCCAGCTTGTGTTTCTTCCAGTCCAGCGTTTCTCATGATGTACTCTGCATAGAAGTGAAATAAGCAGGGTGACAATATACAGCCTTGAGACACTCCTTTTCCTATTTGGAACCAGTCTGTTGTTCCATGTCCAGTTCTAACTGTTGCTTTCTGACCTGCATACAGATTTCTCAAGAGGCAGGTGCCTTACAGTATCACATTTTCACATGCCAGGCTCTATTGAAATTATTCTCTTTGTTCCACAATTGATATTATATTGTGTATCAGGAAAGGAAGATAATATCTTTTTGTTCATAAGAGGACTAACCTAGGCTTATGGTAAGAAAATTGAACATCACTAGACATCCTGGATTTTAAGCTAACAGTGGGGACTAAATGGACTTTCAGGTTGTCTCCTTAGGGAAAGGGGTATATACTGCATGTAACAAGGGAATCAAGTATTTAGTAGCTGAATAGGGCACTGCCAATTGTATTTCTGTTAGCCATTTCTTTTCCCTGTACTCCATTTTCCCTCTCCCTTTTTACCTGCAAGAGGGTTATGCTTCTCCTCCTTGTAGAACTTAGTAGTGACTATCTGACTCACTTGTCCAACAAAATAAAGGCAGAAGTATTGTGTCATGTATGAGCAGAATTTTAAGAACCAACACATATTTACTGTGTCTCTCGCTCCTCTGCAGTTTTCTAGTCAGAAGGTGTTCTTTCTGCTTACACTCTGGAACACTAATCTGGATTCCAGAAAAGCAACAATAACAAAACAATGTGGAGCAGAGATAACATTGATCTGAATTAGAGCTAGAGCAGAATAAAAAATAAACCTTTGTATTGTATGTTGTATATAACTAAGTTTGGTGTCTTTTCCTTCTTCATGTTGCTGAACTCAGGTTCAATTGTTCACCATTTGGAAGCCAATAATCAAGGGACAAATGTCTGTAGAAAGATGCTTTATTCAGAAGAGTTGGCAGTCTAGGGAGAAGGTGGACTCATGTCCAGAGATCAACTCTGAAGATTCTGCACAGCCATGACAATTTTTAAAGGGAAAAAGAGGAAACAATCTCAGTTAATCATTAAGTTAAGAGGTCAGATTCCTTATCATTTTTCCATTGTGTGCAGTCCTGCTGACTTCTCCTGATCTTTTGGATGTTCTCTTTCCTGCTTAGTCTGCCTGCAAATTTGCTAAGGGGGTAGAGAGGTCCTGCAATGTTCAACTCAGTTCCTTTCAATATCACCTAGATTAAGCTGATTGATATAACAGTTGAGGCTATTGTGAATATCAAATAAGATAGCAGCATTTACCAGTTTCTAGAAAAGTGTGTGACACACAATATGAGTTCAATCATTTGTGTTAGGATAAAGTGGGTATAACCTTTAGCTTACTTAATAGGGAGTATATATTTAATTATTTGAACCCCTTAAAACCCATCCTCAGAGAGGCTCACTTTTCTCTCATGTGTTATAGGACCCTCTTCATAGTTCTTGTTTTCTGTCTGAGTACTTTCTTAATGGGCTTCCCTGGTGGCTCAGATGTTAAAGAGTCTGCCTACAAGGCGGGAGACCCGTGTTCAATCCCTGGGTCAGGAAGATCCCCTGGAGAAGGAAATGGCAACCCACTCCAGGATTCTTGCCTGGAGAATTCCATAGACGGAGGAGCCTGGTAGGTTACAGTCCATGGGGTCGCAAAGAGTCGGACATGACTGAGCGACTTCACCTTCACTTTCACTTTCTTGATCCTTGGTCATTACTACTAGGGACAATCTCAGTCTTTCAGCAATGCTTGCCTTCCATTTAACAGGGGTACAGGCAAGGAAATCTTCACACAAATGATAAAAATATGATAATGAAGCATGGAGCTTTTAATTTTTCATTTTATATATCAAAGATGTATAAATATCACATACAGTATGATGGATTCTACATGTAATGACTTCTTTATGGCATTTCTTGCTTGGAATATTGCTGTCTTTCACTGAATCTTGAGAAGTACTGTGGTCATAACTAAAGAATTAGTGGAGAAGGAATAAAACATTTCATGGACATTCAAAAAAATTTTTTCTCTTTAAATATATATATATTTTCTTGAAGTATAGTTGACTTACAATGTATCATGTGCACAGCAAGGTGATGCAGATATACAAATACACATATATTACTTTTGAAATTAATTTCCATCATGTTATTACAGGATTTGACTATAGTTCCCTATAATAAAGTAAACCTTTGTTGCTTGTTTTTTTTTCTTCTTCTTTATTTTATTTTTTAATATAAATTTATTTATTTTAATTGGAGGTTAATTACTTTACAATATTGTATTGGTTTTGCTACACATCGACATGAATCTGCCACATGTATACACATGTCCCCATCCTGAACCCCCCTCCCTCCTCCCACCCCGTACCATCCCTCTGGGTCTCTGTTTCATAATTAGAAATCTAGCATTCTACTCATACTAAGTCAAATAAATAGAATAAAAATGTCATAATTTTTTTAATTAGGCAAAAATTCATGTTTTCTAAAATATATATTATTATACATATTTATATATGTATACAAAAGCTTTTCTGCTACACTTGATAAAGGCTTGAGAAAGAACATGAAAAAAAAGAGATGGAGAAATTGGAGAACATAAACTAAATGAAAAGGGAGCACTGAAAATGAAATAGAAAAAGTGAAAAAACTAGATAAAGATCATCATATAGTCCAATTGTTTTTGAACATGAATGCTCATTAGAAACATATCTGGAGCTCTGAAGAAAAAAAGCAATACCTGAGCATTTGTATTTTTCAAAAAATTTCAAGATAATTCTGATGTGCTTCTGGATTTTAAAAAGTGGTTATAGGAGCTGGGCCAGAGTTGCCGGCGACGGGGTCTGAAGGTGATGGCTCTGACTGAAGGCCTCGAGACGGCGTTTCTCGCTGTTCCTGCCGTCGCTGCCTGGGCCTTGGTCCCTCATCTTCATGAGAGGAGACAGAGACCTGAAGCAAAGAAATCACAGAACAAGTATTCAAGGGCCATGAAAGCCAACTGTAGTCAACTGCACAGCCCTTCAGGAGCTGCAGGCAGTGAGGATGCCTCAGCCTCCCAGTGTGTCCAAACAAGACTGACAGGAGAAGCTTCCTGTCTTTATTCTGGAGATGTTCATATCCAGATAAGCTCCCTACCTAAAGAATGTGCTGAAAATCCAAGCTCCAGAAATACAAGGTCAGGTGTCCACAGCTGTACCCATGGGTGTGTACATAGTCGCTTACGGAGTCACTCCCACAGTGAAGCCAGGCAACCTGATGATAGCGACACGGAGTATGGAGATCATGGTAGCAGCTTCTTCTCAGAATTCCGGTATCTCTTCAAGTGGTTGCAGAAGAGTCTTCCATATATTTTGATTCTGGGTGTCAAACTTGTTATGCAGCATGTAACAGGAATTTCTCTTGGAATTGGGCTGCTTACAACTTTTATATATGCAAACAAAAGCATGGTAAATCAGGTTTTTCTAAGAGAAAGGTGCTCAAAGATTCAGTGTGCTTGGTTACTGGTATTCTTAGCAGGATCTTCTGTTCTTTTATATTACACCTTTCATTCTCAGTCACTTTACTACAGCTTAATTTTTTAAAATCCTGCTTTGGACTATTCAAGCTTCTGGGAAGTACTTTGGGTTGTTGGAATTACAGACTTCATTCTGAAATTCCTCTTCATGGGTTTAAAATGCCTTATTTTATTGGTGCCTTCTTTCATCATGCCTTTTAAATCCACGGGTTATTGGTATATGCTTTTAGAAGAATTATGTCAGTATTACCGAACTTTTGTTCCCATACCAGTTTGGTTTCGTTATCTTATAAGCTATGGGGAGTTTGGTAATGTAACTAGATGGAGTCTTGGGATATTGCTGGCTTTACTCTACCTCATACTAAAACTTCTGGACTCTTTTGGACACCTGAGAACTTTTAGACGGGTTTTGCGAATATTTGTTACACGACCAAGTTATGGAGTCCCTGCCAGCAAGAGACAGTGTTCAGAAGTGGATGATATTTGTTCAATATGCCAAGCTGAATTTCAAAAGCCAATTCTTCTCATCTGTCAGCATATATTTTGTGAAGAGTGCATTACCTTATGGTTTAATAGAGAAAAAACATGTCCGCTGTGCAGAACTGTGATTTCAGACCATATAAACAAATGGAAAGATGGAGCCACTTCATCACACCTTCAAATATATTAAGTTTTCAACTTAATATTAAGGCCACAAAACACTAATTTTATTCGGTTACAGTGACTACTGGTAAAGACATTAGAATGGATTTTCAGGGCTGAAAGTTAAGGAAAATGTTCCCAAATGGTTTTAGAGTATTATAGTTAATACTTAAGTGTATAGTCCAATTTATCAAAATAATAAATGAAAGATCCTATATTATATAAGTGATGTTCAGTCAAATGCATATGAAACGTTTTCTATCCTTATTTGACTTATGATGGCAGTGTTAAATTGTAAATGTGTTTTCTTGTTAATGTTACCAAAATGACAATTGGGTAATACAACTAGTGGTTTTAGAGGAATTCAGGTATTCTTTCCAGACATTGTTTTCAGAATAAAGAGTATTTTTCATAATATTTTAAGATACACGTTATCTGAAAGTAGAATTTTCTTTAGCATTGACTTTTATAATTCTCATTCTAAAAATCTTAAATTTTTTCCTAAAATTTGTATTTTTAAATGAAAGCTATAAATGTTATATTTTACCTGTACAATCAAAATTTTCTAAGGAAGGCTAATTTACTGAGGATGAAATATTTTAGTATTGTTATTCTCTGTAGTATGATTAGCAGTCATTGAGAATAAAAGACAAATTCCTTTTCTTTGTGGCCATAATACATACAATCCTGCCCTCAGCTTTAATGTTCATGATTTTGCTTTTTGTATAGTGCCATGGACTTTCTTGAATTAACTATTAAAATAATTCACATGGATTAAAAAAAGATAAAAAAAAAAGTGGTTATAGATTTTTCCATTAGATCCTAGTTTTGGTGATATAGAGTTCTATTATTTTTCTGTTGACCAATCATGATATAATGGTATTAAATGAGTAATATTTACATAATCACAATTGTAAAAGATGTTTACCAGTTTTTAAAATCAATAGCCAGACACAAAATAAAAGATAATTACACTTGCAAGCTATAATTGGAACATGATTAACTTAACAATATAAAATAATTACATACAGTTTGGGGGAGGGCAAGCAGTGTAATGTGGTAAGTGTGTGTACATGGATGTTTTCCTCTACTGAGTCAGTCTATGTCTTTTGGTTGTTGTATTTAATTCATTTACATAAAGTAATTATCCATATGTATGACATTATTACCATTTTCTTAATTGTTTTGGGTTTATTTTCTGTAGGTCTTTTCTTTCTCTTGTGTTTCCTATCTAGAGAAGTTCCTTTAGCATATGTTGTAGAGCTGGTTTGGTGGTGCTGAATTCTCTTAACTTTTGCTTGTCTGAAAAGCTTTTGATTTCCCCATCAAATCTGAGAGTCTTACTGGGTAGAATATACTTGGTTGTATCCTTCTCTTTCATCACTTTAAATATATCATGCCATTCCCTTCTGTCTTGTAGAGTTTCTGTTGAGACATCAGCTGATAGCCTGATGGGACTTCCTTTATATATTATTGATCATTTTTCCCTTCTTGCTTTGAATATTTTATCTTTGTCTATAATTTTTCTTCAGTTTGATTACTATATGTCTTGGTGTGTTCCTCCTTTGGTTTATCCTGCCTGGGACTCCCTGCACTTCCTGCACTTGGTTGACTATTTCCTTTCCCATGTTCAGGAAGTTTTCAGCTATTATCTCTTCAAATATTTTCTCAGATTCTTTCTCTCTCTTGTCTCCTTCTGGGACCCTTATAATACAAATGTTCAGTTCAGTTCAGTCGCTCAGTTGTGTCCAACTCTTTGCAATCCCATGAATTGCAGCACGCCGGGCTACCCTGTCCATCACCATCTCCCGGAGTTCACTCAGACTCACGTCCATCGAGTCCATGATGCCATCCAGTCATCTCATCCTGGGTCGTCCCCTTCTCCTCCTGCCCCCAATCCCTCCCAGCATCAGAGTCTTTTCCAATGAGTCAACTCTTTGCATGAGGTGTTCAAAGTACTGGAGCTTCAGCTTTAGCATCATTCCTTCCAAAGAAATCCCAGGGTTATCTCTTTAATACAAATGTTGGAGCATTTAATGTTGTCCCAGAGGTCTCTTAAGATGTCTTCATTTCTTTTCATTCCTTTTTCTATATTTTGGTTTGTGGCAGTGATTTCTACCATTCTGTCCTCCAGTTCATTTATCCATTTTTCTGCCTCAGTTATTCTGCTATTGATTCCTTCTAGCGTATTGTTCTCAGTTTGTTTGTTCTTTACTTCTTCTAGGTCTTTGGCAAACATTTCTTGCATCTTCTCAATCTTCACTGTCATTCTTTTCCTGGGATCTTGACTCATCTTCACTATCATTATTCTGAATTCTTTTTCTGGAAGGTTGCCCATCTCCACTTCATTTAGTTGTTTTCCTGGAATTTTATCTTGCCCTTCATCTGGGACATAACTGCCTGCTTTTTCATCATGATTAACTTTCTGTAATATGGTTTTTGTTTTAGCTGCTGTTAGACTGTCCTTCTTCTGGTTTCTTCTGTCTGCCCTCTGATGGGTGAGGCTATCTAGTGGGCAGGGCCTTACTCAGTAAATCTTTAATCCAATTATCTCCTGATGGGTGGGGCTGCACTCCCTCCCTGGTAGTTGCTTGGCCTGAGGGGACCCAGGCCCAGGGCTGGGTCTATGGTAGGGTTAATGGTGAACACCAAGAGGGTTTATGCCAAGGGGGACCTTCCAATGTCCATATCCCTGTGGTGAGCCACTGTAAACCCATGCCTCTACTAGCATGTAGTTTTGTTTCTGTCTGCTGTGGGGTTACCGCTCCTCTCCTCTGGGTCTTGGTGCATGCAAAATTTTGTTTGTGCCCTCCAAGCCTGGAGTCTCTGTTTCCCTCAGTACTGTGGAAAGCCTGTAATCAAATCCTGCTAGCCCTCAAGGCCAGATTCTCTGGAGATCCTCAGGCCCTTTGTCGGGTCCCCAGGCTTAGAAGCCTGACATGGGGTTCAAAACATTCACGATAATGTGAGAACTTCTTTGGTATTATTGTTCTCAGGCCTTCCTGTCTGTAAGTCACCTGCCTGGCAGGTATGGGATTTGATTGTATCATAATAGCGCCTCTCTTCTGTTTTGCTGCAGTTTCTTTTTTGTCTTTGGACATGAGGTATCATTTTTTTGGTGTGTTGCAGTGTCCTCCTGTTGATGGTTTATCAACAACTATTTGCAATTTTGGTGCTTTTGCAGGAGATGAGCACACATCCTTCTACCCCACCATCTTGATCTGGAAAATGTTCACGGACATTTTTATAGACATGGGATTTTTGTGGCTTTAGGCACAACAAATAACCTCTGTATGCCTTATTTTCAACATACATAACATGGAAATGAAAACATTTTCTTTAGAGAAATATGAGTGTAGTATATTCATAAGGTCTAGGAGAACATTTAGTGTATAGTTGACACTCAAACTACTGCACAATTGCACTCATCTGACACACTAATAAGGTAATGCTCAAAATTCTCCAAGCCAGGTTTCAGCAATGCATGAACCGTGAACTTCTAGATGTTCAAGCGGGTTTTAGAAAAGGCAGAGGAACCAGAGATCAAATTGCCAACATCCGCTGGATCATGGAAAAAGCTAGAGATTTCCAGAAAAACATCTATTTTTGCTTTATTGACTATGCCAAAGCCTTTGACTGTGTGGATCACAAGAAACTGTAGAAAATTCTGAAAGAGATGGGAATACCAGACCACCTGACCTGCCTCTTGAGAAACCTATATGCAGGCCAGGAAGCAACAGTTAGAACTGGACATGGAACAACAGACTGGTTCCAAATAGGAAAAGGAGTACATCAAGGCTGTATATTGTCACCCTGCTTATTTAACTTCTATGCAGAGTACATCATGAGAAACACTGGGCTGGAAGAAGCACAAGCTGGAATTAAGATTGCCAGGAGAAATATCAATAACCTCAGATATGCAGATGACACCACCCTTATGGCAGAAACTGAAGAGGAACTAAAACACCTCTTGATCAAAGTGAAAGAGGAGAGTGAACAAGTTGGCTTAAATCTCAACATTCAGAAAACTAAGATCATGGCATCTGGTCCCATCACTTCATGGCAAATAAATGGGGAAACAGTGGAAACAGTGGCTGACTGTATTTTTTTGGGCTCCAAAATCACTGCAGATGGTGATTGCAGCCATGAAATTAAAAGATGCTTACTCATTGGAAGGAAAGTTATGACCAACCTAGATAGCATATTCAAAACCAGAGACATTACTTTGTCAACAAAGGTCCATCTAGTCAAGGCTATGGTTTTTCCAGTGGTCATGTATGGATGTGAGAGTTGAACTGTGAAGAAAGCTGAGCACAGAAGAATTGAAGCTTTTGAACTGTGGTGCTGGAGAAGACTCTTGAGAGTCCCTTGGACTGCAAAGAAATCCAACCAGTCCATTCTGAAGATCAGTCCTGGGATTTCTTTGGAAGGAATGATGCTAAAGCTGAAACTCCAGTACTCTGGCCACCTCATGCAAAGAGTTGACAGATTGGAAAAGACTCTGATGCTGGGAGGGATTGAGGGCAGTAGGAGAAGGGGATGACAGAGGATGAGATGGCTGGATGGCATCACCAACTTGATGGTTGTGCATTTGAGTGAACTCCAGGAGTTGGTGATGGACAGGGAGGCCTGGTGTGCTGCAATTCATGTTGTCGCAAAGAGTTGGACATGACTGAGTGGCTGAACTGAACTGAACTGAATTGACACTCAATACAAACACAAATATTTAAAACTCAAATAAATGTGTCTCTAATGGTGAAATTGTAGGTAGTGGTGTTGCTTTGGTTGTTGTATAATTTTTGTTTGGCTTTTGAAAGTACTATCTTAAACTCTAACAATTACCCATTTTTGCTTAAGCCAGCCCTTCTCAGTAAAAATAACAAATTTTCTCTTATGACAGAATGTCCTGGATTTCTTCAACAAAAATTATGAACTCTTGGAAGAGCTTATAAATGGTTGGACAATGATAAGAAAACTTGATGTGTGATATGTTTCAATTTCAGAAAAAATATTTTCCCTTTATCCCCCAAGCCTTTAAAGCAAGGACATTTGAACAACCTTCTTGAATTATAGCCCTTTTGGTGCAGTTTAAATCATCATCACTCACAGAGGCAGAAACCATGACTTATAGGATTAAGACATGGGCTAATAATATTCCAATCTTAGGGCTTCAGAGTCTTGATTTTCTCAAGTCCAATAGCCCTGCATATGTCACTTGACCTCCCTCTACTTACATTTTCTCTGCTGAAAAATCATATTTACTGCCTTTTATATTTGTTGTTTGAGAAAATGTAGACAAATGATGTCAAATCTTTTGTAAGTAATAACGTTCATAAATATGTTAAATGATACTTTTTAGAAATAAAGATGACTGGCTTTCTAAATAGATGTTAGGCATAATCTTAAGGCACACATACATGGTTGTAAGATGTCAACTTTGATGACAGTTTTTTTGAACTTCATATGTTCAATATTTATCACTAGTTCAGTTTTATTATTAGATGTTCTTAAGGTCTTCCTCTGGGATAAAGTCATATTTGCCCTTGAGGTTTTATTGAAATCTCTTGTTAATTTAAATTTGCCTATTTCCTACTGCAAAAAACCTACTGCCATAGTTTCCTAATATTCTTGAGTTTTATGAAGATAGTTTCATCCACAGTGAAACTGTTATTATTATGTTTAATTTGGAATTATGATGTCATTGCAGAATAAATTATGATTTCCAGTTTTTCATGGGGAAAGACCAAGGATGTTTAGTTAAATTAATTGAACACAGTAAAAGTGATACAGTTTAATGATGCTGATGATGATAGCTACTATTTATTGACTACAAACTACATATCAGCACTAAGCTGGTTATTAATTTAAACATTTTATCTCATTTATTTTCAACAAAAGCTTTCTAAGTTAGATACTGTTACTATCCAAATTTTAGGAATGAGGAAACTGAGGTTTAGAGCATTAGTTGCAATAGTCAAACAGATCTAAAAATTGGAGAAATCAGGCTCTTCAGAAAATTAATAGATTAAAAATGTCCACAAGCCTACCTTGTTTTTTGTTTAAAATGTTTTAAGCCAAATAGCCACTAAAAAAAATAATTTGGCTTGATTGTATAGACAATGAAGCATTTTTTGAAGTCTTAAAGGGTCGGTTAGAAGAATGAATGATTTACTCTATCTTGTTAATCTATTGTGGTAAGGAATAATAAATAGGGAAAAGTGGAGGCAATTGATTGATAATAGCTTGAAATAGGTAAGCCCTTCAGACTGGAAGGAAGGTCATTGTGTGAGTTCTTGCCCCAGTCCTAACCCATCCTTCACTGTTTAATGGTAGCATCATGCCTTGTGCAACTAGCCCCTTTTCCCCTGGGGTTCATGAAAGCCCCGCTCTCTCATTTACTCACACTCCACTAATTAGCAGTCTTGGACATGGCCTTTGCCCCTAACATATTCAAGGGTGGTCCTGTGTTTATTGGGCATTGTTGGTATGTGCTGACACTCCCTACAGAGACATGAAAGTGAAAGTGAAGTCGCTCAGTCGTGTCAGACTCTTTGTGACCCCATGGACAATATATAGCTCACCAGGCTCCTCCCTCCATGGGATTTTCCAGGCAAGAATACTGGAGTGGGTTGCCATTTCCTTCTCCAGGGGATCTTCCTGACCCAGGGATTGATCCCGGGTCTCCTGTGTTACGGGCAGACGCTTTACCCTCTGAGCCACCAGGGAAGCCCATACATGTCTACAGAGTCTACAGAGACATCAGTTCAGTTCAGTCGCTTAGTCTGACTCTTTGCAACTCTTTGCGACCCCATGAATCGCGCCAGGCCTCCCTGTCCATCACCAACTCCCTGCGTTAACTCAGACTCGTGTCCATCGAGTCAGTGATGCCATCCAGCCATCTCATCCTCTGTCGTCCCCTTCTTCTCCTGCCCCCAATCCCTCCCAGCATCAAAATCTTTTCCAATGAGCCAACTCTTCGCATGAGGTGGCCAAAGTACTGGAGTTTCAGCTTTAGCATCATTCCTTCCAAAGAAATCCCAGGACTGATCTCCTTCAGAATGGACTGGTTGGATCTCCTTGCAGTCCAGGGGACTCTCAAGAGTCTTCTCCAACACCACAGTTCAAAAGCTTCAGTTCTTTGGCACTCAGTCTTCTTCACAGTCCAACTCTCACGTCCATACATGACTACTGGATAAACTATAGCCTTGACTAGATGGACCTTAGTTGGCAGTGTAATGTCTCTGCTTTTGAATATGCTATCTAGGTTGGTCATAACTTTCCTTCCAAGGAGTAAGCGTCTTTTAATTTCATGGCTGAAATCACCATCTGCAGTGATTTTGGACCCCCCAAAATAAAGTCTGCCACTGTTTCCACTGTTTCCCCATCTATTTGCCATGAAGTGATGGGACCAGATGCCATGATCTTAGTTTTCTGAATGTTGAACTTTAAGCCAACTTTTTCACTCTCCTCTTTTACTTTCATCAAGAGGCTTTTTAGTTCCTCTTCAGTTTCTGCCATAAGGGTGGTGTCATCTGCGTATCTAAGGTTATTGATATTTCTCCCAGCAATCTTGATTCCAGCTTGTGTTTTCTACTAACCCAGTTTTGAACAGACCTCCTGGTTGATTTTTTTCCCAGTATCTCTCATGGCTGTGATATCTTGATGGGCTACCAACTATGTGTCATGATGAAGTTTTCTTTCCATAGTTTCTGGGAACCACATTTGCCCAAGTCTTGGGCCTTTTCCTGCATACATCTTAGATTCTTTTTCAGATGTTTCTACTTTCTCTACCAGTATTTTCCAATCTGTGGCCCCAGGGCAAAATTTCCTTTATTAGTGCTCCCTGTGTGGTAGCCCTGCTGAGCAGGGTGTCTGGGGTGTGACCACAGTGATTGTCAAATATTTTCCAGCTGACCTTCTGCTCCTTTCATGTTTTCTCACCTTCTAGTGTGAAGCACTAGAAGAAAGGACCACAGAGTTATCTAGTAGCATTACTGGGCCTGTAGAAAAGAAAATCACAATTTAAAACAATGAAAAAAATTAACTACTGATTTTCTAATATTCAAAGATGCTCTAGAATTTATATCAGGAAGAAATTTAGTCTTTCAATGAGGAAAATATTTATTAAGATTTTTGGTCAAGGAAAAACAGAGATAACTTGCCCTGCATAATAAAATAAAGGAGAAGTTGACCTAATATAAAATGATCCTTGGTGTTTTGAGGACAGATCAGGAAAATCTGCCTTAAAAGGAACTTAATTTTAATAAAAAAGCAAAACTATGAATGAGTTCTTATATTGTTCAGTAAGGGAGTGCCAGAAATGCACTATATTAGAAGAGTGACAGGGTGAGGCTGACAGAATTTGACTATTGATGTCAGATATCCACCTACCCTACCCTGTACTTTCCCTTCATTTTCTTTCCAAGTATCATATACTGAGCAGGACCCTGTGGGGCTCCTGGGCACAAAAGCCTTTTTGTGTCTGCCATTTCTTTGATTATAGGAAGCAGGCTTCATTCAGCATCCATGAATTTCCCTGAGTTCCAATAAGCAGGTTCAAGCAGTTGTTAATTAGGGAAGGGTGGGGATGTGAAACAAGGAAGGAAACATCAAGAGTAACAATAGTGCAACCTTGGAGCAAGGTCCTGGTTCCCCATTAAGGTGTACACACAATATCTGAGTTATCTTGCTTAGACTGAAACTCCCATCAGGTAAAAGAAGTTAACAGTTAACAAAAAGTATGCTACCACAAACTTCCCACAAGCATGTAGACTGGTTGGATCCAGAAGGTTGACAGATGCTGACTCCCACTTACCTGACCACCATACTTCCCTCACCAACATAGGCTTATGCTGCATGAGTGGATTATGTCCATATGACCTATGGATTATATCCTCACCATACGCTCTAGGAATGGATTACGTCCTTTTTGAGCCATTACTAGAAAACTTTTTAGTACTTCTATCAGGTTGGGACACACAGTTTTAAGGACATTAGCACACTATAGACCCCTTTGCCTGGCAAAGCAATGGAGTTATTATTTTCTACTTCATGAAAAACTCTGTTTCCAAGATTTAATTCAGTGTTGGGATACAGAGGCCAGATACATCTTCCTATCCAGCAAAGATTTATTAATTAATATCTTACCAGCTTTGGGCTAGTACTTCCTTTAGGCAAAACCAAAGGACTTTGAGCGAAGTAGAGCAATGAGACCTAAACCATCCTGGAGACATGATAAGAAGATGTAAAGAAGTGAAAGAAAAAATGATAGAAAATGGAGAAAACAGTAGTCATTGGAGTTCAGAGTATGAGTGAACAAATGACAACTAGGATACATAAGAAAACTTGGGAATAATGAGAAAATCTGGGAGCAGATTCAGTTTCCTGGTTGGGCCAGTTATTAGGGTATTCGCTTCATTTATTTTCTTTAAATATTAAAGGAAATCATATTCTTAGAAGGCTGAAGGACTTGCAATCACTTGGCTTTAGAGATCACAGAATCTGATAGAGAATACATAAAGTAGATTCATTCAAAGAATGTCAATCAGACATTATTAAAAGTTCTTAAAATATATTAATGGAAATTAATGAGGTTTGAGTAATACATCCCAAGTCTTGAAGACAGACTACAAAAAAATCTCACAACTTCCCATTATACTAGAGAATAAATTTCCAGTAGGATGATACATCTAGAACATTCATGTAAAATTATACACAGAGCAGTGAATGGTGAGCATCTATCATTATTCTCTTTAGTGGCATAATATTTCTTTCTTATGTACTTTCATAGTATGAGGTTGCCTTGTCCATTTGTCTATTGCTTGAATCAGATCACAAATAATTAATCTCCTTGAGAAGGGCAAGACCTAATCTATATAACTCACAGCTATATGTCTATCAGAACAATGACTGATAATACATGCTCTATAAAAATGTATTGACCCGGGCAAATGAAGTTAAAAAGCTACAGCAGATATAGACCTTAAGACGTGTTATTTAATGGAACAAAAGAGACAAGGTAAAGTTACAGGTAACAGAAAGTGAAAATAATTTCACTACATAAGAGCATGCATGATACAGATAACCTGGCATCAAGGCTGATAATGAAATGGTTTATTCATTGAGCATAGAGATTATTTTCTTTAACACCTGGTTAATGTACTGCCTGTTCCTTACTGTCTGTGTCATCTAGCACTACAGTTTTTTTTTTTTTTTTTTTTAATAGAAATATATGATTTGGGCTTTGGCAGTTATGAGTCTGAAGTGTATTTAGAAACTGCTTGAAAATAATTACAATTTTTGAAGACTTCAGAAGGTAGCCATATAAATTGTTAGTCCATGAAAGCAGGCCACATTTAAATGCTGTTACCATAGTTCAAGTATTTTGAACATCAATCTTTGAACTGCCTTTTAAGTCATCTGAAGAGTCACACAAAGTCTCTTCAGTGTCTGCATGTATCCGAGGTTTTTCCCCCAAACATCAAAACTCAATTTGATGACTATTACATTTTCTCAAATAAGCTCCAAAGACTTTTGGTTGCTTCAAAAGGATTGCTGTATGTTGAGGTTGTTCAGGAGACTCTATATTTATTTTTCTATTTTTTGGCCATGCCATATGGCATATGGGATTCTAGCTCCCCAATTAGAGATCAAACTCATGCCTTCTGCAGTGGAATTTCAGAGTCTTAACCACTGCACTGCCAGGTAAGTTTCAACTTTGTTATTTTGTGAATACATTTCACAAGGTGTTTCAGGAGACAATGGCCTCACCAGATACACTTGGTTACAACGGCTTAACATCGATTTAAGTGTTTAGTTTTAAAATGTTCATTAAATGACCAATATTAAAACTTTTCCAAATATAAATTATAACCATTCCATATTATTGGTTTTCCCTCTGCCAATACGTCTGTTGTCAATTCAACACGTAATGTGTTGCTTTCTACTGAGGACCTAGAAAATTGTAATGAAGACTATTGAGAAAGGTAAACACATTTATTCTTCATTTCTATAGTGATGTTACAATGTTGGTTTAAAAATACTACAATACACTGTAGATGAGGGAAGATTTCATAAAGAAGACAATTATGCAAGTACATCCCTTATAGTGTTAGAGGATATTTATTCATGATGGTGAAATTCACAAATTTTTTCAATTGCTAGAAGACACAAAGAGTTAAGGTGTATGCATACACAAAGAAATTGACCTTCATTGCCTTCCAGTTGGTTAAAGAGTCTTTGGGATCTTTTAAATTATTGTTAATCATCCATTCCTAGTCAGGTTAGTCTACAGTTTCATTTAAAACTTTTTCTTTCATCTTTGGCCAAGGAGTGGAAAGTAGCGGCAAAATTTCTTACTGCCTATGTATTCTATTACATATTTATATTTACTTATATATTGTTCTTTATCTTTTTAATCTATAGTTATCCATCTTTCTATCTATCTATAAGAGTAAGTGTGTTTTTCTTTTCACCCTCTGCTTAGCAAATATAAATCTAACAGGAGAAGTAAAATTTCACTTTACTATCAGCTGCTGACCTAGACAGCATATTAAAAAGCAGAGGCATTACTATGACAACAAAGCTCCGTCTAGTCAAAGCTATGGTTTTTCCAGTAATCATGTATGGATGTGAGAGTTGGACTATAAAGAAAGCTGAATGCTGAAGAATTGATGCTTTTGAACTGTGGTGTTGGAGAAGACTCTTGAGAGTCCCTCGGACTGCAAGGAGATCCAACCAGTCCATCCTAAAGGAAATCAGTCCTGAATATCCATTGGAAGGACTGATGCTGAAGCTGAAACTCCAATACTTTGGCTACCTGATGCAAAGAACTGAATCATTAGAAAAGACCTTGTTGCTGGGAAAGATTGAAGGCGGGAGGAGAAATGGACAACAGAGGATGAGATGGTTGGATGACATCACTGACACAATGGATGTGTGTTTGAGTAAATTGTGGGAGTTGGTAATGGATGGGGAAGCCTGGTGTGCTGCAGTCCATGGGGTTGTAGAGTCGGATACGACTGAGTGACTGAATTGAACTGAATTAGCTGCCACTTGAAGGTAAGAAGTTCTCATTCTATGTGGGTGCTGACTAGCTTGAGTCTATAAAGCGCACGTGTCACTAGATCTGACTTATTCATTCCTCCATTTCTTTTTTTACAAAATTAATTCTACATTAATTCAATAAAAATTTGCTTGCCATTATATGTGGCTACTTAAGACAGCCATGGATACTAATTACATTTTTATTTGTTTTATATCTTCTGACTCACATGAAAGTCATGGTGCAGAAACTGAAAGAACTAGCCTCCTGCTTGAAGTAGTCAGCTCTTTCCTGTAGAACTGAGTATCAATAATTGAGTTTGTCTTATTGCCTTTTCCCCTACACACTGGCTTTCAAAAACACTTCTCAGAACAAAGTCTTCACTTATTTAGATATCTTTTCAGATTCCTGCATACGTAGTGAAGGAAAATACAAAAGTGTATAAGTATATGGTAACTTTCACTTATTATTGGTTAGCAGGGTGCTCATTAAATACAAAGCACAATCTTACATTGTATTAAGCTATGTATTGTGGCCAAAAAATGAAAGATGGTAATATTGCTCTACTGTATACTGGCCAACTAAATAATGAACCCCATGCTTCTAAAAATGTGATAATTGAAATATTAAGGTGCATAAACAATAACTCAAGGAAAAACTAATGTTTCGCCTAGGCAGAAAACATTCAAGGAGAATATGATTCTGAATTTCTTACAACCAGAAGAGAGAATAAATTTATTTGGACATCTCCAGTGGGTAAAATTTGAATATATTACAGATGTGGGGTTATTGCAATGTACAGGCCAAAGCAAGAAGAGCTATTATCGCCAGTGGCTTCACAGCTATACCTCTTTGGCTGTCCCAATCACCTCATCTTATCCACTGCTCTTTGGGTTCTCTTTCCTGGTATCCTAGAGTACAATCAATTTCCCTATCAGTACAAACAAACTAGGAAAGGACCACGTCTTTGAATAAATCACAAGCAAAGGGAAGTATAAAAAGAAGTTTTTGTTTTATTTGTTTTGGGGCTAAGATCAAAGATAAATCAAGATCTGGCAAAGTTTATACGTGAAAAGGATAGTATTACAAAGAATAACACCAAAGACTATCTACTACTATCTATTAACATTTTCCAAATGGTCTGCATAAAAGACTGAGAGAGAGGGGGGATCAACATCACAGAGGATGAAGACCCTGAACTCATCTGCACAGGCACATCAGAATTAGACTCACATACAGAGGAACTATCTATGAGATGCCCTGGAAACAAGCTGAGATTTTCCATGACTATAGGAGTGACAACCGGATAGGTAGAAGGGGTAGAGGCATAGTCTAATCAGAACCCACACTCCCAGGTTGGCGACCTGAAAACATGAAGAAGGTTATGTGGGGATATCTTCTGAGGCATGAGGTAGCCAAGATGCATACTGGGTTCCCTACTCCAGGGGTTCTGCCTCAGAAAGACCAGAAAGTTGGGATTTGAAAGTCAACAACTTATATTATGAAGAACCCTAGGATAACAGGAAACAGAGACTCTGCCCATGGAGGGCACACACAAAATTTCGTGTACCCCTCAAAAGCAACCAATCAACCAAACAACCAAATAAACAAAAAAACCAAAATCCCCTCACTTCTAAGAATAATCTGGGAAACAAACTAAAATTGAAATCTTACCCCAAATAAGATTGTTTTTTAAATCACAAATCCTGTTTCATCTCACACTTTAAAAACAGAAGAAGAAAAAAAAAGTCTCCTTAAGGGTATTCACAAACCATCAAAAGCTATTTTCTTTAAAAAATAAAAAAATGAACTGTGACAGTTTTCAGACTCAAAATCATTAATCATTAATGTTCCCAGGAGGAAGAGCTTGGGTAAAGAACTAAAACTCTGTAAGTTATTAAAGTTTCTATTTTATAGAAGAAGCCCTTCTCAAAGAAAAGCTGGTGGGGACCAAAGTTGTTTCCACTGCTAGGTGATAACCCGAGAATCTTTATATTCCTCTGTAATGGTCCATATTTGACTTCTAGGTGATGACTATCCTCTGTATTCACAAATCTTGGCCAAATGTCATACAACCTGAAAAACTGTTTGATTAACTTAAAATGGACTAAATACTTAAATGTAAGAGTATGAACTGAAACCATAAAATTGTTAGAAGAAAGCATAGGCAGTATGAGCTTTGACATCAATTTTAGCAAGAATTTTTTGCTCTGTCTTCTCAGGCAAGGGCAACAAAGCAAAATAAACAAATGAGATCTAATAAAACTAAAAACCTTTTGAATGGTGAAGGAAACTATCAACAAAATGAATAGCCATCCAACTGAATGGGAGAAGATATTTACAAGCAATATATCTGATAAGGGGTTAATATACAAAATATACAACGAACTCATGAAACTCAACATAAATAAACCTAATTTGAATTTTAAAAAATGGACAGAGGATGTGAAGAGACATTTTTCCAAGAAGGCATTCAGATGTGCAGTAGACATGAAAAGATAACTCAAAATCAATAAGCATGATTCAATAGGAGGCCTGGGCCCAGAAACTGTAACTCATTGGTTAAACAATCACAAACCTCTCTGAATATCAAGTGGAATTGACATGAGCCCACCTCTAGATGGTGGACAAGGAAATGGCACCCCACTCCAGTACTCTCGCCTGGAAAATCCCATGGATGGAGGAGCCTGGTAGGCTGCAGTACATGGGGTCACAAAGAGTTGGACATGACTGAGCCGACTTCACTTTCACTTTCTTTCACCTCTAAATGGAGAGTCAAAGAATTTGCAACCATCTTTACCCTCCATAGTACTAACTGTAGAAGTCTATGGGAATGTACACAAAAATATATACGATAAACTTTAGCATACACTCTCATTTTCCTCCTCTTAAAGAATGAATCTGTCCATGGAATTCTCCAGGCAAGAACACTGGAATATATAGCCATTTGCTTCTCTAGCGGATCTTCCTGGCTCTGAATTGCAGGCAAATTCTTTACTATTTGAGTCACCAGGGAAGCCCCAAATAATGAATGATGATTTGGCTGGCCTTGTGTCCTCTTCTTGCACAGGGATATTCTGCGGATTTTCCTGCCCCATGTGGTATTTGACTTGTTCCATAACTATTTGTTATAGGATGTCACTTTTGTATACAACGTATTTATTTTCTGTAGAAAACTATAATTATCATTCACATGTGTCCAACATTCACTTTATTTACCACCTTTATAACTGTCATTCAACAGGAATTTTGGTTCTTTCCAATACAATATGTGTAATGTGGACTTCCAGCTTCAAATTCCTGGGAATGGTGCCGTTATTCCTTTTTTTCTGAGCTCTTTCCTAAGTTATGTGCTGCCTACTTGTTTTTTGTGTTTCAAGATTTTATTTTCAAAGAAGTTTTAGGTTTACAACAACTTTGAGAGGGAGGTACAGGAATTTTCTATATACCTCTTGCCCTCATACATACATAACACCTCACATTATCACCATCACCCACTGAAACAATGCATTTTTTTACTGAGTGACCCTATCAATACACTGACACATAATGATCACCTAAAGTCCATGGTTTATGTTAGGATTTTCTCTTGGTATTGTACATTTTATGGGTTTGCACAAGTGTATATCCATCATTATAATATCATACAGAATATTTTGACTGGCTGAAAATTCTCTGTGCTTTATTTATCCCTTGCTACAACTCCTAGAAGCCACTGACCTTTTTATTGTCTCCATAGTTTTGTCTTTTCTAGAATGTCATAATTTATTCTAGTTTGTTGGCTATCTGAAAACTGTCTCTGGAGATTAGAAACTTTGAATGCTCTTTACTCTAGAAAAGTTTTCTCAGTCTTGGCATTATTAGCATTTTGGGAGAGATAAGATTTTTGTGGAGCACTGTCCTGTGCAGTGTAACATGTTTAACTGCATCCTTGGCCTCTACATACTGGGTGTGAGAAGCAGTACCCTCTTCCTTTGTGCCAGTTGTGCTTAGACATTGTCAGACATGCCCCAGGGCACAGTTGGCCCTTGTTTAGAGCCATTACTTTAGCAGCTACAGTAATTTCTTCATTAGAATTCAAGATGAAAACAACAGTTCTACTGCTGGGTGAAAATACACATCACATGTAAAATCCTGACATAGGAAACAGAAGATTTACTCTTTAACTTATCAATACCAGAGTCCTATGGACTCTATGTTACTACTCTACCCAACCTGATTCCCCAAGTCCTTTCTCTGGCCTATGGCCCCAGAGTAGGATTATATATAATCTCTCATTACTAGTTAATCTATTTAGTTGTCTCTTCCTGTCCTAGAGGACATGGGACTTCATAGGTGGCTCAGTGGAACAGAATTTGCCTGCCAAGGAGGAGATACAGTTTTGATTTGTGAGTCAGGAGGATCCCCTGGAAAAGGAAATGGCAACCCACTGTAGTATCCTTGCCTGGGAAATCCTATGGACAGAGAATCTGGGTAGGCTACAATACTTGGGGTTGCAAAAGAGTCAGACAATACTTAGTGCCTAAACAACATTTTTCCTCTTCCTGGCTGACTTCCATTGATCAATCAGAAAGGTTTTTAGGTAAATATTTCCATTTAATTTTCAAGAAATTACATGCAAAGTGATCATTGATTTGCTAGATCTTTATAAAATTTAAAAAATACTACTCAGTTATGACCAAGATGGAGTTAGCCCAGAAAATGTATTTTCCTTATTGTATGTTAGTTGTGCTCATTTGTGTCTGACTCTTTTTGATCCTATGAACCATAGCCTGCCACACTCCTTTGTTTATGGGATTCTCCAGGCAAGAATATTGGAGTGGGCAGCCATTGCCTTCTCTAGGGGATCTTTCTGACCCATGGACGGAACCCAGGTCTCCTGCCTTGTGGGCAGATTTTTTACCATCTGAGCCACCAGGGAAGCCCATTTTCTTTCTTAATTAAAACTAAAAATTCTCTTTAAAATGGAAAAACATTGACCTGATAACAATAAAAGAAACAAAAGCAGATGAATAGTACACAAGTGTCAAAAGTTAAATATCAGAACATGACCTGTTTTTAGGTGAATTTCCCACTTTATTATTTCTTCTGACTTGACTATAATGGAAGGCCCCAGTAATTGATGGGTATGGAAGCAAAAATTATTATGGAAATTCTATGTTCAAAGGGCCTGGAAAAAGGGACTGTTGTGGTCGAAATCATGTTAAATTTTCTTCTTCTTCTTCTTCTTTTTTTACTCCTGGCATTCCACAGAAGACAAGACACAGTAGCAAAGTGCCAGGGTCCAGCCCTGGTGGATCCAGGGTAATTCAAAGGGGAGACAGAGTAGATGTCTAGGAAAAAACTTATTTAATTACAGATATATAGAGAGATTAGAAACGGATAGTGTAGTAGGAAAATTGGTGGAGAAAAGGAGGCTGAATAACTTGGTTTATGTGGAATACCAATCACCACCTACGTAGGCCACAGGTGTCTTTCTGTTCTCCCGAAGGAGAGGAAGCACTGAGGCCTCCCTTGTCCATTCTTAGAAGCCCAGGCAAAATTAGCAGGCTTAGTGAGTACCCATGTACCAGATGGGAATTCAGCCAGAAAAACGGGGAGTAAAAAAGAAGCGACATGGGGAAATCAGTCTTTCCAGAAACTGATCCGATTTCTTTATTTTTTAGGTTTTTTATATACATTTTGTTATACATAAGGATGAATACAGAGTCATGTGGGGGTCAGCAGACCTGACCCTTGTCACAATCAGGTGCTCCATATGAAATTATACAAAGGTCTTATGGGTTTTACATCATCTTCTGGCCATGAGGCCTGCTGACATTTTATGATCTTTTTTTTCTGATAACCAAAAAACTTATTTTTTCCAAGGGTGTTTTTTCTTAAACCAGGTGCCACTCTCCAAATAAAGTTGCATTCCTATAGGGTGAGGGTGTAGTGGGTTACAATCAAGAAAGGAACTTACTTAGCCTAAGGTTTAACAGGATTAATCTTAAAGGTTAATACTTATTTTTCCTATATGCTAGTTATACTCATTATAAGGGCAGGGAATATGGAGATTTAGCAGCAAAACATCAGCCCGACAGATGAAAATCCTTTCACCAATGTTCCCCTTAAGATCTATTTAGTCTTAAGATAGTGATAAAGTTACATTTCTGCATAGCAAGGACACAGTGATTTATAACAAAGTACAGTGAACTATAACAAAAAAGAGAAAATTCATTAACTCAAAAAAGTCTAGTATTGCTAACATCAAAAACTACTATATTTCTTTTTCTATATTCCAAATACATTAATATATTCCCAGGTGCCTAAGGATATGGAGGCCTGGCGGCAATCATTGACTCAACAATGAGAAAAGCCCTATGCTAATTAAGACTTTCAAAATACTCCAAACTCTTTGTGCTGTTTATGGTTGAGAGGTTGTCACACAAGCCAGTCTGTCAGCAGAGAGGTTTGACCTGAGACACCCTTGTAATACCCAGGGCAGGGAATTAGCAGTGATTATTGGCACAATAAATGAAAAACCCTTCACCAATATAATTCCTAATAAACCCACTATACTATACTAATAATTTTCTAACTTTTCAAAAGAGTCTGTTTTTAGAAAGTTTTAAAGCATCTCATGCCTCTCACGGTTGGGAGGCTGTAAACAATCACATGTGGCCGGACGAACCCGCTCAGGCAGGCTAGAGAACCTTCAGAGGAATTTGTAAGTTGAAACACTCTTGTCACGCCCAGGAATTTTTATTAACTGGAGCTGCAAGATAACTCCTTCTCCGGAGAAATGGTGATGGGGGAGAGTCCCCGTAAAGTCAGAGGTATAGGTGAGAGCATAAAACACACTCTGGTTTTGGGGGTAGATGCTCGGGAACAGGGGGTTTCCTGAGGCTCGATCCTGCCTTTGCGTATGCCGAGCCTCCTTCCTCATGACCTTTGCCAAGGTCAGAGTTCCTCACGCTGGCTCCTGGCAGCACAGTTTCAGGGAAGTGGCAATCTAGGAAGTTAAACTCTGAACCTTCATCTGTCTAATCAAAAGAACTGTGAAAATGGGTTTCTGCAGGTCAGGAAATATTGGGAGAATTCTAGTAAGGTGAAATTTGAAGAAGAAGATCAACCAATTCTTTACATGAATCTGTACAGGAAACAGGCTCACTCAATTCTACATTCACAAGACAGACCAAATCAGCAAAGATAAGGCTGCAAGAACTAAACTAAGTTTTATGTCACCATCCAAGTTTCAGATTGAGCCTGAAGTGGCATATATTTGAGGAGATCAAGACAACAGAACAAAAGCTTTACAAACTGAACTGAGAGGAGAGCCATGGTCCACAATAGGTAAGGCATAGGTTGTACTCTGAAATAAAATAAAACGATAACTACACACAATGAAAACAATAGAATGACACTTTTGGTAAGATTTTAGTAGGACTAACAATCTATACATCATTCTACCTTACTGTGTTTGTGATCTCCTTTTTGCTATTTGAAATAAAGGAATTAATCTTCAAAATATATAATAGCTCATATAACTCAAAATAAAAAACAAACAAACAACCCAATGAAAAAATGAGCAGAGGATCTAAATAAACATTTCTCCAAAGAAGACATATGAAAGCACATGAAAGATGCTCAACATAACTTGTTATCAGAGAAATGCAAATCAAAATTATAATGAAACATCACCTCATACCAATCAGAATGGCCATCACTGAAAAGCCTAGAAACAATAAATGCTGGAGAGGGTGTGGAGAAAAGGAAACACTTCTACACTGTTGGTGGGAATGTAAATTGATACAGCCACTGTGGAGAACAGTATGGCGCTTCCTTACAAAACTGAAAATAGAGCTACCATATGATCCAGAAATCTCACTCCTTGGCATCTTTCCAAAGAAAAGCATAATTTGAAAAGATGCATGCATCCCAATGTTCATTGTACAATAGCATAGAAGCAACCTAAATGTCCATGAACAGAAGAGTGGGTAAAAGAGATGTGACACCAATATACATATATACAATGGAATGTTACTCAACCATAAAAAGAACAAAACATTTGCAACAACATGAATGGACCTAAAGATTCTCATACTGAGTGAAGTAAATAAGGCATAGAAAGACAAATATCATATGATATTGCTTATATGTGGAATTTAAAAGAAGGCTACACATGAACTTATCTATAAAACCAAAATATAATTACAAATGTAGAAAACAAATTTATAGGTACTGGGTAGAGTAAGTGGGAAGTGAAGGGATAAACTGGAAGATTGGGATTGACACATACACACTGCTGCTGCTGCTGCTGCTGCTGCTGCTGCTGCTGCTGCTGCTGCTGCTAAGTCGCTTCAGTCGTGTCTGACTCTGTGCGACCCCATAGACAGCAGCCTACCAGGCTTCCCCGTCTCTGGGATTCTCCAGGCAAGAACACTGGAGTGGGTTGGCATTTCCTTCTCCAATGCATGAAAGTGAAAAGTGAAAGTGAAGTCACTCAGTCGTGTCTGACTCTTAGGGATCCCATGGACTGCAGCCTACCAGGCTCCTCCTTCCATGGGATTTTCTATCTATAAAATAGGTAACTAATAATGACCAATTGTATAGTGCAGGGAACTCGACTCAATACTATGTAGTAGCCTCTATGGGAGGGGCTTCCCTCGTGGCTCAGAGGTTAAAGCGTCTACCTGCAATGCGGGAGACGTGGGTTCAATCCCTGGGTTGGGAAGATCCCCTGGAGAAGGAAATGGCAACCCACTCCAGTATTCTTGCCTGGAGAATCCCATGTACTGAGGAGCATTGTGGGCTACAGTCCACAGGGTCACAAACAGTCGAACAGGACTGAGCGACTTCACTTTCACTTGAAAGACTTTGTATGATAATTCTAACACATGGGTCACTTCAGAGGTAGCATCTAATAAATGCTAATTTTTTCTTAAAGGGAACTCTACTCAATACTATGTAATAGCCTGTATGGGAAAAGAATCTAAAAAAGAGAGGATATATGTATTTGTATAACAAATTCACATTGTGGTACACTTGAAATTAACATGATATTGTAAATAAATTACATTCAGTAAAAAAAAAAACCCATCTATATATCCTTATATTTTAAATTACCAATATAAATCCAAAATTATTTGAAATATAAAAATAACAGAAAACACATGACTTAATTTTAAGAAAAAATTAGCATTTATTAGATGCTATCTCTGAAGTGACCCATGTGTTAGAATTATCATACAAAGTCTTTAAAGTAGCTACTGCAAATATCAAATATGCTTAATAAGGTAAACACATCTGAAATGAATAAAAAAATAGAAAATTTCAGAAGATAAATGGAAACTACCAAAAAGAGCTGAATATAAATTTTAAAACTGAAAAATGGAAATTTAAAGACTTCACCTGATTAGCTCAACAAAGCATGAAAGAAAAAATCAGTTAACTTGAAGACTGAATATAAATTATTCAGTCTGAAAAACAGAGAGAAATAGTGAATAAAAATGTACAGACACAGAATCCTGTGGAACAATATCAAAAATTTAACAAACAGATCATTTTGTGTCACAGAGGAAGAGAGAAAGATTGATGCTTAAAAAAAAATTGAAGACAGGTCATCATCTGTTCGACAAAGCAGGCAAGAATATACAATGGACTAAAGACAATCTCTTTAACAAGTGGTTAACTGGTCAAACACTTGTAAAAGAATGAAACTAGAACACTTTCTAACACCACACACAAAAATAAACTCAAGATGGATTAAAGATCTAAATGTAAGACCAGAAACTATAAAACTCCTAGAGGAGAACATAGGCAAAACACTCTCTGACATAAATCACAGCAGGATCCTCTATGACCCACCTCCAAGAATACTGGAAATAAAAGCAAAAATAAACAAATGGGATCTAATTAAAATTAAAAGCTTCTGCACAACAAAGGAAACTATAAGCAAGGTGAAAAGACAGCCTTCTGAATGGGAGAAAATAATAGCAAATGAAGCAACTGACAAACAACTAATCTCAAAAATCTACAGACAACTTATACAGCTCAATTCCAGAAAAATAAATGACTCAATCAAAAAATGGGCCAAAGAACTAAATAGACATTTCTCCAGAGAAGACATACAAATGGCTGACAAGCACATGAAAAGATGCTCAACATCACTCATTATCAGAGAAATGCAAATCAAGACCACAATGAGGTACCATTTCACACCAGTCAGAATGGTTACGATCCAAAAGTCTACAAGCAATAAATGCTGGAGAGGGTGTGGAGAAAAGGGAACCCTCTTACACTGTTAGTGGGAATGCAAACTAGTATAGCCACTATGGAGAACAGTGTGGCAATTCCTTAAAAAACTGGACATTGAACTGCCTTATGACCCAGCAATCCCACTGCTGGGCATACACCCCAAGGAAACCAGAATTGAAAGAGACACGTGTACCCCAATGTTCATCGCAGCACTGTTTATAATAGCCAGGACATGGAAACAACCTAGATGTCCATCAGCAGAGGAATGGATAAGAAAGCTGTGGTACATATACACAATGGAATATTACTCAGCCATTAAAAAGAATTCATTTGAATCAGTTCTAATGAGGTGGATGAAACTGGAGCTGGTTATACAGAGTGAAGTAAGCCAGAAAGAAAAACACCAGTACAGTATACTAACTCATATATATGGAATTTAGAATGATGGTAATGATAACCCTGTGTGTGAGACAGCAAAAGAGACACAGATGTATAGAACAGACTTTTGGACTCTGTGGGTGTGGGAGTGGGAGAGGAAGTTGTTGGGATGATTTTGGAGAATGGCACTGAAACATGTATACTATCATGTAAGAAACAAATTGCCAGTCTAGTTTCGATACAGGATACAGGATGCTTCGGGCTGGTGCACCGGGATGACCCAGAGAGATGATATGGGGTGGGAGGTGGGAGGGGGTTCAGGATTGGGAACTCATGTACACCCGTGGTGGATTCATGTCAATGTATGGCAAAACCAATACAGTATTGTAAAGTAAAATTTAAAAAAATAAATTTTTTAAGAAAGAAAGTATCATTAGTGTTGTTTCTCATAATAAGGGTGTAAAAACAATTGATGAAATAGCTGTAAACATTTCAAATTGATGAAAGACACTAATTTATAGATCATAAAAGCTTATGCCAAGTAGATGAAATTTTAAGAAAACCAAGTCATCACAGTTCTTAAAAACCAAAAGTATAGAAAAACAATGAAAGCAAGTAGAGAAAAATGACAAATATATAGGGGAACAACAATTCCAATTACTGTGATTTTCTTATCAAAAAACAAAGAGACTAAAAGACAGTGAAACAGTATCTTTATAAGTGCTAGAAGTAAAAGACTGTCAAACCAGAATCATACATTTAGAGAAAATATCTTTCGAGAAAGTAGATAAACTTCTCCAGTTATCAGTCATGCGGTTCTTAAATCTGTTGCTTCTGATCTTTAAACTTTACTACCCTCTGGTGTTGATTTCTATTTGTTTTTTAAGAAGTTTGCACAATGGAAGGTCTGATTTTTGTTAATCAGATCATCATATGGCAAAGATACACGATATTGATATCATAATATCACAAATTTTCTGGCTATATTTGATATTAATTGGACTTTTTCTGGATGATTAATATAAAGTTCAAAATATGTTATTTAAAGTTTTATGACAAAATGTGTTTTCTCTAAGAACTTTGATAACCTGGAATTGGTTCATAAAAGTATGACCTGGACTGTCAGATACATGGAAATAATGTTACTCACACAATGGATAGAATGACATATGGATAGAATGGGTCAGTTTAGGGAACAAAATGCTTTACTTTTCAAACCAGTTAAACTGATCTTCCATTATCCTTGAACGTCTTATTCTACTTGGTTTTGTATATGAAATAGACAGTATACAGAGTGAATATACAGCAAATTCCAGCCTTCTTAAGGTCTCTTGAGTCATTTGTTAGTGTGAACTTGGGTTTTGCTGTTTAGTGTTTTTATGTACATTTTCTGAAACTTTGAGGATTTCTGTGCTGAAAGCATCCTGCTCTATTTAAAGTAGATGGCATGGTGGTTTATTGTTGAATGATGAGACTAACTGTCACACTGAGAAATTCAACAGTGAAAGAGAAGTTATATTAGTGAAGTGTGACTGATTGGGAAAGGATAATTTCACCTAGGAAAAAAGTTAGGTTCTAGTGAAGACACTCAAACAAACCACATGCTGTATCATGTTTGACATTGCATTATATGCCTTGAAAACAACATTTACAGTGTACTATGCCATCAAGGTATTACCAGCATGTATGAGAGCAAAAATAACAAAATTCCCATGGTTTTACTTGTCCTAAAATTTAACCAGTCCTATGAACACTTGGGACTAAGTGATTATTACAGCAGAATATCACAGATCCTTTTTTAAAATCCTTCATCTATTTAGGTTAAATTTTATTTTCACCATTTCCTCAAATCTTAGCACTTTCACAGTTTGACTTTCACTTGACTTCAAAGTTGCTACTATCTGACAGCTCCCATTAGTTATGGGAAAAAAGCTTATTTTTGTCCATGATATTTAGTCACATCTCATTCAGTGCTTTCTGATACTGCACCTAGGAGCACTTCATATTTTTGAGTAGTCGGTTGCTTTCAGTAAAATATTGCCTTTCAAATTCTTCTACACAACTGTTCTCAAAGGTTAAAGAGAGCAAATCCATCCTCTTTAGGAAAATTGAGGGAGTAAGGAAGGATAGAATACTCTTTGAAAAATGTTAAAAATGTTAAGCATGTTAAAAATCCAATTGATTTCTCACTTAGTTTTAAGGAGAGAGTGATCAAAATCTTTCCAAAGAAAAAGAAATGTAAGAAAGCAAAATGGTTTTCTGAAGAGGCTTTTCAAAGAGCTGAGGAAAGAAGACAAGAGAAAAGCAAGGAAGAAATGGAAAACTATAACCAGCTGAATGCAGAGTTCCAGAGAATAGCAGAGAGAGATAAGAAATCCTCCTTAAATGAACAATGCAAAGAAGTAGAGGAAAACAACAGAATGGGAAAGATGAGCTATTTTCAAGAAAATTGGAGATACCAAGGCAATATTTCATGCAAGCTTGGGAATGATAAAGGACAGAAATAGGAAGGACCTATCACTTCATGGGAAATAGATGGGAATCAGTGGAAACAGTGTCAGACTTTATTTTTTTGGGCTCCAAAATCACTGCAGATGGTGACTGCAGCCATGAAATTAAAAGACGCTTACTCCTTGGAAGAAAAGTTATGACCAACCTAGATAGCATATTCAAAAGCAGAGACATTACTTTGCCAACAAAGGCCCGTCTAGTCAAGGCTATGGTTTTCCCTGTGGTCATGTATGGGTGTGAGAGTTGGACTGTGAAGAAAGCTGAGCACCGAAGAATTGAAGCTTCTGAACTGTGGTGTTGGAGAGGACTCTTGAGAGTCCCTTGGACTGCAAGGAGATCCAACCAGTCCATCCTAAAGGAGATCAGTCCTGGGTGTTCTTTGGAAGGAATGATGCTAAAGCTGAAACTCCAGTACTTTGGCCACCTCATGCAAAGAGCTGACTCATTGGAAAAGACTCTGATGCTGGGAGGGATTGGGGGCAGGAGGAGAAGAGAACGACAGAGGATGAGATGGCTGGATGGCATCACCGACCCAATGGACGTGAGTTTGAGTGAACTCCGGGAGACGGTGATGGACAGGGTGGCCCGGCATGCTGCAATTCATGGGGTTGCAAAGAGTCGGACACGACTGAGCGACTGAACTGAACTGAACTGAACAGAAGGAGAAGAAATCAAGAAGAGGTAGCAAGAATACACAGAAGAACTAATCAAAAAAAATTTTAATGAGCCAGGTAATCACAATGGTGATGTCACTCACCAAGAGCCGGATATACTGGAGTATGAAGTCAAGTGGGACTTAGGAAGCATTCAGTTCAGGACACAAACTTCTGTTTGATCACAAAGCTGTACCTCTAACTTGTCAGTGTGCAATAGAGTCTAGAACCTAGTTATATTCTCTTTTTTTGTTCAGGCAGTTCAGGATACTTTTAGTCTATTTCTGTCATGACTATTTCATGTTTTATTAAATGTCCAATGTTATTTTGGCCTTTCGTATAGACTCTTCCTAAGAATTTAACACAGTTGGCATGGAGTAAGACTCCACCTGCCAATGCAGGAGACTTGGATTTGATCCCTGGGTCTAGAAGATCCCCTGAAAAAGGAAACCGTAACCTACTCCAGTATTCTTGCCTGGGAAATCCTATGGACAGAGGAGCCTGGTGGGCTACAGTCCATGGGGTCACATAAAATTGAACATGACTTAGAAACTGAAAAGCAACAACAACAAGTTGATTGGACTAATTGATTTCAGGTCCAGCTTCATTTGGTTCATACTTTGGATTCCTGGTCCACGATGTTAATAGCTTCCTTGAGCAAGAAGAAATGCAGGTGATTATAAAAAACAGGACAGGAAGTAAAATTAGTAGAATTCTGCTCTTTTCATTTCTTTGAATTTGTGGCTCTTGCTGTCTCTTGTCCTTCTTCTAAGGTATTGACTTTGCAGTTTCTCAGGATTCTGAGTCACAGGTTAGGCTGGGCACTAGGCCAGCAAAGAATGGAAGTCAAGGAGTGCCCCTGGGATGCCAATGCCAAGTGAATAAACCAAGGTGAGAGCCATTTGCTCACCAGCCTGGAGTGCATCCTTGAATATGAAGAAAGCTGAAAAGCCAAGTCAGTTCATGGTTGGAAATAGGAAAGCCAAGAGGGAAAGCCATGATGATGATGATGATGATGACACTAATAATAATTTATTGACAATTTAAAAATTAAACAAAAGCATAGAATGATACTGGAAGTACCATACTTTCAGTATCAAACTGTAGACTTATTTAATGGACAACCCACAGTTTTTTACTTTAAAGGATAAGAAACTATACTGATTTTACTATTTACTTAAAATATGGACAATGGAAAGTTATGTGTAAATTTATAGAATTTTATCTGCTAGAGATGTAAATAATTTTTTCCTAGAAAAGATAAACCCAAAGATATAGACTATCATCTTGTAGAACCAGTTTTATAACTAAGTTCACAATCTTGTTTGAATTTTATTTTTTGTTCCTACATGCCTCAGTTTCCCTAATTATAAACACATTATATTAGTGTGGTATATTCTTACAACTGCTGAATCCTGATACATTATTATTAATTAATCTTATTTTTTAAAAGACTATAGATAATAGGTCTTCAAGTGCTTTTCAACTAGCATTACCATCTTACTGATATAGGCATATTTCATTTTATTGTGCTTAATGGGTATTGCATTTTTTACAGATTGAAAATTTGGGGCAACTTGTATCAAGCGTCTATTGATGCTATTTTTACAATGGCATTTGCTCACTGCAAGTCTTTTTGTCACATTTTGGTAACTCTTAGAATAATTCAGTTACTTTCATTAAATATTTGTTGTGGTGATCTGTGATCACTGATCTTTGATGTTACTATAGTAATTGTTTTTGGGGTGCCACAAACCTCACACATGTAAGATGGAGAATTCAACCAATAAATATTGCCTGTGTTCCTATTGAATCACTGCCTGACCATTATCTGTCTCTCCTCCTTTCCTTGGGCTTTCTTATTCTATAAGACACAAATACATTGAAATTAAACCAATCAATAACCCTACAGTGGCCTCTAAGTGTTCAAGTGAAAAGAAGAGTCACAGGTGTTTCACTTTAAATCAAAAGCTAAAGTTGATTAAGCTTAGGGAAGAAGGCATGCTGAAATATAAAGTAAGCTAAACTTCTTTTGTCAAACAGTTAACCAAGTTGCGAAAGTAAAGTTCTTGGATGAAATTAAAAGTGCTACTCCAGTGAACACACAAATGATAAGAAAGAGAAGCATCCTTATTGCTGATATGGAGAAAGTTTAGTGGTCTGGATAGAAGATTAAATCAACTACAACGTTTTGGTAAGCAAAAGCCTAATCCAGATCAAGGCTCTCTCTCTCTTTTATGCTATGAAGGCTGAGAGAGGTTAGGAAGTTTCAGAAAAAAAAGTTGAAAGGTAACAGAGGCTGGTTCATGAGGTCTGAGGAAGCAAATCATCTCCATAACTTAAAAATACAAGAGGGAACAGCAAATGCTGATGTAGAAACTGCAGAAATTTATCCAGATCTAGCTGAAATAATGAAAGTGGCTACTCCAAACAACAAGTTTTTCAATATAGATAAAAGAGCTTTTTATTAGAATAAGATGCCATCTAGGACTTTTATAGCTATAGAGGAGAAGCCAATACCTGACTTTAAAGTAGCAAAGGACAGATTGCCTCCTTGTCAGAGGCTAATGCAGTTGGTGATTTTTAAGTTGAAGCCAATTGCTCAATTACCATTCAGCAATCACAGGGCCCTTAATAATTATGCTAAATCTATCTTGCCCGTGCTCTAAAGGAACCATAAAGTCTGGATGACAAACACATCTGTTTACAAAATGGTCTACTGATTATTTTAAGCCCATTGTTGAGACCTATTGCTCAGAAACAAAAATTCTTTTCAAAATATTACTGCTCATTGACAACACGCCTGGTCACCTAAGAACTCTGATGGAGATGTACAATGAGTTTAGTGTTGTTTTCATGCCTGCTAACACAATATTCACTATGTGAGGAATAATTTCAACTGTCAAGTCTTCTTATTAATAAATACATCTTGTAAGGTTATATCTGCTAGGGATAGTATTTCCTCTGATGGATCTGAGCAAAATTAATTGAAACCGTTTTGGAAAGGATTCACCATTCTATACTCCATGAAGGATAGCCATGATTCATGGGAAGTGGTTCAAATATCAATATGAAGAGGAGTTTGGAAAAGTTAATTCTAGCCCTCACGAGTACTTTGCGGGGTTAAAACCATCAATGGAGAAAGTAACTGCAGATGTGGTAGAACTAGCAAGAGAAAGAAGTGAATTCTGAATATGTAACTGAATTGTGATAATTTCATGATACAACTTTAATAAATGAAGAGTTGCTTTTTATGGATGAGCAAAGAAAGTGGTTTCTTGATATGGAATTTACTCCTGGCGAAGATGATGTGAGGAGTCTTGAAAAGACAACAAAGAATTTAGCATATTGCATAAACTTATTTGATAAACCAGTGGAAGGGTTTGAGAGTATTGAATCTAACTTTGAAAGGTGTGTGTAAAGTGCCATCAAACAGCATCACATACTACAGAGAAATTGTGTTTGAAAATAATAGTCAATTAATGTGGGAAACTTCATTATTATCTTACTTTAAGAATCTGCTGCAGCCAGGCTTCAGCAATCACCACCTTCACTAGTTGGCAGCCATCATCATCAATGCAAGACACTCTATTAGCAAAAGATTATGACTGGCTGGAGCCTCAGATTTTCACAATAAGGTGTTTTCTAATTAAATGTGTACATTTTTTAAAGGCATAATGCTATTACACAATTAAGAGACTATAGCACACTGTTCAGTTCAGTTCATTTGCACAGTTGTGTCCGACTCTTTGCGACTCCATGAATCGCAGCACGCCAGGCCTCCCTGTCCATCACCAACTCCCGGAGTTCACTCAAACTCACATCCATCAAGTCAGTGATGCCATACCAGCCATCTCATCCTCTGTCATCCCCTTCTCCTCCTGCCCTCAATCCTTCCCAGCATCAGAATCTTTTCCAATGAGTCAACTCTTCACATGAGGTGGCCAAAGTACTGTAAACCTAACTTTTACATGCACTGGGACACTGAAAAAATCATGTGACTTTCACTATTTTGCAGTGGTCTGAAAACAAACCTGCAATATCTGCAAGACATATCTGTATAGTCACTTATGAGTTTAATGCTATTTATATTTGTATGGTACACTTTTAAAATAGTATTCTTTGAAATAGGAACCTGAGCTTTTGAAAGAGAAAAAAAAAAATCTAAAGTCATACAGCTAGTAGGTAACATAAGCAGGGAGAAATTAAAAAGCAAAAAGCATGAAGTGATTCTGGGTCAAGAGATGAATTGATAAAGAGAATGTTTCTCTCATGGTATGGAGCTCTTTAAGAATAAATATCATTCTGCCTTCAGGAACCATCTGTATCTTAAAGGAGTAAGGATTGGAGTTGATTCAGAGAATGGTGTCTAATTCTTTTGCTTAAAGTGGCATGCTTAATTGTGCTAACTATGTCATGAATGCCCAGTGAGTTAATAAAACTCTTGTTAATAACTTGTATATTTTAATAACCTTAATTGTTCAATATAACTTTCTCGGTATGAATGCAGCTGTGCATATACCGTATGACTCCCCAGAGCAATAAGATTCATGCACTGTTACTCAAGTCAGTAACTTCTGGGTACCTAACATGTTAGCAAAATCTTACATCATAGAAATTATTTGTAGCCCAGTAGCAATTTCATTCATGGATTTGAAATCAAAATCAAAGGCAAAATGATATTTTTAATCTTCACAACATTCTGATGAGGGCAGAGTGCAGGTCTTCCGTACTTATTTATGGAGGAAGGCACCAAAGCTCAGAGTCTAAGTGGATGGTCCAACATCAAATACTTGTTTGATCTAGTGATGATGTTTTTAGACCCATTTGATGCCTGGGCCAAGAAATGCTTTACAACACAATGTATCTAAAGTGTGGGATAGGATATTCAGGCACCCATCCAGCTGCCAATTCCTGACCAAAAGGGACTTTCACCCTTAGCAATAATATCCATATCTCTGAAATAATTAATAGTGGAAATCACTAAGATGGTGTTTAATAAGTATGGCGTGAAAGTTGACAGGGGAGGGACACAAGGTGTTGAGCTAGAGTGTTCAGAGAAGACTTCATTCTGAAGATGGGGCTTGAACTAAACTTTGAAAGACAGACAGCATTTGGATAGGGAGAGGAAAGAAAGTGGAGAAGTCTAGGAAACAAAGTTTCAGGTGATCTTTAGAAGTGTCCCAATAAACTCTTTGAACCACTTTGTACTTCCATCTACTACTGAATGCTTAGCACTTATCATAGGCCATTTTACAAAGCTCTCCTATATTGTTTCATTCTTTAATCAACAACAAAAGGCTCAACCTTTTGAAGAAGAAGCTGTGTTTGCCTTTTACACCTATATTTATAATCTTACAAAATGGTTTGCTTCCAACTGCAGTGATGTTTTTACTCTTAGTCTTCTGTACTGAAATGAGTACTTCTGCCTCTAGCATGAAATCCAAAATCCTAAGCTTATTTAGAAATCTACTACCAAGCTTTACTCTAATCTTCTCCAAATGCCAAATTGCAGTTGAAAATATTTTTTAAGCCGGAAAACCACAAGTTAATATCCTTCAATTTTTTTTTTCGGTTTCCATTTTGTTCAACATGGTCAAAATATTTTATAGTAAAGGTCCTAGAATATGAAACTGAGCAGGACACTTTGGGTCCTCTCTCAGGTCTATGAACCACTCCTACTTGTATTCCTGTCTATGTCCACCTCCTCTTGAAGTTTAAGGCTTTGCTTCAGGCTTCTCTGGAGTCCCAAAATGCTGGCTCAGGATTTAATGATTGGAATAATGTGAATGTACAGTAACAAAGAATAACAACTGGACCAGGAGAACTGGTAACCATTTAACAGTACAGCAGAGTCACAGAATTTTTAGTTCCCCCTGAAGGACATAAATAATAATATATGACACACAGTCCCAAATTGGATTTATAGAAATAAGTCCTGTACCAGATGGAAACTACTGACTACAAGCATGTGGACCTCAGGCACCAGGTTGATGATGCTGATTTATGAAACATCACCCTGTTACCTCACCACCAACCAATAAGAAAAATATTCACAAGCTGATTAGATACTCTGCAACCCACAGGCTTTTAAAAACTCTTCCCTGAAAGTCATTAGGAAGTTTGGGTCTTTTGAGCATGAGCTGCCTGCTTTCCTTACTTGGTGTACTGCAATAAGCTCTGCGCTTCCCTTCCCTCAAACCTGTGTCAATAGACTGGCTTTGCTGGGTGTCAGACAAAAGGACCCAAAATCTAGGTTCAGTAACACATATATTTACATCATAAGATTTATGGTGACAAGAAGAGAATGTACATCAATAAATGCTTATGTGATACCCCCACGTGGGGCATTATCAAGGGCTTATACCTGATGGAACTAGTTAGTGATCATTTAGTATGCTGTCTTAGAGTAGTATGAGGCTTCCCTGGTGGCTCAGAGGTTAAAGTGTCTGCCTCCAATGTGGGAGACCCGGGTTCGATCCCTGGGTTGAGAAGATCCCCTGGAGAAGGAAATGGTAACCCACTCCAGTATTCTTACCTGGAGAATCCCATGGAAGAAGAAGCCTGGTAGGCTACAGTCCATGGGGTCGCAAAGAGTCAGACACAACTGAGTGACTTCACTTCACTTCACTTCTTCACTTCACTTAGAGTAGTAATGCTGAAGAAGCTAAAGTTGAACAGCTCTATGAAGACCTACAAGACCTCTTAGGACTAACACCCCCAAAAGATGTCCTTTTCATTATAGGGGACTGGAATGCAAAAGTAGGAAGTCAAGAAACACCTGGAGTAACAGGCACATTTGGTTTTGGAGTACAGAATGAAGCAGAGCAAAGGCTAGTAGAGCTTTGCCAAGAGAACTGGTGATAGCAAACACCCTCTTCCAACAACACAAGAGAAGACTCTACACATGGACATCACCAGATGGCCAACACCGAAATCAGACTGATTATATTCTTTGCAGCTAAAGATAGAGAGGCTCTACACAGTCAGCAAAAACAAGACCAGGAGCTGACTGTGGCTCAGATCATGAACTCCTTATTGCCAAATTCAGACTCAAATTGAAGAAAGTGGGGAAAACCACAAGACCATTCAAGTATGACCTAAATCAAATCCTTTATGATTATACAGTGGAAGTGAGAAATAGATTTAAGGGACTAAATCTGATAGAGTGCCTGATGAACTATGGACAGAGGTTCATGACATTGTACAGCAGACAGGGATCAAGATCATCCCCAAGCAAAAGAAATGTAAAAAAGCAAAATGACTCTCTGAGGAGGACTTACAAATAGCTGTGAAAACAAGAGAAGCCAAAAGCAAAGGAGAAAAGGAAAGATATAAGCATCTGAATGCAGAGTTCCAAAGAATAGCAAGGAGAGAAAAGAAAGCCATCCTCAGCAATCAATGCAAAGAAATAGAGGAAAATAATAGAGAGGGAAAGACTAGAGATCTCTTCAGGAAAATTAGAGATACCAAGGGAGCATTTTATGCAAAGATGGGCTCAATAAAGGACAGAAATGGTATGGACCTAACAGAAGCAGAAGATATTAAGAAGAGGTGGCAAGAATACACAGAAGAACTGTACAAAAATGATTTCACAATGCAGATAATCATGATGGTGTGATCACTCACCTAGAGCCAGACATCCTGGAAAGTGAAGTCAAGCAGGCCTTAGGAAGCATCACTACACAGAAAACTAGTGGGGATGATGGAATTGCAGTTGAGCTATTTCAAATCCTAAAAGATGATGCTGTGAAAGTGTTGCATTCAATACACCAGCAAATTTGGAAAACTCAGCAGTGGCTGCAGAACTGGAAGTCAGTTTTCATTTCAATCCTAAACAAAGGCAATGCCAAAGAATGCTCAAACTACCACACAATTGCACTCATCTCACACGCTAGCAAAGTAATGTTCAAAATTCTCCAATCCAGGCTTCAGCAATACGTGAACTGCAAACTTCCAGATATTCAAATTGGTTTTCGAAAATGCAGAGGAACCAGAGATCAAATGACCAACATCTGCTGGATCATTGAAAAAGCAAGAGTTCAGAAAAACACCTACTTCTGCTTTATTGACTATGCCAAAGACTTTAATTGTGTGGATCACAAGAAACTGTGGAAAATTCTTTAAGACATGGGAATACCAGAGCACCTGACCTGCCTGTTGAGAAACCTATATGCAGGTCAGGAAGCAACAGTTAGAACTGGACATGGAACAACAGACTGGTTCCAAATAGGAAAAGGAGTACATCAAGGCTGTATATTGTCACCCTGCTTATTTAACTTCTGTGCAGAGTACATCATGAGAAATGCTGGGCTGGAAGAAGCACAAGCTGGAATCAAGATTGCCGGGAGAAATATCAATAACCTCAGATATGCAGATGACACCACCCTTATGGCAGAAGGCTAAGAATTAAGGAGCCTCCTGATGAAATTGAAAGAGGACAGTGAAAAAGTTAGCTTAAAGCTCAACATTCATGAAACTTAAGATCATGGCATCTGGTCCCATCACTTCATGGCAAATAGATGAGGAAACAGTGCCTATTCTGGGGGGCTCCAAAATCACTGCAGATGGTGACTGCAGCCATGAAATTAAAAGACACATGCTCCTTGGAAGGAAAGTTATGACCAACCTAGACAGCATATTCAGAAGCAGAGACATTACTTTGCCAACAAAGGTCCAGCTAGTCAAAGCTATGGTTTTTTCAGTAGTCATGTATGGATGTGAAAGTTGGACTGCAAAGAAAGCTGAGCACTGAAGAATTGGTGTTTTTGAATTACGGTGTTGGAGAAGATTCTTGAGAGTTCCTTGGACTGCAAGGAGATCCAACCAGTCCATCCTAAAGGAGATCAGTCCTGGGTGTTCATTGGAAGGACTGATGTTGAAGCTGAAACTCCAATACTTTGGCCACCTGTGCAAAGTGCTGACTCATTTGAAAGGACCCTGATGCTGGGAAAGATTGAGGGCAGGAGAAGGGGATGACAGAGAATGAGATGATTGGATGGCATCACAGATTCAATGGACATGAGTTTGAGTAAGTTCCGTGAGTTGATGATGGACAGGGAGGCCTGGCGTGCTGCAGTTCATGGGGTCACAAAGAGCTGAACATGACTGAGTGACTGAACTGAACTTAGAGTTATGGGGAAAATTCTCTAAGAATTCAGGTTTTAGAGAGAAACTGGCTCAGTCTTTTAGGTGATTTGTGAATAAAAGGGCTGAGGTGAGGTGAAAAGGAACATAATTGCCTAAGATATTTTCCTGTGAATAATGTATATTTCCTTTACTTTTTGATCTCCTCTTGTGTATATCTTATTTCTATAAACCTGTACTCTCATGGGACTGTCAAATATATTGTCGACAGTTAATCCAGGTGTTAATCCAATGGTTAATCCTCAACAGGATTAATATGTTCCAGAACTAAGTGAATTTTTATATTAAGCATATAAAGCACAAATCCAAAAAAGAGAGTAAACAATGATTGCAATTAAATGGGATAGGACTGAACATGTTCTGTCTAGTGTTCTATCAAATGAAATTATTTAGAATACACATCGTATTGCTATTTATAGCCAATCATTCTGAATACACTAAAGTTATTATAAACAGCAGGCTTATGTTGGAAAAAGATTAAAGTTTTAGAGCAATACTTTGAAAAAAGCTTAGAATATGGATTTGAACCAAGATGCCAAATTACTCTTTCAGAATGGAAGTGCTAGCTTGGAAACATTTTCTTCTCAAAAAGTAAAAAGATGAAGAAGGAAAAAGAGACCAGAGATACATATTACTGCTCTTAATGTGAAGAAAAATGACTAGGACTCTGGAGCACAGAGAATAGTCAGTGTAGAGGAAAGTGTCTTAATTAAATATAATGTAGTTTTGGGGAAAATGCTAAAGTAACCCATGAAAATTTCTTATTCAAGTGTCTTATTAGTAGCTGCCCATAATTTTTAGTGATTTACTTAGAGTGTTTATATAGTTTCAACAATGAGACAGTTGTTGTAATCTTTGCTGATAAATAGAATTGAGGTTTAAAAACATTTACAAATAGAGATGGAAATGGCAACCCACTCCAGTACTCTTGCCTAGAGAATCCCATGGAGAGAGGAGCCTGGTGGGCTACAGTCTGTGGGGTTGCAGAGTCAGAAATGACTGAAGTGACTAAGCATGCACACACAACAAAAAGCCAAGCAAATCACATATCAATATATTTTTCCAAGACATGATAAAATAAAGCTCCCAGAATTGTACAACTGGCAATTCATATTTACTTTTAGATCTGGAAATTTTACCTATAAAAAGTATGAACAGATATTTGTTGTTGTTGCTTAGTCACTGAGTTATGTTCAAATCTTTTGCAACCTTATTGACTGTAGCCCACTAGGTTCCTCACCCACGGGGTTTCCCAGGCAAGAATACTGGAATGGGTTGCCATCTCCTCCAGGGGATCTTCCCAACCCAGGGACTGAATTTGTGTCACTGAGCCACCTGGGAAGCCCATGAACAGATATACCTATGAAGTTATTGATGATGAGGATAATATTTGATTCACACTGGAAAGAGAAACATTATTAGCATAATTCTTCCAGATACTAGGCTTATGTTCAAACATAATGAACAGTATCTTGAGAAGGATTACTTCAATAAGGAGTGAATTCTTTCATTTTCCTAAACAATATTCCTTAAGATGCTAATTGAGCTGTGTGACAGTGTATGAAAGCTTCTACTTCCCCATTTGTGAACGTATGTACCTAGAGATATTAATTAGATATTTAATGAAACAAATATTTCAAGGTGAAATCAGTTTGCAAAATGATGTTTAATACTAAGTTGCATCAGTTACATACTGCTGTGTAATGAACTTGCTCAAAATTTAGGGCATAAAACAAATTTGTTTTGTATTTGCTTACAATCCTGTGAGTCATCTGGGCAATTCTGCTGGTCTTGTCTATGGTTAGCAATGTGGTACAATCACCTATTGCTGGCTGGGGTTTGATGGTCTAAGACGGTCTCAGTCTAAGATGGTCTCACTCACACCTCTGATGGTTGGTGCTGACTAGCAGCTGGACCCATCTCCATGTGGTCTCTCATTCTCAAGGACATAGCTCAACTTCTTTATAAAGCATCAGGGCGTGTCCAAGAGGGTGAGAGGGAAGCTAAAGACCTGTGCTAAAGGCTCAGAGATTGCATAAAATCATTTCCACTACATTTTATTGGCCAAAGCAAGTTTTAAGGCCTGCCATGATTGGAAGTCCTGCTCTTAATGGGAGCATCTGCAGAGAATTTATGACCATTTCTAGACTACTACTTGACTAAGGGTTATAAGAATATACTTAGGGAGACTCAACTTTGGTCCATTAATCTTCCTCTTTTGATCCTCAGGCCGATTTTTAAAAATAATCTGTAGGTCTGAAAAATTTCTGAGATTCATTTTCAATTCCCCTACCACTGACTGGACCCTGGAGCTCATTAGTAGTGATGATTATAGCCTTAGTTTAGGACCCATGGTTGGAAAAAACCTAGTCATTGGCTTTCAGTTTTATCATGTGCTAAATGGAGGAAAGAGAGAGGGAATAATTTTTCAAGAATACCTCCATAGGCAGCAAACCTTGATTAGCCATATTAGCTGTTATCGTGAATTTTATATCTATTAAAGTTTAGTCATATTGCTTATCAGTTTTATAAGCTGTGGAAAGATACATGCCCAAGTTCACTTCTTGGCCCTGATTCCCATTAGCTGAGAGATTTAAGACAAATAAACAGTTTTAGAAATAATTGCCTCATTTATTAAATATAAATAGTAAAATCTATTTCAGTGTTATTTAGGATTTAGTGAAATATGCTCAAAGAATGGTTGACCTAAAGTAACTGCCTATAAATAGATGCTACTGTTGTTACTTCCAGTGCACATTTGATGCTGTAGGTTTCTCCCTAATTCTTTCCTTCTTTTTCATGTCATTCTTCTGGAGTAAATGACTCTAATCCCTTTACCATCCAGCTTCTCTTCTTAACCTCTTTTGAAAATTGCCTCCTCAAAGTTCACCAAATATACTGATGTCAAACCATCCGTATGTTTTTGGAATAAACCTTGCATGATCTGAGCATACAGCTGGGTCCTATCAAAAGAAAAAAAAAAAAGAAAAACAACTGAGACAAAAATGAAGGTGCTAACAATTTACTCAGAAGATGCTGGTTTAGAACTGTGGGGTTTAGTGAAAAGGAAAAATGGAGGTCAGAGAAGATGCAATGCATCGCAGTATGATACATTCTAGCACTGGCCACTGCTTCATCGTGAGCTCTGGATAAAAAAGACTGGCAGGATTCTCAGCTGGCTTTTTTATTTAGCATTTATTTCTCTGGCAGCGCTGCAAAGAGAAATCATGTCTCTGAGAGGTTACGTTAGAGAAAGGAGGAAGAATTTATCTGCCTAGCTCCTTTGGAGTCTGCATTTTTCATTAGTTAAGGTTTACCCCACGGGGCCCTAAAGCACCCACGTTTCTTTATTGTACCATCTTGGTGGCTGCTTTGGAAGGTAGATCTCACACTGCAGACTGTGGTGCTTCATCCATATCTGAAAGTGGAAAAGTGTCCCATCCATTACCTTTAGAGAGGGTTGCTAGAATGTTCTAAAACCACTGTGCTTCTAAAACTTTACCTAATAAAGCAATACTCTGAGATTTGTTGTGTAGTTGCTAAGTCATGTCTGACTCTTTTGAGACCCCATGAACTGTAACCTGCCAGGCTCCTCTGTCCATGGGATTTCCCAGGTATGAATACTGGAGTAGGTTGCAATTTTCTTCTCCAGGGTATCTTTCCAACTCAGGGAATGAACCCACATCTCCTGCAATGGCAGGTGGATTCTTTACCATTGAGTCCCCTGGGAAGCCCAATACTCTGAGTGCTTTGGTTATTTTTCTTCCCCTCTCTTAGGCATGTGTGTAGTAGGAAATTTAGTACAGTCTAACATACATATTTATTCCTACTTACATGGTTTGTAATTGTGTGGCATCATCAGTGTAGTAGTCCTGGTAAGGTTCTTTTGAATATCAGAGCCTTAAAATCCCTAAGAACTATGTTATGATTGAGAATAAGTTACTATAACTGAGGCAACAAAGGAGACAAATTTAATGGGCATGTGATATGAATTATCAGACCCACACTAAAACATTTCTTAGCAATAGTTCTAATCTCTATAATTCCTCCAAAAAGCCACAGAAATTATGTTTTAAGGTAAATGGCTCATATAAATTTCAGCTGCTACTGGGATTCATTAACAACAATAGGTAATTGTTGGGAAAAGGTATAGAGATCAATCAGAATTTCTCACAGCTCGGCTATACTGCATTGTGGTAGTTTTTAATGCCACAGGTCTGCTTGTTTCCCAAATCTTCTATACAATTACAGCAACTAAAGCTCGGCTTCACTCTTCTCCAACCATTTTCTCCTTATTGCCATTAAATTTCATAGAGAATTATAAAGTATATCTGAGTCAGAGAAAAAGAGAAAGAGAAATGTCTCAAAATTGGTTTGAATCCTGGTTCAACTCATCCCCCTGGTTCACAACTCTCATATCCTCCTTGGTGGGGCCCCTGATTATCTTGTTACTACTAATCACCTTCGGGCCATGTTTACTAAACAAATTGGCGGCTTTCATTAAAAGCCACATCAATGCAGTGCAGCTCATGGTGCGCAGATCCCAATATACAGCCTTGCCAATGGAGAATCCCATGGATGGAGGAGCCTGGTAGGCTATAGTCCATGGGGTCGGAAAGAGTCGGATACGACTGAGCGACTTCACCACCATCATCAACAGTCCCCTTAGCGGGAGACAATATAGAGCTGACCTCAGACCCATGATTGGGTCTGTCCTGGATTCTAGAGAAGGGGGGGAATGAAGAATCTAAGCTACTCCATTTTGTTAACAGAAAAACTCCATTTTGTAAGGTTCCGAGAAAAGAGCCTTTGCAAATCCAACAGCCTTTGGAAATCCCCTGACCTCACCCAACCACCCACAAGCCAGTCAGACCCCAGACCAAAATCTCCTGACTTAACGCTCAGGAACTTGTGGTCTACCTAGACAATAGGGACCAATCAAGAACCAACACAAGACCCTTCGAAAGAAAGTGGCCAATCGAACGTTCCCCTACCTAGAAATCCTTTTTTCCATGTATACTCCCTATATAAGCAATATAATCCAAGACCTGGGGCTCCTCCCTATAGCCGCTGCATTGGTATTGGTGGGAGCCCCAGCTCGAGCTTGGTAATAAAAACTCTCTTGCTTTTGCATCGGATATCGGCTCCCTGGTGGTCACTGGGAGATTTCGCAGCTTGGGCATAACACCACAAGGGACGTTGCTCTATTCTGTGACGCCTTCCCAAAAGGCCTCCCTGCCTCCTGCGTCAGGATTAGCTGATCCCTTTTTTTCTGGCCTCTCAAAGGAGTTCTCTTACTGCTGACCTCAGCACTTTTATTCTGTCTCATTTCATAGCTAATTGTTTACTCCTCCTCACTCCGCAATCAGTGGCTCCTCTAATAAGTGAGAAAATCTTGTTATATCCAACTTCAAAATTTGCTCTGTGTCTTAAGATATCTACCCAATGTACAAAGAAGGGCAACATATTTTTAATGTTTTTCTAAGACAGAGCTGATCTCTTGCAACGTTTGAGGCTCATTTAAAGGATCTGGGCAATGGTATAGAGCGTGTGTGACATTTTGGCCCAGCCAGGGTGAATCATTAGTTCCTGTCAGAGGAAAGTAGCTGTAAAATGATAGAAATTTGCTGGCGTATGGTTTGACTTATACCTTTGGTACTTCCTCACCGTGTTCTTTGGTAACCCACTCCAGTACTGCTGCTTGGAGAATCCCATGGATGGAGGAGCCTGGTAGGCTGCAGTCTATGGGGTCGCTAGGGGTTGGACACGACTGAGTGACTTCTCTTCCACTTTTCACTTTCATGCATTGGAAGAGGAAATGGCAACCCACTCCAGTGTTCCTGCCTGGAGAATCCCAGGGATGGGAGAGCCTGGTAGGCTGCCGTCTCTGGGGTCGCACACTGTCAGACACGACTGAAGCGACTTAGCACCATAGTTAATTTGGATTAATGACAGGGATTTAGAGTGAAGAGAATTTCACACTGAAGTTCTCTGGTTAGTGCTCGAGGCATTGTGCACCCCCTCATCCATCCATTTATCCATTTGTTCCACAAATTCTTATTTAATAAGAACATGTGGAGTTCTAAACCTAGAACTCTAGGGAGACTAGAGAAGTCAACATTTGAGAGCCAATTGCATCAAGATGAACAAGGAAGATTGAAGGCTGCTCTCCTAGAGAGAGGTGTTCCTAGGTGGTGCTACTGATAAAGAATCCACTTGCCAATACAGGAGATGTGAGAGGAGGGGGGTTAATCCCTGGGTCTGGAAGATCCCTGGAGTAAGAAATGGAAACACACTCCGGTATTCTTGCCTAGAAAATCGCAGGAGGAGTGCACGGGGTCACAAAGACTAAGACTCGACTGTGCATGTAGGCATGCACTGCAAGAGAGAAGGAACATAAAAAGATGTAAAAAATGAGTTTCAGGGAAAGTTCAGACTTAGGAGGATAAGAAAAGGCTATTATTAAAAACAAAACTCCACTTGGTTGTAAAAGTGACAGTTCTTGTAGAAGATACACTCAGCTGAGCTGAGAACATTTCAACTCTTTAAAGAATGTTGATATTCTCAAAATATGGTCACTGGGTCAGTAGTTTCAGCATACTGGTTAGAGGTGAAAGTCTTACCATAGCCTAGTGCACCAGAAATCTGTGACTGAGGCCCTGAAGTATGATTTTTTAACAACTCCCCCCCAGGAAATTCTGATGCAGACTGAAGGCTGAGAAGCACGGCTGTAACAAATTCTATCCCTTGACTTTCAGAGGCAATCTATGCAATTCTTACACCCTCCTCCAGAGTAACATGCTTATTAGGGATGAAATGACATTTTTCCTCCCTATTCAGTGGTCTGTTGTGAATGTTCACGCTCATTAACTGAGGGGAAAAGTATCAACCTACAGTCAGAGTTCTGACAGGCAGAAACTGGAGGTAATATTTATTATTATTCTTACCGACCATGACACTAGGATGGCCTTATGACATATGAAGCACTTTTTAAATACCTGCTGAATTAGTTCCAATGAGAACAAATCAATCTTGAGGTTTTAACTAGAAAAGTAAAATTCAATCATTATGTATTACATTGGAAGCTATTCAAACTTAATCTTCGATATCCGCGATCATTTCCTCCAGCGTGCAAGAATGAGAAATGAAGTCCAAATGAACATCCCTAGAGACTGTGAGAAACTGAATGATAAAAGAAAGATTAAATTATGTACTGAGGCAGAAAAATCCAGTAGGGTCGAAAAAGATCTCAGATGTTTTAGAATGATATTAAACAACAAAACAATACAATTCACAACAAACTCCTTGTTTTGTTAAGAATTCATGCATATATAATAATACATTTTAGAAAACAGTGTGAAGACATATTGTAAAGATGAGGCATAAGAATAATTTTGAGTTTAAACAATGACTATGATTATGTGATTGCTTACTATATGTTGGGCTTTATGTTAAGACTGTTGTTTATGTTATCACACGGAAGCATGTCAGGTAGGCGTTATACGTTTTATGGAAGGGAAAACTGAGAATCAGGGAGATTAAGGGTTTACCCAAGGTCATGAGGTAGTAAGCAGTCTAGTATGAGGATTCCACCTGACTATGCCTTGCTGTGCTGTGCTTTTTGCATTTTTTTTTTCCCCTTGGGGATGGACTTGATCACTGCCTCCTATACAAGGTTATGAACCTCTATTCATAGTTCTTCAGGCACTCTGTCTATCAGCTCTAATCCCTTGAATCTATTTGTCACTCCCACTGTATAATTGTAAGGGATTGGTTTAGGTCATCCCTGAATGGTCTAGTGGTTTTCCCTACTTTCTTCAACTTAAGTCTGAATTTGGCAATAAGGAGTTCATGATCTGAGCCACAGTCTGCTCCCAGCCTTGTTTTTGCTGACTGTATAGAGCTTCTCCATCTTTGGCTGCAAAGAATATAGTCAATCTGACTTCAGTATTGACCATCTAGTGAATGGTCAATGGACTCTACACGTCCATGTGTAGAGTCTTCTCTTGTGTTGTTGGAAGAGGGTGTTGACTATGACCAGTGCAGTCTCTTGGCAAAACTCAACCTTTTCCCTGCTTCATTCTGTACTTCAAGGCCAAATTTGCCTGTTACTCCAGGTGTTTCTTGACTTCCTACTTTTGCATTCTAGTCCCCTATAATGAAAGGACTTCTTTTTGGGGTGTTAGTTCTAGAAAGTCTTCTGAGTATTCATAGAACCATTCAACTGCAGCTTTTTCAGCATTATTGGTCAGGGCATAGACTTGGATTACTGTGATATTGAATGGTTTGCCTTGGAAATGAACAGAGATCATTCTGTTATTTTTCAGGTTGCATCCAAGTACTTAAGCAAAAGAGTTGCAGAAAAACATCTGTTTCTGCTTTATTGACTATGCCAAAGCCTTTAACTGTGTGGGTCACAACAAACTGTGGAAAATTCTGAAAAAGATGGGAATACCAGACCACCTGACCTGCCTCCTGAGAAATCTGTATGCAGGTCAAGAAGCAAAATTTAGAACTGAACATGGACAATAGACTGGTTCCAAATTGGGAAAGGAGTACATCAAGGCTGTATAGTCACCCTGCTTATTTTACTTATATGCAGAGTACATCATGAGAAACGTTGTGCTGGATGAAGCACAAGCTGGAATCAAGATTGCTGGGAGAAATATCAATAACGTCAGATATGCAGATGACACCACGCTTATGGCAGAAAGTGAAGAAGAACTAAAGAGCCTCTTGATGAAAGTGAAAGAGGAGAGTGAAAAAGTTGGCTTAAAGTTCAACATTCAGAAAACTAAGATCATGACATCTGGTCCCACCACTGCATGGCAAATAGATGGGGAAACAGTGGAAACAGTGACAGTTTATTTTTTGGGCTCCAAAATCACTGCAGATGGTGACTGCAGCCATGAAATTAAAAGACACTTGCTCCTTGGAAGAAAAGTTATAGCAACCTAGACAGCATATTACAAAGCAGAGACATTACTTTGCCAACAAAGGTCCATCTAGTCAAATCTATAGTTTTTCCAGTAGTCCTGTATAGATGTGAGAGTTGAACTATAAAGAAAGCTGAGTGCCAAAGAACTGATGCTTTTGAACTGTGGTTTTGGAGAAGACTCTTGAGAGTCCCTTGGACTCCAAGGAGATCCAACCAGTCCATCCTAAATGAAAGGAGTCCTGAATATTCATTGGAAGGACTGATGCTGAAGCTGAAACTCCAATACTTTGGCCACCTGATGTGAAGAAGTGACTCATTTGAAAAGACCCTGATGCTGGGAAAGATTGAGGACAAGAAGAGAAGGGGATGACAGAGGATGAGATGGTTGTATGGCATCAGCTACTCAATGGACATGAGTTTGAGTAAGCTCTGAGAGTTGGTGATGGACAGGGAAGCCTGGCGTGCTGCAGTCCATGGGGTTTCAAAGAGTCGGACATGACTGAGTGACTGAACTGAACTGAACGGTGCTGTGCTTAGTTGCTCAGTCATGTCCAACTCTTTGCGACCCCATGAACTATAGCCCACCCAGCTCCTCCATCCAAGGAATTCTTCAGGTAAGAATACTAGAATGGGCAGTCATTCCCTTCTCCAGGGGACCTTCCCAACCCCAGGGATTGAACCCTCCAGGTATCTTGCATTACACACAGATTCGCTACTGTTTGAGGCACCAGGGAAGCCTATTTCCTTTGATGGTAAATATGTAGAGCTAATTCTCTATCTCTTCAGACCTTCTTCAAGGACACATTTCTAAGACCCTCAGACAGCTATACTTTCACCTTTTCAGACCTGATGTGAAATCCAGGCGACCATGTATGCTGCTAGGAGCGCTCCTATGCTTAAGGTTCCACTTCAGGTAGTAGTGAATGAGAACAGAAGATATCCAGTTATTGTTAGAAGTGAAAAAAAAAAACAAAAACAGAAATAGAAAGTGTGTTCAGAGCCTGGCCCTGAATGCACTTTCGTGAACATAAAGGCTATATCTCCACCGGAACTCCCCACTGGTGAGTAAACCAATGGGGGTCTGATTGCTCAGCCCTGTAATGATCAATGGTTCAAAGTTGTGTACCCACATCTAGAGACCACAATAGAAAGTGGCATTTGGATTATAAGATTTCTGTCAGCAATTGAACTAAATGACATGAGTCAGTGGTTCCCCTTTGTTAGAACTTGAGCCAGGGGGAGCCGAATAACCCTGAGCAGAGAAAGTGGCGCCTGGGAGTCTGGGCAGCCCGGCAGCACTTGAAAAAAGTCAGAAAATTAAAAGGAAAAGTGTGATATGGGAAGTGATCCTGCAGGGAGCCGGGCTTTATGGTCATTTAAACCTATATTTGATCTAAAACAATCCATCTCATGGTTTGGAGCTGGGAGGAAGAATGGGTATGACTAAATTCTATGAGCAAAGGAGAGCCCTGAGGTGTGTCCATGCTTTCAAGCATGACCTCCAGCTTGTTATTGGGAATTCAGAGCTTGGTGGAACTGCTTTCTCTTTTTCAGTGAGCATCTTCTTTCATCCCACTATTACTCATGTGTATATTTCATACTGTTGGAGGAACTCAGACCAGATAAGGGGCCGCCAAACTTTTTCCATAAAGGTCCAGATATTAGTAGTAAATATTATAAGCTCTGTGGTTAAACAGTTGCTACATTTTTATTCATTTTTGCTAGTGTAACATGAAAGGAAGTTATTCAGTGAACAGAAGAACGTGGCAGGCTACAGTCCATGGGGTCACAAAGAGTTGGACACAAATGAGGAAGACATAAGCAATACGTAAACACAAGAGTATTCTGGTTTTTGAATTATACTTAATTTTAAAAGCAAGCAATCCTAATTTGGCTCATAGGCTGTAGTTTGCTGACCTCCGCTCTAGTTTTGGTTTCTAAGTCTTCTATGACTGATGATAATAGAGGACATAAATATCATAAAATCCATTGTACTTTTTAACAATGATGCTGCTATCTGGTGTTCTAGTGTCATGAGTGGCCTCCTCTGACTCACCTAGCTGGAGTAGGGTAGTGCTTCAGGTAAACTTGTGACCAATACTGCCATCCTACTGGACCCAGCCTTAAAAGTAAGTTTTCCTCAGTGGGCTTTTGACCTAGAACAAGGCTTCCCCAAATTTTGACCTTATCCTCATCCAAATCTTTCTCCTATAGTTCAAAGGTAAGGTCATGATTTTCATTAGGACACCTGTAAAAAGTATGTGAGGTTTCCCTGGTTAAATTTACAAAACTCATAAAGCAATGAAATATATTCAGAATTGGATTCAACCATCTGGAAATTCCTCAAAATGCCATTTAACTAAAAGCTGTTTATTTGGAGAAAAAAATTGATTTATATTTCTTATGATTTCATTTTTCAGAAAGTTATGAAAATGAACTTCTGCTGGATAAAATATCATTAAAGATAATAAGAAAGAAGGAGATTGGAAACATGAATCAACAGAGGACTTGAGGGGAAATAATGACATCCTATAAGATTTCCATTGTGTTTGAGAATAGTTGGATAGAATCATGTAAGAAACTCGAGAAAGCAGTTTTCTTTCCAAAGAGGACAAATATGAAAAGAGGAACTAAAATTTTAGGAAAAGGTAAAAATATTTCTGTTTATATTTGGAGCATGTAAATTAACAATCAAAGAAAAAAACCTGATATTTGGTCCAAGGACGACAGATCATTTAACAAGATCATACCTTCCCTTGGGTTACCTAAGTGACTGAAAAATAGTAAGCTAGGATTTCAGACATGAGCATAATCTTTTTCTCAGATTTTACCCATTCTCTGCTTTAGTATATTTTTTAGCTTTTTTGAAGATCCTCTGCCTTAGGGATGCTTCTTAAAAATCTCAGTGTTGTACAGTGGAAATTAACACAACATTGTAAAGCAATAATATCCCAACTAAAATAATAAAAATTACATAGGCATCAGCTTCATTCTAAAGCTACTGAGTTAGAATTTCTGGGTATGGTAACTTGGATACATGTAATGATAATGGATACTTTAGTGCATCTCAGCCACACTGAAACCTGAGCACTACTCTTACTCCCACTTTGTTGACCAAAAACTCCTTGGACAAGTGTTGCTCAGCAACAACTCTGAAAACAGCACTGTTACAGATTGAATTGCTCCCTACCACCAAACCAAATTTACATGTGAAAGCCCTAACTTCAAAGTTAATGTAGCCCTTAAAGAGGCAATTAAGGTTACATAAGACTATAAACATGGGCTTTAATCCAATTTTGTGTGTCCTCTGTCATGTCCAACTCTTTGTGACCCCATGAACTGTGTAGCCTGCTAGGTTCCTATGTCCATGAGATTTTCCAGGCAAGAATACTAGAGTGGCTTGCCATTTCCTCCTCCAGAGGATCTTCTTGACCCAGGGGTTGAACCTGTGATTCCTGGCCTCCTGCAGTGGCAGGTGGATTCTTCACCGCTCTGTCACTCAGGCTTTCCTGGTGGTTCAGATGGTAAAGAACCTGCCTGCAATGCAGGGGACTCAGGTTTGATTCCTGGGTTAGGAAAATTCCCCTGGAGACGGGAATGGCTACCCACTCCAGTATGCTTGCCTGGAGATTCAGGAGACTGGTAGGCGATAGTCTGTGGAGTCTCAAAATGTTGGATACAACTGAGCGAATCCAATTTTACTGACATCTTAATAAGAAGAGGGCCTTTGGGCAGGCAAAGGGGACACAATTGATATGTATGCACAAAGGAAAGACCATGTGAACATAAAGAAGGTGGCAGTCTGCAAGCCAAGGAGAGAGACCTCAGGAAAAACAAACATGCTAACATTTGGTCTTAGATTTCTAGCCTCTAGAACTGTGAGAAGATAAATTTCTCACTGAACTTGATTTCTGTGCCAATGCTTTATATAATCAAATTGCATCCATTCAACAACCCTCAGAAATAATATCTATTATCATCCCCATTCTATAGATGAAGAAATAGAGGTTCCAAGGACCTGAATTTGCTGGCTAACAGGCAAAAAGTTATCCAGCAAATAAGAAGCAAATTAAGGCGTTAAAGCCAGGTCTTACTATTGCTATAGGTGATATTCTCAAGAACTTGAGTGAGCACCAAGCACTCAGCAGGTCATGGCTGGAGGGTGGAGCTCTGTGGTTGACCAGATAGAATGTTCTATGTTGAGAGTGCACTCATCACAACACACAGCTGTTGGCCTAGCTAGTTATGAGGACAGCAGCAAAGTTTAGAATATCTCACGTGTGTGCTTCTACCAGGTCAATTTCCATGCAACAAGGGCTAAGAGGGACTAAGGAAGCCTAGAGATATAGTCTCATGCCCTGTAGTCTTCTATAAGGTGTGGACACAGTCTCTCCCATCAGCCTTCTTTAGAGCTCCTTTGAGCCTTCCTATGTTGTGCTCTGCTCAACCAATTCAGTCGTGTCTGATTCTTTGCAACCCTGTGGACTGTAGCCCTCCATGAGCCTCTATACATGGGATTCTCCAGGCAAGAATACTGGAGTGAGTTGCAGAGCCCTCCTCCAGGGAATCTTCTTGAACCAGGGATGGAATCCAAGTCTCTTGCATTGCAGGCAGATTCTTTACTGTCTAAGCCACCAAAGAAGACCTTGGGCCTTCTTGTGATGAGGCAAATACAATAAAACAGCAATCTAGACCTGGAATCTTACTAGGAGCTTATAAATTTCCATCAGGTAATGATGTCTTCAACAGCAGGTAAAATATCACAATATAGTGTGGAAAGGTTTATAAAGTAGGACAATAAACTAAATATTTGGTTTAGTGGTTTGTAGGGAGATAGCAAAGCATAGCGCTTAAAATGTGCAGGTGCTGAAATCAGATTGTTGGGATTTGAAATCTTAGTTCTGCTATCCTAAAACTTTCAGCAAGTTATTAGTTTAAGACACAGTTTCCTCATCTATAAAACTGAGCTAATAACTGTATGTACATCATAGGTTTATTATTTATATTGAGACAGTTCAATGAAATGATCCATTATAAAGACTCCTAAAATGTTAGTGTAAGAGACAATTGTGATGCCAGGTAGATATTTCTACAGCTTTGGAGAAAGAGTATTAGGGCGGATAGAAGGGAGAGGAACTGGGAAAGTGGACAGTTGAGTATAATGAAGTATACTTCAGAACTCTGAAGGGGATCAGAACCCTCTTCCTTAGTTTTTTGACTTCCCTCTTTCTTATACTGTTTTAGTTACTGGTTTCCTCTCTGGATACCTCTTTAGGAACTTCTATTTCCTTCATTAATGATTTAATCAACTAATCCAATCATATGTTCTTTCATTTCTTCATTGAAATTTCTGAGCATTAGTTTCCTTGTAGGATACAGTGGTGATAGGATGATAGTTTTACTTCTAAAGATACAAATATGAGTTTTGCACTAACATCCATGGTTTGGGAAGATTTGTTAAATACATTGTCAAGTCTGGGAGGATACAGTAATCCTGGAATATAGACAAAACTGGTATCATGCCTTTTCTATATAAGAGAACCAAAGCTAGTTACTACATAAATGTTAACAGGTATTGCTTGGGGACTTACTCTGATGCCATTGAACAATCTCCAAGCGTTACTCAAGTAGCAGCTATATCAAGTCATGTGTTATGATGCAATAAGAAAACCATAAATTCACTGTAGGGGTTTAAGATAGAGAAAAAAATATCTCATCTGAATGAAGTAATCATGGAAGATTTAATGGAGGAGGTGGGACTGAAACTATAATTTGACGGAAGAGAAGAAAACTCTAACTTTGTTTCTCTATCTGAAAATCAGCTCCTAAATCTGGGCCTGAAGTAAATTTATGTGACATTTAAAGGATAATCAGGTTCAGTGTTCTAGAGATCATGCTTCCAATTGCTTACAAATAGATGAAACTCAATATAATTATCAGTTGGGCTCTGTTTAGTGGCTTGTTTATTGCTATTTAAGCAATCAAGTTTTAAATAAAATATGAAAAGAGAAATGCAAAATGCTACCAATGGAAATAAATCAAACTTAATTAGTTTCCAGGTACACACCTCTTATTCGGGCCTCCAGCAGGCTTTCTTTATGGTCCTTGTCAATGTGAAGAATGAGGAATGACCATGTTACAGCAGATACTCAGAGGGCGAAGACAAACAGATGTATTTCCCACAGTTTAGAGGAAAAAAATGAGGATTTTGTTGATTGTTTGTAAAGTTAGACTTTTATGCTTTTTAAGGGGGTGATTGCAGTTTCCTAGAATGCTCATTCTGAAGTAATCATGAAAATAATTAACACTTTACATAATCATTATGAGTTGATGATATAATTGTGTACTGATAGAAAACATACTATTGATTATTATTCTGTGGATGAAGAAGCACACCTTTTTCTAACTTAACCTCATTCAAAATATAAGAGAACACAAAACAGGTAGTTGAACCATAATGTAAATTAGATAGATTTTAATTCATGCCACTCTTTCTTTGATGTTGAAAATTCCCAAGCCAGCTTATTTTACATTGTATAAGTTATGATATCAGACCAAGATCAGCTTCCTCATTTTCTGTATATGAAACAAATAAGTGTGGGAGAAAACAAAACTTACACTGAATAAGTTTACCCTTGCTGCCCTATGAAATTGAAGATGACAAGAATTCACCTTTAACAAAACATATACTTACTAGGCAAAAAGTTTTTAATTTATAACATGTGCAAAAGTCTCTTTTGTCTTGTTTGTTTCTGAACATTGCTTAGTGCTGCAGATTTTCCCCCTGGTTTTTTTATCTGTGAAGTGCAGCCACTCATTTGCATATTTCTAGTCTCATAAAAATTTAAGGGTACAGGACCTAAGTGAATGATTTTCTATTTTACTTGATATTCTGGCTGTGAACAACCCCTGGATCTATCAAATTTTTGTATTATTTTCCTATTTCTTTTAGTTATGTGGTGAAAGGAAATTGTATATCCAATTGGAAAGCTTTATATAGCAAGTCAGATTTGCACTTAAGATAAATAATGTTAACCATTATGGTGATTTAAAAAAAAAATACATGCTTTTGTTTGTATTCTTTTGGTATTAATATATTCTCTCAAATTCTTCTTTAAAATACAATGGTTTTAAGATATTTCTCTTTGTGTAATAACCTGGAGAATTTCCAAGGAAGATTATTCTTTGGATTACAGTCTTCCTGTGTATTTATGTAGTATATAACCCCAGAACTATAAACAAGGTTAAATTTGATAGTGCCCAGCCTGGCTGGAGCCAAAGTAGATTACTTATGATTAAACGCAGGTGAATTTTTATTTTTCGGGAAAAAGAAAATATTGTTGAGATGAAGCCCAAATGATGAGGTTTTTGTGGTAGTGGTTGGTGGGGAAAGTGGGTAGTAAGGGAAAGAGATGAGAGGAAGAAAAAGGAGAGTAGCTGTATTTTAGTATCCAACTCTGAGTCAATGAGATTAGGCAATGAAGTAGTTGCTAGTAACTGGCTACCCTATTTGAATATTTGCAGACAGTCCAGAGCCCAATAACAAGAGTGGGAGTCAGGGTGAGAAAAATCTTGAATGTAGACTTTGGACACCATTGTGTAATAAGGTCATACATAGGTACCCTGAAGAGATAAATTGTATTAATACTTGTATTTGAAGCCTCGTATTGGAAAGTTTTCTTGAAAAACAAAGAATGTTTTATGTTCATTACTTTTTTAATCGACAGGTAACTACCAAATAAGACACAAGTAATCAATGATACTGTTCACCAGAGATTTCCAGTTCTATAGTTTATGTACAAGTTCTGGTTTCCTTGTGGTTGAATGAGGCTATGTAACTGCTGCTACTGCTGCTGCTAAGTCGCTTCAGTCATGTCCAACTCTGTGCGACCCCATTGACGGCAGCCCACCAGGCTCCCCCGTCCCTGGGATTCTCCAGGCAAGAACACTGGACTGGGTTGCCATTTCCTTCTCCAGTGCATGAAAGTAAAAAGTCAAAGTGAAGTTGCTCAGTCGTGTCTGACTCTTAGCGACTCCATGGACTGCAGCCCATCAGGTTCCTCCATCCATGGGATTTTCCAGGCAAGAGTACTGGAGTGGGGTGCCATTGCCTTCTCCGGCTATGTAACTAGTTTTGGCCGATAAGTTACAAGCAGAAGAATCATGTGTACATTCTGCACTGAACCTTTAATTGCTAATTCAAGACCTTTCGGAAGTCTCCTTCTGTCTGAAACAGTGACCTGCTCCATTAGCCTGGTTTCCTGAAAGCAAGGTTGCCAGCCCCCTTCCAAAATGAAATGGATGTGTGATATGAATTACAAATAAATCACTGCTATTAAACTGTTAAGATCCTGGGGCTGGTTCCTAGCAGCAGCATAACTGAGGTTATCCAACTGAAATACATCCCTGTTATATTTTTAGGTTTTCCTGTTTTTAGACCAGTTCTAATTGAGTTACAGCTTCATTTTAACAGCCTCATTCTCCTGCCCAAGAGAGTGAGATATTAAGTCCTGCTTCAAGATGCAGATCTGATGGCTTATTATTACTTCTCACAATGTCTGTTTCATGTGAGTCTGGTTATATCTAATTATATCTGGTTCTTATGTTCTCTATTCCTCTCTCGCATACCTGACTGAGGCTACTTCCACAGATTTGCTATTATCTTTATTTATTATTATTATTTTTATGCTTAACACATTTTCTTTCTTCTTTCTTTCCTTTTTACTTTGTTTTACTTTACAATACTGTATTGGTTTTGCCATACATCAACATGAATCCGCCATGGGTGTACATGAGTTCCCAATCCTGAACCCCCCTCCCACCTCCCTCCCCATACCATCTGTCTGAGTTATCTTTAGTTCTCAATGGTATTCTATTAGTCCAACTATTTTCTAGAACAAGAGCCTTCCCAGAAGGTCTACTTTAATGCCAGTGAACCCCACTGCCTGCCTTTGCCATGGTCAGTCTATTGTTGTTCTCCTCTTGTCAGCCAAGGGTTCTGCTTTCTTTGTACAGAGTTTCCAAACTTACCACTAGCAACCAGCTTGACTCATGGCTGGATTATGGACCTTGCTGAAAGCATTGGTGCCGACTAGTGATGAAATAAGAGACTGTGAAGATGGTGCTCCCTTGGACTTGGCACAAGGTCTGTGCAGCTGTGCCTCTAGAGCCAAGCACTGATGCTACATCCGTTTTCCAAATGTTGACTTCACCATGGTGCTCAGCTCTGGGCTAGATCCTGGATCTTGCATCTCTCATGCTGATTCCATATGGTAAAATGTGACCCACAATGACTCAGAGGCAAGTTCAGGATAGAGAAGAGAACCCCTGATGAGTGAAACTAGAGGTAGAGAACTAATGAAATAGAGCATTAATAACAAGATTGGGAGAAAGAACAAAAGAAAGACTCTCAGGTTCTGAATGCCCAGAATCAAGAAGTAGGGTTAGCCAATGCCCATGCCCAGAGCCCAGCAATGTAATCCAAGACAAGTGCTTCCATAGGCACTTGGAACCCTGGGCCAGGAACTTAGAAAAGACCTCAGTTCTTTAGTTCCCCAGGGAACTTAGAGAGGCCCTCAAAATAAAAGCAGGGTGAGTTATTTTCAAAGGAAAACTAAAACAGAGACAGCCTCTAAGGGAGCATGTGAGAGAATACAACTCCATTTTTGACTCTTGCATTTGGTATAGACTAATGTTTCTCAAAGTATTGATCAAACATCAGTTGCCTTGGTGTCACCATGTAGGAGTGCTGATAACATGAATATAAGGACTTACTAAATCCTAAAACCCAGATAATTCAAATGAGTATGAGAAGATTCTGTTGCTCACTAAGAAAGACATGACTCCCTTTGTCAAGAAGCTTAAAACCAAAAAGGGCAGACAGGAGTATGACAAATTATTAGATAAACTGAGGTTAGCTAGCACAGAGGTGGGAATTGAGTATACAGTATATTTAAGGGAGAAAACACTTTCCTGGGTGCATTCCTCAACTTGAAGCTTTTTGGTATCAACATGAAAGGAGAAAAAAAATGTCAAATGTGAGGAAAAAAAAGTTAAATAAGGCAAGCTTTTATAAATAAGACAGAGAATGTTATGGGATTGCAGAGATTGCAAAGTAGGGATGTTTATTGCCAATTAAGAAAATATGTTGTTTTTATTTAAAGGAATATTTAAGTTTGTGAGCTTTTTAGAATAGAATATTGTATAAAGATATTCTAGAGGATGAAATAGCACAATCAAAGGCATGGAGGTGGGAAAAATGTTTATCTCCCAAGCTAGTGGCTCCCAAACATTGTCTCTTAGAGTTAGGTCATACTTATTGCTGACAGGTAGCTTATTAAACAATTCTGGGTCTTAGACATGAGGATTTTTGCTTAGGAGTTGAAATACAAGGAATCACAATATTGAAAGTCTCTTCAATCCATTAGGAATCTCTGTTGCAAGAAGTAGAATCTCCTCCAGGGACATGAAGAAGAAATGTATGTGAAAATCCTGTGTAAAGGAAGCATTATTTAGAGCAGCCAAAAAGTGAAAACAACCCAAATGTCCAACCTGTGATATGAATAAACAAAAAGCCATCAATGGAATGCCACTTAACAATAAAAGAATCAAAGTATTAATACATATTACATCATGGTGACACTTTAAAACATTATTCTCAGTGAAAAAAAGTCAAATGCAAAAGGCCACATATTGCATGATCACATTTATGTGAAATATCCAGAAAGGCAAATCTACAAAGACAGAACTTAGTAGTTGCCTAAGGCTGGGGGATAGAATCAGGATTAACTGCAATAGGCATATGAGATTTTTTTCAGATGATTGAAATTTTCTAGAACTGGAGAATAGTGGTGAAAGTACATCTCTGAAAACCTACAGACCTGTAAATCATTGAACTGTACACTTAAAAGGGCTTCCCTGGTGGCTCAGACAGTAAAGAGTCTGCCTGCAATGTGGGAGAACTAGGTTGATCCCTGGGTTGGGAAGATCCCCTGGAGGAAGGCATGGCAACCTGCGCCAGTATTCTTGCCTGGAAAATCCCAAGGACAGAGGAGATGGAAGGCTGTAGTCCATAGGGCTGCAAAGAGTTGGATATGACTGAAGCAACTGAGCACACACACATGCACGTACATACTATAAGCTCCTGTGGACTGTATTATTTTTTATTTGGGTTTTTACCCAAGTATCCTGTTGTAGCTGGAAGATGCCAGAAAAGTAGGCATTTGGGGAAAGGTGAAGTATGTGTATGGATTGCTCCAAAGTGAGAAGGTGACCTTCATGAATGGTGAAGTAGCCAGCAAATAGGATGCCTCAGGTCTATCCTAATAATACATGCTTAATGTTCATAAAAGAGTGTCATGGACCTCCACAAGGACAAGAGGGCAATGGCTCTAAGACTCAACAAGCCAGGAGCTCAACTTGCCTCACCACTTCTCATCTCTTGAAGACTATGACTCGAGAGGCCAGAAACATAATGAGTTTCAGAAAGGAAAATGAGCAAATCATAGTGAAAGAAATCCCCACAGTATAAATGAAAGTTTTAGTTGCACAGTTGTGTCCCACTTTTGAGACCCCAGGTTTCTCTGTCCATTGGGGTTTCCAAGCAAGAATCCTGAAGTGGGTTGCCATTTCTTTCTCCAGGGGATCTTCCCGATCCAGGGATGAAATCCAGGTCTCAGTTCAATTCAGTTCAGTTCATTTGCTCAGTCGTGTCTGACTCTTTGCGACCCCATGAATTGCAGCACGCCAGGCCTCCCTGTCCGTCACCATCTCCCGAGTTCACTCAGACTCACATGTGTCGAGTCGGTGATGCCATCCAACCATCTCACCCTCTGTTGTCCCCTCTTCCTCTGCCCCCAATCCCTCCCAGCATCAGAGTCTTTTCCAATGAGTCAACTCTTCCCATGAGGTGGCCAAAGTACTGGAGTTTCAGCTTTAGCATCATTCCTTCCAAAGAAATCCCAGGGTTGATCTCCTTCAGAATGGACTGGTTGGAACTCCTTGCAGTCTAAGGGACTCTCAAGAGTCTTCTCCAACACCACAGCTCAAAAGTATCAATTCTCCAGCGCTCAGCTTTCTTCACAGTCCATCTCTCATATCCATACATAACTACTGGGCAAACCATAGCCTTGACTAGACGGACCTTTGCTGGCAAAGTAATGTCTCTGGTTTTGAATATGCTATCTAGGTTGGTCATAACTTTCCTTCCAAGGAATAAGCATCTTTTAATTTCATGGCTGCAGTCACCATCTGCAGTGATCTTGGAGCCCCCCAAAATAAAGTCTGACACTGTTTCCACTGTTTCCCCATCTATTTCCCATGAAGCGATGAGACCAGTTGCCATGATCTTCGTTTTCTGAATGTTGAGCTTTAAGCCAAATTTTTCACTCTCCTCTTTCACTTTCATCAAGAGGCCTTTTAGCTCCTCTTCACTCTCTGCCATAAGGGTGGTGTCATCTGCATATCTGAGGTTATTGATATTTCTCCTGGCAATCTTGATTCCAGCTTGTGCTTCTTCCAGCCCAGCGTTTCTCATGACATACTCTGCATATAAATCCAGGTCTACCTGTACATAAATAGGTGATAGAAATTCCATGCATAAGCAAATAAATATTTTATCTTAACTTTCACAGCTTATGTGATGAACCTATAAATGTATCATCTCTCTTTTCTTTCTCTCTCTATTTGTTAAGTTGTGTCCAACTCTTGTGACACTGTGGACTATAGCCCTCCAGGATCTTCTGTCCATGGGATTCTCTAGGCAAGAATACTGGAGTGGGTTGCCATTTCCTTCTCCAGGGGATCTTCCCAACCCAGCGATTGAACCTGGGTCTCCTGCACTGCAGGTAGATTCTTTACCAATTGAGCTATGAAGGAAGCCCACAAATGTATCTATGACTCAAGAAATATGATCATTTTTGTAGTACTAGCATCATTATTCTTTTTAATAACAAAGACTTGTTAAATGTGACTTTTATGTGACATTGGATCACAATTATGACACAAACCTGTACTTATGTCAACTAGTCTGGTCTTTAATAAGCATTGAGATCAGAGGTGATAGACATAAGGGGGCTGGACTTGAAACTGAGTTAATTTTGACAAGGTAAAGTAGGGAAGGAAGGGTTGTGAGCAATGGGGTTGGTACACACAAATACACCCAGAGGATGCAGAGCAAGTGAAGAGATATCAAACAGTTTGCAGTCATACATACTCTGCTTTTGAAAGATATCAAGGTAATTTCCCCTAAGTTGCCTTGAGTACCTAACATCCTAAGTGCCTCCTAATGCATCCACTGTTTATATTCATTCCACTCAGTGTTTATCAGTGCAACTCTGACATCTACATTCCTTATAACCTTTACTTCAAAGTGTTTGACATTCTAGTTGGTTTGAACACACCTGAAAGAACATGTATTACTCTAGAAAAGGATGTAAGAAAGAGAAGAAATATTCATTTGAATTGTCAGGGAACATATATGAAATTCATCCCTTGTACTTCTTAGAAATGAAAACTAAATTTTCTCGACTACAGATGCAAAAGCACCAGAAAATTCAGTAGTTACTTTTAAGACTGAGAAAGATGTTTAAGCTGGAAATGATGAAAGGCTCTTTAATTAAAGCAGCACGGAAGATGTTTCTGCAATTTACTCTGATTGTTTTCATCATAAACTTCTTCCTAACTTCAGTAAATCCTGGGGAGGTTGTGAAGCCAAGTGCCCCATTCCCTGTGTGGATCTTTGTTGCTAAATGTTTCACATTCATTATAATGCATTGCCTGTACGAGTCGTCCAATTTCTTTCTGTCCTTTCTCCTCTTTGGACTGCAATGACTGTGAATGAGCCTGGATAATGGTGCCTACTCGGCTCCATCCGTTTCTATCCTACTTTCAAAGATAACAGTTGTTTGTTACCATCATAAATAGGGATGTGATGCAAACACAAGAAAGCTGTTCTATGTGCCATTTATTGCATCCAGAAAGGTAGACAACCCCACACACCCAAATTCAGGAAAGGGCTAGTGGTATTTGTTTGATAAGAAACTGCTTTTCAAATCACACAGAATTCAGGTGATGGTTTCCAACATCAAATTGGGTGTGATGCTGTTACAGCTATGAAATCCACTTATTTGCACCACATTTTACAGCCTAAGGCAACACTTAGAACCTGGCATCAGAATAGCAGGGAGATGGATGTCTTAGTCACCTTGATCTTGGTAATCATTCTGCAGTGTATATATACATCAAATCGTCACATTGTACACTTTAAGTGTATTCAATTATATTTATCAGTTATTGCTCAATAAAAGAAAAAAGGGAGCAGGGAAAACTAACTCAGGGATAGGTTTTATTTTTTAAACATCCTTTTGCTATGTACCACATTATATGACTAAAAACTTAGAAATTAAAATGGTACTTCCCCAAATAGCCTCTTACTGTCTTGGGTATCTTGTATCAAAATCCTCTTAAAGCATGCATATCCTAGTTTCTGTGTAGCAGCTCATGCTTCCTCTTTCTTCCTTTTTCTTTTTTCTTTTGAGAAAAAAAAATTTTTTTATTGAAGTATGGTTGATTTATTTGTTGTTCAGTCACTCTGTCATGTCTGACTCAGGGAACTACTGTATATTAGTTCCCTGTGCTACATAGTAGGGCCTTGTTGTTTATCCATTCTATATATAATTGTTTGCATTGAATAACTCAAACTCCCAATCTATCCTTCCCCCACCTCCCTACTGCCTCTTTCTTATCTTTTATCTCCACAATAATTCTCTCTAAATCTTAATTCTATCCCTTCTTTTGTGGTTGCTGTTCACTCGCTCAGTTGTGTCCAACTTTTTGTGACCCCACTGACTAGCACACCAGGCTTCCCTGTCCTTTACCATCTCTTGGAGCTTGTTCAAACTCACATCCATTGAGTCAGTGATGCCATCCAACCATCTAATCCTCTGTCATCCCCTTCTCCTGCCGTCAATCTTTACCAGCATTAGGTTTTTTCTAATTAGTCAGCTCTTCGCATCAGGCAGCCAAAGTACTATAGCTTCAGATTCAGCATCAGTCCTTCCAATGAATCCAGTGAATATTTAGGATTGATTTCCTTTAGGATGGACTGGTTGGATCTCTTTGCAGTCCAAGGGACTCTCAAGAGTCTTCTCCAACACCACAGCTCAAAAGCATCAATTCTTTGGCATTCAGCCTTCTTTATGGTTCAACTTTCACATCCATACATGACTACTGGAAAAACCATAGCCTTGACTAGACGGACCTTTGTTGGCAAAGTAATGTCTCTGCTTTTTAATATGCTGTCTAGGTATTGTCATGGCTTTTCTTCCAAGGAGCAAGCATCTTGTAATTTTATGGCTGCAGTCACCATCTGCAGTGATTTTGGAGTCCAAGAAAATAAAGTCTGTCACTGTTTTCATTGTTTCCCCACTTATTTGCCATAAAGTGATGGGACTGGATGCCATGATCTTAGTTTTTTAATGTTGAGATTTAAGCCAGCTTTTTCACTCTCACTTTCATCAAGAGGCTCTTTTGTTCCTCTTTACTTTCTGCCATAAGGGTGGTATCACCTGCATATCTGACGTTATTGATACTTCTCCTGGCAGTCTTGATTCCAGCTTGTTGTTCATCCAGCCCAGCATTTCACATGGTATACTCTGCATGTAAATTAAATAATCAGGGTGACAATATACAGTCTTGACATACTCCTTTCCCATTTTGGAACCAGTCCATTGTTCCATGTCCAGTTCTAACTGTTGCTTTTTGACCTGCATACAGGTTTCTCAGGAGACAGGTAAGGTGGTCTAGCATTCCCATCTCTTTAAAAACTTTAATAGTTTGTTGTGATCCACACAGTCAAAGGCTTTAGTGCCAAAAGAAGTTGATGTTTTTTTGGATTTCTCTTGCTTTTTCTATGATCCAATGGATGTAGGATTTTTCTATGATCCAATGGATCCATTCTTTTGGCCCATCCTAAAACCCAATCTCTCCATTCTATTATTTCCCTCTTTCCAAAATCCTAATAGGATTTTTATATAGTACTGCCTAATTTGATATGTGCTCATATTTTAGTCATGTCATTTTATAAAAATTTTGAGTGAGTTATTCTTGTTTCCTAAGCATGAATAAAAGCTCTGTTTGAAAGAAACTCTGTTTTCTACTGCTTTTACTCTCATGGCTTGACTTGCCAAAAGAGATTCACAAATTTTTGTTGATATTTTGGTGTTTAACTTAAAAAAAAAAAAAAAACTCATAGAATTCTAGCATGTTGGAATTAGGAAGCTGAGTGAAATCTTTCAACTGGCATTTTACTACTTCTTTTTATCTCTACAACATCTCTGACAGGTGGTTTTCCAGGCTCTGCTTTAACATTTGCAAATAAAAAAGTTTATTAGACATCAGAATAATTCAATTCAGTTGTGGAGAGCCCTAATTGTTATAAAATTCTTCCTAATGATCCCCTAGTAATTTCCATTCATTGGCCAAATTCTACTTTCAGAAACAACATATGCTCAGTCTTCCTGGTTTATAACACTCTCTTACATATTTGAAAGCAAAGAAACATGAATTGTTAGGTGTTTAATCAAAAAGGAACCTACCAGCAGAGGAAGAAGCAATTGTCTTGGAAACCAGGCAACTCCACCCCATGACCTCCATCAAATAGGAACTTCAGCTCTAACCCAAATTGCTTGCTGAGCAGTGTATTTTGGCCCAGGTAACTGGGAACCTGGACAGTCACCTATTTTATAGACAGACAGAAGTCACATATATTGGAGCCTAGAACAAAAATTCACTTATCATCAAGAGGAAACCTTGTTTTTTCTCCTCAACTGAATTATGAACTTTTATAAAATGTTTCCAGTGTAGTCTTATCTGCTTGATCTAGAAATCTTCACAGATGCTTGAGCAACAATAGCCTTGATTTAATAAGCAGGTTACTATAATGAAGCCGTGGCGTTAAAAGGTTAAATGGTCCATCTAACCCAGGTTAGATGTGTACTTAAAGTTGATTTGATGCTTTTTGACCCATTGAATCAAAGCTATCCATGAAGATGTAAATATATCAGTGAAAACTATAAAAATTGTAATACAAATTTTATTGGAAATAAAAACAATTTTCATTGACTAAGGACATTTTGAGGTGTGTTGAAAGAGCCCTGGCCCTGACATCTGTGAGGTCTGGTCTCTAGGCTTGGTTTTGCTATTAACTCTTTCAAGTTATTGAATAGGTGGGTCTGAATTTATTCACGGAGAAGGCGATGGCACCCCACTCCAGTACTCTTGCCTGGAAAATCCCATGGATGGAGGAGCCTGGTAGGCTGCAGTCCATGGGGTCGCTAAGAGTCGGATACAACTGAGCGACTTCCCTTTCACTTTTCACTTTCTTGGATTGGAGAAGGCAATGGCAACCCACTCCAGTGTTCTTGCCTGGAGAATCCCAGGGACAGGGGAGCCTGGTGGGCTGCTGTCTCTGGGGTCGCACAGAATGAGACACGACTGAAGCGACTTAGCAGCAGCAGCAGCAGCAGCAGAGTTTATTCAGTTATAAATTGAGGAAGCTGGAGTGAGCAACCACCAAAGCTACCTGAAACTCTAGAATTTTCTGTCATTAAACACTCTTTTGAATCCTTCTATGTACTCACTCTGATTTCTTAAAAACGTTCTTCAACACCTTGTTGAAAAAATAAAGCAAAATTTCAGTTGTTTCTTTGATAGATATTGTTCATCTGTCCCTGAAAAATTCTATGAAAACCAAATAAAATAATCTTCTACTGATCAACTATCTTCAATGCTTATTTGTTTTCCCCAAATTCTAAGATTTGGGAATCTAGGAAGTTACTAGAATTTCCCCCAAATTTGGCCTGATTCCTGTATCAGCCTCTATATAGTATAACTCATATATAATTTAAATTCAAAGGGACCTTAAGGATTTCAGCCCCTTTATCGTATACTTCAGGTGTACTGAGTTCTAGTTCAGAGCTTCTTCTATGAAGCCATCAGTTAACAATGAGATTTTTACAAAATAGTGCATCTTTTTTTACAATGTTCAAAACCATCTGCGAATTTACTCATTTTATGTACTAGGTAATTCTTATCAGGAAGAACTAACTCCCTATCTGTGAAGCCATGTTTAATCACCATTATCTAGGTGTTATAAAGCCTTTAAAAATCTTGCTTTTTCCATAGCTGCTTGCTTAATTGAAGGAAAGAAATAATAAAAACCCTGATGGAAGAGTAATCAAAGCCTGAAATATGCATTTAGACTGCTCAGAGTAACTGAATTCACAAGCTAATTACTGGTTCATCATATGTTCAGTGTTGTATGGTTTTGGATTGGAAGGAGCTGCCACAGATGATTGTGTCTCTTTAGGCCCAAGTTGGTATGACAGGCAAATGTGTACCAAAGCCGCAAAATTTCCCATTTTCATAAAGTGGAAGAGGCACAGGCATAAAACGCAGAGTAACACTACTGCCTTCAGGGTTATCACAGTGAAACCTCTTTTCCCTGAAAAACCTGGGATAACTTGCTCATTCTGAGTCATGAAAAAAAGAAAATAACAGAAATTTCTCAGCCTTATTGCAGCTTTATTCCCTGCAATACCCATTTCTCTAAACAAGACTCTGAGGCGCAAGTGCCTGCGAGGTACTTTATAATACACTCACTCTATATCATTTTGCAATGGAATTTCTGTCCAGTTCTGAGATTATGAGAAGTTGTTTTATAATTTCTCCACATACAAAACAAAGCAATGCAGTAAAATTGCAGCAGCCTGCATGTATAAACAATATTAACAGAACTGTCCCAATTGTGGAAATTAAGGGACTCTGGGGATGGTTGGGTGTCTGTGAAAATGGATATTTTGAGGACTAGCATATATAAATGATAAGATTGCGTGTATGTTTACTGTGGATGTTGAGAATGGGCTTGAAGGAAGATACTTCCTTTCTAAAACCCATCTTTTCTCTTTTCCCGTTTCTTTTTCTTGTTTCCAGAAAGGTAACATGGACAAAAGGGGAGAAAAATGAGTAGAAATCAGGGATAGTTCATCTTACCCAGAAACAGTGATGAGAATGAACACTTTCTATAAATCAAAAAGCTTAGTATTTGCATATGTAAGACTCAGACATTCTACTTCAAGGTGCTGGCTCTAGTAAATTATTTGGCACATGTGAAAAAATGTTTATAGAAGGATCTTAACCATAAAGATATTGTTCAATTCAGTTGAACAAATATGTTAAAAACCCTCTGTATGTTAGTAACTATTTTTTTTTTTTTTTTTAAGTAAGCTAAGTAGACACACAACTTCCCTAGAGGCTCAACAGATAAGAATTTGCCTGCCAAATCAGGAGTTGTGGGTTCGATCCCTGTATTGGGACGATCTCCTGGAGAAGTAAATGACAACCTACTCCAGTACTCTTCCCTGGAGAACACCATGGACAGAGGAGCTTGGCAGGCTACAGTTCATAGGGTCACAAAGAGTCAGACATAACTAAAGCGACATATAGGACACGCACATATAGGACACTTGCTGGTGCTGAACAATTGTTGGTGTGGGCAACTCTCTCCTCAAACAAATATGTTGGAATTCAGTCAAGAACCTTAAGGTTTTTTTGAAATTTCCAGATATGTTTAAACTGCAATAACTAGCAGATAAATGCTAATATATTCATATAATGGAATATTATACAACCATGATGCACGTATCCAATCACTTATTTATTCTCTTAGAACAGTGTTCATAATATGTTGTTAAGTGAAAAAAATCAGGGCAACATGAAATACCTGCAGTTGTATCCATTTTTAGATAATACAGAACATATACATGTATAGAAAAAATTCTTAGATTAACTGTAGTCATCGTTGCCTCTTTTTTGCCTATCTGTATTTAAATATATGCAAATTTAATTTTACTTCTACAGTTAAAAACAAAGAAAAGAGTGCTTATGGAATGAAACCATCAATACAGGAAAACAAGTAGGTCAGATGCTGGAAGGTGAGCAATGTGGTACCTGGCCAACCTCAGCAGTTCTCAGCTGTGGGCAGGAAGCTTCATCAGCTCTCACAACACAAGTACAAGTTTTAGAATTGGCATCTGAGTATGTTTGAATCTACAGCTTGAGCTTCACTTGAGTAATTTTTTTTTAAATCATACTACATGGCTATCCACAGCTACTCTGACTGCTGATGCAGATGAGAATGAAATAGTAAAGAGAATTCAAAACGAGTCCCAGCAACAAACAATTTATAAGCTATGAAAACTGCAGGGAATATGCTTGTAAGATGATTCTAAAATGAGTAACTCTATTATGCTGGGAATCGTCACCTCATTATAGATGCCTCCATCCTCATCTCCATCCCTTGTTCTCTGTTAATAATTCAAGTATTTAAATTTTTATTGGTTTGCAAATTGGCATACAGGTCAGGAGTCTGACTTCACAACTGTCATACTCAAAATTGGAATGGAATGAATGTCCTTCTGCTTCTAGTCAAGTCATCCATTTGTTCTAAAAGTGCCTAATGGGAAGGAGAGATGCATTTGGTGGGAAGAAAAATCTCATGAAGCTAGCATTTGTAGTGCAATCAAATTACATTTCCTTTGGATTTTGGTTTAAAACGTTGCTTGCTTAGTTGTCACTGACGCATCATCTCGCAAATTTCTACTAAAATCTAAAGACAAAAATACACATCATCACCAGAAACTAAAACTTTAAAAGAGCCTATTGCCAGAATCAGAGAATTTTGATTCAATGTAGGACCAAAGAAGCACAATAGAAAAAAAGTATTAGTCAAACGATGCTTATGCTTAGAAAATTTATGAAACCTTTCCCCTTGGAAAGAGACAGGAAAATATTTTATTTCTTCCTGCGTTCAGTGTGTGAATCAGTGTGTTAGAGTTCATAACAGCCAAAGTACATAATAACCCCCTTTATTGAGTATGTGCTTCTTTTGTGGGAGCTAAACTACTGAATTGATTCCTCTTTACACCTCTTTCTGTATTCTTTTGGAAATGTTAATTCCAGAAAACAAAGGGCCAGAGACAAGAGAAGTTATGCAACGTGGCTCATTGAGCTTCTGTGTAAGATTTTGTTTGAAAAAGTAGTCTTCTCAGTATTTCTGTTGCTGCTGCTGCTGAAAAATCAGGGACCTGGCAAGTGGGGAAGGTGGCAAATCCTATTATGAGCATTAGAGCATCTCAATTGGCTTAGCAAAATGAGATGATAGACAAGTTTGAATAAGATAAACTAGAGTCTTGCCTTCAGGATTAGCCAGAAAATATTTACAACCAGTTCACTGCTGTGACCAGGCTGCTTCTGAAAATGTTCACTTTGGACTTTAAGGATGTGCTTCCTCTGGCACTGATCGTAAGCCCTGGCTCTGAGGCTTTAAGCTCTGTGGCCTCAGGGAAGCTGCTTAACCTCTTTGAGTCTCAACTTTCTCATCTATAAGATGGAGATTATTACACTCATTTCAATGAGGGTATTATAAGAATTAAATCTGATAATGGGAGAAGGGAATGGCAACCCACTCCAGTATTTTTATCTGGACAATCCCATGGACAGAGGAGCCTGGCAGGCTACAGTCCGTGGGGTTGCAAAGTATCAGACACGACTGAATGACTAACACTAATGGGTATGTTTGGACACCATAAAGCAGTGGCCCCCAACCTTTTTGGCACCAAGGACCGGTCTCATGGAAGACAATTTTCAGTGGATCAGGGGTGCAGTGGTTTGGGGATGATTCAAGTGGATTACATTTATTGTGCACTTTATTTCTTATATTATTACATTGTGATATATAATGAAATAATTATACAACTCACCATAAGGCAGAATCACTGGGAGCCCTGAGCTTGTTCTCCTTCAACTAGATGGTCCCATCTGGGAGTGATGGGTGACAGTGACACCTGAAGTGTGTTGTGAGCAATGGTGAGTGGCTGTAATTACAAAGGAAACTTTGCTTGCTCACCTCTTGCTGTGAGGCCTGGTTCCTAACAGGCCATAGGCTGTTTCTGGTCTGTGGCCCAGGGATTGGGGACCAATGCTACAAAGAAAGGAGAAGGCAATGGCAACCCACTCAGTACTCTTCAGGACATGACTGAAGTGACTTAGCAGCAGCAGCAACAGCTATAAAGCAAATGTAAAAGTTTTTGATTACTGTGTCATTTCTTCTTGAAGTTTAGCTTATTTTGTAGAAGAGCCCTGCTTTGGTGATTGTACCCTCCTCCAAATTACTACTGTATTTAGGTCCTAAGTCACTTAAAAAATGTTATCTAGGAATTATCATTTTGTGTATGTTTATTTCCTCTCCCTCCTACTAGATTGTGGGTTCACTTAGGGCAGAGCCCAATTTTTATACTTGTTTTTATCCCCATCTGTGGTCCACTGCCCTATACTTTCTGAGTGCTTGAGAAGTGCAAGTTGATGTTGATGGTAATCAACTTCAGTTCTGTAGTCATTTAGGTATTCTCCTGCTGCTGACAAGGGCACAGTTTTCTTCTTCAGGTTGTGAATCACTAACTTTAATACTCTACATGTTTCAGTAGGGATATTTGCCATGGTGTGTAATGTCTTTGAGGTCAGGAGTTCCTTAAAAATATCTTATTTATTTAACTCTGTGCATTGTGCAGAGCCAACTGCAGATATGGGCTTAATAAATAAATCTGATAAAATTTTCTCATGTGATGAAGGTGCAGTCTTAAGCCAGAAGGTACCATAAAAATCTCAAGCTTACATTTGGTTTTGATATGTGATAGATAAAAAATAAAATGCAGGGATTCTGTAACAAAGTATTTACTATTCTAATTCAAAGTGCAAACCATTATAACAATCTATTATAAAACATTTCATATTGCTATATATTTTGCCAAGGTGACTAAACTACCACCAACACACTGTCCTTGTTATTCTTTTTATTACTTCTTATTAGGTTTCTATGGTATGCTGTTGTCCATTTGCAAGGCACTGCACTGTATAATGGCACCCCACTCCAGTACTCTTGCCTGGAAAATCCCATGGACGGAGGAGCCTGGTAGGCTGCAGTCCATGGGGTTGTGAAGAGTAGGACACTACTGAGCAACTTCACTTTCACTTTTCACTTTTATGCATTGGAGAAGGAAATGGCAACCCACTCCAGTGTTCTTGCCTGGAGAATCCCAGGGACGGGGGAGCCTGGTGGGCTGCCATCTATGGGGTCGCACAGAGTTGGACACGACTGAAGCGACTTAGCAGTAGCAGCAGCAGCACTGTATAAACTGAGAGGTTACTTATCTTCTGAAGAACCTGTGGAAGTGGAAGGGAAGTGCAAGTTTAAATTTCAGCCACTTCACCTTTCTCTTTATGTGTCCTTCAAGAACACAGAACACTTTCTATTGGCCTCTGACAATTTAGCAGTCAACTGCCTCATAGGTTTTGCTGGAACCACATAATATATCCATTTATTCCTGGGAAAATAACTGTTTTGTCATTTTTTGGTCTTTAGCCTTCGAACCTCTTTATGATCTAAGGTGGTCTTAATTCACAGGCTTGAACCTGAAATGGAGTCCTCCTGTTTCCTCTCTGCCCCTCCCTTTTCCCTCTCTTTCTTGTCATATTCTTTCACTAGTTTGATTTCCCTTTCCTTCTTCAGAATTTTTTATTTTGTTCTTTCCTTTCTTTTCAGAAAACCTTTTTTTTTTTTCTCTTATTAGCCACAGAAAACAGAGAAGTAATGCCTGATCTTTCTGGTGTTTCTCAGTGGTGGAAGCTTGGCTATGTTATATGCATGGTATGCAGTTACCTCAGGCATGGAGAGGGCATGGGCACACTCTCTGCAGACCATTGAAAGGGGCTTTATTGTTTGTAATTCTTGGAGGATAAGGTTAAATGCATATGTGTAGATTTCTCTAATATTATTTGGGAAGATTCCCATCAATTGGTGACATTTTCCTGGGCTTTAACCCCAAGGAGTAGAAATCACACTTTAGAGGGACCTCTTGGCTCCCATCGGGTGGGGTGCAGTGCTATTTTGTCCATGTGTGGGCGCTCAGTAGGTCTCCCTCACTTCCTTCTGTCTGGCAACAAATACCATCAATCCAGAAATCAAAAGGCCACCTGGTGCAGTGGTTCTCACTCCTCCTCCCACTACCTAGATCCCACCCTCATAGAACCTGATGGTGCCTGAATGTGGGCCAAACACCAGTGGTTTTGTCAGCTTTCCACATGACTCAAAGGGTTGAGAAAATGTGGTTTAGAATTTTCAAACTATCAACTCTTTCTGCTTTCCTTCCTCCCTTTTTCTCTCTTATAGACCTACTTGGCAGGTTATACCAGGGATTAAATATAGTGTCCCACCTGCTAGTGCCTTAGCAACAGAATCATCTAGAAGAGCAGAGCGGAGAGACAGACTACTAGGTCTCCTCTTAGAAGGAATCAGAACAAAGGTCTTAGGGTAACTGGGTGTCCCAGTTTGCATAGGACTGAGGGGCTATTATTTCAGGAATTTCAGTGTTAAGACGAGGATGTATGAAGTGAATGTTGCTCAGCTGTGCCCGACCCTTTGTGACGCCATGAACTCTAGTCTGCCAGCCTCCTATGTCCAAGGAATTCTCCAGATAAGAATGCTGGAGTGGGTAACCAGTCCCTTCTCTAGGGTATCTTCATGACCCAGGGATTGAACCTGAGTCTCCTTCATTGCAGGCAGATACTTTACCTTCTGAGCCACCAGGGAAGTTCAAAAGTCTTAGGCAAGCAAGCATGTTTGGTATTTTAGGACTATTTAAGTTTTCTTTTTTTAAAGCTTATAATTTTTTTATGCTATGTTTTATAAAAATTTTAATTTTTATTTTATATTGGAGTAGAATTGATTTACAATGTTGAGTTGTTTTCAGGTGTCCAGCTGATTGTTATACATATTCTTATATCCATTCTTTTTAAGATTCTGCTTTTATATAGGTTATTACACAACATTCAGTAGAGTTTCTTGTGCTAGACAGTAGGTCATTGTTGACGACCTATTTTATATATAGTAGCAAGTGTTTGTTAATTCCAAACTCCTAACTTATGGCCCATAACATTTCCTCTTCTGTAATCATTAAGTTTGTTTTCAAAGTCTGTGAGTCTGTTTCTGTTTCATAAATCAGTTCATTTGTATAGCTTCTTTAGATTCCATGTATAATTGATATCTTATGTTACTTGTCTTTGTCTGACTTATGTCACTTAGTATGGTATTCTCTGGGTCTTCCCTGGTGGCTCAGATGGTAAAGAATCTGCCTGCAATGTGGGAGACCTGGGTTCAATCCCTGGGTTGAGAAGATCCCCTGGAGAAGGGCATGGCAACCCACTCCAGTATTCTTGCCTGGAGAATCCCCGTGGACATAGGAGCCTGGCATGTAACGGTCTGTGGTGTCGCAAAGAGTCAGACACGACTGATCGACTAAGCAAAGTAGAGTATGGTAATCTTTGTGGGAAGATTCTGGTTTTTAATCATGTTATTATTATGCAGTGTGGTTGAAATCTACTACCCTAATTGTTTTAGAACAGCTTATTGTCCCAGGTGCAGAAATGGGTCTTTAACAGGACCTCTGGGGAAGAGCTCTCCTATCTGCCTGGGAAAGAGCTGGCCCTATCCTTGGCTCCATGCGTCGTGAGCACTGGTCTCTGGTCACGAGGTCCTGTCTCCTGGCTCCAACTCTGACTTGCCTTATGTTAGTACCACAGGGTGGGCTTTCCCCCTCTTTCTGCTGCTGCCAATGGGCTGCTGCCTCCTCATGCCTCCCACTCAAGCTTTGTCCCTGTGGTGCATTTGCCTGTTCATTGCCATCTGTTTCTCACTTTTTTCTGCCTGGAGAAGTTCCATGATGTATGGCTGCTGAGAGAAATGTTCCTTTCATCACATCTTTCATTCCAGATCCACCACTTCAACCACCGCCCCCCCCCCCCACCCCCCGCCAAAAGGCTTCTCTGCAGCATCATCTGAAGCCAGTTCCAACCCTTCCTTTCCAGCCTAGGCCCTCAATGGGAGTGTGGCTAGGGAGAGTGGAAGGGAAGCGTCTCTGAGTGGTGAAAGCAGGGCACAGAAAAGCTGACCAGCCCTGAGCATGACCTGGGTTTGGCTGAACTCTGGTCCATTCACTGTGGCATTGGGAGCCAGGGATCTGAGGCAGTCAAGGAAGTGTGTATGCATTCAGAGGGGAGAAGAAGCTGTGACGGCAGCCTTCCCTCCAGTCTCTCAAAAGGGCAGAGGGAACAGGTGAGGGTTAGCATCTGGACTCTAACTTGTGTGCTTGTGTGCTCAGTTGTGTCTAGCTCTTTGCAATACCATGGAATGCAACCCACCAGGCTCCTCTGTCCATGCGATCCTTCAGGCAAGAATACTGGAGTGGGTTGCCATTACCTCTTCTGGGAGATCTTCCTGACCCAGGGATTGAAACTGCCTCTCTTGCATCTGCATTTGCAGGCAGCTTCTCTACCAGTGGTATCACCTAGTAAGCCAGACTCTCTAACTTATAGAAATATAAAACCATTGTTCTACTTTTGAAGGTTCTGAGAGATAACTTGCCAAGTTTTCAGAAAAGGGGCTATAACCTACAGGTGCAAGGCATTGGAAAACCCTGAAATTATGTACAGTCTCCAGTTGATTTGTGAATATATGTATTTATGAATTATTCTCAGAAGGCTTTATAACTCAAAAAAAGAAAAAAAAGTGGTTAAGAATATTGCTTTAGAAAAGAATACAGAGAGTTCTGGAGTTCTGAATGTAGAGTTGAATTCATGTTATTTTCATTTCCTTTTCTCCTTGGTCTCACAAGTCCTAGTACAGAGCCTGGGGCCTAGAAAATAACTCACAGAGCACTTGTCAAACTCTTCTCCCTTGCTGTTATCCAGACTGCAAAGACAGAAAATGCAAAAGAACAATACGTAGAGATTCGCTCAGGAGTTTTAACTGGGAATTCAAAGGATTTAGGATCTGGTCCTCATTCTACAGTCCCTTTCCTCTTAATGTGGGGCAAGAAATTGCATTTCTCTGGGCTTCAGAGTCCTCAAGTTTGGATTATATAATCTCTTAACTGCTGTTCAATTCTGAAAGTCAAGTGGTCTATCCTTACACAGAGCAGAGTTAGGATTATTCTACAGTTTTAGCAAACAAAACTGGAGAGCCTAATTCTTTTTATGTACAGAATTTAGACTTTCACTGGGATATGAGAAAGAGCATAAAATATCTTTGAATTCTTTAATACTGAAGTCAAAATCCTGTTATCTAGTATACATACCAAAGGTACTGGACCAATTATATGGCCACCAAGTTTAGAATCTCCTCTGTGTCCAGAATTGGGCTAAGCAGTAGTGAAATATCTGTACTTTTTTTCCTCATGTACCTTGCGAACTTGTAGATAAGTTTCAGACACATTGAACAGGGAGAAGCAGGGGCTCTCCTCATGGTTCAGTGGTAAAAATCTACCTGCCAATGCAGGAGACATGGGTTCACTTCCTGATCCGGGAAGATCCCCCATGCTCTGGAGCAATGAAGCCCGTGTGTCACAACTATTGAGCCTGTGCTCTAGAGCCCAGGAGCCTCAACTGCTGAAACCCGCACACCCTAGAGCCTGTGCTCTACAACAAGAGAAACCACTGCAACAAGAAGCCCATGTACCCCAACAAGAGAGTAGCCCATGCTCACTACAACCGGATAAAAGCTCACACAGCAGTGAAGACCCAGCACAGTCAGAAATAAGTAATAAAATAAAATAAATAAAATTACATTTTAAAATAAAGATTGTGAATAGAAATTAAAAAATAAATAGGGAGAAGGCAATTGATTGCTAAACTGCAAGGCAGTGATCATAATTATATCTTGTACAGACTGTGCATAATACCATTCTAGTAAATTTGAAGACTGGAGTGAGCCCAGAGGTTTCATGGGGACTTGGGAGTGGTAATTAAGTTGTGTCTTGAATGTTGAGGAGAAGGCAATGGCAACACATTCCAGTACTCTTGCCTGGAAAATCCCATGGACAGAGGAGCCTGGTAGGCTGCAGTCCATGGGGTCGTGAAGAGTAGGACATGACTGAGCGACTTCACTTTCACTTTTCACTTTCATGCATTGGAGAAGGAAATGGCAACCCACTCCAGTGTTCTTGCCTGGAGAATCCCAGGGATGGAGGAGCCTGGTGGGCTGTTGTCTATGGGGTCGCACAGAGTCAGACACGACTGAAGTGATTTAGCAGCAGCAGCAGCTTGAGTGTTGAAGTGATGAAGGAAAGGCACTCCCGGTGGCAGTGGATGGAGGCCATATGGGAAAATGATGGAGGTGGTAAAAAGCAGCATGTCAGGAGAAAAGCAGATTGACCTGGATGACAAAAGCAGAGGTTTCTTTCTGTCTCCAAAGCCCACCTGTCTCTTATCTAGATTATAGGAACCATCTTCTAAGAGTTACGCTGCATCCCTTGCCTTCTCTGGCACATTCTCAGTTGAGCAGTTAGGAATGTCAGGCCCAGATCTCTCCTGCCACAGATCTACAGTGGTCTACACAGACTTGATTCATCTTTCTGCTCCATTAGGTTTCAGATTCATCTCCTACTTCTCTACCCCTTGTTACTTGGCTCCAATCACACAGGCTTCCCCTGCCAGTCCCTTAAAAATGGGATACAGTGTCATCTCAGGACCTTTGTACTTGCCACTTCCTCTGCCAGGAACTCTACCTTTATATTTGCTTGTTCTTTTCTCTCACTTCCTTTAGGAACTTTTGCTTAAATGTCTCAGTGAGACCTTCCTAGACCAATTTACTTTCACTTTACTTTGGTGGTGGATTAGCTGCTAAATTGTGTTTGACTCTTGTGACCTCATGGACTGTAGCCTGCCAGGCTCCTCTGTCCATGGGATTCTCCAGGCAAGAACACTGGAGTGGGTTGTCATTTCCTTCTCCAGGGGATCTTCCTGGCTCAGGAATCGAACCTGGGTCTCCTGCATCGCAGGCAGATTCTTTACCAACTGAGCTATGAGGGAAGCCCGTCATCTTACTTTAAATTGAACTTCCTGCTTGCCCAGCATAACTCATCCTTCTTCTCAGAACAACTATATCTGACAGACTATATATTTTACATAGATATAAAAATGTCTGCTCTTGATTTCCCCTCCCTGATATGGACATTATGTCAAGGTAAAATATCCTTCTCTGTACTCAGCTTATATTGTGTGCTCCCAATTTATGTTGAATATTGAATGAATGAATTCTTTACCTTACTTTGACCTCTAATGACTCTCCCGTGACACTGGAATCTTATCCCTGTACTCAAGGACAGGTTATTGCTTCCAGTTTTCCTTCAGAAACCCTCTACAAACTAGACAAACCAGATTTAGCCAGCCTGTGGTCCAAATGAACAAGATTTATAGACTCTGTTCCTGCTAAGAAACAGTTCTCCATCCTCTCCTCCTCTTTGGCATTCACTGGACTTTTGGCCAAGAAAAGCCCAAAAAAAGAGCATAATTAGGAAATGACAACCCACACAAAACAGGCCACACTCCACACAGAAAACTAGGTCATTGTTCCTAATATAAAGAGGAAGATGGGAAGATCTCTGTTTCTAGCCAGGCGGTGATCCACTTGTGTGAAAACATCATAATTAATTGAATTAATTTAATTCCAAATATTGTGGGCAGATGTGAGTCTTTCAGAAATCTGCCATCCTTTTTCTCTCTTTTGCAGATGGCATATCTTGTGCCCAATTTGCCTAGCTCCTAAGTAAGCTAAATGCCTGGTGATCTGTTTGAGGAAGCCCCTTACTTAGCCCTCCATGGGACACACACCCATGACTACCTAGTATGGGTGAGCCAAAGCCCTCACCTTTCCTCAGACTATTAGGCTTCTGCTGAGAGCACAAGACTGCATTTTGGTTAAAGCTGAAGAATATCTAATAGAAGCTTCCTTCTCCACCTCATAAGTGTGTGGGTGAATTGAACATTAACCCACACTGGGTAACCTTGGGAAAACCTTTAAATGTACAGTAATCATAATCCATCATACTTGCTAGTGACCCTGGACAAATCAAGTTGTGAATTACAGTGGCCGTTACTGAAACATTTCACAGGCCCCAGGAAACATTACATTTCCTGGGCACTCTTGGTAGGGGACAGAGGGAATAAGGTAAAGCACAGCTGAGGCTAAAAGAACTACAGAGGAGCCGTTTTATTTTCTTTCTTATCTCCAATTGCAAAAATAACTGGACTTGTCTTCCCTTTTTCTGCATTCTCATTTGCAGGTTGCAAATATTTATTTTATGCATACTAAGGAAAGTTGCAATGTAAATTGGGCACAAGATTCAACAGGTCAAGATGATTTTGAAGAGAAAGGCTAAAATCATGGTACCGATTAACCTGTTTGCAGGGCAGGAATAGAGATTCAGACACAGAGAACAGATTAGCAGACAAAGTGGGGGAAGGAGAGGGTAGGACAAGTTGAGAGAGTAGCATTGACATATACACACTGCCATGTACAAAACAGATAGCTAGTGCAAAGCTTGTGGAGCTCAACTCAGTGCTCTCTAAAGACCTAGGGGGAGGGATGGGTAACAGGGTGGGAGGGAGGTAAAAGAGGGAGGGGATACATGTATGCTGCTGTTGTTCAGTTGCTAAGTCATGTCTGATTCTTTGCAACTTCATGGACTATAGCATGCTAGGCTCCTCTGTCCTCTGCTATCTCCCAGAGTTTGCTCAAAGACATGTCCACTGAGTCAATGATGCTATCGAACCATCTCATCCTCTGCCATCCTCTTCTCCAGCCTTCAATCTTCCCATCAGTTCAGTTCAGTTCACTTCAGTTGCTCACTCGTGTCCAACTCTTTGAGACCACATGAACAGCAGCATGCCAGTCCTCCCTGTCCATCACCAACTCCCGGAGTCCACCAAAACCCATGTCCATAGAGTTGATGATGTCATCCAACCATCTCATCCTCTGTCATCCCCTCCTGCCCTCAATCTTTCCCAGCATCAGGGTCTTTTCCAATGAGTCAGCTCTTCACATTAGGTGACCAAAGTATTGGAGTTTCAGCTTCAACATCAGTTCTTCCAATGAACACCCAAGAATGATCTCCTTTAGGATGGACTGGTTGGATTTCCTTGCAGTTCAAGGGACTCTCAAGAGTCTTCTCCAACACCACAGTTCAAAAGCATCAATTCTTTGGTGCTCAGCTTTCTTTATAGTCCAACTCCCATATCCATACATGACCACTGGAAAAACCATAGGCTTGACTAGATGGACATTTGTTGGCAAAGTAATGTCTCTGCTTTTAAATATGCTGTTTAGGTTGGTCATAACTTTCCTTCCAAGGAGTGTTTTTTAATTTCATGGCTGCAATCACCATCTGCAGTGATTTTGGAGCCCAGAAAAATGGTCAGCCACTGTTTCCTCATCTATTTGCCATGAAGTGATGGGACCGGATGCCATAATATTAGTTTTCTAAATGTTGAGCTTTAAGCCAACTTTTTCACTCTCCTCTTTCACTTTCTTCAAGAGGCTCTTTAGTTCTTCTTTACTTTCTGCCATAAGGGTGATGTCATCTGCATATCTCAGGTTATTGATATTTCTCCCAGCAATCTTGATTCCAGCTTGTGCTTCTTCCAGCCCAGCGTTTCTCATGATGTTAAAGAAAAACATCATGAGAAACATATTTCTCTGCATATAGGTTAAATAAGCAAGGTGAGATTATACAGCCTTGACATATTCCTTTTCCTATTTGGAACCAGTCTGTTGTTCCATGTCCAGTTCTAACTGTTGCTTCCTGACCTGCATACAGGTTTCTCAAGAGGCAGGTCAGCTCTTCACATCAAATGGCCAAAGTATTGGAGTTTCAGCTTCAACATCAGTCCTTCCAATGAATATTCATGATTGATTTCTGTTAGGATTGACTGGTTTGATCTCCTTGCCATCCAAGGGACTTTCAAGGGTCTTCTCTAGCACTGCAATTCCAAAACATCAATTCTTCAGCGCTGAGCCTTTTTTATGGTCCATCTCTTACATCTATACATGACTACTGGAAAAACCATAGCTTTGACTATATGGACCTTTGTTGGCAAAGTGATGTCCCTGCTTTTTAATACACTTTCTAGGTGTGTCATAGCATTCCTTCCAAGGAGCAAATCTTTTAATTTCATGGCTGCAAACATCATTTGCATTGATTTTGGAGCTCAAGAAATAAAATCTGTCACTGCTTCCACTTTTGCACCTTCTATTTGCCATGAAGTTATGGGGCCAGATATCATGATCTTAGTTTTTTCAATGTTGAGTTTCAGTTTAGTACAGTTAAGTTGCTCAGCTGTGTCTGACTCTTTGTGACCCCATGGATTCCAGGCTTCCCTGTCCATCCCCGACTTTTTCACTTGGCTCTTTCACATTCACCAAGAGGCTCGATTGTTTCTCTTCACTTTCTGCCATTAGAGTGGAGTCATCTGCATATCTGACTTTGTTGATATTTCTTCCTGCAATCTTGATTCCAGCTTGTACTTCATCTAGGCTGGCATTTTGCATGATGTACTCGGCCTAAAAGTTAAATAAGCCAGGTGACAATATACAGCCTTGTTGCACTCCTTTACCAATTTAGAACCAGCCCATTGTCCCATTCCTGGTTCTAACTGTTGCTCATCCTCCAGGTAGGTTTCTCAGGAAACAGATAAGGTGATCTAGTACTCCCATTTCTTAAAGAATTTTCCACAGTTTGTTGTGATTCAGAAAGTCAAAGGCTTTATTGTGGTTAATGGAGCAGAAGTAGATGTTTTGCTGGAACTCCTATGCTTTCTCCATGATCCAATGAATGTTGACAATTTGATCTCTGGTTTCTCTGCCTCTTCAAAACCCAGCTTGTACATCTAGAAGTTCCCAGTTCATGTACTGCTATAGTCTAGCTTGAAGGATTTTGAGCATAACCTTAATATTAATAGCATGTGAAATGTGTGCATTTGTATGGTAGCTTGAACATTCTTTGGCACTGATCTTTGGGACTGAATGAAAATGGACCTTTTCCAGCCCATGTGCCTGCTGCTGAGTTTTCCAAATTTGCTGACATGTTGAGTGCAGCACTTCAACAGCACCATCTTTTAGGATTTGAAATAGTTCAGCTGGAATTCCATCATCTCCAGTAGCTTTCTTCATAGTGATGCTTCCTAAGGTCCACTTGACTTCACATTCCAGGATGTCCAGCTCTAGGTGAGTGACCACACCATCATGGTTATCCAGGTCATTAAGACCTGTTTTATACAGTTATTCTGTGTATTCTTGTCACCTCTACTTAATTAATATCTTCTGCTTCTGTTAGGTCCTTACCATTTCTGTCCTTTATTACCTCCATTCTTGTGTGAAATGTACCAAATGTTGATATCGCCAATTTTCTTGAAGAGACCTCTAGTCTTTTCCATTCTATTTTTCCCCACTATTTCTTTGCATTTACCATTTAAGAAGATCTTCTTAACTCTCCTTCTTATTACCTGGAACTCTGCATTCATTTGCATATGTCTTTTCATTTCTCCCTTGCCTTTTGCTTTTCTTCTTTCCTCAGCTATTCGTAAAACCTCCTCAGACAACCATTTTGTCTTCTTTCATTTCTTTTTCTTGGGCATGGTTTTAATCACTGCATCTGGTACAATATTATTAACTTGTATCCATAGTTCTTCAGGCACTCTGTCTACTAGAGCTAATCCCTTGAATCTATCCCTCACCTCCACTGTATGGGAGCTCATGAGCACAGTCACCTCCATGTCTTGTTTTTGCTGGCTGTATAGAGCTTATCCATCTTCAGCTGAGAAAAACATAATCAGTCTGATTTCAGTATTGGTGATATCCATATGTAGAGTTATATTTGGTGTTGTTGGAAAAGATTGCTTGCTGTCAGGCAAGAGACCAGTGTGTTCTCTTGACAAAATTCTGTTACCCTTTGCCCTGCTTCATTTTATACTCCAAGGCCAAACTTGCCTGTTATTCTGGGTATCTCTTGACTTCTTCCTTTTGCTTTCCAATTAAAAAGATATCTTTTTTGGTGTTAATTCTAGAAGGTGTTGTAGGTCTTCATATAATCTGTCAACTTTAGCTTCTTTGGCATTAATGGTTGGGGCATAGAAATGGATTACTCTGATGTTGAATGGTTTGTCTTGGAAACGCTCTGAGATCATTCTTTCACTGTTGAGGTTTAACCCAAAGGCTTGCCATTTCCTTATCCAGTGGACCATGTTTTCTCAAAACTCTTTACTATGATCTGTCCATCTTGGGTGGCCCTGCATGGCATGGTTCATAGCTTCGTTGAATTATACGTGCCCCTTCACCAAGACAAGGTTACCATCAATGAAGTGGGATATGTGTATGCTTATGGCTGATTCACATTGTTGTATGACTGAAACAAACACTACATTGAAAAAAAATTATCCTCTGATTAAAAATACATTTTAAAAGATCATGCATTATACTTTGAAAGCAAAGAAAAAAAAGACAAAAGCAAAATTTAAACAAAAGAAATACCTTCTATTCCTCTTCTACCTAAACTATTGCCCTAAACTATGAACCCTTCTCTGTTCATAAAGTTCACTTATTAGTTTACATGTGAAATTTACTTTTGACACAATGAAGTTGATGGAGAATGAGGTGACATAGCCTCAGAGTCTTAGAGAGGAACCAGTAAAATGAAATATCTTTGAAAATTTTCCCTTTAGATTTTGTTCAACCTAAAGCATCTGAGGATTTTGCAACTTCTTTCCAAAAGTCAGCTCAAATTCCCACCAACTTGCTGACTTGACTTAATGTATCACTCCTTTGCAAGCTGAAAAGAATACTATTTCACCTAAAGAATTCTGAAAACTAACACAGGCTAATTAATGAAAGAAAATTAAATATTTTAAACTAGTATATTTTCCTACAGATAACAACATGTCTGTAGACCTTCTATGTACAAGCTAGCTCTGACTCTAGTGACAACAGACTTCAAGGAATTCAAAGCAAAAATATTACAAGTCAGTTCAGTTCAGTTCAGTTCAGTTCAGTCGCTCAGTCGTGTCCGACTCTTTGCAGCCCCATGAATCGCAGCACGCCAGGCCTCCCTGTCCATCACCATCTGCCAGAGTTCACTCAGACTCACGTCCATCGAGTCAGTGATGCCATCCAACCATCTCATCCTCGGTCGTCCCCTTCTCCTCTTGCCCCCAATCCCTCCCAGCATCAGAGTCTTTTCCAATAAGTCAACTCTTCCCATGAGGTGGCCAAAGTACTGGAGTTTCAGCTTTAGCATCATTCCTTCCAAAGAAATCTCAGGGTTGATCTCCTTCAGAATGGACTGGTTGGATCTCTTTGCAGTCCAAGGGACTCTCAAGAGTCTTCTCCAACACCACAGTTCAAAAGCATCAATTCTTCAGTGCTCAGCTTTCTTCACAGTCCAACTCTTACATCCATACATGACCAGAGGAAAAACCATAGCCTTGACTAGGCGGACCTTTGTTGGCACAGTCTCTGCTTTTGAATATGCTATCTAGGTTGGTCATAACTTTCCTTCCAAGGAGTAAGCGTCTTTTATTTCATGGCTGCAGTCACCATCCTCAGTGATTTTGGAGCTCCCCAAAATAAAGTCAGCAGCTGTTTCCCCATCTATTTCCCATAAAGTGATGGGACCAGATGCTGTGATCTTTGTTTTCTGAATGTTGAGCTTTAAGCCAACTTTTTAACTCTCCACTTTCACTTTCCTCAAGAGGCTTTTGAGTTCTTCAGATATGCCATCTGCATATCTGAGATTATTGATATTTCTCCCGGCAATCTTGATTCCAGCTTGTGCTTCTTCCAGCCTAGTGTTTCTCATGATGTACTCTGCATAGAAGTTAAATAAGCAGGGTTACAATATACAGCCTCGACATACTCCTTTTCCTATTTGGAATCAGTCTGTTATTCCATGTCCAGTTCTAACTGTTGCTTCCTGACCTGCATATAGGTTTCTCAAGAGGCAGGTCAGGTGGTCTGGTATTCCCATTTATTTCATAATATTCCACAGTTTCTTGGGATCCACACAGTCAAAGGCTTTGGCATAGTCAAGAAAGCAGAAATAGATGTTTTTCTGGAACTCTCTTGCTTTTTCCATGATCCAGCAGATGTTGGCAATTTGATCTCTGGTTCCTCTGCCTTTTCTAAAACCAGCTTGAACATCTGGAATTTCACGGTTCATGTATTGCTGAAGCCTGGCTTGGAGAATATTGAACATTACTAGCGTGTGAGATGAGTGAAATTGTGCATTCATTAAATACAAGTCACTGCCCATTAAATATATGTTAGGGAATTTAAAAAGAAGCATCTCATAAGTCATTCTAAAAAACCTAAATTGACACACAGTTATGAACCTTCAAAAATGCTTGTCTTGGTGGTGGTCCAGTTGTCTTGCTAGTGAATAGTTGGGGCAGTTTTTTATTTACTCTTCTTGTTTACCAACCAACTGAGCTCATCTGCCTACTTTAAAACCTGCTACCTGGTAGTTTGTTTCCCCCCCACCCCCAAGATCTTGCACTGTGAAAGACTTTAATAACCAAACTTATTGTGGTGTGTGGCGCCCATGCATTCTCAAGGCACCTTCAGACTTAATGCTTCCTCTCTGTTCAAAATCACATGAAGAATTGAAACTCTGATTGAGTAAGAAGTCAGCTATTTTCAATGACTTTCTCAGTGACATTCAATCCTTTTTGACCTGCCTTTCTGCCTTTCATTTGCATTCTAGCTTGGCCCAAGGAGAATGATTACCTGTCCTGGATTGCTTCTTGCATAGTGTTGATTTAGTGGTTACAGTGTACTGTATAATTCATCTGCTCCTTGAGCCCATAATCACCTGGCTTATATAGTGTACACAACTGAATATCTATCTATCTTTAGACCTTGGCCCTAAAGCATTAAGAATAGCAAAGGAGAATCCTTTTTGCCAGAGATGGTCCCTAACCTACAGTTAGAAGGGAATTTTCAACTACAGCTGGTGATCAACCAATATAAGAGGGTTCCATTTTGTTGTGGTGTCCTCTAGGGGTTGTGTGCATGGGTTGGTGGGAGGGAGGACAGAGGATTAAATGAAATGTAATGAATAACTGGGCTTCCCTTGTGGCTCAGTGGTAAAGAATCTGCCTGTCAATGCAGGAGCTGCAGGAAACATGGGTTTGATCCCTGGGTTGGGAAGATCTCCTGGAGGAGGAAATGGCAATCCACTCTAGTATTCTTGCTGGAAAAAGACAGGGGAGCCTAGCAGGCTACCGTCCACGGGGTTGCAAACAGTTGGACATGACTGAGCATGCAAGCATGCCTCCAATAAATGCTTACAGTGTGATAGGTACTGGGACAAAAATTTTACATTTGTTAGTTCATTTCTCAAAACAACTGATGAAGAAACATGCTCAGAGGGGTTACCTAACATGCCTGAGATTACATAGCTAAGAAGCATAGCAAGATGAAAAACCTGGGGTTCCCTTGTGGCTCAGATGGTAAAGAATCTGTCTGCCAATACAAGAGACCCAGGTTCAGTCCCAGGGTGGGGAAGATCCCCTGGAAAAGGGAATGGCTACCCATTCCAGTATTCTTGACTGGAGAATTCCATGGATATAGGAGCCTGAAGGGCTACAGTCCATGAGGTCGCAGAGTTAGATATGACTGACTGACTAACACAGACAGGTTAAAGCTTAAATATGTCTGATGTCAAATCATGTGTTATTTTCCCACTTGCCCTTAAGCAGTATCCCTCGATTTTCCCATGGCATTGCCTTTGTCTCTTGTCTCACCTCTGCCCTGTCAATCTGATAGGCTAGGCTGCTTTATGCTGTGGTAACAAATACCCGCTAACTCTCAGTACCCTGAAACAAATAGGTTTATTTTCCCCGAACGTAATATTGCCTTTGAATCAGCTGGAGGTTATGTTCTGTTATCCTTAGTCAAGAATCCAGGCTGGTAGTGCTGCCACTAGATGGAATGTGGCCCTCACAACAGCAGAGGGGAAAATCACACACTTGCGAATTATAGGTTTTGCCCAGTACTGATCCACGATTCCCTGACTCACATTTCATGATGACTAAAGACCTGGGGAGTGAATTACCATTATGTGGAAAATGAAATGGGAATATTCGGTGAATAACACTAGTGATTACTAAATCTCTTTGGGGGAATAAAAATCTCACTGAGTTTCTAAGTCTAGAATGTAAAAACTGATTTCACCTGTACTGAGTGTAATCCCTTAGTCCACTTTTACTAATACTTGATCATGGAAGATATATCAGAGTAGTTAGACGATACTTGGATGCTCAAAGGCTGTTACTATGATTTGCAATATTTGTGGGAGTGTTTGGGAAGAGATATTGGGTGAGTGGAAGTGTCCGCCTAGACTGGGTCATATGTTCTGGCATGGAAAAGAAAGAATGCTGGTCCTGGCTGCACCACAGCTGGCCTGCTATAATTGTTGATTAGTTTGAAACAATCAAGCAAGCTTGTAATGGTGCATTTTCAGACCACCGTGGTGCCATTCTGCAGGCATTTTTTAAAGCTAATGAATACATAAATTGTTTTTATTTTATGCTCAGATTGCTAAATTAATAGACTAACAAGACTTGCTAGTTAAACTTAAAGGCTGAAAGAAAACCAAAATTTAAAATTATAATGTATTTTTATTTATTTATTTTTTATAATGTATTTTAATCAACAAATATTAGTTTAAAGCCCAGGTTAGTATAAAAAAGCCAATTTTTTTCTCTTCTCAGAAGTTTCCCTTGTATATTAAATTTTTTACTTTTCCACTATAGTTTTTATTACAAGATATTGAATATAGCTTCTGGTGCAATGCAGTAGGACCTTGTTATTTACCTATTTCATGTATAGTACTTTATACCTGCTAATCCCTAACTCCAGCTCCTAATTTATCCCTTCCCCAGCTTTTCCTCTTTGGTAACCATACATTTGTTTTCTATGCTGATGAGTCCTACAGACAATTTTTGATTCTTAAATATTCTTTTCTGTAGTCAGGCAGTATGACCCACTAACTTATTTTCAAATTCTGTATAATATGATCCCCTCTAGACAAAGACAGGAAGTAGTCATCCTATGAAGATATCAATGAACCATAATCTATGCTTCCATTTCCATTTCTCTCTCTGATATAGTCACCTTTTCTTCAGCCCAACAGGAAGCTTTCTGTTGGACTTCATTCTGATAAAGTGTAACTTTTTTATGCAACTTAATTTATTGTTAATTTAATGATACTTGTGGGCTTTCCTAGTGGCTCAAATGGTGAAGAATCTGCCTGCAATGCAAGAGACCCAGGTTCATCCCTGGGTCTGGAAGATCCCCTGTGGAAGGTAATGGCTACCCATTCTTGTATTCTTGCCTGGAGAATCTCATGGACAGAGGAATCTGACTGGCTATAGTCCATGGGGTCACAGAGAGTCAGATACAACTGAGCAACTCTCACTTTTAAAAAAAAATCATATTTTAAACTACATACTCTTTTTGTTGCTTGTCTAAATCTTTAACATGTATGTGTATCATCTGTTACAAACAACAGATTAAACAAAATAAAATTAGAGGGAATGATTTCTTCAAGGGCCAGGGTACTCATCTGCTGTAGACCTCAAGAGATATCACAGGAAGTTTTTAATTTTTTTAACTAGGATCTTCCCAAGGAAGACATTATATTCAAAAATACTGTTCCCTTCCTCTTCCATGAAAAAGCCAAAAGAGTCTTGTGATTTCCTCAGGACTGTGCATGTTTATTCCCATTGGCCTCCCATCATCTTGAGCTCCAGCAATGCCTTTCTCTGAGACTGACAACACAATCTGGTAACTAAACATTCTGTCACTTTATATAGGATTTATAAGGGTCAACCTTGACTGCTATTCATTTACCTACCTTATCTTCAAAGCAGTTTTGGGAATTAGGTAAGCATAATGGTCACCTGACACTTAATGAGGGAAATCTATTTGCTTAGAGTCAAACAGCTGGTCGGGAGCAGAGATGGAGCTTGACTCTTAGTTTCTGGTATATTTGTTTACTTTCCTCCTACACATTTCCCATGACTTTTTGTATTCCCCTTTCAAAATCTTTATCCTTAATTTGTACCTTAGAGTTTGATGCACTGTTAGAAATTTCTGATTGCAATAGTGGGAAGTTTCTATTTTTCTCTCATCTGCACAATGAATTCTCATGATCATTAAAATTAAACCATATTCTTCTCCTCATACTCTCATCTCATCTTACATTCTTGGTTTTCCTATATTACTTCTCTTCATGTACATGAAACAGACTGACTGCTATCTTCAGGGTCCTTGACACTCTTAACAATTATTAGGGAGTCTAAAGAGCTTTTGCTTATGTACATGGTATCTGTTGATACTGAGCATATTAGAGATTAACTGGATATTTTTAAAATCACAAGAATACTCAAGAATACACTCATTACCTATAAGAGTAATAATGAACCACACACCATGGAGCCACTGGAAAAGTACAGAGAGTGTAAAAGGCAAATAATTCCTTGTTATTTTTTGAAATTATTGTGCCTTACAGATGCCTCCAAAGTGTTTAGGAGATCCTTAAGGGTCTCCATGACACACTTGGGAAACACTAAACTTCTACCATAGAAAGGACCCTGGTGTGAGTCAACAGCTCTGGGTTCAGACCCTCTTTCTGCCACAAATGTCCATTTAACATTTATCTGGGCTTCAGCCTTCTGAAATTGAAGGAATGGGGGCTAAGTGATGGTGCGGCTAACATCTCCTAGGGCTGAGCACCTGCTCTTGATCCTGAGAGGATGGATACCATGATGTCCTCTGCTGCTTCTGTTGCTGCTAAGTCGCTTCAGTCGTGTCTGACCCTGTGTGACCCCATAGACGGCAGCCCACCAGGCTCCCCTATCCCTGGGATTCTCCAGGCAAGAACACTGGAGTAGGTTGCCATTTCCTTCTCCAATGCATGAAAGTGAAAAGTGAAAGTGAAGTTGCTCAGTTGTGTCCGACCCTCAGCAACCCCATGGGCCACAGCTTTCCAGTCTTCTCAGTCCATGGGATTTTCCAGGCAAGAGTATTAGAGTAGGGTGTCGTTGCCTTCTCCGATGATGCCCTCTAGTGACTTCCTATATAGGAGAAGGGAATGGCGACCCATTCTAGCATTCTTGCCTGGAGAATTCCATGGACTTCCCATATAAGAATTCTGCTCCCAATTGGCATTCATGTTCTTGATGACCCTTAATCTGTAGGCATGCGTTGCTAATTTGCTTCAGTCATGTCTGACTCTGCAACTCTATAGACTGTGACCCACCATGCTCCTCTGTCTTGGTTGGCCCTAAATATTACAGCTAGGCCTAGAAAATTGTGGGCTAAGTTTATAAATTTATCCATATGATAATATGCAATGCCAAGAAGGCAGTAAGCATAAAGAATCTCAGACATCAATTTGAAATAATATTTCTCTTACTAGAAGTGCGACAGTAGGGCCCTATAGGGGTATCGAACAGGATTAAGTCATGTAACATATGAAACTATAAGGGAGAGGATTGAAATACATTTATAAAGTGCATAAAAGTTCTTTAGAATTAAGTTCCAGATCCTTTGATTTCCCCATAGATATCAACACCCCTGTCCCAGTGACTTCATACTTGGCTTTCTTGTGCACACCTTTGCCTCATCCCACACCAGGTTTTCAGTCAGCTTGCTCCATCACACCATTTCTTCTGCATCTAAGGTTGTCTGTCTTATATCCTATTTCCTTAGGCCATACTCAAAAGCTTAAAGTTAACTGACTCACAAAAATAAATGATCTGGTGTTACTAAGATTTATAACAGCATATTATATCTCACAGTTATGACTGTGACCTTTAGTAGATACCCTGTAGTTATTTTAAAAATGGACTCACATGAATCTATGTCACAGTGGAAGCTCTGTGGGTAAGATGGCTTGGGTCAGGAGTTTTTCAGTAAAACAAGTCACACAACCTAGGAATCTCTGAATAATGAAACAGAAATTGAATGGAAAAAATGAAACAGAAAGTGAATGGAAAAATGTCTATTGAGATGCTCTGCCTAATTTTTAATTGAATTGTTTGTTTTTCTTTGTTCTTGTTGAGTTGTATGAGTTCTTTATATAGTTTGGATATTAACCCTTTATTGTATACATGATTTGAAAATATCTTCTCCTGTTTGGCGGATCGACTTTTTGCTTTCCTGATGGTTTCCTTTGCTGTTCAGAAGCTTTTAGGTTTGATGTAGTCCCATTTGGTTTTGCCTTTGTTTCTCTTGCCTGAAGAAATATAACCAGAAAGATATGGCTAAGACCCATGTTAAAGATTGTACTGTCTATGTTTTCTTCTGTGAGTTTCATGGCTTAGGGTTTTATATTCAAATCTTTAATCCATATTGGGTTGATCTTTGTGTATGGTATAAAATTATGGTCTAGTTCAATTCTTTTGCATGCAGCTGTCAAGTTTCCCCTACACTGTTTATTGAAGAGGTTCTTTTCCACACTGTATGCTCTTTGTGCTTTTGCCGTAAATTAATTGCCCATATATGTGTGGGTTTATTTCTGGGTCGTCAGTTCTGTCCCATGGATCTGTATGTTTTTAGGTCAATAAAAGGCATTTGATTTATACAACTTTGTAGTTTAAATTTGAAATCAGGAAGTATGATACCTCCAGCTTTGTTCTTTTTTCCCAGAATTTCTTTGGTTCCATATAAATTTTAAATTTTTTTTGTTCTATTTCTGTGAAAAACTTTTATAGGGATTTCAGTGAATCCATAGATTGCTTTAGGTAAATTGGATATTTTAACAATGTTAATTATTTCAATTCATGAGAATAGAATAGCTTTCCACTTCCTTGTATAATCTTTCATTTCTTTCTTTTTTTTTTCCCCACAATGTCTATGGAAAACAGTACAGAGAGTACAAAAAAAACTTAACAGAACTGCAATATGATCCAGCTATACCACTTCTGAGTATTTATCCAAAGAATTAATTCAAACACTAATTGGAAAGAGATACACACACTCGATCTTCACGACCCAGACAATCACACTGGTGTGATCACTCACCTAGAGCCAGACATCTTGGAATGTGAAGTCAAGTGGGCTTTAGAAAGCATCACTACGAACAAAGCTAGGGGAGGTGATGGAATTCCAGTGGAGGTATTTCAAATCCTGAAAGATGATGCTGTGAAAGTGCTGCATTCAATATGCCGGCAAATTTGGAAAACTCAGCAGTGGCCACAGGACTGGAAAAGGTCAGTTTTCATTCCAATCCCAAAGAAAAGCAATACCCAAAATACTCAAACTACTGCACAATTGCACTCATCTCACATGCTAGTAAAGTAATGCTCAAAATTCTCCAAGCCAGGCTTCAGCAATAGGTGAACCATGAACTTCCAGATGTTCAAGCTGGTTTTAGAAAAGGCAGAGGAACCAGAGATCAATTGCCAACATCCTCTGGATCATGGAAAAAGCAAGAGAGTTCCGAAAAAACATCTATTTCTGCTTTATTGACTATGCCAAAGCCTTTGACTGTGTGGATCACAAGAAACTGTGGAAAATTCTGAAAGAGATGGGAATACCAGACCACCTGACCTGCCTCTTGAGAAACCTATATGCAGGTCAGGAAGCAACAGTTAGAACTGGACATGGAACAACAGACTGGTTCCAAATAGGAAAAGGAGTATGTCGAGGCTGTATATTGTCACCCTGCTTCTTTAACTTCTATGCAGAGGACATCATGAGAAATGCTGGGCTGGAAGAAGCACAAGCTGGAATCAAGATTGCCGGGAGAAATATCAATCACCTCAGACATGCAGATGACACCACCCTTATGGCAGAATGTGAAGAGGAACTCAAAAGCCTCTTGATGAAAGTGAAAGAGGAGAGTGAAACAGTTGGCTTAAAGCTCAACATTCAGAAAATAAAGATCATGGCATCTGGTCCCATCACTTCATGGGAAATAATAGATGGGGAAACAGTGGAAACAGTGTCAGACTTTATTTTTTTTGGCTCCAAAATCACTGAGGATGGTGATTGCAGCCATGAAATTAAGACGCTTACTCCTTGGAAGGAAAGTTATGACCAACCTAGACAGCATATTAAAGAGCAGAAACATTGCCAACAAAGGTCCGTCTACTCAAGGCTATGGTTTTTCCAGTAGTCATGTATGGATGTGAGAGTTGGACTGTGAAGAAAGCTGAGCACCAAAGAGTTGATGCTTTTGAACTGCAGTTTTGGAGAAGACTCTTGAGAGTCCCTTGGACTGCAAGGAGATCCAAACAGTCCATCCTAAGGGAGATCAGTCCTGGGTGTTCATTGGAAGTACTGATACTGAAGCTGAAACTCCAATACTTTGGCCACCTGATGTGAAGAGCTGACTCATGGATATTAGTCTGGGTAAATGCCGGGAGTTGGTGATGGACAGGGAGGCCTGGTGTGCTGTGATTCATGGGGTTGCAAAGAATTGGATACAATTGAGCTACTGAACTGAACTGAACTGATGTTCACTGCAGCATTATTTACAATACCCAAGATATGGAAACAACTTAAGTGCCCATTGCTGTATGAATGGATAAAGAAAATGTGGTATATTTATATACAATGAAATAATACCCAGTCATAAAAGGATGAAATCTTAACTTTGCAACAATGTGGTTGGACTCTGGGGTCATTAGATGAAGTGAAATAAGCCAGATGGAGGAAAACAAATACTATGATTTCATTCATATATGATATGTAAAAGAAAGCAAAATAAATGAACAAAACAAACCACACAAAAAGAAATACTTTCAGACAAGAACATAATAATTGATTCCAGAGGGGAATGGAGTTAGGAGAAGGAGAAATGGGTAAAAGGGTTCAACATTATGGAGACAGATGGAAACTAAACTTTTTATGGTGAGCACTCTGTAGTGTACAGAAATTGAAAAATTTTTAAAAAATTTATGAAAAACTTGAGTTCAGGTCCTGACTCTGGCACTAAATAGCTGAATGACCTTAAATACGTTGCTTAAATTCTCTGAGCTTCTGTTTACTCATCTGTAAGAGGAAATTTTGACAGTTATAAATGTAGAATATCTAGACAAATTTGCCACTGCTTCGATTTCATTAAATTAATGCTTTGGTCCTTGGTCTTCAAAGCCTTCTGTTTAGTTGCTCTACCAGCATTATGCGGATATCCACTATTATTTTGTAAATTTTATTTTATTACTTTTTTTTATTGAAGGATGATTGCTTTACAGAATTTTGTGGTTTTCTGTCATATATCAACAAGAATCAGCCATAGGTACACCTATGTTCTTTTCTTTTTTTTTTTTTAAAGAGAAAAACTTCAACAAATTTTCCAAATATTTCTAACAGGGCAACCGTATAGTGACTCTAAGATAATAAGACCCAATGGAAGCATAAATAAAAGGAGGATCTTGACCTAGCATCAAGAAAAGGCCAGAATTTAGAGTATCAGCAAAGGAGAAATCATGTCTAGGTAGGCAATTCCAAGAGATTTCATATTCTTTCTTCTCTAAGAATTTTTTTTTTTTTGCTGTATCATAGAATTTCAATTTTATAATGATATTTCTTATTTCTTTCTGCCTTCCATTATTCAGAAATCACCTGTCAATCTTATTGTTAATTATTTGAAGATATTATGTATTTTTCCCTCTGTCTGCTGTCTTTCTACTTTACAGAGTTATATTGACATAATTTTAAGATATTTAAAGTGTATATCATGATAATTTGATATGTGCACAATATGAAAAAATTTTTCCCATCTAGTTAACTATTGCATTCTTCACCTCACATATTTACACATTTTTGATAGAAACGTTTCACATTATATCTGTCTTTCTCTCTCCCCACATCTCACACATTGTTTCCACATCTTGCCTATTGTGAATCATTCGGCAGTGAACAAGGGAGTGAAGATATCTCTGATATGTGGATGCTTTTGAGATTTTTTTTTGTCTTTGTTTTGCAGCAGTTTTGCTATGATGTACCTAGGTGTGATTTTTTAACTTTTATCCTGCTTCTGGTTTGTAATGATTTTTGAATCTATAGTTTGATACTATCAATTTGGGGGAAATTCTTGGTCATTATCTCCTCAAGCATTCCCTGCCCATTCTTTTTCTTTCTCATCTGGTGCTTTAATCACTTTTGTGTAAGATTGTCTCACATCATTCTAAATGTCTTTTCTGTTCTTTTATGTATTTTTCATATTTTTCTCTCTGATTTCATCTGAGAATTTCCTCCTGACCTATCTTGCAGTTCACTAATTGTATTTTCTGTTGAGTTCTTGGTTTATTTTTACTGTATTCTTCAGTTCTATAATTTCCATTTGATATTTACAAAATGGATTCAAGTTCTCTAGTGAAATTGTCTATCTTTTCATCCAATTTCTTGAAAATTTAATCAAAATTATGTTCAAATTGCTGGCTGATCTTTTATCTAGAATGGTGGTGCTGGTTTCGTCACTCAGTCATGTCTGACTTTTGCAGCCCCATGAACTATAACCAACCAGGTTCCTCTGTCCATGGGATTTTCCACACAAGAATACTGGAGTGAGTCACCATTTCCTTCTCCATTTACCTAGAATACCCATATGTCAATGTTATTGCTGGTTTTTAACTTCTGGTCCTATTTCTTGGTATTCATGGTAATTTTTGATTATCTATTTGTCATATGTAGGAAGTGCTCTGGGTAATGCAATCGTTTTAAAGGTGGGATTCAAGATTTCCTCTGTCAGGCACCTGGAGTAAGGGTGTTCACCTTAGTTAATCGCTGACTGAGCTGACTGAGGCTGGATTGTATTCTTTGTCTACCTTCATCTAAGTCCTTATTTTGCCCCCAGATAACAGCCTCCTTCTTGGAACTTCTCCTTCCAATACTTTTCTTTCTAGAGCAACAAGAATACAAAACTCAGCTTCACTTTTCATCTACTTTTATGTTGCATCCCAGTCACTTGCCCCATGTTAAGAATGAATAAATAGAAAGCATCAAATAGCAATCAATAAAAGAAAAAAATCAACACTATGAACACTAAAAATGTTTGTGCATCAAAGGATACTATCAAGAAAGTGAACACACAACTATGGAACAGGGGAAAATATTTGCAATTCACCTGAAAAGGGTTTGATGTCTAGAATATATGATTATTATAATTTAGCAAAGAAAAAGATAAACAACCCAATTAAAAATGGGCAGAGGACTTGAGTATATATTTCTCTGAAGAAGATACATAGATAAACAATAAGCACATGAAAATATGCTCAATATAATTAGGAAAATGCAAACAAAAACCAAACCACAATTATCACGTAACATCCACTCAGTTCAGTTCAGTTCAGTCGTTCAGCTGTGTCCGACTCTTTGTGACCAAAGGAACTGCAACACGCCAGGCCTCCCTGTCCATCACCAACTCCTGGAGTCCACCCAAACCCATGTCCATTGTGTTGGTGATGCCATCCAACCATCTCATCCTCTGTCATCCCCTTCTCCTCCAGCACTCAATCTTTCACAGAATCAGGGTCTTTTCAAATGATTCAACTCTACACATCAGGTGGCCAAAGTATTGGAGTTTCAGCTTCAACATCAGTTCTTCCAATGAACATCCAGGACTGACCTCCTTTAGGATAGACTGGTTGGATCTTCTTGCAGTCCAAGGGACTCTCAAGAGTCTTCTCCAACACCACAGTTCAAAAGCATCAACTCTTTGGTGCTTAGCTTTCTTCACAGTCCAACTCTCATGTCCATACATGACCACGGTAAAAACCACAGCCTTGACCAGACAGACCTTTGTTGGCAAAGTAATGTCTCTGCTTTTTAATATGCTATCTATGTTGGTCATAACTTTCCTTCCAAGGAGCAAGCATCTTTTAATTTCATGGCTGTGATCACCATCCTCAGTGATTTTGGAGCCCCAAAAAATAAAGTCAGCCACTGTTTCCACTGTTTCCCCATCTATTTGCCATGAAGTGATGGGACTAGATGCCATGATCTTAGTTTTCTGAATGTTGAGTTTTAAGCCAACTTTTTTACTCTCCTCTTTCACTTTCATCAAGAGGCTTTTTAGTTCTTCTTCACGTTCTGCCGTAACGGTGGTGTCATCTGCATATTTGAGGTTATTGATATTTCTCCCGGCAATCTTGATTCCAGCTTGTGCTTCCTCCAGCCCAGTGTTTCTCATGCTCTGCTCTGCATGTAAGTTAAATAAGCAGCGTAACAATATACAGCCTTGACATACTCCTTTTCCTAGTTAGAAGCAGTCTGTGGTTCCCTGTCCAGTTCTAACTGTTGCTTCCTGACCTGTATACAGGTTTCTCAAGAGCCAGGTCAGGTGGTCTGGTATTCCCATCTCTATGGCTATTACTTTAAAACAGGAAATTAGCAAGTGTTGGCAAGGACATGGAGACATTGAAAGCTTTGGGAATTGTTAGTGGGAATGTAAAGTGGTGTAGCCACTTTGAAAAATAATTCCCTAATTATATTAGTTATATAAAGTAAAACATACAATTACTGTATGGCCCAGCAATTTCCCTACTAGGTATATACTCCCCAAACTGAAAAGAGGTATTAAAACAGATACTTCGACATGAATGTTCATAGCAATACATTGTCAGTAGTCAAAGGGTAGAAAGAACTCAAATATCCAATAGGTGAATGAATTAACAAAATGTACTGATACCCATATAATGAAGTGCTATTCGGTTATAGAGATCATTGGAGAAATAACTCCATAAAGAATGAAGAGACAGAGCCAACGCAAAAACAACACCCAGTTGTGGATGTGACTGGTGATGAAAGTAAAGTCTGGGGCTATAAAGAGTAATATTCCATGGGAACCTGGAATATTAGATCCAGGAGTGAAGGCAAATTGGAATTGGTCAAACAGGAGATGACAAGAGTGAACATTGATATTTTAGGAATCAGCGAACTAAAATGGACTGGAATGGGTGAATTTTACTCAGATGACCATTATATCTACTACTGTGGGCAAGAATCCCTTACAAGATATGGAGTAGCCATCATACTCAACAAAAAAGTCTGATAATGCAGTACTTGGATGCAATCTCAGAAACAACAGAATGTTCTCTGTTTGTTTTCAAGGCAAACCTTCAATATCACAGTAATCCAAGTTGTTGCCCCGACCAGTAATGCTGAAGAAGCTGAAGCTGAACGGTTCTATGAAGACCTATAAGACCTTCTAGGACTAACATCAAAAAAAAAGATGTCCTTTTCATTATAGGGGACTAGAATGCAAAAGGAAGAAGTCAACAAATACCTGGAGTAGCAGGCAAATTTGTCTTTGGAGTACAGAATGAAGCAGGGCAAAGGCTAATAGCGTTTTTCCAAGAGAACACACTGGTCATAGCAAACATCCTCTTCCAACAACAAAAGAAAAGACTCTACACATGGACATCACCAGGTGGTCAATACTGAAATCAGATTGATTATATTCTTTGCAGTCAGAGATGGAGAAGCTCTATCAGTTCAGTTCAGTTTAGTCGCTCAGTCATGTCTGACTCTTTGTGACCCCATGAATCGCAGCATACAGGGCCTCCCTGTCCATCACCATCTCCCAGAGTTCACTCAGACTCATGTCCATCGAGTCCGTGATGCCATCCAGCCATCTCATCCTCGGTCGTCCCCTTCTCCTCCTGCCCCCAGTCCCTCCCAGCATCAGAGTCTTTTCCAATGAGTCAACTCTTCTCATGAGGTGGCCAAAGTACTGGAGTTTCAGCTTTAGCATCATTCCTTCCAAAGAAATCCCAGGGCTGATCTCCTTCAGAATGGACTGGTTGGATCTCCTTGCAGTCCAAGGGACTCTCAAGAGTCTTCTCCAACACCACAGCTCAAAAGCATAAATTCTTCGGCACTCAGCCTTCTTCATAGTCCAACTCTCACATCCATACATGACCACAGGAAAAACCATAGCCTTGACTAGATGGACCTTAGTTGGCAAAGTAATGTCTCTGCTTTTGAATATACTATCTAGGCTGGTAATAACTTTTCTTCCAAGGAGTAAGTGTCTTTTAATTTCATGGCTGCAGTCACCATCTGCAGTGATTTTGGAGCCCCCGAAAATAAAGTCTGACACTGTTTCCACTGTTTCCCCATCTATTTCCCATGAAGTGATGGGACCGGATACCATGATCTTCGTTTTCTGAATGTTGAGCTTTAAGCCAACTTTTTCACTCTCCTCTTTCACTTTCATCAAGAGGCTTTTTATCTCCTCTTCACTTTCTGCCATAAGGGTGGTGTCATCTGCGTATCTGAGGTTATTGATATTTCTTCCAGCAATCTTGATTCCAGCTTGTGTTTCTTCCAGTCCAGCATTTCTCATGATGTCCTCTGCATATAAGTTAAATAAGCAGGGTGACAATATACAGCCTTGATGTACTCCTTTTCCTATTTGGAACCAGTCTGTCGTTCCATGTCCAGTTCTAACTGTTGCTTCCTGACCTGCATACAGATTTCTCAAGAGGCAGGTTAGGTGGTCTGGTATTCCCATCTCTTTCAGAAGCTCTATACAGTCAGCAAAAACAAGACCAGGAGCTGACTGTGGCTCACATCATGAACTCCTTATTGCCAAATTCAGACATAAATTAAAGAAAGTAGGGAAAACCACTAGAGCATTAGGGTACGACCTAAATCAAATTGCTTATGATTATGCACTGTGGCAAATAGATTCAAGGGATTAGATCTGAAAGACAGAGTGCCAGAAGACCTATGGACAGAGATTTGCGACATTGTACAGGAGGCAGGTATCAAGACCATCCCAAGAAAAAGAAATGCAAAAAGGCAAAATGGTTGTCTGAGGAGGACTTACAATAGCTATGAAAAGAAGAGAAACAAAAGACAAAGGAGAAAAGGAAAGATGTACCCATTTGAATGCAGAATTCCAAAGAATAGCAAGACGAGATGAGAAAGCCTTCTTCAGTGATCAATGCATAGAAATAGAGGAAAACAATAGAATGGGAAAGACTAGAGATCTCTTCAAGAAAATTAGAGATGCCAAGGGAACATTTCATGCAAAGATGGGCTCAATAAAGGACAGAAATTGTATGTACTTAACAGAAGCAGAAGATATTCAGAAGAGGTGGCAAGAATACACAGAAGAACTGGGCAAAAAAGTTCTTCATGACTCAGATAATCACAATGGAGTGACCATTCACCTAGAGCCAGACATCCTGGAATGTGAAGTCAAGTGGGCCTTAGGAAGCAATACTACAGACAAAACTAGTGGGGATGATGGAATTGCAGTTGAGCTATTTCAAATCCCAAAAGACGATACTATGAAAGTGTTGCACTCAATATGCCAGCAAATTTGGAAAGCTCAGCAGTGGCCACAGAACAGGAAAACTCAGTTTTCATTTCAATCCTAAAGAAAGGCAATGCCAAAGAATGCTCAAACTACTGCACAATTGCATTCATCTCCCATGCTATCCAAGTAATGCTCAAAATTCTCCAAGCCAGGCTTCAACAGTAGGGGAACGGTGAACTTCCAGATGTTCAAGCTGAATTTAGAAAAGCCAGCGGAACCAGAGATCAAATTGCCAACATCTGCTGAATCATGGAAAAAGCAAGAGAGTTCCAAAAAAATATCTATTTCTGCTTTACTGACAATGCCAAAGCCTTTGACTGTGTGGATGACAACAAACTGTGGAAAATCCTGAAAGAGGTCGGAATACCAGGTCACCTGACCAGCTTCTTGAGAAACCTGTATGCAGGTCAGGAAGCAACAGTTAGAACTGAACATAGAACAACAGACTGGTTCCAAATAGGAAAAGGAGTACGTCAAGGCTGTATATTGTCACCCCACCTATTTAACTTATATGCAGAGTACATCATGAGAAACACTGAGATGGAAGAAGCACAAGCTGGAATCAAGATTGCCGGGAGAAATATCAATAACCTCAGATATGCAGATGACACCACCCTTATGGCAGAAAGCAAAGAAGAACTAAAAAGCCTCTTGATGAAAGTGAAAGAGGAGAGTGAAAAAGTTGGCTTAAAACTCAACATTCAGAAAACTAAGGTCATGGCATCAAGTTCCATCACTTCCTGGCAAATAAATAGGGAAACAGTGTCAGACTTTATTTTTTTGGGCTCCAAAATCACTGCAGATGGTGACAGCAGCCATGAAATTAAAAGATGCTTGCTCCGTGGAAGAAAAGTTATGACCAACTTAGACAGAATATTACAAAGCAGAGACATTGCTTTGCCGACAAAGTTCTGTCTATTGAAAGCGATGTTTTTTCTTCTAGCCATGTATGGATGTGGGAATTGGCCTATAAAGAAAGCTGAGTGCTGAAGAATTGATGATTTTGAACTGCAGTGTTGGAGAAGACTCTTGGGAATCGCTTTGACTGCAAGGAGATCCAACCAGTCCATCGTTAAAGAAATTAGCCCTGGATATTCATTGGAAGGACTGATGCTGAAACTGAAACTCCAATACTTTGGCCACCTGATGTGAAGAACTGACTCATTTAAAAAGACCCTGATGCTGGGAAAGATTGAAGGCGGGAGGAGAAGGGGACAACAGAGGATGAGATGCTTGGATGGCATCACTGACTCTATGGACATGAATTTGAGTAAACTCCAGAAGTTTGTGATGGACAGGGAGGCCTGGTGTGCTGCATTTCACGGGGTCACTCGAACACGATGAGTGACTGAACTGAACTGATTAATTCAGTTATAAAAGAAATGAAGTACTGATATACACTACAACATGAACCACCTTAAAAACATTATGCTAAGTAAAATAAGCCAGACATGAAAAAGATACACATAGTATGATTCTATTAATTTGAAATATTGGCATAAGGTAAATCTATATAGACAGAAAGTAGATAGATTAGTGGCTGCCAAGAGCCAGGCCTATGGATATGGAGTGACTAGTTTATATGAGATCTGTTTTGGAATGATGACAATGTTTTGTAATTCAATATGAGTGACAGTCTCATTGCACTGTAAATATACTAAATTCCACTGAATTGTACACTTTAAAATGGTCATTTCATGTTATATGAATTTTAGCTTAATTTAAGAAAAGATTAAGCAAATATCCTGATGGCAAGGGCAATATGCAAACTGTTGGGCATAACTCAGTGGGCTGCTTTTCTTTCTAAAATCTTGATTCTTCAGTTCTTGGCTCCCTTATCAGAACTCTGATGTCTCGAAACATATGCTTTTAAACATAGGCAGATTTGGTGCCTTCCTGATTTATTCAAACTTGTGATAACCTCTTTCCTCTAAATTCCAAGAGCTATTATTGACTGCTGTACTCAAATCTATACAATTATAGATTATATACATATGTATATATACATTGAGGACTTCCCTGGTGGCTCAGATGGTAAAACGTCTACCTACAGTGCGAAAGACCTGGGTTTGTTCCCTGGATCAGGAAGATCCTCTGGAGAAGGAAATGGCAACCCATTCCAGTACTCTTGCCTGGCAAATCCCATGGACAGAGGAGCGTAGTAGGCTACAGTCCATGGGGTCGCAAAGAGTTGGACATAACCGAATGACTTCACTTCATTTCGCTTATGAATGTATGTATACACTTATAGATTATATGTGTGTATATATATATATATATATATATATAGCTTATTTCTTTAACCAGGTTACATCCTGTTTCACAATCAGAATAGGTTTTTTCCCCTTATCTCCAGCACATAGCGTAATGGTTAGTAGTGAATCAGAATCACCTGAGACAACCCACTGGTTCTAACCCCAGGGATTAGGAATAAAAATTCTAGGTTAAAACCAAGAAAAGTGCATTTAACAAATACCACAGATGCCTGAAAGCCATGTGGTACAGAAGTTCAAGAAACCCTTTGATACATTTCCCAGTCTCGTTTCCATTGATGATGCAATGCCGTATGTGTTACCTACATTTTACCTTTGCTGTCAGTCCACCCAGTGTTGAATCAGAATATGCAGAGAAGGCTACACCATCAATATGTATGATATGTCAAACTATGGCAAGGTGATTCAGTTATTATTGCTAAAAAGAATTTACATTTTGCATATCATAACTTGTATTTTGCATTGATATTCAGTGATAAAGTAATTGGACTTTACCTGTTGCAGTTTTTTGTTGGCTTACAAAAATCTAATATGCCATATAGCAAGAGAAGTGGCAGGGGGCATGGGCAGCAATTGCTTTGTATTTAACCATGAACAAGGTAAGTAGAGTATGAAGAGGCGAGAGAAGGAAACATCAAGAAGTGCAGAGATTTAAAAAAAATAATAAGTAAAGAAGAGAATAGATACAAATGGAAATCACTGTCAGAGTAATTCATACTAAAGTATTTTTACCTCAATTATTTGCCTCCAACATTTAAATGAAAGTATTTTAGGAGCTTCTAAGACCCAAGTAATTAACTTTATGGCCCAGTTAATGTTGGATGGAAACATAGCCACTTGACATGGGCTTCAACTCACACAATGATAGTGGAAATGCTGAGAGATTGCATATCTCAAGGTCTCCTGCACTCCTGTCTTCATTCTTAAGTGGCCCTGCAGATCTGCCTGGCTCTAGTGGGTAGCTCCTCCTCTTCTGAAAGTTTAGATTGTAGGGAGCTCTCTGATGGATTCTACTCTCACAGTTGCTCTCTATGTATTTTAGAGCCAAGTGCTGAAATATTTTCCCATAACAACTCGAAAGAAAGTGAAAGTTGCTTAGTCGTGTCCAACTCTTTGGGACCCCTTGGACTGTCCACGGAATTCTCCAGGCCAGAATACTGGAATGGGTAACCTTTCCCTTCTCCAGGGGATCTTCCCAACCTAGGGATAGAACCCAGGCCTCCAGCATTGCTGGCTGTTTCTTTACCAGCTGAGCCACAGAGGAAACCCAAGATCACTGGAGTGGGTAGCCTATCCCTTCTCCAGGGGATCTTCTCGACCCAGAAATTGAACTGGGATCTCCCGCATTGCAGGCAGATTCTTTACCATCTGAGCTACCAGGGAAGCCCTACTCAGCCATTTCTAAATCCCGAGACTTCAGCCTGATTAGTTAATCATTCTATGCCTTAGTTTCCTCTTATGATAAATAGACCAATATCTTCTACATAGGATTAGAATTATTCTTCTACCATGAAGAATAAATGAGATAATTAAAGTAAAGCAATAAACATAGTGTCCCCAAAATGCAGTAGTCCTTAATAGAGTACCTATTTTTATAGGAGTTCAAAGTGAGTAGATTTGAAATTTTGTTCTACCAATGGTATTTATTCCAAGTTGCCCATGACATTTTGTCCCACTTAAATGAATCTCGGCAGTATCCTGAGCCAGCTATGCCTTTCTCTTTGTTCCCCTGTTCCCCTTCTCTATACCCAGATCTTTCCAGGGACCACTCTTCCTTGTCTGGATGCTGGCTTAGATGGGCTGTTGTAAAAATGGACAGGATACTTGCACACCTTACCATATACCAGATACTTCACATATATTATTTAATCCTCACAAAACAATGTACATAGTTTATGTGTATATATATACACACATACACACACACATATATATATGTGTGTGTTTGTCTAGCTGTATACAACTATATCAATATGTAGACAGATATATGGTTGAAAATTGATTCTTAGAAAGGTTACACAAATTGTTAAAAATGATAGTTTGTGAGAGATTGAGCAAGTATCTACTATGGTTCATTCAATCTATCAGATACAAAATTGATTTTTTTACATTATGTCCTGTCAGCTTTAATCTATAAGGGTTGATTTTTGAGCTGAGCTTTGAACTAGGAATGGATGAGAAGACTAGGAGGGTAAGCCTTCCTGGTAGAAGTATTCAGGGAGAATTTAGAGTTAACTCCTAACAACCTCATTTAGTTGGATCTTATTGTGTTTCATTACTGCTTCAGTGTGCTCCTGTATAATTTAAGACTTATTGTGCCAAACTTTTCCAAAGGGGGAAAAATCATAAAAGTCAAGCTGAGACTTTTCACAGTTATTTAGAGATCACAATATCGCTGATTTTAAGCTATGTGAACAGAAAATGCCAACCATTGGGGCAATAATTGGCACTAGGAAAAAAAAATCCATTTATCTTACATGAGCATCAAATGATTCTCGCATTGAAATAAAAAAGAAAGAATTCCAGAATCATCCTTCCCTTGCTTTCTGATAACAATGCCACCCACTGCAGGTAATCAGTTCAGGGACATGTGGGAGGCTGCTACACAGGAGCTATGCAGGTTGGGTTTCTTTGGCAGGCAAGAACTGCCCCTCTGGGCAATGTACCCACTAAAGAAAAAGTGGAAGGCAGCTAAGTTTTGCAAGCATCACCCCAGGACTGAAACTTGCAGTAAGAAATGGAGATGGGGCTTATAGATCCAGAAGCAAGCAGGATGGGGAATGCCAAGGAACTTCACTAGTGGGTCTTAGATCTAAGATCTTAGCCACAAAAATAGCACAAGATTTTTTTTTTTCTGTATTAATTTATGAATCAGTTTATAAGAACTCAATTCCGGTTAATTTTAACAAAAACACAAAGGTTAAATGGCAGATTGAGTATTAAAGGAACAGATAAAGAGTATGGTTCAGAAAAGAGAAGACAAAAGAGCAACAGAGATTTTAGTAGCAAAATATAATGGTCTATTGTTTTAGGTCACTATTAGAAAGGGTTAGATCAATATTAATACCTTTTATTTTTGTTTCCATAATTCAAATCCCTGAGAGTTCAGTTTGGCCTGGACTGGGTCCTGTGCCTGCCACCTTGACCAGGAAGAAGATTGTACCTTTATCAATAGCCTCATCAAGATTGCCTATAGTGGGGAAGTGGTATCTGGGATGGGAAAATAAATATGCTATTTCTAGAAGCTGTAAGAATGTAGGGCACGAGAAACCATCTACTTTGGATTGTGCATTTTTACTCCTGAGGGCAGTACTTAGTTTCTCTAGAGCAACAACCAGCCCACAGAGTTTCTCTGTAGATTGGACACTTTCCACACTTGAAGTGAAGAAGAAGTTAACTATCTTTCTTACATACATCATATTTATGAGTATTATGTTCTATTTTTGTATTTAAAGGTTTACTTCTTTTTAACAACTATGATTATATACCTAATTTTCTCCATTACTATTGCACTGGAATAATTTCCTATCATTAAATGTTTTCAAAAATATACTTTTGATGACTGTTATGTCATTGTGTGTTGTCATAATTTATTCTATCTTCATCTGCAGTAAAGTTAAGTTTTTAAGTAAATTTAAACTTACTGTCATGGTTAACCTTGCACATAAATCTATGTACCCATCTGCAATTATTTTCCCCAGGATAAATTCCTAGAATTAACAGGTTTAAACAAGTGAATACTGTTAGGATTCAGTTCAGTCGCTTGGTTGTGTCTGACTTTGCGACCCCATTGAACTGCAGCACGCCAGGCCTCCCTGTCCATCGTCAACTCCCAGAGTTTACTCAAACTCATGTCCAACCATCTCATCCTCTGAGGTACCCTTCTCCCACTTTCAGTCTTTCCCAGCATCAGGGTCTTTTCAAATGAGTCAGTTCTTTGCATCAGGTGGCCAAATTATACACATTGCCAAATTTCCCTCAATAGAAATATTTACATCCATAGAAGGAAAAGACAGAGTGGGGAAAAGGAAGACATAGGCATAGGACTAGCACTTTGAAGAGTATTTATAGACCACTGTCTGGCTTGGCACAGGGAGATATTTGGTCTGGTTATAATGTGACCGTCCCTGGACACAGGATGAATGCTCAGCTCCCAAGAGGGTATGTAGATTTCCAGGTTAATTTGTGTCCCAGCCAGTGCTCTGTGACTAGAGATGTATTTGCAATTGTTAGCACCAGAATGACTATAAACCAGTCTTAATAAAGTACCCACAGCATGTCTAATTGTAAGTACTGCATCATCTTGATAAAATCTTACTTGCAATACCTAATTGCAAATGTACCCCTAGGCAATTAAATGAGGTGACTAAATCATTTTATTTCTTCCTCCAGGATTATTTGCATTCAACGTCTTCCTTCATAGATGAAAAGTTGTAGTATATAATCAAATACAGAGGTGGAAGAGACATAAAATAACATTATCCCAGAGGCAAATGTGCAGAATGTGTACTAATTCTCTGCTAGTCAAAATCCAGTCTCTACCTAATTATTCAGGTCACACTGCATTTAATTGCTCTCTTATTTTTCTAGTCTTTCTCAACTGTAGATACTCTAAGGATTGAATCCGTTCAGTGTTATATTTCCACTTGTTTTCTTGGCTGATGATGTAACAGTCTTTGAATTAAAGAATACCTGAGTTTGAATTATGACTCAACTATTCAGCAGTTGTGTGATGAATATCAGCCTCATTTGTAAAATAGAATTCATAATACCTATTTTCAAGGGTTGTTATGAAGAATGAATGAGATTACATATATAGTGCTTAACATATTTAGTGTATATGGTAGCTACTTTATAATAATGTTATATACTTGTTGAGTGTTTAAAGAATTGTGTTTTTTACTCTGTAGAATCATTTTGTTTACTAGATGCCTAGGTCCTGTTCTCACGTATTCCTTTTTCCTTTTATCTTACTCTGTTCTCTAGCTGCTACTTTCTTCATGTGTGCTCATGGCTTTGTCCATGATTTCATGACTGTCCTTGTTTCTTGATAATTCTTTCTCCTAATCTTAGTTTACAGCTCTGGTCAACTAAGTTCCTGGGATGAATAGACTCTGTTGACACGACTGAGTGAATGAACTGACTGACTGACTGACTCCCTGATTAGAGTAGGTAATAAACATGTGCATTCTGTTCTACTGATGTAGAGCATATGACCTCCAAGTCATTCATCATAGCACTCATGGTTAGAAAGTTTTTTCATCTATCTATTCAACCATCTCCTTGTCAGCATCTACTCATGATAAACAGAGCATCATGTGTTTATTGTATCCCTCAGGTATTTAAAATAACCTCCAATACTTCCAGGTTTTTCCTCTTCCTATATAAATGACATTCTCCTTATCCTTTTCAATATGTCACATGGCCCCTAGAAGGGTCCCAAATAGCCCCTTGGATAAGTCCCATTCCCTCAGCCTCATATGAAGGGCCCTGTCAGTTTATTCCTGTTGCCATTAAACTGTAATGTTCAACATGGACTACTATTCTTTGGAAGAGATCTGGCTGAGTAAAACAAAGCAAGACTGTCTGCAGACTCAGATGACCTTTGGTAAAGGAATGACAAATGACAATGAGCTAGTAGAGAACATTTTATTTTGAGCAGAAAGCCCATCTAGAAGCCATAAAATCATCTTGTATGGGTTTGGGGACAGTCTTCTAAGCTAGAAAGCTTGAGTGACATTGTTTTATTTTTCTTTTCAAGGATTTTTCTTCATGCTGTAAATCAGATAACATGGAGCAGCACTCTCTCTTTCCTCCTCAAATTAGAATCATAATGTGATGTAAGCCTCATCTCTGAATCTATGAGCTATATTGTGTGTTTAGTCGTTTCAGTCGTGTCTGACTCTGCAGCTCTATTGACTGTTGCCCATCAGGCTCCTCTGTCCATGGAATTCTGCATGCAAGAATACTGGAGTGGGCTTCCATGCCCTCCTCCCGGGGATCTTTCTGACTTGTGCATTGAACCTGGGTCTCCTGTGTTGCAAGTGGATTCTTAACTGCTGAGCCACCAGGGAAGCCTGTGTATGACAAATAGGCACATCAATTAACCTTTAGGGGCCACAGTTTTATCACCTGTAATGAACAAATCATATATGTGGGAATTTTGAAGCTTATTATACGTATCAGTTGTGTGGGACAGCATACATCGTAAAAACCTTTGAAAACCGCAAAGAAGCATAATAATATAAAAATCACCATTTAAAAAATTGCCCTCACTTTGAATTTTGGCTGGATATGCCTTTGGTACTATCGCTTTCCTTCACTGAATATGTATATCAGATACTATGGTAACAATATCCTGTAATTTGATGGTTGCCCTGTGCGGTTGGTTCTTGCTGTGGTATCTTATTCTAATGGGAATTTTTTAGTTATCATCTCTCCTGACCTCTTGACAACATTCAGCACTCTAATTCACTCCTCTTTGAAGCCCTTTTCTCTTGGATTCTGTAATAACATTCTCCTTGGTTTGCTCCTACTTCTCTAGTTCATCGTTCTTAACATTCTTTGCTAAATTTTTCCATCAACTTTTATGTTGTAACATCTCAAAGTTCAGTCTTAGGTCATCTTCTCTTTTTACTTTTTTAAAATTTGATGCGTTTCAAAATAATTACCAAAATAGAGCTGGTTAATACCTTTACCCTAGCACATAATTACCACTTTAGTTGAAACTCCAATACTTTGACTACCTAATGCAAAGAACTGACTCTTTTGAAAAAGACTCTGATGCTGGGAAAGATAGAAGACAGGAGGAGAAGGGGGTGACAGAGGATGAGATGATTAGATGGCATAACCAACTCATGGACATGAGTTTGAGTAAACTCCGGGAGTTGGTGATGGACAGGGAGGCTTGGCATGCTGCAGTCCATGGGGTTGCAAAGAGTCGGACATGACTGAGTGACTGAACTGAACTGAGCAACTTTAAAAAATGTAATATTGTTAACTACAGTAACCACACTATACATCAGATTCCCAGAGCTTATTCATCTTATAACTGGAAATGCATACCCTTTGATCAATATCTCTCCATTTCCTTTTTCTTCACTTTATTTGTAAACTGTAAGTTTTTGCTTTGTGGTTTCCTTAAAGTTTCCTTAAAACATCTTACCTATAGAAGAATCTCTTTTTCTCTGTAATTTAACTTTGATCACATACTAAAATTTTACCTTTTACTCCCATTTTTAATGTCACAATTTCTCTCTTTTTATATTGTGTCAGTTCAGTTCAGTTGCTCAGTCGTGTCCGACTCTTTGTGACCCCATGAATTGCAGCACACCAGGCCTCCCTGTCCATCACCAACTCCCAGAGTTCACTTAGACTCACGTCCATCGAGTTGGTGATGCCATCCAGCCATCTCATCCTCTGTCATCCTCTTCTTCTCTCCCCGATCCCTCCCAGCATCAGTCTTTTCCAATGAGTCAACTCTTCACATGAGGTGGCCAAAGTACTGGAGTTTCAGCTTTAGCATCAGTCCTTCCAAAGAACACCCAGAATGGACTTTTGGGCATTGAGGGAGAGGGAGGGGTGGGATGATTTGGGAGAATGCCATTGAAACATGTATACTATCATGTAAGAAACGAATTGCCAGTCTATGTTCGATACAGGATACAGGATGCTTGGGGCTGGTGCACGGGGATGATCCAGAGAGATGATATGGGGTGGGAGGTGGGAGGGGGGTTCAGGACTGGGAACTCATGTACACCCGTGGCAGATTCATGTCAATGTATGGCAAAACCAATACAGTATTGTAAAGTAAAATAAAGTAAAAATTAAAATTAAAAAAATATGCAAAAAAGAAAAAAAGGAACAAAGGACACCCAGCACTGGTCTCCTTTAGAATGGACTGGTTGGATCTCCTTGCAGTCCAAGGGACTCTCAAGAGTCTTCTCCAACACCATAGTTCAAAAGCATCAGTTCTTCAGCACTCAGCTTTCTTCACAGTCCAACTCTCACATCCATACATGACTACTGGAAAAACCATAGCCTTGACTAGACGGACCTTTGTTGCCAAAGTAATGTCTCTGCTTTTGAATATGCTCTCTAGGTTGGTCATAACTTTCCTTCCAAGGAGTAAGTGTCTCTTAATTTCATGGCTGCAATCACTATCTGCAGTGATTTTGGAGCCCCAAAAAGTAAAGTCTGCCACCGTTTCCACTGTTTCCCCATCTATTTCCCATGAAGTGATGGGACCAGATGCCATGATCTTCGTTTTCTGAATGTTGAGCTTTAAGCCAACTTTTTCACTCTCCTCTTTCACTTTCCTCAAGAGGCTTTTTAGTTCCTCTTCACTTTCTGCCATAAGGGTTTAGTTCTCCTTTATTCCTGATAGACAGATTTATTGAACAAAATATGCTTACTTTTTGGTAGGTTTTTCTTTTAGCCTTTTGGGTATATCACCCCTCACATCTGACCTGCACTGTTTTTACCAGTAAATCAACAGATAACTGTATGGGGGTTCTCTCATAGTAAACAAAAATCTTGTTTCTTTTAAAATTCTCCTGTTGTCTTTGATTTTAGACAATTTTATTATAAAGTGTCTTGGACAGGATCATTTTGGATTGAGAATTTGAGATGATATATTAGCTTCATAAACTCAGATATCCAAATCTTTCTGAAGATTTGGGAAATTCTCAGTTGTATTAAAACAGATGTTCCTCTCCTTTAAATTTTTCTTCTTGATAATGCATAAAAGTATTCCATAGTTCATGTAGTTGTTTTTTGTTGTTGTCGTTAGTTTCTTTTTAAAATATTTTGTTGAATTTATTTATTTTAGTTGAAGGATAATTTCTTTACAATATTGTGATGTTTTTTTGTCATACATCAGTATGAATCAGTCACAGGCATGCATTGGTCCCTTCCATCCTCTGTCCCCCTCCCACCTCCCTTCCTATCCCAGTCCTCCAGATTGTCACAGAGCACTGGCTTTGGGTGCCCTATGTCATACATCAGATTCCCACTGGTTTTTGTCACTCTTTTATTTTCTCTCTTTGCTTCTATGACCAGATGATTCTAAATGACCTCTCTTCTAGTTCACTAATTCTGTGTTCTGCTTGAGTTTATTGTTGAAACTCTTTATTCTTCAGTTCAATTATCAAGGTCTTCAACTCTAGACTTCTAATTTTTTTAAAAAGTGGTTTCCATTATTTTGTTAATAGCAACCCACTCTCTCTTGCCAGGAGAGTCCCATGGATGCAGGAGCCTGGTGGACTACAGTCCATGGGGTTGCAGAGAGCTGGACATGACTGAGTGACTAACTCACACACACATTATTTTCTCAAACTCCTCATTTTGTTCTTACATTGTTTTCCTGATTTCTTTTTGTTTGCTATACATTAAAAAAATTTTTTTTCTCTAATTGCTTTAAAAGGATTACTCTGAATTCTTTGTCAGATCATAACTCTCCATTTCCTTAGGGTCAGTCACTGGAGTTTTATTAGTTTCCATTGGGGTGTGATGTTTTCTTGATAATTCATGATCCTTGTGGCCTTGCATTGTTGTGTGTTTGAAGAAGTATGTACCCTTTCCAAGATTTACAAACTGATTTTGGCAACAAAACTCTTCACCAGTCAGCTCACCTAGAGATTCAAGGTGGGCTATCTGGTGGGGGATATGAATGAACTTGCTTCTGGAGTCACTGGGATGGGGCTGGGAGTCTCTGGAATGGTGCTAGAGCTTTAGTCTATGGTGCTAAGCCTGGGATCCATTTGTGAGCCTGATTCCTGGGTCCACAGAGACCAACCAAGTACTGAGGTTTTTTCCTGGAGTGGGCCTGGCAAACTGGGTACAAGGGAGCTGGTCCTACATTGGAATGGGTCAAAAACCTGACTTTGTTAAACTCTTCTAGAGGTTGGGGCTGTGGGGACCAGCCTGGTGGACAGTCCTGGATTGGGGGTTGCAGGAGCCAACCTGTAGCCTGGGGCCTCAGTGAATATCCTGAAGGTTAGGTCTGCTGGGGGCTGATCTGGTGCTGGGAAGGGCTAGGATCCTTGGTATGTGGAAGTCAGCTTCAAGGCAAGGTCCAGGGGATTACCCTGGTCTGAGGGCAGGGTAGGAGCCTGGGTATATGTGAGCTAGTCTGGAGTCTAAGTCTATAGATCATGGCCTGTTACTTGGGGAGGTTAGGATTTTGTTCCCATGATAATCATTCTGGTGCTAAAGCCTGGATTCAGAGGTGTCCACCTGAAGCTTGGGTCCATGGGGGATGTTTGGGAGCATGGGACCACAGGAGCTGCACAAGGTTATGGAAGCTAGTGGTGCTGGGATATTCCAGGAGTCTGGGCTCACAGAAACCGACTTAATGCTTAGTGCCATGATAGTCAGTTCAATTATCAAGGTCTTCAACCCCTTCAACCCCTTCTGACCCCTTTGTGGGTCAGAAACCTATGTTTGTAGGAGGCTCTTGGGACTGTTGGTGCCACTGAGCACTTATGGGAGTGCACTGGGAGCTTGTTGCCATGTAAGTCAACTGGGGCCATGGGAGATGGCCTTGTACTAGGGTGGACAGGCTCTTGGATCCACACTGAAGTTGAGCATTCCCTTCACTCTTCTCACACGGGGGAGGTATTCTCTACACTGAGCTGCCTGTCTTAGGGGAAGGGTATTCTTACCCTTCAATGTGTCTTTTCTTTTGTGCTTGATCCATGTGGAATGGGTGCTCCACTTTCCTTTGTAATCCTAGGCACTTGTGATGGTGTTTTCTTGCACAGTTTTTCGAATGGATGTTTCTTGATGTGGGCATAGAGCCCTTAAAATTCCTATGCCTCATTGTGCTGATGTTATTTCCTATCTTCTTTCATTCCACTATTTATTCTCTGCCTATATAACCCACCAATACCTTTGGTTTCAAGTAACTTCTTCTTGTGAGTGACACCCAGATATGTCCTATCTATTGCTGTTTGAGGTTCATAATTGTATATCTAGGTGTTTCAATATCTACCCTTGGGATCTCATTGTTATCCCAAGTTTAATATGTTAACTTATATTCTCGCCCCCAAAGTAGATTCTCTTCCAGGGTCCTTACCTCAGGGAATGTTGGTTCTAGCTAACCATGTCTGCAGACAGAAATTATGAACTCATCTTTCAGAAATGCCTCAGTATTTTATTTGATTCACCATCAAGTCCTGTTGATTTTATTTCTCTCAAAGACTTTTATCTTTGTGGTCATTACCCTAGGGTAAGGTATGACCATCTCTTATCTCGTAATTGAAGTGAGTTCCTCTAGCTTTTCCACCATTGCATCTTGCCTTCCCTCCAATTCATGCAAAGAAATCAGAGGAATTTTTAAAAATACGGAGAATAAAGAGAAAGTAGAGAAAAGAAGAAAGAAAATGAATCATTGTACTCGCTACTTAAAACCAGAAACCATCTGCTGTCTTCCTGCTCTGACCTCATTTAACCCTCCAGCCCCTTTTCACACATTTTTTCATTATTTGTGCTAGAGGCCCACTGGCTTTTCTCCCATTCCTTGACAGTCCATCACACCACTGGCTACACTTTGCATTTTTTCTCTACCTCATATTTTCTTTCCCTGTATGTACATACACCCCCCCACACACACACCCACACCCACCCACCCACCCACCCACCCACACACACACACACACACACCTTATTATTGTAGCCTATCTGTGCACAAATATTCCTTCTCTGGAAAAACTTTTTCTTACATCCCTGAATAAATGAGAACTTCATGAGGTTTCCCTCCTTCCTTTAGCGTTCTTTTAACATCACTTGTCATAATTACTGTTGTTCAATTGTCTGACTCTTTGCGACCCCATCGACTTTAGCATGCCTGGCTTCCCTATTCTTCACAGATAGTGAAGTTTACTAGAAGTTTACTCAAATTCATGTCCATTGGTTCAGTGATGCCATTCAACCATCTCATTCTCTGTCATCCCCTTCTTCTCCTGCCCTCAATCTTTCTCAGCATCAGGGTCTTTTCCAGTGAATTGGCTCTTTGCATCAAGTAGCCAAAGTATTGGACCTTCAGCTTCAGCATCAGTCCTTCTAGTGAATATTCAGGGTTCACTTCCTTTAGGATAAACAGTTTTAAACATTAGATAAAATGATTGTTTCTCTCCTACCAAAATTATAAACTGCACAGAGGTAAAGATCCTGTCTCTGTTGATTCATTGTTTTATTATAAATGTAGGGCAGGTAATAGGTACTTGATAAATAGTCATTAAGTGAATAAATGAATTAATTCCATTTTAACAATGAAGAAACTTCAATTAAGATATTCCATGTAACCTCTCTAACATAACATAATTTGTCAAGTGGTGGATGGAAGCTTGTCAGCTGCAAGATCCTTTCCAACCCACCACAGTGCATCCCAAGCAGCAGATCAGGTGCTGAGATACTGGTATACATTCAACTCCCAGTCACAATCCTGCATGTGCCACAGCCAGAGCAAGTTATCTCCACATTTTTCTGCAGATAAATTTTTTGAGAGGCAAATTTCAAAGAAGAAATGCTTTGGATGGAGAAACTTGTTCCACTCTTAAATCTCTGTCTGGGCTTTTGGTATAAATGACTTAAGTGAATTCTGACTGACAAAAACAGAACAGGCAGTTGCCAGATATCAAGGAGATAAAAGAACTAATGAGAAAGCTGGGGAAGCAGGCTTAGATCTGATGGAGTTGGGAAACAACCTAAGAGTGGTCTGTTCATATACCAGGAATTCCACTGATTTCCCCACTGCCCACTCCTCTGCTGGACACTGCTATGACTGGACGATATTGCCATGCCACCACACATTTCCTTTCTGAAGGATTTCTAAACTGGCCCTGTAGTGTGTCATTTAATCAACCTTTTGCTTCTCTTGTGATTCAGCTGGTAAAGAATCCACTTGCAATGCGGGAGACCTGGGTTCAATCCCTGGGTTGGGAAGATCTCCTGATGAAGGGAAAGGCTACCCACTCCAGTATTCTGGCCTGGAAAATTCTATGGACTGTATAGTGCAGGGGTCACAAAGAGTCAGACATGACTGAATGGCTTTCACTCCATTTTAATCAACATTTGCAGATTTTGTCAGGGACTTCCAGTTGGATTGGCCAGAGTTGAATGCTGTGACAAAGAAAGTTATAACTTTTTTCCAGTTTCCACTAAAGATAGGTAGAAAATGCCCTCCATTTCCTAATGACAGAGGAAAGCAATGACTAGAGTTGATCTTTCTCTTCTCTCCTTGCCAGACCAAACTGTCATCATTTTAAAGTATGCTGAAAAATTGCCCTCTCATTTAAGTCTAAATTTCTGACCTTCCTTTCCCCCTTTGTTTCCATAATTCCTTCCGTTCTATCTCTCTGCATCCTTCCCCCTATAATTTTGCATAAACCCCATTTGTCCATATGTGCTCTGCCCTAAGGATAATTTTAATCTAAGTGATGAAAACAAAAAGGAGCTGGTCTAGCAGCAGAGTAATCAGCCTGTCTTCCGACTCCTACATAGTTGTGATTCTCCTTCCAACATTTTCATTCATTATCCAATTAACTTGCAGCTTTTTCTACATAGTGTAGTGGGAAAACCATGCTGTTTGGAATCAGACTCCTTGGGCTCAAGTTCTGATTCTGCCGACTTAGTTTTATTACTTGAGCAAGTTACTTCGTCTCCATGATCAAATAGTTTTATGGTCAATGTAAAGTCAACTAACTTTATGACCATAAACAAATCACTTCATCCATATTATCTCCTAGATCTTTATCTCCTCAAAAGTTTAAAAGCTCTGGGTCTTCAAATACATTTGTGTCCATAATTCATTTTTAGCACTATTTATATTATCATTAGAAGATCATTTTTGTTTTCTTTAGCAGGCATCCATTAAACAATTAGGCATGTTTTCACTATTCTTAAGATTGACCAATAGTGCATGTGTGTCCCAAAAGCCTCATTTTTAAATTTTGTATTTATTTTTAGTATTTCAAATTCATTGTAGAGAAAACATTTAACATGAGATTCACACTCAACACATTTTAAGCATATAATGCACTAGTGTTTACAATAAGCAGATCTCTAGAACTCAGTCATCAAGCGTAACTGAAACTTTATACATATTGACTAGCAATGCCTCCTTTCTACCTCCCTGCAGCTTCTGGCAACCATCATTTTACTCTCTTCCTCTATGTTTCACTATTTTATATATATCATATAAGTTGTGTCATATAGTATTTGTCCTTCTGTGGCTGTCTTATTTTATTTCTGAATGTCCTCACGATGTATCTATGTATCTATCCTGTCACATATGGAAGGATTTCTTTCTTAATGTTCAATAATATTCTGTTGTATGTACATAGCATATTTCCTTTGTCCATGCACTGATGGAAATTTAGATTGTTTGCACATACAGGAATTTCAGATATATTATGGGTTTTGTTCTAGACCACTATAAAAAAGTCAACATCACAATAAAGTATGACATGTAAAAGTTTCCGGTTTCCCAGTGCATATAAAAGTTATGCTCCACTGTACTGTAGTCTACTAAGCATGCAATCACATTATGTTTAAAAAATGTACATACCTAGTTAAAAATTACTTTATTGCTAATTCTCAATGAAACTTTGTTGATTCATAATACTTTTGCTGGTGAATAATCAGGGTGGTGGTTGCTGGAGGTTGGGAAGACTGTGACAGTTTTTTATTTTTATTTCTTTCAGATTGGGAAGTGGGAGAGAGGTTCAAATGATAGGGGATATATGTATGCTGCTGCTGCTGCTAAGTTGCTTCAGTCGTGTCTGACTCTGTGTGACCCCATAGATGGCAGCCCACCAGGCTCCCTGTCCCTGGGATTCTCCAGGCAAGAACACTGGAGTGGGTTGCCATTTCCTTCTCCGATGCTTGAAAGTGAAAAGTGAAAGTGAAGTTGCTCAGTCTTGTCCGACTCTTTGCAACCCCATGGACTGCAGCTTACCAAACTCCTCCATCCAGGCAAGAGTACTGGGGTGGGTTGCCATTGCCTTCTCTGAGGGGATATATGTATACCTATGGGTAATTCATGTTGATATATGGTGGAAACCAACAAAAAATATATAGCAATTATCCTCCAATTAAAAATAAATAAATAAAATCCCAAGAAATTTACCAGAAAATTATGAAAGAGTTCAGTAATATCAAAAGATACAAGAACACCCAAAAATCAATCATATTTCTGGGTATCACCTCACACCTGTCAGAATGGCCATGATCAAAAAATCTACAAACAATAAATGTTGCAGAGGGTGTGGAGAAAAGGGAACCCTTTTACACTGTTGGTGGGAATGTAAACTAATACAACCACTGTGGAGAACAGTGTGCAGATTCCTTAAAATCTAGTAATAAAGCTGCAATGTGTGCCTGTGTGTTAAGTCACTTCAGTTGGGTCCGACTCCTTACAACCCTACGGACTCTAGCCTGCCAGGCTCCTCTGTATTCTCCAGGCAAGAATACTGGAGTGGTTTGCCATTGCCTTCTCTGAGGGGATATATGTATACCTATGGAAATGGAGTACTTCAAGGCTCTATATTGTCACCCTGCTTATTTAACTTATATGCAGAGTACATCATGAGAAACACTGGGCTGGAAGAAGCACAAGCTGGAATCAAGATTGCTGGGAGAAATATCAATAACCTCAGATATGCAGATGACATCATCCTTATGGCAGAAAGTGAAGAGGAACTAAAAAGCCTCTTGATGAAAGTGAAAGAGGAGAGTGAAAAAGTTGGCTTAAAGCTCAACATTCAGAAAATGAAGATCATGGCATTTGGTCCCATCATTTCATGACAAATAGATGGGGAAACAGTGGCTGAATTCATTTTGGGGGGCTCCCAAATCACTGCAGATGGTAATTGCAGCCATGAAATTAAAAGACGCTTGCTCCTTTGAAGGAAAGTTATGACCAACCTAGATAGCATATTCAGAAACAGAGAGACATTACTTTGCCAACAAAGGTCCATCTAGTCAAGGCTATGGTTTTTCCAGTGGTCATGTATGGATGTGAGAGTTGGACTGTGAAGAAAGCTGAGTGCTGAAGAATTGATGGTTTTGAGCTATGGTATTGGAGAAGACTCTTGAGAGTCCCTTGGACTGCAAGGAGATCCAAGCAGTCCATTCTAAAGTAGATCAGTCCTGGGTGTTCCTTGGAAGGACTGACGCTAAAGCTGGAACTTCAGTACTTTGGCCACCTCATGAGAAGAGTTGACTCATTGGAAAAGACTCTGATGCTAGGAGGGATTGGGGGCAGGAAGAGAAGGGGACGACAGAGGATGAGATGGCTGGATGGCACTGCTAACTTGATGGACGTGAGTTTGAGTGAACTCTGGGAGTTGGTGATGGACAGGGAAGCCTGGCCTTCTGCAGTTCATGGGGTCACAAAGAGTCGGACATGACTGAGCAACTGAACTGAACTGATGGCTAATTCATGTTTCTATATGGCAGAAACCAACACAATAATATATAGCAATTTTCCTCCAATTAAAAATAAATAAATAAAATCCCAAGAAATTTACCAGAAAATTATGAAAGAGTTCAGTAATATCAGAAGATACAGGAACACCCAAAAATCAATCATACTTCTAGGTATTACCTCACACCTATCAGAATGGCCATGATCAAAAAATCTACAAACAATAAATGTTGCAGAGGGTGTGGAGAAAAGGGAACCCTCTTACACTGTTGGTGGGAATATAAACTGACACAGCCACTGTGGAGAACAGTGTGCAGATTCCTTAAAATCTAGTAATAAAGCTGCAATGTGTGCCTGTGTGTTAAGTCACTTCAGTTGGGTCCGACTCCTTACAACCCTACGGACTCTAGCCTGCCAGGCTCCTCTGTCCAGTATATCCTCCAGGCAAGAATACTGGAGTGGGGTGCCATGTCCTCCTCTAGGGAATTTTCCCAATCCAGGGATTGAACCCATGTCTTTTATGTCTCCTGCATTGGCAGGTGGGTTCTTTACAGTTAGTGCCACCTGGGAAGCCCCAAAACTACCATAATGGCCCAGCAATCCCACTACTGGGCATAAACCCTGAGAAAACCATAATTCAAAAATACACATGTACCCCAATGTTCATTGCAGCACTGTTTATCACTATTCAGTTTGGTGCAAAAGTAACTGTGGTTTTGCCTTATTGATATTTGCTGCTTGATATTGGAATGCATTCTTGAATAAATGTGGTTATGTTATACATAATGTTATTGTGCATTTCTCTTTTCGTGTAAGAAAAATTTTAATTGGAGGACAATAACTTTGCACTGTTTTGTTGGTTTCTAACATACAACAACATGAATCAGCTTTAGGTATACATATGTTCCCTTCCTCTTGAGGCTCGCTCCCATAGACGACTCCATCCTACCCCTCTAGGCTGTCACAGAGCATGGGTTGACTCCCTGTGTCATACAGCAAATTCCCACTGGCTATCTATTTTAATATGGTAATGTATATGTTTCAATGCTACGCTGTCAATTTGTCCCACCCTCTCCCTCAGCTATGTCCACAAGTTGTTCTCCATGTCTGCCTCTCTATTGCTGTCCTTCAAATACTTACATCAGTACCATTTTTCTAGATTCCATATATGTGTTAATAAACAATGTTTGTCTTTCTCTTTCTTGCTTTACTTTTTATAACAGGCTCTAGGTTCATCTTAGAACTGACTCAAATTTGTTCCTTTTTATAGTTGAGTAATAACCCATTGAATTTATGTACTATAATTTTTTTTATCCATTCATCTGTCAATGGATATCTAAATCACTTCATGTCCTAGTTATTATAAATAGTGCTGCAATGAGCACTAGGGTACATGTGTCTTTTTGAATTATAGTTTCCTTGGGTATATGCCCAGGAGTGGGATTGCTGTCTCATACGGTAATTATATTAGTTTTTTTTTTTTTTTTTAAAGAAATCACCATACCGTTCTCCATAATGGCTGTATCAATTTACATTCCCACCAACAGTGCAAGAGGGTTCCCTTTTTTTCCACCACTTCTCCAGTATTTATTGTTTACAAATTTTTTGATGGTGGGCATTGTGACTGGTGTGAAGTGATACCTCATTGTAGTTTTGATTTGCATTCCTCTAATAATGAGTGTTGTTGAGCACTTTTTCGTGTGTTTATTGGCCACCTGAATGTTTTCTCTGGAGAAATGTCCCATTTAAGTCTTCTGCCCATTGTTTGATTGGGTTGTTTGTTTTTCTGATATTGAGCTGGATAAGTTGCTTGTGTATTTTGTCAATTTATCCTTTGTCAGTTACTTCATTTGAAATTATTTTCCCCCATTCTGAGTGTTGTCTTTTCATGTTTATGGTTTCCTTTGCTGTGCAAAAGCTTTTAGGCTTAATGAGGCCCCATTTGTTTATTTTGGTTTTTATTTCCATTTCTCTAGGAGGTATATCACAGAGGATCTTGCTGAGATTTATGTCAAAGCATGTACTGCCTATGTTTTCCTCTAGGATTTTTATAGTTTCTGGTCTTACATTTAGGTCTTTAATCCATTCTGAGTTTATTTTTTGTATGATGTAAAAGAAGTGTTCTAATTTCATTCTTTTACAAATAGTGGTCCAGTTTTCCCAAAATTATTTATTGAAGAGACTGTTTTTCCTCCATTGTGTATTCTTGCTTTCTTTGTCAAAGATAAGGTGGCCACAGGTGCATGGGTTTATCTCTGGGTTTTCTGTCTTGTTCTATTTGTCTATATTTCTGTTTCAGAACCAGTACCATATGTCTTAAAGATTGTAGATTTGTAGTTTTGTTTGAAATCAGGAAGATTGACTCCTCCAGCTCCATTTTTCCTTCTCAAGATTGCTTTGGCAGTTTGGAATATTTTCTGTTTCCACACAAATTGAGAATTTTTTTGTTCTAGTTCTGTGAAAAAATGCCACTGGTAATTTATGATCACATTGAATCTGTAGGTTACTTTGAGTGGTATAATCATTTTCATAATATAATTCTTCCAATCCAAGAACATGTTATATCTCTCCATCTGTTTATGTGGTCTTTGATTTCTTTTTTTTTTTTTTATCACTGTCTTATAGTTTTATGTGTACAATTCTTCTGTCTCTTTTTGCTGTGCTGTGCTGTTACTTCAGTCACATCCAGCTGTTTGCAACCCTATGGACTGTAGCCCACCAAACTCTTCTGTCTGTGGGATTTTCCAGGCAAGAATACTTGAGTGGGTTGCCATACCTTCCTCTATGAGATTCTCCTTACCCAGGGACCAAGCCCACATCTCTTATGTCTGCTTCATTGGAAGGCAGGTTCCTTGACACTAGTACCACCTGGGAAGTACTTAGTCTTCTTAGGTAGGTTTATTCCTAGGTATTTTATCCTTTTTGTTGCAATGGTCAATGGGATTGGTTCCTTAATTTATCTTTCTGATTTTTTGTTGTTGTGTATAGGAGTGCAAGGGATTTCTGTGTATTAATTTTGTATTGTATTTTTATTTATTGTATCAATCAATAAATATATTTATTGATTAGTCCTAATGATTTTCTGGTTGCATCTTTAGGATTTTCTGTATAATATCACCATCTGCAAATAGTGAGAGTTTTATTTCTTCTTTTCCAACCTGGATTCTTCTTTTTATTTTTCTTCTCTGATTGCCATGGCTAGGACTTCCAAAACTATGTTAAATAAAGTGTTGTCAGAGGCACCCTTGTCTTGTTCCTGATCTTAGAGGAAATGCTTTCAGTTTTTCACCACTGAGAATAATATTTCCTAAGGATTTGTCATATATGACTTTTATTATGTTAAGGTAGGTTCCATCTATGTCCATTTTCTGAAGAGTTTTTATCATAAATGGGTGCTGAATTTTGTCAAAATCTTTTTCTGCATCTCTTGAAATTATTCTATGATATTTATCTTTCAATTTGTTAACATAGTATATCACATTGATTGATTTGCATATATTGAAGAATCCTTGCATCTCAGGGATAAGTCCCTCTTGATCATGGTGTAAGATCATTTTCATGTGTTGTTGGATTCTCTTTGCTATAATTTTGTTGAGGATTTTTGCATCTATTTAATGTTCATCATTGTTATTGACATGTGATTTTCATTTTTTGTAATGTCTGTGTCTGATTTCAGTATCAGGGTGGTGGTGGCCTTGTAGAATGAATTTGTAAGTGTTTTTCCTCTGCAATTTTTTGAAAGAGTTTGAGAAGGACAAGTATTAAAGTCATATGGCCCTGAGCTTTTGTTTTTTGGGGAGATTTTGATCACAGTTTAAATTTCAGTGGCTGTGATTGGTTTGTTCATAATTTCTTTCTTTCTGGATAAGTCTTGCAAGGTTGAATGTTTCTAAGAATTTAATCCATTTCTTCCAAGCTGTCCCTTTTATTGGCATACAATTGCTTGCAATAGTCTCTTATCATTCTTTGTATTTCTGTATTGTCTGTTCTAACCTTTACTTTTTCATTTATTGAATTTGTTTGAGTCTTCTCCATTTTTTTTTCTTTATGAGTATGGCTAATGGTTTGTCAGTTTTGTTTATCTTCTCAGAGAACCAGCTTTTAGTTTTATTATTTTTGCTACTGTTTTCTTCATTTCTTTTTCATGTATTTCTGTTCTCACCTTTATGATTTGTTTCATTCTGCTAAATTTGGGAGATTTCATTCTTTTTCCAGTTGGTTTAGGTGTGAGATTAGGTTATCTATTTGATGTTTTTCCAGTTTCTTGAGGTAGGATTGTATTGCTATAAACTTGCCTCTTAGAACTGCTTTTGCTGCTTCATATGGATTTTGAGCTGCTCTGTTTTTATTGTCATATTTTTCTTAGTTCCTCTTTGATTTCTTCAGTAACCTGTTGGTCATTTAGAAGAAGTGTATTGTTCAATCTCCGTGTGTTTGTATTTTTTAGAATTTTTTCCCCTGTAATTGATATCTAGTCTCATAGTGTTGTGGTGAGAAAGGATACTTGATGTGATTTCAGTTTTCTTAAATTTACTGAGGCTTAATTTGTGACCCAAGATGTGTTCTATCCTGGACAATATTCCATGTGCAAGTGCGAAGATTGTATTCTTCTAAATTTGAAAGAACTATCCCGAGGATATCAGTTAACTCCATCTGATATAATTTGTCACTTAAGGCTTATGTTTCCTTATTAAGTTTCTGTCTGGATGATCTGTCCATTGGTGTAGGTGGTGTGTTAAACTCCCCTACTATTATGTGTTTTCTTGTGTTACTGTGAGGTACTCCTAAGTTGGGTACACAAATATTTACAATTCTTATTTACAATTCTTATGTCTTCTACTTGTATTAATCCATTGATCATTGTGTAATGTTCTTCCTTGTCTCTTGTAATATTCTTTAAAATCTATTTTGTCTGATATGAGAATTGCTACTCAGAATTTCTTTTGATTTCCATTTTCATGGAATATCATTTTGTATCCTCTCACTTTCAGTCTGTATGTGTCTCCAGGTCTGATTTGGGTCTCTTGTAGACAAAATATACATGAGTCTTGTTTTTGTATCCATTCAACCAGTCTGTGTCTCTTTGTTGGAGCATTGAATTCATTTATATTGAAAGCAATTGTTGATATATATGTATCATTCATCATTTTCTTAATTGTTTTGTGCTTGTTTTGTATGTCTTTCCTTCTCATGTTCCCTGCCTATAGAAGTCCATTTAGCATTTGTTGTGAAGTTGGTTTGGTGGTGCTGAATTCTCCTAATTTTTTCTTGTCTGTAAAGATTTTGTTTTCTCCATCAATCTTGAATGAGACCCCTTTCTGAGTAGAGTAATCTTGGCTATAGATTTTACTCTTTCATTATTTTGCATATACCTTTCCCTTTCCCTCTGGCCTGCAATGTTACCGCTGAAAATCAGCTCATAATCCTGTGGCGGATGGTGGACTGAAAGTTGCTTTTTCATGTTGCTACTTTCAAAATTATATTTTCATTACTTTTGACAACTTGACTGTAATATATTTCATGGGGATTTCCTTGTATTCATCTTAATTGGGATCTATTCTTCTTCCTGTTTCTGTAGGCTCATTTCCTTGCTGAAATTTGGAAAGTTTTCAGCTACTATTTATTTGAATGGGCTCTCTGTCCCTTTCCCTCTATATTCTCCTTTATGATATGCTTCAGTATATTGAGTTTCTTTTATGGTACTTCATTGTGTAAGCTCTCATCACTCTTTTTCATTTTTTTTTCCCCCACTGATTTGCAATAACATGTTTTCAAGTTTGTTGGATCTATCTTCTGCTTGATCTAGTCTGTTTTGACTTGGTGAATTTTTCAGTTTAGTTATTGCATTTTTCAGATATCTGATACTTTTTGAAATTTATAAAATTTTCCTCTTCTTTCAAATTCTCATTTTGTTTATATATTGTTCACCTGTTCCTCCCACACTTATTTTTTAATGACATTTACTTTTAAAATAATAGAATGGAAAAGACTAATGATATCTTCAAGAAAATTAGACATACCAAGGGAACATTTCATGCGAAGATGGGCAAAATAAGGAGAGAAATGGTATAGACCTAACACAGAAGATTTTAAGAAGTAGTAAGAATACACAAAGTATCTATACAAAAAAGATCTTAATGACCCAAATAACCATGATGGTATGATCACCCACCTAGAGCCAGACCTCCTGGAGTGTGAAGTCGAGTGGGCCTTAGGAATCATCAAGCGGGTGGAGATGATGGAAATCCAGATGAACTATTTCAAATCCTAAAAGAAGATGCTTTGAAAGTTCCACGCTCAATATGCCAGCAATTTTGGAAAATTCAGCAGTGGCCACAGGACTGGAAAATATCAGTTTTCATTCCAATCCCAAAGAAGGGCAAAACCAAAGAATGTTCAAACTTTGGAATGATTGCACTCATCTCACATGCTAGCAAAGTAATGTTCACAATTTTCCAAGCTAGGATTCAACAGTACATGAACAGAGAACTTTCAGATGTTCAAGCTGGATTTAGAAAAAACAGAAGAACCAGAGATCAAATTGACAACATCCATTAGATCATAGAAAAAGCAATAAAATTAAAAGAAAAAAACAAAAACCATCTACTTCTGCTTCATCGACTACACTAAAGCCTTGTCACTGTGACTGTGTGGATCACAACAAACTGTGGAAAAATCTTAAAGAGATGGGAATACCAGACCATCTTATCTGCCACCTGAGAAACCTGTATGCAGATCAAGAAGCAACAGCTAGAACTGGATATGGAACAATAGACTGGTTCAAAAATGGGAAAGGAGTCCATCAAGGCTGTATATTGTCACCCTGCTTATTTAACTTATATGCAGAGTACATCATGCAAAATGCCAGGTTAGATTAAGCACAAGCTGGAATTAAGATTGCTGGGAGAAATATCATTAACCTCAGATATGCAGATGACACTACCCTTATAACAGAAAGTGAAAAGAAACTAAAGAGCCTCTTGATGAAAGTGAAAGACAAGAGGGCAAAAGTTGGCTTAAAACTCAGCATTCAAAACAATAAGTTCATGGTATCTGGTCCCAACACTTCCTGGCAAATAGATGGGGAAACAGTGGAAACAGTGACAGACTTTATTTTCTTGGACTCCAAAATCACTGCAGATGGTGACCACAGCCATGAATTTTAAAGACACTTCCTACGTAGAGAAAAGCTATGACCAAGATAGACTGCATATTAAAAAACTGAGACATTATCTTGCCTTCAAAGTCAATCTAGTCAAAGGTATGGTTTTTCCAGTAGTCAGGTATGGATGTGACAGTTGGACCATAAAGAGAGCTGAGAGCTGAAGAATTGATGCTTTTGAACTGTGGTGTTGGAGAAGACTTTTGAGAGTCTCTTGGACTGCAAGGAGGTCTAATCAGTCCGTCCTAAAGGAAATCAGTCCTGAATATTCATTGGAAGGACTGATGTTGAAGCTGAAGCTCCTTTGGCCACCTTATGTGAAGAGCCAATTCATTAGAAAAGCCCCTGATGCTGGGAATGATTGAAGGCAGGAAAAGAAAGGGACGACAGTGGATGAGATGGTTGGATGGCATCATCAACTCAATGGACAAGAGTTTGAGCAAGCTCTGGGAGATGGTGAAGGACAAGGAAGCCTGGCGTGCTGCAGTCCATGGGTTCACAAAATTGGACACAACTGAATGACTGAATAGCATTTTGAACTCTCTATCACTTAAATCATATATTACCATTTCGTAGTGTCACTTTCAGGATATTCATCTTTCTTCTTAGCTTGAAAATAAAATTTCCCTATTTCTTCTTTTTTCTTGACTGTATGTTAGTGTCTGAGTGTTAGATGATAACGTTTTAAAACTATCATTGTGTCATCATCATCATCGTCAACATTACAAGAGCTAACACATATTAAGTTTAATACATCCTAAACCATTGAGATTTAATACTTAAAGTAATGTCAAAGATAGAAAGTCATCTTGTGGAATAGAAAACAGAGTTTTGCTAATCCCCACATTCACACATAGAGCAAGGAGAAGAGCTAGTTTTGAAATGTGACAATCTGTTTTGAATTCTATTGAGCAGTTCAAACTCTACTCCTTTAATATTTTCTTCTACTCACAAAATCCTTCTCATATTTTAAGATATATCTCTTCTACAGAGTCTCCCCAGACCCTCTGTCTTTTCTTCTCTCAGCCTTGTGAACATGTTTTCTTCCCTCCTTTGTGGTCCTACAGCCTTCCATTTTCCTCTTCTGTCACTCTCTTTCACCTTTACCTTTTATGAGATAGTTGCATACTGTTTTCCTAGCAATGAGAGCATTGAAGGTGGAGATCTGTTTTCAAGTTAAATGATATAGAGATTATACAGGGGATTCCCCTGGTGGCTCAGATGGTAAAGAATATGTGTGCAATGCAGGAGACCTGGGCTTGATCTCTGGATCAGGAAGATCCCCTGGAGAAGAAAATGGCTACTTACTCCTGTATTATTGCCTGAAGAATCCCATGGACAGAGGAGCTTGGCCATCTACAGTCTATGGGGTTGTAAAGAGTCATACATGACTGAGTGACTAAGCATGCACAGCATTATATAATTTGTGGAATTTAGCAATCCCCATAACACTTAAAAATTGGAACATTTTTATACTGCTGCCCTTTCCTTCTCTCTCCCACTCTTCTGCCCTTCACTGAAGATTCCTCGAGGATACAGCTGGCTGAAGGCCCCACATGTTTCTTTAGGCCTGCCTGTCCACATTCCTCTCCTCATTTGGACTTTACCCCTTTCTTTCTAGACTTCAGATTGTATAGAATGCTTTCCAAGGAGACATCTGGTCATCAAACCAAGCAGCACAGGTATTATCATATTCACCTTGTAGTCAAGAAAATCAAGATTCAAGAAAAGAAGGATTAAAATTACACAGTCAACATATTTCAGAAGCAGATGGAAGTCCAAGTCAGTTGAATCTAATTCCCTTTGCCATTAGTAGATCAGCTCCCCTGTCATGATTAATGTAGCATTTGGGCAGAATCACCAGATGGCCAAGAAAGACAAGCGTTAAAAGATTCCTGGAATATTCTTCTGAGTGCTTCCTAAATTATAAAGGGGGAGACAAATATAGACAAGAATGTAAGTTTTCTGGAAAAAAAAAAAAAGGTTTCTGAATACTTCTCATCTTTGCACTTATACTCTGCCAATTTCTAAAAATTTATGTCATTTAATACACTCAAATAGTCTTTATGGCCTCCCAAAATGTTTAGAATCTATTATCAGCTTTTGAATATTTTCTTCAGATCTCTTACTTGTGTTTCTGGATATGCTGTACTGTTTTTTTTTTTTGTTGTTGTTGTTATTGTTAGCTTCTTTGACATGATATTACACATTCATGAGTATGATGTTTCCTTAGGCCCTTAGCACTTTGGTTATTATTCTTTTTTCATATCACGTGTCCCCTTATTATTACTTGCTCAATGTCAACTCAAGATATTTCCAGATTGTGCAGTCCATAAAGGCAGCATCATGCTCAATACATGCTCAGAAAATGAAGAAATAGTGAGTGACAGAGCCAAGTTTCTGTGTTTTATCCCTATAAAACCCAATGGTTTAATTTTTTTTTTTGTAATAAATGTTTATTTTTACTCATACACTGACTCTAAACTCTCTTAGACTGACTCCTAAACAAAGACAGATACTGGGCTGTCTTTCATGTATCACTAAATCTACATAGTGATCAAAAGTTGGCAGAAAGAGAGACATACTTCCTAAGCCTGTTGCCAGTCCAATACATTACACTGAGTGCCTACAGTATATGATCAAAACATAAATGTTGTGATGAGAGAAGCCTAAGGTGAAATGGGAGAACCTAGAGGTAACTTGGTATTCAGAAGAAGTGCTGCCTGGGCCATGGGATGTTGCTTCATTTGATCCACTCATGACTTGGCCACAGATCATGCTGGGCAGCATTATTCCATAGATATCATTTTATAATGTACTGGGGACATTGTACTCACCAAATTTTCCCTGAGTGATTTTACCTGGATAGTGCCTATCTCATATTATAAGACACATCAAGAAGCATGTTTATTTACTATATTTTTAGTGTACAGGGTCCATCCCAGAAGCACACATAAACACTGAGATTCTATTTGAAGAAGACTAAAAATAATGATGCTCTTATTCTTACATGTATTCTCAGTGTTTCTGTAGGTAGAGTTCTTAAGTTTCCTTTTTGCTTTCTGGCAGCTTGAATTTGAATGATTATTATAAGAGAACACATCTTTAAAATGATTTGAAAATGTAATCCCATAGCCTACAAGATCTAAGCTTTAAGAAGCTTTGGGGGAAATCATCCTTGATTTTTTTCCACTGATACACCTATTCCTGTTTCTCATAGTTTAGAGTCCTTCTTTTTTGGTATAATCTCTCTGCCAGGTGTCTGCACCTTAAGGAAATCTTAGGAGGTTTTGAACTTATCTCTTATCTTAATCTTCCAGTAAAAATGAGACTCTGTGTTTCAGAAGATAGCTTTGAAAATCAGATTCAGAAAGCCAGGGATTTTAAACTTATTGGAGGGTGGTGGATATATGTGTAGCTCCATTTACCAGCAGTGGCAGTTCATGCTTATCCTGGACCTGTTTTCTTGGCTATCAGGATCTCCATCTCAGATTGTTCCTAGCTATTGTGTGGCTTCTTCTTATATTGCCTCTTGCCATGCTCTGGAAGGAGTATAAAGAGTGCCTTCTGGATACCAACTGTTCAAGATTCTTCCCTGAAACATATGTGGTGTGTGTGTGTGTGTGTGTGTGTGTATGCTCTAGGCCCTTGAGCCATGACCTTCAAGGCATCCTGGAGTGCCAATGGCTCTGGAGATGGAGAAAGGAAATGCCCAGAGTTGCCTTGGGAAGTTTGTTTAAAGGCAAATGATGAAATGTGGCAGTTGTTGTTCCTTTCAGTTGACCAGATAGAGCACAGATTTGTTTTGTCTTAATTTTGTTGTCCTTATCTAGTTTTGAGGCACTGACTGGAGGTTAGATCAGTTCCCCTTTTTGAGCAGTTGATTAAGTCCATACTCAAACCACTTTCCTTATCAGGTTCTCACACTAAAGGATCTCTATACATTTGATGCCTAATTTCCCTGGGTATTATATCATACAACTTTATACCCTATACCATACACATACCATACAACCAAGTAAGTCTACAAGGAGATCAAGCCAGTCAATCCTAAGGGAAATTGGTTCTGAATATGCTGTGGAAGAACTGATGCTGAAGCTGAAGCTCCAATATTTTGGCCACCTGATGGGAAAAAACTGACTCATTAGAAAAGACCCTGATGCTGGGAAATATTGAAGGCAGAAGGAGAAGGGGATGACAGAGGATGAGATGGTTGGGTTGTATCACTGACTCAATGGATACGAGTTTGAGCAAGCTCTGGGAGTTGGTCGTGGACAGGGAAGCCTGGTGTGTTGCAAGTGTATGGGGTCACAAAGAGTAGGACTTGACTGAATGACTGAACTGAACAGTCCCTATTGTCTGGAGCTAGAGAAATTATTCAAATTAGTCAATCCACAGGGAGCCAAAACTTAACTAATCCACCCCACTTGTCATACATAAATTGCAAAAGTGCAGCTTGCTGCTACCCTGTTGCTGGATTTCAAACCCTTATACGACTTGCTTAAGAGTCTTTTCTCATTCATAGCTATTAGTAACAAAAAGTTCTATATTCTAACTATTCAATATCATGATATTATATCTCAACATTAAAAAATCTTTAAATCTTATAAAACCACAGTATACTATTTAAGATACCTTCATTGTCAGGAACTGAAAGCAAGGACTCAACTAGTTTAAACAATAAGGAAATCTTCTGTCTCACGTGGCAGGAAATCCTAAATAACATCGATTTCAGGTACATACTGATCAAGACTTGGGCTTCACTTCTGTGGAGTTCTGAAGGCTCTTCCTTTCTTCTAAAAAACTTAAAACAATTGATATATAAATAATATAAACTTTTTATTAATTTCAGGTATATAACATAATAAATCAGTATTTGTATACATTGTGAAATGATAATCACAATTTGTCTAGTTAACATCCATCACCATAACTATATATATTTTCTTTTTGTGGTGAGAGCTTTTAAGATTTAGTCTCAGCAACTTTCAAATATGAAATCCATTCTTATTAACTATAGTCACCATGTTGTACATTACATATGTATGACTCATTTATTTTATAACTGGAACTTTGTACATTTTGACCTCCTTCATGAATTTCATCCACCTTCCACCCTGCTACTGGCAACCACCAGTCTGTTCTCTGTATCTATGAGTTCTTCATTTTCTCAAACATTTCACATATTGTTGTTCTTGTTCAGTCACTAAGCCTGTCCAACTCTTTGCAACCTCATGAACTGCAGCAGGCCAGGTTTCCCTGCCCTTCATGGTCTCCTGGAGTTTGCTCAAACTAATGTCCATTGAGTCAGTGATGCCACCCTACCATCTCATCCTCTGTCATCAGCTTCTTCTCTTGCCCTCAATCTTTTCCAACATCAGGGACTTTTCCAATGAGTCAGCTCTGTGCATCAGGTGGCCAAGGTATTGGAGCTTCAGTTCTTTAACGTCAGTACTTCCAATAAATATTCAGGGTTGATTTCCTTTTTGGTTAACTGGTTTGATCTCCTTGCTGTCCAAGGACTCTCAAGAGTCTTCTCCAGCACCACAGTTTGAAAGCATCAATTATTTGACACTCAGCTTTCTTTGTGGTTCAAATCTCACAACTGTATACGACTAATGCAAGAAAACAGACTTGACTATATGGACCTTTGTCAGCAAAGTGATGTCTCTGCTTTTTAATATGCTGTCTAGTTTTGTCATAGCTTTCTTTCCAAGGAGCAAGCATCTTTTAATTTCATGTGTGCTGGCATTGTCTACAGTGATTTTGGAGCCCAAGGAAATGAAATCTGTTACTGTTTCCACTTTTCTCCCATCTATCAGCCATGAAGTAATGGGACTGGATGTCATGATCTTAGTTTTATGAATGTTGAGTTTTAAACCAGCTTTGTTAGTCTCTTCACTTTCTTTAAGAGGTTCTTTATTTCCGCTTCACTTTCTGACATTAAAGTTGTATCATCTGCATATCTGAGATTGTTGCTAATTCTCCTGGCAATGTTGATTGCAGCTTGTGTTTCACCCAGCCCCATAGTTTGTATGATGTTCTCTGCATATAAGTTAAATAAGCAGGGTGACAATATACAGTCTTGATGTACCACCTTCCCAGTTTTGAACCAGTCCATTGTTCCATGATTGGTTCTAACTCTTGCTTCTTGTCCTGCATACAGGTTTCTTACTCTACATATAAGCAAGATCATATAATCTTTTGTCTTTCTCTTTCTGACTTCTTTCAGTTAGCATAATGCCCTCAAGATTCCTCCATGTTTTTGTAATTAGCAAGATATCACTCTTTTTTATCATTGAATAATTTGCTATACACACACACACACACACACACACACACACACATATCTGTATTTGCATCTGTTCATCTGTATATATGCATATAAATATATTACAATATATTTTTCTGTTTTTTCACTGATAGTGCTTAGGTTGCTCCCACATCTTGGCTATTATAAATAATGCTGCAATGGGCATGAAAGTATGTAAACAGGGTGGGAGGTCCCCAAAGAAAGACAAACTGACATGGCTTTCTTGACATAAGAGAGACTATTTTTGGCCTAAGACATTTTGTGACCTAAACCTGGCCACAGTGCTTGCCATTGAACTGCTCTCAGTAGTTAATGATCTTAATCAACAAAAGAAGGCAGAAAACTTCTGTTATCAAGCAAAAGAAATAACAACAGAACCCTCAATTCTGTTTCAGTGATAAAGATTAGTCTAAAGTGTTCAACTTCCAGATCAACTGGAACCTAAGAGACAATGATGTTGACCTTTTCTGACACTCATAACTTCTATCAACAAAAGTTTAAACTCTGCTTACAACTCAAGCCCCTTCATGAATATGCATGTACCTTTAGCTTCAGTTCCGTTCTGTTCAGTCGCTCAGTCATGTCCAACAGTTTGTGACCACATAACTGAAACATGCCAGGCTCCCCTGTTCATCACCATCTCTTGGAGCGTGCACAAACTCATGTCTGTTGAGTCAGCCATCCAACCATCTCATCCTCCACTGTCCCCTTCTCCCCCTGCCTTCAGTCTTTCCCAGCATCAGTCAGTTCTAATGAGTCAGTTCTTTGCAACAGGTGGCCAAAGTATTGGAGCTTTAGCTTCAGCATCAGTCCTTCCAATGAATATTCAGGATTGATTTCCTTTAGGATTGATTGGTTTGATCTCCTTGCTGTCCAAGGGACTCTCAAGAGAGTTCTCCAATACCACAGTTCAAAAGCATCAATTATCTGATGCTCAGCTTTCTTAATGGCCCAGCTCTCACATCCATACATGATTACTGGAAAAACCGTAGCTTTGACTATATGGACCTTGTTGGCAAAATAGTGTCTCTGCTTTTTAATATGCTGTCTAGGTACTGTCATGGCTTTTCTTCCAAGGAGCAAGTGTCTTTTAATTTCATGGCTGCAGTTGCCATCTGCAGTGATTTTGGAGCCAAGAAAATAAAGTCTGTCACTGTTGCCATTGTTTCCCCATCTATTTGTCACGAAATGATGGGACAGGAACCATCATCATCATTTTGTGAATGTTGAATTTTAAGCCAGCTTATTCACTCTCTTTTTTCACCTTAATCAAGAGGCTGTATTGTTCCTCTTCATTTTCTGCCATAAGAGTGGTGTCATCTGCATATCTGAGGTTATTGATATTTCTCCTGGCAATCTTGATTCCAGCTTGTGCTTCATCCAGCCCAGCATTTCACATAATGTATTATGCATAGAAGTTAAATAAGCAGGGTGACAATATACAATTTTGATATACCCCTTTCCCAGTTTGGAACCAATCTGTTGTTCCATGTCGTGTTCTAATTGCTGTTTCTTGACCTGCATACAACTTTCTCAGGAAGCAGATAAGGTGGCCTGGTATTCCCATCTCTTTAAGAATTTTCCACAGATTTTGTGATCCACACAGTCAAAGGCATTGATGTAGTCAAAGAAGCCGAAGTAGATGTTTTTATGCAATTCTCTTGCTTTTTCAATGATCCAATGGATGTTGGCAATTTGCTGTCTGGTTCCTCTGCCATTTCTAAATCCAGCTTGAACATCTGGGAGTTCACAGTTCATGTACTATAAGGCCTAGCCTGGAGAATTTTGAACATTACTTTGCTAGCATCTGAAATGAGTGCAATCGTGCACTCATTTGAATGTTCTTTGGCTTTGTCCTGCTTTGGAATTGCAATGAAAACTGACCTTTTCCTGTGCTGTGACCACTGCTGAGTTTTCCAAATTTGCTGGCATATTGAGTGCAACCCTTTCACAGCATCATTATTTAGGATTTGAAAAAGCTCATTTGGAATTCAATCACCTCCACTAGCTTTGTTTGTAATGATGCTTCCAAAGGCCCACTTGACTTAGCACTCCAAGATATCTGGCTGTGGGTGAGTGATCACATCATTGTGGTTATCTGGGTCATTAAGAACTTTTTAATACAGTTCTTCTGTGTATTCTTGCCACTTCTTAATACCTACTGCTTCTGTTAGGTCCAAACCATTTTTATCCTTTATTGTGCCCATCTTTGCATGAAGTGTTCTCTTCCTGTCTCTAATTTTCTAGAAGGATCTCTAGTCTTTCCCATTCTATTGTTCTCCTTTATTTATTTGCATTGTTTACTTAGGAAGGTTTTCTTATCTTTCCCTACTATTCTTTGGAATTCTGCATTCAGGTGGATATATCTTTCCTTTTTTCTTTGCCTTTCACTTCTTTTCCTTTCTCAGCTGTTTGTAAGGCCTCTTCAGACAAGTATTTGCCGTTTTGCACGTCTTTTTCTTGGGGATGGTTTTGATCATTGACTCCTGTATAATGTTGCAAAATTCCCTCAATAGTTCTTCAATCACTCTGTTTATCAGATCTATTCCCTCAAATCCATTTATCATTTCCACTGTATAATCATAAAGGACTATATTAGATCATACCTGAATGGAGTAGTGGTTTTCCCTATTTCCTTCAATTTAAGTCTGAATTTTGCAATAAGGAATTCATGATCTGAGCCACAGTCAGCTCCCAGTCCTGTTTTTGCTGACTGTATAGAACTTCTCCATCTTCTGCTGCAAAGAATATAATCAATCCATTTCAGTATTGGCCATCTAAGAGACAATTCTGACTGAATTGTTGGATCTGTTTCTTTAACTTTTGCTCTTTGTTACTTTTGTTATCACAATCATACATAACAGCTTGCCTCAGGGAACCCTGCCCCTCTGCCTGACCGTTAAACAAGTGTCTTTATTCAGCTCAAGGAGAGACAATCTGACCCAGCCGACCTGTGAATCATTGCAGAAAGAAGAAATACACACCTCTTGTCCTATTTTTAAGAGAAATGACCTTTTTTACTTTCTCATCTCTTCTCCTTCTCTCTTAAGAAATTGGCATTTAGACCCTTTAAAGTGGTTATCTTGAGACATTAGTCTGCCATCTTCTTGGTCAGCTGATTTTCCGAATAAAGTCATATTCTTTCCCTCAACACTTCATCTCTGATTTTATTGGCCTGTTGTGTGGTGGGCCAGCAGAGTGAGCTTGAATTCAGCAACATGACTGTAAGATCTCTCCCTATTCCCCACAGAAGGGGACACATTTTTTTGAGTCCTTAGCCTACTGTGTTCCCTCTCTGCTTGGCAAAGAAACAAAACCACTCTTTATTTTTCCTTCATAACTCTGTCTCCATATTTTTGTTTTTCTTCATTCACCAAAAGCCAAGATTTTGTCTACAATATGTTTATAGAAAACTCTGAAGTCAGAGACTAGAGGGATCAGTCTAAGCCACTATACCAGTCCCTGATTTCAGAATTAATTACACATACATATGAAACCTGGCCAGGAGCAACCCCAACTACACAATGCAGAAGAGGAAGTGAGGACAATAAAGTATTTTGTCAGTTGAAGTACTTGAGGATGGTTTACAGAAAATTAATCAAAGTCATTTAGGTAACTTTTTCTTCTAGACATCGGCATTTTGGTCCTTTAGTTCCTTGAGTGTGGTAAAAATGTGGCTAATGCTGTAAGCTCATTAATTGCTCTGTCCACAAACACTAATTACAAAGAGATGAGGCTTAATACTAGCTATACATGGAGTGTTACTCAGCCAGCTAGCTTTGAAAAGGAAGGGGAAAAAAAGGAACCTATTTCTTAGAAAGGAGGGTGAAGGAATGAGGATGATTGGATTTAGGCTAGGAAAATCCATCAGGATAATACATACCCTTGTTTCCTTACCTTTTTGATGAGATTGCTACATGATTCATGCATCTCATTTTTTCAGAGATATTACAACTGTGACAAACATCCAGAAAAATACTCTGAAATACGAATGAAGGTCAAGAGTGAGATTTAACCTGAGTATGAAACATCAATTTTTCCAAAGGCTTTAACTAAAGTCTTTGATTTTAGCCTCCACTATTATCTGACCTTCAAATAGGCATCCACTAAATCTGGTTAAAAAACAATTTCCTCACTTTAATTGTTGTTTGAATATTAATTTACTCGTGGCCTGATCTTAGCATAATTTCTGATGCATGAATTGCTGTTGAATAAATGAATGAATGAATGAGACTAATGGAGTTTTGCTATCTCAGTCTACACCTGTTGGGGGAAAAATAAAGCATATAGTTTATTAAGGATCAAAGGTAGATTTCACATAAGAATGAAAGCCTGCACAGTTCATTTTATAAGTAAGCCAAAAGAATGGATCATTTGAAAATTCTCTAGAAAAGTGGTTGCTCAAGTATTTATTTCTACTAATACTTCTTTCCATTAACTGAAGTTTTACATTTCGACAAAAACCATCAGTGTGGTTAAAATATACTGCCCTTGGGAAACAAGTATATGAATATAATTCAGGTGTAAATACTTCTATGGGAAAAGATTGAAGATTTATTTTACATGCCAAGGAGCTCAGGACTACTTCTGTAAATGAGATGGTTAATAAACCAGGTTTGCTGGTGGAGGGATGGTACAATGCCCACAGTGGAAGTCTAGGTGAGCAGACTTATGCGGTGAGAACTGAGGCAGAGTTTGTAGCAGCTGCAGGGCAACAAAATCCTGAAGATAAAGTAACTGACTCTGAATTGGAGATTAAGAACTTGGAGGAAGGTTGCTGATTTTCTAATAACTAATATCCAGCTGGGACACGCCATATCTTTGGAATACAGTGAGTCTGCCTCTTGGGTTACTGTTTTACTTTCTGAAGACTAGTGAGATATGATTATAAAATTTCAGCTCCAAGTCCTTAGAAATAATTTAAACTAATATCTTCATTTTACAGCCACATTAAGTACCTGGAGTAAGCCATAAATAAGTGGAGAAGGAAATGGCAACCCACTCCAGTATTCTTGCCTGGGAAATCGCATGGACAGAGGAGCCTGGTGGGCTACAGTCCATGGGGGCACAAAAGAGTTGGACACAATTTAGTGACTAAACAACAACAATATGCATACATAAGTTGTTGATGACTAGAGCCCCTGGCTACAGTACTTTTTCAGTTAATCCAATATCCAAGTATAATCCCCAAATTGCACATGTATGAAAGTTGAGAAATTCTAAACTGAGATGTGAGTTACCTCCTGGTAAGCTACCTTGTGGCCTGGTCTTAGCACAGATGGCCACTCTAAAGAAATATACAAGTGTAAGAACCAGAAGGAAATGATGAACAATTAATTTTCAGTTATTCAGGAAAAGACACTCTTTACTTTCAGCCAATCTTTCTAAAATTACTTTTCTCAAAGTCTTATTCATCACAGTACAGTTGCCCCTAGATTCTCTTCTTCTTTCTCTAATCTCCTTCAAGTTCTCTTTTGGATCCAGGCTATACTGACTTTTCATTATATAAATTTCTCACTTTCTGTATTGATTTACCTCTTTAGTGGAAAAGAAATCTTTCTCTTAAAGAAATCAATTCTATTGTTCAAGCTTCTTTAAATTGTTTTCAACTCTTATTTCCCACAGGACCAACAAGACCCAACAACTGCATGAGCAAGGACAGTACTTCCTTAGTAAGCTGTGAACAATCTTATGCAACAATTTGCATTTATGGAAGAAGCTCGAGAATGGTTTAAGCACCTATAGAGCGAACATCTGATATAATTCAGCACTTACTTGCTAATTAAAAATTTTAGAAACTCTCTGAAAGACTTAAAAGTAAACTTATTAACCCACCAAAGGTATTACAAAAACCTATGGCAAACATCAAGAAGGAAACTTAGAGACATTCCCTTAGTTTAGCAAGAAAGCAAACATTTTACCAGCGTTACTCTTTGACATAATGTTGAAAGTTCGACCAATACAGTATGACTACCTAAAACAGAGAGTATTTGAAGATGGGTATTGTAAAAATATTGTAAAACTTATGATTTACAGATATTATAATCCTTCATATAGAAAACTCAAGAGAATCAACAGACTATTAGGTATATTAAATAAGATTATTAGATAAAAGACCAATATATACAAATCAATGTAATTCTCATACTGGAAATTACTGATTAGAAAATGTAATTGAGGAAGAAGATGCATTTATAAGAATAAAAATGTAGAGTATATATGAGTCAGTCAATAACAATGTACAAATTTTATGAAATAAATTATAAAATTTACTAAAGAACATAAAGAAGCTGAAATAATGAAAAGATACACTAGATCTGTGAGAATGAGGCCTTAATATTGTAAAGATGTCAAATTTCCCTAAGTTAATACAGAAATATAGTGGAACTCCAAGTGAAATATCAGTAGATGTTGAAGTGAAATTAGATGATCTGGTTATGAAATGAACATAGAAAAAGTAAAGGTTGCAGAAGAAAAAGAAAAATTCTCAAAAGGATGAATAACATGATATACTACACCATGCTATAAAGCCAAGGCAATTAAGACAGTGTAGAAATGGGTCAGAAAAGACAAACAGACAAAACAGTCTGAAAAGTCCAGAAATACACCCATATACATGAAACTCCTCATTTGATAATGGAGACAGTATGAAGCAGTGGGGAGGGGATTGCTTGATAAAGGACATGGGGAAGTTTGTGTACAGTATGGAGAAAAGAAAAACTGGATTATACTCCAAAGAGTGAGCCAAAATAATTTCCATATAGGTTAAAACTGAAAAATTAAGTGTAAAACCAGAAAACCATTTGAACATATAGAGTGGAAGTGACAAATAGATTTAAGGGATTAGATCTAATAGAGTTCCTGAAGAACTATGGATGGAGGTTTATAGTACTGTACTGCAGGTGGTGATCAAAACCATCACCCAGAAAAAGAAATGCAACAAGTCAAAACAGTTGTCTGAGGAGGGCTTTCATAGCTGAGAAAAGAAGAGAAGCAAAAGGCAAAGGAGAAAGGGGAAAGATACATCCATCTGAAATCAGAGTTCCAAAGAATTAGCAAGGAGAGATAGGAGAGGCTTCCTAAGTGAACAATGCAAAGAAATAGAGGAAAATAATAGAATGGAAAAGACTAGAGATCTCTTCAAGAATATTAGAAATATCAAGAAGTATTTCATGCAAAAATGGACACAATAAACGACAGAAAAAGTAAGGCCCTAAATAAGCAGAAGAGATTAAGAAAAGGTGGAAAGAATACACAGAAGAATTATACAAAAAGATCTTAAAGACCCAGATAGCTACAATGGTGTAGCTCACCTAGAGCCAGACATCCTGGAGTGTGAATTCAAGTGGGCTTTCAGAAGCATTACTATGAACAAAGCTAGTGGAAATGAAATTCTGGCTGAGCTATCTCAAATTCTAAAAGATGATGCTGTTAGTGCTGCATCCAAGATGCCAGCAAATTTGGAAAGCTCAGCAATGGCCACAGGATTGGAAAAGTTCAGTTTTCATTCTAATCCCAAAGAAGGGCAATGTCAACGAATGTTCAAACTATTGCAAAAGGTAATGCTCAAACTCCTTCAAGCTAGCAGTGGCCACAGGACTGGAAAAGGTCAGTTTTCATTCCCATCCCAAAGAAAGGCAATGCCAAAGAATACTCAAACTACCGCACAATTGCACTCATCTCACATGCTAGTAAAGTAATGCTCAAAATTCTCCAAGCCAGGCTTCAGCAATACGTGAACTGTGAACTTCTTGATGTTCAAGCTGGTTTTAGAAAAGGCAGGGGAACCAGAGATCAAATTGCCAACATCCAGTGGATCACGGAAAAAGCAAGAGTTCCAGAAAAACATCAATTTCTGCTTTATTGACTATGCCAAAGCCTTTGACTGTGTGGATCACAAGAAACTGTGGAAAATTCTTTAAGAGATGGGAATACCAGACCACCTGACCTGCCTCTTGAGAAATCTGTATGCAGGTCAGGAAGCAACAGTTAGAACTGGACATGGAACAACAGACTGGTTCCAAATAGGAAAAGGCGTACGTCAAGGCTGTATATTGTCAATCTGCTTATTTAACTTCTATGCAGAGTACATCATGAGAAACGCTGGGCTGGAAGAAGCACAAGCTGGAATCAAGATTGCCGGGAGAAATATCAATAATCTCAGATATGCAGATGACACCACCCTTATGGCAGAAAGTGAAGAGGAACTAAAAAGCCTCTTGATGAAACTGAAAGAGGAGAGTGGAAAATGTTGGCTTAAAGCTCAACATTCCAAAAACGAAGATCATGGCATCCAGTCCCATCATTTCATGCGAAGTAGATGGGGAAACAGTGGAAACAGTGTCAGACTTTATTTTTGGGGGTTCTAAAATCCCTGCAGATGGTGATTGCAGCCATGAAATTAAAAGACGCTTACTCCTTGAAAGAAAAGTTATGACCAACCTGGATAGCATATTCAAAAGCAGAGACATTACTGTGTTGACTAAGGTCTGCCTAGTCAAGGCTATAGTTTTTCCAGTAGTCATGTATGGATGTGAGAGTTTGACTGTGAAGAAGGCTGAGCACCAAAGAACTGATGCTTTTGAACTGTGGTGTTGGAGAAGACTCTTGACAGTAGTCCCTTGGACTGCAAGGAGATCCAATCAGTCCATTCTGAAGATCAGCCCTGGGATTTCTTTGAAAGGAATGATGCTAAAGCTGAAACTCCAGTACTTTGGCCACCTCATGCGAAGAGTTGACTCACTGGAAAAGACTTTGATGCTGGGAGGGATTGGGGGCAGGAGGAGAAGGGGATGACAGAAGATGAGATGTCTGGATGGCATCACTGACTAGATGGACATGAATCTGAGTGAACTCCGGGAGTTGGTGATGGACAGGGGGGCCTGGCATGTTGCGATTCACGGGGTTGCAAAGAGTCAGACATGACTGAGCGACTGAACTGAACTGAGGCTTCAACAGTACATGAACTGAGAACTACCAGATGTACAAACTGGATTTATAAAAAGCAGAGGAACCGGAGATCAGGTTGCCAGTATCTGGTGGATCATAGAGAAAGCAAAGAAATCCAGAAAACACATTGAATTCTGCTTCATTAACTATGCTAAAACCTTTGACTGTGTGGATCACAGCAAACTGTGGATAATTCTTAAAGAAATGGGAATACTAGACCACCTTACCTGCCTTCTAGAAACCTGTACACAGGTCAAGAAGCAATAGAACCAGACATGGAACAATGGGCTGGTTCAAAATTGTGAAAAAATTATGTCAAGGCTGTATATAGTCACCCTGTTTATTTAACTTCTATACAGAGCACATCATGTGAAATTCTATGCTAGATCAGTCACAACCTGAACTCATGATCGCTGGGAGAAATACCAATAACTTTAGATATGCATTGGTTTCCCTGGTGGCTCAGACCATAAAGAATCTGCATCCAGTGGAGGACACCAGAGTCTGATACATGGGTCAGGAAGATCCCCTGAAGAAGGATATGGCAACCCACTCCAGTGTTTTTGCCTGGGAAATCTCATGGACATGGTAGCCTGGTTTGCAAAGGGGTTGCAAAGAGTCAGACACAACTGAACAAACTAACAACATACATATGACACCACTCTAATGGCAGAAAGTGAAATGGAGCTAAAGAACCTGTTGATGAAGGTGAAAGAGGAGAGTGAAAAAGTGAAGCTGAAGCTCCAATACTTTGGCTACCTGATGCAAAGAGCCAACTCATTGGAAAAGACCCTGATGCTGGGAACGATTAATGGCAGGAGGAGAAAAGGGTACAGTAGATGAGAGGGTTGGATGCCATCATTGATGCAATGGACATGAGTTTGAGCAAACTCTATGAGATGGTGAAGGACAGGGAAGCCTGACACATTGCAGACCATGGGATCATAGAGTTGGACACAACTGAGTGACTGAACAGTAACAAAAAGAAAAGATTTCCAAAGACATAAGAAGCAATACATGAAAGAATGAATTTGAACATGTCAAAATTAAGTCGTAAATAATTATATTCCCTCAGAGAATAAATGTTTATATATATAATGAATGGAGGATTAACAGTAATTAATATATACAGCCAATAAGGGACTGCCATATATCCTTTATGTTATATGCATATTTGCAAATCAGTAAAAGAGAGAAATCCAAATAAGTATCTGTGAAAAGATGAAATACCATGCCCAAAAAGCAAAATCCATCCCAAATTTCTAATGTGGTTGTAAAGTGATACCCAATCTCAGTAGTTATCAGATAATTGCAAATTAAAACAATAGTTATATACCAGCCTCTACCCATCTGATTGGCAAAAATTTAAGTCAGATAAAATTGTGTTCTGGTGAAGATATGAAAACAGGAATTGTAAACTAAAACAGCTATCCAAAATGACATGGAAGTATTAATATAATTAAATATGCACATGTATTATATTAGATATGGAACCTAGATAATTTATCACACAGAAACATAAAAATATGAATGAATGGGCAAGACTATTCATCACAGGATTGCCTGCAATATCTAAAAATTTGAAACAGCTTGAGCGTTCATCAAAAGTGTGCTATCTGGGAAGTATGAAGTGTTATGCATAAGCAAAAAAAGAGTTCTAGATTTCTATCTACCTATATTTGGTTTGGGCTTCCCTGGTGGCTAAGTGGTAAAAAATCCACTTTCCAATGAAGGATGTGGATTTGATCTCTGGGTCAGGAAGATGCCCTGGAGAAGGAAATGGCAAACCACTTCAGTATGCTTGCCTGGGAAATCCCATGAACAGAGAAGCTTAGTGGGATGGGGTCATAAAAGAGTTAAAGATGACTTAGCATCTCTAAGTCAGATGCTAGAACAACAACAGTTTGGTTTATATATAGACATAGGTAGATAAATATCAATATGGATAGGTCTTAAGAAAATTGTTATGTTGATATCTTAGAAATGCAATTCATTGTATAGAATAATGTCAACACTGTAAGTTAGTAACTTAAGACCAAGTAAACAAGAGCGAAGAATGGAATAAAACATAGAAGAGAGAGTACACACAGACAATTTAAGACAGAATTTTAAAAAGTGAAGATTAAGGACAAGTCTCTGAATATATATGTATAGATATTTTTTTGTGTCACATAAGAATGTGTTATTTTTTCATTTAAATATGCTTCAGTTTTTGTCATTTCATTAAAATGACTTCACACTTTCTTCCCTCAATCAATCTGAAAAGGAAACTGAAGTGCTCTGTTTGCACCTGCCCACATAGATAGTCCTCGTTTACCCATGTGCCCCATTATCACACATTTAGTGTAAGATCCTGGTGTAGTCTTTCTTTGTCAAAGTGGCTTGTCATACTCAAGACGTTTTGAACTTCTCTGCAAAGCTGGAGATCTCATTGAGTGTTTTACTCCACAGGTCATTGTACTGATATCAGATAAGACCAGTTGGTATTCAACAAAATCTACCACTCATTCAGCATCTCATTTTTGAGTGCCTCACTGCCCAAAATATTTAAGAGCTCAGGTGCCCCCCTTAAAAGTCTATATCTGTCTTGTTTACATATCTTCCATGTGGATAAATATCTGATAACTTCTGACTCTGGTTAACTCAAAGTTGGCTCCTAATTTGGTTTTGTTTAATCTTTGATATTTATAACCATACTAGATATTCATTGATTTCTTGAAACAGTTTTTTTTTTTTTTTTTTAGTTCTTAAAATAGTTTCATCTACTGAAAAAAGAACCTATGAGTGCATGCTCAGCTGCTTCAGTTGTGTCTAACTCTTTGCAACCCTGTGAACTGTAGCCTATCAGGCTACTCTGCCGATGGAATTCTCTAGGCAAGAATAGTGGAGTGGGCTGTAATGCCATCCTCCAGGGAATCTTCCCAACCCAGGAAGTGAACCTGTGTCTCCTGCACTGCAGGCAGATTCTTTACCCATTGAGCCACCTGGGAAGCCCTCTTTTTCTATAGGATGTACTTAATCCTTTGGCTTATGAATCCTCTATCAAAGCACAGTTAGCCACCTGGGATAGCCTATTTGTACTAAATATTTGTATTACAGATGGCCTATTTGTATCATAGGAAACAGTAGACTGCCTCACCTAGGCAAGCCTTGAAAATTTAATCTTATAAAGTAAGTGAAAATAGCACAGTGCAAATCACGTTGAAATCCACTTTCTCTTTCTGTAATTCAACCAGATTTAGAAGTTTCAAATACTAGTATGGAATGGCTGTGACAATTTACCCATTACTTTTCTGGACAAACATCTACTGTGAAGAAATGAAGTGGCCTGGGAAGGGGAGAAGGTGGAAAGATAGTCCTGGATGTTCATGGACCACACTATGTGGTGGTTTCCCCTCTTACATCTCATCCACAAAGTCCTAAATGATCAAAACACCATTCTGGAACAGGACCCCTAGTCTTTGTTACAGGATGTTGTGGGTTAAAGAGCTTGACTTGATGATGAAGCAAAGCTCATTTTCCAACCTGACTTTCCTTCTGTTTTCGAACTTTTCTTCTATTTCCTTCTATGGGATATAATAATCCTTATTTTACATAGTTAAAAGCAGTATAGCATAGTATCTTTGTGTTCAGGCACAAATTAATTTGGTCCTGGAGTCAACTCTCAGACCTATTTTATTAAGTGTGTTTCCTGAACTTGTTGTTAACTTCCGTTTCTGTTTATTCTTATCTATAAAGCAAGGGTAATTAAAAGTATCTCTATAATATGCGGTTTTAGGGTTGAAAGCAGCTCAGGTAAACCTGTTAACAAAGGGCTTGACACATAATTAGAGTTCAATAAATGTTGACAAAATTATTATGGTTGCTGTGAAAGTTGAAATGATAGCTATTTATGCAAATCACTGATCTTTATGCCAGTGCCAAATAGAAATTAATAGTAGCCCTCTTATCTTCTTAGCAACCAGAAAACCTGGGTCTAATTTACATAGGACTTGGAAGAGTGCTATTTCAAAACAAGACAGTCCTCCTGTCCTAAGGAACTGCATAATCACATTTCTAAGAAGTTATTTTAGAAAGACCTCTCACCAAAATACCTTAATCTTCATTGAGAAGACAGCTAATATTTCCTGACAAGAGAAAGATGGCCCAGACTCTCAAAAGAAAAGCCTAAAGGAATAAGATTAAACACATCAGAGCTGCCCTTTGCCTCTCCCACATTTCTGCAGATACTCTTCAGTCAAGTGACAGAGGGAAAAAGGAGTCTGATACTTTGTTTCCTGAGTGAACAGAGCCAGTCTGGTTTGACACTGAGAAGAGTGGACAGCCTCTCTCAGAGAAAGATGAGATGCCATTGCCTAGCACTGGCCCTTAAGAACATGAATAGAAAGAACCTGAGCCAGAGGTGGAGAGCAGAGAGGAATAGGGAATATGAGAGTCAGGTATTGTCATGATAACTCTCTCAGATGTGGGTTAGATTCACTAACTTGTTTCAAATAAACTCCCTGCTCAAGGGAAAGCTTCTTATTTAATGAGAAAGCCCAAATCTCACTCCTCTGACTCTCAAGAGAGCCAACTGAGGGGTGATTCAAATTGTCTTCTGTTGGGTCAGCTTCAGAGACATTACATTCTGACTATACTCAAGGGGGAGCTGTCGGGAAATATTGTCTATGCCAAGCTAACAGCAGGGAGAAAAATAATCTCTAGATGTTGCAATGGAGTTCTAAGACATTGGCAAGGAAAATAGGGAAACAGAACACCTAATCCTTATCAGGGATCCTGTAGTCCATGTAAGGTCTTCTGCACGGGACTCTAGTTTGGGTCAATTGTAATCGTTTTCCATTATGCTCTCCTCACTGAGGGAGATAGGGACTTCAAGAACAAGGGCTCTACTCAGTGATCTGTCAGGAGTTAGCTTGACCTTGGGCACGGACTCTTTAATTCATTTAAATAGCATCTACAAACTGTGATATGTACCTACATCTGTGCCAGAGGTGGTGAATCTAATGGTAAATGAGTCTCTGTCCTCATGAATCTTACATTTTAGTGTAGAATGTCAACAGTGAAATAAATGAAGTAATCTTAAACAGTAAACAGAAATATGCCATCAAGTCATGAAAATTTTTGACCCGACCTTAATTTAAGCGAAATAAGACAATCTCAGTATGTAGCAAAGGCTACATATGATTTCAGTTTTGTGGCATTCTGGAAAAATGCATAATTATGGATTGGGTAAAAGGCTTAGAGGTTGCCAGGGGATTCCCTTGTGGCTCAGACAGTAAAGAATTTGCCTGCAATGTGGGAGACCTGGCTTCGATCCCTGAGTTGGGAAGATCCCCTGGAGGAGGAAATGGCAAACCACTCAAGTACTCTTGCTTGGGAAATCCCATGGACAGTCTGTCCATGGGATTGCAAAGAGTCAGACATGACTGAGCATCATTATTTGGAAATATTTTTAGAGAGAGAGAGGAAGGGTCAATTGTAGTCATCAAGGAAGACTTGAGGACAGTTAAACTATTACATATGATACTGTAATAGTAGATACATAATGTTATGTATTTGTCAAAATCCATAGAATGTACAACAGAGTATGGGTGTGTGCTTAGTTACTCAGTCATGTCCAACTCTTTGCAACCCCATGCTCATGGAATTTTCCAGGCAAAAATACTTGAGAGGGTTGCCATTTCCTACTCAAGGAAGGCAGAGTATATCCTAATGTAAACTGTGTACTTTACTCAATAATAATGTATCAATATTGGCTCATCAATTGTAAGAAGCGTACCACACTAATACAAGATGGAAATAAAAATATTGTTAATCCTATTAGTGGAAACTCTGTGGGGTGTGTGTGTGTGTGTGTGTGTGTGTGTGTGTGTGTAGGGGCAGGGAGTGAGAGTTATATGGAGCACAGTAACTCTCCATGTTTTCGTCTCAATTTTACTATAAGCCTAAACTGTCTTTTAAAAAAAGTCTGTTAATTAGAAAATACATATTTCCTTTTACATGGTGGTGGTGGTTTAGTCGATAAGTCATGTCTGACTCTTGTGACCCCATGGACTGTAGCCTGCCAGGTTCCTCTGTCCACAGGATTCTCCAGACAAGAATACTGGAATGTGTTGCCATTTCCTTCTCCAGGGGATCTTCCTGATCCAGGAATTGAACCCGTGTCTCCTGCATTGCAGGCAGATTCTTTACCAACTGAGCTATAAGGGAAGCCCTTTCCTTCCCATACATTCCCTAATTGTTGGTGGAAGATTTTTACTGTAGAGTAGCCTCAGCTATACCCTAGTGTGACTTAGTTCTCTAGAGTTGCATTGGAATGTACTTACTGGGGATGTGGAAAGCACAGATCATCTGGAATTTTGCTTCAGCTGTGGAAAACTTCTTCCAGTTGTGACAGTCAAAAAGTCCTCAGTTAGTCTGATTATTTATTGTAAGTTCATTTACATTTACTTTACATTGCTGTTGGTATATCCACATAACCCTAGGATTCAGTCATTACTTCTTCCCTACTCATCTCATATTGGCTGCTTTGTGTACTATGATCCTCAAGTTAGAAAGCAGGGGTAATTTATTTAGTTTTGGATTTCTAATTTCTCCCATCACCAGTTTGGCAGCAGACTCTGAAACAGAACAACCTCTTAGAATCCAGAAAAGAGAATTAATCTATAAAAATTCAATTAACCTGTACAATGCTCATCGAATCCTCATGGAACCTAATCAGAGTTTTCTTAACTTATTAACCGCTTCACCTATTTTACGTTTTGCAACCTGTGATGATGGCCCTGAACAATCAAAATAATGCTGACAGACTAAACAAACTAATGGGGCACATCCACAGATTGGGTCCTTCCATCACTTGCTAAAGACATCCCAGTGAATCTTACTTGTGAGTTCCAGAAGCAAGGCTGTGAGTGCTGCGGATTGTGTGGACAGGCCATCACATCCTGCCTGACACATGAATCCACAAAGCCACTGTGTTACCTGCTCCACTCCTGACTTCCTGTATGCACTTGGGGAAATCTCCATATTCTAGACTCTAGCCTAGAGATCCCCCCAAAATATATTCCTATTTCAGAGGAAGTATTCTCAACAAAGCTGCTGGAGAAGTTGTTAAAGAAGAATAATGAATGACAGTGAATTATTTTAAACTCTTCAAATGAACTTCTTGCTTTAGAGATTCAAATAGAATCAGGAGATGTTATATTGGATAAATTACTCAGTGACTCCAAGTTCAAAGTCCTCCCTACTCATTCAAAATTTATTTGTTTCACCAACTATGCATCAGACGCAGATTTGTGGAGAGGCTATTTGAAGGAAAAAAAGGTGAATTCAGTTTTGGGTGTTTGGATCTTGAAATGCCTACAGTGTATCACAGTAGAGATGCCCAGCAGGCAGATGGTCCTGAAGCTCTGGGGAGAGTTTTGACTTAGATATAAAATTTGGGAACATCAGCATATGAAGGGGAGTTGGGCCTTCATGTATGAGTGAAGGACTCTGTATGCAAAGAGGAGAGCAGTGGACAGAGGAAGGAACTTGGGTAACACTTCTTTGGGGAAGATAATCAAAGAAAGAGTGGGGAGAAGACCCCTGGAAGAGAAGGTGAGATGGAGCAGTCAGAATTGGAAAGAGGAATCGATGGGTGATATCAAGAAGCCAATTTCTTTTTTTTTTTTTTTTTTTGGCGGGGGGATGCTGTAGGGTGTTTGAATGCTGTAGCAGCACCCAGAATAATGACGACAGACCAGTTTAGGAATAATGGGATCGTGAGATTGAGTAACTTTTAAATAAGTAGTTGCGTGAAGTGATAGGAGCCGAAAATAGACTGCAGAAATTTGAATATCATATGGAAAACAGATGAGTAACTAATTCCAGCTGCTTATTTGTTTCTAGTAAGTGTGGGCAATCTGCCTCAAAATTTGACTACGAGAAAAAGAAAGAAAAAGAGTGGAAGTCTGAAAAACGGTTTAGTGTAAATCAATGAGTAATAAAAGATTGATGATATATAGATAGCTAGATTTTGGAGAAGGCAATGGCACCACACTGCAGTACTCTTGCCTGGAAAAATCCTATGGATGGAGGAGTCTGGTAGGCTGCAGTCCATGGGTTGCTAAGAGTCGGACACGACTGAGCGACTTCACTTTCACTTTTCACTTTCATGCATTGGAGAAGGAAATGGCAACCCACTCCAGTATTATTGCCTGGAGAATCCCAGGGATGGGGGAGCCTGGTGGACTGCCATCTATGGGGTCACACAGAGTTGGACACGACTGAAGCGACTTAACAGCAGCAGCAGCAGCAGATAGATTTTGGAATAGGATGGATTTGTATTATCTTTGATGTTGGATGAGTTTCAAGAGCAGTGTGGCAATAGGTGTGGAAAAAGTAAATGGTTGTATTAAAGTTTTGGTTGCAGGGTAAGTGGTATAGAGCTTTAAGGGTAAAGGAGAGGAAATAATGAAATGAACCATAAGGTTTAGCTGAGAATAGGAGAAAGTAATGCCAGGTAGAGTATTGAAGTAATTTGGAGGCTATGAATCTGATAGGACCATAGAATTAGTCTTTCAGGAATTTCCTTCAGAATTCTGTGCATACACAAATGAATGGGCAGAGAAAGAAGGAGATTGTTGTCAGAAGGTGAGGTAGTAGGGTCAAGATTTTGGAAATGAAATGTCTCTAGGCAATGACCAGATCCAAAACGTTAGTGGAATTGGGTAGCTGCAGTAGACAGGTGACCCAGGTCCCTCAAAGTATTTTTAAGACAGAATTGGGATGAAATTGACAGGTTGCTATCAAAATACTAAATGCATTCATAACTAAGGCAGGACCATGAGTAGAGGAGATTTCCATGCACTAGATGCCCAAGTGAGAGTGGAAAAGGAGCAGAGACCAATGCCAATGAGAAATGAAGGAAGAAAAGAAAATAGTTGAACAGTACACAGCAAAGTAGATGTTCAAAGGGTGATTAAAAAATTGATTTGGAAGCCACAATGCTGAGCAAGAATGTAAAATACCTACTTATGCCTTTGGGACGAGGAAGTGTGAGCAAACACTGACTGAGAAGGCAGAACAGAAGGCAGAGTCTTGCAGGGTCAAGTTGGGAGACATTGTTAGTACAAGTTTAGGGCTTAAGGGGTTAATGCCTGTGCAAGCTTCCAGAAGCACATAACTGTTTGGTTCTGTAGTTTTGGAATGATCCTCTGAAAAAAGTACTACAAAGAGCATTACATTTTTCTGTGGGGGTTGGAAACTGGGGAGGAAGTTCCTCTTTTTTAGATATGGTCTGTGACCTCCATGAGCAAAGGTTCTTGTCTTACTGCAGTATACTCGGTACCTAGGACAGTGCCTGACACAAAGGTGGTACTCAGGTGCTTAATAAGGGTATTGAGTTAATATATGGACAAGTGAAGACTGTAAATGAGAAAGAGCAAGCATGCTTAATATGTAAAAAAACCCAGCTTATATTGAACTTCTACTATCCCAGCGGAAAATCTCTTTCATGACTTTTAAAGTCTTCAGTCCTTTCTTGGCTCATAAAAGATGTTGATGGAAATGCTTGAAAGTTTGAAAAGGCAATAGTGCTGTATAAATGAAAAGAGGTCAGAAGAAAGAACAGTGTGATTCAGTGAGTCAGATATTTCAGTGTCTCCATTCTGCAACTAGATACAGACAATATGATTACTTGTCCCTGTTGTGGAGAATGTTCTCTCAAGTTGTATGTGTTTCTATCTTGAATCCACTGTTAGATATTACATAATCTGGGAATAGAATTTAAGGAAATTAGGTCAACACTTTCCTTTTTGCCTGCCCATTTTTTCCAGGAATCTGTTAATAAGTGTTTATAGAAGTTTTACTATTAATTATTTTTGAGTATACTATGAAGCAAGGCAAAAAAGAGGGAAGACAAAACTCCTGGCTTTGGAAACTCACTAGTTTGTTGGGGGAAACTTGTTTCACATTCTAGAAACATTTGGCAAAGAGTGTATAATTAAAGACTCAGTACTATAGCAATCCAGGTGGCCTTTTAGGCATTTAGTGGAGGAGGAAAGAGAGCCCTGAGAGGATATCATAAGGAATTGGCAGAATTTAGATACACAAAGAAATGGGGATGGGGATAACTTCCCGTAATATTCTCTAATGCCATTATTTGTAATTTAATCTCCAACCTCAGCTATCAACCAGCTACACACACAAGCATTTTCTAGTTAATGTGCTTTGTAAGGAGTTACTTTGTGCAACACATGTGCCTGAAGAGAAAAATAGGTACAGTTATAAAAGAAAAGCTATGTTAGGGGAGGCTAGAACCAAAAAACAAGAAAGCCAGCCAAGCAGAGAAAAGCACATTTTCTATTGATTGGGAGAAAGAATTGGCATCATTTCTCATGTCCATTGCCTTTTACTTCTGGCCTAGAGCTGGCATTTAATTTGAATTTTATTAGCACAGGAAATCTAATGCAGCAACCAGATTCTCCCAATTCAGGGTGTTTAATTTTAAAAAAGAGGAAAGCTTACAAGCTGAATAAGTGGCTCTGCAGAATACAACAGCATTTCTTCTCAGCAAATTAACTGCTGAGGTTATCTGCAGAAGTAAATCCTGGGGGATAGAATAAATGTAGGGGTTCTCTGGTGGCTCAGCAGAAAAGAATCTGCCTGTAATGCAGGAGACACAGGAGACATAGGTTGGATCCCTGGATTAGAAAGTTCCTCTGGAGGAGGAAATGGCAACCCACTCCAGTATTCTTGCCTGAAAAAGCCGATGGATAGAGGACCCTGGTGGGTGACATTCTATGGGGTTGCAAAGAGTCAGGCATGGCTGAGGGACTAAAACAACAAATAGCAGAACAAATGTGGACTCTGCCTCAAGAAGGAAGCAATGACCCTGATAGTGGAATAATTGAAGAGCAAAGAATATGAAACAAAATAAGTCAAGAATGGTCAAAATATTGAGTACATTGAAATTTCTGAATGGCTGTTTAGTATGTTGCTTCAGACTTGAAGATGAATGTGAGAAAGCTAGCTATTCAAGTGCAAAGATATGAGGATGTCCATCATAGCATCATATACAAAAACAAATAGATGAGTCACATACCACTGAAGAGGAGAATAAATATAGAATAATCCTGAATTTGGATTAAAATGATATTCACCAACTAAAGTTGTTGTCTTACATTTAGTGAAATAGAAAATTATTCATAATATGTTGTTGAAAAAAATTCCAGGATGTAAAAAAAGTGTAAATATTAAGTGAAATTTTATCCAAATTTGAAATGCATTACCAAGTTTAATCCTTCTAGTAGTCTATTTAATAAGTCTTGTCAGTTATCTGTCTAATTTGAAGTCTCTATTTGGTATCCTGTTCCTGGTTTAGTACTATGGAAAGAAAGAAAGAAAGAAAGGCCAGCATAGGGAGTTGATACCCTAAGGAGCAGAGAACTAGCTTTGAATGTTTGTTCTCTTTTCAGAGCTGTGCTAAGTACTTGCTATAGACTGAACTGTGTCTTCCCTATATTTGTATTCAGAGGTAGGACCTACAAGGCAGTTACTGTTAATGAACTCATAAGGGTGAGACCTTGACAAAAGTACTAGTATCCTTTTAAAAGGAGACACCAGAGAGACAGCATCTCTCTCTCTCTCATGCTCCTTTCCTCTTTATTTTCCTCTCTCTCTCTGCCTTGTGAAGATACAATGAGAAGGCAACCATCTGCCAGCCACAAAGAGAGCCAGCATATTGATCTTGGATTTCTCAGCCTCCAAAGCTGTGAAATAAATTTCTGTTGTTTATGCCATATTCAGCTCAGTTCAGTCACTCAGTCGTGTCCGACTCTTTGCGAGCCCATGAACTGCAGCACACCAGGCCTCACTGTCCATCATCAACTCCCGGAGCTCACTGATATTCACATCCATCGAGTCAGTGATGCCATCCAGCCATCTCATCCTCAGTTGTCCTCTTCTCCTCCTGCCCCCAATCCCTCCCAGCATCAGAGTCTTTTCCAATGAGTCAACTCTTTGCATGAGGTGGCCAAGTACTGGAGTTTCAGCTTTAGCATCATTCCTTCCAAAGAAATCCCAGGGCTGATCTTCAGAATGGACTGGTTGGATCTCCTTACAGTCCAAGGGACTCTCAAGAGTTTTCTCCAACACCACAGTTCAAAAGTATCAATTCTTCGGTGCTCAGCCTTCTTCACAGTCCAACTCTCACATCCATACATGACTACTGGAAAAACCATAGCCTTGACTAGATAGACCTTTGTTGGCAAAGTAATGTCTCTTCTTTTTAATATGCTATCTAGATTGGTCATAAGTTTTCTTCCAAGGAGTAAGCATCTTTTAATTTCATGGCTGCAGTCACCATCTGCAGTGATTTTGGAGCCCAAAAAAATAAAGTCTGACACTGTTTCCACTGTTTCCCCATCTATTTGCCATGAAGAGCTGGGACCAGATGCCATGATCTTTATTTTCTGAATGTTGAGCTTTAAGCTAACTTTTTCACTCTCCTCTTTCACTTTCATCAAGAGGCTTTTGAGTTCCTCTTCACTTTCTGCCATAAGGGTGGTGTCATCTGCATATCTGAGGTTATTGATATTTCTCCTGGCAATCTTGATTCCAGCTTGTGCTGCTTCCAGCCCAGCGTTTCTCATGATGTGCTCTGCATATAAGTTAAATAAGCAGAGTGACAATATACAACCTTGACATATATTTTGAAACCAGTCTGTTCCTATTTGGAACCAGTCTGTTCTATGTCCAGTTCTAACTGTTGCTTCCTGACCTGCATATAGGTTTCTCAAGAGGCAGGTCAGGTGGTCTGGTATTCCCATCTCTTTCAGAATTTTCCACAGTTTATTGTGATCCACACAGTCAAAGGCTTTGGCATAGTCAATAAAGCAGAAATTGATGTTTTCTGGAACTCTCTTGCTTTTTCGATGACCCAGTGGATGTTTGCAATTTGATCTCTGGTTCCTCTGCCTTTTCTAACACCAGCTTGAACATCTGGAAGTTCACAGTTCACCTATTGCTGAAGCCTGGCTTGGAGAATTTTGAGCATTACTCTACTAGCATGTGAGATGAGTGCAATTGTGTGGTAGTTTGAGCATTCTTTGGCATTGCCTTTCTTTGGGATTGGAATGAAAACTGACCTTTTCCAGTCCTGTGGCCACAGCTGAGTTTTTCAAATTTGCTGGCATATTGAGTGCAGCACTTTCACAGCATCATCTTTCAGGATTTGAAATAGCTCCACTGGAATTCCATCACCTCCACTGGCTTTGTTCATAGTGATGATTTCTAAGGCCCACTTGACTTCACATTCCAGGATGTCTGGCTTGAGATGAGTGGTCACACCATCGTGATTATCCAGGTCATGAAAATCTTTTTTGTACAGTTCTTCCATGTATTCTTGCCACCTCTTCTTAATATCTTCTACTTCTGTTATGTCCATACCATTTCTGTCCTTTATGGAGCCCATCTTTGCATGAAATGTTCCCTTGGTGTCTCTAATTTTCTTGAAGAGATCTCTAGTCTTTCCCATTCTGTTGTTTCCCTCTATTTCTTTGCATTGATCGCTGAAGAAGGATTTCTTATCTCTTCTTGCTATTCTTTGGAACTCTGCATTCAGATGCTTATATCTTTCCTTTTCTCCTTTACTTTTTGCTTCTCTTCTTTTCACAGCTATTTGTAAGGCCTCACCAGACAGCCATTTTGCTTTTTTGCATTTCTTTTCCATGGGGATGGTCTTGATCCCTGTCTCCTGTACAATGTCACGAACCTCATTCCATAGTTCATTAGGCACTCTATCTATCAGATCTAGGCCCTTAAATCTATTTCTCACTTCCACTGTATAATCATAAGGGATTTGATTGAGGTCATACCTGAATGGCCTAGCGGTTTCCCCTACTTTCTTCAATTTAAGTCTGAATTTGGCAATAAGGAGTTCATGATCTGAGCCACAGTCAGCTCCTTGTCTTGTTTTTGGTGGCTGTATAGAGCTTCTCCATTTTTGGCTGCAAATAATATAATCAATATGATTTTGGTGTTGACCATCTGGTGATGTCCATGTGTAGAGTCTTCTCTTGTGTTGTTGGAAGAGGGTGTTTGCTATGACCAGTGCATTTTCTTGGCAGAACTCTATTAGTCTTTGCCCTGCTTCATTCCGCATTCCAAGGCCAAATTTGCCTGTTACTCCAGGTGTTTCTTGACTTCCTACTTTTGCACTCCAGTCCCCTATAATGAAAAGGACATCTTTTTTGGGTGTTAGTTCTAAAAGGTCTTGTAGGTCTTCATAGAACTGTTCAAGTGCAGCTTCTTCAGCGTTACTGGTTGGGGCATAAACTTGGATTACTGTGATATTGAATGGTTTGCCTTGGAAACGAACAGAGGTCATTCTGTGGTTTTTGAGACTGCATCCAAGTACTGCATTTTGGACTCTTTTGTTGACCATGATGGCTACTCCATTTCTTCTGAGGGGTTGCTGCCAGAAGTAGTAGATATAATGGTCATCTAAGTTAAATTCACCCATTCCAGTCCATTTTAGTTCGCTGAGTCCTAGAATGTCAATGTTCACTCTTGCCATCTCCTGTTTGACCACTTCCAATTTGCCTTGATTCATAGACCTGACATTCCAGGTTCCTATGCAATATTGCTCTTTACAGCATCGAACCTTGCTTCTATCACCAGTCACTTCCACAGGTGGGTATTGCTTTTGCTTTGGCTCCATCCCTTCATTCTATCTGGAGTTTTTTCTCCACTGATCTCCAGTAGCATATAGGGTATCTACTGACCTGGGGAATTCCTCTTTCAGTATTCTATCATTTTGCCTTTTCATACTGTTCATGGGGTTCTCAAGGCAAGAATACTGAAGTGGTTTGCCATTCCCTTCTCCAGTGGGTCACATTCTATCAGACCTCTCCCCCATGACCCGCCCGTCTTGGGTTGCCCCACTGGCATGGCTTAGTTTCATTGAATTAGAGAAGGCTGTGGTCCTAGTGTGATTAGATCGACTAGTTTTCTGTGAGTATGGTTTCAGTGTGTCTGCCCTCTGATGCCCTCTTGCAACACTTACCATCTTACTTGGGTTTCTCTTACTTTGGGCGTGGGGTATCTCTTTATGGCTGCTCAAGCAAAGTGCAGCCACTGCTCCTTACCTTAGATGAGGGGTATCTCCTCACCAACACCCTTCCTGACCTTCAACGTGGGATAGCTCCTCTAGGCCCTCCTGCACCCTTGCAGCCACTGCTCCTTGGACGTGGGGTTGCTCCTTACGCCATGTAGTCGATACCATTTTGTTATGGCAGTCCAACCTGAATAAGTCATTACTTTCCATAAATGATTTCATTCATTTCTGTAAACAGCTCTGACAGGAGTATATTATTATCCTCATTTTACAACTGAGACCATCGTCCTGTACCAAAGACCATAACTTATGGATAAATCTCAGGACACATTGCTGATAACAGTTGAAAGTGAGTTTGAATCTCAGGTCTGTTAGTTTCCAAGTCTATTGGTTTCTAAGATCAAGATGACACAGAGCAAAAGCCACAGGTTTCCACAGATGTTCCTTCTTTGGCATCTAGTGGTCTCCAAACAAATTTGCATGTATTCAGCAGAATAATTGATCTATTATTTCTGGTGCTACATAACCTCTTTTTTATTATAGCTTCAAATACCTTTCCCTATGTATTTCCTTCATCGTTTGGTTCCCTATTTCTTTATACCCTTTTCTCCCTTTTGTGATGAATTTGCGATTGCCTTTATTCAGTGATTAATTATGGTTTGCGTGTGTGCTAAGTTGCCTCAGTTGTGTCCCACTCTTTGTGACCCTGTCGACTGTTGCCCATGAGTCCATGGGATTCTGTCCATGGGATTCTCCAGGCAAGAATACTGGAATGGGTTGCCACGCCCTCCTCCAGGGAATCTTCCCTACCTAGGGACTGAACCACACTCCTGTGGCTCCTGCATTGCAGGCAGATTCTTTACCCTTAGCCACGGGAGAAGCCATAAATATGGTTTAAGGAGATGCTTATGGAGATTGACAAGGAGTGGGTTTGTCATGGTTTGTTTTTTGTGCCAACTTGCCTGGGCCATGTGATACTCAGACATTTAGCCAAACATTATTCTGAATGAGTCTGTGGAGATATTTCTGCATGAAATTAATATTTGAATCAGCAAACTGAGTAAAGTAAATTGCTCTCCCTCATGCGGATGGGTCTCATCCAATCAGTTGAAGGCCTAAATAGAAACAAAAGGCTGACTCTCTTAGGAATAAGGAGGAGCTCCTCCTGCCTGACTGCTTTGAGCTGGGACATCGGTTTTTGTCTGAAGCGAACAGGCTTTTCCTGGGTTTCAAGCCTAATGGCATTTGGACTGAATTGACTCTCCTGAATCTTAGTCCTTAAGATGTGGGCTGGAAGAATACCATCAGCTGAGTCTCCAGCTTTCCAGCTGTAGATCTGGGGGTTAATCAGTCTTCAGAATTGAGTGAGCCAATTCCTTATAATATACATACACATGAACCCACATATGTATTATACACATATCCTATTGCTTCTATTGCTCTGGATAATTTTCTCTCTTTTAATCAAAAGTTATATTTAGTAAGGGCTCTAAAAATAGTCTCATATATGTTACTATGCATTACTCATGTATTTTCTCAAGCAGTGGGATTTGCTTTCAACATCTGCCTCATTCTGGTATACAAGACATCAGTAAAACTTAATATTTCTTTGCCTCATGAAAGTAGATGTGTTCTTTACCTTCTAATAGATTGTTTCTTAAGAAAGTTTTGATTAGCCTAGTGAACATGAGATTTATGGGATCTCCGAAGACAGACATGACAGAAACCTTGAGAAGGCAACTCTTTCCCCATCAGAATCAGAGGTTTGAAAGCTCCTATTCAAACTAGATGTTTCCCTTTTCATGTCTTTAGGAAAAATATTCTTGGTTTCTTTAATAATTTTTTCTTCCACATTGTCTTTGAGGAACTTAATTACACTCAGAACATAGTCACTCAACGAAATGATGAGTTCTTTCATGTGGACAATTTATTTTATTTTCTTAATTTTTAATTGGGGGATAATTGCTTTATAATGTTGTGCTAGTTCCTGCCATACAACAATGAGAATCAGCCATAAGTATACATATGTGACCTTCCTCTTGAACCTCCCTCCTTTCCCTCCACCACATCCCACCCTTTGAGATTGTCACAGAGCACTGGCTTGAGCCCTTGTGTTGTACAACAACTTCCCGTTAGCTGTCTATTTTACATATGGCAATGCATATGTTTCAATGCTACTCTCTAAATTCATCCCCCCACTTCTTCCCTAGTTGTTTCCACAAGTCTGTTCTCTACATCTGTATCTCTATTCCTGCCCTGCATGTGATATTTGTTTTTTTTCTTTCTGATTTACTTCACTCTGCATAACAAGCTCTACATTCATCCACCTAACTAGAAGTGAAGTGAAGTCAAGTCACTCAGTCATGTCTGACTCTTTGCGACCCCATGGACTGTAGCCTACCAGGCTCCTCTGTCCATGGGATTTTCCAGGCAATAGTCCTGAAGTGGATTGCCATTTCCTTCTCCAAGGGATCTTCCCAACCCAGGGATCAAACCCGGGTATCCCACATTGTAGACAGATGCTTTACCATCTGAGCCACCAGGGAAGTCCAACTAGAAGTGACTCAAATTCATTCCTTTTTATGGCTGAGTAATGTTCCTTTGTGTATATGTACCACAATATCTTATCCAATATCTTATCTTATCCATTCATCTGTCATCCTAGCTATTGTAAACTAAAATGAGGATTGGGGTGCATGTATCTTTTTGAATTATGGTTTTCTCTGGGTGTATGCCCAATAGTGGGATTGCTGGGTCATATGGTAGTTATATATATATATTTTTAAGAAATCTTCATAATGTTCTCCACAGTGGTTGTATCAATTTATATTCCCTATGAGGACACTTTCAAGAGTCTAAGACTACTGGCACTTTGAAGGCTCCCATAACACTTTGTATTCAATCCCCCAGGTCATATTTATACAAAATGCTTTTCACTTTTTGAATGCTCTTTGCTCTTGTTTAGAATTTGCTGATTTTATTTAGTCTCCCATTTTCCCTTTCTTTTTCCTAATGAAACTGAAAGTGAATCAGAAAACTGAGCTATTTACATTTCATAGAACATTATAATCACTGATTTGAGCCAAGACTTCCTCTTCTTTTGTTTTCTATCTGCCCCTCATTTCCACTAATTTTCCTCCCCACATGAAGGCAACTATCCTACATAACTTGTTTGGTGTTTTTTATAAGTGTTGACCTATGTGTCCTTGGAAAATAGTGTTATTTGGTATGTGTATTTTTAGTTTAGATCTAATGTTCTATGTTCATTCTATTTTTTTTTTTAATTTGACCTTCAGTCAATGGCAATTTCCTCTACAATGTCTTCACCAACTTTTCCATTCTTTTTGCCTTTGAATTCCTGTATAGAATTCTTTTGGTCTATATTACTTATTTGATTCATAATATATTTGCCTTATATGGCTTTCTCTCCTAGTTGGAGAGTGGGCTCCTGGAGGAGAAACCATAGCAATATTTGTTGTTGTTCAGTGACTAAGTCATGATGGACTGTTTGTGACCCCATGGACTGTAGCTTGCCAGGCTTCCCTGTTACCAAAACTTTTTCACATATTGCTTTAATGTAGTCACATTAAATAAATGAGTGAAAAATGCTCAAGGAAACTAAGCAGCAAATTTACGTTCCTAAATTTTTTCATCTGCAACATCTCACCTCCTGAATAAGAAATTGGCCCACACACCTCATGAAAACATTTATATTCTGCACATCTTCTAGGTAAAACCCCAAATGTGGCTCAATACTGCAAAACCATTGATGTCATTGGTGGCCTCATGAATGCAAATTGACATCTCAAAAAGGAGGTCAGCTTGACAGCTCACTCAAAAAAGAACCAACCAGATTTTGATGAGTGAAGGAATGCTGCCAAATAGCCTAGGAGAAAGCACTGGAGAATAAACAAAAAAAAAAAAAAAAAAGAAAAAAGAAAAGAAAAAGTTGAAGTGGAGAGGGAAAGAAAGGTAACAAACCACTCATGTAGATAAACAGTGACATATGGGTTGTTGCAGAAAGCAGGCAATATTGTGGACCTGAATATTCCACCACCTTTCTTTGTGAGAAAAAACAAAGGTTATTAAACTAGAGAATTTCAAAGAGAAGGCAGTGTTCAACCCAATGTGATACTGACCAGGCCAACAGTACTGTCCCCACTCAGAAATGCTTCAACAGAACAAAGGGAAGGATTACAGGAGCCAATAGGTTTTTGTTAAATTCTTGCACAGAAGCCAGAGTTGCTTAGGGAATAAAAGCTCAGTTTGTTAACTCTAACCATCAATTCATCCAAAATTCAGGACTTGGTTTTCCCTTCTTGCTTCCATCATTCCTTTGCTGTGTAATTCTGAAAACATTCCTTTCCATCCGGGCCTCAGTGACCTATCCTGGTAAATGGGGTGGTTGCACTTACCGCACCCTTGCTTCTAAAGATACACTGAGAAAAGTTAATAGGGAAATTTCAAAGAAAGGTTCATCTTTTTGTCCCTCAAGGACATTACAATTGATCACCTAGGTGATGATTCAAGCCATTCAATCTTCACCGTAGTGCATGGACTTCTCTTCCAGCTGGCCTTTGAAAGAAAACCAGCTAGTTAAAGCACCAGCTAGAACCCTCAGCTCTCAATGACTGCAGAATGAAATATAGCTCTCAGCTTAGAAAATGTCCTTCCAGTGCTTCAATAAATAACATTCAGTTTTCAGCCTAGGGAGTTCAATGTAACCCTAGTTACCCCTGACTGCCATCACAACCACTGATTAGTCGGGCAGCAGAAATGATTTATAAAGGTGAATAACCATTCCAAACTTTAATTAAATCATTTTTAAAAGGGCACCAGTCAAGAAAGATGAGAGCTGAACTTCTGTAGGACACTAATTACTAATTACTGTTTCAATGGTTTATCTTGTCTCCTTGTTTCTTTTTAAGATCAGGTGAGAGACTGAACCAATCCACCACTCCCACAGGTGAGCTCTACCTATGAAAAGATCCAATTATCTCAATGAAGTATTGCTCCAGGGTCCTGTGGATTTCCTCCTCAGTCCTGTTATTGATCAGTTCTCATCCTCTTTTCTCCCTCTTCTCTCTCTCTCTTTCTCTGCTCTTTGTCTTGGTTTTTCCTAGTCTTTCTTGGTTTACAAGATCTTGGCTGCCATGGCAGTAGGAACCATGTGAAAGCACAGGTAGAGATTTCTCTTTGAAAAAGTATATAAGGAAATAAAAATGAATACAAATGATACATGGACCAGAGCTTCTCTAGTGTCCAAGTCACTGCATTGCTGTTGAGTCACTCAGTCATGTCTGACATTTAATGACCCAGTGAAATGCAGCATGCCAGGCTTCCTTGTCCTTTATTATCCAGAATTTGCTCCAGTTCATGTCCATTGAATTGATAATGCCACCCAACCATCTCATCTTCTGTTGCGCCCTTCTCTTCCTGCCCTCAATCTTGCCCAGTGTCAGAGTCTTTTGCAACGAGATGGCTCTTTGTATCAAGTGGCCAAAGTATTAGAGCTTAACTTTCACTGTTAGTCCTTCCGATGATTATTCAGGGTTGATTTCCTTTAGGATTGACTGGTTGGATCTCCTTGCAGTCCAAGGGACTCTCTAGAATCTTCTCCAGCACAATTCAAAATCATGATTTCTTTGGTGCCCAGCTTTCTTCATGGTCCAGCTCTCACATACATACATGACTACTAGAAAAACCATAACTTTGATTATACAGACTTTTGTGGGCAAAGAAATGTTTCTGCTTTTTAATACATTGTCTAGCTTTGGCATAGCTTTTCTTCCAAGGAACTAACATCTTTTAATTTCATGATTGCAGTCACTGCCACAGTGAATTTGGAGTCCAACAAAATAAAATCTTTCATTGATTCCATCTTTTCCACAATTCTTTGCCATGAAGTGATGGGACTGGATACCATGATTTAGTTTTTTGAATGTTGAGTTTCAAGTCATCTTTTTCACTCTCCTTTTTCACCTTCATCAAGAGGCTCTTTAGTTTTTGCATAACATAAATTGCATATAAGTTAAATTAGCAGGGTGACAATGCACAGCTTTGATATCCTCATTTCCCAGTTTTTAACTAGCCCGTTGTTCCACATCCAGTTCTAACTGTTGCTTCTTAACCTTCATACAGGTTTCTCAGGCGATAAATGAGGTGGTCTGGTATTCCCATTTCTTGAAATATTTTCTACAGTTTGTTGTGATCCACACAGTCAGAAGCATTGGCATCGTCAGTGAATCAGAAATAGACTTCTTTAGAATTCTCTTGATTTTTCTATGATCCAGTGGATGTAGGAATTTGATTTCCAGCTTTTCTGCCTTTTATGAATCCAGCTTGTACATATGGAAGTCTTAGGTTCATGTACTGTTGAAGCCTAGCTTGAAGGATTTTGAGCATTACCTTGCTAGCTTGTGAGATGAGTGCAATTGCTCAATAGTTTGAACATTCTTTGAAATTGCCCTTCTTTGGGACTGGAATGAAAACTGACTTTTTCAGTCCTGTGGCCACTGCTGAGTTTTCCAAATTTGCTGCCATATTAAATACAGCACTTTCACAGCATCATCTTTTAGGATTTGGAATAGCTCAGCTGGTAGTCCATCATGTCCACTAATTTTTTTGTAGCAATTTTTCCTAAGGCCCACTTGACTTAACACTCCAGGATATCTGGCTCTAGGTGAGTAATCATACCACTGTGGTTATCTGGGTCATTAGGATCTTTTCTGTACAATTCTTATGTGTGTTCTTGCCACCTGTTCTTAATCTCTTCTACTTCCCTTAGGTCCTTACTATTTCTGTCCTTTGTTGTGCACATATTTAAATGAAATGTTCCCTTGGTGTCTAATTTTCTTGAAGAAATCTCTAGTCTTTCCCATTCTATTGTTTTGTTCTATTTCTTTGCATCGTTCACTTAAGAAAGCTTTCTTTTCTCTTCTTGATATATTTGGAACTCTGCATTCAAATGGGTATATCTTTCCCTTTCTCCTTTGCATTTTGTGTCTCTTCTTTTCTCAACTATTTGTAAGGACTCCTAAGACAACCATTTGCCTTTTTGCATTTCTTTTTCTTGGGCATGGTTTTGTTCACCACATCGTATACAGTGACGCAAACCTCCGTTCATAGTTCCTCAGGTAATCTTGTTATCAGATCTAATCCCTTGAATCTATTTGTCACTTCCATTGTATAATCATAACGGGTTTGATTTAGGTCATACCTGAATGATCTAGTAGTTTTCCCTACTTTCTTCAATTTAAGCCTGACTTTTACAGGCTTATAGTTAAACTAACAATAAGGAGCTCATGATCTGACCCACAGTCAGCTCCCAATCTTGTGTTTGCTGACTATATAGAGTTTCTCAATCTTTAGCTGCAAAGAATATAATCTATCTGATTGACAGGAAATTATTTACAAATAATGTCGTCAGACTACTTGACAAATTAGTGAGTTCTTATGTGTATTCGCTTCCTTGGGAGAAAGGTTGCAATTAAAGGCAAAAAGTGGGTTCTGGTAGCCATCAGTTCAGTTCAGTTTAGTCACTCAGTCAAGTCCGACTCTCTGTGACCCCATGAATTGCAGCACACTAGGCCTCCTTGTCCATCATCAACTCCTGGAGTTCACTCAAACTCATGTCCATCGAGTCAGTGATGCCATCCAACCATCTCACTCTCTGTCATCCCCTTCTTCTCCTGCTCCCAATCCCTCCCACCATCAGAGTCTTTTCCAGTGAGTCAACTCTTCGCATGACATCTAAGTAAATGCAGGTTTCTCATATTTTAGACACAAATTAGTCGTTCACACTCTGTAATGGGTGTGAAAATATGGCTCCTAACCCTGTGATTACAGGGAAGAAATGAAAGAGAGATATAGAAGAGAGAATGGGAGAAGGTAGACACCTGGAAATTTTGGAATTCAAATACAAGATAGAATATTGTCATTTATACCTCAAAAGCCAAAGCCTTGACTGTGTGGATCACAATAAACTGTGGGAAATTCCGAAAGAGATAGGAATACCAAACCACCTGACCTGCCTCTTGAGAAACCTATATGCAGGTCAGGAAGCAACAGTTAGAAGTGGACATGGAACAACAGACTGGTTCCAAATAGGAAAAGGAGTATGTCAAGGCTGTATATTGTCACTCTGATTATTTAACTTATAAACAGAGTACCTCATGAGAAACACTGGACTGGAGGAATCACAAGCTGGAATCAAGATTGCTAGGAAAAATATCAATAACCTCAGATACGCAGATGACACCATCCTTACGGCAGAAAGTGAAGAACTAAAGAACCTCTTGAGGAAAGTGAAAGAGGAGAGTGGAAAACTTGGCTTAAAACTCAACATTTAGAAAACTAAGATCATGGCATCCAGTCCTATCACTTCATGGCAAATAGATGGGGAAACAATGGAAATAGTGGCTGACTTTATTTTGGAGGGGCTCCAAAATCACTGCAGATGGTGACTGCAGCCATGAAATTAAAAGACGCTTACTCCTTGGAAGAAAAGTTATGATCAACCTAGGCAGCATATTCAAAAGCAGAAACATTACTTTGTCAACAAAGGTCTGTCTAGTCAAGGCTATGGTTTTTCCAGTGGTCATGTATGGATGTGAGAGTTGGACTGTGAAAAAAGCTGAGCACCGAAGAATTGATGCTTTTGAACTGTGGTGTTGGAGAAGACTCTTGAGAGTCCCTTGGACTGCAAGGAGATCCAACCAGTCCATCCCAAAGGAGATCAGTCCTGGGTGTTCATTGGAAGGACTGATGTTGAAGCTGAAATCCAATACTTTGGCCACCTGATGCGAAGAGCTGACTCATTTGAAATGACCCTGATGTTGGGAAAGATTGAGAGGAGGAGGAGACGGGGATGACGAAGGATGAGATGGTTGGATGGCATCATCGACTCAATGGACATGGGTTTGGGTGGACTCCAGGAGTTGGTGATGGACAGGGAGGCCCAGTGCGCTGTGGTTTTGGGGTAGCAAAGAGTCGAACATGACTGAGTGACTGAACTGAACTGATACCTCAAAAAGAAGTACCCAAGTATGAGACCGGGGGCCAGAAAGTATTTTATAAGTAAGAAGATGAAAGGTATACTGCATTCATCATCTCTACTCTTACTTTGTATGTTTGTTTTCTGGAGATCTGTTTGGGGTCCACACATGCCTCTCAATCTCCTGGGACAGTCACATTTGTTATGATGCCTATATTTTAAGATATTTCAGCATAGAGGGTGTAACATAATTCATATGATGGCTTAATTTTTAACTTTTGGTCAGTGGTTACTCAAATCAAGAAATCATGGCCCAAGGATGGTTAGCTGGCATCATATGAAAAGGGACCACTCTCCAGGGACAGTTACTCTAGTGCTTCTGCTCTCTGCACTGGGTCAGAACCAGTGTTATACTAATCAAAATACCAAATATCACATGCTTTAATAGTGAAAACGTAGGTATTGACCCACTTGATAAATGGTAAAAATGGTTTTCTTTGACTTGATTTTAAATGACTCCCTGTCTAGCTGAAGGCCTTGGTTAGTCACTCAAGCCAAGAGCCTAAGTTGCAAATCTTTTGAAGATGATGATTTTTGGGTCAAGTGCAGGTGGGCATCTGAGGGTGAGTGACTCCATAAATATGTCTGGATTGCCTCACCCTGCTGCCCAGCCTGGCCAGGCTTTTGTTTAGGAGTCTTTCTGAATATTTGATGCTGACCCTAAGGCACCAAATCCTGTCTGGGCAGTTGTTGTGTCAGCCATAATTGAATCTTTCATGTATCATGTGCAAAACCATTGAAAAGGACATGCCATGGGATACTTCCTAGCAGTTCAGTGGTTGAGATTCAGTACTTTAACTCCAAGGACACTGGGTTTAATACCTAGTTGGGGGAAAATATCCTGTAAGCTGTGCAGTACATCCTTAAAAAAAAAAAAAAAGTGGACATGGCATTGGAAACTTATCAAACTTAGATGATTTGTATGAACTGTTTTTTGCCTGCATGTGTATCTACATGCTTTAATCCAATTTTCAGCTGATGGGTGAGGCTGTGTTCCGTTCCTGTTGTTTGGCCTGTGATATTCAATATCACAGTAATCCAAGTCTATGCCCCAACCTCTAATGCCTAAAGAAGCCGATGTTGAACTGTTCTATGATGACTTACGAGATTTTCTAGAACTAACACCAAAAAAGATCTCCTTTTCATTATAGGGAAATGGAATGCAAAAGAAGAAAGTCATGAGATACCTGGAGTAACAGGCCAGTTTGGCCTTGGAATACAAAAATAAAGCAGGGCAAAGGCTAGCACAGTTTTGCCAAGAGAATGCACTGGTCAGAGCAAACACCCTCTTCCAACAATACAACAGACTACTCTACACGTGGACATCACCAGATGGTCAATACCGAAATCAGACTGATTATATTCTTTGTGGCCAAAATGGAGAAGCTCTATACAGTCCCAAAATAAAGGACCAGGAGCTGACTGTGGCCCAATTCAGATATAAATTGGAGAAAGCAGGGAAAACCACTAGACCATTCAGGTATGACCTAAATCAATTCTCTTACAATTATACAGTGGAAGTGACAAATATATTCAAAGGATTAGATCTGCTAGACAGAGTACCTGAAGAACTATGGATGGAGGTTTGTGACATTGTACAGGAGGCAGTGATCCAAATGACCCCCAAGAAAAAGAAATGCAAAAAAGCAAAATGGTTGTCTAAGGAGGCCTTACAAATAGCTAAGAAAAGAGAAGAAAAAGGCAAAGGAGAAAAGGAAAGATATACCCATTTGAATGCAGAGTTCCAAAGAATAGCAAGGAGAGATAAGAAAGGCTTCCTCAGTGATCAGTGCAAAGAAAGAAAGGAAAACAAAAGAATGGGAAAGACTAGAGATCTCTTCAAGAAAAGTACAGATACCAAGAGAACCCTTCATGCAAAGATGGGTATAGTAAAGTACAGAAACAGTATGGATCTAACAGAAGCAGACGATATTAAGAAGAGGTGGTAAAAATGCACAGAAGAACTTTACAAAAAAGATCTTAATGATTCAGATAACCATGACAGTGTAATTACTCACCTAGAGCCAGACATTCTGGAGTGCAAAGTCAAGTGGGTCTTAGGGTGCATCACTATGAACAAAGCTAGTGGAGGTGATGGAATTTCAGCTGACTATTTCAAACCCTTAAAGATGATGCTGTGAAAGTGCTTCACTCAATATGCCAGCAAAATTGAAACACTAAGCAGTGGCCACAGTACTGAAAAAGGTCAGTTTTCATTTGAATCCCAAAGAAGGGCAATGTCAAAGAATGTTCAAACTACTTCACAATTGCACTCATCTCACATGCTAGCAAAGTAATGCTCAAAATTCTCCAAGCTAAGATTAAGAATACATGAATCAAAAACTTCCAGATGTTCAAGCTGTATTTAGAAAAGGCAGAGGAACCAGAGATCAAATTACCAATGTCTGTTGGATCATAAAAAAAACAACAGAATCCCAGAAAAACATTTATATCTGTTTTATTGAATACTCCAACACCTTTGAGTGGGTGGATCACAACAAACCGTGGAAAATTCTTAAAGAGCTGAGAATACCAGACCCCTTACCTGCCTCCTGAGATATCTGTATACAGGTCAAGAACTGGACATGGAACAATGGACTGGTTACAAATTAGGAAAGGAGTATGACAAGACTGTATATTGTCATCCTGCTTATTTAACTTATATGCAGAGTACATCATGCGAAATACAAGACGGGATGAAGCACAGGCTGGGATCAAGATTGCAGGGAAAAATATCAATAACGTCAGATATGCCAATGCCACCACCCTTACGGCAGGAGCAAAGAGGAACTAAAGAGACTTTTGATGAAAGTGAAAGAGGAGTGTGAAAAAGCTGGCTTATAACTCTATATTCAAAAAACTAAGAGCATGGTATCTGGTCCCATCACTTCATAGGGGAGACAATGGAAACAGTGATAGACTTTATTTTCTTGGGCTCCAAAATCACTGCAGATGGTGAATGCAGTTATGAAATTGAAAGACACTTGCTCCTTGGAAGAATAGCTATGACCAACCTAGATAGCATATTAAAAAGCAGAGACATTACCTTGCCTCCAAAGTCTGTCTAGTCAAACTATGCTTTTTCCAGTAGTCATTTACAGATGTGAGAATTTGACCATAAAGAAAGCTGTGTGCCAAAGAATTGATGCTTTAAAAGTGTGATGTTGGAGAAGACTCTTGAGAGTCACTTTCATTAAACCAGTCAATCCTAAAGGAAATCAGTCCTGAATATTCATTTCAAGGACTGATGCTGAAGTTGAAGCTCCAATTCTTTGATCACCTGATGCGAAGAACTGACTCCTTAGAAAAAACCCTGATGCTGAGAAAAATTGAAGGCAGGAGGAGAAGGGGACAACAGAGAATGAGATGGTTGAATGACATCATCAACTTGATGGATATGAGTATGAGCAAGCTCTGGGAGTTGGTGACGGACAGGGAAGCCTGCTGTGCAGCAGTCCATGGGGTCGCAAAGAGTCAGACATGACTGTGGGACTGAACTGATATCTATATGCTTGTAGGTTTTCATCTGAGACAGTACCTTTTAACAATCAGATAGTGAATTTTCAGAACATGCCAGTTAAATAGGCTAGCAAGGAACAGAGGAGTAGCTTATCTTCCCCTACCTCACACTCTTTTGGTGTCTACTATTGTTTACTGAAAGAACCTAAAGTTATGCTTGATTAAAGTAACTTTGGTCCTCCCCAACATTTGCTACCATCCTTAGGCCAGATATTTCAAATTCTAAAAGATGATGCTGTGAAAGTGCTGCACTCAATATACCAGCAAATTTGGAAAACTCAGCATGGCCACAGGACTGGAAAAGATCAGTTTGTATTCCAATTCCAAAGAAAGGCAATGTCAAAAAATGCTCAAATCGCCACCTAGTTGCACTCATCTCACATGCTAGTTAAGTTATACTTTAAATTGTCTAAGCCAGGCTTCAGCAATACGTGAACCATGAACTTCCAGATGTTCAAGCTGGTTTTAGAAAAGGCTGAGGAACTAAAGATCAAATTGCTAACATCCGTTGGATCACTGAAAAAGCAAGAGAGTTTCAGAAAAATATCTGCTTCTGCTTTATTGACTATGCCACAGCCTTTGACTGTGTGGATCACAATAAACTGTGGAAAATTCTCTGAGAGATGGGAATACCAGACCACCTAACCTGCCTCTTGAAAAATCTATATGCAGGTCAGGAAGCAACATTTAGAACTGGACATGGAACAACAGACTGGTTCCAAATTGGAGAACATCAAGTCTGTATATTGTCACTCTGCTTATTTAACTTATATCAGAGTACATCACGAGAAAGCCTGGGCTGTATGAAGCACAAGCTGGAATCAAGATTGCTGGGAGAAACATCAATAACTTCAGATATGCAGATGACACTACACTTATAGCAGAAAGTGAAGAAGAACTAAAGAGCCTCTTGATGAAAGTGATAGAGGAGAGTGAAAAAGTTGGCTTAAAACTCAACATTCAGAAAACGAAGATCATGGCATTTGGTCCCATCACTTCACGGGAAATAGATGGGGAAACAGTGGAAACAGTGGCTGACTTAATTTTTGGGGCTCCAAAATCACTGCAGATGGTGATTGCAGCAATGAAATGAAAGACGCTTATTCCTTGGAAGGAAATTTATGACCAACCTAGACAGCATATTAAAAAGCAGAGACATTACTTTGCCAACAAGGGTTTGTCTCATCAAGGCTATGGTTTTTCCAATGGTCATATATGGATGTGAGATTTGAACTATAAAGAAAGCTGAAGTGCCAAAGAATTGATGCTTTTGAACTGTGGTGTTGGAGAAGACTCTTGAGAGTCCCTTGGACTACAAGGAGATCCAACCAGTGTATCCTAAAGGAGGTCAGTCCTGAATATTCATTGGAAGGACTGATGTTGAAGCTGAAAATTGAGTACTTTGGCCACCTGATGCGTGAAGCTGAATTGTTTGATAAGATACTGATCCTAGGAAAGATTGAAGGCAGGAGAAGAAGGGGACAACAGAGGATGAAATGGTTGGATGGCATCACTGACTCCATGGAGATGAGTCTGAGTAGACTCTGGGAGTTGGTGATGGACAACGAGAGTCTGGCGTGCTGTGCTTCATGGTGTCGTGAAAGGTTGGACTGAGCCACTGAACTGAACTGAACTTAGGCCAGACAGTGGACAGGTCAAAATCACCACCAGCTCATGGATATAGGGTTCACTTCGTCTCTGTAATACTCTTTACCTGGAATTAAAATGGGGGTCCTAATGGATTAAAGGTGCTATTTATATTAAGATTTCCCAACAAAAGAAAAATCAAGGGAAAGTTAAAACCAGACAAAAGTAACTGGTTGATACGGAGGGATCACAATCTTTATTATATTCTGAATCTATAATAGGCACTAAACCCTTTCTATTCTCAAAAACAATTTCACTTAGTGAAGAATAGAATTTTTGATACATTCTATTGTACTAGTGATCGAAGAGAGTTGGGTCTTTCTTAAGCAAATCAATGGCTGAAAGTGAAAGTGAAGTTGCTCAGTCATGTCCAACTCTTTGCGAACCCATGGACACCAGGCTCCTCTGTCCATGGGATTTTCTAGGTAAGGGTACTGGAGTGGGTTGCCATTTCCTTCTCCAGGGAGTCTTCCCAACCCAGGGATCGAGCCCAGGTCTCCTGCATTGTAGACAGACACTTTACCATCTGAGCCACCAGGGAAGTCAGTGGCTAGGTGGGATTAAAGGGATGAAGGGTTACTTCCACTCTACTTTCAGTCTTAAAAAGGTTTCACTGAACTGTGCCTCTTATGTGAAAACGACCTCTCTGGTCCATCTTTACTCTCATTTAGTATGAGCTGTCTTTCATAGCAACTAGCTGTGTTTCAAAACAATCAGGGCTTCATAATGGGTCAGTTCACAGTCAGTCAGGGTTTAGCTTCTGGTAGAAGTTAATAATTCATTTCTGAAAGAAGTTAGGGCAAGTCTGAAGCCATGGGACAGAATAACTGTCAACTTGAATACCTGCTAATGTTACTGAGTGTTTAGAAAGGCACTGCATTTCTCTAAGCATCTTACATGTAGCATCTTATGTAATCCTAATATGCCCTCTTATATAGTTATTGTATATCCCCATTTCACAGAAGAGGAAATAGAGACACCAAGAGGCTGAATAACTTGCCTGAAGATGAAAAGTTAGTAATCAATGCAATCAGAAATTAAGCAGTCTGACTCTAGAGCCTCCATTCTCAACTAGGCATTGTATTTAATACTATAGTATCTCCCTCAAACCCATAGGAACACTAAGGAGTTAAACAGTAACTCTAGTTTCACTAGTACAGAATTCTAATTAACTCATTAGCTCACCATTTGTCACATTTATTTATAGAAAACTAGAGAGAGAAATATAATTTCCATTCTTACTAACAGACCTACATCTTTTCTCATCTTCATCATTAAACCTACATTTACCTTATGGAAATTTTGCAAGCTGCTCACAGAAACAAACAAAATAAAACAACCCCCAAAGAAGAACACAACAGAAAATAGCATCTTTGCTTTTCTTGGCTCTGTCAGAAATCATATTCTCCAGCTCAGCTCTGTGAGACTGAGGAGGTGGAATCTATCGTCCACCTTCTGGAAGCATGTAGACAATAATGACAAAACAGTGAGAGGTAGAGGCTTGATTTGGAAGAAAATAGATTCCGTGGAATTTTTAAATATTAGATGCCATCCTAGGAAAATGTGATTCGGCCCCTATTTCAGATACAGAAAGACAGGTCTCACTATATCAGCCTACAAGTCAATGGAGTTTATAGACCAGACCCTAAAATCCTACTCTAAAACAAAATGTAAAGTCATCAACTGGTATCTTGATATGTCAGGACAAAAAACACAATACATACTTATAGAAGGGAAAAAAAAAAGGAAGTGATTTTCAGATAAGTGAATTATTTTCATTTTTTGTTTCAATTTTGGAAAATTTATCAAGTCATGTTTAGCTTTTCCATAATCTTGTGAAAGCACTAACTGACTTTAAATTCCAGTGATGGAGTTTAAGATAATATGACTGATTAAAGAAAGCTACAGAGCATTTGACACTCCTTCCACCAAGAGGTGACATTTAGATCTTTACCTTTTGAATCTGGGCAAATGCAGTGGCTGTTTTGACACTCAAATTATAGTGGTGGTACCACCGGGCCAATTACCAGGTTTAAGTCTAAAAGATCAGAAACTTCTACTTCATCTCCCTTAGAACATTATGACATGGAGCCTGTTATAGGCTGAATGTTTGTGAGCTCTCCAAATTCACATAGAGAATGCTTAACTTCCAATGTAATATTTCAGTATTTTGAGGTGAGATCTTTTGGAGATAAATAAGTCTAGACTAATCAAAGTGATTGATTAAATTAATTAGTTTAAGAGTGAGGTACTTCCCTGGTGGCTCAGACGGTAAAGCATCTGTCTACAATGCGGAAGACCTGGGTTCAATCCCTGGGTCGGGAAGATTCCCCTGGAGAAGGAAATGGCAATCCACTCCAGTACTATTGCCTGGAAAATCCCATGGACAGAGGAGTCTGGTAGGCTACAGTCCATGGGGTCGCAAAGAGTCAGACATGACTGAGCGACTTCACTTTCACTTTCCTCACGACAGGGGCTTCCTTGATGGGTCAGCAGTGCAGAAACCAGCTGCAGTGCAGGAGACATAGCAGATGTGTGTTCCATCCCCATGTCTGGAAGATCCCCTGGAGGAGGAAATGGCAACCCACTCCAGTATTCTTGCTTGGAGAATTCCATGGACAGAGTAGCCTGGTGGGCTACAGTCCAAACAGTAGCAAAGAGTCGGACATGACTGAGCAATTAAGCTAGTGCTTCTGTATCCTCATGATGGGATTAATGCCCTTACAAGAAGCGACAGAGCTCTCTCTCTCTCTCTCTCTCTCTCCATATGCATGCAGCAAGAAAAGACAGACTGAGCACATAGTCAGAAGGTGGTCATTTACAAGCCACACAGTGAACTCTCATCAAGGTCCAAATATGCCAGCACCTTGATCCTGAATGTTCCCACCTTCAGAACACTAAGAAATAAACGTCTACTTTTTAAGCCCTCAATCTATGCTATGTTGTAGAAGCCTAAGCTAAGACAGAACCTTAAACCCACCATCTGACTGCAACCACATGAAAGTTTTCAACTGAGGAACACTTTATAAGTCCAGTGAACTCACAGAGCCATGAGAGATGCTAATGATTTTAGTTTTAAGCACTAGGGTTTTTTTTTTGTGTGTGTGTACTTAGTTGCTCAGTCATGTCCAAATCTTTGAAAACCCCTGAACTGTAGCCAGACAGGCTCCTTTGTCCACTGAACTCTCCAGGCAAGGATACTGGAGTGGGTTGCCATTTCCTACTCCAGGGAATATTCCTAATCCAGGTATTGAACTCACATCTCTTGCATTTCCTACATGGGCAGGCAGATTGTTTACTGGGGCACCACCTGGGAAGCCTAAGTTTTGGAGTTGTTTATTATGCAGAAATAGATAACACAAACAGATGGTAATTTCAGTCCAAGGACTGAAAAGAGGAAAATATGGTGGCACTTAATAACTATAGAACATTTAAAAATGATGTTTTCTAAGCTCTATTTTTCTCATCTGAGAAACTCTAATTTTATTATCACAACTGAAGCTAATCTGACAAAGATGTCTTGAGTATCAACCTAAAAATTACATGATGAACTACCAAGCACTTATAAAACACAAAAGGCATTATTATTCATATTTTTATTGACAGATGCCTACTGTAAATTATAGTTGTTTCCAAAGCCAGAGGTTGATCTGGGTTTTGGAAACATTAGTGGAAATATTTAGAAAATAGCTAATTGTGATTTCTGATATATATTTACCAAATTATATCAGTCATCTCTGCTCTAAGAGCAAATATGCTTCTGGATACTATGCCAAACATTGATAAACTGACAGATAGAAAGCACAGATGCCTGAAACTACCTTGTTCTGTTTCTAGAAAATGCTAATACTGCCATCAATCAGTGAAAATGCAGAGTGAGTGTGTGCTTTGTCTTTGGTAGTTACAGAAAGTTCTGTTGTCAACTACTGCAAATGTGAAATGCACAAGTAAAAGCAGGGGAATTCAAATACAGAATGTTTTTGTTTGTTTTGGTAATGTCAAATAAGCAATACAGCAAACAATAGAAAAGCAATAAGATGGCCTGCCTATGTAATAATAATAGATGACTTCAGAAGAGTACTTACAGCTGACACAGCAGTTCTTTGTTATTTTATTTGATTTCTGTGTCTGCACGGGTTATTTAATCACAAGCAACTCTTGGTAGTGTAATACAAGAAATAATTTATTCTAAGAATATAAGCCAGATCACAAAAATGAAGAAAGCTGGGGAAAATGGAGCCCATGAAAGGACAGGAATCAGTGCGGTCTGGAGATCTGGAAGTAAGAATAAGTGGCTAGTGTCATTAGATTCCCAGCTTGTTCTGAGTCATCTGTTCAAGATGCAGATTTCCAGGCAAGAGGATCTGATCTGTGCTTTGGGTCATGAGGGCCCTGGGCCTGTGGAGCAGAGGGCAGCTGACCGATAGTCATACCAAAAATTCTTACAATCGTGGAGTAATGGTTCTCTTCTTAGTTTAGGTTCCCCAGAAGCACACCCTGAGATGAGGACTTGTGAGCCACTGATGCTTTAAGTGTTCCTGGGGAGAAACCTATAAGGATGTTGATACCTTAAGGTGAACAATGTTGGATTCATGATCTCCGAAGAAGATTTAGCTTCAGGACCAGGGACCAGGCTTGATCCCTCAAGAGCTTTTTTTGTAGCAGAGTTTTATTAAAGTAACAAAAGGAACAGAGAAAGCTTCTGACATAGAAATCAGATGGGGGACAGAGAGTGCCCCCCTAGCTAGTCTTATCAAGGCATTATATACTTTTTTCAGACCCACTCCCACAACATACACCTTTAATTAACAAGATTACAATGAACAACAGAAAGATCTTACCAGACTCACTCCCATAATACATATTTTAAGATGACAGGATTAGTCAGAAGACTCTTGCTGAGGAGAGACTTGTCCTCTGGCAAGATACACTGTTACATTGACTCAGTCAGTCAGGCAGTTCAGTCGCTCAGTCATCTCCAACTCTTTGCAACCCCATGAATTTCAGCACGCCAGGCCTCCCTGCCCATCACCAACTCCCTGAGTTCACTCAAACTCATGTCCATCGAGTTGGTGATGCCATCTAGCCATCTCATCCTCTGTCATCCCCTTCTCCTCCTTCCCCCAATCCCTCCCAGCATCAGAGTCTTTTCCAATGAGTCAAATCTTCGGATGAGGTGGCCAAACTCCTGGAGCTTCAGCTTCAGCATCATTCCCTCCAAAGAAATCCCAAGGCTGATCTCCATGAGAATGGACTGGTTGGATTTTCATGCAGTCCAGGGGACTCTCAAGAGTCTTTTTCAACACCACAGTTCAAAAGCATCAATTCTTTGGTGCTCAGCTTTCTTCACAGTCCAACTCTCACATTCATACATGACTACTGGAAAAACCATAGCCTTGACCAGACAGACCTTTGTTGGCAAAGTAATGTCTCTGCTTTTTAATATGCTGTCTAGGTTGGTCATAACTTTCCTTCCAAGGAGTAAGCGTCTTTTAATTTCATGACTGCAATCACCATCTGCAGTGATTTTGGAGCCCCAAAAATAAAGTCTGACACTGTTTCCACTGTTTTGCCATCTATTTTCCATGAAGTGATGGGACTAGATGCCATGATCTTCATTTTCTGAATGTTGAGCTTTAAGTCAACTTTTTCACACTCCTATTTCACTTTCATCTAGAGGCTTTTTAGTTCCTCTTTGCTTTCTGCCATAAGGGTGGTGTCATCTGCATATCTGAGGTGATTGATATTTCTCCCGGCAATCTTGATTCCAGCTTGTGCTTCTTCCATCCCAGCGTTTCTCATGATGTACTCTGCATAGAAGTTAAATAAGCAGGGTGACAATATACAGCCTTGATGTATTCCTTGTCCTATTTGGAACCAGTCTGTTGTTCCATGTCCAGTTCTAACTGTTGCTTCCTGACCTGCATGTAGGTTTCTCAAGAGGCAAGTCAGGTGGTCTGGTATTCCCATCTCTTTCAGAATTTTACACAGTTTGATGTGGCTCACACAGTCAAAGGCTTTGGCATAGTCAATAAAGCAGAAATAGATTTTTTTTTGGAACTCTCTTGCTTTTTCGATGATCCAGTGGATGTTGGCAATTTGATCTCTGGTTCCTCTGCCTTTTCTAACACCAGCTTGAACATCTGGAAGTTCACAGTTCACCTATTGTTGAAGCCTGGCTTGGAGAATTTTGAGCATTACTTTACTAGCGTGTGAGATGAGTGCAATTGTGTGGTAGTTTGAGCATTCTTTGGCATTGCCTTTCTTTCGGATTGGAATGAAAACTGACCTTTTACAGTCCTGTGGCCACTGCTGAGTTTTCCAAATTTGCTGACATATTGAGTGCAGCACTTTCACAGCATCATCTTTCAGGATTTGAAATAGCTCACCTGGAATGCCATCACCTCCACTAGCTTTGTTTGTGATGCTTTCTAAGGCCCACTTGACTTCACATTCCAGGTTGTCTGGCTCTAGGTGAGTGGTCACACCATCGTGATTATCCGGGTCGTGAAGATCTTTTTTGTACAGTTCTTCCATGTATTCTTGCCACCTCTTCTTAATATCTTCTACTTCTGTTATGTCCATACCATTTCTGTCCTTTGTCGAGCCCATCTTTGCATGAAATATTCCCTTGGTATCTCTAATTTTCTTGAAGAGATTTCTAGTCTTTCCCATTCTGTTCTTTTCCTCTATTTCTTTGCGTTGATTGCTGAGGAAGGCTTTCTTATCTCTCCTTGCTATTCTTTGGAATTCTGCATTCAGATGCTTATATCTTTCCTTTTCTCCTTTACTTTTTGCTTCTCTTCTTTTCATAGCTATTTGTAAGGCCTCCTCAGACAGCCGTTTGCTTTTTTGCATTTCTTTTCCATGGGGATGGTCTTGATCCCTGTCTCCTGTACAAAGTCACAAACCTCCATCCATAGTTCATCAGGCACTCTATCTATCAGATCTAGTCCCTTAAATCTATTTCTCACTTCCACTGTATAATCATTAGGGATTTGATTTAGGTCATACCTGAATGGTCCAGTGGTTTTCCCTACTTTCTTCAATTTGTCTGAATTTGGTAATAAGGAGTTCATGATCTGAGCCACAGTCAGCTCCTGGTCTTGTTTTTGCTGACTGTATAGAGCTTCTCCATCTTTGATTACAAAGAATATAATCAATCTGATTTCGGTGTTGACCATCTGGTGATGTCCATGTGTAGAGTCTTCTCTTGTGTTATTGGAAGAGGGTGTTTGCTATGACTAATGTGAGATACCACTTGTCCACGGTAAGGAGAAGTGGCTGTGCTTTGCTGGAGCAGCCGTGAAGAGATACCCACGTCCAAGGTACGAGAAATCCAAGTAAGACAGTAGGTGTTGAAAGAGGGCATCAGAGGGCAGACACACTGATACCATAATCACAGAAAACTAGTCAGTCTAATCACATGGACCACAGCCTTGTCTAACTCAATGAAACTAAGCCATGCTGTGTGGGGCCACCCAAGACGGGTGGGTCATGGGGGAGAGGTCTGACAGAATGTGGTCCACTGGAGAAGGGAATGGCAAATCACTTCAATATTCTTGCCTTGAAAACCCCATGAACAGTATGAAAAGGCAAAATGATAGGATACTGAAAGAGAAACTCCCCAGGTCAGTAGGTGCCCAATATGCTACTGGAGATCAGTGGAGAAATAACTCCAGATAGAATGAAGGGATGGAGCCAAAGCAAAAACAATACCCAGTTGTGGATGTGACTGGTGAGAGAAGCAAGGTCCGATGCTGTAAAGGGCAATATTGCATAGGAACCTGGAATGTTAGGTCCATGAATCAAGGCAAATTAGAAGTGGTCAAACAGGAGATGGCAAGAGTGAACGTCAACATTCTAGGACTCAGCAAACTAAAATGGACTGGAATGGGTGAATTTAATTCAGATGACCATTGTATCTACTACTGTGGGCAGGAATCCCTTAGAAGAAATGGAGTAGCCATCATGGTCAACAAAAGAGTCCAAAATGCAGTACTTGGATGCCATCTCAAAAATGACAGAATGATCTCTGTTCATTTCCAAGGCAAACCATTCAATAACGCAGTAATCCAAATCTATGCCCCAACCAGTAACACTGAAGAAGCTGAATGTGAACAGTTCTATGAAGACCTACAAGACCTTTTAGAACTAACACTCAAAAAGATGTCCTTTTCATTATAGGGGGCTGGAATACAAATGTAGGAAGTTAAGAAACACCTGAGTAACAGGCTAATTTGGCCTTGGAATACGGAATGAAGCAGGGCAAAAGGCTAATAGTGTTACATTGACTAAAATAATGCAATATAGTAAAGAACCTTTGTCCGTTTCTCCTTGAGAGCCCCAGACCCCTTCCTTCTCCTCCTCCTCCTCCTCCTCCTCCTCCTCCTCCTCCTTGGGAACCCTGGACTTCTTATCAACCTACCTAGGAATTGACTCTCTCAAAGTGAGGAGGGAGAACAGCAAGGAGGAGGATGTCAGCTAGGAGTAGGATTCCAGGCTGGCTTCAGCTGGATCCTGCAGGAGAGTTCCAGGGTAAAAGTGGGATTTTAGAGTGATCCCAATGCTTTTCTAATCCTGTAACTAATGTCACTTGTTATGGGCTTTCTCTGGAGAGGGGGCTTGTAAATCCCCAGGCACTTTCCTCTGTCTGGGCATGCAAGCAAAGTGTGCTGGTAGACCAATTAGATCAAGGGCAGTCATCCAAAAAGAGCTGTTGAAGGTGGCCATGGTGAAGCACAAAAAAGAGCAATTGTGGTCTGAGCAGTTGTGAAAGATGCATTTCTTCAAAGGATAATTAAAACACAAAGAATAGATGTTGGGCAAATAAAAGCAATAAACTGTCCATTGCAATATCAATATTTAAACCACTTTGTGAGATGACGATCTTTATTATTCCAGCTTTTAAGCCCAGGGAGTTTAAGTATCATACAATGGTCTTGTGGTAGTACTAGGACCTGCTCCTCCAGTGATTTAAAAGAATCATATCCTAAGTTAATTGGCTTGGCTCTTTGTATGTTTGATTTGGAACTAACAAATTGTCATTGAGTGAAACATTCTGGAAAAGTGGGCTCACAGGAGAGTCTTAGGGAAGGAAAGGAAATGGGATTTCTCAAGATAAAGGAAAGATCAGATTTTATTCTTCTCATCAATTCCAAACATTTGCAGGCAGAGCCGACTGCATAATTTACCTGCACAGTGCAAAATGTGGAGCCCATTGTTCAAAAAGCAGGATAAAAGGTGCTGGTAAATGTACTGAAACATAATTTTTCTTCAAAAGTCTCTATCACAACTAGTCAAGTAGTTTTTATTTGCCACTAAGGGCACATCCTAGGGCAGGAAGTACTAACTAGGTGAATGCAGAACTTCACAGGCACTCAAGGCTCCACCCCCGACTCAGCAGCTTCATCTCCTGCCAGCGGATTGCCAGAACCATGCATTATGCTCTGGTTGGGGCACCACAACAGAGGGGCAACCCTTAGGGTTTGCATCCTCACACCCTGGAAAAGCTAATTTGTGGGTCAGAGGTGGCTGAAATGCTGCCTTTTTGCAAATTCTTCTGCCTAAGGTACCATGGGACTGTCAGTCCAGGGTGGGACATTCACTGTCATGCCCCACCTAGAAATGTTGTGGGCCATGTATGCTCAACCCTGACCCTCTCTGTTTCTGCACTGGAAATCTCCCACCAGAGACAGAAGTCAGCAGTGCTTGCTGGGCATGGTTATTGGAAGTATGGCCAGGCAAAAGCACAGGGTGGTAGGGGTGGGGGTGGGGTGGGGGCAAGGTGGAAATGATAAGGAGGGGGGCCATGCAGGGGAACTGCAACTGAGAATATGTCCATTGAACGTAGGGAGGTGGCTAGAAGAGGAACCACATGTGAGCTAGTTCCAAGTTCCCACGGTGTGATTCCTTGTCCAGTTAGATTTACTTACAAACCTCAAATTTAAAAATAAAGCTAAGAATTCAAAATAGTGAACCCAGAGTATTAACTGAAAGTGTGGGACCCCTCTGAATGGTGTTCTTTTTAGAACACAATTGGTTTCATGCTCATGAAGCCGTCTTGAGTGCAGCAAGGAGGAAGAATAATGACTTAGCCTCTGCAGGCAGCTGAAGAGGCCTCACTGTTACTTGTTGAGTGACAGTAATGAAGTCACAAGTCAGACATGGATAAAATTTGGTCCACATGGTAGAAACATAAACAAATCCAAACCATGTGGGACAGGAAATAAAACCTCACTCCAGGTCCTTGGTGCAGTTATATGACTTGAATTTGTCCTGCATCAATTGCTCTATGGGCCACCCTTGTCTCTGCTTCTGAGGCTCCAAGGGTTTATAGAGCGTGTGCCCTGTGGTCAGTGGCCACCACTCTCCAAGTACTCTCTTCCATCATGCTGGTGAATCCCAAGAACTGTTCTTCTATCAGTCTTATCTCTCCTAGATCTTGGAAAAATGTCTTATAGTTTCTTATATACACGTTATACTATCTCATTATATTATCTTCCCTGGCCCACCAGGGAAGTCCCTAGCATTTCTTTTAGGGAAAGCTTAGTATGAACAAGCTCTTTTATTTTTTGCCTATCTGAAATGCTCTTATCTCTCCTCCTGTTCTAAATCATAATCTTACTGGGCTGAGTATCAGGTTGCAGGTTTTTATCTTTCAGCACTTTAAATTTATCATGTCACTTCCTTCTAGCCTACAAAAATTCTGCAGAGAAATCAGATGATAGCATTGTGGAGGAGGCTCCCTTGTATATGACTCTTTGTTTTACTCTTGCTGTCTTCTGAATTTTGTCTTTAACTTTTACCATTTTAATTATGCTATGTCTGGTGTGAGGGTGTTTGAGTTTATCTTATTTGGGACCCTTTCTGTTTCCTGTACCATGATGTCTCTTTCCTTCTTCAGGTTCAGAAATATTTGAGCCATAATTTTCTCAAATACATTTTTAAAAATATATTCTCTCTCTTCTCCTTCTGAGACTCACCTATAATGTGAATGTTGTTATGCTTGACATTATTTCAGAGGTCCTTTAAATTGTCCTTAATTTTTTTAAATTTGAAGATTTCTTTTTTTGCTGTTCTAATTGGTTGATATTCATTATTCTGTCTTCCAGATCACTTATGTGTTCTGTATCACCTAGTCAGCTCTTACTTCCCTTTAGCGTGTTTTTTCATTTCAGTTATTTTATTCTTAGTTTTGACTGGTTCTTTTTTGTATTTTCTAGTCCTTATCTCCTAGTTCTCATGTGGTCATGTATTATTTTCCTTAATTCAGTTAGCATTCTTATTATTAATGTTTTGAACTCTATCTGATAAATTCTTTCTTTCATTAGATATTTTTTCAGGATTTTTCTCTTGTTCTTTCATTTGAAACAAGTTCCTCTGTCTTCTAATTTTACTTAACTTTCTCCGTCTCTATCAAATTAGCTGAAGACATTATCTATCTGGTTCTGAAGGGGTGTCCTTGTGTAGCAGTTTCCATATACAGTCTGCATGCACCCCATGGCTTTCTCACCAGGTAGGAGAGCTATATCCAATATCAACACAAGTCATGGCTGTCCCCAGGGTGTGCTGGCAACTGTCATCATGGTAGGAAATGGGGCTGGATATGGAGAAGCTAGAACAAGAACCAGGTGTGAGCTGGGGTTTCCCTCTTGCCTCACTGGCCAGCACCACTCTACTGCGGGTGAGGGTGGGTCCCAAGGTACTGGAGCAGAAGCCCTGAGGATCATGTCTGAGTGGGTTTCATTTCCTCAAGTGTATAGTCTCTTCTCAGCAGCCCTAACCTTACCCCAGAGGAGAACAGTGCTGGAGCAAGAGGGGTCAGAATGGGTACTTGGTATAGGTCAGAGCACAGACTCTGGAGTCTCAGCACCAGTCAGAGTTCCAGACCACTGCTGATCCACTGCCAGCAATGTCCATTCTTACCCCATTCAGATGCCCTGCTGGGTCTGGGCTGCTCTGTACTATGTTCTCCCCTTTCCCTGCTGTCAAGCTGCTCCACAAAGCAAGCAGAGCTGGAATCGGTGCTGGACTTAAGCTGGAGTACATGCCAAGGCAGTCACAGGAAACCAGCTGGAGTACTGGGCAGTTTCAATCTGCTTCCTCTGCCTTGTTTTGGGAGTAAGCAAACATGTATGCACTCTTCACAAGCTAAGTCTAGGATTATTACAGCCCTTCTGTCAGTCCCACTGGTTTTCAGATCAGCTAAGGGGACTCTCCCCTCACTCCTCAAGGAGGATATCCAAGTTCCTCCAAACTCCTCCTCTTCTGTGTCCCCTCTCAGGAGTGCAGGTCCCCGCTTGATCAGTCCTTTTCCATTGTACTGGATTCTGTGTGATTCCTATTTACAGCCTTGGTAGTGTGAGTCTTTCTACCAGGTTCCAGTTTATTTTCAGTGAGAACTGCTCCACATGTAGATGTATTTTTGATTTGTTTGTCAGGGGAGGTGATTTCAGCATCCTCTTATGGTGCCATCATGATCTTCATAGTATCAAGACCTTTTCCTTAGTATTAACCTCGAATATTCCGTGCTACACATCTATTACCTTTTATGGTGTGCTCAGGGAGGTGACAGCTCACTTATGTCAATCTTATCTCTTTGTTTCAAAGATAATCACTGGACATTTGGGGTGTTGATCAGAACTACCCAGGGAGATTTTTTCAGACACTCATTCTAGGTACTGGAAAGAGGAGCATGTGGTAAGAACTAGCTGTAGGCATTTCTGATGGAATTCCTTCTCTCACCCAACTTCAACCCCATTGGATGACACATTGCTATGATGTACACACCTGCCTTCTAAACTCTACCACCTATACTGGAGCAGACAACCTTAATTACTTAGGCATTTTTCCAGAAGGTTGCATAATGAATATTTGAATTGGATCTTCTGGATACTTAGGAAAGGCTGAGGGCTCTTAAAAGAGTTTGGTAAAGAACACAAAAACTTGGATTAAGAAATTCAAAATTGTATTGTTCAAAATGATAATGTTAAAAATATTGAGATTAAGGGACACAGCAAGTGATTGTGGCTTCTTGTACTGGCCTTGTTCCTAGCTGATCTCCCCACCCCAAGTCGTCTGTTGGTCATCTCCAATAATCACCCCCATATTGTCCAGCCTTTTCCAATGAAAGAATGTTAAGCTGACATTGTCTGCAAAAGTCCCTACAGGAAGACACTTCTTGAGATGCTCAGGTGCTTGTTCTCTCCTTCTGAGTATATTTTCTACCCTATCCTACACAGTCTGTTCTCTACTCCAGCCACAATAGAAGCTGTGGCTTTGCTCTAGGTATTCTCTGACCTATTGTCTGATAGCTTCAACTGGGACAATCCAGCCAGTTGCTGACACTCTTCTTCATTGGCATAGGATGGGGAAATATACATTTAGTGTTCATACTAATAACTACCCTGGAGGTTGGAGAGTATCTTACTAGAATGAGCTGGGACTCTTTTGCTTATGTTTACTTTCAGACTAATCAGAAAATTATCATGATTTTCCATATCACAAACAAGTATAATAAACAAGTATAACCAGGACTCATGCTTTTTAATTGGCATAGCTCAGGAAAAGCTTGTTTAAAAAGTTATGACCGCAACCTTTTGTTTTTCCCTCTTGAGCTTGGAGTCAATATTTTTGTATTGTGAGGCACACATAGCTCCTCTCTCGATTGCTGACCTGAAGATATGCTTTTGTTGTTTTTATCCCTCTCTACTTCTAAAAGGGTGCCCTTGCCCATTGCTTCTTCCCTAACATCTCCCCATGAATATTGGTAAGAACTTGGATGTACCTTGGTCAGTTTAGACTTGATTGGTGATTGCCAGTACTGTCCCTGGGTCAGTTGACTAGGACCCACTTAATCTCTCATTCTTGCCAGTTCCTATAAACCTTCCTTCCATTTGGCCTATTCCCCCATTCATGTCAGCTGGCTTTCAGTTAGGGCTAAGCAATGGAGTAGGAGCTATAGTTGGAGTCATCTTGGGTCCAGAGCATCCTGTGTATCCTTGTATCTTATGGAGTCCCTCAACCACCTACTCAGACCAGAGTATGCTGTAGAAGGGAAGTCCTCATATTCAAGTGAAACTTGTGTATAGAGGCTTTAATAAATCAAAGAACAGCAAGACCCCAAAGTAGGCCATCTTAGGTCCCTCACCTGTACTTTCAACCTCTAGATGTCTACAGAGCACAGTTCAAAAATAACAGATTGCACCAAGCCTTTCATTTCACAGACAAAAAAAGTCCTAGTAACGTGCTCAAAATCACCAAGTTTAGAGGTTATAGAGGCTAAGTCTTCCAATTCCAAATCCAAGGGACTTCTTTTCTCAAATAGGAAAGAAGGACAGTAGTGGGGTAAATAAAGTAAATTGACTCTTAAAAACTCAAAAACAGACTGTAGCTACTTAATGGTGATGGCCCAAATAACTATCTACCTGCCCTGTTCTGAAAAGCATTATTAGGGAGGGGTGCAAGTTTCTAAGCCAGATAAATACATGTTTGAATCTCGGATCTTTCCATAGTTGATGAATTGGGCAACTTTGAGACTCATTATCTTACATGTAAAATGAAGATGAGAGTACCTATGCCATAGGACTTTTGTAGAGATTAAATAATATAAATAGGCATAAAACTTGGTAAAGAGAAAAATAGGAACTTCTTATTTCCTTGAGAAAGCTACTAATGAGGGGGTTCCTAGGCACCCAGACATCTCAGGCTGCTGTGCTGCCCCAGGCCATGTCCTGTCCTCCTCACGTGGTTTCCATGCAGGACTCTGTTCCCTAGTACAAGAGTTAGCATGGCTGATACTGGGGGTGGGCTTTTAATAAGCAAGCACAATAACATGGAGATCCAATCAACTGTGTTGGTTCAAAAAGGCAAGCCAGAAGCAGCCAACATACTCAACAATATAAAAATGATAAAAACTTTAATAAAAAAAAAAGAAATATTCTCTGGCACACAATTTCCTGTAAACTATCTGACATCTCCCTGAGCTGCTACTGGTGTAATTCTGTTGCAAGTAGATGGGGGAAGACATGAGTCTAAATTTTTGGCCAAAGAATTAAGGGTTTAGCAGTGACCCTGCACTTTCTTTTGAGCAGACTACTCCTTTGTGGTTGTCTAGTCTAAGATTCAAAGACCCACTGTTACTAAAGCAAAGAACTGGGTGGATGGGTACAACTCTAGCTGTGTAAAACAGCAAATACAAGGTGTGTGTGTATGTGTATGCATATGTGTGTGCTCACACATGTGCAATTTTGTGAATGTGTAAACTCAGATGATAGGAATGTGAATGTGGCTTGTGATGACCACAGTGAAAGAGTAAAAAGAGGCAAAAGTTCTCATTCTATGTAGATGGTATTTTCTTCTCTTGATAGGAAAATACAGGTGGGATGTGATACTTTTTATTTGAATTAGGGTAATCATTAGTGGGCCCAGCAGATGTTTAAACTTGCATTTTCTCTTCAGCATATTTATGAATTCCTAGTGGTCCCCAGTGACAGACTTTGTGTGTTTTATAATATGTTGATATATTTTTACTTGTGTAGTCATTCCCAGGTCAACTCACCCAAACTAGGATCTTTTTTTCTGGAATCTTAGTGCCCCTCCAGTTTGTCCTCTTGAACAAAATGTAAACCTTAGTGAGTTTTCTTGGGCCTAGCCTATATACTCTGCCATTCTTTGTCCTAAGACAATCTGGAGATATTACTCTAAACAACACAGCCATCTTTTCTGTGTCCATGCTTTTAGTCAATTCAACTCAAAACTTTAGAGCCTTTAGGGAAGTGTCTATCTTAGTTTACTCTGTGCTCCTTGTTCAGGGAAACAGCTCAGCCCACTGGAGCCCTTCTTTCTTTACACGAAGTAAGCAGAGAAGCACCTCTATCTTTCCCCTTTGAGGTGGTGCCCAGAGCAAACCTTTCCCTAGTAAACTATTCTGGTTGTTGATTCTGCATGCGAGGAGCTCAGAAATCATCACTCCATTCTAACAACTAAAAAGCTGAACACACAGACAAGTTAAAAACTCTCCTTGGATCCATAAGAAAAGTGAGGACACTGAGCAAACTGTTGTCCCCAAGATTGGAGACACAAGCAGGTGAATACAGGGATTTACAGCTGATAGCTCAGTTGGTAAAGAATCTGCTTGCAATGCAGGAGACCCCAGTTTGATTCCTGGGATTGGAAGATCCACTGGAAAAGGGATAGGCTATGCACTCCAGTATTCTTGGGCTTCCCTTGTGGCTCAGTTGGTAAAGAATCTGCCTGAAATGCTGGAGACCTGGGTTCAGTCTCTGGGTTGGGAAAATCCCCTGGAGAAGGGAAAGGTTACCCACTTCAGTATTCTGGCCTGGAGAATTCTATGGACTGTATAGTCTATGGAGTCGCAAAGAGTCAGACATGATTGAGTGACTTTCACTTTCACTTTTCAGAGTAGAGACTTACAAGCATAAATCACTACAGGAATACCAGCGAGGGAAACCTGTATAATCATAACTGATTTGATTTAAGTCATACCTGAATGGTCTAGTGGTTTTCCCTACCTTCTTCAATTTAAGTCTGAATTTGGCAAAAAGGAGTTCATGATCTGAGCCACAGTCAGCTCCTGGTCTTGTTTTTGTTGGCTGTATAGAGCTTTTCCATCTTTTGCTGCAGAGAATATATCAATCTGATTTGGGTGTTGACCATCTGGTGATATCCATGTGTAGAGTTTTCTCTTGTTATTGGAAGAGGGTGTTTGCTATGACCAGTGCGTTTTCTTGGCAAAACTCTATTAGCCTTTGCCCTGCTTCATTCCACATTCCAAGGCCAAATTTGCCTGTTACTCCAGGTGTTTCTTGACTTCCTACTTTTGCATTCCAGTCCCCTATAATGAAAAGAACCTCTTTTGGGGGTGTTAGTCCTAAAAGGTCTTGTAGGTCTTCATAGAACTGTTCAAGTGCAGCTTCTTCAGCGTTACTGGTTGGGGCATAGACTTGGATTACCGTGATATTGAATGGTTTGCCTTGGAGATGAACAGAGATCATTTTGTCATTTTTGAGATTGCATCCAAGTACTGCATTTCAGACTGTTTTGTTGACCATGATTGCTACTCCATTTCTTCTGAGGGATTCCTACCTGCAGTAGTAGATATAATGGTCATCTGAGTTAAATTCACCCATTCCAGTCCATTTTAGTTCGCTGAGTCCTAGAATGTCAACGTTCACTCTTGCCGTCTCTTGTTTGACCAATTCCAATTTGCCTTGATTCATGGACCTGACATTCCAGGTTCCTATGCAATATTGCTCTTTACAGCATGGGATCTTGCTTCTCTCACCAGTCACATCCACAGCTGGCTATTGCTTTTGCTTTGGCTCCATCCCTTCATTCTATCTGGAGTTATTTCTCCACTGATCTCCAGTAGCATATTGGGCACCTCCTGACCTGGGGAATTCCTCTTTCAGTATCCTATCATTTTGCCTTTTCATACTGTTCATGGGGTTCTCAAGGCAAGAATACTGAAGTGGTTTGCCATTCCCTTCTCCAGTGGGCCACATTCTGTCAGACCTCTCCACCATGACCTGCCTGTCTTGGGTTGCCCCGCAGGCATGACTTGGTTTCATTGAGTTAGACAAGGCTGTGGTCCTAGTGTAATTAGATTGACTGGTTTTCTGTGAGTATGGTTTCAGTGTGTCTGCCCTCTAATGCCCTCTTGCAACACCATCTTACTTGGGTTTCTCTTACCTTGGGCATGGGGCATCTTTTCACAGCTGCTCTAGCAAAGCGCAGCCGCTGCTCCTTACTTTGGAAGAGGGGTATCTCCTCACCACCGCCCTTCCTGACCTTCAACGTGGGATGGCTCCTCTAGGCCCTCCTGTGCCTGTGCAGCCACCACTCCTTGGTTGTGGTGTTGCTCCTCCCGGCTGCCGCCCCTGGCCTAAATCCCTTATGATTTTACAGTGGACATGAGAAATAGATTTAAGGGCCTAGGTCTGATAGATAGAGTGCCTGATGAACTATGGAATGAGGTTCGTGACATTGTACAGGAGACAGGGATCAAGACCATCCCTATGGGAAAGAATGCAAAAAAGCAAAATGGCTGTCTGGGGAGGCCTTACAAATAGCTGTGAAAAGAAGAGAAGCAAAAAGCAAAGGATATAAGCATCTGAATGCAGAATTCCAAAGAATAGCAAGAAGATATAAGAAAGCTTTCTTCAGTGATCAATGCAAAGAAATAGAGGAAAACAACAGAATGGGAAAGACTAGAGATCTCTCCAAGAAAATTAGAGATACCAAAGGAACATTTCATGCAAAGATGGGCTCTATAAAGGACAGAAATGGTATGGACCTAGCAGAAGCAGAAGATATTAAGAAGTGGCAAGAATACACAGAAGAACTGTACAAAAAAGATCTTCATGACCCAGATAATTATGATGATGTGATCACTCATCTCGAGCCAGACATCCTGGAATGTGAAGTCAAGTGGGTCTTAGAAAGCATCACTAGGAACAAAGCTAGTGGAGGTGATGGCATTCCAGTGGACCTATTTCAAATCCTGAAAGATGATGCTGTGAAAGTGCTGCACTCAATATGCCAGCAAATTTGGAAAAGTCAGCAGTGGCCACAGGACTGGAAAAAGTCAGTTTTCATTCCAATCCCAAAGAAAGGCAATGCCAAAGAATGCTCAAACCAGCTTCACAGTTGCACTTATCTCACATGCTAGTAAAGTAATGCTCAAAATTCTCCAAACCAGGCTTTAGCAATACCTGAACTGTGAACTTCCTGATGTTCAAGGTGGTTTTAAAAAAGGCAGAGGAACCAGAGATCAAATTACCAACACCCACTGGATCATGGAAAAAGCAGGAGAGCTCCAGAAAAACATCTATTTCTGCTTTATTGACTATGCCAAAGCCTTTGAATGTGTGGATCACAATAAACTGTGGAAAATTCTGAAAGAGATGAGAATACCAGACCACCTGACCTGCCTCTTGAGAAATCTGTATGCAGCTCAGGAAGCAACAGCTAGAACTGGACAGGGAACAACAGACTGGTTCCAAATAGGAAAAGGAGTATGTCAGGGCTGTATATTGTCACCCTGCTTATTTAACTTCTATGCAGAGTACATCATGAGAAACTCTGGACTGGAAGAAACACAAGCTGGAATCAAGATTGCCAGGAGAAATATCAATCACCTCAGATATGCAGATGACACAACCCTTATGGCAGAAAGTGAAGAGGAAATAAAAAGCTTCTTGATGAAAGTGAAAGAGGAGAGTGAAAAAATTGGCTTAAAACTCAACATTCAGAAAACGAAGATCATGGCATCTGGTCCCATTACTTCATAGGAAATAGAAGGGGAAACAGTGGAAACAGTGTCAGACTTTCTTTTTTTGGGCTCCAAAATCACTGCAAATGGTGACTGCAGCCATGAAATTAAAACACGCTTACTCCTTGGAAGAAAAGCTATGATCAACCTAGATAGCATATTCAAAAGCAGAGACATTACTTTGCCGACTAAGGTCCGTCTAGTCAAGGCTATTGTTTTTCCAGTAGTCATGTATGGATGTGAGAGTTGGACTGTGAAGAAGGCTGAGCACTGAAAAATTGATGCTTCTGAACTGTGGTGTTGGAGAAGACTCTTGAGAGTCTCTTGGACTGCAAGGACATCCACCAGTCCATTCTAAAGGAGATCAGCCCTGGGATTTCTTTGGAAGGAATGATGCTAAAGCTGAACCTGCAGTACTTTGGCCACCTCATGCAAAAATTTGACTCATTGGAAAAGACTGATGCTGGGAGGGATTGAGGGCAGGAGGAGAAGGGGACGACAGAGGACGAGATGGCTGGCTCATATCACTGACTACTCGATGGACGTGAGTCTAAGTGAACTTCAGGAGTTGGTGATGAACAGGGAGGCCTGGCATGCTGCAATTATTGGGCTCACAAAGAGTCAGACATCACTGAGGGACTGACCTGAACTGAACTGAGGGAAACCTGAACTGTGATTGATGAATTTTGGAGGCTCCTTGTGGACACATCTGAGAGTTAAAAATTCCAGGGAGACCAAGTCAAAGCAGGGCTCCCACACTCCTGTGAGTTTTACCTCCAGGAACTCTAATCATGGGACTATAGGATGCTTCAGCCACCTCCACACCTCACCACGATATTACTAAATGGCTATTTATAGGATTTTTTTTTCCACTGGATACACCATGTCTTGCTATCAAGAAAAAATTACAAGGATACTAAAAGATAAAAAAAAATATACAGGTTGAAGAGACAAAGCAAGCCAGAGTCAGACATAGAAGAATGTTGGAATTATCAGACAGGGAATTTAAAACAACTATTATTTATATGCTGAAGACTGTAGTGGATGAAGTAGCAGAATGTGAAAGCTGATGGATAATATAAACAATAGACAAGGAAATCTTAATAACCAAAAAGAAATACTAGAGATCAAAATAGTAGCAGAAATAAAGAACAGCCTTGATAGTCTCAACAGACCAGACACAGCTGAGTAAAGAATGCCTGTTCTTGAGGATTTATCAATAGAAACTCTAAGAATGAGAGAAAGAGAGTGAGAACATAGACTGTAAAAAGTAGAAGAAATATCCAAGGACTGTGGGGTAATTATAAAAGGTACAATATATATATTATATAATGGGGATACCAAAAAGAAGAAAAATAAAGTAATAGAATAAATTTTTGAAGCAGTGACTGAGAATGTCCCAAATTAATGTCAGACACCAAATTACAGATTCAAGACGCTCAGAGAAAATGAAGCAGGATAAATTCCAAAAATCTGCACCTATCTTGGGATATCATTTTCAAACTAAACAAATAAAAGATAAAAAATGAATAAAATACATAAAATAAATTTAAACAGGGGGATCAAAGTTCTGTGCTCTTAAAACTATGACACTGATGAAAAATTTGAAGATGATATGAAAATATGAAAAGGTATCCTGTATTCAGTGAATAGAAAACTTATTATTGTCAAAGTGTCCACGCTACCCACAACAAAGTACAGATTAAATGAAATTCCTATTTAAATTAAAATAACATTTTTCAAAGAAATATAAAAATTTTAATTTTATATGGAACTACAAAAACACCAAGTAGCCAAAGTAATCTTGAGAAAGAAGAATAAATTTGGAGATACCACACTTCTTGACTTCAAACTATATTTTAAAGCTATAATAATTAAAACAGAGTGGTATTTGCATAAAAATAGACATATAATTCAACAAAACAGAATATAGATACTAGAAATAAATTCATGTATAGATAGTCAATTAATTTACAACAAAGGAACCAAGAATACTCAATGGGAAAAGGAAAGACTTTTCAATAAATGGTACTGGAAAAACTAATGTTGGTAAAATTTTTGCCACATGAAAAATAATGAATCTTGATGCATATCTTACTTATATACAAAAACCAACTCAAATGTAGTAAAACTTAAATTTAAGACCTGAAACCATAAAATCACTAAAAGAAAACATAGAGAGTAAGCTCCTGGATATAGGTCTTAGGAATGATTTTTTTTTTTTTTTGGATTTGACACCACAAACTAAAGCAACAAAAGAAAAAATAAACAAGTGAGACTACAAAAACAAAATGAAAAGGCAACCTATGAAATGGGAGGAAATATGTGTAAATATTATCTTTGATAAAGGGTTAATATTCAAAATAAATAAAGAGCTCATGCAATTCAACAGGGAAAAATGAAATAAAATAATCTGATTAAAAAATGGCCACAGAAACTGAATAGACATTTTTTTTTTTTCCAAAGAAGACAAATGAATAGCCAACAGGTACATGAAAAGGTGCTCAACATCAGTAAGTCATCAGAGATATACAAATCAAGGCCAAGAAGAGTTAACACATCATACCTGTTAGAATGTTGTTGTTTAGTCACTAAGTTGTGTCCAACTCTTTGTGACCCCATGGACTCAAGGCCATTAGGTTCCTCTGTCCACGGAATTTTCCAGGCAAGAATACTGGAGTGAGTTGCAATTTCCATCTCCAGAGGATCTTCCCAACCCCGGGATTGAACCCATATCTCCTGCACTGGAAAGTGGATTCTTTATTGCTGAGTCACAAGGGAAACTCATCTGTTAGAATGTCATTATCAATAGAATAAGTGATAAGCAATGTTGATGAGGATGTGGGGAAAAGGAAACCATAGTGCATTCTTTAAAGTAGTATAAGTTGGTATAGCCACTATGGAAAACAGTTTGAAGGTTCCTCAAAATATTAAAAATAGAGATAACATATAATCCAGCAATTCATGTTCATTGCAATCCCCTGCTCATCACATCATTATTTACAATAGCCAGGATATGGAAACAACCTATGTGTTCAATGATGGATAAAGAAAATGTGCTGTGTATGAATACTCAGCCATAGAAAGGAAAAAAAATATTGCCATTTGCAACAATATGGTTGGACTGCAAGGGCATTATGCTACCTGAAATAAGTCATACAGAGAAAGACAAATACCGTATGAGTTCACTAATATGTGGAATCTCAAAAAAAAAAAAAAAATACTGAGTAGATATAGATTGGTGATTTCTAGAGTCAGGGATAGGGTATGGGCAAAATGGGTGAACGAGGTCAACAAGTACAAATTTCGAGTTATAAAATAAATCATGATGATATAATGTACAGCATGATGACTATAGTTGATAATGCTGTATTGAATATTTAAAAGTTGCTAAAAAGAGTATATCTTAAAAGTTTTTATCACAAGAAAAATATTTTTGTAGTTGACATGTGACGCATGTCAAATAATCACATCAACTGGCACAGGTCAACTAAACCAACATGTGAACATGTCAGCTGAACTTATTATCATAATCAATTGGCAACACACAAATATGGAATCATTATGTTGTATGTCTGAAACTAGCATAATGTTATTTGTTAATTATGTCTCAAAATTAAAATAGTAAGAGATTGTACCAAGCGCTCTCAAAGCTCTTTTACCTAACTTGTAAGTTTCTTGAGGGCATATGTGTCATTGAGTCTAAGCTCCTATTGCTCACCCTACAATAGCCCAATAAAAATCAAGAGGCAAATTGTTGGGTGCTGGGGGCCAGCGTGAGGAACTCCGCCCATGGCAAAGGTCAAGAGGAAGGACGCTTGGCATACGCAAAGGCGGATCAAGCCTCAGGAAACCCCCTGTTCCCGAGCATCTACCCCAAAACCAGAGTCTGTTTTATGCTCTCACTTACACCTCTGACTTTACGGGGGGCTCTCCCCCATAACCGTTTCTCTCGGAGAAGGAATAAACATGCAGCTCCAAGGCAATAAAAATTCCTGGGCGTGACAAGAGTGTTTCAGCTTACGGATTCCTCTGAAGGTTATCTAGCCCACCTGTATAGGTTCGTCTGGCCACATGTGATTGTTTACAGCCTCCCAATCTGACAGGCATGAGATGTTTTAGACTTACTAAAGGCAAATTCTTTTGGGGAGTTAGAAATTATTAGTATAGTGGGTTGGTTAGAAATTATATTGGTGAAGGGTTTTTCATTTGTTGTGTCAATAATTGCTGCTAATTCCCTGCTCTGGGTGGGACAAGGATGTCTCAGGTCAAACCTCTCTGCTGACAGACTAGCTTGTGTGACAGGATTATACATACTCCTGCCACTATGCACATGATTGTTTACTACCTCTTAACCATAAAGAGCACAGAGAGCTTTGGAGTATTTTGAGAGTCTTAATTAGCATAGGGCTTTTTCTTTTCATTGAGTCAATGATTGTCGCCAGGCCTCCATATACTTAGGCACCTGGGAATATATTAATCAATGTATTTGGACTATAGAAAAGGAAATATAGTAGTTTTTGATGCTAGCAATACTAGACTTTTTGAGTTAATGGATTTTCTCTTTTGTAATAGATCACTGTACTTTGTTATAAATCACTGTGTCCTTGCTATGTAAAAATGTAACTTTATCACTATCTTAAGACTAAATAGATCTTAAGGGGAGCATTGGTGAAAGGATTTTCATTTGTTGGGCTGATGTTTGCTGCTAAATCTCCATGTTCCCTACCCTTATAATGAATATAACTAGCATATAGGAAGAAATAAGTATTAACCTTTAAGCATATAGGAGAAATAAGTATTAACCTTTAAGATTAATCATGTTAACCTTGGGTTAAATAAATTCCTTTCTTGATTGTAACTCACTATACCCTCACCCTATAGGAATGTAACTTTATTTGAAGGGTGGTGCCTGGTTTAAGAAAAAACACCTTTGGAAGAAACAAGTTTTTTGGTTATCAGAAAGAAAGGATCATAAAATCCCTAAGACCTTTTAATGTAAAGCACCTGATTTTGATAAAGGTCAGGACTGCTGACCCCCACGTGACTCAGTATTCATCACTATATGTAACAAAAGGTATATAAGCAAACCCCAAAATAAAGAAATTGTATCAGTTTCCGGAAAGACTGATTCCCCCATGTCGCTTCTTTCTTGCTCCCATTTTTCTGGCTGAATTCCCATCTGGAGCATGGATGCTATTCCACGTGATCCAAGTTATTCAGCCTCTTTTTCTCCACTAATCTTCCTGCTACACTATCCGTTTCTAGTCTCTCTCTATATCTGTAATTAAATATGTATTTTTCCAAGGACGCCGACGCTGTTCCCCCACCTTCAAATCACCCTGGATCCACCGGGGCAGGACCCCGGCAGTTGGGCAAGGAATAATGACTTTATTTGGAAAGGCAGCAAATGAGAAGATGGTGAGCTTGTGTCCCACAGACCCATCTTGCCTGAGTTAGAATTCAGAATTTTTTTTTTACTAAAAGCAGTGGGAGTAAAGCCAAACACTTCTTTATTCCCATCAACCTCTGGGCGGGATATATTTAATTTCTTCCTCTCTGCAGTCATTCACAGTTGGGACTGGTCAAGATGTATCTTATGAGCGAAATGAAAATATTTTAGCTGAATGCTAATTACCTGGGAGTCAGGACTCTCAGAGATGGACCATTATGTATAATTTAAGCTTATAGGCAACATCCCTTTAGTGATTGATTTGTAATAGAATACAAAATGTTCTTCCACATTACAGATGTTGTATCTGTCTTGGTCATCCACTATATAATCAAGCCCTAGTACTGTGTCTGGTACAAAAATAATAAATATTCATTTCAGTTCAGTGCAGTTGCTCAGTTCACTTCAGTTCAGTCGCTCAGTCGTGTCCGACTCTTGGTGACCCCATGAATCACAGTACGCCAGGTCTCCCTGTCCATCATCAACTCCCAGAGTTCACTCAGACCCACGTCCATTAAGTCTGTGATGCCATCCAGCCATCTCATCCTCTGTCGTCCCCTTCTCCTCCTGCCCCCAATCCCTCCCAGCATCAGAGTCTTTTCCAATGAGTCATCTCTTCACATGAGGTGGCCAAAGTACTGGAGTTTCAGCTTTAGCATCATTACTTCCAAAGAAATCCCAGGGCTGATCTCCTTCAGAATGAACTGCTTGGATCTCCTTGCAGTCCAAGGGACTCTCAAGAGTCTTCTCCAACACCACAACTCAAAAGCATCAATTCTTTGGCACTCAGCCTTCTTCACAGTCCAACTCTCACATCCATACATGACTTTTGAAAAACCATAGCCTTGACTAGATGGATTTTAGTCGGCAAAGTAATGTCTCTGCTTTTGAATATACTATCTAGGTTAGTCATAACTTTTCTTCCAAGGAGTAAGCGTCTTTTAATTTCATGGCTGCAGTCACCATTTGCAGTGATTTTGGAGACCCCAAAAATAAAGTTTGACACTGTTTCTACTGTTTCCCCTTCTATTTCCCATGAAGTGATGGGACCAGATGCCATGATCTTTGTTTTCTGACTGTTGAGCTTTAAGCCAACTTTTTCACTCTCCACTTTCACTTTCATCAAGAGGCTTTTTAGTTCCTCTTCAGTTTCTGCCATTAGGGTGGTGCCATCTGCATATCTGTGGTTATTGATATTTCTCCTGGCAATCTTGATTCCAGCTTGTGTTTCTTCCAGTCTGGCGTTTCTCATGGCTGTTGCTCAGCCATGTCCAACTCTTTGTGACACCACGGACTGCAGCACACCAGGCTTCCCTGCCCATCACCAATTTCCTGAGCTTGCTCAAACTCATGTCCATTGAATCAGTGATGCCATCCAACCATCTCACCCTCTGTCATCCCCTTCTCCTCCTGCCTTCTATCTTTCCCAGCATCAGGGTCTTTTCCAAGGAATCAGTTCTTTGCCTCAGGTGGCCAAAGTATTGGCGCCTCAGCTTCAGCATCAGTTCTTCCAATGGATATTCAGGACTGATTTCCTTTAGGATTGATTGATTTGATCTTCTTCAAGTCCAAGGAACTCTCAAGAGTCTTCTGCAACACCAGAGTTCAAAAGCATCAATTCTTTGGTATTCAGCTTTCTTTATGATCCAACTCTCACATTCATACATGGTGTGAAGTGAAATGAAGTCAAAGTCACTCAGTTGTGTCTGACTCTTTGTGATCCATGAACTATACAGTCCATGGAATTCTCCAGGCCAGAATACTGGAGTGGGTAACCTTTCCCTTCTCCAGGGGATCTTCCCAACCCAGGGATTGAACCCAGGTCTCCCGTATTGCAGGCAGATTCTTTGCCAGCTGAGCCACAAGGAAAGCACAAGAATACTGGAGTGGGTAGCCTATCTCTCCTCCAGCAGATCTTCCCAACCCAGGGGTCGAACTGGGGTCTCCTGAATTGCAGGCAGATTCTTTACCAACTGAGCTATGAGGGAAGCCATGATACTGGGAGTATATTGCTTCTTGTTCTGAAAAATCTTGGGAAGAAGAGGCCAACCTGAGCTAGGGATGCCATATCATATATTATACAAAAATAAATTTGAATTATCAACTGTTTTTTGTGTTTTGTATTTTTGTTATGATTTTTTATTTATCAAAGTTTTCAATAGTGAGCTAATTTGTTTTTACTCTACTCTTTTATATCTGAGTGGGCACTAGATGGGGAAACAGTTGAAACAGTGTCAGACTTTATTTATTGGGCTCCAAAATCACCGCAGATGGTGACTGCAGCCATGAAATTAAAAGACGCTTACTCCTTGGAAGAAAAGTTATGACCAACCTAGATAGTATATTCAAAAGCAGAGACATTACTTTGCCGACTAAAATCCATCTAGTCAAGGCTATGGTTTTTCCTGTGGTCATGTATGGATGTGAGAGTTGGACTGTGAAGAAGGCTGAGTGCCGAAGAATTGATGCTTTTGAACTGTGGTGTTGGAGGAGACTCTTGAGAGTCCCTTGGACTGCAAGGAGATCCAACCAGTCCATTCTGAAGGAGATAAACCCTGGGATTTCTTTGGAAGTAATGATGCTGAAGCTGAAACTCCAGTACTTTGGCCACCTCATGCAAAGAGTTGACTCATTGGAAAAGACTCTGATGCTGGGAGGGATTGGGGGCAGTAGGAGAAAGGGACAACAGAGGATGAGATGGCTGGATGGCATCACTGACTCGATGGACAGGAGTCTGAGAGAACTCCGGGAGATGGTGTTGAACAGGGAGGCCTGGCGTGCTGCGATTCATGAGTTCGCAAAGAGTCAGACACGACTGAGTGACTGAACTGACTGACTGAACTGGGCACACAAACAAGGACACCTTCAGGAAGTTCCAGGTAAAGAACTGAGATATTGGGGAAAGCAAGGCTGGCATTTTCAGAGAATTATCTTTAGAATTCTCCTTACCACCTGTTGAGCCTTATCCTTAGCAGAGTAGCAAGTTGCCTCCATTAAGTGATTTAAGCAAGTAACATTGCCAGCTCTGTAATAGGGTTATTATGAGTATCAGACTAAAGTCTTTAAAATAGGACCCAATGAATAATCACCCTTGACAGTGTTAGGTATTTGTATTGTAAGTTATTGGAGCCTAGGATGAATTCATTTAATGCCAGTGTTCTGACAGAAGGGGTTCAGGCCAGTCTGGATGGAGGAGGAAAGCTACGACATGGAGTATCATCTGAGCTGGGGAGGGCTCCCTGGAAGAGCCTTCTGTAATTGTGGGGAGCAAAGACACCTCTATTTGCCTGGGATGACAATGGAGCCAAGCAGCGATAGAGAGACATTGAGACTTAGCCTGAACTCCTTTGCAAATTTGCCCAAGGTCATCTCTATTCACTTCCTGAGACAGGAGAAACTTCAAGGCCTCCTCAACCTGCCCTGGGGACATGACCTCCTTCTTCCCTGTCTGTTAGCAGCAAAGTTGGAAAGAGGGGCACTTCAAAGAGCTGGGCTTGCTGCCCAGAGCGGGAGATCTGAGAGCTGCCTCCACCCACTGTTGTGATCCTCTAGTCAGGCTGAGATCAAAAGCATCTCCAGCTGTTCATCTCTTCACACACACATACCGAAAAGCTAATCATATTAGCCACTTCATAAGGAATAAATTGTTATTTCCTCTCCATTTTGATTTCCCCCTCTTCACTCTCTGTGCTGTGACTGGTAAATGATTTCTCTCTATCAGTCTCTCTAGGAATTCCCTGTTTTTCTTATCTGTTATGTCACAAAAACTCTTTTGCTAGGGTTTGGACCCCTGTGTGCCCAGCAAGAATAAACCACTTCCTGGGACCAGCAGCTTCAGGATCTAGATAAGCTCCTGAATCCCATATAGATGTCACCTCTCTCATGGCTCCATGATCCTGCTGTTGTCATAAGAAAATGTCTAATAGCCAAAATAACTGAAAGAACAACTTACTCCTCGCTAGAAGGATAACTTAAGGAGAGTATGTTTCTCCCTCGCAGATGCTTAACTTCTTGTTTTCAAAAGTATAGATTCCAAGGCTACGTCTTCAGAAATTCTGACTGTAAGTATGTGGAGGGATCAAGGGTCTATATTTTTCCAGCTACCCCAGGTGACTCTGCTATAGGTGAGTTGGGGAAGCATCCTCGGAAAACCTGTGGGCTGAGAGCAAAGCACAGAGTCACAGGAAGATAAGATGGTAGAACGTAAGAAGAAAGTGACATACAGTGGAGTTTTACTAGGAGGTACTAGTCTGCCTCTCACTACCTGTTAAGAGTCTGAGATTCCCTGGTGGCTCAGATGGTAAAGAATCTGCCTGCAATGCAGGAGACTTAGGTTCAATCCCTGGATCGGGAAGATCCCCGGAGAAGGAAATGACTCACTCCAGTATTCTTGCCTGAGAAATCCCATGGACAGGGGAACCTATGGAAATCCCAGGGACAGAGGAATCAATGGGGTCACAAAAGAGTCTGTCTTCACTGAGAATCTATCACTATCAAGAGTCTGGAGACATCTGAGAAATATCCCTTCTCTGCTGGTCACTGGGAGCATTGCTGATGCCTAAGCCTGACGTCTGTAGCTGGTGAACAAGGTGGCACTTCCTTCAGTTTGATTAGGCTCAGCAGTCTTTCCTTAATGACTTGCTTGGCACTGAAAATGCCACCTCTCAGCCATAACCTCCATGTAGCCCCTAACTTAGGCTGTTAAGTTTCATAGCACTTGCTGTGAAGTTTGTGCTTAGTCCTGAGGTGCTAAGTTTCTCAGCTATTTTTCCACTGGGAATACTCAGGAAGCTGTGGGTTCCTCTGCACCATATGAGAAGAAACCTCGGAACATTGTCTATATGTCCTGAGCAGTCCAGTAGGCATTTCTAACATACTTCCTGGGTGGATCCCTAGTAAAGATATGGTCCCTCTGAGGTGGCTTAAAATACTTCAATTCTTCACACAAAGAAGTGAGGGACAAGCCCTAACATGACAGGATTCAAACTTATCTGACTATATTGAACATCCATTTCTGACATGGGCAAAGGTATTCCAACTACTTGCCAAGAATCATTGGTCAAAGGAGTTGGCCCATTAGGGCCATGGGATTTTAAACTGGATATCTATAGAGGCAGCAGCAAGGAAGAATTCAATTGCTCTCTTTTTCTCTCTATTTTAGGTGATGCTAAATTGGAATTTTTTCCTACTATGAACATACTCTGTTTTCAATAGGAGAGTAAATGAGGTGAACACACCACATTAGGCCAAGATTGGAGATAAGCAGAGTAAAGAATGAGGAGATTGCTACGAATGCTGAGGCACAGTCTTCTCACATCATGCATTCATGTTCCTCAATAACTTCACTCTGTCCTGTCCCTGACTCTTCAAGCTAGTTTCTGGTTATTATTATATGATTAATATCTATATATACATTATATATATTATATATATAATATTAATCATCATGTATTAATCATATGTGTCCATGTATGTTAGTTGCTTAGCTGTGTCCAGCTGTTTGTGAACCCATGTCTACAGCTACTCTGTCCATGGAATTCTCCAGACAAGAATATGGGAATGGGTAGCCATTCCCTTCTCTAGGGGATCTTCATGACCCAGGGATGGAACTTGTGTCTCCTGCATTGCAGGCAGATTCTTTATAATCTGAGCCTTCCGGGAAGCCTGTATTAATTGTACATATATGATTAATGAGGCAACCTGGATTCTTAACGCTGTTCCTGTAATTAGTCCCACAGTCGTAATTGATGTTTATCATATTGCTCTTCTACAACCCATTCTACAATAGAATTCCCTTTTACTCTTTACTATGGATGTGAGAGTTGGACTGTGAAGAAAGCTGAGTGCTGAAGAATTGATGCTTTTGAACTGTGGTATTGGAGAAGACTCTTGAGAGTCCCTTGGACTGCAAGGAGATCCAACCAGTCCATTCTAAAGGAGATGAGTCCTGGGTGTTCTTTGGAAGGAATGATGCTGAAGCTGAAACTCCAGTACTTTGGCCACCTCATGCGAAGAGTTGACTCATTGGAAAAGACTCTGATGCTTGGAGGGATTGGGGGCAGGAGGAGAAGGGGACGACAGAGGATGAGATGGCTGGATGGCATCACCGACTCAATGGATGTGAGTTTGAGTGAACTCTGGGAGTTGGTGATGGACAGGGAGGCCTGGTGTTCTCCAATTCATGGGGTCACAAAGAGTCAGACATGACTGAGCAACTGAACTGAACTGAACTGAACTGAACTGATCAACACGTATTTCTGCTAGTTTATGTTGCTTTTCCTAGATAATCCACACTTCTTGAGATAACTCTGAGAGCTCCAGGGCCTCTGTTAGTCTGTAATTATTGCAATTGCCCTTTTAGAGTTATCATTAAACGAGGAAACATCAAAAAGTATTCTGAGAAATTCTATATGTTCCAGACATGCTTCTCCCTGCCCCATTATTGCTTCACTTCAATTCATTCCCATGAAGCAGGGAGGGACATGATGACAGTTTGGGCCATCTGGTATCAATGAACTTGTGTGACACTGGGCCAGCCTTTTCACTGGACCATATTTATTACCTGGTGGCATTCTCTGATATAAATATCAGCTTAGATCTTATATCCAGCAGCCCTTGAAAGATCTGAATATTCCCCCTTTCCCAGTAAACTGTTAGCTTGCTGACAGTTGGGAGTCCTTTGGGAAAGTACTGGACCAACTGCTACTCTATTATTTCTGTGCCTTTCTAAGGTTCTTTCTTAAGAAGACTCAGAGCGCCCTTCAATTGATAGGCTCTGAGTCTAAGAACAGGCTGATGTTTGGAAACTAGCTGAGGAAATTCTGATTTGTCCACTGAGACAGCTGATATTTACCTTTACTCACCAGATATAGATCTTGTTTTGGTTAAATGGGTCAACCAATTCTTTCTGGCTGTATATCTATCTAGTTGTTAAAGATTACAAGGCCTGGCCTCTATTGCCATAGATCCCTGTCTGCCATTCTGACCTTGCTCTCTGTAATGGCAATTATACACCCTTTGCCTCCGATGATTAAGAGTAGCCACCTTGGGATTTCCCTACTTCCCTTGGAAGTAGACTTTGCCTTGGAAGTAGACTTTGCCTTCCAATGCAAGGGATTGTGGGTTTGATCTTTGATCTGGGAACAAAGATCCCACATGCCAAAAGGTGTGACCAAAAATATAAATAGATAAATAAATGCAATATTATAAATCAACTATTATTTCAATTTAAAAAATGTTTAAAAAGTAGCTGCCTGATAAATCTCAATCTGGAATTCTATCATATACATTGTAACTATCCCCCAAACATGTTAGGATTGTCTCCAGAGGCTTTTCAGGATATTGGAGGAGGCCCTCATATCATTAAAATATTATATTCAGCTTTATATCTTGGCCCTATCATCCATCTAGCATCTTCAACATTCATCTCCAGGTATTTTCACTAAGTTCCACTCTGTTTCTTTAATGAGTGAGAGATTATTTCCCAAGTAGGCTAAGGTAAAACTTGACCCTAGTTATTGGCCTATAAATGAGAAGGTCTGTCTTTAGGAGTGCAAGAATTATTTTTAAGGCATCTAATTCAATGTGGTATTTTCTTGGCCTCCACGCTGCTTGCTTCATCAGGGAGAAATGGAATACTTATACCACAGAAGAATCTGGGGGTCCAAGGTTCTCAAGCACATCTATTCAGATATCTTCATCACAGATCTCAGATCAGACCATTTACTTTAGCATGGGACACTTTGCAGGGATTATGAATTTATCTTCTTTGTTATCTAGTTACTCTCAAAATCAGATATTATGGTTGATTTTCAGTATAATTTTTCCTTGGTTTATAAGATATGAAGATCTCTTTAAATGTTGTCATTAAACTCTACTGTTTTCATGCAGTTCCCTGAGTGGTCTGATCTGAGCCTTTATTTTCTTCCTTTGGGGCACTAATGACACTTAATATCAGTCAAGGAGCTTGTCTTCCTATCTCTCAAATGTTGCCAATATTAGATATGTCAAGGCATTCTATGCTAACTGATTAATCACAGGTAAGATTCTTAGTAATGTGATGTGACACCCCAACAATGGTTATCACTACCCCACCACCAGAAATGAGGTAATTGCTGCCAGTTGTCCTAAAAAATGATTGATTTTCAATATTCTATTTTGAGACTCTCTTCTTGGAACTACATTTGAGGCCAGTTTCCTTAGTTTGGCTACTTCTAGAAATGAATTCTGAAACACTCGAGTGAGGTATTTTACTTAGAATCTCAGGAAATACCAGTAGGAGAGTGAGGAAGTCAGGTGAGGAAGGGAAGGAAATAAAAACGGATTTTTAAAATCAGATATATTTAAGCTTGGCTTCCCTGGTAGCTCAGATGGTAAAGAGCTAGCCTGCAATGCTGGAGACCTGGGTTCTATCCCTGGGTTGGGAAGATCCCCTGGAGAAGGGAACGGCTACCCACTGCAGTATTTTTGCCTGCAGAATCCTATGGACAGAGGAGGCTGGTGGGCTCCCATCTATGGGTCACAAAGAGTTGGGCACCACTGAGTGCCTAAGCATGCAACACATATATTGAAGCTTGAGCCCAATGGGACCAATGTAGGAATGCCTCTCAGAGTTTTCTCCACTGAGGAGGGAGTTCCAGTATTTATTCTCCAAATCCAGAAAGTCATTTTAATGACTAAGAGGTGTTACCTCATGAATATTTCAGCCTTGCTATGGAGGTGGTCAAAACAGGCCCTAGGAGCCAGAGGAGCAATCAGGGGAGGCTCCAGAGGTTGGAAATCAGGCTGACTTGCACCAAACTGGTGAAGGGGAGATGGTATTGACAGGACACCAAGAACAACCACTACAGGTGTGGCTGGTAACTTTCATATTTGGTAGCCCTAAGTGACATTCAGATGATTAAAAATCACTAAACCTAAGCCCCCTAAAACTGAGTTCCTCTGCCAAGTTTATAATTAACCTCTCTATCCAAAACTTTATTCCCTTTCTTGTCCCATACCTGTTCCCCCTAAGATTGAGAAGTATCAAAGAAAGTCCTTGTGGGCCCTCCTAGGTACAAAGCCTTTCCATGTCCTTCATTTCTTATTTGTAGGAAAAGTCTTCAGCCTCCTAGCATGCATGCTCAGTCGCTAAGTCATATCCAATTCTTTGCAACCCTATGGACTGTAGCCCATCAGGCTCCTCTGTCCATGGGGTTTTCCAGGCAGGAATACTGGAGTGGATTATCATTTCCTTCTCCAGGGGATCTTGTCACTCCAGGAATTGAACCCATGTCTCTTGTGTCTCCTGCATTGGCAGGTGGATTCTTTACCACTAGTGCCACCTGGGAAATCCTCAGCCTCCTAGATATTTCCTGAATTCCAAAGGGCAAGTTCAAACAGTTACTAATTAGAGAAAGGGAGAGAATGCAGAAACAAAGGAGGAAATAATAATGAAAGAAATAATAGTATAGCTATAAAGCAAGTTCTTAGTTCCTCTTCATGGGAAATGTACAACAGTCTGACACATATATTTGAATTGTTCTGTGGGAAACAAGGCCTCCACTCAGATGGAGAGTGGTAACTGCATGCTGAGACCACAGATCAGTCAGAACCAGAAGGCTGATGATTGAGATTCCTGGGCACCACCCTGTCACCTCACCACCAACCAATTAGAAGAGTCATACACTCTACAGTCCTCACCCTATATGTTGCTTTTAAAAACTCTGCTGAAAACCAGAGGGGAATTTGGGTCTTTTGAGCATGAGCTGCCTCTTTCCCTTGCTTGACCCTAGTTATAAATCTTTTTCTGCTCCAAAGTCCACTGTTTTGATTTGTTTGGCCTCATTACACATTGGGCACATGAACTTCAGTTCAAGAACAAATATCCCAAACAAAACAAAACAAAAATTTGTCTCACTAATTGTACTTATATTTATCCTACTTTTAGTCTTTGCTGTTGTTGTTAGGAGGCTGTGAAAGTCCAGATTGACTATCTTAAATTTCTTCCTGATTTATAATTCTAGGAATTGTACAAAAAACCAAAATTTGAATTTATTATGAATTCTGAAATCATTTCCCCTCATTATCTCTATGCGGTCACATCTAATTTGAATATTAAAGATTCTTTAGTGATATATGTTCAACCAAACCTTCAGCTTTGGAATAAAAGTTGTCTGCTTCCAGTTCCTTTGACATGATTTTTTGTTGTTGTTTGTGCTTTTTTTTAGCTGTTTCCACATTGTGGGATCTTAGTTCTTGCATTAGGGATCAAACCCATGTTCCCTGCAGCAGAAGTGCAGAGTCTTAACTACTGGACTGCCAGGGAAGTATCTCCTTTGACTTTTGTGTTAACTTCATTTGTCTCCAAAAGCATAGCAGCATTCAGTAGAAGATAGGAGGGAAGGAAAAAAAAAAAAACTTCTTGGAATTTAGGCTTGTCTTAGCCTTAACAGAAGGCAATGGCACCCCACTCCAGTACTCTTGCCTGGAAAATCCCATGGATGGAGGAGCCTGGTAGGCTGCAGTCCATGGGTTGCTAAGAGTCAGACACGACTGAGTGACTTCACTTTCACTTTTCACTTTCATGCATTGGAGAAGGAAATGGCAACCCACTCCAGTGTTCTTGCCTGGAGAATCCCAGGGATGGCGGAGCCTGGTGGGCTGCTGTCTATGGGGTCGCACAGAGTCGGACACGACTGAAGCGACTTAGCAGCAGTAGCAGTAGCCTTTACCACATTTACCACAGCGTCCTCATTTTGGGGATGAATTTCAAGTTCCTTTAGAGGTGTGTGGTTCTTTGACTCAATGATTTCTGGACAGCAATAAGCAGTGAATTTCCATCCCTTCAATAGTCCCAACAGGCTGTCTTGGCACCGTATGGACTTGCTTTCTAGTTCCCTCCCTGAGTGTCTCATTCCAGCTCACCTCTAGGGGAGAAAATATATTACGCTTCACTAATCACTGGAGTCACGTGACTCACATTTGTGAAATATTCTGGCTTTCCTCCGTATGTTGTGTGTTATCCATTGCTAATATTTGTGGTGACTGGTCAATTTGCCTCCAACTGGCAATTTGGGGCAAAAATCTAAGTAGTTGTGATTAAAACTGTGATTACGATTCTTTCTGAGAACAATTCCTCAGAGGTCAATAATGCTATGCCTGAAGCATTTTAATATAGATGGGAGGCCAAGTCTTCCCTATCCTATTATTGTGGATTCTTTAAAAAGCTAATGAAAAATGCAGTGTGAAGGCTATGAAGGAGCAGAGCAGATGGGCCAGAGGACCAGGGACAAAGCTGCTGCATTGTAAGCAGAAGAGGATCGTTTACAAATTGAGGCAGTGTATGATGTAATGTTATTTGGAATTTTTTTCATAGCTTAACAGCACTGAACTTGAATTCATAGAATAGTGTCAAGTAGGTTCTTCAAAACTACTTTCTCTTTATATCTGTTTACTTTGCAAGTGATTGTAAAGCACAACACAACCAATCTCAAAACAAAAGTAGGCTGCAGTAGAATAAGATGAGGTCCAGGGTTCCTTCAGTCCTAATGGCTTCTGGAAAAAAAGTCACTATTCTAATCCCCGAAGAGATAATAATGGCAAATTTTGTCTATGGCTTTAAAGAATTGAGTGCTGAATAATGGATGAATTCCATTCAATATAGTGATTTCACCTTAATTATCACACTATCATCTAAACTTCAGTTTTCCTTTTTTAAGGCATCGCCTTCGTATCTGATTATCTTTTGTATTCAAGAAAAGTAATTGGAATATATAATTTTTTCTCAATAATTTCTTTAAATTAACTTTTTTTTCCATTTAGTCTTATTCTAAACAATAATACCCATAAAACCACAGGCTTGCTGAGCTAATTATATTCCCATTAAAGGAAGTGCATATTTTAAAAATACTTTGCATGTACCATTTAAATAATCATCTGTACTTCCAGTGGTATGAAGGACAGAGAATTTAGTTTTTCTTACTCTGCCCTCAGCCCTTTTGACACAACCAGGCCTCACCCCATCTTATCACACCCCTTAAGTCCTTAAAGCTAACTCTGTCTACATTGTCTAAAATTGTCTATTTCAAGTTGTACTTGGGTTTCCCTCCTAAATTCCAGATGTTGTTTTGATCCTGAGTCATATTATCTCTGCAATAAGTATTGTTCCATTAACTTATTTTTCTTTGCATTTGTCTAGAAATTCTTCAATCATAATCCTAATCAAAGCCATTATTATTATTATCATTGTTACTGAGATTCCCTGATGTTAGGTGTGGGCTTCTTAAGCAGTAAATGTTGAATTTTGTTTTTCTCCAATCTGAGAATTATAGTGGTCCAATTTTGCAAAATTTAGATTATACATATTTATTGTAATAACTTGTTTATTTTTGTTATTTTTCATGTATTCTATTTTTAATGTGTCCTTGCTCTCTTGTTGTTTAAATTTTTCTGTATACCTTTTAGACTGCTCTATGACTGAAGTGTTTACATTTGTGTTCCCAGCACCTAGAATGGTGGTATGGGCATGAGAATAACCCATAAATATTTGTTGAGTGAATGATTATAGTATGAATAGTTTCTTGCTATGGTTTATGTTTTTTATGTTACATTTACTTACTGATTTTGAAGGGACTTCACATTCTCAAATCTCAGGATGTAGCAGAATCATCTGGAGGGACTGTTGGACCACAGATTACTGTGTCCCACTCTCAAGATTCCTGTGTCCCACTCTCAAGATTCCTGATTCAGTCAGTTTGGATGTGAACCTGAGGAAATGCATTTTTAACTAGATCTCAGGTGATGCTGATGCTGATGGTCTGAGGACTCACATCTTGAGAACCACTAAATTGAAGGTTGTCTCTAACTTTTGTAAAATTTTCAGGCCTACACATTTTCCCCTATTTTTCAGATTCAAGAATTATCTAATAACTCAATTTCTTGATATTTAAGGAGAAGACTTTTATAGAATTTAAAGTTTTCTCATCTTTTTTTATTTTGGGGATTTTTGATCCACATTATTGATAACCATTTAATTTGAAATTAAATATTTTCAGCCTATTGTTTATTGATCTCTTTCACAGTCTACTCTAGTTTTCCAGAATATCACAGAGAAAATAAAATGATTGTATCTAAAACCTTTTGCATAGCTATGCTTTTGCTTGCATACTTGGATTGTTTTTCCATGTGGAGGGAGCTTTCTATAGACTTCATATTAGTTTTTCCTCCAATATTTCACCTTCAAACAAGGATACCTCCCTCCATTCAGGCCCAGTGATGTTGAACGGAAATGCTTTTTCTCTTTGATCACCTGAGTGATCTCAAAATCCCTTTGACTAATCCTGAACTGGAGTGACATTTATATCCAGACTGGTCATGCTCCCAAGCTTTAGCTTAGCTAAAGGCAGGAGGAATATAGTTTATTTCTGTGGCCATCTCCTCTCTTATGTAGGAAGGTGCATGCATTGCTGACTAATTTTAAGCAATTGTCTTTTACCAGAGGTAGTATATGAAAAATTATTCAGCTAAACAGTTCCAGAGCTACTTCTGTCTCTGCTTTTGTCTTTTGTTAACTGTTAAGTATACTGAATTGTATTCCCCACAAAATGTATAGCTTGAAGCCCTGGCCTTTAATTTGACTGTGCTTGGAGACAGAGCCTTTAAGGAGGTTGTTGTTGTTGTTCAGTCACTCAGTCCTGTCTGACTCTTTGTGACCCCATGGACTGCAGCACACCAGGCTTCCCTGTCCTTTACCATCTCCCAGAGTTTTCTCAAACTCATGTCCACTGAGTCAATGATGCCATCCAATGATCTCATTGTCTGTTGTCCCCTTCGCCTCCTGCCCTCAATCTTTCCCAGCATCAGGGTCTTTACCAGTGAGTCAGCTCTTTGCATCAGGTGGTCAAAGTATTGGAGCTTCAGCTTCTTCATCAGTCCTTCCAATGAATATTCAGGGTTGATTTCCATTAAATGGGATCATAAGGGTGGAGCCCAATTCCAATAGAATTGATGTCTTTGTAAGGGGAGAGGGCAACATACCAGAGCTCTCCCTCACCTTGTGTGCATACAGAGAAAAGGCCATGTGAATGCAGAGAGAAGGCACCACCTGCAAGTTGAAGAAGGAAGGCTTACCAAAAAACAACCCTGCTGACACAATGATCTTGAACTCCCAGAATCCAGAACTATGAAAACAGAAATGAGTGTGTTTAAGCCACCAGATCTACGGTTTCTTCTTACGGCAGTTGGAGTATACTAATGCAGACTCTGGTATGTGAAGTGGAATGCTATTGTATGGAATACTAAAAAATGAAGTGGCCTTCGAACTAGGTGATGGGTAGAGAGTGAAGAGGGTAGAGGGGCATGTTAGAAAAAGCTTAGATTTGAAGGGACTGTTGGTGGAAACATGGAAGTTGAAGGTGAATCTGGTGAGAGCTCAGAAAGAAAAGAGGTGAGCTATAGAGACAGCTTCTACCATCTGAGAGAATACATATGTCATCAAGAACAGAATGTTGGTATACATGTGAAATGAAAAGTGCTTCAGGTGAGATCTCAGATGAAAATGATGAACATTTCTTGGAAACTGGGGAGAGATAATCCTTATTTTAAAGAGGCAAATAATTTTTGGAATTATGTTCTAGTGTTTAATGGAAGATAGGACATATGAGTGATGACCTTGGATAGTTGTCAGGGGAAATTTCTAAGTAGTGTTGAAGGTATGGCCTGGGTTCCCTTTACTGCTTATAATAAAATGTAAGAAAAAGTGATAAACTAATTTTGCCAAAAGGGACCAGACCTCGAAGAGTTAGGAAATTTTTATCTTACCTATATTGCAAAAAAAGAGAAAGTGTGCTCTGATGAGAATACCAAGGTTGCAGTGGAATAAGAACGACCGCTCTATAAAGAGATTGCCCTCAGAGTTAATTAGCCATTTCAGCTGAAGCAACTAATACAGATGTGATTATACCAGCAGAAACATTGTTAACTGGGACTAAGGGAAACAGAAAATGGGATGTAAGAAATGAAGTCTATAAGACTTCTCAAATTCTACAGGCTCGGACAATACAGCTATCTGGCTTTGAACATATGCTATCCTTCAAGAAAAAAGAAGTGTGACCTAGAAGTGACTCAGAGATCATCAAGACTGTCACTCCTACCAGAAGGCCAGGGAATAAGGCTGTTTTCCTTTTTGGGTTCAGAGAGTTGGGGCACCTCTTTGATTTGTTATTAGCTGGGCCAGAATCCTGAGGCCCAATGACTCAGGGACAAAACTTTCCTGCATAGCCTGGGGGCAGGATCCCTGCATGTAGTCAAGGAGGCTGGGCTTCTACTTATAGCCATGAGAGTAATGCTGCTACCTCCATGAACCCAGAGGATAGAGCACTGAGCCAAATGATGTTATTCTCAAGTCTTATGATGGAAAGGAATTTGTATTGCTAGGTTTTAGACTTGGTTGTGGAGAAGGCAATGGCAACCCACTCCAGTGTTCTTGCCTGGAGAATCCCAGGAACAGGGGAGCCTGGTGGGCTGCAGTCTATGGGGTTGCACAGAGTTAGACATGACTGAAGCGACTTAGCAACAGCAGCAGCAGACTTGTTTGGGATCCATTACCTCTGTTGTCTTTTTGGAATGGGAATATCTATTCTATGCCTGTCCTACCATTCACTGTATTTGGGAAACACATAATTTGTTTGGTTTCAAAGGTTCACAGCTGGAGAAGAGTTTTGCCTCATGATAAATCATAACTTGAGTCTCACCCATAACCTGGTTTAGACAAGCCTTTGAATTTGGGATCAATGAAGGAATGAATAAAGGCATTTGGAGCTATTGGGAAAGAGAGAATGTATTGATAGTTTGTATGCCAGAAAGACATGAATTTTGCAGACCAGATGTCAGAGTATTATGGACTAGGTTGGGTCCCTCAAAATTCATAAAGTAAAGCCTTAACCCCCTGATGTGGCAATATTGCAGATAGGGCATTAAATGGCATAAATAAAGTTGAAAATGAAATTGTTAGCCTTTCAGTTGTGCCTGACTCTTTCCGATCCCATGGAATAAGCCCACCAGGCTCCTCTGTCCATGGGATTTTCCCGGCAAGCATATTGGAGTGGTTTGCCATTTCCTTCTCTAGGAAATAAGATCAAAAGGGTGAAGTCCCAATTCAATAGGATTGGTGTCCTTATAAAAAAATGAGAGACACCTAAAATCTGTCTTCAATTACATGCACAGAGGAAAGGCCATGTGAAGACACAAGAAGGTATCATCTTTAAACCCAGGAAAGAGGATTCACCAGAGGCCTCTGCTGGTATCATTACCTTGGACTTTCAGCCTCCAAAAATATGGGAAAATGAATATCTGTTGCTTTGCCTATTTGGTCTGTGGTATCCAGAGGATTAGATGGTTGGATGGCATCACTGACTCAATGGACATGAATTTGAGTAAGCTCTGGGAGTTGGTGATGGACAGAGAGGCCTGGTGTGCTGCAGTCCATGGGGTTGTAAAGAGTCAGACATGACTGAGCAACTGAGCTTAGCAACTGATCCTGTCATGGCAGTTGTGCAGACTAATACAATAACTTTGCATCTTAATAAGTGATACAAGGGCTTCTCTGATGGCTCATATGATAAAGAATCTCCTTGCAATGCAAGAGACCCAGGTTCAATCCCTGCGTTGGGAAGATCCCCTGGAGAAGGGAATGACCATCCACTCCAGTATTCTTGCCTGTTCCCCAGGCTTGCTCCTTGTTGCAAAGAGTTGGACACGATTTAACGTCTGAAGCAGAGAAGGCAATGGCAACCCACTCCAGTACTCTTGCCTGGAAAATCCAATGGATGGAGGAGCCTGGTAGGCTACAGTCCATGGGGTCACGAAGAGTCGGACACCACTGAGAGACTTCACTTTCACTTTTCGCTTTCCTGTATTGGAGAAGGAAATGGCAACCCACTCTAATATTCTCGCCTGGAGAATCCTAGGGATGGGGGAGCCTGGTGGGCTGTCGTCTATGGGGTTGCACAGAGTCAGACACAACTGAAACGACTTAGCAGCAACAGCAGCTAACGACTGAAGAACAAGTGATATAAGCTTCATGGTTACCACTCTAGCCATTACTAAACTTGGCTGCTAATGTGTGATGTATATACAAATCTTTCCCTTTGACCTCACATCTTACTGGGCAATTAATGCCATTCTGTCACTATTTTACTCCTTGATGTGTTGCTGAGAGTTTATTTCTGAGGTAGATGAAATATAAAATGTGTTTGTGGGATTAGGAGTATAAATGAGGAATAGACAGCCCTAAATGCCTTGAAGTACAACTATTGTACAGTGGTGAATGGGTGACAGAGAACTTCCTAATTGGTAGCATCTCCCAAGCCTCTATGTCAGGATATTCAACAGGTTAGATTAAAGGTCTTTCCTGCCCATTTCCTCTCTATACTGAGAAGTCTAGATATTAACTAACCACTCTTTTCTCAAAAAGAAAGCTGAGTGCCAAAGAATTGATGTTGTTAAAATGCAGTGTTGAAGAAGACTCTTCAGAGTTCCTTGGACTGAAAGGAGATCAAACCAGTCAATCCTAAAGGAAATCAGTCCTGAATATTCATTGGAAGGACTGATGCTGAAGATGAAGCTCTAATACTTCGGCCACCTGATGTGAAGAACTGACTCATCAGAAAAGACCCTGATTCTGGGAAAGACTGAAGGGAGGAGAAGGTGATGACAGAGGATGAGATGGTTGGATGGCATCACTGACTCAATGGACATGAGTTTAAGCAAGCTCTGGGAGTTGATGATGGACAGGGAAGCCTGGCATGCTGCAGTCCATGGGGTCACAAAGAGTCAGACATGGCTAAGCAACTAAACTGAACTGATTGAATCTAACCCATGGTGAAACTGAACTCACTATCTTTGACTCAAACCACTCAGGGCAACAGAAATTCCCTTAGACTAGACTCTGAAATGTGAGACTCTGGAGACAAACTTTCTGGGATCTTACAGGGGCAATAAACATAACAACACCAAAAAAAAGTTACAAAAGTCCTTAATAGTCTTATGACTCTGGGATCATCATCTTATATCACTTCAAAAATATCTCATCATAGTTCTATTCTTTATTTCTATTTAGCAACTTTACTCAGTTCAATAGTTCCAAGTGAATAAGAAAAATAAAACAAAACAGTAACCAAGCCAGAGAGAAAACCCAGGTTTCCTCAGACACTTTGGGATAATTATAGACTGATATCCAGCAGAGACAGAAGAATTTGCTTCTCTTGAAGATAACACCCACTTTTTTGCCAAATGGATCTTGTGTTGTGGCCCTGCCCAGACTACTGACAGATTTGCTTCATATTGTAGAGGGAGGAGGCAAGGAGGGGGCCTCTGAGTGGGAGACAGACCATGGGAGATCACTTCCTGGAGCTGCGAGGAATGAAAGAAGGTGGGCGATGTTTTCCTTGGCTGCCAGACTTAGCAACATTTGCACTCAGAAGACTTTCCAGGCAACACCCATGGCCACCAGGCCAGCTCCAAGAGGAAGAGAGACTTGTTTTATTCTCTGGTTTATTTTGGGGGATTTTAATAAGGAGAGAATGACAAAGTGGGAAAACCCACAGGAATTTTGACAAATGGAGAGTTTGCTAAGTGTCATCTCCTCCTTTTTATCTTTACTTTCACACTTTGCAAAACAAATCTAACTCTAACTTGATCATTTTTTTGTCTCAAACCTGACCAAATAAATGTTTTGAACCTCCTGCCTACCTGTGTAAACTGGGGCCCAGACCATCATCCAGCTGGTTCCCAGAGCATTTTGGTGCTTTCATGAATTCCGCACATTTCTTCCTAGCTCCTCACCACAGCCCTGGCTGCAGCTGACCTCACTGTGTCACCCTGACAATCAGTAGGTGGGAGATGTTGATACTGCAAGTAGGCAGTCTGCACAGCTTCCTCCCAGGCCTGCCTCTGTGCTCTTCCTCCTCCACCTCACACTCTGGCCTTTCAACTCATTCTTGTCTCACCACCCATCTCCTTCATGTTCTTGGGCATTCTGACAATAAAAGAATCTCCAGCTCTGTGTGCCTTAGAAATTGCTAACTAGTGGGATTGCTGCTGCTTTAAAGTTAACAGAACTGACCCACTTCAGATCCTTTTCCTGGCCACCTCATAACTTGTTCTTTCTATTGACTCCTTTTCAAGGTGGGATCTGACCCTAGTTAACTTGAGATCTGTGATCTTGAGCTTTCCTTCTGTTGTTGTTCATTATTCAGTTGCTAAGTTGTGTCTGACTCTCTGCAACACCATGGACTGAAGCATGCCAGGCCTCCCTGTCCATCACCAACTCCCTGAGTTTACTCAAACTCATGTCCATTGAGTCGGTGATGCCATCCAACCGTCTCATCCTTTGTCGTCCCATCCCCTTCTCCTCCCGCCTTCAGTCTTTACCAGCATCAGGATACTTTCAAATGAGTCAGCTCTTTGCATCAGGAGACCTAAGTACTGGAGTTTCAGCTTTAGCATCAGGCCTTCCAATAAATATTCAGGACTGATTTCCTTTAGGATGGACAGATTGGATATCCCTGCAGTCCAAGGGACTCTCTAGAGTCTTCTCCAACACCACAGTTCAAAAGCATCACTTCTTCGGTGCTCAGCTTCCTTTATAGTCCGACTCTCACATTGACACATGACTACTGGAAAAACCATAGCTTTGACTAGATGGACCTTTGCTGACAAAGTAATGTCTCTGCTTTTTAATATGCTGTCTAGGTTGGTCATAACTTTTCTTCCAAGGAGCAAACATCTTTTAATTTCATGGCTGCACTCACCATCGGCAGTGATTTTGGAGACCCCAAAAATAGTCTCTCTGTTTCTATTGTTTCCCCATCTATTTGCCATAAAGTGATGGAACCAGATGCCATGATCTTGGTTTTCTGACTGTTGAGTTTTAAGCCAACTTTTTCACTCTCCTCTTTCACTTTCATCAAGAGGCTCTTTAGTTCTTCTTCACTTTCTGCCATAAGAGTGGTGTCATCTGCATATCTGAGGTTATTGACATTTCTCCCCACAGTCTTGATTTCAGCTTGTGCTTCATTCAGCCCAGCGTTTCTCATGATGTACTCAGCATATAAGTTAAATAAGCAGGGTGACGGTATAGAGCCTTGACGTACTCCTTGACGTACTACCAGTCTATTGTTCCATGTTCAGTTCTAACTGTTGCTTCCTGATCTGCATACAGATTTCTCAGGAGGCAGGTTAGGTGGTCTGGTATTCCCATCTCTCTCAGAATTTTCCACAGTTTATTGTGATCCACACAGTCAAAGGCTTTGGGATAGTCAATAAAGCAGAGGTAGTTTTTCTGGAACTCTCTTGCTGTTTTGATTAGTTTAACAGTAAGGCAGAGGGGAAGAATTCCTTGAGGCAGGCCACTCTATATGATTATAATAACAAAAGCAATGAAAAGCAAATCAAAGAAACAGTTCCAACATGGAATCAGAAATGGCTTCTTCTCAGCCACACTTCCAATGAATATTCAGAGTTAATTTCCTTTAGGATTGACTGATTTTGACCTCTTTGCTGTCCAAGGGACTCGCAAAAGTCTTCTCCAGTACCACAGTTCCTTCTACAACTCAACTCAATTTTATTTTTTGGGTGTTGAGGAGGTAGGTGTGTATGTTGCAGGGAGAAAGCCAATTCTGACTCCACATTGGAAACTGTTTCTTTGACTTGCTTTTCATGGCTTTTATTATTATAATCTTACTCAGTGGCTTGCCTGGAGGACCTTGTTTCTCTGCTTGACTGTAAACTGAAGTGCCTTTGTTTAGCTCAAGGAGAGATGGTTTGTCCCTGCCCACCTGCGAATAGAAGAGATTAAGGGCACTCCTTCTGAGGGCTGGAGATGTTTTGCAAGACTGAAGTCCCTTTCACTTTACTTCCCCACTGCATCTCCCTCTCTTCTGCCTTTTGACTTTAGATCCTCATTGCTTCTTTTTCTCTGCTCTATAAAAGAACCTGGCATCCATACCCCAATATGATGGCTATTTTGAGGCACTAGCCTGCCATCTTCTTGGCCAGCCAGCTCCATGATTAAAGTCTCTTCTTTGCCTCAACACCTCATCTCTTGGATTCATTGGCCTATTGTGTGGCGAGCAGAGTAAGGTTGGACTCAATAATATTTTTAGGAGGACCTGGGGAAGTGAAGCTAGCTGATAGCCACCCCTCCTTTCCATAGAAATCTAAATGATAGGACAAAATATGACCAATAGGTAGCAAAGCATTAGTTTAATTTATAGGCTGGGCAAGTACCAATAACTGAAACACAGGGCTCCCTGGTACAGGCGACTTTCTAGAAGTAGGGACTTGATTATTCTTCCTCACCTCTCAAACTTAAGACTTAACTATTTAGAAAGCTGAGTTTTCTGAAGAACCCTGAGTTGCCCAGAAAAAACTCTCAAGAGATGGGAATACCAGACCACTTAACCTGCCTCTTGAGAAATCTGTATGCAGTTCAGGAAGCAACAGTTAGAACTGGACAGGGAACAACAGACTGGTTCCAAATAGGAAAAGGAGTATGTCAAGGCTGTATATTGTCACCCTGCTTATTTAACTTCTATGCAGAGTACATCATGAGAAAACCTGGACTGGAAGAAACACAAGCTGGAATCAAGATTGCCGGGAGAAATATCAATAACCTCAGATATGCAGATGGCACCACCCTTATGGCAGAAAGTGAAGAGGAGCTAAAAAGCCTCTTGATGAAAGTGAAAGTGGAGAGTGAAAAAGTTGGATTAAAGCTCAACATTCAGAAAACGAAGATCATGGCATCTGGTCCCATGACTTCATTGGAAATAGATGGGGAAACAGTGGAAACAGTGTCAGACTTTATTTTTGGGGTCTCCAAAATCACTGCAGATGGTGACTGCAGCCATGAAATTAAAAGATGCTTACTCCTTGGAAGAAAAGTTATGACCAACCTAGATAGTATATTAAAAAGCAGAGACATTACTTTGCCAACTAAGGTCCGTCTAGTCAATGCTGTGGTTTTTCCTGTGGTCATGTATGGATGTGAGAGTTGGACTGTGAAGAAGGCTGAGCACTGAAGAATTGATGCTTTTGAACTGTGGTGTCAGAGAAGACTCTTGAGAGTCCCTTGGACTGCAAGGAGATCCAACCAGTCCATTCTGAAGGAGATCAGCCATGGGATTTCTTTGGAAGGAATGATGCTAAAGCTGAAGCTCCAGTACTTTGGCCACCTCATGGGAAGAGTTGACTCATTGGAAAAGACTCTGATGCTGGGAGGGATTGGGGGCAGGAGGTGAAGGGGACAACAGAGGATGAGATGGCTGGATGACATCATGGACTCGATGGACGTGAATCTGAGTGAACTCTGGGAGATGGTGATGGACAGGGAGGCCTGGCGTGCTGCAATTCATGGGTTTGCAAAGAGTCAGACACGACTGAGCGACTGAACTGAACTGAACCCTCAGTTGTTAGTGTCATAAGCCTTCCTGTTTACACCTCTAACTGGCAAGGTAAAGGAATCAAAAGATCAGAATATAGGACCAAGTTATCTTGTCTCTATTTAAGAAAACTGAAGCTCACTGACTGTCTGAAACTCAAACTACTCACATTAATTAGTCATTTTGCATGAAGAAGTTGGACTTGGCCCCAGGGAGACTTCCAGGCTTTTCTCCTTGTGGACAAAGAGGTCCACGTTCTTCCTCTATTGAAACTGTTAGGGGAAGCACACTGATTGAAACCGCCCACCCTGGGCCGGGCACCATAGCAACCATTTGCATGAGTTTTTCTATGAAAGGAGATCCTGGTAAGGAATACAGAACTAATAAGCCACCACCAACCAGAAGAGTTCGGGAAAGGTCAAAAGGAGACACCGCATGTCCGTCCACTTCCCAGAATCCCTCTCGCTAGCATCCATCTTGGCTGAGCGATGCGTGTGCCACCAGGAAAGACTGAATTAGAATGATTGGCCAAAAGACCACCCGGAAACTAATCCCATCACCATAAAACCCGAGATAGCGAGCCACGTGGCAGAGCAGTTCTCCTGGGTTCCCTTACCCTCCTGCTCTCCACCCGGGTGCCATTTCCCAATAAAATCTCTTGCTCTGTCAGCACATGTGTCTCCTCGGATGATTCATTTCTGAGTGTTAGACAAGAGTCCAGTTTCAGGCCCTGGAAGGGGTCCCCCTTCCTGCAACAAAACTAGAGATCTTGGAGGAGAAAGATAGGCATTTACTCAACAGCATTGTGCTTATTTCTACTTCTTTCTTCAAATCTTCTGGACTGCCACTGCTTGATCCATTGAGTGATCTTTTCTTTCTCTTTGAAATTTGCAGTTTCATATATTATTAAGCACTAAGTGCAGGTGGCAGCGGCAGGCCAGCACACTAAGCGCGGCCAAGAGCTACGCTGCGTCCGAGGTCAGGAGTGGCGGATGAGAGGAGCTACCCCACGACCCATGCCAGGGCGGTGACCAGGAGGAGCAACCCCACGCCCAAGGAGTGGTGGCTGTGCGGGTGCAAGAGGGCCTAGAGGAGCCATCCCATGTTAAAGGTCAGGAAGGGCGGCGGGAGGAGATACCCCTCATCTAAGGTAAGGAGAAGCGGCTGTGCTTTGCTAGAGCAGCCATGAAGAGATACCCCACGCCCAAGGTAAGAGAAACCCAAGTAAGAAGGTAGGTGTTGCAAGAGGGTGTCAGAGGGCAGACACACTGAAACCATACTCACAGAAAACTAGCCATTCTAATCACAATAGGACCACAGCCTTGTCTAACTCAATGAAACTAAGCCATGCCTGCGGGGCAACCCAAGACAGGCAGGTCATGGTGGAGAGGTCTGACAGAATGTGGCCCACTGGAGAAGGGAATGGCAAACCACTTCAGTATTCTTGCCTTGAGAACCCCATGAACAGTATGAAAAGGTAAAATGGTAGGATACTGAAAAAGGTACTTCCCAGGTCAGTAGGTGCCCAATATGCTACTGGAGGTCAGTGGAGAACTAACTCCAGAAAGAATGAAGGGATGGAGCCAAAGAAAAAACAATACCCAGCTGTGAATATGACTGGTGAGAGAAGCAAGGTCCGATGCTGTAAAGAGCAATATTGCATAGGAACCTGGACTGTTAGGTCCATGAATCAAGGCAAATTGGAACTGGTCAAACAGGAGATGGCAAGAGTGAACGTCAACATTCTAGGACTCAGCAAACTAAAATGGACTGGAACGGGTGAATTTAATTCAGATGACCATTATATCTACTACTGCGGGCAGGAATCCCTCAGAAGAAATGGAGTAGCCATCATGGTCGACAAGAGTCCAAAATGCAGTACTTGGATGCAACTCAAAAATGACAGAATGATCTCTGTTCATTTCCAAGGCAAACCATTCAATATCACAGTAATCCAAGTCTATGCCCCAACCAGTAACGCTGAAGAAGCTGCACTTGAACAGTTCTATGAAGACCTACAAGACCTTTTAGAACTAACACCCAAAAAAGATGTCCTTTTCATTATAGGGGACTGGAATGCAAAAGTGGGAAGTCAAGAAACACCTGGAGTAACAGGCAAATTTGGCCTTGGAATGCGGAATGAAGCAGGGCAAAGACTGACAGAGTTTTTCCAAGAAAATGCACTGATCATAGCAAACACCCTCTTCCAACAACTCAAGAGAAGACTCTACACATGGACATCACCAGATGGTCAACACCAAAATCAGATTGATTATATTCTCTGCAGCAAAAGATGGAGAAGCTCTATACAGTCAACAAAAACAAGACCAGGAGCTGACTGTGGCTCAGATCATGAACTCCTTATTACCAAATTCAGACTTAAATTGAAGAAAGCAGGGAAAACCAGTAGACCATTCAGGTATGACCTAAATCAAATTCCTTATGATTATACAGTGGAAGTGAGAAATAGATTTAAGGGCCTAGGTCTGATAGATAGAGTGCCTGAAGAACTATGGAATGAGGTTCGTGACACTGTACAGGAGACAGGGATCAAGACCATCCCCATGGAAAAGAAATGCAAAAAAGCAAAATGGCTGTCTGGGGAAGCCTTACAAATAGCTGTGAAAAGAAGAAAAGCGAAAAGCCAAGGAGAAAAGGAAAGATATAAGCATCTGAATGCAGAGTTCCAAAGAATAGCAAGAAGAGATAAGAAAGCCTTCTTCAGTGATCAGTGCAAAGACATAGAGGAAAACAAAAGAATGGGAAAGACTAGGGATCTCTTCAAGAAAATTAGAGATACCAAGGGAATATTTCATGCAAAGATGGGCTCAATAAAGGACAGAAATGGTATGGACCTAATAGAAGCAGAAGATATTAAGAAGAGGTGGCAAGAATACACAGAAGAGCTGTACAAAAAAGGTCTTCATGACCCGGATAATCACAATGGTGTGATCATTCATCTCGAGCCAGACATCCTGGAATGTAAAGTCAAGTGGGCCTTAGAAAGCATCCCTACGAACAAAGCCAGTGGAGGTGATGGAATTCCAGTAGAGCTATTTCAATTCCTGAAAGATGATGCTGTGAAAGTGTTGCACTCAATATGTCAGCAAATTTGGAAAACTCAGCAGTGGCCAGAGGACTGGAAAAGGTCAGTTTTCCTTCCAATCTCAAAGAAAGGCAATGCCAAAGAATGCTCAAACTACCGCACAATTGCACTCATCTCACAAGCTAGTAAAGTATTGCTCAAAATTCTCCAAGCCCAGCTTCAGCAATACATGAACAATGAACTTCCTGATGTTCGAGCTGGTTTTAGGAAAGGCAGAGGAACCAGAGATCAAATTGCCAACATCCACTGGATCATGGAAAAAGCAAGAGAGTTCCAGAAAAACATCTATTTCTGCTTTATTGACTATGCCAAAGCCTTTGAATGTGTGGATGACAATAAACTGTGGAAAATTCTGAAAGAGATGGGAATACCAGAGCACGTGACCTGCCTATTCAGAAATCTGTATGCAGGCCAGGAAGCAACAGGTTGAACTGGACAGGGAACAACAGACTGGTTCCAAATAGGAAACGGAGTACGTCAAGGCTGTATATTGTCACCCTCTAATTTAACTTCTATGCAGAATACTTCATGAGAAACGCTGGACTGGAAGAGACACAAGATGAAATCAAGATTGCCAGGAGATATATCAATAACCTCAGATATGCAGATGGCACCACCCTTATGGCAGAAACTGAAGAGGAACTAAAAAGCCTCTTGATGAATGTAAAAGAGGAGAGTGAAAAAGTTGGCTCAAGCTCAACATTTAGAAAACGAAATTCATGGCATCTGGTCCCATCACTTCATTGGAAATAGATGTGGAAACAGTGGAAACAGTGTCAGACTTTATTTTTTGGGGCTCCAACATCACTGCAGATGGTGATTGCAGCCATGAAATTAAAAGATGCTTACTCCTTGGAAGAAAAGTTATAACCAACCTAGAGAGCATATTCAAAAGCAGAGACATTACTTTGCCGACTAAGGTCCATCTAGTCAAGGCTGTGGTTTTTCCAGGAGTCTTGTATGGATGTGAAAGTTGGACTGTGAAGAAGGCTGAGCATTGAAGAATTGATACTTTTGAACTGTGGCGTTGGAGAAGACTCTTGAGAGTCCCTTGGACTGCAAGGAGATCCAACCAGTCCATTCTGAAGGAGATCAGCCCTGGGATATCTTTGGAAGGAATGATGTTGAAGCTGAAACTCCATTACTTTGTCCACCTCATGCGAAGAGTTGACACATTAGAAAAGACTCTGATGCTGGGAGGGATTGGGGGCAGGAGTAGAAGGGGACGACAGAGGATGAGATGGCTGGATGGCATCACTGACTCGATGGACACGAGTGTGAATGAACTCAGGGATTTGGTGATGGGAAGGGAGGCCTGGTGTGCTGCAATTCATGGGGTCGCAAAGAGTCAGACACGACTGAGCGACTGAAGTTAACTGAACTTAAGAATGTTCTAGAGGCAAAGCTTTCACTCATAGAAAATGATCCTAATTATTGAGATTTCTAGTGTGTCTGCACAGCGCTAGTGAATGACATGAATAGAAGGGTCAGTAATAGCACTTTACAGAGTTCAAGTCCAGGACTCTGAGATCTCCAAGTGCTTTTACGTTATCATTTTATTTCTCCCTGCAAGAACACTGTCAATTGTATGAAACAGGTATCTTGTTCCATAGATTCAGAGAACTTGAGGGAAATGGTCCAACATCACATGGACAAGAAATGGACAAACCAAGATTAGAACCCAAAGGGCTTCCCTGGTGATCTAGCAGTTAAGAATTCACTTTCCAATGCAGGGTACTAGGTTTTGATACCTAAGATCCCACATGCCTCAGAGCAACTAAGTCCTCAAGCCACAGCTAGAGAGACAGTGCACTCTAGAGCTCAAGCTCCACAGAAAGAGAATCCTGTGTGTTACAACTAGAGAAAGCCCATACTCCACAACAAAGACCCAGCACAGCCAAAGAGAGAGAAAGAAAGAGAGATTGAGGTCCCTACTCCAGTATTTAAAAATGTGAACTTGTTTGGATATGGAGGCATTATAGTTTCAATTAGTTATGATGAAGTTATACTGAAGTAGTGTGGGCCTCTAGTCCAAATGCCTGGTGTCCTTATAAAAAGATAAGCATGCGAAACAGGGATTCACAAGGAAAGCCATGTGATGATGAAGGCAGAGATTGCTGTCTGTGGCTGAAAGCCAAGAAATGCAAGATTGTTAGGAAACTACCAGAATCTGTAAGGAGTCAAAGAGTATTTCACTACATGTTTCAGTAGGAGTAGGTCTCTGCCCAACACCTTGATTTTGGACTTAGAGCCTCCAGATGTGTGAGAAAGTAAATTTCTGTTGTTTTAAGCCACCAGGGTGTACTTTTTTACAGTAGCCCTGGGACACTGGCACAGGCATCACTTAAGAGCCTCCGTATGATGGTTCAGAATAATTTAAACCATTCATATTCCTCTCCTTAGTCATCTGTCCTTTTAATCTTCTAAAATCTCTTTTTGCCTTTTGATACAGGCTCTCTTTAATGTATTATTGGAGTAGTGTGGTTCATCTTTCCTTTTCTCCCCCATACAGCTTCTTTTGAAAACCTACCTATTTTTCAGTTTCCTATTTAAATTTCACCTTTTAACCTTTCTAATGAAGATTCCTCACCTCTTCCTTGTTCTGCTTGTCATTTCTACCGCTACCAAGGCATTTTCAATAATCATGATGAAATTGTATTCAAACGTCAGTTGTGTGTCCTTAACTTCTCAAAACAAATCAGGAAGCAAACAATGTAACAAAATCTAGGCTATCCTTGAATCATTTTCTGCTGCAGCACTGTTTCTTCTGGGGTTGAGTAAAGTGCCTGTGAGGAACCCACAGAGAAAAGGTGAGGGCTGGGAGAATACGGATGATTAGGAACCAGAAACTTCAGAATATTATCATTGTTTTCATATATATGTGTGTAACATTAATTATTTTTTTAACTTTTATTATGGAAATTTTCAAACATATAAAAGTAAAGAGGGTAGTGAAGTGAATATCCATGTCTGAGTTGCTAAAATAATCAATTGCCACTTTATGGCCAATCTTGTGTTATCTTTGGACCCTGTTGCCATCAGTCCCAATTATTTTGAAGTAGATCACAGTTATTGCATCATAAATATGTCAGTTTACATCTCTATCAAATCGGGGCTTTTCCATAAAGATTTAAATATTGTATCAGCACCAAATCTTAAAACATGAACAGAAACTCCTTATGTTATCAGTTATCCAGTGTTTAAAATTTCCCCTTTCCCATAAGGGCTTCTCTTTTTCTTTTTGTAGTTTGTGTGCTTTTCATATGAATGATATGATTTTACAAGGTGATGATTATGAAAAATAATATATCAATTAACTTTTTTGAGCACACATTCTGTGCCAAGCACTATGTGTTAAGTATTATAAATAATTTTATCCTTAAACTTTAAAAAACTACTGAGAATTATTACTATTATGATCCTTATTTTACCAGTGGGGAAACTGGAGCTTAGAGAGACTGACTTCTTGCTCAGAGCTGAAGAGCTAGGCAATGACACAGCTTTTCTAGAACCCAGGCTGTTGACTGGGGGCCCCATGCTCCTTCTAGGATAACATATAGAGTACCAGCTTAGTTACTCCCCAGGGGAACTCTGACAGAGATGTTTTCCTGAGCAAATACTGAATGAAATCTTTAACAACTTGCTTCAATACTGCTTTCAGGTCAAGTGTCTCTTAATATGTACATTGAAATATAGCACCCATAGGGAGTTAAATAAAAATTCATAGTTTTTCTTCTTTGATGCTGGTATAATAATCTGGTTTTATCATAGACATTCATTGTACTTTCATTCATTCATTTCATAGTCATAGTCATTAGTGGCTGTCTGCTATAAGTCAGGCACTGGGGTTACAAACATAAAGGACATCCTTTGACTTGGAGAAAGGACTGAACTATACATTTACTTAAAGCTTGTCAATGAGTTGCCATTGAAGTCAGAGAAGTGTTTATATTTATTAGTTAGAGAGGAGGGTGAAGTGATTGGAAAGAGCCTCACATAATTCATGAGATGCATCTTCTTCCCCCAGAACCTGGAACTACCAGACACAGAGTTGTCACAGCACCTCGCCTCCATCACTCACCTGATTTGTCCCCCCTTCACAGCACCAGCTCTGTAATAGTACAAAATGTGGCAATTGCTTATCTAGGCACTTGCTATGAGTTTACTTAATTAATGCACATAATAGCTCTATTAGATAACTGTAAGTATTATCTCCATTTTACAATTTATGGTAATCATGTAGAGAGGATTTAAAGCAACAATATTTTGAACTCAGCACTTTGTCTCCAGAGTCTTCCTCTTCAGCTAACACAACAGGCTTGTCAGGAAAATTAATTTGCTCTTGATTTTGAACAGTGTTATGTTCCAGACTCTTGGTAGAGTGTGGAACGAAACTAAGTAACAATCCTCATTCAATTATGTGGACATTATCAACTGTCAAGTCCCATGATATTTATATAAGTCTGGTTTTAAGCAACAGAGGATTTAAATATGCTCATGTATAAGACGTCACGAGTTAAACTTCTTTACAGATTCCAGATTTTGCCAAGCTGTTCCAGTCTTTTCCTGGAACTCCCCCTTTCCAGGATTTGTCTTCCCATCTCTCTTGTCCTGCTATACTCCTGCTCTTTCAATACTTAACTCTCTTTTTTCTGACCACACTGCCTACTCCCCCAGTTGTGATCCCACTCTACTCTTGTGCGTGCGTGCTAAGTTGCTTCAGTCGTATCAGATTCTTTGAGACTCTCTGGACTGTAGCCACCAGGCTTCTATGCCCATGGGATTCACCAGGCAAGGATACTGGAGTGGGTTGCCATGCCCTTCTCCACCCTATCCTAGTACCATGGCCCAGTATACATGCCTCAGTCATAAATGTACGAGGCTATATTTCCCTTATTTATTTCATTTTTGCTCAGTATCTGAAAAATAAGGGGAAAGCCAATTTTTATTTGTATCATCTTAGAAGTTCCACTAGTGTGTCTTCTATAATTTACCTTCCACTTAGTAAGTTTAGAGTTGGAACCGAAGTGTGTGGTCAGTTCTGAGGTAAGGCAAATATCTGTAAACAACTAGAGAAGCCTTGAATGAAAGTCATCTTTATTATGAATGATGAAGCTTAGCTGAATGTAATGCACTGATAATAGAGAACTGCAATTTAAACTGAGATTTTAGAATGAAATTCAGCTAAAATAAAACACATTTTTTTTTCTCTTAACATTATCTTAGTTTTAAAAGCTTTAGGAAAAATTTGAGATCATCTAATAAAGAGGTTCCTAAACTGGTATATATGAAATCACTTGGAAAGTTTATTTATCATTTATTTATCATATCAAAATTCCAATGTTCTTCTCTTAAGCCCTGGTAGGGACATAGGATTACACTAAAGTGATTCTATATTAGCCAAACCATGGACAGCTGTTTTGGAGTCACTGGTCTTCTTTACCCCTACCTGGCATATTCCCCTTCTAGGCTGGTAACCCTTTCTACTAATTGCAAAACTTCAAAGAATTTTCTATTTATAGGCACTATTCACTTCAATAAAGGTAGGGAATTTTATTTAATCTGTGTTAATAATTTTGTCTTTACAACTCCAAATGGATATGTCCACTAGCCTTCTTATTCCAGGTATTTCTAGGCACTGATATACAAGCAATAGAACTAGCTAAGTACAGTTCACTTTCTGCCCTGCAAAGAGTGATAAGGCTACTCATTCTCTGGTTTGAAATGTGCCTTTGTGGTCCCCAAATGAACCTTGAGTTGTTTCTTTTAAGCACTTACAACAAGCAGTCATCTAGCAACTGCTTGATATGTTTTAATGAAGTCTGGAGTAGCATGTCAATCAATTATAATATAGGAACTTCCTCTTCAAGCTAAACCAAGAGCTCTTCTCTGAAACTTACATATCTTTGTCCCAGTTCAGTTCAGTTCAGTCGCTCAGTCGTGTCCGACTCTTTGAGACCCCATGAATCGCAGCACGCCAGGCCTCCCTTTCCATCACCAACTCCCAAAGTTCACCCAAACTCATGTCCATCGAGTCGGTGATGCCATCCAGCCATCTCATCCTCTGTTGTCCCCTTCTCCTCCTGCCCCCAATCCCTCCCAGCATCAAAGTCTTTTCCAATGACTCAGCTCTTCACATGAGGTGGCCAAAGTACAGGAGTTTCAGCTTCAGCATCATTCCTTCCAAAGAACATCTAGGACTGATCTCCTTCAGAATGGACTGGTTGGATCTCCTTGCAGTCCAAGGGACTCTCAAGAGTCTTCTCCAACACCACAGTTCAAAAGCATCAATTCTTCAGTGCTCAGCTTTCTTCACAGTCCAACTCTCACATCCATACATGACCACTGGAAAAACCATAGCCTGGACTAGACGGCCCTTAGTCGGCAAAGTAATGTCTCTGCTTTTGAATATGCTGTCTAGGTTGTTCATAACTTTCCTTCCAAGAAGTGAGCGTCTTTTTTTTTTTTTTTAAGTTTGATAGTACTTTTATTTTTTACTTTTTTATTTTTTTTAATTTTATTTTTTTACTTTACAATACTGTATTGGTTTTGCCATACATTGACATGAATCCACCACAGGTGTACATGAGTTCCCAACCTTGAACCCCCCTCCCAACACCCTCCCCATATCATCTTTTAATTTCATGGCTGCAGTCACCATCTGCAGTGATTTTGGAGCCTCCAAAAATAAAGTCTTGCACTGTTTCCCCATCTATTTGCCAAGAAGTGATTGGACCAGATGCCATGATCTTTGTTTTCTGAATGTTGAGCTTTAAGCCAACTTTTTCACTCTCCTCTTCCACTTTTTCCCAGTGCCCCACAAAAGCCACAAACTAAAAATATGCTCTTTCTTACAGAGGATAGCTAATTTAGAATTGATGAAAGATAACAAACTCTTTTTCAAGCCTAGTCCTAAACTCTATGATAAACACACATGATCTTCTTTTCCTTCAAAAAACAAACAAACAAACAAAACAAGTAGTAATATGACCCCAGGGTCAATCCCTGGGTCAAGAAGATCCCCTGCAGAAGGAAATGGCAACCCACTCCAGTACTCTTGTCTGGAAAATCCCATGGAGGGTGAGCCTGGTAGGCTACAGTCCATGGGGTAGCAAAGAGTCGGACAGGACTGAGCTACTTCACTTTCACAGTAAAATGATCAGAGGTGTTATCTCTGTTTACAGAAGTTATCAATAAAGGCAAACATCATCTTTGCCCTAAGAGAGTTTGGAAAAATGAACTTGAAGTTAAAATCTGGGTCATAAATAAAAAATATTGGCTCCTTCCCTTCTCTCTCTCTCTTTCCCCTGATTAGAATGTCCCGTGGGTAACCAGTGTCCACCATCATGTATGAAATTACTAGACAGTGGCAAGCTGATTTGGTCTTCCTGGCAGCTTGCCAGCACAGTAATCCAAGTCAAGCTATTTGAAGGCTCACCAAATTACAATATTAACCTTGGAAGGTAGATACAGACCAATTTGCAAATCTTATGTAGGTCATTAACATGCACCAGTGAGAGAAAACAAACATCAGCCTTTCCCTGGACATCTCTTTTTTTGTTTGCCCATGCTACTTTGCATAAATACATAAAAATCCCATGTGTTCCTCAATGTATTCAGTACTCAATTCTCATTAATTTCAGTAAATATTCCCACACTGTGGACAGATTGACTCCCCACCTTTGACCAGGACTAACCCAGGGGCACATCATCCCTTAGACATCTATTTCTGGATACATTAAATTAGAGAATACATCAGACACATGAGGACTTTATGAACCTTCATTTACAGATTGGGAAATTGGGACAGATGAGTTAAATAAATTGTCCCAAGTCACAGTCCTATGCACGTCCAGAATAACCAAGTAAGAATGTGCTCCTATGACAATGACACTAAGGACAAGCATTATAATACACATTGTCTTAGAGCTGACATGCTCCACCTGCCTCCATTTTTCTTTGCTGCACTGTGGCTAGACCTGCAGTCAACTCAAGGCCTAGGTGGGAGGGTATCTACTTCCAAGCTGACTCTTGTGGCTGTGGGCAGGACTGTGGCAGACCTCAAATTTTTGTCAGATCTTTGCATGTGGGCTTCAACATGTGGTTGATCTCAATATGTCAGCAGGTTTCCTCCAGAACAAAGGATTTAAGAGAGAGCAAGGGAGGGCCTAAACTTAGTCACTAAAGTGCCATTCTATCACTTCTCTTGTATACTAGTACGCTACTGAATCCAGCTTGTTCTTAAAGGGATGGGGATCATACTTGGGTGTCCACACCAGGAACTGGGCATCTGAGGGGCCATCTTGGAGACAATCTACCATAATGGCCCTTGCCCTCTGAGCACCCCTCTCATCCCATCATGCTCTTTCTGACCCATGCGGTATCCACTTGCTTCCAGGCAAACAGTGGGGCCCTGCAGTAGACACAGCAGGCTCTTTGAACCATAGAACCATAACTGAGCATGAATAAGAACTAGCTGCAGCCTGCCCAGAGCTGCAGGTATTATACAATGCAATTATGTAAATCTCAACACTTTTCATACTGACCACATCCCAGAAATTGACATCTGGGGCTTGGGTGACTTTGCACAAAAGAGCTGAATAGAGCTGTTGGTTTGTTTCAATAAAACAGATGGCAGTGAACAGAGGTTGTAGGAACTGCCTGATTTTAACCACTGCAACACAGACATAATTCTTTGATCTCAGAGTAAACAGTTTTTACCCCAATAAACCCATTTTCAATTGGAAAATGAATCTTACATGATTGCATTTGTTTTCATAAACCCCAAGGGGCAATATCTACACAGATTGGACCTGAAGCCAAAAATTCAAATGCTTCCAGGGTCAAGTATATGCGAACTGGGCCAGGTGCATGATAAAATGGAATGGTATGGACTGTGGGGGCAGAGTGAGTCAAGCTTGGCTGAGGCATCCTGTGATATTGGGTTTACAATAAGAAATATATATTTGATCTTTTCTGGCACAGAGCTTCTAAAACCCTTCATATTTTCTAAGTGATAAGAACAAAAGGTTTAAGAAGTCTTTGGTTATTCATAACAAGCTCCTTCTAACCACACATGGATTTATGTTAATGAAGTGACTTTTGGATAGTCCCTGTGATTTGAGGGTTGGAACTTTCAGCTTCACTTTCAAGAAAGGAGAGGGGCTGGAGATTTTCAATCACAAGGGCCAGTGATAACTAGTCTTAGCTAGGTAATGAAGGCCCAAAAGGATGGGGTTCAAAGGGTTTCTGAGTTGATGAACTTGTGGAGGTGCTAGGAGAGTGTATGCTTAGAGAGAGCATGGAAGTTTTGTACTTCCCCTTTTCATATACTTTGCCTTCTGCATCGCTTCTCTTTGGCTCTTCCTGAGCTATATCCTTTTCTAAAAACCAGTAACCTAGTATGTAAATGTTTTGTTGAGTTCTGGGAGCAACTCTTGCAAGTTAATTGAACCTGAGGAGAGGGTAATGGGAATCTCAGATTTATAGTCATTGATCACAACTTGGACTTGTGACTGGCTTCTGATGAAGTCAAGATGGGAGGAAAGCTTGTAGGTTGAACCCTTAACTTGTGGAATCTGACACTACCTTTGGGTAGATATTGTCAGAATTAAGTTAAATTGTAGGACACCCAACTGGTGTCCCAGAATTGCTTGTGGTAATGGAAAGCACATGTCAGATATCTGAATTCAAAGCAAAGCCAAACACTGAGCATACTAAATATTAATTAAACATGGCTGTAAGGTGAATTCTATCTATAGATTGTCAAAATATGAACCTGCAGGCCTGGAGGTAGAATGGACTTTGTAAACCAGATATTGAGCACATGTCCCAGTGACCCCTTCATAGGGCTTTCAGACAAGGCCCACCCAACATACGTCCAGAGAAGATGCATGCCTTGCTCAAGGGTAGAGGCAATTTTGGCTAGACTGCAAGCCCCTTAATTCTGAGTCCAAGTCTCTGCATAAATTAAGCTTAAAATATCCATGGTATTTCTGATGTTGGCACCCCTGCTGACAAAGCCTTCTGCAAGTAAATCTCAGTAATGATAGGCCAGGGGTAGGGTATTTGTGAGTCTTCAGTGGACCAGGTGGTTTCCCACATGCCTGTATCAAAGAGTGATATAAGAGAATCAGAAAAGGCAGTCTAGGTCCTCATTAGAGAAAATGTGCTGAAGTTCAACATGGAGACAGACCTTAGGAAGGCATTTACTTTTTGAGGGTTTCTTTAGACCCCTTAAAATCTGCCTGCTCAATAGGAAAGCATAAATAGGCTATAACCAGCACATCATTCCCTGTTGTTGTTGCTCAATGGCTAAGTCATGTCTGACTCCTTATTCCAGGCTTCCCTATCCTTCACCATCTTCTGGAGCTTGTTCAAACTCATGTCCATTGAGTCGGTGATGCCATCCAACCATCTTGTCCTCTGTTGTCCCCTTCTCCTCCTGTCTTCAATCTTTCCCACTGTCAGGGTCTTTTCTAATGCATCAGCTCTTCACATCAGGTGGCTAAAGTATTGGAACTTCAGCCTCAGCATCAGTCCCTCCAATGAATATTCAGGATTGATTTCCTTTAGAATTGACAGGTTTGATCTCCTTACTTCCCAAAGGACTCTCAAGAGTCTGCTCCAACACCACAGTTCAAAAGCATCAATTATTTGGCACTCAGCCTTCTTTATGGTCCAATTCTCATATCGTTATATGACTACTGGAAAAGCCATAGCTTTAATTATATGGACCTTTGTCAACAAAGTGACATCCCTGCTTTTTAAAACACTGTCTAGGTCTGTCATAGCGTTTCTTCCAAGAAGCAAGTGTCTCTTAATTTCACAGCTGTAGTCACTGTCCACAGCGATTTTGGAGCCCAAGAAAATAAAATATGTCACTACTTCCACTTTTTCCCCTTCTATTTGCCATGAAGCAGATGGGACCAGATGCCATGATCTTAGTTTTTTTTTTTTTTAATTTATTTACTTTTAATTGGAGGATAATTGCTTTATAATATTGTGTTGGTTTCTACCATACAGCAACATGAGTCTGTCATAGGTAAACATATGTCCCCTTCCTCTTGAATCTTCCTGCCACCTCCCTCCCATTCCACCCCTCTAGGTTGTCACAGAGCCCTGGTTTTTAGTTTGCTGAGTCATACAGCAAATTCTCACTGGCTATCTATTTTACATATAGTAGTGTATATGTATTGTTGAGTTTTGGGCCAGCTTTTTCACTATCCTCTTTCACCCTTAACAAGAGGCTCTTTAGTTCTTCTTCACTTTCTTCCCTTAGAATGGTAACCCATTGCTGGTACTAAAAGTATTAATAGGGGAAAGAAAGTCACTGAAGCTGATTTCTGAGGATTTGTGACAGTTTGGCAGATGGTAGGGGAGAAAAAAATCATATACAATGTCTCACACAGAGCCTCAGCTGTAAATTATAGAGAATAAAAGGGACTCATGACAGAAGGCATATTAAACAATATCAATGAAATAATGGATTCATTTTTTATACCAATAAAAGGAGCAGAGTGTTTGGTCTGGATCTTCCTAGGGTTCAAGATATAAGAGCCAGAGAAACATTAGAAATCATCATGACCATATAGCCAATCAAACAGTGAAAAGGAGAGATATCTAAGAAGCACAAAGCTGGTATTCAGGTTATGGATTAATATTTCTCAGTCTGGGGTTCTTTATATAATATCAGAATCTTTTTTCAGAGAAATCAAAATTTAGAGAAAATTGCCATTACCTCCATAAAATAATCAAAGTGTTTAGCATAATGATGAGTTGTAAGAGGTAGCTGAATTAAGGACTGGACAGCAGGCATCAAGAAACAGATTAGGATTGGTGGCTTCCTTGGGCTATGAAATACTTTGAAGTTTGCCTTGAGTGAATCCCTGAGCTTTGGGGTGTGGTTCCTGCTACCCTAAATTGCAGAGAGAAGGGACAGAAAATAAAGCCCAGCACATTAGAAATGTCTTTGGGGGTTGGGGCCAACCAATCTAGTTGTGTCTACCCCACACCAAAAAGTCATTTAGCAATTTGTTACAGTCATTGGTCATTTCTACAGCAGTTTCAAGGATATAAACCAAAGGAACAGAAAACATAAGACACACAAATTTCGTTTCCACTGGTGAATCTAGCATTAGATTCAAACAGCTTGACTCTGACACCAAGTGAACCATTTCAAAGCTAAAGCTCATCCTTGAACCAGCCCCCAGAGTAGCCCTTTTTGGAAGGAACTAGGCCCCCTGACCCATCCTTGGGAAGATACAGAGCTCATAGACTCATTATAAATAAATAACAATATTTACTTCTGTCTATACATCTATTTAGGGAGAGAAACTCGATGTAGTTTGTATATCAGTTTCTTTACAGATTGTCTATAATTCTACTATTGCTAGTTATTTATCCATGTATTCAACAAAAAATCATTTAACTTCTACAATGTAATGGGCACCTCTACATTTGCAAGAGACAGCAGTGAACAAAATCAATGAAGTTCCTCCTATTATGGAGCATGTGTTTTAAAGGTCTGCCATTTGTTGCTAGAATTAACTGGATTTTTTGCTTTGAATGAGCTGCATGAATGCACATGATTGTCTTTTTTATGTATTTACTATGCTAGAACTACTTCCTTTCCTTCTCAGAGCCTATCTGGGAAGCCATACAAACATACTGAAAACGAATTTATACAAACTGGGGCCTGTGCCTAAATCCAACTAGCTCAATGAAGTAAGAGCCAAAAAGAATAATGAAAGTGAAGTCAATTATTTGTGTCTATATGTATATGAAGTGATGGGACCAGATGCCATGATCTTCGTTTTCTGAATGTTGAGCTTTAAGCCAACTTTTTCACTCTCCACTTTCACTTTCATCAAGAGGCTTTATACTTCCTCTTCACTTTCTGCCATAAGGGTGGTGTCATCTGCATATCTGAGGTTATTGATATTTCTCCCAGCAATCTTGATTCCAGCTTGTGCTTCTTCCAGTCCAGAGTTTCTCATGATGTACTCTGCATAGAAGTTAAATAAGCAGGGTGACAATATACAGCCTTGATGTACACCTTTTCCTATTTGGAACCAGTCTGTTATTTCATGTCCAGTTCTAACTGTTGCTTCCGACCTGCATTTAGGTTTCTCAAGAGGCAGGTCAGGTGGTCTGGTACCCATCTCTTTCAGAATTTTCCACAGTTTATTGTGATCCACACAGTCAAAGGCTTTGGCATAGTCAATAAAGCAGAAATAGATGTTTTTCTGGAACTCTCTTGCTTTTTCCATGATGGGGAAACAGTGGAAACAGTGTCAGACTTTACTTGTTTGGGCTCCAAAATCACTGGAGATGATGATTGCAGCCATGAAATTAAAAGACGCTTACTCCTTGGAAGAAAAGTTATGACCAACCTAGAGAGCATATTCAAAAGCAGAGACATTACTTTGTCAACAAAGGTCCGTCTAGTCAAGGCTATGGTTTTTCCAGTAGTCATGTATGGATGTGAGAGTTGGACTGTGAAGAAAGCTGAGCGCCAAAGAATTGATGCTTTTGAACTGTGGTGTTGAAGAAGAGTCTTGAGAGTCCCTTGGACTGCAAGGAGATCCAATCAGTCCATTCTGAAGGAGATCAGCCCTGGAATTTCTTTGGAGGGAATGATGCTGAAGCTGAAACTCCAGTACTTTGGCCACCTCATGCAAAGAGTTGACTCATTGGAAAAGACTGTGATGCTGGGAGGGATTGGGGGCAGGAGGAGAAGGGGACGACCGAGGATGAGACGGCTAGATGGTATCACTGACTCAATGGATGTGAGTCTGAGTGAACTCCGGGAGTTGGTGATGGACAGGGAGGCCTGGTATGCTGCGATTCATGGGGTCACAAAGAGTCAGACACGACTGAGCTACTGAACTGAACTGACTGAACGGAACTGAACTGAAACCTTCAAAAAATAAATTTTAATTAAAAAAAAAGCTTAAACCATGATTCAATGGTTTTCCTTCATTGTTGTTTCTTCTCCCTTCAAAAGCAGCTCCTTCACCCACAACCTACCTATGGTCAGTTGCTCCGATGGGACAGAATATCAAAATGTTTTTTTCCTCATGATTATGCTTCAGACTGAAAACTTTTGGTGTCTGTTTTCCATATAACTGTTCTCCAAAAGTTTTCTCTTCAAAAAAACAGAGAATTTTAAAAAAAGAAGGCATAATGTTATTTCTTAGTATCATTTTTATAATGAATATTAACACCTTTGTGGCACAACTGGGATAATTGAATATAGATTGTATGTTAGGTAATTTAAAAAATATTATTGCAGTTATGGAGGAGAGTCTTGTTTGCAAGAGATGAGTGCTGAAGTATTGAGAGAGGAAGTGTCAGGAAGTTCACATTTTATTTTCAGAGAGGACTCAGACTGCAAATTCAGAACGAATAGTCTCACAAAAGACTGCCTTCATTTCATAACTGGAAGTTAGAAGCTGTCTGTAAATCATCTTCAAGTTCGATAGTTCACTAAAATGACTCAGAGAACTCAGGGAAACCCTATACTTATGATTAAAGTTTTACATAATGAGGATACAAGGTAGAAGCAAGAGAAGAAAGGGAAATGTAAGGTGCTGGGAGCCAGCATGGGGAATCCCGCCAGTGGCAAAGGTCATGAGGGAAGGGGCCTGACAAAATGCAACAGTGGGATCAGGTCTCAGCGGTCCCCTTGGACTTTCTCTAGCATCTACCCCAAAAATCCAGAGTCTGCCTGTCTTACTGCATTATACTTTTAACTCACTCTTTTGACATTAACAGGGGCTATTCCCGACCACTTTTCTCTGGAAAAAGATAACTTAGTGCTCCAGTTTACAGTCTCCTGCATATGAAAGGAGTGTCTCAAATCAAACCTCCTCTGTTAACATTCTAGCTTGCTTGGCAGGTTTATCCAGACTTTTTCAGCTACGCATATGATTGTTCAGTTCAGTTCAGTCACTCAGTCGTGTGCGACTCTTTGCGACCCCATGAATTGAGCACGCCAGGCCTCCCTGTCCATCACCAACTCCCGGAGTTCACTCAGACTCACGTCCATTGAGTCAGTGATGCCATCCAGCCGTCTCATCCTCTGTCATCCCCTTCTCCTCCTGCCCCCAATCCCTCCCAGCATCACAGTCTTTTCCAATGAGTCAACTCTTCCCATGAGGTGGTCAAAATACTGGAGTTTCAGCTTTAGCATCATTCCTTCCAAAGAAATCCCAGGGTTGATCTCCTTCAGAATGGACTGGTTGGATCTCCTTGCAGTCCAAGGGACTCTCAAGAGTCTTCTCCAACACCACACTTCAAAAACATCAATTCTTCAGTGCTCAGCTTTCTTTATAGTCCAACTCCCACATCCATACATGACTACTGGAAAAACCATAGCCTTGACTAGACTGAACTTAGTCGGCAAAGTAATGTCTCTGCTTTTGAATATGCTCTCTAGGTTGGTCATAACTTTTCTTCCAAGGAGTAAGCGTCTTTTAATTTCATGGCTGCAGTCACCATCTGCAGTGATTTTGGAGCCCCCAAAAATAAAGTCTGACACTGTTTCCACTGTTTCCCCATCTATTTCCCATGAAGTGATGGGACCAGATGCCATGATCTTTGTTTTCTGAATGTTGAGCTTTAAGCCAACTTTTTCAACCTCCTCTTTCACTTTCATCAAGAGGCTTTTTAGTTCCTCTTCACTTTCTGCCATAAGGGTGGTGTCATCTGCATATCTGAGGTTATTCATATTTCTCCTGGCAATCTTGATTTCATCTTGTGTTTCTTCCAGTCCAGCGTTTCTCAGGATGTACTCTGCATAGAAGTTAAATAAGCAGGGTGACAATATACAGCCTTGACATACTCCTTTTCCTATTTGGAGCCAGTGTGTTGTTCCATGTCCAGTTCTAACTGTTGCTTCCTGACCTGCATACAGATTTCTCAAGAGGCAGGTCAGGTGCTCTGGTATTCCCATCTCTTTCAGAATTTTCCACAGTTTATTGTGATCCACACAGTCAAAGGCTTTGGCATAGTCAATAAAGCAGAAATAGATGTTTTTTTTGGAACTCTCTTGCTTTTTCCATGATCCAGCAGATGTTGACAATTTGATCTCTGGTTCCTCTGCCTTTCCTAAAACCAGCTTGAACATCAGGAAGTTCACAGTCCAAGTATTGCTGAAGCCAACTTGGAGAATTTTGAGCATTACTTTACTAGCATGTGAGATGAGTGCAATTGTGCGGTAGTTTGAGCATTCTTTGGCATTGCCTTTCTTTGAGATTGGAAGGAAAACTGACCTTTTCCAGTCCTGTGGCCATTACTGATTATTCCGAATTTGCTGGTGTATTGAGTGCAGCACTTTCACAGCATCATCTTTCAGGATTTGAAATAGCTCTACTGGAATTCCATCACCTCCACCAGCTTTGTTCCTAGTGATGCTTTCTAAGGCCCACTTGACTTCACATTCCAAGATGTCTGGTTCTAGATGAGAGATCACACCATCGTGATTATCTGGGTCGTGAAGATCCTTTTTTTACAATTCTTCTGTGTATTCTTGCCTTCTCTTTTTAATATTTTCTGCTTCTGTTAGGTCCATACCATTTCTGTCCCTTATTGAGCCCATCTTTGCACCAAATGTTCCCTTGATATCTCTAATTTTCTTGAAGAGATCTCTAGTCTTTCCCATTCTTTTGTTTTCCTCTATGTCTTTGCATTTATCACTGAAGAAGGCTTTCTTATCTCTTCTTGCTGTTCTTTGGATCTCTGCATTCAAATGGTTGTATCTTTCCTTTTCTCTTGGCTTCTCACTTCTCTTCTTTTCACAGCTATTTGTAAGGCTTCCCCAGACAGCCATTTTGCTTTTTTGCATTTCTTTTCCATGGGGATGGTCTTGATCCCTGTCTCCTGTACAATGTCACAAACCTCTTTCCATAGTTCATCAGGCACTCTATCTATCAGACCTAGGCCCTTAAATCTATTTCCCACTTCCACTGTATAATCATAAGAGATTTCATTTAGGTCATATCTGAATGATCTAGCGGTATTCCCTGCTTTCTTCAATTTGAGTCTGAATTTGGTAATAAGGAGTCCATGATCTGAGGCACAGTCAGCTCCTGGTCTTGTTTTCATTGACTGTATAGAGCTTCTTCATCTTTTGCTGCAAAGAATATAATCAATCTGATTTTGGTGTTGACCATCTGGTGATGTCCATGTGTAGAGTCTTCTCTTGTTGTTGGAAGAGGGTGTTTGCTATGATCAGTGCATTTTCCTGGCAAAACTCTATTAGTCTTTGCCCTGCTTCATTACATACTCCAAGGCCAAATTTGCCTGTTACTCCAGGTGTTTCTTGACTTCCTACTTTTGCATTCCAGTCCCCTATAATGAAAAGGACATCTTTTTTGGGTGTTAGTTCTAAAAGGTCTTGAAGTTCTTCATAGAACCGTTCAACTTCAGCTTCTTCAGCATTACTGGTTGGGGCATAGACTTGGATTACTGTGATATTGAATGGTTTGCCTTGGAAACGAACAGAGATCATTCTGTCATTTTTGAGATTGCATCCAAGCATTGCATTTTGGACTCTTCTGTCGACCATGATGGCTACTCCATTTCTTCTGAGGGATTCCTGCCTGCAGTAGTAGATATAATGGTCATCTGAGTTAAATTCACCCGTTCCAGTCCATTTTAGTTTGCTGATTCCTAGAATGTTGACGTTCACTCTTGCCATCTCCTGTTTGACCAATTCCAATTTGCCTTGATTCATAGACCTGACATTCCAGGTTCCTATGCAATATTGCTCTTTATAGCATCAGACCTTGCTTCTATCACCAGTCACATCAACAGCTGGGTATTGTTTTTGCTTTGACTCCATCCCTTTATTCTTTCTGGATATGTTTCTCCACTGACCTCCAGTAGCATATTGGTCACCTACTGACTTGGGGAGTTCCTCTTTCAGTATCCTATCATTTTGCCTTTTCATAAGTGCAGGCGACAGTGGCAGTGGCTGGCACACTAATCGCGGCCGAGAGCTACCCCATGTCCGAGGTCAGGGACAGTGGCCTAGAGTGCCAGGCTGCGATGGCGCAGGAAAAGCCAAGAGGAGCTACCCCGCGTCTGAGATCAGGGGCGGCGGCCGAGAGGAGCTACTCCGCCTCCGAGGTCAGTCGCAATGGCTAGATTGAGATACCCCTCACCCGAGGCCAGGGACGGCAGCCAGGAGGAGCCATCCCACGTCTGATGTGAGGGGCAGTGCCTGAGGCCTTGGGCAGTGGTCAGAAGGAGCAACCCCATGCCCGAGGCCAGGGCAGCAACCAAGTGGAGCAACCCCAAGTCCAAGGAGTGGTGGCTGCTCGGGCTCAGGAGGGCCTAAAGGAGCCATCCCACACTGAAGTTCAGGAAGGGCAGTGGGAGGAGATAACCTTTATCCAAGGTAAGGAGCAGCGGCTGTGCTTTGCTGGAGCAGCCTTGAAGAGATACCCCACGCTCAAGGTAAGAGAAACCCAAGTAAAATGGTATGTGTTGCAAGAGGGTGTCAGAGGGCAGACACACTGAAACCATACTCACAGAAATCTAGTCAACCTAATCATACTAGGACCACAGCGTTGTCTAACTCAATGAAACTAAGCCATGCCCCCAGGGCAACCCAAGACGGGCAGGTCATGGTGGAGAGGTATGACAGAATGTGGTCCACTGGAGAAGGGAATGGCAAACCACTTCAGTATTCTTCCCTTGAGAACTCCATGAACAGTATGAACAGTATAAACTGTATATGATTGTTCACAGCCTCCCAACAGTGAGAGGCACAGGTAGCCTAAAACATAGAGCCTTTCAAAGAGTTAAAAGTTATTAGAGTAGTGCTGGTGTAGGATTTCATTATTGGGCCAATGCTTGTTGTAAGTTCCCATATCTCTTATCCACTGTGCACCTGGGAGTGCCTTAGTTAACATAGTTGGAATGTAAGGAAACAAAATAGTGGCCTTGAAACTAACCACATCAGACTTTTGAGCTAATTGGTTCTTTCTTTGGTGTAACTCGCTGCACCTTTGCTCCCTGAGAATGTAACTCTGTTTAATACTTTCTGAGACTGACAGAGATTAGAAATATAAAGAAAAAACACTTCAAGGGAAAATAAGTTTTCTGGTTGAGCAGCCTTTATCAAAAGAAGGTCATAAAATGTCCACAGGCCTCCAAGGCCAGGAGATAAGGTACACAACATCATTTGTGGAAAAGGTATAAAAGTCCTTTTTAAAAATAAATAAGGGACCTCGCTCACCGAAACAGCTTGGTCACCCCGTGTCTTTCTTTCTGTCAATCATTCTCTCTCTCTCTCTCTTTCTCTCCCTCTCCCTCTCTCTTTCAGGCTGATCCCTTGGAGCATGGCGGCTCCCTGCATTCACTTATCTGCCTGGGTTTCTAAGACCTGAACGGGAAGACACCTGTGGCCTCCGTGAACAAGACAAACTCCTTGTCTAGGAGTTTTATTGGCTTTCTATGTAAACCAAGGAATATCAGCCTCTTTCTCTCCTCTATTTTCTTATCTACAACATTCTTTCCTTATCTCTCTCTAAATCAATTGCTGACTCCGTCCCCACTTTGAATTACCCGGGATCCACCGGGGTTGGACCCCACCAGTAAGGCATGGTCTGGGAAGATTCCAGAATTAAAGCTATTATCATCCCTAGGATGTACCACCTCCTGGCATTAACAGATGACAGTATGTACAGAGTATTGCCAACCAGGAAAGCTCACTCAAGCTTCAGCGTCGAGAGGTTTTACTGTCACTTCATTACATAATCAAGATTATTGATTCATTGCCTATGTCATTGAACTTAATCTCTAGCAACCTGCTCCCCCTCCAGATGTAAGGCTAATATTATATGGCCCAAAACCCCAGTCCTCTAATTATAAGGTTGGCCTTTCTAGTGTGATCTGCTTCCACTGGGTCACCTTACTAGTAAAAATTACTGATATGACCTTAGGGGCCTACCATGGCTTCCCTCATAGCTCAGTTGGTAAAGAATTTGCCTGCAATGCAGGACACCTAGGTTTGATTCCTGGGTAGGGAAGATTCTCTGGAGAAGGAAATGGCAACACAGTCCAGTATTCTCGCCTGGAGAATCCTGTGGGCAGAGGGGCCTGGGCAGGCTACAGTCCATGGGATTGCAAGAATCAGACATGACTTAGCAACTAAAGCACCACCACCATGATGAATTCCAAAAATATTTCTGTCAGGAAAGTGTTTAAGGTTATCTCCCAAGAGTCATAGCAATGATCAGACTTCTCTTTGTGCATGTGTGCTAAGTTGCTTCAATCACATCTGACTCTTTGCAACATTATGGACTGTAGTCTACCAGGCTCTTCTGTCCATGGGATTCTCCAGGCAAGAATACTGGAGTGGGTTGCCATTGCCTTTTCCAGGGGATTTTCCCAACCCAGGGATCAAACGTAGGTCTCCCACATTGCAGGCAGATTCTTTACCATCTGAGCCACCAGGGAAGCCAATAGGTGAAGTCAAATCTTTACTATACAGGAGGATAAAGAGAATAGACAAAAGATAAATAATTGGGGAATTCAGCTGAAATAATTTGCATATTCATTGTGTTATTAAAATTTTTCTGTAAATTTGAGAATGTTCAAAATAAAAATTCGTTGAAAACCAAAAATTTTGATAGGTATTTTGTTTCCACTCAGATTATATATGTGCTCAGTCACTTCAGTTGTGTCCGACTCTTTGCAACCATATGAACTGAAGCCTGCCAGGTTTCTCTGTCCATGGGATTTTCCACACAAGAAAATGGGAGTGGGTAGCCATGCCTTCCTACAAGAGATCTTCCAGACCAGACCTGCATTTCCTGTCTTCTGAATTGCAGGCAAAGTCTTTACTGCTGAGCCACTGGGGAAAATAATTTAGTATTAATCAATCTAGGAAGGTATCTAAGAGTCATCAATTAGCCATATATCACTTCATTATTTTTGCCCTATTCACATATGCATGCACTATTAAATACTTTACATTTTTCATTAAATATAACACACTTTTATGTACATAGTTTTATTTTAAAAATAATTTCTCTATTACTACTGTTATTTTAAAATACCAACACACACTTACCTCATATCATATACAAAAATTTCCACAAAACAGATTATAGTCCTAAATCTAGGAGATGTCGAAAAGTCTTAGAAGAAAACAAAGGAGCAAATTATTGTGAGCTTGGATTTGGCAATGATTTCATTGATATAACCAAAAGCACAAGCAACTAAAGACAAAAATAGACAAATTAGACTTTATCAGAATTAAAAACTTTTATGCATCAAAGAACATTTACAAGAACGAGGAAAGACAACTGACCAACAGAATAGGAGAGAATATTTGTAAATCCCATACCTGATGAAAGACTTTATATATAACATATATGTAACAGATAAACTCAATAATAGAAATAACTAGCCCAATTTAAAAGTAAAGAATTTGAATAAAGATTTCTTTAATGAAAATGTAGAAGTGACCAATAAGTACATAAAAAGATATTCAATTCATTGGCCATCAGTTAAATGCAAACCAAAGCCAAAATGAGATGCAATATTGCAACCATCAGAATAGCTATCATCAACAAGAGAGTCAATAACAAATGTTGGCAAGGATGTGGAGAAATTGGAACCCAGTACATTACTGGTGAACATTTAAAATAGTACACTTACCTTGGAAAACAATCTGACAGTTCCTTAAATGATTGAAGATAAAGTTACCATATGACCTGACAATGCCTCTCCTATATATACATCTAAGAGAAGTGAACATATATGTCTTTAAAAAACTTTCCCAAATGTACCAAAATTTTCATAGCAGCATTATTCATAATAGCCAGAAAGGTAGAACCAACTGCAAATGTCCATCAGCTGATGAATGGATAAACAAAATGTAGTGTATTCATATAATGAAATATTATTTGACCAGGAAAATGAATAAAGTATCCATACATGCTAAAACATGGGTAAACCTCGAAAACGTTATGCTAAGTCAAAGAAGCCAGTCAAAGAAAATACAGATTATATAATTCAATTTGCATGAAAGAGCAGAATAAGCAAACCTGTAGAGGCAGAAAGCAGCTTTGTGGCTAGAGGATAGGATGGCTGGATGGCATCACTGACTCGATGGACGTGAATCTGAGTGAACTCCGGGAGTGGTGATGGACAGGGAGGCCTGGCGTGCTGCGATTCATGGGGTCACAAAGAGTCAGACACAACTGAGTGACTGAACTCAACTGAACTGAACTGAAGGGCTGAAGGGAAGGAAGTGAACAAAAGAAGAGTAGTAGCCAAGTGTACAGGGCTTCTTTTGGAGTGATGAGAATATTCTAAAATTGACTTAGTGGTAGTTGCATTTTTTGTTAAAAACAGTTTCACTGTATATTTTAAATGGGCAAAGAATATGGTATGAGAATTATTTTTCAACAAAACTTTCACCAAAACAAACAAGCAAACAACCCCCCCACACACATTCCACAAAAGACACCGTAAAATTAAAATGAAAACAAAGCTATGAAATTAGTTAGATGCTATTCCATGCCAAAATGCCTGACCCTAAGTTTTACTCTCTCTTTTAGAAAATGGAGGTGTAGCTGAGACAGAGCTGTACTGACACACTAATAAGTAGACTCCATTGCTCCCTTTAAAAACAGAGTAACACTGACATATATGCACTACCATGGGTAAAACAGATAGATGGCAGAAAGCCACAGTATAGCATGGTAGCTCAGCTTGATGCTCTGTGATGATCTAGAGGGGTGGAACAGGGGAGTGGGAGGGAGGCTCAAGAGGGAAGGGATATATATATGTATATGTGTGTATATATATATATACACACACATGGCTGAATCACATTGTTGTACAACAGAAACTAACACAACATTGTAAAACAATTATGTTCTAACAAAAAATGGGAATGCTGGATGAAATACATGTTTAAAAATGTATTATATGGCAATTCAAGAATGGAAAGGAAATCTTCATGTATAAGAATCAAAGGGAAAAATCAAAGTTGAACTGTAAGAGAAACTAACATTGGGGATTTGTAAGACGTAACTGCTAAGAACTTGGCTAGCATCCAAGGAAAATGGAAGCCTAGAAGTCAATTATAAGCTTGAGATATGGAGTTTCAAATAGTTTCCTAGTCTCACAAGCTAGGAAAATCCCTAAACTTTGCATGGTTCACTGGCAAGGAAACTTTCATGTGAAGAAAAAGATGATATCAGTAAGAAATTAAAATCTCTATCCTTCACCATCCTTTCTATGCGTGGTGTCTGTATTTATATTACTGCACCTTTCGTGAAGCACACAAACTGAAGAAGCAATCAACACTCCCCCTCTGCAACGAAGCATGAACCAGAGAAATCCCTGGCTTATTTGGCAGAAAAATTTCTCAAATCATTCTTGTGGAGTCATAATCACACCTCAGTGAGACTCTCTCTCCCTAAAGATGACCTCATATAAAAATCCCTAAAGAATGCATGAGGAAATAAACTTCATGAAGAAGAGTTAGTAGATGAAACAGAGAAATGAACATCTTAAGAAGTAATAATCTGGGATGAATATAAAATAGGTATATTTGAGGTTTTTTTTTTTTTTAATGTTTGAGATTTTATTTTCTTGGGCTCCAAAATCACTGTGGACAGTGACTGCAGCCATGAAATTAAAAGACACTTGCTCCTTGGAAGAAAAACAATGACAAACCTAGACAGCATTTTAAAAAGCAGAGAAGTTACTTTGCCTACAAAAGTCCATATAGTCAAAGGTATGGATTTTCTGGTAGTCACCTATGATATGAGAACTGGACAGTAAAAAAAAGGTTGAACACTGAAGAATTGATGCTTTTGAACTGTGGTGTTGGAGAATGCGGGGGTCCAGCCCCGGTGGATCCAGGGAAATCGAAGGGTGGACGGCGTTGGCGTGGAAAGACTTGTTTATTGATTGATATAAGATTAGATTAAGAAACTATAGTGTAGTAAGAAGATCAAGTGGAGGAAGAGGGCTGAATAGCTTGGTTTACGTGGAAGACCAATAAAATTCCAGACAAGGCATTTGCACCATCTACGTTGGGCCACCGGCGCCTGCTTGAATATCTAAGGGTGCCTCGCCTTAAGCTCCCTTTCGCGCGGGTCTTAACAGCCAGGGCAAGTAAGTAGACCTGGCGAGCCTCCAGTGCCCCAGATGGAAATTCAGCCTGAAATTAAAGTAAAGAGCAGAGGGAGGGAAAGAGAGAGAAGAAGAGAGAGAGAGACACGGGGTGGGGGGAGCCAGATTCCCAAGAAACCAGGCCGAGAGACTAGTTCGAGAAGCTGGTCCAAGAAACTGGTCCCATCCTTTATTGTTCAGAAGGCCTTTTATACTTTTTATAAAACATGGAGATCAATGGGTAACACAAAATTATGTAGCGTTCGAAACCCAGATTCTTTCCGCATATCATTTTGTATACAAAAGGTCTCAGGTGATTTACATTATCTTCTGGCCAAGAGGCTTGTTAACACTTTTTGGCTCTCTTCCTTAATGAATGTTAGTTTTGTTTCCCCTGAAGTGTTTTTCTTTAATCTGCATTTCCTTAAAGCGCTAAAGTTACATCTCTATAGAACAAAGGCGCAGTGGGTTATAACAAAGAAGGTACTTAACTCAAAGATCTAATGTTGCTAATACCAGGTCTACTACTTGTTTTTCTATATACCAACTATATCTAAAAATAAAGGATATGAAAATTTAGCAGCAAGCATTGACTCAACAAATGAAACTTTTAATCAGTCCTATTCTGAAGATTTTGACTCCTCGGAAGCCCCTACATCCCTAGGATGTTTCAAGCTTCCCGTGCCTCCTGCGGTCAGGAGGCCTCAAACAATCACACGCGCAGCTGTACGAGTCCTGCAGGCAGGCCATCAGAGGGGTTTTTGGATTGAAACACTCTTTCAAATGCAGAAGACTAAAGCCCTGAATTGACTTTTTCCAGAAAATGTCAGAAGAGTGGAAAAGCAGAGCACAAAAACCGGCAGATTTTTGTTGGAGTACATGCTTAGGAATTTCCAGAGGGGCCCCTGAAGTCTGAGCACGCCTTGCGTATGTCAGCTTCCTTCCTCATGACCTTGTCACGGGAAGGATTCCTCACACTGGCTCCCGGCAGGAGAAGACTCTTGAGAGTCCCTTGGACTGCAAGGAGATCCAACCAGTCAATCTTAAAGGAAATCAGTCCTGAATATTTATTAGAAGGGCTGATGCTGAAGCTGAAGCTCCAATACTTTGGCTACCTGATTCGAAGAACAGAATCATTGGAAAAGACCCTGATGCTGGGAAAGACTGAAGGCAGGAGGAAAAGGGGACAACAGAAGATGAGATGTTTGGATGGCATCACTGACTCAATGGACGAGTTTGAGCAAGCTGCAGGAGATGGCGAAGAACAGGAAAACTGGTGTGCTGCAGTCCATGGGTTCACAGAGTCAGACAATGACTGAAGAACTGAAAGACAACAGCAAATATTTGAGACACTAGTACAAATTCGAGATTCTCCTTGACAGTAATAAAAAAGATTGAAAGAAAGTGAAAAAAGGAAATAACATGAAGTGATTTAATGCTATTTTTAGTCAGTATCAGTGGGCCCTAACCCTGCACTTGCTAGTCACTGAACTAATCAATTTTCTGCCCTATGTAAGAATTTGTTCTACAAATTTTTGTTGAGTGGTGAATACCTGTAACAGACAGTGTAATTGATGAAGTAGAATATTCCATCTTCAGAGACTTCAATTTTTTTTGTATTGAATTGAAATCTACCTCCCTATAATTTCTTGTTCTTAGCCTACATTCTGGAATACTGTCAATAAATGGAATACTTTCCATCCTGTGATAACATCTTATTTGTTTGGAAACAGACACCTTTTTCTCCCAAATCTTCCAGTTTATCTAGCCTCCATTCTTTCATTTTTGCTCCCATAAATTGATTTTCAGATCTTTTTACCAACTTAATTCATCCTCTCTAGAATTCATTCCATATCGACAGTATTCTGCCTACCTAAATTTAACTGCTGTAATTTTTTGTTATAAAATTTAATCATAATCTCTTGAATGTGACATCATTCCCATGTTACCTCTTATTTCATTGTCATCACTACTTTGGTTTCCTCATTTGACATATAGGACTAATGAATGCCAATAAGCATTTACAGTAGCAATATTTTTTTAAAAAAGTCTGAGCATAGTGCTGGTGTTAATGAGTACATAATTATGGTTCAGTTCGTTCAGTTGCTCAGTCGTGTCTGACTCTTTGTGACCCCATGGACTGCAGCATGCAAGGCTTCCCTGTACATCACCAACTCCTGGAGCTTACTCAAACTCATGTCCATTGAGTCGGTGATGCCATCCAACCATCTCATCCTCATCCCCTTCTCCTCCCACCTTCAATCTTTCCCAGCATCAGGGTCTTTTCAAATGAGTCAGTCCTGCTCATCAGGTGGCCAAAGTATTGGAGTTTCAGCTTCAGCATCTGTCCTTCCAAAGAGTATTCAAGACTGATCTTTAGGATGGACTGGTTGGATTTCCTTGCAGTCCAAGGGACCTTCAAGAGTCTTTTCCAACACTATGGTTCAAAAGCATCAATTCTTTGGCACTCAGCTTTCTTTATAGTCCAATTCTCACATCCATACATGACTGCTTAATTATGGTAACTATTATTAAAACCTGGCTTCCCTGGTGGCTCAGATAGTAAAGAATCCTCCTGCAATGTGTGAGACCTGGGTTTGATCCCTGGGTTGGGAAGAACCCCTGGAGGAGGGCATAGCAGCCCACTCCAGTATTCTTGCCTGAAGAGGAAACTGGAGGGCTACAGTCCACCGGGTCGCAGAGTTGGACATGACTCATCAATTAAACAGATTATTGAAACTTATAGAAAATAATGATTAATCTGAGTTTTTCATGAGAACAGTTCACAGAGTATAGAAATTCTAAAATCTTTCTGAGAGTGAGGACTATCTCTTATTTCTAAGTGGTCTCTACAGAAATGCCTTAACAAAAAGGATAAGCTGGCTGAAGCTCAGAAAGTTAAAGAAGAGGAAAGTTGGCAGATCAACAAGATGGAAAGTCAAAGCAGAAGGAGGGAGATCAGAACCAGGGTTGCTAATGAGGATGATCAGGGAGAAATAAATTGTGGGAGATATAAAATGTTTAAACTTACCATGTCATCCTCATGTAGGGCTAAATGCAACTGGGTCATTTTAAGCTTCCTCAGATTTAAGACTGTTTTGGACAGAACTCTGGCCGTCCACCAGAAACCTCATTACCTTTGGACCTCAGTTCTTTAATTCCACTTGTATATCATCTTGTGACCTATTATCAAGCTACTCTATTTACTTACTGTCCATATCTCATGTGTTCATCTTGACCACAAGGATAAATTAAGAAATTTTTATCATGTTGGTAGATATAGAATAATTCCTTTGATTAATTAATCAATCAGTTGACAGTAGGTTAGCAGCAGCAAAAACAAAGCCCTTAGAAAATTGAGTTAGCCTGGTATAGATTGCACTTATAGATTATTTATAGATTGAACCTGATTGGTCTTATACTAATATCTTGCTTCTTTTGCCATTTCTATTCAATATTCTGTTTCAGAATGAACTATTTGTCTAGACTATGAATCTAAAGTCTTTCAGAGAAGCCAGGGTCTCCTTTTCAGTCTATGTACTGAGCTTGTATGTCAAATATTACATCTTCTTTAATGCCGCACAACTCTTCTTTTTCAGGGTACAATGAATTAGAAGAGTTCTCTTTCTAACTGTATTATATCAACACTACTCTAACCGTCTCAATTAATGAAGAAATCTTCCTTCTTCCTTTTGCATCAAATATTTAAAAGTACTTATTTTTTTTTCTTGTATCTTTCTGTAAGCTTCAGCTTCTTAATAGTGCCCATGTTATTCTGTCAGCAGTGAGGTACAGATGAAAATGATGCTGTTCAGGATGACTCACATGCATTGATCTCGACACCTTCATCTACAAAATGGGGATAGAAATACCAGCCCTAAGTCACAGCGTTTCTGTAAAGATCAAATAAGATAATGATTCTGATGGAGCAACATCATATTAAGACTAATGATCAGTCAAATTACTGCTTCATCAGGATTTTTTATTATGCTTACCTATTTCAATTCTTCAACAGATATGTTCTTTCCAAGATTTTACATTACCAATAACTACCAAAAAAAATAGCATTATGTGTTATATTGGATGCTTTATGTATCCACAGGACTTTAGTGAATATAATCTTGTTTCTCACTAATATCATGAGTATTATTTAAAACAGAAGTGCATTTCTTTATTATGTAGGTAAGGAACACATGTTTCAAGAATTTGAAGACTGACCAAGTCTGCACACACATCAAATTATGGAATAAAATTCAAATCTTTGTCCTCTGTCTCACAGTCCTGCTCCCAGCCTCCCTCATACACATTGTATCTTGATGCTTGCTTGCCCAAATGAAAACTCTTGCTTGCCGTATTTTGTCTTGTTTGTCTTCTTTGCCTGTTAGGGAATTGCCCAAATTGCCACAAAGGTTTACAATTAAGGTCAATGAGAAATTCATCTGATTAAACAGTTTAAAGTCTGAGGGCTCAACAGACTGCTGAATGTGTTAATTCTCTCAGGTATATTTTCATTTTCACAGGGAATTATTCAACAGTTTCAGTCAGAGTGCTAGCCAGGTGGTGGAGGGGTGATATTTTTCAGTAGAGAGTTTGTCCCAGAGTCCCACTGATCACTTCATCTGAGCAGCTGGCTGTTTTTGCAACTAATAAAAACAAAGGCCATGGTAGTACCTTGGGATTCAAACCCATGTTGCACCACCGCCTGTTGCTAGGGATTAACTTGCCCGTGTCTCAGAAAAATACCCATGAGTCTTGCCACTGTAACCATGTGATCTGAGAATCTCCCATCTATTCCACATTTAGTATTCTTTTCAGGCATAAATTTTGAATATATTTCAGCATTATAAAAAGTCAAGTTAGATTCATTCATGCATTCATTTAAAAAGATTCCAGATTATATATGGACTATTGTTTCAATGAAGGAAAATCAAGAGAACCATAAATTAATTTAGCTCTGTTGGAAGATATTAAACCTATCAGTGAATTTAGGCAACTGAACACTATGCCTGTTATGCGCACTGTGCGTACTTTTTATTTAATACTTATTATCTAGGAATACTTAGTAAGGTATCAGGTGAAACTGACAAAGGTGATCAAGAGAGTAATAAAAATAACTGACATTTACTGAGCCAGAGACTGTGCAAAGCACTTAACATGCATTATCTTATGTAATCCTCTCAGCAAAATGATGAGGCAAGTTCTATCATTATCCCAATTTTAGAGATGAGAAAGGCGAGGTTTACGGAGTCTAATTAACTTACTCAAGAGACAGACCATAAACTCAGGTGTATCTGATTGACTGCAAGCTTATTTTCTCATGTATTATATGATATACTTTTCTGAGGAAAAAGAGCAAGAAAACTAATGAAGGAAAGTCTCAAACCTATTTTAAAAAATGAGACACTGCTTTCTTCACAGACTGCTGCTTCCCTTTTGTGTAAAGAGTTGTCCAAAATGGTTCCAACTTCAAAAAAACAGAAAACATACATTAGACTTTGTCATTCATTTGACCTGCCACATAGGGCAAGTCCTCTACATCTCACTAGTACACTGAAATATTGGTTTCAATTTTGTGGTGTGAAATTATAAATGAGAAATAATTTAGTTGTAAACATGTAGCAAGAAGAATGGCTAGACAACCAAACCTTGGCATGGGACCTCGTGGTATTGTGATTTTCATGGAAGCCTAAAATTTGCAGATGGAGGTGCAGGTCCTCACTTTTCCACATCCACACTCCTTGCTTGTTCTGAACTTAGGGTCTCATGCTGGCTATTTTCCTAGCAGAATGCCAACTTCATTCCTCACTTTATTCTGTAACTCAAATAGCACTCATTTTTCAATCTCCAGTTTAAAGACTTCCCTGGCAGTTGACTGTTGCAATGACCACTCTTATTCAAATCTTGCAGCATTCTGAGTCAGTCACACAGGTCTTACATGTTACCATAGATGTTAAGAATGTAAGCTCTGTTAGGACAGGTGCACATTTTTCTCTTTTACCTTTTACATATATCTAACAATTCTACATATGAGAATAGACATTCAAATACATTTTTTCCAAGTTATTTATGAATGGCTCTGAATTTTAAAAATAAGCCCCATGACTCTTTCAAAACAGAGCCAACTCTTAGGTCACTTAAATTATAAGATAACTGTTGCATATATATCAGAGTTGCCAAAATTAAAAAGACTGATAATGTTAAATGTTACTGAGGACACAGAGCACCTGAAACCCTCAAATGTTATTGAAGGGAATGAAAAATAGTTAAAGTGGAGGAACTGCTTAATAAGAATTTTGGCAACCTTTTGTTGAACTAAATACATACCTCCTCTGCGATCTCACTATTCTACAAGTAAGTTTTCACCCAAGAAACATAAAAATATATTTCCACAGTAAGACTTGTACCTGAATGTTCACAGCAAGATTATTCATATTAGCCCCAAACTGGGAACAGCTCAGTAGTCCAACAAATGTAGTGGATAAACAAGCCATAGTATATTTGTAGATTGTAATGTTATCCAGCAATAAAAGAGAAAAAAAAGTTATTGATATACACAATAGACTTCCCAGGTGGCTCAGTGGTAAAGAACCCACCTGCCAATGCAGGAAATATAAGAGATGTGGGTTTCATCCCTGGGTTGGGAAGATCCCCTGGAGGAGGGCATGGCAACCCTCTCCAGTATTCTTGCCTGGAGAATCCAATGGACAGAGGAGCCTGGCAGGCTCCAGTCTATAGGGTCGCAGAGTCAGACACAACTGAAGTGACTTAGCACACACGTACACAACAAAAAGGATGAATCTCAAAAGTATGATAAATAAAAGGAGTGTTATACATAAAAAGCTTAACATATGACTCCATTTATATGAAATATTAAAAACTAGCCATCTTAGTTTATAGTGAATAAATATAACAATGGTTGCTTCTGTGAGGTGGGGGTGATTTACTGAAGCATATGAGAAATCTTCCTGGGAAAATGGTAATGTCCTACACCATGACAAAAATTTAGGTTGCACAGGTGACTGTGGTTGTCTGAACTCACTGAATAATACCCCAAGATGTATGAATTTCATTGCCTACAACTTCATTTTATATGTACTTTATGTAAAAACCATAAACAAACTTTGAACTCTAGTTGAAGAGATTCATAGTGACTGATGTCTCCAATCTATATTGAAATAAGATAGATTAAACAATAAGATGAATTGATATTTATTAGGTTGGTGTAAATGTAATTGCGGTTTTGAATTGTGAATTTTAAATCATTATAACCAGGCTCAACACATCTTTATTAATCAAAATAAGAACCATTACAATTAACACAGTTTTGCTAATGAGAAATATTTGTTTATTCCTGTCGTGTAAAAATCCATGCTTCAAAGAAGTCTTGGAAAGGATTTTCTGCCGCCTGCTGGTTGTGGAAGCATTTTCCCTGAAAAAAATTGTCAAGATGCTTGAAGAAGAGGCAGTCGGTTGTTGAGAGGTTAGGTGAATATGGCTGATGAGACAAAATTTCATTGCCCAGTTGATTCAACTTCTGGAGCATTGGTTGTGCGATGTGCAGTTGGCATTGTCCTGAAGAAGAATTGAGCCCTTTCTGTTGACCAATGCTGGCTGCAGGTGTTGCAGCTTTCAGTGCATTTCATTGATTTTTTCAGCATACTTCTCAAATGTAATAGTTTCCTGGAATTCAGAAAGCTGTTGTGGATCAGATGAGCAGCAGGGCACCATACAGTGACCATGACTTATTTTTGTGCAAGTTTGACTCTGGAAAGTGCTTTGGACCTTATTCTCAGTCCAGCCACTGAGCTGGTCATCGCTGGTTGTTGTATGAAATCCACTTTTTGTTACATGTCACAATCTGATAGAGAAATGGTTCATTATTTTATAGAATAAGAGAAAAAGACACTTCAGAACAATTTTTTTGATTTTCAGTCAGTTCATGAGGTACCCACTTATTGAGCTTTTTCACTTTTCAATTTGCTTCAAAAGCCGAGCGACTGTAGAATTGTTGATACTGAGCTCTTTGGCAACTTCTCATGTAGTTGTAAGAGGATTAGCTTCAGTGATTGCTCTCAACTGTTTGTTGTCACCTGCTGATGGCTGGCCACTACTCTCCTCATCTTCAAGGCTCTCACCTCCTTTGCAAAACTTCTTGAACCACCACTGCACTGCTGATCCATTAGCAGTTTCTGGGCAAATGCATTGTTGATGTTGTGAGTTGTATCTGTTGATTTATGACCCATTGTGAACTCAAATAGGAAAATCACTTGAATTTCCTTTCTGTCTAACATAATTTCCCTAGTCTAGAATAAATGTAAAATAAATAGCAAGTAATAAGTCATTAGCAAAAATGCATAAAGTGAGAAATTCACATTAAAATGCTGCATAACACACCCACAGTTGTTTAAAAATTTGATATTCCAATATCAAATGGCCAAGTTCAACAGTGCAAAACTGTAATTTTGCACCAACCTAATAATAGAGGCTTCCCTGTGGCTCAGCTGGTAAAGAATCCACCTGCAATGTGGACGACCTGGATTTGATCATTGGGTTGGGAAGATCCCTTGGAGAAAGAACAGGTTACCCACTCCAGTATTCTGGCCTGGAGAATTTCATGGACTGTATAGTCCATGGGGTTGCAAAGAATTGGAAACGACTGAACCACTTTCACTTCACTTCACTAATAATAGAGGAAGGGCTTCCCAGGGGGCAATGCTGCTGCAGCTGCTAAGTCGCTTCAGCCCACCAGGCTCCTCCGTCCTTGGGATTCTCCAGGCAAGAACACTGGAGGGGGTTGCATTTCCTTCTCCTAGTGGTAAAAAACCTGCCTGCCAATGTAGGATAGGTAAGAGATGCGGGTTTGATCACTGGGTTGGGAAGATCCCCTGGAAAATGGCATGACAACTCACTCCAATATACTTGCCTGGAGAGTTCCACAGACAGAGGAGCCTGGCAGGCTATCGTCCACAGGATCGCAGAGTCGGACAAGACTGAAGTGACTTAGCACATGTTCAGTAATAGAGGAATGCATTGATGAAACCAGGATAGTAAAATGCTAATTGTAGGTGATAGGCATTTGGGTGTTCATGGTAAAATTCTTTCAGTTTCAGCTTAATTAAAAAATAATAAAATAAAATAAAATGCTTATGATTAAGCATTAGAAACAAAGTCAATAAACACACAGACAAAAATCTTGGCTCCTCGTTTGTTTGGTGGAATTAGCAGATGAATTTTGATCTTAATGGGAAATGAATCATTAAAAAGATTAAGACTGACAGTCAATAGCTGTTTATGATATAGATATACCAGATATATGAATATAATATACATGTATACATAGGCTTCTCTGTTCATGGGTTCTCTAGGCAAGAAAGAATTACAGAGATTTTTCTACTCCCTTCTCCAATGGATCTTCATGACCCAGGGATTGCACCCAGGGCTCCCACATTGCAGGCATATCCTTTACCATCTGAGCGCCAGGGAACCTCATACATAGAAAATTGATAGAAACAAAATATCACTGAAGACCTTGGCAAACCCCTCAGATAAGGCAGATATATCAGAAAGAAACTTATCCCACACTATTCTTGAGTTCAAGCTCTGTCATACCATGTCTTCACTTCAGATAATGTGATTTATGGATTGAATTGGAATCATTCAGAACACAATTAAGCCTGTAGAGTTCACAACTTAATCTGTTTGTCTCTCAGGAGTTGGGTTCAGAAATCTGTTCCCCTAGCAATTCTCATGTCTTGAGTGCTTAGATTACCTCTCATGGTAAATAAAGAGGTAAAGTTTCTTATGCTTACACAGTAGGAATTTTGAATTTTGGTTGATAAGCAGTGCCACCAACTGTCAGCTTAGCTCATCTACCAGTCAACAATATTGCATTCATATCTCTGGATGTGAGAAACTGGGTACGGGAATAGAAAGGAGAGAAATGATTGGTGAATACAGAGAAAATTAGCAGACAGAGCTCTATCCTTAGAGTGCTTTCTTACCAATGGATGTACTGAATAGCATGGGCTTATGGGAAGCAATTAAGACTCATGACAGAGATGAAATTCCAACACTTATTAACTAGCTCATGTACATGGGAAGACGTAGTGTCCAGTCTGCTATATCTCCATTTAAGAAAGGAGATTTCACAATATACCCTTAAAAACTTCACAAACTGTTAAGGGGAAAAAGAGCGGGCGCGAGAGAAAGACAGGGAGAGATCATGAGAAAGGCAGGGAGAGAGAAGAGAAAGAGAATGGCAAGGAAGAGAGGGAAGGTGAAAGAAACCTCTGAATTTGGTGTACAGGCTCCAAAACTGAACGCCAATACATTATTCTATCTAGTATTTCACATCTACATTGCTCTATCTAGAAGGTTAGCTTTTTAAGTCCCCAGCCTGTTGTGTTAATAGAAAATCTAGCATCTATTGAGAGTTGGATGAGGTCACACTGCCGCTGCTCTTCACTGCCATATGGTGTCACTGTTGACACGGATCCTGCTCCACACGGCAGAACCTGAGTGCCGGGTGCAGAGACCTGTCTGCATCAGATTCCTACATTAAGCCTGTGTCTGTGCTAAGTCGCTTTAGTCTTGTTGGACTCTGCGACCCTATGGGCTGTAGTCCACCAGGCTCGTCTCTCCATAGCATTCTCCAGGCAAGAATACTGGAGTGGGTTGCCATGTCCTCTTGCAGGGGATCTTTCTGATCCCGGGATTAAACCTGTATCTCTAAAAAAAAAAAAAAAGAAAAAACAAAAAAAAACCCTGTTTCTCTTATGTCTCCTGCATTGGCAAGAGGGTTCTTTAGCACTAGGGCTACTTCAGCTGTGATTATTTGAAAGAGGATTAACTAATCAGGTCAGTTAAGAGTCACAAACTGGCTGCCCATGGACTAAATCTGCCCCTAGAAGTGGTTTAGGGAGAAGGCAATGGCACCCCACTCCAGTACTCTTGCCTGGAAAATCCCATGGGCAGAAGAGCCTGGTAGGCTGCAGTCCATGGGGCCACTCAAAGTTGGACACGACTGAGTGACTTCACTTTCACTTTTCTCTTTCATGCATTGGAGAAGGAAATGGCAACCCACTCCAGTGTTCTTGCCTAGAGAATCCCAGGGCTGGGGAACCTGGTGGGCTACCGTCTATGGGGTCGCAGAGAGTCGGACACAACTGAAGCGACTTAGCAGCAGCAGCAGAAGTGTTTAATTGGTGCATACATTTCATGACAAACATTATCGTCTCTCTGTTTTATAGGCAGCCTGACACAAACCCTTTATGCTTTTCTGACAGCACTTTTATTTGCAGTCCTGATTCTGGTGTTAGGTTTAATCAAAGAAGCACCATGCTTTCATTACCGTATAACGGGTCTCTGAACTGGGCATTTTCAGGGGATGCACAGTGGTTCTCAGAACTGTCTCCTAGAAAAGGGCACCATCTCCTTCTCATCTCAGGGATCTGTGCCAGGACCTGAGCAATTTTCCCATTCAGTCTCTTGACACAGAGAGGCCTGATTTAATCCATTTTTGGACAACAGCCTGTACCTCCTACCCTTCTAAGAGTGGTTATCCTTAGTGATCACAAATACAAGGATATTTAGATATGACAAATGGGGTGCCAACCTGCAGTGACTCAAATCAAACTGAATTTCCTGACATTTAGATATAGGTACATAGATACAAACTATTACCTCCAATACCAATTCCCACAGTGACATATTAGTAAATCTAATTAGAATTGTTTTCAGGTTTATTATTTCACAGACTAGTGAGTCTTTGGTGTTGGGGAGAATATAGAGATGTCACAGAGCTTTAAAATTTTGCCAGGTTAGCACACTTAGAAACATCTACCATGCCACCATGATTTTATAAGGATGATTATAAACAATTCTGTGATGAATATACCTATAACAAACTGTTATATCCAACTGCAAGCATATCCTTAGGGTGAATTCTTACAATTAGAATTGTGTATTTGTGTTGCTGCTGGGAACAAAATATTTTATTGTATGTTGTAGCTTATTATTATTGCTATAATGTCGTTATGCCTATTGATTTTTACCCTTTATTTTGTAACTGAATGCCTTTTAAACAACTTGATAGCATAATGGTTTTTGAGCTAGTTCTTTTGTTTTTGAACTAGAAGACACCAGTGCCTTTTCAAAGTCTTCCAGACAAACTGAAGCAGCATTTTAAGAGGAATGAGCCTGAGATCAGTTGTCATTTTTGTTTTACTGCTTCAGGTTGAAAAAGCTGAACAGTCATGTGCAGAGTTGTGCAAAGATGAATAAGTACTGTTCTCCCCAACTGCTCTCAGGTGAAGCTGAAATTATTTTGTCAAACAGCTAAAATTTTCACTAACATCATGCTGGAATATAATTTGTTCATTTCCATTAGTGTGAATACTTTTTCACAGCTTTCCAGTTTCTTTGAAGTGGGAGTTTTCTTGAACAACCTGCACAACCTTTAATTATTTCTATCAAAGAAGAAGAAATTATAACTTAGAAAATATGGGTTACCTGCCACTTATAGCAAAGTCTCTTCTGCCCCTTTCTCTCCAGCCTCCTGCCTCCATCCACCTCTTCTCTCTGGGGCCAGTTGCTTATAATATATACATCTCTAGCCTTCCTTTATGTCCTGAATTTTTGACCTGCAGTTAGGAGGAGGTCTGTGGGTTTACAAAGATGCTTGTGAGTTGGTATGTACGTATGTAAAAGTCGCTCAGTCATGTCTGACTCTTTCCGACCCCATGGACTATACGGTCCATGGAATTCTCTAGCCAGAATACTGGAGTGGGTAGCCTTTCCCTTTCTTCAGGGGATCTTCCCATTCCAGAGATAGAACCCAGGTCTCCCACATTGCAGGCAGATTCTTTACCAGCTGAGCCACAAGGGAAGCCCTGTGAGTTGGTAGACAAAACTAATTCAGGAGTTTGATGTTAGAATTTCCATCATGGCTCTGCCACAAAGCCATGTTTTTTCAAAACAGTTCTGCCAGCCATAAAATACATGATCTTCACATGTTTTCCACCCCTGTCTATGTCTTAATTAGTTACAAACTTAGTTGGGTAAGGAGGGTATTTAATTTTGTTCCCCATTAAATCACAAATAGTTTATATGTTCCAAAGATATGGGTATATACACACACACACAGATGGAGCCAGTTTTGAGAAATGTGTGGTAGATCTGAGGGAAGGATTCAGAGGACTCTTGGATAACAGAACAAAGGAAAGACATAATTTTGGTGTCAATAATTCCAAGAGATTTCAGCTGTTTATTAAAGGATCAACTAAAACTGTTCCAAACATGCTTATTTTTAGACTTTGTCCAGGCATTCACTGTCATGTAATTCAATTTGCCCTGAGCACTGACTGTGTTTTAGCAAGGCCAGTCTTTTAATTTGCAGACACTTTATATAAGCTACTAGGTGGACTTTTGTGATTCATGGACATCATGAAGTGACAACTACAAATTGTGTTTATAGCTGCAAATACATCTTGGTATGGTATTTTATAGGCAGTATTCTAAAAGGCCACAAGATGGGGATATTCCTGCATGTAAGCAAATACTTAAAGTGATGTGATGTCTTTTTCAAGTTCTGCTTTAAGCAATAAGCTCACACGTGGCTATTTAAATTTATTAAAGTTAGGTAAAATGAAAAATCCAGTTAACCAGTTAATCAGCTGCATTAACCACATACCAAGGACTTAATAGCCACATGTGGCTAGCGGATACTCTACTGGACATTGCAGAATAAAACATTTCTATTATTACAAAATTTTCTACTTGTTTATAAATTACTATTTTTCTTCGATTAAAAAATGGGGAAGCTTTAGAGAGTGATGATTATTTACATTATTTATAATGGAACATTATAATTTCACTTAACATTTCACTTAACAAGTGAAAAACTTTAAAGTATCCAGCATAAAATTTCGGTTATCTGAATTGTGACATAAATATATGTTGGAATATTACATAGCCAATAAAACAGTATTTTCTTAGTATGTAAAGAATACTTATGGTAGAATTTTAAGGACAGTAGAAGAGAAAGAAAAAGTGTTTGTGTGTTTACACACACATATATGAGTCCAATTTGGTAATTTTCTACTATGTAAGCATATACATACTTACATAGAAAGAAATAAAAGATCATAACATTATCAGCAGTTAACTGTGGGTAGTGAAATTATGGAATTTTTTTTCTTTTAATGGTCCTTATTTTCAATCGCTTTCCACAATCAGGAAAAAAATGTCACTCGAAGAAGAAACCAAAAGAGAAGTGTAGAACATTTTTTCCCATCAAACTTGGCATAAAGGGAACATGTTTGAGCATAATAAAGGCCATATAGACCAAACTCACAACTAACATCATACTTAATGGTAAAAAACTGAAAGCTTTCCCTCTAAAATTAGGAACAAGTAAAGGAAACCCACTATCGTCCCTTCTACTTAACACAATATTGGAAGTCCTAGCCCAGCAACAAGGAAAGAAGTAAAAGACATCTAAACTGGAAGAAAAGAAGAAAACATGTGACAATTTGCAGATGGCGTGGTATTCTAGAAGGAAAAGCCTGAAGTCTCCACCAAAAATTTATTAGAACTAATAAAAAATTCAATCACCGACTCCATGGACATGAATTTGAGTACACTCTGGGAGCTGGTGATGGACAGGGAAGCCAGGCATGCTGAAGTTCATGGGGTCGCAAAAAGTCAGACATGACTGAGTGGCTGAATTGAACTGAACTGAAATAAATTCAATAAAGTTGCAAGATAAAAATTCATATACAGAAATATATTGTTTTTCTATACAGTAATAATGAGAGACTTCCCTGGTGGCTCAGAGGATAAAGAATCTGCCTGCAATGCAGGAGACCGGGGTTTGATTCCTGGGTCGGGAAAATCCCCTGGAGAAGGGAATGGCTACTCACTCCAGTATTCTTGCCTTTGAAATCCCATAGACAGAGGAGACTGGCAGGCTACAGCTCATGGGATTGCAAAGAGTTGGGCATGACTGAGCAACCAAGCACAGCTGCACACTAATAATGAACTGTCAGAAACAAAGCAAGAAACCAATCCTATTTAAAATCACATAAAAAATAATAAAATACCTAAGTATAAGGTATAAAATACATAAGTGTAAACTTAGCCAAAAAGGTGAAAGACCTATTCTCTGTAAGCTATAAAACCTCAATGAAGGAAACTGAAGATAACACAAAGAAATGCAAAGATATCCTGTGTTTTGGATTGGACAAATTAATAGTTAAGATGGCCATACTATCCAAAGCAATCTACTGATTTAATGCAATTTTTATCAAAATACCCATGACATTTTTCATAGACCTAGAACAAATAATCCTAAAGTTATGCATGCATGCTCTCGTGCCCTACTCTTTGCGGCCCTATGGGCTGTAGCCCACCAGTCTCCTCTGTCCATGGCAGTCTCCAGGCAACACTGGAGTGAGTTGCCATGTCCTCCTCCAGGGGATCTTCCCATCCCAGGGATTGAATGTGCATCTTTTACATCTCCTGCATTGACAGGTGAATTCTTTACCACTACTGCCACCTAGGAAGCTCCCTAAAATTTATGAGAAACCATGAAAGACTCCAAATTGCCAAAGCAGTCTTGAGAACAAAGAACAAAGCTGAAGATATGCTCCCTGACTTCAAACTACACTAAAAAACTATAGTACTGAAAAAAAAAAGTGATACTGACATAAAAACAGATACAGAGATCAATGGAACAGAATAGAGGCTCAGAAATAAATCCACATACCTTATGGTCAACTAATCTGTGACAAAGAAGGCAAGAAAAGACAGTCTTTTCAGTAAGTTTTGCTGAGAAAACTGGTCACGTGAAAAAGAATGAAATTAGAACATTTTCTCACATCGTATACAAAAGCTCAAAATGGAGTAAAGACCTAAATTTAAGATCTGAAACCATAAAACTAGAAGAAGAGGTAGTAGAATACTCCTTTATGTAAATTGTAATAATATCTTTTTTGATCTGTCTCCTCAGGCAAAGGAAATTGGGTCTTTAGTGGCTCAGCTGGTAAAAAATCAGCCTGCATTGCAGGAGACCTGGGTTTGATCCCTGGGTTGGGAAGATCCCCTGGAGAAGGGAACAGCTGCCCACTCCAGTATTCCAGCCTGGAGAATTCCATGGACTGTAATATAGTCCATGGGGTTGCAAAGAGTCGGACACGACAGTATCTTTTTTGATCTGTCTCATCAGACAAAGGAAACAACAGCAAAAATAAACAAATGGGATGGATGAAACTGGAGCCGATTATACAGAATGAAGTAAGCCAGAAAGAAAAACACCAATACAGTATACTAACACATATGTATGGAATTTAGAACGATGGTAATGATGACCCTGCATGCAAGACAGCAAAAGAGACACAGATGTGTAGAGCGGACTTTTGGACTCTGAGGGAGAGGGAAAGGGTGGGATGATTTGGGAGAATGGCACTGAAACATGTATACTATCATGTAAGGAACGAATCGCCAGCCTATGTTCTATGCAGGATACAGGATGCTTGCGGCTGGTGCACGGGGATGATCCGGAAGGATGATGTGGGGTGGGAGGTGGGAGGGGGGTTCATGTTTGGGAGCTCATGTACACCCGTGGAGGATTCATATCAATGTATGCCAAAACCAATACAGTTTTGTAAAGAAAAATAAAATAAAAATAAAAATTAAAGAAAAGTTGATTCTTGGGGGAAAAAATAAATAAATAAACAAATGGGACCTAATCAAACTGAAAAACTTTTGCAAAGCAAAGGAAACCATCCACAGAACAAAAGGACAACCTACAGAATGGGAGAAAATATTTGCAAATGTTATGACTGATAAGGAGTTAATGTCCAAAATATATAAATAGCTTATTTAATTACACATCAGAAAAAGAAGAATGTAAGAAGAGCTGAATGGAAATTTTTCCAAAGAAGACATACAGATGGCCAACATGAACATGAAGATATTCAACATCATTAATCATCAGAGAAATACAACTGAAAACCATAATGAGATATCACCTCACATCTGTCAGAATGGCAGTTCCCAAACAACAAGTGCGGGTAAGAACGTGAAGAAAAGGAAACTCTAGTACACTGTGGCAGAGAAGGCAATGGCACCCTACTTCAGTACTCTTGCCTAGAAAACCCCATGGATGGAGGAGCCTGGTGGGCTGCAGTCCATGGGGTCTCTAAGGAGTCAGACATGACTGAGCAACTTTGCTTTCACTTTTCACTTTCATGCACTGGAGAGGGAGGTGGCAACCCTCTCCAGTGTTCTTGCCTGGAGAATCCCAGGGACGCCGGAGCCTGGTGGGCTGCTGTCTATGGGGTCACACAGAGTCGGACACAACTGAAGCGACTTAGCAGCAGCAGTACACTGTGGAAATATTAATTGGAGAAACTACTAAGGAAACAGTATGGAGGTTACTCAAAAAATTAAAACTAGAACTACCGTACTATCCTCCAAGTCCCTCCTGAGTATATATTCAAAGAAAACTAGTACACAAATTCGAAAAGCTATGTGGAACCCAATGTTCATAGCAGCATTATTTATAAAAGCCAAGATATGGAAGCAACCTAAGTTTTCATCAACAGATGAATGAACAGAGAGAAATGGTATATATGTAATGAAATAGTACTCAGTTATGAAAAAGAATGCAGTTTTCCTATTTGCATCAACATAGATGGACCTGGAAGGAATTATGCTTAGTAAAATAAGTTAGACAGAGAAAGAAAAATACTTAATGGTATCATTTGTATGTGGAATTGAAAAAAGATAAAACAAATGCATGAGTATAATAAAACAGATAGACTCACAAATATAAAGAACAAACTAGAGGTTACCAGTAGGGAGAGGGAAGGGGCAAAGGGTAGGATGGTGGTAGGAGATTGTTAAGAGGTAGAAACCACTGTGTATAAATGAAATAAGCTACAAGAATATAATGTACAGCACAAGACATATAGACAACATTTTTCAATAGCTTTACATGGAGTATAATCTTTAAAAATATTGAATCAGTATGTTATACATGTGAAATTAATATAATATTGTAAATCAACTGTATTTCAATAAAAATAGCAGGTCACTTTACAGAAATAATAAGCAATTTTTTGAACTTGAATGGATGTTCAAAGGAGTTTTACAAGATTCTGATAGTTCACTTTCTAAAAAACATTTGAAGTTTTACTTATAGAAGTTTTGTATATGCATATAAACACTCCTATGCATAAACCATTTACATACTTCTTGTCCCCAAGGCAGCTGTCAAGATCCATGATTTGTACCATGTTGCTTAGGTCTATGAGGGCGGCTGAATGGTCTCTGTAGTCTCCCTGTAGTGCTGAAGCTGTTTAGAACCTAGTGTTACGTTGATTCATTCATTGAAGGAAGCTAATTGGTAAAACATGTTCCGTGGTCAGAAATGTTCTGAATGAGAGTCTCCATGTCCCTGTTGCTATTCCTTAGCTACAAACATTCATTTCTCACTGGTCTTTCAGATATTGGTTGAAATTCATGGAGACTCCAGTATCTGGCTTCTAATAGGAAGCTCAGACTTTCCCTGATTTATTTGCTACTGTGCCTCCACTTTTAACTCTCATGCTGGGTGAAGGGAACCTTAGACACTGGAGGCAGCTTGCTGGCTTGGTTGCTGGCTGGCTTGGTTGGGCTCAGAGCCCTACCAACTTCTGTCCTAATGCGTTATGTTCTTTGGCTTCAGTTTTCTGATTTCTAAAGTTCAGGATACATGGGGGCTTGCAATAATTTATGTAAAGTGCCTGAATCATGGAAGAAATTTTCAGCTGTTTTTTATGCAGATGTCCATTTAATCAATACATAATCCTCTTTCTTTTCCTTCATCAGATATTTTGAGCATGTGGAAAATTTTATATTATCTGAATCAGAGTTAGGCTATGTTTAATGTTTGTGTAGCTGTAGGTGTCAGAGGCTCTGATTTCCTCTAAAGTCTTTTTTTTTTTTTCCTCCTCTTGTCTTTTGACTACCCTAAAAACATCTTCCCAAATAAGAGTCTGTCTTACAGCTCAGTTAATTGTAATCTACTCTCAGTTCAGCATGCTGGGGAGTTTCACACTAGCAGGTAATGATAAGGTTACTGGTGATGAAATGAGTGGTTTTCTTAACTAAAATGCAACAGGAAACTGCAAAAGATGAAGTGAAAAACAATCATGAATGCATCCTCAGGCAGATCGAATTTGAAAAGGGTACCAAAAGAAATGAAGGACCTAGAAATTTATTCTCTCAAATACTTTGTGTACATGTTCCCTTGAAAAATCTTTGCATGCCCTCCATTTTGACTTTGTTCTTAGATTTTACATTAGGGAAGTCCTGGGTTGATAGGAAACAGAAGCAAAGCCTTCAGAGCTCTTCTGATTGTGAGGAGAACATACAGGAACTAGGAGGTAAATGTTCATTTCCCTTTCTCTGCAGCCAGGACCTTCAGAGGGGAGAGAAAGGACATAGAAATACTGGGATTAGTATTGGAGGGTGGAGAAGGCAATGGCACCCCACTCCAGTACTCTTGCCTGGAAAATCCCATGGATGGAGGAGCCTGGAAGGCTGCGGTCCATGGGGTTGCTGAGGGTAGGACACGACTGAGCGACTTCACTTTCACTTTTCACTTTCATGCATTGGAGAAGGAAATGGCAACCCACTCCAGTGTTCTTGCCTGGAGAATCCCAGGGATGGGGGAACCTGGTGGGCTGCCGTCTAATGGGTCGCACAGAGTCGGACATGACTGCAGTGACTTAGCAGCAGCAGCAGCAGTATTGGAGGGAAGAGAATTTGAGGGCAAGTGGTTGCTCCCAGAAAAAGCTGGAGGGTGAGGGACGGTTTCTGGGAGAAACCCTAGAAAAGTTTTAGAAGAGTTTTAGGGGTTGTCACTTGCTCTGGGTGATGGGAACTGGAGGGATACACTTAGTGCAGGCCTCCTAGCATTGCCAAGGACAGCTAATTTGCAAGAGAGACAAGAGGGGATATAAAGATGCCTTTGCTATTCCCATGAAAATAAAATTCCTCTCCTCACATCACATACAACACCAATCCAAAACGGAGAGTTTTTTTTTAAAGACAGGATTCAGTTTATGAGCCTGAAATAAAATTAACACATTAAGCTAAATATTTCTCCCCACCTTTTACCTTCACCGTGTGGTAGGGGACTCAGAAGAAAGATCAGATCATTTTAGTCACAAGACATAAATGAACTCTATTTCCTCTGCACATTTAAATATAATGAATACAGTTACATACCTCTGTACTTATTTTTTATTCATACAAGTCTGTAAGTATATCAGAACTTTTATTTAAACTTCTCAAATTACTGGCCTTTTAGGGGAAAAAATGATCTTTTATCATTTGCAAATACTTTCAAATACTTTGGGCATCTAAAGTATGTGTAACACTTCACTCCACACTGACAAATTCTGATCTGGATCCTTAGTGTGGCCTGCAGACCCAACATAGATTTCTATTTAAAAAAGTCAACTTGACTCTATAATCCCAACCTGGGCACTAGAACATGTCACCTGGTAGAAACAGCTGATGGTCATAGTTCCTGTTATTAATTTCCTTCAACCTACCACACACACACTCTACAAACAAAATCTACTGATTAGGCAAAGAGAAATTTTAGACTTATTGCAGCAAGAGAGAGCATATCTTTAACAAAACCAGTGGTTTCTCAAGACAGGGGATTTAAGGAAGTATATTTACAGGATTTTTAAGGTCTGGGCTAGATAATCTGTGGTCAAGTCTATTAAGGCAGAGAATAGATATAGTTGTACAATTTGGATTGATGGGATAGTCAGTAGAGAGTCTTCAAGGGAGCCTTGTAAAGCCTCAATAAATAAGCAATTTTAGTTATCTTTCAGAAGCAGATATTTTCTGGCCTCACTAGTTGACTACAGACATAGGAAAGTATTCTTGGTCCCAATATTGTTTAATTTAGTATCATTGGTTTCAGATAATTTTCAGAAAAAAGGAAAAATCATGACTCTAAAACTGATATATAAATGAATATATTTAAAAGATTTATGTAAGGTATTAAAAGATTATTATTTTACTCATTTAATGAGAGAACCAGGCAGATGTTATTAATATAATCAGTTCAAAAAAAAGATAAAAGGGTGAGTATATATGGAGTAAAGCAATAGAATTGTAAATGGAGGCAAAAACTGTTTTTCTCTATCAGGGATAGGGAAGTCAACCAAAACTCTATTTGCTTGTCTAGCAACTTACAAGGAGTCAGAAAATAGCCTAAAGACAATAAAACATTGGAGTTTGATTACTGCGAATTGTATCGTTTGTAGATTATGTGGATATGCCATATGTAGATAATGCACAATTTTCAATTGAAACACATTTTTTCTTCAATCATTGTCTTTTCAGAATATTTAAAAAAATTTTTATCGGAATATAGTTGCTTTACAATGGTGTGTTACTTTCTGCTATACAACAGAGTGAATCAGCTATATGTATACATATATCCCTTCCTTCTTAAACCTTCTTCCCACTCCCCGCACCCCATACCTCTAGGCCATCACAGAGCAACAAGCTGAGCTCCCTGTGTTATGCAGCAGTTTCTCGCTAGGTATCTAGTTTACGCATGGTTGTGTATACATGTCTATGTTATCCTCGCAATTCGTCCCACCCACTGCTTCCTCCACTGTATCTACACGTCCATTCTCCGTGTCTGTGTCTCTATTCCTGCTCTGTAAATAGGTTTATCTGTACCATTTTTCTCGATTCCACATATATGTGTTAATATATTTGTTTTTCTCTTTCTGACATCACTCTGCATGACAGACTCTAGGTCTATCCACATCACTACAATGACCCAGTCTCAGAATATTAGTTCACATCCATCCCTTACGTCTCCGTCTTATCCATAATATCATTGCCACATGCCTTGTTGATGATGGAGCCCTTGTTTTGACATATCTGTGTCTATCCATCAAGTGCCTGTCAAAGAGAATAAGATTAATATATGATCACTCATTCCTGATAAAGCTGTATTTCCACTTTGCTGTCCCAAATTGTCTTTAAAAATAATTTATTGTCAAAGCCCAGGTTTCAGTGGCAAATCACGACAGCTTACTCACAGCTATACTGAGAAGGAGAAATGGAGAGGGCCCTGGCGTGGAACCAGATACACCCACTAACACAGAATAAGCCTAAAAGAAGATGTGTGACTTGATTGACAGCCAAAATTCAACTGGATGAGTAAAAGCAGTATCCACTGGGAACCGCAATTAGACCAAGTGTACCCCAAACCACACAGCTAGTTAGCCACAAAGCCTAGAATTCAAATGGCCTGATTCCAGTGCGTGCACTTTCCAACTTATCTTTTATATTCTTTTCACTGTCTTTCATTTCAAACCTGATACTGTCTATACCAATAAGAATACAGGTTCATTTGAAAGATTGTCTTATTGATTAAATCAACCTATCTCTAGCAAACATCTTTACCATCCAGGCAAGATGTACTTTATTCTGAGCTGTGAGCCCATTATTCGAGAACATTTCAGTATGTTTAAAAAATCCAAATATCATTTATCCACATCAATTGCTCAGCCAGTCTACTTACCACTTGTGAAAGACAAGATTCATTAGATAAATAAAGGGAGAGTTTTATTCAGGCTATTGGAATAGGAGCCGAGTTCAATAGTGATGAACATTTTAAATAAGAGGAAAGGGACCTGAAAATTTACAGAAGTGAAGTGAAAGTCACTCAGTTGTGTCTGACTTTTTGCAACGCCATGAACTATACAGTCCCTGGAATCCTCCAGGCCAGAATACTGGAGTGGGTAGTCTTTCCCTTCTCCAGGGGATCTTCCTAACCCAGGGATCGAACTCAGCTCTCCTGCATTGCAGACGGATTCTTTACCAGCTGAGTCACAAGGGAAGCCCAAGAATACTGGGGTGAGCAGCCTATCCCTTCTCCAGGTAATCTTCCTGATGCAGGAATTGAACTAGGATCTCCTGCATTGCAGGATGATTCTTTACCAACTGAGCTATCAGGGAAGCCTTTACAGAGACTTGTGGAAAAGGGAGTCATTCATGACATCTGCAAATCTGTAGGAGTGAGGATGGAGAATGAAGACTAGTCTTGTGTTGTGAGGGTAGACTGATTGTTTTTGGCTAGCCATTCCCCACTCTTACTGAATCATTAGAAATGGGCAATAGAGTATAAAACTGACAAGGGAAAACAAGTGTTCCATCACAGACTGATTTACCACACCAGGTCTCCCCACGTGGAGCCAGTTCTGTGTAAGAAACTTTGGCTGCCACACCTTGTTCTTCATGCCCAGACCAGAAACCACTTACAAATGTTCATGCTTAGCTGTTGTCCTTACTGTCTCATTTTATCCTAGCACTCTGGGGAAAGTTGCTGTTGTTTCTCTGGGAGGGGATAATCCAGCTGATGAAAATTCGGGCTGCAGACTCAAATGATAGCCAGATCTGGTTCCGACTTCTTAGCAAATGTCATATTCCCATTCTGTTCAATGCCAAAGAACATTTTTTTTTTAGTTTTGTTTTTGTTTTTTTGCAATTTCCCCAAGGCGGAGAGTGAATGGAGATTTACTTCTGATTCTCCCTTACTCTAAAGGGTAGGTTTATGTAGTTCCATCTTTAAAGAAATGGGGTCTCCTGTCAAACCTCTACCTGAAGAAGGTTCTTGACCTTGAAGTTCTTATTCAGCTGTTTTGAATTCTATACCCCTGAAGAAGGTTCTTGATCTTCATATAGCATTTATGAATTCTATAGTCATGCCTAAAGTCCCAAAGAAGTATAAAGAAGGCATTTTCAGTTTTTCCTGTCTCGCAAATGTCCTCAGGACCAAAATGGCTTAAATGTTCAGATTTCAAATTTCACTTAGGTTTTGTCATACAATTTCTTACCATTTTATAATCTGCTTGATAATTTTAGGAAGATTAAAAAAATAGATTATTAGGCATTTTTGGTTGTTTTTATTCAGAGGGTTGGTTCAAACAATGTACTCTGACATATTACCAGCATGGAATGTCCACTGGACCTTGAAAATGAATAGATGTAATATCACTGGCTCTAGGGATATTTTCAGTTGCTAAGCAAAGAAAGGGAGAAGGAAAGGGCAACCCTCTCCAGTATTCTGGCCTGGAGAATCCCAGGGATTGAGGAGCCTGGTGGGCTGCCGTCTATGGGATCTCATAGAGTCAAACATGACTGAAGTGACTTAGCAGCAGCAGCATCAGGCAAAGAAAATACAATTAAGACTAATTTATGCTATATGCGATAGCATGATTTAAGATCCCAGGGATTAGGGTCACCTTCAGGAGTACTTTTACTAGGGTTCTATATTTGTTTCTATGTTTTCTTGACTCTGCTCTCTTCAGTGTGCTGGCCTCATGCACTAGTCAGGATAACTGGTGAATAAAATGAATACTGAAAGTAACTGGTACCATATTTTCCTTGCTCACAGTTTGGGGTGGGGGGGAGGGCGGAAATGCTTCTTCCAATACACACTGAATTTATCACTGTGTCTGGAACATTCAACTGATGCAGCTAGTTTAGTTAAATTAGAGTCCCACAGAAGCTGGTGACATAATATTGCCATTTATATAACAAATTTGCCACACAAAGGGGAAGAAATGGATATCTGGCAGACAAAATGGCAGAGAAGTTAGGAAAGAAGAGTGGGAAAGCTTTGGAGTGCTGAAGTCTGAGAGAAGATAGCTAAAAGGTTAAAAAGGTGCATAAGGAATTTGCTGGGACTGACAAAGATAGATCTCATGATTTTGCTGAGGATTGGCTCTGTGTATCTTCACTGGATATTGAGAAGTAATTGCAATGAAATATACTAATGCTATAACTCCAAGTCAGAGCCCTGCCTCTCATTGTGTTTAAAGATACTTGTCAGTTTTTTTTCCTTATTAAAACATTAAGAAACCATCACTTAATTTCCCAATTTCATTTACCACAAGGTGCTTTTCAGGTCCTAGCACAGATCTGTGCCTCTTTTGGGAGGGAAGTCCAGTACTCAAGTACTCAATTCTAGAAATATCCATAAAGTAAATAAATATTTGGCAAATGTATGAGCAAAGAAGCAAAGAGATGTAGAGATTTTCCATTCTGATTGTTGTTTTTACAATTTAAAGATGGTTTTTAAAGGAGATTTGAAGCTTCCTGCTGATTTTTAACTTTGGGAGATGCTGAAAAGGGAGTATTCTGAATGTTTCATGTCTATTGGGAGGAAAACAAGGAAGATCTGGGCATCCAAAACCTGTACAGTAGGAATATTTGGAGACCTCAGAAATTGTTTCATCTACATGAATCAGTTTTCATCTGCAAAATTATTGATGTGTTTTTATGTCCAAAATCAGACCATCTTCAGCTTTCTGAGGTGCACCATACAAAGATTTCATAGGCAACTGTGCTCTCTTTTATTGTACTGCTCCAGTTTAAAACTCCACGAAGCAATGGAGACATCTCCACTGACAATGAAGATCACTGTAGGAAAGAGGGACCATGTTTAGTGAGCAACTAAATTTCATCATCAGTTCAGTCTTAACTGTTGAAAGTGAATTACTATAATGAGCTCTTATACATGCAGGCAGATGAAAGAATGGTCACAGTGTGCTTGTTGACTAGAGATTCTTCTGTACTTTAATCATCTCACTAGTAGCTAGACAGGTTTTCAGGACTCAACTATTTCATCACCTCTCAAAGAGCCTGCTCAAGCTATCTAATACTACTAACTAGTCATTCCAAACTGAAATTATGACAGTTGCCTGTTTATTATCATCTTTCATGGTTCTGGGTATTGACCAGGCTTAGTTAGACAGGTCTTGCTTAGAATCTGAGTCATTTTGAGACCTTTCCTTTTGTGTGAAAAGATTCAGATATATGGAGGCTGAAGAGCTGAGCTTCTTCAGGAATCACTCTCTGTGTGGTCTCTCCATGTGGTCTTTCCAGAATGGTATCTTAGAGTAGTTGACATCTTCCATGGAAGGGCTGCCCTGCATATGTTTGTGTCCTGAGAGAGATTTAGGCAGAAGTTGTATGGCTTTCTAGTATCCAGCCTGGGCAGTCAGCCATGTCACTTCCAGTGCATTCAAATTGTTGCGGAACCAAACTTAGGTTCACTCACCCACTGCACAGCAAAGCCAATCTACTGATACCACGCTGTAGCAAAGGAAAGTGCAGCATTTATTGCAGGGTGTCAAGCATGGAGAATGGACAGTTAATGCCCCCAAAGACCTGAAATCTAGAATACCTTTTAGGGAAAAGTTTTTTAAAGGCAACATTTGGAATGAGGGTTGTAGCAAGTGAACTTCTGATTGAATGATGAGATAACAGGGTGATGTTTGAAGAATCTTAATCATCAACTTTCTGGTTCTACTCAGCCTGGAGTCTACGTGCTTGTGGTCAGTATACAGTCACTATCCTGATCCTGGGTGTGGGTCTCAGTTTCTGCACAACAGTTCAAAGACATGCATCACATTGTTATGTCTATCTTTTTTTTTTTAAAAATAAATTTATTTATTTTAATTGGAGGCTAATTACTTTACAATATTGTGTTAGTTTTGCCACACATCAACATGAATCCGCCACAGGTATACACGTGTTCCCCATCCTGAAACCCCCTCCGTCCTCCCTCCCCATACCATCCCTCTGGGTCATCTCAGTGAACCAGCCCCAAGCATCCAGTATCATGCATTGAACCTGGACTGGATGGTTATGTCTATCCTTTGAGGAGGAACTAGGACTATGTTTTACAGTTGAACAAGTGTTTAAACTATCATTACTTTTCTTGTTTACTGCTTTTCCTTTGTTTCAGCATCCCCTCACTTCCCCAATTGTTGATTCTATTCTTTGGAAATCAGGAAGGCCTAGAAAGCTAAAATCTTTTTCTAAAAACAAGAAATAGGAGATATGGTGGTCTCTTATAACTGGAAGGGCCCTGATAGTATACTGCTCAGTTGTATAATCTTTAGAAGAATTGAGGCATTGAAGCTCATATTCAAGGAAGACAAATCAAACCCCACCTCTTGATGGCTAGAAATAGCCAAGATCTGTAGAATGCTTTAAATTATTCACCAAATTGTCATTCAACCATGAGAAATTTATTTTTTAGTTGTGATGAGCTTTTCAAGCATCTTATATTTAAGGCAAAATAATTGTCAGAAAGAGCTTCATCCATGATCAGTTCATTATTATCTGGGATTAGCATACAAATACATAAGCATTAAGCACCAGGAAAATTAGGAGTAACAGAAAAGACCCTGTGGTGGGAGAAAAAGAGGACTATATGAACATACCAAGGGAACAAATGTGGCTGTTCTGATAGAGCTGTCCCCCACCCCCCAAAATAAATAAAATGAGAGTCAGAGTGGCATTCCTGGATTCTAGGTCCTGTTGTGCCATGGCTTCTTAGTGTGACCTTAGTTGGTAAGTCACTTCCCTTCTGGGGCCACTTTGTCCTCATGTGTAAAATATAAAATTGAATTAGATGCTTTCTAGGTCCCTTTCTAGTCCTGACATTCTGCAATCCCATTATTATTGCTTTAAATACTGAAACATTTCCTTAATAGGCAAGAAATTAAAAGTCTTGACACTTGGCTATTCATATCATCTGTGCCAACATTTAATGGGTTGAGATGAATCACTGAAGGTGAAAGACACCATAGCCAAGGCTGGGTGTCAGCTGAGACCTCATTCAGGAGGCAATGAAAAAGACAGCAAGCATATTCTATACAGTTTAGCTGAGACAGAAAAGAGGAAATGATCCCTCTAGGCTTTAACTGGACAAAGTAGTCTAAACTACTATACTGCTTTGTCTGATGATCAGATACTGCCTCCCAGTTTGATCATAGGAAAGGAGAAAGTGTTAATACAATCTAAGAGCACTCATTAGTGTAACTTAACAGCACAGAGTGCTTTGACCCTCCAAGGGAGAACTCTAAGCTTTATTGACCTTTGGTTCAGCAGTGCGGGACCCTTAACGAATTTTGGATAATCTAAGAATAGAAAAAATTTTGCACTTCATTGAAAAACTATGCATGGTCCATAGCACCTCCTTCTGGGCAGTCTGGTTCACTATCTTTGAACTGTTTTCTGCACCTCTTTTTAAATTTCAAGTGACTGATGGCTTTGCCAGGAGATTTTCCATTGATGTCTCTCCCCACTGTGGAAAAGTTATTTTGCATCAATTTGTAGTTTGATTCCTTTACTCTGTATGTTTGTGCTTTTTGACATTTACCCTGAACTATTTATTTTATATGAATTAACTAAAAATATTTAAAATGTGCTCATTTTGATATCTTCATGAAAGTAATGATTTTGCTACTTTCTGAAGATTATCATTTATCATAAGGTTGGACCTGAACTTAGTTTAAAATAGTGATTAGAAAGATATTCAAACTGGTTTCCTTTAGAAGTAAGTACGATTTTGGAGATTTGGAGGTCTGATAGCTTCAGAAGAGGAGAGAACAGTCAAGGAAACCAAACAGGAAGGCCAATGACAAGGTACAGGGTGAAGCAGGGGAGTGGGAGCTGGATGGCATAGAGTAGCATTGGGAAAGATGACTAAGGGGAAGGCGAGTGAGAAGTTTTACATGGAAGAGGGGAAGAAAAGAGCATTAAAGATACTCGGGTCTATGCTAAGCTATGTTGATCTGTGTTTGTGATGCTTCAGTGGATCTTTATTTTATTAGTCATTCATTTGCTAACAAATGATATTGCATTCAAGGCATTCTGGGGATGGAGTCTGGAGATGTATTGTGTGACGACAGGGATGCAGGTTGTAGCAAAGGAAAAACCAAGAAAATCAGAAGCTCTCTAAAACTTATAGAAATACTGAGGGGCGCTTTACTTAAGATAGGAGTTGTGACTTTGAGCTATTCTACCATAACATTAAAGAAAACGGTGGCATCAGAAGTATGAAAGGTGTTCATATTGAGACAGCTGAAATGTAAGGGAAAGGGGAAGAGAAGACTTGTTACCTGTAACGGTACTCTGCACAACCTTTTCTCTAAGGACAGTGCACAAAGTGAAAACTTGAGAAAATCTGCTCGAAGGTCTAAAAGAGCTAAATGAGTTGTAAAGAATCAGTCAAGTGCAGAAGAAGCAGAGAGATGAGTGTGATATTGAGATCTCTTCAGTCCTGGGAATGTCAGATTTTTCCAGAAAAGAGGTGACGGCGACATATGTGACAGTCTGTCAGGGCTGGGATGTCAAAACTCATAGTTAAGTTTTGTGCTTGAGTTTGGACCCAAAGGCTTATACCCCAGGACTCAGTGAACTGGAAGTTAGCCAACCTTACACTGCAGTCAGCCTCCAGTTACTGAGAGGCATAGAAAGGTGCAACAACATTTGAAGTTGGATTGATGCTTTTGAACTGTGGTGTTGGAGAAGACTCTTGAGAGTCCCTTGGACTACAAGGAGATCCAACCAGTCCATTCTGAAGGAGATCAGCTCTGGGATTTCTTTGGAAGGAATGATGCTAAAGCTGAAACTCCAGTACTTTGGCCACCTCATGCAAAGAGTTGACTCATTGGGAAAGACTCTGATGCTGGGAGAGATTGGAGGCAGGAGGAGAAGGGGACTACAGAGGGTGAGATAGCTGGATGGCATCACTGACTCTATGGATGTGAGTCTGAGTGAACTCCAGGTGTTGGTGATGGACAGGGAGGCCTGGCATGCTGCGATTCATGGGATCACAAAGAGTTGGACACGACTGAGCGACTGAACTGAACTGAACTAGGGTGATCAGATTGTCAGTGGCCCTAGACATCTGATGGAAACAAATGAAACCCCCTATGGAGGAAGATAATCATTTTATACTCCAGGGTTTTTTATGATTGATTTTTATGATATAGCTTTTTAGAAATTTTGGAAAAGGAGATTTTCAAAGTGATAAACTGTACCTACCTAAGCCTAAACAAAATCAAAGAAATAGAGCAAAATTGTGCTAAATAGTGAAAAATTGTACCAGTTATGAATTCAGTTATTTGCAGCTTAAGTTGATAGAGGTTTATTTATCTTACCTAATCAAAACTCTGAAAGTTGGTAATTACTGATTCTGTGGTTCAGAAGAAATAGGGCCATAGCCATTTGTAATATGATAAGATAATATAACGGTTAGGAACACAGATACTTCCACCAGACAGTCTTGGTTCAAATTTTGACCCCACTATTTCTTAGTTTTGTGACCTTGAACAAACCCTTTCATCAGTTTGACTTTTTTTTTTTTTTCACTTATAAAACAAAGAAAATAATAGTTATCCTCAGGCCTATTGCAATGTTAAAAGGGCCAATATGTGAAAGTCACCTAGAACGATATCTGGCCCATAGTAATTGTTACTTGTGTGCTTATGCTCAGTCACTTCAGTCATGTCCAACTCTTTGTGACCCCATGGACTGTAGCCTGGCAGGCTCCTCTGTCTATGGGATTTTCTCATCAAGAATCCTGGATAGGTTGCCATTCCCTCCTGCAGGGGATCTTCCTGACCCAGCGATTGAAACTGTGTCTCCTACATTGAAGGCAGATTCTTTACTGTTGAGCCACCAGGGAAGCCCAACGGCTGCATAAGCATTAGCTATTCCTACAGGTTTAATTGTATGCTCCCAAAATTCATATGGGTTTCCCAGGTAGCACTTCCCAGGTGGTAAAGAACCCATCTGCCAATGCAGGAGATGTAAGAGATGCAGGTTTGATCCCTGGGTCTGGAAGATCCCCTGGAGAAGGAAATGACAACCCACTCTAGTATTCTTGTCTGGAGAATCCCATGGACAGAGGACCCTGAAGGGCTACAGTCCATGGAGGCACAGGGAGTTGTACACAACTGAGGATACTTAGCACATACACAAAATTCATATATTGAAGCCCTAATCCCCAAAGTGAATTGATTTGGTGATGGAGCATTTGGAAGGTAATTAGGTTTAGATGAAGTCAAGAAGGGGAGGTCTTTCTAATGAGATTAGTGACTTTATAAGAGGACAGACTGCTCTCAATTAAGACTACAGTGGGAAGGTGACTGTCTGCAAGTCAGGAAATGAACTCTTACTAGGAACCAAATTAGCTAGCACTTTGAACTTGAATTCTCAGCTTTCACAGCTGTGAGAAATAAATGTCTATTGTTTAAGCCTCTGCTCTATGCTATTTTGTTATAGTAGACTGAGCAGACTAATACAGCTAGTATTGTTTTAATATATATTTTATGCTACTCATTCTATAGCAACAAAAAGGCTGCTGAATTCCAGTAATTACTTCTGCATTCCAGCTACAAAAAGGGAAAATAAAAAGAGAAAGATAACATCAATTGCGATGAAAACTTTCATCAGGAAAGCAAAAGCTTTCCTAGAAATCTCACATAGAAAACTTTCCCTTACATCTTGGGAAAAACTGGAATAAGTTCAGTTCAGTTCAGTTCAGTTGCTCAGTCATGCATGACTTTTTGTGACCCCAATGGAATGCAGCATGCCAGGCCTCCCTGTCCATCATGAACTCCTGGAGGTGCTCAAACTTATGTCCATTGAGTTGGTGATGCCATCCATCCATCTCGTCCTCTGTTGTCCCCTTCTCCTCCAGCCTTCAATCTATTCCAGAATCAGGGTCTCTTCAAATAAGTCAGTTCTTCACATCAGGTGGCCAAAGTATTGGAGTTTCAGCTTCAGCATCAGTCCTTCCAATTGAATATTCAGGACTAATTTCCTTTAGGATGGACTGGTTGGCTCTCCTTGCTGTCCAAGGGACTCTCAAGAGTCTTTTCAAACACCACAGTTTAAAAGCATCAATTCTTCAGCACTCAGCTTTCTTTATAGTTCAACTCTCACGTCCATACATGACCACTGGAAAAACCATAGCCTTGACTAGACGGACCTTTGTTGACAAAGTAATGTCTCTGCTTTTTAGTATGCTGTCTAGGTTGGTCATAACTTTTCTTCCAAGGAGTAAGCTTCTTTTAATTTCATGGCTGCAGTCACCATCTGCAGTGATTTTGGATCCCCCCAAAATAGTCTGTCACTGTTTTCATTGTTTCCCCATCTATCTCCCGTGAAGTGATGGGAGATGCCATGATCTTAGTTTTCTGGATGTTGAGTTTTAAGCCAACTTTTTCACTCTCTTCTTTCACTTTCATCAACAGGCTCATTAGTTCTTTTTCGCTTTCTGCCATAAGGGTGGTGTCATCTACATATCTGAGGTTATTGATATTTCTCCTGGCAATCTTGATTCCAACTTGCACTTCATTCAGTCCAGCATTTCTAATGATGTACTCTGCATAGAAGTTAAATAAGCAGGGTGACAATATACAGCCTTGACATACTCCTACCCCAAATTGGAACCAGTCTGTTGTTCCATGTGCAGTTCTAACTGTTGCTTCTTGACCTGCCTACAGATTTCTCAGGAGGCAGGTCAGGTGGTCTGGTATGCTTATCTCTTGAAGAATTTTCCAGAGTTTATTGTGATTCACATAGTCAAAGGCTTTGGTATAGTAAATAAAGCAGATGTTTTTCTGGAACTCTCTTGCTTTTTCCATGATCCAGCGATTGTTGGCAATTTGATCTCTGGTTCCTCTGCCTTTTCTAAAACCAGCTTGAACATCTGGACATTCATGGTTCATGTACTGTTTAAGCCTGGCTTGGAGAACTTTGAGCATTACTTTGCTAGTGTGTGAGATAAGTGCAATTGTGCAGTAGTTTGTGCATTCTTTGGCATTGCCTTTCTTTGGGATTGGAATGAAAACTGACCTTCTCCAGTCCTGTGGCCACTGCTGAGTTCTCCAAATTTGCTGGCATATTGAGTGTAGCACTTTCACAGCATCATCTTTCAGGATTTGAAATAGCTCTACTGGAATTCCATCACCTCCACTAGCTTTGTTCATAGTGATGCTTTCTAAGGCCCACTTGACTTCACATTCCAGGATGTCTGGCTCTAGGTGAGTGATCACACCATCGTGATTATCTTGGTCATGAAGATCTTTTTTGTACAGTTCTTCTGTGTATTCTTGCCACCTCTTCTTAATATCTTCTGCTTCTGTTAGGTCCATACCATTTCTGTCCTTTATCGAGCACATCTTTGCATGAAATGTTCCCTTGATATCTCTAATTTTCTTGAAGAGATCTCACGTCTTTCCCATTCTGTTGTTTTCCTCTATTTCTTTGCATTTATCGCTGAGGAAGGCTTTCTTATCTCTTCTTGCTATTCATTGGAACTCTGCATTCAGATGCTTATATCTTTCCTTTTCTCCTTCGTTTTTCACTTCTCTTCTTTTCATGGCTATTTGTAAGGCCTCCACAGACAGCCATTTTGCTTTTTTGCATTTCTTTTTCACGGGGATGATCTTCATCCCTGCCTCCCATACAATATCACAAACCTCCACCCATAGTTCATCAGGCACTCTGTCTATCAGATCTAGTCCCTTGAATCTATTTTGTCACTTCCACCGTATAATCATAAGTGATTTGATTTAGATAATACCTGAATGGTCTAGTGGTTTTCCCTACTTTCTTCAATTTAAGTCTAAATTTGGCAATAAGGAGTTCATGATCTGAGCACAGTCATCTCCCAGTTTTGTTTTTGCTGTCTGTATAGAGCTTCTCCATCTTGGCTGCAAAGAATATAATCAATCTGATGTCAGTGTTGACCATCTGGTGATGTCCATGTGTAGAGTCTTCTCTTGTGTTGTTGGAGGAGGGTGTTAACTGAGATGAGCCCTGAGAAATCACTGAAAAAGATGAAAGTTGATGGTATGACTTATTCTCTCATCGGAGCAGGATTAGGGAACTCTATGTTTACTTCAAAGACTCAGAGTTCTACTAGCAGGGCTAGTAGAGGTGGCAGAGGGGAAGAACTCTGAGGGTACAGATAGCAACGTCTATTGTATATACTATATGTTTCTCTTTGCTATGTAGAGAAAAATAGTGTTTTTGGTGGAAAAGCATGCACCCTATACAGCATTTTCTTCCTGATTGTCTCATATTGATTCTTTAGGAGTTATTTTACAACTCTATAAATTTTAGATACTTGTTACAATGCAAAAATAATTCATGCCTGTGGACTTGCAAATGAACTCTGTGTATTGGCAGATTTTCTCTTAGGCAAACAAGTTATATTTCCCATTTGCATTCTCATTTCAATATTCCTGAAGCAGAAATTTATCTGTTCTTTAGATTCACTTTTTTTTCTGGAGTCTGCCATGCACTTTACTATTATTATTATTTTTTAAAATGTTTATAAAGACATTTAATGACATGAGAACACACTTATGATAAAATTTTAAATAAGCAAAAGGAAGCTACAAAGTTGAATATGATTTCAAGCAGGTAAAACAAAACATACTTTAAAGGACAATATAACAAAATATTTATTTATTTATTTTTTCAATGCCAGTGTCTCACTTTATTATTTGTTTAATGGAATATAATTTCTTTACAATGCTGTTAGTTTCTGCTCTATCACCTTATGAATCAGCCATATTTATACATATATCCCTTCCCTCTTGAGCCCACCTCCTAATCTCCTATTCTACACATCTGGGTCACCACAGAGAACCAAGCTGAGCTCCCTGTGCTATGCAGCAGCTTCTTGCTAGCTGTCTGATTTACACATGGTAGTGCAGCTATGTCAGTGCTACTATCTCAATTCCCCCCACCCGACTCCTTCCGACTCCTTCTCCGGCTGTGTCCACAAATCCATTCCCTATGTCTGTGCCTCTATTCCTGCCCTGAAAATAGGTTCATCAGTTCCATTTTAGATTCACTATTGAACTGGTTGTAACATTTTGTTAGTTTCCTCATTAATGAGCCAAATAAAATCTTTTACATTGTAATCTTTAGATGTCTGTAGGACTCATGATTTTACCTTTTTCTTGAAAATTATATTTTAAGAGCTAGAAAAATCTAAATCTTTAAATGCTACATTTTGATTATTATTATTTTTTAAATCTCAGGTACTAACACCATTTCTAAAACATATTAGGAGCTCATTTAACACTTGATGAGTGGATGGATGAATGAATGGATAAATGAGGAATAGTACCAGTTATTTAAAAGCAATGAAGTTCTATTCTAGACTAACTGTTTATTAAATGTCTGGAGGAATGTATGGCAACCCACTACAGCATTCTTGCTTGGAGAATCCCATGGACAGAGGAACCTTGCAAGCTATAGTCTATAGGGTCTCAAAGAATCAGTTGCAACTGAAGCAACTTAGCACACATTTATTAATTGGCTATAGTTGATGGAAATATTTCTTAATAACATGCTATTCCTTTTCACCTTTTGACTTATTAACCAGCTAACAATATCCTATTGTATAAATCTCTTCAGGGATAAAACACTCTTCAAAGCACTAATCTGGGTTTATTATCTGAGATGAATTTTTTTGTGACTTAAATTTATGACATAGCATATGATTTAGATTCTCAGAAGGGAGTACATGGTGTGTACATAGAAATAAGGTTTTCGTTTCTTACCTGCTGTCATTGTTTATTGATGATCAACCTTCTTATTATAAAAGCAATTCATATTTGTTTTAATCAAATATTCAAAAATATAAATGCAAATTTAATATCTTTATCTTTTCCCAAGTTTCACACACTCAGCTTGGTATACATCCTTTCATGCCTTTTTTTTTTTTTTTGAGGTCTGAGATTTGAGTTAAAATATTTGCACTCCCATTTTCTAACTGTGTAGTCTTCATCAGATTGGTTAACATATCTGAACTTCAGTCTTTGTGTCTATAAAAAGATAAAAACCTTCCCAGACAAAGTTTACACAAGGATCCACATGAGATGAAAGTAAAGCACAACACTATCCGATTTACCCTGGACTCTGTTAGGGGAATTAAGAAGGTAGTCTTGTGTAGGGTTCAGAGCAGGTCTCTGACCTTGCTTCCAAACTATCTGGACACTTCCCTAACTGTGAGTGCCCTGACTGCCTGCTGTGAGTGCAAGACTTGCATCATAGATAAGATAGGGAAGGAATCTTGAGACTGTTGATCTCCTGGAAGGGATCTGGCCAGCCAAGTCCAGGGCTTAACAACATTCCAAGTTTTGCAAGGCAAAACAAACAGCATTAACATGAAACTGTTGGGGGAAACACACTGACTGAAACTGCCCACCCTGGCCAGGCACCGTAGTAAACATTTGCATGAGTTGTTTTATGACAGGAGGTCCTGGTAAGGAACAGGGAACTAATAAGCCACCACCAACCAGAAGAGTTCGGGAAAGGTCAAAAGGAGACAGCACATGTCTGACCACCTCCCAGAATCCTTCTCACTGGCATCCATCTTGGCTGAACAAGGTGTGCACCACCAGGAAGGACTCTGAGTCAGAATGATTGGCTGGAGACAACCTGGAAACTAATTCCATCACCATAAAACCCGAGACTGTGAGCCATGTGGCAGAGCTATTCTCCTGGGTTCCCTTACCCTACTGCTCTCCCCCGGGGTGGCCTTTTGAAATAAAATCTCTTGTTTTGTCAGCACATGTGTCTTCTTGGACAATCCACTTCAGAGTATTAAACAAGAGCCCAGTTTTGTGCCCTGGAATGGGTCCCCCTTCCTGCAACAAAACCAGAACTGCAACTTGCTCACAGATTCACAATATCAGTTTGCATCCTGGGACTTTAAGTGGGAACTCGAACTGTAATTTTTGATGTCTCACTCACAGGACAAAGGTGCTACTTGGGACCTTTTCCCAACTGGGACTCCAGATGTGCTGTGTCAGGGGACTTCCCAGTGCTGTTTAAGTCTGGATATTGGACAAAACGCAATCTGATGATGTATCCTCTGCTTTTTCTCTTTTCTTTTAATGTTAGTATATTGAAAGTAAGCTAGATAATCTCTAATAAATATTGGTATTATTTATTTGTATATAACGAATGGTTTTTTGGTTAACAAATCCTTTGAACCTGAGACGAAAGTGAAAACCTTCTGCAAACAGACTCTCAAAAAAAAAAAAAAAAAAAATTAACATTTAGCACCAAAAAACAGGAATGACTCAAAATTCTTGCTGACGGACAAGAAAGACCCAAAATTCTTGCTGACAAGCTTTTTCTTTTGGATTTCTTTAGATTTACAGTTATCATTTTACATTGTAAAAGGAAATTAGGCAGTAAGAGATTGAATATTCAAATGACCAACAGCTAGCTCATACACGATAATAGAACTCTCACTGCAATTTCTGCAGCAGTGAACCTGGGAAGCCAAACCACAGCCTCCACAGCAATCAGCCCAGAACAGTTGAGACTTAATCAATGACTGCCAAGTTCCCTATTTTTTTGCCCTAGATTCTAGTTGAGGACCAACCAGGGAAGGCTAAATGTGCTTTACAAATCAATCAGATATGAGACACCACTTCTTATTCGTCTACCTCCAGGTTGCACTGCATGCAACTTCCAATCAGGGCATTCCTAAGCTGTCCCTGTTTTTCACCATATGACTTTCCTATTCTCACTCTTCTAAGAGTAAAGAAAGCGGTTGACTTCCTTGCTATAGCAAACTATAAATAAACAGTTTGTGTTTGTTCTAATTTAGTGAACTTAATTTTCTTGCAGTGCATATCTCTGAGTGAGGAAGCAGAGGAAGAAGAGACAATGTGATTTCTAGCACTTTGTATGTTTCAAGGTATAAAGGAATGAAAACAAAAGTTTTTTCCTATGGGCTTGGTATTCATAAGTGGATGAAGGATCAGATCCAGAGAAAGAAAACAAACCTTGCAATGATGTGAGAAAGAATCTGGAGAAGAGGGATGCTGATAGCACCAAGGTGAACTCAACCATCTCACTCTCTTATTCTAAATATATAAATCAGAGACATAAGAGATGCTGAGAAGAAACTAAGAAGTATGCATTCCAAAACAAGAATCTTGCCACAACAAAAACAACTAAGTAGCTGAACACACAAACATACAGAACAAAACACACAGAACATACAGCCTTTGCTGATTTGGTGGGATTTCCACTTCCCTCCAGTATAATGAATTTTCTTTGCAGAGCAGTGAAATAAGTTAGCACATAGAGTAAATATGTTTAAAAATTTCAGAGAAACTTCAAAAAAAGTTCCTAATGTTATTCATTTCTTTATCATGGACCAGAGCAAAATGTTTATTAACTGCAGGGCACTCACAGGCAATCATTAAAATCATGGAAAAGATCATTTTCAGAAAAAAAGTGAAATTAAACTCTCATAGAGATTAAAGGCATGTGAAATTTTTTATTTTACTCAGATGATATGAGGGAACCAGGCAGAAGTTATCTCCAATTCAAAGGAAAAGTCAAAACAACACAGATTTATATATAGGGATAAAATAAATATTGAGATGAATTGCAAATGGGATAAAGTAAATCACAAATGAAACTGTTTTATCTTTTCCAGGCTGGTGGGAGTGGAATGAGGAGTCAAATCACTGCTAGACAGTGATATATTTCTATGTATACATATATGTTTATTATTTATATATAATAATATATGTTATGGGCTTCCCTGATGTCTCAGTGGGTAAAGAATCCACCTGTAATGCAGGAGACACAGGAGACATGGGTTCAATTCTGGAGTTGGGAAGATTTCTTGGAGGAAGGCATGGCAACCCACTCCAGTATTCTTGCCTGGAAAACCCTATGGACAGAGGAGCCTGGTAGGCTACAGTCTATAGGGTCACCAAAGATTTGGCATTACTAAGCAGCTAAGCACACATATAAACATATGTGTTTTATATACATATATATATATATATATATATATATAAAATGTTTATAATATACATAACAGGATTCCCTCTCTATTCAAAAATAGAGTATTCCTATGAAAACTTTTTGAGCCAAGATAACATTAAGCAAAGAAGCAATTACCTTAAGACTCATCTTGCTGATGGATGCACAAAATAAATCAAGGTAAAGCACAGATGCTCACAGACACAGTCTAAATTTTTGTGGCTTGATGCTATTACTGATCTAAACTTGGGTCAGCTCACCAGAGTGCAGTAAAGCCAATCTACTGACACCAGGCTGTGGTGTAGAAAAGTACAGTGCTTATTGCAAGGTGACCAACTTGGGGCCAAGCAAGGAGAACGGGCAGCTCATGCTCAAAAGACCCACACTCCCTGATGGTTCCTGGGGAAAGGCCTTTAAAGGCAAGGTGAGGGAAATGTTCACAGGATGCTTGATCAGCTTGTACCTACTCTGATAGGTTGGTGACAAGGCAACAGGGTGGTATTTTGGGAGTTATATCATTAGCCTTCTGGTTCTGACTGGTCTGGGGTCATCAGTTGACATCTTACACCTGGTAGGAGTTTTAGTATCTGCAAAACAACTCAAGGATATGGCTAAGGATGTTATCTATAGCCCTTGAAGAGAATTGAAGGTCCTTGACTTTATTATTATTTTGTCTTGCTTGAATGTTTTCCTTTGTTTCTTCATTTTCTCCTTTCGCTGATTAAATTTGATCTCTGGAACTCGGGGGAGGGTATAGGAGACTTTAGCTTTTACGAAAACATGAGGCAATGGACATGAGAGCCTGCTCCTGGGAAGGCTCCACAGGGTCCTGCTTGGTTTCAATGCTGTGATGCTTAGTGTGGCTCCCAGGAAGGAGCTTGGTGGTGCCACTCTCTCCTCTGGTGGTCAGTGCTTCTATAATGGCTCACAGCAAAACCAATGTTGTTTTTGCTTTTCACCTCTTTTGAAAAAGCAAAAATCCACTTCAAGTTTCTTTCAGTTACAGAAAACAGGTATGAATGTAAGTATTTCATCAAAGCAAAGTGGTGCAAAACAAAGTTTAAGAAAAGTGCGGGATACCTGTACTTAAAAGTTACAAAGAGTTGCAAAAGAGCTCAAAGACCTGACAATGAACAGGGCTAGAATCTGACAATCCAAAGAATATGCTATGGATTATATAATACATAGTCTTCTATTGAAAGAAAACAAATTTTCCACAATATATAATTTTAAGAGAGTGAAATTCACAGTGTTAATAGAGGCAGAAATTCAACAATATCTGAAAAGGCACTGAGGAGCAAGAGTTTGGCTTCAGTCTATTTCTTGGAGCTACTCAACTAGAGCTGTTAAAAATAGTTGGTACTATACAAATACTAAAAATTCTAATGTGTCACTTAAAAGGCCTTAGAGGACCACATTCCAAACTGTATATACGTAAAACGAAGTCTGCTCCCCTGCTCCAGCCCACCCCTGCATCCGTGTGTGTGTGTGTGTGTGTGTGTGTGTGTGTGCTAGTCTTCAGTCATGTCTGACTCTTTGTAACCCCATGGACTGTAACCACTGGGCTTCTCTGTCCTTGGGATTCTCCAAGGAAGAATACTGGAGTAGCTTGCCATTCCTTTCTCTGGAGTCCTGCATTCCTACCTCCAGCTTATTATTTACCTTTTATAATTTAGGCCCCAAGACTTTGCTTTAGTGGTATTTATTGAATCACCTTCATATACTGTGATTTCTCTTTCTGCTAAGGATTCAGAAATGATAAAACTTGCTCTTTCCTCAGATAACATTACCCACCCCTCTTATCACACTTAGACCTGATTGACGAAAAAAAAAAAAAATGATGACCAGCATAAACACATTGAGATCCCTGGGTTAGGAAAGTACTGCAAAGATCTGCTGTTACTACAGTGTTCAACTTTCATTCTTCTGATTCTATGGATGTAACAGTGTTTGTCTCCTGCTTTTGAAACAAGAAGCACACACTAGGATGGGAAAAATGGAAGCCCTTCATACTATTAGGACATTATTGAGAACAGTCAGGATGATTCGTGGTGGAAAGTGAGGGATACAGATTGTAGTAGGCATACATGTCATAAGGCTTTGTTCCCATCAAAGTTCAATTAGCCAAAGACCACAAGAGATCAGCTTTCTGTTGGGCAGAATCAAATAAAATGACTCCAAGCAGTGATGTAGGGTGCCCCCAAGTAACTATTTGCTGCTGTCCAAGAGGGAAGAGAACGTTTCTTTGATTAGATTTGGGATCCTGCTGGAGGATTCTGAAAAGGGTCTCGTTTCTGCATATCTGAGGTAGGATTAAGAGAAGTAGTAATTAACAAAAGATTCAGTGCTACTAGGATACAAAGGAGGCTGAGCAATTGAATCTCCTCAGTAACAGGAATAGCAAATAGCTCCAGAACTGCCAGTAAGAAAGCAGTAGTCACACAAAGAGGGAGTCATTTGTACTATCAAAAACTTCTCAGAAGCACATTTGTGATGTGCTTTGAAGACAGAAGCTTGAATTCTCATGCATACCAACTCATAGTTCCTTCTTCTTGGTGGCAATTCCAAATGTCTATGTCATCTTTTGGAGGAGGGCATGGCAACCCATTCTAGTATTCTTGTCTGGAGAATCCCACAGACAGAGGAGCCTGGTGGGCTACAGTCCATAGAGTCACAAAGAGTCAGTCACAAAGAGTTGCATGACTGAAGCAACTGAGCATGCACACATACATGTCATCCTAAGCAGCGTTATTCAAACAATCCAAAAGAAAAAAAAAAGGCAAAGAGAGATTTCACAAAATGTTTCAGGGTTTATTGGGTTACAGAAGTGGAACAATATCCTATGAAAAATTATGAAACAAAAACTAACATCTCTGATTGTACTGCAAAGCACAGTCCTTGAGTTTTCCTAAAGCAGCGGTGGTTGGATATTTTTATTCAGACACTTTGGATTTCTCTAAAATGTGAAGCAGAGGCAGCCTCAGTGACAAGTGCAGGGACAAAGCTTGCATACCTAGGGTAGGCAGCGCTGCCTGTGCTGAGGCTTGAGTCTTAGTCACCTGTGAGTTTGGGCCTGAGTTGGAGATCAGCAGTGGACTGCAGAGAAGCCACTGACACTGTATCACTGTGGCAATATGTTTGATTCCTATAAAGAAACACAAGCTGGAATCAAGATTGCCAGGAGAAATATCAATAACCTCAGATATGCAGATGACACCACCCTAATGGCAGAAAGTGAAGAGGAACTAAAAAGCCTCTTGATGAAAGTGAAAGAAGAGAGTGAAAAAGTTGGCTTAAAGCTCAACATTCAAAAAATGAAGATCATGGCATCTGGTCCCATCACTTCATGGGAAATAGATGGGGAAACAGTAGAAACAGTGTCAGACTTTATTTTGGGGGGCTCCAAAATCACTGCAGATGGTGACTGCAGCCATGAAACTAAAAGACGCTTACTCCTTGTAAGAAAAGTTATGACCAACCTAGATAGTACATTCAAAAGCAGAGACATTACTTTGCCGACTAAGGTCTGCCTAGTCAAGGCTATGGTTTTTCCTGTGGTCATGTATGGATGTGAGAGTTGGACTGTGAAGAAGGCTGAGCACCGAAAAATTGATGCGTTTGAACTGTAGTGTTGGAGAACACTCTTGAAGGTCCCTTGGACTGCAAGGAGATTCAACCAGTCCATTCTGAAGATCAGCCCTGGGATTTCTTTGGAAGGAATGATGCTAAAGCTGAAGCTCCAGTGCTTTGGCCACCTCATGGGAAGAGTTGACTCATTGGAACAGACTCTGATGCTGGGAGAGATTGAGGGCAGGAGGAGAAGGGGATGACCCAGGATGAGATGGCTGGATGGCATCACGGACTCGATGGACATGAGTCTGAGTGAACTCCAGGAGATGGTGATGGGCAGGGAGGCCTGGTATGCTGCGATTCATGGGGTTGCAAAGAGTCGGACATAACTGAGCAACTGAACTGAACTGAAGTGATAAAGCATCTTGAAATCCACAAGCTGATCCCTACCCCATTTGGAGGATTGGGTTTGTCAGTCAGAGAGAAGACCAATAACCTGGGATAAGCCTGTTGGATCTGGGTCCTCAGGAAACCCAAATGGTAAAAGCCAGATTCACCATAGTCTGAACTGGGATGATATGAGATGACACCCCAGGCTCTTTCAGTGAAAAGAGGGAAAAGTTTGATTTTTCTCTGGGTAAAGAAAATTAACAAACACAGACACTCACAGACACAGATCGTCTATGATTCTGCCCCCCTCCCATCATATCAATCCCCTCCACCCCTCCCCACTTCCCTCCAATAACACTTCCCCCAATTCTGCTATAGCCTTTAAGCTCTTATAATCCCTCCCACCCTTTGTTTCATAGGAACTGAGTATCTGGACCTGGTTTGTTCTCTCTCGTCTGATGCTGGAAATTTGTGTTTGCTCATTTTATTCTTGTAGGATTCCCCCCATCCCCCCTTTGTTTCCATTTTGAAAGGAAAGAGAAAAAGTAGTCAATTAGATCTTAAGGGATAGAAGAATGAAAATAATATGTTAAGATCTGTCAACCACAAATTGGTACTTGCCATAGTTGCTTGCCATCTACCTCTACGAGGATTAAGTCATGTGGCACTGCAGCTGCTGACCTCCAACACCCCCTGAGGGAGTTCAGGGTAAAGAGCTGAAGTGAGGCACTCTGTGCTCTGGGAAACTGGCAAGACAAGTCTTCAGATAGTCAGGAATTCTCAGGAGCTGATTTTATGAGCCCAATTCTTGTATCTCTCACATCTAGGAAAACACTAGAATCCTTCATGGTGATGATTGTTTGAGGTGACTAGCAGAAGCTTCATGAGACCAGTAGAAAATTTCTACAAAAAATGTGTGCTTGATTGTATGTATTCTCCCTTCACAGAATCACATATATACTGACCATCCCTCTGCCTCTTTGAAGCAGTTTCTCAGAGCCAACTGAGGTGCTATCTCCTGGGCTGAGGTCCTCATATCGCCCCCAATAAAACTTAATTCACAACTCTCACGTGCATTTTTTTTTTTTTTGGTCGACAGATCAGACAGTAATGAAACAGAAAATAAAAATAATACCAGAGAAAATCATGAAACCTAAGGTCTGTCTTTGAAAAGATGAATAATAGAGATGAACTTCTAGTAATACTGATTCTAAAACAAAAGGGAAAATGCAAATTAACATCAGATGTGAAAGAGGAGATATTTTATTATACATTTGCTATTAATTATTAAAGGTGTGATTCCTTTTATTTTACCTATTTGTTATTCAATATTAAGTGTCATTCACAGAGCCATGAATGGAGATGAACTGCTTTTCAACTTTACTCTTTTTGAGTGTGAGTCTGTGTTCAAAACATGGGCCTAACCAGCATGGTGTTGATGTTGAGTTGCTTAGAACACATAGATACTCACTGAAACTGATGTAAAAGATAGATTTTGAACATTCACAATGTGTCAGACACTGTATTAATTGGATGTGGAGGTACTACATTTAATAATACAAATAGTGCCTTCTTCCACAGAGCTAAAAGTTTAGCTCTGAACTAATGACTTTTAATTACTTTTATTTATCAAATAAATCACAGTGCACACTTCCCTCAAGACAGTAGAGGAAAGTCTGACTGATAAGAGTTTATATTAAGTTTTCTTTCTGATATTACATGAACATCTTTCCCATCTCTAAACTTTCAGTTTAACACCCTTAAGGAGATTCTTACACCCCTCCCCATAGGGGTGCTTTTTCTTGCATTTCTTATTCCTTGCCTTTAAGATATTATACATCTGCTATTCCACCTATGTGAATTCAACCTGTCCTTTACGATCCAACTCGTTTCATCACCCCACTGCAGTGAATTTGCTCATCTATAAGCATATATATGTATCCCATAGACAGAGGATCCTCATGGGCTATAGTTCATAGGATCAAAAACAGTTCAGTTCAGTTCAGTTCAGTTCAGTTCAGTTCAGTTCAGTTCAGTCGCTCAGTCCTGTCCGACTCTTTGCGACCCCATGAATCGCAGCACGCCAGGCCTCCCTGTCCATCACCATCTCCCGGAGTTCACTCAGACTCACGTCCATCGAGTCCATGATGCCATCCAGCCATCTCATCCTCTGTCATCCCCTTCTCCTGCTGCCCCCAATCTCTCCCAGCATCAGAGTCTTTTCCAATGAGTCAACTCTTCACATGAGGTGGCCAAAGTACTGGAGCTTCAGCTTTAGCATCATTCCTTCCAAAGAAATGCCAGGGTTGATCTCCTTCAGAATGGACTGGTTGAATCTCCTTGCAGTCCAAGGGACCCTTAAGAGTCTTCTCCAACACCACAGTTCAAAAGCATCAATTCTTCGGTGCTCAGCCTTCTTCACAGTCCAACTCTCACATCCATACATGACCACTGGAAAAACCATAGCCTTAACTAGACGGACCTTAGTCGGCAAAGTAATGTCTCTACTTTTGAATATGCTCTCTAGGTTGGTCATAACTTTTCTTACAAGGAGTAAGTGTCTTTTAGTTTCATGGCTGCAGTCACCATCTGCAGTGATTTTGGAGCCCCCCAAAATAAAGTCTGACACTGTTTCTACTGTTTCCCCATCTATTTCCCATGAAGTGATGGGACCAGATGCTATGATCTTCATTTTCTGAATGTTGAGCTTTAAGCCAACTTTTTCACTCTCCTCTTTCATTTTCATCAAGAGGCTTTTTAGCTCCTCTTCACTTTCTGCCATTAGGGTGGTGTCATTTGCATATCTGAGGTTATTGATATTTCTCCTGGCAATTTTGATTCCAGCTTGTGTTTCTTCCAGTCCAGCATTTCTCATGATGTACTCTGCATAGAAGTTAAATAAGCAGGGTGACAATATACAGCCTTGATGTACTCCTTTTCCTATTTGGAGCCAGTCTGTTGTTCCATGTCCAGTTCTAACTGTTGCTGCCTGACCTGCATACAGATTTCTCAAGAAGCAGGTCAGGTGGTCTGGTATTCCGATCTCTTTCAGAATTTTCCACAGTTTATTGTGATCCACACAGTCAAAGGCTTTGGTGTAGTCAATAAAGCAGAAATAGCTGTTTTTCTGGAACTCTCTTGCTTTTTCCATAATCCAGCGGACGTTGGCAAAACCACTCTCCTTCTGCTCCAAAAAGGATGCAACCTTTCAGAATTCTTAAGGTTCTGGAAACCGATGGAGCCCCTCTGCTAGTGGGGCAACTGTTTTAAAGGTAAAGTGCTACAATGGTATTTCTGCCTCTTCTAATCATGAAGTTTGAGGGTGAGAAGAACCAAAATAAGTTTTGGTGATTGGAAGTTGAAGCACAGCAAGAATATTAGCCAACAGGTTTAGGAAAAAGAGATTTATCATATGGTCCAGCCAGGACATTACAACTCCCCCTGATGGGTGAGGGAAAAAGCTATGTTTAATATACTCTGTGTGGATATGCTAAGTCGCTTTAGTCGTGTCTGACTCTGCATGACCCTGTAGACTATAGCCTGCCAGGCTTCTCTGTCCATGAGACTCTCCAGGCAAGAATACTGGAGTGGGTTGCCATTCCTTACTCTGGAGGATCTTCCCAACCCAGGGATTGAACCCATGTCTCTTATGTCTCCTGCATTGGTAGGCGAGATCTTTACCACTAGTGCCACCGTGGAAGCCCTTTAATGTACTCTATTTTAACTCATTTTAGAATGTCATATCATGTATTATAAGATACAACTACTGATAGGAAAAGTAAACATTATTTAATGTACACTTTAAAAACCTTATTAGATAATAATACTTATATATTAATAAAATTGTACATCATTTTTCTCCTTCAATACTGCTTTGTATTTAAGTATCTTTTGAACCTCTTTTGACCTCAACAATTATGATATCGTCACATTGACAATATGGCTTTTTATAAACTGTTTATGATCTTTACATATTAAGTCCTTTAAGTCTGAGGCTTATTAAAGAACACTGGTTTTTCTTTTGCATTTAATGTTTGGTTCAATTTTTTTTTCTTTATTCTGAAAAAGCCATGTATCACCTGATATTTAGCCAAAGGTCAGATAGTTAAAGAATCTATGCCTGAGTGACAGGCTTTTATAAAACATTAAATAGTCACAACAACATCTCCTAAGTGACATTCTTGAAAATTCTGTGCTGTAATTCAAGATGGTTAGCAGTTCATACTGCCTTATTAATGAACAGGTAGTCTTCTATTGAGACTGGAGAAGGAAATGGCAAACCACTCCAGTATTCTTGCCTGGAGAATTCCATGGACAGAGGAGCCTGACGAGCTATAGTCCATGGGGTGGCCAAAAGTCAGACACAAATGAGTGACTAACACACTTCTATGAGGCTTCTCGGGTGGCTCAGTGGTAAAATATCTCCCTGTCAGGGAAGGAAATGTGGGTTTAATCCCTGGGTTGGAAAGATTCCCTGGAAAAGGAAATGACAACCCACTTCAGTATTCTTGCCTGGGAAATCCCATGGGTAGGGGAGCCTGGCAAGCTACAGTCCATAGGGTTGCAAAGAGTCAGACATAACTTAGCGACTAAACAAAATCAACAAAAAATATATAACACATTAAAAATGTGATTCATATAACTCCATGGGATTGAATAGAAAACTTCAGTTCAGTTCAGTTCAGTCACTCAGTCATGTCCAACTCTTTGAGACTCCATGAATCAGAGCATGCCAGGCCTCCCTGCCCATCACCATCTCCCGGAGTTCACTCAAACTCACATCCATCGAGTCGGTGATGCCATCCAGCCACTCATCCTCTGTCGTCCCCTTCTCCTCCTGTCCACAATCCCTCTCAGCATCAGAGTCTTTTCCAATAAGTCAACTCTTCACATGAGGTGGCCAAAGTACTGGAGTTTCAGCTTTAGCATCATTCCTTCCAAAGAACACCCAGGACTGATCTCCTTTAGGATGGACTGGTTGGATCTTCTTGCAGTCCAAGGTCTCTCAAGAGTCTTCTCCAACACCATAGTTCAAAAGAATCAGTTCTTCGGTGCTCAGCTTTCTTCATGGTCCAACTCTCACATTCATACATGACTACTGGAAAAACCATAGCTTTGACTAGATGGACCTTTGTTGGCAAAATAATGTCTCTGCTTTTGAATATGCTATCTAGGTTGGTCATAACTTTCCTTCCAAGGAGTAAAGCGTCTTTTAATTTCATGGCTGCAGTCACCATCTGCAGTGATTTATGAGCCCCCCAAAATAACGTCTGACACTGTTTCCACTGTTTCCCCATCTATTTCCCATGAAGTGATGGGACCAGATGCCATGATCTTCATTTTCTGAATGTTGAGCTTTAAGCCAACTTTTTCACTTTCCTCTTTCACTTTCATCAAGAGGCTTTTTAGTTCCTCTTCACTTTCTGCCATAAGGGTGATATCATCTGCATATCTAAGGTTATTGATATTTCTCCTGGCAATCTTGATTCCAGCTTGTGCTTCTTTCAGTCCAGCATTTCTTATGATGTACTCTGCATAGAAGTTAAATAAGCAAGGTGACAATATACAGCCTTGACGTACTCCTTTTCCTATTTGGAACCAGTCTGTTGTTCCATGTCCAGTTCTAACTGCTGCTTCGTGACCTGCATACAGATTTCTCAAGAGGCAGGTCAGGTGGTCTGGTATTCCCATCTCTTTCAGAACTTTCCACAGTTTATAGTGATCCACACATTCAAAGGCTTTGGCATAGTCAATAAAGCAGAAATAGATGTTTTTCTGGAACTCTTGCTTTTTCGATGATCCAGTGGATGTTGGCAATTTGCTCCTTTTCTAAAACCAGCTTGAACATCAGGAAGTTCATGGTTCACGTATTGCTGAAGCCTGGCTTGGAGAATTCTGCACATTACTTTACTAGCATGTGAGATGAGTGCAATTGTGCAGTAGCTTGAGCATTCTTTGGCTTTGCCTTTCTTTGGGGTTGGAATGAAAACTGACCTTTTCCAGTCCTCTGGCCACTGCTGAGTTTTCCAAATTTGCTGGACTATTGAGTACAGCACTTTTACAGCATCATCTTTCCGGATTTGAAATAGCTCAACTGGAATTCCGTCACCTCCACTACCTTTGTTCTTAGTGATGCTTTCTAAGGCCCACTTGACTTCACGTCCCAGGATGTCTGGCTCTAGGTGAGTAATCACACCATCGTGATTATCCTGGTCATGATTTTGTACAGTTCTTCTGTGTATTCTTACCACCTCTCCTTAATATCTTCTGCTTCCGTTAGGTCCATCTAATTTCTGTCCTTTACTGAGCCCATCTTTGCATGAAATGTTCCCTTAGAATCTCTAATTTTCTTGAAGCGATCTCTAGTCTTTCACATTCTGTTGTTTTCATCTATTTCTTTGCATTGATCTCTGAGGAAGGCTTTGTTATCTCTTCTTGCTGTTCTTTGGAACTCTGCATTCAGATGTCTACATCTTTCCTTTTCTCCTTTGCTTTTTGCCTCTCTTCTTTTTCCAGCTATTTGTAAGTCCTCCCCAGACAGCCATTTTGCTTTTCTGCATTTCTTTTCCATGGGGATGATCTTAATCCCTGTCTTCTGTACAATGTCATGAACATCTGTTCATAGTTCATCAGGCATTCTGTCTATCAGTTCTAGTCCCTTAAATCTATTTCTCACTTCCACTGTATAATAATAAGGGATTTGATTTAGGTCATACCTGAATAGTCCAGCGGTTTTCCCTACTTCATTTCAATCTGAATTTGGCAATAAGGAGTTCATGATCTGAGCAATGATTAATAGGTTACAATCTTTCTGTCAATTTTTAATTATATGAAACATCTCAAATTCAGAATAAAGAGCACACAAAAACATGGAAAGCTCTTATGGCAAGTGTTTTTACTATGAATATATAAAATAAAAAATAAAACAAAAAAATAAAAATTTGATGTCAAGGTTTATTGCTCTTCATTCTGTTTGTGAAGCCAACTCTCATTGCTCACACTATTTGTTGATCCCAGGGTAGGCAAGGCACAAGCTAAGAGACTGGAAGGAAACTTGAGGAGCCAGAGGAACTGCAGACACATTCTCTCCTGGCTGGCATGGTGGCCATAACACAGCCTCGCTCCTGAGTGATGCAGCAGCCATAGCAACAGCCATAACATAACCATAACATAGCCAAAACGTAACCTCATGTAGCATAACTATGATGCTGTTCCAGTGTAGTCTCTACCCGGCAGTAGCCAGGGATTTCATGGTGAAGCTCGTACAGGCACACCACACAAAGCAGCCCATGAGAAGCTAGTACCTCATGACTCACAGGCACAGTATATAAGTGATCTCAGCTGTTACATAGTCAATATTTACAAAACGTGGGACAAGAGTGAGAGTCCCTAGGGCGAGAGAGCCTGACCACACCATCTTGGCTAATTTTCTCTTTTCCTGCACAAGATTTCCTTTGTTCTTGATCCTCCCACTGGGGAAACAGTGGACAAGATGCAGTTCTAGTATGGATTCAGGCAACTGTGGGTCTTCTGGCCAGAACAGCAATATAAATACTAACTCCACCCCACCACCCCTACCTCCCACAATCCTGCTATTATTTTCAATACCGAACTATAAATTTCTTTTTAGAAAAAAGACTGAACTTTCCATCTCTTACATTATAAGATCTTGTTTTGTTTTTTTTTTCAAGAAATGGGAGATTGTGTTTTAGGGAGGTGATTGGAAGCACAAGAAATGTGTGGCAGATACTTAATTGGATTCTTTAGTTCCTACAAAGTGCCTTCCTTTTCTCACCACATAATGAAAATGGGAACTGTTGTTATGTGCATCTGATCCAAGCTGAGGCATTAAAATTTTTTCTTAGGAACTTAGAATTTGGAGTGGACCCTGACAGTGCTGAGGGTCTCTTTCTGGTGAAAGTGAAAGTTGCTCAGTCTGTGTCCAACTCTTTGTGACTGCATGGACTATACAGTCCATGGAATTCTCTAAGCCAGATACTGGAGTGGGTAGTCTTTCCCTTCTCCAGGGGGATCTTCCCAACCCAGGGATCCAACCTAGGTCTCCCGGATTGCAAGTAGATTATTTACCAGATGAGCCACAAGGTGGCTGCTCCTTAAACTGGAGGCTGGGAATCACTGTATTTTAGTCTAGGCTGCTGCTGCTGCTGCTAAGTCACTTCAGTCGTGTCCAACTCTGTGCCACCCCATAGACAGCCGCCCACCAGGCTCCCCCATCCCTGGGATTCTCTAGGCAAGAATACTGGAGTGGGTTGCCATTTCCTTCTCCAATGCATGAAAGTGAAAAGTCGAAGTGAAGTCGCTCAGTCGTGGGTGATGGTAGAATTAAGCAAGCTGCTCTGCTGCTTTTATTCTAGAAAAGAAATGCTTTGAAATAGGACTGAAGTAGAGGTGCAGAGACAGGAGACAGGGAGCAGTAAGGTGGCAGAGGCCCTGCATCCAGATCCTTGCTTGTACCCAACACTTTTCCTATTTTGGATTATGTGAGAGAAATAATCTTACCTGTATGGTAAAACAAACTCTTTCGCTTGAACTAGTTGAGCTGGATCTGTTACACTTGATAAAAGAAAATTCAGAAACAATCACATGTAATTGAAATTGTTTTAGTTTAGGATGCAATGAAAATTTTGCTCTTCTAACAGGAATTAGAGTGATCATCTCTGAAGAAGCTGCTGCTGCTGCTGCTAAGTCACTTCAGTCGTATCCAACTCTGTGAGACCCCATAGACGGCAGCCCACCAGGCTCCCCCTGTCCCTGGGATTCTCCAGGCAAGAACACTGGAGCGGGTTGCCATTTCCTTCTCCAGTGCATGAAAGTGAAAAGTGAAAGTGATGTCGCTCAGTCGCGTCCGACTCTTAGCGACCCCATGGACTGCAGCCTACCAGGCTACTCCATCCATGGGATTTTCCAGGCAAGAGTTCTGGAGTGGGGTGCCATCACCTTCTCCACTCTGAAGAACCAGGCATCTTTTATTTCCTATTCTGGTTATTCCTCCCTTCTTTTGACAAGGCTTCTATAATGCTTGCTTGTAGAATGAGTGGATGGATGGATACATTTATATCTGTCCTTTTTATCCTACTTGCTACATCTTTTCAATAGGTTTTGTATTAAAATTTACAAAGATAACTTTTTTGCTTTGATTAGACTATTAAATTTAGAGTGTTAATTTTAAGCAGAGACTTCATACTAGACCAACCCATCACAACGAAATCTATAAGTGCTCTAATCATCTGTTGCCAGAGTGGTAAACCATCATGGTACAAAGTATGGTAATCTTAAGTCAAAATCCACCTATAGGCACTTTGCTTAGAAGATGATTGTATAACTACTAGTAGGCACTTTTAGGTTTCCTGAGTTGTCAAATAGATGCAGCTGTTTCTGGGCTGTCGTACTAAAAACATGTGACAATGGTTTGTTGAATATAAACACATGTGCACAAACAGCACATATCTTCCACTTTCCTTCACTAAAGTCATTACATATCTCACCTTCCATTTTCCAATTCACAAATGGGAGAAAAGAAACTCAGAAGAACACAACCGATCATTCTAAAATAAGAAATTTTCTTGATAGGAATACCAATGACAATAACAGGCATTTACTAAATACTCTTCTGTGTCAAACCTTGTGCTGTTATGAACATTAGCTAGGATTTGGAATACCCATGATTCATTGAAATACTTACCAAGGTTTTGAATTTCATGGACTAGATATAAGAGGTTGTAGTAGCATTGCCAATTCTATATCTCATTTTAAAAGGTAAAGCAAAATAAAGCAACTTACTATCTTCTTTTACCCTTATTTTAAATAGCAAGTATTCTAATACCTCTAAATAAATGAAAAGCACAATCACAGGAGAAATTTTAAATTCTGAGTAAATTTACCTTTATATTATTTCACCAAATTCCTTATTATTTCCCTTGGTGCAGCCCAATAAAGATTTGAGATGGGCTAACACAAAGAACTAAGCATAAGCATTTCAGAGCAGCAATTAGATATCATTCTCCATTTGCAGAGGTGGAAAGAAGACCTTCATTGATTTAAGTAAGGGCAAGGATTTACTTCTTCCTGGTTGTGGCTTTCTTTATCATTTGAGAGTGGGGTGTTAAAAGATACGATATGGCAGCCATTAGACTGAATTTTTCTTACCCTGAAAAAAACTGTTCATAATGAAAACATGGCAGTGGCACCTGCAAGGTGTGCTCATTTGGGGAGGAGTTTCCACATGCTCCAGAAAAGACAGATGCTCATTACTTTCCCCAGGAACTCTCTCACAATTTTTTTTTGGTGTCAGTTTACTTCCCTCTTGAAAACAGACCCACAATTTTTTTCCTTCTTGTAAATGGATCACATTGTGTTAACCTGTAGTCAGCCATTAAATTAAATTCTATTCTGCCTGCCAGTGCAGGAGATGTAAGAGATGCAGGTTTGATCCCTGGGTTGGGAGAATACCCTGGAGGGGGGCATGGCAACCCTCTCCAGTATTTTTGCCTGGAGAATCCCATGGACAGAGGAGCCTGGTGAACTACAGCCCATGGTGCCGCAAAGAGTCGGACACGACTGAGCGACTTTCACTTCCACTGAGGACCTCTGTGTCCAGGTTGGTGATACTTGGTTTTAACACAACTGCCATCACTGACTCCCTGAAGTTAATGTAAACCACAGTGGAGTGCTTTGCTAAATAAGGGACTAGGAAGCAATAGAATATGATAATATCTACAAGAGTGTAGACCACTTCTCTGTGGAGAGACTCAGATGACCAAGCAAGGGTATGACAGAGAACACAAGCCAGTTTAAATGCTTTCATTCACTCTCCAAAGGTAACTCCTATTGAATCTGAGCAACAGAATTGGCCAGTTTTAGCCAGGGTATGTAGAAATCTTGGTATCCTGGTAAACCAGGGATACGGACAACAAGGATCCCCTGCAAAGCCACAACTCACAGAAATGTACATAGAATTCACCTGGCTTCTATATTTTTGTTTATACAAACAACAAAACACTATTGGCAAAGCCATTTGGATTTCTTCACTCATAACTAGTCCTGAATGATATGAGATGAAGCAGAGCGGAGAATATTGGGTCACAATGAGCTGAGATTCAGCTTTGCTGTCTCAGTTAAATGTCAACTGAGGTAAGTTGATAACCATACAACAAAAATTTTGGGAGCCAAAGGAATGTCACAGTCACTTGTTTCCCAAAAGGTAACTTCCTCTCCTCAAGGCAAGGGGAAAGATAAACTCTGAGGTAGCCTCAAATTCTCTTCAAGGGAGCACATACAGTTCTCAGGCAGATGATATTTCAAATATGGCAAGTGCTAAGAAAGAACTTACCAAAATTAGAATTACCAGCTGCCAACCGCTCGTTTTGCCAATTCACTCTGGATACTGTTGCCACCTCCCACACTCAAGCAATACAAGTTCTAACAGAGATTACAAACCAGTGATATACAGCCTTCCAATTCAGGCACTGTGAAAAATGAAAAATAGCCAGGGAAACAAAGACAGGAGTTGAGTGGAGCCCTTCAATATTTTTTTCTGGGACAAGTTATGTAACAATACATATAAAACTTGCATTACAAAATGAATAAGGAAAGATCTAGTCTTAGATCTCTGTAAATATGTTGTGTCAAACAAAAAAAGGACATAGATATGAGAAGTGAGGTTCAAATGAAAAATACATGTTTAAATTAAAAAAACAGACAAAGTTTTACAAAAGTTTATTTGTATTCTCAGAAGAATAAGAAGCTCTCGATGGGGTGGGGGTGGGGGGAAGCACTGAAGACACAATAACAGAATAATGAGGAAAGAGTAATAATGGTTATATCCATTTCTCAGTTTTGAAATTTTTTAAAATACTTTAAGTCATCTTAATAGTATGCACTTTCTCTTTTTGGAAACTGGAATCTTCTGGAATCAGATAGTCCTCTATTTTCAAGTTTTGTTTATTATATCCTTGACTAATTTTTTCATTCATTTTATTTTATTCTTCTTCAATTGTACAAATTATATCTTATGGTTTATGTTATGTATACCATCTTATTACTGAGATAGAGAAATAAACAAAAAATCAGAATCTATCATAGATCTGAAACTAAAGAGGCACTAAGGAATAAACCTGAGATGAAAAAGAAGCAAATTTATAACATTTAGGACAGGTTGGAAAATGGTCAAAATGCAATGGCTAAGAACCGAAAAAGTAAATAATTTAGTAAATAATTGACTATTTGAAGCTATGTGGATCGTATGTTCTACAAAGGAGGGAAGACATAGATTAGTTTTACTCTTCTCCATAAAACATTAGATTTTGAAAGGCAATAGACCACTTTCAAAAAAACAAAACAAAACAAAACAAAACAAAAAAACTGAAGGGGAAAGTCAATTCCCATAGAATATTATAACCAGTCAGGATATCAATTTTGGATTAAAATTAAAGGAATTAAGGACAGTGTTTGTGGCACACACAAATGCTTTCTTAAACTTTTTTTTACATTTTATTTAACTAAAATTTATATTTAATTCTGAATTCCTCAATGTTTTCCTAATGACTATTCTGCTCTAGGATTTTCCTGACTTAAAAAACTACAATATAATTATTATCTGTTACTTTAGGGGACTAGCTTTGGGTACAATTTGTTACACAGCAATGTATAACTATTAAAACTATAATTACTTTAATTGTTTATTCTCAAATTATGTAGAATAGTCCTTTCATTATTCATGCACTTTTTCTTAAATGTTAATTTACTTTATCTCTTTTCCTTGAATTTTCGTTTTATCTTTTGAATTGATTCAATGAAATTCATAATTGAACATCTTTTCACTTGGTGGTATTTCTGTTTCATGTCATCTGGGTAGCAAAATTAGAAGCCACCGTTGTCTCAAGGCAATTTCCCAAAGCAATAACATTTGTTGACCTAAAACAAATGGAATGCCAGTTTTCTCTCCAACAAAGACGGGTTTATTTGAGATCACCAGAGAATTTCAATTTGGGAGTCTGCAACCATGGCAACCTTAGTGCAAGTTCTCCACACAGCAAAGGAAAAAGAACTCTTTCATACAGGGGAAAGGGAAGTAGGGAGGACTATAGTAAACAGAGTTCTTGGCTTTTCCTTGACTTATTCCTTGTCAGGAAAGAAGAGGAGTCTTTCTTCTTCCTGTTGGGCTCCACTATTTTCAAAGGACCTGAGAGTCCCCCTCTTCTGATCTCCTTCACTGTTTAACTGAGGTTTCTGTTTATTAATTTTTTATACTTTCCCTTATGGTCAAGAACTTTCTATGAAAGAGTCAGTTTTTCTTGTTTTAGTAGTTTTTTGTCCCTCAGTTCTAGGAAGGACCTTTCTTGGGTGTAGTGTCTCATGTCAGAAGGAAAGTGAACAGATTAAAAACATATTAATGTCACGTTTGAGTCATAAGGAGAGGTAGGAGGCAGAACTCTCAGACATTTTATATAAAGTACAAATGCTTTCAAGATTACAGATATTGGAGTTCATATGAAGTATTATGTAATTATCAAAGGTTTGGTGAAAAACTTCCAACAGATCTAATCTGGATACCTTTGGAAAACTGTCTCACCAGATATCCTCTGCTTCAATCCTGAGAATTTTTACTTTCAAGTTGCTGGAGGATGTTCAGATACAGGCAGGATTCAGAGGATTCAGTACTTTATTTACATGTATTCTGTGAATCTAAGAGCCTATCCTTGGGAGTTTAGTGGCACAAATGTTGGTTGGCAATACCTGATAGGGGATTCTCTAGTAAGGTTAAAGATAATTCTTCCTGAAGTCCCCCCCTCACCCCCACCCCCACACTGGATGGAATCTCCAAGTTGCAAAGTGTGATGCTTAAAATCTTTGTCTCTCAAGAGTGTACTGTGAAGAGATTGCTCTTTCAAAGCATGGATATTTTTAATATAGACAATTCAGGCTTTTGCAATATTGGAGTATCTCTCCTATTATCAGCCTTGGGTCAAAAGCAGGAGTAACCAAATGCTTTAAACATTCTGTGGCTATCTCAAAAGGTGAGAGTTCATGATTTGCAAAATGGGGGGTGGGGTCTGAGATTTAGAAGGACCACAGCAATGCTTTTAGTCATGGTATTTGGGGGTATCTAAAAAGTTTGCCAGTTGAGTTTTAATAATGTTATTAGTGCATTTGACTAAGCCAGAAGATTAAGTGTTGTAAGTACTGTGAAAGATAATAAACCTGGCCAAACAGCATAGATTTATTGAAGCTCCTGGGCAGCAGTCCTTATGGGTTCCACAATCACTATGAAGTTTGACAAGAACTCCTCCAGTAGGGACAATATTTTCCAAAATGATTTTAGCCAAGAAGTGGCAGTGACCTGTATGCCAAAGAAGGCTTCAGTACAATGTGAAAACATTCAGGTGGTAACTAAAACATATTTTATCTCCATGAGACAAAGGAAGTTGTATGAAACCCATTTACCAAATTTTCTTCCTAGTGGTCAATAATTTTTTGATAGAAAAAGTGAAGAAAAATTCCATATGGATTTGGAACACAAAAGACTCTGCTATTACTAACCTTAGCAGTTGTGATAATTTAAAAAATATATTGAAGTAAAATTGATTTACAATGTTGAGTTAGTTTCAGGTGTACAGAAAAGTGAATCAGTTATACATATACATTTATTCACTCTTTTTAAAGATTTTTTTCCATATAAGCCACTAGAGAGTATTGAGTTGAGTTTTCTGTGCTATACAGAAGGTTCTTACTAGTTATCTATTTCATATCTGTATATGTCAATGCAAATCTCTCAATTTACTCCTTCCCCACTTCCTGGTAGCCATAAACTTGTTTTATACATCTGTGACTCTACTTCTGTTTTGTAAATAAGTTCCTTTGTACCCTTTTTTATGCCACCAAAGACGGATGGGTCATGGTGGAGATGTCTGACAGTATGTGGTCCACTAGAGAAGGGAATGGCAAACCACTTCAGTATTCTTGCCTTGAGAACCCCATGAACAGTATGAAAAGGCAAAAAGATAGGACACTGAAAGATGAACTCCCCAAGTTGGTAGGTGCCCAATATGCTACTGGAGATCAGTGAGGAAATAACTCCAGAAAGAATGAAGGGATGGAGCCAAAGCAAAAACGACACCCAGTTGTGGATGTGACTGGTGATAGAAGCAAGGTTCAATGCTGTAAAGACCAATATTGCATAGGAACCTGGAATGTCAGTTCCATGAATCAAGGCAAATTGGAAGTGGTCAAACAGGAGATGACAAGAGTGAACGTCGACATTCTAGGAATCAGCGAACTAAAATGGACTGGAATGGGTGAATTTAACTCAGATGACCATTATGTCTGCTACTGTGGGCAGGAATCCCTCAGAAGAAATGGAGTAGCCATCATAGTCAACAGAAGAGTCCAGAATATAGTACTTGGATGCAATCTCAAAAACAACAGAATGATCTCTGTTCATTTCCAAGTCAAATCATTCAATATTACGGTAATCCAAGCCTATACCCTGACCAGTAATGCTGAAGAAGCTGAAGTTGAATGGTTCTATGAAGACCTACAAGACCTTTTAGAACTAACACCCGAAAAAGATGTCCTTTTCATTATAGGGGACTGGAATGTAAGAAAAAGTAGGAAAAGTAGGAAGTCAAGAAACACCTGGAATAATAGGCAAATTTGGCCTTGGAGTATGGAATGAAGCAGGACAAAGGCTAATAGAGTTCTGCAAAGAGAACACACTGGTCATAGCAAACACCCTCTTCCAACAACACAAGAGAACTCTAAACATGGACATCACCAGATGGTGGACACTGAAATCAGATTGATTATATTCTTTGCAGCCAAAGATGGAGAAGCTCTATACAGTCAGCAAAAACAAGACCAGGAGCTGACTGTGGCTCAGATCATGAACTCTTTATTGCCAAATTCAGACTGAAATTGAAGAAAGTAGAGAAAACCACTAGACCATTCAGGTATGAACTAAATCAAATCCCTTATGACTATACAGTAGAAGTGAGAAATAGATTTAAGGGACTAGATCTGATAGACAGAGTTCCTGATGAACCATGGATGGAGGTTCGTGACATTGTACAGGAGACACGAATCAAGACCATCCCAAAGAAAAAGAAATGCAAAAAAGCAAAATGGCTGTCTGAGGAGGCCTTACAAATAGCTGTGAAAAGAAGGGAAGTGAAAAGCAAAGGAGAAAAGGAAAGATATACCCATTTGAATGCAGAATTCCAAAGAATAGCTAGGAGAGATCAGAAAGCCTTCCTCAGCCTTCAATGCAAAGAAATAGAGGAAAACAATAGAATGGAAATACAAGAGATCTCTTCAAGAAAATTAGAGATACCAAGGGAACATTTCATGCAAAGATGTGCTCAATAAAGGACAGAAATGGTAGGGACCTAACAGAAACAGAAGATACTAAGAAGAGGTGGCAAAAATACACAGAAGAACTGTACAAAAAAGATCTTCACAACCCAGATAATCACGACGGTGTGATCACTCACCTAGAGCCAGACATCCTGGAATGTGAAGTCAAGTGGGCCTTAGAAAGCATCACTACGAACAACGCTAGTGGAGGTGATGGAATTCCAGTAGAGCTCTTCAAATCCTGAAAGATGATGCTATGAAAGTGCTGCACTCAATATGTCAGCAAATTTGGAAAACTCAGCAGTGGCCACAGGACTGGAAGAGGTCAGTTTTCATTCCAATCCCCAAAAAAGGCAATGTAAAAGAATGCTCAAACTATCACACAATTGCACTCATCTCACATGCTAGTAAAATAATGCTTAAAATTCTACAAGCCAGGCTTCAGCAATATGTGAACCGTGAACTTCCAGATGTTCAAGCTGAATTTAGAAAAGGCAGCGGAACGAGAGATCAAATTGCCAACATCTGATGGATCATCGAAAAAGCAAGAGAGTTCCAGAAAAATATCCATTTCTGCTTTATTGACTATGCCAAAGCCTTTGACTGGGTGAATCACAATAAACTGTGGAAAATCTAAAAGAGATGGGAACACCAGACCACCTGACCTACCTCTTGGGAAACCTATACGCAGGTCAGGAAGCAACAGTTAGAACTGGACCATGAACGACAAACTGGTTCCAAATAGGAAAAGGAGTACGTCAAGGCTGTATATTGTCACCCTGCTTATTTAACTTATATGCAGAGTATATCATGAGAAAAGCTGGGCTGGAGGAAGCACAAGCTGGAACCAAGATTGCCGGGAGAAATATTAATAACCTCAGATATGCAGATGACATCACCCTCATGGCAGAAAGTGAAGGAGAACTAAAGAGCATCTTGATGAAAGTGAAAGAGGGGAGTGAAAAAGTTGGCTTAAAGAACATTCAGAAAACTAAGATCATAGCATCCAGTCCCATCACTTCCTGGGAAATAGATGGGGAAACAGTGTAAACAGTGGCTGACTTTATTCTTCTGGTCTCCAAAATCACTGCAGATGGTGATTGCAGCCATGAAATTAAAAGACACTTACTCCATGGAAGGAAAGTTATGACCAACCTAGACAGCATATTGAAAAGCAGAGACATTACGTTGTCAACCAAATTCCGTCTAGTCAAGGTTATGGTTTTTCCAGTGGTCATGTATAGATGTGAGAGTTGCACTAAAAGAAAACTAAGCACTGAAGAATTGATGCTTTTGAACTCTGGTGTTGGAGAAGACTCTTGAGAGTCCCTTGGACTGCAAGGAGATCCAACCAGTCCATCCTAAAGGAGATCAGTCCTGGGTGTTCATTGGAAGGACTGATGTTGAAGCTGAAACGCCAATACTTTGGCCACCTGATGCTAAGAACTGACTTATTTGAAAAAACCAGATGCTGGGAAAGATTGAGGGCAGGAGGAAAAGGAGACAACAGAGGATGAGATGGTTGAATGGTGTCACCGACTCAATGGACATGAGTTTGGGAGAACTCCGGAAGTTGATGATGGACGGCGGGCCTGGCTTGCTGTGATTCATGGGGTCGCAAAGATTCAGACACGACTGAGGGGCTGAACTGAACTGAACTGTATCCTTTTTTTTTAGATTCTACATATAAACAATATCAAAAGATATTTGTCTTTTTGTCTGCCTTGCTTCACTCAGTATGACAATCTCTAAGTCCATCCATGTTGCTGCAAATGGCATTATTCTTTTTTTATTTTTATTTTTTATGACTAAGTACTATTATGTTGACATCTTCTTTATCAGTTCCTCTATTGATGGTCATTTAGTTTTCTTCCATGCCCTGGATATTGTAAATAGTGCTGCAATGAACAAAGTGGTGCATATATCTTTTTGAATTATGGCTTTCTCTGAGTATATGCAGAGAAGGCAATGGCATCCCACTCCAGTACTCTTGCCTGGAAAATCCCATGGATGGAGGAGCCTGGTGGGCTACAGTCCATGGGGTCGCACAGAGTAGGACACAACTGAGCGACTTCACTTTCACTTTTCACTTTCGTGTACTGGAGAAGGAAATGGCAACCCACTCCAGTGTTCTTGCCTGGAGAATCCCAGGGACGGGGGAGCCTGGTGGGCTGCCATCTATGGGGCTCCACAGAGTCGGACACAACTGAAGCGACTTAGCAGCAGCAGCAGCTGAGTATATGCTTAGGAATGTGATTGTTGGGTCATATGGTAGTTCTATTTTTAATTTTTAAGGAACTTCCATATAGATCTCCATAGTGGCTCTACCAGTTAACAATCCAGCCAGCAGTGTAGGAGGAATCCCTTTTTTCCCATGCCCTCTCCAGCATTTATTGTTTGTAGTTTTTTTGGTGATGGACATTTTGACCAGTGTGATGTGAAACCTCATTGTAGTTTTGATTCTCACTTCTCTAATAATTAGTAATTTTTACATGACAAAGAAGCTATGACTATATAATGGAGAAAAGACATTTTATTCAAAAAATGGTGCTAGGAAAACTGGATAACTATATGTAAAAGAACGAAATTAGAACAGTCCCTAATACTACACAGAAAAATAGAATCAAAATGGATTACAGACCTAAGTGTAAGGACAGAAACTCTTTGGGGAAAATATAAGCAGATCACTCTTTGACATAAATTGCGGTAAAACCTCTTTTGATTAGAGTAAGAAAATAAAGACAAGAATAAACAAATGGGATTTAATTAAACTTAAAAGCTTTTGCACAGCAGAGGAAATCATAAACAAAACAAAAAGACAACACTCAGAAGGGGAAAATATTTGCAAACAAAACAACTAATAAGGGATTAATCCCCAAAATACACAAACAGCTCATGCAACTAAAAAAAAAAAAAAAAAAAAGAAAGAAAGAAAGAAAACAAGTAACTATCAAGAAATGAGTGGAAGATCTAAATAGACACTTCTCAAAGAAGACCGATAGATGGCCCAAAAGCACATGAAAAGATGCTCAAAATCCATTTTTCCGATCTTGAATGGTTCATTCATTAACCAGTTTAAAGTGTCTCGGAGCAGTGAGAACACGTTTCCCTGGTTTGTATTTCTCACAAGAGGGACAAATGAAGTAGGTATTTTATGGCCTTGTGAAGTTTCCGATGAATAATGATTGATGATTGCTATGATTTTGTTAGAACAATGGTTTAATTCATGTACATTGGTGAGTGGTAGCGATTTTAGAATCTCTGGCAGGACTGGGTTGTTACTTGGTCCAAACCAGAGTTTTCCATTTTTTTTTTAAACCAGCAACTGTTGAATTTTCAATCTTGTTTTTCTTTTCCTGAGGTAATTTTTGGCCTATCTAGCTAGTTTTTCTGAGTTGTCATTTGGAAAAATATCCTTTTGGACCATTACAGAGGTTTGGTTACTGTTAGCCCCTTTAAGGGAATCATTTCTTGTGGAAATATGAGTAAGGTGATTTTCCTTTGTTCCAGAAAATAAAATATAGAATTCCCCAGAATCTTAATAATAGGCAAAGTAGCAGGTGAAATTATTACAGTTAATAGTTCATGCGCATGTGTGCATACATGCTAAGTTACTTCAGTCATGTCCAACTCTTTGGACCTTATGGACTCCTCTTTCCATGGGATTCTCCAGGTAAGAATACTTGAGTGGTTGCTGTGCCCTACTCCAGGGAATATTCCCAATCCAGGGATCGAATCTTCATCTCTTATGTCTCCTGCATTGGCAGGCAGGTTCTTTACCACTAGTGCCATCCAGGAATCCCAATTAATGAACATAGGGGGCATTTTAAATTTTATTTCTGCTGGAAGGAAGTCACATTGCTTCCACAACATTGCAAAATCATGAGCCACTTCAAAAGCATGCCTAATATTGGTATAAGCACCAGGAGAAGGCGATGGCACCCCACTTCAGTACTCTTGCCTGGAAAATCCCATGGATGCAGGAGCCTAGTAGGCTGCAGTCCATGGGGTAGCAAAGAGTTGGACACGACTGAGCGACTTCCCTTTCAATTTTCACTTTCATGCATTGGAGAAGGAAATGGCAACCCACTCCAGTGTTCTTACCTGGAGAGTCCCAGGGACAAGAGAGCCTGGTGGGCTGCTGTCTATGGGGTCATACAGAGTTGGACACGATTGAAGTGACGTAGCAGCACAAGCCAATGGAAGATGGTATAATTCAGCTTATTTTTCTGAAATGTGCTGTGCAGTTCTTAAGTCACTGAGTCATGTCCAACTCTTTGAGACCCCATGGACTGTAGCCTGCCAGGCTCCTCTGTCCATGGGATTCTCTAGGCAAGAACACTAGAGTGGGTTGCCATGCCTCCTCCAGGGGATCTTCCCAGCCCAGGTGTTGAACCCAGGTCTCCCACACTTCAGGCAGATTCTTTACTGTCTGAGCCACCAGGGAAGCCCAGTTCTACCCTCTAGATGAGCGTTACAAAGGAGTGTCTTTCTCTTTTAAAGGTTTGCATTGAAAAGGTATTTCACAATCTTTAATACTCCTGAGATTTGGAGCTCTGATTTTGTTCAGACCAAATATGTAATTATTTAATAATTATTAAAGCAATAATTATGGATATTCATATTAAAATGGGATTTGAAACATTTTCCAGAGGAAGATGTCATAATTAAAATACAATGATTTGAAAAAATAAAATATTCTCAAACTGGCTGTTGATGGCAGTTTTGATTTACTTTAGTACTAGTTGTTGAAATTTCTTTTATAGATTTCATGAAAAATAAAAATGTAGCTAAAACTTGCAGTGGAAGCAAATTTAATATTTTAAACAAACATTCCAATAAAGATTTTAGGAAGCATGTATTAATTGCTTGCTAGGTTTGAGCTCCTAATACCAATTTCTAGAATTACTATATGTTTTGGAAACTTGGCTATATCTTTTTCAGGTATGTTTCACCTGCATTAAGTTTTCAGCTTCTGATTCCACCCTCCTTCCTGCTCACCTGCTAGATTTAAAGAGGTGACATATATTTGCTAACACTGTTATTCTACTGTCTCTATTAAAATATTGCAATTAGTTTCTTCAACTCTGTCAAATTACTTAAATGGCATAAGTATTTTAAAGTGCGTTATTGAACCTTAGTTCAATTCAGTTCAGTTCAGTCGCTCAGTCGTGTCTGACTCTTTGTGACCCCATGAACTGCAGCACTCCAGGCCTCACTGTCCATCACCAACTCTCGGAGTTCACCCAAACTCAAGTCCATCGAATCGGTGATGCCATCCAGCCACCTCATCCTCTGTCATCCTCTTCTCCTCCTGCCCCCAATCTCTCCCAGTATCTGAGTCTTTTCCAATGAGTCAACTCTTCTCATGAGGTGGCCAAAGTACTGGAGTTTCAGCTTTAGCATCATTCCTTCCAAAGAACACCCAGGACTGATCTTTAGAATGGACTGATTGGATCTTTTTGCAGTCCAAGTTACTTTCAAGAGTCTTAAGGCTATATTTATTAACACAAAAAAATAACAATAAACCTGACCACATTGTGCTTAAGTTTAGTTCAGTTCAGTCATTCTGTCGTGTCCTACTCTTTGTGATCCCATGAATCGCAGCACGCCAGGCCTCCCTGTCCATCACCAACTCCCAGAGGTCAGTCAGATTAGTGCTTAAGTATCCATAGGTAAAGGTGCTGCCTCAAAACCAAAAGGAGTTGGAATAGCATACTCAGCAGACTTGCCACAGTCACTTTTCTAATAAGAACTATAAGTAAACCATAAGAAGTCAGTGTTACCCAAGGGAAATTCCTGCAAGTTATTGTGAGGAGTCAGGAGATGTTGCATCAGTATGAAATGGCCATGAGACACTTTGTCAGTGACATACAGGAGAAGAGGAGCAGGGTGAAGGTTTTTTGAATGTTGAGTTTTAAGCCAGCTTTTCCACTCTCTTCTTTTACCTTCATCAAAAGGCTCTTTAGTTCCTCTTTGCTTTCTGCCACTAGAGTGATATCATCTGCATATCTGAGGTTGTTGGTATTTCTCCAGGAAATCTTGAGTCTAGTTAGTGATTCATCCAGTCTGACATTTTGCATGATATAGTCTGCATAGGAGTTAAATAAGATGGGTGACAACATACAGCCTTGATATACTCTTTTTCCAGTTTTGAACCAGTCCATTGTTCCATGTAAGGTTCTAACAGCTTTTTCTTGTCCTTCACATAAGTTTCTCAGGAGATGGAGAAGGTAGTCTGGTATTCCCATTTCTTTAGGAATTTTTCACAGTTTGTTGTGATCTACACAGTAAAGACTGTGTTCAATGAAGTATAAATAGATGCTTTTCTGGAATTTTCTTGCTTTTTCTATGATCCAAAGGATATTGGCAGTTTGGTTCCTCTGCCTTTTCTGAATCCAGCTGGTACATCTGGAAGTTCTTTGTTCACCTACTGTTGAAGCTTAGCTTGAAGGATTTTGAGCATTACCTTGCTAGCATGTGCAATGAGTGCACTTGTATGGTAGTTTGAACATTATTTGACATTGCTCTTCTTTGGAATTAGAATGAAAACTGACCTTTTCCAGTCCTACAGCCACTGCTATTTCCCAAATTTGCTGGCATATTGAGTGTAGAACTTTTAACAGTATCTTCTTTTAGGATTTAAAATAGCTCAGCTGGAATTCCATCACCTCCACTTTGTTTGTAGTAATGCTTTCTAAGGCTCACTTGACTTCACACTTCAGATTGTCTGGCTCTAGGTGGGTGACCACTTCATCATGGTTATCTGGGTCATTAAGACCTTTTTTGTATAGTTCTTCTGTGTATTCTTGCCACCTCTTCTTAATCTCTTCTGCTTCTTTTAGTTCCTTGCTGTTTCTGTCGTTTATTGTGCCCACCTTTGCAAGAAATGTTCCCTTAGTATCTCCAATTTTCTTGAAGAGATCTCTAGTCTGTTTCATTTTATTGTTTTCCTCTATTTCTTTGCATTGTTTACTTAAAACTATTTTATTTCTTCTTGTAATTATCTGGAACTCTTCGTTCAGTTGGGTATATCTTTCCTTTTCTCCTTTGCCTTTCTCTTCTCTTCCTTTCTCAGCTATTTGTAAAGGCCTCCTCAGCCAACTCTGGTGGCTCGGATGGTAAAGAATCAGCTTGCAATGCAGGAGAACTGGGTTCAAATCCTGAGTTGGGAAGATCCCCTGGAGGAGGGCATGACAACCTACTCTAGTATTCATGCTGAAAATCCCTATGGAGAGAGGAGCCTGGTAGACTGCAGTCCATGGGATCCCAAAGAGTCAGACACACCTGAGTGATTAAGCACAGCACACAGATTAGTCAACCACTTTGTCTTTTTGCATTCAGTCAGTTCAGTTACTCAGTCATGTCAAACTCTTTGTGACCACATAGACTCCAGCACACCAGGCTTCCCTGTCCATCACCGACTCCCAGAGCTTACTCAAACTCATGTCCATCGAGTTGGTGATGCCATCCAACCGTCTCATCATTCTCCTCCCACCTTCAATCTTTCCCAGCATCAGGGTCTTTTCAAATGACTCAGTATTTCACATCAGGTGGCCAAAGTATTAGAGTTTCAGCTTCAGCATTAGTCCTTCCAATGAACACTCAGGGTTGATTTCCTTTAGGATTGACTGGTTTTATCTCTTTGCAGTCCAAGGGACTCTCAAGAGTCTTCTCCAACACTGTAGTTCAAAAGCATCACTTCTTCAGTGCTCAGCTTTCTTTATAGTCCAACTCTCACATCCATAAATGACTACTGGAAAAACCATAGCTTTGACTAGATGGACATTTGTTGGAAAAGTAAGTGAGTGAGTGAAGTCGCTCAGTCGTGTCCAACTCTTTGCGACCCCATGGACTGTAGCCCACCAGGCTCCTCTGTTCATGGGATTCTCCAGGCAAGAATACTGGAGTGGGTTGCCATTTCCTTCTCCAGGGGATCTTCCTAACCCAGGGATCAAACCCAGGTCTCCTGCATTGCAGGCAGACGCTTAATGTCTCTTCTTTTTAATATGCTGTCTAGATTGGTCATAGCTTTTCTTCCAAGGAGCAAGGATTTTTTAATTTCATGGCTTCAGCCACCATTTGCAATGATTTTGGAGCCCAGAAAAATAGTCTCTTATTGTTTACCATGAAGTGATGGTACCAGATGCCTTGATCTTAGTTTTCTGAATGTTGAGTTTTAAGCCAACTTTTCACTCTCCTCTTTCACTTTCATCAAGAGGCTCTTTAGTTCTCCTTCACTTTCTGCAATAACAGTGGTGTCATCTGCATAGCTAAGGTTATTGATTCCAGCTTGTGCTTCATCCAGTCTGACATTTTGCATAATGTACTCTGCATATAAGTTAAATAAGCAGGGTGACAATATACAGCCTTGATATACTCTTTTCCCTATTTGCAACCAGTCTGTTGTTCCATGTCTAGTTCTAACTGTTGCTTTTTGAGCTGCATACAGATTTCTCAGAAGATAGATAAGGTGGTTTGGTATTCCTATCTCTTGAAGAATTTTCCACAATTTGTTGTGATCTACACAGTCAAAGGCTTTGGTGTAGTCAATAAAGCAGCAGTAGATGTTTTTCTGAAACTCTCTTGCTTTTTTGATCATCCAATAGATGTTGGCAATTTGATCTCTGGTTCCTCTGCCTTTTCTAAATTCAGCTTGAACATCTGGGAGTTCATGGTTCATGTACTGTTTAAGCCTAGCTTGAAAAATTTTGAGCCTTACTTTGCTAGTGTATGAGATAAGTGCAATTGTGTGATAGTTTGAGCATTCTTTCACATTGCCTTTCTTTGGGATTAGAATGAAAACTGACCTTTTCCAGTCCTGTGGCCACTGCTGAGTTTTCCAAATTTGTTGGCATATTGAGTACAGCACTTTAACAGCATCATCTTTCAAGATTTGAAATAGCTCAACTGGAATTCTATCACCTCCACTAGCTTTGTTAGTAATGATGCTTCCTAAGGGCCACTTGACTTTCCATTCCAGGATGTCTGGATTGAGGTGAGTGATACACCTTTGTGATTATCTGAGTCTTGAAAATCTTTTTTGTATAGTTCTTCTGTGTATTCTTGCCACATCTTCTTAATATCTTCTGCTTCTGTTAGGTCCATACCATTTCTGTCCTTTATTGTGCCCATCTTTGCATGTAATGTTCCCTTGGTATCTGTAATTTTATTGAAGAGATCTCTAGTCTTTCCCATTCTAGTATTTTCCTCTATTTCTTTTCATTGATCACTGAGGAAGGCTTTCTTATCTCTCCTTGCTATTCTTTGGAGCTCTGCCCTCAGATGGGTATATCTTTTCTTTTCTCCTTTGCCTTTAGCTTCTCTTCTTTTCTCAGCTATTTTTAAGGCCTCCTCAGACAACCATTTTGCCTTTTTGCATTTCTTTTTCTAGGGGATGGTCTTGATCACTACCTCCTGTACAAACCATTGCAGTTGAGATTGTATTTCTGGGGGGAATGGATGTTGGTAAAGTATGAGGGTTAGGAATAATAGCTTATCAAGGGAAATCAATGTTATTCATTGTTTCCAGATTCTGGACAAACACTCATCCTCAGACACTAAGCTTTCTCACTGGTAAATTGGAGTGCTATAAGGGCAAGTAAAAGGGATAATGAGATCTTGAGCTTTGCAATTTTTTAGTATGAGATTTTTGCCTTGCAGAGCTTCTTTACTTGTATGTGTGTGTGTTTTCAGTCACTTAATCATGTTTGACTCTTTGTGACTCTGTGGACTGTAGCCTAGTAGGCTCCTCTGTCCATAAGATTTCCCTAGCAAGAATACTAGAGTGGGTTGCCATTTCCTCCTTCAGAGGTCTTCCTGACCAACGGATCCAACTCCCATCTCGTGTCTCCTTTCATTGGCAGGCAGATTTTTTACCACTGAGCCACCTGGGAAGCCCTCTTTGCTTATAGGATATTGTTTAATTTTTAAAACAGGTTTTGAGACATCTACATAAATTTTGATGGGAAGTGTCTTCTGAATTTGCCAATATCAGTTGGAGATTTTTCCCATAAAATCTGTGGTGGTGGTACTGGGTATATACCTGGAGAAAATCACAATTGAAAAAGACACATGTACGCCAATGTTCATTACAGAACTATTTACTATAGCTAGGACATGGTAACAACTTAAATGTTTAACAACAGATGAATGGAAAAAAAGTTTTTGTATGTATATACAATAGAATATTACTCAGCCATAAAAGGAATGCATTTGAATTATTTCTAGTGAGGTGGATGGACTTAGAGCCTGTTATACAGAATGTAGTAACTCAGAAAGAAAAAAACAAATATTGTATATTAACACATATATATGGAATGTGGAAAAATGTTACTGATGAACGTATTTTCAGGGCAGGAATATAGATGCAGACATAGAGTACAGACTTTTGGACATAGCAAGGGAAGAAGAGTGTGGACAAATTGATAGACTAGCACTGAAACATATATGTTACCATATGTAAAATAGATAGCTAATGGTTAGTTACTATATAAGATAGAAAGTGCAACCTGTTACTCTGTGACAACCTACAGGGGTGATACTGGGTGGGGAGTGGAAGGGAGATTCAAGAAGGAAGGAACAAATGTATACTTATGGCTGATTCACAGTGGTGTACAGCAGAAACCAACACAACATTATAAAGTAATTATTCTCCAATTAAAACTAAAAAATTAAATACCTGAAAGGCAAAAGGAAAGGATGATAGTTGATTCAATAGGGACAAATAATCAGTATTTCCAGAATCAGCTCTAATACTGTCAGAAATAGAGCAAATAAGAGATACCAAAGGGTCTATTTCTTTAGATTGGTTGCTTTGATGACTGTTGTCAAATTCTAGAGTTATTTGTACTTTCTGGGAAGGATTCAACATGTTAATTATCTGAGAACTCTTTGCATAATAAATGGGTAATGGCAGAAAAACTAAAGAGATGCAGATGTGTATATCTTAAAGGGTAGAAAACAAAATGGTATAGATTCAGAGACAAAAATTTTTGTGGGTCAATATTGATCTCCATTAAAAGCAAGAGAGTTCCAGAAAAACATCTCTTTTTGCTTTATTGACTATGCCAAAGCCTTTGACTGTGTGGATCGCAATAAACTGTGGAAAATTCTGAAAGAGATGGGAATACCAAACCACCTGACCTGCCTCTTGAGAAACCAATATGCAGGTCAGGAAGCAACAGTTAGAACTGGACATGGAACAACAGACTGGTTCCAAATAGGAAAAGGAGTACGTCAAGGCTGTATATTGTCACCCTGCTTATTTAACTTCTATGCAGATTACATCCTGAGAAACGCTGGGCTGGAAGAAGCACAAGCTGGAATCAAGATTGCTGGGAGAAATATCAATAACCTCAGATATGCAGATGACACCACCCTTATGGCAGAAAGTGAAGAGGAACTAAAAAGCCTCTTGATGAAAGTGAAAGAGGAGGGTGAAAAAGTTGGCTTAAAACTCAACATTCAGAAAATGAAGATCATGGCATCTGGTCCCATCACTTCATGGGAAATAGATGGGGAAACAGTGGAAACAGTGTCAGACTTTATTTTGGGGGCTCCAAAATCACTGCAGATGGTAACTGCAGTCATGAAATTAAAAGATGCTTACTCTTTGGAAGAAAAGTTATGACCAAGCTAGATAGCATATTGAAAAACAGAGACATTGCTTTGCCAACAAAGGTCCGTCTAGTTAAGGCTATGGTTTTTCCAGTGGTCATGTATGGATGTGAGAGTTGGACTGTGAAGAAAGCTGAGTGCCGAAGGATTGATGCTTTTGAACTGTAGTGTTGGAGAAGACTCTTGAGAGTCCCTTGGACTGCAAGGAGATCCAACCAGCCCATTCTGAAGGAGAATAGCCCTGGGATTTCTTTGAAGGGAATGATGTTGAAGCTGAAACTCCAGTACTTTGGCCATCTCATGTGAAGGGTTGATTCATTGGGAAAGACCCTGATGCTGGGATGGATTGGGGGCAGGAGGAGAAGGGGACAACAGAGGATGAGATGGCTGAATGGCATCACTGACTCGATGGACCCGAGTCTGAGTGAACTCCGGGAGTTGGTGATGGACAGGGAGACCTGGCGTGCTGCGATTCATGGGATCACAAAGAGTCGTACACAACTGAGAGACTGAACTGAACTGATTGATCTCCATTAACTGAATGTTTTAATACCCTAAGGCTGGGCTTTATAGTAGTGGCTTGAGAATCAATGATGTAGATCCTGTATTAGTTATAACTGGAAGAAATCCAACTCCAATTTGGAGAAAAGTTTCTTCAAGCCAAGTAGAAGAGAATTGGGAAGATCTCCTCTAGTGCTTTGGATCCCTATCACTGAGAATTGAAAGACAGTATTTGAAAGACCAAAGACCATTTAGAGTTCTGAAGGCACCTAACATGCTTTGTTGTTGTTGTTCAGTTGCTCAGTTGCGTCTGACTCTGTGAGCCCATGGATTGCAACATGCCAGACTTCCTGTCCTTAACCATCTTCAGGATCTTGTTCAAACTCATGTCCATTGAGCTGGTGATGCAATCCAACCATCTCATCCTGTGTTATGCGCTTCTCCTCCTGCCTTCAATCTTTCCCACAATCAGGGTTTTTTTTTTTTTTTTTTCCTAATGAGTCAGCTCTTCACATCAGGTGGTGAAAGGGTTGGAGTTTCAGCTTCAGCATCAGTCCTTCTAATGAATATTCAGGGTTGATATCCTTAAGGATTGACTGGTTTGATCTTGCAGTCCAAGGGACTATCAAGACTCGTCTCCAATCCCACAGTTTAAAAACATCAGTTCTTTGGCACTCAGCTTTCTTTATGGTCCAACTCTCACATCCATACATGAGTACTGGAAAAAAAAATAGCTTTGACTATATGAAACTTTTTGGCAAATTAATGTCTCCACTTTTTAGTACAATGTCTAGGTTTGTGACAGTTTTCCTTCCAAGGAGCGAGCATCTTTAAATTTCATGGCTGCAGTCACCATCTGCAGTGATTTTGAAGCCCAAGAAAAGAGTCTCTCACTGTTTCCATTGTTTCCCTATCTATTTGCCATGAAGTGATGAGACCTAAGGCTATGATCTTAGTTTTTTGAATGTTGAGTTTTAAGCCAGCATTTGCATTCTCCTCTTTCACATTCATTAAGAGGTTCTTTAGTTCCTCTTCATTTTCTGCCATAAGGGTGGCTCAATTCAGTTCAGTTCAGTTGCTGAGTCGTGTCCGACTCTTTGTGACCCCATGAACCACAGCACGCCAGGCCCCCTGTCCATCACCAGCTCCCGGAGTTCACCCAAACTCATGTCCATTGAGTCGGTGATGCCATCCAACCATCTCATCCTCTGTCATCTCCTTCTCCTCCTGCCCTCAATCCCTCTCAGCATCAAGGTCTTTTCAAATGGGTCAGATTTTCACATCAGGTGGCCAAAGTATTGGAGTTTCAGCTTTAACATCAGTCCTTCCAATGAACACCCAGGACTGATCTCCTTTAGGATGGACTGGTTGGATCTCCTTGCAGTCCATGGGACTCTCAAGAGTCTTCTCCAACACCACAGTTCAAAAGCATCAACTCTTCTACACTCAGCTTTTTTATAGTCCAACTCTCACATCCATACCTGACTACTGGAAAAACCATACCCTTGACTAGATGGATCTCTGTTGACAAAGTAATGTCTCTTCTTTTTAATATGGCGCCTAGGTTGGTCATAACTTTCCTTCCAAGGAGTAAGCCTCTTGTAATTTCATGGCTGCAGTCACCATTTGCAGTGCCCCCCAAAATAAAGTCAGCCACTGTTTCCCCATCTATTTCCCATGAAGTGATGGGGCTGGATGTCATGATCTTAGTTTTGTGTATGTTGAGCTTTAAGTCAACTTTTTCACTCTCCTCTTTCACTTTTATCAAGAGGCTTTTTAGTGTGTCTTCACTTTTTTCCATAAGGGTGGTGTCATCTTCATATCTGAGGTTATTGATATTTCTCCTGGCATATTTGACTCCGGGTTGTGCTTAATTTTAAAGTGCTTAAATTTTAATAACCTGTTTTTTTTTCCCTAATATCTTAGCTATTTGCAATAACAGGAAGCTACATGGCTTTTGATTTCATTTAGGAGGCTTTATTTACTGAAGTTGAAGATTAAGATTTCAGTGGTCTTTCATTTAAGGGAGCCCATGTAGAGTTTTAGAGAATTAATTTTCCAGACTAACTGTATCTGGAGTAGACATTTTTCCCAGGGGAAAAATCCTGGTTCAGTCCATTAATAAACATAGAGTTAAAAACTACTTGAGTGGAACCAAAATCTAAAGAAAGACCAACATTTTCTTTAAAAACAACTTATCAGTCAATTGTAGTACCTGAGGTCATGAACAGACTCATCAGATTTTTGTGTGCATGTCTGAATTTTATTCCAATCAACAGATTTTTAGGAAAACCCAAAGAATTGCATATGAAGTCCCCTAGCAATTGCCTGAGCCTGAACATTTAATAAGGTAGTGGACTCTTCTCCTGGTTGTAATTCTAGAGACCTCTCAGGATTTTCTCAATCAGCAGTTTTCATCGAATTTCTTGGTCTGGCCTTCCCTAACAAGCATGCAGACTAACTGGTATTAAGTCAGAGAAACCAGGTTGATAAGTTTGAATGACTATATTAAATCCCTCAGCAAATATGTGTGACTCTTCTGCTACTTTTTGGGGAAATATTTGAGTATGGCTTACAGTTTACCTTTGTTCACAGAATATAGGAAATTAAGGGGTTTAGCCTTAACATCCTGAGAAGGCTTGATTTTAAAGGAACATGTTCTAGCAAGTTCAGAATAAATTGTGTGGAGAGAATTTCAGAGAAAAAGGGAAATTTGGCTAGATAATTAATATGAAGAAATTGAGGCTACAGAGCAGGTGTAGACAGTATACAAGAAAGGAGGAAAATGGTGCTGAATTTGGTATTTGGCAATGAGGCACCAAGGGAGAGAAGCAAGATGGCTCAGGAGGCAGAACCTGAGACAAGAATCCATGAAAGTAGATCCCAAGGGTTATTTTTATCTTTCTTTAATTATTTAGTTTGGCTCAGTTAATCTTAAAATCTTATCATAAGAGAAGTAATTTTAGAATCTTGATAGCATTTGGAAGCTTTAAAATATCAACTGAAATAGAAAATTTCTGGAAATTTTTGAACAATTATAATCCAATTCAGTTTAAGTTTGGAGATTTCAAAAATTCCATAATGGCCATTGATAGTCTAAATTTCCTTTGATCAGATTGAACCATTTAGTTTGCTTTCAAAATAAATGAGCAAAGAGCAAGGACTGTGATTTTTAGATAAAAAATCAGCCAGATCGTCTGTTAGTAGAGCACCATCAAAATGCTTAAATAATGAGATCCCATTCCTCAGATGTTCTTTTACTCTGAGTTAAAGAACAATTCTCAAACAGCTCAATTCAGCTTGCTAGTATCAAATCTAATACCAGAGAGTTTAAGAGAACAGCTTGATTCAGAGTGCCAGGACAAAGACTTAATCCAGTTTCCAGAGAACAGCTTCTTCCAAAGGAACAGACTGAAGGCTGAAAAGCCAGCATAGTTTCAGTGAAGCAGCCCTTGTTCTTGAAGGAATGGGCTAAAGGCATTTTCACCTAGGTTGTATTGAAGCAATCTGATCTCATAATCAGACTGAAGTACAAATTAACAATTGCAAATAGAACAAAGCTTTAACTAGAAAGATGAAATCTTAAAATAGATGCTGAATAAAACTTGGAGATCTTCAAATTCAAAGAAAGCATGAACTCAAATCTAGGAGAAAGACATACCTTTAAATATCAGTGTCAATGATAACAACTGTGAGCAAAAAGTGACTCAATTGTGGATTCTGTACCTGTTTACTCACCAGCCCTGGAGCCTTTGGGTGTCTTATCTGGTCCTGTGTGGGTCATCTAAATATCAACCTAAAACAAATAGAGTGCTAGACATTTCTTCAGCAAAGATGGGTTTATTAGGGATTAGTAGAGAATTGCAGTTCTGGAATCTGCAACTGTGGTGAGCCATGTGCAAATTCGTTCTAATGGCTAGGGAAGGAGACCACTTTTATAGAGGGGAAAAAGAAATTGGAGGGTTTTAGTAAACAAAGAGTCCATTACTTTTCACTGGCTGAGTCTTTGCTAGGGCAGAAGAACCTTTCTTCTTCTTATTGGGCTCTGCTATTATCATAGCACTTTCCCATCTGATCTCCCAACTGTATTTAATTGAAGTTTCTGTTTATTAATTTTTCACACCTTGCTATCAATGATGGCTGCTTTATGTCTCACAAGGTCTTCTTCCCTATTCTCAGGGTTGAAAGTGAAAGTGAAGTCGCTCAGTCGTGTCTGACTCTTTGCGACCCCATGGACTATAGCCCACCAGGATCCTCTGTCCATAGGATTCTCCAGGCATGAATACTGGAGTGGGTTGCCATTTCCTTCTCCAGGGGATCTTCCCGACCCAGGGATCGAACCCAGGTCTTCCTCATTGCAAGCAGACGCTTTAACCTCTGAGCCACCATTCTCAAGGCTAAGGACATGTAAACAGTTTTCCTGGAGTTGCATGGCTCATTAATTAAGGAGATTTTGTCAGTTTTTACACAGCATAAATGCTGGAGAAGACTCAGAATTAATCTGAAGACTGGTGAATTTCTGAAGTTGAATTACAGCTCTGCCTAAGCCAAAAGCAGAAAATGATATCAGTGCTAACCACAAGTTAATACTCAAGAATGTTTCTAGATCAATAGACCAATACTTGATCCCTCTCTTCAGACTGACTCTTACATATAGTGACAGACTGATCCTTAACTTTGTGTTCCTCCTTACCTCTATCCACAGTAATAGACTGAAACTTGCCACCATAACCTGTTTCCTAAATATATACCAGTGGAAACAGGAGGTCCAGTAAGGATTTGTTTGCATTAGTGTTATTGAGTCCCATGTCAGGGAAGCTAAAACTCAAGGATTACTTTTGACATTTTTTTCATTAATTGGTTTAAAGTTGGGAGAGAACAGCTCAGAATATAAAAGTATTTAGATGACATTCATGAGAAAAAAAATAAATCACCTACTCCAAAAAGTGGTTATGAAGAATTTCAGTGTGAAAAGCTCTGTGCTAGGTGCTATAAAAATGTAAAAGGTGAATAACACAGTTTTTTTTTATTTTGAATCTGAAACACCTTTATTCATGAACGATAGAGTCACAATAGTTTGTCTTGAGAAGAACATGGTAGTAAAGATAATAGAGTGAGGCTGATGAAAATAAGGATGTTAATGACTATGCTATTGGGGTAGAAACTAAAGTTTGTGTGAAGCTGACACCATGTTACATTTTATAGGAAAATTTTACTTCTTACATAAAAATTAATAAATATTTGCATTCGTTTTCTATAACTTCTATAGGAAATCTCCACAAATTTAGCAACTAAAAACAATACATTTTTGTTATCTCACAGTTCTGTAGTTGATAAATCTGGACATGACATGGCTCAACTATCTCAGAGCTCCATGTTTCACAAGGCATGGACTCAATGAACCAATGTAACAATAAGACAGCATTCCTTTCTAGAAGCTCTGGAAAAGAACCTGCTTCCAAGCTGATTCATATTGTTGGTACTAGTCGTTCCTTGTGCTTTATAAGACTGGAGTCTCTCTTGACTTCCTGACTGTCAGCTGGAGTCTGTTTTCAGTTTCTAGAGGATAACTACATTCTTTAGTTCACGCTCCCCTTCTTCCATTTTTAAAGCAAATAATGATGAGTCAAGTCTTTTTCATGCTAAGGTATCTCTGTCCTTCCCTGTTGTCTAATCTCTCCTGCCTTCCTCTACCGCATCTCTCTGAATGACTTTAATGTCTTCCTCTTCATCTCTGAAGGGCTCCTCTGATGTGTCCACTTGGATAATCCAAGTACACTTCCCTATTTAAGAGCAGAAACATGGTAGCCTTAATCACAAACGCCTTAGCAGCAGTACCTAGATTAGTGTCTGATTGCATTACCAGGGAGCAAAAATCTTGGGGCAATATCTTTAGAGTTTGTCAACTTCAATGTTCAACAGAGCTCCTGAATGAAGAAATGCTGATTTATTTCTTCAAGTGAGGGCCATAAATAATAGATTTTCTCAGAGCTAGAAGCTTGTAGAAAGTGGGGTAAATGATGGGAATTGCTGATCATTTACAAACATAAAGGCTGAAGTGATTTTGCTGTTTAAATATCAGTTTCCTTTGAAGCCACCAATCACAGATGTCAACTATGTGGTTAAAAAATCAATATATTTCTAGAGTGATATTCAGTTAGAAGGGTCATAAATTGTGCATATGGTTTACGAGAAATGGATGGGGAGCTCAGTGTATTGACTATTCTGTCTTTGAAATGTTGCCATTTCATCAATTAAGATGATTTCCTAGGCAGAAGAAGTCAGATTTATGACTGTGATCAGAGGAGTTGATATAAGCCTTTACCAAGCTTTGGCTTTGGGTCAGAAATTGGTGAGTTACTTTCACACTCATAATGTCTTTTGGCTTTCTGTTTGGACAGAACAAGTGGTTCTGTGCCTGCCTGTACTTTGCTGCTGGACAGGCCAAAAGAGGTGAAAATTTACTGAAACCTGGAAAGTCCATACAACCAAGCCTGACCATGAGGCTGCTACTTTTAGAACACTAGACATCCATCGAATATATATTGTAAATGGAAGAAACAAAGATGGCCATTGTTTTGGCCACTGTGAAAAACATTTCTTGATTTCTCAGATTTACATTGCTTCTTATTTGGATAGTACACCACAGGTCTTCTTTAGGGTGGAAAGAATGCATGCTAACTTCTCTGATAAAATTTTACCTAGGAAACATGCTCCATGGTGTTAAATTAGGGAAAATTGGATGCAGGATTTTCCCCTTTAGAGTATCACAAAAATTAGAACATTTTATTTTTAAATATAATTATTGTTTTAAAAAGTGTTTTGTTTCTGTGGTTTGTGTTTATTATGAAACAGGGCAATGTCTCTAGTCACCTTAATCATGGAGACAGAACTGGAACACTCCTCAGGGAAGTTAGAAATTGCCTCAGAAGAAGGAAAGCATTGCTGAATGCTATGTATACATACACACGCAGCTACAGTCACCAAGACAGTAGGAAGTTGGCACAAAAAACAAAAACAAATATGGACCAATGGAACAAGATAGAAATCCCAGAGAGAAACCTACGCATCTATGGGCACCTTATCTTTGACAATGAAGGCAAGAGTATACAATGGAGAAAGGATAATCTCTTCAATAAGTGATGCTGGGAAAATTGGACAGCTATATGCTAAAGAATGAAATTAGAACACTTCCTAACACCGTACACAAAAATAAACTCAAAATAAATTTATTCTAATCCCAAAGAAAGGCAACGCCAAAGAATGCTCAAACTACCGCACAATTGCACTCATCTCACATGCTAGTAAAGTAATGCTCAAAATTCTCCAAGCCAGGCTTCAGCAATACATGAACCGTGAACTTCCAGAGGTTCAAGCTGGTTTTAGAAAAGGCAGAGGAACCAGAGATCAAATTTCCAACATGTGCTGGATCATGGAAAAAGCAAGAGTTCCAGAAAAACATCTATTTCTGCTTTATTGACTATGCCAAAGCCTTTGACTGTGTGGATCACAATAAACTGTAGAAAATTCTGAAAGAGATCAGAATACCAGACCACCTAACCTGCCTCTTGAGAAACCTGTATGCAGGTCAGGAAGCAACAATTAGAACTGGACATGGAACAACAGACTGGTTCCAAATAGGAAAAGGAGTACGTCAAAGCTGTATATTGTCACCCTGCTTATTTAACTTATATGCAGAGTACATCATGAGAAACAGTGGGCTGGAAGAAGCACAAGCTGGAATCAAGACTGCTGGGAGAAATATGAATAACCTCAGATATGCAGATGACACCACTCTTATGGCAGAAAGTGAAGAGGAACTAAAAAGCCTCTTGAAGAAAGTGAAAGTGGAGAGTGAGAGAGTTGGCTTAAAGTTCAACATTCAGAAAATGAAGATCATGGCATCTGGTCCCATCACTTCATGGGAAATAGATGGGGAAACAATGGAAACAGTGTCAGACTATTTTTTTGTGCTCCAAAATCACTGCAGATGGTGATTGCAGCCATGAAATTAAAAGATGCTTACTCCTTGGAAGAAAAGTTATGATCAACCTAGATAGCATATTGAAAAGCAGAGGCATTACTTTGCCAACAAAGGTCCATCTAGTCAAGGCTATGGTTTTTCCAGTAGTCATGTATGGATGTGAGATTTGGACTGTGAAGAAGGCTGAGTGCCGAAGGATTGATGCTTTTGAACTGTGGTGTTGGAGAAGACTTCTGAGAGTCCTTTGGACTGCAAGGAGATCCAAGGAGATCAGTCCTGGGTATTCTTTGGAAGGACTGATACAATGGCTGAAACTCCAGTACTTTGGTCACCTCATGAAAGTTGACTCATTGGAGAAGACTCTGATGCTGGGAGAGATTGGGGGCAGGAGAAGGGGACAACAGAGTATAAGATGGCTGGAAGGCATCACTGACTTGATGCCATGAGTTTGGGTGAACTCTGGGAGTTGGTAATGGACAGGGAGGCCTGGCCTGCTGCGATTCATGGGGTCGCAAAGAGTCAGACACGACTGAGCTACTGAACTGAACTGAAAGACTATAAAGCTTAAAGGAAAACATATGAAGTATATTCTGACAAAAATCACAGCCAGATCCTCTCTGACTCACTTCCTAGAGTAATGGATATGAAACTGAAAATAAATAACTGGGACCTAATTTAATTTACTCTTTTGCACAGCAAAGCAAACAATAAACAAGATGAAATGACAACTCTCAGAATGGGAGAAAATAGTTGCAAACTAAGAAACTGACAAAAGATTAATCTTGAAAATATATAAGCAGCTCATATAGCTCAGTGTTAGAAAAATGAACAGTGCAATTAAAAATGGGCAGAAGACCTAAGCAGTAATTTCTTCAAATAAGACATGTAGAAGGCAAATGAACACATAAAAAGATGCTCAATATAACTTAATATTAGAGTAATGCAATCAAAACCGCACAGCAATCTGAAAGGACATCATGAAAAAACTATAAACAATAAGTGCTGAAGTGGATGTGGAGAAAACAACTGTCCTGCCCTGGAAGGGAATGTAAATTGATATAGCCCCTATGGAAAATAGAATGGAGATTCTTTAACAAAGTAGGAACAAATTTACCACATGACCCAGCAATCCCACTATCGGGCATATAACCTAACAACACCATAATTCAAAAAGACACATGACATCTGAATGTCTTCTTTGGGGAAATGTCTGTTTAGGTCTTTTGCCCACTTTTTGATTGGGTTGTTTATCTTCCTGGTATTGAGCTGCATGTGTTGTTTGTATATTTAGATTAATTCTTTGTCAGCTGTTTCATTTGCTATCACTTTTTCCCATTCTGAGGGCTGTCTTTTCAAGTTACTTATAGTTTCCTTTGTTGTGTAAAAGCTTGTAAGTTTAATTAAGTCCCAGTTGTTTATTTTTGTTTTTATTTCCATTACTCTGGGAAGTGGGTCATAGAGGATCTTGCTGTGATTTATGTTGGAGTGTTCTGCTTATGCTGTATAGCTTCTGATATTACATTTAGGTCTTTAATTCATTTTGAGTTTATTGTTTTGTATGGTGTTAGAGAATATTCTAGTTTCATTCTTTTACACATATTTGACCAGTTTTTCCAGCACCACTTTTTAAAGAGACTATCTTTTCTCCATTGTATGTTTTTGCTTCTTTTGTCAAAGATAAGATGTCAATAGGTGCATATATTCATCTCTGGGCTTTCTATTTTGTTCCATTGATCTATACTTCTGTCTTTGTGCCAGAACCATACTGTCTTGATGAACATAACTGTGTAGTACAGTACGAAGTCAGGAATGTTGATTCCTGCAGTTCCGTTTTTCTTTCTCAAGATTGCTTTGGCTATTTGAGGTCTTTTGTGTTTCCACACAGACCGTGAAATTATTTCTAGTTCTAGTTCTGTGAAAAATATCATTGGTAATTTGATAGGAATTGGGTTGAATTTGTAGATTGCTTTGGGCTTCCCTGGTGGCTCAGAGGTTAAAGCGTCTGCCTCCAATGCGGGAAACCCAGGTTCGATCCCTGGGTTGGGAAAATCCCCTGGAGAAGGAAATGGCAACCCACTCCAGTATTCTTGCTTGGAGAATCCCATGGACAGAGGAGCTTGGTAGGCTACAGTCCACAGGGTCACAAAGAGTTGGACACGACTGAGTGACCTCAGTTCACTTTCACTTGGATAGTATACTCATTTTCACTATATTGATTCTTCCAATCCAAGAACATGGTATATTTCTCTATTTGTGTCATTTTGATTTCTTTCATCAATTATTTATAATTTTGTATATAAAGGTCTTTTGTCTCTTTAGGTAATTTATTCCTAAGTATTTTATTCTTTTTGTTGCAGTGTTATTGTTTCCTTAATTTCTCTTTCTGATTTTTTATTGTTAGTGTATAGGAATGCAAGAGATTTCTGTGTATTAATTTTATATCTTGCAACTTCACTATATTCATTGATTAGCTCTAGTAATTTTCTGGTTGTTTCTTTAGGGTTTTCTGTGTAGAGGACCATTGTCATCTACCATCAATGAGAGTTTTACTTCTTTTCCAGTGTGGATTCCTTTTATTTCTTTTTCTCCTCCTCTGATTGCTATGGCTAGAACGTCCAAAACTGTGTTGAACAGACATTTCTCCAAAGAATACCTACAGATGGCTAATAAAGACATGAAAAGATGCTCAATATCACTCATTATTAAATAAGTGTTCACTAGAGCACTACTTACAGTAGCCAGAATATGGAAGCAACCTAGATATTCATTTACAGATGAATAGATAAAGAAGTTGTACTACACATATACAATGAATATTACTCATCCATAAAAAGGAACAATTTTGAGTCAGTTGTAGTGAGGTGGATAAACCTAGAGACTGTTATACAGAGGGAAGTAAATCAGAGAAAAACAAATGTCATATATTAATGTATATAGGTGTCATTTAGAAAAATAATACTGTTGAACTTATTTATTGGGAAGAAATGGAGATGCAGGTATAAAGATGGACTTGTGGACACAGAGGGACAAAGAGATGCTGGGACGAACTGAGAGAATAGCACTGACATATATATATATACACTACAATGTGTGAAATAAATAACTAGTGGGAAGCTGCTACATAACATAGGGAGCCCTTCCTGTCATTCTGAGATGACCTAAAGTAGCGGGATAGGAGGGTGAAGGGAAGCTTTGTAGGAGGAGATATATACCTATATAATGATGACTAGTTCACATTGTTGTAAGACAGAAACCAATACAACATTTAAAGCAATTAAAAAAAAAACAAACTATGATGAGAACAATGAGGTATCAATCTGTCAGAATGTATACTAGCAAAAATTCATGAATGTTTAATGTTGGCAAGAATGCAGAGAAAAGGGAAGTCTAGTAAACTGTGAGTACCAATGTAAATTGGTGCAGCCTCTGTGGAAAACAGTATGGAGTATTCTCAAAAAACTAAAAATATAAGTGCTATGTGATTTAGTAATTTCACTCCTAGTTATATATTCATAGAAATTAAAAGCCATAAATTAAAAAAGATACCTGTATCATAATGCTCAATGCAACATCATTTACAATACCCAAGATATATATGTGTTGCGAGCAAAATGACACAAAGACAAAACACACGAGACACACAAGAGACAGACAATACACCACTCCGGCCAGAGGAAAAGAACTGCACAAAACTAATTGCGGTTTATTTTTATAAAGCCCCCTAGGCAGAATTCCAGACTGCATGAATAAGCCTTTTCAATACAGCGCAGGTGCATACATGTTATCGTACAGCAAGGGGAGTGAAATCCCTGTCTACTGCAGAGTCTGTCCAGAGCCCTTTTTTTTCTCCTTATCACAAGAAGGAAATGTTCCCTCATTTGCAAGGGACCATTAAACTCAAGGCTGTGTCCAGACTCCTTGGCAGAACGCCTCGTTTGCAAGCACGTTCAGCCCGAGCAAAGAGTCCCATTTGCAGGCACATCTCCGCTACCCTATTGTGGCTGCATTAACCCTTCATCTCCCCCTTTTTTTATTTGCTTTTATAAATTGTAGCATGGTCGGATCTTTTTTGCTTTGCACTTAAGTTGTTTTCCTTTTTGCCATCGCCGGAAGACTAGAAAAGCAACACAACATGAAAGTAATATAAACACAGTCTTCCCAAAGGTAGTCCCAATTAGTGAGGATACATGCCCTAATGGATTTAAGTTATTCATTCCCTCTTGAAGACTTTTCAGCAAATCAGACCCCGTAATGTCAGGTAAAGTTCTGCTAAAAGTAGACAAGATTTGTCGTTCCAGGTCCATAATCTCCGTAGTGAGATTTTGATGCCCAGTCAAGGATAGTTTTACTTTATCCCATCCTTTACTCATGTTAAATGGTACAGGTATTATACAAAACTGAGAAGAATTCCAATCACATTTCAACACACTTCGTGTAGATAAAACAGCCAATTGATCTCCAAGCCAGGAAACGGTGTGTTGAAGATTGAGCACGTCGGTAGCAAGTTGGGCATCCAAATCTCGCTGTTGTTCCCGTAGCAAACGAGAGTCTTTATGCCATTCCCGAACAAAATCAGCTGTTTGAATTCCCTGGTGTAATGCGAGGCCTGCCACTGCCGCTGTTGCAGTTACTGACTCAACTGCTAGAATCGAAGCAATGACAACACCAAGCATACGTCGAGATCGATGTAGCAAAGTCTGTACAGCGGTTACTAGATGAGAAACAGCAAAAGAATCTGACCACGGCCAAGTCAGATTTATAGGTAACCATACTTCTGTCTGAGCCTTAACAATTACTAATGAGAAATTGGAGTTATAGACTCGTCTTTCAAATTTTTCCCACCAAGACTGATTTACACATTGAGTTAGATTACAATAATCACATGACATAGACCCCACAGTATCATTCCAGGTCCAATTCCCATATTACAATGAAAAAGGATATTTTACACATGCCATTGCAGAATAAGATTTATTAACATGTAAATTAACATGGAATGAACCCAAAGAGTCACCACTATCCAAAGTATAGTTTCCTGACCAGATAGTGAGATTACCAGAAACTGCCCAGAGTTTCCAAATATCTCCTTGAATGTGCGGATATCCTTGCAATTGTAACTGAGGAGGGACAAGTGCAAATTGCTGCCATTTAACTGTTTCATTACCATTGCCCATCAAAGTGCTATTTGCACGATGCCACCTAAGAGATTTATTTGACCATTTTTTAAAGAATTGCCCATGATCTGGACTCCAATCTACAATGATGGCCCCAGAATAATTCATGACTTTAAAGGGTCAATGACCTCAGCAACGTTCCCACTCCAAAGATTCTAGAGAAGGAACAAAAAAGTTAACAGGACATAGCGACATGTGTTTTCCATTATGAATGTCTATCGGTTCTGTCGAGGTGTTAAATCCCCTGGTGGAAACAAGCACAGTAAAAGTAGCAAAATGGTAATTATTATACTTTACCCCCCATGTATTATAGGAATGATGAGAATGTTCCTTGGTGGACAGACAAAAGGGGTGTCCTCCTATACACAAAGGAATACCTTCCACTGCAATGGTCAAATTACTAATATTATATTGTTGTTTATGATGAGATAGTTGTTCTATTCCCCCGCAAGCTGGCAGGGGAAAGAAGGCAGTCTCATTAATACATACCTGCACTTCTGGTTCCCCCCAGGAAACTGCTCTTACTAATGGGGGATTAGGTATATATGCCCAATATGTATGATTACTTGCCGATACACTGGTTACCTGACACGTCACCACTGCCATCATGACAAGCAAAAGATTGGTAGGATTCAGAGGTTGCCCCACCTTCATTAACGTCTTCTCTGCTTCCTGGGTTAATCTCTTCATTTTACCCCACATAGGAGTTGTTGCTTTCCTTGTACGGAAAGTAAAGCTTCTCTGCATAGTAAGCTCTTTGAATTTTTGAACAAAGGGATCAGCCATTGTTGATTTTGATCAATCTTGCTGGGGTCCAAAACCTGTAATTATTAACAGAAATGAAAGCATACCCTCGTCCCAAATATATTAATGATGCTGGGATCCAACCTTTCTCTTTATCTTTATACCAAGTAGGCATATTCAAGATCTTCTTATCCTCTTCTTTCCCTTGAAAATGCACCTCTGCTGCTGATAGATTTCCCTTGCTCCAAACATTCAAAAAATTTAGGGTAAGTAAGATTTTATTCAGAATGTCTTTAGATTTCATAAATCTCTCTTGTTCCCCCTTTTTTATTTTTTTTAAGATAATCATGCAAGGTATGATTAGCTCTTTTAATGATAGCTTGCCCTTGACTATTATAAGGAATATCAAAAGTATGAGTTATACAGTATTGAGACAAAATGTGAGCTAATTTTGAGGATTGGTAAGTAGGTGCATTATCATTTTTTAATTTAATTGGTAATCCCATAACTGCAAAACAAGATAACAAATGAGTAATAACAGCATCAGCCTTTATAGAATGTAATGCGGTGGCCCATTGAAAATGTGTGCAAGTATCTATAGTATGATGCACATATTTTTGTTGTCAGAAAGAAGAAATGTAAATTACATCCATTTGCCGTATCTGATTTGCTTGTTGTCCTCTCATGTTGACACTTGGTGGGGTAAATGGCAAAGCAAAGGGTGCACATATGGAACAAGAATGAACAATATTTTGAGCTTGTTTTTGAGTAATAGCATGAGATTTTTGTAACCCTTTGAAGTTGGTATGCTCTAAGAGATGTTCTTGTTTTGCTGCTTCTATAGGATAAAGCAAGGCATCAATTGTAGCATTTCCGAATGATAAGGGTCCAGGAAGGGCAGAATGTGCATGGATGTGAGTAAAGAAAATTAACTCTGAATGCTGCAAGAGCAATTGTTGTATTTGGTAAAACAATTTATCAATAGCTATTTTAAGGGTCAGTGGAAGGGCGACATGGGGAAGCTGTAGGCAAGAGAGAAGAGCATATCGAGAATCTGAAACAATGTTAATAGGAAGTTGGGGAAAACCTTGTAAAACTAAATAGATAGCCCACAATTCAGCGGGCTGTACAGAAGAAAATGAGTGGGGGAGAACCTTGGAACTTTCTGGGGTCAAATATCCAGCAGTATTTTTATTTGCATCTGTAAAAATAGTGGGTCCCTTAACTGGAACATCTGAAATTGGGGATTGAGATATCATAGAGTTAGTCTGGAGAAAATCAATCCATTTAGATGATGGATAATGATTAGAAAACGAACCAGGATATGAGGCAAGAGAAATTTGCCAGTTTTCATTAAATTGTAAACATCGAGATATTTGAGCAGTAGTTAACTGAGTAACAATCTGGTGTGGTTCACATCCTGACAATTGTAAAATACGATGGTGACCTTTTTGTATAAGGAAGGCTAATTTATCCATATATGTAGTCATTTTTTTGGAAAAACTGTTAGGTAAGAAAACCCATTTTATTAATCCTTTTTCTTGAGCAATTACACCAGATGGAGAATAAGGGGTATGAAATATTATAAATGAAATAGGTTGAGACACATGTAAGTAAGTAAAAAAGCCGTCATTTAGTTGTTGCTCAACAAATTGAAGTTCCTGTAAAGCCAATGGGGTTAAGGTCCGGGGGCTATCCAGAGCTGTATCTCCTTCTAAAGTAGAAAACAAATGTCGTAATTGATAAGTAGGAATCCCAAGTACCGGGCGTAGCCAATTAATATCTCCCAATAACTTTTGAAAACCATTTAAGGTTTTGAGATGGTCTCTTCTAATTTGCAACTTTTGGGGCCCTATTCTATGTTGTTCCAATATTGTCCCTAAATACGAAATAGGAAAGTCCTTGTGAATTTTTTCCAGGGCTATTTGCAAATTGTATAGTCTTAAAGCCTCCTGTATTTTTTAAAAAGAATTCATCATGTTCAGTAATATTAGGAGCTGCTAATAGGAGATCATCCATATAATGATATAGAATATAATTGGGGCATTTTTGATGGAGAGATTGTAAAGAGCGAGCTACGAATTTTTGGCATAAGGTAGGACTATTTATCATTCCTTGTGGTAAGACTGTCCACTGATAATGCTTAACAGGCTGAGCATGATTAAGAACAGGAACTGTAAAATTAAATTTATATCTATCTTGCAATTGTAGGGGAATGGTAAAAAAAACAGTCTTTAAGATCTAGCATCATTAAGGACCAATTCTGAGGAATAAGAGCTGGAGAGGGGAGTCCCAATTGTAATGCTCCCATAGGTTCAATACATTTATTAACTTCTCGTAAATCAGTTAACATTCTCCATTTTTTAGATTTTTTTTTTTTTAAATAACAAAAACAGGAGAATTTCAGGGGGAGGTAGAGGGCTCTATATGACCAAGTTGGAGTTACTTTGGTACTAATTGTTTTAACACCTCGAGCTTCATTTGTAGTAATGGCCACTGCTCAACCCACGTTGGAGTATTAGTTAACCATTTTAATGGGAGTGCTTGAAGAATTTGAGCAGTGGCTACTAGTTTTTCGATGGAATGATTACAGAAGCCCCCAAAGAAGAGAGAGAAGATCTCTTCTCCATATATTAATAGGTATGTTTACAATATAAAAGGTAACAAACATTGATCTTCCATTATGGAATTGGCATTGCAAGGGATGGGTATTTCTTTAGACATTTGCAATGGAGCCCAGTCCCGTCAGCATTAGAGGGCTTTTTTTTTTTTTTCCCAATCTTGGGGCCATTGTTGAGAAGAAATGACTGAAACATCTGCCCCTGTGTCTATTTGTCCTTCAAAGTTGTTTTTTTGTATAATCAAGGAGAGAACAGGGTGAGAATCTTTGATAAGCATTTCTCAAAATATATGTTTCCCAGTACTTCTAAATCCTCCCATTCATTCATTAGGAAGAACCAAAAAGGGATGATAAGGTAGGAGAAGTATTTGAGCAATATGCTCCCCAGCTAACAATGAAAGCGTGGTAGAAGCAGAGACCATAATTAAAATTTCCCCAACGTAGTCGGGGTCTATTACCCCAGGAATTATGGTTAGACCTCTCAAAGCCACGCTGCTACAGCCTAATATCAAGCCAAAAGTGCCTTTAGGCAGTGGTCCAAATACATTTGTTTTTAATTTGTAAATGCCTCCCCCTGGTGACAAAAGAACATTATCAGCTAGTGGCAAATCAGCAGCAGCACTCTCTGAAGTAGCAGACCGTAAGTCCGAAATCATCATCTGAGGTCCTTTTAATGGGGCATTGACTTGTAATGGTTGCTGGGAGGGAACAGGGTTGGGGCAGGTGGGATGGCAGGAGGGCAAGGCGGAGAAGTCCCCGGTATTGTTCCTGGGCCCTAAGGACTTAGGCCCGCAGGATAGTTTCCCGGTATCAGGTTGCTCATTCTGTCTGTTTTAGATCTGCATTCATTAGTCCAATGAAGCCCCTTCCCACTCCGACGGCAAGGTCCAGGAGGAGTCTTGTTTTTCGTAGCAAGAGATCTGTCTTTAGGAATTGTACCTTGATCAGCTTTTAATTTTTGACACTCTCTTTTTATATGACCAGGTTTTTCACAATGGAAGCAGTTACCTCCCTTTTTGTGGTCTCATAGCTTTGGCCAAGGCTGTAGCAAAGACATTAGCCTGATGTTCAGTTTTTTTTACTCCCGAGCAGGCTCTGATATATTTAGCTATAGATGTACCCAGTCCCTTTAATGGTCCCAGTATACACTTGCATTTAGGATTTGCATTTTCAAATGCTAAAGTTTGTAATAATATCTCTGAAATCTCATGTCTCTCTACAGCCCGTTTCATAGATACCCTCAGTCTTGCTAGAAAATCAGTATATAGCTCATTGGGGCCTTGCATTGTTTTAACAAAGGAGGTCTGGGTGTGGCCAGTAGGCACCACATGGCGCCATGCTCATAAAAAGAGCTGGCAGACTTGTTGTAAGTCCTGGGCAGAGTATTGAGCCTGTTTTCTTAGGTAAGTCTTCATCATAAAGCATAGACAAAGGAAAGGAGAACTGACAGTGTTCCCTGCCCACATTGGGCCGATTAACCTCGGTGGGGAAAAGAGAAGCATAAGGAGGAGTAGAAGGTGTAGAATTTTTTTTTTTTTTTTTCTTATGGGACTTTTACCACTCTTGGAATAGATGGGTCATTTTTAAAATCTCTTTGCCCTCCTCTGATGAAACTGAAGAAGCCTCCAAATCTGATTCTGAACTATCAGATGTTTTACCATTTAAAGGAGGAGGCTCATTTGTATCCTTGCCTTCAGGTGATGCAGAAGCCCCACCAACGTCTGACATATCCTCATAAATTATTTCTCCCTTCCTTGAGGCATTAGATTTAGTTTCACTATCAGTAGAAAGCAAGGTCAAAGCCTGTGTTATAGCACTACACAAAGTCCATAATTTCAAAGGGATCACATTACCCTTTTCATGTTGCTTTTTAAATTCCTTTTGAGTTATTTTTCATTCCTTCAAGTTTAACTGTAACTTAGTTTGGTATTGAAACCAATGACAATATTGCTCCACCAAGCAAAAGAGCTCACTCAATCGACGAGTCGAGATTTTAACACCTATGGAGTGGAGAAGTCCTTTGACCAACTCCATGTATTGTGTCCATAATGATGATGAGGAATTCCCCATGATTTTCCTAAAGTTCCCCTGCTAGGGTGAGGAATTCCCCATGATTTTCCCAAAAGTTCCCCTGCTATGGATTTAAAATCCCCCCGGGGTTACTCACCCTTTCGGTTTCACTCGAGCCCCACGTTGGACGCCAGATGTTGCGAGTGAAATGACACAAAGACAAAACACACGAGACACACAAGAGACAGACAATACACCACTCCGGCCAGAGGAAAAGAACTGCACAAAACTAATTGCGGTTTATTTTTATAAAGCCCCCTAGGCAGAATTCCAGACTGCATGAATAAGCCTTTTCAATACAGCGCAGGTGCATACATGTTATCGTACAGCAAGGGGAGTGAAATCCCTGTCTACTGCAGAGTCTGTCCAGAGCCCTTTTTTTTCTCCTTATCACAAGAAGGAAATGTTCCCTCGTTTGCAAGGGACCATTAAACTCAAGGCTGTGTCCAGACTCCTTGGCAGAACGCCTCGTTTGCAAGCACGTTCAGCCCGAGCAGGGAGTCCCATTTGCAGGCACATCTCCGCTACCCTATTGTGGCTGCATTAACCCTTCATATCTGTAACCTAAACGTTCATATATATACATGTATATATATCATACACACACACACATATACACATATATATGTCAGTGCTATTCTCTCCATATATGTTCTTTATATATGTGTATATATATATAATACACATGCATTTAATAGAAAATTAGTCATAGAAAAGGAAAGAAATTTTGTCATTTGCAGCAGTCTTGATAGACTTGGACGGTATTATGTGTTATAAAGAGTGAATATATCAGACAGAGAAAGAAAGATGCTGTATGTTGTCACTTATATGTTGACTCTAAAAAAATGAACCATTAATGAATACAACAAAGCAGAAATAGATTTACAGATTTAAAGAAAATCTAGTGGATTTTGTGAGCAGAGGGAAGAGGGGAGGGGCAATATAGAAGTATGAGAATAAGAGGTAGAAACCTAGCATTCATAAAATAAATAAGATTTAAGAATGTATTTTATAGCACAGTGAAAATAGTCAATATTTTACAATAAATTTAAATACAGTATGCTGCTGCTAAGTAGCTTTAGTCATGTACGACTCTGTGCAGCCCCAGAGACGGCAGCCTACTAGGCTCCTCTGTCCCTGGGATTCTCCAGGCAAGAATACTGGAGTGGGTTGCCATTTCCTTCTCCAATGCATGAAAGTGAAAAGTGAAAGTGAAGTCACTCAGTTGTGTCCGACTCTTAGTGACCCTGTAGACTGCAGCCTACCAGGCTCCTCTGTCCATGGGATTTTCTAGGCAAGTCTGGAGTGGAGTGGGTTGCCATTGCCTTCTCCAAAGTGGAGTATAATGTATAATATATTGAATCATAATACACAACTGAAACTAATGTTTTAAATCAATTATACTTCAATAAAAAGGAAAAAATGCAATATGATTAAGGATATATTTCTTTTTGTTTTATTTTTTTCACCAAAGGAAATATTACCACTGAAAATGCAGTTCATAGCTGCAGAATTACCACCAACAAACTAAATATAATTGATGGAAATCTGTTGGAAACATAATCTTAATTATTTCTCAGATGAAAAACTATACGTGTATTATGACCAGTTAATCCTAAAAGAAAAATAAATAACAGCTGATAACTTTTATAAAATACTCAATGGATATATTACAAGAACAAACATGATATGTAAGACGGAACTGTTTCAAATGTGAGACTCTGAAACCAAATAAAGTTGAGGCAGTTTCCTGATAAAACTTTATTGCCCCCAATAACTGCATAAGCCATAAGGTAGATACTGTTAAGAGTTACTGTTCATTACAAGAATATGACTAATAAAATTCAAAGAGCTATAGTACCAGCTTTCCAATACACTAATAACTTTCCTCATTGCCTCAAGGGCTTTGAGGTTTTGTTGTTTGCCTTGTTTCACAAAGTACATGTTATCTGTATATTTTATACTGACAGATTTAGGATAAGATGAAAGAACCAAGCTAACATCCTAATATTTGACTAATATATCCTAAACTGTGTCCTTTAGTTTTAAATCTTCCATATGCTTCAAGGATAGTTTTGACCTGGGCTCTTCTAAGTCATGTTCCTGGAACTTTTCACATTTTTATATTCTTGGAAGAAAGATACTGAATTCCTGCAAAAGTATAATTTACCTCTCTTATTATTCTGGCAATGCTGACTAAGGCTGGGCTGCAAATATTACTATTATTGGACTTGGAAGGTAATAAGAATAAAAAGTACAGATTTGATACTTTACATTTTGGTAAATATAACTGAAGACTGAGCCTTGGCTACTATAAGAGGAAGAATTCCTCTCTTACTACTAGGAATTAAATTGTAAATTATTAAATCTAGATGTGTAAATATAGTAATTGAACAAACTACTCAATTAGTTAATAAAGACATTATAAAGTAGAAAATATGAATAGAGAATAGCAAGGAGAGATAAGAAAGCCTTTGTGAGTGCACAATGAAAAGAAATAGAGGAAAACAATAGAAAGGGGAAGACTAGAAACCTCTTCAAGAAAACTGTAGATATCAAGACAACATTTCATGCGAGGATGGGCACAATATAGGACAAAAATGGTAAAGACCTAATGGAAGCAAAAGAGATTAAGAAGAAATAGCAAGAATGCACAGAACTATACAAAAAAGGTCCTAATGACCCAGGTAACCATGATGATGTGGTCACTCACTTAGAGCCAGACTTCCTGGAGTATGAAGTCAAGTGGGATTTAGGAAGCATTACTACAAACAAAGCTATTGGAGGTGGTGGAATTCCAGTTGAGCTATTTAAAATACTAAAACATGATGCTGTTAAAATGCCACCTTCAATATGTTAGCAAATTTGGAAAACTTAGCCGTGGCCACAGAACTGGAAAAGGTTAGTTTTCATTCCAATCCCAAAGAAGAGCAATGCCAAAGAATGTTCAAACTACTGCACAATTATTTTTATTTTACATGTTAGTAAGGTAATGCTCAAAATCCTTCAAGCTAGGCTGGGGTGCAATAGTACATGAGCTGAGAGCTTCCAGATGTACAAGTGGGGTTTAGAGTAGGCAGAGGAACCAGAGATCAAATTGCCAACATCCACTGAATCATAGAAAAGGCAAAGAAATATAAAAAAAATCTACTTCTGCTTCATTGACTGTGCTCAAGCTTTTGACTGTGTGGATCACAACAAACTGGAATATTCTTGGAGAGACAGGAACACCAGACCACCTTATCTGCCTCCTGAGAAATCTGTACACAGGACAAGAAGCAGCCCTTAGAACTGGACATGAAACAACAGACTAGTTTGAAACTGGGAAAGGAGTACATCAAGGCAGTCTATTGTCACCCTGCTTGCTTAATGTATATGCAGAGTACATCAGGTAAAATACTGGGCTGGATGACTCACAAGGTAGAATCAAGATTGCAGGGAGAAATACCAGCAACCTCAGATATGCAGATGATACCACTTTAAAGGCAAAAAATGAAGAGGAACTACAGAGCCTCTTGATGAGGGTGAAAGGGGAGAGTGAAAAAGCTGGAATAAACTCAACATTCAGAAAACTAAGATCATGGCATCTGATTGAATCACTTCATGCCAAATAGATGGGGATAAAGTAGAAACAGTGGCAAATTTTATTTTCTTGGGCTCCACAATCACTGTGGACAGTGACTGCAGCCATGAAATTAAAAGAAAAGCTATGATAAACCTATACAGCATATTAAAAGGAAGAAACATCACTTTGCCAACAAAGATTCATGTTGTCAAAACTTTGATTTCTCCAATAGTCATGTACAGAATTGAGAGTTGAACCATAAAAAAGGTTGAGTGTCAAAGAATTAGTGCTTCCAAATTGTGGTACTGGAAAAGACTCTTGAGAGCCCCTTGGACTGTAAGGAGATCAAAATTGTCAATCAAAGGGAATTGACCTTGAAAATCCATTGGAAGAACTAATGTTGAAGTTGAAGCTCCAATACTTTGGCTACCTGATATGAAGAGCTAACTCATTGGAAAAGATCCTGGGCCTGGGTAAGATTGGGAGCAGGAGGGGAAGGGGGTGACACAGGATGAGATGATTGGATAGCATCACTGACTCAATGGATACGAGTTTGAGCACACTCTTGGAGATAGTGAAGGACAAGAAAACCTGGCAAGCTGCAGTCCATGGGGTAATGTAGAATTGGACATGTCTTAGCAACTGAACAACAACAACACAACAATGAAATAGAGAGAGAAAACCTGTTAAAAATAAAAATTCAAACACAAGTTACATTCAGTGATATTGACAAGTAGGGTCCCTCAGTTCCCTTAACTTTTTTCCAACAATTATTTGTATTTACTAAGGAGTACATCAAGGCTGTATATTGTCACCCTGCTTATTTAACTTATATGCAGAGTACATCATGAGAAACACTGGGCTGGAAGAAGCACAAGCTGGAATCAAGATTGCCGGGAGAAATATCAATAAACTCAGATATGCAGATGACAACACCCTTATGGCAGAAAGTGAAGAGGAACTAAAAAGTCTCTTGATCAAAGTGAAAGAGGAGAGTGAAAAAGTTGGCATAAAGCTCAACATTCAGAAAATGAAAATCATGGCATCTGATCCCATCACTTCATGGGAAATAGATGGGGAAACAGTGGAAACAGTGTCAGACTTTATTTTTTTGGGCTCCCAAATCACTGCAGATGGTTATTGTATCCAGGAAATTAAAAGACGCTTACTCCTTGGAAGGAAAGTTATGATCAACCTAGATAGCATATTGAAAAGCAGAGACATTACTTTGCCAACAAAGGTCTATCTAGTCAAGGCTACGGTTTTTCTAGTGGTCATGTATTGATGTGAGAGTTGGACTGTGAAGAAAGCTGAGTGCCAAAGAATTGATGCTTTTGAACTATGGTATTGGAGAAGACTCTTGAGAGTCCCTTGGACTGCAAGGAGATCCAACCAGTCCATTCTGAAGGAGATCAGCCCTGGGATTTCTTTGGAAGGAATGATGCTAAAGATGAAACTCCAATACTTTGGCCACCTCATGGGAAGAGTTGACTCATTGGAAAAGACTCTGATGCTGGGAGGGATTGGGGGCAGGAGGAGAAGGGGATGACAGAGGATGAGATGGCTGGATGGCATTACCGACTCGATGGACATGAGTTTAAGTGAACTCCAGGAGATGGTGATGGACAGGGAGGCCTGGCATGCTGCAATTCATGGGGTCACAAAGAGTTGGACATGACTGAGTGACTGAACTGAACTGAGCTGATTTACTATTTGTGTTTACTACTACTATCATGGGTTTCCCTGGTGGCTCAATGTTAAGCAATCTGCCTGCCAATGCTGGATGTACATGTTTGATCTCTGGGTCAGGGAGATCCTCTGGAGAAGGAAACAACAACGTACTAAAGGTTTGTTGCCATGGAAATCATATGGACGTAGTAGCCTGGGGAACTGCAGTCCAAGGGGTTGCAAAGAGTCGGACACGGCTGAGTGACTAAACAACAATAAATTCCTGTCATATTCATTCAGATTATCTACTGAAATCTATTTTTTAAATTTTACTTTACAATACTGTATTGATTTTGCCATACATTGACATCTATTTAAAGTCAAGGACAGAGGCACCAACAGAGTCTGAGGATCATATTTGGATATGCTGATCCTACTGGAGAAGATATTTGGACCAGTTCATTCATTCCCGGTGACTGGCAGAAATTCAAATTACAATAGGCTAAATATATATTTCTTGAGGCAGATGAGGATTAGACAAATACTTGAGAATAGTGAACACAACAGCTAGCTGGATAACTCCTGGATAAGTATAGGATATTCCAAGTTCAGAAGCAGATATGTACCTGAGGAAATATCCAAGGGAATTTAGATCAGGAAATAAGCCAAGATCAGAACCAAAGGCTGAGACAGTCCATTTGCTGCAGTAACTTCGTATGGGGTGACTTCCTGGCCCCCTTCTCTAAGAACTAGGTTTTATCCACAATTCCTATTTCAGAGGTGAATGCAGCTCCCACAATGATCCCAAAGGACTTAAATTCTTTGCCCCAGTTAATTGGATGAGAGTGTTGCAGGAAAGAGCCAATTTTGACTCCATGTTGGATCTGTTTCTCTGACTTTAACCTTTGTTTTTCATTGCTTTTGCTATTATAATCATATATAATATTCTGCCTCAGGTAATCCTGCCCCTCTGTCTGAAGAGATTAGCACACTGTCTCTCTGAGGTTGACTGTCCCAGGCGATATTTGCAAGATAATGGTCTTTACTTCTTCAACTCTTCCCCTTCTCCAGTCTACAAAAGCATCTGACATTCAGACACAGAAAAGATTGTTATTTTGAGACATTAGTCTGCCATCTTCTTGGTCAGTCTGCTTTCCAAATAGAGTCATATTCCTGGGCTCAACACTTTGCCTCTTGGTTAACTGACCTATCATGTGGCAAGCAGAACAAGCTTGGACTCATAACAGGAGAACACTAATCAGATATTCTCCTGAAAATGAATTTGCTTACTAAGAATATATTCAATCTTTTGAGTCCATGAAGTGAAAAGTATAGTAGAACTCTAGTTATTATGTTGGATCACTCTTCCTGTACCCCAAAGGCAAGGAAATTGATTGGCTGAAAAAAATATGAATAAAACCCAGTGAAATAAAAAGAAAAGGAAGAAGAGTGTACCCTCACAGTCTGAACGTGTTCTTCCTGTTCCTAGTACTTCATGAGATGGTATATGTCCTAATCTTGGGTGTACTGAGATAAATCTTTGTTCTTCCTAAAACATTCTCTTTCGCTTGAGTGAATTGCAATGCATGTCAGTACCTTATATGCAGATAACTTAAACTAAGTCAGCATGAAAGAAGTCTGTGTCCTGTCTCAGTCAAGGCACCTTTGAATTCTCAACAACCCAGTAGGAGGATGGAGAAGAACACACTTTAGGGAACTCAGGCATTGCATGTCATACAAAGTTTCTCATACAAATTTTGTGCATTGGGGGCTCAGACAAAAATTGGAGGATTTTATATTTCCCTTAAATTGAGTGGGGCTAGTTTCTAGAGAGAAAATAAGAGATTATAAATATTAAGGGAAAGGGTCATTTTTATTAACTGGGTCAGAAGAAGTCAAGCTCTGGACAGCCTGAAAGACATAAAATTTTAGAGGGCTCAATGGGACAGAATAGATATAGGGGAAGGAACGATGGATGCTTCCCTAACTCTGCTCTAGAATTCCAGATGAAGAACTTCATGACAGTTTATTAGGGGAAGAAAACTTAATACATGAATCAAGACACAAATTGGTCAGTAATAAAGACTATTAATTTAGCAAAATATCCTCTGTGATCAGTATCTTAAGATAAGCATGGCTGTAGGTACAGTAGAAAATGCTGATTGATAACAGATATTTATTTGAAACTCTGCTTATAAATTCCAATTTGGCTTGGAAGAAGGTATGCCCAGTCCCAGGAGATGAATTATGAGGGTCAAAGTAAGTTAAGGCAATTTTAGTAACATTTTTTTTTTTTAATGGTAGAGAACTGTAACCTAACATTGGCCAGTAGGATACAACATTGTATTGACTAAGGGCTTGTGAGAAAAATGTTTCTCCACAGTAAGAAAAAATGTATAAGAAAGGAGACTTTTTGTTCCTCCTGCTCTTTCTTTAATGCATTGGAAATTGTCAGACAACCTCTAGGCTGCTGTGGTTATTTTGAGGGAAAGGCCAAGATCATCATGGAGACCTCTACCTAGAGTCCTGACAACTGTGTGCTTCTGAAGGTGAAACTTGAAACGGTCTACCTCCAGAATACTTAAATGAATCAATAATCTCTGTATTATTTAAGCTGTTTGTAGTATCATAATGCATACAGTAGGTGGAAGGAAGCCAGGACATTTCCACTGGAGGGAAGGAAAGTCCTAGCAAAAACAAAATAATATACTAAGTCAAAATAGAAGAAAATGCTGGGATTGAATGGACATGAGTTTGAGCAAACTCAGAGATACTGAAGGAGAGGGAAGCATGGTGTACTACAGTCCATGGGGTCACAAAGATTTGTAAATGACTTAGTGACTGAACAACAATAACAATATAAAACTGAGTTCAGTAGGAAATAAAAGATCAGAACCAACAATGGTTTGGCTAAGCAAGTCAAGGGGATTAGGAAATGCAGGCGTTTGAATTTCTGTAGTCAATATTATGCTGGGTGTGGTTGGTGATTCTTGAAGGCAGTTGGGTTTCTGCTCATTTCAAAGACATGCTGCTTTGAATCTAGTATATAACCTTCTGATGGAGTCCTAAATCTGTTTTGGTCAAAAAATAAATAACTTTAGAGTCTTTTGTGGTATAGTCTGGTTCAGTTCAGTTCAGTCGCTCAGTCATGTCCGACTCTTTGTGACTCCATGAATCGCAGCACACCAGGCCTCCCTTTCCATCACCAACTCCCAGAGTTCACCCAAACTCATGTGCACCCAAACTCATGTACATCTCATCCTCTGTCATCCCCTTCTCCTCCTGACCCCAATCCCTCCCAGCATCACGGTCTTTTTCAATGAGTCAACTCTTCGCATGAGGTGGGCAAAGTATTGGAGTTTCAGCTTCAGCATCATTCCCTCCAAAGAAATCCCAGGGCTGATCTCCTTCGGAATGGACTGGTTGGATCTCCTTGAAGTGCAAGGGACTTTCAAGAGTCTTCTCCAACACCACAGTTCTTCGGCGCTCAGCCTTCTTCACAGTCCAACTTTCACATCCATACATGACCACTGGAAAAACCATAGCCTTGACTAGATGGACCTTTGTTAGCAAAGTCTGGTTGGACTAGACAAATCACTCAGTTGAAAACCTCCTGGGCTTGAATGTTAAGCCCTTAAGAATTAAGGGCTAAACACCTTAATGTTTAGCATTTTGCCCAAACAATTTATGTCATATATTATAGAGATTTAATCCTAAGTGAGGACTTCACTGGTAGCTCAGCTGGTAAAGAATATGCCTGCCATTCAGGAGACCCTTGTTCAATTCCTGGTTCAGGAAGATCCCCTGGAGAAAGGATAAGCTACCCACTCCAGTATTCTTGGGCTTCCCTGGTGGCTCAGATGGTAAAGAATCCACTTGCAATGTGGGAGACCTGGGTTTCATCCCTGGGTTGGAAAGATCCCCTGAAGGAAGGCATGACAACCCACTCCAGTATTCTTGCCTTTTGAAGCCCCATGGCCAGAGGAGTCTGGCAGGCTATAGTTCATGGGGTTGCAAAGAGTTGGACACAACTGAGAGACTAAGCACAACACAATGCTGAGAGTTTCCTTATAAATCATTTAAGCCAACTGGGAAAGCACACTAAACACTAAATCTGGAAGACAGTGCAAGGTTCTGGTTCAGAGCAAAGATTTTGGGTATATTGGAAAGCAAGAATGAAATATTAACAAAGCTAGAATGAGAAAAACATGGATGGGAGGAAGTGGCTCCAGTAACTGCTGTTTACAAAACTTCCTGAAATGGAACAAATATTGGGAGGCAGGCTCTCTTAAAGAATGATGGGCAGCATAGATACATAGTTAAGAAGAGGTATAGCAGAAATCAAAATCTGGTTTACCAATTTCATGTTCACTTCCCTTTCCACTTTGTATCCACTGCTGAGTTAAAGCTCTAGCAAAGGATAATAACAGTGATACACAGGTGAATTGAAAAATCAGAACAATCTCTGGAAAGACCCCAAGGCTTCCCACATCAACATATTGATGTGCTCAAAATCCCACAAATTTAATTACCTTGACAAATTTAATTACCTTGAAGCTAAAAGCTATGGGTTTCTAGAAATATTTAAGACTTTCAGCATTCATGTCAAGACAGTGCTGAGAATGATCACTCTAAATAGTCAAATAGACCCTATTTTCTTGGAGGAGTACTACTTCTCTTTAAGTCACTAAATCCATATTCTAGAGTGTTTCTTCCATCCCCGATTTTCTGGTAATGAAATCACAGCAAGGACAGCTAAATACAGGGGAAATTTTACCTGTGATATCTAAATCTTCCTTTTTGTCTTCTGGCTCTCCCATGGGTATGTTGGCAATTTTACAATTAACCCTCAGATGGTGTGCTTTATTAATCAAGAAAACAGTAAATTTTACTTACTAGAATAGATGACTCCACAGCTTTCAGGTACTTTAATGTAAATGGTATCTTTACCTAAATCTAAAATGGTATCTTTCCCCACAAGAATTTCAGAATTCCATTTTCCATATGTAATTACTACTATTTACTTCTTCTCAAGTAATAATTTTCCTTTTTTGGGCCACACCACACAGCTTGTAGAGTTTTACTTACCCTTCTTGGGATTGAACCTGGGCCCTCAGCAATGAGAGCATGGACTCTCAACCACTGGACTGTCAGGGAATTCCCTCAAATAATTATTTTAATGTAGAAATATTATGTTTCAAATAATCCTAATAATCATCATTTCCATGATAAATTGATCATTTGAGTTTTAATTTCCCCTAGCTCTCATGATAGTTATGGCTTTGTATTTATTTATACATTCTTGCACATGTTTGTGAAGTAATTCCTTTTCTTTCTGTTTTTATTTAACAAAAGAATCCCTTGGCTCTCCTATCCTTCCTATTAGATTATTTGTGGGTCCTATTCAATTTTGGAGTCTCAGGACATGAATCAATTACACCCCTGATTGCACTGACCTCTTTGCAAAGCTCCACTGGCACACAAACTAGCTATAAAGATCACATGAGGGTCAGGGCCTATATACAGAATTCCTATAATGTTTCCCTAGATTGGCCAATCTGAACCTCAATCACAGGTCGTGTATCTCAGAGTTACCAAAGCTGGCAGCTCAAACATAAACCCGACTAATGAAGTTTTCTTAGTGTTCTCATATAGCACTGATCACCTGACTAGAGTGTAATAGAAATGACTTTTCATCAATAGCCCAGTGATAGTCTTGGAAGGTGATTGTCAGCAGCCCAGCAGACTGAACATCTTGAAGGAGCAGAGATCTAACTTATATGCAGTGTGGGATCAGATCTACAATTTAACCCAGATCCTCCTCTGATCATTCCTTCACCCTCTCTCATTCTTCCTTTAGCTCTACAGCCAGTGACTATAGAACTCCTAGGTTTGAAATTCCTTCATTGCCTCTTATTATATCAAATTATCACTATCCACTGGGGAACTCCATCTCTCAGAATGCCAGGAAGGGAAATTTATGCCTCTTATTTCACTTAAGATTTTGGCTCATCTACAATGGCAACCCACTCCAGTACTCTTGCCTGGAAAATCCCATAGACAGAGGAGCCTGGTGGGCTGCAGTCCATGAGGTCCCTGAGCGTCAGACACGATTGAGCGACTTCACTTTCACTTTTCACTTTCATGCATTGGAGAAGGAAATGGCAACCCACTCCAGTGTTCTTGCCTGGAGAATCCCAGGGACAGGGGAGCCTAGTGGGCTACCATCTATGGGGTCGCACAGAATCGGACACGGCTGAAGCGACTTAGCAGCAGCAGCAGCAGCAGCAGCAGCAGCAGCATTGACTTATGAGATGATTCTGAAGTTTCTTTAAAATGAACTACCATGTAGAAGAGGCAATGCTGAACCTCTGTTCTCTTACTTGCAGTATCTTCTTGCCCTCACTTATCTGTGATACTTATAGTTCCCATACACATCTCCACTTAATACTCCAATATTTATTTATTTCCACTACACAATTAGAAAAAATACATGTGTATGCCTAGAAGAGTGAGCACTTGAGACGTCAACTGGAAGAACTATTCCTGTAGACGTGCCCCTTAAACAATAACTTGTTTTGTGCCACAGAGGTTAATTATGGAAAAGTCAGTGGGAAGAACAAACTTCACCTCTTCCAGGAAAAAGTGCTAATATGATAATGAGGAAGAGGCAGCATTTGTGGCAACTCCAAGGCTTTTCTGGGAAGAAACTCCTCCCTGTGGCAGTAATGTCCTTGAGTCCCTGTCCTGGCTCCTCTTTCCTGCTATTTATTTCAGTGCCCCTCCCTCAAATTCTCTTATAAAAGCCCAGTCTTTTCTGCCCTGACAAGCCAGTGCAGATCCCTGCGAGAGAGGTAAGTGGGAGCTGAGAGAAGGTGAGACCTGTGATGGGGGGAAAGTATACAAGGACCCATGTCTTCAGAGAACAAGGGAGCTCTGAGACCAGGGGAAGCCAGACTTGGGAGATCTCAGGTACACTAGGATGTATAGATTTTCTAATTTTTTCCAGCACTATGGAAGGGGAGGGATGCTACCAAGAAGGATTTCTTCCTAGGAGACTAGATGAAGGAAAACACAAGAGGTACAACAGGGGGTCTCTCACACCCTCCCTCTGACCACCCTCCCTTTAGTTCTCTAGCTGCCTCCACTCCTCATGGACACAATGCTGCCTTCCCTGGGCCTCCCCAGACTGTCCTGCATGCTGCTGTGCTGCCTGATGCTCCTGTCTCAGGTCCAAGGTGAGATTTCTCTGCCTCTAGCTCTGGGTTCCCAGTGTCTGCTCAGGGCCAAGACGAGGAGGAAAGCTCCTGTGCCTCCCCTGGTAATGGGATATCCCCACACAACATAGAGGCCTGGATTCCTGAGTCATCACTCCTTCCTTCAGGGTACCTAGTGGTAGGAGGCACCCCAGGGGCTCAATAATAGTCGAATGAGACGATTTTCATTTTCTCAGTAGTGTCTAATTTATGTGAGTTGATTAAGGAGGAAAAGCAGAGATAAGAGTAGAAGAATGATGAGGATCCAGTGTAGGAACAAACAGTCCAGAGGAGGAAAAGAGTGTTTGAATTAGGCAGATACATAAAAAGAAAACACACCATCTCCCAACTAGTACATCTAGTTCATACTTTAAGAAAGATAAACCCTTGGAATATTGGCAATGGTGAGAGGTACTTAGGAGTGTGGTATCACTGCCCCAAGCACTGGCCTCATAGATATTCTCCAAGGTCACCTCTGTACTTTAATCCCTCATCTCCATTTTACCTCATCCCTCTCTCTTATTTCTTCTTTTTCAGGGCAAGAACCCAATATAAAACTGCTCTCTGAAAGGATCAGCTGTCCCAGAGGTTCCATAGGCTATGGGTCCTACTGCTATGCCTTGTATAAAGCAGCCAGAAGCTGGATGGGTGCAAATGTGAGTTCCGGGGTTTGCAGTTAATAGAGATAAGGAGAAGCAAATCAGAGGCAGGGTTGTGGGGAATGGGGATCCTCAAGAGCTTCCTTAGTTTGAGAATAAGAAGTTCATGTTTGTAAACACATCCCTTCTTGGCCCTGCCCTTCCCCTAGTGGTATCTCAAGCTTCTCCTGTGTCTCTCCCTTCCCCACACAGATTGCCTGCCAGAAGAGGCCCTCAGGACACCTTGCATCTGTGCTCAGTGGGACTGAGGGAGCCTTCCTGGCCTCCTTGGTTAGGGACAACTTGAATACTCAGTCAGACGTCTGGATTGGACTCCATGACCCAACAGAGGTATATTTATTTCCTTTATAATTTGTTACTTCCAAAGATGCTATGGCCACTCAGTTTCCCCCCCACCCCCATCCCATTTGCCAGCCCAGAAACTACCCAAGAGATCCCTGGAACTCAGGCGATAACTAGGGAAAATGAGGGCCTTGAGGGCAGTTGAAGAGCTGAGTTCTGTGTCAGTTCCTAGACTCCTGCTAAAGTTAATCTACCTCTTATCAAGCTTTTACACAATTCACACAAGCATGCTTTGTAATTCTCTAGGTTTCCCTGAGTCTGAATATGCTGTGCTTAGCAAGTCCTAAATCAAGATTTAGGATTGATGCATTTTTCTTTTCTTTTCTTTTCTTTTTTTTCTTTAATGGGGCTTCCCTGGTGACTTAGCTGGTAAAGAATCTGCCTGCAATGCAGGAGACCTGAATTCAATCCCTGGGATGGGAAGACCCCCTGAAGATGGGAACGGATACCCACTCCAGCATTCTGACCTGGAGAACTCCATGGACTGTGTAGTCCATGGGGTAGCAGAGAGTTGGACAGGACTGAGAGGCTTTCATTCTCACTTTCCTTTTTTATAAAACAGGCATTGTCTAGGAGGTTTAGAGGATAAGCACAAATGCATCCCCAAGTGTAGTTCAGATAGTGACATGTTACTCTGAGGTGTTCTATTGGCCTTTATGATTATTGGCTGTGGAATTTGCCAAGTAAAGCAGGGAGTTAGGGAGAGTTTCCTAGAGGAGAGCTGTGGGACATCATCTGGAAGAGCAGAGCCAATTCCATAATGCTGTGGAGGGGACCAGGCATTCCAGCAGAGGGCATCAGGCCAGGAGAATTCTAAAGGCCTTTCTATCTCGCCTAACTCCATCCTCTGCTCCACAGGGCACTGAGCCCAATGCTGGTGGATGGGAATGGAGTAGCACTGATGTGCTCAATTATTTTGCCTGGGAGAGAAGTCCTGCCACTGTCTCAAACCCTGGTCACTGTGGGATCCTGTCCAGAACATCAGGTAAGAAACAGAGAAGGTCACTTCTACTTAGTCTTTTCCTTTCATCCCTGATTTCTGGGCTTGATCGTCAGAGAATCCTCCTCTCCTATGAAGTACAGTATTGGTTTGTCTGCTCCCATCCCCTCTCATCTCTCTTTCTATCTTCTTCCCTTTGAGTAGGACTTTGGTGAAAGGCCAGAATCTGGGATCCCTCTCCATTGGGTCCTCAGGCTGCACCAACCCCATTGACTCAAGCCTTTTGTCTCTCTAGGATATCTGAAATGGAAAGATTATAGCTGTCATGTGAACCTACCCTATATCTGCAAGTTCAAGGGCTAGATCAGATGGGAAGTCAGCAGCCTGCGTCTTGTTGCAGCTCATCATGGACTTGGAACCAAGTGTGAAGACCCAATTGGAAGGAGATATTTTCCTTACACCCTCACCCTGACCACCTCATTCTGTCTTTCCCTCCTCCCCAGCCTCATTTCAAGTTCTTTTGTACGCTTTATAATCTGAGTTTTCATGATACTATAATAAAAAATTTAGTTTTTGTTTTCCTTTGCTTGTCTTCTCTGCTTCATTCTCATACATAAATTCTGGAGAGGAAATGATTGAGTGAAGAGAATCTGGGGTCAATCTCTGCTCAGTTTTACTCAGGTCTCTGGGGAAATAACTATATGTATATATGTATTCCTCTTGGTGTTTTTGTGGTTAGAGTACATCAGCACTGTTTCTCTGTAGGATGTGGATTGTGGCCATTTAAAGACTTTGCTCTCCCACACACTCTACTGCTTACACATTCTCCTAGGCCAAGTCTCTAACTGTATGAGGCAACCAGTTTAGGAGATGATGTTTAGAACATTATTTCCTAAACCATAAGTAAAAAGGATAGCGAACAGATTTTATTAATATTCATAAAATACAAATGAAATGAATAAATTAAAAAATCAATGGATAAAACATTCAAAATGCAAACCCAATTGTTTTGTTATTAATTTTGACAGACAAAAGGTAAGCTTTCAAATTGTTGTACAATTTTTTAATGTTTTTCAACTTTCACTCTTCCCTTCCCATAGTCAGATGACATGAGTCCATCTAACCACATTCCTAGATAACCCTGTTCCTAGATGGCCCTTGGGAAAACTGATCCCAGAACGTCCTTCATCTTGGCCCTTGAAATATTTTGACACAGTTAGGACAGGATTTGGGTCAACTTATTGTCTGGTAGGATTTCTCTTGCATATTTTGAATTTAAAAAGTGACAGTTTTCTGGAGAAATTCTCATCACCTATCTGAAGGCAAGAACCAGATGTCTCATGTTATCTGCATATTTCAAGACCACTAATTTGCCTTTGACTTTATCACCATCCCACCCTCGCCACAAGATTCTATTGTGGAAAAAATATTTTGGGCCCATTCCTTAATTTAGAAAAAAGCATTTTTTCATATGAGAATGAAAGGTTGTTGCTGAGCTGTGAAAGATGCTGGGATTCTTGGCCTCTGGAGGAGAGGGCAACAATCTGGGGCCAGTGATGAGGCTTGATTGCTCAGAGCTTTTGTGTAATAAAGTTTTATTAAAATATAAAATAGATAGAGAAGGCTTCTGACATAGACATCAGAAGCGGGCAGAAACTGTTTTCCCTTGCTAGTTTTTCAGCAAGATGTTATATACCCATTAGCAGGCTAAGGCTGCTAATTAGAGAAAGGAAATTTCTCAAAACTCAGAGAGTGGCACCAGTGCCCTCACCCACAACATGCATTTTGAGATAACAATGGCACAAGGTGAGTCATCTGGGCCATAAAACAACTGACTCATGTCGATTGTTTGACTCAATCATGTTATTTTGAAGAAAGGCAGATTTCCAAGCAAATACATAGTCTCATTAACATAGCTTAAGAACATTTTCCTGAGTAAAACATACTTTTTTGTTGAGCCGTTATGGGTTCTGAATCTTAGGCAAAACGACTTGAAGAAAGACAGAGCCTAGGGTAAATACATAGTTCATTAACATAGCTTAAGATAAGCATTTCCATAAGAAAAACACATTGGTTAGCTGAAAGTTTGAGAAAAGTTAAGTTACATGGAACCAGGTGTCATCATGACAACACAGAATTTTAAAAGAAACCTTTTAATTTTGTATAGAGAAGGAAAAAAAATCTGACACTTGTTGTTTGTTTCCTCCTGCCCCTTAAGAGAGAGATAAAAAATGTCTGACACTTGCAGCCTATTTCCTCTATTTTGGGCCCCCTAACCTTCCTGCCTGTTACCCTTTCAAAACCACTGATAAAATTTTCCATATGGACTAAGAGTACTACAGTGTTGTCATATAAGCGTTTTGCTTCCCAAATGAAGAGATGAAATGAATGGTCAGTGTATTTTTAAAATTGTTTGTTAAGTTTCATATCCTATTTCTAAGGTAGACTGCTTTGACTAAATACTCCTTTAGAGCTTCTGGGAGAAACACTTCACAGTTTAGATGAACTTAGAATTGTTCTATTCCAGAGGTCTTGAGTTTCTGCCCTGGTCAAAGTAACAAAATGGGTTTGAAAAGTATACACTGATTGTGCTTGTGTCAGTTTCTATTTTAGTTGAGTTCCATTTTCAATGGGAGGTGAGCTAACACAGCTATGGGGACCGGATCCTATTCTTCCTATTGGAGAACTCATTATGTTAGGATATTTTCAGTTGAAAGAAAGAAAAATCCCAATATGATTTGGTTCAAAAAAAAAAAAAAATAAAGGTATTTACTAAATCACATTACTGAAAATATTGAACAGTAAGGTGAAGACTCTTGAGAGTCCCTTGGACAGCAAGGAGATCCAACCAGTCCATCCTAAAGGAGATCAGTCCTGGGTGTTCTTTGGAAGGACTGATGTTGAAGCTGAAACTCCAATATTTTGGCCACCTGATGTGAAGAGCTGACTCATTTGAAAAGACCCTGATGCTGGGAAAGATTGAGGGCAGGAGGAGAAGGGGACGACAGAGGATAAGATGGCTGGATGGCATCACTGACTCAATGGACATGGGTTTGGGTAGACTCCGGGAGTTGGTGATGGACAGGGAATCCTGGTGTGCTGCAGTTCATGGGGTCACAAAGAGTCAGACACGACTGAAATGAATTGAACAGTAAGGAAGGCTTTGAGCTAGTTTGACCAAGACTCGGGTGTCATTTTTCTGGGGTTCTCCTGTCTGCATTCTCTTTTATATGCATCTTTTATCCCTCTTCTGGCTTCATTTTTTTATAGTTCAAGAGAGTTGCCAGAAGCATCTGGGAATACTGATTCCTCAGCAATATCAGTAGAACATATATTATTTCCTCAACTGATAAAAGAACAATCCTGACTTTCTCCTGTCTTTGTAAATAAATCTGAGCATATTGCTAGACAGAAAAATGTCATGGATTGCTGTTTTAATTTTGAATTACTTGTGCATCTTTGAGCCATAATTAAAGCAAAGAAGATAGCATCATATAAATTATAAACTGATCAGGTATGGTTACTATCAACAAATCTAAGGAAGGTGTCCCACAAGGATGGAGGACATGAGCTTTCTTAGTGGAACATCTGGGAGCTCTTAGAGAAAAAGGGAAAGAGAATAACGAAGTTCAAGTTCCCAGGGATTTTCGTGATGCATGTCAGGCAGGCCGGATGGCTCAGTGAGGTGCATAGCACCAGGGACCTGAGTCATGTTTCCTGTTAGCTGGGAAGAAAAAACAGCATTCCTTGACCAAATTAGGAAGACTTCCCGTACACACCAACCAGAAAGAGACAGGACATGCGCTCATCCTGTCTAGCCAGTCATGTAACACCAGCTACTCCTGTAACTGAGACAAAGAACTGACTGTATATAAACCGCCATATCCCTTTGTTTGGGGTCCCTGTCGGATTCCGCTGTGTTGGATGAGACTCGGACCCTAGCGCGCTGGAAGTAAACTCCCTTCCTGCCTTTTTGCATTACTGTGGAGGAATTGCTTTCTCTCAGTCGGTTCGGAGATACGGGCTCGGTGCATAACATTTGGGGGCTCGTCCGGGATCTCCGTGCCACCGCAGGGGGAACAACTCTCCTGGTAGAAGGGGGCCACCTCATTAGGAGGTAAGAGCTCTGAGCACCGGTGCTAATGTAGCAGTGGCCTAGATTAAGTCCGGGGCCCAGTATCGTGCTGGGGAGGCATCTAGGTGTAAAGTGAAGAGGCAAGTCCAGCGTAAGCCTGCGTCCCCGGTAGCGTACTGGGAGGGCAGCTGGCACGGAGGATGTCCTGACGGTAAGACGCTTGCAAGCAGAGAAGGGGTTACAAGTGCTGTAGAGAGGACTGAAAGTAATATTGGAGTTGGAGTCTGTTTGTAGTGTTGTTTTCATGTCTCAGTGTGCCGGCACTGTCTGTCTGTGTGAGTCTCGCTGTTGCTGTTAGTGTTCTCTGTACCCATGGGGCAATCTACTTCTACTCCACTGTCTCTGATGACCGACCATTTTTCTGATTTCAAGTCTAGAGCTCAGAATCTTTCATTACTGGTGAAGAAGAGCAAATTGGTGACTTTCTGTTCCACCAAGTGGCCCACCTTTGACGTTGGATGGCCACCAGAGGGAACCTTCAATCCCCAGATTGTCCAAGCAGTTAAAGAGCGGGTATTTGCTCCTAGTCCTGCCGGACACCCTGATCAGACTCCCTACATCCTAGTCTGGCAGGATCTAGTGAGAAATCCACTGGAATGGCTTAAACCTTTTGTTCTTGCTCCTCCTAAACCCCCTAAACCTCCCCGTCCCTCTTCCCCAACCCCAACCTCGCCATACCCACAGATATTAGTCATGAAGGCTTCTGAAGAAAAAGAAGGAAAAAAGGACAACAATCAACCAAAGCCGGTCTTCCAGAAATCTTCTCTGTATCCTAATCTGATAGATCTGGAGACCGAATTGTTCCCACCCCCGTATGTGGATCCACATCTGCCCTTGCTTGAACAGGTTCCACAAGTTTCATCGGGAGAAGCCCGGAGGAGGGCGGAGCCCTCGGCTCCTCCTAGGGAAGGGGGCCCCACCCAGGGAACTCGGGGAAGAGCAAGGGAAATGGCCAGTGCGGAGGAAGAAGAAGGCCCAGAAATTCCCTCCTTCACTGTTCACGCGTTTCCGGTCCGGGCGGGGCCAGCCAGAGAGGGTGGGGAACGGACATATCAGTATTGGCCCTTTTCCACTAGTGATTTGTACAATTGGAAAACTCAGACTCCCTCTTTCTCTGAAAAACCGCAGGGTCTTATTGATCTTTTAGATTCTATCCTCTTTACTCACAACCCCACTTGGGATGATTGTCAGCAACTGTCACAGGTGCTTTTCACTACAGAGGAGCGCAAGCGAATCCTGTTAGAAGCTCAGAAGAACGTGCCGGGGGTAGATGGGAGGCCCACAATACAGCCTAACCTCATTGAGGAGGGGTTCTCCTTGGTGCGACCCAACTGGGACTTCAAACGCGCTGAAGGTAGGGAGCATCTCCAAATGTACCACCAGATCCTTATGGCTGGCCTTAGAGCGGCTGCCAAAAAGCCAACTAATTTGGCCAAGGTAAATTCAGTGAGGCAAGAGCCAAATGAGAGCCTGGCAGCCTTCCTTGAAAGGATAATGGAAGCTTTTAGACAGTATACTCCTATGGACCCACAGGCAGATGAGTCTCGAGCAGCAGTTATGCTAGCATTTGTGAATCAGGCAGCCCCCGATATTAGAAGAAAGTTACAAAAGATAGAGAGGCTGGGTGAACAGTCCCTGCAAGATCTAGTGAGGGCAGCAGAGAGAGTTTTCAATCATAGAGAGATCCCAGAGGAGAGAGGGGATTGCATTAGAAGGGAAGAAAGAGAATTTAGAGCTGAAGAAAACTGTAAGAACCAAAAAGAGCTGGCTCAGATATTTTTCACCGGAGTTGAAAACAAAAATAGGTTCCAAAAAGGGAAAAAGCTAGACTCAAAGACTGAGGAAAAACCTGCAAGGTGCAAGCTTGAAAAAAACCAATGTGCGTTTTGTAAGGAGATTGGACATTGGAAAGATAAATGCCCCAAGAAAAACCTAAAAGAGGGGCCCCCAAATCCCAAGAACGAGACTCCCTCTCCAGACAGTCATCCTCTACGCGGGTGAGGATAGTGACTAGGGGGGTCAGGGCTTGACTCCCCTCCCCGAGTCCTGGGTAACTATAAATGTGGAGGGGAAACCGGTTGGCTTCATGGTGGATATGGGCGCTCAATACTCAGTCTTAAACCAAAGAGATGGACCCATGTCTAAGAAAAGTAGCTGGGTGCAGGAAGCAACCGGGACTAAGTGATATGGATGGACTACAAAATGGCATGTGAACTTGGGGGCGCACCAAGTGACCCATTCCTTTCTGGTGATACCTGAGTGTCCAGCGCCTTTGCTGGGAAGAGATTTACTGTCTAAAGTAAATGCCCAAATTCATTTCGACCATGGGCAAGTGTCAGTCTTAGATGGAACCGGGCATCCTCTTCAGGTCTTGTCTCTGGCATTAAAGGATGAATACAGACTGTACTTGCCAGAGGCCCCAGCAACAATAAGTCCCGAAGTACAGCCATGGGTTCAGAGATACCCTCAGGCCTGGGCTGAAACAGCAGGAATGGGACTGGCCAAACAGAGGCCCCCTATTATTGTGGAACTGAAAGCCAGTGCCACACCGGTGAGAGTGAGGCAGTATCCCATGAGTCAAGAGGCTCGGCAAGGAATTACTCCTCACATACAACGCCTCATAGATGCTGGGGTCTTGAGAAAGTGCCGGTCCCCATGGAACACTCCCCTGCTTCCCGTAAAGAAGCCTGGGGGAACTGATTTTAGACCGGTTCAAGACCTGCGAGAAGTCAACAAACGGGTGAGTGATATTCATCCTACGGTTCCTAACCCTTATACATTGCTAAGCAGCTTGCCACCAAGCTACTTTTGGTATACTGTTTTAGATTTAAAAGATGCCTTTTTCAGTCTGCCTCTTGCCCTTGCAAGCCAAGAGATCTTTGCCTTCGAATGGCAGGAAGACGGTGTTCAGACTCCTGTGCAGCTGACGTGGACTCGCTTACCACAGGGTTTCAAAAACTCACCCACGTTGTTTAACGAGGCCTTGGATGAAGACCTCCGTGAGTATCGGGTTGAACACCCTACCATTGTTTTATTACAACATGTTGATGACCTTATGCTGGCAGCAACTATGGAAAAAGAGTGCCAAGAGGCAACAGGTGACCTTCTCCAAACCTTGGGGACTTTAGGTTACAGGGCCAGTGCCAAAAAGGCCCAGATTGCCAAGCAAGAGGTTACATACTTCAGTTATAAGATAAAACAGGGTCAGAGGTGGCTAACACAGGCTATGAAAGAAACCATCCTCCAGATCCCTGAGCAGGCCAACCCTAGACAAGTGAGAGAATTTCTGGGAACTGTGGGATATTGCCGATTATGGATCTTGGGGTTTGCAGAAAAGGCCAGGCCCCTGTATGAAGGGACCAAAGAAAACAAAGACTGGAAATGGACCGAGTCAATGAAAACGGCCTTTCAGGAGCTCAGGTGTGCCTTGCTGGAAGCTCCTGCCCTTGCCCTTCCTGACCCATCTAAGCCTTTCCAATTATTTATAGATGAAAGGTGAGGGATAGGAAAAGGGGTACTAACACAGAAGTGGGGACCTTGGAAGCGTCCCATAGCTTACCTTTCCAAGAAATTGGACCCAGTGGCAGCCGGATGGCCACCTTGCCTCCGAATCATCGCGGCCACCGTGCTCCTAGTCCATGATGCTGATAAACTGACTTATGGACAGAGACTTTTGGTCTACACTCCTCATGCTATAGAGAGAGTTCTGAAACAACCCCCGGGTAAATGGATTTCCAATGCCCCCTTGACACACTACCAGGTCCTGCTACTTGACACCTCACAGATTCATTTTCAAACGCCCTGCACTCTAAACCCGGTTACTCTTTTGCTCAGTCCGGAAGGGGATAGCCCCCTCCATGATTGCAATGAGATACCGGCCAGAGTAACGGCAATACGGAAGGACTTAACAGATATGCCACTGGATAACAGTGAGCTAATATGGTTTACAGATGGAAGCAGCTATGTAAAAGATGGACAGAGATGGGCGGGGGCCGCAGTGGTAGATGATTCTGGACAGACAATATGGGTGGAGACTCTTTCCCCAGACACCTCAGCACAAAGAGCAGAGTTAATTGCCCTGATTCAAGCATTAGAGAGAGCTAAAGGAAAAAGAATAACTATTTTTACTGACAGTCGCTATGCTTTTGGCACGGTACACATCCAGGGCCTGATATATCGAGAACGGGGGTTTTTGGCAGCTGAAGGAAAAGAGATTAAAAACTTGCCAGAAATCCGTCGACTTCTGGAGGCTGTGCAGTTGCCTCGGGCTGTGTCAATAGTACATGTACCTGGACATCAAAAAGGGGACAGCCCCACGGCACGAGGAAATCATGCCGCAGATCTGGCAGCTCAAAAAGCGGCTGATGAAGATTTTATCGCTCCGGTGTTGCGATCGGACTTCCACCCCCAGGTATGGGAACTTTGCCCCCAACCCCTGAGTATTCATCCACAGACCTTGCCTGGATCCAGGAATGTCCCAACCTCCAACAAGGAGAGGATGGATGGTACCGAGACTCCAATGGTTACTTGATACTCCCTGCTCAGTTGGGACAGCAACTGTGTGAGCATCTACACTCGTCTACTCATCTGGGAGAGAAAAAGACTCTGATGCTTTTTCAAACTGCGCGCCTGCGATTCCCCTGGCACCAAACAACTGTGAAGAACATAGTACATGCTTGTAAGGCATGTCAACAGATGAGGCCAGGAAAGAGGCAACACGCAGGACTGAGGTATCAGGGAGAAGGGCCAGGGCAGCACTGGGAAATAGATTTCACCAAGGTAAGGCCAGGCAAGTATGGTTACCGGTACTTGTTAGTGTTGGTAGATACCTTCTCAGGGTGGGTAGCTTTTCCTACTAAGGGAGAAACTGCAATGCTAGTGGCTAAAAAGATTTTAGAACAAATAGTTCCCAGCTTTGGTCTGCCGGTGACTGTTGGCTCTGATAATGGACCTGCTTTTGTGAGCCAAATAGTTCAGAGCCTTGCCCCAGCTCTGGGGACCAAATGGAAATTACATTGTGAATACAGCCCACAGAGCTCGGGGCAAGTTGAAAGAATGAATTGGACCCTAAAGGAAACTTTAACTAAATTGGCTATAGAGACTGGCGGGGACTGGGTGACTCTCCTTCCCTTCGCCCTCTTTCACGCACGTAATACTCCTTAGCTTAATCTGACCCCATTTGAAATTCTGTATGGGCGACCTCCCCCTGTATGTCCAATATTTGAAGGAAAGAAACTTCCACCTCCTGCTTTGGGACAATTCCAGGAGGCTTTGATGGCTTTGGGCAAAGTGCATTCTCATGTCTGGAAACTGCTCCGGGAAATACATGAGGGTCAAAACAAGAGGACTATCCCCTCACATAACATCGGCCCCGGAGATTGGGTGTGGGTCAAAAGGCACCACACCAAGGCACTAGAACCCAAATGGAAGGGTCCTTATGTTGTTCTTCTTACCACCCCAACTGCCCTAAAGGTCGACGGTATCGGGCCTTGGGCGCATTGCAACCACGTACGCCCAGCTACTTCAGCAGAGCAGGAAGACGCAAAAAAAGAATGGGAAGCGTCTTTGCACCCGTCCAACCCCCTGAGGCTGAAGCTCCGGCGTCGTCGACAGGACCAGTACAACTCATCTGGACCATCTTATGGATGACCATGTTACTCTGCTCCGAAGCTGCCAGCGTGAACCCGCACCGACCCGTCAAAATCACCTGGAAACTGCAAAATGGACTAACACGTGAGATGCTTAACTCCACCACCGCAATACATCCACCAAATACTTGGTGGCCAGACTTATACTTTGACCTTAAGCAGGTGGTAAATGTACCTTGGAAGAGGGGCTACCTCCAGAATCACGCATTCTGGGCATGTCCAGGCGCACCCAGGCACAACTGGAAGATCTGTGGGGGGATACAGGATTCTTATTGTAAATCTTGGGACTGCGTAACTTCTAATGATGGGTCGGAGACTCCAGGGTATAGACGGTGGGATGTAGGAAATTGGGACTTGCTTAACTTCTCATTTGTAGGACCCATACCTCTGTACTCCGATTGGGAAAAGGATCATAACTTTGCCCAGGTAAAAATAAGGTTTAACATTGACAAAGCAAAAAAAGAGAAGGCCTGGGTCAACGGGATATCATGGGGACTTCAGACCAGAAATGACCTGACTACTTATAACGGGATCATTGTTGTGAATCAAGTTTTAGAACCGGTACAAATGTATAGTATCGGTCCAAACCCCATTGAACAGGTCCATGCAACTCTCTACCCGACAACCTCCCTACCTACATCCCAGGGACCAACAAAAGACCCAGAGGCGGGCCCCCTTGCTAAACTCGGACAAACAGATCCACTATGGAAATTAGCAAAGGCAGCTTATGCTACCTTAAATCAAACCCATCCTGAGGCAACTAAATCCTGTTGGTTATGTTACAACTTAATTCCCCCTTATTACGAGGCAGTAGGCCTCAACGCCTCTTACGACCTGGCCAACGGCACCGATCCTCCCCAATGTCGATGGGGAGAATGAAAAGTAGGCCTTACAATGAGAGAGGTATGGGGAAAAGGGTTATGTATGGGCAAGATATTATCAGAGAGGTCTCCACCGTGTGCGCATGTCATTGAGCCTATGGACTTGCCCATAGCCAGGTGGCTAATACCACGGATGGGAGGATGGTGGGTCTGTTCACACACGGGGCTGACTCCATGCTTACACAGCTCAATCTTTGACCCTAAAAAAGAATTCTGTGTTATGGTGGCTGTGATACCAAAGATACTGTATTGACCAGAAGAAGCTGTATATGATTATTGGGCCCACAAACTGACTCTTAATCAACAAGAAAGAGCTTAGAAAGTTAAGAGAGAGCCCATTACTGCCATAACCATAGCAACTATGTTCGGTCTGGGAATAGCCGGGGCTGGAACTGGAATAGCAGCTCTGTCCATGCAAAGTCAAGGATTTAACTCTTTAAGAGCAGTCATAGATGAAGACATTACCCGTATAGAACAATCTATTAGTCATTTAGAATCATCTTTAACTTCACTATCTGAAGTGGTCCTGCAAAACAGGAGAGGTTTACATCTGCTTTTTCTGCAACAAGGAGGACTTTGTGCAGCCCTAGGAGAAGAGTGCTGTTTTTATGCTGATCACACCAGAATAGTCAAGGAATCTATGGCCAAAGTGAGAGAAGGATTAGCCCAACGTAAAAGAGAACGTGAGGCTCAACAAGGGTGGTTTGAGTCTTGGTTTCAACAGTCCCCTTGGTTGACCACCCTAATCCCCACATTGCTGGGACCCCTATTAGTACTTTTATTAATGCTTACCTTTGGCCCATGCATTATCAATAGACTTGTAGCCTTTGTAAAGGAACGCATAAATACAGTACAGCTGTTCGTGCTTCGGCAACAATATCAGACTGTGTCTCAGGAACCAGAGGAAGATTCCTCTGTATGATCTAAGAACAGAGGGGAATGTCAGGCAGACCGGACGGCTCAGTGAGGTACATAGCACCAGGGACCTGATTCATATTTCCTGTTAGCTGGGAAGAAAAAACAGCATTCCTTGACCAAATTAGGAAGACTTCCCGCACACACCAACCAGAAAGAGACAGGACATGCGCTCATCCTGTCTAGCCAATCATGTAACGCCAGCTACTCCTGTAACTGAGACAAAGAACTGACTGTATATAAACCGCCATATCCCTTTGTTCGGGGTCCCTGTCGGATTCCGCTGTGTTGGATGAGACTCGGACCCTAGCGTGCTGGAAGTAAACTCCCTTCCTGCCTTTTTGCATTACTGTGGAGGAATTGCTTTCTCTCAGTCGGTTCGGAGATACGGGCTCGGTGCATAACAATGCACACATTGAGACAATTGGAAATGGGTAAGACTTGACATCATAATCAACTGGGATTAAAGAATATAAAAATGGATATAAGGCTTCTTTTTTGTTTAATTATCAACAGTTACCATGTTCCCTTCATCAAAAGTCTCAAAATATACAGCATGTTGAGTGAGGAGAAGTACCTCAAATCTGCAGAATCCAAGTCAGGGATCAGTTACTTTCTTGTCTGTTTGCTGTTGACATCTGACATCATAAAATACCACTCTTCTCATTTTTCTCACAACTTTGGTTGAACCTTTTCAGTTTTCTTTGTAAACTTACATCATGAATGCTCCTTTTGTTTCTTGTTCTGAAAAGGATCAGGTAAGTATGCCATGAGTTTTTCTCAGACTCCCTTTGAAAGTAGTCAATCCCACAGATACTGAAAATTTAGAAGTCATTATTTTTCAAAGCTAAGCTGGTGTTGCTGCATATTTTCAAAAAGTGAGTAAGTCACTTGGTCAGGATAAAATAAAAATACTTACTTCTCCTGAGAACATTGAAAGGACAAAGGATTAGAAGGACACTTGGAAAATATTGTGATATTGTCATTTTTTAAGTCTTTTGAAATTTTTTCTATCTAAATCAGGTTTAGACTGGACATTGCTGTTTTGCTGCTTTCCTAAGGATGTGCTAAAATTTGCCTGGAACTTGAACAAGGCTACTTGGTGTTCATAATCTGGGTCACTAAACCAAGTGGCTACTTTGGGAATGTAGGAAATTCATAACCAGTTCTTTGCTGCTGGCCTTTTCACAGAAAGATTAAAATGAAAACAACAACAACACCATTGCAAGCAATCCTGAGCATTTTAAATTATTAATTTAAAAGCTTTTATTCCTGTATTTCCTAAGTTGAAAATTAAAAATAATATTGACATTTAACAAACCAGATGAGTTTAATAAATTGTGGTACAATTGAAGTGAATATTTATCATTATAAATCACACTGAAATGCTTCAGTTTTTAAAATGATAAAATATGTATGTGGGAGGAGGTAGAGGAAATGAAAACTCTCCTTTTCTACTTCCCTATTCACTATCTAGCTTGAGTGGTTTTACCAGAGTAAATGAGGAAGATTTATAACAACAGGACATGAGCAAAAGATAGAGGTGAAATCAAAGCCTCACAATTGAGCAGGACAAAACCAGGACCTGAGAAGGGACACAGATGATACAGGCTCAGAGAGATACCCAGAATGGGGAGAGGCCCTTCCTGGCACAGGTTGGAACTGTCCAATATAAGGAATCCTTCCCACAGTCAATCCCACATTCCTTCAGGCAAAAGTGGAGTTTTATCATTCTTGGAGTGTTTCCAGGTGCCCAGTTCCCATGTACCTGAGCAGCAGGGGAAGTGAGAAAAGATCTTCCAGGAGAAGCTTCAAAAGGGAAGCAAAGAAGTAGCCCAGAAGGGATGCAGCAATCAGCCCTTCTGGTGTTACTGAGCTCAGATTTGCGTGCCTGACATACAGGAAGGTCAAACAAACAGAAACACTGAAGTTTGGAGCAGAGAAAAGTTTATTTTGGGACTATGAAAGGAGAATGGGTGGCTCATGCTCCCAAAGCCCTAAACTCCCTGAAGTATTTCAGCAAAACATGTTTAAAGGGAAGTGAGGGAGGGGATTTTTGGTTGTTGCAAGCTTCTTGGTGTGGGAATCCTTTGTTCTTGCTGCTGTCCATGTATGTCAGGTCATTGTGTTCCTGTAAACCCCCAACAAGACAAAGACAAATATTAATCTCTGTTCTGCAAGTTTTTATCTCTTTATGAATGGAAAATTGTTATACACATAGATGTCAGATTCTTTAGGTGGTTTATACTGTATATTTCAGGCTATAGGCAACATTCTTAGCTCAAAGCAAAATCAATAAAATGCAAAGTTTAAAGTAAAAGAAACAGATCTTATTTGAGCTAAGATTCATTCTTCCTTATTACACTGAAAACATTTTGGAGGATATTTGGAGAGAGGTTAATGGAAAAGAGAAGCAGGGAAGAGTGGACAGACCATTTCCTCTATTGACAGCCCACCTTATCTCCAGATTTTGCCTTTTCCCCCAAACTAGAGAAAATAACTAATACTTGCCTAAGTAGAATCTGATAGTAGCAGATGAGGGTGATTAAGAAATAATGTGGTAATTCTTTTAATTGAATCCAACTACAAATATCCCTGAAAATCTGAGTTTAGTGTAAAAAGATTACTCACAAGCTTATATCTCATTATTTTAGATTAAAAAAGTGATAACATTAGATAACTACTCCAACCCTTTAATTCTCTAAAGAATATTAATACAAGTGTTTAAGTAGTAAACTGTCCTGTTAAAATGGAAAATTTTTTAAAATTCAGCTTCCTGATTGGCACACAATAAATGTGTGTTTAAAACATTTCTTTTCCTTTTATTTTTTCCCATTGGAACATAATTGTTTTACAATGTTGTGTTAGTTTCTGCAGTACAACATAGTGGATCAGTCAGAGGTATATACATATATCCTCCTTCTTCAGCCTCCTATCTCCCCATTCCACCTGCCTGGGTCATCACTGATCACCAAGCTAAACTTCCTGTGCAATACAGTAGCTTCCCACTAGCTATCTATTTTATGAATGGAGGAAGCAGTCTAGATGTCCATCGACAGATGAATGGATAAAGAAGATGGGGTACATGTATATAATGGAATATTACTCAGCCATAAAATGGAAAGAAATTGAGTCAATTGAGTGATGTGGATTGACCTAGAGCCTGTCACACAGAGTGAAGTAAATCAGGAAAAGCTTTTTCTCTTATTGTATGAGGTGCATGACCCATTGATGCCTCTCTTGCACCACCAGCAACATCTGTGATCTGTGCTGTCTTTGTTGACTTTTAGTATTCTTTTCAAGGAACACTTAATTATGATCTTTTTACCAATTGTATTTAAAATGCAACTTGAGACTTAGTCCACTTAGTGTTTTCTTTAAGGGTTGATATTAAGATTTTGAATGTACATAAAAATATTTTTGTGTAAAATCTTACTGAACAATGTTGCACAGAAAAGTTTACACATGTGTGAAGTTGGATGATTAAAATCCAAGGTTTGTATTATCAAGAAAATGTTAACCAAAGATGCTGCTTCAGGATAGGCCTACAGAATCTTAGGAGCTACTCAGAAAATATCATAGGGATGATAAAAGGTTTCAAATCATAAGCTGCTTTTTGCACAACTGCATAAGTTCAACTGCATTCTTTTGTTCAACTACATACTTTTCAAGATTGTCAAATTCTCTGAGCATCTCTCTGCTCCAAGTTACCCAAGGACCCTTTCCCCAGACTGTTATAAACAAACAAATCACCATTTTTCTAAAATTTGTTGACTATTGCAAGTGGAGAAAAACCATATTGTTTCACTGAGGAAGAAAAGGATGTTCAGAGCAGACCTGGGAAACAATTTTGGTGGGGCTCTGACATTTATGCATTTCATGCAAGTAAGGACATTCACTGCCCTTTCTTCTGGATGACCTGTGCTGGGATGTCTGTGTAGTGAACAGCCTTTAAAAACAGAGGGCATCTCTCTCCAAAGCAATGGCAGATTTGCTTACAGTTTTGGAAAATGGAGACAGTTTCCTTCTGGAATGAAGTAAGTCAGTCCTGGTCACTCTCCATTACAAGGAAGATGTCTCTTTCTAAAGTAAAGAGTAAGCTAGCTTACTGTCCATCAGAAAGATTCAGGTTATCCAGGCTCCTGTAGCCTAATTACAGGTGATATTCCTCTCTTGTAATATAACCTACTACATGTGAAGGCACCTATAGGGCCATCTATGTCCCCACCACTGGACTAGGGTTAAGGAGAACTGAGCTGAATAGTTGAAGCTCATGATACTGTAAGCACTTTGCTACTGTCAGTATATGTGAAACCATGGGGACTAACTAGGCTTGCTACTAGGGCAACACTTCAGAGAACTCATGGTCCTTGACAAGAACATAAGCAAATTTTGCTTCATGCTGCACAAACAGAAATTCAACTGTGCTGTTTTATGCCTCACTTCCTAATTTCTACTGCTATTTCCATTGCATTTTTCTTTTAGGAGAAAAACAGGTTTCTTGATGTTTTTAAAATTACACCTGTCAGAACTACTATCCTGGCCTTTTCCTATCGCAGTCCTCCTCTCCTTCCCTTTTCATTCATGTCCTACAGTGTTTCTCTTTCCCTTCTCCTTATAGAGCTACAGTTGTATAGACACTGTCCTGACATGATGCCCAGTCTGCATGGGGCCAGGATGAGTTCCATCTTCTTCCTACTCCAGGGATCTTCCCCATTCAGTGATCAAACCTGTGTCTATTGCATCTCCTGCATTGGCAGGTTGATTCTTTACCATGAGCCACAATATCCGATATTTCTTGGCTCCAAAATCATTGTGCATGGTGACTGCAGCCATGAAATTAAAAGACCCTTGCTCCTTGGAAGAAAATCTATGACCGACCTAGATAGCATATTAAAAAACAGAGACATCGCTTTGCTGAAAAATATCTGTATAGCTAAAACTATGGTTTTTCCAGTAGTCATATACAGACATGAGTGTTGGACCATGAAGAAGGCTGAGTGCCAAAGAATCAATGCTTTCATACTGTGGCACTGGAGGAGACTCTTGAGAATCTCTTGGACTACAAGGAGATCAAATCAGTCAGTCTTCAAATAAATCAACCCTGAATATTCATTGGAAGGATTGATACTGAAGCTGAAGCTCTAGTACTTTGGCCACTGATGGGAAGAGCCAACTCATTGGTAAAGATCCTGATGCTAAGAAAGATTGAAGACAAAAGGAGAAAAGGGCAACAGATGATGAGATGGTTAGATAGCATCACTAAATAAATGGACATGAATTTGAATAATCTCTGGCAGATAGTGAAGGGCAGAGGACCCTGGCGTACTTCAGTCCATGAGGCTGCAGAGTTAGACATGACTTAGTGACTGAAAAACAACGTCGACACCAACAGTTGTGGACTTCGAGAGGTCATGGATTAGGAAATTGTGTAAGAAAGCAAGCAACTCTTTACCACTCAGCCTATGTGATCTTCACCTGTAATATATGCTCAATAAATAGGTCCTGTATTTTCAGATTGATACATGATAAGGATTAACTAGGCTGCTATTTGTAAAGCATTTAGGATAGTAGCTGCCAATAGAACATGCAATAAAAGTGTATTAGACATGCAATAAAAGTTAAATACACAAGACTTTTTCTTTGAGGTAAAAACAGCTGTATCACAAGAAGAACAAAACTGGCCTCAGTCCAGCATGTGCTCTTTTAGCTCTTTTTCTCCCCAGTCTAATTTCTGTAGATAGGCTCTTACCCACAGGACTGAGAATTAAAGCAATTTGAAGGTAATTTCTATATAGAAACTCTTCAATATCTAGTCCAAATGTGGAAAGTAAATACCAGAAGACGAACAAGTGTCATTTATCAGTCACAGACTTGCACCTTCCTCAGCCTTACTGGGGCTTATTAAGGAATTAATCCACTGAGTACATATGAACTCTGGATATCCAGCATTCAGCTTTCCATCTATCAGAAGACTTTTGTGGGACTTGTGATGGGAAAATCTTGAAATGAATTACTGTGAACCTTGTGAAACTAGGCTCTGTTTCTTCCCAGGTGGCTCAGTGGTAAAGAATCTGCCCACTATTGCAGGAGACATAGGACTCATGGCTTTGATCCCTGGGTTGGGAAGATCCCCTGGAGAATGATATGGCAACACTCTCCAGTATTCTTGCCTGGAGAGTCCCAAGGACAGAGGAGCCTGGTGGGTTTCAGTCCATAAGGTTGCAAAGAGTTGAACATGACTGAGCAACTGAACACTCACACATACAAACCATATTCACCTTTGAAATCTTTGTATTCCCTGGTGGCTCAGTGGTAAAGAATCTTGCCTGCCAGTGCAGGAGATGTGGGTTTGATCTCTGGGTCAAGAAGATCCCCTGGAGAGGGAAATCGCAACCCACTCCAGTAACTTTGCCTGGAAAACCCCATGGACAGAGGAGTCTGGTGGGTTGCAGTCTATGTGGTCAGAGAGAGTTGGACACAACTGAGTGACTGAACAACAACAAAATCAACCTTAGTTTCAAGTTGTCTGGTCACACATGTTTATGTATGTCTCTCTCAAACATGACGTTCCTGTCAAAGCTCTGGTAAACGATCAATGTTTCTAATTGTGACCTGTTATAAAGAGAACAGATTCTTATTGAACTTATGCAAATAACTATATTGTCAAGAAAATAAGAATGTTCACTGAGGGTTTCTGAATTCTGGAGGACCTAGGTAGGGTGAAAAAGAGAAATGTTTCACTCCTGCTTACAATGGCATAATTTACTAAACTACTATAAATCTTTTTAAAAGTTTCCTTGTAACTGGAAAGTGAAAGATTAAGGAATACATATTTTAGGCAAAAAGTCATGAAATATACTCATATTCATCAGTTAATTCAATCCCATGTAACTGACTCTTGTTCTTTATTACTCTAGTTTCCATTAGTTCTGCTGACCTTGCCCAATAATTGAGGTTGACAAGGACAGTGAAAATCCCAAGAAGTTTGCAAGTTTGTTACTAAGGCTAATAGTATTTTCCCAGTGAAGTGAGTGCATTGATCATTGAAGATTGTGGAAGGTATACTCTAAGTGGAAAACACATTCCCTTTTTAACAGTTTCTTTACCATTGTGGGAGGATCAGCTTTGCAGCAGAGGAAGGAGTCAACCCATCTGGAAAACATACATATAATAACCAGAACATTTTGGCAACCACATTAAGTAATAGTTGAATGAATTCTAGTAGCAGGTGTTTAACGAATCTAGAGAAAGGAGGTCTGAAACCTCTGAGAAAAGAAATAATTTTTCCCAATGTTTCATACCCAACAGGTCAGAAATTGCAGGTAGACTATTTTCATAATTTTATAGAGATCTTCCTGCCAATGTCTATGACTTGAGTCATTGTAACTGCACTATGATAGGTAAAGAAATGCAAACAAACAAAAAAATAATTTTGCCAGAAAACCAAGAGGAACCAAGTGACCATCTTTTTTTCCCCAAAGCCCAGGCTGTTTGTTTAGTTTATAAATATTGTCTGTGCTGCGCTAGTCTGAGTAGTGTTCAGCCTGTTGCGTCTTCATCAGGTTCCTCTGTCCATAGAATTTACCAGCAAGAATACTGGAGTGGGTTGTTATTTCCTATTCCAGGGGATCTTCCTGATCCAGAGGTCAAAACCACATCGCTTAAATCTCCTGCATTGGCAGGCATGTTTTTTAGCACTCATGCCACCTGGGAAGACTTACAGCTATTGTTTATCCACCTTAAGTTCTCTGGTTTAGGAGTGGACTGTTACCATGTTCCAAGCACATTAGGATGACAAAGTCTGACAATAAGGTGTCAACCATTTAAATTTTGTTTTTGTTTCTGCAAGAGCAGAATGAACTTTATCTTCATGTGCCACAAAATTTACAGATTCTGTTCTTACTGCCTTTCCTTGAGAGTCAATTAGGGCATTTCCTTGGTACTAAGGTTGAGTCACGTTAGTGTGAGCATCAGTTTGAATGACAGGTAACATTTTATGTCAGAACATATGACTCCCAGGAAGTTTACATAATTTCTGAAAACACTTATAATACATATGTATACAGATACTACATAAAGAAGGCTTAACATTTCTTCTTATTTTACAATGTGTCCTATTCAATTTAACATATCAAGTATGCTTAATTAGCTTAAGAAGAAGGGGGGAAGGGAAGAACCCCTGGAGAAGGAAGTGGCAATCCACTCCAGTACTATTGCCTGGAAAATCCCATGGACAGAGGAGCCTGGTAGGCTACAGTCCATGGAGTCGTAAAGAGTCAAACATGACTGAGTGATTAACTCTTTCTAATGTAAGCTTACTTAAGTAACCAGAGACCTGATAAAGACAACATATAACATAAATGCTTATTTTGACAAGACATAAAATTTTCTTTTCTAGATAAACTCTTAAAATCCTTTCAGAATCTCTTACTACCAAGAACAGACCAAAAGGAAAACAACTGTCATTTTAACAAAGAGAGAACACCAAATTTCAATTTTGTACTTCATTAACTTAATTAAATTCATTCCAGTCTTATCCAGTCATGGCCACACATAAAATTTCTTTCCAAAGATTCCTTTATTTACAAACAATTTACCATAGCCTATGTCCATTTTAGTTTGTCCTCGGTTTTCTTTTCCATTTATAAATAACTAGCTTGGGGACAAAATCATTTTCTTTTTTCTAAACAAAAATATCTCCATACCTTAAACATTTTCTTACCCTCAAACACATCTTTTTTCAATTATATTTAGTAGCTTTAACTACATACATTAATTAGAATTCTTAATTTCTTGAAATCATGTTTTGTTCAGTAAATATAAAGAAGCAAACAATTGTAAACTGCATTAATATTTGTGGCTTGACATAAATATATTTTATAATATTTAGAAACTTAAGCTATTTCAAAGTTTATCTTTTCAATAAAGCACAAAATATGTTCACTAACAGATCCAAACATACTTAATTTCTCTGTGCTAAGAGGTCAAATGGGTTATAAGATTAGACTTGTTTAGCAATTAATGTTTTAGTATTTTATTTCATTAGGAAATGAGACACTCAATGAATCCTGATCATTTAATTTAACTTAGTAAAACTCTAAGGATATAAATTACCAAAAAAATTTAAGAAACTAAGTAGACATTTCTTTTCTCTTTAAGTTGAAGTATAGTTGATTCACAATACAGAGTTAATTTCAGGTGTATAGTAAAGTGATTCATTTATATGTATATATGTTCTTTTCCAGGTTCTAGTCCATTATAGATTATTATAAGATATTGAATATATTACTCTGTGCTATATTGTTGTTTCTCTACTTTCTAGATGGTAGTAGAGTGTATATGATAAAACCAAACTCTTAATTTATCCTGCACTACCTTCCCTTTGGTAACCATAATATTGTTTACTGTATCTGTGAATCTGTTTCTATTTTGTAAATAAGCTCATGTATATCACTGCTTGGGCTTCCTAGGTGGCACTAGTTGTAAAGAATCTGTTTTCTAATGCAGGAGACATAAAAGATGTGGGTTCAATCCCTGAAGGAGGGCATGGGAAACCATCTCAGTATTCTTGCCTGGAGAATCCCCATGGACAGAGGATCTTGGTGGGCTACAGTTCATAGGGTCACAAAGAGTCAGACATGACTGAAGTGACTCAGCCACAGCAGCAGCGTACTATTATTTAGATTCTACAAATAAGTGATATTTGATTTTCTCTGTTTGAATTATTTAGTATGATAATCTCTAGGTGCATTGATGTTTCTTCAAATGGCATTATTTAATTCTTTTTAAAGACTAATGTTAATTTTATATATGTATTGCATAGGAACCTGGAATGTCAGGTCAATGAATTAAGGTAAATTCGACATGGTTAAGACTGAGATGGCAAGATTGAACATTGACATCTTAGAAATTACTGAACTAAAATGAATGGGAATGGGCAAATTTAATTCAGAATGACCGTTATATCTAACACTGTGGGCAAGAATTCCTTAGAAGAAATGGAGTCGCCCCCATAGTCAAGAAAAGGGTCTGAAATGCAGTACTTGGGTGCAATCTCAGAAACAACACAATGATCTTGGTTCATTTCCAAGGCAATCCATACAATGTCACAGTAATCCAGGTCTATGCCCCAACCACACAAATGTCCTTTTCATCATAGGGGATTGAAATGCAAAAGTAGGAAGCCAAGAGATACCTGGAGTAACAGGCAAGATTGGCCATGGAGTACAAAATGAAGCAGAGCAATGGCTAACAGAGTTTTGCCAAGAGAGTGCACTGGTCATAGCAAACATCCTTTTCTGACAACACGAGACGACTCTATATGTGGACATCACCGGATGATCAATACTGAAATCAGACTGATTATGTTGTTTGAAACCAAAGATGGAGAAGCTTTATACAGTTAGCAATGACAAGCCCTAGAGCTGACTCTGGCTTAGATCATGAGCTCCTCACTGTAAAAGTCAGGCTTACATTGAAGAAAGTAGGGAAAACCACTCGACCATCCAGGTATGACCTAAATGAAATCCTTTATGATTATACAGTGGAGGTGACAAATAGATTCAAGGGATTAGATCTGATAGAGTAGCTGAAGAACTATTGGCAGAGGTTCATAGCATTGTAGAGGAGGCATTGACTAAAACCACACCAAAGGGAAAGAAATGCAAAAAGGCAAAGTAGTTGTCTGAGGCAGCTTTACAAATAAGTGAGGAAAGAAGAGAAGCAAAAGGCAATGGAGAAAGGATATGATATATTCAACTGATTGTAGAGTTCCAGGAAATAGCAAGGAGAGATAAGAAAGACTTCCTAAGTGATCAATGCAAAGAAATAGAGGAAAACAATAGAATGGGAAAGACTAGAGATCTCTTAAACAAGATTAGAGATATCAAGGGAACATTTCATGGATGGATGGGGACAGTAAAGGATAGAAACAGTAATGACCTAACAGAAGTAGAAGAGATTAAAAAGTGGGAGGAATGCAGAGAAATATACAAGAAAGTTATTAGTGACTTGGATAACCACAGTGGGTGTGATAATTCACTTAGAACCAGATATCCTGGAGTGTGAAGTCAAATGGGCCTTGGGAAGCATAACTATGAACAAAGCTAGTGGAGGTGTTGGAATCCTAGTCAAGCTATATAAAATCCTAAAACTGATGCTGTTAAAGTGTTGCATTCAATATGTTAGCAAATTTGGAAAACTCAGCAGTGGCCACAAGACTGAAAAAGTCAGTCAGTCTTCATCTAGTTCCAAAGAAGGGCAATCCCAAAGAATGTTCAAATTACCATAAAATTGCACTAACTTCACATACTAGAAATATAATGCTCAAAATCCTTTAAGCCAGGCTTTAGCAGTAAGTGAACTGAGAGCTTCCAGATATATAAAGTGGGTTTCAAATAGGCAGAGGAACCAGAGATCAAATTATCAACATCAGTTGGATCATAGAGAAAGCAAGGGAATTCCAGAAAAACACCTACTTTTGCTTCATTGACTATGCTAAAGCTTTGACTGTGTGGATCACAACAAACTGTGAAAAATTTGTAAAGAGATGGGAATACCAGACCACCTTACTTGTCTCCTGAGAAGCCTATATGGGGTCAAGAAACAACAGTTAGAACTGTACATGGAACAATGGACTGATTCAAAATCAGAAAAGGTATACGACTAGGCTGTATATTATCATCCTGCTTATTTCACTTATATGCAGAATACATCATGCAAATTCATCCTAGGCAGGATGAACTACAAGCCTGAATCAAGATTTCTGGGAGAAACAAAAACCTCAGCTATGCAAATGATACCACTCTAATGGCAGAAAATGAAGAGGAACTATTAGAGCTTCCTGATGAGGGTGAAAGAGGAGAGTGTAAGAGTGGCATGAAACTCAACATTGAGAAACTGAAGATCATGGCATCCAGTCCCATCACTTCATGGCAAATGGGAGAAGAAAAAGTGGAAGTAGTGACAGATTTTATTTTCTTGGGCTCCAAAATCACTGCAGATGGTGACTACAGCCATGAAATAAAAAGGCGCTTCTTCCTTGGAAGAAAAGCTGTAACAAAACTAGACAGCACATTAAAAAGCAGTGACATCACTTTGCTGACAAAGGTCTATATAGACAAATCTATGGTTTTCCCAGTAGTCATATACAGATGTGAAAGTTGGACCATGGAAGTATGAGAATCAAAGAATTGAGGCTTTCAAATTGTGGTGCTAAAGAAGACTCGAGAGTCTCATGGACTGTAAGGAGATCAGACCAGTCAATCCTAAAGAAAATCAATCCTGTTTATCTATTGGAAGGATTGTTGCTGAAGCTTAAGCTCCAATACTTTGGCCATCTGATGTGAAGAGCTGACTCATTGGAAGAGACCCTGATGCTGGAAAAGATTGAGGGCAGGAGGAGAGGAGAGCAAAGGAGGATGAAATGGCTAGATACTCTCACTAACTCAATGAATATGAATTTGAGTAAACTCTTGGAGATACTGAAGGACAGAGGAGCCTGGCTTGCTGCAGTCCATTGGGTTGCAAAGAGTCTGACATCACTTAAGGACTGAACATTTATAACAACCACCACATCTTTATTCATTCATCTGTTGATGAACATTTGAGTTGCTTTGTAAGAAGAGCCAGAGTACTTCTTAAATAAAATAAATTTAATTCAAAATAATCAATGTATCATTGAAGCACATTTTGGGCCAACTTTGGGTTATGGTAGCACCATGTTTTCTGAATACTTCTTATCTGCATTTTTGGTAACTGAAGAATAAGACTGAATCTCTTGTTTACTGAAAAAAGAGGAGTGTTTTCCTGGTTATTAACTCTTAAAAGAGTACAGCTATTTTTTTTATTAAATGCAGAAAGAAATTTTACTAATTAAACAAAAACATAATAACCAACCATTCAGGGAAAAATATTATCATTTCCATTACTGTTTAAAATCTTTAGCCTCTATAAAAAGAAACAAAACTTCATTATAAATTCCCTGCCTAACTTTGCAATAAATTTCAAACTGTCCTTTCATTATTTTTTAAACTACATGGAACTCAATAATATATAATGTATAGTATTAATCATGTCCCTTAGAAGCGCATATACATTTTATCAAGTAGCTTGCATTCTTCCTGCTACTCTTATTTTATTTTTCATTCAAAATTACTTAAGATTTAGCTTATTTGACTTAACTGTTGTTTAGTATTCCATCATATTTTATTTACCCACTTAGGTTGATATACATATCCCCATCTCTGTGAATATTTAATTTAAATTTTTTCTTCCCAAATTTTTATTCTGTATTCACTTGTATTCTTTAGATTCCACATGAATATTCCTCAGTGATTCTTGTAAGTATTCAATTTCTTTTCACCAATTGACATGAGATGAACAATTTCAGTGACCCTAGAAACCTAGCCTCCTTCCTAGCTCCTTTGTCCTTCTTTAGTTATCAGCTCCTTACATTCCTGCCTGCTTGGATATTTTGAGTTATTGCAGCTAATTATGCTCAAATGTATTAAACATGTTAAAATGAATGCAAGTCTAACCTTTGGATCCTAAAGTGGGTCTTAAGACGTTATTGACCCTGAAAAGAAGTGGAGAAACCTCCCAAGTCCATCAGAAGTTATGCTTATTCATTTGGGTTTGGCCATCTCATGACCCCTAACCATGACTGCCACCAAGAATAAAATTCCATATTTACAGGGAGTAGAATGAAACCTACCAATTTATTATTGGAATAAAACAAGGTAGAATAAGGAGGAAGACACCATTGAATGAAATGTTAGGATCATCTGGATCTAGGGAGTTATGTATTGTGCCATAAACAGCATACTGAATCATAAGCAACCAATTGCTGATAGATTCACCTTGCTAGATTTGGCTACTTTTTTTCTTGCAGAAACGACAGCAGGTTTATGTGGTTTGTACTGAGGAATGCTATTGATGGTAAATGCTTCTAAATTCTCTCTGCAAATTCAGCCACCAACTTGAGAGTCATTTTTTCTCATACCTTTCAAATATGTGTTAACATCTTTCTGAATGAAAGCTGTGTTTCCTCCATGGGAGTCTTCTCCTGTTTGCAAAATGGTTTTTGTAAAGGAATGTTTATTTTCATTGGTGCAGAAACTCTGTAAGGCCATGCAAACACTTTGGATGCAAATATCTACAGTTCAGCAGAAAGAAGACCTAAATGCTGAACTAAGCAGAAGGTGAATTTCCTATCTGGAGTCCTTGCTGCTGCTGCTGCTGCTGCTAAGTCGCTTCAGTCGCGTCCGACTCTGTGCGACCCCATAGACGGCAGCCCATCAGGCTCCACCGTCCCTGGGATTCTCCAGGCAAGAACACTGGAGTGGGTTGCCATTTTTCTTAATCTCCTAGACCCTGTCCAACACCATAGAAAGAACAGACACACACTGAGAACCTTCTATGATCCATATATATGTATGTATATATATAGTATTAGTGTCTTATGGCAGCTGTAACAAATTTCCACAAGCCTGTCAAATTAAAACAAGAGAAATTTCTTTTCAAACAGTTTTGGAGGCCAGAAATCTGGCAGTAGTATCCCTGGGACAAAATCAAGGTGTCGGGAGAGCCAAGCTCCCTACAGATGCTTTAGTGGAGCCTCCTCTTGGATACTATGTGCAACTGAGGTAGAAACAGTTCTTCCTTCATAACTTCATAAAGTTGGAATGATGATTAAATAAGTTAATACAAGTAGAAGCTATATACATTTTCTGGCAGGTGAGCAACACCTAATATGTAGGTAATATTATATGGACAGGAATAGTGTCCACTCTGAAGTAATTAATACCCCTGTTATAAATTGTTGTCAAGTCTGTCCAAAACCAAAAGCAGTCTATGGGATATTCAGTTCCAGGGATCTCATCATAGTAAAAGCACAACTGAGGCAGAATTTTAAAATTATGCCAGTTGTGCTCTACCTTGAGAATAGGCCTCAGGAAACACTTTGTGAGCAATTACCAGCGTTTCTTTCACATTATTCCAAGAAATGTAGTCACACATTGGAAGAGGAGAGAAGAAAAAATAAAAAGGAGGGATTAAGACAAAAATACCAATATTATTAAGTTCTTTCCAGTTCAATGATTTAGCAACTCTAGTCCTAAAAACAAAACAAAACTGTCCCAAGGGGAAGAGTGGGGTCAGTGTTTGAGTAGAATTTTGGGACATTCTGGAGGAGAGAGTCTCAAGAGCCTAGAAACTAATTCCCTGAGATTGAATAAAAAATAGGCTATGAAATACCATCTGAAGGGCAGGATCTACTGGAGAGTGTCAGTAACCAGAGTAAAAGTTGATGCCTGGTGTCTCTGTTTTCCTAAAAGTTGGGTTGCAGTGGTGTCTATGGATCTCAGTGCTTTGAATCCTCTGGATTCCATGGAATTTTCTTGGAAACCTTTCCTCGTCCAGTCCAGTTCAGTTCAGTTGCTCAGTTGTGTCCGACTCTTTGCAACTCCATGGACTGCAGCACTCAGAATTTCCTGTCCATTACCAACTCTGGGAGTTTACTCAAATTCATGTCTATTGAGTCGGTGATGCCATCCAACCTTAGTCCAACCCACCTCCAATTCCTTACAGGCCTGCTCCCTCATGCCCAGGCTCTTTTTGCCAAAAGGAAGATGCTTTTACTTTTATTCCAAGAGAGGAAGTTTAAGCTGAAGGCTGTGATAGTCGGGGTGGGAGTAGGGAAGCAAACTGAGGGAAAAGGAGAGAACACCGTCATGAAAACTCTGGAACTTTTATGGAATCATCAGAGGACAAAGCAGTCAATGGCTTTTGTTCAGTAGGGAACCAATTTTCTAATTAAGGAAATCTGCAGGTTTCCACAGATATAGAAACTTGGCAGTTGGATGTGAATGTATTTAGATTGGGGAGAGAAAAATCAGCTTGTGTTGAATTTGAAATATTTCCAAAGATTGCTTCTTCCCTGTCAGAGGACAGCTTATTTGGAGACAAAGGTGGTGATAGAAGTCATCCTGAAGCTGGCAAGACTTGGCTACCAGATGTTTGCAGTTCATACCAAGATCCAGAGAGTAGCTGCTGCTGCTGCTGCTGCTGCTGCTAAGTTGCTTCAGTCGTGTCCGACTCTGTGTGACCCCATAGACGGGAGCCCACCAGGCTCCCCCATCCCTAAGATTCTCCAGGCAAGAACACTGGAGTGGGTTGCCATTTCCTTCTCCAATGCATGAAAGTGAAAAGTGAAAGTGAAGTCGCTCAGTTGTGTCTGACTCTTAGCGACCCCATGGACTGTAGCCTACCAGGCTCCTCCGTCCATGGGATTTTCCAGGAAAGAGTACTGGAGTGGGATGCCATTGCCTTCTCTGAGAGAGTAGCTAGGATCTACTGAAAAGATCTCCCACTTTTCTTTCCTGTGTTTCTCCTCAGGGACAATTGGCACTACTGGGATGGAAAAACAGATGAACTATGTGCTGTGCAGAGCTCAGATGATGTCGGTGGGTGGGGTGTAAGGGTCCAGGGTGCCAGGAATCTGAGTGGTGACAGGCCACATTTTGTACGCTGCCAGCATGTGCATATTGTGTTTAATTAGCAGTTTTGTAAGTCGCAAGCATATGCTTTATCGCTTCTTGCTGTTTTAATGGTAAGCTACTATGTTCTTTAGTGAAATCTTAAGTCTTCTCTGAGATTTGCTTATCATCAGCAGCTCAGCACCACATGTCATGTCCAGACTTTCTGGCATACACTCTCTACCTCCTTGTTCCAGCTATTGGCCTCTTGTTATCCTGCAAATATAGACTCCTCCTTGAGGCACCCTGTGGGAATGGAATAGAGGAGTGGGCCAGAGAAAGCTCAAGGAACCAAAAGTGAACAACACTCACCCAGGATCAGGAAAACATCCTGCTCAATTCTGGTAAGAAAGGAAATGGCAGTGGAAGCCAGAGGCTGCAGTGGGTAACAAAGATTTAGAGAAATCTGCGGACCAAATCTAGACAAGGACAGAGAACAGATGAAGGATGCCACCAGCAAGTATAGTACCTGATGCTGAATTGAAAAGTTCCTGAGGTAGGGGCTGCTTGTCTGTGCTCCTAGACTGTCAGGCTTCCAGAAGTATGTTAGCACCATTTCACCAAGATGAGCTGTTACCCCAGTTAACTCTTTGGAACCCAAGTTTTTATAATGTTCCCATCTCAATAGATTCAAAGCTTTAAGAGATTTAGAGCTATAAGTAAGGATTTTTCTTGTATTTTTTTTTTCTCCTCTGATAAATTTAGAATAAGATGACTCTGTGGCGATCCACTGGAGAAGGGAATGGCAAGCCACTTCAGTATTCTTCCCTTGAGAACCCCATGAACAGTATGAAAAGGCAAAATGATAGGATAATGAAAGAGGTACTTCCCAGGTCAGTAGGTGCCCAATATGCTACTGGAGGTCAGTGGAGAAATAAATCCAGATAGAATGAAGGGATGGAGTCAAAGCAAAAACAATACCCAGCTGTGGATGTGACTGGTGATAGAAGCAAGGTCTGATGCTGTAAAGAGCAATATTGCATAGGAACCTGGAATGTCAGGTCTATGAAACAAGGCAAATTGGAAGTGGTCAAACAGGAGATGGCAAGAATGAATGTCGACATTCTAGGAATCAGTGAACTAAAATGGACTGGAATTGGTGAATTTAACTCAGATGATCATTATGTCTACTACTGCGGGCAGGAATCCCTCAGAAGAAATGCAGTAGCCATCATGGTCAACAAAAGAGTCCAAAATGCAGTACTTGGATGCAGTCTCAAAAATGACAGAATGATCTCCGTTCGTTTCCAAGGGCAAACCATTCAGTATCACCGTAATCCAAGTCTATGCCCCAACCAGTAATGCTGAAGAAGCTGAAGTTGAATGGTTCTATGAAGACCTACAAGACCTTTTAGAACTAACACCCAAAAAAGATGTCCTTTACATTATGGGGGACTGGAATGCAAAAGTAGTAAGTCAAGAAACACCTGGAATAACAAGCAAATTTGGCCTTGGAATACAGAATGAAGCAGGGCAAAAACTAATAGAGTTTTGCCAATTTAATGCACTGGTCATAACAAACACCCTCTTCCAACAACACAAGAGAAGATTCTACACATGGACATCATCAGATGGTCAACACTGAAATCAGATTGATTATATTCTCTGTAGCAAAATATGGAGAAGCTCTATACAGTCAACAAAAACAAGACCAGGAGATGACTGTGGCTCAGATCATGAACTCCTTATTACCAAATTCAGACTGAAATTGAAGAAAGCAGGGAAAACCGCTAGACCATTAAGGTATGACCTAAATCAAATCCCTTATGATTATACAGTGGAAGTGAGAAATAGATTTAAGGGCCTAGATCTGATAGATAGAGTGCCTGATGAACTATGGAATGAAGTTCGTGACATTGTACAGGAGACAGGGATCAAGGCCATCCCCATGGAAAAGAAATGCAAAAAAGCAAAATGGCTGTCTGGGGAAGCCTTACAAATAGCTGTGAAAAGAAGAGAAGTGAAAAGCAAAGGAGAAAAGGAAAGATATAAGCATCTGAATGCAGAGTTCCAAAGAATAGCAAGAAGAGATACGAAAGCCTTCTTCAGTGATCAATGCAAAGAAATAGAGGAAAAGAACAGAATGGTGAAGACTAGAGAGCTCTTCAAGAAAATTAGACATATCAGTGGAACATTTCATGCAAAGATGGGCTCGATAAAGGACAGAAATGATATGACCTAACAGAAGCACAAGATATTAAGAAGAGGTAGCAAGAATACACAGAAGAACTGTATAAAAAGGATCTTCATGACCCAGATAATCACTATGGTGTGATCACTAATCCAGAGCCAGACATCTTGGAATGTGAAGTCAAGTGGGCCTTAGAAAGCATCACTACCAACAAAGCTAGTGGAGGTGATGGAATTCCAGTTGAGCTATTTCAAATCCTGAAAGATGATGCTGTGAAAGTGCTGCACTCAATATGCCAGCAAATTTGGAAAACTCAGCAGTGGCCACGGGACTGGAAAATGTCAGTTTTCATTCCAATCCCAAAGAAAGGCAATGCCAAAGAATGCTCAAACTACTGCACAATTGCACTCATCTCACACGCTAGTAAAGTCATGCTCAAAGTTCTCCAAGCTAGGCTCCAAAAATACATGAACCGTGAACTTCCTGATGTTCAAGCTGGTTTTAGAAAAGGCAGAGGAACCAGAGATCAAATTGCCAACATCTGCTGGATCATGGAGAAAGCAAGAGAGCTCCAGAAAAACATCTATTTCTGCTTTATTGACTATGCCAGAACCTTTGAGTGTGTGGATCACAATAAACTGTGGAAAATTCTGAAAGAGATCGGAATACCAGACCACCTAACCTGCCTCTTGAGAAATCTGTATGCAGGTCAAGAAGCAACCATTAGAACTGGACATGGAACAAAAGACTGGTTTCAAATAGGAAAAGGAGTACGTCAAGGCTTTATTTTGTCACCCTGCTTATTTAACTTCTATGCAGAGTACATCATGAGAAACACTGGACTGGAAGAAACACAAGCTGGAATCAAAATTGCCGGGAGAAATATCAATAACCTCAGATATGCTGATGACACCACCCTTATGGCAGAAAGTGAAGAGGAACTAAAAAGCCTCTTGATGAAAGTGAAAGAGGAGAGTGAGAGAGTTGGCTTAAAGCTCAACATTCAGGAAATGAAGATCATGGCATCCGGTCCCATCACTCCATGGGAAATAGATGGGGAAACAGTGTCAGACTTTATTTTTGGGGGCTCCAAAATCACTGCAGATGGTGATTGCAGCCAGGAAATTAAAAGGCTCTTACTCCTTGGAAGAAAAGTTATGAGCAACCTAGATAGTATATTCAAAAGCAGAGACATTGCCAACTAAGGTCCGTCTAGTCAAGGCTATGGTTTTTCCAGTAGTCATGTACAGATGTGAGAGTTGGACTGTGAAGAAGGCTGAGCGCTGAAGAAATGATCCTTTTGAACTGTGGTGTTGGAGAAGACTCTTGAGAGTCCCTTGGACTGCAAGGAGATCCAACAAGTCCATTCTGAAGGAAATCAGCCCTGAGATTTCTTTGGAAGGAATGATGCTAAAGCTGAAACTCCAGTACTTTGGCCACCTCATGCGAAGAGTTGACTGATTGGAAAAGATTCTGATGCTGGGAGGGATTGGGGCAGAAGAAGAAGGGGATGACCGAGGATGAGACGGCTGGATGGCATAACTGACTCAATGGACGCAAATCTGAGTGAGCTCCTGGAGTTGGTGATGGACAGGGAGGCCTGGCGTGCTGCGATTCATGGGGTCGCAAAGAGTCGGACACGACTGAGTGACTGAACTGAACTGAACTGAACTGTAGCTTTCTCAAAAGGAGGAACGTGAATGAAGATGCAGAAGCTTGTCCTTTTTCTAATCTTGATTACAGTCAAGACCTGTCTCACAAGACTCCCTTGATATCCCCAAAGAAACTCACATACTCTTCTCCCTCATTATTAAATCGTTGCTGTCACTAATCTGTTTTCTGTCTCCAGACAGAAAATTACATTATTTCATGAATGATTTATAAATAGAATCAACAAATATGTATCCATGATATCGGATTTTTTTTACTTGCATTATTTCCTTGCGGTTTTCCAAGTTATTATCTTTATCAATAGCTTTCTCCCTTTTCTTTCTGAATAGTATTTGTGGTATAGACAAATCAGAATTTGTTTGTCCATTCACCTATTGAGGTCATTTGGGTAGTATTCAGCTTTGTGCTATTACAAATAAAGCTGCTGTAAACTTTTCTTTACAAGTTTATATGTAAATTGAAAAAAATTTCTCTGGGATATTTGTTTAGCACTGCTTATAGGGAAATTTACAGCATTAAATATCTACATTTGAGAAGAAAATAAATCTCAAATCAATGATTGAGGTTGTTACCTAGAAACTAAACTTAACCCAGTATATGAAGAAGAAAGGAAATACTCCAGCTAAGAGTAAAAATCAGTAATTAATTTTCTGATAGAAACGTGACTTTAAAGACTTCTATAAACTCTGACATCCATCAAGAGAACAAATCACATTCTTTTCAAATACACACAAATACATACAAATATTCTTTTCAAATACATACAAATATTCTATGTAGCAATATCAGTTATATTTGAACTATAAAACAGATGTCAGTAAGTTAAGAATTTTCAAATCATATGGAATACATTTTCTCAATTGAGCTGTAAACTGAAAGATAACGAAGACATAAAACACAATAATAGCTCTTTAAGATGTTCCATAAAATTGACAAAACCTCTAGCTTAACTGAGGAAAATAAAGAGTGAGATCCAAATGTTTAATAACAATAATCGGAGCAGGGACATCACTACAAACCCAAGGGAACTTAAAAGGCAATGAGAAATACCATGGGTAAATTCACATCAATAAATACACCAGCTTATATGAAATAGGCGTTTCACAAATTAAAACCTTAATCAACCTTCCCATAAAGAAAACTCTGTGACCGAATTACTTCACCAGTGAGTGCTACCACATATTTAAGGAAGAATCAGTGTCAATTCTATAGAAATTATTTTAGTAAATGAAAGCTAAAAGAACTTTTCTTAGCACATTTTAGAAGTCAGCATTATCTTGATTATGAAAGTCATAAAAATATATTTAAAAACCTAAGCAAGAATACTCATGATCGAAGATATAAAATTTTCTACAAAACAGTGGTACATTGAATAAAGAAATATATTAAAGAGTAAACCATGACTGAGGATTATTTACCTCAGAAATAAGGACTGTTTATCACTCAGAAGTGTGAAAGTCACTCAGTCCTGTCTGACTCTCTGTGACCCCATGGCCTATACAGTCCATGGAATTCTCCAGACCAAAATACTCGAGTGGGCAGCCTTTCCCTTCTCCAGGGGATCTTCCAAACCCAGGGATTGAACCCAGCTCTCCTGCATTGCAGGTGGATTCTTTGCCAACTTAGCTATCAGAGAAGCCCCTTTTTTTAGTCACTCAAAAGCATCAATATAATTCACCATAGTAATGGAATATAAAAGAAAAATATGATGTTTGTGTATTAATACTTTAAAGGAGCAAATATTCCAGCTATAATCCAGAATTATAAGGTTCTCTCTAGAATTCCTGTTTTTCTTATTGGAAATTACTTTTTCTCACAGAGAGAAAGCTGACTCTATATCTGCAATGTATTTACTCTGTATTTATCCAGTTATAGAATTTATATGATGTAATTTCAGATTGCTATTCTAGATCCTTTGGAGATTGCTATTCTAGATCCATTTATCTAGTAGAGTATGGTGTGTACAGTTACTTTTGGTCTTTAGCATGTATAAATATCCAGCCAAAATATTGTTTTCAAAATCTGCTTAAATCAACTTAATTTTCCCCACCATCTTCAGTATGGTTATTTGATTCATTATGAAAGAGTTAGATCCATTTGCTTTAATCTGTATTCTATCCTGAGTTCCTTCCAATTTTATCAAAACATTATCTTGTACATCTTAAATATGCACGATTTTTATTTGTCAAAATCAATAAAGCCAAGGGGGGAAAAACAGCAGAAAAATAAAAGGCCATTCAATATATAATCTTTTAAGAAATGGTGCAAGAAATAATTTGATGTCCACATACAAAATAAATTAACTTTGGGGAAGGTTAATTATTCTTGTATAAATTATTCCTTTTATATCTTATTCAAAAAATAACTCAAAATGGCTTGCAGATCTAAACACAAAATGCAAAATTCTAAAACTTGGAAAAGAAAAATATAGGAAATAATATTGTGAGTTAAGCACAGATCGCAACAAAGTTACAAACCACACAAGAACAGAAATAGGTAAGTTGGACTTGATAAAATGAAGACTTTGCTCTTCACGAGACCTTGTTAAGAATGTGAAAAGGTAAGCAATTAACTGAGAGAAAGGATTTCCAAAACATCTATCCACAAAGAAATTTTATCTAGAATATATAAAGAACTCTTATAATTTGGTAATAATAAGAAAAACAACCCAATATAAAATGATGAAAGTTTCAGTTATTTTGCCAAAAGACATGTAGATGGAAAATTGGCATACGAAAAATTTCTCAACATCAATCATTGTTAGAGAGGCAAATTAAATCACACTGAAAGACAACTACATGCCTATAAGCATGGATTCCATGCCTAGATATTTAACCAGGATAGATGAAAGCATTTGTCTCTGCTTAAATTTGTACACTAACATTCACAGCAGATCTATTTGCAATACATAAAACTTAAAACCAGTCAAGTGTCTATCAAAAGAATAAACTGTGCCATATCCACGTAATAGAATTTACTCAGCAATGAGAATAAATGAGATATTGATGCATGCAAAAATATCAGTGAATTTGGAAATAATTATCCTCAGTATAAGAAATCAGGGACAAAAGTACTTGATGTATTATTTAACTTATATGCAATTCTAGAAAATGCAAGTTTCTATAGTTTCTTATCAAGAGTATAAGAAAATAGATCAGACTAAGAGGGCTGGAGAAGTTGAAATTGAGATATGGGGGTGAGGGAGGAAACTTTCCTGGCAATGGCTATGTTTATTATACAAATTGTTTTGATGACTCCATGAGTACATCTTTTTATCAAGACATCATTTTTAGGTGTGTTTTAAATATGTACCCTTGGATGCACCTCAAATATACCTTAAAAAGGCTGAAAAACGAAACTAAACAAAATGTAAGGATTCTTCTTGGCTCACAGCTTCACTAGCAGACTGAAGCACCAGGTCTGAACAAGAAGGAACCAGAAAAGTTTGGCAGCTAAAGGCAAGATCATGTGAGTATTAGACCAAGTTGGTGATGACAGTCGGTCTGTGTGAGCCACAAGCATTGAATCCTCACTGCCAGCACTGCAGCGCCCTTAGCCCCATACCCACTGGAAATGATCTCTAATTGCCTCTTCCTCTTTGTGCTACTACCTGGCTGGGGCATCTGATTGTCATGCTCCATCACATCCGAGTGCTATAGTCTCCGGAGAACTGGGAGGTGGTGGATACCTGCCACCTTTGCTTCCTTACTAGGAGCTGTGACCCTGCCTCTCACCATGACCCACATCAGGGGAGTATCCCTCAACACAAAGGAAGCACTCTTATTCTGAGTAGCTAAGAGAGGGAAAAAGACAATGGCATTCACATGACATTGTTTCGGAAGGATCAGGGACCCTGAATCCCAGGTCTCTCTCTGACCCACTCCTGTGTAGAGAGTTCCATACCGCATACCCCTGCCCTCTACTTGCTTAGGGATACAGCTCAGCTAACCAATTCTGACTCCTGTGTTATGATGCACTTTGCATTTCCATTTGCAAGATGTGTTCCTTCTGCTGCCTGTGATGTAAAAGTGTAGCAGACATTTAATCTTAGAGGATCTGGAATAAATAAATTTTTTTCTTCCTAGCATCTTTTTCTAACATCCTCTGTATTTAAAAGCAGTCTGCTCCTTCTTTTAACTTTCCACAGCACTAAACTCTGTGTTGAGCCAACTCTCCCTCTAGTGGTAATTTGTTTAATCCTCCCATAGTTACCCAAAATATTATTTAGAGTTGTGGTGACATTCAAAATTTTGACTGCTATTTACAATAAGAAATGGTTTATCTTCAAAACACTTTTCAATCAGTATTATGCTGAAAACCAAAATAAAAATTTCAAAAATCACTATTATTTACCATTTTTGAGTAGTATACTGTGGAATTTTCTGTACTATTCACCTTGTGTTTAGAGTGTTAGTTATTAACAATTAAGTTGATACACTAATTTCAGGCACCAATAAGTGCAAGTCATGATTTGAACAACAATGCTCTAGAGTATTATTAAAACTGAATTAATCTAGTGATCTATTAACAGATATTTCTCCCAAGTAGAAATACACAAACATGCCCACAAAAACCTATGACCAAATCCCTGATGAGCCGCAAACCCTATCACTTTCCTTCACTTTCATAAATTTGTACACAAAGGCTTGTAAAAGCACTGTAATAAAGAAACTGTTTAACTTTGCATAACTGAACCATGCAAGGAACGTTTCCATAATATTTACAGCTAACAAAATGAAATAAATCTAAGACTAGCTCATGAATGATATTCTAAAGAATGAGATTTGAGGAAATGAAGACTCTTGAGAGTCCCTTGGACTGCAAGGAGATCCAACCAGTCTGTTCTCAAGGAGATCAGTCCTGGGTGTTCTTTGGAAGGACTGATGCTGAAGCTGAAACTCCAGTACCTTGGCCACCTCATGCGAAGAGTTGACTCATTGGAAAAGACTCTGGTGATGGGAGGGATTGGGGTCAGGAGGAGAAGGGGATGACAGAGGATGAGATAGCTGGATGGCATCACTGACTCGATGGACATGAGTCTAAGTGAACTCTGGGAGTTGATGATGGACAGGGAGGCCTGGTGTGCTGCGATTCATGGGGTCGCAAAGAGTCGGACATGACTGAACAATTGAACTGAACTGAGCTGAACTACTTTTGAAAAGAAATAGAAATTTGTAAATAAATACAAGTGACAAATATACTCATAACTTATAGCACAGACCTATGTAGGCAGGTGCCATGCTCTCCATGGAGGTGCACTCTAATAACTGCCTAGGAAAAACTGACAAACTTGGTTTAGTGGTAGGAGGTTTGGAGGTAGAGAGAGAACTCTGGTAAAAGTAAAGGTGTGAATCACCAAGTTACATTCAGATATATTATGATCCCTATTATGAAACATTCAGATGCTTTTTGCATCTGCTATTGCTATCAAATTATTTTGTCTCCCAAAGTTGAGATAGAAAGAAAAATCAATAAGCGAAGCAGCAACAGAGACCCAAGAGCCTGTGGTGATGTGTTGATCCAACTGGTGGAAAGCTTGAGTACTGTTCCTTGGCTCCCAGTGAACAGCAGACATCCAAATCAGGACAGGTTAAATACATAGTTCTCAAAGTAGACACGGACTGAGGATTGATTATATACCATGAGAGTAGTGAGTACAACAGCCAGCTGGACAACTCCTGCATGTCTGGAGGACAGTCCAAGTTCAGAATTATATAGGGTACATTGGGAAATATACAAGAAAGGAATCTAGGTCTGAAAACAAGCCAAGGTCCAAAGAAGCAGCTGAGGTCAGTTCAGTCGTGTCTGCAGCAGTAGACTTCCGTTGCATGACCTCCTACCCCTCTTCTCGGACTATGTTTTTATCCACAGCTCCCATTTAAGAGATCAGTGCAACTCTCAAATAGTACTAGGTGACTCAGACTCCGTTCTTCAGCTGACTGAACTGGTATGAATACCCAAACCTGGCTATACGAATCAGATAGTCTCCTGAAAATGAATTTGTTCACCAAGAATATAGTTAAACTTTTGAGTCCCTGGAATGAAGTTTTGGACAAATTCTTATGAGTTAACCATGTTTGATTCCTCTACCTATATCCCAAAGGCAAAGAAACTTACTGAGTCAGAGTATAAACCAAACCCAGTGAAATAAAGACAGAAAAAGAAGCAGAGCATAACGTCAATTTCTGGCTTTGTTTTCCTTTCTCTAGTCCTTCATGAGACTTGATTATGCCCTATAATGGGGTGTGTTAGTGTTAGTCAGTCATGTCTGATGCCTTTGCAACCTCATGGACTTTAGCCCACCAGGCTCCCCTGTCCATGGGATTCTTCAGGCAAGAATACTGGAAAGGGTTGCCATTTCCTCCTCCAGGGGATTTTTCCAACCCAGGGATTGAACCTGGGTCTCCTGCATTGCAGGTAGATTCTTTACTGTCTGAGTCACCTTTGTTTGAGTGAGATACAATGCATTTCAACATCTTATATGCAAACAGCCTAAACTTACATACACATAAGCTAGACTAAAAGAAGCTTGTGTCCTATCGCAGTCCAGGCATGTTTGAGCTCTTAACAACCCAATGGAAATGTGACTGTGGAAGAGGAAATTGTGGAAAACTCAGATATTGGATATAACACAAATTTTCTTGTACAAATTTTATGCATAAGGGGCTTACACAGAAACTGAAGCATCCATACCTTCTTACTCAGAAACTGCGTTGAGAATACTTTCTAGAGAGAAGGTAAGAGTTAAGAACTATTGAAAGTGATGGGATTTTTATCAACTATGTCAGGAGATGTAGAGCTCTGGGCAGCCTGAAAGGACTAAATTATGGAGGGCTTAATGCAAAAGAATAGATACAGGTGTGTGTTGGGGGAAGAATAGAAATGGCTTTTGTACCTTTGATCTAGACTTCTAGTTGGAAAGCTTCCTGAGAGTTTACCAGGGGAAGAAAATGCATAACGTGGCTCACGACACAAACCGGTCAGCAATAAGATGACAAATTTAGCAAAATATTCTCTTTGATGAGTTTCTCAGAAACTTAAATATGGCTGGAGGTTTAGTAGACAATGTGAATTGACTTGAAACAGCTATTGTTAAAAAATTCTACTAACAGAACACTGATTTTGAATGGAAGACAGTATGTCCAGCTCAATAGTTGAATCTTGATTGGTCAAAAGATTTTAGGGCATTCAATCTATTTTCTGGAGATGAACTGCAACAGAACTTTAGCCAAAGAGATAATAACTTTAAATCTACTAAGTACTTGTGGGAAAAAAAGTTTCTCCACAATAAGTCTGTCTTTTTCATTTCTTCATATTTTGGAGGAAACAAGTTTGTTTTTATATTATTTTTTATTTAACTATAGTTGATTTACAATATTATGTTTGCTTCATATATGTAATTTCATATACTTTTGCATATGTGGATATTCAGTTCAGTTCGGTCACTCAGCCACGTACAACTCTTTGCAACCCCATGGGTTACAGCACACCAGGCTTCCCTGTCCATGACCAACTCCTGTGGCTTACTCAAACTCATGTCCATTGAGGTGGTGATGCCATCCAACCATCTTATCCTCTGTCATCCCCTTCTTCTCCAGCCTTCAGTCTTTCCGAGCATCAGGGTCTTTTCCAGTGAGTCACTTCTTTGCATCAGATGGCCAAAGTATTGGAGTTTCAGCTTCAGCCTCAGTCCTTCTAATGAATACTCAGGACTGATTTCCTTTAGGATGGACTGATTGGATCTCCTTGCAGTCCAAGGGACTCTCAAGAGTCTTCTCCAACACCACAGTTCAAAAATATCAATTCTTTGGTGCTCAGCTTTCTTCATAGTCCAACTCTCACACCCATACATGATTAGTAGAAAAACTATAGCCTTGACTAAATGGACATTTTTTAGCAAAATAATGTCTCTTGTTTATAATATACTGTCTAGGTTGGTCATGGTTCTTCCTCCAAAGAGCAAGCATCTTTTAATTTCATGGCTGCAGTCACCATCTGCAGTGATTTTGGAGCCCCAAACAATAAAGCTTGTCACTGTTTCCATTGTTCGCCCATCTATTTGCCATGAAGTGATGGGACCAGATGCCTTATTCTTAGTTTTTTGAATGCTGAGTTTTAAGCCAAGTTTTTCACTCTTCTCTTTCGCTTTCATCAAGAGGCTCTTGTTTTTCTTCACTTTCTGCCATAGGGTGGTGTTATCTGCGTATCTGATGTTATTCATATTTCTCCCACAATCTTGATTCCACCTTGTGCTTTATCCAGCCTGGCATTTCATGTGATGTACTCTGCATATAAGTTAAATAAGTGGGGTGACAATATACAACCTTAACATATTCTTTTCCCAATTTGGAACCAGTTTGTTGTTCCATGTTTGGTTCTAACTGCTGTTTCTTGACTTGCATAGATTTCTCAGGGGTCAGGTAAGGTGGTGTGGTACTCCCATCTCACTCCCATTTGTGGTTACTACAAAATATTAAATATAATTCTCTGTGTTATAAGTAAATCCTTGTTGTTTATCTTTTTCCTTTTTTCTTTCTTTCTTTTCTTTTCTTTTTCTTTTTTTTCTTTTTTTACATATAGAGGTATCTATCTGTTAGTGCTATACTCCTAATTTATCACATTCCTACCCCTTTTCTCTTTGGTAACCAAAAGTTTGCTTTCTATATCTGTGAGTCTGTTCTGTTTTGTGAATAACTTGATTTGTGTCTTTTTTATTCCATGTATAACCAGTCAGTCCTACAGGAAATCAGTCCTGAATATTCATTGGAAGAACTGAGGCTGAAGCTGAAACTCCAAAACTTTGACCACCTGATGTGAAAAACTGACTCATTGGAAAAGATCCTGATGCTGGGAAAGATTGAAGGTGAAAGGAGGAGGGGGCAGCAGAGAATTAGATTGTTAGATAGTATTGCTGACTCAATGGAAAAGAATTTGTGTAGGCTCTGGGAGTTAGTGATGGACAGGGAAGCCAGGCATGCTGCAGTCCATGGGGTCACAAAGAATCAGACATGACTGAGTGACTGAACTGAAAAGTATATATCACATATATCATACAATAATTATCTTTCTCTGCCTGACTTACTACACTTAGTAAAAAGGCTCTAGGTCTATTCATGCTGTTGCATATGGAATTATTTTATTCTTTTTTAAGGCTAAATAATATTCCACTCTATATACATTCCACATCTAATTTATCCATTCATCTATTGATCAACAGTTAGGTTACTGCCATGTCTTGGTTATCATCAATAGTGCTGTTATGAACATAAGTGTGCATGCATCTTTTCAAATTAGAGTCTTCACCTTTTCCAGATATATGCCCAAGTGTAGGGTTGCTGGATCATATGTAACTCTATTTTTAGTTCTTTAAGGAGTCTCCATACTTTTCTCCATAATGGCTGAAATAATTTACGTTTCCACAAATAATGTAGAAAATTTTTCTTTTCTACACACCTTCTGTAGCATTTATTATTCATAAACTCTTTGATGATGGCCATTTTGACTAGTGTCAGCCTATATTGTATATTTGATTTGCACTTCTCTAATAATTAGCAATGTGCAGTCATGTGGCTATGGGCAATTTGTTTGTGATCCTTATCAATTTACTCATACAATTTTATACACTACCAGAACAAATAATCTTAAAATTTATATGGAGCTAAAAATGATCCAGAATTGGAAAAAGAAAAAATGTGGAGGCATAACACTCTCAAACTTGAGACAACAATACAAAACTATAGTAATCAAAACAGTGTGGTATTGGCACAAAAGCAGGTATATAGATCAATAGAATAGAATTGAGAGCCCAGAAATAAACCCACACACCTACTGTCAATTAATCTCCAAGAAAGGAGGCAGAAATATACAATGGAGGAAACATAGTCTCTTCAGCAAGTGGTGCTGGAAAGTGGGCCAGCCTTATGTAAATCAATGAAGTTAGAATACTCCCTCACACTATACTCAAAAATAAACCAAAGACTTAATATAAGATATAGCACTAGAACATTCTTAAAAGAGAACATAGGCAAAATATTTTCAGGCATAAATCTTAGCGCTGTTTTCTTAGGTCTGTCTCTCAAGGCAAAATAAATGAAAGCAAAAATAAGTCAAACTTAATAGAACTTACAAGGGTTTATACAGCAAAGAAAACCATAAATAATGTGAAAAAACAATGTATGGACTTTGAGAAAATATTGAATATTGAGTTTTAAGCCAAATTTTTCACTTTGCTTATTCACTTTCATCAAGAGGCTCTTTAGTTCCACTTTACTTTTCTGCCATTTGAGTGGTATCATCTGCACATCTGAAGCTGTTGATATTTCCCCCAGAAATCTTGATTATAGCTTGTGAGTCATCCAGCCTGGCATTTCACATGATATACCCTGCATTATCACCTTGTTTATTTAACTTATACACTGAGCACATCATGAGAAATGCTGGGCTGGATGAATTACAAACTCTAATCAAGATAAACAAGAGAATCATGGTACCACTCTAAAAGCAGAAAGCAAAGAGGAAGTAAAGAAACCTCTTGATGAGGGTGAAGGAGGAGAGTGGAAAAGTTGGCTTGAAACTAAATATTGAAAGAACTAAGATCATGGCATCTGGTCCCATTACTTCATGTCAAATAGAAGGAGAAAAAGTGAAACCAGTGACAGATTTCCTCTTCTTGGTTTCTTAAATCACTGTGAAAGGTAACTGCAGACATGAAATCAGAAGATTGTTTCTTGGTTGAAAAGCAATGATAAATCTAGACAGTGTGTTGAAAAGCAGAGACATAACTTTGCTGACGAAAGGTCATATAGTCAAGGCTATGATCTTCCACGTGATCATGTACAATAGTGAGAGCTGTACCATAAAGAAGACAGAGTGCCAAAGAATTGATGCCTTTGAACTGTGGTGCTTGAGAAGACTCCTGAGAGTCTCTTGGACATCAAGGAGATCAAACCTGTCAATCTTAAAAGAAATCAACCCTGAATACTCATTGGAAGTACTGAGGCTGAAGCTGAAGCTCCAGTATTTTGGGTCAGGAAGCAAGTTAGAATTGGACATGGAACAACAGACTGGTTTTAAGTAGGAAAAGGAGTACCTCAAGGCTGTATATTGTCACCCTGCTTATTTAACTCATATGTAGAGTACATCATGAGAAATGCTTGGCTGGATGAAGCACAAGCTGGAATCAAGATTTTCGGGAGAAATATCAATAACCTCACATATGAAGATGACACCACCCTTATGGAAGAAAGTGAAGAGGAACTAAAAAGCCTCTTGATGAAAGTCAAAGAGGAGAGTTAAAAAGTTGGCTTCAAGCTCAACATTCAGAAAACTGAATCTGATCATGATGATCCGAATCTGATCATCTAAGATCATGGCATCTGGTCCCATCACTTCATGGGAAATAGATGGAGAAACAGTGAAAACAGTGTCAGACTTTATTTTTTTGTGCTCCAAAATCACTGCAGATGGTGACTGCAGCCAGGAAATTAAAAGATGCTTACTTCTTGGAAGGAAAGTTATGACCAACCTAGATGGCATATTCAAAAGCAGAGACATTACTTTGCCAACAAAGGTCCATCTAGTCAAGGCTGTGGTTTTTCCAGTAGTCATGTATGGATGTGAGAGTTGGACTGTGAAGAAAGCTGAGCGCCGAAGAATTGATGCTTTTGAACTGTGGTGTTGGAGAAGACTCTTGAGAGTCCCTTGGACTGCGAGGAGACCCAACCAGTCCATTCTAAAGGAGATCAGCCCTGGGTGTTCTTTGGAAGGAATGATGCTAAAGCTGAAACTCCAATACTTTGGCCACCTCATGCGAAGAGTTGACTCATTGGAAAAGACTCTGATGCTGGGAGGGATTGGAGGCAGGAGGAGAAGGGGACGACAGAGGATGAGATGGCTGGATGACATCACGGACTCGATGGACACGAGTTCTAGTGACCTCCGGGAGTTGGTGATGGACAGGCAGGCCTGGCGTGCTGCAATTTATGGGGCCGCAGAGTCAGACACGACTGAGTGACTGAACTGAACTGATGCGAAGAGTGATTCATTGGAAAAGTCCCTGATGCTGGAAGTGATTGACGGCAGATGGAGAAAGGGGCATCAAAGAAAGATGGCTGGATGGCATCACTGATGCAATGAATATGAACTTGGGCAAGCTCTGGGGATAGTGAGGGATAGGAACGCCTTGCATGCTGCAGTCCATGGGGTCACAAAGAGTTGGACATGATGGGGCAACTGAACAACCACGACACCCCCTATTTAAATAAGCAAGATAACAACATACAGCCTTGTTGTACTCCTTTCTTGATTTTGAACCAGTCCTTTGTTTCATTTACAGTTATAACTATGGCTTCTTGACCTGCAAGCAGATCTCAGGAGACAGAAAAAGTGGTCTGTTATTCCCTTCTCTAAAATTTTTTTCACAGTTGGTTGTGATCCACACAATCAGAAGCTTTAGTGTAGTCAATGAAGCAGAAATAGATGTTTTTCTGGTATTCCCTTGCTTTCTCCATGATCCAACGAATGTTGATAATTTGATCTCTTGTTCTTCCTTTTCTTTCTTTTTATAAAATTTATTTATTTTAATTGGAGGCTAATTACTTTACAATATTGTATTGGTTTTGCCATAAATCAACATGAATCCACCATGTGTGTACACATGTTCCCCATCCTGAATCCCCCTCCCACAACCCTCCCCATAACATCCCTCTGGGTCATCCCAGTGCACCAGCCCAAGAATCCTGTATCATGCATCGAATCTGGACCGGTATTTCATTTTACGTATGATATTATACATGTTTCAATGCCATTCTCCCAAATCATCCCACCCTCGCCCTCTCCCACAGTGTCCAAAAGACTGTTCTATACATCTGTGTCTTTTTTGCTGTCTCAGATACAGGGTTATTGTTACTATCTTTCTAAATTTCATATATATGCATTAGTATACTGTATTGGTGATTTTCTTTCTGGCTTACTTCACTCTGTATAATCAGCTCCAGTTTCATCCACCTCTTTAGAACTGATTCAAATGTATTCTTTTTAATGGCTGAGTAATAATTCCATTGTGTGTATGTACCACAGCTTTCTTATCCATTCATCTGCTGATGGACATCTAGGTTGCTTCCATGTCCTGGCTATTATAAACAGTGAAATGATACCTCATTGTGGTTTTGATTTGCATTTCTCTGATAATGAGCGATGTTGACATCTTTTCATGTGTTTGTTAGCCATCTGTATGTCTTCTTTGGAGAAATGTCTGTTTAGTTCTTTGGCCCATTTTTTGATTGGGTCATTTATTTTTCTGGAATTGAACTGCAGGAGTTGCTTGTACATTTTTGAGATTAATTCTTTGCCAGTTGTTTCATTTGCTATTATTTTCTCCCATTCTGAAGGCTGTCTTTTTACCTTGCTTATTGTTTGCTTTGTTGTGCAGAAGTTTTAAATTTTTATTAGGTCCCATTTGTTTATTTTTGCTTTTATTTCCAATATTCTGGGAAGTGGGTCATAGAGGATCCTGCTGTGATTTATGTCGGAGAATGTTTTGCGTATGTTCTCCTCTAGGAGTTTTATAGTTTCTGGTCTTACATTTAGATCTTTAATTAATTTTGAGTTATTTTTGTGTATGGTGTTAGAAAGTGTTCTAGTTTCATTCTTTTACAAGTGGTTGACCAGTTTTCCCAGCACCACTTGTTAAAGAGATTGTCTTTTCTCCATTGTATATTTTTGCCTCCTTTGTCAAAGATAAGGTGTCCATAGGTGCATGGATTTATCTCTGGGCTTTCTATTTTGTTCCACTGATCTATATTTCTGTCTTTGTGCCAGTACCATATTGTCTTGATGACTGTGGCTTTGTAGTAGAGCCTGAAGTCAGGCAGGTTGATTCCTTCAGTTCCATTCTTCTTTCTCAAGATTGCTTTGGCTATTTGAGGTTTCTTTGTATTTCCATATAAACTGTGAATATATTTGTTTGGCTCTGTGGAAAATATCTTTGGTAGCTTGATAGGGATTGCATTGAATCTATAGATTGCTTTGGGTAGTATATTCACTTTCACTATATTTATTTTTCCAATCTATGAACATGGTATATTTCTCCATCTATTAGTGTCCTCTTTGATTTCTTTCACCATTGTTTTATAGTTTTTTATATATAGGTCTTTAGTTTCTTTAGGTAGATATATTCCTATGTATTTTATTCTTTTCGTTGCAATGATGAATGGAATTGTATCCTTATTTTCTCTTTCTATTTTCTCATTGTTAGTGTATAGGAATGCAAGGGATTTCTGTGTGTTGATTTTATATCCTGTAAATTTACTATATTCATTGGTTAGCTCTAGTAATTTTCTGGTGGAGTCTTTAGGGTTTTCTAGGTAGAGGATCATGTCATCTACAAACAGTGAGAGTTTTACTTCTTCTTTCCAATTTGGATTCCTTTTATTTCTTTTTTTGCTCTGATTGCTGTGGCCCAAACTTCCAAAACTATGTTGAATAGTAGTGGTGAAACTGGGCACCCTTGTCTTATTCCTGACTTTAGGGAAAATGCTTTCAATTTTTCACCATTGAGAATAATGTTTGCTGCGGGTTTGTCATATATAGCTTTTATTATCTTGAGATATGTTCCTTCTATTCCTGCTTTCTGGAGAGTTTTCATCATAAATGGATGTTAAATTTTGTCAAAGGCTTTCTCTGCATCTATTGAGATAATCATATGGCTTTTATTTTCAATTTGTTAATATGATGTATTACATTGATTGATTTGTGGATATTGAAGAATCCTTGCATCCCTGGGATAAAGCCCACTTGGTCATGATGTATGATATTTTTAATGTGTTGTTGGATTCTGACTGCTAGAATTTTGTTAAGGATTTTTGCATCTATGTTCATCAGTGATATAAGCCTGTAGTTTTCTTTTTTTGTGGCATCTTTTTCAGGTTTTGGTATTAGGGTGATGGTGGCCTCCTAGAATGAGTTTGGAAATTTACCTTCCTCTGCAATTTTCTGGAAGAGTTTGAGTAGGATAGGTGTCAGCTCTTCTCGAAATTTTTGGTAGAATTCAGCTGTGAAGCCGTCTGGACCTGGGCTTTTGTTTGCTGGAAGATTTCTGATTACAGTTTCAATTTCCGTCCTTGTGATGGGTCTGATAAGATTTTCTATTTCTTCCTGGTTCAGTTTTGGAAAGTTGTACTTTTCTAGGAATTTGTCCATTTCTTCCACGTTGTCCATTTTATTGGCATATAACTGCTGATAGTAGTCTCTTATGATCCTTTGTATTTCTGTGTTGTCTGTTGTGATCTCTCCATTTTCATTTCTAATTTTATTGATTTGATTTTTCTCCCTTTGCTTCTTGATGAGTCTAGCTAATGGTTTGTCAATTTTATTTATCCTTTCAAAGAACCAGCTTTTGGCTTTGTTATTTTTTGCTATGGTTTCTTTTGTTCCTTTTGCATTTATTTCTGCCCTAATTTTTAAGATTTCTTTCCTTCTACTAACCCTGGGGTTCTTCATTTCTTCCTTTTCTAGTTGCTTTAGGTGTAGAGTTAGGTTATTTATTTGACTTTTTTCTTGTTTCTTGCGGTATGCCTGTATTGCTGTGAACCTTTCCCTTAGCACTGCTTTTACAGTGTCCCACAGGTTTTGGGTTATTTTGTTTTCATTTTCATTCATTTCTATGCATATTTTGATTTCTTTTTTGGTTTCTTCTTTGATTTGTTGGTTATTCCTCAGTGTGTTGTTCAGCCTCCATATGTTGGAATTTTTAATAGTTTTTCCCCAGTAATTGAGATCTAATCTTACTGCATTGTGGTCAGAAAGGATGCTTGGAATGATTTCAATTTTTTTGAATTTACCAAGGCTAGATTTATGGCCCAGGATGTGATCTGTCCTGGAGAAGGTTCCATGTATGCTTGAGCAAAAGGTGAAATTCATTGTTTTGGGGTGAAATGTCCTTTATATATCAATTAGGTCTAACTGGTCTATTGTATCATTTAAAGTTTGTGTTTCCTTGTTAATTTTCTGTTTAGTTGATCTGTCCATAGGTGTGAGTGGGGTATTAAAGTCTCCCACTATTGTTGTGTTATTGTTAATTTCCCCTTTCATACTTGTTAGCATTTGTCTTACATATTGTGGTGCTCCTATGTTAGGTGCATATATATTTATAATTGTTATATCTTCTTGGATTGATCCTTTGATCGTTATGTAGTGTCCTTCTTTGTCTCTTTTCACAGCCTTTGTTTTAAAGTCTATTTTATCCAATATGTGTCTTCCTTTTGGTCTCTATTTGCATGGAATATCTTTTAACAGCCCTTCACTTTCAGTCTGTATGTGTCCCTTGTTTTGAGGTGGGTCTCTTGTAGAAAACATATATTGGGGTCTTGTTTTTATGTCCAATCAGCCAGTCTTTGTCTTTTTGTTGGGGCATTCAACCCATTTATGTTTAAAGTAATTATTGATGAGTATGATCCTGTTGCCATTTACTTTATTGTTTTGAGTTCAGGTTTATACACCCTTTTTTGTATTTCCTGTCTAGAGAATATCCTTTAGCATTTGTTGGAGAGCTGGTTTGGTGGTGCTGAATTCTCTCAGCTTTTGCTTGTCTATAAAGCTTTTGATTTCTCCTTCGTATTTGAATGAGATCCTTGCTAGGTACAGTAATCTGGGCTGTAGGTTATTTTCTTTCATCACTTAAGTGTGTCTTGCCATTCCCTCCTGGCCTGAAGAGTTTCTATTGAAAGATCAGCTGTTATCCTTATGGGAATCCCCTTGTGTATTATTTGTTGTTTTTGCCTTGCTGCTTTTAATATTTGTTCTTTGTGTTTGATCTTTGTTAATTTGATTAATATGTGTCTTGGGGTGTTACACCTTGGGTTTATCCTGTTTGGGACTCTCTGGGTTGCTTGGACTTAGGTGATTATTTCCTTCCCCATTTTAGGGAAGTTTTCAACTATTATCTCCTCAAATATTTTCTCATGGTCTTTCTTTTTGTCTTCTTCTTCTGGGACTCCTATGATTCAAATGTTGGAGTGTTTAACATTGTCCTAGATGTCTCTGAGATTGTCCTCATTTCTTTTAATTCATTTTTATTTTTTCCTCTCTGATTCATTTATTTCTACCATTCTATCTTCTACCTCCTTAATCCTATCTTCTGCCTCTGTTATTCTTCTATTTGTTCCCTCCAGAGTGTTTTGATCTTATTCATTGCATTATTCATTATATATTGACTCTTTTTTTATTTCTTCTAGGTCCTTGTTAAACCTTTCTTGCATCTTCTCATTCCTTGTCTCCAGGCTATTTATCTGTGATTCCATTTTGTTTTCAAGATTTTGGATCATTTTCACTATCATTATTCAGAATTTTTTATCAAGTAGGTTCCCTATCTCTTCCTCTTTTGTTTGGTTTGGTGGGCATTAATCCTGTTCCTCTACCTGCTGAGTATTCCTCCAAGATGTCTCTTCATCTTGTTTATATTGCTGCGTTTGGGGTGGCCTTTCTGTATTCTGACAATTTGTGGAGTTCTCTTTATGGTGGAGTTTCCTGGCTGTGGGTGGGATTGTCAAGGTTTCCTGGTTAGGGTAGCTTGTGTCAGTGTTCTGGTGGGTGGAGCTGGATTTCTTCTCTCTGGAGTGCAATAAAGTGTTCAGTAATGAGTTATGAGATGTCAGTGGGTTTGGGGTGACTTTGAGCAGCCTGTATTTTGAAGCTCAGGGCTGTATTCCTGTGTTGCTGGAGAATTTGTGTGGTATGTCTTGCTCTGGAACTTGTTGGCCCTTGGGTGGTGCTTGGTTTCAGTGTAGGTATGGAGGCGTTTGGTGAGCTCCTGTCGATTAATGTTCCCTAGAATCAAGAGTTTTCTGGTGTTCTCAGGATTTCGACTTAAGCCTCCTGCTTCTGGTTTTCAGTCTTATTTTTACAGTAGCCTCAAGACTTCACCATCTATATAGCACTGTTGATAAAACAGCTAGGTTAAGGATGAAAAGTTTCTCCACAGTGAGGGACACCCAGAGAGGTTAACAGAGTTACATAGAGAAGAGAAGAGGGAGGAGGGAGATAGAGGTGACCCAAATGAGATGAGGTGGAATCAAAAGAGGAGAAAGCAAGCTAGCAGTAATCACTTCCTTATGTGTGCTCCACAATCTGGTCTGCTCAAAGATGTTCACGGAGATATACAGTGAAGAGAAGAGGGAGGAAGGAGACAGAGGTGGCCAGGAGGATAAAGGGGGGAATCAAAAGGAGAGAGACGGATCCAGCCAGTAATCAGTTCCCTAAGTGTTCTCCACCGTCCAGAATACACAAAGAGATTCACAAAGTTGGGTAGAGAAGAGAAGGGTGAGGGAGGAGATAGAGGCGACCTGGTGGAGAAAAAGGAGAGTCTAAAGGGCGAGAGAGCAGTCAAGCCAGTAATCATGCTCCCAAGTAAAAATGGGTACTGAAGATTGGGTTCTTAAAGGTACAAAGTTGATAACAAATATCAAAAGGCAAAGGTTAAAAATCTAGAGTAGAGGTTGGATTTTCAAAAATACAATATTAAAGAAAAAAAAGTCACAAAAATTATAAAGTATAAATATATGAAATTTGCTTTAAAAAATAGGGACTCTCTCTTTTTTTTTGCAAAGTAATAGTAGGTTATAAAAATTAAAATTAAAGGAGTAATAGAGGACTTAAAAATTTCAAAAAATAAAGAATCATGGTAAAATAGTAAAAATATATCTAGGACTTTCTCTGGTATTGTTGTGGGCAGTGTGGGGTCAGCTCATTTTTAGATAGTCCCTTGATCCAGCTTATATTTCTCAAGATCTATAGGCCCCTTCCTATGTAGTTGGTGCCAACACAGGGTTTTAACCTATTGCACCTGTCACTTCCAAGGTGGTTCCCTCTGCTTTAGCTTCTCCTGTTTGCTGGTCTCTTCAGTGTCTAATTTCCACCCTGGCACATGGGTGCGGTGGTGGACACTTTTTTAGGCTTACTTGTTCGGTCCTGCTGTGGGTAAGGAGGGATGCTGCAAAGAAATAACACTGGTGTGTGTTCACAGTGTCTCAGCCACACTGGGTTTGCCCTCACTCATGGTGTGTGTGCTTTCCCTGTCTACATTGCTTAGGCTCTAGGTTGCTCTTTTGGGAACTGTCTAAGGCCGGCCCTGGGTTGTATGCACTTCCCAGGTCTAAGCTGCTCAGGTTCAGGTACACGGGTAGCCCTCAGAGGTGCAGATTCGGTTGGGCCTGTGTTTTGTGCCCTTCCCAGGTCCAAGCAGCTCAGGTGACCAGGTGTTTGGTGAGCGTGGTCGCTGTGACTTTTCACCTCCCCTGTCCCTGCTGCTCGGTTTTCTGGGTGTAAAACCGGTGCACCTTCTCAGGCAGATGTTGACCATCCAGAGTCCCAAGAAGTCTTAGTTAGCAATGAAGCCTGCTTGAAGTCTGGTAGATAATGCCTCTCTGGGGCTGCAATTGCCCCCTTCCAGCTCTGGCTGCCTGTCACTGGAGAGGGATGGTCTGCAGCCGGCTAGCTATGCTCAGTCCTTTGTTCTGTGAGCGGGCCTGATGTTGTCTTGGGTTAGGGCTTTTTGCGTGGTAGCTATCCCACAGTCTGGTTTGCTAGCCCAAGTTAGTTCCCTCAGATTGCCCTTGGGGCATTCAGGCCCTGTCCTTAATCTAAGCAATGCAGCCTGTGCCTCCCTGCTCAGCCCCTGCTTGCTAGTGGTGGATGCAGGCGACTGCGCTGCTTCTCCGCTGGGGGAGTTACCACTGGGCATGTAATCTGTGGGTTTTAATTATTTATTTTTCCTCCCAATTATGTTGCCCTCTGTGGTTCCAAAGCTCACCACAGACTCAGCAGAGAGTATGTTTCCTGGTGTTTGGAAACTCCTTTTTTTAAGACTCCCTTCCTGGGTCGGATCTCCGTCCCTACCTCTTTTGTCTCTCTTTTTGTCTTTTATATTTTTTCCTATCTCCTTTTGAAGACAATGGGCTGATTCTCTGGGTGCCTGATGTCCTCTGCCAGCATTTAAAAGTTGTTTTGTGGAATTTACTCAGTGTTCAAATGTTCTTTTGATGAATTTGTCAGGGAGAAAGTGATCTCCCTGTCCTATTCCTCCACCATCTTAGAACCGCCTCTCTTCATCCTTTTCTAAACCCTGCTTGTACATCTGTAAGTTTCAATTCATGTGCTGCTTAAGCTTAGCTTGAAGGATTTTAAACATAACCTTACTAGCATGTGAAATGAGTGCAATTGTATGGTAGCTTGAATATTCTTTGGCATTGCCCTTCTTTGGAACTGGAATGAAAACTGACCTCTTCCAGTCCTGTGGTCACTGCTGAGTTTTCCAAATTTGTTGACATATTGGCTGAAGCACTTTAACAGCGTCAAATTTTAGTATTTTAAATAGCTCAGCTGAAATTCTGTACCTCCATTAGCTTTGTTCATAGTAATACTTCCTGAAGCCCATGTTCCAAGATGTCTTACTCTAGGAGAGTCCCTTGGACTGCAAGGAGATCAAATCAGTCAATACTAAAAGTAATCAACACTGAATATTCATAGGAAGCATGGATGCTACAGCTGAAGCACCAATACTTGGGCCACCTGATGCAAAAAGCCAACTCTTTGGAAACGTCTCTGGTGTTGAGAAAGACTGAAGGAAAACAGAGAAGGGACAGCAGAGGATAAGATGGTTAGACAGTATCACTGACTATCTTTGAGATGATTTCAGCAAATTCTGAGGGATAGTGAAAGACAAAGGAGCTTGGCATCCTGCAGTGCATGGTGATGCAAAGAGTCGACCTCGACTTACTACCTGAACAACAACTGATGATACTAGAAAAATCACCACCCAGTTGAATACTTCTGGGATATGTAACTCAGAATGTTAATGTTTAATTCTCTCCCAAGCACTTTTTGCTTTATGTTATGTACTACAGAGTGTTAGAGCTTAGAGTGCCATTATAAATCATTTGTGGGAAAAATACAAAACACTAAGTCTGGAGAAACTTGAAAGAGAGTTCAAAGTTTTAGTTTAGAGAATAAATCTTGGAGATAGTGGAAAACAGTAACAAAGTGTTAACAAAGCCAGTAACAAAGTGTTAACAAACCTGGAACGAGAAAAATCTGGATTGGAGGGTACAGTTTTAATAACTGCTGGTTTTTGAAATCTCCATCTTGGACTGGAAGGGACGTTAGAAGGCTGCCTCTCTTAAAGAAAGGGGCAGCATAGACATGTAACTAAGAAAAGATATGCTGTTGTTTAGTCATTAAGTTGTGTTCAGCTAATTTACTATCCCATGACCCAGCTCTTTTGCGACCCCATGAAGTGGTGTAGCAGAAATCAAAAGCCAGGTTACCAATTTCCACTCCCCTTCCTTTTCCACTTTATACCCATTGTCAAGTTGAAGTTGTATCCAAGGATAATAATGGTGATAAATAGGTGAGCTGCAAAATCAGAACCAGACCCTAAGGTTCCCCCACCAACCTGCTGATGTGTCCAAAATTTTGTTTGCTTGAGAACTAAAATCATCTTGAAGCTAAAAGCCAAGAGTTTCTATTCATGGTCAAGTCAGTCAACATTCCTGAAAGCACAGTGCTGAAAAAGATAACTCTATAGCGACCTTATTTCCCTTGAGAAATTTTTTCTTTTTTCCAGTAAGTTATTGAATCCATCTTCTGTGGGGTTTTGTTTGTTTGTTTGTTTCTTTTTGTTTTTTGTCATTCCTAAAATTCTGGTAGTAAAATGGTACAAAGGACACCTTAAGTAGAAGGAGCAAGGTTTATCTGTTCCAGTTTTTGTCTTCTGGCTTTCTAACGGTGTGACCCAGCTCTAGGGAATGCTCTCTTTTAATTTAATAATAAGTAGTTGAACTGTTAACAGCTTGATATCTTTTCTCTTTCTTGTATTTAGGAAAAATATGTCAATTTATTAAAAATATTATTTAAATAATGTGTCATTTCCCTTTTCTCATCCCTGCTATCCACACGAATTCAGCCCTCTCCATTAATGTGAGATATTTTAAAGACAATGGCTAATTAACACCGGGTTTTACTCTGACAGAAAAAGAAAGATGGAGCATTTACTAGGTTATGGATTAGCCCAGGGCTGTGTCAGTTACCTTTATTTATTGAATTTGGATAATACACCAGACAGCTACCTTCAGTCATTTAGTTTTCCCAGTATTGGGGTATAAGGTCACTCACAAAGCCCAGAGACTCGGAAGAGCTATTAACATTCAATTCTTTGAACACAAGGCTTCCCATATCGACCTGTTGATGTGTTCAAAGTTTCATCTGCTTGATAAATTAAATCACCTTGAAGCTAAAAGTCATGGATTTCTACTCATACTCAAGCCATTTGGCATTCTTGACAAGACAGTGCTGAAAGGAATCGCTCTAAATAGACAAATGCAACTTACTTTTTTTTTTGAGAAATATTATTTCTTTTTAAGTCACTGATTCCATCCTCTAGAGTGGATTTTTTTTTTTTTTTCCTTTCCATTCCTGATTTTCTGGTAGTTAAAGGATAGCAAGGACAGCTAAACAGATGGGAAACTTTGACCTGTGATACCTAAATCTTCCCTTTTTGTCTTCTGGCTCTCCCATGAGTATGCTGTCACTTAAACTTTAATACAAAGTAGATGATTTGATAGCAGCTTGATAATTTTTACTCTTTTCTTGTGTTTAGGAAAATATGTCCATTTATTTAAACTATGTCCAAAATTATGTCAGTGCCCTCTTCTCATTCCTTCTAGCTCCAGGAATCCACCTCTCTCCACCAGTGTGAGCAACTTGAAAAATAATTGCTAATAAATACCTGGTTTTCTCTGATGGAAAAAGAAAGAAACAGTGCCTAGGGCTGCTGCATTGTCTTCTTTCATCAAACGGGTAATATATTGCAGAGGTACCTTCACTCATTTACTTTTCCCAGGATTGTGGAATATGGGCCCTCACACAGCCCAGAGCCTTGGAAGAACTCTTATATTCCTTTGCAAGACATAACCACATTTAGAGCAAAGGAAGGGTAGGACTTTTCAGTTGCCACCTAAAAGCCAGTTGAAGAAGAGGGTGCCTGTCTATTTAACTATGACAATGTTACTACAAGAAAGATATATTAAAATTCTGTTATTATCAAATATGGATTTCCATGGTGGCTCAAACAGTAAAACCTTCCTGCAATGCAATCAGTTCATATACATATTTTTCAATTGTGCCCCAAACTTTACTAATCAAAATCATTAAAGTTTATTTACTAGGATAGGGTGCTACATCTCTTTAGCATCTTTTAATCTAAAATAGTATCTTTCCACACCACACTGAGTTTTTCAAGAGTTCGGAACAGCTCAATTCTGAGTTTATGATTGCTATTATTCACTCTTTTCAAATTATTCCTTTACCGTAGCAAGATTTCTTCCCAACTCACCTTAATTAACATATTTGTATGACATACTGTTTTTTAAACTTTAATTTCCACTAATCACTCATTTTCATTACATCTTTATATTTACATATTTTTTGTGAAGTAACTCCCTTTTTACTTTGTAACAACAACAACAACAACAAAAATCTGTTGATTGTCCTGTTCTTCCTATTAGATTATTTGTGGGTTCTTTGAATTGTGGATCCTGAGGACATGAATCAATTACAAACTCAGTTGCACTGACCACATCACAAAGTTGCACAGTAGATACCTGCACAAAAGCTGGCCCATAAAAATCTCATGAGGGTCAGGTTGTAGAGAATTCCAGCCTAACATTTTATGAGACTGTCTAAAATCAATCTGAACTACATAGTATGTGTCTCAGAGCTGTCAAAGTTCCCAAATTAGAAGTAAACTAGACTAATAAACTTTTTTTAGTAAAAACTAAGTGAGCACTCTCTCAGGTAGGATGAAAAGAAATGACAGTCCTTCTACAGTAAAATGACAGTCTTGGAACACAGTTGTCATGTTGCAGTGGAAAGGAAAAAAGAGGAATGAGTTTGTCTCTTTCTTTTTTTTGAGAACAAAGAAGATAAAGAGAACAGTGAGCAGGCCTCAACATTCCTAGTCTTTTTTTTTTTTTTTTTTAATTTAACTGCTCTTTTTACTTTAACTCTGCATGTCTGAAACTAAGTTTGCTTTTCTACCTTCTAACTCTGAATGTCTGAATGTCTGTAACTTTGCTTTTCTGCTCCTTAACTCTGCAGAAGCTATAATTCACATTTTTTCCTTTGACTTTATGCTAAATACATCCTGTATGATGTTTATCCTTACATATCAGAAGGAAGTTACATATTAGTTACAGTAGTTACATATCAGAAGGAAGGCTGCAGAGTCACTGAACTGCCAGACTCAATGACTGGGTTACTGACACCAGTCTATGACTGTTTTTGAAGCAATGGAAGAGGAAGAAATCAAGATCCTATCACCTTTGTTCTTCACCCCCCCACCCTTGATTATGAGCCCTTGCCTTATATAAGCCCCTACACTCCTCATGGAGGGTGGGGCACAGTTCTTGAGATATGAGCTTACAGTGTACCCCTCTTCACTGGCTGAGAATTAAGGCCACCTTTCTATTTCCTCCAAACTCTATGTCTGTATTTTTAATTTGGCTTCAGAGGGGAAAGAAGGCCAAGACTTTGGCCAACAAGAGTCGGCAGCTCAGGGGAGTGAGCAGTTTGATGTGGTAGAGATCTAACTTATATGCAATGTAAGATCAGGTCTACACTTTCAACAGCTCCTGCCCTGACCTGATCTTCACCCTCTATCATTCTTCCCTTTGGATCTGCATCATGTGACTCTAGTCCCCCTAGGTTTGAAATTCCTTCATTTCCTCTTATTATCTTATATCATCATTATCCATCAGGGAGCTCGATCTCTCAGAGGACAGCAGCAAAGCAAGGTTCAACATCTCATCTTCCTTAATATTTTGGCTTATCTATTGACTTGTGAGGTGATTCTGAATTTTAAAAATGAACTGCTTCCCCCGTGGTGCTAGTGGTAAAGAACCCACCCACCAGTGGAGGAGACATAAAATTGGATTCTATTCCTGGGTTGGGAAGATCCCCTGGAGGAGATCATGGCAACCCACTTCAATATTCTTGCCTGGAGAATCCCATAGACAGAGGAGCCTGGTGGACTACAGTCCATAGTGTTGCAAAAAGTTGGACACAAATGATGTGACTTAGCATGCACAATCATTTATAAGAGGCAACACTGAACCACTGTTTTCCTGTTACTTCCATTTTCTTCTCTGCTCTCATTTATCTATGATATTTGCCATTCCCAGTGCAGATCCCTGCAAGACAGGTAAGTGAGAGCTGAGACAAGATGAGACCTGTGACAAAGGTTTGACCTTGCACATTTCTGGGAATGTGTGCAAGGAATCTTGTCCTCAGAGAATATAGGAGCTCTGAGAGCAGGGGAAGCCAGTCTTGGCAGGTTTCATGTTCACTAGTAAGTATAAATTTTCCAATTATTTCCAGAACTATGGAAGGGGAGGGATGCTACCAAGATGGATTTATTTCTAGGGGACTAGATGGAGGAAAAGGCAAGAAGTACAACAAGGGGTTTCTCACACCATCTCTCTGACCACACTCCCTTAGTTCCCTGCTGCTGCTGCTGCTGCTGCTAAGTCACTTCAGTTGTGTCCGACTCTGTGCGACCCCATAGATGGCAGCCCACCAGGCTCCCCCATCCCTGGGATTCTCCAGGCAAGAACACTGGAGTGGGTTGCCGTTTAGTTCTCTAGCTGCCTCCATACCTGACAGACACAATGCTGCCTTCCCTGGGCCTCCCCAGACTGTCTTGGATACTGCTCTTGTGCCTGATGCTCCTGTCTCAGGTCCAGTGTGAGATTTCTCTGCCTTTAGCAGTGGGTTCCCAGTGTCTGATCAGGGCCAAGACGAGGAGGAAAGCTCCTGTGCCTCCCCTGGTAATGGGCTATCCCCACACAACATAACTGCCTGGATTCCTGAGCCATCACTCCTTCCTTCAGGAAACTAGTGGTGGGAGGCACCACAGTGGTTCAGTAACAGTGGGATGAAACGATTTCCATTTTCTAGGTAATTTATGTACATAGATGAAGGAGGAAAATATCGAGTGTCATTAATGAGATGAGTAGAAGAAGAATGATTGGAGAATCCAGTGTAGGAACAGTCAGCCCAGAGAAGGAGAAGGGTTGGACTTTTGAACTAGATGGATGCATAAAAAGATAACAGATTTATCTCCCAATTAGTAGGTCCAGTATACGATTTAAAAAATAATCTTGGCAATGGTAAGAAGCAATCAGGTGTTTGGCGCCACTGCCCCCAAGCACTGACCGAATAGATATTCTCCAAGGTCACCAAACCCCTCTCTTCATTTCACTCATCCCTCTCATTTATTTCTTCCTCCCCAGGGAAAGTTTCCCAAAATGAACTGCCCTCTGAATGGATCAGGTGTCCCAAAGGTTTCATGGCCTACAGGTCCTACTGCTATATTTTGTTTATCACACCCCAAATCTGGCTTCCTTGGTGGCTCAGATGGTAAAGAATCCACCTTAAAACATGTATATTAAAATATGTGAAATAGATCACCAGTCCAGGTTTGATGCATGAGACAGGGCACTCAGGGCCAGTGCACTGGCATGACCCTGAGGGATCGGATGGGGAGGGAGGTGGGAGGGGGGTTCAGGATGGGGCACACATGTACACCCATAGCTGGTTCATGTCAATGTATGGCAAAAACCACTACAATACTTTGAAGTAATTAGCCTCCAAATAAAATGAAAAAAAAAAAAAAAAAAAAAAGAGCCCAGGAGAGGAGACCACTTGATTCTGGCCTTCTGACTAACTGACCTGTCAGAAAATGAATGAGTGCTATTTCAGGTGCTAGTTTCATGGAAGTCTGTTATAGCAGCAATAGAAACAGAATAATAAACAATAGAATTACCTCAAACCTGGTGCTCTGTGACAACCTAGCTTGGTGGGATGGGGTGGATAGTAGGAGGGAGGTTCAAGAGGGAGAAGGCATACGTATATCTATGGCTGATTCATTCTTATATATGGCAGAAACCAACACGATATTGTAAAGCAATTATCCTTTAATTTAAAAGTTTAAAAGATAAAGGCTTTTTAAAAATTAGTTAAAATTCCCATTCATTCTCACACCTGATGCCATTTTGATATTCAAGTATAGCATAGTTTTTTCAGTTTTTCATTTATTAAAAAAAAAAAAGAATCCATCTTCAATCCTGGACACCTGGGTTTGATCACTAGATTGGGAAGATCCCCTGGAGGACGGCATGATAAACCACTCCAGTATTCTAGTCTGGAGAATCCCCATGTGCAGAGGAACCTGGTGGGCTACAGTCCATGGGGCCGCAAAGAGTCAGACATGACTGAGCGACTAAGCATGCAAACCTGGATAGATGCTGACATGGGTCCTGGAATCCCCAGTTAGGGTTGATATGGAAAAGAAAACTAGAGACTGGGTTTTGGGGAGAGGAATCCCATTCTTTAGAGTTTCTTGAGGATGAGAATGAGCAACTCACCTTTGGCAAACACACTCCTTCTCACCTACATGGGCCCAGCCCTTTACCCAGTGGAATCTCAAACCAGCCCTCAGTCTCTTCCTTCTCAACATAGATGGCCTGCCAGAGAGGCCCTCAGGACACTGTGTGTCTGTCCTCAGTGGGACTGAGGGGTTGTCCATGGTCTTCTTGGTCAAGAACAATTTGAAAATCCCATCATATGTCTGGATTGGGCTCCATGATCCCACAGAGATACAATTGCATCCTGCCTAATCTGTTGCCTGGCAAGATACTATGATAACTCAGGCCCCTCCCTGTCCCTCACATGTGCCTAGGAAATAACCTAGAGATCCCTGGAGCTCAGAGGATAATTGGAGTAATGTGAGAGCCTTGAGGGTGGCTAAAGAGCTGAGTTTTTTTCTCAGCTAAAGTTAACCTGCAGCTGCTCCACAATTCACAAGCATGCCTTGTAATTCAGTTCTTTGTGCTTCCCTGAGTCTCTATATGCTGTACTTGGTGAGTTCTAAATGAAGCTTTAGGATTGCTGCATTTTTCCCTTATAAAAGCAATATTTGGGGACAGAGACATGGAGAACAGACTTATGAACATGGTGCAGGGTGGAGGGAAGGCAGAAGAGGGTGGGAGGTATGGAGAAAGTAACATGGAAACATACATTACCATGTATAAAATTGATAGCCAATGAGAATTTGCTGTATGACTTGGGAAATTCACACCAGTGCTCTGTAACAACCTAGAGGGGTGGGATGAGGATGGAGGTGGGAAGGAGGTTCAAGAGGGTGGGGACATATGTGTACCTATGGCTGACTCATGTTGGTGTTTGGCAGAAACCAACAGAATACTGTAAAGCAATTATCCTTCAATTAAAAATAATTAATTAAAGCAATGTTATCTCAGATGTTCAAAGGGTAATCACAAATTACCTGACAACTGTGGGATTGTGTCAAGAAGCACAAATAAGAAACAGAGGAGTTCAATTCTGCCCAGACTTTTCCTTCCCTCCCCTCCCCCAGGGCATTTCTGAGCCTGACCATCAGAGAATCCTCTTGGGCCAGAAATTTAATATTGGCTTGTCTGCTCCCATGCCCTCTCATCTCTCCTTTCTTTCTGTCTCCTTCCTCTGGAGCTAGACCCTGGTGAAAAGGAGAGGAGAACCTTTGAATCCTAGTCAGGACCTGGGATAACTCTCCATTGGATCCTCAGGCTCAACTAGCCTCTTTCACTTGAACTCATCTGTCTCTCTAGGATATCTCAAGTTAAGGTTATAACTGTTATATGAACTTACCCTATACCTATGAGTTCAAGGACTATGTTAGATGGGAAGTGAGCAGCCTGCGTCTGGGCTACAGGTCATCATGGACCAGGAAACCAGTGTGAAGACCCATCCCCACAGGGATATTTTCATACACTCACAACCTGACCACCTCATTCTGATTTTCCGTATCTCTCAGTCTCATTTCAGGCTTTTGTATGTGTGTGTTCCATGGCCTGAGGTCTTGGAGTATAGTAATAAATATCTTATTCCATACTTACTGCCTTTATACTCTCATCCTATAAAAATACTCTGAACAAGAAATTTGTATGGGCAGAATCTAGGGGCGACCTCTGCCCAGTTTCAGTCTCCTTGGAAAATGACTGAATTTACATCCCCACCAGTGAATCGCTTTCCCACACAGTGTAGTGCTCATTTCTCATGATGGTGAGACATGACAGAATTAGTTATGGCTCTCATACTATTTAAAATGCACTTCTGAAATAATTTGCTCTGAAGGATCATGAAGAATTAATTCTTTTTCTTTAATTTGCAATCCACCTTGAATCATGACTTATAAAATGCAGGAACTGAAAGTAAGAGAAGGGAGGTTCAAGGCTCCTCTTTTACACAGTAGCTAGTTTTTAAGAAAGTTCAGAATTATCTGATGAGTCAATAGATGAGCCAAAATCTTAAGGAAGATGAGATCTGGAAACTTGCCTTGCTGGTCTTCTGAAAGACAGAACTTCCCTGATGGATAGTGATAATGTGATATAAGAAAAGGCAATGAAGGAATTTCAAATCTAGAAAATCTAGAGTCAAATGATGCTTCCTAGGGAAGAGTGAGAGAGGGTTAAGGTAGAGTCAGAGCAGGAGCTGTGTAAAATTGTAGACTTGATCCTACAGTGCATATAGGTTAGATCTCTACTGCATGCAAGATGCTCACTCCTCTGAGCCTTGCGAGACTCTCATTTCATTGTAGAAGAATTGTCATTTCCATTGCATCCTACCTGGAAGAGTGTGGATCCTGAGAAAATTCTTTAGTCAGGTTCATTTCTGAGTTTGCAATTTTAGCAAGTATGAGATACATACTATCTGGCTTATTTTGGTAGTCTGGGAATATATTAGGTTGAAATTCTCTACAGACCCTACTTCTCATGTAGTTTTTATGGGCCAGCTTGTGTGTGACAGGTCAATGGAAGTGAGCTTGTAATTGATTCATATCCTCAGAATCCAGATGTCAGTAGAACACACAAATATAATAGGATAGATAGGACAGAAAAGAGATTCTTTTGTTATAAAGCAAAAAAAAAAAAAAATTTGCTTCACAAAAAATATGTAAATGCAAAGCCATCATTATATTTAGAGATGAGTGAAAATAAAAGTTTAAACAACCAATATATTATGAAAATATGATAGGATGATTTGGGAAGTAATTTTGCTACAGTAAAATAAGAAAAACTGAGAAAAATTAAATAATAGGAGGGCTTTCCTAGTAGCTCAAGTAGTAAAGCATTTGCCTGCAATGCAGGAGACCTGGGTTCGATCCCTGGGTTGGGAAATCTCCTGGAGAAGGAAATGGAAACCCACTCCAGTATTCTTGTCTGGAGAATCCTATGAACAGAGGAGCCTGGTGGGCTATAGTCCATGGGGTCACAAAGAGCAACTAACATGACTGAGTGACTAACACACACACACAAATAATGGGAATCAGAAACTCAGAATGGACTATATTTCTTGAATTCCTGAGAAACACAGTGTCATGGGGGAAGATATCATTTAGTTTAAAAGACTCTGAAGAGATATAACAATCTATCTTAGTGAGTAAATTTTAATAAGGTCTTGATTAATAAAGTATGCCTGTGGGGGACAACCCTGAAATATGAATATGAACTCATTTTTTATAATGATAGAATTTTCATTTTTCTTGCTTTTGGTAATGGTGTCATAGTTAAATCCAAAGGCATCCTACCTCCCAACTCCTTAAGGTGAGTGACTGAAAATGCCTACCTTTTCTTTGCTCTAAATATAGGTGTGTCTTGCAAAGGAATGTAAGAGCTTTTCCAAAGCTCTGGGCTGTGCGTGTGATCATATACCCTATCTTGGGAAAACTAAATGAATGAAGGTATTTCTGTAGTGTATTATCCCAATTTGATGAATGAAGGCAACTGAAGCAGCCCCAAGCTGATCCATACTCAGTAAGTGTATGAGTATGGCTTTCTGTCTTCTTCCATTTATCAAAGAAAAACCAGATATTCATTAACCATTGTATTTCAAGTTACATTGGTGGAGAGGACTGGGTTTATGGGGATAGGAGAAATAAGAATATGCTATTGCTGAATTTTTGACCTATTTTTCAAATATTGACATATTTTTCCTAAATACAAGACAAGATAAAAAATATCAAACTACTATCAGTTTGACTACATGCAACTAAATTAAAAGGAATACCCAGAGCCAGAAGACAGACAGGGGAACAAGTAAACATTGCCCCCTCTAGGGAAGGTATCCTTTGTGTCATCTTACTACCTGAATTTCCAGAATGACAAAAGCAAAAATCAAATTAAAAAGCAAGCAGCCCTCCCCTCTAAAAACCAGAGGGGATTCAATGATTTAATAAGAAAAACAATATTCCCTTTAGAAAATAAGGTCCATTTATAGTGATATCTCTCAGCACTGTGTTGCCAGGAGCGCTGAATGATTTGAACATGAGAGGAAATTCTTGGCTTTTAGATTCAAGAGGATTTAAGTTCTCAAGCAGATGGGATTTTGATCACATCAGCAGGTTGATGTGGGAAGCCTTAGGGTCTTTTCAGGGTTCGTTTGATTTTGCAACTCACCAGTTTATCACTCACCCTTACCATCTTGTGTACAGCTTTAACTTGATAATGGATATAAAGTAAAAAAGAAAATGGACTGGAAGTTGATAAATTGGATTTTAATTTCTGCCATACCTCTTAGCTGCGTGTCTAAGCTGCCCCTCACTTTTTAAGAGAGGCAGCCTACAAATGCCCTTTCCAGTCCAGGAAGGAGATTTGCAAACACTGGAAGTAATTGAAACCACTTCCCCCCATCCGTGTTTTTCTAACTTTAGCTTTTTTGATACTTCATTGCTATTTTCCATTACTCCCGGGATACTTGCTCTGAGCTAAGACCTTGAACTCTCTTCCTGGTATCTGTTTTACATGTTTTCCTATTTGACTTAAATGATCTATAATGACACACTTAGCTCTAAAACTCTACAATACATGGCATAAACAAGAAGTGTTTGGCAAAAAATTAAACATTAGCATTCTGAGTTACAGATCCAGTAAATATTCAATTGGGTTATGTATTATCAGACTATAGCATAAATGACTCCACACTTGTTTGTTCACTTAAGCAGATTTAGTACTCCACTAGAAGTCTTTTTGTTTCTTTTGCTGTGGACCATCTTTTAAAATCTTTATTGAATTTGTAATAATATTGCCTCTTTTTTATATTTTGTTTTTTTGGCTGCAGCATTCAAAGCACCATGCTTTTTGGGTCCATGCTTGACTACTGTGCTCCCAGTCCTTGATGTCAGTAAATGTGTGCCTGGGGATCTGTGCTAGTGGCTTTGTGAGCACAAGCCCTGAGGCACACCCAGGATGGTGGCCTGCATTCCCAAGGCTGAGAATGGGCCAACAGTAGCAATTCAATCAGCAGTACTTTGTGAGTTCACATAATAGGTGACCAGTAACATCACAGATCACACTTCCTAGTGGACAGCTCCTGCAGAAGAATATGAATACTCTCCCAGTAGAAGTGCTCTAGTCTGACCTACCTCACACCAAAGCTCAGAAATGGATATAGAGGCTTCTACTGCAACAACAGTGAGCAGACCATGCTCCCAACAAAGTTGTGACAACCACAGAGCAAAGATAAGACCCTGCTCAACATCAAATCAGGCTCTGTCTCCAAAATAACAATTACATGCTGTATATAGGGGTTATGCCCAGTACACACTGAGGAAAGACATGGAGGCATCTATCTATCTATATAAACAGCCTTTGCACCAAAAAAATTAGACTCAGGAAGACTATACAGAGATGCTCCCACTTAAAAATAGCCCTTCAAGACCACAGGAGATAACAGTTGCACTTAAATTTATAAAGTCAGAGAAATATAAATAAAATCAAGAAGCAGAGGAACTACTCCAAATTAAACTAAGAGAATTCTTCTGAAACAATGAACAGTGAAACAGACCACTCCAGTCCACTAGGTCCTGAGATCCAAAAAGAGGTAATAAAAATAGTGAAGGAATTAAGGAAGGTAATCAATATAAAAGGAGATCACTATAAAAAATTCACTAGAAACTTATAGAAGAACAATTTAAAACTTGAAAACTCATTTGCTAAGACCAAGATGAGTTAAAGGCCATGAATAATAAACTATATAATGCAGAAGAATGAATAAGTGATCAGGAAAATAAAAAAATGAAAATCACACAATCAGAATAGCAGACAGAAAGAAAAATGAAAAAAATGAAAGCAGTATATGAGACCTATAATATAATATAAAGTTACCAATCTACACATAATAGGGATTCCAAAAGGATAAGAAAGAGAAAATGAGTATATTTGAAGAAATTATGGATGAAAAATTCTCAAACCTAAAAAAGGAAATGGATATCCAGGTATAGGATGCACAGAGAATCCTAAACAACATAAGTATCATAGATATATATCAAAACATATTATATTTAAAGTAACAAAACTTAAAGAGAGATTTCTAGAGGCAGTAAGAGATAAACAGATAGTTAATTACAAGGGACCCCACATAACACTATCAGCTGATATCTCTACAAAATTATTGCCGAAGTAAGTTGCAAGATATACTTAAAACCTACAAAGGGAAAACCTGGAACCTAGGATACTCTATGTAGCTAGATTACCTTTTAGTATAGGAGAGAGAAAGGATTTCTCAGAAAAGAAAAAACTAAAATATTCAAGAAATACTAAATTTATCCTAAAAGAAATATTGAGAGGTCTTTATAGAAAATAAGTAAGAATCTAGGAAAAGGGAATATCACAACTGTAAAGTAAATCACTTAACCCAGTATATATATTAAAAAAAAATAAGATATTTTGTGAAAGTGATGATAATAGCAATGAACTTCAAAAGGATACATATGAAGATATAAAAGAGAACATCAAAATCATAAAATATTGGGGAGGGGAGTAAGAAAATTTGGATTTTTTTTTTTTTCTAATAATGTGTTTCAGTCTAAACGAGTATGAATCAAAAGCAAGTAGACATAGTAATGGGTCAATATACTTGAAAGACAGGGAAATCACAGTTCAAAAATATATAACAGACTCACACACAAAAAAAGTAGCACAAACATAAAACAAAAGAAAACCACCAAACCACAAAATGAAAAACTAAAAGAAAGGAACAAAGAGAAACACAAAATCACTGGAAAGCAAGGTTTAAAATGGCAATAAAATTATACTTAATGATAATTAACTTAAATGCCAATGGACTAAATGCTCCAATCAAAAGACATAGAGTGACAGATTGGATAATAAAACAAGAACCTACATTATGTTGCCTATAAGAGAACCACTTTAGGGAAAATGATACACACAGATAGAAATTGAAGGGGTGGGAAAAATTTCATGAAAATAGAAGTGACAGGAAAGCAAGGGTAAGAATGCTCAGGCAAAATAGACTTTAAAATAAATTAAAAAATATAAATAAGGACATTATATAGTGATAAAAGGATAAGTACAAGAAGAGGATATTACATTTGTTAATATATATGCACCCAGTATAGAAGCACCTAAGTACATAAAATAAATACTAACAGACATAAAGTGAGAAACTAATGGGGATACAATGATAGTAGGAGAATTTAACACCCCACACACCTTGATGGACAGATCTTTCAGACAGAAACTCACTAAAGCAACAAAATTCCTAAATGACAAAAATAGAACAGTTAGATTTAATTAACGTTTCACGATGTTAAATCCGAAAACACCGAGGGTACACATTCTTCCCAAATTCACATGGAATGTTCTCTAGGATAGACCACAAACTAGAACACAAAACAATCCTTAACAAATTTAAAAGGATAGAAATTATTTCAAGCCTCTTTTCTGAACACAATAGAATGAAAGTAGAAATCAATCACATGAAGAGAAATGAGAAAAAAATGATTGCCTGGAAACTAAGCATCATGTCACTAAAAACCGAACAGCTCAACTATGATGTCAAAGAGGAAATTAAAAAAATACTTGGAGAGAAATGAAAATAAAACATAACCACACCAAATCTATGGGATGCAGAAAAAACAGTTCTTAAGGGAGGTTACTGGTGATACAGTCTTTCCTCAATAAACAACAAAAATCTCAAATGAGCAATCTAACCTACCATCTGAAAGTGAAAGTCACTCAGTCTTGTCCGACTTCTTGCGACCCCATGATTATACAGTCCATGGAGTTCTCCAGGCCAGATACTGGCATGGGTAGCCTTTCCCTTCTCCAGGGGATCTTTGCAGTCCTGGGATTGAACCCAGATCTCCTGCCTTGCAGGTGATTCTTTACCAACTGAAAGAATGAGGGAAGCCCAACCTAATAACGTGGAAAAAAAGAAGAACAAACAAAACATAAAGTAGACCAAAGGAAGGAAGTTATAAAGTTCAGAGATGAATAAATAAAAAAGAGAGTTAAAAAAATGGAAAAAATCAATAAGACCAAGCACTGGTTCTTTGAAAGGGTAAACAAAATCAACAAACCTCTGCCCAGTTTCACCATGAACAAAAGAGAAAAAGAGAGAGGAACCAACTAAACAAAATAAGAGGAGAAATAACAACCTATACTTTAGAAATAGAGAAAAAAAGAAAGAATTACCACTGTAATACCAAACCGAGATAAAGAAAATATCAAAAATGGAAATTTCAAGTCTATATCTTTCATAAACATAGATGCAAAAACTCTCAACAAAATATTAGCAAACCAAATCTAAGGACATATTAAAAAAATTGCACACAGTGATCAAAATGAATTCATCCCGGGGTCACAAGAATGTTTCAGCATAGGCAAATCAGTCAATGTGATATACCACATCAACAAAGAAGGTACCAAATACCACATGACCACTTCAATAGATGTAGAAAAAGCATTTGATAAAATTCAACATCCATTTACGACAAAAATTCTGAACAAAGTGGATATAGAGGGAGCATATCTCAACATAATAAAAGTTACTTATGATAAGCTCATAATAAAAATAGTACTCACTGGTGAAAAGTAGAAAACTTTCCTTCTAAAATCTGGAAGAAGACAGGATTATCATTTCTATTGAATGTAATATTAGACTTTATTCTACTGAATGCAGTTTTGGACATCCTAGAAACAGCAATTAGACAAGAAAAATAAATAAAAGTTATTCAAATTGAAAGGGAAGAGATAAGATTGTAATTAAATGCAGATTACATGATACTCTATACAAAAAAAAACTCCAGCCAAAAACTATTAGAGCTGATAAATGAATTCAGCAAGGTAGCAGCATACAAGATTAGCATACCAAAATCTGTTCATTTCATTACAGTAACAATGAAATATCAGAAAGAAAAGAAACAGATTCTTGAATACAAATAAGAAACATACTTAGAAATAAATCTTACCAAGAAGGTGAAAGACTTGTAGGCTGAGAGCTACAAGAGAGTGATAAAGGAAATTGAAGATGACTCAAAAGAAGTGGAAAGATGTTCCATGCTCTTAGACAGGAAGAATTAATATTGTTAAAATGGTCAAACTACTCAAAGCAATCTACAAATTTAATGGGATACCTATCAAATTACCCATGACATTTTTTTACGGAATGGGAACACAAAACCTTTAAATGTATACGGAACCACAAAAGACCCTGAATTGACAAAGCAATTCTGAGGAAGAAGAATAAGTCTGAGGCAGAGTCCTCCAAGCTTAATATAACATTACAAAGCTCTAGCAATCAAAACAGTATAGTATTGGCCACACACACACACACACACACACACACACAAACATTTAGATCAAAGGGACAGAACAGAGAGCACAGAAATAAACCCTCACACTATGGTCAATTAATCCTCAACAAAGAAAGCAAGAATATACAATGGAGAAAAGACAGTCTCTTCAGTAAGTGGTGCTGGGAGAGCTGGACAGCCTTGTGTGAATTTATGAGGTTAGAACACTCCCTCACCTCATACACAAAAATAAATTCAAAATGCTTGAAAACTTAAATATAAATATATGGCATCATGAAACTGCTAGAAGACAACTTAGGCGAAACATTCTCTGACATAAATCTTAGCAGTGTTTTCTTAGGTCTGTCTTACATGGCAAGAAAAATAAAAGCAAAACCAAACAAATTGGAACTAATCAAACATAATCTTTTACACAAAAAGAATATCATCATCAAGATGAAAAAACAGCCTATGTATTAGGAAAAATATTTGCAAATGATGCAACCTACTAGGGCTTAATTTCCAAAATACACGAACAGCTGAATAAACAAAAAACAAAGAACCCAATAAAAAATGGGCAGAAGATCTGAATGGATATTTCAGCAAAGAAGACATTCAGGTGGCCACAAGGCACATGAGAAGATGCTCACTATTGCTAATTATCAGAGAAATGCAAATCAAAACTACAGTGAACTATCACCTCACGATTAGTCAGAATGGCTATAAAGAGTCTACAAATAATAAATACTAGAAAGGGTGTGGAGAAATGGGAACCATCCTACATTGTGGGAATATAAATTGGTGCAGCTACTATGAAGAACAATATAAAGGTTCCTTAAAAAACTAAAAATAGAGTTACCACATGACCTAGCAATCCCACTTTGGGGCATCTACCTAGATAAAACAAAAATTCTAATATGAAAAGATACATGCACACAAATGTTAACTGCAGCACTATTTACGATAGCCAAGACATGGAAGCAACCCGTGTCCATCAAGAGTAGAATAAATAAGAAAGATGTGATACATATATACATGCTAGGTCACTTCAGTCATGTCTGGCTCTTTGCAATGCTATGGACTGTAGCCCCCAGGGTCCTCTGTGCATAAGGATTCTCCAGGCAAGAATACTGGAGTGTGTTACCATGCTCTCCTCCATGGATCTTCCCAACCCAGGGATTGAACCCATGTCTTTTATGACTCCTGCATTGGTAGATGGGTTCTTTACCACTAGTACCACCACAGATAATATTCTACTGTATACGTAGTACAATAGTATTCATCCACATAGAAGAATGAAATACTGCCATTTGCAATAGACCAAGAGATTATTCTATCAAGTGAAGTAAATTAGGCAGAGGAAGAAACATATTATATGATATTACTTATTGTGGAAACTAAAGAAATACAAATCAATTTATTTTCAAAACATAAACAGTTCAGAGACAGAAAACACACTTATAGTTACCAAAAGAGAAAGAAGTGGAAGGATAAATTGGGGATTTACCAGATATATATCATTATATATAAGAATGATAAAAAGAAGGATTTACTGTTAGCACATGGAACTCGATTTAATATTTTGTAATAAGCTCTAATGGAAAAGAATCTGAAGGTATACACATGTAACTGCTGCTGCTGCTGCTGCTGCTAAGTCGCTTCAGTCGTGTCCAACTCTTTTTGACCCCAGAGACAGCAGCCCACCAGGCTCCCCCGTCCCTGGGATTCTCCAGGCAAGAACACTGGAGTGGGTTGCCATTTCCTTCTCCAATGAATGAAAGTGAAAAGTGAAAGTGAAGTCGCTCAGTCATGTCTGACTCCTAGCGACCCCATGAAACTAACACATTGTAAATCAACTATGGTTATACGAAAATAAATAAACATTTTTTTCCTTAAAAAATGAAGGAAAAAGAAGAGGCAGGGAAAAGGACTCCCTTTTTATTACGGAGAAACAATTTTCTCACAAGCCCTTAGTAGACATAATCTTACATCTCATTGACCAAAGTTGAGTTGCAGCTCTAGTCTCCAGGAAAGGGATCAAAATTATCCTTTTGACCAAATTCCTTTTTAGCAATCAAGATTCATCTCCTGGTTCTGAATATACTGCCTCTCATGCAAAATTGAAGTTGTGTTGGCAGAATTTAAAAGAATTGCTGTTGTCAATCAATTAATATTGTCTACTGTACCTATAGGCATGCTTAAGTTCCTGATATACTGATCACAGAGGGTATCTTGCAAAATACAATCTTCACTGATGACCAGTTTGTGTCCTGAACCATGTCCTAAATTTTCTTCCCCTGGTAAATTCTCATGAAGTTTTCCATCTAGAAGTCTAGAATAGAAGTACAAAGGCTGTTTCTTTCTTCCCACTGTATCCATTATGTTCCTTTGAACCCTCCAAAACTTAGTGTCATTCAGGCTGTCCAAAGCTCTACTTCTGACAGAGTTGATAAAAATGCCTTTCTCCCCTAATATTTATAATCTCTTATTTTCTTTTCTTAATATTCTATATTAGTTTGAGTATAAAAGGTGGGGTGCTCTAATCTGTGTGTGAGAATTGTATGAGAAAGTGTATGAAAAACTTTGTGTCATATTCAGTGCCTGAGTTCTCCACAATTTCCTCTTCCATAGTTCATACCCTATTGGGTTGCTAAGAGCTTAAAGATGCCTTGACTGAGATAGGATCAAGGCTTCATTTGGGATGGCTTATGTGCACATAAGTTTAGGCTACTTGCATGTAAGATGCTGACACACATTATAACTTATTCAAGCAAAAGTGGATGTTTTTTAGAAAGATATGGGTTTCACTGGATTTGATTAATACTCTTTGATCCAGTCAGTTTCCTTGCCTTTGAGATACAGGCAGAGTGATCAAACATGGTTAACGCCTTCAAGTTATTCCAAACCTTCACTTCTGGGACTCAAAAGATTGAGTATATTCTTGGTAAACAAATTCATTTTCAGGAGGCTTATTTGTCCAGTTTAGGCCTGACTATTTATATCAGTCCAATCAACTCGGGGAAGGAATTTGAGTCACTTGTATTATTTGGGAGCTGCACTGATCTCTTAAGAAAGAACTGTGGGTGAAACTTAGTTCTTAGAGAAGGGGGCCAGAATGGCACCCCAACAGAATTTTACCGCAGCAAAGAAGACAATTTTCTAGCCTCTCCTTTTGACTCTGGCTTGTTTTCAGGCCTAGATTCCTTCCTTGGATGTTGCCCCATGTGCCATATCTGCTCTGATCTTAGACTGTCTTCCAGACTTGCAGGAGTTGTCCAGCTATTTGTTGTTACTAACTACTCATATTATGTAATGAATGCTCCTTTGCTTCCAGAATGATGTATTTAAAGTGTGCTTATTTTGATATCTGGCAGTCACTGGGGAGTCAAATGAGAAGAAAAAACCTTTCCCAGTTGTATCAGCACATTCCTACAGATGCCTGGGTCTTTGGTGGTGCCTCTATCATTGACTTTACCTTCCATTTAGAGTTAAGGAGACAAAATAATTTGATACAATAGCTGATGCACAGATCATCTGTGTAAGAGTCCTATAAACCAAGTGACTCTAATATCCTTGTATCCCTGAATGTAACTTGGTGATTCACCCCTTTTACTTGTAACAGAGTTATCTCTCCATCTCCAAATCTCTTAGCACCAAAACACATTTGTCTACTCTTTCCAAGTACTTTTCAGAGTGGATCTCCAGGGTGAGGACCTCCAGCGCAGCCCAGCATCATCAGTCTGTGCTATAATTTAGAGAATCGTTGGCACTTGAATTATTTATGAATTTCTTTTTCATGTCTAAAGCAGAATTCTCCACATCTCATTCCTTCAAATGCTCATTCACAAGCTAGTCCTAGATTTGTTTCATTTAGTTGTCTGTAAATATTTTGGAAATGCACTTTTCATGATTAAGTTCAAGAAACACTGTTATGCAAAGTTAAGCAAGTTTCCTTATTGCAGGGTTTTTCTCAGACTGTGTGCAAATGCATGAAAATGAAGGAAAGTAATAGGGTTTGCAATTCATCATACATTTGGTTATAGGTTTTTGTGGGCACTTTTGTGTATATTTCTACTTGGAAGAAATATCTAGTTAATAAATCACTAGGTTAATTCAGTTTTAATAATAGTTGACAGCACCATTTTTCAAATTATGGCTCAAAACTTACTGGTGTCTGAAATTATTTAATCAATTTAGTAGAGTAATAGCATTTTTTTTCTGTACTCAAGAAGAATAGAATTTTAAAAAATCCACAGTATATTGTATAAACTGTGGGTAAATAGTAGGTAAATAGTGTTTTTTGAAATTTTAATTTTGTTTTTCAGCATATACATAATTGGAAAGTGTTGAAATTTAGCTATATTTCTTATTATAAATAGCAGCTAAATTTTTGAGTATCATCACTATTTTAAAGAGTAAGGCTTTCATGTAGCTATGGAAGTATTACGCAAACTACTACTAGGGGGAAAGTTGGCTCAGCACAGAGTTTAGTGCTGGGGAAAATTAGAAGCAGGAGCAGGCAGCTTCTAAATACAGAGTGGATCAGAAAAGGACATTAGAAGAAAAAAGTTTAACTTATTCCTGCATCCTCTAAGATTAAATGTCTGCTGTAGTTGCACATTGCTGGGGATAGAAAAAACACATCTTTCAAATAGAAATGCAAAATGTGTAATAACACAGGGGTCAGAATTGGGTAGCTGAGCTGTACCTCTAAGCAAGTAGAGGGCAGGGCTATGTGGTGCAGAATGCTCTACACAGGAGTGAGAAAACGAGAAACCTGGGATTCCAGGGCTCCTGATCCTTCAGAAGCAATAAGTCATGTGAATGCCCAGAGAGCCATTTGTCTGTCTCCACTCTTGGGCACTTAGAATAAGAGTGCATGCTTTCTATCATGGGACTTTCCCTTGGTGTGGGTCATGGTGAGAGGCAGGGTTACAGATCCTAGTATGAAAGCAAAGGTGGCAGATGTGCCACCTCCCAATTCTCTGGCGACTAGAGCTCTGGGATGTGATGGAGGGATAACAATGGGATGCCCCAGCCAGGTAGTGGCAGAAAGAGAAGGAAGGAATTAGAGATCATTCCCAGTGGGTATGGACCTGGGGGCCCTTCAGTGCTGACGGTGAGCATTCAATGGTTGTGGCTCACATAAGAAATACATGATCTTTCCTTTAGTTGCAAAACTTTTCTGGTTCCTTCTTCTTGTTCACACCTGGTGCTCAAGCCTCTCAGTGAAACTTTGACCCAGTGAAGAACCTTTATATTTTGTTTGATTTCACTTTTTAGGTTTTTAAGGTATACTTGAGGCACAGTCAAGGGTATTGGTTTGATCCCTGGGTCAGGAAGTTCCCCTGTAGAAGGGAACGGAAACTCACCCCAGTATTCTTGCCTGGAAAATTCCATGGAAAGAGGAGCCTGGCAGGCTATAGTCCATGGGGTATGATCAGTAAACAGAGGCATCACCACAAACGTTTCCTCCCTCACCCCTCCTTCTCACTCTCAACTTCTCCAATTCTTGCAACCCAAGAAAACCACTGACCTGTTTTCTGATAGTATAGATACATTTAAACTGACATTTTCTTGAATTGTATATAAATGGAATAATCTGTGGTATGCTTTCTTCCCTGGTTTCTTATACTGAACATTTTAATTTTGATATTCATAATTGCTTGTTGCAATACTTCATTTATTTTCATCGTTGAGTAAATTCTATTGTGTGGGCATGGTAAAATTTATTCTTCTCTTGATAGACGTTCGGGTGGTTTTCAGTCTTGTATACTATAAATAGAGCTGCTGTGAATATTAGTATATGAATTTATATAGGAATAAATGCTTTCATCTATCTTGAGTAAATATCCAGGAGCAGAATACTTGTGTTGCACAATAGGCATATTGCTAATGTTTTAAAAACTGCCACACATTTTCTGAAGTTATGGCATTTAGATCATCCCCAGCAGCGAATGAGAGTTTCAGCTATTTTGCATTCTCAGTATGGTCAGGCTTTCTAATTTTAGCCATTCTTATAGACACAAATCTGCTTCTCTGAATAGTGAGTGACAGTGGAAATTTTTATGTCTTAATTTTCTATCTACATATCTTTTGGAGGAACTATGTTTCAATCTCTTTCCCACTTTGTACTGGGTGGTTTGTATTTGGGTGAGTTATTATCAAGTTGTAAGAGTTCTTTATATATTGTAGGTAAAATATCTTTATGGATATGTTTTGAAAATATTTTCTCCCAGTTGGTGAGATTTTTAATAGGGTCTGATGAAGAGTAAAATCTTTTCATTTTATCTAGCACAACTTACCTATTTCTGTTCTTGTGTAGTTTGTAGTTGTTTTATCTTTGGCCTAATGTTACAAGATTGTCTTCTATATTTTCTTTTTCAAGTATTATAAGTTTACACTTTATATTTAGACCTACATTCCATTTTGAGTTAATTTTTTAATAAGATGTGAGTATAGGGCAAGGTTAATTTATTTTGCATATGGACTATGATTGTTTTGCCACCATTTCTTATGACAACCCATTACTGAATTTTTTTTCTTACAGTTTTCCCCTTAGCTTTATTAATTGAAGTACAGGGTTGCTGCTACTCAGTTGCTCAGTAGTGTCCAATTATTTGTGACCCCATGGACTTAAGCTTGCCAGGCTCCTCTGTTCATGGCAAAAATACCAGAGTAGATTGCCATTTCCCTCTCAAGGGACCTCCATAAACCAGGGATTAAATCTGCATCTCCTGTATTGTTAGGTGGCTTCTTTACCTCTGCACCACCTGGGAAGCCCTTTAGCTGTATTAAGGTATTCTCAAAAATAAGAATTTTATATATTTTTGACATACCATGTGATATTTTGATAAAATTACAAACAACCCAAGATAGAGTGCAGATGAATCAAAAAACCATACTAAGGAGGGCGGGGAAAATGACCTGTAAACAGTATGTTGGCTGGATACTTATAAAGACTAGAGATAAAAAAGAACTGTACACACTGTACTGTAGTATATAAATTTGTTTCTCACAGGGATCTGAAAGCATATTAAATATATACTAGATTTGGAAAATAATATATTGTAGATATGAAGAGACAGTTTTCTCTCTGTGGGAGAAAGTAATTACAATTAAGAATAGGAGTAGTTATAAAACCTAAGTTTTTTAAAAAAATATTTTATAAAGTTCCCTGACTTAGCTTATTCTGGGGATTCCCTAGAACATACTGACATGTTCACCATAAAGGATAATCTGGATCTTCAGGAATTTTCTATCCAGTTCTAAGCTTTATTGGAGTCTGAGTTATGAGTGAAGGTTCTCTAGGATTTTCCTCTTCTGAAAAATTTAAGTTAAGAAGATCTTGTAGCTACTAGAGGGGAGGAACATAAAAGAATTGGGCAGAACCTTGTCCTTTTTCTATCCAAATTATTATGTTTTTAATAGTTTTTTCCTTTTTCTTGCTGAGTAGTATTGGTGCTGTGAAAAAATGATAGTTTTTTTTTTTTAACTATTCACTTTTTGAAGGACATTTGGATAGCATCCAGTTTTGTGCTATTACAAATAAAGCTGCTATAAATCTTTCTGTGTAAGTTTCTAAGTGAAAATAAGGTTTTACTTGTCTGGAATATAAGTTTAGCAGAGCTCAGAGGGGAATATGCAGCATTGAATACTTACATTAGAGAAGAGAAGAGGTCGCAAATCAATAATTGAGTTTGTTACCTAGGAAACTAGACTAAACCCAGTATTAGGAGAAGAAAGGAAATAATCCAGAGAAGAGCAAGAATCAGTAATCAACTTTTTGAAAGAAATTTGTCTTAAAACACTTTTATAAACTCCTATACCATCAAATAGCTATATCTTACAAATAGCTCCTATACCTTACAAATGGCTAAGAAAAGAAGAGAAGCTAAAGACAAAGGAGAAAAGGAAAGATATATCCATTTGAATGCAGAGTTCCAAAGAATAGCATGGAGAGATAAGAAAGCCTTCCTCAGTGGTCAGTGAAAAGAAATAGAGGAAAACAATAGAATGGGAAAGACTAGAGATCTCTTCAAGAAAATTAGAGATACCAAGGGAATATTTCATGCAAAGATGGGCACAAAAAAAGGACAGAAATGGTATGGACCTAGCAGAAGCAAAAGATATGAAGAAGAGGTGGCAAGAATACACAGAAGAACTATACAGAAAAGATCTTCATGACCCAGATAATCACAATGGTGTGATCTAGAGCTAGACAAGCTGGAATGCAAAGTCACATGGGCCTTAGGAAGCATCACTGCAAACAAAGCTAGTGGAGGTGATGGAATTCCAGTTGAGCTATTTCAAATTCTAAAAGATGATGCTGTGAAAGTGCTGCACTCAACATGCCAGCAAATTTGGAAAACTCAGCAGTGGTTACAGGACTGGAAAAAGTCAGTTTTCATTCCAACTCAAAGAAAGGCAATGCCAAAGAATGTTCCAACTACTACACAATTGCACTCATCTCATACACTACAAAGTAATGCTCTAAATTCTCCCAGCCAGGCTTCAAAACTATGTAAACTGTGAATTTTCAGATGTTCAAGCTGTATTTATAAAAGGCAGAGGAACCAGATATCAATTGCCAACATCCACTAGATCATTAAAAAAGCAAGAAAATTCCAGAAAAACATCTATATTTGCTTTATTGACTATGCCAAAGCCTTTGACTGTGTGGATTACAACAAACTATGGAAAATTCTTCAAGAGATGGAAATACCAGACCACCCAACCTGACTCTTGAGAAACCTATATGCAGGTCAGGAAGCAACAGTTACAACTGGACATGGAACAACAAACTGGCTCCAAATCGGGATAGAAGGATGTCAAGGCTGTGTATTGTCACCCTGTTTATTTAACTTATATGCAGAGGACACCCTGGGAAATGCTGGGCTGGATGAAGCACAAGCTGGAATCAAGATTATCAGGAGAAATATCAATAACCTCAGATGTGCAGGTCACACCACCCTTATGGCAGAAAGTGAAGAACTAAAAAGCCTCTTGACGAAAGTGAAAGAGGAGAGTGAAAAAGTTGGCTTAAAACTCAACATACAGAAAACTAAATCATGGCATCTGATCCCATTTTTGCTGCTGCTGCTGCTAAGTGGCTTCAGTCATGTCGGACTCTGTGTGACCCCATAGATGGCAGCCCACAAGCTACCCTGTCCCTGGGATTCTCCAGGCAAGAACATTGGAGTGGGTTGCCATTTCCTTCTCCAATGCGTGAAAGTGAAAAGTGAAAGTGAAGTCGCTCAGCCGTGTCCAACTCTTAGCGACCCCATGGACTGCAGCCTACCAGGCTCCTCTGTCCATGTGATTTTCCAGGCAACAGTACTGGAGTGCGGTGCCACTGCCTTCCCCGTCTGATCCCATTCATTTCAGTTCAGTTGCTCAGTTGTGTCCGACCCCATGAACCGCAGCACGCCAGGCCTCCCTGTCCATCACCATCTCCTGGAATTCACTCAGACTCATGTCCATTGAGTCAGTGATGCCATCCAGCCATCTCATCCTTGGTCGTCCCCTTCTCCTCCTGCCCCCAATCCCTCCCAGCATCAGACTCTTTTCCAATGAGTCAACTCTTCACATGAGGTGGCCAAAGTACTGGAGTTTCAGCTTTAGCATCGTTTCTTCTAAAGAAATCCCAGGGCTGATCTCCTTCAGAATGGACTGGTTGGATCTCCTCGCCGTCCAGGGGACTCTCAAGAGTCTTCTCCAACACCACACTTCAAAAGCATCAATTCTTCGGCACTCAGCCTTCTTCACAGTCCAACTCTCACATCCATACATGACCACAGGAAAAACCATAGCCTTCACTAGATGGACCTTTGTTGGCAAAGTAATGTCTTTGCTTTTGAATATGCTATCTAGGTTGGTCATAACTTTTCTTCCAAGGAGTAAGCGTCTTTTAATTTCATGGCTGCAGTCACCATCTGCAGTGCTTTATGAGCCCCAAAAAATAAAGTCTGACACTGTTTACACTGTTTCCCCATGTATTTCCCATGAAGTGATGGTACCAGATGCCATGAACTTCTTTTTCTGAATGTTGAGCTTTAAGCCAACTTTTTCACTTTCACTTTCATCAAGAGGCTTTTTAGTTCCTCTTCACTTTCTGCCATAAGGGTGGTGTCATCTGCATATCTGTGCTTATTGATATTTCTCCCAGCAAATTGATTCCAGCTTGTGTTTCTTCCAGTCTAGTGTTTCTCATGATGTACTTTGCATATAAGTTAAATAAGCAGGGTGACAATATACAGCCTTGACGTACTCCTTTTCCTATTTGGAACCAGGCTGTTGTTCCATGTCCAGTTCTAACTGCTGCTTCCTGGCCTGCATACAGATTTCTCAAGAGGCAGGTCAGGTGTTCTGGTATGCCCATTTCTTTCAGAATTTTCCACAGTTTATTGTGATCCACACAGTCAAAGGCTTTGGCATAGTCAATAAAGCAGAAATAGATGTTTTTCTGGAATTCTCTTGTTTTTCCATGTTCCAGCAAATGTTGGCAATTTGATCTCTAGTTCCTCTGCCTTTTCTAAAACCAGCTTGAACATCAGGAAGTTCACGGTCCATGTGTTCCTGAAGCGTGGCTTAGAGAATTTTAAGCATTACTTTACTAGCGTGTAAGATGAGTGCAACTGTGCAGTAGTTTGAGCATTCTTTGGCATTGCCTTTCTTTGGGATTGGAATGAAAACTGACCTTTTCCAGTCCTGTGGCCACTGCTGAGTTTTCCAAATTGCTGGCATATTGAGTGTAGCACTTTCACAGCATAATCTTTCAGAATTTGAAATAGCTCAACTGGAATTCCATCACCTCCACTAGCTTTGTTCATAGTGATGCTTTCTAAGGCCCACTTGACTTCACATTCCAAGATGTCTGGCTCTAGATTAGTGATCACATCCTCATGATTATCTGGGTCGTGAAGATCTTTTTTGTACAGTTCTTCTGTGTATTCTTGCTACCTCTTTTTAATACTTTCTGCTTCTGCTAGGTCCATACCATATGTGTCCTTTATTGAGCCCATTTTTGCATGAAATGTTCCCTTGGTATCTCTAATTTTCTTGAAGACATCTCTGGTCTTTCCCATTCTGTTCTTTTTCTCTATTTCTTTTCATTGATCACTGAAGAAGGCTTTCGTATCTCTTCTTGCTATTCTTTGGAACTCTGCATTCAGATGCTTATATCTTTCCTTTTCTCTTTTGCTTTTCACCTCTCTTCTTTTCACAGCTATTTGTAAGGCCTCCCCAGACAGCCATTTTGCTTTTTTGCATTTCTTTTCCATGGGGATGGTCTTGATCCCTGTCTCCTGTACAGTGTCACGAACCTCATTCCATAGTTCATCAGGCACTCTATCTATCAAATCTAGGCCTTTAAATCTATTTCTCACTTCCACTGTATAATCATAAGGGATTTGATTTAGGTCATACCTGAATGGTCTAGCGGTTTTCCCTAGTTTCTTCAATTTAAGTCTGAACTTGGTAAAAAGGGGTTCATGATCTGAACCACATTCAGCTCCTGGTCTTGTTTTTGTTGACTGTATAGAGCTCCTCCATCTTTGGCCTCAGAGAATATAATCAATCTGATTTCGGTGTTGACCATCTGATGATGTCCATGTGTAGTTTTCTCTTGTGTTGTTGGAAAAGGGTTTTTGCTATGACCAGTGCATTTTCTTGGCAAAACTCTATTAATCTTTGCCCTGCTTCATTCAGAATTCCAAGGACAATTTGCCTGTTACTCCAGGTGTTTCTTGACTTCCTACTTTTGCATTCCAGTCCCCTATAATGAAAAGGACATCTTTTTGGGGTGTTAATTCTAAAACGTCTTATAAGTCTTCATAGAACCGTTCAACTTCAGCTTCTTCAGCATTACTTGTTGGGTCATAGACTTGGATTACTGTGATATTGAATGGTTTGCCTTGGAAACAAACAGAGATCATTCTGTCATTTCTGAGATTGCATCCAAGTACTGCATTTCGGACTTTTCTGTTGACCATGATGGCTACTGCATATCTTCTGAGGGATTCCTGCCCTCAGTAGTAGATGTAATGATCATCTGAGTTAAATTCACCCATTCCAGTCCATTTTAGTTCGCTGATTCCTAGAATGTCAACGTTCACTCTTGCCATCTCTTGTTTGACCACTTCCAATTTGCCTGGATTCATGGACCTAACATTCCAGGTTCTTATGCAATATTGCTCTTTACAGCATTGGACCTTGCTTCTATTACCAGTCACATCCACAGCTGGGTATTGTTTTGCTTTGACTCCATCCCTTCATTCTTTCTGGATTTATTACTCCATTGATCTCCATTAGCGTGTTGGGCACCTACTGACCTGGGGAGTTCCTCTTTCAGTATCCTATTATTTTGCCTTTTCATACTGTTCATGGGGTTCTTTTTTTTTTTTTTTTTAAGAGTTTGAGTAATTTATTTTACTTATACAGAACATATATATGTGTTAACTAGGATATTTTATTAATTCCAACATTTTTTCCAGAAAGCAAGCAACAATAAAAGGCAACCCCCATCCTATCCCAACTTGGCTATAACTATAAATTCTCTTAAACCATTACAACAAGTGGGATTTTTTTGAATGATCTAGTTTTCTCATTTAAAATTATCATAAAAACAATTAAAATCAGTGAAGGTGGGATATCTTTTCAGTAACAATAGTTGTTGTTCAGTTGCTCAGTCATGTCTGACTCCGTAACCCCATGGACTGCAGCATGCCAGGTTTCCCTGCCCTTCCCCATCTCCAAGAGTTTGCTCAGACTCACGTCCATTGAGTCAGTGATGTCTATTTGACCAGTTAAGTTTTCAGTTAATAGAGCAAGCCAGATGTCAAGTTCTTCAAAATCTATGGTCTTAATACACTTACAAAATAATTCAAAATTGGTAAAGTCACCACAAAAGCAACAGGAATACAGTTGAAATGTTATGTGTGGAATCATGGCAAAATGAGAAGTATGCAATAAATGACCCAAGAAACTATTCTAATCAATACCTTAATTGAATTGATATTACTCATCACCAAGTGATTAAACACAATATGTGTCATTGTACTGCAGGAGTCTTTAAGAGCTGATTTTCAATTTTCTGCCTTCTCTTCCCCGCTGCCACAACCCCAGTAATGTTTCAGTGATGGCTGCCCCAGACGCCAGGATTTCTGGGTGAAGAGGTATGGAATAAAGTCCTTCCCCTTCCCAGACAATTTGTGATGGACATATGGCAAGAAATGAACATCTAAAGTTCATATGAAGTTAAAAGTCATTAAGATTTTTTTGAGTTTGAGGACAACTGCAATGTAAATTACCCTACTGTGGCTGATTTAATCCAAGACAATGCCTACTACAAACTTGTAAGAGCAGACTGTTACAAACCTTCAGTCAATTTAATTGAAAAAGAACATCAGAATAAAACAAATATAACTGGATGTTACACCTATTTTAGCTGAAATATTACTGAAAAGATATCCCACCTTCACTGTTCATGGGGTTCTCAAGGCAATAATAGTGAAGTGGTTTGCCATTCCCTTCTCCAGTGGACCACATTCTGTCAGATACCATTTAGTTCAGTTCAGTTCAGTCGCTCAGTCGTGTTCGACTCTTTGCAACCCCATGAATCGCAGCACGCCAGGCCTCCCTGTCCATCACCAACTCCTGGAGTTCACTCAGATTCACATCCATCCAGTCAGTGATACCATCCAGCCATCTCATCCTCTGTCATCCCCTTCTCCTCCTGCCCCCAATCGCTTCCATTACTTCATGGCAAATAGATGGGGAACAATGGAAGCAGTGACAGACTGTATTTTGGGGGGTCCAAAATCACTGCGGATGGTAGCTGAAGCATGAAATTAAAAGACACTTTCTCTTTGAAAGAAAAGTTATGATCAACTTAGACAGCATATTAAAAAGCAGACACATTGCTTTGCAAACAAAGGTCCACCTAGTCAAAGCTATGGTTTTTCCAGTAGTCATGTATGGATGTGAGAGTTGTAATATAAATAAACCTGAACGCTCAAGAATTGATACTTTTGAACTGTGGTGTTGGAGAAGACTCATGAGAGTCCCTTCGACTGCAAGGAGTTTCAACCAGTCCATTCCAAAGGAAATCAGTCCTGAATAGTCATTGGAAGGACTGATGCTGAAGCTGAAACTCCAGTACTTTGGCCACCTGATGCAAATAACTGACTCATTTGAAAAGTCCCTGATGCTGGGAAAGATTGACGGCAAGAGGAGAAGGGGATGAGAGAGGATGAGATGGTTGAATGGCATCACCAATTCAATGGACATGAGTTTGAATAACCTGTGGGAGTTGGTGATGGACAGGGAGGTCTGGTGTGCTGCAATCCATGGTGTTGCAAAAGCAGACACAACTGAGCAACTGCACTGAAGTGAACTGATATCCATCAAGAGGGCTACACATTCTTTTCAAATGTAAACATATATGTGCCAATGTCAAGTTCCCTGAAAGACACAACTAAAAACTCACTGAAAATTCCCATGAAGAAAACATTGTGACCAATTTACTTCATTAGTGAGAGCTACCAAATATTTAAGGAAGAATCAATGTCAAAACTATGCAAATATTTTCATAAACTGGAAGATAAAAGAAGACTTCTCAGTTATTTAATAAGGCTAACATTATCCTGTTATGAAAACCAGAAAAATATACTTAAACAAGCAAGCAAAAATAATCCTTGTAAACAAAGATAGCAAACTTCATATCAAAATTTAATAAATTGAATAAAGCAATATATTAAATAATAAAACATCATGACCAAGGAATATTTACTCAAAATTATCAATATAGTTCCCCATATTATTAGAATATAAAGGAAAAATTGTGATGATATAGCATGTGTATATGACTATTATTTTAAATTATTTTATATATTACATTTATATATATTAGTAATTTTATATATTAAATTACTATTTTAAATATATGTGTGTGTATTGGGCTTCCCATGTGTCACTAGTTGTAAAGAACCTGCCTGCCAATGCAGGAGACATAAGAGACATGGGTTCTATTCCTGGGTAGAGAAGATCCCCTGGAGGAGGTCATGGCAACTCACTCCAATATTCTTGCCTGGAGAATCCCCATGGACAGAGAAGCCTGGAAGATTACAGTCCATAGGGTTGCACAGAGTTGGACATGACTGAAGCGACCTAGCATGCATGCATGTGTGTATTGTTACTATAGTCAAGATCTACAAGGTTCTCTCTTAAGGAATAAGCTGTTAAAAAAATATAGTATTTTTGAAAACCACCAGGAAATGATGCACATGAAAAATCCAATGTTGAAAAGGTACATATTATGAAATAACCGTGTTATAGGGATAGAGAACAGATTAGTGATACCAAAGGTTTAGGGATGGGGGGAAAGGTAGGTGAGTCTCTTCAGAGACAGTGTTGTAACACAGTTAAGTATTTCATTGTAGTGTAGGTTAGAAAAATGGCATGCTTCTGTCTAATTCATTTATGCTTCTCCCAGTGAGAAGCTTCAGACTAAGCTAATCTTAGTCTAAATTTTTCAGAAGATAAAAATCTAGAAAACCTTTACTCATAGCTCTGACTCCAGAGTAAAGCTTTGAACTGAATGGAAAATTCCTGAAGATCTGGGTGATCCCTCCTGGGGACCATGCTGTAATTTTCTTGGGAATCCCCAGAATAAGCCAAGTAGGGAAAATTATAAAGACTTGCCTCTTTGAAGAGTTACGTGAGATGACAGCTCATCTTGGTGAACTGATTTTTACATACTACTGGGAGCCTTGACAGTCTAGAAGTACAGACAAGGAACTTCTACCTCAGAAACTTTTCAATTCAGCATCAGGTACTGTTTTTGCTGGTGACATCCTTGGTCTGTTCACTGTCTCTATCTGCATTTGGATCCCATACTTCTCTAAGTCTTTGTTACCCATTCCATTGTGATCCTCTGGCTTCCATTGCCTTTCTTAACCAGAATTTAACAGGATGCATTTCTGATTTTAGATCCCTGTTATTCACTCTGGGCCTTGAGCTTTCTCTAACCCATTATCTACTCCATTCCCATAGAGAAGCTCAAAGTAGAAACCATACATACTTGTCCTTTGTGTATTCTCAGGATGCATATTTGAAGGATGCAAGAGGTAGGGTGTTGGAGAGAGAGGTCCTGGGGCATATGCAGGAAAGTCTGGGCATGACATGTGGTGATGAGCTGCTGATGATAAGCAAATCTCACTCAGAGAAGACTTAAGATTTCACAAAAGAACATAGTAGCTTACCATTAAAACATCAAGAAGTGACAAAGCATATGCCTGTGACTTACAAAACTGCTAATTAAACACAATATGCACATGCTGGCAGCTTACAAAATGTGGCTTGTCACCACTCAGATTTCTGGCACCCTGAACCCCCTTACACCCCACCCACCAACATTATCTGAGTTCTGCACAGCACACAGTTCATCTGTTTTTCCATCTCAGCAGTGCCAGCTGTCCCCTGAAGACAAACTCAGGAATGTACTCAGGAATGTTCACCAAGAAAGAGAAGTGGGAGATCTTTTTTGTAGATTCTAGACACTCTCTGGATCTTGGTATGAAGTGCAAACAGCTGGTAGCCAAGTCTTGCCAGCTTCAGGCTGACTTCTCCCCCACCCTTGGTCTTCAAATAAGCCGTCCTCCAACAGGGAAGAAGCAACCATTGGAAATATTTCAAATTCAACACAGGCTGATTTTTCTCTCCCAGATCTAAATACATCCACATCCAACTGCCAAGTTTCTAGATCTGTGGAAACCTGTAGATTCTCTTGGACTATAAAACTGGTTCCCCTACTGAACAAAAGTCATTGACTGCTTTGCCCCTTCATGATTCTATAAAGGTTCCAGGGTTTTCATGATCTTGTTCTCCTCTCCTTTGCTTGCTATGCTCCTCCCCTCTATCACAGCCTTCAGCTTAAACTTCCTCTCTTGGAGGAAACTGTAGAAGGCAATGGCAACCCACTCCAGTACCCTTGTCTAGAGAACCCCATGGATGGAGGAGCCTGGTGGGCTACAGCCCATGGGGTCGTGGAAGAGTCAGACACGACTGAGTGACTCCACTTTCACTTTTCACTTTAATGCACTGGAGAAGGAAATGGCAACCCACTCCAGTACTCTTGCGTGGAGAGTCCCAGGGATGGAGGAACCTGGTGGGCTGCCCTCTCTGGGGTCACACAGAGTCGGAAACGACTGACGCGACTTAGCAGCAGCAGCAGCTTGGAGGAAACGTGCAAAAATCTTATCTCTGGCAACAGGAATCTAAGCAATAATGAATTCCTAGAAGGAATCAGGGCGTGGGCTGAATTTGGAAAAGCATCCCCCCAAATTTCACTGAATCCAGAGGATTTAAAAGATGAGATCCAAAGGTATTACTACAACCCATCTTTTAGGAAAACAGCAACCTTGCTCTGGTTATCGTGAGACCCTCCAGTAGAGCCTGCCCTTCAGATGGTGTTTCCCAAACTGCTTTTGATTCATTCTCACGGGAGAAGTTTTTGGGCTCTTGAGACTCTCCTCCAGAAGGTCACCAAATCCTAAGTCAACACTGGCTCAATTTCTCCCCTCAATTCTGTCTTTCAGGACAAGAATTGTTAAATAAAGGAGTTTTAAGGACTTGTAATACTGTTATTTTATATTCTCCTCTCCTTTTTATTTTTCCTTCCTTCTTTCCTCAGTGTGTGACTACATTCCCTGAATCAACATGACTAAAGAAAGCCACTTGGGTAATTTATTCACAAAGAGTATGAGGCCTCTCCTATGGACAGAGCACAACTAGTGTAATTTTTAAGTTCTGCCTCAATAGTTGTGTTTTTGCTATGAAGCACTTATCCTTGGGGGCTGGTGGCTCAGATGGTAAAGAATCTGCCTGCAGTGCAGGAGACTGGGGTTTGATCCCTGAGTTGGGAAGATCCCCTGGAGAAGGGAATGGCTACCCGTTCCAGTATTCTTGCCATGGAGAACTCCATGGACAGAGGAGCCTGGTAGGCTCCAGTCCTTGGGGTCCCAAAGATTTGGACACAGCTGAGTGACTAACACTTTCACCTTTGTTTTCAGTTATCCTCAGAACTGAGTGTCCCTCACATTGCTTTTGACTTTGGACACACTTGACAATAATTTATGAGAAGTGTATTCATTTGAATAATGTTTAAGAATGGATATTGTTCTTATGCAAATAATAATAATCAACATTTATTACGAGTTTCCCACGTGCCAGACATTTTATATAGCTTCTACTTGTATTAACTTATCATCATTTCCAACTCTATCAATGAATTGCTGTTGACTATCCCAATGTGCACAAAATATGCAAAAGGGGGCTTCTTTAGAGAATCTACTGGAACTTGGCCCTGCCAACAGCTTGATTTTGTCCCAGTGATACTAATGTTAGATTTCTGGCTTCCAGAATTGTATGAAAGTAAATTTGTCATACATTAAGTTGCCTTGACTGTGGAAATTTATTACAGCTGTCATAGGACACTATACCATTTTAGATTTCTTTACTAGCCACAGCATTCCTCAGTGTAAACCACACCCAACTTGAGTTGTTTATGCAAAAAGAAAGTGGTTGAATCATAGTAAGGTGAGTCTATCAAGGATTGGTTGCTTATGATCCAGTACATTGATTGCAGCATAAACCCAGATGATACAAACATTTCATTCAAAGATGTCATCCTCCTAAAATCGAGCTAATTTCTTCCAATAGTATAATAGATTGATAGGTTCATTCTACTCTCTGTAAATATGAAGTCCAGGCATGGTTAAGGGTGATGAGGAGATGGCCAAAGCCAAATGACTAAGCACCACTTCTGGTGGCTTTAGATGATTCCTGCATTTTGTTTCAGGCTCAGTCACCTCTCAAGACCCACTTCAGGAGCCAAAGGTTAGACTTCCATTCATTTCAACATGCTAAATAAGTAGCTGGATGTGTACTCAGTTGTGTATGACTTTTTGTGACTCCATGAACTGTAGCCCAATAGGCTCCTCTGTCCATGGAATTTTCCAAACAAGAATACTGGAGCAGGTTGCCATTTCCTGACCCAAGGATCAAACCCACATCTCTTGAGTCTCCTGCATAGGCAGGCAGTTTCTATACAATTGTGCCACTTGGGCTGGCATCACAAAAACCTTCCAAACAGATGGGAACTGTAGGGAGCTTATTTGTTGTTGTTGTCCAGTCTCTCAGTCACGTCCGACTCTTTGCAACCCCATGAACTGGAGCATGCCAGGCTTCCCTGTCCTTCACCCTCTCCTGGAGCTTATTAACTCACATCCATTGAGTCAGTGATGCCATCCCACTACCTCGTCTTCTGTCATCCCCTTCTCCTCCTGCCTTCAATTTTTCTGAGCATCACGATCTTTTCTAATCAGTCAGCTCTTTGCATCAGGTGGCCAAATATTGGAGGCTATGCTATGTTAAAATAGTTAGATATGACTCTGGGTTTTTAGGTTCATGGAAGCTGTTGGTTTGATGTCAAATGCCTCTGAGATGGTGCAGTGACATAGAATACTTATAAGAATCACTGAGAAATATCCATTTGGAGTCTAAGAAACACAAGTCATTACTGAATGAAAATTTAGAGAGAAAATAATTCAACTAAATGTGTACAGAAAGAGGTATTTGCATGCTGAGATAAATGGATAAATAAAACATAATGGGTTACTAAACAAAAAGAAGTTCAATCAAATAAATTAAACCTTAATAATAAAATGCCAGTTGCAGAAAGAGTATAAACTACTTGATAAAATGTATATATGCTTTTATAGAATATAGATTAATACAATGTATTATGTATTGATTGATTCCCATGTAGCTTAAAAAATAATAGAAGAATACACAAAATGTAATAGTATAAAGGGAAACAATGTTATTTTTGCTTTGAGAATTTATGATGAGTTTTTTTTTCTTTTTATAGAGACTGAAGATTTAAAACAAGGAATAAAATGATACTTTTCCCCCTGAATAGTAGATTTATATGTGTTCATTTAATTAATATATTCATTTCCACATTTAGTAAAAGTAGTTATATTAATACTCTCTAAAGAGCTTATAATCAGAAAAAGAAAACTTTTTCTATTTTCAACAAATAAGAATTCAGTCATATTCTTCAGAGTTATCAGAGGGTGATGTCCAGTACTTGGTACTGTTGGGGTTCAGAATAGGCTATCTCAAAATGTGCATCAGTGAATACTGATTATTTTCAACTAATGATGCACAAGGGACACTCTGACCCTCCTATCTGTTTTGGTGAAAGCAGGAAATAAATCTCATATGAAATGTGCCCTCCCAGTAACTGAAAGTAGAGGGACACACTGATGGCAAAGACAGGGAATTCAGAATGAGAAGCCTGTGTAAATGAATCTTGTTTCTTCTTCAATGTACTCTGTTTTGGTTCTTCACTAACTGGGCACTGCTAATATTTAACTTATATGCAGAGTACATCATGAGAAATGCTGGGCTGGATGAAGCACAAGCTGGAATCAAGATTGCTGAGAGAAATATCAATAACCTCAGATGCAGATGACACCACACATATGGCAGAGAATGAAGAACTAAAGAGCCTATTGATGAAAGTGAAAGAGGAGAGTGAAAAAGTTGGCTTAAATCTCAATGTTCAGAAAAGGAAGATCATGGCATCTGGTCCTATCACTTCATGGGAGATAGATGGGGAAACAGTGGAAACAGTGTCAGACTTTATTTTTTGGGACTCCAAAATCACTGCAGATGGTGATAGCAGCCATGAAATTAAAAGTTGCTTACTCCTTGGAAAGAAAGTTATGACCAACCTAGATAGCATATTCAAAAGCAGAGACATTACTTTGCCAACAAAGGTCTGTCTGGTCAAGGCTATGGTTTTTCCAGTAGTCATGTATGGATGTGAGAGTTGGACTGTGAAGAAAGCTGAGCACTGAAGAATTGATGCGTTTGTACTGTGGTGTTGGAGAAGACTCTTGACAGTCCCTTGGACTGCAAGGAGATCCAACCAGTCCATTCTAAAGGAGATCAGTCCTGGGTGTTCTTTGGAGGGAATGATGCTAAAGCTGAAACTACAGCACTTTGGCCATCTCATGAAAAGAGTTGACCCATTGGGAAAGACTCTGATGCTTGGAGGGATTGGAGGCAGGAGGAGAAGAGGACGACAGAGAATGAGATGGCTGGATGGCATCACCAACTCGATGGACTTGAGTTTGAACGAACTCTGGGAGATGGTGATGGACTTGGAGGCCTGGGGTGCTGCGATTCATGGGTTCACAAAGAGTCGGACACGACTGAGCAACTGAACTGGACTGAACTGAAGTTTCTTTATTCTGTCAACTCTTCAAAGTTTATTTATTTCTTTGTCAAAAAGTATAAAAGCTGCCTGCTTCAGCCTCTTTTTATGTCTTTTATCAGACTTCTATATACTTGAATTAAAATTTGTTTCATTTTCTCCTGTTAATCTGTTTTATGTCAATTTTATTACTAGTCTAGGTGCAAGAATTCCAAAGTGGTAAAAGGAAAAATGTGCTCCTCCCAGGTACCTGAACCAGGCAGCAGGCTGGCTGGGCCCTGCTTCCCACCCTCATTCTGCTACAAATGAGAAATCCTGGCACACTTGACAAAGCCCTGCTGCTGCTACCTGCACCTACCTCATTTAATTCATTCTAGTCTTGTCCAGTCCTGACCAGACATAAAATTTCTTTCCTAAGATTCCTTCATTTATAAACATTTTACAGTTTTCTATGTCCATTTTAGCTTGTCCCTGATTTTCCTTCCTATTTAGAAATAGCCAACTTTGGGACATTTCCTAAACAAAAAACATCTCCATTTCTTATATTTCTTCTTACCCTCAAACACATCCATTTTCTATCATTATATCTGGTAGTTTCAACCACATATCTTAAACCTTTGAAATCTTAATTTCATTAGTGAATATAAAAAACTAAAAGAAATTGTGAACTATATTAATATTTTGTGTCTTAGAAACACAAATACATTTCAGAAATATATGCTATTTCATAGTACTATCTTTCAGTAAAGCACAAGATATAATTACTAATGGACTGAAACATATTTATTGTTTCTCTGTACTAAGAGATCAAAAGTAGGTATTTAGTTCAGTTCAGTTCAGTCGTTCAGTTGTGTCCGACTCTTTGCGACCCCGTGAACTGCAGTATGCCAGGCCTCCCTGTCCATCCCCCAGTCCTGGGGTCCACCCAAACTCATGTCCATGAAGTTGGTTATGCCATCCAACCATCTCATCCTCTGTTGTCCCCTTCTTCTCCTGCCTTCAATCTTTCCCAGCAGCAGAGTCTGTTCCAATGTGTCAGTTTTTCTCATTAGGTGGCCAAAGTATTGGAGCTTCAGCTTCAGCATCAGTCCTTCCAATAAACATGTAGGACTGATTTCCTTAAGAATTGACTGGTTGTATCTCCCTGCAGTCCAAGGGACTCTCAAGAGTCTTCTCCAACACCAGAGTTCGAAGGCATCAATTCTTTGGTGCTGAGCTTTCTTTATATTTAGACTCTCATATCCATTCATGACCACTGGAAAACCCATAGTTTTGACTAGATTAACCTTTGTTGGCAAAGTAATGTCTCTGCTTTTTAATATACTGTCTAGGTTGGTCATAGCATTTCTTCCAAGGAGCAAGTGTCTTTTAATTTCATGATTGAAGTCACCATCTGCAGTGATTTTGGAGCCCCCCAAAATAAAGTCTCTCAGTGTTTCCATTGTTTCCCCATCTGTTTTCCATGAAGAGATGGGACCAGATGCCATGATCTTAGTTTCCTGAATGTTGAGTTTTAAGCCAACTTTTTCACTCTCCTCTTTTACTTTCATCAAGAGGCTCTTTAGTTCTTCTTCACTTTCTGCCATAAGTGTGGTGCCATCTGCATATCTGAGGTTATTGATATTTCTCCCGGCAATCTTGATTCCAGCTCATACTTCATCTGGACTGGCATTTTGCATGATGTACTCTGCATATAAGTTAAATAAGTACGGTGACAATATACAGCCTTGACATACTCCTTTCCCAATTTGGAACCAGTCTGTTGTTCCATGTCCAGTTCTAACTGTTGATTCTTGAACTGCATACAGATTTCTCAAGAGGCAGATCAGGTGGTCTGGTATTCCCATCTCTTTCAGAATTTTCCACAGTTGTTGTGATCCATACAGCCAAAGGCTTTGGCATAGTCAATAAAGCAGAATGTTTTTTCTGGAACTCTCTCACATTTTTGATGATCCAATGGATGTTGGCAATTTTATCTCTGGTTTCTTTACCTTTTCTAAATCCAGCTTGAGCATTTAGAAGTTAACGATTCACATACTGTTGAAGCCTGGTTTGGAGGATTTTGAGCATTACTTTGCTAGCATGTGAGATGAGTGCAATTGTGCGGTAGTTTGAACAATCTTTGGCACTGCCTTTCTTTGGGATTGGAGGAAAACTGACCTTTTCCATCCTGTGGCCACTGCTGAGTTTTCCAAATTTGCAGGCATACTGACTGCATCATCTTTTATCATTCATAGTATTTTCTTTTCGGATTTGAAATAGCTCAGCTGGAATTTCATCACCTCCTCTAGCTTTGTTCATAGTGATGCTTCTTAAAGTTCACTTGACTTCACATTCCAGGATGTCTGGCTTTTGGTGAGTGATCACACCATCATGGTTATCTGGGTCATGAAGATCTTATAGTTCTTCTGTGTATTCTTGCCACCTCTTCTCCATATCTTCTACTTCTGTTTGGTCCACACCATTTTTGTCTTTTATTGTGCCCATCTTTGCATGAAGTGTTCCCTTGGTATCTCTAATTATCTTGAAGAGATCTCTAGTCTTTCCCATTCTATTGTTTTCCTCTATTTCTTTGCATAGATCACTGAGGGAGTCTTTCTTATCTCTCCTTGCTATTCTTTGGAACTCTGCATTCAAATGGGTATATCTTTCCTTTCTTCTGTTGTCTTTATCTTCTCTTCTTTTCTCAGCTATTTGTAAGACCTCCTCAGACAACCATTTTGCCTTTTTGCATTTCTTTTTCTTGGGGACGATCTTGATCACTGCCTCCTGTACAATGTCATAAACCTCCTTCCATAGTCCTTTGGGCAATCTGTCTATCAGATCTAAGCCCTTGAATCTATTTGTCACTTCCACTTTATAATTACAAGGGATTTTATTTAGGTCATATTTGAATGATCTAGAGGTTTTGCCTGCTTTCTTCAATTTAAGTCTGAGTTTGGCAATAAGGATTTCAAGTCAAATTCAACACAAGTCTTTTTGAGTTGGAATTAACTTTGAGACATGAAATGCTTTAGAAGGTGCCTGAAGTATCTCAAAAATGTGTTTTCTCTTTATGGAAAGAAATATTAAGCTAAGTATACTTGATATGTTAAATTACAAAGGCCACATTGTCAAATAAGTAACATCAAATCATGCTGTGTCTGTATAGATACGTATTATGTATTCCCAGAAATTATGTACAATTCCTGGAAGGCATATATGTCCTGACATAAAGTGTTATCTGTCATTAAAACTGGGCTTAGATGGTAAAGAGTCTGCCTGCAATGCAGGAGACCTGGGTTTGATCTCTGGGTCAGGAAGATCCCCGGTAGAAGGAAATGGCAACCAATTGCAATATTCTTGTCTGGAGAATCCCAGGGACAGAGGAGCCTAGCAGGCTATAGTCTGTATGGGTGCAAAGAGTTGGACATGACTGAGCTAGTAACACTTTCTTTACACTAAAGGGCCTGATCTTAAGTACCAGGAAGATTCAGCAACAATAGAATCTGTAAACTTTGTGGTACATGTGGTTGAAGTCCATTCTGCTCCTGAAAAAAACCAAAACCAAGCCAAACAAACAAACAAAGAATGTTTCTTGGCAGACTTTTGCCTTCCTAAGGTGCTTGTGAAAAGGCAATAGACTGTGCCTGAATGAGAGAAATTAAGATGAATAAACAGTAGCTGTAGATTAAGCAAACAGCCAGGGCAATGGGAAAACAAATGGCCTGGCTTTTCCTGGCTCTCTGGAAATCTTTTTTTTTTTTTTTATTTTTGCATTTCTCACCTTCCGTAGTGCAGTTAAGATGATTCAAATTGTAAATAGACATTGGCAGGAAGATTTCTATAAAATGAAAAAAGCTGTCTACTTGCAATGTCTGACCTGTTGGGTTTATACTCTGGGGGGGGGAAAAAAAATTGTTCTCAGGGCCCTAGACTTTATTTCTCTGGACCTTTGAATTCTTGCAGCTGGACTTCATTCAGCTATCACTTAATGTATGTTATCAAAATGTTCTTGTCTTTGTATTTTTTTGCAATAGGTTGAATCCTTCCCCTGATGCAAAGGTGATGCCCCCTTAATTGTAAAGAAACTTTTAAAAATGTGTTTTCCATGTGGGGTCTACCTTCCACAAACTCCAGTGGCCAAGACACTTCACTGGGCAAATACTTTACAGAAAACTTGCAAACTTGGGATTATCACTGTCCTTGTCACCTTCAATTACTAGAAGGATCAACAGAACTAATGGAAAACTGGACTAAAAAGAACAAGAATTAATTACATGGGAACCAATGAACTGATGAATGATTATAATTTTTATAACTTTTGTCTAAAATACTACTGATTTTTTAACGTTTTGTTTTAAAATACAAGGAAAATTTTTAAAAGATTTATAACAATTGAGTAAAACAGACTTTTATAAGCAGAGTTGAAACACTGATCTTTCCTTCCTTAACTTATCCCTCCAGAATTCAGAAATTCTCAGTGAGCATACTTATTTTCTGGGCAATATAGTTATTTGCATAAATTCAATAAGAATTTGTTCTCCTTGTAATAGGATACAATTATAAACATTGATTATATCACCAAGGCTTTCACTGAAATGTTATATTTGAAAGAGAGATTTATAGGCAAATATGACCAGGGAGTTTGAAGAAACTAAGGTCGACTTCTTGGGCCCAATATATAAAGCCCCTTGGAAAAAACATCCTTATACCTTGTCAACAGAATTCTCAGCAGCCTTACCTGGTAAATAAGGAAAGTTCCTTCCTAGATGGCCCAGGAATTTTAGGATACTTTGGGTACTATAAGAGAAGAGAAATTCACCAAAATCTATCAGTATTACAGGCAACCCTTGTGACAGGTCTCAGGTGTGGCTTACTGGCCCTGAGAGGCTATTACAAATTTAATCTTATAACAAGTTCTAGCAAAACATACTTAAAAGAGCCAATATAATCAATTGTCATTCTTGCTGGATTTATGAAAATAACCAGGCCAAGTTTATTAAATTAAAACTTATTTTGCAAACAGATTGGTGTTAATTTGGCTGTCTTTGATAAAAATGAGGGTGATTTTAGAGTGGAAAAAATATGCTTCAATTAAATTTTAATATCCACTTATAGATATTAAATTCTTATGCTATTATTTTTCCTTGAGTCTTTGTTATTTAGCTGAAAATTAGACTGGATGCTGAATTTTCCTGGTTTTCTCCAGTATCAAACCACAATTCTCTAAGCTAATGTTTCCAATTGTTATCCCATCCTTTTGTCTTGGAATCACTGAGAATTAAAATTGCTATTTTTTAAAGCCCTGAAGATTGAAGTTTGTTGACTTGATATAAACTTCAGAGAAATCACCCCAACAGTTCAACCTTTAATAATCCTTGTGGCTGTCTATGTATGAACCATTCAGAAAGTTTACCTAAACACCCAATTGCTTCACCAGAGATATTTCAAACTGAAAAATGTGCCTTGTCCCAATATCTAAAAATTGGCTTGACTGACTGAACCCTAGGATCAGAAACTGGAATATAATCTACTGTATCATTAATCTTTGCTTTCATTTTGTTCCCACAGAAGTGTCTCTTATTAAATACTTGACTGGAGTCCATCGGCATCAGTCTTCTAAATTAGATACATCTGTTTGACTGATCTGTTCTTAGAAACAAAAAGTTGCTTCAGTGAAATAGAGGATTCTGCTAACCTGTTATCTCTCTCTATAGTCAACAGCTCATCTTTTAATATGAGAAAATTCTATGTTTCAGAGAAAGGAACTGTTGAGTCCAGAGTAGGTTGCCCCTAAATGTGCCTCAGTGGTATACTGATTACATTGAATTAAAGTTACTTAAGTTGCCAACAGGAGGGAGACACTGACCCTCCTTTCTGTTTCCTTGAAAGCAGGACATATATCTCTCATGTGAAGGTGCGTTCTCTGCTTCTGGAGATAGAAAGACACTCTTATCACCCAAAGTAGGGAATTTGGGCTGAAAAACCCACGTAAACAAACCTTGTTCCTTCTTATATTTCCTACTCTAAGACCAAACTTTATTTAGATACTTCACTAAGTAAGCACCCAAAGCCTACATTTTTTTTTTTTGTTCTGTCAATTCCTCATAAATTTATTCTTTATTTGTCTAAAAGTATAAAAGCTGCCTGCTTTGACCACTTCTTAGGTTCCATTTCTATGAAAACTCCATGTACATGAATTAAAATTTGTCTATTTTCCTCCAGTTAATCTGTTTTGTTTCAGCTTTGTTTCAGCCACAAGAATCAAGAATTGTAGAGGGGGAAATTTCCCCATCCCCAACAGTACCAGGTTGGTATCTCTTGATGAAAGTAAGTTAGAAATTAATTTTTGAACATTAATACTTACAGGATTTTTTTTAATGGAATACTATACTTTGAAAGAAGACTTTAAACACACAATGACTTTCATGTATAGAGGACGTAATAATTTAAAACACATGATAAATATATTGTAGCTAATGCGATACTGAGAGGGAGAAGCTGTGAGAAACAAGATTTAAAACAACAGTTAACACAGTTGCCTCATAAAGCCTTTAAAGCCTCAAATAGCTGCATACTTATTGAGATAGTTATCATTGTTGCTTACATATATGGTTGAGAAATTCCACATGCAAGGTAATAAAATAGAGGACTTTTGCTGTGTTCAAAGTGATGGCTTTTTCAGTGAAGCCTTAATCCCATCGCTTCAATATGTCCTTGCCCTCAGGAGCCTCAGTGTTCCACCCTTGGACTAGATATTTAAGACTTTCTATTGAGAGATTGCCTCCAAATTTCTTTAATTCTTGGCAGTCCTGTGAGTAAAAATGTATCTTCAAAAATTAGGCTGAAGAGAAAAGAGGCTAAAAAAGCATACAATGGACTGACCCATTCTTTGTCTGCTTATAATGCAGCTTTTTTTTTTACTTCAAAGGTAAAGGCTAGTGTATTTAACACACAATTTTAAGGCATGTTCTACTGGCACTTGCTCTTTTAAGTGCTTTACAAATAGTGGCCTAGCTAATCCCCATCACATCTGATAAATGGGTGCTATTATAAGCATATATAACAGCTGAAGATCACAGAGGCTAATAAACTTAAGTTCAAGTAGCTACTAAGTGTTAGAGTTGGGTGATATGAACCCCAGATGTTTTTCTTCAGAGTCACTTTTTTATATTAATAAAATCTTCCCTTTCCCTTCTCTTTAGTAACTTTATAGTCAATACCACCAACTGTCTGAGGGCCAGCTGATTTTAATAAATATCCACTCACCGATCGTGGCTATAGTTACAGACCCCATAAGAAGAGCTTAAAAATTGAATAATTGTGAGGCATCAAGTACTCAGTCCTTTGGCGCAGACTTTAATTTGTCTTTTACATATTTCCATATCTTCTCTTTAAAACTAACACTTTCACACTTGATAGATTTACATATAGCAGATTCACAAACAAGTGGGGAAAAGAGGGGTATTGTATATTCCTATCCAACATAGGTGTAATGAAGCCCCACCCATGGTCACAAACACATGGGGCCAGATAAATTAAAATCAAGGACAGAGCCCCCAGATTCTCTCATGTCTCTGCGTGTGTCCATGGAAATAAAGGACATGAAAGCATTAGGAAAAGAATCAGGTATTACAGAAAAGCATCCATGGTTTCTCCCTCCTGTAAATCATCTTACCTTTGAATGATCAGAAACACACTCTCCATCAAACCTCCAATTATTTATTTTATTAAATTTGAGGATGAAGTATCTAAAAATGTTATAAATTCCTCACATTCAGAAACAGTTCTTTCTTCTAGATTCCTCCTCTATAAAACCTTGAATCTGAGGTACAAGGAGGAGGGAAAAACTAGAAGATAAGGCCCTACAGAGGCTCTGATAAAAGGGAATTCCAGCATTAAAGTGAAGTCGCTTGGTCGTATCTGACTCTTTGTGACCCTGTGGACTGTAGCCCACCAAGCTCCTCCGTCCATGGGATTCTCCAGGTAAGAATACTGGAGTGGGTTGCCATTTCCTTCTCCAGGGGATCTTCCTGACCGAGGGATCAAACCCAGGTCTCCCTGGGTTGCAGACAGGCAGGGTTGCACTGCAGGCAGAAGCTTTAACCTCTGAGCCACAAGGGAAGTCCAGCATTGGGGATAGCCTGTTCCTGGAACATCCTGGGAATTGTCACAGACAAGGTCCCCTTCCCTCCAGGCAGGTCGGCAAACTGTTGAAGTCAAAGGTGGGGTTTGCCATTTCCCAGCAGCGACCAGATGCTCTGTTCCCACGATCCTGAGCACAAGGAGAAGAAAGTGAATTTTTCCAAGAATATTGATGGCTGGTTTGAGAGGGCAGGAGGAGTCAGACAGACAGTGTGAGCTGTAATGGGATAGTCTGAGGGCACAGAGACAGGGAAGCAGTGGGCAACATGTGGAGCAACTCGACTTGGGGCAGGTGCGAAAACATATTGAAATCCCAAGACTTAACTGATATGTCCAGTATTGTACTATCAAAGAAAGAGAGGCTAAAATTCACCTCTTCTATCTTCCAGTATTTTTTCCTTCTTTTGCTTTCTTTCAAATTTCATGCTTTTTTTTTTTCTCTTTTGTCTCTGAACACCTCCCATACACATGTGGATTCCTCCTAGGTACATATTTTTTGGTTCTCTCCTCCCATCAGTTTGATGACATGTCCTCTTCCTACCTTGCCCTGATATGATTTCAGTGGGTTGACCAAACCACTCCTTTATTTGATGGTAACTGTCTCACCAGTGGATTAAAAGTCCACACTGCACTTCCACCATTCAGCACACTTTAATGCAATCAGGATCATACAATATTCCTTAAACAGACTTCCCAGAACCTTTAAACGTCTTCCTGATGGGACCCTGATACTGTGGGTTTACAGACCCTGCTGTCTAGTGAATGTTTTCAACTCTGGTGTTTTTCATATTTTTCTAACTATAGAGTACAACAGGTCCAGACAGAGAATTCCATTTCATAATGTTTTCCTTAAGCATGATCTGATACAGATTTTATTGTTATTCAATCACCCAGTCGTGTGCAATGCTTTATGACCCAATGGGCTGCAGCACACCAGGCTTCCCTATCCTTCACCATCTCCTGGAGTTTGCTCAAACTCATTTCCATTGAATTAATGATGCCATCCAACCATCTCATACTGTGTTGTCCCCTTCTCCTCCTGCCCTCATTTTAGCTCAGCATTAGGGTCTTTTCCAATGAGTCACCTCCTTGCATCAGGTGGCCAAAGATTGGAGCTTCAGCATCAGTCCTTCCAATGAATATTCAGGGTTGATTTACATTACGATTGACCAGTTTGATCTCCTCGCTGTCTGAGGGCCTCTAAAGTAACTCTCCAGCACCACAGTTTGAAAGCATCAATTTTTCGACTCTCAGCTTTCTTTCTGGTCCAACTCTCACATCCATACACGACTGCTGCTGTTTTCCAAATTTGCTGGCATATTGAGTATGGCACTTTAACAGCATCATGTTTTAGGGTTTGAAAGAGCTCAGCTGGAATCCCATTACCTCCACTAGCTTTGTTCATCACTTGACTCCACACTCCAGGGTGTCTGGCTTTAGGTGAGTGGTCACATCATTGTGGTTAACTGGGTCATAAAGACCTCTTTTGTACAGTTCTTCTGTATCTTCTTCCCACTTCTTAATATCTTCTGCTTCTGTTAGGGCCATACCGTTTCTGTTCTTTATTGTGACCATCTTTGCATATTCCCTTGGTATCTCTAATTTTCTTGAATATATCCCTAATCTTTCCCATTCTATTGTTTTTCTCTATTTCTTTGCATTGTCCACTTAAGAAGGCTTTCTTATCTCTCTTTGCTCTTTTTGGAACTCTGCATTCAGATGGGTATATCTTTAATTTCATCCTTTGCCTTTCACTTCTCTTAGCTATTTGTAAGGCCTCCTGAGACAAACATTTTGCCTTCTTTTTCTTGGGAATGGTTTTGGTCACTGCCTCCTGTACCATATTACAAACCTTTGTCCATAATTCTTCAGGCACTCTGTCTATCAGATCTAATCCCTTCAATCTATTTGTCACTTCCACTGTATAATCATAAGGGATTTTATTTAGGTCATATCTGAATGGATTAGTGGTTTTCCCTATGTCCTTCAATTTAAGTCTGAATTTTGCAATAAGGAATTCATGATTTGAGCCACAGTCAGCTTCCAGTCTTGTTTTTGCTGACTGTGTAGAGCTTCTCCATCTTTGGCTGCAAAGAATATAATCAATCTGATTATATTACTGACCATCTGGTGATGTCCATATGTAGAGTCATCTCTTGTGTTGTTGGAAGAGAGTGTTTGCTATGAATAGTGTGTCCTCTTGGCAAAATTTTGTTAGCTTTTGCTTGCTTCATTTTGTACTTGAAGGTCAAACTTGCCTGTTACTCCAGGTATCTCTTGACTTCCTACTTCTGCATTAGAATCTCCTATGATGAAAAGGATATCATTTTTTTGGTGATAGTTCTAAAATGTTTTGTAGATCAGGCTTCTCTAATGGCTCAGCATGTAAGGAATCTGCCTGAGATGCAAGAGTCACAGGAGACTCGGGTTCTACACCTGGGTTGGGAATATCCCCTGGGGGAGGGCATGACAACCTGCTCTAGTGTTCCTGCCTGGAGAATCTCATGGACAGAGGAGCCTGATGGGCTGCAGTCTTGTTGTTGTTCAGTTGCCCAGTCATGTCTGACTCTTTGTGACCCATGGACTGCAGCCTGTCAGGCTTCCCCATCACTCACCATCTCCCCAAGTTTGCCCAAATTAATTTCCATTGCTTTGGTGATGTCACCCAGCCATCTCATCCTCTGATGCCCTCTTCTCCTTCTGCCCTTAATCTTTTCCAGCATCAGGGACTTTTCCAATGAGTCAGCTCTCTGCATCAATGACCAAAATACTGGTGTTTCAGCTTCAGCATCAGTCCTTGTAACGAGTATTCAGGGTTGATCTCCATTAAGACTGACTGGTTTGATCTACTTGCTGTCTAAGGAACTTTCAACACCATAGTTCAAATGCATCAATTCTTCCATGCTCCACCTTCTTTATGGCCCAGCTCTCACAACTGTAGATGACCACTTGGAAGACCATAGCCTTGATTATATGTACCTTTGTTGGCAAAGTAATATCTCTGCTTTTTAATATGCTATGTTGGTCATAACTTTCCTTCCAACAATCATACATCTTTCAATTTCATGGCTGCAGTCACCATCTGGAGTGATTTTGGAGCCCCCCAAAATAAAGTCTGCCACTATTTCCACTGTTTTCCCATCTATTTGCCATGAAGTGATGAACTGGATGCCATGATCTTAGTATCCATTCTATTTCAGATTCTTTTCCCATATGATTATTACAGATTATTGAGTAGAGTTCCTCATACTATAAAATAGGCCTTTGTTGATTATCTATTTTATATATAGTAATTTGTATACTTTAAACCCTAACTCCTAATTTATACCTCCTCTCCACCTTTGGTAACCGTAAGAGTGTTTTGTCTGTCTGTGAGTCTGTTTCTGTTTTGTAAATAAGTTTATTTGTATCTTTTTTTTAGAGTCCACCTATAAATGATTTCATATGATATATATCTGTCTCTGACTAATTTCATTTAGTGTGATAATCTCTAGTTCCATGCATGTTGCTTCAAATGGCATTCTTTCTTTCTTTTTCTATGGCTTAGTATGGTGGTACAGTAGTAAAGACTGCCTGGGTCAATGCAGGAAACACAAAAGACATGGATTTGATCCCTGGGTCAGGAAGATCCCCCAGAGGAGGAAAAGGCAAACTTCTCCAGTATTCTTGCCTAGAAAGTTCCATGGACAGTGGAGCTTGGCAGGCTATAGTCAGTCCATGGGGTCACAAAGAGTCAGACGTGACTGAGTAAATAAGTATACAATATATATACAATAAATTTCATTGTCTGTATGTACCAAACCCACATAGTTCAAGTGTTCTGGTTGATTTTTTTCCAGATGTGTTTTCTTACAGGATTTCCTAATCTATGACCTCTTGAAGTCCACAGTATTTCATGTTAACAGATATTGCAGTAGAGTCTTTGGCTAAAATTTATTTTTCTGTTAGAGCCTCTTGGAATGCTCAACTTTCCCTAAGGTAAGAATGATGGGACTCTCCCTGGTACAATGTAGATAAACAACATGTCAGGCTGCAGTCTGTGGACCTTTAAGGGCAGGGAGAAGGAAAGAGAGACACTATATGAGATGATGGGAAGGATGGGAGGGGAGGACTTCTAGAGGAAAACGGCAGGATAGCAAGTCTGACAGGTGTAATTTTGAAAAGACAAAGGAATCTATTTCTTGTAAAGTAAAATAGAATGGAAACAACAATATAAAGAAATCAGCAAATAAGTCTTAAGACCCTTCAGTTAAAGTTATTTTCTTCCAATATGCTACAAAAATTACTTTATTTCATGTCAAAGACCATGAGCTGTGTCAAATTTTCCCTAGTAGCCTTGTTGCCCCCTACGATTGCATAGAAAGAAGACAAAGAACTTTAGTATAATATTTGAGGCATTATGAGTCTCACAATATTCAGCTCAATTCCCCTTAAACCGTATCCCATGATGTGAATATAGATGGACCCAAACAGGTGCTTTCACACATGATGGGTTATTTTACAGGAGAGGAATATCCTCTATAATTATGCTACAGGAGCACAAACAACCTGATTCTTTCTGATGGGCCATAAGCTAGCCTACTCCTCACTTCAGAAAGAGACATCTTTTTGTATTGGAGAGTGACCAGGCCTGACTTACTTTGCTCTAGATGGAAGCACTGTCTCCGTTTTTCAAAACTGTAAGCAAACCTGTCATTGCTTTGGAGAGAGATGGGCTTTCTGTTTTTAAAGGCTCTTGACTACACAGACTTCCTTGCAATGGTCGTCCAGAAGAGAGGGCAGTGAGTGTTTCTGATTACATGAAGTTCAGAAATGCCAGAGCTCCACATAGAACTGTTTCCCATGTCTGCTCTGAAAAATTCTTTGCTTTCTCAATTAAAAAATAGTGTTCTTTCTATTTGTGGTAGTCAATGACTTTCAGAAAAAGATCATGTGTATGGGTTAAAAGTCTGGGGAAAGTTCCCTGGGAAATTGGATACAGAGAGATGCTGAGCTTTTCAGTCTTTAAAAGGATGGGATTGAGCAATGAATGTGCATAAAGCACTGTATTATACAACGAGCAACATTTTATTATCTTTATAATTTTTTCTAAATAGTACCTAAGGTATTGCAGGTAAATCCTAAACATTTTGTCCCTGGTTAACATTTTCTTAATAGAATAATTCTTGGGTTTTAATGATCCAATCTCCAGAAGATGTGTACATCAATTGGTGCAACATTTTTCAGCCAAATTTTGTATAAGAAAAATTGATATATGCATTCCCAAATCTCAATATGAATCCATTAATAAAACTACACATGGGCTAAGTCTAGTGACATACTAAGCACGATTGTTAAAAGATGAGAATTGTATATTTTTTCAAAGAGCACAGGTCACAGATGTTGCAGGTGTAAAAAGAGGCAGCACTGGGTCATGCATGTCATACAATAAGAGAAAAAAGTTTTAAACTACACATTCATTGTGCGCTAATCAGAAAATCAAGTTTTAAAGAATTTTCTATTTTAACATTACAGTTTCCTACTTAAACCTGGGTGTTCATGGGTTTTAGAGCATTGTTTGGGGGATTGGGGTAGAAACCTACTGTACTACAGTTTTTTTTTTTTTCTTTTCTTTCTTTTAAAATGCTGAGCTATAAGCTCACAAATTCAACTTTTTTGACTAAAGAACTAAAAAGCCTCTTGATGAAAGTGAAAGAGGAGAGTGAAAAAGTTGGCTTAAAGCTCAACATTCAGAAAACTAAGATTATGGTATCTGGTCTCATCACTTCATGGGAAATAGATGGGGAAACAGTGGAAACAGTGTCAGACTTCATTTTTTGGGGTTCCAAAATCACTGCAGATGGTGATTGCAGCCATGAAATTAAAAGATGCTTACTCCTTGGAAGGAAAGTTTTGACCAATCTAGATAGTATATTCAAAAGCAGAGACATTACTTTGCCAACAAAAGTCCATCTAGTCAAAGCTATGGTTTTTCCTGTGGTCATGTATGGATGTGAGAGTTGGCCTGTGAAGAAAGCTGAGTGCCAAAGAACTGATGCTTTTGAACTGTGGTGTTGGAGAAGACTCTTAAGAGGCCCTTGGACTGCAAGGAGATCCAACCAGTCCATCCTAAAGGAGATCAGTCCCATGTGTTCTTTGGAAGGAATGATGCTAAAGCTGAAACTCCAGTCCTTTGGCCACCTCATGTGAAGAGTTGACTCATTGGAAAAGACCCTGATGCTGGGAGAGATTGGGGGCAGGAGGAGAAGGGGATGACAGAGGATGAGATGTATGGATGGCATCACTGACTCAATGCACATGAGTCTGGGTGAACTCCGGGAGTTGGTGATGGACAGGGAGGCCTGGCGTGCTCCGATTCATGGGGTCACAAAGAGTCGGACACGACTGAGCAACTGAACTGAACTGAACTGAACTGGATTTTTAGGGATATTTGCAACTGGATTCAGTTGGAAGAATTAATCAGTTCAGGTGCTACCATCAGACTCTACATATCAAGAGTTGATCATTTTCCTATATTTGAGGCAAAGGACAAAATCAAGAGATAAGGTGGGCTGACAGATTGGGGAACAGTCTCTTCACACTTCCCTGCTTCTCTCTTCCATGAATATTTTTTCAAACATCTTCCCAAATATTCCCAAGAAGCCTGATCTCCTGCATCCCTTCTGGGCTTTCTTTGCTTCCTTTTTGCAGCCTTTCCTGGAACATCTTTTCTTGCTCCCCCTGCCTTTCAGGGACGTGGGAAATGGGCACCTGGGAGCTCTCAGATAATGAAAAAAATTCCATCTTTGCCTGAAGGAAAGTGGGACTGATTGTGGGGAGGATTTCTTACATTGGACAGTTCCAGCGCATGCCAGAAAAGGCCTCTACCCATTCTGGGAATCTCTCTGAGCCTACATCACCTGTGTCCCTTCTCAGGTCCTTGTTTTGTTCTGCTCATTTGGGAGGCTTTGATTTTGCCTCTGTTTTTTCCTCATGTCCTGTTGTAATAAATCTTCCTCATTTACTCTGGTGAGCTTGCCTGGTGGCTTAGATGGTAAAGAATATGCCTGAAATGCAGGAAATGGGAGTTCAATCCCTGGGTAGGGAAGATCCCCCAGAGAAGGAAATGGTTACCCACTCCAGTATTCTTGCCTGGGGAATTCCATGGACAGAGGAGTCACTCAAGCTGGATAGTAATTGGGGGAATAAAAAGGGAGATCTTTCATTGCCTCTACCTTCTTCCACATACACATTTGATAATCTTGTAAAATTAAGCATTTCATTGCAATTTACAATAGTTCATATTCAATTCAATAGTGGTAACACAATTTATTAAACTAATTTCATTTATTGACTGTCTTTTTTATTTCATTTTAGACAAGATAAGAATAAATAATCTCTTAAATCAAGGATTAAAAATGCTCATGTTTATTTCAAATGACTTTTCCCCCTCATTTTAAGAAAAATCAGAAGGTACTTCTTTCTGTAACAGTGGCTGACTACAAAGAACTGGTTATGAATTTCTGGTATATGTAAGGAATCACTAAGCAGTCACTTGGTTTATAAACCAAGAATATGGATACACAAGAGGACTTGCTCGAGTTTCAAGTAATCTAGATATCATAATGTTTAACACATCCTTGGGAGAACAGCAATATCCAGTCTAAACTTGGTTTAGAGAGAAACATTTCAAAAGACTTAATAAGCACAACATCACAATTTTTTCCAAGTGTCCTAATTCTCTATTCTTTCATGCTCTGTGTGGATGGAAATGTTTTGATTTTATCTTAACCAGATGAGTTGTTGTCTTTTGAAAATATATGCAATGAAAATAGATTTAAAAAAATCATGTCATCTAAATTTTAAGGTGTCACTGGACCTGTTTACATTCAAAGGAAAACTGAGAATAACCATGAACTGTTTATGTAATAGAGCTTCCCTCGTGGCTCAGAAGGTAAAGAATCTGCCTGCAGTGCAGGAGATTGAGGTTTGATCACCGGGTCAGGAAGATGTCCTGGAGAAGGGAATGGCTATCCTCTCCAGTATTCTTGTCTGAAGAATTCCATGGAAAAGGAGCCTGGCAAGCTACAGTCCATGGGTCGCAAAGAGTAGGACAAGTGAGCGATTATCACGTTCACTTTTACATTTACATAATAATCTGTGCTGAAGTAAACTACAAAGGAACATTCACTACATGAGTTTGCAGAAGAACTGAAAAAATTGGAAGAGTGATATTTCATGATTTGGGCATCAACAGCAAACTGACCATGAGAAAGTGAGTATTCTGTGGCTTGGCATCTGTAAAGTTAGGACGCCCCTCTTTACTGGAGAGACCTGTATTTTTATTCTTTTGATGGCAGCGATATGGCAATTGTTCATTGGTAAGGGAAAAAAAAGAAAATTTAATAATTTTTCACATCCCTTAATCCCAATTGCTTATAACCTTAAGTTTAACCTACTTCCAATTCTCTGAATGTGTGTGTAGTGACAATTTCTGGAGACCTGTAAAGTGAAAGTGTTAATCGATCAGTCGTGTCTGACTCTCTGAGTTCTCACAGATGGTAGACAGCCAGACTTTTCTGTCCATGGGATTCTCCAGGCAAGAATACTGGGGTGAGTTGCCATGGCTTCTTCCAGGGGATCTTCCTGACCTAGGCATCAAGCATGTGTCTCTTATATCTGGCTGTACTGGCAGACAGGTTCTTTACTACTAGCACCACCTGGGAAGCCCCCTTTTGATATTGAGGAGGAATCAGTAGCCCAAGTTGCTGATGGCAACTTTCCTGTGCTGTAACTAAGGAAGGCAGTTAAAAGATAAAGGATATAGATAAAAGGTGATTCAGACAATAGAATCCCAGAGAAATGACACTTGAGTCCTGGACAAACAGACCTCAAGGTCTTCCTCACTGTTACATTTCAGTTATATGTCCGGAAAATACCTTTATTTTTATGAGCTAAATTATGTTGAGACTTTTCTTACTTTCCATGACAAATGTCCTATCTAACATAATGAGTCCTCCAACAAGAGGATCTGGCCCCCACAGCTGTGGTGGCTCACCTGCCATTGAAGTGGGAACTCAACTAAAATGAAAACTGGCACAAGACCAATCACTGTGAACTTTTCAAACCCGCGTTGTTACTTTAATTAGGGCAGAAAATCAACAGCCCTAGCATTGTGCAATCCTCAATTCATTTAAGCTGATGGAGAAGATTTTGACCAAAATTTCTAAAGGAATATTTAGTTAAGGTAATCTATTTTAGGGCTTCCCAGGTGGTGCTAGTGGTAAAGAACCTGTCTGTGCAGGTGACATAGAGACGTGGGTTCCATCCCTGGGTTGGGAAGATCCCCTGGAGGAGGGCATGGCAACCCACTCCAGTATTCTTGCCTGGAGAATCCCATGAATAGGGAAGTCTGGTGAGCTACAGTACATAGGGTCTCAAAGAATTGGACATGACTGAAGTGGCTTAGCATAAATGCACAGTTTATCATAGAAATAGGAAATGAAACTTAAGAAACATAAAAAAAGACATTGATCATTCATTTTTATCTCTTTATTTGAGAAGCAATACCCTTTCATGACCCTTTCATAGTGTTATTGGTCCATATGGAAAATTTTGTCAGTGGTCTCATATGATAAGTGTGTTTTTCCAAATTAGGGAACTGGTCCAAATATTTTTTCCCACAATGGAAGCTTGTGACAAGGGTGAGGTGATGATAAGGTGAATGTAAGATTAGTGGTTTTAAAATATGCAGATACACGAAGAATCTAGTTCTTGCCTTCAGTTGGGAGCGACATTATTTTCAGTTCAAAAGAACATTAAGAAAAATCCTGCTAGACATTAAAGTCGTATGAACTCCAGTCATGACTGAGGTCACAGTGTTTTAAGATGGATAGAGGACATACTGGGTCCTTTCTAATAAAGTGCCCTATAGAAATAAGCCAACATATAGTTAGATGGACCAGAGCTGGCTGAACATGGTGAGGTATAAGTACAGAATTTGATAGGTATTATAAAACTGTACTCGGTTTGACAGATCGTATTTACATCTGCCAAATCCACCAACAACCAAAATAGGTTTTCATTCTGATTATATGTTTTATCTTTTTAATTAGATTATTAATTTGTTTGCTTACATTTTATGAATATTAATAAAGTCTATTTATTAATGCAGAGTTCCAAAGAATAGCAAGAAGAGATAAGAAAGACTTCCTCCATGATCAATGCAAAGAAATAAAGGAAAACAACAGAGTGAGAAAGACTAGAGATCTCTTCAAGAAAATTAGAGATACCAAGGGAACATTTCATGCAAAGATGGGCTCGATAAAGGACAGAAATGGTATGGACCTAACAGAAGCAAAAGATATTAAGAAGAGGTGGCAAGAATACCCAGAGGAACTGTACAAAAAAGATCTTAACGGCCAAAATAATCATGATAGTGTGATCACTCACCTAGAGCCAGACATCCTGGAATGTAAAGTCAAGTGGGCCTTAGAAAGCATCACTACAAACAAAGCTAGTGGAGGTGATGGAATTCCATTGGAGCTATCTCAAATCCTGAAAGATGATGCTGTGAAAGTGCTGCACTCAATACATCAGCAAATTTGGAGATCTCAGCAGTGGCCACAGGACTGGAAAAGGTCAGTTTTCATTCCAATCCCATAAAAAGGCAATGCCAAAGAATGCTCAAACTACTGCACAAATGCACTCATCTCACACGCTAGCAAAGAAATGCTCAAAATTCTCCAAGCCAGGCTTTAGCAATATGTGAACTGTGAACTTTCAGATGTTCAAGCTGGTTTTAGAAAAGGCAGAGGAACCAGAGATCAAATTGCCAACATCCGCTGGATCATTGAAAAAGCAAGAGAGTTCCAAATAAACATCTATTTCTGCTTTATTGACTATGTCAAAGCCTTTGACTGTGTGGATCACAATAAACTGTGGAAAATTCTGAAAAAGATGGGAATAGCAGACCATCTTACCTGCCTCTTGAGAAACCTATATGCAGGTCAGGAAGCAACAGTTAAAATTGGACATGGAACAACAGACTGGTTCCAAATAGGAAAAGGAGTACATCAAGGCTGTATATTGTCACCCTGCTTATTTAACTTATATGCAGAGTACATCATGAGAAACACTGGGCTGGAAAAACAAGCTGGACTCAAGATTGTCAGGAGAAATATCAATAACCTCAGATATGCAGATGACACCACTCTTATGGCAGAAAGTGAAGAAGAACTAAAGAGTCTCTTGGTGAAAGTGAAAGAGGAGAGTGAAAATGTTGGCTTAAAGCTCAACATTAAGAAAACTAAGATCTTGGCATCTGGTCCCATCACTTCATGGGAAATAGATGGGGAAACAGTGGAAACAGTGTCAGACTTAATTTTTTTGTGCTCCAAAATCACTGCAGATGGTGATTGCAGCCATGAAATTAAAAGACATTTACTTTTTGGAAGGAAAGTTATGACCAACCTAGATAGCATATTGAAAAGCAGAGACATTACTTTGCCAACAAAGGTCCATCTAGTCAAGGCTATGGTTTTTTCCAGTGGTCATGTATGGATGTGAGAGTTGGACTGTGAAGAAGGCTGAGTGCTGAAGAATCAGTGCTTTTGTTGGAGAAGACTCTTGAGAGTCCCTTGGACTGCAAGGAAATCCAACCAGTCCATCTTAAAGGAGATCAGCCCTGGGTGTTCATTGGAAGGACTGATGCTGAAGCTGAAGCTCCAATACTTTGGCCACCTCATTCAAAGAGTTGACTCATTGTTAAAGACCCTGAAAAAGATTGAGGGCAAGAGGAGAGGGGGACAACAGAGGATGAGATGGCTGGATAGCATCACTGACTAAATGGACATGAGTTGGGTAAACTTTGGGAGTTGGTGATGGATAGGGAGGCCTGGCTTGCTGTGATTCACGGGGTTGCAGAGTTGGACTTGACTGAATGACTGAACTGAACTGATTATGTTTCACACTAATACTTGAGAAAGTACAGTTCTAAATATCATAACATACCTTAAGACTTCTTTCCTTACACCATCAGAAACCTGTCTTGGGGGAATGTGTGAGCAGTACTCTGAATGGAAGAGTGATGTCTTTATGTGTCTACAGCCCACATACTACAGAAGTAATGGTGATGTACTTAACCACAAATACACAAATATGTATATGTGGTTATTTGCCCAGGAACCTGGGTGAAATGAGGCAGAGACTGACCAGAAGTTCTTGACCACCCACTTCATCTTTCTCAATTTGTCTATGAGAATGAGGAAGAGAAGACAGGCAATTGAAGACTAATATTTTTATTGTGAATTTTGCAAAATCAGGTTAGGGAACACACAAAAGAGCCTGAATTATGTCTGGGGAGGAGGGAAGGTCAGAATGAGGTGGTTGGGTTGGGGATGTGAGGAGAATATCCCCTTCCATAGTGGATCTGAATCCCTAGTTCCAAGTTCATGATGAGTTGCACCCCAGTTGCCCACCAGTCAGGCTGCTGACTTCTCACCTGATCTAGTCTGTGAACTTGCAGACATAGGGTAAGTTCAAATAGCAGTTATGATCTCTCCACTTGAGATATCCTGGAGAGACAGAGGTGCTCAAGTCAACGGGGCTGGTGGAACTTGAGAACCCAATGGAGAGGAATCCAAGATTCTCTCTTTGAAGCCTGGTTTAGGCTTCAAAGGCCCTCCCTCATCTTCACCAGTGTCCCACTCCATGGGAAGAAGATAGAAAGTAAGAAGAGATGAGAGGGAATGGGAGAAGACAAGCCAATATTATAGTTCCAGCCCAGGAGGATTCCCTGAAGATCAGACCCAGAAATGGCAGGTGAGGGGATGGAAAAGGCTGGACAAAAATGACCTTCTATGTCTCTTACCTGAGCTTCTTGAGAGACTCCCACAGTAGCCAGGGCTTGAGATGGCAGCAGGATCTGTCTCCCAGGCAACATAATTGAGCACATCATTGCTACTCCATTCCCATCCACCAGCATTGGGCTCAGAGCCCTATGGAGCAGAGGATGGAGTTGGGTGAGACAGAAAGGCCTTTAGAATTCTCCTGGTCTGATGCTGTCTGTTGGAATGATTGATTCCCCTCCCCAGCATCACGGAATTATCTCTCTGTTCAAGATAAGCCCCCACAGCTCTCCTCTGGGAAACTCTCCCTAACTCTATTGGCTAATTTCAAAGCCAATAATGTGATAAGCACAGCATGTGTGGACTCAGGGAGGCACAACGAACTGAATTACAAGGTATGCTGTGTGAACTGTGTAAAAGCTTGACAAAAGGCAGATTAATTTTAGTTGGGGACTAGTACCTGCCCAGGACTAAAGGCTCTCACTTTCCCTAGTTATCCTGTGAACCCCAGGGATCTCTCAGGTCTTTTCTGGGCTGGCAAAAGAGGACAAAGAGGGACCTGGGTGGCCATAGCACCTTTGGAAGTAACAGATTAGAGAGATGTAAGTGTACCTCTGTGGGGTCATGGAGCCCAATCCAGATGTCTGATTGGGTATTCAAGTTGTTCCTAATCAATGAGGCCACGAAGGATTCCTCAGCCCCACTGAGCACAGACACAAGATGTCCTGAGTGCCTCTTCTGGCAGGCAATCTGTGTGGGGAAGGGAAATACGCAGGAGGAGCTTGAGACACCACTAGGGGAAGGGAAGGGCCAATGCAGGTGAGAAGGAGTATGTTTGTAAAACATGAGTTTCTCATACTCATCCTCAGGAAACTCTTGAGAATGGAGAACCCCTGGTCCCCAAACCCAGTCTCTGATTTGCTTCTGCTTATCTCCCTTAACTGCAGATCCCAGCACTTACATCTGCATCCATCCAGGTTTTGGGTGTTTTAAACAAGGCATAGCAGTTAGACCTATAGGCCATGGAACCTGAGGGACAGCTGATCCGTGGAGAGGGCAGTTCCTTTTGGGAATTTTCCCCTGGAGAGGAAGAAATAAGGGAGAGGGATGGGGTGAAATGGAGAGAGGGGTTTGGAGGGGGAAGGTGACCTTGGGGAATATTTATGAGGCCAGGGCTTGGGGCGGTGATACCAAACTTCTGACTGCCTCTCACCATTGCCAACACTCCAGGATTTTTTATAAATCATGAACTAGACCTACTAACTGGATGATGATCTCTCTTCTCTTTATTCATTGTTTTTATTCAAAAGTCCAGTCCTTCTCCTCTGAGTTGATAGATCCTCCAATCATTTTCCTTCTACTCATCTCATTAATGACACTCTATACTTTTCTACTTCATCTCTGCACATAAATTACTGAGAAAATAGAAATCACCTCATCCCATTGTCACTGAAACACTAGGGTGCTTCCCACCACTGGTTACCTGAAGGAAGGAGTGATGACTCAGGAATCCAGGCCTCTATGTTGTGTGGGGATACCCCATTACCAGGGGAGGCACAGGAGCTTTCCTCCTCATCTTGGCCCTGAGAAGACACTGGGAACCCAGAGCTAGAGGCAGAGAAATCTCACCTTGGACCTGAGACAGGAGCATCAGGCAGCACAGCAGCATGCAGGACAGTCTGGGGAGGCCCAGGGAAGGCAGCATTGTGTCCGTGAGGAGTGGAGGCAGCTAGAGAACTAAAGGGAGGGTGGTCAGAGGGAGGGTGTGAGAGACCCCCTGTTGTACCTCTTGTCTTTTCCTTCATCTAGTCCCCTAGGAAAAAATCCTTCTTGGTAGCATCCCTCCCCTTCCATGGTGCTGGAAAAAATTAGAAAATCTATACATCCTAGTGCACCTGAGATCTCCCAAGTCTGGCTTCCCCTGGTCTCAGAGCTCCCACATTCTGTGAGGACAAGGATCCTTGTACACCGTCCCTGAAATGTGCAAGGTGAAATCCCTGTCACGGGTCTCATCTAGTCTCGACTCCCACTTACCTCTCTTGCAGGGATCTGCACTGGCTTGTCAGGGCAGAAAAGATTGGGCTTTTATAAGAAGATTTGAGGGAGGGGCACTGAAATGAATAATGGGAAAAAGGAGCCAGGACAGGGGTCAGGGGGACATGTGTGGCTTTAATTTGTGGAGATTTCCACCACAGGCAGGAGATCCTTCCAAAAGCTGGGAATTGTCACAGCTGTTGCTTCTTTTTCTTTATCAGACCAGTAATTTCCCAGGAACAGGTGATGTTTGTGCTTTTTTCATCCTTGCACAGTTATCATGGTCAGAAAAACTTACAGAAATGAAGGGAACCTGGTGGCATGAATTCTGATGTTTAATAGTTGAGAAAGTATGTGACATTGGAGAGTTCGATCTGCCAAGAACTGACTCTTGTTGGTATATATATGAGTTTCATTAATCCTTGTTTTTTAAGATTAAAAAAAGAAACTATTAAGTACAATTTGGGGGAGTATAAGTTTGAAAAAATTATTTGAACTAATGAGTCTTTGTGTGGATCACAACAAACTGGAAAAATCTTAAAGAGATGGGAGTACCAGACCACCTTATCTGTCTCCCAAGAACCTTACATGCAGGTCAAGAAGCAATGGTTAGAACCCAACATGGAGCAATGAACTGGTTCAAAACTGGGAAAGGAGTATGTTAAGACTGTATGTTGTCACCCTGCTTATTTAACTTCTATGTAGAGTAAGTCCGTCATGTGAAATGCCAGACTGGATGAATCACAAGCTGGAATCAAGATTGCCAGCAGAAATACCAATAACCTCAGATATGCAGATAATACCACTCTAATGGCAGAAAGTGAAGAGGAACTAAACAGCTTCTTGATGAACGTAAAAGAGGATAGTGAAAAAGCTGACTTAGAGACAAGGTTCAAAAAACAAATATGATGGCATCTGGTCCCATTGCTTCATGGCAAATAGATGGGGAAAGAATGGAAACAGTAGCAGATTTTATTTTCTTGGGCTCCAAAGTCACTGAGGACAATGATTACAGCTATAAAATTAAAATATGCTTTCTCCTCAAAATGAAAGTTATGACAAACGTAGACAGTATGTTAAAAAGAAGACATACAACTTTGCCAACAAAAGGCTGTCCATCTAGTCAAAGCTATGGTTTTTCCAGTAGTCATGTATGGAGTGTGAGTTGGCCCATAAAGAAGGCTGAGTGCTGAAGAAATGATGCTTCAACCTGTGGTGCTGAAGAGGACTCTTGAGAATCCCTTGAACAGTAAGATCAAACAAATCAGTCCTAAAGGAAATCAACCCCGAATATTCACTGGAAGGACCGATACTGAAGCTGAAGCTCCAGTCCTTTGGCCAGCTGATGCAAAGAGCCAACTCACTGAAAAAACTGATGCTGGGAAAGATGGAGGGCAGCGGGAGAGGGGGCGACAGAGGATGACATGGTTGTATGGCATCACCAACTCAATGGACATGAGTTTGAGGAATCTCAGGGAGATAGTGAAAGACAGGGAAGCTTGGCATGCTGTAGACCATGGGTTTGCAAGGCATTGGACATGACTTAGTGACTTATAAACAACAACAACGGGGGAATTTAGTAAGCATGAAGAATGTGAGCTCAATACAGAAATTCTCGTAGAATTGTTATATTCCAACAAAGGTAATTTTAAGCAAGTTACTATTTTAAATAGGAAGAAAAGTATAAAATATATAAGAATATATCTGATAATGGTAGTCAAGATCTCGTAACGAGTTTTTCAAGCTATAAAGAAGAACTAAATACATGCTGAAATTAATCATGTTTAGAAAGTTTCGATACCCTCAGGATGTACTTTGTTCCTGTATAGATTAATGGAGTGCAATTGGAATACTAACAGAATTTTTCTGATAATCTGATAAACTAAAAATTCATAGGAAAAATAAGAATAGTCAACACATTTCTGAAGAGAAACAATGAAGAATTTTATTTGGCCATGATACAAAACTTCTTACTATAAAGGAGTATGACTGCAGGGAGAGCAAACTTGAGTAGTGTAATGAAAGAGAGAGCCCAGAAATATACTTATTATATGTGGAAATGGGAAATCTGAAGGGTCATTGCCGATTAGAAAGTATAAACTGAAGGATTTGGTTTTAGTGGTTAGCCATATGGACAAAAATAAATCAGATTCATACTCCTTAAAATATAAAAAATAACAACAACAACCAAAATAAAACAAAATCATTCCAGAAGAACTGATGTGAAATATAAAAACCAGCATTTTAAAATTAGAAGAGAATATTTTAAAAATGTGTTTTTGACTTTGATTTAAGAAAGCATGTATTACACAAAAAGCACAAATTATAAAATAAAATATTGCTAAGTATGAATAAATAGCAAAGTTAATAAATAAAATAGCAAAGTTAATATGTCAAAAGCTTTATATTATATATAGATATCTGACAAAGAATTTATTTCTAGAATATGTTTATGACAGTAAAAATCAAGAAAAAGAAGCATAAGTATGTATTTCACTAAAGAAGAAGCAAAGTGATCAATACATATATGAAAGTATGGTAATCTCATTAGGAATCAATTAAATTAAAATCAAAATGAAATATAATTTCACCCCTACCAGATTGCTGCTGGTGGTAGTGTAAAATGATAGAACCCTTTGGGAAAACTGGAATTTTCTTGCATGCTTAATTGCTCAGTCATTTTCAACTCTTTGTGATCCCATGGACTGTATCTCACCAGGCTTCTGTCCATGGAGTTTTCCAGGCCAGAATAGTGGAGTTGGTTGCCTTTTCCTATTCCAGGGGATCGTCTGGACCCAGGGATGGAGCCAGCTCTCCTGAGACTCCTGCACTGGCATTTTCTTACACCCAGATTATCCACTTTTAGGAATATACAGCTTGCATATAAATGCCAGGTAGAATGCATACGCAGGATGCTAATAGTATCATTATTTGTAATGGCAAAAAAAAAAAAAAAAAAAAAAAAAGGCCAAATGTCCATTAACAGGAAGCTGGATGAATAGTTTGTGGTTTAAATAAGCAATATATCTGAGTGAGAGTGAACCACAGTTACAGGCATCAGCATGGTTTAACCTCAAAGCTTTATAATAGGTTGAGAAAAGGATATCAAAATATAGACGATTACAAGCTGTGTAATTTTGTTGTTTTAAACATCAAAAACAAAAATTAAAAATGGATTATGTATGATTTAGGCATATTTACACATGTACTTCCCTGGTGGCTCAGGTGGTAAAGCATCTGTCTACAATGCAGGAGACCTGGGTTCGGTCCCTGGGTTGGGAAAATTCCCCTGGAGAAGGAAATGGCAATCCACTCCAGTACTATTCCCTCGAAAATCCCATGGACAGAGGAGCCTGGGATCACAGAGTCGGACACGACTGAGTGACTTCACTTTCACTTTCTTTCTTTCACACATTTTAAAATATTTTTTATTTATTTATTTATTTTTTAATTTTAAAATCTTTAATTCTTACATGTGTTCCCAAACATGAACCCCCCTCCCACCTCCCTCCCCATAACATCTCTGTGGGTCATCCCCATGCACCAGCCCCAAGCATGCTGTATCCTGCGTCAGACATAGACTAGCGATTCAATTCTTACATGATAGTATACATGATAGAATGCCATTCTCCCATATCATCCCACCCTCTCCCTCTCCCTCTGAGTCCAAAAGTCCGTTATAGACAGCTGCGTCTTTTTTCCTGTCTTGCATACAGGGTCGTCATTGCCATCTTTCTAAATTCCATATATATGTGTTAGTATACTGTATTGGTGTTTTTCTTTCTGGCTTACTTCACTCTGTATAATCGGCTCCAGTTTCGTCCATCTCATCAGAACTGATTCAAATGAATTCTTTTTAACGGCTGAGTAATACTCCATTGTGTATATGTACCACAGCTTTCTTATCCATTCATCTGCTGATGGACATCTAGGTTGTTTCCATGTCCTGGCTATTATAATCAGTGCTGCGATGAACATTGGGGTATATGTGTCTCTTTCAATTCTGGTTTCCTCGGTGTATATGCCCAGCAGTGGGATTGCTGGGTCATAAGGGAGTTCTATTTGCAATTTTTTAAGGAATCTCCACACTGTTCTCCATAGTGGCTGTACTAGTTTGCATTCCCACCAACAGTGTAGGAGGGTTCCCTTTTCTCCACACCCTCTCCAGCATTTATTGCTTGCAGATTTTTGGATCGCAGCCATTCTGACTGGTGTGAAGTGGTACCTCATTGTGGTTTTGATTTGCATTTCTCTGATAATGAGTGATGTTGAGCATCTTTTCATGTGTTTGTTAGCCATCCGTATGTCTTCTTTGGAGAAATGTCTATTTAGTTCTTTGGCCCATTTTTTGATTGGGTCGTTTATTTTTCTGGAATTGAGCTGCATAAGTTGCTTGTATATTTTTGAGATTAGTTGTTTGTCAGTTGCTTCATTTGCTATTATTTTCTCCCATTCAGAAGGCTGTCTTTTCACCTTGCTGATATTTTCCTTTGTTGTGCAGAAGCTTTTAATTTTAATTAGATCCCATTTGTTTATTTTTGCTTTTATTTCCAGTATTCTGGGAGGTGGATCATAGAGGATCCTGCTGTGATTTATGTCTGAGAGTGTTTTGCCTATGTTCTCCTCTAGGAGTTTTATAGTTTCTGGTCTTACATTTAGATCTTTAATCCATTTTGAATTTATTTTTGTGTGTGGTGTTAGAAAGTGATCTAGTTTCATTCTTTTACAAGTGGTTGACCAGTTTTCCCAGCACCACTTGTTAAAGAGATTGTCTTTACTCCATTGTATATTCTTGCCTCCTTTGTTAAATATTTTAAGATGAGGGAAATGATAAACTCAAAATTCTAAATTGTTACCTCTGAATGTAGGGAGAAGAAAATTGTTGGAACTGGACACAGGAAGCTTTAAGTATATAAGCAGTTTTGTACTTTTAAAATATAGTAGTAGTTTATATGTAACTTTGTTCTGTATTTTTCAAGTCTCCTGTAAATGTATTACCATACTTTCATAATTTAAGAAAATAAAAAAATAAAGAGAAAAATATAGTAGTTTAAAAACTTTTTAAATTGTTCTTTTAATCACATATATGATATATGATATTTTTATTGTCTTCCAATATGTGATATTGGAAATGAAAGAAAATGGAATTAAGTAATGTAAGAAGATCAGAAATGACTTTAAATGGTTTTTTTAATTATTGGAGTTAGTCCATAGAAATCAGTCTAAAATGATTGTTGAACTTCAGATATAGGTTCCATCAACATATTGGCCAAGTTATAGTCATCTGCAGGCTTGAGTGGGGATGGACTATCCACTTCCAAGACGGCTCGTTAACTTGCTAAATTTGTGCTGGCTCTTGGCAGAAGGCTTCAGTTCCTTGGCACTTGGATCTTTACATAGAGTTCCTGGAGGGTCCTTGCAATGTGGTGATTAGCTTCCTCCAGCGCAAGTGATCCAAGGGAGAGAAATGAAAAAGCTGTAATGTTATTTAAAACATAGCTTCTGATGTTGCATGTGGTCATTTCTGCAGTATCTTGTTGGCTTCATGGGCTAGTCTAGTCCCATATGGTATGGGATTATATAAGGGTATAGATACTAGGAGATCATTAGGTCTTATCATAGTAGGTTGCTAACCGAGTTGGGACCTGGTACTTTATCAGTCAGAAGTCCTATAAAAGAGGTCTGGTCCATTTCTTTTCTTTTTTCCTTTAGAAGATACTTCTGAATCTATGTAATAGAGACCATTTTTATCTGGGAGGAGGAACTTCACTCAATTCCATCCAATATTCCTCAAGCTTCAAATAAACTTGGGTGAGTGTGAGAGTAGGAGTCACGGTATTTATCTGTGCCAGCTACAGAATCTAATGCCAAAGGACCTACCTATTCAAAATATTCAGTTATGAACTGAATTTATCATTCCTCTCCTGCTTAAAACCTTTCAATAATTTCTCCATTATCTCTTTTTGTGGTTAGCTATTATGACACAGCAAACTATCCCAGTTTAGTGACTTAAAGCACTATCTAATAAAACAATTTATTATTATTTCTTGTGGTTTTGAAAGTTAGCTAGGCTTAGTTATACAGTTCTTCCTGGGGGTTTCTCATACAGATAGCAACTGGAGCTGGAGTCATATGAAGGATCAGTGTCAGTCACATGGAGGACTGGACCTCAAAGATGACCACATACATGAATAAACTTGGAGCTATTATTGGCTGAGACCTTAGTTGGTTCTATTAACTAGCATGTCAACACAGGGCCTTGGACCCTACGTGGCTTGGACCTCTTATAGGCTGAAAGTACCAGGTTAGAAGGACTTTCATTGATGATCAGAACTCTTTAAGGGCAAAACAGAAGGGGCTAGTTTCTTAGAACAGGTTGAGGAATGACATTATGCCATTTATACCATATTCTATTGGTCAAGCATGGGTTTGCATTCCCAGCATCTGGAACATTAAGCACTCAATAATGCTTGTTGTATAAGTTAACATATTTATTCATAAAGATTTTGATAAATATAGCAGCTGCATTTAATTTCTTTTTTAAATATAAATTTATTTATTTTAATTGGAGGTTAATTACTTTACAATATTGTATTGGTTTTGCCATACATCAACACGAATCTGCAACAGGTATACACGTGTTCCCCATCCTGAATCCCACGCCCTCCTCCCTCCCTGTACCATTGCTCTGGGTCGTCTCAGTGCACCAGCCCCAAACATCCAGTATCATGCATCAAACCTGGACTGGTGATTCGTTTCATATATGATATTATACATGTTTCAATGCCATTCTCCCAAATCATCCCACACTCTCTCTCTTCATAATAATACCTTACAGGTGCAAAAGACCTGGATTTTAATTTTACATCTTTAATATTTTATTTTAAGGAAGTAGTTTTATTCTCCTCTCCTTGGATCTGTATTTCTGTTTTCTAGTGAAGATTTTGTATGAAGTGGACTCTAATATATGTTATATAATTCTTTTTTTGGTTGGTATACTGTAATAGCATGAAAATGGGTCAAAAGACCCACTGAAAAATGCTTACTATTCTCATATTAAAACCTTAGAGACTCTTTAGGGTGGCCATCTTCTTGCCTTATTGCACCAGAGGAATCATTTTTGAGCAAGCTTTGGGAAAAATATACTATCATGAAACCAGTCTGGAAATGGAGACATTGCAGATTATTTTCACTCTGATATTTAGTATCGGCTGCTAGAAACAACTTATTTCCAAAATGCAAGTGGACACCTGCTGGGCTCCCCTTGCAAATTTGCATAAGTGGAATGTATTTATAGAAGCATTACATAATATTTTCAACTAAATAATTTTATTCAAAGTGTAGTAATTTGTTAAATTTTGTGAGCTTAACCTCCATGGAGTTTTAGAAGAAAGAGCACTCTGCCTGAAGTATTTTACATGGGAACTGACATGTATATGAAAAATTAGCAGGGAAAAATCTGAGTATCAAAGGACACATTCTTTCAGGATATATTTCAAAAATTAGTAGAGCTTGAAAACTGCTGTATGTTTCAATTCCTTTTTGTTCTAAGAGTTAATTTGAGTCCAATAAGGAGGGTGATATTATATATATATATATATATATATATATATATATATATATACACATACATACATACATATGTGTATACATATCAAGACACTAGAATATGAGCTAAATCAAGAACAGAAGAGGCACTATAGGTCAATGCATAAATATGTTCTATGGAAGCGACTGCTCTAATTTTTAGAGACTATTTTATTAAAGGAAACAAAAAAGAAAATAACAAAGAAGGATTAAAAACAGAAAGAACACAGTTCAGATAACCTGAAACCCCTCAAGATATCTGATTTTGTGGATCAGTTGGAGTTAAAAACTCAGACTAGAGGAAAGATTTGTTCCTTAGCTTCATATTTCATGGTGTGAAGTGGGAAGAATAGAGAAAATTTCATTTCATAGAAAATTCCACTCAAAACACAGTGTGTAACATCCAAAGCCCTCTCTCTCTCTCTCTTTTTTTTTTTTCCTCACTTCCTGCTTCATAGATCCACCTTAGTTGCTCAGGGGAGAATGGAGGCATAAGCTTCTACTGTACTTGAAGGAGGATCCAGAGTTAGATCAGAGGCAAAATGGAGACACCAACCTGAGGTCCTGGTTAAGATGAAGTAAATAAGGTAAGGGGCTTCCACAGTAGCTCCAATGGTAAATAACCCACCTGCCAGTACAGGAGTCATAAGAGACATGGGTTCTATCCCTGGGTTGAAAAGATCCCCTGAAGAAGGGCATGGCAACCCACTCCAGTATTTTTGCCTGGAGAATCCCATGGACAGAGGAGCCTGGTGGGCTACAGTTCATAGGGTTGCCAAGTCAGACAGGACTGAAGTAATTTAGCATACACACAGGTACCCTAAACTAAGTTGTAGACAGAAAAGGAATGCTGCTGCTAAGTCACTTCAGTCGTGTCCAACTCTGTGCGACCTCATAGATGGCAGCCAACCAGGCTCCCCCATCCCTGGGATTCTCCAGGCAAGAATGCTGGAGTGGGTTGCCATTTCCTTCTCCAATGCGTGAAAGTGAAAAGTGAAAGTGAAGTTGCTCAGTTGTGTCCGACTCTTAGCGACCCCATGGACTGCAGCCCACCAGGCTCCTCCATCCATGGGATTTTCCAGGCAAGAGTACTGGAGTAGGTTGCCATCGTCAGGAATAACATGTCTCAAATCTGGGATCGATCCAAGACAACTGAGGGGTGTCAGGGGAAAGTGGTTGTTTCATTCTGAGCCAGAAAACTCCTGAGACAAATTAAGTGGACAATACTTTCATGCTGTGGTGAAAAAAGCCAGCCCCTGCCCTCAGGCAGTACTTGGAATTACATGACTCTACCAGAGTAGGGAACCTGGGTGTGTGGAGTGGCCAGGGAGGGAACATGGGGATAAGATTCCCAATAAGACTCCTAGGCTGGAAGCTATCTGAGACAGGATTTGAATGTTTTAAGTTAGCAGAGCTATTTTTCTTACCTCATAAAGTTGTCTGGGTATCCAGATGCCCATCCCCATGCATGTTTGCTGCCAGGCCAGCCCAGACAGTGGACTAATCAGTTAGGCAGTTAGTTGGGTTCTTAAATCAGACAGACCCATCTCATGGAGTTGAGATAGGAATTAAATAAAATAATGTACAGCAATCCTTAAGCATAGTGCCTAGCACATGCAATCACATAATGAATGGCAGCTAATTATAATGTTATCTTCAGTGCCTGGTAGTGTCATAATAGATGCTCAATAATTTCCAGTGGAGTGATGTAAATGCATATATATGATCTACAGATACAGGTTATGAAGTGACTCCACTGAATCATTTCTGTAGCTTCCCAGTTAGTTGATTTATTCTTTAACTTTCAACAATGTTCTCTAGAGGACATCAACCTACCAATGCTTTTTCAGCCTTTGTAGTTTCTTTATATCCTTAAATGCAATGAGACAATGCTTGTTTTGTAGAAGTATTCAGAAGTTACTAGCTCAGGAAAGCACTTTACTCATAAATTCAGTGTTATCAGAGAATTACCAAACTGTTTAATGCAGAAGCTCATCTGGTTCTGGTAGGTGGTGGTTTATTCTCTAAGTCATGTCCAACTTTTTATGACCCCATGGACTGTAGCCTGTCAGTCTCCTCTGTCCATGGAATTTCCCAGGCAAGAATACTGGAGAAGATGGCCATTCCCTTCTCTAGGGGATCTTTCTGACCCAGGGATTGAACCTAGGTTTCCTGCTTGGCAGGTGGATTCTTTACCACTGAGTCACCTGAGAAGCCCTCATCTAACTACCATTTATTCAGCAGTAATTTTGTGCCTGAGATTGGACTAAAGAGCTCTATGCAAATAGTCAATTTAATATCAGATCATCATTATGAAACAGCTATGCTTATCCTCATTATCACAGAAGAAAATGAAACTTTGGAAAGGTTGAACAACTTGTTCATGGTTTCTCTAAAGTAACTATATGAGGATTAAAACCCAGAAAGCCAAAGTTCTGCTCTTCATCACTGTTACCCACTTCCATGGAGAGATTTTTTTCTTAGTGTATTGGTCTTTGCTGCAAAGTCACTAACTTCTGTACCATGGGAGAGGAGATATTTTTTCTAAGATATTTAATTTACCATTGGAATGAACTTGACTGTTAGAAGACCAGAAAGTCTTATTTCTTATAAACATAAAGAGGTTTGAAAACACAAGGGAAAATCTGTGACTAAGGGCTGTGTGGGTTCCTTGCTAAGCTACATTAACTTAATGGACCCTAAGAAAAAGAATGCTTTCAGGAGAGTTACCACAGTCTCTTTACTTATTCAAATACAATATCATCAATTCCTTGATCTAGAAAAAGACTGCTACTGTTCCTTTCCTCCCTATAATAAGGCATCCAAAGGCTGCAGTCCCAACTTCTCTCTAATTTAGACAATTGTCAAAATTGCCAAAGCATCCATTATTTTCTTTTATCCTAAAATGTACCATGTACATTAGGTGGGGCAGCTCTTAATTAACTCCACATAACAATGAGGAAATTCAGGGACAGGGAGGGAGCCCAACTTAGTCTATGTCACATTGCACATTAGTGACCAAGTCAGGTTGAGAACTGAATTCTACTCCTGGATTCTTCCTTCTCAGTACTAAACCCCACACTATTTCACTTGAATTGAAATATCTAAGCATTCAGCAGCAATGACTGAAATGCTGAAAAGATCCAATTAGTTGCTCTCTGATACATGATACATTTTTGAAAGGTTTCACCTTGGTTGATGGATTCATTAATTTTAGAACATCTTATTTACTTTCTGCTAATGGAATTTTCAGCAGATTAGTTATCTTTTCTAAGCTTCATGCATAGTTTAAGTGTCATTTTATGTAAAGATATTTACTGCATGGAATATTGGTCTAATTAATTCTTGAGAGCAACTAGGAATTGTTCTGTTATTTTTGTCTGCAGTTACAGTATAAGCCTTAACAATGTCCTTCAGATTTTTTGTAATTATAGGTGTCCACATATGTGAATTTAGGTGCATATGTATCCAGACATAGGTTCAGAATACTGGATTTGCTTTGTTGAAATTAAGGCATGTGTTTCAATTTTTTTTAAGTGATACATTTCTCTATAATTGTTCCAGCTTTAGGTACTATTGGGCTTCCCTAGTAGTGCACTTGATAAAGAATCTGCCTGCAATGCAGGAGAGCTGGGTTCAATCCTTGGGTTGGGAAAATCCATTGGAAAAAGAAATGACAACCTACTCCAGTCTTCTTGCCGGGAGAATTCAGGGACAGAGGAGCCTGGCAGGCTACAGTCCATGGGATCCCAAAGTCAGACTAACTTTCACTTTCTTTCACTTTCTAGGTATCATTGTACAAGAGCTCGATTACAATGTATCTAGGGAATCTTTCTGTAGTGGGAAAATATGAGAAATAGCATGCCTACAGAACACATAGAAAAACTCACAGAGGCCAGGCTTTCAAATCCAGGACAGTACATCCAAGGGATAGGTGCAAACAGAGATCCATTAGATGCAGCTTTCTTCATCCAGGGCTTCCCTGATAGCTCAGTTGGTAAAGAATCCCCTTGCAGTGCGGGAGACCCCAGTTTGATTCTTTAGTTGGGAAGATCCTCTGGAGAAGGGAAAGTCTACCCACTGCAGTATTCTGGCCTGGAGAACTCCACGGACTATATAGCTTATGAGTCACAAAGAATCGGACACGACTGAGCGACTTTCACTTTCTTCATCCAAGAGGATAGATTGAGTATAAATGTCAATTCAGGCTTCTTTGGTGGCTCAGATGGCAAAGAATCTGCCTGTGATGTGGTAGACCTGGATTTGATCCCTGGGTTGGGAAGATAACCTGAAGAAGGGAATGGCTAACCACTCCAGTATTCTTACTTGGAGAATTCCATGGACAGAGGAGCCTGGCAGGCTACAGTCCATGGGGTCACAAATGGTCAGACACAAATGAATGACCAACACAATACGTTGGGATCTGCAGTGCTTTTAGACCCAAGGAATTTGTACTGAATTCAGAGGATCTGAAATAATGTAAGAAATGCCACCTGTCTTGGGGAAAAGAGTTATCAGTCATAAGGGATAGACTATAAAAAGTGAAATAAGAATCTCTGCTAAATTCAGATGCGAATCATGAAGCAAAAGTTGAAATTCAGGTGATCCTAATAATAGTACAGTGGTCAAAGCAAGGGTAATTTGTCTTAAGCGCAATCTGAAGATTTATTACAAGTTCTTTTAGGCTCAAAGCTGGAAACGTACATTTGGATTGCCTAAAAATGTCTGTCTGGGGAGGCCTTACGAATAGCTGTGAAAAGAAGAGAAGCAAAAAGCAAAGGAGAAAAGGAAAGATATAAACATCTGAATGCAGAGTTCCAAAGAATAGCAAGAAGAGATAAGAAAGCCTTCCTCAGTGATCAATGCAAAGAAATAGATGAAAACAACAGAATGGGAAAGACTAGAGATCTCTTCAAGAAAATCTGAGATACCAAGGGAACATTTCATGCAAAGATGGGCTTGATAAAGAACAGAAATGGCATAGACCAAACAGAAGCAGAAGATATTAAGAAGATGTGGTAAGAATACATAGAAGAACTGTACAAAAAAGATCTTCACCACCAAGATAATCACGATGGTGAGATAGTTCACCTAAAGCCAGACTTCCTGGAATGTGAAGTCAAGTGGCCCTTAGAAAGCATCACTACGGACAAAGCTAGTGGAGGTGATGGAATTCCAGTTGAGCTATTTCAAATCTTGAAAGATGATGCTGTGAAAGTGCTGCACTCAATATGCCAGCAAATTTGGAAAACTCAGCAGTGGCCACAGGACTGGAAAAGGTCAGTTTTCATTCCAATCCCATAAAAAGGCAATGCTAAAGAATGCTCAAACTACCGCACAAATGCACTCATCTCACACGCTAGTAAAGTAATGTTCAAAATTCTCCAAGCCAGGCTTCAGCAATACACGGACCGTGAACTTCCTGATGTTCAAGCTGGTTTTAGAAAAGGCAGAGGAACCAGAGATCAAATTGCCAACAACTGCTGGATCATCAAAAAAGCAAGAGAGTTCCAGAAAAAAACATCTATTTCTGCTTTATTGACTATGCCAAAGCCTTTGACTGTGTGGAATACAATAAACTGTGGAAAATTATGAAAGAGATGGGCATTGCAGACCACCCGACCTACCTCTTGAGAAACCTGTATGCAGGTCAGGAAGCAACAATTAGAACTGTACATGGAACAACAGACTGGTTCCAAATAGGAAAAGGAGTACGTCAAGGCTGTATATTATCACCCTGCTTATTTAACTTCTATGCAGAGTACATCATGAGAAACGCTGCACTGGAAGAATCACAAGCTGGAATCAAAATTGCCGGGAGAAATATCAATAACCTCAGATATGCAGATGACATCACCCTTATGGCAGAAAGTGAAGAAGAACTAAAAAGCCTCTTGATGAAAGTGAAAGAAGAGAGTGAAAAAGTTGGCTTAAACCTCAACATTCAGAAAACGAAGATCATGGCATCTGGTCCCATCACTTCATGGGAAATTGATGGGGAAACAGTGGAAACAGTGTCAGACTTTATTTTTTTTGTGCTCCAAAATCACTGCAGATGGTGACTGCAGCAATGAAATTAGAAGATGCTTACTCCTTGGAAGGAAAGTTATTACCAACCTAGATAGCATATTAAAAAGCAGAGACATTACTTTGCCAACAAAGGTCCATATAGTCAAGGCTATAGTTTTTCCATTGGTCATATATGGATTTGAGAGTTGGACTGTGAAGAAAGCTGAGCGCCGAAGAATTGATGCTTTTTTTAAAAAAATTATCATTATTTTACTTTATTTTACTTTACAATACTGTATTGGTTTTGCCATACATTAACATCAATCCGCCATGGGTGTACACGTGTTCCCAATCCTGAACCCCGTTCCCCGCTCTCTCCCCATACCATCTCTCTGGGTCATCCCAGTGCACCAGCCCCAAGCATCCTGTATCCTGCATCGAACCTATACTGGTGATTCGTTTCTTATATGATATTATACATGTTTCAATGCCATTCTCCCAAATCATCCCACCCTCTCCCACTCCCACGGAGTCCAAAAGACTGTTCTATACATCTGTGTCTCTTTTGCTGTCTCACATACAAGGTTATTGTTACCATCTTTCTAAATTCCATATATATGTGTTAGTATACTATATTGGTGTTTTTCTTTCTGGCTTACTTCACTCTGTATAATCAGCTCCAGTTTCATCCACCTCATTAGAATTGATTCAAATGTATTCTTTTTGGTCCATCAGCAGACGAATGGATAAGAATTGATGCTTTTGAACTGTGGTGTTGAAGAAGACTCTTGAGAGTCCCTTGGACTGCAAGGAGATCCAACCAGTCCATTTAAAGGAGATCATTCCTGGGTGTTCATTGGAAGGACTGATGCTAAAGCTGAAACTCAGCACTTTGGCCACCTCATGAGAAGAGTTGACTCATTGGAAAAGACTCTGATGCTGGGGGGGACTGGGGGCAGGAGGAGAAGGGGACAACTGAGGATGAGATGGCTGGATGGCATCACTGATTTGATGGACATGAGTCTGAGTGAACTCCGGGAGTTGGTGATGGACAGGGAAGCCTGGCGTGCTGTGATTCATGGGGTCGCAAAGAGTCGGACAGGACTGAGCGACTGAACTGAACTGAACTGAACTGAAGATAGTGTATAGAACTACTAAAACACTGGACGCCTTTGTTAGATTGGTCTTGAGTCTGAGATGGAAAGAATCAGAGTGGAGAACGTGCTCTTTTGAAACTTCCACGTTCTCTCCCGTTTCAGGCACTTGACACAGGTCTTTCATTCACTCATTTGCTTTTTCCTTCATTCTTTTCCCCAGCTTGTTTCCAGTTATCATTAAAGTCTACCTTAAACATCACTTTCTAGGAAGATCTTTCATGAAGTCCTGTCTAAATGATGTTCTTCTGCCGTGCATTCCCATAGCATATAGACTCTTTGTGCTTTACTGCAATCATTTACTCCATCATTTCAGTTCAGTCTCTCAGTCATGTCCCAGTCTTTGTGACCCCATGAACTGCAGTGTACCAGGCTTTCCTGTCTATCACCAACTCCTGGAACTTACTCAAACTCGTTTCCAGTCTATGATGCCATCCAATCTTCTCATCCTTGGTTGTCCCGTTGTCCTCCTGCCCTCAATGTTTCCTAGCATCAGGGTCTTTTTCAGTAATTCAGTTCTTTGCATCAGGTGGCCAGAGTACTGGAGTATTTACTCTATACCTATTAATATTTTTCCCTCTGGGCTGTGGGATCAGTGAAGGAAGAGACTACAGTTTTCTTGCTTACTGCTATGCCTCAATCCTTAGCATTGGGTCTGACCTGAGTCTGAGCCACCTAAAAGCCATAAGTTAAGAGATTTTTTCTAATGCTATGTGGTTATAATTATCAGAGCTGAGGCTAGAACTGGGTTTTCTGATTTCTTATCTACCTGAGTTTCAGTCTGGATAGCAAAAAGAATTCTCCAGTAGAAGACTGGTGTTCTAAATCCAGAATACCATTTGGCTTGCATAGATAAGCAATGAATTCAAACTTAACTTCTTTGGTAACTGAGAAGTTATCTTCTTGAGATATAGTGTTCTCATGACCCTTTCTAGTTCAGAGGACTGATACGAAAATCTAGTGGGATCAATGCTGCAAAAATGCTTTTAGGAACATATGGATGTCATTAACATTATCCTTTACAAAGTTCTCTACATCTGGTTTCAGCTGCATTTCATGAGATCAGGTGTGTGTGTATGTATGTATGTGTATATATATATATACACATATACTCCTTGGTGGCTCAGTGGTAAAGAATCTGCCTGCAATACAAGACACCCAAGTTCAATCCCTGGGTCAGGGAGATCTCCTGGAGAAGGGCATGGAAACCCACTCTAGTACTCTTGCCTAGAGAATTCCATATCCCTTGGACAGAGAAGCCTGGCAGGCTGCAGTTCTTAGGGTCTCACAGAGTTGGACACAACTGAAGTGACCAAGCAGCAGCATATAAATATGAATGTGTGTGTGTATATATATATATGTACACACAAAAGTTGCAGTCGAAACAACCCATGACTCACTCAAGTTCAGTGGCAGAACTGAAATTGGGTTCTAATTTCTTCAAAACAATATAAAAATTATAATTTGGTCATTTTTAATGGGAGGATAATTTCTTTACAAACGTGTGTTGGTTTCTGCCATACATCAACATGAACCAACCACACATATATGTATGTCCTCTCCCTCTTGAACCTTCCTCCCACCCCACGCCACTGCTCTAGGTTGTCGCAGAGCACCGAGTTTGAGTTCCCTGCATCATACAACAAATTTCCACTGGCTGTCTATTTTACATATGGTAATGTATAAAACTTTAGTCCTACTCATTGTGGTGAACGTTTATATTTTTCTACTAAGTGAAAGAGGTGGATAGCTCCACTTTATTTTATTAAGAGGAAAGACCAGTAAGGGCTTGAGTTCTTGAATATTTATTCTCTAGCCTCCTGTGTCTTAATATCTGGTTTGGGGAAAGTCAAGAATTTGACATTGAATTTCACCAGCAGCTCATAAATGCAGGTCCTTAAGCTGCATGAATGGGCATCAGTGAAACTTTCTCCTCTGCCAAGGAGATGACTCACAGTTCAGCACTATTAATGAGTACTAACGAGTGGTCAGGGACATTGCTTTCAAATGGAGAAGGCAGCAGGAAAAACTCCAAGTGTTTGAATAATGTAGCAGAACATGCTTACCTTGGTGTTCTTGGCTTAAGCTCAAGGCAAAAGCAGAGATTCTCCAACCAGTGATTATAACCATTTATCACCATTTATCTCACATATAAGCTGTGTCTCAATGATACTCTAAAATGTATTTTAACCTTCTCACAGGGGGACAGTTGAAGATAAACTGAGAAGCTTTTTACCTCTAGGTATATACTTTATATATGCTTTAAATAAAGTATTAAGGTTCTTTTATTCACCTCATAAAATCAGGAATGCAGCAAAAAGCAGCCATGGAGGAAGTTATTGGCTGGAGTTTATTTTAGTGAAAAGTTTATTTACTAAACTTTTCCCACCAGCTAGTGATAGGCATGCATGTGGTGTTAGGGGAGCAGTCTATTGCACGCTGTTTTTCTTTTACCTAGAAGAAAGGTTTGAGGAAGAATAAAGAACTGAGATTTTCAGGTCAAGGATGAGTTTAAATGTAAGCTTTTCCAGTTTCTGGTTATGTGAGATAAAGCAAGTAACTTGATGTCTCTACATCTGTTTCATTAGCGATAAAATAGAGTCAATATCTCAAGATTCCTCTGAGAATTAAAGAGAAACATTGACTTTCTCGGCACAGCATGAGGGCAATGAGGTGGCACAGTCCTTTGGATCAAATTATTCTGATGTTCACAAGCTAGTTCACTGCCGACTGCATGTCTGAGTGCTGCTCATGTCATCTCAATTTTAGTTTTTAATTTTTTTTTCTCTCCATAAAATGGTGATGATAACATCTACCATGCAGGCTTCTTTTTAGGATGAACAAACATTTGCTGCCACCTAACAGCTTTGGAATCATAACTCATCTTCCAGCATGCTCTGCCCACTCTTTCCTCCCATACCCCTTTGGACCATCAGCCTGAGGTGCTTGTGCTGCCTCATTGAGGCCCATGGCCATCTGTCACATCCCACCATCTCGTCTAAACTTCTCCAGCTGAAATCTATCTCTGGGACCAGAATTTGTTCATTCTTGGTCCCAATTATAGACCCCTTTTTGTTTCTTTGAGGTAAAAATTAAGTATTCTTTCAGATTAAATGCTAAAAAGATATTATAAGACTAAAAAAAACATCAAAAGCTCTTTATGGAGACATCATTCTTTATGCAAGAAGAACAGTCTCAAAGTGTGCTCATTTTATCCTCCATGGCAAACTATCTGGGAATTTTTTTTCTTTCTTTCTCTCTGTGTATACATATTTAGACTTTAGGTATCTATGAAGGGGATGGTTTTCCATGGATCTTTAAAATGGGCCACACAGAATGCTGATATGACATCAGAAATCTGGAGTTCATTCAACATTTATTTGGCTAGTATATGTGTAGCTCATCATATTTAAACTGTGTTTTTGTACATGGGAATTTCTGGATGTGACTGGAGGACCTGTAACTTCAACCTGGATATCTTTAATCATGCATTTGAATTATAATTGTGGATTCCCTTTAGAAATAAAAATTTAGATCTCACTAATTTCTGACCACCTCTGCTGATGTAGGGCTTTCTGCAAACTCCCTATCCTTCATGCCACCTCAAGAGCTTCTGCAAGTTTAAGGGGTACCTCATGAGGGCCGGTGGGTAGGCCCATGCTGCAATTCCAATTTCTAGTAAGGAGTCCACTGAAGTCTCCAACAGGGCATTACTGTTGATATGTAGCTTGCAAATGGTCAAGATCACCAGTGCTCACAAGACAGCCCTCTAGACCTGGATGTGGACTATGTAGAAGCACGTGCAGGGAAGATGGGAGAAAGATGGATCTCCCTACTCCAACTTACATCCTGTGAGAGGATTTCCAAAGGAGTGCCAAGGCGCCTACTTCATTGAGATGGCCCCTGCTTGAGACGTACTATTCCAATGCTTTTCTACTGAACAAGAAGTTTGTGTGACTAGACAGTTTTCTCTTTCTCTGAATCTGAGTCACAGGGTTGGGGCAGGTTTTGTGAGATGATCATGGTGCTGTATTCAGCGTCTCTCCTTTGCCCTCATGGTGAAGGCATTGTGAGAGTCAGATATGTCTGCCTGATCCTCTCTTCTTGGTAAGTCTTTCCCAAAACACTCCTTCAGTTCAGTTCAGTTCAGTTCAGTTCAGTTCAGTTCAGTCGCTCAGTCATGTCCGACTCTTTGCGACACCATGAATCGCAGCATTCCAGGCCTCCCTGTCCATCACTAACCCCTGGAGTTCACTCAGACTCATGTCCATCGAATCAGTGATGCCATCCAGCCATCTCATCGTCTGTCGCCCCCTTCTCCTCCTGCCCCCAATCCCCCCCAGCATCAGACTCTTTTCCAATGAGTCAACTCTTCCCATAAGGTGGTCAAAGTACTGGAGTTTCAGCTTTAGCATCATTCCTTCCAAAGAAATCCCAGGGCTGATTTCCTTCAGAATGGACTGGTTGGATCTGCTTGCAGTCCAAGGGACTCTCAAGAGTCTTCTCCAATACCACAGTTCAAAAGCATCAATTCTTCTTACCCTACTATAAATAAATAAGATTGTTTGGCCTGAGCATTTCCATATAGATGCTGAGACACATCTGAAGCCAAGCTGTAGGTACAATTTAGGCTCAGTCTGATACTTGGGAGATAAAGCTGAAATCCAGGATAAATTCTGTGTAGTTACCTTGGTAGAGGAGTGATATGAATAGGAGTTAAAATGTGTCATACCTTCTAGAGATGGGAGACCAGTTAGGAGCTGAAAAATGCTCTGTGGACAAATGTGTACCTACCATCACAATAATAGTAATGATGCTTGCATCTGATTTCACTGTCTTTTTATTTTCCACTGGTTTCCTAGAAAATGGATTAAAGGAGGGATAGGGTCAGATGGATGCTAGTAATCCAAATTCCCTGTGACAAATCTGAACTTTAGAGAGGAAACATGACTTGTCCAAGTGTACATATCTGGTGAGATATAAAGCACACTCAGAATCTAGGTAACAGTGATATATGCACCTAGCACTTCACCGACAAAAGTCTGAATAGTCATAGCTATGATTTTTCCAGTAGTCATGTACAGATGTGAGAGTTGGACCATAAAGAAGAATGAGAGCTAAAGAATTGATGCTTTTGCACTGTGGTGCTGAAGAAGACACTGGAGAGTCCTTGGACAGCAAGGAGATCAAACCAGTCAATCCTAAAGGAAATCAACCCTGAATATTCATTGGAAGGACTGATGCTGAGGCTGAAGCTCCAATACTTTGGCCACCTTATGTGAAGAGCTGACTCATTGAAAGAAACCTTGATGCTGGGAAAGATTGAAGGCAAAGGAGAAGGGGACGACAGAGGATGAGATGGTTAGATAGCATCACAAAATTACTGGACATGAATTCGAGCAATCCATGGGGATGCAAAGAGTTGGACTTGGCTTAGTGACTGAACAACAACAGAAGACAATTAAGATTAAAAGTGGAAAGAACTTTGATTATGGATATGCTAGTTTAAGGTGTGTTGGTAGAAATTCCAGGAGGACATGTGATACTGAAGGTCAGAAACAAGGTTAGGTTTAGATTTCACAGTGAAGCATCTACTTGACAAGATTCCTGAATCCATTGGTGTGGGTGACTGAAGGAAAGAGCTAACCTATAGTGCTGAAATGGTCAAAGCCTGAGTGTCTGTGAGATGACAAGGAAGATAGCAAAGCAAGCAAAGGCAGGGCAAATAACGCCTTTTGCCATGTGGGCAAAATGCTGAGCTATTTGTGAATCCACATGTCTCTTCAACCATATCAAGGCTCTTCAAGGGCAGGAACTGTGTCTTTGCCTTACTTTTCATATACCATAGTACTTAGCACTGGGCTGGGCACAGAGGACTTCAAAATGAGAGGAAAATAGGCCTCCAGATAACAACTTGAATTCTCTAGCCCCAAATGTCTATGACAAGTAAAATAATGTAAATAAATATCAAGACTGTGTGATTTATTGTTCCTTGTCATGCTTCAGAGAAAATCATCAATTATTAAAAAAGAAGCAGAAGTTTAAAGAATGTTAACTTGCTACAAAAATGTCCAAATACAAGGATAACTCAAACGGACACTTAAACTCTTTTAGCACAGAGGCAGGAAAACAATCTGCTTCCTCATCCTGCTATCACTGTGGGTTCAGTGTCAGGATGCATCCACGTGGCATATTTATTGACCTTTGAAATCACATTCAACACCTAAATATTTCCTGGCACAGCTATCTCCATTGAGCCCCATTATCAAGGCTGCTTTTTTATAGCCTGAGCTTGCTGTTTTATCTTCAGCCTTTGAGACTCTATTATCTCAGAACCAGGAAAGGACACCTCATCAGCAGTGGAATAGTCATCTCAGAAACGATGGCCAGAGGCAGAAGGAGTGGGGGATGGATAGGCCCACCATCTGGAAGTTTGAAAGGTTGTTTTTCCTCTGCTGAATTCCCTTGCCATAAATTTACTGAGTCTTAGCATTAGGGCTTCCCAGGTGGCTCAGTGGGTAAAGAATCAGCCTGCAATGCAGGAGATGCTGGTTTGATTACTGGATTGGGGAGGTTCCTTGGAGGAGGGCATGGCAGCACACTCCAGTATTCTTGCCTGGAGAATGCTATGGACAGAAGATCCTGGTGGGCTACAGTTCATGGGGTAGCAAAGAGTTAGACACGACTGAGTAACTAACACACACACACACACACACACACACACACACGATTGGAAGATACACTAAATTTGATCCAAGGCAACTCTGTGTAAAATCTAAGTACCATCTGTGGGGAAACTTAGTCTCCTGAGACAAACATTTTGATCCCAGCCCCAGCTTTTTGTCTGCCCCACATTCTGGGTTCACCCAGGACAATGAGACAGGACATCAAGGGTTCTGGCCAGGAATGAAGGACACAGGAGGATGACTTTGGGATAGGATGACTTTGGGATAGGATGACAACAGCCTAATCTTACTTTATCACTGCTGATGCAAGAAGGATGTGGCAGGTGTTCTGGGGAAGAAAAGCAAAGCTTGTCTCCCCTCAGTTTGTCATAGCAAAATGCAAGATGTGAGTAATTAGTCTCTGCCAAGCTCTGGAAGGGAAGGAGGGTTTGAAGCAAATTACCAGGCAGTCAGCTCAAGTACTTTATTTTCTTTGAAGAAAAGGACTTAATTTTTTTTTCTTTTTTTCCTCTTTGGTTTGTTACAATAGGGCTTTCTCTCCCAGCGCTTTTTGTTTCACTCTCCCGCAGCGCCGTGTATTTTCTAGGCATGGGCCCCACTGAGTCTTCTGAGCAGTGAGATTTCCTTATCTTTCCATCTGTCTTTGCTGTTCTGACTTAATAATTGAAAAATTGCTTTAAGAGGAGTATAAAGTTTTAGAAAAAAAAAGGGGGGAGGGGGTTTGTGTTAAAGTTTGCCTGCTTGGGACCAAAGTCCATTGTTTATCAAAAGGGATTGATGTTATCCTTGAATTTTTACATAGAGGATACTTGTAGGTAGCAAACTCTGGATCTGGTTTTGCTGCTAGTGTGATCAAGAGCCAATTGTTAACCTCAGTTTCAATATTTTGGGGTGAATGATCAGTCTCTTACAGATTAAATGAAGATAAAAGTACTTTAATGAGTCACACATCTTTATATAAGCAATATCCAATAGAAATTAAACATAAATCACATACATAATTTAAAATTTTCCAGTGACTACATAAAAAGCAGAAAGAAACAGGTGAAAATAATTTTTATTATATATTTTACTCTAATATACCCAAAATATCCTTCCAACATGTAATCAACATAAAATTATTAATGAGTTATTTTATAGCTTTTCACACTAAATCTTCAAGACCTCGGTTGCACTTTATACTGACAGCATGTCTCAGTTCAGACTAGTCACCTTCAGTTACTCACTAGGGGCTAGAGGCTACAATGTGGATGAGAACAGCTATTTATATACATAATTATTAATAGTGCTTTAAAAGAAAACAAGATAGAGGCTTACAAATGGAGGAAACATTGACAATATCATGTAGATTTAAAAAAAAATTTCAGCTGGAGGATGATTGATTTACAATGTCGTGTTGGTTTCTGCAGTACAACAATGTGAACCAGCCATAAGTATATATCTTCTCCCATGTGAGCCTTCCTCCCACCCCCTAGGTCATCACTGAGCACCTTGGCTGGGCTCCCTGCATTCTATAGCAGCTTCCCACTAGCTATCTATTTTATACATGGCAGTGTAGATATGTCAGTGCCACTCTCTCAATTTGTCTCCTTCCCCTCCTTCCCCTGCTGTGTCCACACGTCCATTCTTTATGTCTGTGTCTCTACTCCTGCCCTGCAAATAGGTTCATCAGTAGTGTTTTTCTAGGTTTTTCTCATTCTGACTCACTTAACTCACAAGCTCTAGGTTCACCCACTTCAGTTATACTGACTCAAATTTGTTCCTTTTTATAATTGAGTAATATTCTATTATGTATATGTACCATAACTTCTTTATTCATCCATCTGTCAATGGACATTTAGGTTGTTAAAAAAAAAACACAAAAAAATGAAAAGGAACTTGTTTCTCCTCTCCCCAGCCTACACTATGGAAGATTAATTTGTGAGTTCATTTGAGGGGCACAGTATATTATGCCAGCAGCAGTGCTTAATTCCTTAGGGAATGAGTATCTCAGAACTCTTCTGCAATTGGGTAGTAGTAAATTGAGGCAAGCTCTAATTACTTGAAATTGACATCATTTGGGAATCGCAGAGGGGTTGAAAGTTGGGAAACACATGTTGTAGTAAAGTATTTTTAGGATTTGGATTGGGCTGTATTTACAGTCAAGGAGTACAAAGAGTGAGGAGTCTGACCAGATTTCAAGCAGTAAGTTCTTGGGCTTGAAGATGGAGAGAGATTCTTGGTGGATGTCCATGGATCAGGAAATAATGCTTGATCTTCTGTAAATTAGGTATTTAACAGAGATCAGTCTCATGTTCTGTTCTTCTGAGGGCAGATACATGACGTTCTACCATTTCATATTCTCAAGTTCAATTCTAGGCTGGAATCATTCTACATTTCCCCCATTGGATCAAGAGCTTTCACAGAAGACATTGCTGATCAAATGTATAGTGTAGACATTGTTTTCCTTCCTTCTTTGTTAATTTGTTTTCATCAAAGACATTCTTATATTGAGTACATATCTCTTGAGAATGAGGAGAACCAATTTCAATTGCCCTGTCCCACCATCGAGGAAAATGACAACTGAATTTTATTGACTTCCCTTAAACAACAGACTGATTCCAAGTAGGAAAAGGAGTACATCAAGGCTGTGTATTGTCACCTTGCTTATTTAACTTATATGCAGAGTACATCATGAGAAACACTGGGCTGGAAGAAGCACAAGCTGGAATCAAGATTGCTGGGAGAAATATCAATAACCTCAGATATGCAGGTGATACCACACTTATGGCAGAAAGTGAAGAGGAACTAAAAAGCCTCTTGATGACAGTGAAGAGGAGAGTGATAAAGTTGGCTTGAAGCTCAACATTCAGAAAACGAAGATTATGGCATCTGGTCCCATCACTTCATGGGAAATAGATGGGGAAACAGTGGAAACAGTGCCAGACTTTATTTTGGGGGGCTCCAAAATCACTGCAGATGGTGACTGCAGCCATGAAATTAAAAGACGCTTACTCCTTGGAAGGAAAGTTATGACCAATCTAGATAGCATATTGAAAAGCAGAGACATTACTTTGCCAACAGAGGTCTGTCTAATCAAGGCTATGTTTTTCCAGTGATCATGTATGGATGTGAGAGTTGGACTATGAAGAAAGCCGAATGCTGAAGAATGGATGCTTTTGAACTGTGGTGTTGGAGAAGACTCTTGAGAGTCCCTTGGACTGCAAGGAGATCCAACCAGTCCACCCTAAATGAGATCAGCCCTGGGTGTTCATTGGAAGGACTGATGCTAAAGCTGAAACTCCAGTACTTTGGCCACCTCATGGGAAGAGTTGACTCATTGGAAAAGACCCTGATGCTGGGAGGGATTGAGGGCAGGAGGATAAGGGGGCGACAGAGGATGAGATGGCTGGATGACGTCACTGACTCCATGGACATGAGTCTGAGTGAACTCCGGGAGTGGTGATGGACAGGGAGGCCTGGCATGCTGCGATTCATGGAGTTGCAAAGAGTCAGACATGACTGAGCAACTGAACTGAACTGAACTGAAACAACAAATTTAAACATCACCTTGAATCAGGATAGCTGAATCAGAGAAACAAGGAAGTTCAGAGGTGGCAGGAACAGACTTGGCAGTTGGGAGTTGGTTGGTATCCTTTGCTGTTTACTGAGAAGAGCTGCAAATTCCTATGAGGCTAGATTAAGTTTCCTTTATGAGCTTGCCTTGACCAACTTCATTTTTTTTTCCTGCCATACATAACTCCACTTCAGTTTGGTTTCATTTTCCCCTTTTTGAGCAAGTATCCATTAGGGTGTTTGATAACCCAACATATTGCTAAGTGTTTCTTCTGCACAGACTTCATTATTTGACTGATCATCTTGTTTGTTCATTTTTCTACATCTTGACACAATTGGACATCTTTCTTCAGAGTGAGAGAAGCTTTGAAGTTAGAAGCAACCAAAAGGCCACATTTGAACAACTTCTTATATTGAGTCAAAGTGGAGGGTCAAAGCAGGAAGACTTTGTCAAAGATACAGGTTTTAGATATCATTTCAAAAGCATGGGTGCAGGCATCAGTGTGTCAGACTTATTATTTTTACAAACTCTGAATAAACAAAAACTGAATACGTTAAAAACCACAACACAAAATAAACTGAAAATAGAACAAAGAGACCAAACTGAAGTATAGATCTAAACCCTGAGCCCAATCCTGTAGATAAACAGCTAAATAAATCAAAATTCCAAGATGAAGCTGATTGCATTTGCTATAGCCAACGGGCTTCTTCTTAGAAGTTATATATTTGAAACATGACATGGCAGAAATGTTAATGCAAATAGAAGTGGTGTTGACCATAGCACAGACACATCCTCGTTTAGTCAAGAGATAATCTTCATATCAGTTACTTCTCTTCCTAGTCCACTTGATTTTGAGACTTCAGTGTTTGCCTGGGATTAGATGTCAGGTGAAGTCTTGTTCACTGGTGAAATATGCACTGGAGGTTTTTCACCCTGTGCTTTGGCAGTCGGGGCAGAGATCAAGAGTACTTGGTAGGGTCCTTTTTATGGATTTCACTTTTGCAAAAGCAACAGAGTAGAACAATAAATCTGTCCCGAACTCCTGACAAAGCAGATGGGCACAAGGGGCCTCTGCTGAAACCCCCATCCAGTTTCTTGTGAAATTCAGGTGAAGGAGAGAATTCTGCTCTGTGTCCCTTTGTGTTGGTCACCAAAACTGTCTACTGAAAAATATAGTCATAATCTGAAAGTAGAATTATTTTATTTGGTGGGAATGTTTAGGACTCTGAGCCCAGGAGACAGCATCTCAGTAGCTCTGGGTAAACTGCTCCCTTTTTCTCTGATTTTTTTAATTTTTATTTTTATTTTAATCGGTGGTATCTTTTTTGCTCTGGAAATGTTGCAGGCTGTGGGTGGGCTTAACCCAGAACTGCTTTGTAATAACAAAACTTGATGTGGGGCAGCTGCTTGTGTCCCAGCACCTTGCTTCTTCCTGCTTTACTTCTCTCCCTAAGGAGAGAAGCAGGAATATGAGGGAAGAAGGAAGAATGGAGTGGAGACTCACCCCGCAAACTCCCATTGCAAACTTTTGGCCATGTTTGGAGACATTTTTGGTTGTCACAACTGAAGAAGCAGTGATGCTGACACTTTCTGGAGGAGGTGACATTGAGAGAAGCTTTAAAGAGTGAAGATGAGCTAGCCACCCACGAGAAGTGAGGAGGGAAATATTTGAAACAGGGGTTTAAGAGCAAAGTGGGTGTGTGCAGGGGGTGACAAGCTGCCTGGTGAAGCTTCAGGATAACTGTGATGTCAGGAGAAACAAACAACCAGTGTAACTTGCTATTAGACCCTAAGTCGGTCCTCTACAATCCCATTTGACCTGCTTCATTTTCCCCCAAACTGTGTCTTTTACTTCCTCTAAGTGTAACCCCATGCTCAGTTCTATGGGGAAAAGAGCTAATACATGAGATGTGATTTCTGCTTTAGGGCATCCTAAACACATGCAGAGTCCAGGGTGATGGCTCACCAGGCTACAGACCTCAACAGGCTGTAGACCACCGTCGTTCTGACTGTAACCTCTTCTGACGGGTTTTGCCCTTGCTGATCTATGACTTGGAACGTACTTTGCCTAGAGTTGTGCAGGCTAATTCATTCTTAATTCAGAGTTCACCTCCTCAGCAACCCTTCCTCATCCTCCCCATATGACCCTCACCTGCTCTAACCTTCTGTCTACTTCACATTTTGCTGCCTTACTTTCCTGGAAACTCTTATCACTATCTGAGATTACCTTTATTTGCTGGTTTGCTTGTTCATTTCTCTATGGCCTGACCCCTGGAAGAGTGAGAACCCCAAGAGATTAGGGCCTGGCCTTGCAAGTTCATTGCTGTGTCATTAGCCTGAAATGTTTGCTTTGAACCTGCTGACACTCAGTAAATATATTTAAATAAATGAAAGCATTCACCTGGAATATAATCAAAGAGTAATTAACAACACATTTCCTGACACAGGTGAGTGGCCCCATTGGGTCACTGAGATCATAAGGGGTCACCTAAGGGGAGGTGAGAACCTTCAGTGGGAATTCCTGGCAGAAGGAAGCTGATAAATACAGTGTGTGTGGTAATCAATTTCTTTATCAATTTCCATCACAGAATCATTCACTCCCTTTCCCGAATCCTGGAAAGAAACTGGGAAAACAGGCTTAGGTTTAAAATATATCCTCAATCCTCTGCTGGGAACTTGTTCTGGGCAAGGCCAGGCAAGATAGGGCGGGTGACCAGCTTGCAGATGGAGAGGAATTAATTACAATTCAGATTGCTGCCGTTCACCTTTGCTTTTAGTTGAAGGCCTGAAGACAAGGGGCCTCCCCACTCCCAGGCTGGCAGATGGGTCCTGGACCACTCTTACGGAGATGAAGGAAAAAGTGTGTAAGGTAATAAAGAAGTAGTGGGCAAGTTCAGGAGAAGCCACAGGAGGAGAGGCTGTGCAAACTGCCGGCTGACTTGCCCTCAGAGGAAGAAGAGCAGTATGTCCAAACAACTCCTGGAGGGCCGGGGCCATTGCTTATGTGCAGGGGCCTATGGAGTTCCATGTGAGAAAGTCTCCTCACACAGTGTCTCCCCAGAACATGATGTACAAAGATCGTCTTTAAGATGTCATTCCGAAACACCTTGATCCCCCACCACTGCTGTACTCTCAAATGAGTCTTCCTCATCTCTGTAAGTGACATCACCGTCTACCTAGTTGCCAAACCAAGACCTTAGAGGGCTCTTGAGGCCCTTATTTCCTTCACTCAGGGTCAACTACACCCCCATCCCCAAATAGATCTAGAATAAGACTACTGTTCCCATCTCTAATGCTACCATCCTGGTCCAGGCCAGTATCACTGGAACCTGGACTGTAACCCCCCTATCAGGTCTTTTAGTTCTACTCATAATTTCTCTGTTCTTTATACAGAAGCTAAAATGACCTCTGAAAGATTTAAACTAGATCAGCCCCACTGGCTACCTCATTTCTTTGGCTTCCCAGGTGGGAAGAACAGATCCAAAGGCATTTTTGAACCAGCAGCCCTTACTTATAGCCATGATGCTGCTTAATCTTTGCTTCCACCTGAGGAGGATAAAAAGTGACTTCTTCAGACAGTATTGAAAAAAAAAAAGCCATTTAAACTTTGACTTGTACCATGTGGACAGTCAACTTGATGCTGCATTAACTTCAGTACCAGGCTATCCCCAAACCCATGGAACATAGGAACTCAGAGCAAATTGAAATGCTTGAATCACAGTCTTCATTAAGTCAATGGAAACTGCCAGTGAGAATGAAGCAAAGGGAAAATATGCAGCAAATTAATACAGTTTAGAGATGCTGTAGGCAGGACGGAAGGACCAACCACACTACCTGAATCCTGGGATCCAGGATGCCTGCATCTCCTGTCTCTGTCTATGGCCTTCAACCTCCCCCACTGATGATATCATTACAAGGATCAGAGTTGACATTCAAGTAAGAGGCCATGGACAGAAGTGGCCCTAGGCCAACAACACAGACTAGCTCTAGTAAAAGACTCAGGGACAATATACCTGGCTGACCACTGTGGCTTGGCAATGAGCCAGATGAAGAGTTTCATGTTTGTTTCTTGGGAACAGGACACATAGAACCAGAATGGAGATGTCTAGTAGGCAACTGAATCGAAGCTTCATGTATACTTAGTGTCTCAATACATTTATCTTATAAATCTACTCAGTACCTTGTAAATCTGATGCATACTTAGTGTGCAACAGTCATTATTACCCAGGTGCTTCATGACTGCTAGGTATCTTTTGCTTTTCCCATCTCTTCCTATCCATTTTTAACACACACATGCTCTATTTATCAAGCATTATCTATTAATATTTTATTCAGTTCAGTTGCTCAGTGGTGTCCAACTCTTTATGACCCCATAGACTGCAGCATGCCAGGCTTCCCTGTCCATCACCAACTCCTGGAGCTTGCTCAAACTCATGTCCATTAATATTAGTATATTTAACAAAATTATTTCTATTATCAAAAATGAGTGTATTATAGAAATTCATCTTCAATGATAGAAATGAATATAATCTACAGAAAAACCTGAATCACTTTGCTGTACACCTGAAACTTACACAATATCGTAAATGAACTATATTTCAATTAAAAAAAAGAAATGTTCTTATATATCATTACAAGTTGGTTATCTATTTACCTCAAACATAAATTTTACACTAGGAATAAATGTAATATCTTTGTGACATTTAAGTTTTCTCTTTTTCTTTTCTGCCCTCGTTAGGAATGAGAGTTCAAGAGCAAGATGAGAAGATTTACAGGCAAAGAAAGCTACCTGATTTTCTACTTCGGAGCTCTAGTTCATAGAATGTCACCAAAACGGTAGAATGCAAGCAGAACGGTATCTAGGAAATTGATCTCTCTGCTCCATGACCTAATTTTCTGGACCTCTCCTTCTCTGAGGTCCCTTGCCTCTTAGAGTTTGGGACTCGGTTTGTGTTCAGCCTCCTGCATCGTCCTTTCTCCCTTGCTGTGCTGGTGACAGATGATAGTACCTGCTCAAGGACCTCAGCAGTCTGGCTTCACTTCTGACTCTTCCTTGGAGATGGAGGACAGACTATGTCCCTCTGATTTCACACAAACAGCTCCCCATGCTGTTGACTTACACCCATTTCATTTCCAAAATGAAAAGTTAGTTAAAGTCACTCAGTCATGTCCAGCTCTTTGCAACCCTATGGACTGTAACCTGCCAGGCTCCTCTGCCCACGGAATTCTTACGGCAAGAATACTGGAAGGGGTAGCCACTCCCTTCACCAGGATATCTTCCCAACCCAGAGATCGAACCTGGGTCTCCTGCATTGCAGGCAGATTCTTCGATTCTTCACCATCTGAGCCACAAGGTAAGTCCAAAATGAAAGCATTCTGCAAATTGAGAAGGTTAAGAGCCCCTGAGCTGTGTTCTATTGCTGTTATGTGATGAGTCAGGGTCTGCTGAGAACCTGCATGTTCTGAAATGGGCCCCAGCCGGACTCCCACAAGGAGGCAAGCATGCCAGGTCTGAGAACTAGGAGAAGATGTGAACAAGAGCCTTGAGGCTTCAGTGACAAGCATCACCTACACAAATGAGCCACAGGGCAGTCTGAAGCATCTGTGAATGGGAGTGTGATTTCTTTCTTTTTTTTTTTCTTTTGATAACCTTCATTATTAATATATCAGTTCATCTTTAATAACTGGAAATATTCTATCATTGCTTTTTGTCCTTGAACATTCTACTTGCCCACAAAATTGTTGTGTTTATTTATTTATTTTTAAATTTAAATTTATTTATTTTAATTGGAAGCTAATTACTTTACAATATCGCATTGGTTTTGCCATGCTAAGTTGCTTCAGTCTTGTCCAACTCTGTGCGACCCCATAGATGGCAGCCCACCAGGCTCCCCCATCCCTGGGTTTTGCCATACATCAACATAAATCTGCCACTGAAGTGTGATTTCATCAAATTTCAGGTAAGATTAATTCTTATCTCCAGAATCAGTGACTCCCTCTCTAACGGATGAACTCCAGACCCATTAGGGAAACACCTCTGGTCTTCTCTACCTGGATCTTACCCTGACTTTGCTGGGACCCTCCCTGGCATAGCCCTATATTCAACCTCACAGGGATACAGACTGTCCCTGACTTGGGATGGTTCAACTTATGATTTTTCAACTTTATGATGGTGTGAAAGTGATATAATTCAAGAAACTATACTTTGAATTTTGATCACTTCTCAAATTGGTGACATGTGGTATGATGTTTTATTATGATATTGGGCAATAGCAATGACCGCCGCTCCCAGTCTGCCATGCAATCAGGAGAGTGAATGACCAATAGACTTGCAACCATTCTTTATTCAGATAACCATTGTATTTTTTATTTTCAGCACAATAGTCGAAAGATTACATGAGACATTCAACACTTTATCGTACAATATTCTTTGTCCTAGGTGACTTTGCCCAACTATAGGATGACATAAGTGTTCTGAGCATGTTGAAGGTGGGTTAGGCTAAGCTATGGTGTTTGGTGCATCAACTGCATTTTCAATTTATCTTATTTTCAGTTTATGATGAGCCAGTTTATCAAGATGTAACCCCATTATAAGCTAGTATAGATCTACCCTGAACCAGTTGACATTTCTAAGATTCTGGACATCCCTCTGCCTCGAACAGCCTCTCCTTCTCCTTCTGATTAGTTATTGCCTGAAGAATTCTCTGCTCTCCACCAATGGTTGCTTGAGCCAGCATCACAACTGTTGACAAAGTTTGCCTTGGTAAGTTGGAAAAAGTGTCTCTCTTTCTAGTATGAATTGTCTCTGATGTCAGGAACTATGTGTGTTGTGTTCAGTGGCTAAGTCATGTCCAACTCTTTGCAACCCCATGGACTGCAGCATGCTAGGTTTCCCTGTCATTGGCTATCTCTTGGAGTTCAAATGCATGGCCATTGAGTCAGTGATGCTATCTAACAATCTCATACTATGCTGCCCCCTTCTCCTTTTGCCTTCAGTCTTTCCCAGCATCAGGATCTTTTCCAGTGGAGCAGCTGTTCGCATCAGGTGGTCAAAGAATTGGAGCTTCAGCCTCAGCCTCAGCATCAGTCCTTCCAATGAATATTCAGGACTGATTTCCTTTAGGGTTGACTAGTTTGATATCCCAGCTGTCCAGGGGACATTCAAGAGTCTTCTCCAACACCACAGTTCAAAAGCATCAATTCTTCAGTGCTTAGCTTTCTTTATGGTCCAACTCTCACATCCAAACACGACTACTGGAAAAACCTATAGCTTTGACTATATGGATATTTTTCAGCAGAGTGATGTCTTTGTTTTCTAATAAGCTGTCTAGGTTTGCTATAGCTTTCCTTCCAAGGAGCAGTCATCTTAATTTCATGGCTTCAGTCAACATTTGCAGTGACTTGGGAGCCCAAAAGAATAAAATCTGTCACTCTTTCCACTTTCCCCCCTTCTATTTGCCATGAAGTAGGGACCAGATGCCATGATCTTAATTTTTTGAATGTCAAATTGTAAGCCACTTTTTTCAAGCTACCTGACAATTGCACTCATCTTGCATGCTGGTAAGGTAATGTTCAAACTTCTTCAAGCTAGGCTTCAGCAGTACGGTAATCAAGAACTTCCAGATGTACACACTGGAAAGGCAAAGGAACTGGAGAACATGTTGCTAACTTTTGTTGGATCATAGAGAAAGCAAGGGAATTCCAGAAAAAAACATCTGCTTCGTTGACTGAACAAAAGCTTTTGACTGTGTAGATTGCAACAAAGTGTGGAAAATTCTTAAAGAGATGAGAATACCAGATCACCTTACCTGTCTCCTGAGAAACTAGTATGCAGGTCAAGAAGCAAAAGTTAGAACTTTACATGGAAAAACTGACTGGTTCAAAATTGGGAAAGGATTATGACAAAGCTGTATATTGTCACCCTGATTAATTAACTTGCATGTAGATTCCATCACGTGAAATGTCAGGCTGGATGTATCACAAGCTGAAATCAAGATTGCTGTGAGAATAAGCAACAGCCTCAGATATGCACCAGTTTAATGGCAGAAGGTGAAGAGGAGCTAAAGAGCCTCTTAATGAAGGTAAAAGAGGAGAGTGAAAAAACTGACTTAAAACTCAGGAGCTTTATCTTAACTCATCTCTGAGTCTCCAAAACTACATGCAGCTCTTTGTAGTTGGTAACTGAATTAATTAATTCCATGGATTTATTAACTAATATTGAGCTACAGCTGCAGGGGTCCTATCTTATGCTCTGGCAAAGGCTCCAACATCCAAACAGACGTTCCTCACTGATGAATGCTGATTAATAAGGCTTAAACAGCTGACCAATTTTGCTTTCTCAAGTAGAAAGTAAAAAGGCTTAATTCCTGCCAGCTCCTTGGCAGGCTGGGTAGTAATAGAGCATTATGTCAAAGCCCAAGAAATGGATGTGCACTCAACCATGGTGGGTGACATGTACAGTTAGAGGTGTGTATAATTAGCAGTTGTGAAAGCAACTTAAAATTAAATGGTTATTAAGAGGATACTCATGAGGCTTGAGGTTTCCTTTTCCTAACTTATCCTTTTTTTTTTTTAAATTCATGCTGAAAATCAATTAAGCATGATGAACAAAGTGGATAAATTATACATTTTCATAATTTGTTTCCTACAATGAAGAACAAAGCAAGAAGGGAGACAAAAAAAAGCAAAGCTCATTTGATTCATGTATGCTAAGTTGCTTTAGTCCTGTTTGATTCTTTGAAACCCAATGGAGTGTAGCTGGCCAGGCTCCTCTGTCCATGGGATTCGTCAGGCAATAATACTGGAGTGGGTTGCCATGCCCTCCCCGAGGGGATCTTCCCAATCCAGGGATCGAACCTGGATCTCTTATGTCTCCTGAATTAACAGGCAGTTCTTTATCACTAGCACTACCTGCAGATTCTTCCTCCTGATTAATATGATCCCTCCACAGTGAAATTTGAACTCATTTATCATCAAAGGTTTCCAGTAGAGAAAAAGCCTCTTTCTAAAGTCAAGTTTCAGAGGAAAAGTCATCACTGAATTTTCTTCTTCTTCTTTTTTTTTTTTTTCATTTTGAAATGACTTATTCTTTCGAATGAGGCAGTACTTTTCCAGTCCTCAAATTTAAAAAAAAAAAAAAAAAAAGCTGTCCATTTGATTACAAGTATTTCTGTCTCTACAAATAACATCCCAGCCCATTTGATTCATGATATCAGGGTCTTTTCCAATGAGTCAGCTCTTCACATACAGTGGCCAAAGTATTGGAGCTTCAGCTTTAGCATTAGTCCTTTTAATGAACTCTGTAACTCTATGGACCATAGCCCACCAGGCTCCTCTGTCCATGGGATTCTGCAGGCAAGAATACTGGAGTGGGTTTCCATGCTCTCTTCCAGGCGATCTTCACAACCCAAGGATCAAACTTACGTCTCCTAAATTGACAGGTAGATTCTTTACCACTAGCACCACCTGGGAAGCCCTCATGGTCCTATACTGGGTGTATATATGTTTATGAACACTGTATCCTCTTATTAATTCCTTTATGATTATATAATGTCTGTCTTTGTCCTTCATTACAGACTTTGTTTAAATCTACTTGGTCTGAAATGAGTAAGGCTACTCCAGCTTTCTTTTGTTTGCATTTGCCTGGAATATCTTTTTCTATCCCCTCACTTTTAGTTCATGAGTGTCTTTAGCTCTGAAGGGAGTCTTCTGTAGGCAGCCTATCTATGGGTCTTGTTTTTTAAATACAATCACCCACCACCCTATATCTTTTGATTGCAGCATTCAATTCATTGACATTTAAAGTGATTATTGATAGAAAACATACTTATTTTCATTTTGTTATTTGTTTTCCACTGTTTTGTATGTCTTTGCTTTTCTCCCTATTTTAATCTCTTTACTTGTGACCTGGTGATTTTATTTAGTCTTGTATTTGTGTTACTTTTCTCTTAAGCTTTTGTATATCTATGATAGGTTGTTTTTTTATTAGGTTGGAAGGTCATTCAGGTTTTTTGGTAAGAACTTACAGAAAACATGAACAAATTTTTTGGCCAATGCAATATTTGCCATTACCATAAAGTTCATAAATGCTGAGCTATAAGTATATCTACCTGATTTAAACTGATAGTCATTTAAGTTTAAACTCATTCTAAAAGGTCTTTCCAACCCAACTTTTTGCATTTTTTATGTCATATTTTAGGTCTTCATGTATGTCACTTAACTCTTTATTTTATTTATAATTGACTTTGCAATTTAATTATCTTTTAGAATCAGTGGTAAAGAATCTACCTGACAATGTTGGAGATGGAGAAGGCACAGGTTCAATCACTGGGTCAGGAAGATTTTTTGAAGGAGGAAATGGCAACTCACTAAAGCACTTGACCTGCCTCTTGAGAAACCTGTATATAGGTCAGGAAGCAACAGTTAGAACTGGACATGGAACAACAGAATGGTTCCAAATAGGAAAAAGGAGTACATCAGGGCTCTATATTGTCACCCTGCTTATTTAATTTCTGTGCAGAGTACATCATGAGAAACGCTGGGCTGGAAGAAACACAGGCTGGAATTAAGATTGCCGAGAGAAATATCAGTAACCTCAGATATGCAGATGACACCATCCTTATGGCAGAAAGTGAAGAGGAACTAAAAAGTCTCTTGATGAAAGTAAAAGAGGAGAGTGAAAAAGTTGGCTTAAAGCTCAGCATTCAGAAAACTAAGATCATGGCATACGGTCCCATCACTTCATGGGAAATAGATGGGGAAACAGTGGAAACAGTGGCTGACTTTATTTTGCTGGGCTCCAAAACCACTGCAGATGGTGACTGCAGCCATGAAATTAAAAGACGCTTACTCCTTGGAAAGAAAGTTATGACCAACCTAGACAGCACATTGAAAAACAGAGACATTACTTTGTTAACAAGCATCCTTCTAGTCAAGGGTATGGTTTTTCCAGTGGTCAAGTATGGATGTGAGAGTTGGACTATAAAGAAAGCTGAGTGCTGAAGAATTGATGCTTTTAAACTGTGGTGTTGGAGAAGACTCTTGAGAGTCCGTTGGACTGCAAGGAGACTCCAACCAGTCCATCCTGAAGAAGATCAGTCCTAGGTGTTCATTGGAAGGACTGATGCTGAAGCTGAAATCCAATACTTTGGCCACCTGATGCGAAGAGCTGACTCATTTGAAAAGACCTTGATGCTGGGAAAGATTGAGGGCAGGAGGAGAAGGGGATGACAGAGGATGAGATGGCTGGATGGCATCACCGATTCAATGGACATGGGTTTGGGTGAACTCTGGGAGCTGGTGTTGGACAGGGAGGCCTGGCGTTTTGCAGTTCATGGGGGTCACAAAGAGTTGGATATGACTGACCGAACGCATTCTTGATGGGAAAAATATCATGGTGGGCTATAGTCCGTGGGGTCGCAAAGAGTAAGACACGACTGAGTGACCCACCAGGCACATGCACGCATGCATTAGCCTTTGTGGTTGTTGCACAGTGTAGTATTTATTTTCTTTTACCAGTAAGATTAGCCTTTTCCTCTGATTTCATAATGTTTAATGTAGCCTTTTCTTTTTCACCTAAGGAAAACCCTTTGGAGCTATGACCGTATCCAAGTGTCCTGCCTTGTTCATCTCATAAAGTGAGATGAATGGAGCTGTCAGGCCTCAGAGGACTGGGCCTGACTCTCAGGGGGCTGAAGATTGGAGGTGCTGAGAAAAGCTAGCCCTGGAAAAAGTTTGGCTCTGCAGCCACAGCCATGTCACTGACCCCAAATTGAAGGAAGAACAGAGGTGACCCAGCCATGGACAGGAGGTGACTCACTGTGTAGAGTGATTTACTATGCAAACCCTGCAGACAAAACACGGGAGTGGCTGGTCAACCACAATGCTGCAGTACTTCTCAGAATCCAGAACTTTCTCTGGGTGACATGTCAGCCTTTTCTTCCTCCTTGCTGTGCTCTGATGAGTGTAGCAGAGAGCCCAAATGTGGGGTGAGCATCCTTGGTCCATCTTATAGCTAAAACTGTGCAAAAGCCAATATGCTTGTTGTCAGTTGATATGTTTATGGATACCTGTGCGCTCACCATGTGCAGCCTGCAGGCAAGCCTGGACCATTTGGGGCAGGTAAGAGTTGGACATTTTTCCTGAGGATTTCTGGATGGCCCTTCTTGACTGAGCATTCTCTGTTTAGTGAAATTTCAGCCTGGAGATGAGCTGAGTAGAGGTCGAGCAAAGAGATATTTGTGTTCCATCTTTGGAGGAGCAGAAGGATATTATGAAAGCTCATGAGGAGAGCCATGTGGAACTTGGATGGCCTCCAGCTCTAATCCAAGATGGAGGGCAGAGTTGCCATCTGTCCTCTTCCAATGTGGGGCAGAATAAGGGGGCCATGCCCTTCTGTTGGTCCAGTAAACACACTGAGTGTGATATTCCTAGAGCCTGCCAGGATGAGGCTGTGGCTTTGCAGGAAGCATATGTCTCTCTCTGTTTGGACAGGTGCATGCTTATAGGACCAGCTTCCTCCATGAATTATGAAGCCTCTGTTCCATTTGACCTTTATGGTACTTTAGCTCTGACTTCTCTTGATGCCCTGCTAGACCTTTCTCTTGAGAAGGCAGAGGAGAAATGAAAATGTTAGAAGAAAGAGAGAGTTTATGAAGTCCTTGCTCTGAGTCAAGAGTTGGTGGCTTATCTGGACTTGTCCACCCAGTCACCCTAGCACTTGGGCCATCTGGAGGGATATATTGGCTGTGGCTGTGGATCACAGCCATTATCATGGTTAAAGAGAGTCAATATTTAACTTGGAGTTTTGTGGGTTAACAGATAGGAGATTAGGACCCGGTTACAAATAGCTTCTTCCCTTCTCTTTGTTCTTAATGCAATCCTATGTGGGTATGTCTGATTCCTTCTTGTTTGGTTTTGGGTCTCTAATGGCTGTTAGAGTGTTACAGTGTCTGAAAAGATTTACCTTGTGGGTTTAAAAAATTAAGCAACATGACACACTAAAAATAAAGAAGATTCTTTAATACTTCTTGTAAGGAGTGGTGGCTGCGCTGGCACAGGAGAGCCCACGTTGAAGGTCAGGAAGGGTGGCAGTGAGGGGATACCCTTCGTCCAAGGTAAGGAGCGGCAGCTGTGCTTTGCTGGAGCAGCCGTGAAGAAATACCCCTCACACCTAAGGTAAGAGAAACCCAAGTAAGACGGTAGGTGTTGCAAGAGGGCATCAGAGGGCAGACACACTGAAACCATACTCACAGAAAACTAGTCAGTCTGATCACACTAGGAACACAGCCTTGTCTGACTCAATGAAACTAAGCCATGACCGCGGGGCAACCCAGGATGGGCAGGTCATGGTGGAGAGGTCTGACAGAATGTGGTCCGCTGGAGAAGGGAATGGCAAACCACTTCAGTATTTTTTCCTTGAGAATCCCATTAACAGTATGAAAAGGCAAAATAATAGGATACTGAACGAGGAACTCCCCAGGTCAGTAGGTGCCCAATATGCTACTGGAGATCAGTGGAGAAATAACTCCAGAAAGAATGAAAGGATGGAGCCAAAGCAAAAACAATACCAAACTGTGGATGTGACTGGTGATAGAAGCAAGGTCTGATGCTGTAAAGAGCAATATTGCATAGGAACCTGGAATGTCAGGTCCATGAATCAAGGCAAATTGGAAGTGGTCAAACAAGAGATGGCAAGAGTGAACATCGACATTCTAGGAATCAGTGAACTAAAATGGACTGGAATGGGTGAATTTAACTCAGATGACCATTATATCTACTACTGTGGGCAGGAATCCCTCAGAAGAAATGGAGTAGCCATCATGGTCAACAAAAGAGTCCGAAAAGCAGTACTTGGATGCAATCTCAAAAATGACAGAATGATCTCTGTTCGTTTCCAAGGCAAACCATTTAATATTATCATAATCCAAGTCTATGCCCCAAACAGTAATGCTGAAGAAGCTGAAGTTGAACGGTTCTATGAAAACCTACAAGACCTTTTAGAACTAACACCCAAAAAAGATGTCCTTTTCATTATAGGGGACTGGAATGCAAAAGTAGGAAGTCAAGAAACACCTGGAGTAACAGGCAAATTTGGTCTTGGAATGCGGAATGAAGCAGGGCAAAGACTAATAGAGTTTTGCCAAGAGAATGCACTGGTCATAGCAAACACCCTCTTCCAACAACACAAGAGAAGACTCTACACATGGACATCGCCAGATGGTCAACACTGAAATCAGATTGATTATATTCTTTGCAGCCAAAGATGGAGAAGCTCTATACAGTCAACAAAAACAAGACTGGGAGCTGAATGTGGCTCAGACCATGAACTCTTTATTGCCAAATTCAGACTTAAATTGAAGAAAGTAGGGAAAACCGCTAGACCATTCAGGTATGACCTAAATCAAATCTCTTATGATTATACAGTGGAAGTGAGAAATAGATTTAAGGGCCTAGATCTGATAGATAGCGTGCCTGATGAACTATGGATGGAGGTTCATGACATTGTACAGGAGACAGGGATCAAGACCATCCCCATGGAAAAGAAATGCAAAAAAGCAAAATGTCTGTCTGGGGAGGCCTTACAAACAGCTGTGAAAAGAACAGAGGTGAAAAGCAAAGGAGAAAAGGAAAGATATAAGCATCTGAATGCAGAGTTCCAAAGAATAGCAAGAGATAAGAAAGCCTTCTTCAGCGATCAATGCAAAGAAATAGAGGAAAAGAAGAAAATGGGAAAGACTAGAGATCTCTTCAAGAAAATTAGACATATCAGTGGAACATTTCATGCAAAGATGGGCTCGATAAAGGACAGAAATGATCTGGACCTAACAGAAGCAGAAGATATTAAGAAGAGGTGGCAAGAATACACAGAAGAACTGTACCAAAAAGATCTTCATGACCCGGATAATCACAATGGTGTGATCACTCATTTAGAGCCAGACATCTTGGAATGTGAAGTCAAGTGGGCCTTAGAAAGCATCACTACCAACAAAGCTAGTGGAGGTGATGCAATTCCAGTTGAGCTATTTCAAATCTTGAAAGATGATGCTGTGAAAGTGCTGCACTCAATAGTCCAGCAAATTTGAAAAACTCAGCAGTGGCCACAGGACTGGAAAAGGTCAGTTTTCATTCCAATCCCAAAGAAAGGCAATACAAAAGAATGCTCAAACTACTGCACAATTGCACTCATCTCACACGCTAGTAAAGTAATGTTCAAAATTCTCCAAGCCAGGCTTCAACAATACGTGAACCGTGAACTTCCTGATGTTCAAGCTGGTTTTAGAAAAGGCAGAGGAACCAGAGATCAAATTGCCAACATGTGCTGGATCATGGAAAATGCAAGAGAGTTCCAGAAAAACATCTATTTCTGCTTTATTGACTATCCCAAACCTTTGAGTGTGTGGATCACAATAAACTGTGGAAAATTCTGAAAGAGATGGGAATAACAGACCACCTGACCTGCCTCTTGATAAATCTGTATGCAGGTCAAGAAGCAGCAGTTAGAACTGGACATGGAACAACAGACTGGTTCCAAATAGGAAAAGGAGTACTTCAAGGCTGTATATTGTCACCCTGCTTATTTAACTTCTATGCAGAGTACATCATGAGAAACGCTGGACTGGAAGAAGCACAAGCTGGAACCAAGATTGCCGGGAGAAATATCAATAACCTCAGATATGCAGATGACATCACCATTATGGCAGAAAGTGAAGAGGAACTAAAAAGCCTCTTGATGAAAGTGAAAGAGGAGAGTGAAAAAGTTGGCTTAAAGCTCAACATTCAGAAAACGAAGATCATGGCATCCGGTCCCATCACTTCATGGGAAATTGATGGGGAAACAGTGGAAACAGTGTCAGACTTTATTTTTCTGGGTTCCCAAATCACTGCAGATGGTGATTGCAGCCATGAAATTAAAAGACTCTTACTCCTTGGAAGAAAAGTTATGAGCAACCTAGACAGCATATTCAAAAGCAGAGACATTACTTTGCCGACTAAGATCCATCTAGTCAAGGCTATGGTTTTTCCAGTGGTCATGTATGGATGTGAGAGTTGGACTGTGAAGAAGGCTGAGCACCAAAGAATTGATGCTTTTGAACTGTGGTGTTGGAGAAGACTCTTGAGAGTCCCTTGGACTGCGAGGAGATCCAACCAGTCTATTCTGAAGGAGATTAGCCCTGGGTTTCTTTGGAGGGAATGATGCTAAAGCTGAAACTCCAGTACTTTGGCCACCTCATGTGAAGAGTTGACTCATCGGAAAAGACTCTGATGCTGGGAGGGATTGGGGGCAGGTGAGAAGGGGACAACAGAGGATGAGATGGCTGGATGGCATCACTGACTCGATGGACGTGAGTTTGAGTGAACTCCGGGAGTTGGTGATGGACAGGGAGGCCTGGCATGTTGCGATTCATGGGGTTGCAAAGAGTCAGACACGACTGAGCCACTGAACTGAACTGAAGGTTGGTATAGTACTGATGAACTATTCTAGTTTTGCTTGTGTGAAAAACTCACTAACACTCCTTAATTTCTCAGTGATAACCTTTCTGGGTAAAATATCCTAGGGTGTAGAATTATTCCTTTTAGCTCTTTAAATATAATATACCACTCCCTTCTGATCTGCAAATATTCTGCAGAAAGACAAGCTGATAGTGTAATGGGAGTTCACGTCTACATACTTCTTTATTTTTCTCTTGTTATTTTATAATTCTTTTTATTTTTAACTAATAATTATGATATGCCTTGCTGTGTGTCTCTTTGGGTTCATCTTGTTTGAGTCTCTCTACATTCCTGTATCTTGATACCTGTTTCTTTCATCAGATTCCACAAGTTTTCAGCCATAATTTTATCAAATGTGTTTTGTATATCATTGTCTCTCTTTTCTCTTTCTGGGATCCCTATAATGTGGATGTTAGTACGGAAAGTCTGTTTTTCTTTTTGCTTTTCTGACTGGGTGATTTCTGTTAATCTGTCTTCCAGATTGTTTACACATTGTTTGGTATCACCTAATCTCAATATGTTGATTCCCTCCAGTGTATTTTTTTTTTTTTAATTTCAATTATTGTATTCTTCAGGTCTGACTGGTTCTTTTTCAAGTTTTCTAGTTCTTTGCTAAAATTCTCACTGTGTTTGTATATTTTCCCCAGTTCAGTTAGCACTCTTATTATTATTGCAATGACCTCTTTATGAGGTGAATTATTTATCTGAGTTTCATTAGGATTTTTTCAATACTTTTTTTGTTCTTTCATTTAAAACATTCTCCTCTCCCTTCTTATTTTGTTTAACTTCCTCTGTATCTGAATTTAGGTGACACATTTACCTATCTCAGTCCTGAATGTATGTCCTTGGGTGGGATTATCCCTATGCAGTCGGCCTGTGCCCAGTGGCTTTGGAGGGACAGCTGGATCTGCAGTGAGTAGGATCTGTATTTGCCCCCAGGGTCTGCTGGCAGCTGTCACCTTTGTGTGTGATGAGGCTGGAGGTGAAGGGGTTAGAGCCAGGGCCAGGCATGAGCTGAGCCTCTCTATACTCAGTGACCATCGCCACCCTGTTGACAGTGGGGTCAGGGTCTGAGGGGCTGGAGCAGGAAGCCTGTGAGTGTTGGGTTTCTCCCATATCTGACGGTAGTTTCCACCTCATTCTGGGATGCAACCAGGGCCTAAGGGCTTGAGGCTGCCCTGCTGTGCTGGTTTCACTTTCTCTCCAGCGTGCATGCCTTGGTTAGAGGCTGCTTGGCATCACACCACTGAGCTGGTCCCACCCCCTCCTGCATGTGCACAGGGAATAAGCACTCCTGCATTGTGGTCTCCACCCTGGAGCAATTTCACCCTAGCCTGTTTGCAGGGTTGCTTGAGCTGGCAATGGCTGCTTCTGCCCTGGTCAGAGGCAAGGCCAGGGTCCGAGCTGCCTCTGTTCCCTCCAAGCTTGTGCACTCCCATTGTCAGCAGCAACCTTTGTCTTAGTGGGATCAAGAGGGTCTGGAGCAGGAACGTGGTACAGACTTACGGTGCACTCGGAAAGCCAATCAGAGCCCCACATTGCTGTTGTCAGTGTGTTTACTCTGTACTATGACTGGGAGTAAGCAAAGCAAGCCTGTGTCTGCACTCTTTGAGAGTGGAGTTTTGGTTTCTTATAGGCATTAGGTAAGCCCTGCTGGTCTTCAAACCAGCTAAGGAATCCCATCATCCTGGTGTTAGATCCCAGCACTGGGGTGCCTCTATGTGGACTGAACTCCATGCTCTCCTGGGAGGATCCACTAGCCTGTGATAATCTCCTGCTTGTCTGTGCCCCCTGCAAAGGCTGCATCTTGACTAAACAGCTTCTCCTCCCTTCCTATTGGACTCCATATGGATTAATCTTTACAATCTTGATTGGAGAGGAGCTGTCCTTCTAGCCCCCAGGTAGATTTCAGAGAGAGTCACTCTATATGTAGTTGTAGTTTTGATGTGTTTGTGAGGGGAGGTAAGCTCAGGTTCTTCCCATCCTGCCATGCTTATCTCTCCTCTGATTGTGTGTGTTCTAAGTCACTTCAGTGGTGTCTGACTCTTTGCGACCCCATGTCTGTTGCAACCCCTGCCAGGCTCCTCTTTCCATGGAATTCTCCAGGCAAGAATACTGGAGTGGGTGGCTAAAACCTTCTCCAGGGGATCTTTCCAACACAGGGATTGATGTCTCTTACATCTCCTACACTGAAAGGTGGATTCTTTAACACTGGTGCCACCTGGGAAGCCTGATCTCTTCTCTAGGACCTCACTTTTTATTTAAGTCACAGAGATGGTCATCTCAGAGGCCAGAAGAGAACAGGCCTAGAGAGACTGACAACAGCAAACTAGGCTCACGTGGCAATGAGGGACTCTCACGGGTCTGGACCCTGGGTTTCTGGGTGTTCTGGTGAGACCCTACCACACATACTTATAGGAGATATGCATGGAGCTTCTGCAGCAGGGAGGTGGTACCCAGCTGTGGAATTTGCTCCTGGTCACCACCTAAATGCCAGCCTTGGGGAATGGAAGAGAACAGTGGGAAGTCTTGGAAACCACAGGACACAGGAATTTGCTTAGCGATGCAGAGGCTCATGCTCTGAAACTGGCCCTTGGATGGAATCCTGGCTGCAGGGTCAGGCCTGGGCTTAGGGCCAACCTAGACTGCTTGTACTGGATTGTGCTCAGTGTCAAGAGAGGTGACTGAATGGCAATCTTCTTTGGGAACATTCCTATCTCCTAAGACAAACGCTGATAAGAGTGGTTGGAAAGAGTGTTCAGCTGCACTGCCAGCAAGGTATAGCCCCACAGCCCTGACTCAGAAAGGAACAGAAGTAATAAGGAGCTGAGGCTGGACCTGGGGTAATTTTTGCTCTAACGACCAAAGGAGAGTGGAATTCTTTTTGTTTGGAACCCATGTCTGAAGACAGGGTAGTACTTGGAGTCTTCTGGCAATGTTTAGGACAGAGACCTTTCTGAGCAATTTTTAAGCCTGTCCACTAATCTGTCAACTGCTAAGTCACTTCAGTTGTGTCCGACTCTGTGTGACCCCATAGACAGCAGCCCACTAGGCTCCTCTGTCCCTGGGATTCTCCAGGCAAGAATACTGGAGTGGGTTGCCATTTCCTTCTCCAGTGCATGAAAGTGAAAAGTGAAAGTGAAGTCACTCAGTCATGCCTGACTCCTAGTGACCCCATGAACTGCAGCCTACCAGGCTCCTCCATACATGGGATTTGCCAGGCAGGAGTACTGGAGTGGGGTGCCATTGCCTTCTCCAATCTGTCAACTGGACAGTACCAAACACAGAGAAGGGGCTGTGTCTCCTTAGATCACATCTCCTTGGATGTGGTCAAGCAGGAGATGGTGTGAACACACATCAACATCTTAGGAATCAATGAGCTAAAATGGATGGGAATGGATGACTTTAATTCAGATGACCATTATGTCTACCACTGTGGGCAAGAATTCCATGGATGAAATGGAGTAACCCTCATGATCAACAAAAGAGTCTGAAATGCAGTACTTGGGTGCAACCTCAAAAAATGACAGAATGATCTTGGTTCATTTCCAAGGCAAACCATTCACTATCACAGTAATCCAAGTCTATACCCCTACCACCAATGCCTAAGAAGCTGAAAGTGATCAGTTCTATGATGACTTAGAAGACCTCCTAGAACTAAAACCAAAAAGTGATGTTCTATTCATCACTGGGGATTGGAATGCAAAAGCAGGAAGATTAAGAGATACCTGGAGTAACAGGCAAGTCTTGCCTTGAAGTACAAAATGAAGTAGGGCAAAGGCTAACTCAGTTCTGCCAAGAGAATGCACTCATCATAGCATACACCCTTTTTCAACAACACAAGAGATGACTTTAGACATGGACATCACCAAATGGTCAATGATGAAATCAAATTGATTACATTCTTTGTAGCCAAAGATGGAGAAGTCATATACAGTCAGCAAAAACAATACCTGGAGCTGACTGTGGCTCAAATCATCAGCTTCTCATAGCTAAATTCAGGCTTAAACTAAAGAAAGCAGAGAAAACCACTAGGGAGATCAAGTAAGACTTAAATCAAATCCCCTATGAATATGCAGTGGAGGTGACAAATATTTTCAAGGGATTAGGTCTAGTAAAGGTCTAGTAAACACTGTTCCTGAAGAACTATTGATGGAGGTCTGTAATATTGTACAGGAGACAGTGAGTGAAACCATCCCAAAGAAAAAGAAAAGCAAGAAGGCAAAGAGATTATTTGAGGAGCTTTACAAATAGCTGAAGAAAGAAGAGAAGTGAAAACCAAGGGAGAAATAGAAAAGTACACCCAACTAAACGCAGAGTTCCAAAGAATAGCTCTAAAAAAGAACAAGAAGGCCTTCTTCAATGAGCAATGCATAAAAACAGAGGAAAACAACAGAAGGGAAAAGACTAGAGATCTCTTCAGGAAAATTGGAAATATCAAGGGAACATTTCACCCAAAGATGGGCACAGTAAAGGACAGAAATGGTAGAGACCTAGTAAAAGCAGAATAGATCAAGAAGACATAGAAAGGATGCACAGAACTATATGCAAAAGATCTTACGAGCTGGATAACCATGGTGGTATGGTCCGTCACCCAGAGGAGGCACTCTGCAGTGTGAAGTCAAGTGGGCCTTCGGAAACACTGCTGTCAGTGAAGCTAGTGGATGTGACAGAATTCCAGTAGATTTATTTGAAACACTAAAAGATGATGCTATCAAAGCTTTGCACTCAATATGTCAGCAAATCTGAAAGACCCAACACTGGCCCCAGGACTGGAAAAGGTTAATCCTCATGCTGATTCCCAAAAAGGGAAGTACTAAAGAATGTTCATACGATCAGACAATTGCACTCATCTCTCATGATAGTAAGGTCAGGCTTAAAATCTTGCATACTAGGCTTCAACATTATACAAACCAAAAATTTCTAGATGTCCAAGCTGGGTTTAGAAAAGGCAGAGAAACCAGAGATCAAATTGTCAACATTCATTGGATCATAGAGAAAGCAAGGGAATTCCAGAAAAACATTTATCTCTGTTTCATGGACCTCCCTAAAGCTTTTGACTATGTGGATCATAATAAACTGCAGAAAACTCTTAAAGAGATGGGAATACAAGATTGAGAAACCTGTATGTGGGTTTACCTGCCTCCTGAGAAACCTGTATGTGGGTCAAGATGCAACAGTTAGAACCCTGTATGGAACCTGGACTGGTTCAGAATTGAGAAAGGAGTATGACAGGGCTGTCTGCTGTCACTCTGTATTTTTAAATTATCCATGGAGCACATCATGAGAAATGCCAAGCTGAATGAGTTACAAGCTAGAATCACAGTAGGTGGGAGAAACATCAACAACCTCAGATATGGGGATGATAACACTCTAATGGCAAAAAGCGAAGAGGCACTAAAGAACCTCTTGATGAGGGTAAAGGAGGAGAGTGAAAAAACCAGCTTAGAGCTAAAAACAAACAAACTAACTAACTAAGATCATGTCATCCAGCCACATTACTTCATGGCAAATAGAAGGGGAGAAGTTGGAAGTAGTGAAAGATTTCCTCTTCTTGGGCTCTAAAATGAATGTGGATGGTGACTGCAGCCATGAAATCAAGACGACTGCTTCTTGGCAGGAAAGCTATGACAAACCTAGACAGTGTGTTAAAAAGTAAAGAAATCACTTTGCCAACAAATGTCCATATAGTCAAGGGTTTCCCATGTGGTGCTAGTGGTAAAGAATCCACCTACCAATGTAAGAGACTCAAGCAATATCGGTTCAATACCTGGGTCAGGAAGATCCCCCAGAGAAGGAAATGGCAGCTCACCCCAGTATTCTTGCTGGGAAATCCCATGGACAGAGGAACCTGGCGGGCTACAGTTGAGGGGGTCACAAAGATTTGGACATGACTGAGCACAGCATACGGATAGTCAAGGCCATGGTCTTTCCAGTAGTCATGTATAATTGTGAGAGCTGGACTATAAAGAAGGCAAAGCATTGAGGAATTGATGCTTTCAAATGGTGGTGTTGGAGAAGACTCTTGAGAGTACCCTGGACAGCAAGGAGATCAAACCAGTTAATTTTAAAGGAAATCATCCCTGAATACTCATTGAAAGGACTGAAGCTGAAGCTTCAATTCTTTGATCACCTGATGTGAAGAGCCAACTCATTGGAAAAGACACTGATGCTGGGAAAGATTGAGTGCAGGAGGAGAAGAGTGTGACAGAGTGTGACAGAGGCTGCATTGCATCACCGATGCAATGGACATGAACTTGGGTAAACTCTGGGAGATAGTGAGGGATGGGCGGCCTGGTGGGCTATAGTCCATGGGGTTACAAAGAGTCAGACTGGGTGACTGAAAAACAACTCCCTAGACTCAGTTGTGCCATTTGCCTTCCACTTGCTTTCTTCTCTATCTGTGTCACCTTGATATCTAACCTAACCTAACCAAATAGCTCTTCTTTCTAATCATGAGTTAATAGCCCAGACCTGGCCTTAGGAAACGGTCCAACCCTTGGCCACTTAGAATAAAGCCTCTTGTAAGTCCTGTCCTGCCCTTTCCGAGGCATCCTCCCCAAGCTTCTCTGCTGCCACATTGTCACCCCCAGGGGACCAGACTGGTGCATGTGAGAAGTGAGAGGCGTGAGCTTAAGTTGTGGCTACAAGAATGAGGAGGAGAGGAAAGGATTTGAAGGCTAGAACAGGATATACGTCCAGGCAGCATAAACAGTGTGAGAAAGTGTGTAGAGTATGGACATATATGGGCTTCCCTGGTGGCCCAGATGGTAAAGAACCTGCCTGGTAATGCAGGACACCTGGGTTCAATCCCTGGGTTGGAAAGTTCTGGAGAAGGGAATGGCTGACCAGTCGAGTATTCTTGCCTGGAGAATTCCATGGATAGAGGAGCTTGGTGGGCTACAGTCGATGGGATCACAGAGTCAGACATCACTGAATGATAACACACACATAGATGGACAGACACATGCAGCTGAGGTGAGAAGCAGAGGGTGTCTGGAACACAGGCAGCATGGTTAGGATGCCTGGGAATGAGGTCCCAAGGGTTGCAACCTCCTCCAGTTTCAGTGGTGAGATCTCTGCTCCAGATTCCTGGCCCCTCACAGAGCACAAACACCAGCCCCACTCTGCTCCTGCCCTTGTAGAACACAGCTACCCAGGTACCCAGCACAGGTGGGAGAGACAGGTGGGCAGGGATGCAGATGTCCTGTTTGGCAGTGGTTCTTGCTTGGCTTTGTGTTTAATACTGGTTTCCTACTTTCAACTCAACACTCCTTGGAACCACTGACTCCTGGTTGCATTGGTGATGTCTTGACCCTAGGACAGATGGGAACTGTGGATGTTTGTGCTCCACCTGAAAAGTCTTGAGGAATAACCAGTGAAGGATCCCCAGGGGATGTCTTGGCTCCTCTGTCAGAGACTAGCTTTGTGACCTCAGACCCTTTGCCTCCACTGTTTCCAAAGGAGTCAGTACTGCATGGCCTCCTTCTTCAGATGGATGATTTGAAAATAAAATACGATAAGATACAGATTTCAGACTAAGCTGAAACTTAGGTGTGGTGCTACACATTTTTGTCTTCTTCAGAGTTTCAGTGGGGAATGAAGCAGACAGTTTAAATTAAAAAATCAGAGGAGGGAATGTAAGCGATTTGAAAGAACACGTAGTTCAGACAGAGGCCTGCACATCTCAGAAGTAAACACAAGAGGGCGCCATACGCTCATCCTAAGGAATAAAATTCAAAATAGATTCCTTAGCATTTAATGTCTGATTTTTAAATGACTTTTTTTTAAATGATTTCTGTGTCACTCGACCTCACTGACATTCTTCATGTAGGGGTTAAAATGTTACAGCTTACCAGGAATCTGTCAGCTTCACTCTTAGTCCGATTCTGATCTTGTGCAAAATAATTATAAAAAGTGATATTTTGCCTGGTCTAAAGAACTATTCTTTCTCTCCAGAACCAAAATCCCTCTCTTACTTCATGTATCTGAATCTGTCCTGAGAGTTGATGCATCTTAAGACTTCATTTAGCAAGCTCTAGTGACCTATATCTGGAGAAGGCAATGGCACCCCACTCCAGTACTCTTGCCTGGAAAATCCCATGAACGGAGGAGCCTGGAAACCTGCAGTCCATGGGGTCGCTGAGGGTCGGACACGACTGAGCGACTTCACTTTCACTTTTCACTTTCATGCATTGGAGAAGGAAATGGCAACCCACTCCAGTGTTCTTGCCTGGAGAATCCCAGGGACGGCGGAGCCTAGTGGGCTGCCGTCTATGGGGTCGCACAGAGTCGGACACAACTGAAGAGACTTAGCAGCAGCAGTGACCTATACCGGACAGAAGAAGAAGGACGAAGATCTGGACTAGTGCTCTCTGCGGCAGGTCAGGGGAGGGAGACAGAACCACCGCGGTATTGAGAGATGGTCCATTTTGGCCGTCAGAGCTGAGGCTGTGGAGTATGAGACAGGCCTTCGTTCCAAGAGGAGAGACCCAGACAGAAAATCAAGTGGTCCCAGCAGCCCTGAGTGGGCATAGTAGCAAGATGGAGCTGGGTTAAAGAGGAAGTTGATTTCAGGGTGAACAGAATGTGTTGCTACCAGTTTTTTTTGTTTTTTTGTTTTTTTTTGTTTTTTTGCCAGTTTTATTTCTTGGCGGGATCAGGCATATGTGGAGGGTGGGTGGTCACTGGGTTAGCAGCAGTGTTCCTGCGTCTGGCTGGGCAGGAGGCACGGCAGGAGAGTGGTGAACTGAGAATTTCTGTGTAACTCTGGGTCCAGACAGGCTGTCAGAGCAGGAAGTGCAGGACCCAACCTGGGCTCTTAGAACTGGACAACACCAAGGTTTGCTGGGCTCTGTTAATTTGAACATTGGGATATAAATGCTAAGAGATTGTCAGGTCCAGGACTGGGCAAACCCATGGGCTGCAAACATAGCCTCCCTCATTTGTTATTGCTGTGGCTGTTGTGTTATCAAGGCAAAGTTGCAGCAGGGACTGAATACATTTTAGACTCTCACAAAGTCTAAAATATTAATAGCTGGCCCTTTACAGAAAAAGTGAGTGAGTTCCTGGTCTAGTCTGACCTGTCCATTTTAGAATGAGGAAAGTGGTTCTTGGAGACACGAAGGGGTCAAGCTGGAAGTAAACAGAACTGGGAGCAGCCAAGGGGTTCCAGTGACTTGGACTAACTGCGATGCCAGTCTGAGTGCATGCAAATTTCTTCTTTTTCTTTAATTACCCCACAAAGGAACAGCAGACCATGAACTTGCAATTCAGATTGATTTCAGTGACATTGTTCACTGTTTGGATTGGATTCTGGCCATGCCTGGGACACAGAGCTGGAGATGATAACATCCTTATTATCCAAAGGAAGGACCTGGCCAGGAATAAAGGGGATGGTTTTATTGACTCGTCTCCTCGGGTCTTTAATTCCCTTTCGCACATCTTTTTTTTTTTTTTTTTAACTCTAACGATAAATCTCTGTTGTACATTGACTAGAGGTTTTATTGATTTACAAGAAGTGGTTTTATAAGAATTTATAGTCCACGCTTGGCTCAGGGACGGACATGGATATAAGCTTAGCTATGTATTCTTTATATCTGAGACTGCTGGTGTCTGGAGAGAGACAACAGGGTCTCTGACCCTGGATTTCAGAGTTTGGATGACTAGCGGACCGCTATAAGAGACACTGAAATGAGATGTCGCCCAGGATTGCAGGTGAACTCACTACACTTAGAGAGCCTCCCAAATTTAAGATGTTATGATTCTTTTGTTTCATACCCAAAATAATGCAACCGCAGCCCCCAAATCTGTGAAGCATGTAGATATAAAAACTCAAAAGGAGAACTCTGAACCTTTTCAAAGTTCAGAGAACTTTGAATCTCCACAGTTCAAAGAGCACCAAACTTTGTACTTCCACAGCCCATGGAATACACAGCACTTCCTTCCATTCAACTGAGTCAACATTTGGTGCTTCCTGTGGTCAGCGAAGGCAATTCACACAATTTGCTAAAAACTAATAGGTCAAGTGTTCAAGTGTACTTGTTTCTTTTAACTGTTTATTCCATTGGCTTTTCCTGCTCTACATTAAAGTATTTAAAGGGGAGTTGGCTTTGTATTCATACTCCCTACTACTTGCAGCCGAAGATTAAGGATGGGGAGAATCCATTTTATGGAAAAAAAAAAATCCAAATTTTTGAATAAGAAAAACTCCTGAATAAATTCTTTGTGTTTTCAAAAATACTTTATTCACCATTTCTTTAAATATTGAGGAGAAATGCCCACCTCCACCCACTTGTGTGAGATACACACAAAATTGTTGGACAAGTCATAAAGTTGGCATTCTCTGCTTGCCCTTACATCCTTCAGGACAGGGATGAATCTCTGCTCTTCTATGACTATTATCATTATCATCTACTATCTCCAAACCCAGGAGTCCCCAGCTGTTAGACATCAGAGAGTAGAAAAGAGCATAGGATCAGGAGTCAGACATGCTTTCAAATCTGGTGGTTCCGACAGTGTGATGGAGTTTCAGGAAACAACACTGAGACGCATTGTTGTGGGAGGGGTACTGGGCTGGAACAGACGACACGGTGAGCAGGAGGTGGAGTGGGTGCCATGGCTGCTGAAAAGGAAGACGGGAACTGCTAAGCGGGTGCCTTGTGCCCAGAGTAGTTCCCTGAGGGGACTTGCTGCCTCTAACAGTAGTGGTCTCGGGCGCCCTCTTCTGGGGACCCAGAGTTGTACAAGAGGTGGGTGGTTTGGGACTGAAGCCAAATGAAAGCAGGCATCTTCAGTTTAGTTCGAATAGTCACTCAGTCGTGTCCCACTCTTTGCGACCCCATGGACTGCAGCACGCCAGGCTTCCCTATCCATCACCAATGCCCGCAGCTTACTCAAACTCATGTTCATCGGCGGTAACGCCATCCAACCATCGCATCCTCTGTTGTCCCCTTCTCCTCCTGCCTTCAATCTTTCCCAGCATCAATCAGGGTCTTTTCCAATGAGTCAGTTCTTCATATCAGGTGGCCAAAGTATTGGAATTTCAGCATTAGCATAAGTCCTTCCAAAGTACACCCAGGGCTGATCTCCTTTAGAATGGACTGGTTGTATCTTCTTGCAGTCCAGGGGACTCTCAAGAGTCTTCTCCAACACCACAGTTCAAAAGCATCAATTCTTTGGCGCTCAGCCTTCTTTATAGTCCAACTCTCACATCCATACATGACCACTGGAAAAACCATAGTTTTGACTAGATGGACCATTGTTGGTGAAGTAATGTCTCTGGTTTCTAATATGCTGTCTAGGTTGGTCATAGCTTTTCTTCCAAGGAGAAAGCGTCTTTTAATTTCATGGCTGCAGTCACCATCTGCAATGATTTTGGAGCCTCCCCCCAAAAATCAGTCACTGCTTCCCCATCTATTTGCCATGAAGTGGTGAGACTGGATGCCATGATCTCATTTTTTTGAATGTTGAGTTTTCTTTTAAAAAAATAATTTATTTACTTTAATTGGAGGCTAATTACTTTACAGTATTGTAGTGGCTTTCAACATACATTGACATGAATAAGCCACAGGTGTACACGTGTCCCCCATCCTGAACCCCCTTCACACCTCTCTCCCCATCCCATCTCTCAGCGTCGTCCCAGTGCACCGGCAATGAGCACCCTATCTCATGCATTGAATCTGCAACTGGCAATCTGTTTCACATATGGTACTATACTTGTTTCAATGTTATTCTTGCAAATCATCCCCTCCTTGCCTTCTCTCACAGAGTCCAAAAGTCTGTTCTTTATCTCTGTTTCTCTTTTGTTCTCTTGCATATAGGATCATCATTACCATCTTTCTAAATTCGATATATATATATATATATAATTAATATATTGTGTTAGTGTTTTTCTTTCTGACTTACTTCACTCTGTATAATAGGCTCCAGTTTCATCCACCTCATTAGAAATGATTCAAATGCATTAATTTTAATAGTTGAGTAATATTCCATTGTGTATATGTACCACAGCTTTCTTATCTGTTCATCTGCTGATGGACATCTAGGTGGCTTCCATGTCCTACCTACAGTGCTAGGTAACAGTGCTGTGATAAATATTGGGGTACACGTGTCTCTTTTCAATTCTGGTTTCCTCGGTGTGTATTCCCAGCAGTGGGATTGCTGGGTCGTATGGCAGTTCTATTTCCAGTTTTTTAAGGAATCCCCACACTGTTCTCCATAGTGGCTGTACTATTCCCACCAACAGTGTTAGATGGTTCCCTTTTCTCCACACCCTCTCCAGCATTTATTGCTTGTAGATTTTTGGATAGCAGCCATTCTGACTGGCATGAGATGGTACCTCATTGTGGTTTTGATTTGCATTTCTCTGATACTGAGTAATGTTGAGCATCTTGTCATGTGTTTGCTAGCCATCTGTATGTCTTCTTTGGAGAAATGTCTACTTAGTTCTTTGGCCCATTTTTTGATTGGGTCATCTATTTTTCTGGAATTGAGCTGCATGAGCTGCTTGTATATTTTTGAGATTAATTCTGTGTCAGTTGCTTCATTTTCTATTTTTGCTTTTTATTTTTGTTCCATTTGTTTATTTTTGCTTTTATTTCCATTACTCTGGGAGGTGGGTCATAGAGGATCCTGCTGTGATTTATGTCAGAAAGTGTTTTGCCTGTATTTTCCTCTAGGAGTTTTACAGTTTCTGGTCTTATATTTATTGAGTTGTAAGCCAATTTTTTCACTTTCCTCTTTCACTTTCATCAAGAGGCTCTTTCGTTCTTCTTTGCTTTCTGTCATAAGGGTGGTGTCATCTGCATATCTGAGGTTATTGACATTTTTCTCGGCAATCTTGAGTCCAGCTTGTGCTTCATCTAGCCCAGCATTTCTCATGATGTAACCTGCATATAAGTTAAATAAGCAGGGTGACAATATACAGCCTTAATGTAATTCTTTCCTGATTTGGAGTTAGTCTGTTGTTCCATGTCCGATTCTAACTGTTGCTTCTTGACCTGCATGCAGATTTCTCAGGAGGCAGATCAGGTGTTCTGATATTCCCGTCTCTAGCAGAATTTTCCACAGTTTGTTGTGATCCACACAAAGGCTTTGGTGTAGTCAATAAAGCAGAGGTAGATGTTTTTCTGGAACTCTCTTGCTTTTTTGATGATCCAACAGATGTTGGAAATTTGATCTCTGGTTCCTCTGCCTTTTCTAAATCCAGCTTGAACATCTGTAAACTCACAGTTCATGTACTATTGAAGCTGGACTTGGATAATTTTGAGCATTACTTTGCTAGCGTGTGAGATGAGTGCAATTGTGTGGTAGTTTGAGCATTCTTTGGCATTGCCTTTCTTTGGGATTGGAATGAAAACTGACCTTTTCCAGTCCTGTGGCCACTGCTGAGTTTTCCAAATTTGCTGGCATATTGAGTACAGCATTTTCACAGCATCATCTTTTAGGATTTGAAATAGTTCCGTTGGAATTCCACCACCTCCATTAGCTTTGTTTGTAGTGATGCTTCCTAAGGCCCACTTGCCTTCACATTCCGGGATGAAGATACTAAGAAGAGGTGGCAAGAGCACACAGAACTATACAAAAACATCTTCATGACCTAGATAACCACAGTGGTGTGATCACTCACCTAGAGCCAGACATCCTGGAATGTGAAGGCTTCTTCTAGGTATCTATGAAGTAAGGCAGCCTCAGGGCAGGTTAGGCTGGTGTTCAGGTAATACAGAAGCCTCTGTGAGGTTTTGTGCAGCACAAAGCACCTGTGCAGGCCCTTGCCTTCAATCACTGCCAGGGCAGCAACTTGCCAGGAATCACTGGGAGTCCTTTATAGGACACTCTGCTAAGAAGGGCTTCCCAGGTGTCTCAGTGGTAAAGAATCTGACTGCAATGCAGGAGACACGAGTTCGACCCCTGGTTGGGAATATCCCCTGCAGGAGAAAATGGCAACCCACTCCAGTTTTCTTGCCTGGAGAATCCCCATGGACAGAGGAGCCTGGCAGGCTACAGCCCCTGGGGTCACAAAAAGTCCGGTGAATCTGAGAAGGCTTGATTTGGGCAGAAGCACTTGGGGAAGAGTCTCCATTAGGGTCAGCCAAGTAAGGTTTCCACTCAGATTGAATTATAATTTCCGTTTTATCTTCCATTAAAGGGAAATTTAATAATAATGACCTCATAGCTCTTGTTAAAAGAGTATATTTAAAACAGATGAAATCATGATTACAGGCATAAAGTGAACGTGTCCAATATTTTATTTGACTCATTATTTAGTGACAGAACAATTACAATAATTCAAAAACTTTTAAAAGAGTCAAAAAGGAGAGGTGTTTATAGGTTAAGAATACTGAAATGAATTGGTGTGTCTCTTGAACATCCTGCATTGGCAGGGAGATTCTTTACCACTGCACTGCCTGGGAAGCCCATGAAATGAATTGGTGAATGGTTGGAAAACTGGTGTATCTACAAATGATTTAGGGGAGAGGTTTTGTCCTAACAGAATTTGGGGCATATTCTACAGACAAGGTTATTTACATTATGATCGGGTATCTAAAACTTCTGTTGTTAATAGCTGTCTGACAATAACTGTTGTCGAATAGCTCCAAAGACAATGAAAGGGCAGGTTCCTCTTAGAATTAGAATTGGATTCAAAATGAGAACCAGTACGGTGTGGTCCTGTTTTCCATCAAACACATTTTTCCTGCAGTGGGCTCTGGGGATGAAGAGTTCCTTTTCCTTGGGCACACAGGACTTTGTAAGCTAAGAGAAGTGAAGTTAAAGTCGTTGAGTTGTGTCTGACTCTTTGTGACTCCATGGACAATACAGTCCATGGAATTTTCCAGGCCAGAATACTGGAGTGGGTAGCCTTTCCCTTCTCCAGGGGATCTTACCAACCCTGAGATAGAACCCAGGTCTCCCACATTGCAGGTGGATTCTTTACCAGCTGAGTCACCAGGGAAGCCCAAGCTAAGAGAAGCATTGACCAAAAAGAGCTGGTATCCTTGGAGAGAAGGGGAGACTGGTGGAGGTGCATTGTCCAGGTGCTGGAGACAGAAGTTAAAGAAGCATGTTGCTAGGGGTTTTAGGTCAGTAAGACTAGTGATTACTAACATGCTGAACAGTTAGCAAAAGTCTGACTACTTCGTAAACTATTCAAATTAATTCCATTTAATCTTCCTATTCACCATTATGAGGAGGGAGTCATACCATTTTACTGATAAGAAAACTGACCTCCCGAGATGGGGCATGGGTGGAGGCGCGACACAGTACACTGACATCTCAGGGGTCCTGAAAGTAGTTCGGAATGGCTCCTCGCCAATGGGGTCAGTCTGGGGACAGACAGTGCTGTCCAAGGCCTGTACAGGAGGGATCAATAAGAGCGCGGCAGAAGGGCCAGGCTTATGGCATGGAGGTTCTGTAATTGTCAAGAGCATCTGAGAAGCGCTGGGAAAGGAGCGCCCTGCAGGTCACCAGAAACTCCTATCTTGGCAAGAGGGCAAGCTTAGAGCAGCCCACTTGGTGTAACCAGAAAGGATGCAAGTCACAATGTAGGGGAAGAGGCAACGACCCTCAGACGTAGACCTCAGGACCTGGGGATCCAGGGAGGAGCAGGTTAGAGCGTCTTGGGAAAGTTTGGAGCTGAGAGACCGAGAGCGAGGAGCAGGGAAAAGCTGGATTCTTGCAGCATCACCGACGAGCAGGGAGTTGGGGGCAGCGGTAAAGGGCGCTCGAGATGGGACCGACCGCAGAGTCAGGGCGATGGTTCCAGGGAGAGGAGAGCAGGGTCCAGGATCCTGCTCTCTTTCCTCCCGGGCAGGCAGGGAAGTCGGGCTGGGGTCGGGGGAGGTGGGTAGGGGTGGGGGTAGGAGGGAGATCCGACAGACAGTGGAGGGCTGACTGCAGCTCACTTGATGGGGGTGCCCCGAGGCCCCGGGGCTCAGAGGGAAGCGTGCCGAGGTCTCGGCCGGGCTGGGTGCTGAGGTCGGAGCCGCGCGTGGGCCGCGCCCCCTGGTAGTAGTGTTTCTGCGCCGAGAAGGAGAGTCGATCACAGCGGAGAGGAGAGGCCCAGGCTTTTAGGTCGAGCGACCCAAAGGACAGCGATGTGCGGCGGGGGATCAGCGTCACGTCAGTCCCCCGACGTGTGACAGCCATGGAGCCGTGGCGATTTAGGGCAGGTAGTGGCAAGGACGGGGACGCGGGAATCCAAGGCTGAATAGAGAAGCCCCTCCTCACCGCCCCCCCCTACCCTCCACCCCCCGCCCAGACCCGCCCTCCAGCCTGCTGGGAAATGGGTCCTGCGGTGCGGGTGCTCTACGAGGCCGAAAAAAATAGAAAAGTCCTTGGTAGGGGGCTGGGGCAAAATCCCGGCGAGGCTTAGAGAAGCGGCAAGGTTGGCTCCTGGGGAGGAGAGAGATGGAGATTCAGGGAACTGCTAATCAGAGAAGTCCCTCACTGCGGGACGTGGCGCGCCCTCTGATGGCCATGTGGATGAGCGCAGAAACATTTTCAATATCTCCACATTAAAGGCAAAAACAGTGGAAGTGACAAATAGATTCAAGGGATTAGATATGATAGTCAGAGGTCAGAGTGCTGAAGAACTATGGATGGAGATTCGTGACATTGTACAGGAGGCAGTGATCGAGACCATGCCCAAGAAAGAGAAAGGCAAAATGGTTGTCTGAGGAGGCCTTACAAATAGCTGAGAAAAGAAGTGAAGCTAAAGGCAAAGGAGAAAAGGAAGGATATACCCATTTGAATACAGACTTCCAAAGAATAGCAAGGAGAGATAAGAAAGCCATTGTCAGTGAACAATGCAAAGAAATAGAGGGAAACAATAGAATGGGAAAGACTAGAGATCTCTTCAAGAAAATTAGAGATAACAAGGGAATATTTCAAGCAAAGATGGGCACAATAAAGGACAGAAATGGTATGGACCTAACAGAAGCAGAAGACATTAAGAAGAGGTGGCAAGAATACACAGAAGAACTATAGAAAAAAGATCTTCATGACCCAGATAATCACAATGGTGTAATCACCCACCTAGAGCCAGACATCCTGGAATGTGAAGTCAAGTGGGCATTAGGAAACATCACTACGAACAAAGCTAGTGGAGGTGATGGAATTCCAGTTGAGCTATTTCAAATCCTAAAAGATGATGCTGTGAAAGTGCTGTACTCAATACATCAGCAAATTTGGAAAACTCAGCAGTGGCCACAGGACTGGAAAAGGTCAGTTTTCATTCCAATCCCAAAGAAAGGCAATGCCAAAGAATTCTCAAACTACCACACAATTGCACTCACCTCACATGCTAGCAAAGTAATGCTTAAAATTCTCCAAGCCAAGCTTCAGCAATACTTGAACCGTGAACTTCCTGATGTTCAAGCTGGTTTTAGAAAAGGCAGAGGAACCAGAGATCAAATTTCCAACATCTGTTGGATCATCAAAAAAGCAAGAGAGTTCCAGAAAAACATCTACTTCTGCTTTATTGACTATGCCAAAGCCTTTGACTGTGTGTATCACAATAAACTGTGGAAAATTCTGACAGAGATGGGAGTACCAGACCACCTGACCTGCCTCCTGAGAAATCTGCATGCAGGTCAAGAAGCAACAGTTAGAACTCGACATGGAACAACAGACTAGTTCCAAATTGGTAAAGGAGTACGTCAAGGCTGTATATTATCACCCTGCTTATTTAACTTATATGCAGAGTACATCAAGCGAAATTCTGGGCTGGATGAAGTATAAGCTGGAATCAAGATTGCCAGGAGAAATAGCAATAAGCTCAGATACATTGATGACACCACCCTTATGGCAGAAAGCAAAGAAGAACGAAAGAACATCTTAATGAAAGTGAAAGAGGAAGAGTTAAAATGTTGGCTTACAACTAAGCATTCAGAAAACTAAGATCATGGCATCTGGTCCCATCACTTCATAGTAAGTAGATGGGGAAACAATGGAAATCGTGAGAGACTTTAATTTTGGGGGCTCCAAAATCACTGCAGATGATGACTGCAGCCATGAAATCAAAGGATGGTTGTTCCTTGGAAGAAAAGTTATGACTCACCTAGACAGCATACTAATAAGCAGAGACATTACTTTGCCAAAAAATGTCCATCTAGTTAAAACTACAGTTTTTCCAGTAATCATGTACGGATGTGAGAGTTGGACTATAAAGAAAGCAGAGCGCCAAAGAATTGATGCTTTTGAACTGTGGTGTTGGAAAAGACTCTTGAGAGTCCCCTGGACTGCAAAGAGATCCAACAAGTCTATCCTAAAGGAAAGCAGTCCTGAATTTTCACTGGAAGGACTGATGCTGAAGCTGAAATTCCAATACTTTGGCCACCTGATGTGAAGAACTGACTCACTGGAAAAGATCCTGATGCCTGGAAAGATTCAAGGTGAGAGGAGAAGGAGACAACAGAGGATGAGATGGTTGGATGGCATCACTGCTTTGATGGACATGAGTTTGAGCAAGCTCTGGGAGTTGGTGATGGACAGGGGAGCCTGGCATGCATCAGTCCATGGGGATTGCAAAGAGTCAGACATGACTGAGTGACTGAACTGAACTGAAAGGCAAAAGCAATTTAAAAAAGAGTAAGATGAAGGAGGGATAGAGAAAAGTGTAAGTAAGATGGGGAGTAAGGAAGGAGAAGTGATAAAAGAAGTCTGGAAGATAAGTAAAAAATTAAATAGTAGGAGGGAGCAATTCTCAAGCGGTGTCTGGAGGCAATCAGCCTGCCTTCCTCCAAGTCTAACAGACTAGGGGCCTGGCTGGAAGTATCGGAGGTTGGGGATCAGCAGTTCCCACGTAGCACACCCCTACCCCAACCCGCAGGACTGAAAGGACACGATCCGATGTGTTGTTCACAGTTGTAACTATTATGCAGAATAGACTATTGGATAAAAAATGAGTTAGAAATTTAAGAAAGAAAACAAAGTATTTATTCTGAAAAACAGGCAAATGCTTAGAAAGAGTTGTAAAGCCCACTCCATTTCCAAGACCTCTATGGACACCCAACATGTAGTATCAGTAAAACAAATCAGTGGGGATTTAAATTTCTGTCTCAAGTGTCATTTTAACTAAATTATCGATATTAACCAACCGGTTTTCTTTCACTCAAATAACTTTTGGCTGAATACAGTCCAGGGCTCAAGCCAGGGGTAACTTGCAGCCTCTCTAGCATAGTTTGAGAAAGGAGTTTCTCTCTGGGCCATGGTTTGCAAAGAGACCAGTGTCCTGAGATGAGGAGGCAACCTTGTGTGTGGAACTCAGCCCCCGGGGAGGAGGGCCCTGGCCTGGTGAGTGACTTCCTGCTTTGTAGTGCTGATCCAATAGTCATTTCTCTTTGTGTCTCAGTGGTGAGGAGCAGTAGGCTGTTCCTCCTGGTAGTTATCTGAGAGCCATGTGGACATGACTTGAGGCCCTAGCATCACTGCCCGCCTCTACTATTTACCCCTGGGCCTTTCAGATACATGGGGTAGGTTCTAAAACTCTGTATCACAAAAGAAAAAAATTGAGGATGGTGGACTAATAACTTTCTTAAGGAGACAAAAATGATCAGTGATGTTCTATGGACTAGACCCCTAATCGTTTTGAAGTTTAGTCCACAGCCTTTTCTATTCTCCTCCCTACAGAACCTGAAAACACAGAAGCAGAGGTTCCCTCTGCAGAGGTGAGGCAGTGTTGTGCTGGGCCATCCAAGCATCTCAGTTTCTCTCTCTCTCACTGTTTCTGTAAATTTAGGATAAATGGCAACTATTTGCAGATTTAGTGTCAGCTTTACATCCTAGCCCTTGACATTTTAATTCCTTCAACTGAGATCACTTTATTAACTTTTAAAATATTGAGGCTCTGTGAATTGGGGGCTAGGGTCAGAAAACTAGTGAGGGAGATGGGTGTGTAAACTAATTGCAGTGAGTAAGGTGTGACACATGAATCAGCACAGAAATGTACAAATAAAGTCAGGTGTCGAGGAGGGGCACCTAATTTGTTTTGGAGGCATGACTTGAACCTGAAGACACAGTGACACTTTTAATTAGATTTTAACGAATGAATAAAACAAATAAAATGAGGGTAAAGGTTTGATGCTGGGTATTTCCCAGGGATGTATTTCATTAAAGCTAGAACCTGGAATGTGAGATAAGGGTTGGAAGAAGGGGAGATGATATGGAAAAGATACAGTGGCTGGGTTTTGATTTGTTCTGTAAGGCAGGGGGAACCAGTAGTTTTTTGGAGGACATAATAAGCTACGCTTTATTATTTCTTTTATGAAATCTTAGGGCACTGTGAAGAATGGATTTAGGGGTGAAGTGGAGAAGGGGCTGGCAGTTGGGAGATCACTTGGAGTGCTGTTTCAATAGTTTAGGTAGAGACTGAAAACTTTAGCAAGTGGAAGACTGTATCATCCAGTAACTAAGAGAGTGGTTTCGGTGTCAGATAAGCCCTGGTTGAAATTTGAGTTCTGTGTGATTTGGAGCAATTTGTTTAATTTCTTTATCCTTGATTTTCTGTTTTATAATGACAATTTGTAGGATTCAACTGAATTAAGTGTATAAAGTGGTCAGTGTGGTGCTTCAGTCCAGTTCAGTCACTCAGTCATGTCCAACTCTTTGCAGCCCCATGGACTGCACCATGCCAGGCTTCCCTGTCCATCACCAACTCCTGGAGCTTGCTCAAACTCATGTCCACCAAATCAGTGATGCCAACCAACCATCTCTTCCTCTGTCGTCTCCTTCTCCTCCCACCTCCAATCTTTCCCAGCATCAGGGTCTTTTCGAATGAGTCAGTTCTTTGCATCAGGTGGCCAAAGTATTGGAGCTTCAGCTTCAGCATCAGTCCTTCCAACTGAATATTCAGTACTGATTTTCTTTAGGACTGACTGGCTTGATCTCCTTTCAGTCCAAGGAATTCTCAAGAGTCTTCTCCAATAGCACAATTCAAAAGCATCAATTCTTTGGCATTCAGCATTTTTTATGATTCAACTCTCACATCCATACAGGGCTACTGGAAAAACCATAGCTAGTGTGGTGCTTAGCACGTGGTAAAAGCCTTCACTGCTAGAATGTAGAGTTGTGTAAAGGGCTTTAAGAGTAGGAGTAGGAAACTTAGTGTCTGTTCCCAGTACTGTCACTTATTTCACTTGGTGGTTTCTTGGAGATTAGGAGGCTGATTCAAAAGACAGATTAGATAAAGTGTGTCTAGAAAAGGGGAGGGCTTCCCTCATAGCTCAGTTGGTAAAGAATCTGTGTGCAGTACTGGAGACCTGGATTTGATCCCTGCGTTGGGAAGATCCCCTGGAGAAGGAAATGACAACCCACTCCAGTATTCTTGCCTGGAAAATTCCATGGACAGAGGAGCCTGGTAAGTTGCAGCCCATGGAGTTGCAAAAAATTGGGTATGACTGAGGAGCAGAGAGTAAGGGAGAAGAGAACCAGAGAGAGGTTACTGGCTTAAAACTGATGGTGGTTGATGATGGCTTCATTAGTTAAATGGAGAGTTCTGGAGAAAGAGACATTGAGGGGAGAAGGAAGTGTTTGCTTTGAGGGGAGCGTTTGCTTTTAGCTTTGAGACTCAGTTTCCTAACAAATATCCACATAGGTTTGCTTCAGAGGTAGATGATGAGGGCTGGAAATGCATATTTTTGGAGTTAGCAGCTTGAAAATGATCATTGAGATCATGGGTCAGTATTTCTATGGAAAAGAAAAGAGGCTGAGGATAGATCACTAAGGCCACATGTAGAGTTAAAGAATGAGTTCAGTACAAAGGGTAAGAGGAGTCCATTTATTAACTGTTTATGATCTCTTTGATAAATAGAAAGGGAAAAACCAAAGAGATCATGGAAGTGAAAGGAGTTACTCATAGGATTCTGCTTACTGTACCAAAAGTCATGACAGGACAATGTACACTGGGTTCTTTAGGCTCTTTTAAGATTGCATTCAGTAAATTTAGGAGTAAATTTGAGACAATTAAAAGTAAGCATGTGGAATAGGTTGCTTTACCAAGAAGCTCAGTTTTGAAGAGAAGAAGGATGCATCTCTAAGTTCAAATTAGGTTGGCCTGAAGGTCAGTTTGTTTGTTTGTTTGCTTGTTTTTAAGCTTTACCTTTCCCTGATAGGTTAGTTAGTAAAGAATCCACCTGCAACGCAGGAGACCCTGGTTTGATCCCTGGGTCAGGAATCCCATTGGAGAAGGGATAGGCTTAGTCCTTAGAAGGAAAGTTATGACCAACCTAGATAGCATATTCAAAAGCAGAGACATTACTTTGTCAACAAAGATCCATCTAGTCAAGGCTATGGTTTTTCCAGTGGTCATGTATGGATGTGAGAGTTGGACTATAAAGAAAGTTAAGTGCAGAAGAATTGATGCTTTTGAACTGTGGTGCTGGAGAAGACTCTTGAGAGTCCCTTGGAGTGCAAGGAGATCCAACCAGTCCATCCTAAAGGAAATCAGCTCTGGATGTTCATTGGGAGGACTGATGTTAAAACTGAAACTCCAATATTTTGGCTACCTGATGCGAAGAGCTGACTCATTTGAAAAGACCCTGATGTTGGGAAAGATTGAAGGCAAGAGAAGGGGATGACAGAGGATGAGATGGTTAGATGGCATCACCGACTCAATGGACATGGGTTTGGGTGGACTCCGGCAGTTGGTGATGGACATGGAGGCCTGGCATGTTGCGGTTCATGGGGTTGCAAAGTCAGACAAGACTGAGTGACTGAACTGAACTGAACTGAACTGACCTCCTCCAATATTCTTGAGTTTCCTTTGTGGCTCAGTGGGTAAAAAAACTAACTGCAATGTGGAAGACCTAGGTTCAATCCCTGTGTTGGAAAGATACCCCGGAGAAGGGAAAGGCTACTCACTCCAGTATTCTGACCTGGAAAATTCCATGGACTGTGGACACAACTGAGTGATTTTCACTTCCCAAACTTTTTGAGGTGCATGTTACAGATAAAAAGTGAATGTTTTTCAGATGTACAATGTGATGTTTTGATGTATGTATACACTGTGAAATGATTACTACAGTCAACCTTATTAATAAATCCATCACCTTATACAGCTATGATTTTTATCTGTGTGGTGAAAACACTTAATATCAACTCCATTATCAAAGTTCCAGTTGTTGTTGTTTAGTTTCTAAGTTGTGTCCAACTCTTTTGTGACCCCATGGAATGGAGTCTACCAGGCTCCTCTGTCTATAGAGTTCCCAGGCAAGAATACTGGAGTGGGTTGCCATTTCCATCTCTGATATAATACAGTGAGGGCTTCCCTGGTGGCTCAGATGGTAAAGAATCCGCCTGCAATATGGGAAACTGGGTATGATACAGTACTATTAGCTATAGTCTCCATACCATATATTAGATCTCCATAACATATTCCTCCTGCATAACTAAGACTTTGTACCGTTTGACCAACACCACTCCTCCTTCCCCATCCTTCAGCCTCTAGCAGTCACTGGCTTACTCTCTGTTTTTATGAATTTGACTTCTTTAGATCCACATATAAGTGAGATCATGCAATATTTGTCTTTCCATGTCTCTTATTTTACTTAGTATAATACCATCAAGATCCATACATGCTTTTGCAAATGGCAAGAGTTCCTTCTTTCAGGAACTGAAATACTAATATTCCAGTGTGTGTGCATGTGTGTGTCTCAAACCCTGGAGTGGGAGTGATGAATTAGATGGTAGCTTCCTTTTTTAATCTTTGAGGACCCTCCATATTCTTTTCCATAATGGTTATACTAATTTATAATCCCACCAATAGTTCAAAAAGGTTCCCTTTTCTCCAAATCTTGGTCAATCCTTGTTATTACTTGTCTTTTGGATAATAGTGATTCTGATATATATGAAATAGTATTTCATTGTGGTTTTGATTTGCATTTCCCTGATGATTAGTGATGTTGCATATAGCTGTTGACTGTTTTCCTGTCTTCTTTTGAGAAATATCTATTCAAACCCTTTTTCCATTCTAAATTGAATATTTTATTTATTATTAGTTGTTTGAGTCTCTTATACATTTTAACCCCTTTTCAGATACGTGGTTTGCAGATATTAATATTTCTTTCCATTCTATGGGTTGCCTTTTCACTCTGTTGCTTGTTTTGTTTGATGTACAGAAGCTTTTCAGTTTGATTCCATCCATTTGTCTACTTTTGCTTTTATTGCTTATATTTTGGGGTCATATCCTAAAAATCATTGCACGGACCAATGTCAAGAAAAATTTTCACCGTGCTTTTGTCTAGTTGTTTTATACTTTCTGCTTTTATACTTGTCTTTGATTCATTTTGAGTTGTATTTCATATATAGGGTGAGATAAGGGTCCAGTTTCATTCTTCTGCATTTGAATATCTAGTTTTCCTAACATCATTTATTGAAGAAACTATCCTTTCCCCATCATATGTTCTTGGCACCCTGTTCAAATATCATCTTGTCATAGATGTCGAGATTTATTTCTGGGCTCTATTCTGTTTTATTGGTATATATGTCTGATTTTACACCGGTACCATACTATTTTGATGACTATTGCCTTGAAATTTAAAAATATGATGCCTCCAGCTCTATTCTTTTTTAGCATTGCTTTGGTTATTTGGTGTCTTTATGAATTTTATAAGAATTTCGGGATGACTTTCTGCTTCTATAAAGAATACCATTAGGGTTTGGCAAAGAATGCATTGAATCTATGGATAACTTTGTAGTATTGAGATTTTAATGATATTAAGTCTTCCTATCTAAGAAGTCTTCCATTTATTTGTCCGTTTTAGTTCCTTTTCAGTGTTTTATAATTTCGGTGTGTAAATCTTTCATCTCTTCGGTTAACTTTATTCCTTTGTTATCTTATTCTTTTGTTGTCATTGTGAAAAGGATTATTTTCTGTTTCTTTTTCAGATAGGTTGTTGTCTGTGAAAAAAAACACAATTGTTTTTGCTATGCTGATTTGCATCCTGTAGCATTTCTGAATTTTGTTATTAGTTCTGTGTGCAGGCTCAGTTGGTTCAGTCTTGTCCAACTCTTTGTGAGCCCAGAGACTATAACCTACAAGGCTTCTCTGTCTGTGGCATTATCCCAGCCAGAATACTAGAGTAGGTTGCCATCTTCTCTTCCAGGGAATCTTCCCAACCCAGGGATCGATCCTGAGACTCCTGCAGGCTCCTGCATTGGCAGAGGGATTCTTTACCTCTGAGTCACCTGGAAAGCCCAATTATTAGTTCTAATAGGTTTTTCTTGCTGTTGTTGAGTTTTTAGAGTTTTGTAAATATATGAGTATGTCATTTGCAAATAGACATGATTTTACATTTTTCTCTTTGCTTTGGATTCCTTTTATTTCTTTTTCTTGTCTAACTACTCTGGCGAGGATTTCTAGTATTGTGTTGAATAGAAGTGGTGACAGCCCCTTGTACTGTATCTTAGAGTAAAACCTTTCAGCTTTTCCCCACTGATAGCTGTAGGGTTTGTAGGGTTTTTATACATGGCCTTTACTATATTGAGGTGTGTGTGTGTGTGTGTGGTAATCTGTTTCAGTCATGTCTGACTTTTTGTGACAGTATGAACTGTAGTCCAATTGGCTCCTTTGTCCATGGGGTTCTCCAGGCAGGAATACTTGTGTGGGTTGCTGTGCCCTCCTCCAGGTGTTGAGGTAGCTTCCTTCAGTTCTTATTTTGTAGCAAGCTTTAATCACAAATGAATATTGAACTTTGTCAAATGCTTTTTCCATGTCTATTGAGATGATTGTGTCTTATGTTTTCTTTCTAATTTGGTCTCACTGATACTAAAACCAGTGAAAGAAACACAAGAAAAGAAAACTATAGGCCAATATCCTTGATGAACATAGATGCAAATATATTTAGTAAAAAACTAGCAAACCAATTTTACAATGCATTAAAAAGATCATACACTATAACAAAGTGGGGTTTATCCCTGGGATGCTAGAATGGTTCAACATATCCAAATCAATCAATGTGATACACCATTTAACAAAATTATGACTTTAACTTTTATATTTAAGGACTTGCCTCCTCTAGGGACCAAGGTCTTGGGCTCTATTTAACTGTAAGTGATTACAAGAATGTTTGAATCGTTGCTTAGCAAATTAGCCACAAGTCAGCTTGACTATTGTTTACTCTGCAGGACTAGAAGCCAAAAATTACTTTGACAGCTTTCTATTTATTTTAAATTTAATTTAGAGATAGATTGGTATATTTCTTTGGATAGAATATTAGAATTTTCATGAAGATTAGAATGTTAAAGAAGTTAGAGTTCTTGGACCATATGTCTGGAAAACAAAGTTTGGCATACTCCATGGGTTTCTAATGCATATTCCATTTTATACACTTTGTCAGATTTATGCACTGTATATACATCTAGCTAGATGAGATTAAAAAGAAAAGGGCAGCCACTTTGTGAATTGGATTATTTCTGGAATATTTGTAAGTTATGTTTATGACAGCAATATTTTGCAAGTGTAACCAGTGATTATTAAAATGAAAATCATCCTCTAGGTTCCTTGTCCATGTCACTAATGACATGTGGGCATCGGGGGAAAGCATGCAGAAAATTCGTGATGTAAAATGATTAGATATCAAGGGACAGTGAATTCTTTTTTTTGGCAACTGGGAGTAACGTGTAACTGGAAATCAGTAGAAACATTGTAGAAAATTATTAGAATGAACTAATTATATATATATCTAGAGAGAGAGTATATCCAAATATTTTATGATAGGGAGGACTCAGTACTACAACACCATCTTTTTATTTGATAGATATTTTAGATATTACTTGAGAAATTCCCTATCTACCACCTTGTTGATAATAGAAGGAATTAGAGACAAGTAATGAGTAAGTTAAAACTGAAAACCAAAATCTCAGAAGAGATATCTACAGCATGTAGTTCATTAGATTTTTTAAAGCTGTGTTATCAAAGCTTCATGGGTAGAAAAATCAGTCTTTTTTTTTTTAATGAGAATTTAAAAGCATTGAATAAGACAGTAAACATCAGAAGTAGTAAGGGAAAATGTTATATGACACTGTGTTATATGACACACACTTTGTGTGTATGTTTATATGGGATTGTGATGTAAAATTAATATCCTACTGTAGCTTTCAAATGTTTGAAAAATGATTTAGAGTATATTAGAGAAAGGCCACTTAGAAAGAATAGGAAAATATAAAGTACATGTAGAATTGAATTATTAGAAAATCTTAACCAACAACTAAATTGATCAACCTCTGCCAAACAGATTATTATGATGATTGAGAAGTTTCAAGAACAGAGAAATGCACACAGAGGAATTGGGATAGACATTCAAGTTTGGCCTTTCTTCTCAGAAGATGAGGTGAAGTTTAGCATTAGTTCCAGATTGAATGAAAATATAAGAACTACATTTCCTCTGACCTCAGGGGGTTGGAAGCCAAAACCAAGACTCTGAAGCTATAGCAAGATTTAAGGCAAAGCATAAAAAATTTGATCCAAATGGTGAAGAAGCTATTGATACCAGAGAAAACTTGAGAAGGGAGGCCAAATTTTTACATAGTTGCCCCTCCTTTTTCCTGATTTCCTTTAAGGTAAAGGTTTATTTTTCCTGATTGCGCATGTGCTAAGTTACTTCAGTCCTATCCAACTCTTTGCGATCCCCATGAACTGTAGCTCACCAGGATCCTGTGCCTATGTTCTCCAGGCAGAAATACTGGAGTGAACTGCCATTTCCTACTCCATTTTTGCCTGATTAGATAGTGCATAATATGAGTAGTGGGTTTCCCTGGTGGCTCAGTGGTAAAGAATCCACCTTCCAATGCAGGAGACCCAGGTTTGATCCCTGTCAGGAAGAGCCCCTGGAGAAGGAAACAGCAACCCCCTCCAGTATTCTTGCCTGGGAAATCCCACGAACAGAGGAGCCTGGAGGGCTACAGTCCATGGGGTTGCAAAAGAGTCGGACATAACTGAGCAACTAAACAATAACAACAATATGAGTAGTGTGGGCCACTCTCACCCAGTTAAAAAAGTGATATTATGTTGTATCATAATTTTATTTTAATCCTTTTTGTTGGGATCAGCTGATGGTCCAATTGATGGGAAGACAGTGAACAAATTATGAGACTTGAGTGATGCACCCTTGTCAGGATCCCTACCTCTTCTCCTCTGTGTGTGACTCTTTCATGAAAGTTAGGATACAGTTTGAGGAATTTTTTGATATGCTGTCTGCATTCTCTTTTAGAACATGTGTTCTTTTAGGGAAAAGATTAGTCATGTTTGTATTTGAGCAGACACACTTTGACTGTTGCTGACTTCCTCACAGTGGGAAAGCCATCCATGTTTCATACCTTAGACAGTTTAGTCTGAAAACAGCAATAAAAACTACCAGCAAAATCTAATATAGTCAATTAACATAATCATGAGTCCCAAAGACTTAAAAGTTATCAAGTATGTGCATTAATTAAAAACAAATAAAACAATGACTCTACTGTCTGATAACTTGGCTATATTTTTCATGCCTTTGAGTGCCTGGTATTTTCTTCCTCCTAAAAGTGAGGGCATGAGTTAGTCAGGAAAATTAGTATCTGATAAATAGCATGTTTGATCTGTTCCTTGGTGAGGTGATATTGCCTAGCTCTTTTGAGAACAGCCTTTATGCTTTCAGAAACTACCCACACTTAAATCCCAGTAGCCAGATTTCTGCAACGTATAGGACCTCTCTTGTCAAACCTGCTTGTGAAATAAAGGGAAAGTATTAGATAGCATATCTGAAAAGAGGTGTGTTGAAGAGTTTTGATGTAGTTTATTCAAGGTTCCAGCTCCCTTCCTCTGTGATGCTCTCATCTTTGTCATGTCTATACTTATTCCTTGGCTCTGCCTCCACTATGGTTCAAAATTTTGCAGCAGTTTCAAATCTTACATGTTCATAATGAAATATCCAAGTGAACAGAGTATGCCACTGACATATTTCCCAGCAGAAGTACCCAAGTTCTTTGGGTCTGTTTGTTTAGAATCCTTAGATTGCATGATCATATGAATTACCCACAAGAACTAGAGGAAATGACTTGGCGTATGGTGGAGGTGGTGGAATTGTCTCAGCCAAAGTGGAGGGCTTTATCCTGGCAGTTGAGAATGGAATCAAATTCCTTGAAATGACATGAATCAGGCAGGGAAGTCAGGCAGTAGCCTTTCTCTTTTTTTTTACTTTCCATGAATACATTGCAGAAATAATGCCATTTGTCCTGTGCAACATTTTAGACATGGCTGATTGCATCCCCAGGTGTCATTTAACTTCCTCTTCAGTTCCCTGACTCAATCATGCTGAGTTGGGGGCGAGGGGGATGAAGAGAGAGCATATCATGGCTCAAGCGCCACAAACTCTGTTTTCACTGAGGTTTAGTAATTTTATCAAGTAAGTGTTTATTATTTGCTGTAGGTTTTTAAAATACTTCTCAGAGACTTTAGATGTCTTCTTTTTATTTTAAATAAACTTCACTTTTTATGGCTGCTTTACTGCAGAGAATAGCTCCTCACACCACTTTTGTAGAAGTAGAACTCTGTATTATGAGGGGCATATTTGGACTTGTTTTCTGTCATTCTTTTAAGATGTATATTTGTCTAATTTTTTAACATATTTTTTAAAATTTTGAATTTAAAAACTGTTTCTTGCTTGATTTTTTTCTCTCAGTTTTTTAAGAATTTATATAGTATATTCGGGTAGTGATCTTTGAAAGTTTTCCATATATGTTTAACTTTAAAAAGTATAAAATTAAATGAGTAATTCTCAACTGGAGGTAATTCCTCTTCCTCCCCTCAAAGGATATTTTGCAATGTCTGGAAACATTTTCTGTGCTAAAAAGGGGTGGCCATGTGCTGCTTTCATTTGTAGATAGAGAACAGAGGTGGTGCTAAAAATCAGCACAAGGATAGCCTTTCACAACAAAGGATTATCCACTTTGCCCCTCATCATTTTTATCACTCTGGCCTTTGTTTACTCTTACTAGGTTTGAGACTTCACCTGTGAAACCAGGGGTGCCACAAATACTGTGTCCTCTCTATGCTTTAGTTATGCTGTAGTGAAAGGGTTACTTGGAATTCCTAGTCAGCCCTAGCACCAGGGTGGAAGTCTCCCTGCATCTCTGTCAGAAGGCCATGTGAAAGAATACTTAATAACTGACAGTCTGTTGCTTCCATCAGACCAGACGTTCACATAACAAGTTAAGCAAGGGGTGGATACACTGTGTTGTCATTTTGCAAATTGAACGTTTGCAGCAAAGCCTTTATTGGCTAATGATCAGCGCTGTGACATTCTGGAGGGTTTCATGGTATAATAGATGCTGGTGTTTAAAAGTCAGGTTGGTGAGACGGACTTATTTTACTAGGTTGCCTACATGGTATGTGTGCCTTTGCAGCCAAGTCTGAGTTCAGATTCTTGGAGGTAAAACTGCCTCCAATTTTTCTAGACACAGATGGATCAACTTTATAAAATGCCAGTGTAGTGTATAATAGTGAGAACAGGTGCTTGATCCTTTCCTACTAGGGGCTCCTCTTGCCGAGGAATGGGTAGTCAGTGCTGTCACTAGGTGCTGTGCAGAGCTGTCAGGTATAATAGCTCATCTTTGACTCCCTTTGTTTTGGGAAGCCATTGCTGTCAGAGTTGGAATAAGTAATTTGAACACTTTAGTTACAGCCAGCAGAAATGGAATCAATACATGCCAAGATTAACTTCAGTGATTAATCCCAGAATCAATGAACCAAATGATTATCATTTCTGTCAGCTGAAGATTCTGGGATGCAGAATTGTGATTAAAGAGGTGGTTTAATGTTCACCGGCTGGCTTCTGCAGCAGGCGTAGCTGAAGCCACTCTTTTCTGCTTCCCTTGCCTCACAGTTGCTCTAGTGATGCCTTCATGCTGTAGCCAGTTCCTGTGTCACACAGCAGGATGCTCAGAAGCCAGATTTGACAATGATGAGATGCAAAGTCGACTTAGTCTGGGCTGCTAAATCTCCAAGGATAATGCCAAGCTAGTGAAACTTCTAACTTTTAAATCAGAGTGATTATTCTGACTCTGTGTTATGCGTGGGCAGGTGTCATTTGCTGCTTTTCAAAAGAGCAGAGGAGACTGGAGGAAGGGCTGAGAATATGATTGCCTAACTGAAGGTTGTGTGTATCATCTGCACAGGGGATTGGGATCATTAAAGTTGCGGTGCTTCCTGGTGGAAACCCAAGGCAGAGTACCCTACCCCTACTAGTGGGATTAAAGACTTACCATGTGCCAGGGGCACTGCTCAAGGATCTCAGTATTGTAGTTAAAGATCACTGCTCTTTGTGATCTTTTTGGCAGATGGTTTTAATACCCTCACTTTACAGATAAAGAAACCTACACAACTTTCCTCGGGACACACACCTAATTTGAATCCAGGTCTATCTGATTGCGGATACTCAGGGCTCGGTTGCTCAGTTATTCTCATCTAGATGTAGTTAAAGAGAGATGATTCTTTTGTAAAACTTTTAAAAAATTTATTTTAATTGGGGGATAATTACAATCTGTGGTTGTTTTTATCATACATCAATATGAATTGGCCATAGGTTATATTTGTGTTGCCCCCATCCTGAACCCCCTCCATGTCCTTCCCCACCCTATCCCTACAGGTTGTCACAGAGCAATGACTTTGGGAGCCCTGATTCATACATCAAACTCGCACTGGTTATCTATTTTACATATGGTAATGTATAACTTTCAGTGCTATTCTCTCAAATCATCCCACTCTTATTTTGGGTTGAATTGTATCTATCTCCCCAAACAGATATGTTGGGCTTCCCGGGTAGCACTAGGGGTAAAGAACCTGCCTGCCAATGCAGAAGACCTTAAGAGACGTGGGCTCAATCCCTGGCTCAGGAAGAGCCCCTGGAGAAGGGCATGGCAACCCACTCCAGTACTCTTTCCTGGAGAATCCCTTGGACAGAGGGGCCTGAAGGGCTACAATCCATAGGTGCACAAAGAGTCGAATACAACTGAAGCGACTTAGCAGGCACACATGCAAATGTAAAAGTCCTAACCCCCAGTATCTCAGAATATAAACTTTTTTGGAAATAAGGTCATTGCAGGGGTAATTAGCTAGTTAATATGAGGTCATACTGAAGTGGGGGCTTCCCAGGTGGCTCAGTGATAAAGAATCTGCCTGCCAATGCAGGAGATGTGGGTTCAATCCCTGGGGCTGGAGGATGCCCTGGAGAAGGAAATGGCAACTCACTCTGGTATTCTGGCCAGGAGAATCCCATGGACAGAAGAGCCTGGTACATTACAGTCCATGGGGCCACAAAGAGTCACACGTGACTGAGCAACTGAGCACACACATACTGGAGTAGACCGGATTGTGAATCCAATAGAGGTGATGTCCTTACAAGAAGGTGGCCGTATAAGACAGACACAAGGAGAACATCAAGATGGACTATTGGAGCGATGCACCATAGAGCCTAGGAAAGCCGTAGATTGCCCACAAATCGTTAAGCTTCAGAGAGCACATGGCTCTTTCAACACCATGATCTTAGACTTTGAACCTTCAGAGCTGTGAAACAATAAACTCCTGTTGTTGTCAGCCACCCAGTTTGGGGCACTTTGTAATAGTCAACCTAGGAAACTCTTGGGTTAAGTGCTTATGTATGTGTGTGTATTTTGGAATCTCAAAGCAAGGCACACATAGTCCCTAAAGGCTACTCTGTATAGAACACAACATCAAGAGCGATGGGAAAAGATCTCTGACATACAGTCTCTGTGCCTGGCTAGCATTATGCTCATAATTTCCTTCTCATTTCCTATTTGCCAGGCACTCCCTGGGTGAGGCCTTCATGTTACGAAATGAGCTCTACCACTGGGGTCAGATCTGCTTCCTTGTGAAGGCTTTTCCTGTATCTGTGCTTCTTGATCTTGGAGAAATGATTTAGCCTGTCCTCTGTCTTCATTTCTTATCTCTAATGGTGATGATGATGATAATAAAGTGGTTGTTGTGAGCATTGGTTAAACTAGTTTGTGCAAGGTTTTTAGCACAGTGCTTAGCGCACACGTTTCCCAAAAATGGGATGTGTTCTTATGTTATCTTTGTGCCTCAGATAACTGTACAAGGTGGGTACCATTATTGTGCTTTTACACAAGGGCTAAGTGACTTCTCCAGGACTGTGGAGACTGTAGTTGGCAGAAAGGAGTACCTACAAGTGAAAGTGAAAGTCATTCAGTCGTGTCTGACTCTTTGCAACCCCATGGACTATACAGTCCATGAAATTCTCCAGGCCAGAATACTGGAGTGGGTAGCCTTTCCTTTCTCCAGTGGATCTTCCCGACGCACGAATTGAACCGGAGTCTCCTGTATTGTAGGCTGATTCTTTACCAATTGAGCTATCAGGGAAGCTGAAAGGAGTGCCTACCCTACCTGTGTGCAGTTCTTCAAAATCTGGGGTTTTGTTTTGTCCACTGCATGGCCTCCCACACTACAGAGCATGTAGCCTGGTCTGATAACTAAGAGGAGATGGGTACAAGGCAGTGCAAAGGAAATGAGCCCAGTGAGTGGGCTGAACTCCTCTGAGCATATTCTCCTCTCATTGGGACACTCAGAGGAGGCTCTGCTATGGAGGAAGTGGGGTCTCAGCACCACTGGTCTCCTTTTCACATGTCTCAAGAGCATCTATCAATCTACCATTTTTATGTTTCAGTTACTTTGGAGAATACTGTATTTTGAGAGGGGGAGAAGGGCACTCCAAGGGCAGGGTGAGTTACAGGTGGGTACATTCACTGCTTGCACCATTAGGCTTATGAAGTGGGGAGATCTGAGACTGGACATCAATATTTTTAAAAGGCTTGTTGGCTGGAAATGTCAAGAAGCCCTTTTTATCTTCTTGTTACACAAAAGATAGAGCAAAAAAAAAAAAAAAAAGAGCCAAACATAATACTTTAATGGATTTTGATTATGAAAATGAAAAGCCAAAATCTAGCTTCAAAATGGAGAAATTAAAGGCAATATGTAACTAAATAATTTGCCTATATAAAATCTAAATATTTATATTAATGTCATGGGCCAAATTTTAGAGTGAAAAGGGAAGATGATCACTATGAAATATTATTCACTAGGGTAGACACACATGCTGAGTGACTGGGCAGAGGGCATAGAACCAATTAAAGGTCCCAGGCTCAAACAACATTGTCTGTGATACAGAAACACAAAAGCCATTTCAAATAAAATGCTCCTGAACTCTTAGCCTCAAACCACTTCCCTGATAAAATTACAGAGCTTGTTCCATTTATACGTGTATTAACTTTTAACCTCTGCACTATTCCAATAGTAGAAGATTAATCACAGTGCCTAATGGTGTAAATTAATGAGGGCGAATCTGAATTACTGATAGTTCCAAATGCCAGAAGTGTTTAACAAGAATACTGTTTTATCGTCTCTTGTTGTATATGTAAGTATAAATAAATCCCAAATAAAAGAAAGCTCTTTCACCAGTATCACATGGCGTAAAGTGCTGAAAATACTCCTCCATGTTAAGAGATGCCTAGTACTCATAAATGAATTGAAATTGTTATTGAAGGAATTCTCAAATGTCCTTGGCTACCGATTTTAGTCACAAGTGTATAACCTTGAATAGCCACAGAGGAATAATGTTGAATTTTTCACTCGATAAAGCTCTCAAGATTTGATCATACATTCAGGGTTAATAGGTTAGAGTCTATTGAATTGATCCTTTCAGATTCATCTGAATAGGCTGTCTGGGAAAATCTCCATCATGTTCCTTGGTGTAAAAGAAGCAAAGAGCCAGCAGGTGGCAGTGTGGCCCCAACTGTGAGGCGAGCTTCCTTTTCCGGAAAAGCCCCCACTCAGGCTGCAAACAAGTAGCAGGAAAAGGTTTCTTTGCTCTGTGAAGGTTGGAAATCTGTCGACCATGTTCTTTTCTCTCAGCTGCAGAGGGCTGGTGAAGCACCTACAAGCAGAGTCCTTGGCTCTGAGGCAGGATGGAGCCTGCTGGCTCCTGTGTTCTCTGGGAACGCTGGTGCCCTTGGCCTCTCCCAGGGTCAATTTTAGGAATTCTTGTCTGAGAGCACAGTCTGACGCCTGAGTCAGACCCCTCCCAGCCAGAAATGTGTAAGCTCCAAACTCTCTCTAGGTAATGAAAGCTGATCCGGGAGCACAAGGCTTCTGGCAGTGCTGCCCATCTTTCTTGTTTTTGATAAGACCTCCCCTGGGTTTTGAAAGCAACTGAGGCAAACTTGATTATTCACCATGGACCACACTGTAGGTTATGTGATCTTCCTCCCAATTAGCTACTCTTTTCCGCTTAACATTTGCAATGCTTTGGAAGTAGGTGAAAAGGCAAAAGGAAAGGACATATTTTTGGCGGGTTTGTTTTGTTTCTTTGGATTGGCTTCTATGTTCCACATGCTTTACTTGTTTCTTTTGTACACATCCAGTCCTTTAATCCCCACAACAAGCTGCTAGCTGATGTTATCCTCAATTTATAAATTCATCACCCAAAGCTGAGGGGTTAAGTGATTTGTCCAAGGTCACTCACTAGTAGGTGGTGGTGGATTTGTGTCTGGTACCTACAAAGAGAAGGAAGAGTTGGTTTTTAGAAGCTGTTAAATCCTGAGCAGGGAAGAAAGCATAAGAAAGATTAGTAGAGAATCCATGGCCAAATTGACTCATCCTTTGTCTTTGCAAATATCCCTCTGCCTTTCATGGAATGTTTGTACCTGTCTTCTTTTTGTACTCAAATCCTCCCACTGTCTGAACACTCCAATTCAAAGTGCTTAATTGCCCGAACAAATGTTTTATTTATGGTTGATATCCATCACCAGGAACATATCATTTATTGCTTTTAAGAACCAGGTATCTCTTTATCCATTAAAAATATTTTCTTCCAGTTTGACAATAAATATTTACTAAATATCTTGATGGACTAATGAAATATTAAATATTTAAGTAGCCAGTTGAAGTTTAAAAAAATAGAACACATTCCTCAAGGGAACATGGATACTACTCTCTTAGATTCAATTTTAGTTCTGTAAGTTCAGAATCTCTTAGAACAGGGATTCTTGCTGCCAGGTCTCTGGAGGCAGTGAACTAACCACTAGTGGACTAACTGACTAGCCTTGACTGTTGAGGCCATGTGAGTCCTTAGGAGAAATGAAGCAACTATCAGTTCTCCCAAGGCTCTAGTTGCTGTAATTTAAGCAATGTGTTTTGTGCATAAGGTGAATGCTGGGATATCAAGGCCAGGGTAACTTAGATTGTGGAGGCAGCCATATGCGGTCTAGAGATTAGAGAGTCCAGCCACTTATGGCTTAGAGCTAACACCTTCTAAAAGGAACTGTATGTTGAATAGTAGTTATCACCATGCCTACTGAAACAATTTTGAGGAAATGTATTTTCTTGGCAAACAAAGAAAATGGGCCATCTGGACTCAGTTTAGTATGCTGAGTGAGCCTGAAAGGTTTTTCAGTTCCCAACCTAGGTTGATAGTGGACAAAGGTGACCTGCTGGTGAGATGACATTTGTATGCCATACCACATTTCCAGGTATCCTATCATAATTTTGCATCACTAAAGTTATCTCTTTCTTTCTCTCTCCCTTGAAATTCTGAGACTGAATCACATAACTAGACATTTTATTTCCTGAACCAACGAAGTCAAAAAAGGTAGAATGGAAATGAGAAGACAAAAGTACATTTAATTCTGTCATACGTTAATTTTTGAGCTTGTGTATTTTCTCAATTTTTTTTTTTTTTTGGCCTGTGAGCAAAGTGAGAATAACATTTTCTTCAAAGTGGGCTGAAAAAGTAATGTTCATAAAGCATCTAGAAAAATAGATGTCATTTAACAGCTGTATAATATAAAACAATGACAGTTATATCAACCAGTGGGGCAAGGGACACTTGAAAATGCTTTGGCCATTGAGAACAGAAGGACAAAGTCTCGTTACTAAACACAAGCCACTTGTTCACTTACTCAAAATAAATATTGTACTGGACCTGAGTTGGGATATGGTGACTTTTTTCTACTTTAAAGTAAACTTTATTGAGATATAATTTAATACAGTAAAATAAACATATTTTAGAAATAATAAAGACTAGAGCCAAGATAAATAAAGAATAAAAAAGTAATAGCGAAAATCAAAGAAACCAAGAGTGGTTCTTTGAAAAAATCAATAATATCAAACATTTTAGCTAGAATGACTAGAAAACAGAGGAAAGTCTCAAGAAACTGAAATAAAATATAAAAGAAGAAAGACATTACTATCAATTTTCTAGAAAAAAAATTGTAAGAGAGTACTTATAAACAATTGTACACCGACAAATTGGACAGCCTAGAAGAAATGGACAGATTTCTAGAAAAATACAACCTACTGAAACTGAATATGAAGAAATAGAAAATCTGATTATAAGTAGCAAGGAGATGGAATCAAGAATCAAAAAAAGCCTCCCAACAAAGAAATGGCTTCACTGGTGAATTCTACTGAATATTTAAAGAAGAATTGTATCAATCTTTCTCTTTTTCCCAGGAACAGAAGATGAGGAAATACTTCCTAACTTATTCTATTAGACTCAGAACTGTGACACCAATATGAGACTGAGACGCTCTAAGAAAAGGAAACTGCAGACCGATTTGTCTCATGAGTACTGATGCCAAGATCTTCAACAAAATACTAGCAGGCTGAGTTCAATAGCGTATTAAGAGGATTACACAGCATGGCCAAGTGGGATGTATTCTGAAGTGCAAATATGGTGCAATATACAAAAATCAGTATAATATGAATACTAAATAAATGGAAAAAAAGATGAAGGACAAAACTTAAGATCATCTCTAATGATGTAAAAAAAATTTGGCAAAACTCACCCTACTTTCATGATAAAAATTCTCAAAAAACTAGAAATAGAATGAAAGAATGCCAACATAATAAAACCATGTAAAGAAAACTAGGAGCTAATGTCATACTCAATTGTGAAAAGCTGAAAGCTTTTCCTCTAATATTAGATACCACACAAAGATGCTAGATTTTGGTACCTCTATTCCATATAGTAATAGAAGTCTTAGAACAATTAGAAAAGAAAAAGAAATAAAAGGCATAAAAATGGGAAAGGAGGAAGTAAAATTATCTCTTTTCACAGATGACATGATCTTATGTGTAAAAAGTCTAATTACTTTACATAAAACTGTTATTAAATAGAAATCATGAAAAATAAATGAATTTAATATCTTTGTTGTTGTTCAATTGATCAGTCATGTCCTACTCTTTGCGACCCCATGGACTGCAGCATGCCAGGCTCCTGTCCTCCGCTATACCCCAGAGCTTACTCTAATTCATGTGCATTGAGTTGATGATGCTATCCAACTATCTCCTTTTGCTTTCAATCTTTCTCAGTATCAGGGTCTTTTCCAGTGAGTCAGCTTTTCTCACAAGGTGGTCAAAGTATTCGAGTTTCAACTTCAGTAACAGTCATTCTAATATGCAAAGTCGATTTTCTTTAGGATTGACTGGTTTGCTCTCCTTGCAGTCCAAAAGACTCAAAAGTAATTTGAAAGCATTAGTTCTTCTGTGCTCAGCCTTCTTTATGGATCATCTCTCACATCCATATGTGACTACTGGAAAAACCATAGCTTTGACTATATGGACCTTTGTAAGCACAGTGATGTCTCTGCTTTTTAATATGCTGTCTAGTTTTGCAATAGCTTTCCTTCCAAGGAACAAGCATCTCAATTTCATGGCTTTAGTAACCATCTGCAGTGATTTTGGAGCCCAAGAAAATAAAATCTGTCACTGCTTCCACTTTTCTCCCTTCTGTTTGCCATGAAGGTATGGGATCAAATGTCATGATCTTAGTTTTTTGACTGTTGAACTTTTCCCTTTCTGCTTTCACTCTCATCAAGAGGCTTTTTAGTTGCTCTTCACTTTCTGCCATTAGAATGGTGTCATCTGCATTTCTGAGGTTGTTGATATTTCTCATGGCAATCTTGATTGCAGCTTGTGATTCATCCAGCCTAGCATTTCACATGATGTACTCTGTATATAAGATAAATAAGCAGGGTGACAATATACAGCCTTGATGTACTCCTTTCCCAATTTGGAATCAGTCCATTGTTCCATGTCCAGTTCCAACTGTTGCTTAATGACAGGCATTCAGGTTTCTCAGGAAACAGATAAGGTGATCTGACAGTCCCATCTCTTTAAGAATTTTCCATTGTTTTTTGTGATCCACACAAAGACTTCAGTGTAATCACTGAAGCAGAAGTAGCTGTTTTTCTGGAAACCCATGCTTTCTCCATGATCCGACCAGTTTTGGCAATTTGATCTGTTTCCTCTGCCTCTTCAAAGCCTAGCTTGTACATCTGGAAATTCTCAGTTCATGTACTGCTGAAGCCTAACTTGAAGGATTTTGAGCATTACTTTGCTAGCATGTGAAATGAGTGCAATTGTATGGCAGCTTGAACATTCTTTGACATTGTCTTTCTTTGGGATTGGAATGAAAACTGATCTTTCTAGTCCTATGACCACTCCTGAGTCTTCCAAATTTGCTGATGTATTGACTGCAGCACTTTAACAGTGTCATCTTTTAGGATTTTAAATAGCTCAGCTGGAATTCAGTCACTTCCACTAGCTTTGTTCATAGTAATGCTTCTATAAGGCTCACTTGACTTCACACTCTAGGACGTCCAGCTCTAGGTGAGTAACTACATCGTGGTTGTTACCTGATGAAAAATCAACATTAAAGAAAAAAAAAAATCAGTCATCCCCCCAAAAAATATCAGTTGTTCCTGTACGTTAATAATGAACAATCCAAAATAACAAGGAAATAAAACAGTTCCAATTACAATAGCACCAAATGAATACATTAAAAAAAAGAAATAAAATACTCAGGAATAAACCTAACTAAAAAGGAAAATGACTTGCACACTACAAAGTACAAAACCTTGCTGGAAGCAACTAAAGAAGATACTCATAAATGAAAAGACATTGTGTGTTCGTGAATTGGAAAAATTAATAAAACAGTTGCTAGTGGGGAATTTTAGACAAAGTAGTCATTAACAGCTTATGTAACCTCTGGCTTGCTTTGGACTCAGACATCACTTTTCTTTCCTTCAATTTTGTGGCCTCCACTCTTTAAAAATTTTACTTTGATAGTGTTCGTTCTATATATACCTTATGAAAACACTCCCTAGTATCATTCTTCTCTGTTCTATATTTTCAAACTTACTCTTCCACCATTTATGTGAGCATCTGAGACTACCTACTTGTGTCTCGTTAATATATATATATATTTAGGATAAGTATTTTTTTCTGCCCAGTGCTGAATAAAAAGTACCAGAAATCCCATGTTATTATGTGGATGAGACCAAGGAAGTTTAGTGAGCCAAGAGGTAACAGAACAAACAGTGAAGTGATATAGTAAAAGATATACAGTAGTCATTTGGCAGCAGGAGAATTGATGATAGGGGAGATGGCCATTCAGCAGTGGTGTGGTGGCCCTGAGAAAGAACAATACTAGCAAAGGCAAATGGAATACTTGAGAATTCAAGAAGTGAGTTCATTCACAGGCCAGGTGGATCAAAGCAGTAAGTTACAGCAGAACATCTTAGAAGTTCATAGTGCCCTCTCTTGCCTCCTCTTTTCAACATTAGTACTAGAAGTATTAGCTAATTTAATAAAAGAAGAGGAAAAAAATGGAATACTGATTGAGAAGAAAGAAATGAAACTCTGTTCTCAGATGATGTGATGATCTCTGTCAAAAAATCCAAAAGAATCAACCAAAAAGCCTTTGGAACTAATGAGTAATTATAGCAAAGTACAAGACATTAGGTAAATATACAAAACAAACATTACTTTCCAAATAACAGTAATGATGAAATGGAATTTGAAATTGAACACACAATACCATTTACATTCATTTCAGTTCAGTCGCTCAGTTGTGTCAACTCTTTGCAACCCCATGAATCATAGCACATTAGGCCTCCCTGTCCATCACCAACTCCCAGAGTTCACTCAGACTCATGTTCATCAAGTCGATGATGCCATCCAGCCATCTCATCCTCAGTCGTCCCCTTCTCCTCCTTCCCCCAATCCCTCCCACCATCAGAGTCTTTTCCAATGAGTCAACACTTCGCATGAGGTGGCCAAAGTACTGGAGTTTCAGCTTTAGCATCATTCCTTCCAAAGAACACCCAGGACTGATCTCCTTTAGAATGGACTGGTTGGATCTCCATGCAGTTCAAGGGATTCTCAAGAGTCTTCTCCAACACCACAGTTCAAAAGCATCAGTTCTTCAGCACTCTCCATACATGACCACTGGAAAAACCATAGCCCTGACTAGACGGACCTTTGTTGGCAAAGTAATGTCTCTGCTTTTGAATATGCTATCTAGGTTGGTCATAACTTTCCTTCCATGGAGTAAGCATCTTTTAATTTCATGGCTACAATCACCATTTGCAGTGATTTTGGAGCCCCCCAAAATAAAGTCTGACACTGTTTCCCCATCTATTTCCCATGAACTTATGGGACCAGATGCCGTGATCTTAGTTTTCTGAATGTTGAGCTTTAAGCCAACATTTTCACTCTCCTCTTTCACTTTCCTCAAGAGTCTTTTTAGTTCCTCTTCACTTTCTGCCATAAGGGTGGTGTCATCTGCATATCTGAGGTTGTTGATATTTCCCCCGGCAATCTTGATTCCAGCTTGTGCTTCTTCCAGCCCAGTGTTTCTCATGACGTACTCTGCATATAAGTTAAATAAGTAGGGTGACAGTATACAGCCTTGATGTACTCCTTTTCCTATTTGTAAACGGTCTGCTGTACAAAAACGACCTTCATGACCAAGATAATCACGATGGTATGATCACTCACCTAGAGGCAGATATCCTGGAATGTGAAGTCAAGTGGGCCTTAGAAAGCATCACAACGAACAAAGCTAGTGGAGGTGATGGAATTCCAGTGGAGGTATTTCAAATCCTGAAAGATGATGCTGTGAAAATGCTGCACTCAATATGCCAGCAAATTTGGAAAACTCAGCAGTGGCCACAGGACTGGAAAAGGTCAGTTTTCATTCCAATCCCAAAGAAAGGCAATGCCAAAGAATGCTCAAACTACCACACACTTGCACTCATCTCACATGCTAGTGAAGTAATGCTCAAAATTCTCCAAGCCAGGTTTCAGTAACATGTGAACCGTGAACTTCCAGATGTTCAAGCTGGTTTTAGAAAAGGCAGAGGAACCAGAGATCAAATTGCCAACATCTGCTGGATCATGGAAAAAGCAAGAGAGTTCCAGAAAAACATCTATTTCTGCTTTATTGACTATGCCAAAGCCTTTGACTGTGTGTATCACAGTAAACTGTGGAAAATTCTGAAAGAGAAGGGAATACCAGACCACCTGACCTGCCTCTTGAGAAACCTATATGCAGGTCAGGAAGCAACAGTTAGAACTGGACATGGAACAACCATTTACATTAGCATACAAAAAATGAAATGTTTAGCTATAAACCTAACAAAATATATATACCATTTGAGCAAAATTATGAAACTCTGATGAACGAACTCAAATAAGAACTAAATAAATTAGAGCTATTCTATATTTATGGGTAGGAATACTCAATGTTTGTGAGATATCAGTTTTTCAAAACTTGATCTATACATTGATTGTAATCCCAGTCAAAATCCCAGCACTTTATTTTATTGCATTGACAAACTGATTATAAAGTTTAGATGGAGTGGCAAAAGACCCAGAATAGCACATACAATACTGAAGAAGAACAAAGTTGGAGGACTGACCTATTCAACTTTAAGATTCATGATGAAACTACAGTATTCAAGAAAGTCTGGCATTAGCCAAAGAATAAACAAAGTAACCAATGGAACAAACAGAGAACCCCAGAAATAAAGCTGGTAAGTTGCGGCTGCTAAGTGGCTTCAGTCGTGTCCGACTCTCTGCAACCCCATAGACAGCAGCCCATCAGGCTCCTCCGTCCCTGGGATTCTCCAGGCAAGAGTACTGGAGTGGGTTGCCATTTACTTCTCCAAGCATGCAGGAAAGTGAAAGGGAAGTCACTCAGTCTGTCCGACTCTTAGCGACCCCACGGACTGCAGCCTACCAGGCTCCTCTGTCCATGGGATTCTCTAGGCAAGAATACTGGAGTCTGTTGCCATTCTGTTCTCCAGAGGATCTTCTCAACCCAGGGACTGAGCACAGACTGCTTGTATTGCAGGCGAGTTCCTTACTATTTGAGCCACGAGCTGCGTGTTAAGTCCCTTCAGTCATGTCTGACTTATTGTGACCCTATATGCTGTAGTCCACCAGGCTCCTCTGTCCATGGGATTCTCCAGGCAAGAGTACTGGAGCGGGTTGCCATTTCCTCCTCCAGGGGATCTTCCCAACCCAGGGATCGAACCCATGATTCTTATGTCTCCTGTATCAGGGAAGCCCTAAAAAACTCTCTGTGAGAACTTTATGACAGATTTTTCTCACATAATTTCCAAACCCATAGAATACACAATACCAAGAGTAAACCACAATGTAAACTAGGGACTTAGGGTTTTTCTGATATAGCAGTGTAGGTTCATCAGTTGTGACAAATATACTTCTCTGGTGGAAGATGTTGATAATGACGGAGGCTGTGCATGTGCAGAGGCAGAGAGTATATGGAAAGCTCTATACTTTCCCCTTGATTTTGCTATAACTGTGAAAATGCTCCAAAATTTTAATTAAAAAAAAAGAACTTTGTGTTTGGTGAAAGGGACTAATTCAGAATTGGAAGGGATGTGATGAACTTTGCATGGTAGTATTGAAGTCATAGATTATGCATAGAAATAGTGAACTGGAGATGCAAAGGATGGAGCATTCTCAGTGTTCTATATCCAGTAATGGGGATATAGGGATGTGGATCTCAACTTAACCCAGCTCAGGACAAGGGAATGCATCAAGACAGGGAGTTTGATATTATTTACAATTCAAATAGAGTACCAAATAGCATATTGTAAGAGAAGACTAGTGAAAAGGATGGCAGAAGATCCTCTTAAAAACCACAAACTCCTTAGTAGCTTCATTTTATATCTTCACTTCTGTTACTGCATGCTATTTTATCCAGATATAACCTCTAAATGTTTCATCAAGAGGCATTTCTCACTCTAGATAGAAATACTAACCTTTTTAGTCCCCAAAATATCATTCTTTCAGAGTTATTTTACCTCTAAGCAAACGTAAGTATCCAATCAGTGGCTTTGAATGCCGGTGCAGTGTTGGAAGGCTTTGTAACAGTGTATGAATTCACTGACGGAATCAGTAAATTCCAAATGACCATCTCTAATTACCTCAATTACATCACTAGCCTTGGTGTCATTCTGGGGCTCAGTGCCAACACTTCTCTTTGCAAAAGAGAATCCCTGGCAGTCGGGCTAGAAATAAGTTCAAGGTCTGAAACAGAGTTCACTCTTTTAAACTGAAAACTGAAGAAAGAAATTCCGTGACTTGGCCAAAGACCCAGTGCACATCAATGTTTGATCTGTATGAGAACCAAAGCCTTCAGATTTTCCAAGACTTTAATTATATGGATCCATTTCTGCAAGAGGTGGCTCGTAAGCCAAATTCCTGATTTAACATATAATTTTATTTGAGAAATATTTAAATACATTTGGCCAGATGCATGGATAAAAGCTCAATAGTCAGTTTATTAAGGTAAACCAGGGACATTTCAGAGGCATATAAATCTTTCAAGGTCAAGAGTGATCTCGGTTTGGAATACCGAAGTCGTTTTGGCTGTCTTGCTATTGAATTAATTGTGAATCCCAAGCTTGCATTTTGTGGCTCTTATTCAGGAGGCACAGTTGTGTTGTAGAGTCCAGCTCTTGGGCAGGCTCAGCTGCAGAGGGGCCTGGAGCAGTGCTCTCTTGGGAGACCTTGGCCCAGCTTTCCCCACAGTGGCTGTGGCTCACCTTCTCTTTGCCACGGTGTCAGTTTTCATTACCTTGACATTTCTCATGCTTTGATGTGTGATATGAAATGGTAGCCTTTGGCAATAGATGGGGAAATGAGGCTTCACGGGGACCTGGAACACTTGCCAAAGGAAAAGCGTGGAGAATGGATGTGACAAGGTTATTCAGTTTGCTTTCTTAAGGAGTTCTGGCTCCACTGTATGGGATACTGCTACCAGTTTCTATTTCAGCTTGTTTATTACAGAGGGAGCTGTGTATCCCTTTGTGAATTTGTTATGGACGCTTTTGTCATCATGTCTAGCATGGGCAAGCACTGCCTGGTAGGGAAAGCAAAATCACCAGTCACCTAGAAAAGCTTCAGGAACAACATTCATTTCCATTTCAATTGCTCAGACCTCAGAAATATAATGGTGACCTTTTGTTTCCATATTGCTATTGCTGCCTCTCTTGTCACAGGTTTTATTTTGCTATTGTTTAGTGAGAGTCTTTATACCATAATTGAATTTAAAAACTCCCTTAGCCTTTCTTTTGTTTATAGTAAAATAACAGCACAACAGAAATAAAGATATTCAGAAAACATTGCCTTTTTTTTTTTTTTTTTTTCTCTTGTAATAAGAACCTGGGACTGGTACTCAGAGAGTTGAGCCAGAAATTCAACACAAACTTCCAAAAGGGCATGTGAATCCAGGCATGATCTGTGGTAAGAATGCTATCTAATGGGATCCTGTCGGCTGGCTGGGTTTTAGTGGTAGGCTGTTTTAGGCAGGTGGGCATTGACAGCACAATTGCAAATGATGGATCTGTTTGGTATCAGGATTCTGTTCTGCCAGTGACTGGAAGAACAGTGTGGGTGTGTGGGTGTTTGCCTGAAGTCTGGCTTCTGTTCCTGTGTTAGTGTTCTATCACTGCATAACGAATTACCACAGACTTTGGGATTTAAAACCACATGCATTTATTATCTCTTAGTTTCCACAGGTCAGGAATTTGGGGCAAGAGTTAGCTGGGTCTTTTGCTCAAGGTTTCATCACACTGAAATCAAGGTATTGTCCAGAGCTGATGTTTCATCTGAGTTTTTTATTTTTTTTAAGATTTATTTATTTAATTTATTTTTTGGCTGTACTGGGTCTTTGTTGCTGCATGAGGGCTTTCTCTAGTTGTGGCAAGCAGGGCCTACTTTTTGTTGCAGTGCCCTGGCTTTTCATTGTGGTGGCTTCTTGTTGCAGAGTGCAGTTCTGTAGTTATCTCGAATGGGCTCAGTAGTTGTGGCTCGTGGGCTCTAGAGCACTGACTTAGAGTTGTGGCACTCAGGTTTAGTTGTTCCATAGCACGTGGGATCTTTCCCAACCAGAGATTAAACCAGTGTCCCTTGCATTGCAAGGTGAATTCTTAACCACTGTGGACCACCAGGGAAGCCCTTATCTGAGGTTTTCAAGCTCATATGTTTGTTGGCAAAATTTCATTTCTTCAGGTTGTAGGACTGAGACCCTCAGTTCCTAGAGGTCATCCCTCTTCACAAGCAGTTCACACTGTGGCAGTTTTGCTTCTTTGTCCAGGCCAGCAAGCATCAGTCTCTCTGATGCTTTTTTTTTTTCTTTTAAAGGCCACACCTGAATAGGTCAGGCCCATTCAGAATAACTTCCTTGATTAACTCAGATCCTACTGATTAAGGCCTTAATTATATCTGCAAAGTCTCTTCACCTTTGCCACATTCTACTGGCGAGAAACAAATTACAGGTTCTAACTAGCAACCAAGATTATAAACCACAGAAAGAAGATTCCAGGTCACTGTCACCCTTCTAGTTGCTAAGTCCACCAGCCTCAGTTTTCACCTTCTCAGTTCTTACCCTCTCTGTGGCACGAAGTACTGCTAGACACTTTTTTGAATCTTCTTAGGGTTTTCCAATGTCACTCTCTCCCAATTTTCCTACCAGAGAGACAAAGTAGGATCAAAGACAGCATATAATGTTTGCAGTCAAGCAGAACCAAGTCTCAGTCCTAGCTCTGTCTCTTATCAGGCCTAATCCACAAGTAGCTTGTGTCTCCTGCTTCCATGATGTGGCCTGAAACTGAAATGCAAAGGAACTCTTCCTCCTCTACTTCCTCTTTTCAATCTCCATTCAGAAGCTTCTGGTCAGCAGCTCATTGGAAAAGACCCTGACGTTGGGAAAGACTGAGGGCCAGAGGAGAAGGGGTTGACAGAGGATGAGATGGTTGAATGGCATCACTGACTCAATGGACTTAAGTTTGAGTAAACTCAGGCAGATAGTGAAGGACAGGGAAGCCTGGTATGCTGCAGTTCATGGGGTCGAAAAGAGTTGCAAAGAGTCAGAAGCTACTGAACGAAAACAACAGTAGCTTTCATTAACAGACCCTAACCGGAGCCAGTAGTTTATAGCAAGGAAATTTGAGAAATATAGATTGTAGTCTCCAGCCTCAGCATCCCAGAGCAGCATAGAAGGTGGTCTCAAAGCTGAGTCAATAGATAAATAATGGGCAGAGTTACCTACCCAATGTAAATAGCCATTGTAAACAACAGGAACACAGTTGAGCAGATATACACAAGTCCCTTGTTAACTCTAATCCATAATAAATATCCCCTTTGGGTACAACTCAGCTTCATGTCTCAGTGAATGGTCTTTTCCCCTGAAGCAGCTCTCTCTGCTTCTCAGACCTGTTTGGCTGGTGAAGTGGCTTTCCATCTGCTGGGAAACAGACTGGGGTTTCCTGGACTCCCCATTAAAGAGTTTCATCCCTTCAACTTTTTCAGAATCATTTCAATCCTTAATGAACTCTGCTTCTGAAAGTTCTACCTTCCACGACTCCACGGTGCTGTTGCTTTCTCTCCAACTTCTGCTTGTCTGAATAACAGCAGGCTTCACAGTAGGGATTTCCACAGAAGCAAAATCAGTTTTGACACAACTGCCATAGGTGAGACTGCTCATGATACTGCTCCCTCCACGCAGAGCCAAATAATAGTCTGACCCACTTCAAACCTTCATCTGACAAGACTGGAAAAGACCAGTCTCCTAAGGGTTAATCTACTCAGACATTAATCTGCTCCTTTTCACTGTGCCTTTTATTGCTCTGGGTTATTGTAAAGGTGCAGAGATTAATTAGCAGATTTAAAACCTTGAAAGCTTCATTACATAATTTTAGTCATCAGCAAACCTTGGGAAAACTTAAAAAATGAAGGCACTAAATCATTTTAATTGGAAATTTAACTGAGTATCTTTATAGAATATTTTATTGCATGTCTTCTGAACAGACAGCTGCCTTAATATGTCCTCAGACACTGGAGTTCAGAGCTGGAAATCTCCTTGGGAGAGCTTGTTTTTGTCTTGGTTTTAGAAAGTGAGATTTGCCTCTAGCAACTGCATTGCTAACTACAGGCAGGCCCTGCTTTAAGAAATTCTATCATATGAAAGGTAGAATGTGCAAATTAACCATTGTGTTATAACAAGAATCTCCTTTTTAATAAACTGATGAGATTCTAAAATAGTGCACATCTTTCTGTTTCCATAGACTAATCTAATTTGTAAGAATTTGTTTTTCTCTCAGTTATTCTAAGGACATGCTCACTGGACCCTGATAAATTCTGCCACACCTGGGTAATGCCATCCTCACAGGACTGTGGATTATGAGCAGAAAAACAAATTCTGTTCTCCTGGAGATTGAATTTTCTCATCACTGCGTGGGCACACCACCCTTGGTCAGTACTAGGATGACCTTCTCCCCCTGCCGACCACCCCATTCTGCTCTGCACTTTATCAAAAGTTCAGTAGGGAAAGGATAACCTCTGAACTTCTATTACTTGCTCAAAAGGAGATAATGCAGGTTCCTTGACAAGAAAGAAGTGAAAACAGAAAGAGAAGTAAAAGACTTTATAAGAAAAAATTTAAAAAGTAAATACCTATCCAAAAAAGTAACACAGACTCAAGGATTTTTGTTTCCTTTGATGTTCACGCTTTCCCAAAAGTGCATCGAATTGAAACAACCAAATATTCCTGAATCCCTTGAGGAGATACAGGCCTCTGGGAGGTGAGTTTGGCCACTGAAAGGTAGCCTGAGACACCTCCTCCCTCCTCCAATGGCCTTCAACCTGGATTCATGATGTTTCATTCAAATTCCTAACAATTAGAGGGGAGGGGCTCTTCAAGTCTCTACAGTGTCCTGTTCCTATTGTTCTGAACTGCTCTGTCTGAAAACCTTTTTTTTTTTTTTTCCTGCTATCTGTCCCTGAGGTTGCCTGTTTGGACTCTGTGAAGAGGCCATGGGAGCAAGGGCACACACAACAGGACAAAAGCCCAAGTGCTATCTTTAGCCGTGTCTCTGCCGCTCCCCATTTCTTAGCAGTTCTGGGCTTGGTTTTCTTTCCATTTCAGTCTTTGAGTCTGTGTGTGGGTGCATGTGCTTTTGAGCTTCTGTTTCTCTCTATTAATACATGGTTTAATCATATGGGATGATTCACTTTACAGTTTTTTTTTTTTTTTTAATAATACACACTCAGTCAAATATAGACCTGGGAGCTGCACATTGTTTGTTTTATTTTATGTATGAACTCTTTTATTCCTAAGAAAATCATTTGAATTATATCCTTTGAGGAAAAGTCACATTATACTTTTAAAAAGACCTATAATTGTAATAACACTGAAAGGAATTTCAGAGTTTGGAGAGTTCCCTCTCTGTACAAGATTTTCGATCATGTCCTTGACATTAATTATTTTCAGTGCCAATCATCCAAAAATATTTCTTATTCCTTTTGAAAGTTTGAAAGACACATAAAATTATTTAAGACACAAGTGCTTAGAGAAAACCATTAACCACTATGAATTCCTATATTGTTAGCCATGCTTGCTTAGTCCCTCTCCCAATATCACTCCCAACTCTTTTCTCCTTGGGATTGTACTTGGATCTGGGAGTGAGTTTGGGTTTGCATATAATTTAGGGGTTTGTCATTAACCTGCACCAGTATCCACTGATGTGTCCCTATTCCCATTTGGTGTTCAGATGTGTTTTCAATGACACAGCCATTGCTATCTTCCCTGGTATCTCAATCCTAAGGCAGCTTCCATTTTACCACTCTCTTTGTCACCTACAGACACAGCAAGTAACTTGCTGTCCATTATATCTTGGGGGTAAATGGGGTGTTCACTTTGAGGCTATCTCAGGCATGTCTGCTGGCCACCCAATGCAAACATTTCTTCCATCCATTCTCTTAGAACAATATCTAGGTCTTATTTCAACCATCACCCTTCAATATCTTTGCCTTCAAATTTGACTTATCTCTTAGAGATTACTATTTTTATTTAAAGGAGGCCATGTTATTGACTGTGTGGATCATAAGAAACTGTAAAGTTCTTAAAGAGATGGGAATATCAGAACATCTGACCTGCCTCCTGAGAAATCTGTATGCAGGTCAAGAAGCAACAGTTAGAACTGGACATGGAACAACAGACTGGTTCCAAATCAGTAAAGGAGTATGTCAAGGCTGTATATTGTCACCCTGTTTATTTAACTTATATGCAGAGTACATCATCAGAAATGCCAGGCTGGGTGAAGCACAAGCTGGAATCAAGATTGCCAGGAGAAATATCAATAACCTCAGACATGCAGATGACACCACACTTATGGCAGAAAGCAAAGAAGAACTAAAGAGGCTCTTGATGAAAGTGAATGAAGAGAGGGGAAAGCTGGCTTAAAAATTAAAACTCATTCAGAAAACGAAGATCATGGCATCTGGTCCCATCACTTTATGGCAAATAGATGGGGAAAAAATGGAAACAGTGACAGAATTTATATTTTTGGGCTCCAAAATCACTGCAGATGGTGACTGCAGCCATGAAATTAAAAGATGCTTGCTCCTTGGAAGAAAAGCTATCACCGACCTAAACAGCATGTTAAAAAGTAGAGACATTACTTTGCCAGCAAAATTCCGTCTATTCAAAGCTATTCTTTTTCCAGTAGTCATGTATGGATGTGAGAGTTGGACTATAAAGAAAGCTGAGCACTGAAAAATTGATGCTTTTGAACGGTAGTGTTGGAGAAGACTCTTGAGAGTCCCTTGGACTGCAAGGACATCCAACGAGTCTATCTTAAAGGAAATCTGTTCTGAATATTCATTGGAAGGACTTATGCTAAAGCTGAAACTCCAATACTTTGGCCACCTGAAGCGAAGAACTGACTCCTTGGAAAAGACCCTGATGCTGGGAAAGACTGAAGGCGGGAGGAGAAGGAGATGACAGAGGATGAGATGGTTGGATGGCATTACTGACTCATTGGATATGACTTTGAGCAACCTGGCATGCTGCAGTCCACGGGGTCGCAAAAAGTAAGATATGACTGAGCAACTGAACTGATGACTTCTCTTATCTCCTTAGGATTAAGTGATTTTCCCCAAATTTTACTTAATTTAAAAAAACTCAAACATACGGATAGTTGAAAGTGTTGTACAGAAAATACACATATACCTACTGTATAGATCCCATAATTGGTGATATTTCCCTATATAAGTTTTATTCCTTGTCTATCAATATATTTATTCATCGACCCGTCTATCAGCTTGTCTTTTTCTAAATGCATTTAACATGGATTGTAGACATCACTACCCTGTGGTAGCCAGTCTCTGAGATGATTCTTACATCTTGGTATTTTCACCCTTGTGTAGTCCCACCTATCAGAGTTAGTGTATGTGATTGGTAGACTAGAATATATCAAAGGTAGTGGTATATAACTTCTAAGTTCAGTTCAACTACTCAGTCATGTCTAACTCTTTGCAACCCATGGACTGCATCACGCCAGGCTTTCCTGTCCATCACCAACTCCTGGAGCTTGCTCAAACCCATGTCCATTGAGTCAGTAATGCCATCCAACCATCTCATCATCTGTTGTCCCCTTCTCCCACTTTCAGTCTTTCTCAACATCAGGGTCTTTTCCAGTGAACAGTGAATCAGTTCTTTGCATCAGGTGGCCAAAATATTAGAGTTTCAGCTTCAGCATCAGTCCTTCCAATGAATATTCAGGACTCATTTCCTTTAGGGTGGACTGATTGGATGTCCTTGCAGTCCAAGAGACTCTGAAGAGTCTTCTGCAAAACCACAGTTCAAAAGCATCAATTCTTCAGTGCTCAGCTTTCTTTATAGTCCAACTCTTACATCCATTCATGACTACTGGAAAAACCATAACTTTGACTAGATGGACCTTTATTGGGAAAGAGATGTCTCTGCTTTTTAATAAACTATCTAGGTTGGTCATAACTTTTCTTCTAAGGAGCAAGCATCTTTTAATTTCATGGCTGCAGTCACCATCTGTAGTGATTCTGGAGCCCAAGAAAATAAAGTCTCTCACTGTTTCCATTGTTTTCCCATCTATTTGCCATGAAGTTATGGGAACAGAGGCCATGATCTTTGCTTTTTGTATGTTGAATTTTAAGTCAGCTTTTTCCCTCTTTTCTTTCACTTTCATCAAGAGGCTCTTTAGTGCCTCCTCACCTTCTGCCATAAGGGTGGTGTCATTTGCATATCTGAGGTTATTGATATTTCTGTTGGCAATCTTGATTCCAGCTTGTGCTTCATCCAGCCCGGCATTTCACATGATGTACTATGCATATAAATTAAATAAGCAGGGTGACAATATACAGCCTTGAAGTACTCCTTTCCCACTGTGGAACCCATCTGTTGTTTCATGTCCAGTTCTAACTGTTGTTTCTTGACCTGCATACAGATTTCTCAGGAGGCAGGTAAGGTGGTCTGGTATGTCTGTCTCTTGAAGAATTTTCCATAGTTTGTTGTGATCTACACAGTGAAAGGCTTTGGCACAATCAATAAAGCTGAAGTAGATGATTTTCTGGAATTCTCTTGCTTTTTCTATGGTCTGACAGATGTTGGCAATTTGACCTCTGGTTCCTCTGCCTTTTTTATCTGCTTTCTTCCATCTTGAACATCTGGAAACTCACAGTTCATGTACTGTTGAAGCCTGGCTTGGAGAATTTTGAACATTACTTTGCTAGCATGTGAGGTGAGTGCAGTTGTACAGTGGTTTGAATATTGTGGGCATTGCCTTTCTTTGTGATTGGAATGAAAACTGACCTTTTCCAGTCCTGTGACCACTGCTGAGTTTTCCAAGTTTTCTGGCATATTGATTGTAGCACTTTCACAGCATCATCTTTTAGGATTTGAAACAGCTCAACTGGAATTCCATCACCTCCACTAGCTTTATTCAAAGTGATGCTGCTTAAGGTCCACTTGCCTTCTCATTCCAGGATGTCTGGCTCTAGGTGGTGATCACACCATCATGTTTATCTGGGTCATGAAGATCTTTTTTGTACAGTTCTTCTGTGTATTCTTGCCACCTCATCTTCATATCTTCTGCTTCTTTTAGGTCCACACCATTTCTGTCTTTTATTGTGCCCATCTCTGCATGAAGTTTTCCCTTGGTATCTCTAATTTTCTTGAAGAGATTTCTAGTCTTCCCCATTCTATTGTTTTCCTCTGTTTCTTTGCATTGATCACTGAGGAAGACTTTCTAATCTCTTTGTGCTATTCTTTGGAATTCTGCATTCAAATGGGTATATCTTTCCTTTTCTCCTTTGCCTTTAGCTTCTCTTCTCTTCTCAGCTATTTGTAAGGCCTCCTCAGACAACCATTTTGCCTTTTTCATTTCTTTTTCTTGGGCATGGTCTTGATCACTGCCTCCTGTACAGTGTCACGAACCTCTGTCCACAGTTCTTCAAGGGCTCTGTCTATCAAATCTAATCCCTTGAATCTGTTTGTCTGCAGAACAGTTTTACCAAAGAAAGTCTCACACTGTTAAGGACATTCTAGAACCCACAACAGATCTCCTAACCTGTGGATTTGACAAGGGGACTGAGAATTCCCAGAGAATTTGACTTTGGAGGCCAGTGTGATTTGATTACAGAACTTACACTGGACTGGGGAAACAAACTCTTACATGCACCAGGACCCAGGAGAAAGAAGCAATGACCCCACAAAAGACTGACCCAGACTTGCCGTTTGAGTGTTCAGGGGTTTCAGGCAGAGGCATGGGTCTGCGGTGGCCTGCTACAGGGTCAGGGGCACTGAGTGTGGCTGAATGTGCATGGCCCTTTTGAAGGAGGCCGCCATTATCTTCACTACCTCCACCATAGTTTGGTCTCAGGTTAAAAAACAGGGAGGGAACACAGCCTTGTCCATCAACAGAAAATTGGGTTAAAGATTTATTGAACATGCCCCTGCCCATCAGAACAAGACCCAGTCCGTCTTTCTCATCGGAAAGCTTCCATAAGCCTCTTATCCTTATCCCTCAGAGGGATAACCAGAATGAAAACCATAATCACAGAAAACTAATCCAAGTGATCACATTGGACCACAGTCTTGCTTAACTCAGTGAAACTATCTGCCACCCAGGTAGGGCCACCCAAGATGGATGGGTCATGGGGGAGAATTCTGACAAAACATGGTTCACTGGAGAACCACTTCAATATTCTTGACTTGAGAATTCCATGAACAGTATGAAAGGGCAAAAAGATATGACTTTTAAGGCTAGATCACAAAAGGCACTAAGTCTTCCTCTTTACAATCTTTCTTGGGCTGTTCACTCTAGGTGAAGTCAACTATCTTATCATGAGAAGCCCTATAGAGCAACTGGCATGATGAGCAGCTGAGCCTCCTGCCAATAGCCATGAGTGTTAGCTCATAGTAGAACTCCCCAATATCTATCAAGCTTTCAGGTAACTACAGCTTCTTATATTATCTTGATTGTAGCTTCCTGAGAGATCCTGAGTCAGAACAACCTAACTAAGCAGCTCTCAAATTGTTCACCCATTAAAAAAACAAACAAACAAACTATAATATAATAAAATATTTGTTGTTTTAAGGCACTACATTTTGGGATGATATTTTACAGAGTAATAGATCGCTAATATAGTACTTTACCCTTAAACATTTCAACATGAATAGAACTAATTAGAAAAGTAAACAGGATTTGACATTTGTTTCCTTTTTGTGAAGTTAACCGTACATTTAATGAAATAAGAAAATCTTAAGTAAACCATTCATTGAGTTTTGACTAATACATGCAACCCAAATTCCTATCTATCACTATCCTAAAAAATTTCCTCTTAACACTTTTTGTCAGCTTATGATCCATCCCAGTGTGCCCAGTCACTTCAATCATGTCTGACTCTTTGCAACCCTATGGACTGTAGCCCACCAGGCTCCTCAGTCTATGAGATTCTCCAGGCAAGAATATTGGTGTGGGTTGCCATTGCCTTCTCCAGGCGATCTTCCCAACCCATGGTTCAAACCTGTATCTCCCACATCTTCTGCATTGCAGGCAGATTCTTTACCAACTGAGTCACTGTCCCATCCCAGAAACAAATTTTATCCCAATTTTTAAAATCACCAATTAGTTTTGTCTGTTAGAAAAATTAATACAAATTGAATCATACCATATGTACTATTTTTGTAAGTCTTCTTTCATTCAGTGCAGTTTGTGACATTCATCCACTAATTATGTTCATTATCAGTTTATTCCTTTCTGTTGCTGAGTAGTTTCCCACACTTTGACTGTGATTAGTCTATTAATATTAACCTATTCATAGATGTTTGGGTTGCTTCCAGTTTTTTGGCATTATGTTCAAAACTGCACAATCTAGGGCCAGTCTTTTTGCAGAAACATGTTCTTATTTCTCTGGATTAAAGATGTAGGAGTGGAATTGCTGAGTCACAAGGTACTTATATGTTTAAAATGACAAGACAGTACCAGACCTTTGTCAAAGTGGCTATACCGTTTTCCACTCCGTTAATAATGGATGAGAGTTCTAATGGTGTCACATTCTGGTATTGCCAGTCTTTGTAGTTTCAGTAGGTAATGTATCTCACTGCAGTGTTTTTCTTCTTTCTTGTATGAAACTTACTCAGAAGTAATATTTTCTTTTTTTTAAGATAATGTTTCATTCCTCTGATTCACATTTTTTAAATTATTCACTTGTAGGTTTATTGTCTTTTTTTATTTTTAGACTTCTCATATGGTCATCTTGAATGCAGAAATAATATTTTCAGTTCCTACTTTTGCTCATTTTTAGCATGGGAGGCTTTTTTCACAAGGTTTCAAACAAAATCCCAGAAAGTTACCATGTTTTTAAAACAAACCCCTGTATATTACCTCGTTTTCCTTGGACAGAAAGTCAAATTGCCAGATTATACAGGTAAACACCAGGTATCTCCAAGCTTATGCATGGATGTGTGTAGAATCCCCTTTAGAGGTCTAGCCTGGAGGTCAGTAGGCACAGCCTTTAGCTCAAGTTCCACTGTTTTGAAGAAACACATTTGGCATGCTCATGACAGATGCAAGAATATTTTTTTTGCCTATTCTCTTTCCCTCACTTTTATTAAGATGAGCTTTGAAAATCTTCAGAGCCCAGTGTGTACATCCACCACAATACTTCGTGTCTCTCTTCTTTCTTCCACTGACATTACTCAGATGGCAGTTTTCTGTATTATCTTTTTCCCTTCTTTCTGGATGTATTCTGTGAGGATTTGCTCTTCCTTCTATCTTATATTTGGTGTATATTCATATTTGTCCAAGCTTTTAATATTGCCTTTTTTTTTTTTTCTCTAGGTTATGTGGATCTTGGTGGTGAGGGCTATGTCTTATCCCTATTATTACAACCTAGATTTCCTAATACATGGAAGACCAAAAATAGGCTATATTTGGTTGTACTGAAATGAATTGCATTATCTAAATTTTATGGATGATGAAATATCTTTTGAAAGTCATGTGTAGCTGATTCTTCACCCATTACCTTTCCTGGACTCACTGGCATTCCCAGTTGTTACAAGTGTATGTCTAGAGTGACACCACACCCTCCAAATCTCACCTATGTGTCTCCTGTAGTGGATTGTCCAGTGTCCTGCAAGCTGTGGCATATGATATGTTATCAAAAACTCTGAACTTTGTTGCTGTATAGAAGCTGAGGTTCATAGAAATGAGGGCAGAGGGTGGGGATGGGATGTATGTGAGATTGGGGATGAGAGTGAAAGTGCAGGGTAAGCTTGGATGTGACAGGGAAAAAAAAGGAGCAAAATTCTATAGGGACAAATCTGATTTTATTAGCTCCTTTCTGGCAACAGTTGATATTTTTCTGCAGCTATCAATCATAATGGCTTGTTTGTTTAAGCTGGAGGAAATTTAAATAAAATTCTGATGGAGCTATACTACCTATAGCTTCTGGACTTGGAGCTATAGGTAGTATACTGAATCTTTGTATGAATAGAAAAAGGTATGACCTCTGATAAGATGCACCCCTGGGTCCTGATGATTTGGTCATCAGGCACTCCTTTGCATGATAAGAAAAAACAAATTCTTCTTCTGGGAAAACTTAGCCTGTTCCAAAGCCTAGGCTGAACTTTAGACTTCATTTTTCCCCATGCCTGAGTACTTTTTTTCCAGTGAACAGCCTATGCAACTCTCTGTGGAGGACCTGGCAGATTTCTGTCCAAACCAGATGCAGTTATATCTCTGGAGGTGGCATCAGGGAAACTGCAGCTAAAAAAAAAAAAAAAAATCCCCTCAAATGTTGCTGAAGGAATTGAGGATTAAAAGCTCTGACATAGACATCGGGCAAAGGAAACTGCAGCACCTCATTCATTTTCCATTTATTCACTTACCAGACATTTATTGAGTAACATGTACTTTTGAGAAACACTTGAAGTTGATACACTTTTCTGCAGTGGTGAAACTTCTTTTGAAGGTTTATGTACTGACGACCATCTCTACTCATTTCATAGACAGATGGTGCTGCACCTTCTTTGAGAAATAAAGTAACTTCTCCTTATACACTGAGCCATGCAGTACTGTTTTGTAGTGAACACTACCCAATGCCTGTCTCTGTAGGGCATTTCCTTTCAAGGTCACCCTGAAGCAGTAGCTATAAAGAGACTGACATAATGAAGAACATAGGTCTAAAGAAAAGCATTCTATCCCTTGCCTCTGTCCAGCTTTAAAGAGTTAGTACTGAAATTGCCTGACTGTCAGCAAAAGGATTAAACTTCACAGTGACAGACTTACAGAGAGGGAGAGGAGAGAAATTCTTTGGGCTTCAGGGTTTCTTGGAGAATTTCTGCTATTCTAAAATGGGTACCAGTATTCTGGGGAGTGGATACGTTAATTTATTCTCTTTCAGAAAAGATCCCCCATTACCACTTCAGTAAAGTGCCTATATTATAGTGACAATAAATAATGGATTGAAGAGTCACAGGGGTTGAATCATTTTATGGTGATTAAAGTAATATCATTTCAAAAATATCAGCTAAACTTCCAAAATCTTATTAAATTGGTGTATTAGACAACATATGCATTTTTAAATTCTCTATTTAGACTATATCATGAATGGTCCAGCTCCTAAGTGGACTTTGAGAACATAATTTTAATTTTTTTAATGATGCAATGTTGTTAAAGCTTTTAATATACATATTGCCAAATTACTACCCTCAAATTTTAAATTCCCATAAGCAGCATAGGAATGTCTTTTCCACTACCATTAGCACTCTGGGAACTCTTTTTAACTTTTACAAATTTTGAGGTGGTAATGTACTTTTAATTTATAACTTTGATCTTTTTATTACTAGTACAGTAAATATTTTTGATAGGTTTATTAATTATTTTTACCTTTATTGCATTTTGGATGACATTTATTTTCTGCTTTTATTTATTAGATTTGGGATAATTTTATTACTGATCTATAAGAGTTTTTAATTATAAAGATTATTTGTTTCTTTCAATATTGTAATTATTCCAGTTTGTTTTTTAGTTGCATTTATCTCTTTTTAAGTAGAAGAAACATTTAATGTTTTCAAATCTTTTGACCTTTTCCTCCATTATTTGCATATTTTGAGTTTATAGAGATTTATTTCCCATTATAAGTGATTCATCTGAATTTTTTACTAATTTCCTTATATTTTATTTTTTTTTCCTTTTTAATATTTTAATTTTCATTGGAGTATAGTTGATTTTTTTTTGTGTGTGTACAGTTCTTCTGTGTATTCTTGCTACCTTTTCTTAATATCTTCTGCTTCTGTTAGGTCCATACCTTTTCTGTCCTTTATTGAGCCCATCTTTGCATGAAATGTTCCCTTGATATCTCTAATTTTCATGAAGAGATCTCATCTTTCCCATTCTGTTGTTTTCCTCTATTTCTTTGCAATGATCACTGAAGAAGGCTTTCTTATCTCTTCTTGCTATTCTTTGGAACTCTGCATTCAGATGCTTATATCTTTCCTTTTCTCCTTTGATTTTCACTTCTCTTCTTTTTCACAGCTATTTGTAAGGCCTCCTCCGACAGCCATTTTGGTTTTTTTGCATTTCTTTTCCATGGGGATGGTCTTGATTCCTGTCTCCTGTACAATGTCATGAACCTCCATTTATAGTTCATCAGGCACTCTGTCAGTCAGATCTAGTCCCTTAAATCTATCTCTCACTTCAATTGTATAATCATAAGGGATTTGATTTAGGTCATACCTGAATGGTTTAGTGGTTTTCCTTACTTTCTTCAATTTAAGTCTGAATTTGGCAATCAGGAGTTCATGATCAGAGCCACAGTCAGCTCCTGGTCTTGTTTTTGTTGACTGTATAGAGCTTCTCCATCTTTGACTGCAAAGAATATAATCAATCTGATTTCAGTGTTGACCATCAGGCGATGTCCATGTGTAGAGTCTTCTCTTGTGTTGTTGGAAGAGGGTGTTTGCTATGACTAGTGCATTTTCTTGGCAAAACTCTATTAGTCTTTGCCCTGCTTCATTCTGTATTCCAAGGCCAAATTTGCCTGTTACTCCAGGTGTTTCTTGACTTCCTACTTTTGCATTCCAGTCCCTTATAATGAAAAAGATATCTTTTTTGGGTGTTATGAATCTGAAGTCAAGTGAGCCTTAGAAAGCATCACTACAAACAAAGCTAGTGGAGGTGATGGAATTCCAGTTGAGCTATTTCAAATCCTGAAAGATGATGCTGTGAAAGTGCTGCACTCAATATGCCAGCAAATTTGGAAAACTCAGCAGTGGCCACAGGACTAGAAAAGATCAGTTTTCATTCCAATCCCAAAGAAAGGCAATGCCAAAGACTGCTCAAACTATCACACAGTTGCACTCATCTCACAGGCTAGTAAAGTAATGCTCAAAATTCTCCAAGCCAGGCTTCAGCAATATGTGAGCCGTGAACTTCCAGATGTTCAAGCTGGTTTTAGAAAAGGCAGAGGAACCAGAGATCAAATTGCCAACATCCACTGGATCATGGAAAAAGCAAGAGAATTCCAGAAAAACATCTATTTCTGCTTTATTGACTATGCCAAAGACTTTGACTGTGTGGATCACAATAAACTCTGGGAAATTCTGAAAAAGATGGGAATGCCAGACCACCTGATCTGCCTCTTGAAAAGGTCAGGAAGCAACAGTTAGAACAGGACCTGGAACAACAGACTGGTTCCAAATAGGAAAAGGAGTACGTCAAGGCTGTATATTGTCACCCTGCTTACTTAACTTATATGCAGAGTACATCATGAGAAACGCTGGGCTGGAGGAAGCACAGGCTGGAATTAAGACTGCCAGAGAAATATCAATAACCTCAGATGTGCAGATAACACCATCCTTATGTCAGAAAGTGAAGAGGATCTATAAAGCCTGTTGATGAAAGTGAAATTGGAGAGTGAAAAACTTGGCTTAAAGATCAACATTCAGAAAACGAATGGTTGACCAGTTTTCCCAGCACCACTTGTTAAAGAGATTGTCTTTACTCCATTGTATATTCTTGCCTCCTTTGTCAAAGATAAGGTATCCCTATGTGTGTGGATTTATCTCTGGGCTTTCTATTTTGTTCCACTGATTTATATTTCTGTGTTTGTGCCAGTACCACACTGTCTTGATGACTGTGGCTTTGTAGTAGAGTCTGAAGTCAGGAAGGTTGATTCCTCCAGTTCCATTCTTCTCTCTCGAGATTGCTTTGGCTATTCGAGGTTTTTTGTATTTCCATACTAATCTTGAAATTATTTGTTCTAGTTCTGTGAAAAATACCGCTGGTAGCTTGATAGGGATTGCATTGAATCTGTAGATTGCTTTGGGTAGTATACTCATTTTCACTATATTGATTCTGCCAATCCATGAACATGGTATACTTCTCCATCTATGAGTGTCCTCTTTGATCCAGAGAGATGATATGGAGTGGGAGGTGTGAGGGGGGTTCAGGTTTGGGAACTCATGTACACCCGTGGCAGATTCATGTCAATGTATGGCAAAACCAATACAGTATTGTAAAGTAAAATAAAGTAAAAAAAAAAAAAAAAGAAAGCAAAGATCATGGCATCTGGTTCCATCACTTTAATGGCAAATAGATGGGGAAACAGTGGAAGCAGTGTCAGACTTTATTTTGGGGGGCTCCAAATCACTGCAGATGGTGATTGCAGCCATGAAATTAAAAGACACTTACTCCTGGGAAGAAAAGTTATGACCAACCTAGATAGTATGTTGAAAAGCAGAGACATTACTTTGCCAACAAAGGTCCATCTAATCAAGGCTATGGTTTTTCCAGTGGTCATGTATGGATGTAAGAGTTGGACTGTGAAGAAAGCTGAGTGCTGAAGAATTGATGCTTTTGAACTGTGGTGTTGGAGAAGACTCTTGAGAGTCCCTTGGACTGCAAGGAGATCCAACCAGTCCATTCTGAAGGAGATCAGCCCTGGGATTTCTTTGGAAGGAATGATGCTAAAGCTGAAACTCCAGTACTTTGGCCACCTCATGAGAAGAGTTGACTCATTGGAAAAGACTCTGATGCTGGGAGGGATTGGGGGCAGGAGGAGAAGGGGACAACCGAGGATGAGATGGCTGGATGGCATAACGGGCTCAATGGACGTGAGTCTGAGTGAACTCTGGGAGATGGTGATGGATAGGGAGGCCTGGGGTGCTGCGATTCATGGCGTCACAAAGAGTCGGACACAACTGAGTGACTGAATTGAACTGAACTGAACTGAAAGTTGATTTACAGTGTTGTGTTAGTTTTAAGTATACAGCAAAGGGATTCGGTTATACATATACATGTATTTATTGTTTTTAGATTCTTTTTTCACATAGGTTATCACAAACTATTGGGTAGAGTTCCCTATGCTATACAAGAAGTCCTTGGTGGTAATTTATGTTTTATATAGTAGTAAGTGTGTGTTCATTTCAATTAAATTTTAACTACATAATTCATTCTGGTAGGTATTTTGGTTAGTGGTATGAGGTAGGGCATGGGATTCCCTGGTGGTGGTAAAGAACCTGCCTGCCAATACAGGAGATGTGGGTTCATCCCTGGGTTGGGAAATGCCCTGGAGAAGGAAATGGCAACCCACTCCAGTATTCTTGCTTAGAAAATACCATGGACAGAGAAGTCTGGTGGGCTATAGTCCATAGGGTCACAAAAGAGTAGAATATGACTTAGCAACTAAACAACAACGAGGTAGGGCAACAGTGGTTTTATTATTGTTAACTATTCTTTCAGAGCCACTTAAGTCCATTTATATATGCCATATTTTCTTTGTCCTATATTAAATTATGCCTAACTAAGAACTGTTTCTATGCTTCCTGCCCTATTTCATTGATCTTTATATTCTTACATCAGATTTTAATATTTTAGGGGTAGATTCTCTTATTTCTCTTTCCTTTTCAATATTTCTTTGTATATCATTTTTTCAAATATATTTTCAGATAATGTTGATAAATCTTCCTCCAGCATCATCCAGTAATTTAACAGCATTTTGATTTATGGAGAACTTGTGCTCCTCTAATATTGATTTTCACTGTTTTAGGACATTAAAAACATAAGATTTTCAAGTTTATTTCATGATATTAACATGAATGTAAGTAGCAAGACGTTAATAATCCAATTACACTTCTAAATGGAGATCTAAGATTCTTTACAAAAAAGATAAAAATTGATTATACAGAACTTCTGCTTCAGGATTAAAATGACAGGGGCTATATTTTCCTTCTTGGTTGAGACAAGTAAAAAGGTGGACAAAATGTGTGAAAAATATACCCAGAAAGGTAGAGGATAGATTGAGTGTATTTAATAGAGACATAGAAGATATAAAAGAAACTCACACTAAACTTTTATGGATGAAAATTATAATGTCTGTGCTTAGTAGCAGATTGTATACCTCAGAAATATTGATAAGTGAACTTGAAGATGTTCAATAGGAAGCTGTCCAGAACAAAATGCAATGAGAGAAATATTGAAGAAAATGAACAGAACATCAGCTGGCTGCTAGACAACTTAAGATAACCTGATATATAGGTAATTGAAGTCCCTGAAGGAAAGAAGAGGGGGCAGAAGACATACTTGAAAAACTAATAGCTGAAAAGTTTCAAATTTGTTAGAAAATAGCTGGAAATCTACAAACCCAAGAAGCTTAATAAACTCAAAGAGTCATAAACAAAGCTATCACATCATAGTCAAATTGTTTAAAACAAAGAATAAAGAAAAAAGTCTTAAAAGCAGAGTAAAAAATTGAGTGCACACTGTTAAGTTTCTTTCATCCCAAGGAAATTAATAAATTATATTTAGAAAATTTGTTAGCAAGTTTATCATGACAAATGAAAATAGTCATATCGTTTCATCCTCACCAAAATATATATTATTAAAAAATCAGCATCTGTTTTTCATAAAATGCTTAGTAAAAATTAAGAGAGAAATAATTCCTGAGGGTGATAAAAATCACCAAGTCCATGATAACTTATGTAGCAAAGTGATATAGAATGTGGATTTGAAGATGTCAGTTCTCTACTTAATATACATGTTTAATAAGAATGATATTATAACTCTAAAATAAGAAGGAAGGGGGCAGGGCACAACCATTTAAAGAATGACACAACCCAAGGACATAACATAAGCTAATTAGAACCAAAGAGGTCCAAGATGACAGAAGAGTTGACTTCCACTAGAACTTGAGCTTCAGTATGTGCTTATTTAACACATCAATAAGCTAAATGACACACCCACAGGCACAATGGATGTTCTAAGCATGTGTGTGTGTGCTAAGTCACTTCAGTCATGTCCAATTCTTTGTGACCGTATGGACTGTAGCCTGCCAAGCTCCTCTGTCCATGGCATTCCCCAGGCAAGAACACTGGAGTAGGTTGCCATGTCCTCCTCCAGGGGTTCTTCCTGACCCAGGGACCTGAACCTGTGTCTCTTACATCTCCTGCATTGGCATGTGGGTGCCACTATAGTTCTAAAGCCTACCATCAAAGACCAAAACCTGCATGGCAGCCCAATTCCTAGAAATCCCTGCCCCTTCGCCCAAATAGTAGAAATAATCCTCCCACTCATTAGCTTGTGAAATTACCCAGCCCATAAACGCTGACCACACCACAATTTGAGGCTCTCCTCATCTTTTGAGATAACCCATGCTCTGCCTGTTGGACTATAAAGAAAGCTGAGCACCGAAGAATTGATACTTTTGAGCTGTGGTGTTAGAGAAGACTCTCGCGAGTCACTTGGACTGCAAGCAGATCAAACCAGTCTATCCTAGTGGAAATCAGTCCTAAATATTCATTTGAAGGACTGATGTTGAAGCTGAAACTCCAATACTGGGCCACATGATGCGAAAAACTGACTCACTGGAAAAGACCCTGATCCTAGGAAAGATTGAAGGCAGGAGAAGAAGGGGGTGACAGGGGATGAAATGATTGGATGGCTTCATCTACTCAAAGGACATGAGTTTGAGCAAGCTCTGGGAGTTGGTTTTGGACAGGGAATCCTGGTGTGCTGCAGTCTATGGGGTTGCAAAGAGTCAGACACGACTGTGCGACTGAAATGAACTGATACTCTGTCTGTAGACTGTTTCTCTTTAATTAAATCTACTTCTTACCTATCACTTTATCTCTCACTGAATTCTTTCTGCAAGGCAACATCAAGAACCTGAGCTTCATTAGCTCCTGAAACCAGGCATGTGATCTCAGTTGGAAGACTATGGGTTTTGGCCAGGTTCAAGTCCCATTCATGTGGGTTAGAATCCCAAGATGGGTTTTGGCTGGATTTGAATTCTAGCACATGGGTTCAGGTCCCAATCTGGGATGAATGGTTCCAACCCCTAAGGAGTTCTTGTTTGTTTGCTTTGAATCAATGAATTGAAGTGAAAGTCACTCAATTATGTCCAACTCTTTGCGACCCCATGGACTATACAGTCCATTGACTTCTCTAGGCAAGAATACTGGAGTAGGTAGCCTATCCCTTCTCCAGAGGACCTTCTTGACCCAGGAATTGAACCAGGGTCTCCTGCATTGCCCATGGATTCTTTATCAACCGAGCTCTCAAGGAAGACTTGAGCTATCAGGGAAGCCATATTTGAATCAATAGCCTTATTAAAATCTATTCTCAGATCTGAATCTGAAAAGTAGATTCAGTTTTACAATTGTAATTGCCAGAGTTTTGAGGCAGAAAATGATGTCATATGTGAATAATAAACATCTCTTTCTTCTAATAAAGCATATTTTAGATTATACCTTGGTAATTGTACTGATCGAAATATTCAGAACAAAATTAGTAGCAAAAACAAATGTGTAATAAAGAATGAGGCTTTTCCTAAAGATAAGTCTGACTTATATTTGTTACTCCTGGGAGGTAACTTACACATTTTTGAAATTTCCTGAGTGATGAGTCTCTACTGTTCATCATGAGCACCTTAGATACAACTGATGGCTTATGCTCATCCGGTGACTCATGGTTGGCCCCTTGATCCATTCAATAACTGCTTGATCTTTGGAGTATGGGGGGGAGTCAATATTGAGCTCAATAATATGGTCAGTCACTCATGCTTAGATAATGAGACTCTAATAAAATCTCTGGATACAAAGCTTAGATGAATTTAAGAGGTTGGGAATAATCCATGTATATTAGCACACATCAATAAAGATAAGGTAACATATCCCAAGGATAACAGAAGATTTCCATTTAGAACCCACCCAGATTTTGGTCTGTGAATATCTTCCTTTGTCTGATTTTAATTTTCTTACTTCCTCTGTAATTAACCAAAACTATATGTTTAGTAGTTTTTGGTGAGTTCTGTAAATTTGTTTAGCAAATTATAGAAACTGAGGGTGGTTTTAGGTACCTGCTGAACTTAGGGTAGTCAAAAGTAAGGGGGATTATGTGTGAGCTCTTTCCAAAATCTTTGGTTTTGGACCAAATTATTTGCAGTTGGTGTTAGAAGTCTTGGACAAATTTAGCAGTCCAAAGGATTATGCCTTAAACCTTGCAATTTAGCTAGCTCTCAATTAAAAGGGTTACTTTGTTTTATTATTGAGTGTATCAGGAATTTCTTTTTTGTTTTGCTTTCATTCTAGTGGTTTGAGGTAAACATAATTTTAATCATGTTCTGATACTATTCTTTTATTCCTAGTTTCTTTAAAAAATCAGGAGTGGATGTTAAATTTTATCAAATGCCTTTAAAAATTTCTATTTATAGTCAAAGCTTTGTTCTTTTCGGTACTCATGTACAGATGTGAGGGTTGGACTATAAAAGAAGGCTGAGTGCTAAACAAGTGATGCTTTTGAATTGTGGTCCTGGAGGACTCTTGAGAGTCCCTTGGACTGGAAGGGGATTAAACAAATCAGTCCTTAAGGAAATCAACCCTGAACATTCATTGGAAGGACTGATGCTGAAGCTGAAGCTCTAATACTTTGGCCACCTGATACAAAGAGCTGACTTATTGGAAAAGACCCTGATGCTGGGAAAGATTGAAGGCAGGAGAAGGGGATGACAGAGAATGAGATGGTTGGATGGCATCACTGATTCAATGGACATGAGTTTAAGTAAACTCCAAGAGATAATGAAGGACAGGATACTAATAGTTAATTACTGAAGACTTTCCAGGTATTGTGCTAGGTACATTATACATATTATCACACTTAATCCTCACAACAGACAGGCCTATGAGGCCGATGATATTTTATCTCCATTTTGTCTGAGAGAAAACAGAAGTACAGAACGATTAGGTAATTTTCTCACAATCAGAAAGTTATGAGGTGGAGCTAGTAATGGAAGTCCATCTTCTAAGATCTGAAATCACACTGACTGTGAATTATATAAACATATTTTTATGCTAAAATATTATTTAAAAATATGTTGCACATCATAATGTTAATTTTTCCATTACTATTATTCTAGATTTGACTTCTTGGTTTATTAAATAAAACTCCTTCATTGAGATATAGGCTTGGTATACAGTTTTCTCTTATTGTGATTTGTAACAAGTTTACCACACTTACTTGAGTAAATGAATTGAAAAACTTAACTTCTTCTTGTGCTTTAGTTAAATTTAGTATATGTGTTGCTGAAGTGAGCACTGTGCTTTGGTTAAATTTATACATAATGGGAATTAGTTTGTCCATGACTATTTAAAAGCAAGTACTCATTAAATTATGTGTACCTTCAGCCCTTCCAAGAGTAGATTTCTTACATATTTTTAAAATGATAATTTTTTCAATATAATTCTAGATAACTGGTTAATTCAAAATATTTACCTCTTTTGAGTCTATTTTAATACTTTTTCTATGTAAAATACCATCTAAATTGCTATTGCATTGTAGTATGCTTTGAAATCAGGAAGTATGAATGCTCCAACTTTTGTTTTTTAAGGTCATCTTGTCTAATTTGGCTCCTTTAAGAGTCCACGCAAGTTTGGGGAATTTTTTTCCATTTGTGCAAAAAATGCCACTAAGATTTTGATAGATATCACATTGAATCTGTAGATCACTTTGGATAGTAAGGATATTTAAACAATATTAGGTCTTCTTATCCATAATGGGATTTCTTTCCACTTGTTTGTGTCTTCTTTGATTTCTTTTAGCAATGTTTTATAGTTTTCAGTGTGCAAGTCTTTCTCCTTCTTCAATAAATTTATTTCTAAGTGTTTTCCATGCTATAATAAATGGTATTGTTTCAATTCCCTTTTCAATTTAGTCATGTTAGTGTATAGTAGCAGAACTGATTTTTGGGCATTAATTTTACTTCAGCAATTTTGCTTATCTGTGTTTGTGAGTAATCTTTAGGGTTTTCTACTTGTATGATCATATCATCTATGAATAGAGACTATTTATTCAGTTTGAACACCTACTGACCTGGGGACTCATCTTCCAGTTTCGTATCTTTTAAACTTTTCATACTGTCATGGGGTTCTCAAGGCAAGAATACTGAAGTGGTTTGCCATTCCCTTCTCCAGTGGAGCACATTTTATCAGAACTCTCCACCATAACCCATCTGTCTTGAGTGACCCTGCATGGTATGGCTGATAGTTTCATTGAATTACACAAGGCTGTGATCCATGTGATCATTTTGATTAGTTTCCTGTGAGGCCATGGGATTGCAGTTCTTGCTTCTACTGTTGGCTCTCTGATGGATGAAGATAGGAGGCTTGTGCAAGCTTCCTGATGGGAGGGACTGGCTGTAGGGAAAACAACAACAACAACAACAACAACAAAAAGGTTTTGCTCTGGTTTTCAGGGCCATGCTCAGTAAATCTCTAATCCAGCTTTCTGCTAATAGGTAGTACTGTGATCTCTCCCTATAGTTGGGCCTGAGGTGGCCCAGTGCTGGAGTCTGCAGCCTCTATGGTAGGGCTATATCCCTATGGTAGGGCCAACTGGTGAACTCCTACAAGAGGACTTATGCCAACACACTGCACCTCTCAGGACTGATGCTTCCAGTAACCCTGACCCTGAGGCAGGCCACTATCCACCCATTCCTCTGCAGGAGACCCCCAAATACAGGCATGTCTGGCTCAGTCTCTTGTGGGGTTACTTCAAGGTTTTGTTTGTGGCTTCCAAGAATCTCTGTTTTCCCAGTCTTATGGAAGTACTGTAATAAAATCCCACTAACCTTCAAACCTGGGAATTTCCAGTCCCTTTTCCAAATGCCCAGATTGGAAGTCTGACGTGGAGTCTAGAACCTTCAGGATAGTGTGAGAACTTCTTTAGTGTAATCGTTCTCTTGTTTGTGGGTCACCTACCAGGTGGCTCTATGGTAGGGCTAATTGTGACCTCCTCCAAGATGACTTATGGCAACATAATACACCTCCTAAGACTGATGCTGTCAGAGTTCCTGTATCCAGAGAAGGCTACTGCTGACCCACACTTCCACAGGAGACCGTCAGACACTCACAGGTAGGTCTTTTCATACAAAGATGGGCAAAATAAAGGACAGAAAAGATAAGGACCTAACAGAAGCAGAAGAGACTAAGAAGTAGCAAGAATACACAGAATAATTGTACAAAGAAGGTCTTAATGACTCAGATAACCACGATCATGTGATCACTCACTTAGAGCCAGACATCCTGGAATGCAAAGTCAAGTGGGTCTTAGGAAGCAACACTACAAACAAAGCTAGTGGAAATGATGAAATTCTAGCTGAGCTATTTCAAATCCTAAAGTACTAAAGTGCTGTTAAAGTGTTAAAGTGCTGCACTCAATATGCCAGCAAACTGGGAAAACTCAGCAGTGACCATAGGATTGGAAAGGACAGTTTTCATTCCAATCCCAGAGAAGGGCAATGCCAAAGAATGTTTAAACTACCATATAACTGCATTCATTTGAAGGGCTAGCAAGGTAATGCTCAAAATCCTTCAAGCTAGGCTTTAACAATGCTTGAACCAAAAAATTCCAGATGTACAAGCTGGACTTGGAAAAAGGTAGAGGAAACCGGAGATGAAATTGCTGACATCCGTCGGATCATAGAAAAAGCAAGAGAATTCCAAAAAGAAAACCTACTTCTGTTTCATTGACTATGCTGAAGCCTTTGACTGTGTGGATCACAACAAACTATGGAAAATTCTTAAAGAGATGGGAACACCAGACAATCTTACATACCTCCTAAGAAACCTGTATGCAGGTCAAGAAGCAACAGTTAGAACTGGACATGGAACAATGGACTGGTTCAAAATTGGGAAATTAGTATGTCAAGGCTCTATATTGTCACCCGACTTATTAAACTTCTATGCAGAGTACATCATGCAAAATTCTGGTTGGATGACTCAGAAGCAGGAATCAAAATTGCCAAGAGAAATATCGACAATCTCAGATAGTAGATGATACCACCCTTAATGGCAGAAAGTGACCTAATGGCAGAAAGTGAAGAGGAACTAAAGATCCTCTTGATAAAGGTGAAAGAAGAAAATGGTTTTAAAGTGGTTTAAAACTCAATATTGAAAAAACTAATATCATGGCATTCAGTCCCATCATTTCATGGCAAATATGTGGGGAAACAATGGAAACAGTGACAAACTTCATTTTATTGGATGTCAAAATCACTGTGGACAGTGACTGCAGCCATAATATTAAAAGATACTTATTCCTTGGAAGAAAATCTATGACAAAACTAGACAATGTATTAAAAAGCAGACACTTCACTTTTCTGAAAAAGGTCCATATAATCAAAACTATGTTTTGTTTTGTTTTGTTTTGTTTTCCAGTATTCATGCACGGATGTAAGAATTAGACCATAAAGAATGTTGCTGCTGCTGCTAAGTCACTTCAGTCGTGTCCAACTCAGTAACACTCCATGGACGGCAGCCCACCAGGCTCCCCCATCCTTGGGATTCTCCAGGCAAGAACACTGGAGTGGGTTGCCAGTTCCTTCTCCAATGCCTGAAAGTGAGAAGTGAAAGTGAAGTCACTCAGTCGTGTCCGACTCTTCGCGGCCCCATGGACTGCAGCCTACGAGGCTCCTCCGTCCCTGGGATTTTCCAGGCAAGAGTACTGGAGTGGGTTGCCATTGCCTTCTCCGAAAGAATGCTGAGGGTCAAGGAATTAATGTTTTCAAACTGTGGTGCTGGAGAGGACTTTTGAGAGTCCCTTGGACAGCAAGAAGATCAAATCAGTCAATTCTAAATATTCACTGGAATAACCCTGAATATTTTCTGGAAGGACTGATGCTGAAGCTCCAATACCTTGGCCACTTGATGTGAAGAGCTGATTCATTGGAAAAGACCCTGATGCTGGGAAAACCTGAGGGTAAGAGAAGAAGAAGCAGATGACAGTGGATGAGATCGCTGGGTGGCATCACTCACTCAATGGACATGAGTTTGAGCAGACTCTGGGAGATGGTGAAGGACCAGGAAGCCTGGCATGCTGCAGTCCATGGAGTTGCAGAGTGGACATGACTTAGTGACTGAATAACAACATTCAGTTTGGATGTCTTTATTTTTTCTGGTCTAATTGTTCTGACTTAGACCTCTACTATTATGTTGAATAAAAGTGATAAGTGAACATCCTTGTACCATTTTGTCTTCCCATCATCAGTGAATTAGAGTTCTTGTTGTTCCATACCCTTGACAGAATTTTGAGTAGTCAGTGTTCTGGATTTTGGTTCTTTAATGTGTGTTCAGTTCAGTTCAGTCCAGTTCAGTTCAGTTCAGTTGCTCAGTTGTGTCTGACTCTTTGCAACTTTCCCGTGAATCACAGCACGCCGGGCCTCCCTGTCCGTCATCAGTCCTGGAGTTCACTCAAACTCACGTCCATCAAGTCAGTGATGCCAACCAGCCATCTCATCCTCTGTCGGTGTCCACTTCTCCTACCACCCCAAATCCCTCCCAGCATCAGAGACTTTTCCAATGAGTCAACTCTTCTCATGAGGAGGCCAAAGTTCTGGAGTTTCAGCTTCAGCATCATTCCTTCCAAAGTACACCCAGGGTTGATCTCCTTTAGAATGGACTGGTTGGATCTCCTTGCAGTCCAAGGGACTCGCAAGAGTCTTCTCCAACACCACACTTCAAAAGCATCAATTCTTTGGTGCTCAGCTTTCTTCACAGTCCAACTCTCACATCCATACTTGACCACTGGAAAAACCATAGCCTTGATTAGATGGACCTTTGTTGGCAAAGTAATGTCTCTGCTTTTGAATATGCTATCTAGGTTGGTCATAACTTTTCTTCCAAGGAGTAAGTATCTTTTAATTTCATGGCTGCAGTAACCATCTTCAGTGATTTTGGAGCCCAAAAATATAGTCTGACGCTGTTTCCACTGTTTCCCCATCTATTTCTCATGAAGTGATGGGACTGGATGCCATGATCTTAGTTTTCTGAATGTTGAGCTTTAAGCCAACTTTTTCACTTTCCTCTTTCACTTGCATCAAAAGGCTTTTTAGTTCCTCTTTACGTTCTGCCATAAGGATGGTGTCATCTGCATATCTGAGGTTATTGATATTTCTCCCAGCAATCTTGATTCTAGCGTGTGCTTCTTCCAGCCCAGTGTTTCTCATGATGTACTCTGCATATAAGTTAAATAAGCAGGGTGACCATATACAACCTTGATGTACTCCTTTTCCAATTTGGAACCAATCTGTTGTTCCATGTCCAGTTCTAACTTTTGCTTCCTGATCTGCATATAGGTTTCTCAAGAGGCAGGTCAGGTGTTCTAGTATTCCTATCTCTTTCAGAATGTAGTGGTACCTTACTGTTATTTTGACTTGCAGTTTCCTAATATCATATAATATGGAGTATTTTTTCAAGTGTATGTTTCACCTTTATATCTTATATCTTAAAAAATTTTTTTTGTGTTGAAGTATAGTTGCTGTACAATATTATCTGTGTGTTTGTGTGTGTATATATATATATATATATATATATATAACATGTGTAAAACATAATAATTCACAATTTTTAAAGGTTATACTCCACTTATAGTTATTATAAAACTTTGAGTATATACCCTGTGTTGTACAATATTTTTCATCATTTGTTTATTTCATACATAATCATTTGTATCTCTTAATCACCTCACCTATCTTGCCTCTTCCACCCCCTTTCTCCATGGATAGCCCTAGTTTGATTTTTATATCCATGAGTCTGTTTCTTTTTTGTTATTTTCACTAGCTTGTTTTATCGTTATATCTTCTTTAGTAAAGTGTCTATCTTCTCCTTATTTTCTAATCAGGCTGTTTTTTCTTATTGTTGAGTTTTAACAATTCTTATTGTATTTTGGATAACAGTGTTTTATCAGATATGTGTTTTTAAAATAATTTTCTTAGTGTTTAGTTAGTCTTCTCATTCTGTTGACATCATATTTCACAGAGGAATTTTTAATTTTGATGAAGCTCAGTTCAGCAATTATGTGTTTCATGGATAAAGCCTTTGGTATTGTATCTAAAAAATTATTGTCATAGCCAAGGTCATATGGCCTTCTTCCACTTTATGTTTTATGAGTGTTATAGTTCTGTGTTTTAAATTTAAGTCTATCATACATTTTGAGTTAACTTTTGTGAAAGGTACAAAGCCTGTATTTATTTATTTGTTCATTTGTGGTGGCCTGTTTCTGAGCTCTCTATTTATGTTCCACTATTTCCATTATGTAATCTACTTCCTCACTAACACCGTGCTGTTTTTATTGCATGCATACATGCTCAGTTGCTCAGTCTTGTCTGACTCTTGGAGAAGCCATGGAGTATAGCCCATCAGGCTCTTTTGTTCATGGGATTTTCCAGGCAAGAATACTGGAGTAGGTTACCATATCCCCTTCCCAGGGAGCTCCCCTTCCCAGGGATGGAAACTCAATCTACTGCATTGGCAGGTGACTTCTTTACCACTGAGCTGTAGTGCACTTAATAATAGATTCTGATAGGACAGTCAGTCAGTCACTCAGTTCAGTTGCTCAGTCATGTCCAACTCTTTGCGACCCCATGAATTGCAGCACGCCAGGCCTCCTTGTCCATCACCAACTCCCAGAGTTCACTCAGACTCACGTCCATCAAGTCTGTGATGCCATCCAGGCATCTCATCCTCTGTTGTCCCCTTCTCCTCCTTCCCCCAATCCCTCCCAGCATCAGAGTCTTTTCCAATGAGTCAACTCTTCGCATGAGGTGGCCAAAGTACTGGAGTTTCAGCTTTAGCATCATTCCTTCCAAAGAAATCCCAGGGCTGATCTCCTTCAGAATGGACTGGTTGGATTTCCTTGCAGCCCAAGGGACTTGCAAGAGTCTTCTCCAACACCACAGTTCAAAAGCATCAATTCTTCAGTGCTCAGCCTTCTTCACAGTCCAACTCTCGCATCCATACATGACTACTGGAAAAACCATAGCCTTGACTAGACGGACCTTTGTTGGCAAAGTAATGTCTCTGCTTTTGAATATGCTATCTAGGTTGGTCATAACTTTTCTTCCAAGGAGTACGCATCTTTTAATTTTATGGCTGCAGTCACCATCTGCAGTGATTTTGAAGCCCAAAACATAAAGTCTGACACTGTTTCCCCTGTTTCCCCATCTATTTGCCATGAAGTGATGGGACCAGATGCCATGATCTTCATTTACTGAATGTTGAGCTTTAAGCCAACTTTTTCACTCTCTGCTTTCATCAAGAGGCTTTTTAGTTCCTCTTTACTTTCTGCCATAAGGATGGGGTCATCTGCATATCTGCAGTTATTGATTTTGAAAGAGATGGGAATACCAGACCCCCTGACCTGCCTCTTGAGAAATCTGTATGCAGGTCAGGAAGCAACAGTTAGAACTGGACCTGGAACAACAGACTGGTTCCAAATAGGAAAATGAGTACGTCAAGGCTGTATATTGTCACCCCACTTATTTAAATTATATGCAGAGTACATCATGAGAAACGCTGGGCTGGAAGAAGAACAAGCTGGAATCAAGATTGCCAGGAGATATATCAATAACCTCAGATATGCAGATGACACCACCCTTATGGCAGAAAGTAAAGAGGAACTAAAAAGCCTCTTGATGAAAGTTAAAGTGGAGAGTGAAAAAGTTGGCTTAAAGCTGTCCATCATACAACTTTGTTCTTCCCAGTCAATATTGTGTTAGACATTCTGGATATTTTGCCTCTCCAAACTTACTCTGGAATCAGTTTGTCATTATCTTTATGGGATTTTTATTGGCCGTGTATTCAATCTACAGATCAAGTTGGCAAGAATCAGCATCTTGAAAATTTCGAGACTTTTCACCCATGGACATGAAATAATTCTTATATATGTAGTGCTGTGTTTTTTCCTGCAGAGTTTTATTTTTTCCAATGTATTTCATATGTATTTTGTTAAATTCAACAACAGAATTGGTCTATTTCATCAAATTTGTGAGCATAGTGTACTCACATTTGTTTATTATTCTTTTAATTTTCTATAGTTCTGTAATGATATCTCTTCTTTTACTTCTGATATTAGTAATTTGTGTCATCTCTCTCCTTTTTCTTAGTTAGCTTGGCTAGAGGCTAGTCGATTTAATTTATCTTTTCATTCAGCCAGCTTTGTTTTCATTGATTTTTACTATTCATTCCCTCTTTTCTATTTCATTGATTTCTGCTTTGATTTTTTGTTATTTCTTTTCTTTTCCCTACTTTGAATTTAATTTGTTCTTCTTAACTGATTTTGCTAAGAGTTCCATCTAGATGACTGATTTTAGATTCTTCCTCTGTTTTAATATTTTTATTATTTATTTGCCATGTATTTTTGAATTTTCCAGTTATGTTTCTGTCTCTAGTTTAATTTCATTGTGGCCTGAGTATAGACATTGTATGATTTCTTCTTTTTTAACTCGTTGAAGTTTATTTTATGACCCAGTATGTGGCCTATTTTAGTGAATGTTCCATGTGAGCTTGAGAAGAATACATAGTCTTCTGTCACTGCATAAATTAGTCCACAGATGTGAATTATATATAGTAAATATAATTATTGTGTTATTTAGGACTTGGATATTTTTTTCTTTGTTTTTCAGTCTTTACTATCTTTGATTTTCAGATTTGGAGGGCTTCATTGAGATATACTCAAGCTCAGGCATTCTTAACTCAGCCATGCCCAGTCTACAAATAAGTCCATAAAAGATATTTCTTTATTTCTGTCACAGAAATAAAGTTTTGAGCACTAACATTTCTTTTTGGAAGCTTAGTATAAATCAAAAAATTTTTTAAAAAGATTATAACCTGCATTTTCTCAGTCTTATACAACCTTTTCCCTAATTACAAATTACCATTTATACTATGTCATGATTGTTTGCTGTCCCAGGTACTAGATGGTAGAAGGAACAGTAGTCTAGAATGATAAGTAAAGCTTTGATCCATGTGTACTCAGGGACAATGTGTCCTAAGACAATAAGAAGTTGAAAGAACTCTTTCCTTCAAATAGCTCTGATTTTTTAAAGTTTGAAAAAGTGGTATGTTAGAATACAATCTCATCTTTATAAAGTTTAGTATCAGACAGTCTGTGTTTCTCTTTCTTTTAAACCTACTCCAATACTTCCTAAGGACCTTGGCAAAAGGAAAATGTCTTATTATCACTGAAAAACAACTTTTTGAGGCATTTATTACTGCTTTTGGCATTTTAACAATTAAATTTTACCTCTGCCTCTTTTTCTTCTTGTCTTTGAACTTATAGTCTATTACATCTTGGCTTGGAGTACTTTTTTCTTTTCTGACCTCTGGTGACACCTAACCAGATGATAGTTTTCAGACATCTTCTGTTCAAGAGTGGTAGCTGGAAGTGAGTTGCGTGAAGGAAACAAAGAAAGGAATACTCTGCACAGGAATCATCATCTTCTCCTTTGACAATGAGTGGTCTAGAAATGGGAGGTGCTACCATGAAGTTGGGACTTCCCTGGTGGCTCAGACGATAAAGCGTCTGTCTGCAATGCAGGAGACCCAGGTTCGATCCCTGGGTTGGGAAGATCCCCTGGAGAAGGAAATGGCAGCCCACTCCAGTATTCTTGCCTGGAAAATCCCATGAATGGCGGAGCCTGGTAGGCTACTGTCCATGGGGTCGCAAAGAGTCGGACACGACTGAGTGACTTCACTTCGCTTCACCATGAAGTTATGGGGAGTCTGGTGAGGTAGTCTGTAAGGATATTGACAAATATTTCACTTTTCTTTTGCTATCCCCTTAAAATTAGATGTGGCTATGAATAACTGGCTTTGGCCGATGAAATGTGATCCAGGTTCATAGTAATCTGATTGTTCTAGGTGGATGTTTCAAAAGTCTGTGGTTGAGCCTATACTCTTTGTTATCCTTCTGAGAGGGTATGGAACTCAAATTCAAGATGTAACCTCTGTCTTCCTGGGTCCCTAACTAATAATGATGAACAACACTCTTCTGCATACTCATGTTGGAGATGTAGCGTCAATAGTAAATGAACTTTGAGTCTGTTGAACTGAGGTGGATGAACCTAGAACTTAACAGAGTATAATAAGTCAGAAAGAGAAAATTTCATGTTTTAACACATATATACATGGAATCTAGGAAAATGGTATTGATTAACCTGTTTACAGGGCAGGAATAGAGACACAGACATAGAGATTAGATTTGTGAGGAAAAGAGAGGATGGGACAAATTGAGAGAGTAGCACTGAAATATATACTTTACCATATGTAAACTAGATAGCTAGTGGGAAGTTGCTGTATCACACAGGGGGTCAACCTGGTGCTCTGTGACAACCTAGAGGGGTGGGATGGGAGTAGGATGAAAAGGAGGTTCAGGAGGGAGGAGATATAGGTATACTTGTGGCTGATTTATGTTGTATGGCAAAAACCAATGCACCCTTGTAAAGCAATTATCTTCAGATTAAAATAAATTTTAAACAATGGAAGAAAAAATAATAAACAAACCTTTGTTTTGTTAAATGATATTTTGCAGTTGATTGTTTTCATAGCTTTTCCTAGCCTAGCCTAATTGAAGTATCTGCACTCATTTGAGAAAGTATATTTTAGTACCTGTGACAGATCTCTAGAGCTTCCTAGATCTGAGTAACAAGTTGCTTTACAATTTTATCTTATACATTATGGCCTTTATTTATTATATTTTACAATATATTATTATATTCTTATGGCCTTTATTTATTATATTCTGGATTATAAAACCAACCTGGTCTTATTTTACAAAATAATATAGTAATTAATAAGTATGAGTCCAAAGCCATGCTGCCTAGTTTCACATCCCAGATCTGCTATCACTGGCATATTACAGAGTCACCCTATTCCTCCATTTTTTCTTCTGTAAAATGGAGAGATCAATTTTACTTACCTCATGGCATAAATGAAATGAGTCAATATATGGACTACTTAGAATACTGGGTCTCACAGAAGTCGTCACCAAATGTTTGCTTTTGTTTCACCTTTTTATCACTCAGAGTCCTTAACTGAGTTTCTTGTATAGTTTTGGTCAAATTTTTTGATTTAGCAAATGCTGCTGCTGCTGCTGCTAAGTTGCTTTCAGTCCTGTCCGACTCTCTGCGACCACATAGATGGCAGCCCACTAGGCTCCTCTGTCCCTGAGATTCTCCAGGCAAGAACACTGGAGTGGGTTGCCAGTTCCTTCTCCAATGCATGAAAGTGAAAAGTGAAAGTGAAGTCGCTCAGTCATGCCTGACTCTTAGCGACCCCATGGACTGCAGCCTACCAGGCTCCTCCATCCATGGGATTTTCTAGGCAAGAGTACTGGAGTGGGTTGCCATTGCCTTCTCCATTTAGCAAATGACTTGCCTCTAAATTTAGGTGAATTGACTGATGCCTTATTTTTAAGATAGAGTCTTAAAATTTCCATGAACCTAATGATCAGAGAGCATCTCCTGGACACTTTAGGGAGACACAAGGGAATAGAATCTGTATTGAGATTCTTTTTAAAGAATCTCTCAGATTCTTCAGCCTCTTTTTTGGTGCCTGGGAATCAGCCTTTGCAGGTGCCACCTAGACAGTGTCCTTGTTCCAAATCTCAAACATTTCCCAGTTTAACTGCTTCTACTCTTGACTTGTTCCTCTAAATCTTGACCTGAATGTTCTGTGGTGGAGTTTCTATTTGGAATTCTCTTGCATTTCCATTTGGATACTTATTTCAAGAGCATCTTAACACAGTGTATTTAATTTTAAAAATTTCCTTGTCAAACCTACTCTGATCTAATTTTCCCCATCTTACTCACCAGCATCAGCGTTGTCTAAATTTTTCATACCTTCCCTTTCTCTTACTCCATATTCACAATTTACTACCTGTTCTGATCAAATTAACCTCCAAATACCTCTCAAGCCTGTTTTTCTTCACCTCCAGTGCTAACATGTTGAGTTTTTAGGTGGCCATTACCTCTCTTGTACAACATTATTGCCTTCTAATTGCCTGCCTGCCTCTCCTCATCTCTAGTGGAATCATCATATTAAATCAGTGCCTCAGTGATCTTATCACAGCCCTTCTTACCATCTTCAAAGTCTTCCAATTACTCTCAAGGTGAAGAATAGTCTTTCATGTTGACCTCAGGGCACTATATGGTCTTGCCACTGCCTAATCAATGCTGTCATTTTTATGCCTGTCTCCCAAACTCGCAGCATTTTTTAAGTTGTGGAATTTGTCTCCCTTATAACATGTCTAACTTGTGCAAAATGGCCCGTTGTGCCATTTGTCTAATGAAACCTAATCTTTCAGATCTCAGCTGAAATATTTCTTTCTCAAGAGAACCTCCCTGACTTCTCTGCCTATTCCCCATTAATTTTGGTCTTGCTATTTGCTTTCTGGTTAGGTATTTGATGTCTTCATGTATGTTTGCAATGTTTGATACAAAACCAGGAAAAATATTGTATTATATCATGGAAACCAGAGGGATTAGTAATTATGTTGCCTACACTTTAGCTGGGTCTCTCTGCATTCCATTCTAAGATCTCCCTTCCTTTGCTTCCATCTTATCAAAATATCATCTTTTATACACCCCTGACCTGCTCTGTGCTCCTGTCACCAGGGAGATAAGGCAGCAGCTCCTTGGTTTTGTTGTGGGAGAAGGTGCTGATTCTTCTAGATTTTTCAGAGAGAACTATTTGCAGCAGAAACAATGTTTCTCTCACTAATATTGGCCACTATTTATGCCATGTCTTTCTCACTATATTCTTTCTCTATCTTATCAAATCTAGTTACTCACAAACAGACAGAAATGACTGAGTAGGGGAGCAATGGAGATGGAAATGTGAAAAGAAAAAAAAAAAAAAACGGAGTCAGGTGAGCAAGAAAAATATTCATCCTACTATACACCTATCACAGACTTCAATTTGTGTGTTTGAAACAATCTGCCTTCCCTACTGCAATAGATGAGGACCCTTTCTATTCTTCTCGCCATCACATATCCAGGATTTAGAACAGTGCCTGACAATAAAAATAAGACTCTGTTGCGCGCCTTAGTAAATTTTGAATGAATTTTCTGTATAAGTGTTGACTTATCAAACTGAACATCTAATAGCTTGCTTTTCTTTTAAAACCACTTTCTTTAAAACAGGTAATTAAAACTGATAAAGGAGTACATATCCCATGTCTAAATCAATTTCAGTTTATGTTTTGTAGCAGTCAGGAGACATGAGAACAGCATTATTTATTTATGTCAATTTACATCTTAATACTTATATGTTTATAAACAATGAAGCAAAAGTTTTATTTCCCTAGTTGTATGCATTTCTTTTATATATTTAGCCATATATTGAAAAAAATAGGTAATATTTTATTATAATAACTAGAGACTGATATTTAGGGCACATTCTGTCCTGTGATTTTGGGGAATAATGAATTAGGAAACAAAATGTACAGCTTCATCCTTTTTGATACTTAGTGTATTGTGACTGACAGCTTAATAGGAAATTCTGACAGGGCTTGCCCTGGATAGTGGGATGTCTGTCACCAGCTTGCCTCAATCATCTAATATAATACCACAAAATGTATATATTTACTTGAACAGACATCAGTAGATAAAGCTCTACAATTCCATTTTAAAATTAAATTTAATTAAATTTAGTTTAATTTAATTATACTTTTTCTCCCTAGTTTAACTTGGCACTTATTCTTACACGATGGCACAAATATGTCCATGTGCAGCTCCAAGTTTTTCAGTTTATCTCTGGAGTCACCAGACCTGAGAACAATGTAGTTGAATGTTTGCAGCTATGTTTTCTGCTTTAGAATCTTTTGAGTTCTCTATTTGACTTGGTTAAGATCTTGTTATAAAACAAAAAATAGGAAGAATAAAGAAGAAATTATGAAAAGCAATATTAATAATGCAAATTTTCTTGGCTAGGCAAGACTGATATATAGGACATATGCTTAATTTCACTTTATTGTTTGTTTTCTTGTTTTTTGCTTCTGTATGTTTGCAAAAGCACCTGCTTATCAGTGTTGACACAATCAATACAATATTTTTCTGCTATGAATAGCTGTTTTTTAAATAACAAGAAGTAAAAATGATGCTGTCATTCTATTCTCAATATTTCTACTGGGATTGTCTTTTGTGTTTTAATTAAATAGTAAAAGATATATATTTTCTATATAGCAATCAATTTTTTGTAAGCCTTTGCATGAATATGATTGGCAAGTTAGAATTCTATGTTATCAGTTTTTCTTTCAAAAATTTAATCCATTTGATAAAAATGAAAAGATATGGAAACTATACCTAAATAAATCCACATTAATTTTTAATGGTTATAAAACCCAAGTATATACATCAGGTTGTATGGAACTTAACTTGCATAGTTTTAAGAAATGTTACAGTTATAAGGGAACTTAAAATCATATAAATAATTGTGTATTTTTTAATATAAAGTAAATATTACCCGTAACCTCACACCCAGAAATAACTACGGTTAATTCCTTTGTGTGCATTCTTCAAAACATTCAGACATTCACAGGTACACAGACATACACACTCACATAACCGTATAAACAGGATTTCATACCGTATAAACTGCACTTATACTTAAATCTGTATGATTGATAACCTTTAATTTATTTAAATTCTCCTACCTAATATCAATCTGATTTTGGTGTTGACCATCTGTTGATGTCCATGTGTAGAGTCTTCTCTTGTGTTGTTGGAAGCGGGTGTTTCCTATGACAAGTGCATTCTCTTGGCAAAACTCTATGAGCCCTTTGCCCTGCTTCATTCCTTATTCCAAGGCCAAATTTGCCTGTTATTCCAGGTGTTTCTTGACTTCTTACTTTTGCATTCCAGTCCCCTATAATGAAAAGGACATCTTTTTTGTGTGTGTTAGTTCTAAAAGGTCTTGTAGGTCTTCATAGAACTGTTCAACTTCAGCTTCTTCAGTGTTACTGGTTGGGGCCTAGGCTTGGATCACAGTGATATTGAATGGTTTGCCTTGGAAACGAACAGAGATCATTCTGTCGTTTTTGAGATTGCATCCAAATACTGCATTTCAGACTCTTTTGTGACCATGATGGCTACTCCATTTCTTCTAGGGGATTCCTGCTCACAGCAGTAGATATAATGGTCTTCTGAGTTGAATTCACCCATTCCAGTCCATTTGAGTTCACTGATTCCTAGAATGTTGATGTTCACTCTTGCCATCTCCTTGGAAGTTTTACCACTTCTAATTTGCCTTGATTCATGGACCTAACATTCCAGGTTCCTACACAATATTGCTCTTTACAGCATTGGACCTTGCTTCTATCACCAGTCACATCCACAGCTGGGTATTGTTCTTGCTTTGGCTCCATAACTTCATTCTTTCTGGAGTTATTTCTCCACTGATCTTCTGTAGCATATTGGGCACTTACCGACCTGGGGAGTTCCTCTTTCAGTATCCTATCATTTTGCCTTTTTCATACTGTTCCTGGGGTTCTCAAGGCAAGAATACTGTAAGTGGTTTGTCATGCCCTTCTCCAGTGGACCACATTCTGTCAGACCTCTCCACCATGACCCGTCCATCTTGGGTAGTCCCACACAGCATGGCTTAGTTTCATTGAGTTAGACAAGGTTGTGGTCTGTGTGATCAGATTGGCTAGTTTTCTGTGATTATAGTTTCAGTGTGTCTGCCCTCTGATGCCCTTTCAGAACACCTACCGTCTTACTTGGGTTTCTCTTACCTTGGACATGGGGTATCTTCATGGCTGCTCCAGCAAAGTGCAGCTACTGCTCTTTACCTTGGATGAGGTCACCTGTCCTGACCTTGAATGTGGAGTAACTCCTCGGCTCTCCTGCGTGTGCACAGCTGCCGCTCCTTGGACATAGGGTAGCTCCTGTTGGCCGCCGCCCCTGACCTCGGGTGTGGGGTAGCTTCTCTTTGCAGCATGCTGGCTGCGATGGGCCATTCAGGTATGACCTAAATCAAATCCCTTATGATTATAAGTGGAAGTGAGAAATAGATTTAAGGGCCTAGAGCTGATAGACAGAGTACCTGATGAACTATGGATGGAGGTTTGTGACATTGTGCAGGAGACAGGGATCAAGACCATCCCCATGGAAAAGAAATGCAAAAAAGCAAAATGGCTGTCTGAGGAGGCCTTACAAATATCTGTGAAAAGAAGAGAAATGAAAAGTAAAGGAGAAAAGGAAAGATAAGAATCTGAATGCAGAGTTCCAAAAAATAGCAAGGAGAGATAAGAAAGCCTTCCTCAGCTATCTATACAAAGAAATAGAGGAAAAGAACAGAATGGGAAAGACTAGAGATCTTTTCAAGAAAATTAGAGATACCAAGGGAACATTTCATGCAAAGATGGGGTCAATAAAGGACAGGAATGTTATGGACCTAACAGAAGCAGAAGATCCTAAGAAGAGGTGGCAAGAATACACAGCAGAACTGTACAAAAAATATCTTCACAACCCAGATAATCATGATGGTGTGATCACTCACCTAGAGCCAGTCCAGTGGAGCTATTTCAAATCTTGGAAGATGATGCTGTGAAAATGCTGCACTCAATATGCAAGCAAATTTGGAAAACTCAGCAGTGGCCACAGGACTGGAAAAGGTCAGTTTTCATTCCAATCCCGAAGAAAGGCAATGCCAAAGAATGCTCAAACTACTGCACAATTACACTCATCTCACATGCTAGTAAAGTAATGCTCAAAATTCTCCAAGCCAGGCTTCAGCAATACGTGAACCATGAACTTCCAGATGTTCAAACTGATTTTAGAAAAGGCAGAGGAACCAGAGATCAAATTGCCAACATCTGCTGGATCATGGAAAAAGCAACAGAGTTCCAGGAAAGCATCAATTTCTGCTTTATTGTCTATACCAAAGCCTTTGACTGTGTGGATCACAATGAACTGTGGAAAACTCTGAAAGAGATGGTAATACCAGACCACCTGACCTACCTCTTGAGAAATGTATATGTAGGTCAGGAAGCAACAGGTAGAACTGGACATGGAAAAACAGACTGGTTCCAAATAGGAAAAGGAGTACGTCAAGGCTGTATATTATCACCCTGCTTATTTAACTTATATGCAGAATACATCATGAGAAACGCTGGGATGGAAGAAGCACAAGCTGGAATCAAGATTGCCAGGAAAAATATCAATAACCTCAGATATGCAGATGACACCACCCTTATGGCAGAAAGTGAAGAGACACTAAAAAGCCTCTTGATGAAAGTGAAAGAGGAGAGTAAAAAAGTTGGCTTAAAGCTCAACATTCAGAAAACGAACATCATGGCAACTTGTCCCATGACTTCATGGGAAATAGATGGGGAAACAGTGGAAACAGTGTCAGACTTTATTTTTCTGGGTTCCCAAATCACTGCAGATGGTGATTGCAGCCATGAAATTAAAAGACGTTTACTCTTTGGAAGGAAAGTTATGACCAACCTAGAGAGCATATTAAAAAGCAGAGATATTACTTTGCCAACAAAGGTCCATCTAGTCAAGGCTGTGGTTTTTCCAGTGGTCATGTATGGGTGTGCAAATTGGACTGTTAGAGAAGCTGAGTGCCAAAAAATTGATGCTTTTGAACTGTGGTGTTGGAGAAGACTCTTGCAAGTCCCTTGGACTGTAAGGAGATCCAACCAGTCCATCCTAAAGGAGACCAGTCCTGGGTGTTCATTGGAAGGACTGATGCTGAGGCTGAAACTCCAATACTTTGGCCACCTCATATGAAGTGTTGACTCATTGGAAAAGACCCTGATGCTGGGAGGGATTGACGGTAGGAGGAGAAGGAGACGACAGAGGATGAGATGGCTGGCTGGCATCACCGACTAGATGCAGATGAGTTTTGGTGAATTCCGAGAGTTGGTGATGGACAGGGAGGCCTGGCGTGCTGTGATTCATGGGGTCACAAAGAGTCAGACATGACTGAGTGACTGAATGAACCTAATACCAACATTAAAAAATTCTATTTTGTGGATATATCATAATAATTGATTTCACTAATTTCTCATTCTTTGAAGTTTGGAACATTTTTGATGTTCTATTACTGAAAATAATAGATCAAGATATTTTGGTTATATTTAAAGCTTCTATTTTTAATAAAATACTTGCTCTTCTCCAATGTTTAGAAAGTTCTGGGCATTTTTAATGGAAGAAGAGATTGCTGTCTGAGTAGACTGAAATCCCTTTGAAGAAAATGTATCCCAAGAAAAAAGGGAGTGAAGCAGGGTGGTTTGGTCAAGGTGAGAGGAAATGTTTCTAAGTGTCAAGGAAAATCAGTAAATTAATTTCTTTGGAATCAAATAGTTTCCCTAATGCACCCTATTGATTCTGCGTATAACTCTAGGGAGGGAGTGTTAGCACAAGATGCAAGTGTTATTTGCACTAAAACTCACTGGGAAAAGCAATGCTATTGAAATCCCAAAGGGCATAGCATAAGTACACAGGGGAAAAGACATTTTCTGAATTTTGTCTGGGCACACCATTGCCATTGGCAAGGAAGACACCAGAGTCCTGAGGGTAGCTTTTTTGTTCATTCACCTCAGCAATGCCAGTGAAGTAGAAAGGATGCCCACAGACAGGCAGGTTACTGAAGCATCTGGAATCATGGCAAGGCTTCTCACCAATTATGTTCCCAGAGAGCTGAGCACTTAGGAAAAAATGTAAACCAAGAGGAAGGATCAGGGAAGGAAGAGTGCAACCTGTTCTAGTTTCATTCTTTTACAAGTGGTTGACCAGTTTTCCCAGCACCACTTGTTAAAGAGATTGTCTTTACTCCATTGTATATTCTTGCCTCCTTTGTCAAAGATAAGGTGTCCATAGGTGTGTGGATTTATCTCTGGTCTTTCTATTTTGTTCCATTGATCTATATTTCTGTCTTTGTGCCAGTACCATACTGTCTTGATGACTATGGCTTTGTAGTAGAGCCTAAAGTCAGGAAGGTTGATTCCTCCAGTTTCATTCTTCTTTCTCAAGACTGCTTTGGCTATTCGATGTTTTTTGTATTTCCATACAAATCTTGAAATTATTTGTTCTAGTTCTGTGAAAAATACCACTGGTAGCTTGATAGGGATTGCATTGAATCTGTAGATTGCTTTGGTTAGTATACTCATTTTCTCTATATTGTTTCTTCCAATCCATGAACGTGGTATATTTCTCCATCTATTAGTGTCCTCTTTGATTTCTTTCACCAGTGTCTTATAGTTTTCTGTATACAGGTCTTTAGTTTCTTTAGATAGATATATTCCTAAGTATTTTATTCTTTTCGTTGCAATGGTGAATGGAATTGTTTCCTTAATTGCTTTTTCTACTTTCTCATTATTAGTGTATAAGAATGCAAGGGATTTCTGTGTGTTGATTTTATATCCTGCAAATTTACTATATTCATTGATTAGCTCTAGTAATTTTCTGGTGGAGTCTTTAGGGTTTTCCATGTAGAGGATCATGTCATCTGCAAACAGTGAGAGTTTTACTTCTTCTTTTCCAATTTGGATTCCATTTATTTCTTTTTTCTGCTCTGATTGCTGTGGCCAAAAGTTCCATAACTATGTTGAATAGTAGCGGTGAAAGTGGGCACCCTTGTCTTGTTCCTGACTTTAGGGGAAATGCTTTCAATTTTTCACCATTGAGGATAATGTTTGCTGTGGGTTTGTCATATATAGCTTTTATTATGTTGAGGTATGTTCCTTCTATTCCTGCTTTCTGGAGAGTTTTTACCATAAATGGATGTTGAATTTTGTCAAAGGCCTTCTCTGCATCTATTGAGATAATCATATGGCTTTTATTTTTCAATTTGTTAATGTGGTGAATTACATTGATTGATTTGTGGATGATTTTCCTTGTTTTAAAATCTCCTACTGGGCTTGCGAAAAGATGGCGGAGGAATAGGATGGGAAGACCACTTTCTCCCTCACAAATTCCTCAAAAGAACATTTCAACTCCGAGCAAACTCCACAAAACAACTTCGGTAGGCTGGCAGAGGTCATCAGGCATCCAGAAAAGCAGACCATTGTCTTCAAAAACAGGTAGGAAAAAATATAAAAGACGAAAAAGGAGACAAAGGAGGTGGGGAGGGAGCTCCGTCCCGGGAAGGGAAGCCCGTCCCGGGAAGGGAATTTTAAGAAGAGAGGTTTCCAAACACCAGGAAACACTCTCCCTGCCGAGTCAGTGGCGAATCTTGGAAACACAGAGGGCAACATAACAGGAAGGAAAAATAAAGAAATAATTAAGACCAAGAGATTACAAGCCCAACAGTAACTCCCCCAGCGGAAAAGCGGCACAGGCGCCTGCATCCGCCGTTGGGAAGTGGGGGCAGGGCAGGGACGCGCGGGAGGCGCGGGCTGCAGTGCTTTGTAAGAATCGGGCAGGAACGCCCCACGCGCAACCAGAACCATCTAACTTGTGCTAGCAAACCAGACTGTGGGATAGCTACCAAGCGAAAAGCTCGAACATAAGACACCGCCAGGACCGAGCACAGAACAAAGGACGGAACGGAAAAAGCCGGCTGCAGACCATCCCCCGCCGGGGACAGGCAGCCAGAGCCGTAAGGACTGGAAAGGGGCAATTGCAGACCCGGAGAGACTTTACTTACCTAACTGCAAGCAGGCCTCTTTGCTAAGACTTCTGGGGGTGCTGGACACTCACAATCTGCCTCACGGGGGACGCCAGTGGTCCACCCAGAAAGCTGAGCAGCAGCGGCAGAAAAGGTGACACGCCGCGGCGATCGCGCTCGCCAAACTCCTGAGCTACTCGGACCTGGGAAGGGCACAAAACGCAGTCCCAGCCGAATCTGTGCCTCTGAGGGCGGCCTGAGCGGCTTGGACCGGGGAAGTGCACGCAGCCTAGGGCCGGCCCCAGACGGTTCCCGGCGGAGCATCGTAGAGCCGGAGCGGTTTGTACGCCGCAAGAAGGGACAAGTCAGGCGGGGCTGAGACACTGTGCACACGACAGTGCTATTTGTTTGCAGCATCCCCCCTCCCCACAGCGCGACTGAACTAGTGAGCCTAAAAAACCAGCAAACAGAAGAAGTTAAACAGAGGGAACCACCTTGGAAGTGATCCCACACGGCCCAAAACATCAGAGAACGGCCAGATATATTTTTAATAATTTTAAAATCATTCCTTTTTTTTTTCTTCTTTTTTTTTCTAACTATTTTTTTAATTGTTAAGTCTTCTATTTATCCTCTAATTTTTATTTCTATAACCTACTATTAATATTTTTAAAAAAAAAAAGACTTTTTTTTTTTTTTAAGGCAAACACCATATATAGCCTTTGGATGGTTGTTGGTGGTTTTTTGTTTTTCTTTTGGTTTGTTTTGTTTTGTTGTTTGTTTGTTTTTTAAATAATTCTTGTGTGTTTTTTTTCTTTCTTCCTTTTTCCTTCTGCTTCTTTTCTTTAATATTGCATTTTTTAAAATCCAACCTCTACTCTAGATTTTTAATCTTTGCTCTTAGGTTTCTGTTGTCAATTTTGTACATCTAAAAACCCAAACTTCACTACCCAAATTTACCTGAGAGCGAGATTACTGGCTTGACCACTCTCTCCTCCTTTGGACTCTCCTTTTTCTCCACCAGGTGGCCTCTGCCTCTTTTCTCCCCCATCTCTTCTCTATCCAACTCTGTGAATCTCTGTGTGTTCCAGCCAGTGGAGAACACCTAAGGAACTGGTTACAGGCAGGATTTGTCTCTCTCCTTCTCATTCCTCTCTCTTATCCCCCTGGTCACCTCTGTCTACTTCCTCCCTCTCCTCTTCCCCGTATAACTCCGTAAATACCTCTGAGCGGTCCAGACTATAGAACACACATAAGGAAGTGACTACTGGCTAGCTTGCTCTCTCCTCTTTTGATCTCACCACATCTAATTCCAGTTACCTCTAACTACCCCCTCCATCTTCTCTTCTCCTTGTAACTCAGTGAACCTCTCTGAGTGTCCCTCAATGTGGAGAAACTTTTCATCTTTAACCTAGATGTTTTATCATCGGTGCTGTATAGTTGGAGAAGTCTAGAGGCTACTGTAAAAATAAAACTGAAAACCAGAAGCAGGAGGCTTATGTCCAAAGCCTGAAAACATTAGAGAACTCTTGAATTCAGGGAACATTAAGCAATAGGAGCTCATCAAATGCCTTCATACCTAAACTGAAACCAAGCTCCACCCAAGGGCCAACAAGTTCCAAAACAAGACATACCACTCAAATTCTCCAGCAACACAGGAACACTCCCCTGAGCTTCAATATACAGGCAGCTCAAAATTATTCCAAAACCCTTGATGTCTCATAACCCATTACTGGTCACTCCACTGCACTCCAGAGAGAAGAAACCCAGCTCCACCCACCAGAACTCCAACACAAGTCTCCCTAACCAGGAAACCTTGACAAGCCACTGATAGAACCCCACCCACAGTGAGGAAGCTCCATAATAAAGAAAACTCCACAAACTACCAGAATACAAAAAGGCCACCCCAAACCCAGCAATATAACCAAGATGAAGAGACAGAGGAATACTCAGCAGGTAAAGGAACAGGAGAGTTGCCCACCAAATCAAACAAAAGAGGAAGAAGTAGGGAATCTACCTGAGAAGGAATTCCGAATATTGATAGTGAAAATGATCCAAAATCTTGAAATCAAAATAGAATCACAGATAAATAGTCTAGAGACAAGGATTGAGAAGATGCAAGAAAGGTTTAACAAGGACCTAGATGAAATAAAAAAGAGTCAAAATATAATGAATAACGCAATAAATGAGATCAGAAACACTCTGGAGGCAACAAATAGTAGAATAACGGAGGCAGAAGATAGGATTAGTGAAATAGAAGATAGAATGGTAGAAATAAATGAATCAGAGAGGAAACAAGAAAAACGAATTAAAAGAAACGAGGACAATCTCAGAGACCTCCAGGACAATATGAAACGCTCCAACATTCGAATTACAGGAGTCCCAGAAGAAGAAGACAGAAAGAAAGACCATGAGAAAATCCTTGAGGAGATAATAGTTGAAAACTTCCCTAAAATGGGGAAGGAAATAATCACCCAAGTCCAAGAAACACAGAGAGTTCCAAATAGGATAAACCCAAGGCGAAACACCCCAAGACACATATTAATCAAATTAACAAAGATCAAACACAAAGAACAAATATTAAAAGCAGCAAGGGAAAAACAACAAATAACACACAAGGGGATTCCCATAAGGATAACAGCTGATCTTTCAATAGAAACTCTTCAGGCCAGGAGGGAATGGCAAGACATACTTAAAGTGATGAAAGACAATAACCTACATCCCAGATTACTGTACCCATCAAGGATCTCATTCAAATACGAATTAGAAATCAAAAGCTTTACAGAGAAGCAAAAGCTGAGAGAATTCAGCACCACCAAACCAGCTCTCCAACAAATTCTAAAGGATATTCTCTAGACAGGAAACACGAAAAGGGTGTATAAACCCGAACCCAAAACAATAAAGTAAATGATAACGGGATCATACTTATCAATAATTACCTTAAACGTAAATGGGTTGAACGCCCCAACCAAAAGGCAAAGACTGGCCGAATGGATACAAAAACAAGACCCCTCTATATGCTGCTTACAAGAGACCCACTTCAAAACAAGGGACACATACAGACTGAAAGTGAAGGGCTGGAAAAAGATATACCACGCAAATAGAGACCAAAAGAAAGCAGGAGTGGCAATACTCATATCCGATAAAATAGACTTTAAAACAAAGGCTGTGAAAAGAGACAAAGAAGGCCACTACATAATGATCAAAGGATCAATCCAAGAAGAAGATATAACAATTATAAATATATATGCACCCAACATAGGAGCACCGCAATATGTAAGACAAATGCTAACAAGTATGAAAGGGGAAATCAACAATAACACAATAATAGTGGGAGACTTTAATACCCCACTCACACCTATGGACAGATCAACTAAACAGAAAATTAACAAAGAAACGCAAACTTTAAATGATACATTAGATCAATTAGACCTAATTGATATCTATAGGACATTTCACCCCAAAACAATGAATTTCACCTTTTTCTCAAGTGCTCATGGAACCTTCTCCAGGATAGATCACATCCTGGGCCATAAATCTAAACTTGATAAATTCAAAAAAATCGAAATCATTCCAAGCATCTTTTCTGACCATAATGCATTAAGATTAGATCTCAATTACAGGAGAAAAAATACTAAAAATTCCAACATATGGAGGTTGAACAACACACTTCTGAGTAACCAACAAATCATAGAAGAAATCAAAAAAGAAATCAAAATATGCATAGAAACTAATGAAAATGAAAACACAACAACCCAAAACCTGTGGGACACTATAAAAGCAGTGCTAAGAGGAAAGTTCATAGCAATACAGGCATACCTCAAGAAACAAGAAAAAAGTCAAATAAATAACCTAACTCTACAACTAAAGCAACTAGAAAAGGAAGAATTGGAGAACCCCAGAGTTAGTAGAAGGAAAGAAATCTTAAAAATTAGGGCAGAAATAAATGCAAAAGAAACAAAAGAGACCATAGCAAAAATCAACAAAGCCAAAAGCTGGTTCTTTGAAAGGATAAATAAAATTGACAAACCATTAGCCAGACTCATCAAGAAGCAAAGAGAGAAAAATCAAATCAATAAAATTAGAAATGAAAATGGAGAGATCACAACAGACAACACAGAAATACAAAGGATCATAAGAGACTACTATCAGCAGTTGTATGCCAATAAAATGGACAACGTGGAAGAAATGGACAAATTCTTAGAAAAGTACAATTTTCCAAAACTGAACCAGGAAGAAATAGAAAATCTTAACAGACCCATCACAAGCACTGAAATTGAAACTGTAATCAGAAATCTTCCAGGAAACAAAAGCCCAGGTCCAGACGGCTTCACAGCTGAATTCTACCAAAAATTTCGAGAAGAGCTAACACCTATCCTACTCAAACTCTTCCAGAAAATTGCAGAGGAAGGTAAACTTCCAAACTCATTCTATGAGGCCACCATCACTCTAATACCAAAACCTGACAAAGATGTCACAAAAAAAGAAAACTACAGGCCAATATCACTGATGAACATAGATGCAAAAATCCTCAACAAAATTCTAGCAATCAGAATCCAACAACACATTAAAAAGATCATACACCATGACCAAGTGGGCTTTATCCCAGGGATGCAAGGATTCTTCAATATCCGCAAATCAATCAATGTAATTCACCACATTAACAAACTGAAAAATAAAAACCATATGATTATCTCAATAGATGCAGAGAAGGCCTTTGACAAAATTCAACATCCATTTATGGTAAAAACTCTCCAGAAAGCAGGAATAGAAGGAACATACCTCAACATAATAAAAGCTATATATGACAAACCCACAGCAAACATTATCCTCAATGGTGAAAAATTGAAAGCATTTCCCCTAAAGTCAGGAACAAGACAAGGGTGTCCACTTTCACCGCTACTATTCAACATAGTTCTGGAAGTTTTGGCCACAGCAATCAGAGCAGAAAAAGAAATAAAAGGAATCCAAATTGGAAAAGAAGAAGTAAAACTCTCACTGTTTGCAGATGACATGATCCTCTACATAGAAAACCCTAAAGACTCCACCAGAAAATTACTAGAGCTCATCAATGAATATAGTAAAGTTGCAGGATATAAAATCAACACACAGAAATCCCTTGCATTCCTATACACCAATAATGAGAAAGTAGAAAAAGCAATTAAGGAAACAATTCCATTCACCATTGCAACGAAAAGAATAAAATACTTAGGAATATATCTACCCAAAGAAACTAAAGACCTATATACAGAAAACTATAAAACACTGATGAAAGAAATCAAAGAGGACACTAATAGATGGAGAAATATACCATGTTCATGGATCGGAAGAATCAATATAGTGAAAATGAGTATACTACCCAAAGCAATTTACAAATTCAATGCAATCCCTATCAAGCTACCAGCCATATTTTTCACAGAACTAGAACAAATAATTTCAAGATTTGTATGGAAATACAAAAAACCTCGAATTGCCAAAGCAATCTTGAGAAAGAAGAATGGAACTGGAGGAATCAACTTGCCTGACTTCAGGCTCTACTACAAAGCCACAGTCATCAAAACAGTATTGTACTGGCACAAAGACAGACATATAGATCAATGGAACAAAATAGAAAGCCCAGAGATAAATCCACACACATATGGACACCTTATCTTTGACAAAGGAGGCAAGAATATACAATGGAGTAAAGACAATCTCTTTAACAAGTGGTGCTGGGAAAACTGGTCAACCACTTGTAAAAGAATGAAACTAGATCACTTTCTAACACCGCACACAAAAATAAACTCAAAATGGATTAAAGATCTAAATGTAAGACCAGAAACTATAAAACTCCTAGAGGAGAACATAGGCAAAACACTCTCAGACATAAATCACAGCAGGATCCTCTATGATCCACCCCCCAGAATTCTGGAAATAAAAGCAAAAATAAACAAATGGGATCTAATTAAAATTAAAAGCTTCTGCACAACAAAGGAAAATATCAGCAAGGTGAAAAGACAGCCTTCTGAATGGGAGAAAATAATAGCAAATGAAGCAACTGACAAACAACTAATCTCAAAAATATACAAGCAACTTATGCAGATCAATTCCAGAAAAATAAATGACCCAATCAAAAAATGGGCCAAAGAACTAAATAGACACATCTCCAAAGAAGACATACGGATGGCTAACAAACACATGAAAAGATGCTCAACATCACTCATTATCAGAGAAATGCAAATCAAAACCACAATGAGGTACCACTTCACACCAGTCAGAATGGCTGCGATCCAAAAATCTGCAAGCAATAAATGCTGGAGAGGGTGTGGAGAAAAGGGAACCCTCCTACACTGTTGGTGGGAATGCAAACTAGTACAGCCACTATGGAGAACAGTGTGGAGATTCCTTAAAAAATTGCAAATAGAACTCCCTTATGACCCAGCAATCCCACTGCTGGGCATACACACCGAGGAAACCAGAATTGAAAGAGACACATGTACCCCAATGTTCATCGCAGCACTGTTTATAATAGCCAGGACATGGAAACAACCTAGATGTCCATCAGCAGATGAATGGATAAGAAAGCTGTGGTACATATACACAATGGAGTATTACTCAGCCGTTAAAAACAATTCATTTGAATCAGTTCTGATGAGATGGACGAAACTGGAGCCGATTATACAGAGTGAAGTAAGCCAGAAAGAAAAACACCAATACAGTATACTAACACATATATACGGAATTTAGAAAGACGGCAATGACGACCCTGTATGCAAGACAGGAAAAAGACGCAGCTGTCTATAATGGACTTTTGGACTCAGAGGGAGAGGGAGAGGGTGGGCTGATATGGGAGAATGGCATTCTATCATGTATACTATCATGTAAGAATTGAATCGCTAGTCTATGTCTGACGCAGGATACAGCATGCTTGGGGCTGGTGCATGGGGATGACCCACAGAGATGTTATGGGGAGGGAGGTGGGAGGGGGGTTCATGTTTGGGAACACATGTAAGAATTAAAGATTTTAAAATTAAAAAAAAAAAAAAAAAAAAGGACCTTCAAACCTCAAGAGAGAGGATGGTAAAGAGAAGGAGATTTTGCCTCCTCAAATAGCATGCAGCAAATGGACTTAAGCTTGCTTTTGTGTAAATCGAACCTCTTCAGTACCACGCTTGTAGTAGCATTTCGAAAAACCTTGTAGTTAAACTAGTCAAAATAATATGTTTAGCTTGAAATAATTTCTAAATCCCCTTAAAGTCATTACAGTATGAGGATTAACTCCTGTGAGGTCAGGCCACTGAGCAGACCCCTGTCACCTTCCTTGTAACCCCTGATTTCTGCATATCAGAAGCCTGGACCTGTTGATGCATCTGGGATATGGTGATACATTCTATGGAGGATTAAGCCAGAAAATGATTTATAAATTTGGTTAGTACATTCTTGGTTTTAAATTAGCAATATAGTCAAAGCAATGGTTTTTCCAGTGGTCATGTATGGATGTGAGAGTTGGACCATAAAGAAGGGTGAGCACTGAAGAACTGATGCTTTCGAATTGTGGTGCTGGAGAAAAATCTTGAGAGTCTCTTGACAGCAAGGAGTTCAGACCAGTCAGTCCTGAAGGAGATCAACCCTGGGTGTTCATTGGAGGGACTGATGCTGAAGCTGGGGCTTCAATGGTTTGACCATCTGGTGTGAAGGGCTGGCTCTTTGGAGGGGACCCTGATGCTGGGAAAGATTGAAAGTAGAAGGAGAAGAAGGCAACAGAGGAGGAGATGGTTGGATGGCGTCGCCGACTCGGTGGACGTGAGTTTGAGCGGACCTGGGGAGATGGTGGGGGACAGGGAGGCCTGGCGTGCTGCAATCCATGAGGTTGTAAAGAGTCAGACATGAGTAAATGACTGAAAAACAACAAAAATATCCACACCAAAGACTATTTGTGAGAAGGAAGCATTGGCCCAAACTGGTAAATATGTTTTCAGCCCAAGTTCTTTTTCCAGTGTTGCTTCGTTGCCATAAATACATATTTACATTTTAATCATATATGTATTTGTGCTGAGATTGCAATTAACAGCAGACATCCATTTTATACTTTGAGACCTCAGAAGGTTTTTCATGTGTGTAAAATAAAGATTTTGGACTCGTTTTAAAAAATACAAAGAAATTAAGTAAAAGCTGAGCTCTCTTCAGTTTCATTCAAACAACATGAGTCTATATATGTCACTACTTACAACATGTTTGTTGAGGACAGTTATTCCAAAATCTCAATGAATAGCGCAAAAATTTTGCTGGATATTGAATCAGAATTGAGAAATTGAATGGTATATTTTTGGGGTTAAGTGTAGGAGACAGGAAATTCTATGAAATAATATGTTGCATGAATACAGATCAATTGACTTCTCTGTATCTTGGCGCAGTGTTCTGCAGTTGAGACACATGAGAGCAGAAAGGCTTTGGCAGAATCATTGCCATGATCCATGTAGTGATGATGTCCTGGATGGAAGAGCTCACGTCCAGAGGTAAACTCCCCCGTCATGACGTCATGATGGCTGTTCTGAATCTGCAAACGCCGCAGTTTTCAGCTGAAACATGGACACGTTTCATCTCTCAGTGACTACAGGTTAGTTACGGCGGACACAAGATTGGCATTTTGCACAGCAACACTTCATATCCTGCTTTCGCAAGCAAGAGGCCAAGTATAGCTTTTCATTTTTTTTAATTGGATCGGCATTGTCCTCTTTTTCTACATGGGCTTCTCTTTTCTATTTGGGCTTTCTATATGGGTGGCTGACAGTAAAGAATCTGTCTGCAATGTGGGAGACCTGGGTTTGATCCCTGGGTTGGGAAGATCCTCTGGAGAAGGTAATGGCTACCCAGTCTAGTACTCTTGCTGGAGAATTCCATGGACAGAAGAGCCTGGTGGGCTACACAATCCATGGGGTCTCAAGGGATCGGACACGACTGAGCGACTAACACTTCTTTTTTATACAATGTTATTTTTGAAGAATACTTTAATATTAAGGTTTTGTTTTTAATAAACAACTAATTTATTCTTTTCCAAAAAGAATGTTCACCATAACAATGAAGATATTTTCAGTTCAGTTCAGTTGGGTCGCTCGGTCATGTCCGACTCTTTGTGACCCCATCGCGGCACGCCAGGCCTCCCTGTCCATCGCCAACTCCGAGAGTTCGCTCGGACTCACGTCCATCGAGTCGGTGATGCCATCAGGCCATCACATCCTCTGTCATCCCCATTTCCTCCTGCTCCCAATCCCTCCCGGCATGGGTCTTTTCCGATGAGTCAATTCTTCGCTTGAGGTGGCCAAAGTATTGGAGTTTCGGCTTTAGCATCATTCCTTCCAGGGGACGCCCAGGGCTGACCTCCTTTAGAATGGACTGGTTGGATCTCCTTGCAGTCCAAGGGACTCTCAAAATATTTTATATGCATTCTAAATTTTGATCCTTATCTTAACCATCTTTCTGATGGTTTCTTAATCTTGTCAAAACTATATCTATTTCATGATTTCAAATAAAAAGCCTAATATATTCTCATTAAAAAAATAAAAAAAAAATAAAAAATAAAAAATAAAATCTCCTACTACTTTTTCCGGTAAGCGGCCTGAGGTGACTCCTAAAATGGTGTGCTATTCACTTGACCCAGAAAACCCCACAAAATCATGCAAATCAAGAGGTTCAAATCTTCGTGTACACTTTAAGAACACTCGTGAAACCGCCCAGGTCATAAAGGGTATGCATATCCAAAAAGCCACCAAGTATCTGAAGGATGTCACGTTAAAGAAGCAGTGTGTGCCATTCCGCCACTACAACGGTGGAGTTGGCAGGTGTGCACAGGCCAAACAGTGGGGCTGGACTCAGGGTCGATGGCCCAAAAAGAGTGCTGAATTTTTACTACACATGCTCAAAAATGCAGAGAGTAATGCTGAACTTAAGGGCTTAGATGTAGATTCTCTGGTCATTGAGCACATCCAAGTGAACAAAGCCCCCAAGATGCGACGCAGGACTTACAGAGCTCATGGTCGGATCAACCCCTACATGAGCTCTCCCTGCCACATTGAGATGATCCTTACGGAAAAAGAACAGATTGTTCCTAAACCAGAAGAGGAGGTTGCACAGAAGAAAAAGATATCCCAGAAGAAACTGAAGAAACAAAAACTTATGGCCCGGGAATAAATGCCACAAAAAATAAATGCAAATAAAAGTAAAAAAAAATAAAAATAAAAAATAAAATAAAATCTCCTACTATATGCTTCAGGGGCTCTTTTGCTCAATGTTCTTTAAAATTTATGTGTGAACATCTTTTCAAGGTTAAATCAGGTTGATGCATGCACTAGCAATTGATTCATTTTTTTTTCCATTGAATAAATACTCAAGCTAATTATTTACTATAGGTGGTCATTTTAGTCATTCTAAATTTTTGTTTTTATGAACACTGCTGTTAGGGATATTTATAAATATTTCACTTGATAAACACATGCAAAAACTTTTCCTAAGGTATATACATATTAGATGCAATATTTTTCCTTAGAAATATACCTGAGTAGAATTGCTGGCTTTTACAGTTTGAATATACTTAACTTAGTGGGTGATGTCAAATATTTTCTGGAATAGTGATCGTTATTTGTACACTTAACAATAGTTGTGTGTTTCCTCATTTCTCCACATCTTTGCCAACACTTGGAGTATTGATTTTGTAATTTTTTGTTGGTCTGGTGGATTTAAAATGAATCTTATTGTGGTGTGCTTGCTATGAATGACAATCCCACTTTTATTGAAGTATATACAACTGATTTACAGTATTATATTAGTTTTAGATGTGCAACATAGTTATTCAATATTTCTATATAGCATAAAAGTTAATGCTATATTGGTATATATTATACATTAATATTATTAGTTATGTAATATATAATTAGTGATATAATATGATCTAATAATGCATACTAATTTATGTATTGTAAAGTTGATATAAAATATTGGCTATATGCCCTGTGCTGTATAATATAGCATTGTAATTTATTTATTTTATACACAGTAATTTGTGCCTCTTATTCCCCTACCTCCAACTTGCCTCTACCCCCATTAGTTACCAAAATGTTTTCTGTAACTCTGTGTGCTTTTATTTTGATCCTTTCGTCTAATTAAGAAAATGCTCTTCCACCCAATTTTCAGAAATTTTGTCACGTGTGGATGTTGAATTGTATATAAAGTTTTTTATTTCACATAATCTAAGATTATTACTCAGAAAACTAAGAGCATGGCATCCGGTCCCATCACTTCATGGCAAATAGATGGGGAAACAGTAGAAACAGTGGCTGACTTTATTTTTCTGGCTTCAAAACCACTGCAGATGGTGATTGCAGCCCTGAAATTAAAAGACGCTTGCTCCTTGGAAGGGAAGTTATGACCAAGCTAGACAGCATATTAAAAAGCAGAGACATTACTTTGCCCACAAAGGTCTGTCTAGTCAAGATTATGGTTTTTCCAGTGTTCTTGTATAGATGTGAGAGTTGGACTATAAAGAAAGCTGAGCACAGGAGATTTGATGCTTTTGAACTGTGGTGTTGGAGAAGACTTGAGAGTCCCTTGGACTGCAAAGAGATCCAACCAGTCCATCCTAAAGGAGATCAGTCCTGGGTGTTCATTGGAAGGACTGATACTGAAGCTGAAATTCCAATACTTCGGACACCTGATGTGAAGAGCTGACCCATTTGAAAAGACCCTGAAGCTGGGAAAGATTGAGGGCAGGAGGAGAAGGGGACGACAGAGGATGAGATGGTTGTATGGCATCACAAACTCAATGGACATGGATTTGGGTGGACTGTAGCAGTTGATGATGGACAGGGAGGCCTGGTGTGGTTTGGTACATAAAGTCACAAGAGTCAGACACGACTGAGCGACTGAACTGAACTGAAGGTTATTACATATTTATTCTAGTTTAATGTATTAATATATTGAACTAACTTCTTTCATTTTCTGATGTTAAATCATTCCTGAATTTCTAACATTAATCCAACATGCTAATGATGTTTTACCTTCAATACTTCAATATTTTTCAAAGGAATTTTGCAACTTTGCTCATGAGTTAGAGTGGCCTATAATTTCCCTTGTTCTGTTCTTGTTAAGATTTGGTATAAAAGTACTGGAGTTTCAGCTTCAGCATCAGTCCTTCCAATAAATATTCTGGACTGATCTCCTTTAGGATGGATTGGTTGTATCTGCTTGCACTCCAAGGGACTCTCAAGAGTCTTCACCAGCACCACAGTTCAAAAGCATCAGTCCTTCAGCACTCAGCTTTTTTATAGTCCAACTTTCACATCCATACATGACTACTGGAAAAACCAGAGTTTTGACTAGACAGATCTTTGTTGGCAAAGTAATGTCTCTGCTTTGTAATGTGCTGTCTATATGGTCATAACTTTTCTTCCAAGGAGCAAGTGTCATTTAATTTCATGGCTGCAGTCACCATCTTCTGTGATTTTAGAGCCCAAGAAAATAAGGTCTGACACTGTTTCCACTGTTTCCCCATCTATTTCCCATGAAGTGATGGGACTAGATACCATGATCTTAGTTTTCTGAATGTTGAGCTTTAAGCCAACTTTGTCACTCTCCTCTTTCACTTTCAAGAGGCTCTTTAGTTCTTCAATTTCTTCCATAAGAGTGGTGTCATCTGCATATCTGAGGTTATTGATATTTCTCCCGGCAATCTTGGTTCCAGCTTGTGCTTCACCAGACCAGTGTTTCTCATGATGTGCTCTGCGTATAAGTTAAATCAGCAGGGTGACAATATACAGCCTAGACGTACTCCTTTCCTGATTTGGAACCAGTCTGTTCGATGTCCTGTCCAATTAGAAAAGCAACATTTCCAATTGTTGCTTCCTGAAATGCATAGATTGTTTTTTTTTCTATTATTATTTTTTTATTATTATTATTTTTGCTTTATTTTACTTTACAATACTGTATTGGTTTTGCCATACATTGACATTAATCTGCCACGGGTGTACATGAGTTCCCAATCCTGAACCCCTCTTCCACCTCCCTTCCCATTCCATCTCTCTGGATCATACCCGTGCACCAGCCCCAAGCATCCTGTATCCTGCATTGAACGTAGACTGGCGATTCGTTTCTTACATGATAGTATACATGTTTCAATACCATTCTCCCACATCATCCTGCCGTCTCCCTCTCCCTCAGAGTCCAAAAGTCCGTTCTATACGTCTGTGTCTCTTTTGCTGTCTCACATACAGGGTTATCATTACCATCGTTCTAAATTCCATATATATGTGTTAGTATACTGTATTGGTGTTTTTCTTTCTGGCTTACTTCACTCTGTATAATCGGCTCCAGTTTCATCCACCTCATTAGAACTGATTCAAATGTGTTCTTTTTAATGGCTGAGTAATACTCCATTGTGTATATATACCACAGCTTTCTTATCCATTCATCTGCTGATGGACATCTAGGTTGTTTCCATGTCCTGGCTATTATAAACAGTGCTGCAATGAAAATTGCGGTACATGTGTCTCTTTCAATTCTGGTTTCCTCCATGTGTATGCCCAGCAGTGTGGTTGCTGGTTAATAAGGCAGTTCTATTTTCAGTTTTTTAAGGATTCTCCACACTGTTCTCCATAGTGGCTGTACTAGTTTGCATTCCCACCAACAGTGTAGGAGGGTTCCCTTTTCTCCACACCCTCTCCAGCATTTATTGCTTGCAGACGTTTGGATCACAGCCATTCTGACTGGCGTGAAATGGTACCTCACTGTGGTCTTGATTTGCATTTCTCTGATAATGAGTGATGTTGAGCATCTTTTCAGGTATGTTACCCATCTGTATGTCTTCTTTGGAGAAAGTCTACTTAGTTCTTTGGCCCACTTTTTGATTGGGTCGTTTATTTTTCTGGAATTGAGCTGCATAAGTGCTTGTATATTTTTGAGATTAGTTGTTTGTCAGTTGCTTCATTTGCTATGATTTTCTTCCATTCAGAAGTCTGTCTTTTCACCTTGCTTATAGTTTCCTTTCTTGTGCAGAAGCTTTTCATTTTAATTAGATCCCGTTTGTTTATTTTTGCCTTTATTTCCAGTATTCTGGGAGGTGGATCATGGAGGATCCTTCTGTGATTTATGTCGGAGAGTGTTTTGCCTATGCTCTTCTCTAGGAGTTTTATATTTTCTGGTCTTAGGTTTAGATCTTTAATCCATTTTGAGTTTATTTTTGCATATGGTGTTAGAAAGTGCTCTGGTTTCATTCTTTTACAAGTGGTTGACCAGTTTTCCCAGCACCACTTGTTTAAAGAGATTGTCTTTAATCCATTGTATATTCTTGCCTCCTTTGTCAAGATAAGGTGTCCATAGGTGTGTGGATTTATCTCTGGGCTTTCTAGTTTGTTCCATTGATCTATATTTCTGTCTTTGTGCCAGTACCATACTGTCTTGATGACTATGGCTTTGTAGTAGAGCCTGAAGTCAGGCAAGTTGATTCCTCCATTCACCATTGCAATGAAAAGAATAAAATAATTAGGAATATATCTACCTAAAGAAACTAAAGACCTATATATAGAGAACTACAAAACACTGATGAAGAAAATCAAAGAGGACACTAATAGATGGAAAAATATACCATGCTCATGGATTAGAAGAATCAATATAGTGAAAATGAGTATACTATGCAGAGCAATCTACAGATTCAATGCAATCCCTATCAAGATACCAGCGGTATTTTTCACAGAACTAGAACAAATAATTTCAAGGTTTGTATGGAAATACAAAAAAACCTCGAATAGCCAAAGCATACAGATTCTTATTTTTAGTGTTGTTCTTTCTCCTGATCTGCTTCAAGGATTTTACCAAGTTTACTCTCTTAAAAGAAATTAGAATGTTAACTATCAGTTCAGTTCAGTTCAGTCACTCAGTTGTGTCCGACTCTTTGCGACCCCATGAATCGCAGCATGCCAGGCTTCCCTGTCCATCTCAACTCCTGGAGTTCACTCGGACTCACGTCCATCGAGTCAGTGATGCCATCCAGCCATCTCATCCTCGGTCGTCCCCTTCTCCTCCTGCCCCCAGTCCATCCCAGCATCAAAGTCTTTTCCAAAGAGTCAACTCTTCACATGAAGTGGCCAAAGTACTGGAGTTTCAGCTTTAGCATCATTCTTTCCAAAGAAATCCCAGGGTCGATCTCCTTCAGAATGGACTGGTTGGATCTCCTTCCAGTCCAAGGGCCTCTTAAGAGTCTTCTCCAATACCACAGTTCAAAAGTATCAATTCTCCAGCGCTCAGCCTTCTTCATAGTCCAACTCTCACATCCATACATGACTACTGGAAAAACCATAGCCTTGTCTAGACGGACTTTAGTCGGCAAAGTAATGTCTCTGCTTTTGAATATGCTATATAGGTTGGTCATAACTTTTCTTCCAAGGAGTAAGTGTCTTTTAATTTCATGGCTGCAATCACCATCTGCAGTGATTTTGGAGCCCCCCAAAATAAAGTCTGACACTGTTTCCACTGTTTCTCCATCTATTTCCCATGGAGTGATAAGACCAGTAGTCATGATCTTCGTTTTCTGAATGCTGAGCTTTAAGCCAACTTTTTCACTCTCCTCTTTTACTCTCATAAAGAGGCTTTTTAGTTCCTCTTCACTTTCTGCCATAACGGTGGTGTCATCTGCATATCTGAGGTTATTGATATTCCTCCTGGCAATCTTGATTCCAGCTTGTGTTTCTTCCAGTCCAGCGTTTCTCATGATGTACTCTGCATATAATTTAAATAAGCACGTGACAATATACAGCCTTGATGTACTCCTTTTCCTATTTGGAAACGGTCTGTTCTTCCATGTCCAATTCTAACTGTTGCTTCCTGACCTGCATACAGATTTCTCAAGGGGCAGGTTAGGTGGTCTTGTATTCCCATCTCTGTCAGAATTTTCCACAGTTTATTGTGATCCACACAGTCAAAGGCTTTGGCATAGTCAATAAAGCAGAAGTAGATGTTTTTCTGGAACTCTGTTGCTTTTACTCCAATAAAATTAATTTAAAAAGAAAAAAAGAATCACATTCACTGATTTACTAATCCGTTCAGTCAGTCAGTCAGTCAGTTCAGTCGCTCAGTCATGTCCAACTCTTTGCGACCCCATGAATCGCAGCACTCCAGGCCTCCCTGTCCATCACCATCTTCCGGAGTTCACACAGACCCACGTCCATCGAGTCAGTGATACCATCCAGCCATCTCATCCTTGGTCGCCCCCTTTTCCTCCTGCCCCCAATTCCTTCCAGCATCAGAGTCTTTTCCAATGAGTCAACTCTTCGTATGAGGTGGCCAAAGTACTGGAGCTTCAGCTTTAGCATCAGTCCTTCCAAAGAAATCCCAGGGTTGATCTCCTTCAGAATGGACTGATTGGATCTCCTTGCAGTCCAAAGGACTCTCAAGAGTCTTCTCCAACACCACAGTTCAAAAGCATCAATTCTTCAGCGCTCAGCCTTCTTCACAGTCCAACTCTCACATCCATACATGACTACTGGAAAAACCATAGCCTTGACTAGGTGGACCTTAGTCAGCAAAGTAATGTCTCTGCTTTTGAATATACTATCTAGGTTGGTCATAACTTTTCTTCCAAGGAGTAATCCGTTCAGTACTTGTTTATTGTTTAGCTTTAGAAACACTTTATTTTTTTTTTTTTGAAATTTATTTTTTTAATTGGAGGAAAATTACATTGTTGTGCTAGTTTCTGCTCACAACAATTCAATCAGCCATAATTATACATGTATCTCTTCCCTCTTGATCTTCTCTCTTCTCCTCTCATCCTACCTCTAAATCATCACAGAGTGCCAGGCTGGGCTTCCTATGTTATATAGCAACTTCTTATAATCTATTTATTTTACACCCATGGTCATGTATATATTTCAATACTATTTTCTGAATTTGCCCCTCCTCCTTCCTTTTGTGCAGAAGACCATACAGAAAAATGTCATAATAATCCAGATAACCACGATGGTGTGGTCACTCACCTAAAGCCAGACATACTGGAGTGTGAAGTCAAGTGGGTCTTAGGAAGAATTGCTGCCAGGAAAGCTAATGAAGGTGATGGAATTCTAGCTAAGCTATTTAAAATCCTAAAATATGATGCTGTTACAGTGCTGCAGTTAATATGTCAGCAAATTTGGAAAACCCAGCAGTAGACACAGGACTGGAAAAGTTCAGTTTTCATTTCAGTCCCAAAGAAAAGCAAATCCAAACAATGTTCAAACTACTGCACAATTGCACTCATTTCATATGCTAGCAAGGTAGGGCTCGAAATCCTCCAAGCTAGTCCTTAGCATTACATGGACTGAGAACTTTCAGATGTTCAACCTGGGTTTAGAAAAGGCAGAGGAAACAGAGATCAAATTGCCAACATTTTCTGGATCATTGAGAAAGCAAGGGAGTTCCAGAAAAACATTTACCTCTGTTTCATTGACTATGTAACAAAACCTTTGAATGTGTGGAGCATAACAAACTGTGGAAAATCTTAAAGGGACAGGAATACCAGACCATCTCACCTGTCTTCGGAGAAACTTGTATGCAGGTTAAGAAATAACAATTAGAGCCCTGTATGGAACAACTGACTGGTTCAGGATTGAAAATGGAGTACAACAGGCTCTTTATTATCACCCTGTTTATTTAACTTATATGCAGAACACATCATGTGAAATGTCTTGTTGGATGAGTTACAAGCTGGAATCAAGATTGCTGGGAGAAATAACAACAACCTCAGATATGGGGAGGATACCACTCTAATGGCAGAAATCAAAGAGGAACTAAAGAGCTTCTTGATAAGGGTGAAGGAGGAGAGTGAAAAAGAGCCCCTTGGAAAACAAGGAGATCAAACCAGTCAATCTTAAAGGAAATCAACCCTGAATACTCTTTGGAAGGACTGATGCTAAAGCTGAAGCTCCAATACTTTGGCCACCTGATATGAACAGGTGACTCATTAGAAAAGACCCTGATGTTGGGAAAGATAGAAGGCAGGAGGAGAAGAGGGTGACAGAGGATGAGATGGTTGAATGGCATCACCGATTCAGTGGACATGAACTTGGTCAAATTCTGGGAAATGGTGAGGGACAGGGAAGCCTGGCAGTCTGCAGTCCATGGTGTCACAAAGATTCGGGCAAGACTTGGTGACAAAACAACACATTGTATTGTAATAAACAGTGCCACAATGAACACTTTGGTGCATGTGTCTTTTCACACTGTGACTTTATCTTGGTATATGCCTAGTAATGGAATTGCTACTTTGCTAACAAAGGTCCATCTAGTCAAGGCTATGTTTTTTCCAGTGATCATGTATGGATGTGAGAGTTGGACTGTGAAGAAAGCTGAACACTGAAGAATTGATGCTTTTGGACTGTGGTGCTGGAGAAGACTCTTGAGTGTCCCTTGGACTGCAAGGAGATCCAACCAGTCCATTCTGAAGGAGATCAGGCTTGGGATTTCTTTGGAAGGACTGATGCTAAAGCTGAAACTCCAATAATTTGGCTTCCTCATGTGAAGAGTTGACTCATTGGAAAAGACTTTGATGCTGGGAGGAATTGGGGGCAGGAGGAGAAGGAGATGACAGAGGATGAGATGGCTGGATGGTATCACTGAATCAATGGACATGAGTCTGAGTGAACTCCAGGAGTTGGTGATGGACAGCGTGGCCTGGTGTGCTGCATTCATGGGGTTGCAAAGAGTCGGATACTGAACTGAACTGAACTGAAGGTAAATTTAAAGATTGAAGGCAGGAGAAGAAGCGGAAAACAGAGGATAAGATGGTTGGATGGCATCACCGACTCAATAGACATGAGTTTAAGTAAACTCCAGGAGTTTGTGATGGACAGAAAGGCCTGGCGTGCGGCAGTCCATGGGGTTGCAAAGAGTCACACATGACTGAGTGATTGAACTGAACTGAACTGAACTGAACTGAAGGTAGATTTATTCCTAGTTTTTAAGAGAATCTCTACACTGTTCTCCATTGTAGCTATTTCAATTTGCAGTCCCACCAACAGTGTAGAAGTGTTCCCTTTCCTCCTCCTCCTCTCCAGCATTTGATTTTTGTAGATTTTTTGATGATAGCCATTCTGACTGAGGTAATACCTCATTGCTGTTTTGATTTGCATTTCTCTAATAGTGATGTTGAGAATCTTTTCATGTGTTTATTGACCATCTATATGTCTTCTTTGCAGAAGTCTTTAATCATGCTTATTCTTTTCTTTTGCTGTGCAAAAGCTTTTAAGTTTAATTAGGGCACATTTGTTTATTTTCGTTTTTATTTCCATTACTCTAAGAGGTGGTTCTGCACAAAAGATAAATAAGCAGGGCAACAATATACAGCCTTGACGTACTCCTTTTCCTATTTGGAACCATCTGTTGTTCCATGTCCAGTTCTAACTGTTGCTTCCTGACCTGCATACAGGTTTCTCAAGAGGCAGGTCAGGTGGTCTGGTATTCCCATCTCTCTCAGAATTTTCCACAGTATATTGTGATCGGTGGCTCAGAGGTTAAAGTGTCTGCCTCCAATGTGGGAGACACGGGTTTGATCCCTGGGTTGGGAAGATCCCCTGGAGAAGGAAATGGTAACCCACTCCAGTATTCTTGCCTGGAGAATCCCATGGACAGAGGAGCCTGGCAGGCTACAGTCCACGTGGTTGCAAAGAGTCAGACACGACTGAGCGACTTCACTTCACTTCATTGTGATCCACACAGTCAAAGGCTTTGGCATAGACAATAAAGCAGAAATAGATGTTTTTCTGGAACTCTCTTGCTTTTTCGATGATCCAGCGGATGTTGGCAATTTGATCTCTGATTCCTCTGCCTTTTCTAAAACCAGCTTGAACATCAGGAAGTTCACGGCTCACGTATTGCTGAAGCCTGGCTTGGAGAATTTTGAGCATTACTTTACTAGCGTGTGAGATGAGTGTAATTGTGCAATAGTTTGAGCATTCTTTGGCATTGCTTTCTTTGGGATTGGAATGAAAACTGACCTTTTCCAGTCCTGTGGCCACTGCTGAGTTTTCCAAAGTTGCCAACTAAGGTCCGTCTAGTCAAGGCCACGGTTTTTGCAGTAGTCATGTATGGATGTGAGATTTGGACTGTGAAGAAGGCTGAGCACTGAAGAACTGATGGTTTGAACTGTGGTGTTAGAGAAGACTTTGAGAGTCCCTTGGACTGCAAGGATATCCAACCAGTCCATTCTGAAGGAGATCAACCCTGGGATTTCTTTGGAAGTAATGATGCTAAAGCTGAAACTCCAGTACTTTCGCCACCTCATGGGAAGAGTTGACTCATTGGAAAAGACTGATGCTGGGAGGGATTGGGGGCAGGAGGAGAAGGGGACGACACAGGCTGAGATGGCTGGATGGCATCACGGACAAGATGGATGTGAATTTAAGTGAACTCTGGGAGTTGGTGATGGACAGGGAGGCCTGGTGTGCTGCGATTCATGGGGTCGCAAGGAGTGGGACATGACTGAGCGAGTGAACTGAAGTGAACTGAAGAGGTGGCTCAAAGAGGATCTTGCTGTTATTTAGGCAGCAAGAGTAACAAAGATTGTATTGCCTATGTTTTCCTCTAACAGTTTTATATTTTATGGCTTTTCATTTAAGTCTTTAATCTATTTTGAGCTTATTTTTGAGTGTGGTGTTAGGAAGTGCTCTAGTTTCATTTTTTTACATGTAGCTGTCTAGTTTTCCCAGCACTACTTATTGAAGAGGCTGTCTTTTCTCCATTTTATATTCTTGCCTTCTTTGTCAAAGATACAGTGCCCATAGATGCATGGTTTTACCTCTGGGCTTTCTATCTTGTTCCTTTGGCCTTTATTTCTGCTTTTGTATCAGTATCATGCTGTCTTAATGACTGTAGGCTGGTGCATAGTCTGAAGTCATGAAGGTTGGTGCCTCCAGCTCTGTTTTTTCTTTTTCAAGATTGCTCTATCTATTCAGGGTCTTTCGGATTTCCACAAAATTGTGGAATTTTTTGTTCTAGTTCAGTGAAAAATATTGGTAGTGAGATAGGGATTGTGTTGAATATGTAGATTGCTTTGGCATAGTGTGGTCATTTTTACAATATTGGTTCTTGTAATCCATGAGTATCTTTCCATCTATGTTTTTTGATTTCATTAAATTAATGTTTGATTTTTCTACTTTTTTGGAATTATTTTGAAGCAATTTTTATAAATTTTCATAGTAGTTGCTCAGTTCTTAATTTTTGAAACATTTTTGTATTGTAAAGCCATATATTTTTTCTCAAGTTCTACTTTAATTGCATACCACGTTTTTTGTACAATATGATAATAAGTTAGATCAACTCACTCTACTTTCTGTGTCTCTCTGTTGTCTTCTCTTCACTCAGTTGCACTGTGAATATTTTTTATAGTTATATTTTAGTTCAGTAATTCTCTCTTCATCTAACTGCTTAATGTGATTCATTTCTACAAAATCTATTCTTTCTCCAATATTATTGGATTTTTTTATATTTTCAAGTTTTTATTCTGTCTTTTAAAAATATATGACATATTATTATCTAATTTCTATAAATGAGAATACTTATATCTGAAGTTTTTATGCTTCTCTTTGCACAGGGAAAGCTATTGATTCTACCTAATTGTACTTTATTTCCTTGTGTGCTTTTGTAAATTTTTATTGAGTACTGCTTACTTTCCTTCCAGTGTTATCTACTGCAATTACTACAGTTTCACTTAATAAGATTAGCATTTACCAGATTATCTTCTGACTGACTAACCTATCTTGATTACCTTAAACCAAGTTGTACACTTGTGATAGATTTGGGCCCCAAATCCACATGATACTGGCTTGGCTTTATGAATTGCCAGGAGTGATTATCTGTTTTCATTCTACTAAGTGCTCAATTTAAGCTAAACAGTTTTCCTTATTGTGTTCTCTTTTACTTGGCTACTTATTTCTTATTTTTCATTATATAGCAGATATAGCCAGCTTTTTTCAAGGAAAATTATATTTCCCTATTTGACAGATCCTTAGAGACTTTTGTTTTTGTTTTCTCAGCATTTCCAGAGTATAAAGTAAATCCTCACAGTGAAATCTAACTTTAAAGCTAATTTATCTCCTAGTTTTTTAATTTTACTTTGTTGTTTAGGCCTGTGGCTTCCTTATATTTTAATGGTCATAATACATTAAAATATAATTTTCACAATAATTTACTTAATAGACTACATCAGTTATCTATAACTGCACAACAGTGTTGTCACAAACTTAATGGATTAAAATAACACACAATTATTATCTCACAATTTCTGTAGGTCATGAGAAACTTAGCTTAACTGGATTCTCTGCAAGGTTCAATGAAGTTGTCAACCAGGTTCTCATCTGAAGGCTCAGTCAGGGCAGGATCCACTTGTAGCCTTCTGTGGTCATTAGCAGGACTCATGTCCTTGAGTGATACTGAACTGAGGGCTTCAGTTGCCTGATGGCTGTCAAGCAGAGGCTTCCCTCACCTAGATGGTTGTTGCCTAGAGACAGTCCTCAGTTCCCCTACCTCATGAATCTCCTCTAGATGGTTATTTACATTTTAAAAGCTAGCAAGGGAAAGTGTCTCCTAGCAAAGTGAATGTTACAATCTTTATGTAACATAATTCAGTTAAGTTCAGTCGCTCAGTCATGTTCAACTCTTTGCGACCCCATGAGTCGCAGCAGACCAGGCCTCCCTGTCCATAACCATCTCCCGGATTTCACTCAGACTCATGTCCATCTAGTCCGTGATGCCATCCAGCCATCTCAGCCTTGGTTGTCCCCTTCTAATCCTGCCCCCAATCCCTCCCAGCATCACAGTCTTTTCCAATGAGTCAACTCTTCGCATGAGGTGTCCAAAGTACTGGAGTTTCAGCTTTAGCATCATTACTTCCAAAAAAATCCCAGGACTGATCTCCTTCAGAATGGACTGGTTGAATCTCCTTGCAGTCCAAGGGACTCTCAAGAGTCTTTTCCAACACCACAGTTCAAAAGCATCAATTCTTCAGCGCTCAGCCTTCTTCACAGTCCAACTGTCACATCCATACATGACCACAGGAAAAACCATAGCCTTGGCTAGATGGACCTTAGTCGGCAAAGTAATGTCTCTGCTTTTGAATATACTATCTAGGTTGGTCATAACTTTTCTTCCAAGGAGTAAGCGTCTTTTAATTTCATGGCTGCAATCACCATCTGCAGTGATTTTGGAGCCCCCAAAAATAAAGTCTGACACCGTTTCTACTGTTTCCCCATCTATTTCCCATGAAGTGATGGGACCAGATGCCATGATCTTCGTTTTCTGAATGTTGAGCTTTAAGCCAACTTTTTCACTCTCCTCTTTCACTTTCATCAAGAGGCTTTTTAGTTCCTCTTCACTTTCTGCCATAACGGTGGTGTCATCTGCATATCTGAGGTTATTGATATTCCTCCTGGCAATCTTGATTCCAGCTTGTGTTTCTCCCAGTCCAGCGTTTCTCATGATGTCCTCTGCATATAAGTTAAATAAGCAGGGTGACAGTATACAGCCTTGATGTACTCCTTTTCCTATTTGGAACCAGTCTGTTCTTCCATGTCCAGTTCTAACTGTTGCTTCCTGGCCTGCATACAGATTTCTCAAGAGGCAGATTAGGTGATCTGGTATTCCCATCTCTTTCAGAATTTTCCACAGTTTATCGTGATCCACACAGTCAAAGGCTTTGGCATAGTCAATAAAGCAGAAATAGATGTTTTTCTGGAACTCTCTTGCTTTTTCCATGATCCAGCGGATGTCGGCAATTTGATCTCTGGTTCCTCTGTCTTTTCTAAAACCAGCTTGAACATCAGGGAATTCACGGTTCACATACTGCTGAAGCCTGGCTTGGAGGATTTTGAGCATTACTTTACTAGCATGTGAGATGAGTGCAATTGTGCGGTAGTTTGAGCATTCTTTGGCATTGTGTTTCTTTGGGATTGGAATGAAAACTGACTTTTCCAGTCCTGTGGCCACTGCGGAGTTTTCCAAATTTGCTGGCATATTGAGTGCAACACTTTCACAGCATCATCTTTCAGGATTTGAAACAGCTCAACTGGAATTCCATCACCTCCATTAGCTTTGTTCATAGTGATACTTTCTAAGGCCCACTTGACTTCACATTCCAGCATGTCTGGCTCTAGATGAGTGATCACACCATCGTGATTATCCCGGTCATGAAGATCTTTTTTGTACAGTTCTTCCATGTATTCTTGCCACCTCTTCTTAATATCTTCTGCTTCTGTTAGGTTCAGACCATTTCTGTCCTTTATCGAGCCTATCTTTGCATGAAATGTTCCCTTGGTATCTCTAATTTTCTTGAAGAGATCTCTAGTCTTTCCCATTCTTTTCTTTTCCTCTATTTCTTTGCATTGATCACTGAAGAAGGCTTTTTTATTTCTTCTTGCTAATCTTTGGAACTCTGCATTCAGATGCTTATATCTTTCCTTTTCTCCTTTACTTTTTGCCTCTCTTTTCACAGCTATTTGTAAGGCCTCCCCAGACAGCTATTTTGCTTTTTTGCATTTCTTTTCCATGAGGATGGTCTTGATCCCTTTACAGAAGTGAATTTTGGTGAGAAGCAAATCTCTGATCCTGTCCACACCAAAGGTGAGGGTATTACACAAGAGCATAAGTATCCAGAGAGGGCTTCCCTTTAGGCTCAGCAGTGAAGAATCTGCCTGCCAATGCCGGAGACATGGGTTCAGTCCCTGGGTTGGGAAGATCCCTTGGAGAAGGAAACGGTAACTCACTCCAATATTCTTTCCAGGGAAATCCCAGAAAAGCAGAGCCTGTCGGGCTACCGTCCATGGGATCACCTGACATGACTTACTAACTGAACAACAGCAACATAATTATCCAGAAGCCAGAATCATAGGGGCCACCCTAGGGCCTTTTTAGTTGTTTCCATCAAAAAAGCTGTGCAGAGTACCTGATCCTGTGTACTTCTAGAGAGGGAGTTGGTGTGAGGCACGTGGAATGAATCCACAGAATAGGCGTGAGAAGAAGAATCTGATAAAAGCTTAAGAAGTGAAATAAAGTCAGGGAAGCAATGACAGTGAAGCTTACTGATACCACATTTGAAACTTCAACTTTAATTTGGCCTTGAGCAATGTAAAGGTTATAGATACATTGTAGTTACATATATACATTGTTCAAAATGTGCTGCTCTCTTTATGGAGTTCTTGAGCCAACTTCCCTTTTTCCCAAATTGAACTTGATCCATTGTTACAGTCAAGTAAGCCATGTTTGTTTTTGTTTTTGTTTTTGTTTTTTTAAGGAGATTTTCAAATGATCAGTTTCCTACATGTGCAGAGAAAATATTTTAAAGCCTCAGTTGCTCATTTCTCCTCTGTCACTTTTACTCATGGACAGAGTTCTTTGTAATACCTCAGACCCCTGCCAACAATGGAAATTGTATTTATACTGATAATTCAAGCGAAAACAGAAGCATGACCAATGATTTGTGTGTGTGTGTGTGTGTGTGCATGTGTGTGTGTGTGCCTCAAACGGGGGTGGTTTTAGCCAAGTAATTTATATTGGTCAAAATAACTAAAATCACTGTTTATCTTTGATTATATTTACACAGCTTGAAAACAAAGCCACCAAACCTGATAATTCGCATGTCAACAGTTGTACTCATAGAGGTGTGTTTTTGACCTAGATTTTCCCAATGAGACATCCTTGGCAAAGTGAGAAAGACAGTGATATTTGTTTTATATGGTCTATTTTCCTTTTCAACATCTCTGTGCCCCAATTTGCTTTGCCTGTGAGTCACTCATACATTCTATCCCAGAAGTCTCAAGTCCCCAGACCCTTGTATTCAGTTATCATTAGCACTTTGAGTTTTGCTAAGGTTTGAGCTCAAAATAAGGTGGTGTTATGGCTTCCAGTGATATTTTCACTGAACTAATAATGCAGATGACACCACCCTTATGGCAGAAAGTGAAGAGGAGCTAAAAAGCCTCTTGATGAAAGTGAAAGTGGTGAGTGAAAAAGTTGGCTTAAAGCTCAATATTCAGAAAACTAAGATCGTGGCATCTGGTCCCATCACTTCATGGGAAATAGATGGAGAAACAGTGGAAACAGTGTCAGACTTTATTTTTCTGGTCTCCAAAATCACTGCAGATGGTGATTGCAGCCATGAAATTAAAAGATGCTTACTCCTTGGAAGGAAAGTTATGACCAAACTAGACAGCACATTAAAAAGCAGAAGTATTACTTTGCCAACAAAGGTCCATCTAGTCAAGGCTATGTTTTTTCCAGCGGTCATGTATGGATGTGAGAGTTGGACTGTGAAGAAAGCTGAACGCTGAAGAATTGATGCTTTTGAACTGTGGTGTTGGAGAAGATTCTTGAGAGTCCCTTGGACTGCAAGGAGATCCAACCAGTCCATTCTAAAGGAGATCAGTCCTGGGTGTTCATTGGAAGGACTGATGCTGAGGCTGAACCTCCAGTACTTTGGCCACCTCATGCAAAGAGTTGACTCATTGGAAAAGACCCTGATGCTGGGAGGGATTGGGGGCAGGAGGAGAAGGGGATGACCGAGGATGAGATGGCTGGATGGCATCATTGACTCAGTGGACATGAGTCTGAGTAAACTCCGGGAGTTGGTGATGGACAGGGAGGCCTGGCATGCTGCGATTCATGGGGTCACAGAGTCGGTCATGATTGGGTGACTGAACTGAACTGGACTGAATAATCAAAAATTACAAAAAAAATTTCAGTGAGAAGATTTTAAGTAATATGACTTCCTGGGAGGGAAAGGGATTACTTTTCTGAGCTCCTCAAATTATATCAACATGTTTTTATAAAACCAGTGTTAGTGATAATAGCTAATATTCTGAGGGTGCTTACTATATGCTAGTCATTAAGTCAAACCCTGCATGGTTTATTTCAATAAATACCTTCAGTAGAATGAAGTGAGTACTCTTATCCTTACTTTATAGGTTAGGAAATTTAAGCTTAGAGAGGTTAAATAACTTTCCCAGTCACACAGCTAGAAAGTGAAAGACCAGATGAGCATGACTCCAAATACCAGACTCTTAAAACTTGTACTCTACTATTTATGGTAAGTATTGTTTTACTGTTGGCAGTCACATAGTGTTCTCATAACAGTACTCTGAATACTCCATCCAGATGTGTCACTAATTAACTGTTTGAATTTAACCAAGTCATTCATGCTTTCTTAGTTATAGTTTCCTCCTGTTCATAAAGGAGAGATCTCAACCAAATGAACCATGAGTTTCTTCCTTCACATATAATTCTAGAATCGTCTATTATAAATCACCTTTGATATGACATATCAATTCTAAAATATTGGGCTATACTTCTTTATTCATGCACAATAATGGTAAAACAATCCCAATCTTATTGAATTAAGAGCAAGATTAAACTTCCCCTCCTGGAGAGTTTTTCTTCGGCTTCTGTGAAACATGCTGATTGCTGTTATTGCCCATACATTTTGAGTTGTTTGGTTTCTTAACTGCTAACTGAAATGTAAGTTGATTTGTGTAATATAAGACTAGTGTGTTGATTAGCACTCTTCTTACTAATTGCCACCTAATTAACCTGCTTTAGGTGTCTTGGTGTCAGTGCAGCATCTAAATATTATCTTTTCACCTTAGTTGATTCATAGGGATGCGATTACTTTTTATGGCTTATAAAATTTAAAATTAATTGCATGGCAGCCAGAGATGTGGCTCAACCTTATATCTTAAAAAAGGTCCATTAGGTAATTATTTGATAACTAATTAAGTTTTAGCCACCTCACTAAATCAACTTAAAATGCCCCTTTTATAAAATAGATTAAAGGGTCACAAGAGACTTCTGAAAAATCCATCTCAGAGTCAAACTTAGTATTCAGATTGTCTCTTTATGGTTTTTTAGGAACATATATCCATAATGGTTAAATTCCTGTCCTAGGGTTAAAAACCTCTTATGTCCCATTTTAAAGGCGGAACTTTGACAAAGAGAAACTATCTTATATTGAACTGAAATTGATGACAGCTTCAATATCTGTTAACAACCTGGAGTTGTTTTATGATCTGCTCTGGCTTGCTTGTTCCTACCTCCTACCTGTATCTCCTTTCTGTGCCCTCTCAACCCCTTCTTAGAAGCCTGAGACAGAAGAACCAAGACATGGGTCTATGCCTCCCAGGGCTGGATTTGATTTGCTGATTTGTAGCCATTTTAAGATTTCACTGAGTGAATATAGTCACTGAGTTGTTGAACCTAGGGAGTTATCAGCTATCTCAGAAAGTACTGATAAATGCTATCAAAAGAAGAAATAATCCTTACTCCCTTGTATTAGAAAAAAAAGTCACTTTAAAAGATGAGAGCTTCATGAAATCAAACAAATTGTAACATGCTAAAGTTCTGAAAGCTAAGGGTCAGAGATTACATACAGCACATCAAACTGAAGATGTCATAAATATAACTTAATGCTCAGCTATTTTTCATCCTCTGAAGCCTTTATCAATGTGCCTATTCATGTTTCTGTAGTAGGTAGACATTTGTGATATTTCGTTTCCTCATGTACTTTACTAGTTTTGATTTCTAGAAATAAACTCTATGGGCCATTGTGGATTCATTGATTAAACACATATTTATTTTATACCATTATATTTTAAATATTGTAAAAGTTTTGAGGATATAGTGCTGAAAATGACATATTCTCTGAACTCAGGGTATTTAGAGAAAATTAGGAAACATGGGCATTAAACAAATGATGACCAGGATTTTGAATGTAGAAACATGATATGCTAATAAGCCAAAGAATGGAGGACTCTCTTAGGTCTCATGCTTCAGATTTGGGGCAGGGGGGGTGGTGCACTGAAAAAAAAATGATGGTACGCTGAGTATGGAAGTAGGATTATCAAATTGGTACCCTGTTGGTGGTGCTGGCAGGCACTCTATTATTGGCATAGGGTCACAGGCATGGGAAATATTAAGTTTTAGTCCAAGAGAGACTGAGGCATGAGTGAAGAGCATAGAGGAGCTCTATATGACTTCAGAGGACAGGGCAGGGGGAGAGAGGAGAGACTAATGTTGAGGGGTAGCCAGGGCCACTTGAAGCAGGACCATTAAGCCATGTTTGGCCTTCCACTGTGGCTCAGCAGTAAGAAATCTGCCTGCAATACAGAAGATGCAAGTTCCACCCCTGGGTCAGGAAGATAGCCTGGAGGAGAGTGGCAACCCACTCCAGTATTCCTGACTAGAAAATCCCATGAACAGAGGAGCCTGGTGGGCTACAGTCCATGGGGTCATGAAGAGTCAAACATGATTGAAGCAACTGAGCTCACATACACACATCATAAATATTTGTTTCTACAAACTGAGGAAGTCTATAAAATTATCAGTTCAGGTCAGTTGCTCATTTGTGTCTGATTCTTTGCGACCCCATGGACTGCAGCACACCAGGCCTCCCTGTCCATCACCAACTCCCGGAGTTTACTCAAACTCATGTCCATTGAGTCAGTGATGCCATCCAGCCATCTCATTTTCTGTCATCCCCTCTTCCTGCCTTCAGTCTTTCTCAGCATCACGGTCTTTTTCAATGAGTCTGTTCTTCCCATCAGGTAGCCAAAGTATTGGGGTTTCAGCTTCAGCATCAGTCCTTCTAATGAATATTCTGGACTGATTTCCTTTAGGATGGACTGGTTTTATCTCCTTGCAGTCCAAGGGACCCTCAAGAGTCTTCTCCAACACCACAGTTCCAAAGCATCAATTCTTCAGTGCACAGCTTTCTTTATAGCCCAACTCTCAACATCCATACATAACTACTGAAAAAACCATAGCTTTGACTAAACAGAACTTTGTTGGCAGAGTAATGTCTCTGGCTTTTTAATATGCTATCTAGGTTGGTCACAACTTTTCTTCCAAGGAGCAAGTGTCTTTTAATTTCATGGCTGCAGTCAACATCTGCAGTCATTTTGGAGCCCCCCAAAATAAAGTTTGTCACTGTTTCCGTTGTTTCCCCATCTATTTGCCATGAAGTGATGGGACCAGATGCCATGATCTTAGTATTCTGAAAGTTGAGTTTTAAGCCAACTTTTCACTCTTCTATTTCACTTTCATCAAGAGGCTCTTTAGTTCTTCTTCACTTTCTGCCATAAGGGTGTTATCAACTGCATATCTGAGGTTACTGATATTTCTCCCCACAATTGTGATTCCAGCTTGTGCTTCCTCCAGCCCAGCACTTCTCATGATGTACCCTTCATGTAAGTTAAATAAGCAGCTTGACAATATACAGGCTTGGCATACTCTTTTCCCTATTTGGAACTAGTCTGTTGTTCCATGTCCAGTTTTAACTGCTGATTTTTGACCTGTATACAGATTTCTCAGGAGGTAGGTCAGGTGGCCTGGTATTCCCATTTCTTTCAGAATTTTCCACAGTTTGTTGTGATCCACACAGTCAAAGGCTTTGCCATAGTCAATAAAGCAGAAGTAGATTTTTTCTGGAATTCTCTTGCTTTTTCCATGATCCAGTGGATGTTGGTAATTCAATCTCTGGTTCTGCCTTTTCTAAATCCATCTTGAACATCTGGAAGTTCATGGCTCACGTACTGTTGAAGACTGGCCTGGAGAATTTTGAGCATTATTTTGCTAGCATGTGAGATGAGTGCAATTGTGTGGTCGTTTGAGCATTCTTTGGCATTGCCTTTCTTTGAGATTGGAATGAAAACTGAAACCTTTTCCAGTCCTGTGGCCACTGCTGAGTTTTCAAAATTTGCTGCCATATTGAGTGCAGCACTTTCACAGCATCATTTTCCAGGATTTGAAATAGCTCAAATTCTATCACCTCTACTAGCTTAAGTAAGTAAAGTCACTCAGTTGTGTCCAACTGTTTGTGACCCCGTGGACTGCAACCCACCAGGCTCCTCAGTCCATGGGATTCTCCAGGCAAGAATACTGGAGTGGGTTACCATTTCCTTCTCTAGGGGATCTTCCCGACCCAGGGATCGAACCCGGGTCTCCCACATTGGAGGCAGATTCTTTAACCTCTGAGCCACCAGGGAACCAAATTGCTAATAATCTATAAGTAGAGTTGACTCTTGAACAACATGAGTTTCAACTATGTGGGTCCACTTATACTCAGATTTTTTTTTTTTTTTTTTCAGTAGTAAGTACGCAATTTTATGTGACCTGTCGTGGCTGAATCTGAAAGTGCAGAATGGCATAAATGGAGGAACAGCGAGTACAGAGGACTGAGTGTAAGTTACATGTGGATTTACAACTGTGTGGAAAGCCTGTGCCGCTAACTCCTGCATTGTTTGAGTCAACTGTAGTGTCATAACTTTGAGAAAATTTAATGGGAAAAAAACAAAAGAGAGAGATGGATTCATCTAATACTACTAATAATTTCTCCTATTTATGTAGTAATTCATAATTTTTAAAACAGCTTCAGATATTTTCTTGGATTTAATCATCTTAACCATTTTGGATAGGTAGGATAAATGTTACTATTCCTGTTTTATAGACAAATAAAGCTACCTTCTGCTTTCAGGAACTACCTTACCTATTCTAAGCTATATGGTTTATGCAGGGATGACCCACCTTCCAGTCTCAGGAAAGAAGCCTGCTATATAGAAGCCAATCAATATCTCAAATCCCTTGTCCACAGTGACTGGCTCAAAGATAGATTCCTAATCTAGTGAGAACCAATTAGATGGAAAGATTCTTGAGATTTCTTGTGTGTGTTGTTTTTTTTTTTTCATTTTTTCTTTGGAGGAAAACATATTTTTATTTATTGGAAGGATTTTTCCATAGGAGAGACTGTCACTCCCCAATGAGAAAAAGTGAAAATGTAAGGTATTAAACTGCTTCAACCTTTCTCACCAGTTCATGAAGGGTTGCTGCAGCTGCAAAAGAATCATCATACAGGGACTTGAAAGCGAAGTTGAAGTCTTGGAGGGGAGCATGATAGACAAACTGATCTCCAGTGACATTGTTTGAAATGTTGATTAAATTTTGCCTAAAGTCTGGGTTACCAGAACTTTGCAGTTTTGTAAGCAAATGTTATTTTTTTCATACTGTTTAACCCAATTTAAATAGAATTTTCAATCACTCTCACTTTAAAGGGACATAAACAATAGACAATATCATGGGTTAACTGAAATAAAAGTGTGAGTTTGTTATGATTAGTTCAAGGAAAGGAGATACTAATCCTAGTAATCAAGACAAAGGTGTGTGTGTGTGTGTGTGTGTGTGTGTGTGTGTGTGTTTCCCTGTCAAATTCAAGATTTTTAGTAATAATTCAGGTCTGTTACAGTACTCTGTTCAGGGAATCAAGATCCTTCTTTCATGCAAATTTTCCACATTCCCAAGATTACCTTATAGTCCAAAATGATTCTTGGAGCTTCAGTCATTATGTCTATCTTCCAATCAGTAGGAAAAAAGAAGGCAAAAAGATGTCATGATCTTTCCTCTTGAGGACACTTTTTGGAATTTGCACACATCACTTCTGCTTATACCACATTGACCAAAACTTAATCAAACAGCCTGACCTATCTGTCTAAAGAACCTGAGATATATAAGTTATATTCTTGTTGGCAATGTATCAAACAAAAAATTAGGGTACTATTCCTAAGGAAGAGGGCAGAATCCATAGGTAGGGGCAATCAGCAGGCTCTGATACAGAAGGATATAAGGAGTTCATAGAAGTGAGATGAAAAAGGCAACTCTGAAAGGCTAGAAGGCAGAATCATAGGAATAGGTTCCTAGGAAGAGAGCAGTGGGATTCGAGCAACATGTCCATCTGTTTCTCCCCTGAACAGGAAGAAAAGCTCCAGACAAGAGCAACTTACAGTCTGAGCTTGGGTCATGTGGTAGCCCCATGGCTATGCAGATATGATGTGAAGAAGGCTCTACCTGTTGGGTTTCTGTGAAACGAGGCAGCACTTGTGTTTACCATACCAATAGGATTACATGTAGTGAGGGAAAAACAATTTTCCAAAAGAAATTTGGCACTGCTGTGTGAAGATGAAATCTCCAGGCAAATTAATAGCAATATTAATAATGATAACAATAATACAAATTTTACTGTGTCTCAGGAACTGACCTTTCCTTGAAATATAGATAGCTAGAGGCAGAGCCAGGAATGTGTATGTGTGTCAGGTGTGTGTGTGTGTGTGTGTGTGTGTGTGTGTGTGTTAGTTGCTTCATTCCTGTCTGACTCTTTGCAACCTCATAGACTGTAGCTTTCCAGGCTCCTCTGTCCATGGAATTCTCCAGGCAGGAACACTGGAGTGGGTAGCCATTTCCTCCTCCAGGGGATCTTCCTGACCCAGTAATCGAACCCTGGTACACTGCATTAAAGGCAAATTCTTTACCCTCTGAGCCATCAGCAAATTCCAGAATCAGACTCAACTTTTCCAACATCCAGTTCAGTGTTTTTCACATATTACAACTCTAAACTATTTAATTCATGGAGGGAACTAAAATACTAGTATTCTTACTGCAGCTGTTTTATCAGACATTATTTCATTTTGATTTTGTATTTTTGTTCTTACAAGAGTCCTAGGATCTAGGGAGAAGATTTACCAGTATTTCTCAGCTGAGGAGACCAAGAGTTGAAAGATGATTTATAGGAGAACTTGAATCCAGATCTTTGACTTCTATTTCAGTGTTTGTTCTACTTGGACACTGGTTCTCAGCCCAAGGTTATATTGCCACTCCTATCTCACCCTGGTCAGGGATATTCAGCAATATCTGGAGACATTTTGGTCATCACTACTGGTTGGAAGGTGCTACTGGCTTCCGGTGGGTAGTGGGCATGGATGCTGCTCAATTTCATTTCAATAAAGAACCTAGAACAGTTTCCCACAAGAAAATGTAAAGAAAGCCAATATTGAGAAATCCTGATGATGGAATATTTACTCTGTGATAGTTTTTAGCCCAGAGACTCTTAGTCAAATTCTCTTTGATGGATGAAGGGTACAACTTATCAAGCCTCTGATTCTGTAAAGCACCAGTCCAGTTGGAGTTCTGTTTCCCTTTGTCTTTTACCAGGTGAGTTAGGCATCCAGGGAACCCCACTGCATCAATGGAGAGTTATACTTTTTTCACCTCCCATAGGTAGAGAGCATAGTCTGACTGGGGTGTGAGTGTTGGCTCTGACATTGCCTACATTCCCAGGTGGTGCAGTAGTGAAGAATCAGCCTGCCAGTGCAGGAGAGGCAGGAGACACATATTTGATCCGTGGGTTGGGAAGATCCCCTGGAGCAGGAAATGGCAACCCACTCCATTCTTGCCTGGAGAATTCTATGGACACAGAAGCCTGGTGGGCTATAGTCCATGGTGTCAAAAAATGTCAGACATGACTGGGCCCACCAATCTGACACTGACTAGGCATGTGACCTTGGACTAATTATAACTTTCCAAGACTCACAATCCTAACTCACAAAACAGAAGTGATATTCTTTACCTATCTCAGATGCATCATGAAGTTCAAATTAATAAAGCATGTAAGGCACTTGACACATAATTAATTCCTGAGTTATGTATTTTTGTTATGTATTTTTAAAAGTTATATATTTTTGTTTTTCAATACAGTTGTTTTTTTGTATTTAGAAAAACATAAAATTAAAACCTTTGTTCAACATTGTATGCCCAAGTATATTGATGTCCATTTGTATCAAGTCTCAGTTCTGTCCCTGGTCTCTACATTTCACTGACTGATCCCTATCATTGTAAAATATAATGATATTTCAACATTACTATATATATATATACTATATATATATAGTATATTATATATATACTGTATATATATATTGCTTTTAAAATATATTTCCAAAGCAAGTAAGCTTTTGATAGAACTTTTGAGGGACCCAAGTTTCATGAATGAAATAAGACAAAACTCTGTAATGACTATTCATTTGCCTCCTTCAAAAGTGGGTTAGTAACAGGCAGATTTTCCCTTAAACCAGAGAGTAAGGCATACTGCATTCAATATTTTCTATTTAACACAACAATGCTCTTTGAAGGTCTAGTCTTAAATCATTTTCAACCATAAGCAAAGATAAAATGATAGGTGAATATATAAACGCTTCATTGGAACTGGCGTTCTGCTGGGTATGAGGGTTTGTTTCCAAGCCTAAAGATTTATAGTCCAGAGAGGATTCATATGCGTGTAAACAGATAGCTCTCTTATAGAAAGGAATTCACTGACACATCAGTGCAAAGTGCATGTGTGCATGCTAAGTCACTTCAGTCGTGTCCAACTTTTTGTGACCCTATGGACTGTAAGCCCTCCAGGCTCCTCTGACCGTGGGATTCTTCAGGCAAGAATACCAGAGTGGGTTGACATGCTCCCCTTCAAGGGATCTTCTGGATCCAGGGATCGAACCCATGTCTCTTACGTCTCCTGCATTGGCAGGCGGGTTCTTTATCACTAGTGCCCCCTGGAAGGCCCAAGTGAGAAATAGAAGTATTACATACAAAATAATGATGAAGGAAGAACAAGGAGAGTTTTAGAGTTGGCATTTAATATGGATCTTGATGAATGAGACGACATTTTTCATGCATTGAGGATGTCATAGGTCACACAAATAGAGGACAATCTGGTAAGCAGATACAACATGTAGGGGGCTTGGGCAAGGACAGGGGTGATGGTGTGAAGCTAGATATACTTTGGTGTTGAGTTAACGATCACAGGGTATATGAGAAAGCAATACTAGAGGGGGAAGGAGATTTAAAAAAAAATCTTAAGGGAAACATTATATATCATTTTGCTGCAAGTGGCCTGGAGCACCCATGGAAACTCATTTTGCATACATGCATGCATGCAGTGTGCTATTCAAAACCAGAGTGCAGAACTCAGAGGCTGATAAACAAAGATTGGGTGGGATGAACTCCATAGATGATGACTATACCTCTTGACTCTGCATGTGAGCAGTCTCAGTCTTATTGTCTTGTTTAAATGAATGAAAGTAATCAATAAAACATATTATATAAAAAAGGATAGAAATAACATAATGTAATGTAAATAAAAATATCCCCCTCTAACTTCATGATTGGAATACTTTAATTTATCTAATAGAAAATAATGTGACTTAAAAAGTTGGGTTTATATGTATGTATGTATATATATACATTCATTAACAAATATTTCTTTGAGCATTTACTATATTCTGGGCACCAAGCTGGGTGCTAGGGACAGAAGAGTGAGTAAGAAATAAAGTCCCTGTCTTAACAGGGCTTAGGTAAGTTTCCCAAAGGTAAGTACAGGATCCTATGGAATCCTAATGCAGCATATTAGGATTAGTTCTGCATTGCTTTGTAATTACCAAAAATTCAGTAGCTTAGAACAACCACCACTTATTGGGTCACTGTTCTGTAGGTCAGAAATCCAGGCATGGCAAGACTACTTTTTCTGCTCAAGGTCTCATTGGACTAAGTCACAGCATCACTGGGCTGCATTCTCATCTAAGTTAGGATTCTTTTCCAGGCTCACATGTTTAATTCAGTGCCTTACAGCTGGAGGAAGAAGGGCTCATTTCTTTTTTGCTGACTGTAAACTGGGGCCTTACTCAGTCGACATTCTAGGCTATGTGGGTGGACTCTTCCATCTTCAAAGCCAGCTGTGGATAATCTCTCATGCTGAATGTCTCACATGCTTTGAATCTCTTTCTTCAGGAAGAGATTGGTCACTTTTAAAATAAAGTGAAAGTTAGTCACTCAGTCATGTCTGACTCTTTGTGACCCCATGACTATAGCCCCAAAGGCTCCTCTGTCTATGGAATTCTCCAGATAAGAATGCTGGAGTAGGTTGCCATTTCCTTCTCCAGGGGATCTTCCCAACCCAGGGATTGAACCCATGTCTCCTGCATTTCAGGCAGACTCTTTATCTACTGAGCCACCAGGGAAGCCTGGGCTCTCCTAAAGAAGTCACGCCCATTCAAAAGAATCTATTTTCTCAAAGTGGCTTGTGCCCTGGAATGGAACCTCATCACTGTCCCACAGATTATTCATGGCATATATGTCACAATGAGCATCTTGTGGGGCACCTTAGAATTTTGCCTACCACAGAGAATATATGCACATAAGGCCTAACATAGCTTGGAGGGCAGGTGTGGAGAGAGGTCTCAACAGAGGAGAATGAGAGACTTTAGCCAAGTGAAGAGTAAGTGAGTCAGACAGCAGTGGCCTGAGACACTGCCTTCACATTTGCAAATGAGATGAGCAGAACTTGCCAATCTCTGGCTTGCCCATTTCTCTGCCACCTTCCTCTCTGCTAAGAGTTGCTTAATACCCAAATCCTCTGGATAAAACTATCCTCTCCCTTCAGCTGCCTAATGTACCTGAAGACAGTAAAGTGAGACACAGATTGAGGAAGTCCCGAGGGAGACTGCAGAGATTGCGGTCCTCTTCCAAATCCCACAGTGTGTTTGCTTTGATTCTGTTTGGAAACATGCCCAAGTTGGCAGCAGTTGAAATTCTTTCCCTCGGCTGATGCTTGGCCTGGCTGTTTCATCTGCAGGGAACGTGTCCAAATGACACAGGTGACTCAGAATTATACTCATTAGCAGTCAGATCAGGCAAATCAAAGCCTCACCATGCACCCAGGTCAGAATTCCTCTTCCAAGCATTTTCTGTGTCAGTCTGGTTTGAAACACACTGGTCTTTAAAACTGAAAAAATGCCACTTCACTTGTTCCCATATTCTGTAGCTAGTAGAAGGTGCTGCTGGTTCTAAACGGTGTCACCATTTAAAGGAATATAGTGTAAGGAGGTGGAGAAGGCAATGGCACCCCACTCCAGAACTCTTGCCTGGAAAATCCCATGGATGGAGGAGCCTGGTGGGCTGCAGTCCATGGGGTCGCTAAGAGTCGGACACGACTGAGCGACTTCACTTTCACTTTTCACTTTCATGCATTGGAGAAGGAAATGGCAACCCACTCCAGTATTCTTGCCTGGAGAATCCCAGGGACGGGGGAGCCTGGTGGGCTGCCATCTATGGGGTTGCACAGAGTCAGACACAACTGAAGCGACTTAGCAGCAGCAGCAGAATAAGGAGGAAAACAGAGAGGACAAGATCCTTTGCATTTTTTTCCATGAAACACAGGTGACTAATTCATTTGTGTTTGACTGTTTTATAAACTCTAAATTCACCCAGCCAAAAAATGAGATGAACACATGTGGCCCCTTTACTTTGGTGCATGAGTATGCTTGGCTAAAAGCTTCAGTACTTGACAAACCAGTTCATGTTACTGGGAAACCTTTGGAAGTCCTGCTATATGCTTTTAATTTCATGAAAAAAAAAGTTTATTTCCAATAGTCTTAGAGGAAAAAAGGAAGTACATGATTAAAAGTCATTGTTAAATGCACAGTAGAGAGTACCAAGGCCCTGTGCCACAATCGGGGTATATCTATTCCTTCTTGGGGATCCCACACGTAAGCCTCCTTAGTTATGAACTCAGCCCTCATTTTCTTGCTTAACCATCTTAACAACCTGTGGCATAAGTATTGAGTTACCTTATTTGAAGATGATAAAATAGGGGGTCAGAGAGCTTAAATAATATGCCCAAAGTCACACAGGATTAAGCAGTAGGTTCAGGATTGTCACTCTGACCTACAGTGTCCCCTGGTGTGTGCCAGCTTCACATCCAAACAACAGATCCAGTTTAGGAATCTGTTGACCATTTACTATGTGTAAGGCACCATCCTAGGACTTTACATGTCATTACCTGATTTAATCCCCACAATGACCCTTACAGTGTTGATATTGTGATTTTTCTTTTTCATTTTATTTTTTTGAGTTTATTTTTTATTTGAATTTTATTTTTTTACTTTACAATACTGTATTGGTTTTGCCATACATTGACATGAATCCACCACAGTGTACATGAGTTCCCAACCCTGAACTCCCCTCCCACCACCCTTCCCATATCATCTCTCTGGGTCATCCCAGTGCAACAGCCCCAAGCACCCTGTATCCTGCATCGAACCTAGACTAGTGATTCATTTCTTACCTGATAGTATACATGTTTCAATGCCATTCTCCCAAATCATCCCACCCTCTCCCTCTCCCACAGAGTCCAAAAGTCTGTTCTATATATCTGTGTCTCTTTTGCTGTCTTGCATACAGGGTTATCATTACCATCTTTCTAAATTCCATATATATGTGTTAGTATACTGTATTGCTGTTTTTCTTTCTGGCTTACTTCACTCTGTATAATCGGCTCCAGTTTCATCCACCTCATTAGAACTGATTCAAATGTATTCTTTTTAATGGTTGAGTAATACTCCATTGTGTATATGTACCACAGCTTTCTTCTCCATTCATCTGCTGATGGACATCTAGGTTGCTTCCATGTCCTGGCTATTATAAACAGTGCTGCGATGAACATTGGGGTATACGTGTTTCTTTCAATTCTGGTTTCCTCAGTGTGTATGCCCAGCAGTGGGATTGCTGGAACCAACCTGACTGACTTCAGGCTCTACTACAAAGCCACAGTCATCAAGACAATATGGTACTGGCACAAGGACAGAAATATAGATCAATGGAACAAAATAGAAAGCCCAGAGATAAATCCACACACCTATGGAAACCTTATTTTCAAAAAAGGAGGCAGGAATATACAATGGAGTAAAGACAATCTCTTTAACAAGTGGTGCTGGGAAAACTGGTCAACCACTTGAAAAAGAATGAAACCAGAACACTTTCTAACACCGCACACAAAAATAATCTCAAAATGGATTAAAGATCTAAACATAAGACCAGAAAATATAAAACTCCTAGAGGAGAACATAGGCAAGACACTCTCCGACAAAAATCACAGCAGGATCCTCTATGATCCACCTCCCAGAATACTGGAAATAAAGGCAAAAATAAACAAATGGGATCTAATTAAAATGAAAAGCTTCTGCACAACAAAGGAAACTATAAGCAAGGTGAAAAGACAACCTTCAGAATGGGAGAAAATAATAGGAAATGAAGCAACTGACAAACAACTAATCTCAAAAATATACAAGCAACTTATGCAGCTCAATTCCAGAAAAATAAATGACCCAATCAAAAAATGGGCCAAAGAACTAAACAGACATTTCTCCAAAGAAGACATACGGATGGCTAACAAACACATGAAAAGATGCTCAACGTCACTCATTATCAGAGAAACGCAAATCAAGACCACAATGAGATACCATTTCACACCAGGCAGAATAGCTGCGATCCAAAAGTCCACAAGCAATAAATGCTGGAGAGGGTGTGGAGAAAAGGGAACCCTCTTACACTGTTGGTGGGAATGCAAACTAGCACAGCCACTATGGAGAACAGTATGGAGATTCCTTAAAAAACTACAAATAGATTTTTCTTTTTTAAAGGAACTGGTAACTGAGTTACATTTCTAAAGTCATGCAGCTAATAAGTGGTGGAACTGGTTCTTGGACTCAGGTGGTCTGGCTCCAGAGTCTCTATGCCTTCAATAATTGTTTTGCCCTATTTCATCTAAAATATCTTTGCTTTGGTAATTCTGATAATTTAGGTTAAGAACTCTTTTGGATCTTTTAAAATCACTGTGTTTCAGGACTTCAAGGGACTTTAGAAACCCTCTACTCCAGTCCTACCCCAGTGCTTCTTGCACCGTTTGGAGTCCCTTTTCATTCCTTTGCTGGATCCATCACTGTTGTAGTTTCTACCTTCTGTTAAGAAACACACACACAACCACTTTAATTCAAAGTATTATTCAGAAAGCCTCCCAAAAAAGTAATTCTGAATGTATTTTCAGAGAAGTTTTACTGTAGGGATGATGAGATTTTTTTAAAAGTGTGATAAAACCAGATACTCTTCCTGCTGTTAATGTGTTTCAGAGAATTACAGTGATTATTCGATTATGCTTATTTGAACACTGATTTAATTTTTAATTAGAATGCTCCCATGCCTAATTGCTTAGGAAATTCACCTTTCAGTAATAAATAATGCTTAAGAATATTATGGATAATAAGCCAAATATCCTATCAACAGCATTTTATATTATGTGAATTAAGTGCTATGTCATTAAATTAAAAAAAAAAACTTATTTAAAATTAAATAAATTTACCTCTTAAAAATTGAACAAAAGAGATAATATTTACTTTAATAAGTAAACATCAGGGATGTTTATGAACAGTGTTTTATGCCTCCTGGTGTGGCATACTGTTCTTGACTTTTCTTTTGTATTCCTGAAGAATTTTTTCTGAGGCACACTGACTGCTTTTTTCCTTTGAATAACGTATAAGCTTAGCTTTTCCTTTGAAAGTCTCATTTCTTAGTTCCCCTAATTTCTGTTTATTTTTCTTTCAGTTCTGTATACCCTGTTTAGATACTGCTTACTTTGCAATTATTTTTATTCAGGAAGATAAAACTTGCAAGCATAAATCCCTCTGGAACTCAGCTGAAAGAAAAACCTTAAGGTTGGGAAACTTTTATAAAAGTGACTTTGAATTTTTTTGAACCTGACTGTTCTTCTGATCTGGCAACCTGGGGGAAACGTTTTAGCCAATGTAGCTGGTATCAAATGTCAGTTTTGGTTTCAACTCTGCTGCCAAGTATAAGTTGAGAGATTTATGACACAAAGGAAAATAATAAAATAGCAGTAGCCATTGAATGTAAGAGATTAATGGGAGTTTTGATGTAGTGTACAAATTGAAGCTACTAAATTATCCACAGACAGGCTCTAACAGGTAGAGTGGGTATTAGGCCTTGCTGAGAGGATGAAAAAGAAATAAAAGACCTCTTCTCTTACAAAATACATTCTGGTCTAATCAGCTAATGTTCAAAATATCTTTACAGGCAATGCCCCTCTTCCTTTCACCCCCAGATTTCTCTTTCACAAGGAATGTAGGGCATTAGCCTTTACCTACCCAAGATGGAGGAGAATCAGAGACTGCAAATTGAAGGGATAATAATGCATTTTTCCTGAGGGTATATTTTCTTTACTTTTTTTTAAATAATAAAATGCTGGCAAAGATTGAAAGCAGGAGAAGGGGATGACGGAGGATAAGATGGATGGATCGCATCACTGACTCGATGAACATGAGTTTGAGCAAGCTCTGGGAGTTGATGATGGACAGGGAAGCCTGGAGTGCTGCAGTCAATGAGGTCACAAAGAGTTGGACACAACTGAGTGACTGAACTGAATTGAACTGATAGCTGACTTACAATGTTCTGTCTAATTACTGCTGTATAGCAAGGTGACTTGGTTATATACATATATACATGCTTTTTTGTATTCTTTTCCATTATGACTTATCCCAAGACATTGATTATAGTTCCCTATGCTATACATTGTCTATCTATTCTATGTGTAATAGTTTGCATCTGCTAATTCAAAACTCTCTCCCCCTGGCAAGATATATTTTCAATGGGAGAATGGTGACCTCTCCAAGGAACAAGGACAGCATCAGGGAAAAGAGCATCTCCCCAAGTCAATGTTCCATTTTCCTCATGGGTAAACCTTACACATAAACTGGAAACTACTCTAATTCTCTTATGTTTATCCCCTGTAATGGTTAATTGTATGTGTCAAATTATGTAGATCACAGGGTGCCCAAATGTGGATCCGACATGTTATTCTGAGTATTTCTATGAAGGGGTTTCTGAATGAGTTTAACATTTAAATCAGTAGCTGCGTAAAGCTGATTGCTCTCTCTAATCTGGGTGGGCCTCATCCAATCATTTGAAAGCTGGAAAAGAGCCAAAGACTGACTTCAAATGAAAGTGAAAATGTTAGTTGCTCAGTCGTGTCTGACTCTGTGACTTCATGGATTGTAGCCCTTTAGGCTCCTTTGTCCATGGAATCCTCCAGGCAAGAATACTGCAGTGGGTTTCCATTCCCTGCTTCAGGGGATCTTCCCAACCCAGTGATCAAACCCATGTCTTCCGCATTGTGAGAAAATTCTTTACCATCTGAGCCACCAGGGATTCCCAGTTCTTCAAATAGTTGGGGACAGTTGAGAACTATACCTGACTACTTTTGAATTGTGACATCAATTTTTTCCTGCCTTTGGACTCTGGCTGAAACTTCAGTTCTTCCTAACTCTCAAGTCTGTTGGCTTTAGGAGTAAAAGTTTTGTTGTCAGCTCTCTTGGTTCTCAGGCCTTCAGATTTGGACTAGAACTACACCATCAGCTAGCCAACTCACTCAGGAATTGAGACTTGTCACTTGTCAGCCTCCATAATTACATGAGAGCTTCCCTGGTGGCTCACTGGTAAAGAATCTGCCTGCCAAGCAGGAGTCACAGGTTTGATCCCTGGATCAGGAATATCCCCTGGAGAAGAAAATGTCAACACACTCCAGTATTCATCCTGGGAAACCCCAGGGACAGAGGAGCCTGATGGGCTACTGGCCATGGAGTCTCAAAAGAGTCAGAGATGATTTAGCAACTAAACAACAACAATCTTACATGAGCCAATCCCCCATCACAAACCTCTTTCTCTCTCTCTACACACACACACATATATTTTGTGTGTTGTTTCTAATACATCCACTGAGACATACAATATTTTAACCTATTATTGGAAAGAAATCTCTTGCACTAAAGGGTATCCCATACGACTAGGTTGAAAATTGGAAGGAGGGAAAAAAGAGAAATCATGAAGGAAATCTAGAGACCTGTTCTGAGATTTTGTGTGGGGAGAATTTTTGGCTGGCTTAGGGCTATTCTGAAGCTTCTCTATAGTTATAATAATTGGCTCAGTTGGAGCATGTGTGTGTGTGTGTGTGTGCATGTGTGTGTGTGTGTGTGTGTGTGTGTGTGTGTGAAATGTTCCTCAGGACTCCTCCCATAGTCATCAGGGGTATTTGTAATGTTCAAGAATTTCAAGATAGTTATTCTAGTTTAATCCTTCTTCTGGTATGTCAATCTCATTTTAAAAATGTACTCAATAACAATTAATATTTAATTAGAATCTTAATGTCCTCATTTAATTTTAAGATAGCTTTATAAGAATGCTTCTGACTCTCTTCTCTTGTGAAACTAATGACTTTCATTTATTTATTTGTTAGCTCTTTATTGGATGCCTTTTGTTACCATTAAGGGGAGCTTTTGTTTTACATGCAAGATTCCTTAGGATTTCAGAGTAGTATAGAGAAAACAGACATTCACATAACTTTGAAGACTTTATTGAGTCCTTGGAGCCTATAAGCCTCATGAGAGCAAACAATGTGATATCACAAGCCTTGTTCAGAGTAGGAGCTTTGGGGATTTCATAGGAGTGTTCACATATTATTGCAGTGCCTTCTCCAAGTACTCCCAATTTCTGTCCAGACTCCAGTCTTGCCAAACAGCCCTTTACTCATAATAAGATGACATATTTATTACAGAAAGCAGTAGGAAGTGTCTTAGTGTTTTCAATTTTAAAGATTTTAAATACTATTAGAATTTCTTGACTTTCTAATCATGTGCTTAGTCTTTAGTCCTTGATCTACATGTTTCCTTATGATAAGTTTTTCCAGTGGTGCCATCAGAGGTGAAACACTGACTCAGCACACTCCTGCATGTGAGAATGAGACAGAGCTTGCCGCCAGGTCATAGACACTGCCATCTTGTTGAGACACTGAGTCATATCGTCTACATTGAAATCTCTGCTCCATGCCTGTGGAGGTCCATTGGCTTCCTGTCAACTGTGTTCTCTGAAGTGAAGCTCTTGATATGGATAATTGACTGTCAGTGATTTTCGCTTCCATCCTGTTGTGCTTAGTTTGTAGATCTCAGAGCAGAAACTTTTATTTGTGCCTGTTAACATTTTACATCATCTAGTACTTGGAACACATTGATTCTGTAATCAAACCAGTGAACTATTTATATAGATCCCTTTATATAATTTGGAGGAGAAGGCAATGGCACCCCACTCCAGTACTTTTGCCTGGAAAATCCCATGAATGGAGGAGCCTGGTAGGCTGCAGTCCATGGGGTCGCTAAGAGTTGGATAGGACTGAGCGACTTCACTTTCACTTTTTACTTTCATGCATTGGAGAAGGAAATGGCAACTTACTCCAGTATTCTTGCCTGGAGAATCCCAGGGACAGAGGAGCCTAGTGGGCTGCCATCTATGGGATTGCACAGAGTTGGACATGACTGAAGTGACTTAGCAGTAGCAGCATATAATTTGGAAAATATTTTCTCTTCTAGTACACGAATATAGAACAGCTGTATTGATATACTCTAATTCAGAATAGCTGTACCTATGGCTGCTGCTGCTGCTGCTAAGTCACTTCAGTTGTGTCCGACTCTGTGTGACCCCATGGACTGCAGCTGTCCATGGGATTTTCCAGGCAAGAGTACTAGAGTGGGGTGCTATTGCCTTTTCTGGTACCTATGGCTATCAATTCATTAAAAATTTCCCACTGAGTATGTACTTAAATTATTTACACCTTAAGCTAAAGGTACTAGCTCATGTTATTTCAGAATATCCAAAAGGCTAAAATAAAAGGGCTTATCTAATGGCTAAAATCCAAATGTTCTATGTTTGCAGAATTTACCAATCCTATTGTCTTTAAGATAAAATACAACTTTGGGGTGCATAGTGATACATTTTTAAGACTTTGAAAGAAACCCACAACAATAAGGTCTGGCTGAACTTGGTCAAATTGCCAACATCCATTGGGTCATCGAAAAAAGCACAAGAGTTCCAGAAAAGCATCTACTTCTGCTTTATTGACTACTCCAATGCCTTTGACTGTGTAGATCACGACAAACTATGGAAAATTCTTAAAGAAATGGGATACCAGATACATCTGACCTGCCTCCTGAGAAATCCGTATCCAGGTCAAGAAGCAACAGTTGGAACTGCACATGGAACAACAGACTATTTCCAAACTGGGAAAGGAGTACATCAAGGCTGCGTATTGTCACCATGCTTATTTAACTTATATGCAGAGTACATCATGCAAAATGCTGGCTGGATGAAGCACAAGCTGGAATCAAGATTGCTGGGAGAAATATCAAAAACATCAGATATACAGATGACACCAGCCTTATGGCAGAAAACAAAGATGAACTAAAGAGTCTTTTTTTTTTTTTTCCCAGATTTTATTTTATTTATTTTCTTTTACTTTACAATATTGTATTGGTTTTGCCATACATCAACATGAATCCACCATGGGTGTACATGTGTTCCCAGTCCTGAACTGCCCTCCCACCTTCCTCCCCATACCATCCCTCTAGGTCATCCCAGTGCAGCAGCTCCAAGCATCCTGTATCCTGCATCAAACCTAGACTGGCAATTCGTTTCTTACATGATATTATACATGTTTCAATGAGTCCATCACTCTATGGAAAATAGATGAGGCAACAATGGAAACAGTGAGAGGCTTTATTTTTTTGGACTCTAAAATCACTGCAGATGGGGACAGAATGAAATTAAAAGGTGCTTGTTCCTTGGAAGAAAAGCTATGACCAACATAGACAGCATATTAAAAAACAGAGACATTACTTTGCCAACAAATGTCCATCTAGTCAAAGGTATGGTTTTTCCAGTAGTCATGTAAGGATGTGAGAGTTGGACTATAAAGAAAGCTGAGTGCTGAAGAATTGATGCTTTTGAACTGTGGTGTTGAAGGCTCTTGAGAATCCCTTGGACTTCAAGGAGATACAACCAGTCCATCCAAAAGAAAATCAGCCCTGAATATTCATTGGAAGGACTGATGTTGAAACTGAAACTCCAACACTTTGGCCACCTGATGGGAAGAACTGACTCATTGGAAAAGACCCCGATGCTGGGAAAGATTGAAGGCAGGGGGAGAAGGGGACAACAGAGGATGAGATGGTTGGATGTCATCACTGACTCACTGGACATGAGTTTGAGTAAACTCCCAGAGTTGGTGATGGACAGGGAAGACTGGCGTGCGGCAGTCCATGGGGTTGCAAAGAGTCAGACATGACTGAGTGACTGAACTGAACTGAACTGAACTTGGGTTAATTCAGAATCAATTTCATGAGTCTACATTTTCATATGACATCCAGTTATGGCATTGGCCATTCTTTCTAAATCAAGATTTGTATAGTCTTATATTAAGTAGATATTCTTCCTAGATTCTAACCCTAGGATATCTGTATATCTAAAGTTTTAGTAGTTTTTCCTTGTTTTCATTGATTTTGCTGTAATAATTTGGGACTGGTTGCATTGGTGACATCATTTTGACCCAGAATTAAGAATCTCCATATTTTTCACAGTGTTGTATCTTATTATTTAAGGTTCTGCACGTTGGAGTCAGATGAATAAATGGTTCTTATACCAAATCTAACACTATTGGTGATATTGAGAAAATTATTTGTCTTGTCTAATCCTCAGGTTCATCAAATGGAGCTAATATTCATTTTAACCTTATAAGATCTCTATATGCATGTGTGTTTGTGAGTGTGTGTGTACGCAATTCAATTCAAGGTTCCTAGCACACAGAAAGGGCTTAACTAGCAGCTCAGTGGTAAAGAATCCTCTTGTCAATGCAGGAGACGTGGGTTCATTTGATCCCTGGGTCGGGAATATCCCATAGAAAAGGAATTGCAACCCACTCCAGTATTCTTTCCTCAGATATCCCATGGACAGAGGAGCCTGGAGAGCTACCGTCCATGGGATCACAAAGAGTCAGACATGACTGAGTGACTAAGCAACAACAACACACAGAAAACTCTTCAAAATGAAGAGTCCTTGATCTGCTGTTATGCTCATAATTATCATTTCTTAAATTGGCCATCAGTATTACCCTTTTGATTCAGAAAAGTGACCTTCAGGGTTACAAAGAGAACCTTTCCCACATGCATGAATGCAATGCCAAATGTGTGAATTCAGCAATCAGCATCCTTCTGAATATCCCTGCCCTTTTTGGATGAAAGAAGCCGCAGCTGCATTGTGGAGCTGTGTGCTGTGATGCAGAGGAATGTGCTGACTGCACTAACTGTGCTGTCAGACTTCCTTCTCTACCATACATCAACTGTGCTGAAGAAAGCATAGATCCTCTTGGTTGAGTAGCCTTTGGATATCGCTGCACTTTGTCTTCAATTTTAGTGTCATTTCCTAAGCACACTTTGCAATCATTCATACAATAATGGCATCTTATAGTTGTAGAACATGTCTATACATTTTTTTTTTCCCCACAGTGCTTACCCATATATTACCTTATTTGCTTCACATAACATTGTTTAATAAGTTGTTATTCATTCATTACAGATGAAAATACTGAGCCTCTGACAAGTTAAATAATATGCCGTGGTCACATCATCTAATTTTTATTGAAGATAGGATGTGAAGTCTGGTCTGCTTCCAAATACCATGCTGTCTTCCTTCTTATCATCCTAGGTCAGTCTTAAACTCTTTCAAATGGAGAGGCAAGATTTTGGTGATCTGGCTTGCATTCTCATACAATATACTTATATCATACAAGAGTATATACAAGAATTCTTGTAAATTAGCAAGTATATTGTACAAGCCCAAATATACTTACAAGAATATGGGCTTCAGATGGTAAAGAATCTGCCTGCAATGCAGGAGAGTTGGGTTCGATGCCTAGGTCGGGAAGGTCCCCAGAGAAGAAAATGGCTCTCCACTCCGGTATTCTTGCCTGGAGAATTCCATTGACAGACGAGCTTGGTGGGCTATAGTCCATGAAGTCTCACAGTATCAGACATGACTAAGTGACTAACACACTTATATAAGAATATTACAGGAATATGGAAAAATATACAAGAATACACTTATATACATATATATGCACATATACAAGAATACACTTATACAAGAATATACTTGTATTCTTATTCTTCTACTCACTCTTATTGTATTCTCTATTCTGAATATTTTGACTAGTTTTAAATTCCTGTAATACTTTAGCCCTCTATTATCTTTGTTTAGATCCAGATTAGATACTTCCAGTCTGAGTTTACACCCTATTAAAACTCTGGGTCCCATACTCCTGCCATGTGCTCTCAGAGTACCCTGCACATGGCTTTTATAATTATAACTCCAATGTATTGTAATTGTTCTTTATTTTCTGGCTCTCGGTGAGGGCTTTAGGGAGGGAACTATGTCTTGCTTGCTCACTCATATATGTCCAGCACTGCTCTTGTCTGAAAGTTTCTGTTCCCACCAAATTTGTATGGGGAAATGTTAACCCCCAAATGTGATGATATTAGTCAGTGAGGCCTTTGGGAGGTACTCCAGTCATCACTGTGGTATCCTCGTGAATGATATTAGTGCCTTATATAAAAGAGGAGTTATAGGAATGCCTGGGCCCTTCTTCTATCATGTAAGGATACAGCAAGAAGCCAGCGGTCTGCAATCCACAAGAGGGCCTTGACCAAAACCTGGCCATGCTGGCACTCTGATTTTGGACTTCCAGCTTCCAGAACTATGGGAAAAAAAAATTCTGTTGTGTTAAGATACCCAGTAGGTGGCATTTTGTTATAACAGCCTGAACAAACTCAGGCAAGCACCTAGAGCATGATGAGTGGGTTCTGTATACAACGTGTATTTGTTGAATGAATGAATGTTTAATTGTTATTACTCCACTTGTTTTACTTATGACTCCACTTTCTATTGCCTTTGGCACTTTCTCCATGCAGAATAGTGCCTTTAAAGTAACTAACTCTTAATGAGGTGTGTAGTAAATATATAATATATGTAAGGTCAAACAGCTGGAAGATATGAGAACAACTCTTATGCAGCTGTAATCGTCTATGATTATATAGTGAACAAGTCTGATGGCATGTGGATGGTTCTTTAGACATCTCTTTATCTTTATTTCTTTCAAATTCACAGATTATAAGCTCAACTGTTGAAGCTGTAGTTGTGTGCATTGGATATTCACGTATCCAACATAAAATGCTTTTTTCTTTTTTTTTTTTCATTTGAACTCAGCTGATCATTTGAAGTTTATTTGCTGAAGGCCTAATACCCTGCCTGACCTATAGTATGTGCTCAATTAAATATCAGTTAAAAATAGTAGTTTAAAAGTTGCTTTCTCTCTTCTTGAATTGTTTTCACATGTATACTATACTAAATTTTTAACCTGAACGTTGAACTTATCTCCCATGATGACATTTATCAGTGTCCAATTAGGTGTTTCATTACACAGATGTGTATTTGTGACATTTTATTTCAGGACAATGGGAGTGTAAATATTTTAGATTGGGGGATGCAAATTACCATGCATTCCTTACTTTTTCACATACTATTCAATTTTTGTATGTCTGTATGCTTCTAGTAAGGGTGATATTCAGGTCTATGTGTCAAGTTAATACAACTTTGAGGGCTCTCTTTATAAACACACACACACACACACACACACACACAGAGTCACACAATGTTGGAAGTAATTACATGGCCTTGTGAGGGCCTGGGGGAGCCCTTCCTACCCCATGTGCTATTGCCTTTCATTAACCTGAGTCCATTGCCTGTGGTATTAGTTTAACCTTAAATTCTTTATTCACTAATGCACTAATTTGGCTAACATTAAAAGAAATTTATTTTTCCAAGTGTGTTATTTAGTGCTTACCCTCCACCTTTAATGTTGCTTTAAATTTTATTAATTTTTAAACATCCGTTTACACATTTAAGCTACTTTCTAAAAGTAAGTCTGCTGTTATAGAAATATGAGCCCAAATGCACTATATTATGTCTGATTAGCAAGTGAATGGAGGGTGGAGGCTTATTTTTTGAAGGTCAATAGACTTCTAAGAGCCTCAGTGGTATCATTTAGCAAATTACTATTTCAGTACAACTAATGGAGCCCATGATGCCTATGAGTGGACCTGAAGCCATTGTTTTAAGGGCCTTCACTTGGCACATTGTGTCCTTGTGGGCAGAGTTCATAGATTTTATGAAAAAGTGTTTTCTGGAGGAATTTGGCTTGTGTAGTAATAACTTTTAATACTTCTATGATTATTAAAGTTAAATGGTTTTTCACAGAAAAGTGACTGGGGACTTCTGCTTATGTTTCTCTGGCAAAAGTAGCTAGTCCTTTTGGCTGAACAATTACTAAGTGTCTCCCACCCTTCTACTTTTTCTATTTGAAAGTATATCTCCAATTCTTTTCTGAGTAAAAGTTCTTTTGTGGAGGATTGTTTTTAAAATAATGTAGTGCTAGCCTCCCTTCTATGAGGCCCTTGGGTGATCCTCAGAGATTGTACACATAATTTGGCCACCTGATGTGAAGAGCTGACTCATTGGAAAAGATCCTGATGTTCAGAAAAGGCAACAGGAGGAGGGGGTGACAAAGGATGAGGTGGTTGGATTTCATCATTGACTTAATGGACATAAATTTGATCAAACTCTGGGAGATAGCTAAGGACAGGGAAGCCTGGTGTGCTGCAGTTCATGGGGTTGCAAAGAGTCAGACATGACTGAGTGTCTGAACAACAACAAACGAGAAATAGAGTAGCTCACTCCCCACAAAGCCCTATTTACCTTTTCTTTCAGAAATCACCCCAAAGATCCTGATGTTGAGAAAGGGCAGGAGGAGGAGGGGGTGACAGAAAATCAGGTGGTTGGATTTCATCATTGACTTAATGGACATAAATTTGATCAAACTCTGAGAGATAGTGAAGGACAGGGAAGCCTGGTGTGCTGCAGTTCATGGGGTTGCAAAGAGTCAGACATGACTGAGTGTCTGAACAACAACAAATGAGAAATAGAGAAGCTCACTCCCCATAAAGCCCTATTTACATTTTCTTTCAGAAATCACCCCAAAGCAAAAAGGAGAATGGAAAGGAGAACTAAAGATTGAAATTTAAACAATGTAGGTGGTATCTGCAACCAGGAACATCAATATATAAGGATAATCAGACAATTTCAGAAAAGATCAGACAGGGGTAGCAAGAATGCCAAGTATACTAGATGGTGTGATATGCTGCAGAGGTTCCTATTCAGTACTGAAAGGCCTGTTTGCCCCAACTTCTGGAAGGTTGCCCTCAGCCATCGATTCTCTGTGGTCAGCTCTTGAGCAGAGTTAGCTGCCTCACCCAAGACCATGCCCCTACCCGGGTTAGCTGGCATCCAGTGACTGGTAGATGAGTGAGCATAAATGTCTGATTTACATATTGCAGTGTGAGACAACTTTGATGCTGCATATGAATTTCAGAGCTCCTGACAGGGTTGGCTAAGTCCTTTCTCTACTTCACCATAACCTAACTTCTGCTTTTCCTGTGTGTAATGATCTTGAGTTCAAATGCTAATCTCTGGCTCCGAGTCTTTGGCTCATGTAAGAAAAGTATAAAACAGGAAAATGACTTATCTTATATGAGGGGTGAAACCGTCTCAACACCAAAAATATCTTCAGAAGTTACTCCTTCTAAGCTTTTGTACACAAATTTTTCACTTCATTGTTTAAAAGCTTATTTCTCTACTGTCTTTTGTTTTGTAAAGTTGTTTCTTCTTAGTCTCACTTTCTTTTTCTGTTTCGACTCTTCATGCTCATTCCTTTAGAATCAGGCATCTTAAAGGGATTTCTTATGTGCTTCAAGTCTTCCTCTTTATTTTGTACTGCAGGATTGCTTTTGTCCCTCCACTATTTTGGAACAAATCTTTGAAGATCACCAAGCCCTGAAAAGCCAGAGGATATTTATCTATCTGTATCTTCCTTTTATTTTGGCTGCATTTGACATGGTTGTACATGCCCTATTTTAAAAATAAAATTTATAACAGTTTTAGATTAACAGAATTCTTGTGAAGATAGTATGGACTTCACATTCAGTATTCCCTATTATTAACACCTTACATTAGTATGACACACTTGTTATAATTAATGGACCAATGCTAATACAATATAATTAAATAAAGTCCATTCCTTGCTCAGATTTTCACTCATTCCCTCATGCCTCTTCTGTTCTATGGTCTCCCCCAGGATATCACATTTTTATTTGGTCATGGCTCCTTGGATCCCTCTTAACTGTCAAAGTTGCTCAGACTTTGACAGTTTTGAAAATTAATAGGTCAGATATTTTTCAGAAGGTCTTTCAGTTGAGATTTCTCATAATTAGAGTGGGGTTATGAATCTTTGGGCTTCCCAGGTGGTGCTAGTGGTAAAGAAACTGCCTGGCAATGCAGGAGACATAAGAGACTCGGCTTTGATCCTTGGATCGGGAAGATTCCCTGCAGGAAGACATGGCAACCTACTCTAGTATTCTTGCCTGGGAAATCCCCATGGACAAAGGAGTCTGGTGGACTACAGCCTATAGCATCACAAAGAGTTAGATATGACTGAAGCAACTGAGCACATCCACAGGGTCTTGGGAAGATCCAGAGTAAAGTGCCATTTTATCATATTGCATTACATTTCATACTATCAATATGATTTATCATTGACCTTGATAACCTGACTAGGGTACTGTTTGTAAGGTTTCTCTCCCTGAATTAATTCATATTTTCTCTCTGCTATATTACGCTATTTGGAAAAAAGTCACTATATACAGCCCACAACGAAAGAGTAGGGAGTTATGCACGACTTTATTTTGGATGGGATATCTACATAAATTTTTTGGAAATCTACATAGGAAAAATTTCTAGTTTCTATTATTTATTTAATTATTAAATCATTTATTCACATTAATGTGAATTTATAGATATATGTTTTATACTTTGGGTTACAATTCAAAACTACCTTGTTTTCTTACTTAAAATATTTCAGTTTTGGCTACTGGGAGATCTTTCAGTTGTCTCCTGTATCCCATTGACCTGTGCTCATCAATGTGTATGTATTTTTTATATTACTTTCTTAATTTCTGGCACTGCAAAATACTTCTGGATGATCTTGTACATTAACTGGCCCTATATGGCAGTCAACAATTTCTCCAGGAAGCCTGACTCTTTTTATTGGTGATGAATATTAGAAGCCAAGGTGTAAACTTTAGGTTCCTCAGCACTTCTTTATGTGAAACTCAGTTCTCTTAGTTTCTGTGACCATACGCTTTCCCTCTTTTCTCTTACCTCTCTGACTACTTCTTTCTGAGTCTCAATTCGATCCTTTTTTGCCTCCTCAATCTTTAGTTATTGCAATTATTCCAGATGGTCCCCCGCAGGATATTCTTCTGTTGCCAATCTGTAACGCTTTCTGAGTTATTTCTCTTAATCTTCTTTCAGTTGTCCATTATGTCTCAATATCTTTAAGAGCACGTAGGTCTTTCATGACCCGGCACTAGGAAACTGCCCTAGTCTTGTTCCCCTGACTTCTCTTCTTGCCCCTCATACACCCACAATGGTGAACTTCTTTAAGTTCCCTGCACAGAACTGCTGGCTTTCCTATTCTACATTATCTCAGTATTTTATATCTTTGGACATCTTTTGTGAACACTTTTCTTCATCTCCTTCTCGTCTCCTGGGAAAAATCTAAAATTTCCACCGGAAAGTCTTTCTTGTTTCCAGGAATTAAATTCTCCTTAAACTTAAGTTTCTCCCTTTAGGGTGGAGAGGCTATTGTATGGGACTATGAGATTCAAGTTCCCTCACTGAACTGTGACCTCAGTTCCCTTGTTCCCTAACATTTTCTTGTGTCTAGGACACTGATTCATGATGGCCAGTTGATAACAATTGAAAGACTGAAGGAGAACAGCTGAATGCAGAGGGAGACATAGCTATAGCTCAAGGATATCACATGGCTTCTCCGGTGGCTCAGTCAGTAAGGAATCCACCTGCAATACAGGAGAGCCAGATTTGATCCCTGGGTCGGGAAGATCCTCTGGAGAAGTGAATGGCCACCCATGCCAGTATTCTTGTCTGGGAAATCCCATGGACAGAGGAGCCTGGTGGGCTACAGTGCATAGATTTGTAAGAGTCAGATATCACTTCACTTAGTGACTAAACCACCACCAGAGGCTATCATATCACTTAGTTAGAAACAAGCTATTAGACAACATAGGGATTCAGAGAAATATAAGGAATGTCTGCCTTTAAGAAGCTCCAAAGCTCCTGTATGTTAGAGAGAGCAGAGATCTCTGTGGGCTGTTATGGTAGGGAACTTCAGGAAAGAGATGAATCTTAACCTTTGTCATAAAAGATGATTAAGATTTGAATAGATGAAACAGGATGAATGAGTGTAATATGGACAATATTTTGGGGGCCACATTGAGCTTCAAGGTCAGTATGAGGATTGTGTTGGTGGTAAGAAGCGGTCTGAGTCTGGAAAGCATTTCTATTTGATTATTTCTCTTAACCTCATGCAAATTGATTTTAGCCTCTTAAATCTCAACTTGAACATAATTTCCACACTTATAAATAATGCCTCTGAAAACTTATTTTTCTTTATTTTTTTTATTTTCCTTTCTTCATTAGTGATAGAAGTTAGAGCTATTGTCCTTTTGGAATAGCAATTTATCTTTGACATTAAAAAGGCTGGTATGTTATGTATATACAACCCAGCTGTTACTTTTAAAGCTGTTTATTAAAATGCAGCAATGAACTCTCTTGCATTGTTTTTTATAGATTGCTTATACTTTGCATTTAGATGATAAAATATTTTGTGACTAGGATAATTAATTCAAATTTGTATCTCCCCAAAATAAGAAGATGTGAACATATTTCATTTGGATGTGTGACCTTAAGCTGTTTTGACCTACTTTTGGAAATTATATTTTTCTTAGAAACATTGATTGCTTACCTTAATTGTCTGTGGTGAATTCTATTTCAACTCTCCTGGGAGGCATGATTGCTCAATCCACTTAAAATTATAAATCATAATATGGAATGCTATGCTTTGGACTTAAAGATTGCCAACAGCTCAGAATTTTGTTTTGGTTCATCAGTTTATAGCATCACCATGCCTCAAAAGACGTTTCAGTTAACACTGTTCTGTTACTATGCATTTTTCATGGCTTGAAAAGCTGACACCTGATACTGATTTGGATGTATCTATTTTGGCATGCTTCACGATATTCATAAAGTTAGGATTTTTATACACTTAAAATTTTGGCAGAGAAGAAAAGCAAGTCTGAGTATATTTATTTGTCTATGATTTTTTGAAATAAATTTATTTATTTTAATTTGAGGTTAATTACTTTACAATATTGTATTGGTTTTGCCATACATCAACATGTATCCACCACAGGTATACACGTGTTCCCCATCCTGTATCCGGCTCCCTCTTCCCTCCCCATACCATCCCTCTGGGTCGTCCCAGTGCACTAGCTCCGAGCATCCAGTATCATGCATTGAACCTGGGCTGGTGATTCATTTCACATATGATGTTATACATGTTTCAATGCCATTCTCCCAAATCATCCCACCCTCTCCCTCTCCCACAGAGTCCAAAAGACTGTTCTATACATCTGTGTTTCTTGCTGTCTCGTATACAGGGTTATCATTACCATCTTTCTAAATTCCATATATATGTGTTAGTATACTGCATTGGTGTTTTTCTTTCTGGCTTACTTCACTCTGTATAATAGGTTCCAGTTTCATCCACCTCATTAGAACCGATTCAAATGTATTCTTTTTAATGGCTGAGTAATACTCCATTGTGTATATGTACCACAGCTTTCTTATCCATTCATCTGCTGATGGACATCTAGGTTGCTTCCATGTCCTGGCTATTATAAACAATGCTGTGATGAATATTGGGGTACACATGTCTCTTTCAATTCTGGTTTCCTCAGTGTGTATGCCCAGCAGTGGGATTGCTGGGTCATAAGGCAGTTCTATTTTCAGTTTTTTAAGGAATTTCCACACTGTTCTCCATAGTGGCTATACTAGTTTGCATTCCCACCAGCAGTGTAAGAGGGTCCCCTTTTCTCCACACCCTCTCTAGCATTTATTGTTTGTAGACTTTTGGATCGCAGCCATTCTGACTGTCGTGAAATGGTACCTCATTGTGGTTTTGATTTGCATTTCTCTGATAATGAGTGATGTTGAGCATCTTTTCATATGTTTGTTAGCCATCTGTATGTCTTTGGAGAAATGTCTGTTTAGTTCTTTGGCCCATTTTTTAATTGAGTCATTTATTTTTCTGGAATTGAGCTGTAGGAGTTGCTTGTGTACTTTTGAGATTAGTTGTTTGTCAGTTGCTTCATTTGCTATTATTTTCTCCCATTCTGAAGGCTGTCTTTTCACCTTGCTTATAGTTTCCTTTGTTGTGCAGAAGCTTTTAAGTTTAATTATGTCCCATTTGTTTATTTTTGCTTTTATTTCCAGTATTCTGGGAGGTGGGTCATAGAGGATCCTGCTGTGATTTTTGTCGGAGAGTGTTTTGCTTATGTTCTCTTCTAGGAGTTTTATAGTTTCTGGTCTTACATTTAGATCTTTAATCCATTTTGAGTTTATTTTTGTGTATGGTGTTAGAAAGTGATCTAGTTTCATTCTTTTACAAGTGGTTGACCAGTTTTCCCAGCACCACTTGTTACAGAGATTGTCTTTAATCCATTGTATATTCTTGCCTCCTTTTTTGAAGATAAGGTGTCTATAGGTGCGTGGATTTATCGCTGGTCTTCCTATTTTGTTCCATTAATCTATATTTCTGTCTTTGTGCCAGTACCATACTGTCTTGATGACTGTGGCTTTGTAGTAGAGCCTGAAGTCAGGCAGGTTGATTCCTCCAGTTTCATTCTTCTTTCTCAAGATTGCTTTGGCTATTTGATGTTTTTTGTGTTTCCATACCAATTGTGAAATTATTTGTTCTTGGTCTGTGAATTTATAGATTCAATGCAATTCCTATCAAGCTACCAACAATATTTGTCTATGAATTTTGATGGAAAAGAAAAAGGAACATTTAAGAGAAATCATAGAATGATTTTGTTGTAAGCTACAAAGCTCTATGTCTGGCTCATTCTAGAGAATGCATTCACTCTATTTCTAGTATAATGAACTAAATCTTAGGTATTTATATTAGTCTATTTCATGACTCATTGAGAAGTATGTATCTATCTACATATTTCAATTATTTAAATATTGTATTTATTTACAATATATAATAATATTTTATATTGTAAAAATAATACCTATAGAAGATATAGAACTATTAAAATGCAGAGAACAAGAGTTAAATCCCACCAAGATAGCATCACAGATGCTTAAATGTATTATATTCAGTCTGTTTTATGTGCTTATCAGTGTATGTTCTACCCATTTTTATCTCAAAACTCAGTACATTGTTTATTTAGTTTTAATTTCTGCTTGTATCAAGTTTTGTTTGAGCATATGTTCTACTATCCATATCTAGACCACCTATGAGCCAGATGGATAAAATAAAAATTCATAAGGTTTGAGAAATTCTTAAGATTGGAAGTACTGAGAGGAGTTTTATACTTACAGCAATTATTATATCATATATATTACATCAGTAAGCCCGGTGTAACTGAAAGAATGGGAACATAAATGTGTAGAAGGAAAAATAACATCAGATATCATCATTTAGTAGACTTAATGACACAACAAAGCAAAGTATTGATTTAATGTATTATGCTGAAATTTTCAAATTTCCTAGAAAAAATGTAAATGGATGCAAAATTAGGATATTGGCCTAACACAGGGTAAAATAGGTGATTGTGGAACCATATATGCTTTGGGGTGAGTTAGGATACAGCTGGATTAAAAAAAAAAAAAATTAGCCAGCCTTAACTATTTCCAAAAGAATTCTATTATGGTAGATGGCAAAGTGCCAAGCAGAGTTAAATATAGCTAATCATGATGGAAAATGAAAAGAATGATTACTAAAGATGAGCAAGGTGAGTTGAAATTTTATAGAAGTAAGATATGGGAACTTCAGACCTGTAACAGCCCTACTGTTAATAGGTTCTGCAAGCTGAAGTTATGCTCATGTAAGGGATCTCTTGGAAGAAAGATAGCTTCTGTGTGGGAAAGGAGAGCATGCTGCACACCACCCAGACTTCAGTCTCCACCAAGGAGAAGTGCGTCAATAAGATCAGATGTGCTGGGTCCTTTGTTTTTATTAATTTGCTTCACAGAGTTTATTTTGTTTATCTTCATATATTTTGGAAAGTTATATATTCATTTTAAGTTTAGATTTGATTATATTTAAATAAAGCCTTTTGACTATTTTTTCTGATATTATCATAATGCAGAATGACTGCAACAGTATCTTTTGATTCCATCTAGTTACAATGAAGACTTTAGTACTCATTTCTTCAACCTCTTATCTTGATTCCAATTATTTGTTAAGAGGAGAATTTAGTATTAGATCAGTGTTTTTAAATGACTAGTTTTTATATTATATAAATTTTCTTTTGTGCATATTGTTTCTTTGCATTTGCATTCATTTTTGGAAACAACACTTCCATATTTTGCTTCTTAACACAACATCAGCCAGAAGAATTCTAGTGTCGTGATGGGCTGGGTGCACCAGGAGAGCCAATTAGTACCCCTTGGATATTTTAAGAGAAAAGTCTGTAACAAGGGACTGGAAGACATATCTCCGTAGGCAGTCTCCTAGATTTCCCCCTAATAATGTGTGTGCCTAACTGAAGAGAAGTTACTATAGCAGATCCTTTTATTTCAGTATTTCAGCATCCCTAATTGTGGTGTCAGAAAGAATCTTAGAAGCACAGAGATAAATGGGAGACTAATGTGAAGGGAAGTTGATTAAAAATGTTCAATGAATTGAGTTTGGAACTAGTTTTTTATTTGCTACAAAAGCACAAAGTGGCAGACTGACTTCCAGGAGCAAATCCTTGCTCGAATATAAACTCAAAGAGCTGTAACTACCCTAAGGGATATGGTTCACCTCATTATCCAGAATTTCACTTTCAGTATTTTGCTACATAAGGTAAATTACTCTGGGTTGGTTGGGATGCTCTTTGCCCCTCTATTAGGGTAGATGATCATATGTGCATGACTTTGAGGAAATGCCAGGAGGCCAGTTTTTAAGGAAAAAAGGAACAAAGAGAACTTTGTAGGGGAAAAACTTTTTTTTCTTCCCTATTATGTTCTTTGGCTGGCCTAATAATAAAATTGACATAGCAGGACTTGATGTTGTTATTTAATCATTCAGTCACGTCCAACTCTGTGACCCAATGGACTGCAGCATGCCAGGCTTCCCCATCCTTCATCATATCCTGGAGTTTGCTCAAACTCATGTCCATTGAGTCAAGAATGCTATCCAGTCATCTCTGTCATCCCCTTCTTCTCCTGCCCTCAATCTTTCCCAGCATCAGGGTCTTTTCCAATGACTTGGCTCTTCACATCAAGTGGCCAAAATTTTGGAGCCTCAGCTTCAGCAGTAGTCTTTCCGATGAATATTCAGGGTTGATTTCCTTTAGAATTGACTAGTTTGGTCCCTTTACAGTCCAAAGGGCTCTCAAGAGTCTTCTCCAGCACCAGTTTGAAAGCATCAATTATTCAGCGCTTAGCCTTCTTTATGGTCTGACTCTCACATCTGTACATGACTTTTGGAAAAACCATATCTTTGACTATATGAACCTTTGTGGGAAAAGTAATGTCTCTGCTTTTTAATACATTGTCTAGGTTTGTCATAATTTTTCTTCCAAGGAGCAAGTGTCTTTCAGTTTTGTGACTCTGGTCACTGTCTGCAGTGATTTTGGAGCCCAAGAAAATAATATCTGGCACTGATTCCACTTTTACCCCTTCTATTTGCCATGAAGTGATAGGACAGGATGCTGTGATCTTAGTTTTTCGAATGTTGAGTTTAAAGTCAACTTTTTCACTCTCCTCTTTCATCAAGAGGCTTTTTAGTTCCTCTTTACTTTCTGCCATTAGTGTGTAATCATCTGCCTATCTGAGGTTATTGATAGAATAGATTAACAGAAGTAAAACACTAAATTTTATATGTATAGGAGGTCAAATATTTGAAGTTTTCTTATATTCAGGCAACTGAGATTGTAGCCATTCTGAGCTAAGGGGAAGAGTGTGGGGACTTCACTGGTGATGAAGATAATTCAAGGGGAATATTGGAAGAGCAAATATTCTGTAAACAAATGTTTGCTTGTCATGCAGATATGTCTTTCTGGTGTATCTCTGATACTAACTCGTTTCCTGGTATAGGAATTCTATCAGAATTCTTTTAGGAAACTAAGGGAGAAATTAAAAACAAAAACAAAAACAAAAACAAAACTCTTTCTGAGTCTGTTTGGCTTTGATTGTCTTTAGCTCATAATAGTCCACATGCTATGGGTGCATTTTGGGTCTTGTATTCTGTTACCTCTCAACTTCAGTTAAAGGTAAAAGTATCTGTACTGTTTTAACAGATCATTAATATATTCTACTGTGTCAATTATATTCTTTGGTTATGAAAATCTCAATCCCTTGTTCTTATACATCTGTGAGAAAGCTTCATTTACTTTGAGTTTATCAAGATTATTATTGCTAACTCATGATTTCTTAAGAAGTGAGAATTGATTTGTTGGATTACTCAGACTAGCAAAGGAAACAGTCACCTTAATTCCTCAAATATTTCTGTATTTTTGCTCTTGAAACTGTTGCCTTGAGAGGGTTTGCATTCTACAGCATTCTAATTTACTTGCTTCCTTATAGTAAACTAATCTTTTGATGCCTATCCTCGTACGTTTTTAAATTTCTTGATTAATTGAGAATCCATAGCAAAAGGGGTATGACTTCTTTGACCTTTGTTAACCTTAATATTTGTCTCAGAAACTCAGATCAGAGATGTATAGTTGCCATGTCTAGAAAAATCTACCTAGAGTATTGTCTTTATTTTCTTTGCTTTATAAAAAATTGATTCTCAGCTTACTCAAGCGGGGCATAGCAACCCACTCCAGTATTCTTGCCTGGAGAATCCCATGGACAGAGGAGCCTGGTGGTCTACAGTCCATAAGGTCTCAAAGAGTCAGACATGGGTGAAATGACTTAGCATGCACACATGAGCTTAGTTGGATAAGAAGAAAAAGAAATGAGATCTGGAAAGTAATTAAAAACTCCACTCCCTACCTCTTGCTCACTTTTCTTTACTTTTAGCTTCTATATTCTCTCTGTTTCTCTTTTCATTGAGCAGCTTCCTATGTTTACTCAGTTTCTACTCAACTGTAGTTTGAACTTCTGCATAAGAGGTGCCAGTCTCCAATGGTCTGATTGATCACACGCTTATCTCCAGAGCTATGACACTTGGTCAAAACTATAGAATGTCTTAACTGAAAGTATATGATGTTTTGTAATTATGAATCCATGAGAAGAATGCACCAACCTGTAAGCATTGTTTATTTACAATAATTGGATTTATGATTTGAGTCAGTAGCATCTTAATGGTTAAATCTGATCAGATACTTCATTCTAAGATATTTCCTCTATGTGTTGACTTTGGACTTCTTGTTGCTGAGGTGCTTTGCATGCACATCAGTGATGGTTTGGTAGAGATAGACTGAATTCTATGTGACCCAATCCAGAAAAAGGAGGGCAAAGAAGCCTGTGTCTGAGGTCTGTAGACCCCTTCTAATTATGTTATTCTTTTGCTATTGCTGACCTATACTTGTTGCCTGCAGTAAAACTGTTGTGAGTATAATCTCTGTGAATCCTGCAACTCCTTTCAGCAATCAAGCACTTCACATGATTAATGTGCAATTAACACAGCTTGCCATGACACAGAACTCTCCTTCACAGTGTCTTCCACTTTATCTCCTATCTCTAATGGATCCAAACATTCTTAGTTTAGATTTACAAAGGTGTCTGATTGGCCCAAGTCATTTACTTTCTTTTTTCTTTTGTTTTTACATGACATAGAGCATTATTTAAAACAAAAAAAAGACTGTGAGATTGGCTGTCCTTGAGTTATCTCTGGGTGCCCAAGGATCCAAAGTTATGCTATGCAAAGCATGGTCCCATAAGAAGCAGATGTGAACCAGGCAATTTCAACTGACATACAGACAGAGCCTCTGGCAGTGCTGTGAGGCCAGGCTACACAATTCAAACACCATCTATATGGTCACTAGTTGTGTCTGACTCTTTGTGACCCTGTGGACTGAAGCCCACCATTCTTCTGCCCAAGGAATTTTCCAGGCAAGAATACGAGAGAGGGGTGCCATTTCCTACTCTAGGGATTGAACCCATCTTTCCTGCATCTCCTGCATTGACAAGCAGATTCTTTACCACTAATGCCACCTGGGAAACCTTCTGTCTGTATATATACATCTAATAGCAGATGCTTACTTGCTTACCCAGCAACTGAAGGCTCTTTGTCCTCTGATTTCCCATCATTCAGTTTGTTTCTCAGTTTTCTTAATATTTAGTAAATGAGTGAATATGTTTATTCTGTATTGGGAAGAGGATACCTGCAGTTTGGTCAAATAAGCTTATGATGGAACTAGATAATTCAAGATGAGAGATAGAGATGGTCTGAGCCCATAGATAGGAGATTAGCTTGGTTGATGGACTGATTCCAACCTTGAGAATTTAAAGATAAGTCTGGGCATACACAGAACATAAGCCAAAAAGGAATGTGGTCATGGCTGAAGTCAAGAACATCTCACTTGGAAATAAGTAAAGGCTTTGGAAGAAGGTCTGAGTTGAGTTGTTCACTGTTGCAGATAAAAAGGAAGTGGAAGTTTTGTGACTTGGAATGTAGTTGTGTTTACTTGGTAGCCAGGGAAACCAAATACTAACAGATGTTGAAACAAGTGGCCAAGACAAGAAAGAAAAATGAAAGTTGAAAATAGCCACATAGAATGAGCATTTACTGTGTATCAGGTACTGTTATAAGAGCTCTTCTCATATTAACTCATTCAATACACAAAAAGGCACTTTTGATTATATTTTCTCTTTTATAGTAATCATTTTTAAAATGAGGAAACTAAGTAAGAGAAGATAGGATACTTGTCCAAAGTAATACATCCAGAAAGTGGCAGAGTGAGGAAATTTAGAATTAGAACTTCTGCTCTTACCTTCTACCCTAAACTTTCTCCTAAAGCTTCTTATGAGGTGAGTTCCACTAACAATGTTTTGATAAAAATTACTCAAGAGTTTTCGGTCTTAAATGGATCCTGTCTTTGGGCTGGAGGTATGGCAATAGAACTTTCTTTGGAGACTAGAACAGCCTGACTGACTTTCACTATCACCTTGTTTGTTACAAAGTCCAGTTATGCTATTCTTTTGAGCCATCTTGCATTTTCAATCAGTCCTCTAGCAATTCATTATAGTCATGTTACCATGGTAGGAAAAAAAAAGAAAAAATATATATATAAATGGAATATTATTCATTTAAGATAATTATTTTCTCTTGTAACTCATATGTTTGTTCTGGCTGTTTTTGCCAATAACCAAAGTGATGAGTCTTCACATCATCCTAAAGTGAGTATATTTTTCAAGATCAGTCATGTGTTTTCATTATTATCAGATAAGACTGGTTGATTCCCTAATGTAGGGGTAGATAATTTAATTTACCTCCAACCTTCTAGATTCTTTTGGCTTGTCTAATAATTAAATCAGGTTAGAAACAAATGTTCTTCAGGCACTCTGTCTATCAGATCTAGTCCCTTGAATTGATTTGTCACTTCCACTATATAATTGCAAGGGATTTGATTTAGTCATACCTGAATAGTCTAGTGGTTTTTCCTACTTTCTTCAATTTAAGTCTGAATTTGGCCATAAGGAGTTCATGATCAGAGCCACAGTCAGCTCCTGGTGTTGTTTTTACTGACTGTATAGAGATTCTCCAACTTTGGCTGCAAAGAATGTAATCAATCTGATTTTGGTGTTGACCATCTGGTGATGTCCATGTGTAGAGTCTTCTTTTGTGTTGTTGGAAGAGGGAGTTTGCAATGACCAGTGCATTCTCTTGACAAAACTCTGTTAGCCCTTGACCCGTTTTGTTTTGTACTTCAAGGACAAATTTGCCTATTACCCCAGGTATCTCTTGACTTCCACTTTTGCCTTCCAGTCCCCTATAATGAAAAGGACATCCTTTTTTGAGTGTTAGAAGGTCTTATAGGTCTTCATAGAACCATTCCACTTCAGCTTCTTCAGCATTAATGGTTGGGGCATAGACTTAGATTACTGTACTACTGAATGGTTTGCCTTGGAAACGAACAGAGATCAATGTTATTTTTGAGACTGAATCCAAGTACTGCATTTTGGACTCTTTTGTTGACTATGATGGCTACTCCATTTCTTCTAAGGGATTCTTGCCCACAGTAGTAGATATAATGGTCATCTGAGTTAAATTCACCCATTTGAATTCAGTCCATTTTAATTCACTGATTCCTAAAATGTCGATGTTCACTCTTGCCATCTCCTGTTTGACTACTTCCAATTTGCCTTGATTCATGGCCCTAACTTTCCAGGTTCCTATGTAATATTGCTGTTTACAGCATCAGACTTTGCTTATATCACCAGTCCCTTCCACAACTAGGTGTTGTTTTTGCTTTGGCTTCATCTCTTCATTCTTTCTGGAGTTATTTCTCCACTGATCACCAGTAGCATATTGGGAACCTACCAACCTGGGGACTTCATCTTTCAGTGTCCAATCTTTTTTCCTTTTCATACTGTTCATGGGGTTTTCGAGGCAAGAACATTGAAGTGGTTTGCCATTCCCTTCTCCAGTGGACCACATTTTGTCAGAACTCTCCACCATGACCTGTCCATCTTGGGTGGCTCTACATGGCCTGGTTCACAATTTCATTGAGTTAGACAAGGCTGCAGTCCATGTGGTCAGATTGGTTAGCTTTCTGTGATTGTTGTTTCATTCTGTCTGCCCTCTGATGGAGAAGGATAAGAGGCTTATGTAAATTTCCTGATGGGAGAGACTGACTGAAGGGGGACTGGGTCTTATTCTTAAAGAGATGGAAATACCAGACCACCTGACCTGCCTCCTGAGGAACCTGTATGAAGGTCAAGAAGCAATAGTTAAAACTGGACATGGAACAACAGACTGGTTCCAAATCAGAAAAGGCGTACATCAAGACTGTATATTGTCACCCTGCTTATTTAACTTAGATGCAGAGTACACCATGAGAAATGTGGGCTGAAAGAAACATAAGCTGGAATCAAGATTTCTGGGAGAAATATCAATAACCTCAGATATGCAGATGACACCACCCTTATGGCAGAAAGTGAAGAAGAACTAAAGAGCCTCTTGATGAAAGTGAAAGAGGAGAGTGAAAAAGTTACCTTAAAGCTCAACATTCACAAAACTAAGATCATCGCATCTGGTCCCATCACTTCATGGCAAATAGATGGAGCAACAATGGAAACAGTGACAGACTTTTTTTTCCTGGGCTCCAAAATCACTGCAGATGGTGACAGCAACCATGAAATTAAAAGACACTTGTTCCTGGGAAGAAAAATTATAAAGAACATAGACAGCATATTAAAAAGCAGAGACATTACTTTGCCAACAAAGATCCATCTAGTCAAAGCTATGGTTTTTACATTAGTCATGTATGGATGTGAGAGTTGGACTATAAAGAAAGCTGAGCACTGAAGAATTGATGCTTTTGAACTGTGGTGTTAGAGAAGACTCTTGAGTGTACCTTGGATTGCAAGGAGAGCCAACTTGTCCATCCTAAAGGAAATCAATACTGAATATTCATTGGAAGTACTGATGCTGAAGCTGAAACTCCAATACTCTGGCCACCTGATGGGGAGAACTGACTCACTGGAAAAGACCCTGATGCGAGGAAAGATTGAAGGCAGGAGGAGCAGGGGAGGAAAGAGGCTGAGATGTTTGAATGGAATCATTGACTTGATGGACATAAGCTTGAGTAAGCTTTGGGAGCTGGTGATGGACAGGGAGGCCTGGTGTGCTATAGTCCATGGGGTCGCAAAGAGTTGAATAAGACTGAGCGACTGAACAGAACAGAGAAACACGTGCAGGAGACACATATAGACATGAAAAGGTACTGGACTGACTGGCTATTGAGGCTGAGACACCGTCCTGAGCTAGGGAGGAGATGATAGGATTTAGGACCTCAGAGAGGAGAAAGATCATTCACAGGAAAATGGGGAGAGCATATGTTTGGTACACACATGTTTGTCATGCTCTGCAAAGACAATGGGACACAGAGAGGAATTTGAACAAAACAGGCCTTGCCAAGTTCCGTCTAGCACAACACACAGATTGATACCATAATTTTTGTGATCTTTGGTGATAGCTATTTTTTCGGTCCAAGGCCTCTATTTAAATTATTTTAAGCAGTTAACAGGGAAGTAAAAACTTTTCTTAAGTCATTTGGGCCTTGATTGTTTTCAGTCCAAAATAATCCACATGCCAAGTGGCATACTTTAGGGATGCTCATTCTGAACCCCTTCACTAATTTCCTCAGTGATAGGACTAATATCAGGAGGAAGATAAATCATTAAGCCCATTCTCTTTATTGCAAAGTAGCAAAGCTCACAATAGCTTTTCTGTGAAGTTCATTATTTCACTAATAAAATGATAACCTGCTTAACATTCCAATCATGTTTCTCTTATGATGGAATGACAACCTCAGATCAATTTTACTGGATCAATGTAATAATAAGAGTCAACAATAATATAATTATGCAATACTTACAGTATGCCAGACACTGTGATATTCATTCTCCAAATTCCTAAATAATATTTTGGGGTAGGTTTTAATAGCTATCTTTTATATGATAAAATGGCCTTAGAGTGTAACCTACCCAAAGTCACAGGAGGCTTAAACAATGAAACTGAGATGTATTCTCAGGTACCTATGGCTCTAAATTCTGTGAAAACTGCTTTCTCCCCTACTTATTTATTGATGCAACGACTTATAATAACAAGACATAAAAAAACCTAAAAAGATTGCTTAATTTAGTCTCTAAAAGAGTTTCAAAAATAAACAGGGTTCAAATACAACTAGTAAGTTCTGGCTCCACTGTCCTTGGTTCTGTGGTTTAATATTTGTGTTACAGTGCAGTCATTATGTGGAGAAACTTGCCAAAGCCTTTTGCTGAAATCACAGAGATACTATCAGTGTGAAATACTCAAATATTTGCAATTTATTTTCTTTTTTTCCTTGGATAAAATGTTGTCATAAAACATCAAAATGCCATCCTAAGGATAGAAAACAACCCCAAAGCGGGATCATTGAATGTGTTGTAGTCTTAAACATCTCAAGCCTAATCCAGTGATGAGTGATAAACATTTTTCTCTCCTTTGAGATCTGAAAGAGTTAATTGCTTTTCAAACAGTACAGTTTACTCCTATGGAGCAGAGCGATTAGATGACAACGGATTTTAGAAGGCTTTATGCTTGAAATACTTGAATACAATAGAATTTTATCTTCCTCTTACAAATGTAATTTTTTTCCTCTTTTTTTATTTCTCTCCTTAAACATGAATGATAGGCTATTAAAGGTTTTCTTTAGGGGAAGATATTTTTGACTTGCATTGCTGTGGTAACTTGATCTAATCAACAAAATGCCAAGTTGATAACCACTCTCATTTCCTTGCCATAGAATATAAGAGGAATAAATCCAAAGGAGTGAAGCATTATAGTATGCTTCCAGATCCTTCATCAGTCATGTAGACATTTTTAATAGTGTATAGTAGTATCTCCCATTGGTGGCGAGAATCAAGAACATGACTGTGTGCACAATATTTTGGTAGATGTTTATGCAACTTGCCTTTAGGTAATCTTTGCCTTTTGACTTTTTAAATGACTCATTGAACTATCATTCTTCTGGGCTAAGAATTTATTATTTTTAGAAATTTAAATCAGAATGTTAATGAGATATCTGCACTCTCATTTTCATTGTAGAATTATTCACAACAACCAATATATAGAAATAACCGAATGCCCCTTCTATTGAGGAATAAATGGATAAGAGAATACAGTCTATACATATAATGGAATACTATCCAGTGTTAAAAAGGAAGCAAATCCTGCCATTTGCAACAACATGGAAGGACCTAGAGGACATTATGCAAAGTGAAATAAGCCTGCCATAGAACGACAAACATTTTGTGATCACATTGTATGTGGAATCTAAAACAGTCAATCTCAGAAGCGGAGAGAATAGTGATATTGCCAGAGACAAGAAGGAAAGACAAATCAAGAAGTGATAGTCAAAAGGTATAAAGTTTCAGTTATGGAAAATAAATAAGTTCTGGAGATGTACTATACATCATGGTGCCTTTTAACAATACTGTGTTGCGTATTTAAATTTTAAGTAAGGTGGATTTAATGTTAATTGCCCTAACCACACACACCAAAACACATGATAATAATAATAAAGAGGATGGGAGGAAACTTTTGGAGATAGTTGTCATGTTTATAGCCTTGATGCTGATGATGTTTTCACAGGTGTATCAATTCAGTTCAGTTCAGTCACTCAGTCATGTCTGACTCTTTGCGACCTCATGGACTGCAGCACTCCAGGCTTCCCTGTCCATCACCAGCTCCTGGAGCTTGCTCAAAATCATGTCAATCCAGCTGGTGATGCCATCCAACCATCCATCTCATCCTCTGTCATCACCTTCTCCTCGTGTCTTCCTTCAATCTTTCCTAGCCTCAGGGTCTTTTCCAATGAGTCAGTTCTTTGGATCAGGTGGCCAGTGTATTGGAGTTTCAGCTTCAGCATCAGTCCTTCCAATGAATATTCAGGACTGATTTCCTTGAGGATTGACTGATTGGCTCTCCTTGCAGTCCAAGGGATGCTCAAAAGTCTTCTCCAACATCACAGTTCAAAAGCATCAATTATTCTGTGCTCAGCTTTCTTTATAGTCCAACTCTCACATCCATATATGACTACTGGAAAAACCATAGCTTTGACTAGACAGACCTTTGTTGGCAAAGTAATGTCTCTGCTTCTTAATATGCTGTTTGGGTTAGTCATAGCTTTTCTTCTCAGGTGTATACATATCCCCAAACTTATTGATTTGCATTCGTTAAGTATACACAAGCTTTTATATGTCAATCATACTTTAGAAAAGCTGTTTTTAAAAATACAATGTATTAGTTTTATAAAACCTCATTTCTGTGTGAGAGAGTTTGCTGCTGCTAAGTCACTTCAGTTGTGTCTGACTCTATGCGACCCCATAGGTGGTAGCCCACCAGGCTCCCCTTCCCTGGGATTCTCCAGGCAAGAACACTGGAGTGGGTTGCCATTTCCTTCTCCAATGCATGAAAGTGAAAAGTGAAAGTGAAGTCGCTCAGTCGTGTTGGACCCTCAGTGACCCCATGGACTGCAGCCTTTCAGGCTCCTCCATCCATGGAATTTTCCAGGGAAGAGTACTGGAGTGGAGTACCATTGCCTTCTCCTGTGAGAGAGTTTGGAATCTCCAAATCCTGAATAGTGTGTTCCTTAGGGTGAATTCATTTAGATGGACAATGTGAGTGTGTGTACATACTAATTCACTTCAGTCCTGTCTGACACTTTGTGACCCCATGGACTGTAGCCTGCCAGGCTCCTCTGTTTATGTGATTCTCCAGGCAAGAATACTGGAATTGGTTGCCATGCATTCCTCGAGGGGATCTACCCTACCCAGAGATGAAACACATGTTTCTTAAATTGCATGCATTGACAGGCAGGTTCTTTACCACTAGTGCTACCTGGGAAGCCCTAAGCCTTTTCCTATCACATGATGCAAAACGAATGTTCAATATATACTTGCTGAAGAAATGAATGTAAGGGACTTTCTGGCCATCCAGCCAGCCTGGGAAAAGGCAAATAGAATAAAGGCCCAAAGACTCTGCCTAGGTGGAAATGGTGTGTGTGTGTGCGCGCGTGTGTGTGTGTGTGTGTGTGTGTGTGTGTGTGTGTGTGTGTGTATGCGTGCTCATTTCTCAGTTATTCCTGACTCTTTTCCACCTCATGGGCCGTAGCCTGACAGGCTCCTCTGTCCATGGAATTTTCCAGGCAAGAGTATCAGAGTGCCTTGCCATTTCCTCCTCCAGGGGATCTTCCTGAGAGAGCAATTGAACCCACGTCTATTGTGTCTCCTGTATTGGTAGGTGGATTCTTTACCACTGCACTGCCTAGTTGAAATGTTGCCTGCATTTAATTCTATTTCTTATAAAAATTCTTAGGACACAACTCTCCTAGCAGTTAAGAGAAACAGATAGGAGTAACCCCAGCAATATTTCAGTTTGATAAGGACAAAATGGATATGTGGAGCTAAGGACAGAGCTGAAGTTATGGAAAGAGTGACCCCCAGACCTCCAAATTATAATAAAAAGAAAATTGTACCAGATTAGTTAAACAGAAAGGAAGAGACTATTCAAAATAAATAGTAATCAAGATTTTTTCAATAGCAGAGAAAGATTTAACTCAATTCTGCTGAACAAAAAGAAGTGAATATCTTTAAATGCTGGGGCAAGTTAAAGGAAAAGTGCTGGAGAACATTCACAGGAAGATTGGTCAGTGGGAATAGGCCATCTGTGTTTGTAAATTGTCCCTCATTAAAGTCCAGTTCCCACCCTCCCTCAGAACCCTAGCTTTCTTGAAGATATAATTTAAATGGTATGACTACCAGGAGTTTGAGTAGGACATTGCCTGGATTGTAAATTTATAAATCTTCAAAGATTTATATCTCAAAGGGGCAAAAAAAAGCATTTAAAATTACAAGTTGTCTAAAGTCAATGCTCTAAGGAAAGAGAAATCAGGGACCTATAGTTAGGAATAGCGTATCTAACATTTAGTCAAACTGAAGGTAACTTAAGGTCATCTTGGTTTCCTTCCTTCCTTCTTTCCTTTTAAAGTTATCATTCAATACTCAAAATATAAGAAAGAGAAGTTTTACTACCAAACCAGAGAGGAATGGGTGCATACTGGGTCCATAGACAGTGTTGGTCCTTGAATTTCTGTTCTCCTTCATTGCCTGGTAAGAATCTCTTTACATTCAATAGACATGGCCGTAGAGGCCTCATGATCTGCTTCTATGATTGCTTCCTGCGATTGAGCAAGGGCCTTAACTCATTGTTATTGAAAATAATAAATTTGGTTTACAGGTAAAAAAATTAATAATAACTAATCTCTCTTGCCCTTCTTTTCTCACTACTACCAACTGAGACAGGAAGACAGGGCTGTAGCCATCTTGGACAAGGATGGGGAACAACCTTCAGCAAACCAGCCTAACAAGCCCAGTAGAACAATTCGCATAAAGGCCTGGGTGTCTGAGACAATAACCAAGGATCCGCAGGAGTAAAAAAGTAGCTCTATCTTCATTTCACCAATGTATCTTCATCATTTCCAAAGGACAAAAGTGTGACTGTATAGCAGAATCACCAACCTCTACTTTCCTGAAAGATATAAGTGCCTGACACACATTCCTAACTTGCTTTTGTAGGAAGCAGACCCTCCCCACCCACACACAGGATGAAAACTGCTGACAAAGCATGTAGACCCCAGATCAGTTAAAGCCAGGAGGTTGATGATACTTAAAACTTCACCTTGATGCCAACCAATCCGAGAATGGAGCACAAGCTGATCAGGTACCCTGTGATCCTCTCCCTCACACTACCTTGAAAACCCCTTCTCTGAAATTCTCAGGGAGCTGGCACTCATTCTTGTCTTCTCCTTTGTGTTTAGGCTATTCTATCAATAAAGGCTCTGCTTGCCCTAGAGTCTTGTGGGAGAGATACTCCTTTCTATGGTATTGCTGTCCAAGAATCTGGAGGGGATCTGGTAACACAACTAGCCTTTCACAACACATGCCTACTCATTGCCACTTCCCCTCCTGCCTTGAAATGTACAAAGTTTCTCTGAGAGTTTGGACAAATTCTCCTCGCTGGGTATCAACAGCCTTTATTCATTCCTAGCCTTGAAACAGATAGGGCAGCTCTCTTCACTGGTAACCCCAGTTGATTCTTATGCTGCTGTTTCTGCCACTTGTAATCAGTTCTCCTTGAAATGAAAATATGTGTTATATAAATTGCTAAAATTCAAGGGCTCAGATAAAAGTGTGTTTCTGTGCATGTATACCAGGGGGGATTCAAAGAGAGAGACTGAGAGAGAGAGAGAGAGAAGGGATGTAGGAGCTCAGCAGCAGGCTTAGGCTGCTTGTATGCATATGGGAAATGTAAATTAGCAGAAGGATCAAAACTACATTATCAGTTCAGTTCAGTTCAGTTCAGTCGCCCAGTCGTGTCCAACTCTTTGTGACCCCACGAATTGCAGCATGCCAGGCCTCCCTGTCCATCTCCAACTCCTGGAGTTCACTCAAACTCACATCCATCGAGTCAGTGATACCATCCAGACATCTCATCCTCTGTCGTCCCCTTCTCCTCCTGCCCCCAATCACCCTCAGCATCAGAGTCTTTTCCAATGAGTCAACTCTTCACATGAGGTGGCCAAAGTATTGGAGTTTCAGTTTTAGCATCATTCCTTCCAAAGAACACCCAGGGCTTATCTCCTTCAGAATGGACTGGTTGGATCTCCTTGCAGTCCAAGGGACTCTCAAGAGTCTTCTCCAGCACCACAGTTCAAAAGCATCAATTCTTCGGCGCTCAGCTTTCTTCACAGTCCAACTCTCACATCTGTACATGACCACTGGAAAAACCATAGATTTGACTAGATGGACCTTTGTTGGCAAAGTAATGTCTCTGCTTTTGAATATGCTATCTAGGTTGGTAACAGTGTTTTATTTGGTCCTTGGGAGTAAAAATCAAGAAACTTACACAGTAGCAAGCTATATTTTTCTGACTCTTTATTTTTATCAGATATTGCTGAAGCTTTCAAAGTCTCATCCCCCCTCCCCTCTGCCTCCTAGTCCTTTTTAAGAGAGAACTTTGTTTCTTTGCCTTCACTCTTTTATCTTGGCTCCTGCTGTTGCGGGAACTGGGTGTACTGGGCCTCCACCTTTTTCCTCCTGGGAGCTAGGTTCCATCCTGGCTGATGCTGAGGCACTTCAGCCTCTGTGTATCAAAGCTGAGTATTAACAAGGCTCTCCACTGGGGGCTAAAGCCCCTGTGCCAGTGCTCCAGTTTGTACTTTCTCATGTTTATTTCCTCTGAAGGACTTCTGCATCATTTCATTCTTTTTGGAGTTGTAGCTTCTTCCTTTCCAGAACCACATCCTAGCCCATGGGGCTGGACCACAGCAAAATTCTGAGTGAAACATTCCATGCTGTCATATGAACCGCCTCTCTCCTCAAGCAGTTTGTGGGGAGCTTTTTGAGGATGACTTTGTATTAGGAGTCTTCTGTATCTTTCATGCACATATATTCCAAGCAGAGATTCTTGCAACAATCTTTCAGCAAGGAAGCTGATTAACACTCTAGATAAGATTCCAAAGGCATTCATATCCTGAATTGTTTTGCCTTCCGGTGGCTCAGACAGTAAAGCGTCGGTCTGCAATGCAGGAGACCAGAGTTCGATCCCTGGGTTGGGAAGATACTCTGGAGAAGGAAATGGCAGCGTACTCCAGTACTCTTGCCTGGAAAATCCCATGGATGGAGGAGCCTGGTAGGCTATAGTCCATGGGGTCTCAAAGAGTTGGATACGACTGAGCAACTTCACTTTCACTTTCATAGTCAAGTTAACAGACATAGGATTCTATATGTCTCTGCTCTCATCACAGCTTAACAGCTATTGTTGATGATGAGATTCACAATGAGGGCAGGAAGGGAGCAGGCCATGTGCTTAAAATGTTGTTTCTGGTTGTGCTATATCACTCAGGGGTGTAGGGAGCAGAAGAAAGTTTGAGGATACCTCTATTTTAATGTGTCTGTTCCTGAAATTTTAGAATCTATCAGAGTGACTACTTATCACTAAGTATTACAGCTTTTCAAATTCTTAAGAATTTATTAGACAAATTTATTGGAACAAATCAATAAATTCTTCAAAATATAAAACATACTGGGCAAAATTATAATCAAATATTAATAGTGATAGGGCAGTAAATCATAACCACCTTCGTGGAAATGTATTTTGATGGAAGTATGTAGAAAATGGAAAACAAATTTATGTTATTGTTATTGACAGCAAGTTCCTCACATTTTTTCTTTTACATTTAAATAAATTGTAATCTCCTATCTTGTATCTTACTAGAAATATGTGTCAGGACTTTTTCTTTAAGAGATGTTCTATTAGTTTCCTATTGTTTTTGTAACAAATTATCACACATTTAACAGCTTAAAACAACACAAATTTATTATTTTAGAGTTCTGAAGTTCAGAAGACTAAAAAAGATTAGCAGAGTTATTTGCTAACTCTGGGAAAAGCCAGGGAAAAACCCTTTCCTAGCTTTTCCCAGGTGGCTCATGGACCCATATTACTCTAACCAAGTCATCACATCTTCTTTGACTCTGACCCTTTTGCTTCCCTCTTATAAGATTCCTTATTATTACTCTGAGCCCACCCTTATAATCTCCTGAATTTATGATCCTTGTCTCCTGAGAAACCTGTATGCAAGTCAAGAAGAAACAGTTAGAACCAGGCATGGAACAATAGATTGATTCCAAATTGGAAAGGGAGTATATCAAGGCTGTATATTGTCACTTGCTTATTTAAACCTATATACAGAGTACACATGCAAAATGCCTGCCTGAATGAATCACAAGCTGGAGTTGAGCTTGGCAGGATAAATGTCAACAACTTCAGATAAGTAGATGTTACCACTCTAATGGCAGAAATCAAAGAGGAACTACAGAGTCTCTTGATGAGGGTGAAAGGAGAGAGTGAAAAAGCGGGCTTTATACTCAGCATTCAAAAACTAATATCATAGCATCTGTTCCCATCACTTCATGGCAAATAGATAGAGAAAAACTGGAAACAGTGACCAATTAAATTTTTCTGGGCTCCAAAATCACTGTGGATGATGAAGGCAGCCATGAAATTAAAGCTATTGGAAGAAAAGCTATGACAAACCCAGACAATGTGTTAAAAAGCAGACATCAGTTTTCAAAAACAAACAAACAAACAAACAAACAAAAACCCTGTATAGTCAAAACTGATTTTTCCAGTAGTCATGTATGGATGTGAGAGTCGAAGACTGAGTGCTGAAGAATTGATGCTTTCAAACCCATGGTTCTGGAGAAGACTCTTGACAGTCTCTTGGACTGCAAGGAGATCAAGCCAGTTAATCTTAAAGGAAATCAACCCTGAATTTTGTCCTTTAAAGAATATCTATTTATTTATTTTTGGCTGCACTGGGTGTTGGTTTCTGCTCTCAGGATTTCACTAGTTGCAGTGATGGAGGCTACTTTCTAATTGTGGTACACAGGCTTTTCACTGAGGTGGTTTCTCTTTTTGTGGAGAACAGGCTCTAGGGTGCAAGGGCTCAGTAGTTGTGGCACATTGGCTTTGTTGCCATGTGGCATGTGGAATCCTCCCAGACCAGGGGTCGAACCTGTGTTCCCTGCATTGCAAAGAAGATTCTTAACCACTTAACCACTGAAGCCTCAACCCTGAATTTTCATTGGAAGGACGGATGCTGGAAGGTGAAGCTCTAATACTTTGGCTGTCTGATGTGAAGAGTCGACTCATTGAAAAAGACCCTGATGTGATGCTGGGAATGATTGAGGACAGGAGGAGAAGGGTGTAACAGAATGAGATGGTTGGATAGCATCATCAACTCAATGGACATGAATCTGAAGAAACTCCAGGATATATTGAAGGGAAGCCTCCCATTGCTACAATCCATAGAGTTACAGAGAGTCAAATATGACTTAGCAACTGAATGACACCAATGACCTTAATAAAATCTTCAAAGTCCCTTTAGCCATTTAAGACAACTTACCTACAGGCTCTGGGAATTAGGTTCTGAACCTTTTTAGGAGGGAGAGGTTTTCTAACACAAACCTACAATGCAAGTGAGTCTAGAATCAGATGGGATTTAATGAACTTATGTAACTGACAAATCCAAAGAAAGTATATCATAACCAGAAATCTAGAATAGCTCACAGATTCAGTTTCTGCCACCATCTTTTGGTTCTGTCTTCATTGCTTTTTGACTCAACTTTACATAGAAATATTACAGTGGTATCTGCCATTGACCTCACATTCTAAGTCTAATTAGAAAAGTGAGTTTTCTTCCCAAGATCTCCAACAATATCTTGTCCTGTTTCATTGGCTGTGATTGCATCATGTGCCCTTCTCTGAACTAACTCTCCTGTCCAGATAAAGATTTTCTTTCTTTGTCCTCAATTGCCTCATCTTTAAGAGAAGCATAATACTCCAGGTTGGATCCCCATGGACAAATGAAACCATTCACTTCAGTTTGGTGCTTGAACCCATGTGCTGGGACTTGAACTTGACCAAAATCCATGGTCTTACAATTATGGTCATGCATCTGGTTTCAGGAGTTAATGAAGCTCATGTTCTTGATGTCTCATCACAGAAAGAATTCAGTGAGAGACAAAGTGATAGACAAGAATTTGATTTATTAATAGAAGTTACTTATGAGTGGCAAGTGGGCAGGCAAAGGAGCTGTGCCTCAAGGATTTAGTGGGTTGCAATTTTATAGTAAAAGGAAAGATCAGGAGAGGAAAAGTCAACCTTCTTTGAGTAGATTTCAAGCTTACATCACTTTTCTTTCACCTTTATCTAGTGCTTTTATTTATGGCTTTATAATTAAGCATGTTTACTTTGTTCCATGACATTCTGATAGCTTTCTTGAGTGATCATTAACTTATACAGTGGCCTCCCAATTTTCTTAGGTTTCTCTATCTATGGTCTTCTACTTCCCAGAGAACTCAGTGGTAAAAAATCCACCAGCCAAGCAGGAGACATGGGTTTGATCTCTGGGTTGAGAAGATCCCCTGAAGAAGGAAATGGCAACCCACTCCAGTATTCTTGCCAGGAAAATCCCATGGCCAGAGAAGCCTGGTTGGCCACAACCCATGGTGTTGCAAAGAATTGGACATGACTTAATGACTAAAACAGTGGCAATTGTGACTTCTACAGTTACCTGTTTAGCTATCCTGTGTGCAAGTGTGCCAAGTCGGTGCAGTCTCTCATGTCTCCTGAGTTGACAGGCTGGTTATACCACTGTCACCACTTTTCTATCCCTCTCACAAGGGAGCCCAACATCAAATAGCAAAAAACAAACAAACAAACAAACCAAAAACATCAAAAAACACACTGTGACAGGGCAAGGCAGAGACTGTTGCCCTTGAACAAAGAACTCTGCATTCTCCTTTGCGCTGGGACTCTCACACTCTGTGAATGCTAAAGTTGATTTAATCGTGTCCGACTCTTTGCAACTTTATGAACTGTTGTCCACCAGGCTTCTCTGTCCATGGGATTCTCTAGGCTGGAATATTGGAATGGGTTGCCATGCTCTCCTCCAAGGGATCTTCCCAACCCAAGGATCAAACCTGAGTCCTGCATTGGTAGGTGGGTTCTTTACCACTAGTGCCACCTGAGAAGCCCTCATATTGTGTAGCCAGAACAATTATATTTATAGAGATTATGTGAAAATGAAAAGAATTAATAAAAATAAAGTACTGAGAATAGTGTTTGGTATTTAACCTTCAATAAATACTAATTATTGCCATTGATATTGTCATCATTAAAGCAAACATTTGATTGGAATTTTCACAGACCTCACTTGTCAGCATTATATAGGCTTCCTTTTTCCCCTTGGTTTGCTTCAAATAAAGGAACTCATTATAAATCTGAGAGAAGGGATTTAAATTGCAAAAGGAATTTTACTTTTTCTTCAATATCCAACCGACAGGCCAGCTGTTTTAGTTGAGGCTACCAATGGGAAGCTACTTAATGAAGTTGCTTATGGTTTAATGATTTGTGTGGCATAAATTATTTGTCCTAATGTTATTCCTGGGGCAGTTTCCAATTGTTTCAGAGAATACACAGAAAAAAAAATCACAAAACAAAAATAAAGCTAAAAACTACAGTGTGATTCCATATTCTCACAGCACCTGGTGAGAAATAATCTACGGCTTCAACTAGAGTTCTATCATTTGTTTTATTTGGAATTCATTCACAGCAAGACTCTTCCAGGTTTATTTACTTATTGCATATATGCTAAAGATCCTGATAATTGCACATCCAACTTACAATTGATTTTCCTCAGAATCCTCATTATACCTCTCAAAGTTCTAGTAATGAAAAAGTTAGAATGAGCTTTAATAACCATTAGGGAGTCAAGCTTTCTTGGGGAAGTAATTTAACTATTTATGGAAACATGTTCAAGTGAATGATGCACAAATACAGTGTGATTATCAAAAGAGCTGGAGGTTACAGAAGATGAGTGCATCACAGGAACACGGTGAAGGAAGCTTTCATGCTTTAACATGACAAATAAAATTAACTTACTCTTCAGGACTTAAAGCATGAATATTCCTAATGACAGCTGTTGTGTTCTAAGATTTGTTATGCTTGAACCACAACATAAACTGGCTGAATGTTCTCCTCCATTCATTTTGTGGCAAATCATTGGCTCGGTAACCCAGAGATCAAAAGCATCAATTCTTCTGTACTCAACTTTCTTCATGCTCCAGCTCTCACATCCATACATGACTACTGGAAAAACAATAGCTTTGTCTATATGGACCTTTGTTGGTAAGTAATGCCTCTGCTTTTTAATATGCTGTCTAGCTTGGTCATAGCTTTTCTTCCAAGGAGCATCTTTTAATTTCATGGCTGCAGTCACCATCTGCAGTGATTTTGGAGCCCAAGAAAATAAAGTCAGTCACTGTTTTCCTTGTTTTTCCATGTATTTGCCCTGAAGTGATTGGACTGGATGATATGATCGTAGGTACCAAATAACATATTTGCAGCATTTCATATTGTACTGGTAATTATGTTATAGTTATTTTGAAAGAAAAGAAATTCAGTTCATATATGGACTATATTATGTGTTCTGATTATCTGTTTTATGTGTATTATTTACTCAAACTTTCTTTTCAAGTTTTCCTGAAGTATGTTTTATTCCTGACTAAGTTACAAGCTTTTTCTAGGCTAAAACAAATGAATATCATATTTTCACTTACCTACTGTGGTAAATACAGCCCTGATGACTGTAGGTTAAAAAGTGCTTCATTGAAAAATACAAACTTTTATACAACATTGGTAAGATATTCTATCATCATTCTTCAGTGAGGGAAATAGAATGAGCTCTATTAGCATATGCCTGACATATCCTATTAAATTAGAATTCATTGCTTTCCTGAATGCCTTTAATTTTTTTGAACAATAATGATTTTCATATTCTCTGACAAGTAATGAGTTTTACCTCTTGCAAAATAAAAGCATTAAAATTCCCCTCATTTTAGCCTTTAGAAAATAAATTACTAAGCACCATTGACACTAATACTTTATAAAGAAGCCTAAGGCTCCTCAGAGAGAAGTTCTTTCCTTAATTATATTTTTTAGTTCAGTTCAGTCACTCAGTCGTGTCCAACTCTTTGTGACCCCATGCCTGCAGCACGCCAGGCTTCCCTGTCCATCACCAACTCCCAGAGCTTTCTCAAAATCGTGTCCATCAAGTCAGTTATACCATACAGCCATCTCATCCTCTGTGATTCCTTTCTTTTCTTGCCTTCAATCTTTCCCAGAATCAAGGTCTTTTCTATTGAGTCAGTTCTTCGCATAAGATGGCCACAATATTGGATTTCAGCTTCAGCATCAGTCCTTCCAATGAATATTCAGGACTGATTTCCTTTGGGATTGACTAGATTGATCTCCTTGTAATCCAAGGGACTCTCAAGAGTCTTTTCAACACCACAGTTCAAAAGCATCAGTTCTTCAGCACTCAAGGTTATTAATGGTCCAGCTCGCACATCCATACATGACTGCTGAAAAAACCATTGCTTTGTCTATATGGACCTTGTTGGTAAAGTAATGCCTCTGCTTTTTAACATGCTGTCTAGTTTCGTCATAGTTTTCCTTCCAAGGAGCAAGCATCTTTTATTTTCATGGCGGCAGTCACCATCTGCAGTGATTTTGGGGCCCAAGAAAATAAAATCTGTCACTGTTTTCATTGTTTCCCCATCTATTTGCCATGAAGTGATAAGAGTAGATTCCATGATCTTAGATTTTTGAACGTTGAGTTTTAAGCCAGCTTTTTCACTGTCCTCTTTCACTTTCATCAAGAGGCTCTGTCCCTGTTCACTCAGTCAAATGCCCAAGAATGCCTGTTTACAAAGCAGAAAAATATTTTCTGTGTTTCTTTTGACAGTGTAGCAGAACAATAAGTGCAAGTCCTTTTGGAGTCAGGAAGACCAGATTCAAACTCTGATGCTACCAGTTGTGAAACTTGGGCGAGTTATTTAACCTCCCTAAGTCTCCTAATCTGTCAAGTGCAAGTAATCACATGAATAAAATTTCCTGTATATACACACATATATACGTATGTGTGCTGTGCTTAGTTGCTCAGTTGTGTCTGACTGTTTGTGATCCTATACACTGTAGCCGACCAGGTTCCTCTTCTCCAGGCAAGAATACTGGAGTGGGTTGCCATGCCCTCCTCCAGGGATCTTCCCAACCAGAGATTGAACCCAAGTCTCTGGCATTGTAGGTGGATTCTTTACCATATGAGCCACCAGTGAAGCCTCATATATGTGTAGATATATATGGGTGTATGTGTCTGTGTGTGTATATTGATGAAATAATGAAGGTAGTATCTACAACATAGCCCTAATCATTATTACTGGTTCTTCCTAGTCACAGATAGGAGTGGATTGAGTTCAAAATTTTACTTTTTGTGCCAGTTCGGTTTAGTTCAGTTCAGTCACTCAGTCGTGTCCAACTCTTTGTGACCCCATGAATTGTAGCACACCAGGCCTACCTGTCCATCACCAACTCACGGAGTTCACTCAGACTCACGTCCATCGAGTCAGTGATGCCATCCAGCCATCTCTTCCTCTGTCGTCCCCTTCTCCTCCTGCCCCCCAAATCCCTCCCAGCATCAGAGTCTTTTCCAATAGTCAACTCTTCGCATGAGGTGGACAAAGTATTGGAGTTTCATCTTTAGCATCATTCCTTCCAAAGAAATCTCAGGACTGATCTCCTTCAGAATGGACTGGTTGGATTTCCTTGCAGTCCAAGGGACTCTCAAGAGTCTTCTCCAACACCACAGTTCAAAAGCATCAATTCTTCAGTGCTCAGCTTTCTTCACAGTCCAACTCTCACATCCATACATGACTACTGGAAAAACCATAGCCTTGACTAGACAGACCTTTGTTGGCAAAGTACTGTCTCTGCTTTTGAATATGCTATCTAGGTTGGCCATAACTTTCCTTCCAAGGAGTAAGTGCCTTTTAATTTCATGGCTGCAGTAACCATCTTCAGTGATTTTGGAGCCCCAAAAAATAAAGTCTGACACTGTTTCCACTGTTTCCCATCTATTTGCCATGAAGTGATGGGACCACATGCCATGATCTTCGTTTTCTGAATGTTGAGCTTTAAGCCAACTTTTTCACTCTCCTCTTTCACTTTCATCAAGAGGCTCTTTAGTTCTTCTTCACTTTCTGCCATAAGGGTGATGTCATCTGCATATCTGAGATTATTGATATTTCTCCCAGAAATCTTGAAACCAGCTTGTGCTTCTTCCAGCCCAGCGTTTCTCATGATGTCCTCTGCATATAAGTTAAATAAGCAGGGTGACAATATACAGCCTTGACATACTCCTTTTCCTATTTGGAACCAGTCTGTTCTTCCATGTCCAGTTCTAACTGTTGCTTCCTGACCTGCATACAGGTTTCTGAAGAGGCATGTCAGGTGGTCTGGTATTCCCATCTCTTTCTGAATTTTCCACAGTTTATTGTGATCCACACAGTCAAAGGCTTTGGCATAGTCAATAAAGCAGAAATAGATGTTTGTCTGGAATTCTCTTACTTTTTCCACGATCCAGCAGATGCTGGCAATTTGATCTCTGGTTCCTCTGCCTTTTCTAAAACCAGCTTAAACATCTGGAAGTTCACAGTTCATGTACTGCTGAAGCCTGGCTTGGAGAATGTTGAGCATTACTTTACTAGCGTGTGAGATGAGTGCAATTGTGTGGTAGTTTTAGCATTCTTTGGCATTGCCTTTCTTTGGAATTGGAATGAAAACTTACCTTTTCCAGTCCTGTGGCCACTTTGCTGACATATTGAGTGCAGCACTTTCACAGCATCATCTTTCAAGATTTGAAATAGCTTCCACTAGCTTTGTTCAAAGTGATACTTTCTAATACAAACTTGACCTCACATTCTAGGATGTCTGGCTCTAGGTGAGTGATTACACCATCATGATTATCTGGGTTGTGAAGATATATATATATATATATATATATATATATATTTTACAGTTCTTCTGTGTAATCTTGCCACCTCTTCTTAATATCTTCTGCTTCTGTTAGGTCCATACCCTTTCTGTCCTTTATTGAGCCCATCTTTGCATGAAATATTCCCTTGGTATTTCTAATTTTCTTGAAGAGATCTCTAGTCTTTCCCATTCTTTTGTTTTCCTCTATTTCTTTGCATTGATCGCTTAGGAAGGCTTTCTTATATCTCCTTGCTATTCTTTGGAACTCTGCATTCAGATGATTATATCTTTCCTTTTCTCCTTTGTTTTTAGCTTCTCTTCTTTTCACAGCTATTTGTAAGGCTTCCCCAGACAGCCATTTTGCTTTTTTGCATTTCTTTTCCATGGGGATGGTCTTGATCCCTGTCTCCTGTACAATGTCACGAACCTCAGTCTATAGTTCATCAGGCACTCTATCAGATCTAGCCCGCACACAAGCACGGGTGGCTGCGACGGCACACAAGCGTGGCTGAAAGGAGATGCCCCCCACCCGCAGCCAGCGGCAGCAGCTGGGAGAAGCAACCCCATGTCCAAGGAGTGGTGGCTGCGCAGGCGCAGGAGAGCCGAGAGGAGCTACTCCACATTCAAGGTCAGGAGGGGCAGCGGTGAGGAGATACCCATCATCCAAGGTAAAGAGCAGCGGCTGTGCTTTGCTGGAGCAGCCGTGAAGAGATATCCCACATCCAAGGTAAGAGAAACTCAAGTAAGATGGTAGGTGTTGCAAGAGGGCATCAGAAGGTAGACACACTGAAACCATACTCACAGAAAACTAGTCAATCTAATCACACTAGGACCATAGCCTTGTCTAACTCAATGAAACTAAGCCATGCCCTGTGGTGTCACCCAAGACGGGCAGGTCATGGTGGAGAGTTCTGACAGAATGTGGTCCACTGGAGAAGGGAATGGAAAACCACTTCAATATTCTTCCCTTGAGAACCCCATGAACAGGAAGAAAAGGCAAAATGATAGGATACTGAAAGGGGAACTCCCCAGATCAGTAGGTGCCCAGTATGCTACTGGAGGTCAGTGGAGAAATAACTCCAGAAAAAATGAAGGGATGGAGCCAAAGCAAAAACAATACCCAGCTGTGGATGTGACTGGTGATAGAAGCAAGGTCCATGCTGTAAAGAGAAATATTGCATAGCAACTTGGAATGTTAGGTCCATGAATCAAGGCAAATTCGAAGTGGTCAAACAGGAGATGGCAAGAGTGAACATCGACATTCTAGGAATCAGTGAACTAAAATGGACTGGAATAGGTGAATTTAATTCAGATGACCTTTATATTTACTACTGCAGGCAGGAATCCCTTAGAAGAAATGGAGTAGCCATCATGGTCAACAAAAGAGTCTAAAATGCAGTACTTGGATGCAATCTCAAAAATGACAGAATGATCTCTGTTCGTCTCCAAGGCAAACCATTCAATATCACAGTAATCCAAATCTATGCCCCAACCAGTAATGCTGAAGAAGATGCAGTTAAATGGTTCTATGAAGACCTACAAGACCTTTTAGAAGTAACACCCCCCAAAAATGTCCTTTTCATTATAGGGGACTGGAATGCAAAAGTAGGAAGTCAAGAAACACCAAGAATAACAGGCAAATTTGGCCTTGGAATAAGGAATGAAGCAGGGCAAAGGCTAATAGAGTTTTGCCAAGAGAACGCACTTGTCATAGCAAACACCCTCTTCCAACAACACAAGAGAAGACTCTACACATGGACATCACCAGATGGTTGACACCAAAATCAGATTGGTTATATTCTTTGCAGCCTAAGATGGAGAAGCTCTATATAGTCAGCGAAAACAAGACCAGGAGCTGACCATGGCACAGATAATGAACTCCTTATTGCCAAATTCAGACTTAAATTGAAAGTAGGGAAAACCACTAGACCATTCATGCATAACCTAAATCAAATCCCTTATGATTATACTTTCTGCATAAAGGAGTACAAATATGATACACCTTCAGTCCACTATTTTATAGGTGCTAAGAAGTGAGGCAAGAAGGAAGTCACAGAAAGTATATTATGTTATCCTTTTAAAATATTTAATATTTATTTATTTATTATTGTTGGCCACAATACAATATTCGTGAGATCTTAGTCTCCTGCCAAGGAGTCAAACTCAGGCCACTGCAATGAAAGCACCAATTTCTAACCACTAGTTGGTCACAGAATTCCCCCAAAATATTTTAGATTATCAGAAAAACCCCAGATAAAAGCATTTAACTTATTTGGATATGTGTGGTTCCTGGGCCAATCACTTGATAATTGTTCTTCAATTAAAAAAAAAAAAGTGTATGTGTGTGCTTTCTCTAAGGCTGGAAGGAAGAAGCTGAAGTGTCCTCAAAGGTGCTTGTAAAGGTCCCTGGTGAAGATCTTTTCTGTCTTCATCACTGATCTCCCTGTTAATCTTTCTTTATCATCTAGGTTACTGTGGGCAGAAACGCATGTCCATGGTATCTTTAACTCTCCTACCTTTTGTACAGAAGAAGAGAGGCCATTTGATCTATTATATTTGGGCTTTAAGGTAAAGAGAATTTGTAGATTATGTGTTCTCTTTTAAGGAGTAGATAATCTGCTGAATAGATCTCTTTACTAAGACAGAACAAGGGTATAGCAGTTACTGTCCTTTCTCAGTTCCTCTGCTGGGACCTGATCATCAAGGATTTGATTAGGGCTGAGAGGTTTAGTGGAGCTTCCCTGGTGGCTCAGACACTGAAGAACCTGCCTGCCATGCAGGAGACCTGGGTTCAATCCAATGGCAACCCACTCCAGTATTCTCGCCTGGAGAATCCCAAGGACAGAGGAGTCTGGCAGGCAACAGTTCATGGCATGGCAAAGAATCAGACACGACTTAGTGACAAAGCACAAGGGCTTTGATGGGATTCTTGTAAACAAGCAGAACTCTACGTGGTCTTCCTGTGGTGGACCCTCCCTCCATATGCTCTGCCGAACTTTTGTTTGTAGAAAAACTGTAGTCTCCCAGGCCTCCTCTGAGTCACAAAAGGCTGACACAACAATTAACGACTAAAGAGACATGCACATTTATTGATGAAATTAGCAGCTAGGTCAGGAGAGCTGGTAGCAACTTAAATAGTTATTGAGCCATGTGGCAAGTAGAGAATCTTTAGTTCCTCCCTGAAGTATATATTAATAGATAAGCAGTATCTGATGTACATTTCCTGAGTTGTTTTATAACAAATGGAAGAAGTTAACTACTCAATGACCATGGGCATGGAGTCCCAGACAATTGGAACCTGAGGATCCATGATGTTAACCCCTTTGACAGCACTCTGTTACCTCACCATCAACCGGTCAGAGAATTGTGCACCAGCTGATCACAGATCCTGGGACTCCCCTTCCTCACCTGGACTTTAAAAATGTCTCCCTGAAACCCACTGGGGAGTTCAGGCTTTCTGAGCATTAGCTGCCCAGAACTCTGGTCTGATATCTTGCAATAAATGCTGCACTTTGCTTCACTACAAGCTTCCATCAGTAGATCGACTTTACCGCGTGCCAGAGACTGGACTTGAGTTTGGTTCAGTAACATTCTCAGTGCTAAAGCTGTGACAGTTCCCCACATTAATTTTGCCTTCACTTTCTTTGGTTGATCACTATGAATTTGAGTTTTTTTGTTTTTTGTTTTTTCCCTTTAGATAGTGGCAAGTAAAATCCTGTTTCTCCTCCTTGTCAACTTCTAAGAAGCCACATGAGATTTCCTTAGAAAACATTTGATGATGCTTTATAGAACTTGTCCACCTTCTTTTCAGTCCTTTCTCACATGTGCAGAATATGAGTCACCCAAGCCAAGAAATAGACAGTAGCGTCTACCCAGAAGTCTTATCTGTAAACTGTGTCAATCACACTGCATCACATCCACTGCAAAGAGGGCCACTGCCCAAATTTCAACTGTGCAGGTTTGCTTATTTTGCAATTTTCTGTAAGTAGAACAGTATAGTAGGGATTCCATTTGTATCTTATTTCTTTTTTTTTTACTATAGTACTTGTGAGATTTACTCATACTCATACTGTAGCTCTAATTTATGAATTTTAATTGCTATATATATATAATTTTATTGCATGAATACACCACTGTTCTCTCTGCTTTGTGGATGCATATTTAAGTTGTTTCCAGTATTTTGGCTATTGTGAATATGTTTCCCCAAATAGTATGTTTATTGTTCACATACATTTGGGAATGAGTGACTTTTACTTCACATACTCAGTTTTAGGTCAAATATTTGTACAACTCTAGTAAATACTGACACACTTTTTTCTTGGTCACATACCCAAAGTTTTTCCCTCTTTAAAGACCTAAGCTTTGAAGTTCTGCCTTTGTGTTTTTGGCTTTATATCTCTCATATCCAATTACCAGCATTCAGTTCTGTCTTCTGCTACAAATTGACAACTCTCAACCACATAGCTAAGTTGGGCAACATTCCATTAAGCTGTGAGATCTAAAGCAACTTGCCATTGCTAACTTGTTTGGAAGACTCTGTCATTTTACTTTCTAAAATGTAATTTCTAGGAAATGGAGAACTACTGTCCTCTTCCATGAATTGAAATTTTCATCTTATTGGATACCCTCAATTAAAGAAAATTTGCAAAATTGCATTCAGGCCTTATGTTATATTTTGCTTTCCTGCAGCTAATAAAGCAAAATCCATGCCCTGCATAATGCATTGAATTGTGAAGAAGGTAGTTAGGGAGAAGGCAACATGGCAACACACTGCTGCAGTCATAACCAAGGCATGATTTAGAGAATCTATATTAGAGGGAACCACAGGGAGTCAATTGCCATCTATCTGTCTCATACACATTTTAATTATACCACTAATTTTGGCAGCGAGATGTCATCCAACCCTCTGCTAAGACACATTCTTTGTAAAACTAAAATTGTTCTCGAAGGAGCAGGTATACACATGGTGCAACACAAGCACAAAGACAGTCCTTATTTATTTAAAACTACCTACTGAAATAAGATGAGTCAAAAGTGTGTGTATACACACACACACACACACACACACACACACACACACACACACACACATACACTTTAATTTTAGACTAACCAAAAAATTACTATGACTTTTAACATCAATAAAATAAATTCCAGGCTATTTGAAAAAAATAAAATAGAAGAAAGCAAATTTTCATAGAATATCCATATGAAAATTACCTTCCCTATCTTCTGCTTAGCTTTTTCCCTAGGAAAATTTTCAATTTCATCATGACATCTTTTTCAAAATGGTATTTCAAAAATTGAAAAATGCTTAGTTGAGATTAGGAAGGTGCTAACTTATCCAATCAAGCCAGAATAGGATCCACTGGTAAGGTCAATTTCAAGACAAGATTTAGAGGAAGTAGTGTAAGTAGCTGTCATGCTATCTGTGGGTAAACAGTTCAAGCAGAAGAAACAGAAAATGGAAAAACCATACAGAAAACGTGGTCAGTTTATTCCAGAAAAATTAAGAAGGTCAGTGTACTTGGGCAGAGAAAGCAAGAAAGTATACAGTAGAATATGATATAGAGAGATTCAGTGTCGATGTCATAACTTTAGATTGTGTACTGAAGTCAGTGGAAAATTTTATTTTATTTATTTTATTTTTTATTTACTTTATTTTACTTTACAATACTGTATTGGTTTTGCCATACATTGACATTAATCTGCCACGGGTGTACATGAGCTCCCAATCCTGAACCCCCCTCCCACCTCCCACCCCATATCATCTCTCTGGATCATCCCCGTGCACCAGCCCCAAGCATCCTGCATTTTGCATCAAACATAGACTGGCGATTCATTTCTTACATGATAGTATACATGTTTCAATGCCATTCTCCCACATCATCCCACCCTCTCCCTCTCCTTCAGAGTCCAAAAGTCTGTTCTATACATCTGTGTCACTTTTGCTGTCTCACAGACAGGGTTATCATTACCATCTTTCTAAATTTCATATATATGTGTTAGTATACTGTATTGGTGTTTTTCTTTCTGGCTTACTTCACTCTGTATAATTGGCTCCAGTTTCATCCACCTCTTTAGAACTGATTCAAATGTATTCTTTTTAATGGCTGAGTAATACTCCATTGTGTATATGTACCACAGCTTTCTTATCCATTCATCTGCTGATGGACACCTAGGTTGTTTCCATGTCCTGGCTATTATAAACAGTGCTGCGATGAACATTGGGGTACATGTGTCTCTTTCAATTCTGGTTTCCTCAATGTGTATGCCCAGCAGTGGGATTGCTGGGCCATATGGCAGTTCTATTTGCAATTTTTTAAAGAATCTCCACACTGTTCTCCATAGTGGCTGTGCTAGTTTGCATTCCCACCAACAGTGTAAGAGGGTTCCCTTTTCTCCACACCCTCTCCAGCATTTATTGCTTGTAGACTTTTGGATCGCAGCCATTCTGCCTGGTGTGAAGTGGTACCTCATTGTGGTTTTGATTTGCATTTCTCTGATAATGAGTGATGTTGAGCATCTTTTCATATGTTTGTTAGCCATCTGTATGTCTTCTTTGGAGAAATGTCTATTTAGTTCTTTGGCCCACTTTTTGATTGGGTCGTTTATTTTTCTGGAATTGAGCTACATAAGTTGCTTGTATATTTTTGAGATTAGTTGTTTGTCAGTTGCTTCATTTCCTATTATTTTCTCCCATTCAGAAGGCTGTCTTTTCACCTTGCTTATAGTTTCCTTTGTTGTGCAGAAGCTTTTCATTTTAATTAGATCCCATTTGTTTATTTTTGCTTTTATTTCCAGTATTCTGGGAGGTGGGTCATAGAGGATCCTGCTGTGATTTTGTCGGAGAGTGTCTTGCCTATGTTCTCCTCTAGGAGTTTTATAGTTTCTGGTCTTATGTTTAGATCTTTAATCTATTTTGAGGTTGTGTGTGTGTGTGTGTGTGTGTGTGTGTGTGTGTGTGTGTGTGGTGTTAGAAAGTGATCAGTGGGAAATTTTAAAGACTGCAATGTGTGATTCTTATATTTGAAAGGTTCAGTCTGATTGTGTGTGAAGAGTGGATCCAAAGGAACAATTAGTGGATGGAGGAGTGTTGTGAAAGAGGTTTTTCTGATAGTCTAGACAACAGGGGATGGTAGCTTTGACTGTACTGGCATAATCTAAAGAACCGACAATGACTAAGTGAAAGAATGGAGATGCCATTTGCAGCTGAAGCAGCAAATACTGTCTTTATGGTTGCTAGTTGTAGCTTGGTGGACTCATCATGTAAGGAGAACCAAACTTAGAATCATCCTGCTACCCTAGGAACTAACTAGTCTAAGAAATGGGACAGCCTCTCAGAAGAAAGATTGCATCTTGGTAGAAAAATCGCTTAACCTGTGTGGCTGCCTCTCATGCTCAGGGGGCTGGGGGGTATCAAATGGATTGGATCACAAACTTATTCACTACAGTTTGTAGAAGAATTTATCAAATAAAGATAGAGACCAAATGTACATATGATTTAAAGACTTTTTTCTTTCCTATAGAAATCACCAGAATGGAAGAGGCAGTCCATTGTAACATAAAATGGAAGTAGGAGTGTCTCCTTTTATTATTATATTCTAATTTTTGTACCTTTGAGTCCTACTGGCTTGGCTAATTCAGTTCAGTTTAGTCACTCAGTCATGTCTGACTCTTTGTGACCCCATGACCCGCAACACGCCAGGCCTCCCTGTCCATCACAAACTCCTGGAATCCACCCAAATCCATGTCCATTGAGTCGACGATGCCATCCAACCATCTCATCCTCTGTTGTCCCCTTCTCTTCCTTCCCTCAATCTTTCCTAGCATCAGTGTCTTTTCAGATGAGTCAGCTCTTTGCATCAGGTGGCCAAAGTATTGGAGTTTCAGTTTCAACATCAGTCCTTCCAGTGAACACCCAGGACTGATATCCTTTAAGATGGACTGGCTGGATCTCCTTGCAGTCCAAGGGACTCTCAAGAACTTCTCCAACACCAAAGTTCAAAAGCATCAATTCTTCAGCGCTCAGCTTTCTTTACAGTCCAACTCTCACATCCATACATGACTACTGGAAAAACCATAACCTTGACTATACAGACCTTTGTTGGCAAAGTAATGTCTCTGCTTTTTAATATGCTGTCTAGGTTGGTCATAACTTTCCTTCCAAGGAGTAAGCATCTTTTAATTTCATGGCTACAATCACCATCTGCAGTGATTTTGGAGCCCCCAAAAATAAAGTCAGCCACTGTTTCCACTATTTTCCCATCTATTTTCCATGAAGTGATGGGACTGAAAGGTTGTTACTGACACACAAAATGATGCCAGGATTCTTGGTCTCTGGAGGAGAAGAATTCAATCCGGGACCAGAGACGAGGCTTGATCACTCAGAACTTTGTGTAATACAGTTTTATTAATATATAAAGGAGATAGAGAAAGCTTCTAACATAGGCATCCGAAGGGAGCAGAAAGAGTACCCCGTTAATAGTGTTAGCAATGGAGTTATTTATATATTTTCAAATAGTTATTACAGTGAATCAAAAGAGTGTCTGGAGGTTGTAAGGACCTCACTAGACCTACTCCCATAATTTACATTTTAAGATAACAGGATTAGCCAGAAGGTTTTTTCCAGAGACTGTCCTCAAGCAGGGTACATTATTGTTATATAATCCTAAGGAATGCAGAAGGACAAAAAACTTTGTCCTTTCTTCCTCCTGGAGAATTCCAGACCCCTCTCTCCTTGGGGACCCCTATACTTCTTATCAACATGCCAAGGAAATGACTCTCAGGACCAGATGCCATGATTTAGTTTTCTGAATGTTGAGCTTTAAGCCAACTTTTTCACTCTCCTCTTTCACTTTCATCAAGAGGCTTTTTAGTTCTTTTTCACCTTCTGCAGTAAGGGTGGTGTCATCTGCTTATCTGAGGTTATTGATATTTCTCTTGGCAATCTTAATTCCAGCTTGTGATTCCTCCAGCCCAGCCTTTCTCATGATGTTCTCTGCATATAAGTTAAATAAGCAGGGTGACAATATACAGCCTTGACGTACTCCTTTTCCTATTTGGAACCAGTCTGTTCTTCCATGTCCAGTTCTAACTCTTGCTTCCTGACTTGCATATAGGTTTCTCAAGAGGCAGGTCAGGTGATCTGGTATTCCCATCTCTTTCTGAATTTTCCACAGTTTATTGTGATCCACACAGTCAAAGGCTTTGGCATAGTCAAGAAAGCAGAAATTGATGTTTTTCTGAAACTCGTGTGTTTTTTTTTGATTATCCAGCGGATGTTGGCAATTTGATCTCTGGTTCATCCGCCTTTTCGAAAACCAGCTTGAACATCTGGAAGTTCACTGTTCATGTATTGCTGAAGCTGGGCTTGGAGAATTTTGAGCATTACTTTACTAGCATGTGAGATGAGTGCAATTGTGTGGTACTTTGAGCATTCTTTGGCATTGCCTTTCTTTGGGATTGGAATGAAAACTGACCTTTTCCAGTCCTGTGGCCACTGCTGAGTTTTGCAAATTTGCTGGCATATTGAGTGCAGCACTTTCACAGCATCATCTTTTAGGATTTGAAACAGCTCAACTGGAATTCCATCACCTCCACTAGCTTTGTTCGTAGTGATGCTTTCTAAGGGCCACTTGACTTCACATTCCAGGATGTCTGGCTCTAGATGAGTGATCACACCATCATGATGATCTTGGTCATGAAGATCTTTTTTGTACAGTTCTTCTGTGTATTTTTGCCACCTCTTCTTAATATCTTCTGCTTCTGTTAGGTCCATACCATTTCTGTCCTTTATTGAGTCCATCTTTGCATGAAATGTTCCCTTGATATCCCTAATTTTCTTGAAAAGATTTCTAGTCTTTCCCATTCTATTGTTTTCCTCTATTTCTTTGCACTGATTGCTGAGGAAGGCTTTCTTATTCTTTGGAACTCTGCATTCACATCAGTATATCTTTCCTTTTCTCCTTTTCTTTTCACTTCTCTTCTTTTCACAGCTATTTGCAAGAACTCCTCAGATAGCCAATTTTTTTCTTTTTTTTTTATGCATTACTTTTTCTTGGGGATGGTCTTGATTCCTGTCTCCTGTACAATGTCACAAACCTCCGTGCATAGTTCACCAGGCAATCTGTCTATCAGATCTAGTTCGTTAAATCTGTTTTTCACTTTCAATGTATAGTCATAAGGGATTTAATTTATGCCATATCTGAATAATCTAGTAGTTTTCTCCACTTTCTTCAATTTAAGTCTGAATTTGGCAATAAGAAGTTCATGATCTGAGCCACAGACAGCTCCTAGTCTTGGTTTTGCTGACTGTATAGAGCTTCTCCATCTTTGGTTGCAAAGAATATAATTAATCTGATTTCGGTGTTAACCATCTGGTGATGTCCATGTGTAGAGTCTTCTTTTGTGTTGTTGGAAGAGGGTGTTTGCTACGACCAGTGTGTTTTCTTGGCAAAACTCTATTAGTCTTTTCCCTGCTTCATTTTGTACTCCAAGCCCAAATATGCCTGTTACTCCAGGTGTTTCTTGACTTCGTACTTTTGCATTCCAGTCCTGTGTAATGAAAAGGACATCTTTTTTTGGGTGTTAGTTCTAGAAGGTCTTGTAGGTCTTCATAGAACCATTCAACTTCAGCTTCTTCAGCATTTCTTGGCTATTTGGGTCCCTGAAAAATAGAAGATATTCATTATGGGACACAGTGTGTGTGCTCAGTCACTTCAGTCATATCCAATTCTTTATGAATATATGAACTGTAGGGTGCCAGTCATCTCTGTCCATGGGACTCTGCTGGCAAGAATACTGAGTGGATTGCCATTTCCTTCTTCAGGAGATCTTCTTGACCCAGGGACCAAACCTACGTCTCCTGTGTCTCCTGCACCGCAGACAGATTCTTTACCACTCAGGCACCTGGGAAGCCCATAGGACACGGTAGTGATTCAATTTAGTTTGAAGATGGAGATTGTCATCTGCATTTTGTGAGTTTCTTTTTCTACCTGATGTACAAGGGAGAATGGAGTTGAGAATGATGACTGGTATATTTGATTGAGCTTGACTCTCACTGGGAAAAAAGCAATGATGCCACACAATGAAGTGAGTAAATAGGATGTCTTAAATCTGGGGAATCTTGATAGTTTATTTTTGTCCAGTGATCAATGGGAGTGGGAAATTACTGCAAATTCACAGAGAATCAGAAAAGACACAGACCCTTCAGGAATGAAATTTTGAGTTACTTCATAGGATGGGAGTCGTTAATTTTCTCCCCAAAGCCATTTTCTGCTTTGCCTTAGATGCATGATTGCGCAACTAGAAACATTATTTCCTAGTGATCTTTCTTAAGTGATAACTTGACTTCTATATTATGTGCTTAAAATGACATCCTGTGCACTGAGTTTGCCACATTTTCCTCCCTGCCAGCCAGAAATGGCAGTGACTGAAGCATCTTGGAAGTCACAGGTTGCCAGATGCTCATCATGAATGAACACTCAGTACAGTTTATAAAAGATAGTTAGAATTGTAATATTTAGGCCACTGACTTACTGTTGGCTCTTTTCATTACAGAAGCCTAAGCTTACCTTTACTAATACAACCCTTTAGGCAAAGAACTCTGACAAGCTTAGGGAAGAGGGGATGTAGAAAGATAGCAGAAGAAACGTCATAATTTTAAGATATATGCTTTTGCAGAAAAAAATTATGTTTTCTACCTTTTTGTATAATGTACATATTTTTGGCTCATAATTCTGTTTTCTGGTCATTTCCCCAATCATTTCATATAGCATGTGTTGTTGCCATTTCCTTTAAAGTTTCCAAAACAGGATAGTAAGTTAAGACGAAAGGATATGACAGAAGGAGAAATAACTGTTACCCACAGATTCAGACTTAGATTTGGATATGTTAGCTGGTAAAATTTGTTTTTCTTTTTCATGAAGAAAATGATGCCTTTTCATTTTTTATATGAGAAAACTGAATTATACTAGAAATGATCAATTAGTGCTTTTGTAATTAACACTATTAATTTTTTAAAGCATAGATGAAGGATGTGGGTTGTTGCTCAGGATGAACCCTAAAATAATATTTGGTCTAGGGAAGCAGATCCCAGGATAGAATTAGATGTGTTAGCGATTTATTAGAGGAAATATGTATGGAGAAATGGAACAATACCAGAGAAGCTGGAAAACACCTCTAATCAAAATATCAGTGCAAATATGACCCTTCTAATGGAAAGACAGAAAGAAGAAGGCTTGGCCAGGAACAGTCTCAAACTGTAGCAGAGTTCTAAGGAATTTTTATTCAGGCCAATCAGAGTCCTTAAGCCAAAGACATCAGCCAGTAAGAGTCTCATGTCTTACAGAAGCAGTTCTGCAACGGCTGGGAAAAGTGCAAGGCTATGAGTGCAGTGTTGAAATCAGCAAGGCGGCTTCTGGGGGCTTCAGTCAGTTATGCTCCCACACATTTCTATGGCTTTCAGACTCTGTTCAAGCTCCCTTTTTATGCTGTACCAGTGACAAGCTCTCACTTCTCTGCTAACTTTCTTCCCAGCATGGCTGTCAGGTGAATCTAGGAAGTACTACTTCTTTCAAATCTGCTTATTCTCAGTAAAATTGAGGTCCATGGAGGGCTCTCTCTCTGACTTGGGACTGTTTATTCTCCTCATTTCTATAAAACTGATGTTTCCATGACAGTCTATCATGATCTTCTATAGAAGGAAAGTTTGAATAGTGGCTAAAGTTTCTGATTTCAAGTACAGAAGGAAGACCAGGGTCCACATCTTAACTCTGCCATGTACCAGCTGCTATGACCTTGGTCATGTTATTTCATCTCTCTAGTCTTCTGGATTCCTGTATTTAAAATGGCTCAGAAAACCTCTTAGAATTGTGAGAATTAAAGGAAATAATGAATGTCTTAACATTTTGCACAGAATAAGCATTCAATACGTTGCCTACTAATACCCTTTAATGCTTCTACATTTCTCACGATAAGTAGTTCCAAAGGGATCTGTAGTTCTTTCTTTTCATGTTTATCTTTTATAAGAAGATTACTAATATCATTTATGGGGCTTCCCTGGTGACTCAGATGGTAAAGATCCACCTGTAATGCAGGAGACCTGGGTTCAATTCCTGGGTCAGGAAGATCCCCTGGAGAAGGGAATGGCTACCCATTCCAGTATTCTTGCCTGGAGAATTCCACAGACAGAGGAGCCTGGCGAGCACTAGTTCATGGAGTTGCAAATAGTGGGACATGACTGAGCAACTAGCACACAATATCATTTATATGAAGTAATGAGACAAGGGTCTTGGACCTGGGGGTGTCAGACAACAAAATACATCCTCTTAAATAATAGTATCTTTGAAAAGTGAAAGTCTCTCAGTCATGTATGTTGCAATCCCATGGGCTGTAGCCTGCCAGACTCCTCTGTCCATGGAATTCTCCAGGCTAGAATAGTGGAATGGGTACCCATTTCCCCTTCTCCAGGGAATCTTCCCAACCCAGTAATTGAACCAGGGTCTCCTGTATTGCAGGCAGATTCTTTACCAGCTGAGCTACAGGGAAGCCCCTTATAGTTATTATAGCCACTACAGTTCTTGTTATGTGAACACTGTTATTTTCTTATTAGTTTCTTTTTTTTTTTTTTCCAGATCACACTATGCCTGCACCCTCTTTGCCCTCCATCCCACTGCTTTCATGATCAGTGAGCGACATTGGTGGAGGCTTGGAGTAAGAATACTTACATTCTTGAACTCATCTTATCTGTGAATGCTTAAGTTCTTTAGGACAGAATAGTCAAATGTCAAATAGCTATTTCTAATTTCCATACTCAGTCTGGGGGCATTTTCTCAAGAATTTTTCAAGATGTAGGGCAATATCGCCCTTTTCGGTTGCAGGTTGTGCAATGTGTTTCCACAGCTTTAGTTTGCTAAGACATCTAGGACTGGGCATATCTAACATGAATAATATCCTAGGTGACCAATTCTTTGGTAAAAGAGTTTATGTAGATCGTTATTTCTCAAGTAGGTGCTATTGACATTTTGGGCAGTACAATTAACTTTGTGTGATTGCAGAATGTTGCAACATAAATAACATCCTGACTCCTACTCACTGAACTCAAGTGATACCCTCTTGACTCAACTCCCCAAGTTACTATCTTCATACATTTCCAAATGTATGGAAATGAGTGGTGGGTTCTTTCTCCTACTTACTGCAAATAAATAGGTGAATTAATCTTGGAGTTAGGAGAAGGTCTTGAGAGGGGTCAGCATTTTAATACAATATTTTGGCCACCTCATGTGAAGAGTTGACTCATTGGAAAAGACCCTGATGCTAGGAGGGATTGGTGGCAGGAGGAGAAGGGGACAACAGAGGATGAGATGGCTGGATGGCATCACCGACTCGATGGACATGAGTTTGGGTGAACTCTGGAAGTTGGTGAGGACAGGGAGGCCTGGCGTACTGCAATTCATGGGGTCGCAAAGAGTTGGACACGACTGAGTGACTGACCTGAACTGAACATCATCGATGGAAGCATAGCTAGATATTTATTGGTATAATGGATACATTTTTGAAAGAGGTTATATGATGGAAGAGTTTGAAAAAAAATCAGTATTACCAAATATTAAGGCTCTGATTATTGGTAAGACTAAACAATGTCTCCCTGCCAAGGAGGCATTTCCCCTTCCCCATCTAGGGAAGGGGAAAATTCTAGGGCAGGTCTGTTAGCAAAAGTATGGTTTTATATGACTTTTGTGGTATATGAAGTATGTTTCAAGTCTATTAAAATTCCAATAATCACATTTATCTTCTCTCCAAGGATATGAATGTTTCAACTGATTACTGTGGTTTTGGAATCTAGGCTGTTCATTTTGAGGGACCAATGTTTTGTCAGGAAAATTTTAAATTCCCTTAATTTCAAGTGTTCTATAATACACATTTGAAGTTTAGTTATGAGATTCATTCATTTCAAATTTTTTGTTGTTTACTGTATTTGAGCATCTCTGTTGGGGAATTGTCCTTGGAGAAAGAAAAGGAAAAGAAATCCTTTATTAAAATGGAAAAACATCCATGTTTATCAGCTGTATTTACTTGGAGACTGAGTATGGAAAGTTTTAATGTTGGAGAACTTTCTACCGAGTTTTTATGAGCAAGTGAAGCAAGGATATGAAATTGAGTTGTAACCTTAACTATAAAGTTGACTGTTGCAAACACGATTATACTGGGATTGTGTTATATCATTGGTTTTATTTCCACATTCTATGCTGCATATTAAAACTTACCTTTTCTCATTGTCCTTATCTCTTAATGGTAAATAGTTTCAGAATATCTTAGCAGTTAATAGAAAAAGTTTATAGAAAATCTTCCTCCCCTAGAATGATGTGGCAAAATTAGTTTCATCATTATTAAATTTGTTCATTTAAAAAATGTTGGAATATTTGATGATGGTGGTATGAAGTAGGTATCAGCTTCAAATCTTCCCTTCTTCATTCCTTGGCAGAATTCTGATTGTATAAGCTTCTTATTTTTGGAATGTTTCACTTCCTGGCAAATTTAAATTGTCATTGAATGCTATTCTGTTGATGAAGGCCACCTGGAAATCATGCTCATTTCATGCTTAGTTGAATGGCTGCATTGCTGCTGCTGCTGTTTAGAGAGGAAGGAAGTGGTGCTATGAGACCATTCTTTTAAAACCTGGGCCAAGGATATGACTGTGCTTTTTTTTCATTCTTCTCTTCTTTGATTTTATTCAAATGTACTTGCTTTTGGCTAACTGAATATTTTGGTAATTTTAATTTTAGTGTCAGAATCTTGGTTTAAACTAAATGATATAAATAACATGTAGCCGGAAATCTATTCAAAATATCAACTTATACTGAGAAAGATTATGACATTTTCTCTGTGTTGATTTTTGACTCTCTAGGACAAAGTGGTTCCTAGTTAGTAATGATGCTATTTGAGGAAGGACAATGCTTACTTTAGAGTCGATGAGTTAAAACACCAGTTAGATTTTTAAAAATGTATTTTATTTAAAATAATGTAATTTATATATTTATATTAATTAAAAACTGATACCTCTTTAGAATGGCATCATTTTCAGTGTTGTGGGATGATAACAATTTGAATGTACATTTCTAAAAAATCAGTGAGAAATACACTGAAGTTTATCCTTCAGTAGTCTAATTATATTTAGACATATGCAACAGGAAAAATGAAAATTTACTTTTATGAATATTTCATAAAAGAAACAAACCAATGTGATCTAGATATAAGGCTTGCTGTAACAAAATCTAACTTCAAGCCACACCTTGAGTGATAAATCAGCTCAATTCAGTGGCTCAGTCGTGTCTGATTCTTCACAACCCCATGAATTGCAGCACACCAGGCCTCCCTATCCATCACCAACTCCCGGAGTTTACTCAAACTCATGTCCATCGAGTCAGTGATGCCATCCAGCCATCTCATCCTCTGTCATCCCCTTCTCCTACTGCCCCCAATCCCTCCCAGCACCAGGGTCTTTTCCAATGAGTCAACTCTTCGCATGAGGTGACCAAAGTACTGGAGTTTCAACTTTAGCATCAGTCCTTCCAATGAACACTCAGGACTGATCTCCTTTAGAATGGACTGGTTGGGTCTCGTTGCAGTCCAAGGGACTCTCAAGAGTCTTCTCCAACACCACAGTTCAAAAACATCAATTCTTCAGTACTCAGCTTTCTTCACAGTCCAAATCTCACATCCACACATGACCACTGGAAAAACCATAGCCTTGACTAGATGGACCTTTGTTGGCAAAGTAATGTCTCTGCTTTTTAACATGCTCTCTAGGTTGGTCATAACTTTCCTTCCAAGCAGAAAGTGTCTTTTAATTTCTTGGCTGCAGTTACCATCTGCAGTGATTTTGGAGCCCTAAAAAATAAAGTCTGACACTGTTGCCACTGTTTCCCCATCTATTTCCCATGAAGTGATGCGACCAGATGCCATGATCTTTGTTTTCTGAATGTTGAGCTTTAAGCCAACTTTTTCACTCATCTTTCACTTTCATCAAGAGGCTTTTTAGTTCCTCTTCACTTTCTGCCTAAGGGTGGTGTTATCTGTATATATGAGGTTACTGATATTTCTCCCAGCAATCTTGATTCCAGCTTGTGCTTCTTTCAGCCCAGCGTTTCTCATGATGTACTCCGCATAGAAATTAAATAACCAGGGTGACAATATACAGTCTTGACATATTCTTTTTAAATAAAAGTTAGTAATTTGTCATTAACTGCAAAATTTTAACCAATGTAGTGTAAGTAGGAAAGAAACAAAGTTTGAACTCTTGGTTCAGGACTAAAATGAATCTTAATTTTAATACTTATTATCAAAACTGAGAAATTAGTAAACTTTTGATCTGACAAGAATGAAAAGCTTATTAAATAATCCTCTTGAAATTTCATTCCAAAGTTTTGGAATATTATTACATCAGCCATGGATTAAGAACGTGTTACCTCCAGGAAACAATTCAATGTTCCTTTGTGTTGGTAAGAAATAAAGATTCACAGACAACACTGATAAGTACTTGCATTTTATTTCCAAGTTAAAATTTTGTTTTTTCCCTATATTTACCTAAAATAATTTTGAAATTAATGTTTGCCTTCTTGTTTTTTGGCTCAAGCTAGTGATATAGCCACTAAGCTTTCTTTTTCTTCCCAAAATGCTACTCAATAATGCAGAATAATGATAATTAATACTTATCAAGTATCTAAGATAGGCCAGGGAATATTTTAAGTATTTAATGAGAATTAAATCACTAAGTATCCTTGTTATACCTATGAGGTATATACTAATATCTTCCCTGCAATGATAAAATGTTTTATCATGTACAAATGAGGAAACTGGGGTAAATGAGTAACTTTCCTGAGATCGTGAAGGAGTAAATGGCAGAATTTGAGTTTAAATTTAAACCAGTAGTCTTAACTGCCATTCCATAGTGTCTCTCCAGGAAAGAAAAACCCATAATCAAGCTGAAAATTAAGTGGAGAACCACCAGTAGACAGGACACTTAGATACAATGAAAAATGTGAATACAAGTTTAGTGTCAGTGGGAAACAAATAAAGAAAACAGTGTCTCAGAGGACACTAGAGGCAGAACAGATACCAAATACTGAGAACACCAGTGGCAGAGATGGAGCAGTGTCTCAAAAGGTGCCTAGCTTTACAATGAAAGATTATTGAAAGTTTTAAGCTCAGATGTGGTAGCAAAGCCCTATCCTATTTTGTTCAATCATTTTCACAGAAAGAGTGACTAATGGAATGATTAATATTTAATCCCAGGCTAAAACTAGACACAGATATTTTTAAGAAGTGTAATGATATATAGACGAATGGGAAGGACTTCAGGTTTGGGCATGAACACAACAGAATAAACCTCTTTTTTTTTTTCTTTTTTTTTGCCCAGTCTATTTAATTCTTCCCATTGCTGATATGTAAATAAACTACATGTGACATGCCCAATCAGCATACATAGAAACTTTCATGTGATATTTAATTAGGGAACATATCCATATAATATATCCAAGCAGTAAACCATATAACATCTCAATGGGTGTAGAAAGAACTCTATCATACAACAAGCCCAAGCAGTACAGAAAGCCCTATTGCATGACATACTCAACTAAGGTACATTTATTCTTGTTCAGTTGCTCAGTCGTGTCCAACTGTTTGTGATCTCGGAGACTATAGCACACTAGGCTTCCCTCCTTCACTATCTCCCAGAATTTGCTCAAACTCATGTCCATTGAGTCAGTGATGCCATCCAACCATCTCATCCTCTGTCGTCCCCTTCTCCGGCCCTCAATCTTTCCCAGAATCAGGGTTTTTCCCCAATGAGTCAGCTCTTTGCATCAGGTGGCCAAAATATTGGAGCTTCAGCTTCAGCATCAATCTTTTCAATGGATATTCAGAGTTGATTTCCTTTAGCATTAACTGGTTTGATTTCCATGCTGTCCAAAGGACTCAAGAATCTTCTCTAGTACCACAGTTGGCAAACATCAGTTCTTCAGTGATCAGACTTCTTTATGGTCCAATTCTCTCATCCATACTATGACTACTATACCTTGACTATACGGACCTTTGTTAGAGAAGTGATGTTTCTGCTTTTTTTTAAAATTAATTAATTAATTTTAATTGGAGGATAATTAATTTATAGTATTGTCATGATTTTTCCCATACTGACATGAATAAGCCACAGGTGCACATGTGTTCTCCCATTTGACCCCCCCCCCCCCCCCCCCCGCCCATCTCCCTTCCCATCTCATCCTTCTGAGTTGTCCCAGAGTACTGACTTTGAGTGCTCAAACTTGCACTGGTCATTTGTTTTACATATGGTAATATACATGTTTCAATTCTATTGTCTCAAATCATTCCACCCTCACCTTCTTCCACAGAGTCCAAAAGTCTGTTCTTTACATCTGTGTCACTTTTGCTGCCTTGCATGTGGGATCATTGTTGCCTTCTTTCTAAATTCCATATATATACTTTAATATACAGTATTTATGTTTCTATTTCTGACTTACTTCACTTTGTATAATAGGCTCCAGTTTCACCCACCTCATTAGAACTGACTGAAATGTATTCCTTTCTGTAGATGAGTAATGTCACTGCAGATGATGACTGCAGCCATGAAATTAAAAGATGCTTGCTCCTTGGAAGAAAAGCTATGACCAACCTAGATAGCATATTAAAAAGCAGAGACATTACTTTCCTGACAAAGGTCTGTCTGTCTAATCAAAGCTATGGTTTTCCAGTGGTCATGTATGGATGTGAGAGTTGGACTATAAAGAAAGCTGAGCACTGAAGAATTGATGCTTTTGAACTGTGGTTGTTGAAGACTCTTGAGAATCCCTTGCACAGCAAGGAGAGCTAACCAGTCCTTCCTAAAGGAAATAGGTACTAAAATATTCATTGGAAGGACTGATGCTGAAGCTGAAACTCCAATACTTTGGCCACCTGATGCAAAGAACTGACTCATTTGAAAAGACCCTGATGGTGGGAAAGATTGAAGGTGGTATGAGAAGGGGACGACAGAGGATGAGATAGTTGGATGGCATCACAAACTCAATGGACATGAATTTGAGTGAACTCCAGGAGTTGGTGATGGAGAGGGAGGCCTGGCGTGCTGCAGTCCATGGGGTCACAAAGAGTTGGACATGACTGAGCGACTGAACTGAACTGAATTGAATATTCCATTGTGTGTATATACACAACTTCCTTATCCATTCTTCTGCCTCTGGACATCTAGGTTGCTTCCATGTCCTAGCTATTGTAAACAGCATTGCAATGAAAATTGGGGTACATGTGCCTCTTTCAATCTGGTTTCCTCAATTTGTATGCCAGGCAGTGGGATTGCTGGGCCATATGGCAGTTCTATTGCCAGTTTTTAAAGAAATCTCTGTACTGTTCTCCATAGTGGCTGAACCAGTTTGTGTTCCCACCAACAGTATAAGAGGTTTCCCTTTTCTCAATACACTCTTCCAGCATTTATTTGTTTGTACACATTTTGATGTTGGCCATCCTGACTGGTGTGAGATGGTAGCTCATTGTGCTTTTGATTTGCATTTCTCTAATAATGAATGATGTGGAGCATCTTTTAATGTGTTTATTAGCCATCTGTAAGTGTCAGACTTTATTTTTTGGGGCTCCAAAATCACTACAGATGGTGATTGCAGCCATGAAATTAAAAGATAGTTGCTCATGGAAGGAAAGTTATGACCAACCTAGATAGCATATTCAAAAGCAGAGACATTACCTTGCCAACAAAGTCCGTCTAATCAAGGCTATGGTTTTTCCAGTAGTCATGTATGGATGTGAGAGCTGAACTGTGAAGAAAGCTGAGCGCCAAAGAATTGATGCTTTTGAAATGTTGCGTTGGAGAAGACTCTTGACAGTCCTTTGGACTGCAAGGAGATCCAGCCAGTCCATTCTAAAGGAGATCAGTCCTGGGTGTTCTTTGGAAGGACTGATGCTAAAGCTGAAACTCCAGTCCTTTGGCAACCTCATGCAAAGAGTTGACTCATTGGAAAAGACTCTGATGCTGGGTGGGATTAGAGGCAGGAGGAGAAGGGGACGACAGAGGATGAGATGGCTGGATGGCATCACCGACTCAATGGATGTGAATTTGAGTGAACTCTGGGAGATGGTGATGGACAAGGAGACCTGGCGTGCTGCAATTCATGGGGTCACAAAGAGTTGGACACGACTAAGCGATTGAACTGAACTGAACTGATGTCTTCTTGGGGTAAATGTCTGTTTAGTTCTTTTGCCCACTTTTTGATTGGGTTGTTCATTTTTCTGGTATGGAGCTACGTGAGCTACTTGTGTATTTTGGAGATTAATTCTTTGTCAGTTGTTTCATTGGCTATTATTTTCTCCTATTCTAAAGGCTGCCTTTTCACCTTGCTTACAGTTTCCTTAATTGTGCAAAAGCTTTTATGTTTAAAAATATGATGGACTTCATGAATTTGCATATCATCCTTGCACAATGGGCATGCTAAACTTCTCGGTATCATTCCAATTTTTTAGAATATGTGCTGCTGAAGCAAGCATGATATCTCTGCTTTTTAATATGTTGTCTAGGTTTGTCATAGCTTTTCTTCTAAGGAGCAAGCATCTTTTAATTTCGTGGCTGCAGTCCCCATCCACAGTGATTTTGGAGAAAGTTTCTTTTAATTTCATGGCTGTAGTATGTTCACAATGATTTTGAACCCCAGGAAAATAAAAAGTCTATCCTGTTTATATTGTTTCCCCATCTATTTGCTATGAAATGATGGGACTTGATGGCATGATCTTAGTTTTTAAATACTGAGTTTTAAACCAGCTTTTTCACTGTAGTTTTTCATCTTCATCAAGAAGCTCTTTGGCTCCTCTTTGCTTTCTGCCATAAGGGTGGTGTCATCTGCATATCTGAGGTTATTGATATTTTTCCTGGCAATCTTGATTCCAGCTTGTGCTTCATCTAGTCCAGCATTTCTCATGATATACTCTGCATATAAGCTAAATAAGCAGGGTGACACTATACAGCCTTGATGTATTCTTTTCCCAAATTTGAACCAATCTGTTGTTCCATGTCTGGTTCTAACTGTTGCTTCTTGACCTGCATACAGGTTTTTTAGGAGGCAGATAAGCTGGTATGGTTTTCCATCTCTTTAAGGATTTTTCACAGTTTGTTGTGATCCACATAGTCAAAGGCTATAGCATAGTCAATGAAGCAGAAGTAGATGTTTTTCTGGAGTTTCCTTCTTTTTCTATGAGCCCACTGATGTGATCACTGGCCCCTCTGCTTTTTCTAATCTTACTTGTACATATGGAACTTCTCAGTTCACATATCGTTCTAACTTTAAGAATTTTGAGCATTACCTTGCTAGAATGTGGAATGAATGTAATTGTGTAGTAGTTTGAACATTCTTTGGTATTGCCCTTCTTTGGGATTGGAATGAAAACTGACCTTTTCCAGTCCTGTGGCCACTGCTGAGTTCTCCCAATTTGCTGGCATGTTGAGTTCAGCACTTTAACAGCAACAACTTTCAAAATTTGACACAGCTCAGTGGGAATTCCATCACCTCCACTAACTTTGTTCATAGTAATGCTTCCTAAGACCCTCTGGACTTCACTTTCCAGAATGTCTGGCTCTAGATGAGTGACAACACCATTGTGGTTATCTGGGTCATTAACCTTTTTTGGTGTAGTTCTGTATATTCTTGCCACCTCTTCTTAATATATTCTGCTTTTGTTAGGTCCTCACCTTCTTGATTTTTTTCTTGGGGATGGTTTTGTTCACTACCTCCTCTACAATGTTATGGACCTCTGTCCACAGTTCTTCAGGTACTCTGTCCATCAGATCTAATCCTTTGAATCTGCTTGTCACTTGTACTGTATAATCATAAGGTATTTTATTTAGGTCATACCTGAATGGCCCAGTGGTTTTCCTTAATTTCTTCTATGTAAGCCTGAATTTCACAGTAGGGAGTTCATGATCTGAGTGGTGGTCAGCACCCAGTCTTGCTTTTGCTGTCTATATATAGCTTCTCCATCTTCAGCTGTAAAGAATACAATCTATCTGATTTCAATACTGAGTATCTGATGATGTCCATGTGCAGAGTCATCTCTTGTGTTGTTGGAAGGGGGTATTTGCTATGACCAGTGTGTTCTTTTGGTAAAATTCTGTTAGCCTTTGCCTTGCTTCATTGTGTACTGTAAGACCAAACTTGCCTGTTACTCAGGTATCTCTTGACTTTCTACTTTTGCTTTTTAGTCCCCTATGATGAAAGGACTTTTTTTTTTTTTTTTTTTGGTGTTAGTTCTAGAAGGTCTTATAGGTCTTCATAGAACCATTCCACTTCAGCTTCTTTGGCATTAATTGCTGGGGCATAGATTTGGATAACTGTGATGTTGAATGATTTGCCTTGGCAATGAACCAAGGTCATTCTGTCATTTTTGAGACTGCACCCAAGTGATGCATTTCAGACTCTTTGGTTGACTATGAGGGCATTCCATTTCTTGTAAGGGATTGTTACCCACAGTAGGATATATAATGGTCATCCAAATTTAATTTGCCCATTGCTGCCCATTTTATTTCAAGAATACCTTAAATGTCAATGTTTAATCTTGCTCTCTCCTGTTTGACCGCTTCCATGTTATTACCTTGATTCATGGTCCTAATATTCACGGTTCCTATGCAATATTGTTCTTTACAGCATTGGATTTTACTTTCACCACCAGACACATCCACAACTGGTGTTTCTGCTTTGGCTCAGCCTCTTTATTCTTTCTGGAGCTGTTTTTTTCAGATCCTCCCTAGTAGTGTATTGGATACCTATAGACCTGTGGATTCATCTTTCCGTGTCATGGGGGAACAGAGACATTACTTTGCCAACAAAGGTCTGTCTAGTCAAGGCTATGGTTTTTCCAGTAGTCATGTATGGATGTGAGAGTTGGACTGTGAAGAAAGCTGATCACTGAAGAATTGATGCTTTTGAAATGTAGTGTTGGAGAAGACTCTGGACAGTCCCTTGGAATGCAAGGAGATCCAAACAGTCCATTCTAAAGGAGATCAGTCCTGGGTGTTCTTTGGAAGGAATGATGCTAAAGCTGAAACTCCAGTACTTTGGCCACCTCATGCGAAGAGTTGACTCATTGGAAAAGACTCTGATGCTGGGAGGGATTGGGGGCAGGAAGAGAAGGGGATGACAGAGGATGAGATGGCTGGATGGCATTACCGACTCGATGGACATGAGTTTAAGTGAACTCCAGGAGATGGTGATGGATAGGGAGGCCTGGCATGCTGCAATTCATGGGGTCACAAAGAGTTGGACACGACTAAGCAACTGAACTGAAATGAAGTGATGGAGTTCTCAAGGCAATAATGCTGAAGTGGTTTGCCATTCCCTTTTCCAGTGAACCACATTTTGTCAGAATTCTCCACCATGACTCATCTGTTTTAGGTAGCCCTACATGGCACGGGTCATAGTTTCATTGAGTTATAGAAGATTGTGATCATTGTGATCACTTTGGTTAGTTTTCTGTGATTGTGGTTTTCATTCTGTCTGCCCTCTGATGGATAGGACTAAGAGGCTTGTGCAAGCTTTCTAATGAGAGGGACTTCTATGAGGAAAGCTGGGTCTTTCTCTGGTGGGGAGGGCTAAGTTCAATAAATCTGTAATCCAATTTTCTGCTAATGGAAAGGGCTATGCTCACTCCCTGTAGTTTGTCCTGAGGCAGCCCAGTCCTAGAGTCTATAGTCTCTATGGTAAGTCTACTGTCTCTATGATAGGCCTAATGGCAACTTCCTCCAAGACAACCTATCCCAACACACTGTATATCCCAGGACAACTTCTGCCAGTGACCCTAACCCTTCTTTTCCTATGTAAAAGTGCTTCCCACTACATTTTAGGAAATCACAAGGATCAACCTCAATTTCCATGTCCATTTGTTGAGAATACCCTATGGAGTTTTCTATATACCTTAGTTGAGTATATGCATACATAGAAATCTCCATATGACATTCTCAACCAACAGTAGAAATGTTTCACCCTGGCTTAGTAACTGTAGTGAACCATTATTATTGATGTTAATTAGTCTCTAAGTCTGTGTCCAACTGTTTTGTGACCCCATGGACTGTAGCCCAGCCTGCCAATTTCTTCTGTCTGTGGTATCTCCCACACAAGAATACGGGAATGGGTTGCCATTTCCAGGCAATCTTTCTTACCAGGGATCGAATCCATGTCTCCTGCGTTGGCAGGCCAATTCTTTACCACTGAGCCACCTGGAAAGCCCCAGGAAGCCATTACACCTGAATCTAAAGGAGAATGAGAGAGAGTGATCATCAAATGGGGAAGATTAGCTGGTTAGAACAGCATGATAGAAGGGTAACCTGTGGAAGAGAGTGCAGCCAATCCATAATGATGCCAAAAGGGGAAAAACACCAAGAGAATGAATACCCTAACTCCTTTCACCTTTTACTCTTAATATCTTGTAGGTTCTTCCCATTGGCTAACCTGTCAGAAGTCAGAGATCAAGGGAGTCCGCCAAGTCCATGGAGATCTAAACTGGGAGCAAAATAGAATAAGATGTAAAAGGATGAAAATATATGTAGATGGAAAAAAAAAGAATATATCCAGTACATTTACATCAATAAAATGTGTACAGTTCATTATAATGTGCCATATTTGGACAGAAAAAGTGCTTTTGGAAATGTCCCATGTATCATCATCAACCCTTGGTGGTGTTTTTATGCTGGCTGTAGCTTAATTATCTGGTAACTTAAGGCTATGTGTGAGAGTACTATTTTTTTTAGATATTCAGGAACTACTTACAGAGCAATGAGCAAGTAGTACTTAGACAACAAGGCGAATGATAAAGGGTGTGTTATTTTAAGCCTGTGGGGAAACTGACAAATGCCTAAAACATAGGCATTAAAATCTCTGCAAGGATGAGGGAGACAGGATACTTAGCTCCCTGAGAGACACTGGTGTATGATCTACTGGTGAAGACAAAGGAGTCTTCCTAAGATGTAGGGCAAGAAACAAAAACAAAAAACAAAAAAATAAAACCTCTCCAGGCATCTAGATAAAGACCCTGGCCATTGGAAGTTGGCCAGATCACATGAAGTTTGAAGAATGGGGGTAGGACACTCTGGTGTCTGCTGCTTCTGGCTGACATGCCACAAGTACACAATCACTAGTTACAGAGTTAAACATGTATGTACTGCTTGAGATTTAAAATTAGCTTTAGAGAATATGGGTATTGAATAAATTCTTAAAAGTCCTATCTAATTGTAGTGACAGCAAACATCATAATGTCTATTATTATTTCAGGCAATTAGAAAAAATGTTTTGCAATTATTTGATTCATGTTTCTTTTTAATGTTTTGGACAGTTTTTAATTTTAAAATAAACACATTCAGATGCATCATTTTCTGTATTTTGACACATTGGACTTAAACAATCTGTTTACCAATGTGCCTGGAAGAAACTGGTGTTATGAAAACCTCAGAACAAAAATTTCCTTGAAATTTCCATGCATCAATCTGAATTGATAGAAACATGCCCTTGATTAGGAATTGTTGGATCTCTTGTGTTTTCATGTGTTCGTGGTAAATGCAGGCACATGAATGCTTATTCCCATAAAACTGTACACTTGGTTATCACACTGTACTAAGGCTTCTCCATGCTCAGCACAAACCCAGATAGGGCTCATGGGTGCCCTTGTTCCTTATACCCTCACCTCCTTATGGATAAATGTATGACATGTCTCACTAGTCATCATAAGACTAGTGTTTGTTTAATTCTTCCTTTGCACGTTTAAATGTTTGTGTTTAGACTTTTAAATTATTGTAGTAAGTTTGATTGCTTTTTTTTTTTTTAATACTGTGTTTTAAAAAGGCACAAATGAGTTGAAAATCATACTGGTAATCAAACACTCAATAAATATGTATGGAGTGCAAATTATGTAGAAGCAATTGGGCTAGTGCTTGGGATACCTTGATGAACAAAAAGGGTGAAGATCTCTGACCTGCTGCTTACATTTAAGCAGTGAGAATAAACCAACAAATCATAAATACATATAATATGTCAGAAGGAGCTCTAGAAAAATGGGAAAGGAGAACAAAGTAAGCAAGGTTGGAAATGCTGGCATCAGAGAAGAGAGTAGTATTAAGAGATCAAATTAGGCCTTATAGAAAAGAGAAATATTGTGCAAAGACATTAAGAAAGTGAGGAAGTTAAGCTTGTAGTCATATGAGGGAAAATCATTTTAGGCAGAGATAGTAAATAGTGCAAAGATTGAAGACAGGCATAAATTTTAAAAAATATATAAATTCTCTAGTTGAAAGGATCATTCCAGTTCTCTTTAAGAAGAGACTATGAGAATCAAGGGCAGAAGCATGCGAGCTAGTTAAAAAGTGATTGAAATAATCTAAAAAGATGCTGAGAACTTTGATTAATTTAAAATAAACGTTGATTTCTAGAGGGAAAAAAATAAGGACAATTTTTCCATGAGTCAGTTCAGTTAAATAGTCCTAATATAAACTTAGTATAATAGCATCAGCTAATGTTGATCTCATTTATTGACTGGGGTTTATAAAATGGAATCAAAGCTCTGAATGCCTCATCCAGCACCCAAGATAGAAATGTGTGATGGTGGTTGTTTTTCATCAGGATATGGTAGTAAGAATTGCCTAATTAGTAACTTAGAGTGGATTCTGCAAATTAATGAACTTCATTTTGAAACAAAGTAATTAAGTATACTATATGGGTCTATTCTTTTCTCTGAAACTGAGAAACAAACTCTGCAATCATGCATAGAAATCTTTCCAGCACTTTTCTGAGATTTTTTTTTTTTTTTTCTTTTTGAGTTTTCCTTTTGTCACTGCTTTGATGAAGGGTTGTCCAACTTGCAAGTGTGTGTTGAGGGAAGGAAAAACAGACTCTCAATTACTAAGAAGTACATTTCGGCTTCATAAGAATTCTTCCTCAGTGGGAAGGCACTTTGTATCTTCAACAGAAAATACATTTTGTTTATCAGCTTCCATGGGCTATTTATATTAAAGAAAATAATAAGTATTCACAAAGAAATTGTCAGTTCTTAAAAGAAAAAATATTGAATATGTCCTGCTCTGTGACCCAAATTCAATTAACTTCTAAAAGTAAAGACAAAAACTTCATTTAAATGAAAAGCCTCCCAAATAATTCTTAAATCTTAAATCATTTCAGTGATTTCAGAATATTTAGAAAATGATAGCAATGCTTAAAATCATTATAAAAGCTTAAACACTGTGGCTAAGCTGTACATAGAGAAAAGCTTATAAGGATAAGAGTTTTCCTACTAAAAGATAATGAATATAAATGAATTATAATATTGATTCAAGAGATCATATTAAAAGATAAAACAAAACCTGTATAAAACAGGAGGAAGAACAGAAGAGAAATTAGTCCTACAAATAAATTAATTAAAAATATGAAGCTAAGTCCTAAAATAAAATTTTAACAGACAAATGAAGCACATATGCCACTAATTATTCTAACTAAAAAATTGCATGTGGATGGAATAAAAATACACAAATTAGAAAATCAGAAAATTATAAGTGAGAAAAGAATTATAATAACAACTATTGATGAATTAGAATAAATACAGAGATTGTGCTTTATAATTAGGCTAACATTTTTCAAAATCTGAATTACATGAAATATTTTTTAGAAATATAGAGAAAACTTTTTGATAAAAATCCTTAAATAGCCAATAATTAGGAAAGTAATTAAGAAAGTTGCCAAATAAATAATTTTCTTCTCCACAAAGGATAAGCCAACATAATTTCATGTGGAAAATAGTTCATATTCCATTTAAAATAAACACAGATATACAGAAAGAAAAATTTTCTCAATTTCTTTTACACCAGCTAGCATAACACTTCGGAGAAGGCAATGGCACCCCACTCCATTACTTTTGCCTAGAAAATCCCATGGGCGGAGGAGCCTGGTAGGCTGCAGTCCATGGGGTCGCTAAGAGTCAGACATGACTGAGCGACTTCACTTTCACTTTTCACTTTCATGCATTGGAGAAGGAAATGGCAACCCACTCCAGTGTTCTTGCCTGGAGAATCCCAGGGATGGGGGAGCCTGGTGGGCTGCCGTCTATGGGGTCGCACAGAGTCGGACGCGACTGAAGCGACTTAGCAAGAGCAGCAGCAGCAAAAACAGCAGCAGCAGCATAAGCCTAGCATAATAATAAACCAACATCAGTATCATCTGTGCCTATAGTTAGATAATCCATTAAAATAAAATGGTTAGGATTAAACCTAACTGATGAGCCCTACCACACTACTTCACTGAAAACTCAACATTTTACTGAGGGAAATAAAATAGGAATTGTGCAAATGAAGAGATAAATAGTACATTCCTGTGGGATTGCCCACTATAAAAATGGTGTTGGGTTTTCTTATATTTTACTGTAAAAACAACTGGGGACTTTATCCCAAATAATTATGAAATATTTATAAGTACAAATGCATGAGAATTGTCAGAAAATATTTGAAATAAAAAATTATCAAGAGTAAATGCTAGCTTTCCAAGGTATAAAAATATGCTTTGAAGCCACAATAAATGTATAAGAAGGAATGCTGTTGGTGCTAAAGTAAACAGGTGGATCAGTAAATCAGATGTGAAAACAAAAATACAAAAAAAAAATTTATATTTATGTAAACTTTGCTGCATAAAGTAAATGGAATTTAAAATTAGGGGTTAAAAAAAAGAGTTATTCAATAAACAGTGACAAGATTTTTGGCTTGGTATATGTGGGGAGAAAGCACAATTGATCCTGATTATTTATATTACCTTTGAATATGTTTGAATTTAATATAGATTTAAACATGAAGTAAAAATATACCTATACTAAAATATTTAGATGAATAACTAAAAATCTTTAGATTCTAACCCATAAAAGGGAAGATTAATAGAATTTCATTATTTAAAAAAATTACATGGGGAATATATATAATGTACAAGGTAAAAATAGGACATATCACAATCTTGTAAAAAAATTTGCTATATGTTTCATAATCAGGTAATTCATATTTTATTTAAATATTTGCAATACTTTCTCTCCTATGTCTCCCACATACTTGGAGAAAAATTCCCTAAGCAGTACACTGTGGAGCCTTGATGTCTCATGATGAATTTATAGATGGACTGAGATAAATCAATTTGAACACTGGGAAGGGTATGGAGTATCTGACTGCAGTGGGCCTCGTATTTTTCTCCACTGTGCCATGAGTATTGTGATCTCTTTGTGTGGCATGATGTGAAAAAGATTACAGAAAACTGAAAACTGCAGGATTGGATAAAAGTCTTTAAACACAGCTTGGGATGTGTAGATCTAAGAAACACATGATCTCAAACTGAAGAACACACAAACAGAAAGATGTCTCCTGTCTATGAATTGGGAGAATTAATATTGTTAAAGTATTCATACTAGCTAAAATGACCTACAAATCAATGCAATTTCTATTAATATTCCAATAGTGGAGGTTCAGATCAAGATGGGTTGATGCAGAAAGATCCTGAACCCACCTCCTCCCATGGACATTTTAAGCTACATTTACATATAAAATAATTTCTTCTGAAGAAAAACAGTGTTGACTGAACACCTTCTATGCAACAAACCATGAAGGGATCACATAGAGATAAAGATGGTTAGTGATGGAGACACAAACTTGATGGTAACCCCATGCCTGTCACAGCAATCTGCAGTATGAAGTGGTATCACTTTCACACAGACTCATCTGCCTTGAGGTAAAGAAAAAACTCAGCAGTTTACAGAGCATCTAGTCTACATGTTAAGGAAATCCATTTACTAAACCTAGAGCATCTGCCCGGAGAAGGCGGTGGCACCCCACTCCAGTACTCTTGCCTGGAAAATCCCATGGACAGAGGAGCCTGGTAGGCTGTGGTCCATGGGGTAGCGAAGAGTCGGACACGGTTGAGCAACTTCCCTTTCACTTTTCACTTTCATGCATTGGAGAAGGAAATGGCAACCCACTCCAGTGTTCTTGCCTGGAGAATCCCAGGGACGGGGGAGCCTGGTGGGCTGCCGTCTATGGGGTCACACAGAGTCGGACACGACTGAAATGACTTAGCACCAGTAGCAGTAGCAGCAGAGCATCTGCCAAGCAGGTTTGAGAAATAGCTGGAACTCTTTCTGGGGTTGAGGCAGTGCAGAGGAGTATTTTTTATTGCATTCTTTAACCTTGAAAGCAGAGTCAGGAACACCATCCAGGCACTCTACCAGTTTGACAGGCTGCCCCAGAACACCCCAGGCTCATATTATACACTAGCTATAGCCATCCCTCCAAAGCAGTCCTGGTGTGGCATGCCCTGGGATCCCCCAGCACACACCAACTCCAGTTCCAGCTGGCCTGTCAAAGCTGCATAACACCCACAGTCTACACAAGCGATGCTCCTACACAAAGCCACGGCTTCAAGACCTGGGGCAGTGGCTGTTTTGCCTAATCTTTACAAACAAACACGGGAAGTAAAACAAAATGAAGAGACAGAAAAAGAAACCTCCAGGTGGAGGGTGGGGAGGAAAACAATGAAAAAGAGATAATTAATTTACTTCATAGAGAATTCAAAGTAATGGTCATAAGGATGCTGATCAAATTTGGAAAAAGAATGAAAAAACATAGAACATCTACAAAGAGTTAGAAAATATTAGAAAGAACCTGTGAAACTGGACCTTATCCCACTCCATAAATAAGTATCAATTCAAAATGGATTAAAGATATAAATGTAGACCTGAAACTGTAAACTTCCTAGAAGAAAATGTAGGAAAAATCTAAATATTGGTTAATAGTATTTGTATATAATGTCAAATGTATAGGCAAGAAAAACAAAAATAGACAAGTGGAGATTCATCAAATTAAAAATATCTGCACAGCAAAAGGAAGAATCAACAGAGTGATGAGGCAACCTATGCAATTGGAGAAATTATCTGTAAACCATTTATCTAAAAAGAGGTTAGCATCCAAAATTAATAAGAAATTCAAACTGAAGAACAAAACAATAGGTAATCTTCTAAAATGTGGACAATGTTCCTCAATAGATATTTTTCAAAAGAAAACATACCAGTGCTCAATATTATTAATCATCAGGTCAGTGTACATCAAGGGGCTTCCCTCATGGTTCAGATGGTAAAGAATCTGCCAGCAATGCAGGGGACCCAGGTTAGATACCTGGGTCAGGAAGACCCCCTGGAGAAGAGAATGGCTACCCACTCTAGTGATCTTGCCTGGAGAATTCCATGGACAGAGGAGCCTGGCGGGCTATACAGTTCATGGGACTGCAAAGAGTCAGACATGATTGAGCAACTAAATGTATATAAGACCATGAAGACATATCATCACACATATGTTAGAATATTTTATTGAAAAGACAACAGGTAACAAATATTGGCAGAGAAGTGGAGAAAAAGAACGTTTTTGTACTCTTTATGGGAATGAAAATCAGTATAGCCATTATGAAAATCAATATGGAGGTTTCTCAAAAAAAATCTTCATATATCAAAAGCATTCCAAAATCAGTATCTTGAAATCAGGACTCCCTTGTTCCTTCCAGCAATATTTATAATAGCCAAGTTATAGAATCAATTTAAGTGTGCATCTAAGGATAAGTGGATAAAACATATATATATATATATAATGTATACTGTGTATGTATATAATATGTAACATATATATATATAGCATATATATAAAGAAATATTATTTAGTCATAAAAACAAGGAAATCCTGCCACCTCTGGAAACATGGATGAATCTGGAGGATTTATGCTAAGCAAAATAACCTAGATACAGAAACACAAATACAACATGTTCTACTTATAAGTGGCATATAAAAAAAAATCAAACTCATAGAAGCAGAAAGTAGAAGTATGGTTTCTTGGCATTGAGAGTAGGGGGAAATGAGGAGATATTGGTCCAAAAGTGCAGTATTTCAGTTACTTAATGATTAATTAGCTGGTTTTAGAAAAGGCAGAGGAACCAGAGATCAAACTGCCAACATCCGCTGGATCATGGAAAAAGCAAGAGAGTTCCAAATAAACATCTATTTCTGCTTTATTGACTATGCCAAAGCCTTTGACTGTGTGGATCACAATAAACTGGGGAAAATTCTGACAGAGATGGGAATACCAGATCACCTGACCTGCCTCTTGAGAAATCTGTATGCAGGCCAGGAAGCAACAGTTAGAACTGGACATGGAAGAACAGACTGATTCCAAATAGGAAAAGGAGTGCGTCAAGGCTGTATATTGTCACCCTGCTTATTTAACTTCTATGCAGAGTCCATTATGAGAAACGCTGGACTGGAAGAAGCACAAGCTGGAATCAGATTGCTGGGAGAAATATCAATAACCTCAGATATGCAGATGACACCACCCTTATGGCAGAGAGTGAAGAGGAACTAAAAAGCCTCTTGATGAAAGTGAAAGAGGAGAGTGAAAAAGTTGGCTTAAAGCTCAACATTCAGAAAATGAAGATAATGGCATCCAGTCCCATTACTTCATGGGAAATAGATGGGGAAACAGTGGCAACAGTGGCAGACTTTATTTTTTTGGGCTCCAGAATCACTGCAGATGGTGATTGCAGCCATGGAATTAAAAGACGCTTACTTCTTGGAAGAAAAGTTATGACCAACCTAGATAGCATATTCAAAAGCAGAGACATTACTTTGCTGACTAAGGTCTGTCTAGTCAAGGCTGTGGTTTTTCCAGTAGTCATGTATGGATGTGAGAGTTGGACTGTGAAGAAGGCTGAGCACCGAAGAATTGATGCTTTTGAACTGTGGTGTTGGAGAAGACTCTTGGAAGTCCCTTGGACTGCAAGGAGATCCAACCAGTCCATTCTGAAGGAGATTAGCCCTGGGAAATCTTTGGAAGGAATGATGCTAAAGCTGAAACTCCAGTACTTTGGCCACCTCATGCGAAGAGTTGACTCATTGGAGAAGACTTTGATGCTGGGAGGGATTGGGGGCAGGATAAGAAGGGGACGACAGAGGATGAGATGGCTGGATGGTTTCACTGACTCAATGGACGTGAGTCTGAGTGAACTCCGGGAGTTGGTGATGGACAGGGAGGCCTGGCGTGCTGCGATTCATGGGGTCACAAAGAGTTGGACATGACTGAGCGACTGAACTGAACTGAACTAAAGCATCATTTAAAAAGTATAACAATAAACTGAATAAAAATACAAGATAGAATTAAGAAAATGAACCCTAATCTAGTTATTCAATTAATATTTTGCAGCTTTTAAATATATTCTTGTTTATAAGTAATATTTTTTCTAGGGAAAACCTGATCTTGCAAAACCTCATGGATAGATTATCTAACCTCATTAGATTTTCCTAAATATTTTTTTGTGAATGCACACAGACATATTGGTGTGTATGTATAAAGACATGCATGCATATATGAATATGCACATATTAATATATATTTGTAAGCACACATGTAAATATGTAGACTTGTGAGTGTGTGCACAAGTGTATATTTACAATGAAAACAATTCTATGAGTGTGTATTCCAGTGGTAGGGAAATGGCAGCCTTTAGTCTAGATCAAGCCTGCTCTCTGTTTTTGCAAATAAAACTATTGGAACATATCCATGTCTATTTGTTTATTTATTATCTTTGGCTGTTTTGTGCTGCAGTGGCATAGTTAAATTGTTGAGATTAAGACTATATAACCTGTAAAACCTAAAATATTTGCCATCTGACACTTGGAAGATAATATTTGCCAATTTCTGGTAAAAAACCAAAATGTTGGGACTTAGTATGGTGATGCAGTTTCAGATGATTAACATATTTTCTTTTTATTTATGTGTAAGACAATTACATATGTGGATAATTTCCACTGCTAATTATTTTTAAATGGAAACAATTAACTAGCTAAGTTCCATTCATTTAAAATGGGAAAGACTTTGCTAAAATTTAATTTTTGCAAAGCTGAAAAAATCTATACTTGATTTTGTGCATATACTAATGTACATTTGTCTTGGAACTGTATAACTTGTCATGTAATCCTCAGTAACAACAACAAAAACTTTATGATTCCAGATAAAGGTATTCAATGCAAGTAGTACTGGCAACTAATTCATGAGAATGTTGAATATTTGATGAGTAGAAGATATGTTACTTCGGGTCTATTTATTAAAATATTTTTGCTCTCAAATTGCCTTATTTGGATTGTCCTAATGCTTGTGTAGGCAGATGCCTCTAAAGTCAAGATGTGCTTGAGATTACTATCTATAGAAGCTCTCTTTTTGAAGAGATTAGGATCCTTTCCAGAAACCAAAAGATTTGAGATGGCAACTAGCAGAGTGTCATGTTATAACACTGCTTGGCAAAAGAAAACAGAGACTAGCCAAAGATAGCATCTGGTTGACTTGAGCTAGATTATGTTTGTTAGTCGCATTGATTGCTCTTGCTCCAAATCCTTTTTAAGTGGTCTTATATCCCTAAGGGAGGATCTCCAGCAGGGAGAAAATGAACTGATAACCTAATGTTCCATGTGGTTATTATATTTTTTATTAGGGAATATGGTAGTAAGATTCTGACAACCTCATGTGAGTTTTAACAGAGTGAATCCATTTCTTTCTCAAGGTACTGACTTTCCAAAATTGAGCAGTGGAGGATTAGTTACTGTATTCAGAGTTAAGCACCGTGTTACCCCTCTCCTGATTGTTAAGATGCACCCATGCAGAGTAGTGAAAACATGATGTGATTCCAGAGTGTAAAATTAGGTCATCTCATCAGTTTGAAATTTGTTAGTTCAGCATCTCATGGGTGGAAGTTTCCAGCACTCACCAGAAATCACTAGCATGCCAACTTGCTTTTACCATAGTTAGTGATTTTAATTCATATAAGTAAAGTTTTAGCTACAGAGGGGATGGGAAGAATAGAAAAATGCAATCTGGACAAAAAAAAAAATTAGTAGTTTTTACCCAGAATTGTATTGAAAGAGAGATGCAGATATGGAAATGAACATTCCTATCATTGCAGGCCTGTGCTGGAAAACATTTCATTTCTGAGTAACCTGTTGTGGAACAGTGTCTGACAGTGTAATGGGAATGATTATCAGGATGCTTCCAGGATCACTGAGAAAGCATTCCCTGATTAGTTAATGATATTGCCAGAGTTTGTGGGAGGAAGGTGGCACACAAATAATGAAATTTCCAAACTTCCATGGGTGTAAAATTTGCAGTAGGTCAAAGAGAATTTCCATGTTTCAGGGTATATGCATCTCTTATTCCTTGCAAATTTTTTATTTTCTTAACTCCACAAATGACAGTGTGATGACTAATTTTGGCTTCTCAGAAAGTAAGTTACTTGGATAAATTATATTCCAGAAAAGGAATATGAGGATTCTGTTCTCCAGAATAAATTAATAATCCACATACCCCATTTCTCATAACTAAGGAATGAATGCAATCAAGGTGTTCTCTTCACTGCGCTCCTGGTTCAGCGAGCAATCTCTGGTTATTTTGTAGAGTCCCAACTTGGTTAGGTGGTGAAACTTTTTTTTTTTTTTAATTACACCATTCAATCCCTGAGGAAGCTTTTTGTTAGTATGGGTATGTTTCTTCCTCAGTGATGAAGAGAATGCTAGGGGCTACAAGACCCTCATTCCCTCATCTTAACCCAGGGTCAAGTTTTCCTTACGTCTTCCTATTCTGTCTGTATAGTCTCTTTCTTTCCTGTCTTCTCTTCCCTGGTCTTAATTTCATTCAGTTTCTGATTAACAGAAAACTTTCACAATCCTCTATCTGAGAATTTGCACATTCTGACCGGTGGCTTCTTTTCTTAAGTCATACCGTCTTTGTTGGCACTTATAGGTGAATTCAGTCTATTAGTGTAGGCTGGAGTGGAAAAGGGTACTGAGGTGCAATAGAGAATTTGATAACTCCAGAGGGGCCTGTGGTATTATATATTAAACACAGTTAGCAATAAACCCCCACTAAAATAGCAGTTCCCAGAATGTACACTGAACTACCCCAGGTCCCTAAAAAATTCCCAGGTCAATATATAGTATTTTAAAGTTCTATTGAAATACAACAATACTTGCTATATGTCAAAAGGCACAGGAACTATAATATTGAAGTATTTGCTAATTTCAATATTAGATTGTGCTACATTTTTTTTCACTGGTATCCAATCTTTGTGAAACTCTTTGCTTGTTTTTTTGTGGTTTCAACAACAAAAAGCAAGTCTTGTGTGAAAATCAGTATGGAATGGAAAATGAAAGTGCTAGTGTCCAATCTGATTCTAAGATTTGCACTTTTTCTGTCAATAAGTAACTATGATGGTAACTATGGCAGCCCACTCCAGGATTCTTACCTGGAGCATTCCATGGACAGAGGAGCCCAATGGGCTACAGTCTATGAGGTTGCAAAGAGTTGGACACTACTGAGAGACTTTCACTTTTTTGTCTTCAAAATGTCTAATAAAAGATCTAGAATGTGTGTATGGTCAATACATGTTTCTTTACAGTAATGGGTCGTTTATCTTTCTTGTGTGTGTGTGTGTGTGTGTGTGTGTGTGTGTGTTTCCCCCCTGTTGCTCCACTGACTTGAAAGGGCAAAGTACCATTATTCCCTCTCTTTCACTGTCCTTCTATTTATTTTGTTCCCTTAGGATCAGTATGTGCTCATATCTGGGATGAAGGACAGTTTATATGCTAGAATAGTTTTGTCTACTAAGAGTAATGCAGAACAGGATAGGATTTTAAAGACTTTTTAGGTTTTTCCCTTTACTCTTTTTGGAGAGACCTCAGAAAATTGAGTGGTTGCTCATGGCCAATGGCTTCCTACTTTCAGAACTGGGACATGCACATGGTTCTGATTTCCAATCTGATACTCATTTAATTACACTGCCTTTGGTTTCTCAGCGAAATTTAAGCTCATTTCAACCTTTAAAAACATTCTTGAGGTTGATCAGTCATAATTTCTTTCCTTCAATTTGAAGCAGCTTATAGCTTCATATTTGAGAGGATGCCATTATTTCATCCTGAAGATGGTTCTTTGTAACAGCAAGCAAACTAACTTTTCTCTTTGAGTTAAGGAAGTGCTTGGGAAAGAGGGGTGCTGTGCACTACAAATATAAATGGTTATATTCTACTGAAACAAGCTATAGCATATCACATCTGATATTTTCCGTGACTTTGCATATAGATAGTATGAATTAGGAAATGCACTTTTTTTGAACTCTACAGCTGTTCATAAAATTGTCACAGAAATTTGCATTTAAAATATACATATAGGGAATTTTCACACATTTATGGAGCTCGCTGGAATGCTTAAGAAGTAGAATTTAATACCTACTGGCAAATACTTCTTAGTTATATGCTAGGAAAAGAATGAATAACTGATGCATATGAACTTTGTTTAATTTGGGCCTCATGGGCTTTAATAATGGAGTGGACAGAGCCTTGAATTTGATGGATTAATTTCTACTTAAAAATAGTATATAATTATATTTTTATGATAATATATTAATAACAGAGCTAATAAAGTATATTAAATCTAAGCTATTTTATGGAACCAAACAAAAGAATTTATAATAATCAAAATTTATACAAGTGGTCAGGAAATTTAAAAATAGAATCATTTAGGTAAAAGCTTGGCATTCAAATTAGTTTTTCTAAGCAGTGAACTTTTACACAAGTAACATTGAAATAATTGCATTATTTCAAACTGAGTTTAATTCCAACTTGTTAATTTTTGCTAAAAAATAATCTTTTTGCCCTACTAAAGTAGTGCATATTCATTTTGGGGAATTTAGGAAGTATAAAAAAAACTCCTAAAATGATAAATTAATGCTCTTATAGTTTCACCATCTGGAGATAATTTCCATTAACATTTTGTGTATCTTTTTTGGATAAGGGTTTCAATGAGAACATAAACTTCTACCACTTCATTGTTAAAGATTATATTGTATTTATGAGTCCATAAGCCATGGTTAAGTACTTTTCTCTTTTTTTTGTCCATGTTTCCTTTTTTCTTCCCTTTTGCTAGTATATTTTAATAAAGAATTTTATATTTGTCTGTTTATATACCTTTCATGTTATTTTCTTAGGACAAATTCCCAGAAGTGGGATTTTCTAGATTAAAATGGTTGTGCATTACTAACTCTTTGGATAAACATGTCTGTATCAACCTCTAAAATAATTGTATCAAATGTACCAGTGACGTACATGACTCTAATATTCGAAATAACTATTTACATCTTCTGCTGACATAATAGGGGAAAAGAACGAGAATCATAATGTTTATTTTGCATTTTAAATTACTTATGAGGCTATCAACTGAAAAAAAAAAAAAGGCACAACCTAAAAGCTGAGTATTATGCTTTATTCTAAAGGAGATCAGTCCTGGGTGATTTTTGGAAGGAATGATGCTAAAGGTGAAACTCCAGTACTTTAGCCACCTCATGCAAAGAGTTGATTGGAAAAGACTCTGATGCTGGGAGGGATTGGGGGCAGGACGAAAAGGGGACGACAGAGGATGAAATGGCTGGATGGCATCACCAACTCAATGGATGTGAGTTTGAGTGAACTCTGGGAGATGGTGATGGACAGGGAGGGCTGGCGTGCTGCAATTCATGGGGTCGCAGAGAGTTGGACACGACTGAGCGACTGAACTGACTGACTGACTGACTAACTGATGCTTTATTCTGAGGTATTTCTGAAAACTCAAGCCTGGGAGGCAGCCTTTCAGCTCTGAGGGACTGATCCAAAGAAATAAGTGAAGAACCAGGATATATGGGAGTTTTGCACCAAAAAGCATGTAGTTTAAACATTAAAAGATTACTATTAATTAAAGGAGACTGGACATCTCAAGTTAATTTAGTGCTTTTCTATGCATGGGAAGATGCCAGAGTCTGGGCTCAACCTTAACTATCTAGGGCCAGTACACCCCTTTTCTCCATCCTAAATCTCCTCAGGGTACACAATCAGGGTCTGCTGCAGTGGCTGCAGGTGTGATGTCCTCAACATCATTTGTTTACTGATATGGCAAGCAACATTCTTAGTCTACAAGGCTTCACAATTTTTATTGCTATTTAAATATTGTAAAACTTCAAAATGCATAGAAATTGTGATGACAATATTCATGAAATGAGAATGCACAAATGTTAATAATTTATTTTGCTTAGAATATGCAGTTATATCTCTGTGTGTGTGTATGAAATAAAATCTTATGTGCAATGTTGAATTCCCACTTGTTCTCCTCCTAAATCCAATTTCCCTATTTTCATCTCCAGAAGCAACTATATGTCATAAATTTGCTGTGTATCACTCTAGTTCATGATTTTATTTCCAAGTGGTTTTTTTCTTTTTTCTTTTTTTGTTCAGTCGCTCCACCATGTCCGACTCTTTGAGGCCCCATGAATTGCAGCACGCCAGGCCTCCCTCTCCATCACTATCTCCTGGAGTTCACTCAAACTCACGTCCATCGAGTCAGTGATGCCATCCGCCATTTCATCCTCTGTCACATTAGATTTTAAATAATGACTATGTAGTTATACCTAGGTGTGTTTCACTACATTTTGTTTTTTGTTTTGTTTTTGTTATAATGCTTCTTGTATCCATTATCTTTGTTTAACAGTGGAGTTAATCTTCAGGAAACTTGTTCAGAGAGGAAGAGCTAAGTTAGAAAATGGAGTTTCAGTGCAAGGCTGAAGGAGAAGGATGACTGGAAGAGTCAAGGGTTATTTCCACTTTGTTTTACCTGGAAGTAGCAAACAGGTAGTGGAATGAACACAGATGTGGTGAGAATCTAAGCCTAGATATGCAGCACCCCATTTTCTTCTTTATGCCTTATGCAGACTGTCCCCAAATCAGTGGTCCTGACAGCCCTTGTGGAGTGAAATATACTCTAGACAGAAAAAGCTTAGACTTGTGGGTTCCTTGCTTTTTTTAATCTTGAAAATCATCAGCATCCAAAACAACTTTACTACTAGTCTGGAGCACCCAATAGCCATCCTCTATATTCCTCATCAAGAGAATTCCACTTTTATTTGGTCTGGCAATGTCTCAGTGTCCTTTGATGTTATGATAGACACAGCAGGAAGAAAAATACAGAACAACTTGGAGGGCTCTGGGAACACTGTACAGTTTGATTCAGCTTTTGTGTGTACATTTTTTGTCCTAGGGTTTTGTCAGGCACCTTGAGAACATACAGGAACATTGGAGTCATAACCCAAGGATAGCATGTTGAGCAGCTAGAAGTATTTCCAGATTTCTTTTCTATAAGAGAAGATGTTTCGGGAGGGAGTGGTAACAGGAAAGGAGAGGAGAGAAGAGAAGGGGAGAGGAGGGAGAAAGAAAAGGAAGGAAGGCAGAGCATAGATATCTCTCTATACACAGAGAGAGACTAATTTGTTGAAGAAACTATTTTTGAGAGATTTGTTACCAGGAGCTTCCTGTGGACAGTTTCAGTTCTGATCCAGCATAGAATGTCTTGTAGTACAACGTTCGAGACACTATAGATCCAAACATATTTGTTTAGCATCATGATTAGAACAATTGCTTAAATACGTAAAGAATAATTCTAGGTTCAAAATCAATTTCATGCATAATATTAAATATACTGATCCATTCAATATTCTCTTGCGTTAATATTAAAGTGTCAAGTCTGATTCTAATCTTAATTTGTAGGCTATGAAAACTTATAATTTTTCATCATTTTATTAATTTAAAAATTTTCCTTAGTGGTTGTATGTATATTTAAATTAAATTTTTTATTTTATTTAACTTATTTTTTAAATGAAACTAAGTGGTGGTTTCCATGGTAGAAAATATGATTTATTTGTTTAGTCTAAAGAATTTTATTTCATAATGTCTTTCTCTATTTCCTTGCCTGTCACTCTCTATTTCCTCTCTTGGAACTTCTGAAGCTTTCTTCAATATCCCTTAACTTTTATTTTCCATGCTTTTTTCCTCTTTCATAGCATGTTAGGAGAGTTCTTTGGCCCTATCTTTCAGTTCACTAATTTGTTATCAAATGTACGCATTTAACTGTTTAGTCCTATGTTTGAGTTTATTTCATTAGTATTTCAATAATCATATATTTTAATCACCAGGATTTGTAATTTGTATTTTATAAAGCAATCTCTTCTGTGTTGTTCTGTCTTTTCTTGTACTTTTAAGTATTTTTAAAACTTATTTTTGAGTCTCCTTTTGTCTCCTCTCTTTTCTCATCTGCTGTTATTATTGATTTTCAGTCCAGATGTCATTCTTTCTGGCTGACTTGTCGAATATATTTGGTATTTCTTGATTGCATGCTCATCTTATATTTAGTATTCCCAATCACCTTACCTTGTTTTCTGTTACCTGTTTACACTGGTCTGTCTCCAGGAAGTAGGGAAATGATGTGACTGGGGACCTTTGAGGTTACTTTTCTATTACTGTGTAACAGATTACCACAAAGGAAGTGACCTAAAACAATACCCATTTATTACCTAATGGTCTGAAGGCCTGATGTTTAGGTGGGCTTGGCTGTATTTTCTGCTCAGGCTCTCACAAGGCTGAGATAAAAATCACCTGAACTGGATCTTTATTTGCTGGCTCGGGAGGAATCTGCTTCAAGGGTCACTCAGGTTGTTACAGGGTAAATTTCTTTGTGGATATAAGTCTGAAGCTTATTTGTGGATCTGGGTCAAGGTTTCTGTTTTCTTGTGTGCATGCTTAGTTGCTTCAGTCGCATCTGACTCTCTGTGACCCTATGGACAGTAGCCTGCCAGGCTCCTCTGTGCATGGAATTCTCCAGGCAAAAATACTGGAATGGGTGGCCCTTCCCTTCTCTGGGGGATCTTCCTGACCCAGGGATCAAACCCACATCTCTTATGTATTGTGCATTGGCAGGCAGATTCTTTACCACTAGTGCCAACTGTCAACTCACAGCATAGAGGCTGCTCACATTTCTTTTCCTTCTCCATCTTCAAATCAAGAAAATTATGTGAAGTCTTCTTCACTCTTAGAATCTCTCCAGCCTGCCCTTATCCCTCCATCTAGGGAATCAGCTTTGTTTTTTAAGGGTTTTCATGACTATATTGGATCCACCTCCAGATAATCTGGAATAATCTCCCTATTGTAAGTCCCCTTCATATGAACCTTCAAGTTGCAAACTTTCAAAGCTACTAATATGCCCCTGTATGCCAGTTGTTGTACTGTGCTACTGTATCTTTCAAGGTACTATACTATAAGGTTAAAATGTTTTCTTTATTATTTGTGTATTTATTTTTATGTATTATTTGTATGAAAAGTATTATAAGCCTATTACAGTATAGTACTATGTAGTCAATTGTGTTATTTCCATATCTAGGCTAATTTTATGGCATTTATGAACAAATTAGACTTATGAACATGCTTCCAAAACCCATTTATATGTAGAAAACTTACTGTATTTTAAATTCAACTTTGCTAAGACATATATTAACAGTCACAGGAGTGATATTTCATTCTACTCAGTTTCTGTTAATAAGGATATGGAATACTAGAGGGTTGGAATTTTAGAATTTCTAGCAACAAAAATAGAGTTCTCTCACTCATCCCAAGCACTTGAATTCATTGTTTATTGTTCCCTGAGGCAGAAGCCTCTGCTTCTTGCAACACAGTGGAGGATGGGAGATGAATCTTCATCCAGTTTTATTAATATGATGATCAGACTTGAAGTTGGATTTTAGCTTGCTCTAAGGCTCACTTCAGAGAAATCTCCCACTGTTTTTAGTTGAAATTTCCCTGCAAGTTTTGAACTTTAATTTTTCCTCTTTCAACTTATTCCCATGTACCTTCAATCTTTAAGGGATTCATCGTAATTTCTGATTGACTGAAGACATTCTCATCCTTACAGTTCATCTGCAATGTCTCTTTTCAAATCTTCTGCATGTGAGTTCCTGTTTATGATTCATTTATTTAACTTTTCAAAGCTTTCTATGGAGTTGACTCTTTCCTCCTTAGAATATCCTTGCTTATCAATTTATTTTCATGTTCCTGGTTGTCTTTCTTATTCTCCCTTGCAATACCAACAATTTTTTATTGCTGTTCAGTCACTCAGTTGGGTCCTATTATTTGTGACCCCATGGACTGTAGCATGCCAGGCCTCCCTGTCCATCACCAACTCCTGGAATTTATACAAATTCATGTCCATTGAGTCGGTGATGCCATCCAATCATCTCATCCTGTGTCATCCCCTTCTTCTCCTGCCTTCAATCTTTCCCAGCATCACGGTCTTTTCAAATAAGTCAGCTCTTCACATCAGGTGGCCAAAGTATTGGAGTTTCCGCTTCAATATCAGACCTTCCAATGAACACTCAGGACTGATCATCTTTAGGATTGACTAGTTGGATCTGCTTGCAGTCCGAGGGATTCATAAGAGTCTTCTTCAACACTACAGTTCAAAAGCATCAATTCTTTGGTGCTCAGCTTTCTTTATAGTCCAACTCTCACATCCATATAAGACTACTGGAAAAACCATAGCCTTGACTAGATGGACTTTTGTTGGCAAAGTAATGTTCCGCTTTTTTAATATACTGATTAGGTTGTTCATAACTTTCCTTCCAAGATGTAAGCATCTTTTATTTCATAGCTGCAGTCACCATCTGCAGTGATTTTGGAGCCCCCCCAAAATAAAGTCTGCCACTGTTTCCACTGTTTCTTCATCTATTTGCAATGAAGTGATGGGACCAGATGCCATGACATTAGTTTTCTGGATATTGAGCTTTAAGTCAACTTTTTCACTCTCCTCTTTCACTTTCATCAATAGGCTCTTTAGTTCTTCACTTTCTGCTGTAAGGGTGGTGTCATCTACATATGTGCTGTTATTGATATTTCTCCTGGCAATCTTGATTCCAGCTTGTGCTTCATCTAGTCAAGCATTTCTCATGATTTATTCTGCATATAATTTAAATAAGCAGTGTGACAATATACAGCCTTGATGTATTCCTTTTCCGACTTGGAACCAGTCTGTTGTTTTATGTCCAGTTCTAACTGTTGCTTTCTAATCTGCATATGGAGTTTTCAAGAATCTGCGGGTCAGGTGGTCTGGTATTCCCATCCTTTAAGAATTTTCCACAGTTTGTTGTGATCCATACAGTCAAAGACTTTCGCATAATCAATAAAGCAGAAATTGATGTTTTTCTGGAACTCTCTTGGTTTTTTGATGATCCAGCTGATGTTGGCAATTTGATCTCTGGCCCCTCTGCCTTTTCTAAAATCAGCTTGAACATATGGAATTTCACAGTTCACATATTGTTGAAGTCTGGCTTGGACAATTTTGAGTATTACTTTGCTAGCATGTGAGATGAGTGCAATTGTGTGATAGTTTGAGTATTCTTTAGCATTGCCTTTCTTTGGGATTGGAATGAAAACTGACCTTTTCCAGTCCTGTGGCCACTGCTGAGTTTTCCAGATTTGCTGGCATATTGACTATAGCACTTTCACAGCATCATCTTTTAGGATTTGAAATAGCTCAACTGGAATTCCATCACCTCCACTAGCTTTGTTCGTAGTGATGCTTTCTAAGGCCCACTTGACTTCACATTCCAGGATGTCTGGCTCTAGATGAGTGATCACACCATCGTGATGATCTTGGTCATGAAGATCTTTTTTGTACAGTTCTTTGTGTATTCTTGCTACTTCTTCTTAATATCTTCTGCTTTTGTTAGGTCCATACCATTTCTGTCCTTTATTGAGCCCATCTTTGTATGAAATGATCCCTTGGTGTCTCTAATTTTCTTGAAGAAATCTCTAATTTTTCCCATTTTATTGTTTTTCTCTTTTTCTTTGCACCAATCACTGAGGAAGGCTTTCTTATCTCTCCTTGCTATTCTTTGGAACTCTGCATTCAGATGCTTATACCTTTCCTTTTCTCCTTTGCTTTTTGCTTCTCTTCTTTTCACAGCTGTTTGTAAGGCTTCCTCAGATAGCCATTTTCCTTTTTATCATTTGTTTTTATTGGAGATGATCTTGATCACTGCCTCCTGTATAATGTTATGAACCTCTGTCCATAGTTCATCAGGCACTCTCTCTATCAGATCTAGTCCCTTAAATCTATTTCTCACTTCCACTGTATAATAGTAAAGGATTTGATTTAGGTCATACCTGAATGTTTTAGTGGTTTTCCCTACTGTCTTCAATTTAAGTCTGAGTTTGGCAATAAAAAGTTCATGATCTGAGCCACAGTCAGCTCCTGGACTTTTTTTTTTGCTGACTCAATAGAGATAATTCTCTATCTTTCACTGCAAAGTATATAATTAATTTAATTTCGGTGTGACCATCTGGTGATGTCCATGTGTAGAGTCTTCTCCTGTGTAGATGGAACATGGTGTTTGCTGTGACCAGTGCGTTCTCTTGGCAAAACTCTGTTACCCTTTGCCTTGCTTCATTCTGTACTCTAAGGTCAAATTTTTCTATTACTCCAGGTGTTTCTTGACTTCCTACTTTTGCACTCCAGTCCCCTATATTGAAAAGTACATCTATTTTGGGTGTTAGTTCTAGAAGGTCTTGTAGGTCTTCATAGAACTGTTCAATTTCAGCTTCTTCAGCACTCCTAGTCAGGGCATAGACCTGGAATACCATTGTGATATTTAAATGATTTGCCTTGGAAATTGACAGAGATCATTCTGTTGCTTTTGAGATTGCATCCAAGTACTGCATTTCAGACTCTTTTGTTGACTAGATAGCTACTCCATTTCTTCTAAAGGATTCTTGCCCACAGTAGTAGATATAATGATCATCTGAGTTAAATTCACCCATTCCAGTCCATTTTAGTTCACTGATTTCTAAAATATCGATGTTCACTCTTACCATCTCCTGTTTGACAACTTTCAATTTGCCTTGATTTATGGACCTAATTTTCCACGTTCCTATGCAATATTGCTCTTACAGCATCAGACCTTGCCTTTATCACCAGTCCCATCCACAACTGGGCATTGTTTTTGCTTTGGCTCCATCTCTTCATTCTTTCTGGAGTTATTTCACTACTTATCTCCAGTAGCATATCGGGAACCTACTGACCTGGGGACTTCATCTTTCTGTGTCCTATCTTTTTGCCTTTTCATACTGTTCATGGGGTTCTTAAGGCAAGAATACTGAAGTGGTTTGCCATTCCCTTCTCCAGTGGACCACATTTTGTCAGAACTCTCCACCATGACCCATCTGTCTTGGTGGCCCTACACAGCATGGCTCATGGTTTCATTGAGTTAGACAAGGCCATGTGATTAGATTGGTTAGTTGTCTGTGATTATGGTTTTAATTCTGTCTGCCCTCTGATGTAGAAGGATAAGATGCTTATGGAAGCTTCCTGATGGGAGAGACTGACAGAGGGGGAGACTGGGTCTTGTTCTGATGGGCAGGGCCATGCTCAGCAAATCTTTAATCCAATTTTCTGTTGAAAAATTTAAAAAAAAGTAAAAAAAATAGTTTCTGTTGATGAGTGGAGCTATGTTCCCTCCCTGATATTTACCTGGGGCCAAACTATGGTGGAGGTAATGAAAATAATCGTGACCTCCTTCAAAATATCCCAAGCATTTACTGCTACATTCAATGCCCCCAACCCTGCAGCAGGCCACCACCAACCCATGTCTCTATTGGAGACTCCTGGATACTCACAGGGAAGTCTGGGTCAGTCTCTTGTGGGGGTCACTGCTCCTTTCTCCTGGGTCCTGATGCATAAGGTTCTGTTTGTGCCCTCCAGGAGTTTATTTTCCAGTCCTGTGTAATTTCTGGCAGCTCTATGGTGGGGTTAATTGCAACTTCCTCCAAGAGGGCTAATGTCATACTTAAGTCTGCTGCACCCAGAGCCCCTGTCCCTGTGGCAGTCCTCTGCTGACCTGTGCCTCCACAGGAGATGCTCACACATAGTTCTGTGTCAGTTTCTGTGGGGTCCCTGTGGCCCGATGTGCACAAGGTTTATTTGAGTCCTCTTAGCATCTCTGGTGGGAATGGGGTTTGATTCTAAACGTGAATTTGCCCCTCCTACCATCTTGCTGGGGCTTCTCCTTTGCCTTTGGGCATGGGATATCTCTTCACAGCCACTCCAGAGCCTACCCTCTTACTGGGGTTTCTCTGACCTTGGACATGGGGTATCTCCTCATGGCCGCTCCAGGCTGCGCAGCCACCACTCGCTGCTCCAGTGCCATGCAGGCTTCCCTGTCCATCACCAACTCCTGGAGCTTGCTCAAACTCATGTCCATTGAGTCGGCGATGCCATCCAATCATCTCATCCTCTGTTGTCCCCTTTTCCTCCTGCCTTCAATCTTTTCCGGCATCAGGATCTTTTCAAATGAGGCAGTACTTCGCATCAGGTGGCCAGAATATTGGAGTTTCAACTTCAGCATTAGTCCTTCAAATGAATATTCAGGACGATTTTCTTTAGAATAGATTGGTTGGATCTCCTTGCAGTCCAAAGTACCCTCAAGGATCTCCAATACTACAGTTCAAAAGCATCAATTCTTTGGGTGCTCAGCTTTCTTTAGAGTCCAACTCTCACATCCATACATGACTACTGGAAAAACTATAGTTTTGATTATATAGACCTTTGTCAGCAAAGTCATGTTTGTCTCTGTTTTTTAATAGTGGTTAACCTCCGCTGTCTAAACTTCCCTGGTGACTCAGATGGTAAAGTTTCTGCCTACAATGCGGGAGACCTGGGTTCGATCCCTGGGTTGGGAAGATCCCCTGGAGAAGGAAATGGCAACCCACTCCAGTACTCTTGCTTGGAAATTCCCATAGATGGAGGAGCCTGGTAGGCTACAGTCCATAGTGTCACAAAGAGTCAGACACGACTGAGCAACTTCACTTTTCCACTGTCTAGGTTTGTCATAGCTTTTCTTCCAAGGAGCAAACATCTTTTAATTTCATAAACTGCAGTCACCGTCTGCAGTGATTTTGGAGCCCAAGAAAATAAAGTCTGTCACTGTTTCCAATTTTTCCCCATCTAGTTGCAGTCTCCAATTTCAGTTAAATTCTAAATGTTGGAGCATCTCAGTCTCTATTCTGGATTGCATCCTTATATTATTTTCATTCTCTCCTTAGTAATTATTTTCCATGAATTTAAATATCAAATAAATCCTAATGATTTACATTTTTATCTCTATTCCCTTGTGTTTGAAATCCATATTTCAGTTTCCTATTTGTTAGGCAACCAAATTAATATGTTTGAAAGTGAATTTTCCAATTCCAATATATTTCTTTCCCAGGAATTCCCATCTCATCAGTAGCATTACCAACTACCTCATTGCTCAAAAGGAAGATGCAATGCATTGTTCCCCCTCACTTGGTAAATCTAAAATATCACTACTGCTGCTAAATCGCTTCAGTCGTGTCCAACTCTGTGTGACCCCACAGACGGCAGCCCACCAGGCTCTGCCGTCTCTGGGATTCTCCAGGCAAGACTACTGGAGTGGGATGCCAAATATCACTAGGTCTTGTTATTGTAATATCAAATTATAAACTGTGCCTGTTCACATCTCTTCCCTAGACTGTTGAAAGAAGCCTCATCATATAACTCAACTCCCAACTTGCTCCACATTTGTCCATTCCTCATATAGTTTGCAACATGATTATATATATATATATATAAATTCATCTGTCTTCTCAATCTTCTAATGATTTCCTGTTGCACTAGGGTTAGTGAAGTGAAGTGAACGAAAGTCTCTCAGTTGGATCCGACTCTTAAGCAACCCTATGGATTCCATGGACTTCTCCAGGCCAGAATACTGGAGTGGGTAGCTTTCCCTTCTCCAGGGATCTTCCCAGCTCAGGGATAGAACCCAGGTCTCCCACATTGCAAGTGGATTCTTTACCAGCTGAGGCACCAGGAAAGCCCAAGAATACTGGAGTGGGTAGCCTATCCCTTATCCAAGAGATCTTCCTGACCCAGGAATCGAACCAGTGTCTCCTGCATTGGGGGTGGGTTCTTTACCAACTGAGCTATCAAGGAAGTACAAGCATTAGAATTGTAACCTTTTCCCAAGGTCTAATAAGGCATTCATGATCTGACTCTGGTTTAACTCTCCAAACTCACTTTTATGCCTTCTACTGCATTCTAGCCACATGGCCTTTTCTAGCCTTCGCTCATGCTTTTTCTATTTGTGGAAGAAATTTTCTTTGGCTCTTTACCTATGTAATTCATAATTGGCCTGCAGGTTCCACTTAAATTTTATGTCCCTAGAGAAAGCTTTGTCATCAGCCTGTCTCACGTTGTCTCATATCCTGTCCCTGCTTTTCCTATTAACCACACTTTTTAACTTTTTCTTAATTGTTTAATCAGTAAATGTCTTGGCCTCAAGCTCTAAGACCCATGGGGCAGGAGCCATCATTATCTTGCTCATCACTGTATCTTTAATACCTAACACAGGACTTATTTTTTTTTAATTTTTTACTTTATTTTACTTTACAATACTGTATTGGTTTTGACATACATTGACCTGAATCCACCACGGGTGTACATGCCATCCCAACATGAACCCCCCTCCCACCTCCCTCCCCACAACATCCCTCTGGGTCATCGCCATGCACCAGCCCCAAGCATGCTGTATCCTGCATCAGACATAGACTGGTGATTCGATTCTTACATGATAGTATACATGTTTCAATGCCATTCTCCCAAATCATCCCACCCTCTCCCTCTCCCTCTGAGTCCAAAAGTCCACTATACATATCTGTGTCTTTTTTGCTGTCTTGCATACAGGGTCATCATTGCCATCTTTCTAAATTCCATATATATGTCACACAGGACTTATATAAAATGTATTGTCAGGAGATATTTGCAGAATGACTAAGTAGATGATCTAATGACTGAGCAGTGGATGATGAAAGTACCTTTTAAAATAGTATTGTTGTCATTTTTCATTGACATTTTCATCAGTCTTTTTTCTTATTTATCTAAAAAATATGCAAGTCCATGTATGAGTTTATTTTATACTGTTTCTTTTGTTAGTGTGTTGATGACCCTCACTTTCTTAAATACGCCTTTGATTTGAACTCAGATTTATTTGAAATTAATATTTCTACCTTTGCTCTGCCAATTCTTGTCTCTTACTCTTATATTATGTTGAATAGGTAGCACATTGCTTAATTCCATATTTTCATCTGACATAGTTCTTGACAATAGGAAAGGAGTTTAATCTATTTACAATTTGTTGTCATTAATGCTATGCTTGTAGCCTCTTGTTTTCCATCTTAACTCTTTCTCCCTCTAATACTTTGGGAGTTTTGGGCCCTAGTCAGTGCTGGAGAACAACTTTGGATTTGTTCTTTATTTCTGAGTCCAATTTTGACATCCTGTCTATGGTTGAGGAATAATATTTTTTTGGTGTAGTTAGGGAAAAGTTATTGAAGCTTTCCATAAGAGAAAATGGTCATTGTAGAGCAACACATGAGAGCAATCTCTGTGTTAGTTGCTCAGTTGTATCCAACTCTTTGAGACCCCATGGACCACAGCCTGCCAGGCTCCTCTGTCCATGGAATTCTCCAAACAAGAATACTGAAATAGGTAGTCATTCCCTTCTCCATGGGATCTTTCTGACCCAGGGATCAATCCCAGGTAAGTTATATTACTAAGTAGAATTTTTGTCCCAAACACTAATGCCTAGCCCTTATATATTGTGTGCTTAGTTGCTCAGTCATGTCTGACTCTATGACCTCATGCACTGCAGCCTGCCTGGCTCCTCTGTCCATGGGGATTCTCCAGGCAAGAGTACTGGAGTGGGTTGCCATGATTTCCTGCAGTGGATCTTTCCAACTCAGGAATGCAACTAAAGGACTCCCTGTCACCCCTTCCCCTCCCTGTCCCCCACCAGAAAGCTTACTAAATCATATCTCAGGCTTTCTCACTTTGATGAGGGATGACACTGAGTAAACGCACATCCATTGAAGTAAGATAAAATTCCGAAAATTCTTGGTTTCTTTCATTATAATTTTATGTCATTCTGAGCTGGCCCCAGGTTTTAAGAAGAATATTGATAACTTAATTGAAATTTTGTGATTATTTTTCTTAGTTTTAAAATTTCCATCTCTCTCTACTTTTTCATCACCTTTTTATTTCCTAGGCAATCCTTGCATATTATTCTTCAAGTTTGCACCTTCTTGGAGGTGTAGCTGAGTGCATTCTCTGCTAACATTAACTTGATGCTCCCCTGATCTGTATACCTAAAATGACTGACTCATAGCCTCATGAAACAGACTGAGCCTGGTGGTGAGGATAATTCTGGAATCTGAAATAAAAGTCAGCACAGCAGCAGTGACAACAGTAAGCTACCTATACCACTAGAGATCTTCTTTCAAAGTTTTTTTTTTTAAATTAAGCATTAATTTCAGCTAATTAGATGAAACAGACTTGCAACATAGTCGACATGAATGCAGAATAAGTCATCTATAGCAAGAAATAAGGACAGTGGGCAAAGAGCACACATTAAGGAAAAAAAATCAAACCATTACAAATGAATTTTAGCAAAAACTGCAGTATAGAACTCCCCCATTCCATTTCCTAGATTTACTAAAAGTCAACAAAGGCCTCCAGCTCTTTGTGTTCATATCAAATGTCAGATCAGAACATCTAATGCAAAGGGGAATACAAGGGAAGACAGTAAAAGAAAAAGAAAGAGAAAAGAAACAACAAAGAAAACCCTCATTTCTTCCCTTTTATAGAAGGAAGAAGAGTTTATTCCCAAGATTTCCTAGTGGTGTCATAAAGTGTATGCATACCTCCTTAAAAAACATATTCAGCCTCTGTTTGAGGCTGAATCTATCTATCCATTTGAGGCTAATCATCTATCTTCTTGAGTCTTCCATTTATATAACTGTGAAGCAGTAGTATCTTTGTTTAAATCTGTTTAACAAATCCCTACAGTTTACTTCAGAAATTAGATGATGTGGCTGAGAAGATAAAAAATGTTAATTAATATATATTACATTATAATATATATTACATTCTAATATGTATTTGACTTAAAATATGCAAAATATATTTAAAATCTTGGTTTTCTTTTGCCATCTAAATTATCTACTGGTGACCTAGAAATAATAAGAAATGTGTGAAGGGATTTTAGAATGATTTATTTGAAGGGCAGTAAGGTCTAGACTAATCTATTGTACAAGCATGTTGACTGCTGCACTATGGAGAGAGCCAAACTCCAGACATGGAAAGGTGCCTTTCCGAGGTTGATGTGCAGATAACTCACCGAAAGAGATTTATAGAGAAAGTAATGAGCAGAGATCAATGCATTAGCAGTTAATTTATAAATCAGTCCCTATAGACTCTGAGAGCACAAGAGGCCCAGCTTCATTCATAAGATTGTAATGTTCATAGTTACTGGAAAGAGATTTCAAGCCATTCTTCATCCATTCATTTTTTGTTTGTCATGTAGAAGAAAAGATTTAGATGTTCAATCCAGATGAGAGGAAAAGCACTTCGGAAAAATTCAGTGATGTTCCGACAGTTTGATGACGTGTTTTCTGCCCCTGAAGCAGTAGGATTAATGCTGCCTGGCACTGACTGCAGGATTTAATCACTCCACAGCACAGAAGTGCCTTGGTGGTTTATCACCCACATTTTTGCTTTACAGGAAAAGGGCTTTTCTTCATCACGATTGTGCAGTTAGTAGTCTGTAGACATGTTCTTCACATTAACTTTCATTATATGCTTTTAGGTAGGGCCATTTTACCTTCACCTCCGCCACTGTAATGTGATTGTGACCAGGTAACTGATGATAAAAGGGAAGAATTTAGACTGTGTTAATATTTCCTTGATTCCCTTTTGAGGGTCATTGGCAGTGACACATCCTTTTGCCCTGAAGAGGAATGATGGTGCTGCCTGTTACCACGACTGTGAAGGAACAAATCTGAGGATATGGACAAGGCAAGTTTCTTTCTGTGTCCTTGGAAAAGGAGGCTGAAGTCAAGGTTTCAGAGGCCTGAGGAGATTTGGTGTTGGGAGGTGAAATTTCCCCAGCTTCTCACAGTCAGGTTTGGAATGGCCCATAGCACAAGCTTTTTGCTACTGTCTCCATATTACAGCTTTGCCTGCAACAGTGCAGGGTCATGCATGGATTGTTGGGCACAACCAGAATTAATGGCCATGACCTTAAAGTCCTTGAATGGCCTAAGAGGAAGTATGACTAATGATTGAGCCACAACAGAACAGAGTTCCTGCCTTAAGGCCGGAAAGGGAAAGAGCAGCCATCAGATGTGTTTTGGGCTGAGTTCCTCAAAGAGTGTGATTCCAGACTTAGAGACTCAACTGATGGCTTCATTAGGGAAGGATGTGGGGAATGGATAGTTAGGGAGTTTTGGATGGCTATGTATGCACTGCTATACTTAAAATGGATAACCAACAAGGACCTACTGTATAGCACTTGGAATGTTACGTGGCAGCCTGGAGGTGAGGGGGTTATGGGGAAGAATGGTTATGTGTATATGTATGGCTGAATCCCTTCATTTTTCACCTGAAACTATCACAACATTGTTTGTTAAATAACTACTGTTGTTGTTCAGTCACTAAGTCGTGTCCGACTCCTTATGATCCCATCGACTACGGCACACGAGGCTTCCCTGTCCTTCATCATTTCCTAGAGCTTCCTCAAACTCATGCCCATTGAGTCGATGATGCCTTCCAAACATCTTATCCTCTGTCACCCCCTCCTCCTCTTGCCCTCAATCTTTTCCAGCATCAGGGGCTTTTCCACCAGGTCAGCTCTTCACATCAGGTGGCCAAATTATTGGAGCTTCAGCATCAGTCTTTCCAATGAATATTCAGGGTTAATTTCCCTTAGTATTGATTGGTTTGATCTTGCTGTCCAAAGGGCTCTAAAGAATCTTCTCCAGCACCACAACTTGAAAGCATCAATTTTTCAGTGTTCAGCATTCTTTATGGTCCAATTCTCACATCCAAGCATGGCTACTGGAAGAACCATAGCTTTGACTATATGGACCATTGTCAATACTGCAATATGAAATAAAATTTTTTAAAAAGTCACTCCCTGGGGATCATTTGCAGAGGAGACAGCAATGTGGTGGAAACATAAAAATGCTATGGTCTTTCAAAGAAAATGCAGTTGTGTTAATTTTGCCACTGAAGCATATTTAAAACTTAAGCATCTTAAGACTAACATCCATTGCTAAGTAGACATTTACAGAGCACAAAATCTGGAATTCAAAAATGAATAAAATACAGCCTTTATCTTTGGCTTATTGTGTTAAGGGGAGATGGACACTTAAACAGATCATTTCCATTTGAATAAATTCTATAGTAGATATAATGGAAATAAAAACAAAATAATTAGATGATTAAGTCTATGAGCATTAATTTTCTTGTCTTTGCAGAAGGGCTCAGAATTGCTCCAAATGATCACTCTGATGATAAAATGAAGCAATAAGTGTAAAGTGCAGAGTGTAGTGCTTGGAACCTGAGTTTTTTCATCTGTAAAGTAATGGTTTTGTCATCTGTGAAATGATCTTGCTTCCTGAATTTGGAGTGAAGATTGAGTGAGCCAATGTGTATAAAGCATTTAGCACATTGCTTAGCACATGTCAAACACTCAAAATTGTTAGCTATTGATCTTGATACTGCTGTTGTTATTTTCATGGTGCAAATGCAGGGAAGATAATTCAGCATGTGGCACATTTGTGGGGTGACTGAAAGGTTGTCAGTGCAGTCTTCCCAGAAAATATGATACCTGAGATGAGTCATGAAGAATAGTCATGAAGTCTGACAAGAGGAAAAGATGGGGGGAAAAGGCATTTTAGTGCATTTGGTTCTTCCATACAACTTAATACTAGTAAGCTTTACATAATTTTTTATCCCTAACTGTTGAGCTCATGGGTGAGTCACCAGGACAGGCCTTTAGAATGTCACACAGGTTTGCTGCTGTGAACACTGTGTGTAAGTGTGTGCACATAACATGCTTAAAGTTAGAAAACTGGAATTTCAAAACAATATTTTTAAGTGAAAGGTATTAAAAACAGAAAAAGAAGAAGGTGAGAATATGCTTTAATTAGAGATTTGAGTTATCAAGTACAGAAACTCACTCCAGTTAGTTCAAATAAAGAAGAGTGCACTATAAGGAAGTAAAATATAATTGAAATGAAGAATCCAAGAAGGATTCATAGCACATTCATATTGGAATAAAAGGCCTGCTTTTTTAAAGTAGTTGGTGTTCCATGACATTTAGCCAGAGCTAGAATGAAGATTGCACAGACTTTCACAATCCAGTTCTATCTGTCTTATGTATTTCCTACAATTGTTCAAAGATTCCACTACAATGTGTCTTGGTATTCTTTCATCTGTTGGTGACATTTTCTGTTTTCTTATCATTATGAGTTTTAGATGGTATTTTTGTGAGATATTAGGAGAGAATGAATTTGGGGACTGTTAGCCATTTGCCAAATTAAAAAACAAAAGCAAAACAACTTTCCTGGGACTTTTTAAAACTTCAGTTAATTCTTATTTTATTGACTGTGTTATATATAAGTTTATTTATGATTACCATCCAACTCCAGTGTAGCCGCAACACAGGCAACCTTAATCAATTCCATCTAATTTGGTGGAGGTGGAGGAGTGACCTGCTTTCTTTTTTCAATAACTCAAGCATGGAAAGAATAATAACAAGAATCTTCTCTCTTACTTAAAGGCAGTTCAAAGGCTGATCTGGACTTTATCATTATTAATTGCTATGAGAAAAAAAAACTAATGCTAAATTGCAGGCCATGGCAATGGTCATATGCATACTGTGCAGCCTGTGTCCACTGATCCCCAAACCTGGCAAGGGACCTCAGCTGCCCAATTCTGGCCTAAAAGAAAGAAAAGTGCATAGGTTTGTGTCAGTAGCAATGTGTGTTGTTGGGGAATTGGGGGAGATGACTGTCTCTCTGATCTCAGAATGCATGGTCTTAGGAGGGATGGCCTAAGGACTCTTTCAGCTAATGTGCCCATTTGACACAGGAAAAATATCATTTTTTTCAGAAAATGGTAAGCCATTTTTTTAGAAAATGAGATTTCCCTTTTTACTTCTAGATTTAGATTACCCCTAGAAATTGACCAAAAAGTCATTTCCTGTCATTGCATGTGATTACCGGAAATATTTGTTCCCCACCTGGGCTAATATAAGGACTTCAATAGGTATTTATTGGCTTCCCAGGTAACTGGGTGTTAAAAGAACCCACCTGCCAGTGCAAGCAGATGTAAGAGATGAGGATTCGACCCCTAGGTGAGGAAGATCCCCTGAAGGAGAAAATGGCAACCCACTCCAGGATTCTTGCCTGGAGAATCCAATGGATAGAGGAGCATGGCAAACTACAGTCCACAGGGTCGAAAAGAGTCAGGAACTACTGAGCACACATGTCACAGATATTTATCATATACATGAATCACAGCAAAGTGGGGGCTCAATCATTCTAAATTAATTATTCTCTCCATTTTTTCCTTCATTCTGGATAGTATCATGACCTTCCATGTCTTTTGGATAAAAAGATAGACTAAATGGATGCTCAACTAGCTATGGGACCAAGATTGTAGATTTTTTAGCAAGCAAATCAGCCAAGAACTTTTCAATTTAACTCCTTCACGGTAGTTCCTTTTACCTCCTTTCCTTCATTCACAAGTGTCTGGTGGTCACATTTATTCTTCTCCTTGTTCTTATACTTATTCCTTCAAAAGTTACTGAAGATTTTCCCAAACTGGAGAGTAGATCATGAAGTGTCCATAAGCTACTTCTGAGAAAAGGGAAACTAAGTAGTAATTTCTGTACTATGCAGATCTATCATAGCATTTTTCTAAATGTGTTATGGGCCAAGGAGCAAATCTCATTCTGATTCTTTCTACTTTTCCAGAATCCAGGGATAGTTAGAGGGATCTCAGGGAAATATGGGACTACTTGAAATTTTGCTTTAGAATACCACAATAATAGATATTTAAATCCTCAAATATAGGTTTGTTTTTTTTTTTTTTTTCTGTCTTCACTCTCAGTCCAGGCAGTTTCCCAGTTCTATAAACTGATACTGGCTGTCCTCACTTAAAAGAAAAAATAAGAGTTTTAAGAGTAATAAACATATTTGATGAAAATAAATATAAATATTTTAATATTGTATGTTAGCATTAGCTTTCATGTATCATCTGTTTCATGTAAATATGGTTAATATTTGCTAAAAGCAACCTTCTGTGTTGGTGGTCCTCTTTGTGACATGCTGAGAAGGACTGGAGTTCTTTCACTGAAGTTTTGGTTTCTCTGACCAGCTATCATGGTTCTCTGCATAGTTGCAGTGATGGGAAAGTCATATGATCTGTGTGTTTGTGGGAAACATCACTTCTAGCTTGAATTCAAGGGGGAAACTGAACACAGTGATACTTTATGTGAAAAATTAAACATGTCCAATATCTGAGCATTAGGCCCAGAAAACCAACGTACCACCTGGTTTTTCCCATTTTCTATTGTAGTCTACATGCAGAGTCACTCTAGCTGCCACTCAGCCCTGGGACAACCAATTTCATGAGTTTTTTCCGCAGTTTTTTTTTTTTACATTAGAGATACTTAAATGACCATGTGATAGATTATAAACCCTAATCCTGAATGCTTTAATTAGAAAACCCAGCACAACAAAATATAATGCAACCTGTAAATGTCAACCCATACCTTTAAATAAATGTTAATAGTAAAATCATAGATTGTCTTACAAATACAGACAAAGAACAGAGGTTCCTTTATACTTTGCTATAGTTAAGAAGACCTTGGGCTCAAAGAAGGGAAAATAATAAAAGACTTAGGATTTGGAGTAGAAGCTATTTGTCAGGCATAATGCAAGGCATATGCACATATATTATACTATCTTATGGGTTAGATATCGAATTTTATGAAATAGGTATAATTCTCTACTAGAGCTAAGAAAGTAGGCAAATAGACAACTTATCCAAAATACAAGGTGTTGAAAATTTGGTTTTTCATGTTTCTTACAAGGAGAGTCACTGCTTGACCACCTAGGAGCTTTAAATTTCTTCTTCTATAATGAGAAAAATTTTTCTTCAAATTTACACACTGTACAATACCAAATAGTAGATTCAACAGCAGACTCAGTGTAACATCTACAGTGCCAAATTCCCTTTTGCTTTTCTTGGAAGAACATTTAATAATTTTGCCAGTGGACTTGAGCCCTGTTATGCTGGCAAGCTGGAATAGAATGAAACCAGATCAGAATTTTGTGAGACAGCATAGATGTGATCCCATAAATGCTGACTCGTAACTCATTCATCGACACTGTGTTTAAGGCCTTCAATTAACCTGCTCCACAAATTCCTAGATTTTGTCACTATCAGCACCTCCTTTCTCTCCTAAATGTTTCCCCATGCCTTCCTTTTTGATATTATGACTTCAGAAGCATACAGTGGTTCTTCAGAATTTCAAGAGACAAAAGTAAGCAAAGATAGCAGCAAACTAAGCTAAGCTCTTAAGTGTATATATTAGTCTTTAGAATTCTATAGAAGGCACAATTCTAAAAATGTCCCCCAAAATTTCAAGCCTTTGAATCCACAAAGGCCATGAATGTGATTATATATTTCTCCCACGATTGTGTTATGCTATAGGTCAAAGTTGTGCTTTAAAAAATATAGATTATCCAGATTTGCCTAATCTACTCACATGAGCTTATAAAAGCAGATAAGTTCCTCTGAATAGTGGGGGAAAGAAAAGCAGAAGAAATCAAGGATATTGGAAGCATTAGAAGGATTCAATACTCTATTGATTAAATGAGATAGGTGGAATCATATAAGAAGGAATGCAGGTGGCTGGAAGCTGAGAATGGTTGACTGATGGCTGCTCCAGCAAGAAACTGGGAACCTCAAACCTATAGCCATAAAGAACTGGATTCTGTCAACAACTTAAATGTACTTGAAAGCAGATTCTTCCCAATGTCTCCAGATAAAAGCCCAGCCAGCTAACCTTTAATTTAGAACTTGTCATACTTAAGCAGAGAACTGTTAGGGAAATTAAATGAATAGTCTTATTTAGGCTTCAGAGACAAAGCAAAGCAGGCCTCTGACCTTGCTTCTAACCTGCCTGGACACTGCCCTGACTGGGAGTGACTGTCTGCTGTCATTGTAAGACTTGTAGTACCATAGATAAGATGGGGGAGGAATCTTGAGATTGTTGAGACCCTGGAGAGGGCCTGGCCAACAAAGCTCCAGGCTTAACCACATTCCAAGTTTTACACAACAAAACAAACAGCATTAACATGAAACCAGAGCTGCAATTTGATCACAGATTGATGATGATACCAGTTTCCTTCTGTCCTGGGATTATAAACAGGAATCCTGAACTGCAATCTTTGGTCTCACCCATGGAGTGGACACGCTGCCTGGGACTCTTTCACAGTTGGGACTCTTGATATGCTGTGACATGGGACTTCCCAGCACTGTTTAAGTCTAGATGTTAGTCAAAACCCAATTTGGTGATGTATTCTCTGTTCTTTCTATTATTCTTTTCTGTTAATGTTAGTGTGTTGAAAGTAAGCTAGATAATTCTCTAATAAATATTTATATTATTTATTTGTATATAACATGTGGCTTATTTTGTTAACAAATCCTTTGAACCTGAGATGAAAGTGAAAACTTCTGGCTAAACAAGAACCCAGTTGAGCCTGCTAGACATTTAACCAACAGAACTGTGAGCTAATATATGGCTGTATTTTGTAAGCCACTAAGTTGGGCTTCCCTGGTGTTTCAGTGGTAAAGAATCCACTTGCAGTGAAGGAGACATGAGTATGACAGAGACATGGCCTTGGTGGAGATGTGGGTTCTATTCTTGTGTAGGGAAGATCCCCTGGAGGACAGACCACTCCAGCATTATTGCCTGGGAAATCCCATGAACAGAGGAGCCTGGTGGGTCACAATAGTCAAACACCACTTAGCAACCAAACCACCACCACCACCAAGTGCTAATATATTAAGCAGCAAAAGAAAACAAATACAAATTATTTTTTTTCCAACTCTGAATAGCTGGACTAGTTTTATCCTTCAAATCTTTGACCCTGCAACTAAAGAGATGTCTACCAGTTGTATTTAATTTTATCATTCTATTCATTTTAGAAGAGTGCTTAGTATAATGTCATTCTATAATAATTGTATTTCCTAGCTTGTTTTTTAAATTTATTTTTTAAATATAAATTTATTTATTTTAATTGGAGATTTCTGAAAATCTGTGTAGATAAGATTTTTTTTTCTTGCTATATACCTGAATCTAGTACATAGTAGGACTAGCCTTTATTAGCTGAACTGAGTAAGTAAATATTGGTTGCAGTGACTTGACATAAATTAGCTGCCTTAAGGAAGCTGAAGTACATTGGAACAGTGGCTTTGTTAGGGAAGTACACTGATTGAAATTGCCCACCCTGGCCAGGCACCACAGTAACTATTTGCATGAGTTGTTTTACAACAGGAGGTACTGCTAAGGAACACGGAACTAATAAGCCACCAACAACTGGAAGAGTTTGGGAAAGGTCAAAAGGAGACACCACGTGTCTGACCACCTCCCAGAATCCTTCTCTCCAGCATCCATCTTGGCTGAACAAGGCATGGACCACCAAGGATGACTCTGAGTCAGAATGATTGACTAAGGCCAACCCAGAAACTAATCCCATCACCATAAAACCTGAACCTGCAAGCCATGTGGCAGAGCTGTTCTCCTGGGTTCCCTTAACCTACTGCTCTCCACCCAGGTGCCCTTTCCCAATAAAATCTCTTGCTTTGTCAGCAGATGCTTCTCCTCGGACAATTCATTTCCAAGTGTTAGACAAGAGCCCAGTTTCGGGCCCTGGAAGGGGTCCCCTTTCCTGCAACAGCTTCACTACCACAAATTGCATTGAAATAGTCATTTAGATATTTTAAATGTTTTGGTAATTAAGTAAATTTCTAAAGCCAATTGTCATCTTCCATGTCTTTTAATTTGTAAGATTTTTTTTTCTTTTCATTATCATTTACTACTTTATCCTGTAAACAATTTGTGTGTATATGTGTGTTCTGTCATGTCTGACTCTTTGTGATCCCATGAACTGTAACATACCTGGCTCCTCTGTCTATAGAGTTTTCTTGGAAGAATATTGGAGTGTGTTGCTATTTCCTCCTTCAGAGGATCTTCCTGACCCAGGGATCAAATCCATGTCTCGTGTGTCTCCTGCATTGCAGGCAGATGTTTTACTCCTGATATACCAGGGAAATTCAAAGCTATAACCTAATATTTGCTTTTATTTATGTATAAGCAGTGCTTCCTAATTTTTCTTTTTGCTACTCCACTCTATTAGATATATAAGAAGCACATAAAACACATTTTGTGGCTTAAGAAAAATGGAGAAACATAAACAGAGGTGCTTGTATCAGAAATGGAACATTGGACTGCATGTAGGGTGGTATTCAGAGAGAAAGTATACTTGAGTAATTGGCTTTAAAACATATAAAATTATACAAATTTGTGTTTGAGACAAGATGAAAGAATTCTAAACCAAATAATAGTATGTTATGTTTTCTAGACTGGCTATATAAAGGCCACAGGCAGGAAAAATATAAATTCAGTTAATAGTGGGATTAATTAGGCAGGTACTAAAAGCTGAATGCCAGAGTAATGTCTATGCCTAGAAATCAGGAATATAATGAGGTATACAATCATAAGAACAGAGGGAAAATGAAGGGATCTTTTCCATGGGGTGGGGGGAAGGAGTTTTCATGAAGAGTCCAAAGGCAACTAGGAATTGTGAATAAATATTTGAACTCACTTGCATTTGAACTCACAGTGCATTTGATATCTGCACTGTGGATCAATGAGACTGCTTTCTGCATGAACAGTGTGTCACTGGCTAAGAAATGATCTGAATAAGGCCCATACAGCACTCAGATAGCTTGTTCAAGAAATCACTTTGGAAATCTTCCTGGGAACATGAAATAGTATTGATAAAACCACTGGCAGCCATGGTGGATAAGTCAACTTTGAATATTGCATAAAAGAGTCATCTCAAGTAGAACAATTGCTCTGTCTCTTCCACTCACTTTGTGAACCTCTTGACCTTAATCTTTCTCTCTATAAAATTATTCTCCAATTCCCAAAACACCTCACTCCTTATCTCCATATTTTTTCACTGGCTATTCCTACTACCTAGAATGCTCTTTTACCTAGTCTGCTACTGCCAAGTCGGTAGTTTGGCATTAGAAAGGCCTAGTTGTAATACCCATTTAATCATTTACTAAATTCATTACCATAAAACAATCATTGAAACTTTCTGAACATGTCTTTTCTAATCTAAAAGTGGGAATAATGATAATACTGTATTAGTTTTCTAGGATTGCCATAACAAAGTACTATAAACCAGTGGCTAAAACAATAAAAACATATTGTCTCTCAGTTCTGGAGGCTGGAAGTCTGAAATCAAGGTGTCAGCTGTTGGTTTCTTCCAAGGGTTGTAATGGAGAACCTGTACCCTATCTCGAACCTAGCTTCTAGTGGTTTTTCAGCAATCTTTGGCTTTCCTAGGCTTGTAGCAGAATAGCTTCAGTCTTCACATGCCCATCTCCCTGTTTCTCTCTGTACCTATATTTATTTTTTATGAGAACACAGTCATTTTGGATTAGAGGTCCATCCTCTTCCAGTATGGTCTCATTTTAGGAAAACTCTTTACATCTGCAATGACCCTACTTCTAAAGAAGCTCACATTCTGCCATAATAGGCATCAGGCCTTCAACATGTGAATTTCCAGGGGATACAATTCAACCTATAATACCTAATTCACAGGGTTGCTGTGAAAAATCAATACTGTGTTTGACACATGATAAATGATGAAAAATTACCTGATACAAAATGTTGCAAGTATTTTTTTTCCTATTTACTGTTTGCATTCCCCCACCTCACTCCCCTCAAAACACACACACACACATACACACACACACACACAGAAGCTCAGTCTTTCATTTTTAGGTAGCCAGATATTTCCATTTTTTCTTTTGTGTGCTTTTTAATTCGGCATCATCATGCTGCATTTCTTTACAGAGAGAGGGTAATGTATACTACTTTCATCAGCCTTTGTTTTATGTCCTATAGCAAAACACTGTATGACAAGGAAATCATTGACACAGGTTATGCTTTACAAATAACAAAATTCTGTTCATCTTCTCTACAACTTTCTTGCTGTCTTAACCTAAAAAAGACAGTTTAAAAGCTAAACGTACCATCCTGAAAACAAACTGGGTTTATAAAATGGGTCATTTGTTAGACAACAGCCTTGGTCAATAATACAATGCTGTATAGAGAAGGCAAGTTCTCACATCAAAACGTCCCCACATTTTCCTCTTTGCAAGGACTTTTTCACAGTACTCTCACAAGAAATTGCTTTTGGTAGAGAATTCACTGTAGGCTGTCAAAACAAATGTGAAACTTTCTGGCTTGAAAGTCACGGTTAATACACATCTTGTTGCCACAGTGACAGCTGGAGTAGGCAGAGGTGTCTATTATAAAAGGATCAACATTCGATGGATTTTAATAAAAGACCCTTAGAGAATCATGTGGTCTTAAAGTGTTGCATAGACACCTAAAATTAAAATAACAACAAAAAACAGACATAGATGGTAAACATTACAGAATGTATCAAATACATAATTTCATGCCTTTTGTTTCCTTACTTTAGACCTGGCTTTCATGTAAATGCCCAGGAACTGTGCCAAAATTAAGTAATTTAAATGTTTTGCTTCTGAACCAGATGAAAGGTTCTAGTAATCACCTTCCAAAACATGAAACAGCAACTTGTTTGAGAATGAAGTGATATATTCCACGTAAAATCTTAGCGTAGTACCCAGCTCTGAAACTTGTCTTATTCATCACTGCCATTATCATTATTATATTAGAGATCTTTTTTTTTTTCACAAAACTTCTAAGTTCAAATTTGTGCTTTTTGCTTATCACCCAAAAGACTACAAATAAAATGGAAATTTCCGAAGAACCTTTGTTTTCATAAATTGAAATTGGTTGCCATTCTTCTTTAATTACTGCTCTCTCAACTGTCCAGTATCTCAGAATAAATCATCTCTTTTGTTTCCGTGTCCCCTCAAAGCATACAAAATTCTAGGATTCATTTTGGGATTATATGCATTTCAGAGATGAAGTCCCTGAGGATCCACAATAATTCTCAAAAACAGTGACAATATAACAAGAATAATTTACAACATAAATACGGCAGTCTAGTGGAACAAATGGTAAAATTTCTGAAAGCATAATCACATACAGCACAACAGTGGTCAGTTAACAGTATTACTTTTAGACAGAGGCTTTTATTTCAAATAGTCTCAAAGTAGCCACTTTTAATTAGGAGCTAAGGGAATAGGCTGGAGAAGGCAATGGCACCCCACTCCAGTACTTTTGCCTGGAGAATCCCATGGATGGAGGAGCCTGGTGGGCTGCAGTCCATGGGGTCGCGAAGTCGGACACGACTGAGCGACTTCACTTTCACTTTTCACTTTCATGCATTTGAGAAGGAAATGGCAACCCACTCCAGTGTTCTTGCCTGGAGAATCCCAGGGATGAGGGACCCTGGTGGGCTGCTGTCTACGGGGTCACACAGAGTCGGACACGACTGAAGCGACTTAGCCGCAGCAACAGTAAGGGAATAGGCAGAGTATAGAAGCCAGAAAGTTGGAGAGAATTTCTTAGCTTTATACAAAATATTCAGTCTAGCCTTTGGCTGTATTTACTTGATCATGAGCCTGACCAGAAGCAAATATATTGAGGTTCTACCAAGGTTTGAAAATAATTTTTCTAAAGAACTGCTAAGTCAGGCTTATAATAGTCTCTTACTGTTAAATTACCACAACAATAACCTGCCTCCAAACCTCTACCAAGAGGAATGAAGTCGTTAAATCTATGTGGATTTCAGGGCGAACAGCCTTGCCCATGCTTACCTTGTTGGACCATGAGAGAAAATGGGCAGACAAAGTTCTTGGATGAAAGAGCTAGAGGCTGTGGAAAGAAATGGAAGGCAGTACAGAGATCACCAGATGAGTTACTCATAGAATGTACTTCACTGCTAGGAAGAGATTTCCCACTGTTTCTTCCAAATAGGTTAGGTTTATTGTTCTGGCCCAGTGGTGGTGATATACTTCTTATTCAAATAAACATTTTTATTACATCTATTTGTTTTCTTTTTATACTTTCCCTATCTTATATTAGGTATCTTGGGATGGGAGGACAGATAAACATAATTAATTTACAATTGACCAGATCACAGAAGCTATATGGAGACCTGATATATTTGGGCTTTGAGCTGGATGCACTTACCAAATGTAGAAACTGAGTTGTTGCCTTTTGGCGAGGAAATAAGTACTTTTATTAACAGAAAAATGACCTGTAAATATACGTGTAGTTAAATAGGGGCTGTCACAGAGACTGTATAGGATATCAAATATTCCATTTCACCTTCATCTTTAAAACAGAATTCTCATTTTCCTCTGAACTGATTTTATTCATTGCTTAAAGTATGCAATTTTCCAGCTTCATTGAAGACCAAAATGGGAAAGAAATGTAACCAGAAATTACTGGGTAGCACTTCCAGTATTTCCTTTAAGGTAGTTGGTCCAGATTTGCAGACTGCCATTTTACTTTTCACACTTTATTTCCAATCTGGGATACAAGCATTGTGGCTAGAGTCTTACAGCCCTCCTGTGACTTTGAAGTTAGAAGCAACACACCAAAGGTGGTTTGCAAAAAGGGAGAAAGTTCTGGATCCTGACCAAGATGGTCATAATGTTCCTTTCAGGTTGACTAAATTGTAGGCAAGTTTCTTCCTAGTACTTAGCCTTTGAGTCTCCTTTTCTTACCATGTTTACTTTAGAAAATTTGTAACTGTAAATCCTATCTTGCAGATTTGAAAGGTATGTTAATCTCCTTAAAAGCCTCTTTCCCAAGGACCTGAGTACCATCTCTCTGAAATGTAGGCATCAAAAAAAGATAGGAACCTATATACCAGTCTCTGCTGAAGGATAGGAGCTGAACTTCAGCAGATGGCTTTCGCCTAGTTAAAAACTACGCCTTGCCAGGAAGAGAGGAGAAGGTTTGCTTTTCCTCTGGGTGATGCTAATTAAGAAACACTGATGACCCTAGCTCTTAAAATTTCTCCTGACCTTTGTTTCAGCAGAACTGGGTATCCAGACTTGTGTGTAGTCTATTCTTTATTGCTGGCAATAGTATCTGAATAAATCGACTCTGTCCATCTTGTCCAGTACTATTGTTCTTTAACAATCTCTGACTTTATTGAATCACAGACACACCTCTGGACTGCCTAGTTCCAAACTTCTTAGACATGATAAAATTAACTCCTGATTTATGAAAGTCGCTGTAATCTGGCCACTGTGACAAGGAGTCCAAAATTAGTTTCAACTGATTGGAAGCTTTGAGATGCAAGAATGAGTAACATAACTGGTAAAAACACACAGACAGGTCTACAGATATCTTAAAATATACTTTGAGAGTGAGCCAATCAGAGTTAAAATATTCTAATCTTCTTTTGTTTTCCAAGATAAATATATAAAGTACTAATTTAATTAGAGGTTTATAAGTTTATGTATGGGCTTCCCAGGTGGTGTGAGTCATAAAGAACTAGCCTGCCAATGCAGGAGACATAAGAGTTGTGGGTCCAATTCCTGGGTGAGGAAGATCCCCTGGAGAAGAGCATGGCTACCCACTCCAGTATTCTTGCCTGGAGAATTCCCATGGATAGAGGAGCCTGGTGTGCTACAGCCCATAGGGCTGCAATGAGTCAGACATGACTGAAGCAACTGAGCATGCACACTAATTTATGTTATATGATAAATTTCAAAAGTAGCTACTAAAAGACTGAATTTGGAAGTATGTAACTGTCAAGCCTGTAGGAATAAAACTTAGAATAAGAAAATAGGGACTCAATTAATCCAACCAAATGTCAATAAAATAGAAATAAAAATCAAGTGTATAAAACTCCACAGAGATAGAATGCAAAAAAATCAGATAATTTTCCTTCAGATGCTACGTACGTGATGACTGTGGTAGTCATTTCACAGTATATTTGCTTATTAAATCATCACACTGTACATTTAAAAATCAAATATACAACCTAAATACATACACCTTTAAATTCTCAATAATGTATCAATTAAGTCAGAAAAAAATTAAAGTTCTATGTTGAATAGGGGATCTCAAAAGTAACTTCAAGATGCATAATGTAAAAATGTATGAAATTCAAAACCAGCCACTCTTCTTTCAAGAACTGAGAAGTTAAGCAGAAGGAAAATACAAATACACACATACACACACAATGTACATAGTACAATTTGTGTTAATTTAATATATTCAGAAATTCTTATATAACAGAAATCAGAGACTATACATTTTTTTTTTTGAAATACACAAGGAACACTGACAAATAATATCTTCATTTTAGGTTACAAAAGAAGATTTAGTCCAACTTGACCTAGCATTAACTGAAAAATATACATTTATATATGGTGGAATTGAAATAGGATGTGATCCCTCCTCTCTGTGTTCCCTAAGGTATTAACAGCTAATATTTCTTGGTTTCAAATCCAATCTTATAAATAAAGAAAAAACAGAATCTGTTCTGGATTTTAGGGACAATCTGGGCTGTCCCAAGCTTTTTTCTTTCATTGGAGTATAGTTGCCTTGGGGTTCCCTGATGGTTTAGATGGTAAAGACTCTGCCTGAGATACAAGAGATACTGTTCAATCCCTAGGTCAAGAAAATCCCCTGAAGAAGGACATGGCAACCCACTCCAGTATTGTTGTCTGGAGAATTCCATGGAGAGAGGAACCTTGTGGGCTGCTGTCTATGAGATCTCAAAGAGTCAGTCACGACTGCAGCGACTTAGCACACATGCAGTGTATGTACTGGAAAGATCCCCTGTAAGAGGGCATGGCAACCCCCTCCACTATTCTTCCCTGGAAAATCCCATGGGCAAAGGAGCCTGGTGGGTTACAGTCCATAGGGTCGCAAAGAGTTGGACATGACTGAAGTGACTTGGCAAGCGCGTATGCACAGTGTATATGTGTCGATCCCAATCTCTCAGTTCATCCCATCCCCACCTTCTCCCCATGGCATCCATATATCCGTTCTCAATTTGTGCCTTGCAAATAAGTTCATTTGTATCACTTTGCTTGATTTCACATATAAAAGATATTGTACAATATTTGTTTTCCTCCTTCTGACTTTAGTCTTTAGGCTCTAGGTCCATCTACAACTCTGTAAATTTCACAATTTTGTTTCTTTTTATGGCTGAGTAATATCACAAACTTGTAAGGTATATCCAATATTAGAAGAGGAAAAAGGCATATCCATTACCCTCTCTAATTTCTCTACAGATATTCAAGAACTTTCAATAAATTGAACCATGAAAAACCGGAACACTCTCTGGCCTTCTACTTCTTCAATTAAGTTGCAGGATACAGATCATCTTAAGATAGAATTGATTGAAGAAAGAGAAAACACCATAAAAAAAATGATGGTCCTCCAACTTAAATAATTAGATAAATCATGAAGTGAAAGTCTAAGTGAAAATATCTAACTGAAAACAAACAGATAAGAGCATTTGATATTGTAAGAGACAGAATCATTGGACAATTAATTGCCCAGAATTGGCTCAATAACACCAAAAATGGAAACAGAATAATGACCTTTTCCTACAAGAGGGCTGTCCAAGGAAGTAGTGTACTTTCTGTGTCCACAATTCCCACTTTGTTCTGAAGGGAATATATTTCTTCAGTTGTAGGGATGAAAGATCCCTTTCTAGTGGACAAACAAGCTATAATTCAATCACTAATCCTATCACCATTGGTAGTCAGAAAGCCTTCTTGACCCCATTAAAGAATCCTCAGCCATCTGATGATGCAGATTAACTACCCACTTTGTGATATTTCCCTTATTTAAAATGTAAGTTGTCCCACATAGTCTCTGAGACAAAGGTGACCCAGATATAGGACAAATACTCAAACCCTTAAAAGTCTCAACTGAACTGATTTTGCCTTTATGAAAACTAGCACCATGCCTACTAAAAAATTAAATCTTTAAATAAGAGAATTAAGTTATAAAGATTATAAAAGTCATATAACTTAAATAGATATAATGTTTATAATCTGTCTAACTGAAGGAAGGAATGCTATCCCTTGTGTTATCTGTAGAAACATTCCTTTCTGCCTGTCAAATAGGCAAATGGGTAAGGATATTGCTCTGTACCAGACTAAAGAGAACTTGATAGGTTTGTACACTTCTCTTTCCAGTAGTATCAACTCTAATGTCATCCTCTTATCAATTCTCAGTACAGATGTTTATCTTACAGTAGAAGATCTGTTTTCAATATTAGAGCCAGTTTCATGAACGTTCAATCTGTGCAGTAGCACAAGTCCTCACTCTGAGAAGGACCCTGTGCTTGGTTTCCAGCTGCTGTCACCATTTTGAACTTTTAAATGATATTTGAACAAAGAGTTTCTCATTTGCCTTCATGCTGGGTCCCACAAATTAAACTTCTAATCCTTGTCATCATTTTTAGCTTCTCCGTGCACCTAGATTCATATCTACTTATATTGTGGGGAATCAACAGTATATGTGTACAGTAATTTATTTAGGTTTTAGAGATGCACTCTCTTCCTTTTCTGTTATAATCTTAAAGATAAACGAGTTTTTTCAAACTCAAGTGTATTACTTAGGCCATGGAAGTACATAGGGAAAAGTGGGAAACCTGATCACCAGATGTCCCACATATTTGGAAATCCATGACTTGGCCTACCCATGACTTGGTCTTTTATAGACTCATATGGATAAACACTGCAAAGGAATAATTCAGTATACTGAAGTTTATAATAAATAGTTGCAAGTGAGTATTCTCAATGATAAGCTATAGGAACCACCACACTTTCTTTAGCTTGAGGATTTGATTTACTAGAAATGACACCGACATTAGAGGTAAGAATACTGGTGAACCTCATAGAACTTGAAAGAATACTGCAAGAAATCTCCAAAAAACAGAATATTGTCCTGTTCCTCATTTAAAAGAGCATCATATACCTCATCAATATTAAAACTACTTGCTCTTTGAGAGACCCTGTGAAGAAGATAAAGTGACAAATTACAGAGTAGATGGCAGTATTTGAAAATCACAGGTTCAACAAAGGACTTGAACTTAAAATATGCAAAGAACTCTCAAAAATCAACAGTAAAATGAACAAACAAAATACAATCCAGTTATAAACTGAGCAACAGATAAGAGCAGACATTTCACTAATAAGGACAAACAGATGGCAAATGAGCACATGAAAAATGTTTAGCATCATTAAACATTAGGGAAATATAGATTTAAACCACAATGGTATACTACTACAAACTCTCAGAATGGCTAAAGTTTTTTAAAATAATAACAATATCAAATATTATTATTTTAAAAAATAACTCATACATTGTGGGTGAGATTATAAAGTTGCATGATAATTTAGGTAGTAGTAAAATGCAATGAAAATAAAACTTTTTTGGGTGTTAGTTCCAAAAGGTCTTGTAGGTCTTCATAGAACCATTCAACTTCAGCTTCTTCAGCGTTACTGGTAGGGACATAGGCTTGGATCACCATGAGATTGAATGGTTTGCCTTGGAAACGAATAGAGATCATTCTGTCGTTTTTTAGATTGCATCCAAGTACTGCATTTTAGACTCTTTTGTTGACCATGATGGCTACCCCATTTCTTCTAAGGGATTCCTGCCCATAGTAGTAGATATAATGGTCATCTGAGTTAAATTCACCCATTCCAGTCCATTTTAGTTCACTGATTCTTAGAATGTTGATGTTCACTCTTGCCATCTCCTGTTTGACCACTTCCAATTTGCCTTGATTCATGGACCTAACATTCCAAGTTCCTATGCAGTATTGCTCTTTACTGCATTGGACGTTGCTTCTATCACCAGTCACATCCACAGCTGGGTATTGTTTTTGCTTTGGCTCCATCCCTTCATTCTTTCTGGAGTTATTTCTCCACTGATCTCCTGTAGCATATTGGGCACCTACCAACCTGGGGAGTTCCTCTCTCAGTATCCTGTCATTTTGCCTTTTCATACTGTTCACAGGGTTCTCAAGGAAAGAATACTGAAGTGGTTTGCCATACCCTTCTCCAGTGGACCACATTCTGGCAAATTTGGCCTTGGAATATGGAAAAAAAAAAACAGGGCAAAGGCTAATAGAGTTTTGCCAAGAGAATGCGTTGGTCATAGCAAACACCCTTTTCCAACAACACAAGAGAAGACTCTACACATGGACATCACCAGATGGTCAACACCAAAATCAGATTGATTATATTCAATTTTCTTTTTAATCTTTGTAGCCAAAGATGGAAAAGCTCTATACAGTCAGCAAAGACAAGATTGGGAGCTGACTGTGGCTCAAATCATGAACTTCTTATTGCCAAATTCAGTTTTAAATTGAAGAAAGTAGGGAAAATCACCAGACCATTCAGGAATGACATAAATCAAATCCGTTATGATTATACAGTGGAAGTGAGAAATAGATTTAAGGGACCAGCTTTGATAGACAGAGTGCCTGATGAACTATGGGTGGAGGTTTGTAACATTGTACGGAAGATAGGGATCAAGACCATCCCCATGGAAAAGAAATGCAAAAAAGCAAAATGGCTGTCTGAGGAGCCAAATAGCTATGAAAAGAAGAGAAGCAAAAAGCAAAGGAGAAAAGAAAAGACATAAGCATCTGAATACAGAGTTCCAAAGAATAGCAAGGAGAGATAACAAAGCTTTTCTCAGCGATCAATGCAATGAAATAGAGGAAAACAATAGAATGGGAAAGAATAGATATCTCTTCAAGAAAATTAGATACAAAGGGAATATTTCATGTCAAGATGGGCTCATAAAGGACAGAAATGGTATGGACTTAACAGAAGCTGACGATATTAAGAAGAGGTGGCAAGAATATACAGAATAACTGTACAAAAAAATCTTCATGACCAAGATAATCATGATGGTCTGATCACTCACCTACAGCCAGACACCCTGGAATGTGAAGTCAAGTGGTCCTCAGAAAGCATCACTATGAACAAAGCTAGTGGAGGTGATGGAATTCAGTTGAGATATTTCAAATCTTGAAAGATGATGCTGTGAAAGTACTGCATCAATATGTCAGCAAATTTGGAAAACTCAGCAGTGGCCACAGGATTGGAAAAGGTCAGTTTTCATTCCAATCCCAAAGAAAGTCAATGCCAAAGAATGCTCAAACGATCACACAATTGCACTCATCTCACACGCTAGTAAAGTAATACTCAAAATTCTCCAAGCCAGGTTTCAGCAATATCTGAACGGTGAACTTCCAGATGTTCAAGCTGGTTTTAGAAAAGGCAGAGGAACCAAAGATTAAATTATCAACATCTGCTGGATCATGGAAAAAGCAAGAGAATTCCAGAAAAACATCTATTTCTTCTTTATTGACTAGGCCAAAGCCTTTGACTATGTGGATCACAATAAACTGTGGAAAATTCTGAAAGAGATTGGGAATACCAGACCACCTGACCTGCCTCTTGAGAAATCTGTATGCAGGCCAGGAAGCAACAGTTAGAACTGGACATGGAACAACAGACTGGTTCCAAATAGGAAAAAGAGTACGCCAAGGCTGTATATTGTCACCCTGCTAATTTAACTTTCTATGCAGAGTACATCATGAGAAATGCTGGACTGGAAGAAGCACAAGCTGGAATCAAGATTGCCAGGAGAAATATCAATAGCCTGAGATATGCAGATGACACTACCGTTATGGCAGAGAGTGAAGAGGAACTAAAAAGCCTCTTGATGAAAGTAAAAGAGGAGAGTGAAAAAGTTGTCTTAAAGCTCGACATTCAGAAAACGAAGATCATGGCATCTGGTTCTATCACTTCACGGCAAATAGATGGGGAAACAGAGGAAACAGTGGAAACAGTGTCAGACTTTATTTTCTGGGCTCCAAAATCACTGCAGATGTTGACTGCAGCCATGAAATTAAAAGACACTTACTCCTTGGAGGGAAAGTTATGACCAATTTATATAGCATATTAAAAAGCAGAGATATTATATGCCAACAAAGGTCCATCCAGTCAAAGTTATAGTTTTTCCAGTGGTCATGTATGAAAGTGAGATTTGGACTGTGAAGAAGGCTGAGCACCGAAGAATTGATGCTTTTGAACTTTGGTACTGGAGAAGACTCTTGAGAGTCCCTTGGACTGCAAGGAGATCCAACCAGTCCATCATGAAGGAGACCAGTCCTCGGGTTCATTGGAAGGACTGATGCTGAGGCTGAAACTCCAATACTTTGGCCACTTCATATGAAGTGTTGACTGATTGGAAAAATTCCTGATGCCGGGAGGGACTGGAGGCAGGAGCAGAAGGGGATGACAGAGGATGAGATGGCTGGATGGCATCACCGACTCAATGCACATGAGTAAGTGAACTCTGGTAGCTGATGATGGATAGGAAGACCTGGTGTGCTGCGAGTCATGGGGTCGCAAAGATTCGGACACGACTGAGCGACTGAACTGAACTGATCTGAAAATGTAATGAAATATCCTTGGACATAATAGTTTAGATAATCTGGCTGTAATTATGCTGAGCCACTAAACGTCAATCAGAAGATTATATAATTATTCAGTTTATGCATATATAATTACATAATCTAAATGTTCAAATGTAGCATTCTTCACATGACAAGAATTAAGAAATGAAGAACACACTAGTAAATGCTAAGGCTTTAGACCATGGCAGGTAAATATAGAAGGTAGGCTGGCATAACTATAAACAGACAACACCAGAGATCTTAGTGGTGGTAGAATCTTGACATTAATACTAATGTTGATAGCTGTGATTTGTCCTAGAGTTTTGTAAAATGTTACACTTGGGGGAAAATGACTGAAAGGTCCAAAGAATCTCTCTGTAGCATTTCCTACAACTGCATATGAACACACAATTATCTTAAAATAAAAAGCCAAAAAAATAGATTCTTTCACATAATCCCCTGAAATTGTTACCATGGTACATTTTAGAAATTGATCTATCTAATCTTTCATTTTGCCCATATTCCAATCAAGAAAGACTCATCAGTAATTTAGGAATCTTAAAATAAGATGAAGTCAACTTGTCTCTTAAGATTCAAGTTCAGGTTGTAATTTCAGCTATGTTTATGGTCTGATAATTAACGGGGGTCATTAAATTAAGCAATTAATTATGTCTTTAGAGGTTTAGTATTAGTAATCTTTGTTTAGTTCCAGTTCTCTGCTATGGGTAACAGTGTTATATTTAAATGTTTTGTCTGACCTTCCTTTTTATTTAGCAGATAAAAGGTTATTAAAGTAGTTATGAAGAAATATGACATCTTTAGCTGATCTAATAATTGGTATCTTTGATTCTCCAAAGGAATATTTGTGCTGATTCTCATTCAGATCAGTGTGGAATGGAAGAGGAAACCAGTATCCTTACTAGAGGGTAATGCAGAGTTAAAGAAACAATGATCTTGGTCAGGGGAGCAATAAACAAGATTGGGTGGCTAAATATGTAGTGCATTTGTGATGTGGTAGAAAGTAAATGCTCAGTTCTATAGCTTACACCATCCTGTACAGGCACTGAAAATACAGCCACAAAATCTGAGTGGTTTTCTTTACTAAATAAGTTTATAATTGCTTTTTATTTTCATTTTTGTACTTTATATTAGTATAATATAAAAAGTTTAGTAAAAAAATTTATTAATAACAAAGAAAGAAAACAATTAAAATGCTTTCATAGAAGAAAGTGTAAAGCTGTTTTGGCTTGGTAATTCACTATAGAAGGAATACAAATGATCAATAACTTTATGAAAAATCTTTACCCAACTTTTTTGTTTTGTTTTGTTTCATTTTAATATATATATATATATATATTTAAATTTACTCTTGTTCTTATATTGTTGAAGCTGTGTGTTCTTGCATTCTGTTGACAATAGTAAACTGTTCTCTAAATTTGTTTATAATCATATTTAGAGCTATTCCTTCTCTTAACCTTCAGAATTATTTTTCTTTCCTATCTAATATGATCTTTCTCTATGTCCACTTTTCCTGTTACTCATCCTCCAGAAAAGAGATAGAGAGATAGAGATAAAGACAGAGAGAGAGAGAATGAGAAATCTATCTAGACTCTGTAGTGACCAAAATAAATTGGGTGGCTTGCCCTTAAGCTTCTCTCTGTGTGCATTTGATGCTAGTCTCATTCTCTTTTCAGAATTACAATAAAAAAGAGATAGATGCAGGCACATCTCTCTGCCGGTCCCCAATTTCTAGGAAAAAGAAGTCTGTCAGATTTCATCAAAAGTAGTCTTAGTGACCCTAGATGGAGCCTTCTCTTTATCATTCTCTCATTATATGGTACTCTTAGCAGTTAAAGTACATTAATAAAAGCAAACACCTCCCCCCAAATGAAACAAAACTAAAACTTAGTTTTACTTCTGCTCTTTTTTGTTGTTGTTCTCTAGTGCCTGCAGATCTTTCACTGTTGGGGCTATACCATTGTCAGTTTTCTCCTTTATTTTCTGCTCATTTGTGTATAAAAATAGACATTGATAGAGTGTGTTTGTGTCCTTAGTCACTCAGTCATGTCCAACTCTTTGTGACCCCATGGACTATAGCTTACCAGGCTCCTCTGTCCATGGGGTTTCTTCAGGCAAGAATATTGAAGTGGGTTGCCATGCCCTCCTCCAGGGGATTTTCCCAACCCAAGGATCAAACTCAGGTCTCCCTCACTACAAGCAGATTCTTTACCATCTGAGCCACCAGGAATGGAGTAGAGGACATAACTGACGAAGTAAAGGACATAATATTTGCTTCAACAATCAACAGCAATGCAGTGGGATACTGTAGTAAATCATATTATTATTGGATACTTGGAGTTTTTCAACCAGGGTTCATATATATGGGAAATCATGAAGATTCTTGCTGTGTGCCATCTAATTGCTGGCTTTGCTTTCTCTCTGATGAGGTGGCCACAGACTGTCCAATTAGTTCTATTAACCTTCAAGTTAATGATGTTATTTTTTGTTTTCATCTTAAATTTGAATCTTCTTTATCTCTGTTTCCAAGCATTTCAGTTGAACATTGAGAAATGCTTCACTGGTATCTATAAGCCACCTTGTACTAAACAAATTAATTATTTAACTCTTATTGATAAGATTTGATTTTTGTCTTGATTATCTGTAACTGTATTAAAGCTAGAATAAATCTTAAATTTTATTTGTAGATAACTTCTTATGTGATATGTATGTATCAGTGATACCATTTTTCATTAAACAGCACTCTAAGGGCACTTTTTCTTTACTGCAATTGTGTTCATAAGATGGTGGTGTCCTTAGATTTACACAGGAAGCATTAGATGTTGTGTAAATATCAAATATCAGTATTTTGTTCATTTTATAATTAGTAAATAACACTATTAGCTTCATTGTTTCCCAAAAATCTCTCTCTGACTTTGTTACAGAGCTATGGGAGAAGAGAATAGTTCACTAGTTATGGGGCAAATGTCTTCTAACTATTCCTCCCAATAGCAGGAAAGCACATTTCCTTTCCTCTTCTTTGCCTGCCAGTTGATTTGAAGCTAATATAGTGTAGCATAAAGAAACTGGATGTTGAAAAGATTTTTTCTCTGCCACTTGGTCAGCTTTCATCTAGTTTTCTGGATCTGTTTACTCATCTGTAAGACAAGTATAATCCCTTTGGAAGGCTGATGAAAGGATTGCTTGAGAGAACAGCAAGTGAGAATTGCAATGACTGTAATTTTCATTTTTAATTCCTTGAACATTGGAAACAGCTCATTGTCTTAAAATGTGAAGTGATTAGAATTGGAAAATGATAATCATTAGTGTGCCTTTATTCTTCAACCTTAGGATATTTGCTTTCCAAAGAAACTGGCAGAAGAAACCTGATTAATAAGAGTAAGAACTCACACATGTACTATTCTCTTATCCTTTCCAAATTCCCTCTTAGAAGTGGAAGTATATACTTGCTCTGAAATATGCTCAACACTTAACATACCAAGATTTAAATCTTTCAGTTCAGTTCAGTTTAGTTGCTCAGTCATGTCCGACTCTTTGACCCCATGGTCTGCAGCATGCCAGGCCTCCATGCCAGTCCATCACCAACTCCCAGATTTACCCAAACTCATGTCCGTTGAGCTGGTGATGTCATCCAACCATCTCATCCTCTTTCAGCCTCTTCTTCTCCTGCCTGAAATCTTTCCCAGCATCAGTGTCTTTTCAAATGAATCAGTTCTTTATATCAGGTGTCCAAAGTATTGGAGTTTCAGTTTCAGCCTCAGTCCTTCTGATGAATATTCAGGACTGATTTCCTTTAGGATGGACTGGGTTGATCTTGCAGTCCAAGTGACTGTCAAAACTCTTCTCCTACACTACAGTTCAAAAGCATAAATTCTTCCCTGCTCAGCTTTCTTTATAGTCCAACTCTCACATCCATGTATGACTACTGGAAAAACCATAGCTTTGACTAGACAGACCTTTGTTAGCAAAGCAATGTCTCTGCTTTTTCATATGCTGTCTAGCTTGGTCATAACTTTTCTTCAAAGGAATAAATCTTTACTGAGTAAATCTTCCAAAGAGTAAATCTTTACTGAGTATCTAATATGTTCCTGGATCAGATGGTCAACACCAAAATCAGATTGATTATATCCTTTACAGCCAAAGATGGAGAAGCTCTATACAGTCAGCAAAAACAAGACCGGGAGCTGACTGTGGCTCAAATCATGAACTCCTTATTGCCAAATTCATACTTAAATTGAATAAAGTGAGGAAAATCACTAGACCATTCAGGTATGACCTAAATCAAATCCCTTATGACTATAGAGTGGAAGTGAGAAATAGATTTAAGGGACTAGATCTGATAGAGTGCCTGATGAACTATGGACGGATGTTCATGACATTGCACAGGAGACAGGGAGCAAGATCATCTTAAAGAAAAAGAAATGTGAAGCAGTAAAATTGCTATCTGTGGCGGCCTTACAAATAGCTGTGGAAAGAAGAGAAGTGAAAAGCAAAGGAGAAGAGGAAAGATATATCCTTTTGAATGCAAAGTTCCAAAGAATAGCAAGGAGAGATCAGAAAGCCTTCCTCAGTGATCAATGAAAAGAAATAGAGGAAAACAGTAGAATGGGAAAGACTAGAGATCTCTTCAAGAAAATTAGAGATACCAAGGGAACATTTCATGCCAAGTTGAGCTCAATAAAGGACAGAAATGGTATGGACCTAACAGAAGCAGAAGATAGTAAGAAGAGGTGGCAAGAATACACAAAAGAACTGTACAAAAAAGATCTTCACTACCCAGATAATCATGAAGATGTGATCACTCACACTCACCTAGAGCTGAACATCCTGAAATGTGAAGTCAGGTGGGGCTTAGGAAGCATCACTATGAAAAAAAACTAGTGGAGGCAATGAAATTCTAGTTGAGCTATTTCAAATCCTAAAAGATGATGCTGTGAAAGGGCTGCACTCAGTATGGCAGCAAATTTGGAAAACTCAGCAGTGGCCACAGGACTGGAAAAAGTCAGTTTTCATTCCAATCCCAAAGAATGCTCAAACTACTGCACAATTGCACTCATCTCATATGCTAGTAAAGTAATGTTCAAAATTCTCCAAGCCAGGCTTCAGCAATACTTGAACCATGAACTTCCAGATGTTCAAGCTGGTTTTAGAAAAGGCAGAGGAACCAGAGATCAAATTGCCAACATCTGCTGGATCATGCAAAAAACAAGAGAGTTCCAGAAATACATCTATTTCTGCTTTATTGATTATGTCAAAGCCTTTGACTGTGTGGATCACAATAAACTGTGGAAAATTCTGAAAGAAATGGGAATAGCAGACCACTTGACCTGCCTCTTGAGAAACCTGTATACAGGTGAGGAAGCAACAGTTAGAACTGGACATGAAACAACAGACTGGTTCCAAATAGGAAAAGGAGTACGTCAAGGCTGTATATTGTCACCCTGCTTATTTAACTTATATGCAGAATACATCATGAGGAATGCGGGGCTGGAGAAAGCTAAAGCTGGAATCAAGATTGCTGGGAGAAATATCAATAACCTGAGTATGCAGATGACACCACCCTTATGGCAGAAAGTGAAGAAGAACTAAAGAGCCTCTTGATGAAATTGAAACAGGAGGGTGAAAAAGTTGGTTTAGTCCAACTTTCAGAAAACTAAGATCATGGCATCCGGGCCCATCACTTCATGGCAAATAGATAGGGAAACAGTGGAAACAGTGGCTGATTTTAATTTTCTGCACTCTAAAATCACTGCAGATGGTGATTGCAGCAATGAAATTAAAAGACATTTACTCCATGGAAGGACAGTTATGACCAACCTAGACAACACATTAAAAAGCAGAGACATTACTTTGTGAACAAAGGTCCATCTAGTCAAGACTATGGTTTTTCCAGTAGTCATGTATGGATGTCAGAGTTGGACTATAAAGAAAGCTAAGCGCAGAAGAATTGAAGCTTTTGAACTGTGGTGTTGGAGAAGACTCTTGAGAATTTCTTGGACTGCAAGGAGATTCAATCTGTCCATCCTAAAGGAGATTAGTCTTGGGTTTCATTGGAGGGACTGAAACTCTAATACTTTGGCCACCTGATGCAGAAAGCTGACTCATTTGAAAAGACCCTGACGTTGGGAGAGATTGAGGTCAGGAGGAGAAGGGGATGACAGAGCATGCGATGTTTGGATGGCATCACCAACACAATGCACATGAGTTTGAGTGGACTCCAGGAGTTGATGATGGACAGGGAGATCTGGTGAGCTGTGGTTCACGTAGCCGCAAAGAGTCAAACACGACTGAGCGACTGAACTGAACTGAACTACAATAGTTACCAGGGATATGACTTCAAATATTGAGTATCCAATGCTTAGCACAGACACAAGTGGTTTCTTTTTGTGGGTAAATGTTGAAGAGGGAAATAAATATTAATCTATAAATCATACACATAAATATAAAACTATAATTTTTAAAAGTGCTAAAAAGACATTTCTGGCTTACTAGATACTATAATTTTGGGATATGATCTAAGTGAGAGAGATAAGGAAACATTTTTTTACTTGAGATTTGAGTGTTGCAAAGGTTTAGCAATGTGAATAGTAAAAGGATATAGCAGAGGGAAGCAGCCTGTTCAGCGGCCATATGTTGAAAGGGAGCACTCCAAGTTCAGGAACCAGAGAGATTATGTCTAGAGAGTAAAAATGAAGAGGAATATGATGTTAGATGAGGCAGGATAGCTTGATAAGAGGGACTTTGCAGTGACTTTCAGTTTGTTTCGGTTATCTATTACAGCATAACAAACAACCCTATAACCTAGATAATCATTTTATTATGCTCAAAGCTGGTGCCTATCAGTAACACAGAGAGAGCACGATGAGAATGGCCCTTCTCTGTTATGTGGTGTCTGAATGACCTGAATAGTTGGAGAATGAAATGGCTGGGCTTGAAACATCCCCTTCCAAGATCCTTTCTTTATTCACACATCTAGCAACTGTAGTTGGGTGACTGAAGAGTGACACAGCTGGGGCTGGCAAAAGGTGTCTACATGTGGCCCCTCTAGCAAATCAGTCTTAGGGTCAAACGACTTGCTACTTGTCAGCTTTGTACTCTAGAAGTAAGTGTTCTACCAACAGGAAAACTGCATGGCCATATGTGATCTAGCCTTGGAAGCCATATAATGTCACTTCTAATGTACTCTATTGGTTGAGTAATTCCCAGATACAAGAGGAAGAAATATTGACTTCAGCTCTTGATGGAGGGTAGTCAAAGAATTAGTGACCATGATTAAAAATTACCACACATGAAATGTTAAGGACGTGTGGCTTTTATCAAAAGAACAATGAAGAGTTTTAAGCATGAAGTAATCATGTTTGCATGTGTGTTTTGATAACACTGGAGAGTAAGAAAGAATTTTAGAGGAGAATGAAGTAGAGGCAAGTGGACAATGGATGTCAAAGACGCAATCTAGGCAAAGTACAGCCTTAGCCTAGACAAAAGTGACACTGGTGGAGATGAAGGGAAGCCAATGACTTTGGGTGATATATTAAAGGTTAAATCTGAGAACTTGGTGGGGAATTAGGAAAGAGAGGTATAAGAAAGGGAAATGACAAGGATAATTCCCAGGTTTTTTTGGTTTGCACAACCAAATATATAATAAATCTCTTTTCTGAGACAAGGAACAAGATTAAAGATGAGACATGAACAGGACTAGAGAGGAATATGATGCAGTTAATTTTATAGATAATATATTTAGGATAACTTTAATATATCCAAAAGGAGGTGCTAAGTGACTAATAATTATATGGTTCTGGAAAAGTGAGGATAATACAAATAGGGAAAGAGAATCTTGCATCTTAATAACTGCATCATTTTACCTAGATAAATCATCAGTTTGGTGGAAGAGCATGACTTGATGTTTCTCAGTAAGCCATTAAATATGTTTGAAGCATCTACTGTGTGAAATCAGTATAGTAGGAGAGTTATAGATAAGTTTCTTACCTTTAAAGTAATTATTATGTAACTCAGATAGCATAGGCAAAGACATAAAATGTCAAGAAATAATTCAGTTCAGTTCAGTTCTGTCGCTCAGTCATGTCCGACTCTTTGCGACCCCAAGAATCGCAGCACGCCAGGCCTTCCTGTCCATCACCAACTCCTGGAGTTCACTCAGACTCGCGTCCATTGAGTCCGTGATGCCATCCAGCCATCTCATCCTCTGTCATCCCCTTCTCCTCCTGCCCCCAATCCCTCCCAGCATCAGAGTCTTTTCCAATGAGTCAACTCTTCGCATGAGGTGGCCAAAGTACTGGAGCTTCAGCTTTAGCATCATTCCTTCCAAAGAAATCCCAGGGCTGATCTTTAGAATGGACTGGTTAGATGTCTTTGCAGTCCAAGGGACTCTCAAGAGTCTTCTCCAACACCACACTTCAAAAGCATCAATTCTTCGGTGCTTAGCCCTCTTCACAGTCCAACTCTCACATCCATACATGACTACTGGAAAAACCATAGCCTTGACTAGACAGACCTTAGTCGGCAATGTAATGTCTCTGCTTTTGAATATGCTATCTAGGTTGATCATAACTTTTCTTCCAAGGAGTAAGCATCTTTTAATTTCATGGCTGCAGTCACCATCTGCAGTGATTTTGGAGCCCCCAAAAATAAAGTCTGACACTGTTGCCACTGTTTCCCCATCTATTTCCCATGAAGTGATGGGACCAGATGCCATGATCTTCGTTTTCTGAATGTTGAGCTTTAAGCCAACTTTTTAGCTCTCCTCTTTCACTTTCATCAAGAGGCTTTTTAGTTCCTCTTCACTTTCTGCCATAAGGGTGGTGTCATCTGCATATCTGAGGTTATTCATATTTCTCCCGGCAATCTTGATTCCAGCTTGTACTTCATCCAGCCCAGCATTTCTCATGATGTCCTCTGCATATAAGTTAAATAAGCAGGGTGACAATATACAGCCTTGACGTATTCCTTTTCCTATTTGGAACCAGTCTGTTCTTCCAGTTCTAACTGTTGCTTCCTGGCCTGCATACAGATTTCTCAAGAGGCAGGTTAGGTGGTCTGGTATTCCCATCTCTTTTAGAATTTTCCACAGTTTATTGTGATCCACACAGTCAAAGGCTTTGGCATAGTCAATAAAGCAGAAATAGATGTTTTTCTGGAACTAAGGCACAACAATTCAGTAAATACTGTGAAATAATGTTTTTTAATAGTTTTGAACTATAGGGAGGTCTAGCATAGCCTACTAAGTTTTGGTAAGTCAGGTTCCAGTGGATCATCTGAGGCAGAGCTACATTTTAGGTGTTTAGGTGTTCAGTAAAAACATTTTAAAATAAACATGCACAGCCCCTACTCAGAGCTAATAATCACTTTATTAGATTGATCCTCATAATTAGATAACTTTATTTACAATAATGTATTTTACTTGATGCTTGATAGAAAAGCTTTCACTTCTGGGTTGCCACCACCTCCACTATTACCTCTGCCCATGACCCTCAGGGAATTTTAGTTTATGGCTGGCATTCTAAGAGAAGTTCTTAAAGTGAATGTCAGCACCCCTCAGATTCTGATTCTCTCTAATCTGGTACCTTTCCTGAAATAGTAATTACATTTTCCAGAAATTTCTTGGAATTGTGTGAATGACCCTGTGACAGAAGAATGATGTATCAAATAGAAGATGCAGATATGTTATAGAACAGCACATATTGTGACATGTTATTGAGTTATTAAATAGACTTACTGTGCCGTGATCAGAATTTTAAAAAAGTGAAATAAAATATGATGGAATAGAAAATAATGGACTAGAATGGGTGCAATATAATAGCATGTACTGAAGTGGGTTGCTATTATTACCACTCAAACAAAATCTTTACATAAGCTACAGTGGACATGTACACTTTGACCCCATTAAAAATTAAGAAAAGAAACAAGCTAAAAAATGCACCAGATTCACATGTAACATTGTCTTCATGTGTCCTATGCTGGATTAATTTATAATCTAGCTAGCACCATGGGATATATTAAATGATTTTACTAATATTTATTTTCTTATTATTTATGTGGGGATTCCTCTTTAAATTTTATGTTTAATATTAATAATTTCAAATTTTATATTAATTTTTTAATTTGCTCATACACTACAATGGAAATTACTGTTTTGTAGAATATATCAATATCTCTACAAAAACAGTGTTGTTTCAGAGTGGAGAACTGATTTTAGTCTTATTTGGATACCTTTTACCCATCTTGAGGGCTTTCCAGGTGATGCAGTGGTAAAGAATAAGCCTGCTAATGCAAGAGAATCAGGAGACATGAGTTTGATCCCTAGGTCAGGAAGATCCACTGGAGAAGGAAATGGCAACCCACTCCAGTATTCTTGCCTGGAAAATTCCTTGGACAGAGGAACCTGATGGGCTCCAGTCCATGGGGTTGTAAACAGTTGGGCATGACTGAGCTTGATAAATTTTGATTATTTAAAAAAATGTTTGTTACAGCCACTGAATAAGTGAATTGATTCACTAATAAAAACATGCTAGGACAACTATCAAGCTTCCCTTGTGGCTCTGCTGGTAAAGAATCTGCCTGCAATGTGGGAGACCTGGGTTTGATCCCGAGTTAGTAAGATCCCCTGGGGAAGTGAAAGGCTACCCACTCCAGTATTCTGGTCTGGAGAATTCCATGGACTGTATGTCCCATGGGATTGCAAAGAGTTGGACATGACTGAGTGACTTTCACTTTCAGGACAACTATCAGTTTGTATAATCTTTCAGCTTCAGCACAAGAGAAAGAAGTTGGCACTTAAGGGGCCTGGCATGATCTTAGAGAAATTCTTCTCTGTGATAACAACTAGGTAAATTCTGGCTTTATGGCAACACATTATTCCCCTGTTTCAAATAATGTGCCCCAGGCTTCAGCCTGTCCTTTTGAGAACATTATTCTGTTCCTCAGGCTCAACAATTTAGAACCATGTCACCATTTTCTATGTGACATGGATAATAATGACAACAAATTAACCAATGAGTCTGAAAATAACTTGTCTGAAGCTTTCCCATAACCAGGCTTTTTTGGGAAACCCATCCTTTCACCTAGAGAAACTCCAGTGCCCTTCAGTTATGAGAAAGCAAGAAATGGACCTCAGGTAGATGGTTACACTGAGCTGCTGTAGTCAGGGTATCAGAAATGTCCCTACATTTAAGAAAAGTGGGCAGCATGTATTACAGTGTGATTTCCAGGCCCCGAGGGATTCCATCTACCCTAATAAAACTCCCAGGCACAGTATTCCCTACCTGCATGCCTGTGTGCATACATGCTCAGTCACTTCTATTGTGTCTGACTGTTTGTGATCCTATGGACTGTATCTGTCAGGCTCCTCCTTCCATGGGATTCTCCAGGCAAGAATACTGAAGCAAGTTGCCATGCCCTGCTCCAGGAGATCTTCTGAACCCAGGGATTAAACCCATGTATCCTGTGGATCCTGCATTGAAGGCATATTTTTACTGCTGAGCCACTGGTGTACCCCATTTCCTATCCACATCAGGCCAATAATCCTCCATGAAATTTTATCAATACAGTGTCTCCCTATAATTGAGTGACAAAATAAGAATTTTTTTCTTAGAGGTCACATTTATAACTCATCTACTACTTTAGAAATATCTAATTTTCATTGTTTGGCTTACAAGTTCAGAGGAGATTATTGATTTAGCCACTTATCATTTCAGAAACAAAGAAGAGAGAGGCAAGTTGAGCATCAATGAAGAGAAACTCTTGCTTGTGTTTCAGTTCAGTTCAGTTCAGTTGCTCAGTCGTGTCCAACTCTTTGCAACCCCATGACTCGCAGCACGCCAGGCCTCCCTGTTCATCAGCATCTCCCGGAGTCCACTCAGACTCACGTCCATTGAGTCCGTGATGCCATCCAGCCATCTCATCCTTGGTCGTCCCCTTCTCCTCTTGCCCCCAATCCCTCCCAGCATCAGAGTTTTTTCCAATGAGTCAACTCTTCACATGAGGTGGCCAAAGTACTGGAGTTTCAGCTCTAGCATCATTCTTTCCAAAGAAATCCCAGGGCTGATCTCCTTCAGAATGGACTGGTTGGATCTCCTTGCAGTCCAAGGGACTCTCAAGAGTCTTCTCCAACACCACAGTTCAAATGCATCAATTCTTTGGCACTCAGCCTTCTTCACAGTCCAACTCTCACATCCATACATGACTACTGGAAAAACCATAGCCTTGACTAGACGGACCTTAGTCGACAAAGTAATGTCTCTGCTTTTGAATATGCTATCTATGTTGGTCATAACTTTTCTTCCAAGAGGTAAGCGTCTTTTAATTTCAAGGCTGCAGTCACCATCTGCAGTGATTCTGGAGCCCAAAATAATAAAGTCTGACACTGTTGCCACTGTTTCCATGTCTATTTCCCATGAAGTGATGTGATCAGATGCCATGATCTTTGTTTTCTGAATGTTGAGCTTTAGGCCAACTTTTTAGCTCTCCTCTTTCACTTTCATCAAGAGGCTTTTTAGTTCCTCTTCACTTTCTGCCATAAGGGTGGTGTCATCTGCATATCTGAGGTTGTTGATATTTCTCCCAGCAATCTTGATTCCAGCTTGTGCTTCTTCCAGTCCAGCGTTTCTCATGATGTCCTCTGCATATAAGTTCAATAAGCAGGGTGACAATATACAGCCTTGACATACTCCTTTTCCTATTTGGAACCAGTCTGTTTTTCCATGTCCAGTTCTAACTGTTGCTTCCTGGCCTGCATACAGATTTCTCAAGAGGCAGGTCAGGTGGTCTGGTATTCCCATCTCTTTTAGAATTTTCCACAGTTTATTGTGATCCACACAGTCAAAGGCTTTGGCATAGTCAATAAAGCAGAAATAGATGGTTTTCTGGAACTCCTTTGCTTTTTACATGATCCAGTGGATGTTGGTAATTTGATCTGGTTCCTCTACCTTTTCTAAAACCTACTTGAATGTCAGGGAGTTCACTGTTCATGTATTGCTGAAGCCTGGCTTGGAGAATTTTGAACATTACTCTACTAGCATGTGAGATGAGTGCAATTGTGCAGTAGTTTGAGCATTCTTTGGCATTGCCTTTCTTTGGAATTGGAATGAAAACTGACCTTTTCCAGTTCTGTGGCCACTGCTGAGTTTTCCAAATTTGCTGGCCTATTGAGTGCAGCACTTTCACAGCATCATTTTCAGGATTTGAAACAGCTCAATTGGATTTCCATCACCTCCACTAGCTTTGTTCGTAGTGATGCTTTCTAAGGCCCACTTGACTTCACATTCCAAGATTTCTGGTTCTAGATTAGTGATCACATCATCATGACTATCTGGGTCGTGAAGATCTTTTTTGTACAGTTCTTCAGGGTATTCTTGCCACCTCTTCTTAATATCTTCTGCTTCTGTTAGGTCCATACCATTTCTGTCCTTTATCGAGCCCATCTTTGCATGAAATGTTCCCTTGTTATCTCTAATTTACATCCCACGTATTCAAATATGTCAACAACACCCCTGCCCCTTCTGGCCTTATTCTAAACTCAGATATTGAGGTTTTATTTTTTCATATTGAAGCAGATTCTTAATTTTCTTTCGCTGAGAGATTAGTTGTTCAGAGAGATTTTAAAATATTACTGGGCTTCCCTTGTGGCTCAATGGTAAAGAACCTGTCAGCAGTGAAGGAGATATAGTGCAGTTCAATCCCTGGCTCAGAAAGGTCCCCTGGAGAAGGAAATGGCAACCCACTCCAGTATTCTTGCCTGAAAAATCCCATGGATAGAGGAACCTGGTAGGCTACAGTCCATGAGGTTGCAAAAGAGTTGAACACAACATATTGACTAAGTATCTACAACAATTTTTAAATGCTTATTTATAGAGAATCCCTCTGAGACCTTAAGTTTGTTATAACAGTTTGGATCCCAACAATATCAAACAAAATAATTTTATCTGGGGATGTGGGAATACAAAGGAGCTGATTTATCTAAAATATTTATGAAATCCTGTGGAAACTGTACTCTTGGAGATTAGAAATAAGGATATGACATTTTAATTGGTATTCCTTGTATTCATCAGGTTAAGATTTCTCAAGACATCCATCTGTTTTAGTGACAGAAAATTCAACTAGATCAAAATGACAGGGTTTGCAGCAGAACTATAAATCTGGCTATAGTTATATGTAGGTTCCTTCCAACAGTGGTAGTAATTTGCTTTTATGTCAGACAGTCTCAAGGATTCAGTCATAATGGGGTTCTAGTGAGCTGTTGGGATTCTATACAGCAAAATAGGACACGAATTAGCTGATATTTTCTATGCTGATGTATCACTCTTATTTGGTCAAATGTTGATAGATTGACGAGAAGCAGGTCACAGCTGGGTTTTTGGAACTGAATATGTGTTCCTCTGCCAGGCTTATTCCTTTACAATATGTTTGGCAATCTCTTAAAGGAGTGTTGGCTCCTAATGACTAAATTATTTAGGGTAACACTTAATTAGATTGAAGTGCTAGGGATAAGTGAACTTAGAGAGAGTATATCAGCAAACTTTGGGCACCAGGACATATTTCTTCTGTTTATTGAATGCTGAAATTATGTTCAGGAGAGGTTATTTCTGTTGAGTTTAGAGCTTTCAGGAAAGAAAAATGAGAAAATTTGCCAGATACACTACTATTGCAAAAATTTAGACTCATTCAGAATAAAGAAAGGTAAAATTAGTTAGATCCGTTTTAAAAGAGTTGCATACAATTTTCAGATGCTTTTATTTCTGTGTCTATATTTACATCAATACATTCAAGAAACAAAGCTATTTTTGAAACTACTATGTGTCTCAAACAATAAAGGGTCTAGGGATTATGAAAATAATGTATTTTTTGCATATAACCCCTCTAGCAATTTTAGGTGAAAGGAAGAGAGGGAAGTGAATAGCTTAACCAGATCTGTCAGTGTTTGTGCAATGTTCTGCTTAGTACTGTAGTTATTTGCATATATAAAATATTTTTCCTAATCATATTATTTTCACCCATTATCATTTCTACAAAAGTCTCTGCCATACAGTAAAATGTCAGAATTTGGTGGAGCAAAGATTAATACATGATTACTTATATTTTTAAGGAAAGCTTTTGTTATGGAGCTAGTTTCTTCAGGATATAATGTCAGAGTAAACCTATCAACAGATTATAAACAAAAAGAGAGTTCAAGAGAAACATATTATTAAAAATTCTTGAAATATAATGAAGTTCTAGTTAAAGACAGCAGATTGCACAAGTATGTTGAGCTCTTCTCCATTCTGACAGCCACTAAATGACAAGGAAATTTTTTAAAAGACATCTACTTTCAAGGACTAAAAGAGATTAGTGAAGACAAACTAGCAGAAAATGTCAGAAGCTGGAAAATATTTGCCTAATGGCAATGACTTAATAGAACTAAAAAAATGGAATCTGAAGTTGAAATAGGGAAATCTAGTATGCAACATAATATCTATGGAGGGCTTAACCCTCCAAGGTGTCATAGTATGGAAGGACTAGTTACTTTTGGAAGCGATGGTAAAAAATGGGTTTAAAAACAGAAGGACTGGTTCAAAGTCTGTTTACAAAACAAATACTGCATGCCCTCTTGAGCTCCCCACTGTTAGGACATTCCCTTCCAGTCACTAATTCTCTGGAAAAAAAAAAATAATAATAATAAAACAGGCTGTGTGACAGATTGGGATAGATATTTGCATTGTCTACAAATAACCAAGAAACTTGGAAACTCAACAATAAAAATACATAAGATATGGTAGAATTGAAATTGCAAAAAAAATATGCGAATAATTCTCCATACAAGAATTAGCAATAGGGCTATCAAATTGACATTCTACTTGATTGGTTATCAAAGAAATAAAAATTAAATTAACATGGAAAGAACATTTACATTTCATATTGGCAGAAAAAAAAATGGATGGTCAGCTTCTGGAGTTTAAGGCTGGTGGGATTGTTAATTAGTGTGGTCAATCTGTAAAGGAATCTGGCCCTTCCTAGACAATGAAATAGAATATTTGCAATTCTATCCTACCTGTACAACCTAAAGAAGTGCTGACACTGATGCACAGAGGTGCTCACAGGATATTTGTTTCAGACTTGTCTGTTCTAAGCAGAGTTGAAGTCTTTATTCCATCACATAACATGTAGAATATTCATTTCAACTAGTTTTAGATTTTGGTTAGTGGGATTATGTGTTACTTGTCATTCTGTGTCTGGCTTGTTCTACTTAGTACAAGGTCTTCCAAGTTCAGCCATGTTGTAGCAAAGAACAATATTACTTATTTTTAAGGATGAATAATAGTCCACTGTATGAATATATCATATACTCATTATACATGCAGTCAATCATAGATCAATAAAAATTAAGTAGAATATGCCTGTCCTTGAATACCACACAGCTGTCAGAAGCAACTAGATAAATCTATATTAAACATTATGTAGTGTGAAAAAGTAGCATATAGAATGAGACATATAGCACAATACCAGTTACTACATTAAAGCATATTTTACCAAAAACAATACTAAATACAACATTTTCATTTGGATTAAATATACAAATATATAACCAAAGAGAGTGAGTATGCCCTGTGTAGGTCAACTGCTAAGGTTAGAAAAGGGATTGCAGTTGCAGGATGAATGACTAATAAATTGATAAAAAATTATGATAATATATAATTAAATAAGTGTAATGATTAGCACAATTCCCGGTGGCTCAGAGGTTAAAGCCTCTGCCTGGAATGTGGGAGACCCAGGTTCGATCCCTGGGTTGGGAAGATACCCTGGAGAAGGAAATGGCAACCCACTCCCACAACCCACAACCCTCTTCTTGCCTGGAGAATCCCATGGAGGGAGGAGCCTGGTAGGCTACTAGTCCATGGGGTCGCAAAGAGTCAGACACAACTGGGCTACTTCACTTTCACTTTCACTTTTCACTTTCAGTACCTGAAATCCTTTCAGTTCAGTTCAGTTCAGTCTCTTAGTCATGTCCGGCTCTTTGTGACCCCATGAATCGCAGCACACCAGGCCTCCTTGTCCATCACCAACTCCCAGAGTTCACTCAAACTCACGTCCATTGAGTTGGTGATGTCATCCTGCGATCTCATCCTCTGTCATCCCCTTTTTCTCCTGCCCCCAATCCCTCCCAGCATCAGGGTCTTTTCCAATGAGTCAACTCTTCTCAAGAGGTGACTAAAGTACTGGAGTTTCAGCTTTAGCATCATTCCTTCCAAAGAACACCCATGGCTGATCTCCTTTAGAATGGACTGGTTGGATCTCTTTGCAGTCCAAGGGACTCTCAAGAGTCTTCTCCAACACCACAGTTCAAAAGCATCAATTGTTCAGTGCTTAGTTTTCTTCACAGTCCAACTCTCACATCCATACATGACCACTGACAAAACCATAGCCTTGACTAGATAGACCTTTGTTGGCAAAGTAATGTCTCTGCTTTTTAATATGCTATCTAGGTTGGTTATAACTTTCCTTCCAAGGAGTAAGCGTCTTTTAATTTCATGGCTGCAATCACCATCTGCAGTGATTTTGGAGCCCCCCAAAATAAAGTCTGACACTGTTTCCACTGTTTTCCCATCTATTTGCCATGAAGAGATGGGACCAGATGCCATGATCTTAGTTTTCTGAATAAGCCAACTTTTTCACTCTCCTCTTTCACTTTCATGGCAAACTATAATAAAAAGCAAGCCACAAAATGTAATCAAGACTAGGGAAAATTTCTGAACATGATACTTGATGCATAATTACTGTTTCATAATTCCTTTCTGAACAACTGAATGAATAAACAAATTTGTGAATGAACAAATAAAAATGAATGAATGATACATTTTATATGCTATGAAGTTTATGATATGAAATATAAAGTGTGTATAAAAATAGAATGCAACCAACAATCATTTTCCCCTATATAATCCAAATAGATGTGTGCTACAATGATTGATAATTGACTCAGACTGGGGCTTAGCTATGATTATTTATGAAACTGAGGAAAAATGCAGAATTGATTCAGATGATGTTATTTGTGCTTTAATAGCTTGATGGTGTTTGGAATTCAATTCTTTGTTCATTCTAGGGGCTTTTAGGTCTTATCAAAAGAAAAGGAGACTATGATCAATTTAGAATCTCTGTAAGGCAAACATATTTCAGTGGGAAATACCTTTTCCTATCTACAATGTTTAGTTCAGCATAATTACCATGAATAATTCAGGACAATTTCCTGATACTTATTATATTTAAGAGCTTAGCTAGTTTCTAACTGCCCTCGAAATGTAGTCAGAATGTAAATTTCTCAGCAAAGAGTGGGAAGTAGGTGGTTTGATTAAAATGTAATATGTATTTAGAATTAACAGTATTCAGGGTCTTAACAAAATGACCTTAACAGTATTATTCTACAGAAATACATTTGCATAATTGCTGAAATGACATCTCCCTCTCTTCCCAACTCTTCCCTTGCACCTCCTTACATGTTTAATTTCTCCCTTGATCAATAGAAAGGAACATAGCTTATTTTACAGTTCATTTTAAATTGAATGCCAGCTAAAGGGATATAGTAATTTTAACTTAAGCAGAGTAGACAAAAACTCTACTTTTATAAAAACTCGAATAATTGAATCAATTATTTGCAGTGGTCCTTGTTTGCCATATTTACTTCATTATTTCAGCAAGATATTCACCTTTAAGAATGCAAGTCCAATTTTGTTCACTCTCAACTGCATGTAAAAATCCAGAAAAAGCCATTATAGTATGGGTTATAAGAAAATAAACTATATATGTTAAAGTAAGATTTTAAAAAAAATCAAGATCTGTGAATCAATTTGAAATCTTTTTAGTATGAAATAAAATATCTGAAAAGAACTCAACGGTTGGTAAATGGGAACAAAACTACAACTCAGTGCTTCCCCTGACTTGAGGGATAAAGAGATTTTCTTTCACTAGCCTCTTACAATTTGGCAATAGTTAACTGCTGATCTGCAGGAGAGATGTGGCTCAGATGGTAAAGCATCTGCCTGCAATACGGGAGACCCAGGTTTGATCCCTGGGTTGGGAAGATCTCCTGGAGAAGGAAATGGCAACCCACTCCAGTATTCCTGCCTGGAGAATCCCAGGGATGGAGGAGCCTGGTAGGCTACAGTCCATGGGGTCGCAAAGAGTCTGACAAGACTGAGCGACTTCACTTCACTTCTTCACTTCTAATTGCTGATCTAGCCTTAGAGAAAGAACTACTTTGATCTGGTCTTGGACAGACCAAAGAGAAGAGTTTGGAACTGTTTGAGGTTGGGCAGTTCAAATGGAATGGAACTAAAGGGAGAGGGGCCAGAGGCAGCTGGCCGTCCACTGACATTAGCCAAGGAAATGACAATGAGACTACCAATTTAGACAACTGCGCTCAACTTTTGGGGCTCATGGCCCTTTGGAATCTGATTACCTCCATTGAACAAAGTTACATTCATCTCTGCTTTCCGGTTACATGGAAATAAATGAAATAAAATATTAAAAAATTAAAATTGAAAGAGATGAAATAAAATATGAGCACCTGATACCTTATTTTCAGTTTTGTCACTTTTAAACTACATGGTTCTTTTAGATAATCATTAAGTTCAGTTCAGTTGCTCAGTCACGTCTGACTCTTTGCAACCCCATGAATCGCAGCAAGCCAGGCCTCCCTGTCCATCACCAACTCCTGGAGTCCACCCAAACCCAAGTTCACTGAGTCAGTGATGCAATCCAACCATCTCATCCTCTGTCATCCCCTTCTCCTCCTGCCCTCAATCTTTCCCGGTATCAGGGTCTTTGTAAATGAGTCAGCTCTTTGCATCAGGTGGCCAAAGTAATAATTATCACTAATTATTATCATATGTATGTTGAAAACATTTTTCTGTTTATATTTTATCTTTTTTACAGTGTTTCCTAAAAACCTTGTATATATTTAAGGCTTACATAAAGAGATTCATGTTTTTATTGATATAAGTTCATGTTAGTGGAACATTTGACTTTTGTTTTTTTTTTTAAATCAATAAATATCTGATTTGTCTAGTAAGTCATTAGCTAGGAACCTAACTGACTCTAAGTATTATTTCACCATGTAATAAGGTCTTAAAAGAAATTTTAATTTGGAATAACTTTAAATTTACAGAAAAAATGTAAAGTAGTACAGAGAGTTTTCATTCTGTCCTTTATCCAGTTTATTCTAGTGTTCAGTTCAGTTCAGTGGTTCAGTCGTGTCCAGCTCTTTGCAACCCCATGAGTCGCAGCATGCCAGGCCTCCCTGTCCATCACCAACTCCCAGAGTTTACTCAGACTCATGTCCATTGAGTCAGTGATGCCATCCGGCCATCTCATCCTCTGTCTTCCCCTTCTCCTCCTGCCCCCAATCCCTCCCAGCATCAAAGTTTTTTCCAAAGAGTCAACTCTTTGCATCAGGTAGCCAAAGTACTGGAGCTTCAGCTTTAGCATCATTCCTTCTAAAGAAATCCCAAAGAAGATCCTTCAGAATGGACTGGTTGGATCTCGTTGCAGTCCAAGGGACTCTCAAGAGTCTTCTCCAACACCACACTTCAAAAACACCAATTCTTCGGTGCTCAGCCTTCTTCTCAGTCCAACTCTCACATCCGTACATGACTACTGGAAAAACCATAGCCTTGACTAGACGGACCTTAGTCGGCAAAGTAATGTCTCTGCTTTTGAATATGCTATCTATGTTGGTCATAACTTTTCTTCCAAGGAGTAAGCCTCTTTTAATTTCATTGATGCAGTCACCATTAACATCTTGCATAATTATATTTGACAAAATTGAAAAATTAATATTAACTAAATTATAGACTGTTGAATTGCTTTTGTTTCATTTTTATACATTTTTTTCTCCTTTATATATTTGTCTACTACTATGTGAACACTGATGTCTTTATTATTGTTAATTTACAAACAATTTCAGTGTCATATAAAGTCAAAGTATTATTCCTAACAGATTTTGCTTAGTTGGTCTGGATGACATATTTATTCTTTCAAATGAACTCTAAAATTACAGAGCAACATTCAAGAAAATGTAATATTGAACTTCATTCAACATTGTTAAACAACTATATTTCAATATAAAATAAAATTTTAAAACTTAAATAACATAAATTTACTTTTCCTAAAGATTCATTTTGGGAGGATTAAAATCTTTAAATGTTTCTTCTTCATGCATGTATTCTGAGTCTCTTGGGGTATAGCATTTCCCCCATTCCCCTCCCTAAGTGTGAGGGAGTCTCCTTTTTTTTTGCTGGAGTCTAGTTTTTCTTAGCAGCAGCAGCAGCAGTTTTTCTTACTCTCAGGTTTTATTGGGAAAAGCTGATTTCACTCTCTATCCAACAAGAGGCTTTTTAAATTTCTGTTGCTGCTTCTGCCAGTTCATCTTAAACTAATGTGATGAGTTTTAGTGAATGTCTCTGATCTATTCTCTACCTTTTATTTTATGTAGGAAACAATCAGTTCCAGGAATGGAACTATGAAAATAACCTCTCTTGCTTACTTTACAGGAAGTCTCAAAATAGGGTGTTCCACAATATCATCAAAATACTAGACTCTTAAGTTACATCTTCTGTACAACTATCTTCTGGTTCTTTGTACTTTAATATGCTAGTTCAGGTCAGTTCAGTCTCTCAGTTGTGTCCTACTCTTTACAACCCCATGGACTGCAGAATGCCAGGCATCCCTGTCTATCACCATCTCCAGGAGCTTGCTCAAACTCATGTCCATAGAGTCAGTGGTGCCATTCAACGACCTCATCTTTTGTCATCCTCTTCTCCTACCTTCAGTCTTTCCCAGCATCAGGATCTTTTCTAATGAGTCAGTTCAGGCCAAAGTATTGGAGCTTTAGCTTCAGCATCAGTACTTCTAATGAATATTCAGGGTTGATTTATTTTAAGGGTGATTGGTTTGATCTCCTTGCAGTCCAAGGGACTCTCAAGAGTCTTTTCCAACACCATAGTTCAAAAGCATCAATTCTTTGGTGCTCAGCCTTCTTTATGGTCCAACTCTCACATCCATACATGACTTCTGGAAAAAACATAAACATGCTAGCTCATGGTCCAAAATGGATTCTTCAGTTTCAGCCAGTATGTTCTCACATGAATATCCTGAGCAAGAAAAAAGGGAGTATTTTTGGGAAAAATTCTTTTTTTTCTTTTCCTCTCATTCATCAGGACTGGGTCACATGGTCCATTCAACTAACTATAAGAGAAATTGGGAAAAATATTCCTGGAATAGGACTGTAAGCACCATGATTAGCTTACATCAGTGCTGAGTTAGGAAACAGTAACAGTTTTATTAACAAAGGACCTGCTCATCTCTCAGTTGTTCTCAACTCTGTAACCCCATGGATTGTAGCCCATTAGTCTGCTCTGTCTATGGGATTCTTCAGGGAAAAATACTAGAGTGTGACTTGCCATTTCCTTCACCAGGGCATCTTCCTGGCCCAGGAAGTGAACCAGCATCTCCTTTGCCTCCTGTACTGCAGGTGGAGTCTTTACCGCTGAGCCAGCAGGGAAGCCCAACAAAGGACAATAAGGAGCAAGAGATGTTGCATAAATAATCACTGTAGCTGCTATTGGCTCTGAGCCGGAATAAACCGGCTCAGAGACAATAATGACAATAAAATTACAATAATGACAATAAAAACAATATATGTTTTTAAAGACAACTCTCTACAATAAAATGAGAAACAGGGAGTCCCTATTCCATTTCTCCTAGTTGATTGTCAAGACATCTCACTTAGTGACTTGACTATAACATAGGTCCACATTTTGCAGCTTCAGGATGAAACGTCTTGTTTTGATCCTAATTTCATTGGGATATTCAAATTATGATTACTTTTATCTTAAATTCTTATGTGCCCATTTTTCCATTGTTACAGAGGATTAAATTGATAGGATTTTTCACAGTGCCAGTACCACAATAGTCACAACTTTTATAATAATCAAGCCTTGAGTATCAGCTATCAGTTTACATTCTAAGTATTTGTTAATTGACATTAGAAATATATACTTAAACTACAAACCTTTGCATTTGGGAGGTGCCACCAATTCCATTATGAAAAGTAGAGAGGAGGACACAGAAGCATAGCATGTTTCCTTTTGAAACTTTGGTCTGAGAATTCCTCATTTTAATGATACAGATTAATTTTGAAGAAATATCTTACTGTGAGATTCAGTTACATTTTCTAATTGAATTCCCAAACTAAGCAAAGTTACCGAACAAATTGTAGCAATGTTAGACCAAAGCAAGATCCTCATACAGGGGAAATAATGTTGGACCAGAGAAGAGCCCACTATGGAAAAGTAGATTATGATATGGTTAAATTCAGTAGTCAGTTTACTTACAAAATGAGAAAAAAGCTGACCCACGTACCTGTCTCCATCTATCGGTATCAAATATGCCAGTCAAAGAGAAAGAGTAACTGGACAAAATAAGGAAAGGAGGCACACAAATTGTGATTGGCTAGAGGGGAATATTTAAAGTATGAAGAAAAGATGCTCCGTCCAAAATTTCATGTATAAAATTTACCTTTTTTTTTTTTTTTCCAGAAATGAGGCGCCTTCTCATTAATGGTAATTTCCCTGAAGTCCATATGTGCACGTGCTCAGTGGTGTCTGACTCTTTGTAACCCCATGACTTGTAGCCCACCTCGCTCCTCTGTCCATTGAATTCTCCAGGCAAGAATATTGGAGTGGGTTACTCCAAGGGATCTTCCTGACCCAGGGATCAAATCCACATCTCCTGCATCGCCTGCATTGGCAGGTGGATTCTTTATCACGACATCACCTGGGAAGCATTACATACGTGAGGGATATTACATACATATTACACACAAACATATACACAATTGCTCTGGCTGTTACGTTAATGAAGACATCACAATTTCAGTTTGAGATTATCCCCTCTAAACTCTGAAGCTTACATAACTCAGTACCCAAGGACTTACTTGGGTACCCTCAACCCCCAACTAATTTGCTAGTTAGTGCAAAACTCAGACCAGGACCTGAGATGATCATTATCATGGTAATGCTGCCTTCACTACAGAATATAGTGCTTCTTATAATAACTATTAGTAACTAATGGCTCAATGGACATGAATTTGGGCAAACTTTGTGAGATAGTGAAGGACAGGGAAACCTGGCATGCTGCAGTCCACAACTTAGTAACTGAACAACTAATGGAATTGTCTTTAAAACAAAAATCTGAATCATCCTTCCAACATCTTTGGTGCTACTATTTTCCGTTTCATTGAGATAGCCATATATTCATCTATACTCTGTTTCTGATTATCCTATTTAAAAAGCCCTAGTGTGTACAACATGAAGGCTAGCACTATTTTCCACTTAGTGCTAAAATCTAAGTGCAAATGGAATTTTTTATCATAGTGCTACGTAATATTGCCTAACCATGGATAATAAGAAAATAAACTATTAGAAATATTTGCTTACTACAAAAGCATTTTTACTACGGTTTCCCACATTTTTAAGAAACATCTGGGCATTGAAATAGTAATGGTGTCTAATATTACAATTTGCTAAACAAGGCTGACTAAAGTGGTTTGGAGAATGATATGCTGCTGCTGCTGCTAAGTCGCTTCAGTCGTGTCCGACTCTGTGTGACCCCAGAGATGGCAGCTCATGAGGCTCCCCAGTCCCTGGGATTCTCCAGGCAAGAACACTGGAGTGGGTTGCTATTTCCTTCTCCACTGCATGAAAGTGAAAAGTAAAAGTGAAGTCAATCAGTCGTGTCCGACTCCTAGCGACCCCATGGACTGCAGCCCACCAGGCTCCTCAGTCCATGGGCTTTTCCAGGCAAGAGTACTGGAGTGGGGTGCCATTGCCCCACAATTCCAATACAGCAATCTTAGAAATCACTGATGCAGCCAGAAATAATACTATGTTTTGTAAATAAGCTGTGAGGGAACAGGCCAGTAGGAAGCAACCTCTAGCTTCCAAAGGTAGAAATAAGACAGGGCCCCATGATAAGAAGTCTGGGGCTGGCCATAGTTCAGGGCTGCTAGAATGCTCATGCTACTAGTTGCTAAGATTCTTTGGGAATTTACAATAGAAATATAATTGAAGTGAAAACCTAGAAATAGGTAGTCCCTCTCTTAAAGGAATCATTAACTATACTCCATCCTGAGCCTGTATTGGTGCCAGTTCTTGCCTTTTTTCTGTCTACTTAACCTCTAATAAAATGGAGTTTGTCTAAAAAGTTCAATGACAAAATGACTAACCGATGACCATACTTATGCATTTCTCTTCTCTGTCTTCTCACATATCTTACCATCTACTTTCATTCCAAGGAATATTTGAACTTCATATCTTTCTTGCTTCTGGACTAATGCCCATTTCTTGCCTTCTCAGCATTAACACTCAGATCACAAGAGCCAACATAAACTTCAATGAATCATCATACAGAGCAGATGTGCTCCAGATAGAATGTTTGTGGATGCATGTAACAGAAATCTGAACACAAAACTGTCCTAAGCTCACATGAACATGTGATGAGACATGAGGCAGATTTTAGAACTGGGTGAAATCTGTGCTTTCATGAACTAAAGTACATCTATAAGCATTCAGGTCTTTGGTGTCCCTCTCCAGTCTGCTATTCTCTTCTCAAGGTTCTTGCTTCTGATTGAAGGAAGAACTTTTCCTGAAGATTACCATCAGCTTTTCTTAGATTCTTGGGCAGACTTTGGTCTTATGTTTATTCTTAAACAAATACCTGAAAAAAATGATGGGATTATCTTTAAATCAAGGTTTCTCAACCTTGACACTATTGATATTTGGGACCAAATAATGATTTTTTATAAAATATTTCCCTATACATGGTAGGAGGTTTAGCAGTATGCCTGGATGCTACCCAGTAAATATCATGCCCCCTTCCCAATGTGATAACCCAAAATGTCTCTATATGCTTGCTCAGCTGTGTCCAACTCTTTCCAACTCTATAGACTGGGGATTGCCAGACTCCTCTGTACATGGGATTCTCCAGGCAAGAATACTAGAGTGGGTTGCCATTTCTTCCTCCAGGAGATGTTCCCAACCCAGGGATTGAACCAGCGTCTTCTATGCCTCCTGCATTAGCAGGAGGATTCTTTTACTACTAAGCCACCTGGAAAGCCCCAAAATGTTCTACACATTACAAATTATCCCTGAAGGCAAAACTGTCCCTTGTTGAGAACTACAGCTTTAGACTAAAATTCAATCCTGAAACTAAAGGTGAGCTGAACTTCCATTGCATCATTGAGCTACATGAGAGAGAGGTAGCTACTTTATTCAAAGAAATATTCTTTTAAGAATGAACTAGATAGAATACAGTGGTGACATGTGGGTAATCCACAGTGAAAACTTCACATTTAAGTTAAGTAATATTGCTAATAATCAATTTACAATTATCAGCTTGACTGATTGCCCAGTCAAGTTGCTATCTGTTGTCTTACTGACTGTTGACATGCTTTGTGTATAATGAACAAGATATGAATGGGAAGAAGGAAGTCTGATATGGAGTAAACTTTTCTTCTTATGAAAGATATCATTTCTGACATTGGCCATGGTTGCTCAGTGGGACTACAGCCTACAATTCCTACTAACTGTGCAAATTAATCTATTCCCAGTTATTTCCATTAACATGCCACTGTTAGCATCTGAGATTGTTAGCAGTTACAGGATTTTAAGAAAATTTGGGAGTTCGTTGTGGACAGTCGAGATTGTCATTGTACCTTTTGAACAAATTGCATTACTTGGTGGCCCTTGAACTAATCAGTGCTTTTGTGCATCTATGTGATGTAATATCTAGGAGAAGGATCTATCTTGCAGCCATTGCTAATCTTTTGCTATTCCCCTCATTTAGGTGTGAAGGGGTGCCCCCTCCTAAGGAGCCCATGAATAACACAGTAGATGTCTTCTAAATTGCTTTACCATGAAGATGACAAGTAAAAGATACATGTTAATTATTTGTTTACTGGCTTAGTATAACCCAACATGCAGCTTGTGAAGTACTATTACATGCTGGTCTTAATCTTTTTCTTTTGTAAACCTTTCCCAGTTACTGATCTGAATGCCTGGGGCACAGATTTCTGTTTAAATATTAGCAGATGCAGGTTTAAAACTGTTTTCCTCTGGACTTTTTGTCTCTTGTATGACTAATCCTGTATTTCAAACCAAGCAAAAGTGGCTTTTGGCATGGCTTAATTTTTTTACTGAAATGTGCTGCTGTGGAATGGAATTAGAAATGTGTGTATCCATTCTTTCACCTATCACACATTTGTTTAGTAGGTATTGTGTAAACTGCTAAAGGTATATTGATAATTAAATTTCCTTGATCTCTGCCTTCAAGTAACTCGGGGTCTAATGGGAGAGAAAAATATGTAAACAGATGATTAAAGGAGGTTATAAAAAGTATCATTAAAATAATGAACAAGATGTTGGACAGATGCAGTATCTTCTAAATTTGATCTATCAGTCAAATTCATGTCAATAAACAGGATGCATTCAAAGAATAACCTGAAAAGAATTTAGTGAAGTGACTCTTTTACAGAGATGTGAGCTGCATTTGGAGAAGCAGAATAGAATGACACATCCAGGGATAGCAACAGTGGAAACCATGGGGCTTGAAGATGCAGGAGGAGAATGTTACTAGAACTCGCAGACATTGCTGACATAGGAAAGAGACTTCCCACAGCATCTGAGGTCTTGGGCAGAAGAACAAAAGAAAGACAACACTGTCCAAACTATGGTCCTGGAGGGGCAGCAAGCCGTCTGCAGAACAAGTAACCTGACCTTCCCTACCTACTACATTTGGTTTTGTGTTGCTACTTCTCTCTGATTGTTTTCTAACTAGAAAACAAGGTATGGTGATATGTTCTATAGAAATCAGGTACTTGGTAAACAGGGAAGGAAATAAAGGGAAAGAATGGTACATCCATTACCCACCAGCAGGGTGAGATGCATGGAGAGACTGCTGCTGGTTGGATACAGGCAGCTGAAAGCATTCTGAGAAGGGCTTTGGGCTTTCATCTCACTTCATTTAGTAGAGATGAGAAGACACTGGCAAGGTGAAGACAACTGAGTTTCTTCCTTTAATATTTCCCATTATATAAGGCATTTCAGTGAAAGACTCATGTGTGTGTGTGTGTGTGTGTGTGTGTATGTGTGTGTGCATCTGTATGTGAGTGTGGTTGTGCATTTTGCTTTCTCATTTGCATACAGCAATAATTTTCAAAAGTCAAGCTGATCTTAGAAGGTATTTTTAAAGGAAACTGTTAATATTCTTTATTAGAAGCAACCATTGTAACTAACAAGAAAATATTTTTAATAGGAAAAAATGTAGCTAACCAGGATAAACAAATTCTTAGTCATAGAAAAATGCAAAGTATTGCAGCTCTGTTGATCTTGAGGTACCTAGAAAACTCAGAGGAGATTAGTAAGCCTAATATCAATGCAGATTTTAGTTTTTAGTTCCTAACATCACATGTTAGGTTGATCAGAGATGCCCAGACTTTTCAAGCCATCATTAAAATAGAGGTGGTTTACAGTGCTTTGAGATATGCTATTTTGTTCCCACTCATTTCATCTAGGCATCAGACAACTGAGTTTTTTTTTAAAGATGCTTAGACTAATTGGCCAAGTACTTATGTATTTCCATCAGTTTTTATAGTTAGGGTGGCTTTTCCCTCAAAGTTTAGTTGGAAAAATGACAAAGGATGAGCTGTTTGTGTTTCATTAATCTGTATATCCTCGTTAACTTAAGTAAGATCTTTAGTCAACAGAAAAAGATTGGACTAATGATGATTTCTGTCAGTGTGATTGTTTATCACTCTTTTTGTCATTTTTCACTCTCAACATTCCCTTTATTGAGCCAGTCATGAATATAAACAATCAATAAAGCCCCAGGTGTCATCATTGCACACTTTAGTTGTATTTATTATGAAGATGGGAAAAATGAAACTGTATTTTAATCAAGAAAGGCTTTAAGAAAAACAACCAAACCTTGGACATTTTTAAGCTAATATAACACAGTTGTATTTTGTGGGTACATATTTGTACAGAATTATGATTGCAGTATAATTCAGTTCAGAAGTATCAATTCTTCAGCGCTCACCTTTCTTTATGGTTCAATTCTCACATCCATATATGACTATTGGAAAAATCATAGCTTTGACTAGTAGAACCTTTGTCAGAAAAATAACTTCTAAACATTTTAATATTCTGTCTAGGTGGTCATAGCTTTTCTTCCAAGGAGCAAGCGTCTTTTAATTTCATGACTGGAGTCACCATCTGAAGTGATTTTGGAGCCCCCATAAATAAAGTCTGACACTGTTTCCACTGTTTCCCCATCTATTTACCATGAAGTGATGGGACTGGATGCCTTCTACCATAAGAGTGGTGTTATTTGCATATCTGAGGTTATTGATATTTCTCCCAGCAATCTTGATTTCAGCTTGTGCTTCATCCAGTCCAGCATTTTGCATGAAGTACTCTGCATATAAGTTAAACAAACAGGGTGAAAATATATTGTCTTTATGTACTCTTTTCCTGATTTGGAACCCATCTGTTTTTCCATGTCTGTTTCTAACTGTTGCTTCTGAACCTGCATACAGGTTTTTCAGGAGGCAGGTAAAGTGGCCTGTATTCCAATCTCTTGAAGAATTTTCCACAATTTTTTGTGATCCACAGTCAAAGGTTTTAGCACAGTCAGTGAAGCAGAAGTTGATATTTTTTGGAATTCTCTTGCTTTTTCTATGATGCAACAGATGTTGGCAATTTGATCTCTGGTTCTTCTGCCTTTCTAAAATCAGTTTGAACATCTGTACGTTCTCTGTTCAAGTACTTTTGAGGCTTGGCTTTTGAGAATTGTTTTTCTAGCTTGTGAAATGAATGCAACTTTGCAGTAGTTTGAACATTCTTTGGCATTGGAATGAAAATTGACCTTTTCCAGTCCTGTGGCCACTGCTGAGTTTTCCAAATTTGCTGGCATATTGAGTGCATCACTATAACAGCACCATCTTTTAGGATTTTAAATAGCTCAGCCTGTATTCCATCACCTCCACTAGCTTTGTTAGTAGTGATGCTTCCTAAGGCCCACTTGACTTCACACTCCAGGATATCTGGCTCTAGGTGTATACTTAGTCATACACAGATTATATATGCCAATATATGGTCCATTAGCATCAATTTTGGCTTCCCTGACAGCTCAGTTGGTAAAGAATCTGCCTACAATTCAGGAAACTCTGTTTTGATTCCTGGGTTGGGAAGATCAGCTGGAGAAGCGATAGGCTACCCACTGCAGTATTCTGGGCTTCCCTTGTGGTCAGCATGTAAAGAATCCGCTTGCAACGAGGGAGAACTGAGTTTGATCCCTGGGTTCGGAAGATCCCCTGGAGAAGGAAATGGCTACTCACTCCAGTATTCTGGCCTTGATTGGATCACAAAGAGTCATACATGACTGAGTGACTTTGACTCAACATCAATTTTACCTATAAATCATGAGCATGTAGGAATTTTTTTCAAATTGACAATTTTTGAAGAATTTCTGTAGATCCTATCCTTTTTTACATACAAGGAGCAAAAAAAGATATTTTTGGTACCTAAGATATCAATCATCCAGCAAACCCTTGTTAGACAGAACTGGAGATCTCTTCAAGAAAATTAGAGAAACCAAGGGAACATTTCATGCAAAAGTGGGCTCAATAAAGGACAGAAATGGTATGGACCTAACAGAAGCAGAAGACATTAAGAAGAAGTGGCAAGAATACACAGAACTGTACAAAAAAGATCTTCATGACACAGATAATCATAAAGGTGTGATCACTCACACTCACCTAGAGCCAGACAACGTGGAATGTGAAGTCAGGTGGGCCTTAGGAAGCATCACTATGAACAAAGCTAGTGGAGGTGATGGGATTTCAGTTGAGCTATTTCAAATCCTAAAAGATGATGCTGTGAAAGTGCTGCACTCAGTATGTTAGCAAAATTGGAGAACTCAGCAGTGGTCACAGGACCAGAAAAAGTCAGTTTTCATTCGAATCCCAAAGAAAGGCAATGCTAAAGAATGCTTAAACCACCACACAATTGAACACATGGCATATGCTAGTAAAATGTTCAAAATTCTCCAAGGCAGACTTCAACAATACGTGAACCATGAACTTCCAGATGTTCAAGCTGGTTTTAGAAAAGGCAGAGGAACCAGATATCAAATTGCCAACATCCACTGGATCATTGAAAAAGAGTTCCAGAAAAACACCTATTGCTACTTTATTGACCATACCAAAGCCTTTGACTGTGTGGATCACAATAAACTGTGGAAAATTTTGAAAGAGATGGGAATACCAGATCACCTGACCTGCCTCTTGAGAAACCTGTATACAGATCAGGAAGCAACAGTTAGAACTGGCCATGGAACAACAGACTGATTCCAAATATGAAAAGGAGTATGTCAAGGCTGTATATTGTCAACCTGTTTATTTAGCTTATGTGCAGAACACATCATGAGAAACACTGGGCTGGAAGAAGCACAACCTGCAATCAAGATTGCCGGGAGAAATATCAATAACCTCAGACCGGCAGGTGACACCACCCTTATGGAAGAAAGTGAAGAACTAAAGAGCCTCTTGACGAAAGTGAAAGAGGAGAGTGAAAAAGTTGGCTTTAAGCTCAAAATTCAGAAAACTAAGATCATGGCATTTGGTCCCATCACTTCATGGGGAATAGATGGGCAAACAGTGGAAACAGTGGCTGACTTTAATTTTCTGGGCCCCAAAATCAGCCACTGATTTCCTTAGGATGGACTGGTTGGATCTCCTTGCAGTCCAAGAGACTCTCAAGAGTATGTTGTACTTTACTATAGGCCTATTCATACCATAGTACTGCAACTTTCTGTCCTATTACCAACATTTCCCCATTTCCTCCACCTCTCCACCCTGGTAACCACTATTCTACTCTCTGCCTCTATGTATTCAATTTTTTAAGATTATATACATGATATCATGCACTTTCATCCTTTTTGTCTGGCTTATTTTACTTATCATATTGTCTTTCATTTTTATCTATGTTGTTGCAAATGGTGAATATATACAGAGGAATATTTTTCAGCCTTAAAAAAGAAAATGAATTTTCTTAATTTCAATTATAATACATGTTTTAAAGTTTTTTTAAGTGAGTGCTAATAAAAGAGAATGAATAAAATAAATAATAAGCCAATAAAAAGAAATTTGCCATACTTACATAGTATATGGTGACTATAAAAGCTCTTAACTGGTAGTGATTAAATTTTAGACCTCAGCAATGAAAGAAGTCACCAGGGATACCAAAGATTCATCCTAGGCTTTAGATAATTACCAACTTTTCAACCAGTATGCCTTCAATTTCAGATATACCTCTTATATTCAGAATGGGAAAAATTCTTCTAACTTCTAAAGTCAATTAAAAGACTAAAGTCTGTAGCTGAGCTATGACACAGTCTAGAATCAGTATTTGGAGTCAGTAAGTTTGAGTTTGAGAATTTTGCTAAATACAGCCACTCCATGGCACCATGAGGAATTCCACACTTCTTTTTCCACCTCATGCTTCAGGGTAGAGGAGTAGAATTGAAAATTGGTATAGATTTTTTTCAGTTCAGTTCAGTTCAGTCGCTCAGTCGTGTTCGACTCTTTGCGACCCCATGAATCACCGCACGCCAGGCCTCCCTGTCCATCACCATCTCCCGGAGTCCACTCAGACTCACGTCCAGTTCGTGATGCCATCCAGCCATCTCATCTTCGGTCGTCCCTTTCTCCTCCTGCCCCCAATCCCTCCCAGCATCAGAGTCTTTTCCAATGAGTCATCTCTTCGCATGAGGTGGCCAAAATACTGGAGCTTCAGCTTTTGCATCATTCCTTCTGAAGAAATCCCAGGGTTGATCTCCTTTAGAATGGAATGGTTGGATCTCCTTGCAGTCCAAGGGACTCTCAAGAGTCTTCTCCCACAGCCCTATTAAACAGGAGGCCTGAGACCTGCTCCTGAGAAGTAACTCTGTCACCATGGTTGTATGAATGACAAGCAAAATAGAGAGACACTGAGAAAGCAGATATTGTTTGCTCTGTCTTTGCTGCATGACTAGGAAGCAGGAAGGAAAACCGCTGAATAGCAGTTTCCACTGAACATTTGGAGTTGATCTTGTTGACTGTGCCTAAGAGTCATTGGCTGATTCTCTCACTGCTGTAATAATTGTGATAGAACAAATCCAAGCAGCTCACTTCGCAGTCAGTTCTGCTTTAATGGGTTCAGTGGGGAGCCACCTGGAGTTTTCTTTTCCTGTTTCTTATAGAACTCCAAATGTAGATTTGTGAAGATTGTGCAAGAAGCTTTTAATCATATGAATTCCTCATTTCTTCCTCCTTTCTTCCTTTCTCTCATTACCTTCTTGCTTTCTTCCCCCATCTTTCTTTCTTCTCTTTTTCTTTCCTTTTCTTCCTTTCTTTATTCTTTATACATTCAAATTATGAATCACTCCCATGAATTAGATAATGTTGAAGCATCAGGGATACAGTAGTGAATAAAAATAAGCAAACTCCCTGCCAGTCTGAAGCTAGTGAGAGCAATAAAGCACATAACATAAACAAGTATAAAACATATTATAATATATGTACTAGGTACAAAATAAAGGAGATGAGGAAATAGAAAGCATTATTTTAAATAGGGTAGTTGTAATGGTTTCTTAAGACTGCTGTAACAAATTACCAAAATCTTCGTGGCTTACAACAGCATAAACTTATGCTACAGGAGTTCAAAGGCTAGAAATCCTAAATCAGAGTGTGGGTAAGGTTGTGCTCTCTCAAAAGGCTCTAAGGGGCTTCCCTGGCTATCCAGAAGTTAAGACTTCACATTCCAATGCACAGGGTACATGTTTGATACCTGGTTAGGGAGCTAAGATCTTGCATGCCTCACAGCCAAAAACCCAAAATATAAAGCAGAAGTAATATTGTTACAAATTCAATGAAGACTTTAAAAGTGGTCCGACGCAGGATACAGCATGCTTGGGGCTGGTGCACGGTTATGACCCAGAGAGATGTTATGGGGAGGGAGGTGGGAAGAGGGTTCATGTTTGGGAACATATGTACACCCGGGGTGGATTCATGTCAATGTATGGCAAAACCAATACAGTATTGTAAAGTAAAATAAAGTAAAAATAAAAATTTATTAAAAAAAAAAAAGTGGTTCACATCCAAAAAGAAGAACAAATCTTTTAAAAAGACTCTATAGGAGGATCTTTCTTTCTTTATTTTTGTATCTAATGGTTCCATATATCCAAGGCTTGTCATTGTACAACATCAGTCTCTATTTTCATCTCCTTCTTCTTCTTATAAGTACGTTGTAATTGGGCTCAACTGGGTCATTCAGAATGATGCCATCTCAATATTCTTAACTGAATTACATTTGCAAAAAATTTTTCCAAATAAGTTCACATTTATAGTTTCTGATGATTAGACCACTGACCTGTCTTTTTTGGGTAGGCAGATAACATTCAATCCATTACAGTGGTTAAGAAGGGCCCTTCTGATAAGCTGGTCAAGAAAGGGCTTTCAGATGGAATAGTATTGGCACTGAGCCCAGGAAAAAGTAAAGAAATGAGTCAAAATGGAAAATTAAACAATTGAAAATATATAGTTCCCACAGTTCCTCCCAATGCAATAATCAGTATGCCAAGAGTAAAGGGGAACATTGGTTTCCTCCCCTTTATTATAATTTTTCTTTATCAGCTAACACAGACCATTAAAGCCAGAAGGCATCTTCTATATTATATATTGAAGAAAAACAAGCTATGCATTCAAGAGTCAGAAAGCCTGATTTCTAAACGTCTTTCTGAAATTCCATTTCCTCATTTAAAATATAGCTAAAAGATTGTTTTCATAAGATATGCACCAATATTTTTCTTTAAAAAATTTAAATATTAAATAGAATTAAAGATAATCACCTGAATAACCACCTGATAACCAGCTGAATTTAGCTTTTTGAGAATCCACTATATGCCGAAATAAGTCCTCTCAACCCTTATCTTTCATAATCTTTATTTCCCCATAATTCCTGGATGCCACATGTATAATTTGGGTTCATTTTGATATACTCTAACTGAGTTAATATCCTTAATATTGATTGGAAACCGTGATTGCCAAGGTGAAATAGGTGGGTTGCAGATATATTGGTTAGCACAAGGAAATGAATTGTTAACACTTTTAATGCTGTTAAATCACCCACTGAAGGCATCCTAATGTTGAAGTCAGAGGGGTTAGGCCCCTTGGAAGACTATGATAGTCAAATTAATACTATATAGCACCATTAACTATAGTAAAGATGTTATACATTAGATCTCAGAACTCATTCATTTTAAAACTGAGAGTTTGTATTCTTTGACCAATATTTCTCCATTTCCCCCAACCTCAACATCCTGGGAACCACCGTTCTACACTATAACCACTTCGGCTGTTGTTGTTAGATCCCACATATATTCGATACCTTAAAGTATTTGTCTTTCTCTATCTGATCTCATTCAGCATAATACCCTTAAGATTCCTTCATACTGTCTCAAATGGATGAATTTCATTCTTTATTGTGACTGATAATATTCCATTATATGTATCTATATATATCTATATCATCTATATTTATATCTGTATTATCTAGGTATATGATTCTATGTATCTGCATATCTATATATCTACATTTACAGAATACATTCTATATCCATTTATCTGTTGACAGAAACTTAGGTTGTTTCCTTGTCTTGGCTATTGTGAATGATGGTGAAATAAACATCATAGTATAGATATTGATTTCAGATAGTGATTTCATTTACTTACTATACATATCAATACTAAGAAGCAATATTGCTAGGTCATGCGGCAGTTATTTTTAATTTTTATCTTTAATTGGAGAATAGTTACTTTAAAAATATTATGTTAGTTTCTTCTGTATAATAATATGAATCAGCTATAAATGTATATATACTATATATGTATATATATATATATACATACACAATGGAATTTGTGTATATATATACATACACAATGGAATTTTACTCAGCCATAAAAAATGAATGAGTTTGAGTCAGTTGTAGTGACATGGATGAAGCTAGAGCCTGTTATATAAGGTAAGTCAGACAGAGAAAAACAAATATCATATATAACACATATATACGGAATATAGAAAAATGGTACTAATGAACTTATTAATAGGGCAGAAATAGAAACAAAGATGTAGAAAATAGACTTTTGGACACAGCAGGAAGAGGGGAGAATGGGAAAAAAATAAGAAAGTAACATTGAAATATATATACTAACATATGTAAAATAGATAACTAGTATGTAGTTGCTATATAACACAGGGAGTTCAGCCTGGTTCTCTGTATTAACTTAAAGGGATGAAACTGGGGATATATATATATATATCACTGTAAATTATTTACCCATTCATGTTGATGGACATCTAGGTTGCTTTTGTGTCCTGGGTAGTGTAAATAGTGCTGCAATGAACATTGGGGTACATGTGTCTTTTTGAATTATGGTTTTCTCAGGGTATATGCCCAGTAGTGGGACTGCTGGGTCATATGGTAGTTTTATTCTTAGTTTTTTAAGGAATCCCCATAGTGTTCTCCATAGTGACTATCTCAATTTACATTCCTACCAACAGTTCAAGAGCATTCCCTTTCTCCACATCCTCTCCAGCATTTATTGTTTGTACATTTTTTGATGATGACCTCTGTAATTTTGTGTAAAGTTATACTTCATCATAGTTTTTATTTGCTTTTTTCTGATAATGAGCAATGCTGAGCACTTTTTTTATGGGTTTGTGGGCCATCTGCATGTCTTCTTTGGAGAAATGTCTGTTTAGGTCTTCTGCTCATTTTTTGATTGGCTTACTTGTTTTTCTGACTTTGAATATATGAACTGCTTATATACTTTGGAAATTAATCCTTTGTCAGCTGCTTCATTTGGAACTATTTTTTCTAGAACATTTTTTTTTTCACTACTTTAATGGAAACATAAAAAAAAAACAACTGAGTATCCAAAGAAATGTTGAGAAAGAAAAATAAAGCTGGAGGAATCAATCTTTCAGACTATACCACAAAGCTACAGTCATCAAGACAGTAGGGTACTGGCACAAAAACAGAAATATAGATCAATGGAACAAGCTAGAAAGCCCATAGATAAGCTTACACAACTATGGGCACCTTATCTTTGACAAAGAAAGCAAGAATACACAATGGGACAAAAACAACAACAGCAACAACAACAACAAACCAGCCTCTTCAATAAGTGATGCTGGGAAAATTGGATAGCTACACATAAAAGAATTAAATTAGAACATTTCCTAACACCATACACAAACTCACAGTGGATTAAAGACCTAAATGCAAGGCCAGAAACTATAAAACTCTTGGAGGAAAACATAGACTGAACATTCTTTGACATAAATGACAGTAAGATTCCCTTTGATCCACGTCCTAGAGTAATGAAATAAAAGTAAAAATAAACAAATGAGAATTAATTAAACTTAAAAGCTTTTTCACAGCAAGCTATAAACAGCATGTGTCCATGCATGCTAAGTTGCTTCAGTCATGTTTGATTCTTTGTGACCCTATAGACTGTAGCCTGCCACACTGCTCTGTCCATGATATTCTCCAGGTAAGAATACTGGAGTGGGTTGCCATGCCCTCCTCCATCTTCCCAACCAAATGTTTGAACTTTTGTCTCCTGCAGCTCCTGCATTGCAGGTGGATTCTTTATGCTGAGCCACCAGGGAAGCCCATAAACAACATATGGTAGATTAAAAAAACTTTTTTTCATGGATTCTCTGTATTCTTTTCTATTGTGACTATATCAATTTACATTAAAACCAACAATGCACACTTGTTTTATTTTCTCCACATCATCATTAACACTTGTTACCTCTTGTTTTTTTTTGGTAATAGACACTAAAAGGTATGAGGTAATATCTCATTATGGTTTTGATTTGCATTTCCCTGATAATTACTGATGTTGAGCAACTTAGTCCATTTGATGACTTGTCAAATATTAGTTGATCATATATGCATGGGTTTATATCTAGGTTTCTATTCTATTCAATCAGTTTATGTGTCTGTTTCTATGCCAGGGCATATTGCTTTGATTACTAAAGTTTTGCAATATATCCTGAAAGCATGGAGCATAATTGCCTCCAGCTTTGCTCTTCCTTTTCAAGATTGCTTGGGCTATTAAGAATCTTTTCTGATGTCATGTGAATTTTAACATTGTTTATTGTTTTATTTCTGTAAAAAGTCATTGAAAATTTTATAGAAATTTCATATAGTCTATAAATTGCTTTGAGTAGTATAGACATTTTAACAATAACAAAGAATTATTAATTCTATCAGTACATGAACATGAGATATCTTTTATTTCTTTGTCTTCAGTTTGTCTCATCAATGTCTTATAGTCTTTATTGTATTGTATACTTGAGTTTAGTAAAAGAGTAGATTTTGAGTGTTTTCCCCCAACGTAATATAGAGCTTTGTACAAGGTGATTGATGTGTTAACTGACTTTATTGTGATCAATTCTTCATCATCATCTTTTATACCTTAAATTTATATAATTTTATTTGTATATCTTAATAAAACTGGGAGAAAAAGTCAGATGTAAAAAAACATTGGGAAATAAACTTAGCCATTAAGTTGAAAGGAACAGATGAAAGATAGGAGCTGAGTGGATAGTATAATACAACATGAGCAAAAGACACAAAGAAGCTTATATCAGCCTCAATGCAGCACTGGAGTAGCTCCCCATGTGGGTGGGAGTTCTGGCTAATATTCCCAATTTATAAAGAAATAGAATATTTCACTCCCGATAGATACTTATCTTACTTTCTCAGATTTACCTTAAATCAGCCATATTGATTGTAAATATTGATAAAGAGAAACTCAATTTAAATAGAGTGAGGAAGTCAGAAGGGGATGCTCTCATGACCTATACAATGGCAGAACCCAAAAGAGAAGAAAATTTTCTTCTTGCCTGACAACAGCTCAGTCAATCAATCAAAACTACAATGAGGCATCATCTTACACCAATTAGAATTCAGTTCAGACAGTACAGTCGCTCAGTCATGTCTGACTTTTTGACACCCCATGAACTGTAGCACGCCAGGCCTCCCTGTCCATCACCAACTCCTGGAGTCTACCCAAACCCATGTCCATAAAGTTGGTGATGCCATCCAACTATCTCATCCTCTATCACCCCCTTCTCCTCCTGCCCTCAATCTTTCCCAGATTCAGGGTCTTTCCAAATGAATCAGCTCTTCACATCAGGTGGCCAAAGTATTGGAGTTTCAGCTTCAATATCAGTCCTTCCAGTGAACATCCAGGACTGATCTCCTTTAGGATAGACTGGTTGGATCTCCTTGCAGTCCAAGGGACTCTCAAGAGTCTTCTCCAACACCACAGTTCGAAAGCATCAATTCTTCGGTGCTCAGCTTTCTTCACAGTCCAACTCTCACATCCATACATGACCACTGGAAAAACCATAGATTTGACTAGATGGACCTTTGTTGGCAAAGTAATGTCTCTGCTTTTTAATATGCTATCTAGGTTGGTCATAACTCTCCTTCCAAGGAGTAAGTGTCTTTTAATTTCATGGCTGCAATCACCATCTGCAGTGATTTTGGAGCCCCCCAAAATAAAGTCAGCCACTGTTTCCACCGTTTCCCCAGCTATTTGCCATGAAGAGATGGGACCAAATGCTTTGATCTTTGTTTTCTGAATGTTGAGCTTTAAGCCAACTTTTTCACTCTCTTCTTTCACTTTCATCAAGAGGCTCTTTCGTTCTTCACTTTCTGCAACAAGGGTGGTGTTATCTGCATATCTGAGGTTATTGATATTTCTCCTGGTAACCTTGATTCCAGCTTGTGCTTCCTACAGCCCAACGTTTCTCATGATGTACTATATATATATGTTATATAAGCAGGGTGACAATATACAGCCTTGATGTACTCCTTAGGACTATACAGTTTAAGTAAGAAATATATTTAAGGGACTAGATCTGATAGAGTCCCTGATGAACTATGGATGGAGGTTTGTGACATTGTACAGGAGACAGGAATCAAGCCCACCCCGAAGAAAAAGAAATCCAGAAGAAAAAAAAAAAAAATTGCTGTTTGAGAAGGCCTCACAAGTAGCTGTGAAAAAAAGAGAAGCAAAAAACAAAGGAGAAAAGGAAAGATATACCCATTTGAATGAAGAGTTCCAAAGAATAGCAAGAAGAGATGAGAAAGCCTTCCTCAGTGGTCCATGCAAAGAAATAGAGGAAAACAATAGAATGGGAAAGACTAGAGATCTCTTCAAGAAAATTAGAGATACCAAGGGAACATTTCATGCAAAGATAGACTCAATAAAGGACAGAAGTGGTATGGACCTAACAGAAGCACAAGATATTAAGAAGAAGTGGCACGGATACACAGAACTGTATAAGAAAGATCTTCATGACCTAGATAATCACAATGGTGTGATCACTCACACTCACCTAGAGCCAGACACCCTGGAATGTGAAGGCAAGTGAGCCTTAGGAAGCATCACTGGGAACAAAGGTAGTGGAGGTGATGGAATTCCCATAGAGCTATTTCAAATCCGAAAAGATGGTGCTGTGAAAGTGCTACACTCAATATGTCAGCAAATTTGGAAAACTCAGCAGTGGCCACGGGACTAGAAAAGATCAGTTTTCATTTCAATCCCAAGAAACGCAATACCAAAAAATGCTCAAACTACTACATAATTGCACTCATCTCACATGATATTAAAGTAATGCTCAAAATTCTCCAAGCCAGGCTTCAGGAATATGTGAACCATGAACTTCCAGATGTTCAAGATGGTTTTAGAAAAGGCAGAGAGACCAGAGATCAAATTGCCAATGGCCCCTGGATCATGGAAAAAGCAAGAGAGTTCCAGGAAAACATTTATTTCTGCTTCATTGACTCTGCCAAAGCCTTTGACTGTGTGGATCACAGTAAACTGTGTAAAATTCTGAAGGAGATGGAAACACCAGACCACTTGACCTGCCTCTTGAGAAACTTATATGCAGATCAGGAAGCAACATTTAGATCTGGCCATGGAACAACAGACTGGTTCCAATCAGAATGGCCATCATCAAAAAACCTACAAACAATAAAGGGTGGAGAGAATTTGGAGAAAAGGAAATCCTCTTGCACTATTGGTGGTAATATAAATTGATACAGCCACTATGGAGAACAGTATGAAAATTCCTTAAAAACTAGTAATAAAACTGCTATAACTTCAGCAATCTCGCCACTGAGCATATACCCTGAAAAAATATATGATTCAAAAAGACACATGTACCCCTATGTTCACTGCAGCACTATTTACAGTAGAAGTTGTGGTGCATATATACCACAGAATGGAATGGAATATTACATGTCTGCCTGCTCAGATGCTTAAGTCATATCTAAGTCTTTGTAACCCTATCGACTGTAGCCCTCCAGGCTTTTCAGTCCATGGATTTCTCTAGGCAAGAATACGGGATTGGGTTGCCATGCTCTGCTCCAGGAGATCATTCTGACCCAGGGACTGAATCTGTGTCTCCTGCATCTCTGCATTGTAGGTGGATACTTTTCCACTGAGCCACCAGGGAAGCCCACAACTGAATGTTACTTAGTCATAAAAATGAACATTGTAGTGAGGTGGATGAACCTAGAGCAGGATGAAGTAAGTCAGAAAGAGAAAAATAAATATCATATACTAATGCATACATACGTAATCTAGAGGAAAGATACTGATGAACCTATTTGTAGGATAGGAATGGGGATGCAGACATAGAAAATGTTCTTGAGGACACTGTGTGGGAAGGAGAGGGTGGGATGAATTGAGAGACTAGCATTGATATATACATACACTAGCATGTGTAAAATAGATAGATAGAAGTAACCTGTGGCGTAACACAGGGAGTCCAGCTTCATGCTCTGTGAAGACCTAAAGGGTTGGGATGGCAGGATAAGAAGAAGGCTCATGATGGAGGAGGTATATGTATACTTATAGCTGATTCATTTTGCTGTATGGTAGAAACCAACACAACATATTGGCAATCATCTTCCAAGTTAAAATTTTTCTTAAATTAAAATTTTTTAAAAGCCACTATGCTTTTTTGAATCTCAACTCCTTCAAGGAGCTGTGCTTACTTCAGCCCTACTTTTCTCCTCTTTTTCCTTTTCTCCTTTTTAAAAGAGTTATTTTCTCCTTGCTGTGCTGGGACTTACAGATGGCTCACCATGGTTACAGACCCTGAATTGTAATTATTTGCTGATACTGAAAAGCCCATTTTTACTGGAGAAATAACTGGAAATATATTTATTTTAGGTAATTTCTGTAACATGCATGGGGGTCCAGAGAAGACATTCAGTGATTCTGAGGCTGGTGAGTAGAGAGGTCAACATTTAGTCCATTATTGCACACTGCTTTTCCGTCAGCCCTGGGGTTTGAAGGTAAGTCTTTCTTTTGGATCTGAGCTTCTGCCTTCTTTATGTTTTGAAGTTCTCCCAGGATTTGTTTGGGATACATTTTAAGGCTCCATGTGTTTTGTTTAAGCTTTGTTCTGTCTGTAAGTAGTTGCTTGGCACTTCAGCCTGATAGTATTTTGAAATCAGGCTGTTTCAATTGGAACTCTTCTAGCTTTTGGGCCAATTTCTTTTGGAACAGGGGCTGTTTCACTGAAATGGTGCCAATGCAGGCTTTAGCTTGGTACCTTTCAGAACAGGGGCTGTTCTATTGGAACTGCACTGTTAAGCCTTTGCCCTGACTCCCTGGGAATTGGGCTGTTCCATTAAAGCTGTGCTGTCCTAATTGACACTGGAGTCACTCTAAGAGCTCAATCCCACTAACATAAAGCATCCCTTGCCTCAGAGTACTGCAAGTGCAAATACTGGGATCTTTAATGAACCTCAAAATGTTTCTGTCTCTGAACCTAGTTCCTTTTATTAAACCATTTGAGACATGTGAATCCTTTTGTCTTTTGCTCCTCAGCAACTGTCCATTTATTAGGCAAAGACTTCTTAGGAAAGCATCATATTGGAATTTCTTACTCTTGAAAGGGGGATATAATTCTAAAATTTGTAATGCAGTTGACCCTTGAACAACACTGGTCTGTACTGCCTGGGTCCACTTATATGCTGAAGTTTTCCTAAATAAGTACTATAGTAGTACTTCTGCAGTTGGTTGACTCTGACTGTAAAGTTTTTCTCAAATTTTTAGCAGTTCAGAAATTCACAGCCCCTAGCCACTATGTTGTTCAAGGGTCAACTGTAGCAATCAAAGCAACCAACCAGGTGAATCAAACAACCTTTTGATGTCTTTTATTTGCTCTGTCCCTGAGTACAGTAGAGCTAATTCTGGAAGCACTGATTATTTGGCTCTATTGATTCAGCCACCATCCTTCTTATGGGCAAAATCTCCAAATGATAGTGACAAAATGCACAATGTACTTCTCATCAGTGTTTCAAAATCTCTTCCCAGAACTAATCACTATCCCATAAGTGAGGAAGAACTTTAAGATTTAAAACCCATAATAGATTATAAGGCTCAAGTCTTAATATCTGCAATATTTTTATTTTAACAATGTCTGGTAAAATACTCCTATTATACTAGTGAGAAAATCTAAGGACTGAAGGTAGAGTTTGTTCAGGACCTCTGAGTAATAAACAACATTGTAATAACAACAATAAAAAACATTGTTATCTCTCAATGCATTACTAGTGTCCACTTCTGTCGGAAGCAAATTCTTTACTGCAATAGATTTATACAGTGCATTCTTCAGTATTCCAGTTGATGAAGCTAGCAGATGCTTTTTTTGCCTTCACTTGGGAAGAAAAGCCACCTCATGTGAAGAGCTGACTCATTGGAAAAGACTCTGATGCTGGGAATGATTGGGGGCAGGAGGAGAAGGGGACAACAGAGGATGAGATGGCTGGATGGCATCACTGACTCGATGGATGTGAGTCTGAGTGAACTCCGGGAGTTGGTGATGGATAGGGAAGCCTGGCATGCTGCAATTCATGGGGTCACAAAGAGTCAGACATGACTGAGCAACTGAACTGACTGAACTTGGAAGAAAAATAATTCACTGGGACAATAATGACTCAAGATTTTACTTGGAGTTATTATTTCTTATAAATCTTGAAGGCTGAGCTTGGTGTTAAAAAGTGCCCTATAAGTTCTACTGTGTTACAATTTGCGGATGATTTGCTTCTTTGCTCACCTCAAGTCTCCTAACCTGAAGACAGCATCCACTTGCTAAAGCTTTTGGTCTTCAGCGGAAAGATTGTCCCCAAAACTGTTTTCCCAAACCCAAGATCAATGTTTAGGGAATCTGATATCAAAACAAGGGCTTCACCTAGTTTCAGATATACTTCACGGTGTCCTAAGTTTCTCCAAACCCCAAACTAAACACCAACTCTTAGTTTTTCTCAGGAGAGTTGGTTATTGCAAAAAATAGATTTCAAATTTCTCTTGTAGCTAAATTTCTGCATTTTTCACTGAATAATAACAATACCAGCCCAATGTTTATGAGGAGAACTTGATGACACAGCCTATAACAACTTAAAGGAGAATTTAATGAACCCACCTGCCCTTGAGTAACCAAATTATCAAACTTCCTTTTGTCTTTCTGTATATAAAAAGTGTTTGCCCTCAGGATATTCACTCAAAAACACAGAGGTCACCAATTACCTATATACGGTGTTATAGCCAAAAAGGTACTATAGCAACTGGACTCTATGGCATGGCGATACCTGCCTTATTAGAACCATTACTGCTACTGCCTTTTTGTTTAAAGCTATTGAGCAAATGATTATGGGATTCCCATTTACCAAATTTGGACCAAATAACTACTCAGTCCTGCTACAGACTTTAAAAATTCCCACTCCTGTGCTCGCCCTCATCGTTGTACCATCAGGTGGGCTGTGTGGCCAGCGTCCGGGCAAAGGGGACGATGCGAGGCCTGAGACACTTGCTCAACATGCAGAATGACGCCGGTGAGTTCATGGACCTGTATGTGCCTCGGAAATGCTCTGACAGCAACCGTATCATATGTGCCAAGGACCACCCATCCATCCAGATGAACGTGGCTGAGGTTGACAAGGTGACAGGCAGGTTCAATGGCCACTTTAAAACCTGCGCTATCTGCAGGGCCATTCGCAGGATGGGCGAGTCAGATGACTTCTCCGGTTGGCCAAAGCCGACGGCATCATCTCAAAGAACTTCTGACTGAAGAGGATTCTGGACACGGAATATTTGTTATAAATAAACAGTGAAAACCTAAAAAAAAAAAGAAAAAATTCTCACTCCTCCCCACTGTACATGCATTGAACTATTTGTCTGTTGACAAAATGAAAGCGTTCACGAGTCAATATTAGTGGAAAAATGTTATCGAGGTTGCAAAAAGTGCCTACCTTACTAATCCCAGTTGTTAAACATAAAACAAACCAAGAAAGTCTGTTACTACATTTACTGGACATTTTAATGGCCTAATGGACCATTTAAGTTCTGGCAAATAGATTTCATACAGTATTCTTTGTCTATATAACTATGTTTTTGGATATAAAAATCAAAGGATTTTTATGTTTTTGTCATGGTCTTTATGCTTCACATACAGAAATTTTCTTTCACACAGGCTACTGCCTCTTATGTGGCTAAAGAGAAATATCAGCAATTTCAGATATGCAGGTGGTGTCACTCTAGTGGCAGAAAATGGAGAGGAACTGAAGAGCCTACTGATGAGGTGAAACAGGAGAGTGAAAACGCTGACTTGAAACTCAGCATTAAAAAAAGTAAGATCATCACATCTGGTCTCATCAATTCATGGCAAATAGAAGGGGAAAAAAATGGAAGCACTGACAGATTTTATTTTCTTGGTCTCTAAAATCACTGCAGACAGTGACTAGCCATAAAATTAAAAGACACTTGCTCCTTGGAAGAAACTCTATAACAAACTTAGACAGCATATTAAAAAGCAGAGACATCACTTTGCTGACAAAGGTCCATGAAGTCAAAGCTACTGTTTTTCCAGTAGTTATGTATGGATGGGCTATAAAGAAGAGTTAGACCATTAAGAAGTTTGAATACCAAACAATCGATGCTTTCAAATTATGATGCAGGAGAAGACTTAAGAGTCCCGTAGGCTGCGAGGATTCAAACCCATCAATCCTAAAGAAAATCAACCCTGAACATTCATTGGAAAGACTGTTGCTGAACCTGAAGCTCCAACACTTTGGCCACCTAATGTGAAGAAATGTCTCATTGGAAAAGACTCTGATGCTGGGAAAGATTGACAGCAAACGGAGAAAGGGGCAAAAGAGGATGGGATGGTTAGATAGCATCACTGACTCAATGGTCATGCATCTGAGCAAACTTTGGCAGTTAGTGGAGGACAGAGAAACTGTCATGCTGCAGTCCATGGGGTTACAGAGTCAGACACGACTTAACAACTGAACAACAACCTCCTTACACCTTGCACCATGAAGATTTCATATATTCGAAAAAACACATACAAAAGGATTCCCTTCAACCTTATTGAAAAGGCCCCTGTCTGGTACTGCTAACCAACATTTGTACCACCGCTTTCTAGGGAATAAACACTTTCTGGATTCATAGGACACTCCAAAATACCCATACCCAACACTGACTGTACCTAAACATCAGTTGGTGATCTAAAGGAAAGACTTCCCACAATTGAAGTGGCTGACATGATGAGACAGCTTTCCTAAGACATCTGAACCAGGTGCATTGGAAGTTTGCCTACCAAACCTTTGATGATCACAAAGCTTTACGTGATCTCCAATGTCTATAATTTAAAACATATGGACTTTAGATAGAAAGTGCCTGTGAGTTCGTCTTGCTACTCCTCTTTGTTACTCAAATATGATCTCAATAGTTTTGTGATCAGTGTGCTTTCCCTCTGACATGAGATATTACATCCTGAAAGGTTCTTCCTGGCTTTTAGGGTAAAATAAGCTGCTGAAACCAGAAAACCTGACTCTTGATCAGAGGGACTTTCAGAGAAAGATCTTGATCAAAGATGGAGGAATATAAAGATTAATAAACAGAAGTCATTAAAATAGTCAGGAGGCCAGAAAGGGGCACTCTCAAGCCATATGACAATAGCAAAGCCCAACAGGAAAGGACTTTCTCTTCTTCCTTGGCAGACTCAATCCATGAGAGACAGTGACAACTCAGAGAAACAAAATTCACTGTACACTGAGCTCTCAATTCCTCTAATGGACTCTTTGCTTATTAAAGTCCTCCCAATATCCTTTACCCCCTTTAAAAGAGTTTTCCTGTCCTTGCTGTACTGAGACTTATACATAGCTGGCCATCATTGCAGACCCCAAATTACAATCTGCTGCTGATACCAATAGGCTTATTTTTATTGGAAAAATAATCAGCAGTCTATTTGTTTTAAGTCAACATGATCTCCCAGTTAGTGGTTTTCGTCAGAGGAAATAGCATCAGGAATTCTATTAAAAGTATAAGAATTTTTTTAAAGCAATCTATGAAGAAAATTATACAGACCCTATAACTGTCTATAAAACTATTATTCACCAATAAAAGATTGTTCATAATGATTATGTTTATTAGTATGCTGCAGAATCACATCACCTGTACTTAATTAGGTTTAAAATTGCAGGCCCTTGTCTTTTGTCAAATGTTTCTTTAAGAAACAATACTGCCATTGAGGATAATGTTTGCTGTGGGTTTGTCATATATAGCTTTTATTATGTTGAGGTATGTTCCTTCTATTCCTGCTTTCTGGAGAGTTTTTATCATAAATGGATGTTGAATTTTGTCAAAGGCCTTCTCTGCATCTATTGAGATAATCATATGGTTTTTATTTTTGAATTTGTTAATGTGGTGAATTACATTGATTGATTTGCGGATATTGAAGAATCCTTGCATCCCTGGGATAAAGCCCACTTGGTCATGGTGTATGATCTTTTTAATGTGTTGTTGGATTCTGATGGCTAGAATTTTGTTGAGGATTTTTGGATCTATGTTCATCAGTGATATTGGCCTATAGTTTTCTTTTTTTGTGACATCTTTGTCAGGTTTTGGTATTAGGGTGATGGTGGCCTCATAGAATGAGTTTGGAAGTTTACCTTCCTCTGCAATTTTCTGGAAGAGTTTCAGTAGGATAGGTGTTAGCTCTTCTCTAAATTTTTGGTAGAATTCAGCTGTGAAGCCGTCTGGACCTGGGCTTTTGTTTGCTGGAAGATTTCTGATTACAGTTTCAATTTCCGTGCTTGTGATGGGTCTGTTAAGATTTTCTATTTCTTCCTGGTTCAGTTTTGGAAAATTGTACTTTTCTAAGAATTTGTCCATTTCTTCCACATTGTCCATTTTATTGGCATACAACTGCTGATAGTAGTCTCTTATGATCCTTTGTATTTCTTTGTTGTCTGTTGTGATCTCTCCATTTTCATTTCTAATTTTATTGATTTGATTTTTCTCTCTTTGCTTCTTGATGAGTCTGGCTAATGGTTTGTCAATTTTATCTATCCTTTCAAAGAACCAGCTTTAATGGTGAAAAATTGAAAGCATTTCCCCTAAAGTCAGGAACAAGACAAGGGTGTCCACTTTCACCGCTACTATTCAACATAGTTCTGGAAGTTTTGGCCACAGCAATCAGAGCAGAAAAAGAAATAAAAGGAATCCAAATTGGAAAAGAAGAAGTAAAACTCTCACTGTTTGCAGATGACATGATCCTCTACATGGAAAACCCTAAAGACTCCACCAGAAAATTACTAGAGCTCATCAATGAATATAGTAAAGTTGCAGGATATAAAATCAACACACAGAAATCCCTTGCATTCCTATACACTAATAATGAGAAAGTAGAAAAAGAAATTAAGGAAACAATTCCATTCACCATTGCAACGAAAAGAATAAAATACTTAGGAATATATCTACCTAAAGAAACTAAAGACCTATATATAGAAAACTATAAAACACTGATGAAAGAAATCAAAAAGGACACTAATAGATGGAGAAATATACCATGTTCATGGATTGGAAGAATCAATATAGTGAAAATGAGTATACTACCCAAAGCAATTTACAAATTCAATGCAATCCCTATCAAGCTACCAGCCATATTTTTCACAGAACTAGAACAAATAATTTCAAGATTTGTATGGAAATACAAAAAACCTCGAATTGCCAAAGCAATCTTGAGAAATAAGAATGGAACTGGAGGAATCAACTTGCCTGACTTCAGGCTCTACTACAAAGCCACAGTCATCAAAACAATATGGTACTGGCAAAAAGACAGAAATATAGATCAATGGAACAAAATAGAAAGCCCAGAGATAAATCCACACACCTATGGACACCTTATCTTTGACAAAGGAGGCAAGAATATACAATGGAGTAAAGACAATCTCTTTAACAAGTGGTGCTGGGAAAACTGGTCAACCACTTGTAAAAGAATGAAACTAGATCACTTTCTAACACCGCACACGAAAATAAACTCAAAATGGATTAAAGATCTAAATGTAAGACCAGAAACTATAAAACTCCTAGAGGAGAACATAGGCAAAACACTCTCAGACATAAATCACAGCAGGATCCTCTATGATCCACCTCCCAGAATTCTGGAAATAAAAGCAAAAATAAACAAATGGTATCTAATTAAAATTAAAAGCTTCTGCACAACAAATGAAAATATAAGCAAGGTGAAAAGACAGCCTTCTGAATGGGAGAAAATAATAGCAAATGAAGCAACTGACAAACAACTAATCTCAAAAATATACAAGCAACTTATGCAGCTCAATTCCAGAAAAATAAACGACCCAATAAAAAAGTGGGCCAAAGAACTAAATAGACATTTCTCCAAAGAAGACATACAGATGGCCAACAAACACATGAAAAGATGCTCAACATCACTCATTATCAGAGAAATGCAAATCAAAACCACAATGAGGTACCACTTCACACCAGTCAGAATGGCTGCGATCCAAAAATCTGCAAGCAATAAATGCTGGAGAGGATGTGGAGAAAAGGGAACCCTCCTACACTGTTGGTGGGAATGCAAACTAGTACAGCCACTATGGAGAACAGTGTGGAGATTCCTGAAAAAATTGCAAATAGAACTGCCTTATGACCCAGCAATCCCACTGCTGGGCATACACACCGAGGAAACCAGAATTGAAAGAGACACATGTACCCCAGTGTTCATCGCAGCACTGTTTATAATAGTCAGGACATGGAAACAACCTAGATGTCCATCAGCAGATGAATGGATAAGAAAGCTGTGGTACATATTCACAATGGAGTATTACTCAGCCGTTAAAAAGAATTCATTTGAATCAGTTCTGATGAGATGGATGAAACTGGAGCCGATTATACAGAGTGAAGTAAGCCAGAAAGAAAAACACCAATACAGTATACTAACACATATATATGGAATTTAGAAAGATGGCAATGACGACCCTGTATGGAAGACAGGAAAAAAGACACAGATGTGTATAACGGACTTTTGGACTCAGAGGGAGAGGGAGAGGGTGGGATGATTTGGGAGAATGGCATTCTAACATGTTTACTATCATGTAAGAATTGAATCGCCAGTCTATGTCTGACGCAGGATACAGCATGCTTGGGGCTGGTGCATGGGGATGACCCACAGAGATGTTATGGGGAGGGAGGTGGGAGGGGGGTTCATGTTTGGGAACGCATGTTAAGAATTAAAGATTTTAAAATTAAAAAAATAAAAAACTAAAAAAAATAAATAAAAATAAATTTAAAAAAATTAAAAAAAGAAACTACTGTATATATAATAATAAGAAATAAGTATTTATTACTGAATTTAATGTAGAAAATATTCTTGAAATTTTCTAGAAAGTAAGAGGCTTAATAATACATACATATCTGACTGCCACCTCAGTAGTTAGTTCCTACTTAAGAAATGTGAAGATAAAGGGAAAAATCTATTTGTGATAGAAGCCAGTTGAGAATGTTATCCAAACAGTGGCAACTTTCTGAGATTGTTTATTGTTGACATAAACAGATTGTAGAAGGTCTCTCATGGCTTTAAACGTGATTAATCTTCTTGAGAAGTATAACTTTAAGCAAAGTAAATGGAAGAAATCTTGACCAATGACTTGATCTTCACCCCAATATTATCCATTTTAATCCCAAGAGTTTTATAAGATATGAGTCTAGAAAAAAGAAGTTGGATCATATTTCTCTTTTAAACATTAGGGACTGAAAGGTAATGAACCATCAGAAAACTTTGAAAAGAATTTGTGACTTCAGAATTCCACATCTTGTGAAGTTATCATTTACGTGTGAAAACAACTAAATGGAATTTTCAGATATTCAAGTCTCAAAGTATAAATAGCTGCCATATATTCTTTGAAAAATGAGTCTTAAAATTACTCCAGTTTAGCAAAAGGCTAATAAAAATAAAGAAAACAAGAATAAGAAGTCATGCTATAAAAGCCCAAGTTCTGAAAAATAATAATTTACATAAAAATAATAACAAGCCTTGTGTGAGAGAAGATAAAAGCACTATTTGCCTCAAATTACATAGAAAGAAAACAGAACATAATTTTTTACTTGAACTTAACAAAAATTTATTCATTTTTTTTGAAAATTTGAACAATGTTTAAAAATAGAAGTCATAACAGAAAGAGATCAAAGTAATTCAATTTATTGATATTAGGTACAAACTATTAAAATTTTGGGTTCTTTTGAATATTTTAAATAAAATTAAATGCATATATAAAAGATGTCTATAAGAACATGTGGAGATGGGTGATTTTAATGAAAATGCTCACGTTCCATGAAAAAAATCATCCTTGCAGAAATGTTTCCTTCATAATATTTATCTACCATTTAAAAATATCAGAAAACAGAAAGTAAAGATTAATGGAGAAGAAAATAATAGAAGTAGAGGAAGAAACTGGGTGACTTTAGTGCCATGTTTTTGTGGTTTAGTGGCTAAGTCATGTCCAAATCTTTTGCAACCCTATGGACTGTGGCCTGCCAGGCTTTTCTGTCCATGGAATCCTCCAGGCAAGAATACTGGAGTGGGTAGCCATTCTCTTCTCCAGGGGAATTTCTTAACTCAGAAATAGAACCAAGATCTCCTGTATTGAGGTAGGTTTTTTACCTGCTGAGCCACAAGGGAAGGCCACAATAAAATAAAAAGCCACAACTAAACACATGAAAATACTCAAAGAAAATCTCATCAGTAAAGGCAAACGTACAGTAAACATAGTAAACCACCCATTTACAAAGCTAGTGAGAACACTAAAAGGCAAAGGTAGTAAAATCACCTTTATTCACAATAAACAGTTGAGGGATAGACAAAATAATTAGACATAAAACATGGTGTCAGAATCAATAAATACAAGAGGAAGAAGGTAAAAATGTAGGTGCATTAAAATGTTTCAAATTAAGAGACCACCAATTAAAAATAACCCTGTACAGGTAGATTACTATATATAAACCTCATGATAACCACAAATAAAAGAAAAATAGTAAATATACCCACAACATACAGAAGGAATTCAAACACACTAATAAAGCTAGACATCAAATCATAACAGACAAAAAGAAGAAGGAACAAAAAAGAACCTTGAAACGAATCCAAAAAACAGCTAGCATAATGGCAATAAGTACACATATATCAATGATTATTTTAAATATAAATGTTCTAAATGCTCCAAACAAAAGACATAGAGTGGCTGAATGGATTCAAAAACAAGATCCTGGGACTTTCTTTGTGGCTCAGTGATAAAGAATCTGCTTACCAATGCAGGAGACATAGGTTTGATACCTGATCTGGGGAGGATCCCCCATGCCATGGAGCATCTAAGTCTGTGCACCACAACTAAGTCTGTGCACCACATTTTAGAGACTGAAAGCTGCAACTGCTTATCCCATGTGCCACACCTTCTGAAGTCTGAGCACCCTAGAGCCCATGGTGTGCAACAAGAGACACCATTGCAATAGGATGCCCAGATGCTGCAACTAGACAGCAGCCCCCACTTGCCACAATGAGAGAAAAGCCTGTGTTGCAGTGAAGACTCAGCACAGCCAAAAATAAATAAATAAATAAAGTTTTAAAAATAATTTCTACAAATGAATAATAAAGTCATAGTTTATTTGATAAAAAAAGTCATATATATATACTACCTACAGGAGATTCACTTTAGATCTAAAATAATGTAGACTGAAATAGAGGGGAGGGAAAAATTATTTCATTCAAATAGAGATTTTAAAGGCCAAGTTATCAATAATTATACCAGATGAAATAGACTTTAAAATAAAGACTATCGCAAAAGACAAGAATTATCTTGATTATATAATGATCAAGGAATCATTCCAAGAAGAAGAAAGAACAATTGTAAATATCTATGCATCCAACATAGAACCACCTAGGTACATAAAGAAAATATAAGTGAAAGTGAAAATGAAAGTGAAGTCGCTCAGTCGTGTCCGACTCTCTGCGACCCCATGGACTGCAGCCTGCCAGGCTCCTCTGTCCATGGGATTTTCCAGGCAAGAATACTGTAAACAAATATAAAAAGAGAAGTTGGCTGTAACACAAAAATAGTAGGAAACTTTAAAAGCCCACTGACATTAACAGACAGATCATCCAGTCAGAAAATAAATAAGGAAACACTGATCTTAAATGACACATTAGACCAGATGAACTTAACTGATATATAGAACACTGCATCAAAAAGGAGCAGACTACACATTCTTTTTCATGCGTGCATGGAACATATTCCAGTATAGGTTACATGTGCTGTGCTGTGCTGCGCTGTACTAATTTGTATCAGTCATGTCTGACTCTCTGTGACCCTATGGACCACAGTGGACCAGGTTTCTCTGTCCATGGGATTCTCCCATCCAAGTACTAACCAGGCTCAACCCTGCTTAGCTTCCAAGATCAGATGAGATCAGGTGTGTTCAGGGCGGTACGGTGATAGACTGTCCATGGGATTCTCTAGGCAAGAATACTGGAGTGGATAGCTGTGCCCTCCTCCAGGGGAATCTTCCTGACCCAGGGAACAACCTGCATTTCTAAAGTCTCCTGCATTGGCAGGCAGTTTCTTTACCACAAACTCTACCTGGGAAGCCATATGAAAGTCTTGAAAGTGAAAGTCAATCAATCGTGTCTGACTGCAACCCCATGGACTATACAGTTCATGGAATTCTCCAGGCCAGAATGCTGGAGTGGGCAAGCCTTTCCCTTCTCCAGGGAATCTTCCCAACCCAGGGATTGAACCCAGGTCTCCTGCATTGGGCGCAGATTGTTTACCAGCTGAGCTATAAGGGGAGCCCTACTAGGCCACAAAACAAGCCTCTGTAAATTTAAGAAACTTGAAATAATATCAAGCTTCATTACTGACTAGAACACTAAGAGACTAGAAATCAATTACAAAGAAACCTACAAAAAACATTAACACATGGAGGCTAAAAACAGCATACTATACATAATCAATGGTTCACTGAAAAAATCAAATAGGAACTCAAATATAACTGAAGAAAAGTGAAAACAAAACACCATGATCCAAAATCTATGGGACACAGCAAAACCAGACTTAAGAGGAAAGTTTAGAGTAATACAAGCTCACTTTAGGAAAAATCTCATGTAACAACCTAACCTTACACCTAAAGATATTAGAAAAATAAGAACAAAGCTAAGATTTAGTAGAAGAAAATAAATCATTAAGATCAGAGCTGAAATAAATGAAATAGAGACAAAGAAAACAGAAAAGATCAATGAAACTAAGAGTTGGTTCATTTAAAATAGAAAAAAAATTGATAAAACTTTAGCCAGACTAATCAAGAGATAGAGACGGCCCATATCAATAAAATAAAAAAATAAAAAGGAGAAAAGTACACGTAACAACTGACACTATAGAAAAACAAAAGATCATGAGATTACTACAAACAATTAAATGCCAATACAATGGACTATCTAAAAGAAATAGATAAATTCTTTAAATGAACAGTCTTCCAAGACTGAACCAGGAAGAAATCAAAAATATGAATGAATCATATGCCAGCAAAGAAATTTAATCAGTAATTAAAAGAAACAAAAGTTCAGAGCTAGACAGCTTCACAGGTGAATTCTACCAAATATTTGGAGTACAAATAATACCCATCATTCTCAAATTATTCCAGAAAATTATAGAGGAAGAAAGACTTTCACACTCATTCTATGAGGATAAAAGTACCCTGATTCTAAAACTGGATAAACATATCACAATAAAGATAATTGCTAGCCAGTATCACTGATGAACATAGATCTTCAACAAAATATTAGCAAATTTAATCCAAGAATACATTAAAATAATGATAATCAAGTGGGACTTATTCCAGGGACACAAAGATGGCTCAATATTTGAAGCTCAATCAATGTGATGCACTACATTAAAAAATTGAAGAATGAAAGCCATATGATCATCTCTGTAGATTCAGAAAAAGTTTTTGACAAAACTCAGCATCCATTTATGATAAAGGCCTTCCAGAAAGTGGATATAGTGGGCATACTTCAACATGGTAAGGGCCAATGTGTTATTCCCACAGATAACTGTGAACAGCTGAAAGCATTTCCTCTAAGATCAGGAACAAGACAAAGATGCCTTTTCTGGCCACTTTGATTCAACACAGCATTGGATATTCTAGTCACAGCAATTAGACAAGAAAAATAAATACAAAAAATCAAAATTGGGAAGGAAGAAATAAACCATTACTGTTTACAGATGACATGATACTATACTTAGAAAATCCTAAATACATGTCAAAAATTATTACTAATTACCAATCACTAACTAAGTAAAGTTACAGGACATAAAATTAATATACAGAACTCTGTTGCATTGCTATACACTAACAATGAACTATTAGAAAGTGAAATTAAGAAAACAATTCCAATTCCAATTATATCAAAAAGGATAAAATACCCAGGAGGGTATTTTATTTACTACCTGAAGAGGTAAACTATTTGTACTCAAAAAACTATAAGTCACTGATGAAACTAATTCAAGACAACACATATGGAAAAATATACTGTTCACTAAATGGAAAAAATTATGTTATTAAAATAGCCATACTACTTGAGGCAATACAATCTCTATCAAAGTACAAAAGGCGTTTCTCAAAGAGCTTTAAAAAAGTCCTAAAATTCATATGGAAACACAAACAATTCCAAACAGAGAAAGCAATCTTGAAAAAGAACAGAGCTGGAGGAATCATACTCCCTGACTTCAGATTATGCTACAAAGCTACAATTTAAAAAAAAAAAAAAAGTATACACTGACTCAGAAATAGACATTTATATCATTGGAGAGCTCAGAAGTAAAACCACACACAATTAATTACTGAAAGAGGAGGAAAGATTATAAAACAGAGAAAAGATAGTGTCTTCAAGTAAGTGATACTGGGAAAACTTGACTGTTAAATTTAAAACAATGAGATTAATACATTTCCTCACACCAAATTAAAAAAATCAAAATATTGATAGATTAAAAACCCAAATGTAAGACTTCAACCATGCAAACTCCTAAAAGAGAATATAGGAAGAATGCATAAATTATAGAAATGTTTTGTTGTTGTTTGTTTGTTTTTTGGATCTGTGTATTAAGACAAAAGGAACAAAAGCAAAAGTTAGCAAATGGGATTTGATTAAACTTAGAAAATTTCCAGAGAAAGGTAAACCATTGAAAACATGAAAACATAATCTACTGAATGGGAAAAATATTTGAAAACAATATGACTGATAAGGAATTATATATCCAAAGTATGTGAACAATTCATACACCTCATGATATTGAAGAAAAATATCAAACAATTCATTTAAAAATTTCTCCTGAAGAGACATTTCTCCAAAGAAGAAATACAGATGACCAATGGGCACTTTAAAAGATGCTCAACGTTGCTAATCATCAGAGAAATGGAAATCAAAACCACAATGAATGATCACTTCACTCCTGTCAGAATAGCTATCATCAAAATGACCACACACAAGAAATATTAGAGAGGATGTGAAGAATAAGTAACCCTTTCACACTGTTGATGGAAATGTAAATTGGTGCAATCACTGTGGAAAAATTATGAAAGATACTCAAAAGATTAAAATTAGGACTACTATAACATGCAGCAGTTCCACTCTTGAGAATATATCTAAAGAAAATGAAAACACTGATTTGAAAAGATATATATATCCCAATATCCATATCAGTATTATTTACAATAGCCAAGATGTGGAAGAAGGCTAGGTATACATCAATAAATGAATGGATGAAGAGAATGTGGGATGTCTGCACTTATGTGTATGGGGTTTCCCTGGTGGCTCAGATGGTAAAGAATCTGACAGCAATGCCACAGACCTGGGTTTGATCCCTGGGTTGGGAAGATCCCCTGGAGAAGGGAATGGCAACCCACTCCAATATTCTTGCCTAGAAAATTCCATGAATAGAGGAGACTGGTGAGCTATAGTCCATGAGGTCACAAAGAGTCAGACATGACTGAGCGACTAACACACACACACATATGTGTATATGTACATGAGTAGTATATGAATATATGTATTATATATGCATATATAACAATATAATACATAATAGAATGCAGTGTAAAACATAATAAATAATGCAATATTTATAATATAAATAATCTAATACTAGTATATACATATGCATATATGCACATATATAGGGGAATAGCCGGAGAAGGCGATGGCACCCAGCTCCAGTACTCTTGTCTGGAAAATCCCATGGACAGAGGAGCCTGGTAGGCTGCAGTCCACGGGGTTGCAAAGAGTCGGACACGACTGAGCAACTTCCCTTTCACTTTTCACTTTTATGCATTGGAGAAGGAAATGGCAACCCACTCCAGTGTTCTTGCCTGGAGAATCCCAGGGACGGGGGAGCCTGGTGGGCTGCCGTCTATGGGATCACACAGAGTCGGACACGACTGAAATGACTTAGCAGCAGTAGCAGTAGCAGGGGAATAGCCATATATACAACAGTACCACTGGTGGCTCAGACAGTAAAGAATCTGCCTGTAATGGAGGAGACATTACTTCCTTCCCTGGGTCAGGAAGATCCCCTGTAGAAGGGAATGCTACCCACTCTAGTATTCTTGCCTGGAAAATTCCATGGACAGAGGAGCCTGGCAGGCTACAGTCCATGTGGTCACAAAGTCTCAGACACAACTGACTAACCAGTACCAGTGCCATACATGCACACACACACACACACACATACACATATATAGGAGAATATTATATTATTATGTACATGCATATATACATATGTGATGCACATATTATGTGTGTGTGTGTATATATATATATATATATAGAGAGAGAGAGAGAGAGAGAAGTATTAGCCTTAAAAAGATAACATTCTGCTATTTGCAACAACAGGGGTAGACCTAGAATATATTATGCTTAGTGAAGTAAACTGACAGAGGAAGAGAAATACTACATATTATCACTTATAAAACAAACTACTGAATATAGAAAAAAAAATAGATGCACAGATTTAGAGAATGAACTAGTGATTACCAGCAGGTAGAGTGAAAGAGGGAAGGGCAATAAAGGGATAGAGGAGTAAGAATTAAAAACTACTGGGTATAAAATAAGTTACAAGGATGTATTGTATAATACAGGTAATACAGCCAATATTTGATAATAAATATACTTAGAATGCAACCTTTAAAAATTGTGATCACTATATTGTTCACCTGTAACCTAGTTGTATAGTAATAATACCTCCTTAAAGGAAAAATAATAAAAATTGAAAATATAATTTCTCATTGATGTCTTAATATTTTTCTTCTTATATTACATTTCCAATACAAAGTTTCTGTTTTCTGTATGTTCTTTATAAAATTATTTTTCACATTTGGATACCAAGTATTAAATACAAAAATTTACTTCTATATCCAGAATCATATGTACTACACGTTGTGTCCTTTGTTCTGTGATTTTTAGATTTTTGATGTTTGAAATATGTCAGATTTATCAAAAGTAGTGGAAAATTTTTATGTAGATTAGTGGAGATTTTAAGTTAAATAACATTTATTTAGTTTATATTTAAAGATTTAAAATTAAATAAGAGGAGGGTCTCCAACCCTGGTACTGGTCTATGGCCCGTTAGAAACTGGGTCACACAGCAGGAGGTGAACAGTGGGTGAGTGAGTGAAGCTTCGGCTGATGTTTCCCATTGCTTGCATTACCCCCTGAGATCCACCTCCTGTCAGATCAGCAGTGGCATTAGATTCTCATAGGAGTGCAAACTCTATTGTGAACTGAGCATGCTCAGGATTTAAGGTGAGCACGCCTTATGAAAATCTAAGGCCTGATGAACTGAGTGGAGCTGAGGCAGTGATGCTAGAGCTAGGGAATGGCTGCAAATACAAATCATCATTAGCAAAGAGCTTTGATTGCACAGAGGCAATAATAAATCAATTGTTTACAGACATATCAAAACTATCAGTGAGGGCAAGTGACAATTAAACCACATCTGGTATCAGGCTTTAAGTTAGAATCCGACAGCTTAATCTGCTCATGACCTGCCCATTATTTTATCTACCACTTCCATCTGTGCCTCCTTTCTGCTCTGAGCACTTGTCTCAATCACATTTTTGGTGAGCCCAGAAGTTTACCCTAACCAAAATTAGTAAAAAAATAAATGTCACTGGAGAGCATTTTTGAAAAGGGAGAAAGATCCAACAGGAAGAATACAGAAGACTCTGACTGCCAAAAAAAAAAAAAAGAAAAGAAAAGAAAAGAAAGCCGTATTTAAAAGAAAATGTCAAGAATCCCACTTAAATTATAGGTTCATTGCAAGAAGTGATTCACATTCTTCAAGCCTGCTTTGTAAAATACATGGCAACTGGCTATCCAATGAAGCCATGAAACCTTCAAAACTGCTTTGCCATATGGAGACAAGCACCCTGTATTAAACGACCAGTCTTTGGAGCTTAAAAACAAAAACGTGAACATGAAGAATAGAAGCGATTATTGAAGGCCACCACTTCATTAAATGTGTCTGCACTGACAGTATTATTCTTCGTGGATAGTCACATTGCTAGAACTAAAAAAATCCTTTGTTATTGGTGAAGAGTTGGTGCTATCTGCTGCTAAGGACATTTGCCATAAACTTTAAGGAGAGGCTGCAGTTCGAAAGATGGCATGGGTTCCTCTTTCAGGTAGGACCATAACTAGATGAAGTGATGAAATAGCAGAGGATACTGAGGCACAATTGCTAGAGAGGACTGGTGCACTGTGGTGTGCCATCCAGGCTGAGGAGTCTACCAGTGTTGACAACAGCACAAGAATGTTTTGTGTTGTGTGATAGATCTTCAGGAAGACGTGCACAAGGATATGTCATGTGCACTTTTGTTGCCAACCAATACTGCAGCTGCAGAACCATTCATGTCTTTGAATATTTACATATCAGGAAAACTGAAATGGTCATTCTGTGTTGATATACGTATGGACAGAATGGTTGTCATGACTGGATGACTTTCTGGTTTTGCTACTCAGGTCAAAGAGGTAGCTTCTGAATGCGAACCTACACTCTGTGTCATCCATAGAGAAATGCTGGCTAACTGAAAAATGTCACCTGAACTTAAAAACATTTTGTTGGATATGGTTAAAATCATCAGCCACATTATGGTGCATGCTCATAACTCGTGTCTTTGTGCCGCTTTGTTAGGATATGGACACAGAGCACATATGTCTTCTCATATATAGAAAGGACAGAGTTTTTGAATTATGAGAGCTGCTCCAGAGATTCCTTTTAGAAAAACAGTCACCATTGGCAGCATATTTCAGTAACACAGAATGGGTAGCAAAATTTATTTGTGTGACATATTCAACCTATTCAACTAACTCAGTCTGTCACATCATGGGAAGATGACAATTGTATTCAAATCTGAGATAAAGTGGCTTCATTCAAAGCCAGACTGGAGTTACAGGGGCGATGAGTGAACATTCTGAATTTTGACATGTTTCAAACATTAGTGGAGATTTTGAAAGAGACTAAACCAAGGGCCTTCTTTCTTCCAGCTGGTTCATAATCACCTACCTCAGCTTTCAAAGAGTCTGAGCACTACTTCCCAATCACAAAAGATCCCGAAACTGGGAAGGAATGGATCCATGACCTATTTGTGAATAAGCCAGGTGAATCAACTTTGTCTGTGCTAGAAAAGTATCAACTGCTTGAGGTCATAAATGACAGGAGCCTTAAGAATGTGTTTGAGACAACTTCAAATCTCCATATTTCTGGATTAAAGCTAAGTCAGAATATCCTGAGACTGCCACAAAAGCACTGAGTCTGCTTCCATTTCCAACATCCTATCTTTGTGAAGCAGAGTTTTCTGTAGTGACAGCAGCCAAAACCAGGTTATAGACTAGACCAACACACTCTGGGTGTCACTGTCTCCAATTACTCCTGTTTGGGATTGTCTAGTTCCATGAAAACAAGGTCAAGGCTGGCACTGATTCTGCATTATAGTGAGCTGTATAATTACTTCATTATATGTCACAATGTAATAATAATAGAAAAAAAGTACATAATAAAAGTATTGTGCTTGAATCATCCTGAAACCATTCCCCTCTCCCCCCAGGTCTGGGAAAAGTTGCCATCCACAAACCTGGTCCCCTATGCCAGAAAGGTTGGAGACCACTGAAATAAGAGATTTGGGGTAAATAATGGCTTCTACTTGAAAAGAAATATAAGAAATGTGTTTGTTGTTGCTTTTCAGTCAGTAAGTCATGTCTGACTCTTTGCGACCCCATGGACTCCACACGCCAGGCTCCTCTGTCCTCCACTATCTTTTGGAGTTTGTTCAAATTCATGTCCATCGAGTTGGTAATTCTATCTAACCATCTCATCCTCTGCCATTCCCTTCTCCTTTTGCCTTCATTGTCTCCCAGCATCAGGGTCTTTTCTGAATATTCATATGACTGAAGAAATACAAGTGCAAACACACAAAAATGTCACTAACATTTCCATTACTTGGAAGAAAAAATAAAGCTATTTTTATCATTATTGGAATATTTTTCTAGATGTTTCTCTTCTTTTCTTTTCTTTTTTGCAAGTATGGATATCGTGTAGATGTAGGAATGGTGAGAGAAATTGTTGGAATTTTGTAGACATTGTTGTACTGCAGTGAATATAGTATTACACACATTTTCAGAAATTACTTTAAATTCTTATTGCTTAAATTGTTAATACTAAACAAATTGGAGTTAAAAAAATGAAGTACATATATATGTGTATATATATACATATGCTTTTATAACAATTGGTACTAATAAAATATTTCTAAAAGTTATGAAAATATGAAAATATTTAAAAGAGACAAATCATTATGGTTTTAGTTGTTCAACTTCACATTTCATAGCTACAGTATTACTAAACACATTTTCCCACCTTTCTTCCAATCTAGCAATTTTGACTTTTGCATCATTTTTGTATTTTGATGTTTATACCTTTTACATTCCACTCTGCAATTATAATTAAGACAGATATTTAGTCAACTAAATATTGAACTATATATTAAACTAAATTTAGCCAACTGAATATTGAACTATATCTAATTATAACCAATTATTTCCAGTTCTAGCCCTTCTATCTTCAAGTTTATTACCTCAAGTTTTGATTCATTATTTGACTATCTGTATTTTCTTGTTAATATTTTTGAGGAGTTTATAATTATTATATCCTTTAAATTATTACATGCTAAATAATTCCTATGTGATACTTTACATTAGTAAGAAAAATCTCTTACTTTTCTTTATTTAAGCTTAAAGACATAGTTACAGTGTCTTCTGTCATTAATTTTTGTCCCCAGCTTGTCAGTTCATAATTCTATTGCTGGATTTTATTTGATGATTGGTTATATTAAGATGAATGCTTTAATTGCTGAATATTTATAATTTGCTTCTGTTTTATTTAACTTAAAAAATAACTTGGCTTGTATAATATTCTTGATTACATTTTCTTTCCATCAGCACTTTGTATATAGCACTCTATTTTCATCTGTCTTAGGAGTTGCTCTGGAGAGGCCTGTGTTGCAATTATTCTCCTTGGATGATAACTTGATTTTCAGCCTAGATACCTAATGCCCTTCTTTTTTCCCTCTTGACATTTTAATAATTTAACCAAGAATTCATGAGCACAAATTGATCTGTATTGTTTCCTGATATTTTAAATGCCGTATCTATCTGAATCTACTTTTATTTTTACTTTCTGGGAATTTTTTTGCAACTATATATTAATACTTTTTAAGAGTCAACTGGGTATTAATTTATGCATACCTAGTTTTCTTTTGCTGGACTGTGTATATTAATGTAATTTCTCATGTCTTTCATTGTAATTTCATATCTATTATAATCTCAGTTATAATGCTTACTCTATTGAGTAACTGAGTATTCATTCCTAAGGCATGGCAAATCCATTCTCAAGTGATTATAATATGTTTACTCTTTCCATTATGGTGTTGTTGTGTCATTCAATTTAATTCTGTATTTTTGTAATTTCCAAGTCAACTCTTACTGTTGTTTTCTCACTTTAAATTTCTTTATTAAAATTATTCAGATTTTTATTACTTTCTATAAAAAAATGAAACACTTGCCATGATATATCTCTTTCTCTTGGGTCATCATATACTCCAGGATGCATTTTTATCACTTTATTTTGTTACTTCTTACTTATTTTCATCCTTTCTTCAATTTCCTAATTGCCTTCTCTTATATAAATTCCAAATCTTACATTTCTGTATTTATTTCTTTTCTCTGTAAAAGATATGCTAAAACTCTGTTTTATTGATTTGGTCAAAGTATTAGATCTTGGATCTACTTACTATTTTATCTCCCACTCCCAATCCCACTTGTGGTCATCTCTCTTTTCTATTTGATCTTCCATAGTTTCAGACTTTGAAGACATTAAAACTTCCTTATTCTCTTCATACTATTTTTGTTTCTTCCTTTCTTTCCATAAAAAGATTTATTGATTTCGTGGGAAGTGAAATGAGTACCTTGAAGAGATTATTGCACTTCCACGTTCACTGCAGGGTTATTCATAATAGCCAGGGCTTGGAAACAACCTAAATATCAGTTGACAGATAAGTGGATAAAGAAATATATGTATATATATTATACATATAATATATATTATACACAAGCTGGAATCAAGATTGCTGGGATAAATATCAATAACCTCAGATATGCAGATGACACCACCCTTGTGGCAGAAAGTGAAGAGGAACTAAAAAGCCTCTTGATGAAAGTGAAAGAGGAGAGTGAAAAAGTTGGCTTAAAGCTCAACATTCAGCCCATCACTTCATGGGAAATAGATGGGGAAATAGTAGAAACAGTATCAGACTTTATTTTTGGGGGCTCCAAAATCACTGCAGATGGTGACTGCAGCCATGAAATTAACAGACACTTACTCCTTGGAAGAAAAGTTATGACCAACCTAGATAGCATATTCAAAAGCAGAGACATTACTTTGCTGATTAAGGTCCGTCTAGTCAAGGCTAGGGTTTTTCCTGTGGTCATGTATGGATGTGAGAGTTGGACTGTGAAGAAGGCTGAGCGCCGAAGAATTGATGCATTTGAACTGTGATGCTGGAGAAGACTCTTGAAGGTCCCTTGGACTCCAAGGAGATCCAACCAATCCATTCTAATGGAGATCAACCCTGGGAAATCTTTGGAAGGAATGATGCTAAAGCTGAAGCTCCAGTACTTTGGCCACCTCATGAGAAGAGTTGACTCATTGGAAAAGACTCTGATGCTGGGAGGGATTGGGGGCAGGAGGAGAAGGGGAGGACCCAGGATGAGATGGCTGGATGGCATCATGGACTTGATGGACATGAGTCTGAGTGAACTCTAGGAGATGGTGATGGACAGGGAGGCCTGGCATGCTGCAATTCATGGGGTCACAAAGAGTTGGACACAACTGAGTGACCGAACTGATCTGAACTGAACTGATATTACATTTATTATATAAAAATTATTATATTTATTGTATACAATATTTTATAATTATATATTAATATATGGAATATATATTATATACATGCATACACAATATAATTATACATGCAATATATTATATTTATTAATATATTTATATATTTATTAATAGATATTAATATATAATATATTTATTAATATATGTAATATATTATATACATATATACATAATATAATTATACATATAATATATTATATTTATTCTATACCATATTTATAATTATATATTAATATATATGGCAATACATTATATATGATGATATATATAATGAAATAGGCTACACATGCATACATAATAAATAAAATATTTATACATAAATTGAATATATTTATGCACCTATCTGTAATGAAATATTATTCAGCCTTAAAGAAGATTTTGACAGTTGGAACATTGTGAAGATTCTGAAGTTTGGAACATTTGCAAGATATTGTTGTTCAGTCACTCAGTTGTGTCCGACTCTTTGCAGTCCCATGGACTGTAGAATAATGCTATATGAAATTAACCAGACAGAAAGAGAATTACTGCACTTATATGTGGAATCTAAAAACGTTGAATAGTAGACACAAAGAGTAGAACTGTGATTACTAAGCATGGGGAAGTGGGGAAAATAAGATGTTGGTCAAAGTGCACAAATTAACAGTTGTGTAAAATGAATAAGGTATCAAGATCTAATCTATCAGATGGTGACTGATAATGATACTATATTATATACTATTAATTTACTCAGAGTAGATTCAGGTGCTCTTGGCACATACAAATAAAGTAACTGTGAACAGATGGACATATTAATTAACTTGACTATAGTAATCATTTCACTATGTATATGTATCTCAAAACATCATGTTGTACACTTTAAATATATATGAGTCAATAAAATATTTTTAAATTTCTTTTGTATATTACCCTTGCTATCATACAGAAGCTATCAGATATGGACTGTTTCTTCTGTCCACCGAGAAACCAACTTGCTCATGTTTCTATTGCAATGGACTTGATGAGCCTTCATTTACCTCTCTGTTCTCTCACTATTGTACCTCCCTATCATCTCAAGTGTTTTGCTTATGCATCCTCGCTCTTACCTGTAGAGTAAACCACATTCCTTTTCTCCAAAATCGTCTGTGTTATCCTTGAAGAACGTTCTATTGATTTCAACCTTTAAAATAAAACAGAAACATTCATTGCATCAGTCACATTCTTCCCTTAACATTATCATTTAACCCTGACATCCTCTTATAATTTCAACTTCTTTTAAAGTCAAATTTCATGAAACAAATGTCTACATGCATTACATATTTTTCACAATTTTCTGCCCATCGTTAAGCAACAGTTATCTGACTTCTGCCTTCAATGATTCAATTGAATTTACCACTTTCAGTATCACCAGCAATTTTCATGTTTCAAGTTCAACAGGAACAATTTAAATCATTGTCCATTCTCCCTTTCCTAAAACATGTCCTTTGATGTCTCTGATATCATACTTCTTGTTCCTTCTTACCTCTCTTGGTCCTATTCCTCTAGTCATTATTTTTAATATCCTCCATCTAGTCCTTAAATAACAGAGTTCATCATTGCTTTGCCTTTGGCCTTCTTCTCTTTTAATTTTACTGTTGTCTTTGGTCATTGCATTAATTCCCAAGTTGGAAGTTATTTGGGCCATACTTCTAATTCCAAAGCTTGAATTAAGCCTGTTCATCTTTTCCTAACTTGAGGATCCTTAATCTACTCTCTACTGATGCCCCTAGTTTTAGGAGAAAAGGTATCTCAAGTGCTGCATAAGTAAAATAAATTTAATAATCTTTCTTTCTAAACTACATTTTTCTCTGTTAGTCATTAATGTTTTTTGTCATCTATTCAGTTTCTTCCATTGATGCAGTAGTGAACATCCTCTGCCTATCTGATACATAACAAAATCTTCTTGTCTCTAACTCTGGAATAATTCATCTCTGACTCTGGAATAACTCTAGACTTTATATATATATATATATATATATATATATATATATATATTATATGCACTATCAAAACCCTAGTTTAAGTCTGCATAATCTTTCACCTGGAATATTGCAATAGTCCCCTAATTCATTTCTCTTCAGACACAATGTCTATGTAAAGTTCATCCTCCTTATTGCAGCTAAAGAGATGTTCCAAAAATGGAAGCTAGGCCATATTTTATTTGGGTTTTCCTTTGGCATTCAAGTGGCTTCAGACAGTAAAGGGTCTGTCTGCAATGCAGGAGACCCGGGTTCAATCCCTGGGTTGGGAAGATCCCCTGAAGAAGGAAACGGCAGCCCACTCCAGTATTCTTGCCTGGAAAATCCCATGGATCACGGAGCCTGGTAGGCTACTGTCCATGGGGTCGCAGAGTCGGACACAACTGAGCGACCTCACTTCATTTTTGGCCTTCAAGTAAAACCACTAGCCCTTAACAGGCCCACAAGATGTTGGCTTACCTGAACCATTAATTTGTCTCTGGAATTGCAACAATTACAAGTTCATCCCCCTCTAGAGATCTTCACATAGAGTCTCCGTTTTGCTTACAGTTCTCTTTAACCAGCTACACCTAACGCACAGCAAAATCAAACCCCTTTGCCACTCCCATTCACCAAGTAAAGGTCAATACACTTGTCAAATCTTCAGTTAACCCTCACATATTCATATAGCATTTTTCTGACCATCCTAACTAGTGAGATCTTCTCATTATTCTCTTCCGTAGAAGACACTGTGGCTCTGATAACATCACACTACTTAGATGTAATGCAAATATGCTTGTTTAGTGCCTGTTTCTCAACTTATGCTATGAGATATATAAAACCAGAAAAAATGTTACCTTCCTGGGTATATTCTCAGCACAAATAATAACATCTTGAAGACAGCCATACTAGATGAATTATAGAATGAAGAAATAAAAATCCAGTGGTTTGAAAGAGAGCCATCACTTTCTCACTTCTGGGAACTAGATATGCCAACAGTATCTCTCTACCTTCTGGAAACTATGCTCTACTCTTACCCTAGTAAAAGGTCTAGCTTTTCAACTAGTGTGAAGTTCAATTATTAAGGTGAAAATCTAGTGTTCTTTATCATAACATTTAACTGTTATTTCAACAAATCAATAGTTTCAGTTCAGTTCAGTTCAGTTCAGTTGCTCAGTAGTGTCCGACTCTTTGTGACCCCATGAATCGCAGCACACCAGGCCTCCCTGTCCATCACCATCTCCCGGAGTTCACTCAGACTCATGTCCATCGAGTCCGTGATGCCATCCAGCCATCTCATCCTGGGTCCTCCCCTTCTCCTCCTGCCCCCAATCCCTCCCAGCATCAGAGTCTTTTCCAATGAGTCAACTCTTCACATGAGGTGGCCAAAGTACTGGAGCTTCAGCTTTAGCATCATTCCTTCCAAAGAAATCCAAGGGTTGATCTCCTTCAGAATGGACTGGTTGGATCTCCTTGCAGTCCAAGGGACTCTCAAGAGTCTTCTCCAACACCACAGTTCAAAAGTATCAATTCTTCAGCACTCAGCCTTCTTCACAGTCCAACTCTCACATTCATACATGACCACAGGAAAAACCTTAGCCTTGACTAGATGGACCTTAGTCGGCAAAGTAATGTCTCTGCTTTTGAATATGCTATCTAGGTTGGTCATAACTTTTCTTCCAAGGAGTAAGTGTCTGTTAATTTCATGGCTGCATTCACCATCTGCAGTGATTTTGGAGCCCTCAAAAATAAAGTCTGACACTGTTTCTACTATTTCCCCATCTATTTCCCATGAAGTGATGGGACCAGATGCCATGATCTTCGTTTTCAGAATGTTGAGCTTTAAGCCAACTTTTTCGCTCTCCTCTTTCACTTTCATCAGGAGGCTTTTTAGCTCCTCTTCACTTTCTGCCATGAGGGTGGTGTCATCTGCATATCTGAGGTTATTGATATTTCTCCTGGCAATCTTGGTTCTAGCTTGTGTTTCTTCCAGTCCAGCGTTTCTCATGATGTTCTCTGCATAGAAGTTAAATAAGCAGGGTGACAATACACAGCCTTGATGTACTCCTTTTCCTATTTGGAAGCAGTCTGTTGTTCCATGTCCAGTTCTAACTGTTGCCACCTGACCTGCATACAGATTTCCCAAGAGGCAGGTTAGGTGGTCTGTTATTCCCATCTCTTTCAGAATTTTCCACAGTTTATTGTGATCCACACAGTCAAAGGCTTTGGCATAGTCAATAAAGCATAAATAGAACATTCCAGGTTCCTGTGCAATATTGCTCTTTACAGCATCGGATCTTGCTCCTATCACCAGTCACATCCACAACTGGGTGTTGTTTTTGCTTTGGCTCTATCCCTTCTTTCTTTCTGGAGTTATTTCTCCACTGATCTCCAGTAGTATATTGGGCCCCTAATGACGTGGGGAGTTCCTCTTTTGGTATCCTATCATTTTGCCTTTTCATACTGTTCATGGGGTTCTCAAGGCAAGAATAGTGAAGTGGCTTGCCATTCCCTTCTCCAGTGTACCACATTCTGTCAGACCTCTCCACCATGACCTGCCTGTCCTGGGTTGCCCCACAGGCATGGCTTGGTTTCATTGATTTAGACAAGGCTGTGGTCCTAGTGTGATTAGATTGACTAGTTTTCTGTGAGTATGGTTTCAGTGTGTCTGCCCTCTGATGCCCTCTTGCAACACCTACCATCTTACTTGGGTTTCTCTTACCTTGGGTGTGGGGTATCTCTTCACGGCTGCTCCAGCAAAGCACAGCCGCTGTTCCATACCTTGGACGAGAGGTATCTCCTTACTACCGCCGTTCCTGACCTTCAACATGGGATAGTTCCTCTAGGCCCTCCTGTGCCTGCACAGCCATTGCTCCAATCAATAGTTTAGTATTTATAATAAGGAGCTCTGGATTAATTATTTTTCTGTATAGATTTAAACAGTACAAGAAGACAATATCCTGTAGTTTAAAAAAAAAAGCATTATAATATGGAAAGCTAGAAATATGTCACTTCTACAGTTGAATAGTTTAGTTTTAAGCAAATGAAAACCCACAGCCTTAATTACTTAAAATACTTAGGCAATTTCATTACTTCTCTAATTCATTTATAATCAAGTTATTTTCAATCCAATTTTGTTTAAAAGAAACACAGCCAGAATTTTTCTTCTATTTAACACTAAATTTTATGATATTTCATCTAGAGAAGATTCAGTGTTAGTAGATGTACATTTACATATTAAACAAAATTACTTCTGCTGTCTCTCACTAATCATTTTTAGTTAAAAGCCACTTTTTGTTTTAATTTGATCAAATTGTTAACATTGGTTTCACCTTCTCCAAGTAGATTAGTTTGGCATAAATAATATGTCTTATAAATTGGTGTTGTTTCACTTAGTGACAGAGACTTTCAATGGTTTCAGTTTCAAGAAAAGCCATTAGATAATGAATTGATCTTTCTCTTGGTTTTATAAATGGCCTTGGGAAGGCTTATCATAATGAAGTCAGTGATGTCCTCTTAGAATGAGAATTGAAAAGTGATGATAATCTTTAATAGAATTAAAAATCAAGAAAATAAAATTTACTTGTAGAAATATTAGAAATGAAAAGTAGAATAGAAGCCCCAAATGGCATATAGTTATAAGAAAGTGCAATAATAGGTAAATTAGAGGAAAATAATCAGTCAGTTTCTCAGGGCCATTTAGTATATTATTTAAACTGAACTTAAGACACCCAGAGAAACTTCCCTGGTGGCTCAGAGGTTAAAGCGTCTGCCTCCAATGTGGGAGACCTGGGTCTGGGTTTGATCCCTGGGTTGGGAAGATCCCCTGGAGAAGGAAATGGCTACCTACTCCAGTATTCTTGCCTGGAGAATCCCATGGACATGGACGGAGGAGCCTGGTAGGCTACTGTCCACTGGGTTGCAAAGAGTGGGACACGACTGAGCGACTTCACTTTTACTTTCACTTTAAGGTACCCTTAATTCCACTACATGCTTTTTAGAAGACAGAGTAGTTTTCTTATTAAATTTGGGGAAAATTTACATTTTTAAAGTTTAAATTTAAACTTAAATTTGTTTTCTCCTCTGACCTTTGTTTCACTAGTAAAGGTGAAAATAAGTAAATTGTCTATTTGTCCAATCTTATACATACAAATTCTTATGGATGTGAATGTACTAAGATTTCATATGGCATTTCCATCTTAATATGATACTATTTATTTAAATAAGCTCTAATTAATCTATGAAAGATAACAGTGTTATTGCATGCTAAGTCGCTTCAGTCATGTCTGACTCTGTGCAACCCTATGGACAGCAGCCCACCAGGCTCCTCTGCCCACAGGATTCTCTAGGCAAGAATACTGGAGTGGGGGCATTTCCTTCTCTATTAGGATGATAATAATATTAACCTTTATTAAGCACATACTGCTATTAAATCATTTAATTTTAATGATAACTCTATGGTGAAGGTACCATTATTACTCTCATTCTTTTAGGATAAACACAATAGTTCAGTGATTTGCCATGGGACAAGCAGTGGTAAGTATACTTGCAAAGCATTCATACTCAAGTATTTAGAGTACCTATGTTGTGTCAGATAACATGCCGCATAAGTTCATACACCATCTCATTTTGCTACAGCAATACAAAAAAGAGGGAAATAACATTCAATTGTGAATTTTCTCAAGAAGAGACTGAGATACTGAAACATTTAAACATCTTACCTAAGAAAGATTAGAACATGAACACAGCATCCAGGCTCCAAACCTCAATTCCTGTTACTATGTTATGTACGCTCCCTGAATATCTTAACAGTACTGAGTTTTCCAAAGTGATAAAACAATAATTTTCATATTATTGTTATTCTAAGGTCATAGTCAGCAGTGTTTAAAGGTAATTTTCTGCTCAACGAATGCTGAGAAAAAGAAAGCAAAGATTTTAGTTCTCTTCATTGGGAAGACTTGTTGCTATATAATCTAAAGTTTAAGAAGAAAAATAAAACCTCAAACTGTGGTTTGTGCATTTTATTTTTCAATATGCCAAGTGAATTGGCCTTATGAAATCTTAATTTTACAGCAAAAAGTCAAAACCTTTTATATTAATATTTTTTATTTAGGCTTCAGATAGCTTTTGCTATGTAGCCAGATGAAAGAATGGTGCTACCTCAGAATAAAGTTGCTGAAATGTCCAAACTGCAACCTTGTTTTATTGATGAGTTGACACCGAGTTTAAGAACTTAAAAACTGGCTCTGCTTGGAAAAAAAAAAAAAAGTGGTTCTGCCTGGTAAAGATTATTCATTATACAGTCCCAAGTAAGCCTAATATTTTTTGGAATTAAAATTGCTAGTTAATGGGATGATGGCATGTACCGATAGAGTCATGGAGCAGACCAAACATTTGACTGAGAATTCCAGTTCTCAATAATTCTCCCTCTAAGACAGTTTTGTTACCTCTCCAGTCTAAGTTTCTCAAATGCTCACATACAGGAATCAGAGCAGACTATATTGAAGGTCGCTTCCTGTTTAAAAGATTATGTTTCAATAGTTAAGATGAAATGGCTAATTTCTTTCCCTCCAGCTTTAAATAAATGTGAATCAGTAACTTAATAAGTTAATGCCTCAGTTTTCTTGTATGGAACATAAGAAGTAAATCCATTTTTTCCCATGCTTCTAAGTCAGTGCTTTCCAGTAGAAATATGAATCATACACGAGTTTAAATTTTATAGAGATTACATTTAAAAAGTAGAAAGAAACTGGTGAAATTAATTCTTATTAGCTGCTTAATTCAATATTATAATTTCAGCTTATAATCATGATAAAATATTTCTATATATTTCATATTATTTTTGTGACACTAAGTCTTTGAAATCTGATATATATTTTACATTTCAACACATCAGAACACAGATCAGTTACATCTGAAATGCTCATTAGCTATGTGTGTCTAGTGGCTATTAGAGGAAGAGATGATTACATGTATCTATTATAGTATGTTACACAGAAAATACAGATAATAATACAGATAATGTTACACAGATAACACAGATGTTACACAGATAATACAGATAATCCTATATTATAGGATATTACACAGATAATACTGCAGTCAGCATTATACTTATTTTTATTATCTATCTCACTTTGTTTATATCATATACTACTGCAGTGGCACAGTGACTTCCCAGGTGGTGCTGTGGTAAAGAATCCACCTGGCAAGGCAGGAGGTGCAGGAGATGCAAGTTCAGTCTATGGGTCAGAAAGATACCTTAGAGTAGGAAATGGCAACTAGCTCCACTATTATTTCCTGGAGAATTCCATGGACAGAGGAGCCTACTCAGCTACAGTTCACAGGGTCTCAAAGAGTCGGACACTACTTAGTGACTAAAACAACATGTGAATGATGCCACTTCCTGAAAGTGAGAACCAATGTGGCAGAGATGATGGAAGTTAGGCTTTAAAATCTGAAAAACTTGAATCAAGGCCAGCTTTCCTCATATAGGAGGTCTGTGTATGAATTTGTAATGCATGTGTATTTCCTTTCATACAATGTTCCCTCTCTGAACTACATTTCTCTCATACATATGATGAGAAAAACAACACTTCACAGGATAGTAGTTATCACGATTGCCTGGCATATAAAAATTTCTCAACTATCATCCCCTTTGATCATCAAACTCTCCCATCTCTCGCATTTGAAAGATGATCTTTGCCACTCTCCCGGATCTTATAGCTGGCTATAGAAATGTTGAGCATAGTTACACAAGTACTATATCTCATAATTTAAATACATTAAAAACTTGTTTCATAGAATTTAAGAGCTGATTGCTATCATTTATTTATAAATAAAATCCATATAACTCCTTCAGCCAGATTATTTCATGAACTGCAACAGAATCAATCACATCAATATTGACATTAGTCATTACTAATTATTCAAGGTATACATCTATATCCATCTGTGATCCATACTTGAAATTTTGTAGACATTGCATTTGATTCATAAAAATCATTTGCTAATATGACTATTGCTTTTACATTTTACTTAGATCTTTACACACATGTTGTCAATTAAATGTAAAATCCTTGGACCTTTAACTTTGTGAAGTTTAAATATTGTCACATGGCCTCTCACTGTCTAGAGAAGAGTTGCATCAATGTATCCTACTTCTTCCTAGAATCATAAATTGCCAGGGGGAAATGGTATCAAAATTCCTTTCCCTTTAATGACTTATTCAATAGTAGCATCTACCCTTCAACATTCTGGACATTTGGTGATCTAAGAATAGACTAAAAATATTTTGAAAATAAATAGGTATATGCATATATAATGGTTATAATACTTTAAACAGTATTCTTGACAGTGATACATAGAAATTTTAAAAATATATATAATTAATAACCAATAAACAAACCCAAGGAATATATGAATTTAATATTATATATCTTGAAGTTAGCATGCTGAGCCTACGAAGATAAAAATGAATTTTTGATACCTGTCATCTATTGCTGGAATAGTGAGCATTATTTAGACCCTCACGCTCAGTTCCTGGTGTTTTCTATGTATTGTTTCATTTTATTTTCACTCTGCTGATAAGATTTAGATACAAATATTATTTAAAATTTATGGCTCAGGAGAAAAGCTGAGAGAGGTCCAGTGACTTCTCCATTCTCAAACAGATAGAAAATTGCAGAACCCAAATCTCTTTGGTTGTAACTTTTCCTCACTAAAATCAGTAAGATATTTTTGTAATGTCTTGAAGAGATAGACTTTTTTCAAGGCCACTTAATTTTCTGCTTCTTTTTTAAAATATAATTTTGCTTCCTTTTCTCTTATCACTTCATATGCCTTCTTTTGTTTCATCTCCTCCTCCTTGCCCCCTCCTGCTTGATCTCTCCTTGAACAAGACTCACCCCCACAGACATCATCCTTCTCCTTTTCTTTTATGGAATTCAGGGGTTTTGGTGAGGGGAAGAATGTTAGTTGGTATCCATTCCTGATGCCCTGGATGTGCTTTTCCTTTCTATGTGTTAAATCACATGTTTGTTGGCTCCTATCTCTATCCCCTCTTGTCTGTACTTGCCTGAGATATAGATATAAAGATTCCAGCATGAGAATGGTATGGTAGACTGTATTTACCAAAAATGGCCACATGTTATTTTGTGGTTCACATGCACTTTGAGAGTATTGGTTATCCCTCTAAAGGGGGGTAGTGTATTTCCTTCCCAGCAAATCTGGTTGGGTTTTTATGGTCTATGAATAAAATGGGGCAGAAGTGATTCTGTGTGAAAAATGAGCATTAGTTATAAAAGGTGATACAGTTTCTGCCAGGCTCTCTCTCTCTCTCTTTTGGGTTATTAGCCTCTGAAGCCTTGAACCACCACATAAAAGTCCAGCTGCTCCAAAGCTGCTGTCCTGAGAGGAACATGTGAAAAGAACATCTCCGTGGAAGGATGTTTCTGAAGGGCCCCAGCTTTTCCAGTTTAACCAGCTTTCCCAACCCAAGTGCCAGATGCATGTGTGAGGGAGCCTTCAAATGAGCCCATTTGACAGTTTATCATAACTATCACATAATCTAACATTCCCTGAGTATTGTTTGACAATACTCTGTTTGTATTTACCAAAAATGGCTACATGTTATTTTCTGGTTCACATGTACTTCCAGAGTATCAGTTATCTCCCTAAAGGGGGGTAGTTTATTTCCCTCCGAGCAAATTTGGATGGGTTTGACAGCAAACGTATGAAACCCTATGTGGGAACTATCTAGCTGAATTCAGTCCACTCCAGACCTATGAGCAATAAAAATGGTTGGTATTGCTTTGAACCATGAAGTTTGGAGTTTATATTTTATTAACTAATAGATAACTGGAATATGGAGAAGGCAATGGCACCCCACTCCAGTATTCTTGCCTGGAAAATCCCGTGTATGGAGGAGCCTGGTAGGCTGCAGTCCATGGGGTCGCTAAGTTGGACATGACTGAGTGACTTCACTTTCACCTTTTGCTATCATGTATTGGAGAAGGAAATGACAGCCCACTCCAGTGTTCTTGCCTGGAGAATCCCAAGGACGAGGGAGCCTGGTGGGCTGCCGTCTATGGGGTCGCACAGAGTTGGACACGACTGAAGTGACTTAGCAATAGCAACTGGAATATATGGTAACTTCTTAATGTTTGCATATGCATACAATTTTCTTTTATAATTTTATTTATTTATTTATTTATTTATATTTGGCTGGGCTGGGTCTTCATTGCTGCACTGGCTTTTCTGTAATAGCAGCAAATGGGGGCTACTCTCTAGTTGCAGTGGGCAGGTTTCTCATTGTGGTGGCTCCTCTTGTTGCTGAGCTTGGGCTCTAGGGTGGATGAGCTTTAGTACTCAGCGCATATGGGCTCAATAGTTGTGATTCTCTGGTTCTGAAGCACAAGCACAATAGTTGTGGCCCACATGGTTTGTTGATCTGTGGAATGTGGGATCTTCCTGGATCACGGACTGGGCCCATGTCTCCTGCATTGGCAGCTGGGTTCTTCATCACTGAGTCACTAGAGAAGCCCAGGGATGCAACAAAAATAAATAAATAAAAATAAAATTCCTATTACTATTTTCGTGATAATTTAGGAAAAGTAGTTATTTTATTTAGAGTACAGTTTGTGCTATAAATCTCTCTAGTTTATTTGGCTAATTAGGTTTAAAAAAAAGCTCTACTGATGCATTTTTCATCTGACTGTCATTGAATGGTACTTTACAGACTTTGCAGAGCACTCATGTGGCTGCATAATTAAGCTTTTTAAATTAATTAGTCCAATAAAAACAGTTAAATCACAGAAAGACTTCTTGGGTCACTTGGTCCAAGATCCATCCCACATTAAATAAAGTTTTCAGAGAGAAGCCAATGACCACCAAGGGTCAGTATGTTCCTTGAAGTAAGGAGACTTCAAGGTCTGGGAAAGAATGAGGATCCTAAATTATGCCAATTAAACTTATGAATGCTTCACTGTTTAGGAGGGCTGCCATGTATATTGTTTCATTAAAAAATAATAGCATAGAATAATGAAGATGAAAAGGTGATTTCTATACATATGTGTTCATGAAATCTAGCAGTTATAAATTTATGTATAAATTTAAGGAGTTTAAGAGAGGAAACAAACATTATTTCTATTCTGTTGTTGCAAGTCATTTTAAATGTCTTCTGATGTTGACTAAAGAATGACAAGACTTCAAGCTTTCACACAAAACATCTATGCTCTCACTTTTGTCCCTAATCTTCAACACCAGCTCTGTATTTTCTGTTGGACACTCACATATAGAAGCCTAGCAGTTTTTTTTATGCTCTGTCTGCTCAGGCTGCTTTGTTCATACAAATCTAGCATAAAATTTATCAAACAATAATCACGAGATGTTAGATTATGTGATAGTTATGATAATGGTTATGATGATGGAAGGGTATATTTTCTTAAATCTTCTGAATTTTCAAGTAAAGATCATTTATCTGGTTCTTTTGTGTTTGTTTGTTTTAATGGTACAGAAATTTTGAAATTTTAGAAAACTCTCAAACTGAAAAAGCCTCAGATATTCAATTTATTATATACATTATAGATGTTGCATACATACACATTTATACACTAAAATACAATAAATTATATAATGTACACATATTCCGTTACAGATGTATAGTGGAATATCTTATTTTTTCTTATATACTTTTATTCATCATTCCAAATAATAAAGACATTCTTCTATTCAACTATCCTGAGATTTTAAGATTTCAACTAAGAAGACATATGCATTAAGCTGTCCAGAATCAAGCATTAATGGACTGAAACAGACTACAGTTCTATGGGTCCCAGTAATTTCTGAGCTATGCATAATGGATGCTAAGACTAAGAGACTATCCTCTGTCCTAAATAAGCCTAAAACATTAATTCTAGTGGGGATTGCCACTGAAAATAAACAGCAATAAAAAGAAAGAATGGGGCTTTCTTTAACTGTTAAGAAATTATAACTAAGTATTGCAGTCCAAATCACACAGACAAAAATAAGTTTTCCCAAGAAGAAAAAAAATATCTATGAACTGAAATAACTATAGGTATTGTTCTCAGGAGTGTTGGGACAAAGTTTCTGTTTATAATTACAACCTTAGTGATTGATGACTATCATCTTTTTATCTATTGTTTTTATAGGTCTATAAATTTTATAGATATAAAAATTATAGACTTTTATAGTTTACTAACAATTTAGATAATTAGATGGTCCAGTTCACTTTCTTAACCACATTTTATTTATAGCAATATCCATTCTAACACTATACAGGCAGTATTAAAAGTATACAAACATTTAAAAAGCCAACTACATTTTTTCCTAAGCCAACTACATTTTTTCCTATTTTAAGTGCAATATACATTAACACTTTTTTCAATGGACAAAATATTATAAAGATTCTGTCTGTTCTATTTTTTTATGGAAGAATATCAAACATACAAATAGCTTCTTTCTCTATGGTCAGTTGTGTCTATCCACTTCAGGTTCAGATTGAGATTTACCTAATGAAAATTCAACCATTGATTTGGAGATTTACACGTGCTTGTGCATGTATTTTCTAATTAAATCTTCCTACTGTGAAGGCAATGTATTTACTCCCATATTGCTTAAAAGGAAATTGAGGAATTGTGATGGTTTGGGGCCCAGGGTAGGCCACCCACAAATATGCCACAAGAGCAAAATTGATTATTTCAGATTAAAGTTACTTTAGAAATGGAAAATGCAAGAGTGACATTTTGACCCTTCTTTTAGTCTTCCTAAAAGTAGTAAACATATCTCCCACGTGAAAGGTGCCCTCTTTATACCAGGAGTTGAAAGACATCCTTATCACCAGACAAAGGGAATTCAGGGTTAAGAAGGTTAAAGAAACAAATCTTGTTACTTCTTTACTAATTTCTACTCACGTCCAAACTTTGCTTAAATTCCCTACTAAGTAAGCACCCAAAGCCTATTTGTCCTGTCAATTCTTTTGTTTAAAAAGTATAAAAGCTGTCTGCTTTGGCCACTTCTTAGGTGCCATTTCTATGAGACATCTGTGGGTGCAAATGAAATTTGTTTATTTTCCTTCTGCTAATATATCTTGTGCCAATTTTATTACTGGCCTATCCACAAGAACTCAAGAAGGGTAAAGGGAGAAATTTCCCCCTCCATCATGGCTGGCAAGCCAGGCAGGAGGTTGGATGGACCCTGGACTAAGGCAGTTACAGCTGAGAATTTCTGCAACATCTGACAACTGCAAGCAGATGTGAAATTTCCTACCACATCAGCCTCATGGATCTCTGCCTGCAGGATGTAGTGGAAGGAAAAGTGGAGAAAGTCCTTTTTTGCTTTTGCTTTATATTTAGAAAAGGAGAAAATATTTGTGGAACTAATTCCTTATGACACAGCAGCTCTGATATTCAATTAATGAGTACTGTTGGTTTGTACTGATCCTTTTCTTCCAGAGACAGTAACTGTTTTTTTTGTCTCTGTCTGTTGTGTTGTTTGTCATGAGGAAGAACCATACAACAGAACCGTGGCAAAGGCCCTTTGGAAGCCTGCTGTTTAAGCCACCCTCACAGATTGGTATTAATATCTCTCACCAGATCAACATCTATTTAGACAAATTTTGCTGTGGGTCCTCTATACAGAATACTCTTGTCTGGAAAATCCCATGGATGAAGGAGCCTGGTAGGCTGCAGTCCATGGGGTCGCTAAGAGTCAGACATGACTGAGTGACTTCACTTTCACTTTTCCTTTCATGCATTGGAGAAGGAAATGGCAACCCACTCCAGTGTTCTTGCCTGGAGAATCCCAGGGACGAGGGAGCCTGGTGGGCTGCAATCTATGGGGTCGCACAGAGTCTGACACGACTGAAGCGACTTAGTAGCAGTAGCAGCTCTATACAGAAACCAGATGAAGTTTTTCCTTCCACCTTGCTCTGTGTCTTGAAAGATTGGCTTTTTGTCCAGTGAGAATATTTTCTCTGGTCTTCAATATATGGAAGGTGCATTCACCATAATGCACCTAGTGAATCATCCATAGATTGGAGTCAAGACATAAAATCACAAGTAGCGCTTTGTCCTGCTGTGCCAGATCTCACCGGAATTTGTCATAAGAGGTCCCAGTCGATAAGGGTCCTTTGTTATCTCAAACTTTGTTGCCTTGTTAGTGCTGAAAAAGTCCAGTTCCTGCAGTGTCACATACCTGATGTTATTGCTGATCTTGTCCGTAACACCAGTCGTCTTGCTGTTCACACTGGGTACACTGTTCGCTGAAGCCATGGTAGGCAAGATGTGAGCTAAGGGGCTGGAAGAAAACGCAAGGAGCCACAGAAACTGCAGACATACTTATTCTCTCCTGGTTGGCACAGCCAGCCGTGGCAGCAGACATGACATAACATAACATAATCACACACAACACTTCAGGGCTTTTTCCAGGTGAAGCTTATATAGGCATACCACACAAAGTAGCCTGTGACCAAGTGAGTACCTCATGACGCACATGCGCAGTGCTATACGTGATCTCAACTGTTACCTAACGGTGCCATCATTGTTTGCAGAACATGGGGCAAGAGAGTCTGAGAGCCCGGGCTGAGAGAGCCTGAATGACGCCTCTTGTTAATTTCCCCACACTTGGTCTGTGACTGGAGGCATGCATTTTCACGGGAAAATGGAGACACCATTTTTGCTGCATTCTTACCTCTTGTAGCAGCAAAGGGTTTGATTTTCTTTGGCTAACTCTGGAAGTGAACTTTCTGGGTCTAATGAAGGCAACATCTTCTCTTGTGGGATACCTCTTGTGTATTTGGTTAAGCCATAAAAAAAACTTAGTGGCTTGAGTTTTTGTTTGAAATTATGTAAGATCTTACTTCTCAGTGGCCAAACAATGGGTCTAATCTATATTTAATAGGAAAGTTTTTTTGAGAATGCTTATCATAAACAGCTGTCAAATTGGTACTGCTAGAGGAATAAAATTGAAGTGAAAAAAAGGATAATGGCTAGACATTAGACTTAAAACGTCAAACGTAAATTCCACTTCTAAATTGCCACATCTCCTCAACAATTCCCTAGGCCCTCTTACAAATAATTAGAAAATAAATCTGTTAGAGGCCAATATTCAAGAGTTAATAATAACAGTTGTATTTATCTTGAAATCTCTACAAAACTGGAATTATAGCTCTAAAAGCAAATCAAAACCCACCTATCTTTACCAACGTCAAGTTCTCAGCTATTTCTCTGCAAATGCTTACAGACATTATAAAAGATCAGGGTATAGAAAAATTATACTAAAGAAGACATTTTTTTGACTGATAATTATCCTAAGACTTAGGCTAATATAGAAATATACTCTAACTCTCAGGATAAAATTTATATTTTCATTCTCTGCACTTTTATTTATAAATCTTATCATGTCTTTGAAATATAAATACAGCCTGCATTGGCTGAGACTGAGCCTGGATTAGATCAATTGGTAGAAACTAAAACAAACAAACGATCAAAAAAAAAAAGAGAGAGGGAAAGAAAAACTTTTTCCCCTTTCAGTTTTATTAAGATATAAATGACAGACAGCACTTTATAAAGTGTACTGCATAATGCTTTGACTTATATACACCATGAAATGATTATTACAGCAAGTTTAGTGAACATCCACATAGATGTAAAATTAAAGAAATAGAAAATTTTTTCTTTTGATGTGATATCTTAACACTTAATCTTTTAACAACTTTCATATATAAAATATAACAATATTAATTGTATCTGTTATAACACATTGCATCTTTAGTTCTTATATTTCTTATAATTGGAACTGTATACCTTTTTACTGTTTTTATCCAATTCACTCAGTCTCCAACACCATCTTTCTGGTAACTGCAAATATGATCTTTTTCTATTAGCTTGTTTACTTTGAAGTATTATTAGCCTATAACAACAGCATGATAGTTCCTTTTATACAACTTAGTAATTCAATTTTTCTATACATTTCAAAACAATCACCATGATAAATCTAGTTACTCTCTGAATATACAAATATATTACATAATTTAATTATTGACCATATTCTCCCCACTACATTCCATACCTGAGACACATTTAATTTTCAACTGGAAGTTTGTACCTCTGAATTTCCCTGCCACCTCACCTACCTTCTGGCAATCACCTGTCTGTTTTTTGTATCTATAGCTCTGTTTCTCTCTTGTTATCTTGATATTGTTTATTTGTTTTGGTTTTCTGATTCCACTTATAAGTGAAATTATACAGTATTCATTTTTCTCTGTCTGATACCCAGTAGGTCCATTTATGTTGTTCCAAATGACAAGAATTCATTCTTTTTTATAGGTGAGTAATATCTCATTGCATATTTGTCCACAAATTCTTTAACAATTTATCTATTGATGTGCACTTAGGTTGCTCCCTTATCTTGGCCATTGCAAGTAATGCTGCAATGAACAAAGGGATGCATTTGTTTTCAAATTAGTGTTTTTGTTTTCTTTGGATAGATACCTAGAAGTGGCATTGCTGAATTGTATGGGGTTCTGTTTTTAATTTGTCGAGGCTTATCTGTACTGTTTTTTATAGTGGCTGCATCAATTTACATTTCCATCAACAGTGCACAAGTGTTTTCTCTGCATCCTTGGAAACAATTACATTTTTTTTTATAATGATAATTTTGACAACTGTGAGGTGATATCTCATTGTGGTTTTGATTTGCATGTTCCTGATGATTAGTGGTATTGAATATCTCTTCATATGCCTGTTCACTATCTGCATGTATGGATTCAGTTCAGTTCAGTTCAGTCACTCAGCCATATCCAACTCTTTGCAACCCCATGGACTGCAGCACACCAGGCCTCCCTGTCCAACACAAACTCCTGGAGCTTACTCAAACTCATGTCCATTGAGTCAGTGATGCCATCCAACCATCTCATCCTCTGTCATCCCCTTCTCCTCCTGGCTTCAATCTTTCCAAGCATCAGGGTCTTTTCAAATGAGTCAGTACCTGATGGCCCAAGTATTGGAGTTTAAGTTTCAGTATCAGTCCTTTCAATGAATATTCATTCAATGTACGGATTAGTGCAATTAAAATTAAAGAAAAAAAAAAAGAGGGAAATAATCCTTTTAAAACACAAACTTCTAAGACACTCTTGCCCAGCAGTAAAGGTGGAGATTGACCAAGATAGTGAATTAGGAGAACATGGAATTCACCTCCCTCCAGCAATCTTGACTTAAAATGAATTGGAAACTGGCAGATGGGTTGTAAGAAAGAGCCACATGAAATTGGGTAGAAAAGAAAAAGAAGCAATCAGGAATATGATGACTCAGAAGGAGAGAGAAAACACACAGGAGAAGATCTACCCTAGGAAGAGTGTCCTATGATGGACAAAAGAAACAGACTGAAATTGTATCTGAGGAGTTTGGGGGAAGCCACTACTGGTGGTAACACAGGTGGCAAATCAGATGCAGCTTGGTCATCTGTCTATGGCGTCTCACTGAAATGTGCATGAGACTCTCTTGCTTCAGCACTGCTCCTCTCTGAGTCAAAGGTACCAATGCTGGCAGATGGGAGAGCACACACTTAAAATGGACAGAGGAAAGTTGGACCCAATCCTTCAGGGATTCTGCTCCAGAAACTTAGGATCCAACCCCACACCTGGGTAGTGATGGCCAGTGAGCAGAGGGAAAGTCCTGGCTCAAGCCTGGCCCCAGCATGTGTATTTCAACCTGCTACAAAGGTGAGAGCTGCCAGAAGACCCTGAGGAAAGATGTGACTTGTAATTATATCAAACCCAGCTCTTCCAACAAAGGCACTGGGCACACACAGACTGTACACAACTGTTTATGGATACAACTTTAAAACCACAATAGGGAACTGGTTCACTTAATTCAAAGAGAGAAAATTCAAATATAGAAAATTCAAAGAGAGAAAATTTATCAAAAGAATACAAAGGTACTGCTTTCAACTGAAATAGTATGAAAAACAACTGAAAAAATAAATAATACAAATTATTCCAGAGGAATAATTCAAAGCATTAGTAATAGGAACGCTAATGAAATTAAGGAAAATAGGTGAACAAAATGACAATTATTTAAATTACAATAAGTTACCAAAAAATGGAATAAAGAACATTACATGTACCAACATTGGTATAATAGTGGTGACAGAGGAGAAAAAAAAAGAGAGGGAGGTTAAAATATATTTAATGAAATTATGGCTTAAAACTTCCCAAATCAGAAGAAGGAAACAGATAACCAGATACAAGAAACAGAGAGAGTCCCAAACAAGATGAACTGAAACAGATCCACACCAAGACATACCATAATTAAAATAGCAAAAGTTAAAGAGACAATTCTAAAGGCAGCAAGAAAAAAACAAAGAGTTGTATACAAGGGAATTTCTATATGGCTATAAGCTGATTTTTCTGCAAGAACACTGCAGGCCAGAGGAGAGAAGCATGATATATTTAAAGTGCTGAAAGGTGGTGGGGGCGGGGGGGGGGGGGGGGGAGGGGACAATCAAATTAGAATGTTATGCCCAGAAAGATTATTTTTAAAATTGAAGAAGAGATAAAGAACTCCTTATACAACCAAAACTTCTCAAAACAACCAAACTCGAAGATTCCATCAATACTGAAATATCCCTAAAAGGAATATTAAAATGGTGTTCTTTAAGTGAAAAATGCTATCTCAAGAAGTATCTTTAGGAAAGCAAAAATCCCAGTAGTAATGGTAAATATATAGCAAATGTTGAGTATAAACCACTTAAGTAAGGTAATGTGAAGATTAAAAAAAAAAAAGTAAAACCAAATATAACTACAATAAACAGTGAAGGAACAAACATCGAGATCTGAAATATGGCATCAAAAACATGAAGTCTAGGGGAAGAGAGTAGAATGTGTAGATCTTTTAAAATATGATTGAGTTTAAGTGACTAACAGATTAAAACAAATAAACATAGACATAGGCAATATGTATGAATGGCATAGTAACCACAAATTAGTTTGTCATCTTTTGTCAAATTAGTATATCATTTTTTCTTTTTGTCCAGCCACAAGAATTCAAGAGGGATAGAGGGGAAATTTTCCATTCCCTAACAAGGTTATGTGATTCACCCATTGCTATTTACTCAATGAAGGCTTGAGTCATTATTAAGACCTATACTCACATTCCAACTTCATTGCTGTTCTATAGTATCTAAATTATAATGTGTCTTTGATAGCTAACTACACTAATCATTTTCTCCAGTTTTAGAATTTTCAAATCTTTGTTTCAATGCACTTATAAGAGCTCTTTGGAATGTGAGTATAGGTCTTAATAATGATTCAAGCCTTCATTGAGTAAATAGCAATGGGTGAATCACATAACCTTGTTAGGGAATGGGAATTTTCCCCTCTATCCCTCTTGAATTCTTGAGGCTGGAATACTGAAGAAAATTACAAAAAAGAAAACAATACATTAGCTTTGACAAATGATGAATGTAACTAGCTGAATCCTTTAGTTTGGCTCATATCTTATCACATGTAATATGTTTTATTGTAATAAAAATTCCTTATTCTTTTCACCTATTCCTCGTCCCCACAATTTTCATCTAGGCAATGCCTCTTTTAAAGGTCATTTTAGAATTCCAAAATTATTTTCTCATAAGATTTTGAATCATATATCTGAACTCTAAATGTTTCTGATAGTATTTAAGCATTATTTTTGAACAATAGCTTAATTTAATTATCTTAAAAACACATACAATTTATTAAGATTAATTTATGGACCATTCGAATATTTAAGTGGTTTTTCAAAATAGTCTGAAGGACCTACAATAAAGAAGCATTGAATTTTTTTATGTTTTCTAATTATTTGCCAAAGAATGAAAGATAAAAAGAAAAAAAAAATCATCAGATGGTTGGACTGAATAATTTTCTAGGTTTTATAAGAAGGAAAATTGAGAAAGATGATTTAAGTACAATGACGTGGTCTCATGATTAAGAATGGTAATACATTAGATAAAATATAAGGTATTATAACTTTCAGCTTCATGAGAAGGTTGAAAAGGGTAAGTTGCTAATATTTCCAGATGACAAAATTCAGTAACATTAGACATGTGAAGATGTAATTGCTTACCTGTAAAAATATGAAAATCAGTGTAGATAATTCTAAAATTTATAAAGTCTAAATTCTAATTGCTCAGTATTTCCTGTTAATGGAAATATATGTATAGTGAAGAAAGAAATAGAAATAATAGGTACCTAATATGGAGAACATTTAATTAATATCTAAAGAACACATATAAAATTCACTAATTTAACAAAGATTATTGAAAAACATAGGCAAAACTGTTTTAAAGCCCATGGAAAATGCCTATCTACATTAAGTGAAACTAAACATCCTAAAATACATAACTTTTTATCTAGGAAATATCTAATAGAGACTATTCTTTCATTACCTGTACTTCATACCCTAGGACCAAGACATAACTTGCTTTTTTTGTGTGAAGTGTCAATTCAGAACACTGTTGTTGACCATTCTGCCCTCTTTTGAAAGAGAGGCTAACTTATTTATTCTAACTGGTGACCTCAACAAATTTAGTCAATAACCCCAATAACCTTCCTGTTTTCCTCTCCAGCCTATTAATAATTTCCTCAGCAACACATTGGTAACTTATTCACATCTTGACCCCATCGTTATTCGGGTTAAAATTCAGTAGCATCTGGACATCATTGTTCTTTGCTATCCCCATGTCATTTCTGCTTACCTCAGCAGAAAGTGTTTCTACTCAGAATGACTATTTCTTATAAAGCATATATTTTCCTTTCTTTCATCCCACAAATTTACAGAAATCAGTATTAACATCATTGAACTCTTTATTTTTTAAATCTATCAGTTAAATATAACTACAAAAATCCTTATATTCCAACAATGTCTTGGTCTCTCATTTCATTTATACCAATGTAGGTACTCAGAATGCACTAAATCATAGAATTTCACAACACCTGTCTTGAAAATCTTCAGGTATAGCACAAGCTCACTTCTCATTTCAAAGTCAAGTGGCAGTGCTTAAGGGAATGAAACTTCTAGCCATTTTAATCTGAAGTCAAAATTAAAATTTATCCTTTTTCCTTTCTAATTAAGGCTCAGTTCAGTTCTGTTCAGTCACTCAGTCGTGTTCAATTCTCTGCGACCCCATGAACCGCACAGGCCAGACCTCCCTGTCCATCACCAACTCCCAGATTCACCCAAACCCATGTCTATTGAGTTAGTGATGCCATCTAACCATCTAATCCTCTGTCATCACCTTCTCCTCCTGCCCTCAATCTTTCTGAGTAACAGGTTCTTTTCCAATGAGTCAATTCTTCACATCAGGTGGCCAACGTATTGGAGTTTCAGCTTCAACATCAGTCCTTCCAATAAACACTCAGTACTGATCTCCTTTAGGATGGACTGGTTGGATCTCCTTGCAGTCCAAGGGACTCTCAAGAGTCTTCTCCAACACCATAGTTCTAAAGCATCAATTTATTCAGCACTCAGCTTTCTTTATAGTCCAACTCTGATATCCATACATGACTACTGGAAAAACCATAGCCTTGACTAGATGGACCTTGTTGACAAAGTAATGTCTCTGTTTTTTAATACACTGTCTAGGTTGGTCATAACTTTCCTTCAAAAGAGCAAACATCTTGTAATTTCATGTCTGCAATCAACATCTGCAGTGATTTTGGAGCACCCCCAAAACAGTACAGGTTTCCTCTGTGGCTGGAAACATCTATTTCTCCATCTATTCGTCATGAAGTGATGGGACCGGATGCCATGATCTTAGTTTTTGAATGTTGAGCTTTATGCCAACTTTTTCACTCTCCTCTTTCACTTTCATCAAGTGGCTCTTTAGTTCTTCTTCACTTTGTGCCATAAAAGTGGTCTCATCTGCATATCTGAGGTTATTGATATTTCTTCCTGCAATCTTGATTCCAACTTGTGCTTCTTCCAGCCCAGAGTTTCTCATGATGTCCTCTGCATATAAGTTAAATAAGCAGGGTTACAATTTACAGCCTTGATTTACTCCTTTCCCTATTTGGAACCAGTGTGTTGATCCATGTCCAGTTTTAACTGTTGCTTTCTGAACTGCATACAGGTTTCTCAAGAGGCAGGTCAGGTGGTCTGGTATTCCCATCTCTGTCAGAATTTTCCACAGTTTACTGTGATCCATGCAGTCAAAGGCTTTGGCATAGTCAGTGAAACAGAAATAGATGTTTTTCTGGAACTCTCTTGCTTTTTCGATGATCCAGCAGATGTTGGCAATTTGATCTTTGGTTCCTCTGCCTTTTCTAAAACCAACTTAAATATCTGGAGGTTCACAGTTCACATAATGCTGAAGCCTGTCTTGGAGAATTTTGAGCATTACTTTAATAGCATGTGCCATGAGTGCAATTGTATGCTGGTCTGAACATTCTTTGACATTGCCTTTCTTTGGGATTGGAATGAAAACTAACCTTTTCCAGGCCTGTGGCCACTGCTGAGTTTTCCAAATGTGCTGACATATTGAGTGCAGTACTTTCACAGCATCATCTTTATTTTTTTTTTTGTTTTTTATATGTTTATTAATTTTAATTGGAGGTTAATTACTTTACAATATTGCATTGGTTTTGCCATACATCAACATGAATCCACCACACGTATACACGTGTTCCCCATCCTGAACCCCCCTCCCTTCTCCCTCCCTCTACCATCCCTCTGGGTCGTCCCAGTGCACCAGTCTCAAGCATCCAGTATCATGCATTGAACCTGGACTGGTGATTTGTTTCAAATATGATATTATACATGTTTCAATGCCATTCTCCCAAATCATCCCACCCTCTCCCTCTCCCACAGAGTCCAAAAGACTGTTCTATACATCTGTGTCTCTTTTGCTGTCTCGCATACAGGGTTATCATTACCATCTTTCTAAATTCCATATATATGTGTTAGTATACTGTATTGGTGTTTTTCTTTCTGGCTTACTTCACTCTGTATAATAGGCTCCAGTTTCATCCACCTCATTAGAACTGATTCAAATGTATTCTTTTTAATGGCTAAGTAATAACTTCATTATGTATATGTACCACAATTTTCTTATCCATTCATCTGCTGATGGACATCTAGGTTGCTTCCATGTCCTGGCTATTATAAACAGTGCTGCGATGAACATTGGGGTACACGTGTCTCTTTCAATTCTGGTTTCCTCAGTGTGTATGCCCAGCAGTGGGATTGCTGGGTCATAAGGCAGTTCTATTTCCAGTTTTTTAAGGAATCTCCACACTGTTCTCCATAGTGGCTGTGCTAGTTTTCATTCCAACCAACAGTGTTAAGAGTGTTCCCTTTTCTCCACACCCTCTCCAGCATTTATTGCTTGTAGACTTTTGGATCGCAGCCATTCTGACTGGTGTGAAATGGTACCTCATTGTGGTTTTGATTTGCATTTCTCTGATAATGAATGATGTTGAGCATCTTTTCATGTGTTTGCTAGCCATCTGTATGTCTTCTTTGGAGAAATGTCTATTTTATTCTTTGGCCCATTTTTTTAGTGGGTCATTTATTTTGCTGTAATTGAGCTGCACTGGCACAAAGACAGAAATATAGATCAATGAAACAAAATAGAAAGCCCAAAGATAAATCCATGCACCTATGGATACCTTATCTTTGACAGAAGAGGCAAGAATATACAATAGAGTAAAGACAATCTCTTTAACAAGTGGTGCTGGGAAAACTGGTCAACCACTTGTAAAAGAATGAAACTAGAACACTTTCTAACACCATACACAACAATAAACTCAAAATGGATTAAAGATCTAAACATAAGACCAGAAATTATACAACTCCTATAGGAGAACATAGGCAAAACACTCTCTGACATAAATCACAGCAGGATCCTCTATGACCCACATCCAAGAATATTGGAAATAAAAGCAAAAACAAACAAATGGGACCTAATTAAACTTAAAAGCTTCTGCACAACAAAGGAAACTATAAGCAAGGTGAAAAGACAGCCTTCAGAATGAGAGAAAATAATAGCAAATGAAGCAACTGACAAACAACTAATCTCAAAAGTATACAAGCATCATCTTTTAGAACTTGAAATAGCTCAACTGGAATCCCATCACCTCCACTAGCTTTGTTCATAGTGATGCTTCCTAAGGCCCACTTGACTTCATATTTCCAGGATGTCTGGCTTTAGGCAACTGATCACACCATTGTGATGATCTGGCTAGTGAAGATCTTTTTTGTACAGTTCTGTGCATTCTTAATATCTTCTGCTTCTGTTAGGTCCATACCATTTCTGTCCTTTATTGAGCCCATCTTTGCATGAAATGTTCCCTTGGTATCTCTAATTTTCTTGAAGAGATCTCTAGTCTTTCCCATTATATTATTTTCCTCTATTTCTTTGCATTGATTGCTGAGGAAGGCTTTCTTATCTCTCCTTGCTATTCTTTGGAACTCTGCATTCAGGTGCTTATATCTTTCCCTTTCTCCTTTTTTTTTTTTTTCACTTCTCTTCTTTTCATAACTATTTGTAAGGCCTTTTCAGATAGCCATTTTGCCTTTTTGCATTTCTTTTTCTTGAGGATGGTCTTGATTCCTATCTCGTGTACAGTGTCACGGACCTCCATCCATAGTTCATCAGGCACTCTGTCTACCAGATCTAGTCCATTAAATATATTTCTCACTTCCACTGTATAATCATAAGGGATTTGATTTAGGTCATACCTGAATGGTCTATATATGGACATCACAGGATGGCCAACACCAAAATCAGATTGAATATATTTAGAGTATATAGAGTATTGAATATATTTATATAGAGAGTCTTCTCTTGTGTTGTTGGAACAGGGTGTTTGCTATGACCAGTGTGTTCTCTCAGCAAAACTCTATTAGCCTTTGCCCTGCTTCATTCTGTACTCAAAGGCCAAATTTGCCTGCTACTCCAGGTGTTTCTTTACTTCCTACATTTACATTCCTGTCGCCTATAATGAAAAGGACATCTTTTTTGTGTGTTAGTTCTAAAAGGTCTTATAGATATTCATAGAACCTTTCAACTTCAGCTTCTTTAGTAATACTGGTCAGGGAATAGACTTGGATTACGATGATATTGAATGACTTGCCTTGGAAAGGAACAGAGACCATTCTGCCGTTTTTGAGATTGCCTCCAAGTACTGCATTTCAGACTCTTCTGTTGATGATGGCTACTTCATTTCTTCTAAGGGATTCCTGCCCACAGTAGTAGATATAAAGGTCATCTGAGTTAAATTCACCCATTCCAGTCCATTTTAGTTCACTGATTACTAGAATGTTGACGTTCACTTTGGCCATCACCTGTTTGATCACTTCCAATTTGCCTTGATTCATGGACTTAGCATTCTAGGTTCCTATGCAATATTGCTCTTTACAAAATCAGATCTTGCTTCTATCGTCAGTCACATCCACAACTGGGTGATGTTTTTCTTTGGCTCCATCCTTCATTCTTTATGGAGTTATTTCTCCACTGATCTCCTGTAGCATATCATGCACCTACCGACCTGGGGAGTTCATCTTTCAGTGTCCTACCTTTTTGCCTTTTCATACTGTTCATGGGGTTCTCAAGGCAAGAATACTGAAGTGGTCTGCCATTCCCTTCTCCAGTGGACCACATTCTGCCAGACCTTTCCACCATTGCTTGTCGTCTTGGGTGGCCCCACATGACATGGCTTAATTTCAGTGAGATAGACAAGGCTGTGATCCATGTGATCATATTGGGTAGTTGTCTGTGACTGTGGTTTCAGTCTGCCTGCCCTCTGATGCCCTATCTCAGTGGCCTATCATCTTCCTTGAGTTTCCCTTACCTTGAACATGGGGTATCTCTCTCCAGCTGCTCCAGCAAAGTGCAGCCACTGCTTCTTACCTTGGATGTGGGGTTGAGAGGAGCTACGCCACATCCGAGGTCAGGAGCAGAAGCCAAGAGGAGAACCCCACGTCAAGGTAGTTAATGCTCAGAAGGGTCTTAGTACTTCTTTTGCAAAAAAGCATTAGTTAAATACAAGTAATTGAACAAGGAGATTGAATTATCCAGATCAAATATTGTTCTAGTTGTTTGCCAAATGGGCTAAAGTTTGGGCAAGGTGCAATGAGACAATGGATGATATGGACAGAAGTAAATAGTTTACCTATCACAATCTTTCTCTTTCCTTATAGAATTTCCAATTTATATTTAACCCTCTAATTGCAGATATATTTCTATTATTTATCATTAGAAAAAACCCAAACAGCCTTAGATAAAGTCTATCTGCACTATCAGATACTAGGCCACAAAGACTGTGTTGAATTGAATGACATCTTAGATTCAGTAAAATATCATAGTTTTGTAAAAGCTAATATAATTATTATACCTGTAATTTGGAGAAGGAAATGGCAACCTACTCCATTACTCTTGCCTGGAAAATCCCATGGATGGAGGAGCCTGGTAGGCTACAGTCCATGGGGTCGCTAAGAGTCGGACATGACTGAATGACTTCACTTTCAGTTTTCACTTTTCATGCATTGGAGAAGGAAATGACAAACCACTTCAGTATTCTTGCCTGGAGAATCCCAGGGACAGAGAAACCTGGTGGGCTGCCATCTATGGGGTCTCACAGAGTTGGACACGACTGAAGTGACAACAGCAGCAGCAGCATACCTGTAATAGTTTCCTAAAATCATTCCTAATATTAATTTCAAATTACTGTGAACATTGAGCGAGGCAGATTTACACTTTTAGAGTTATGAAAGTCAGACTTTTGGAATGGGTGTCCCTGGACTAAAATCAAGACATTAGCAAAGCTGCAGTCTTTTATTAGAGGTTCTGGGGGGGAATACATTTCTTGCCTCTTATCTCTTAGTGGCTGCCCACATTTCTTGGCTCCTGGACCTCTTCCTCTTCAGAGTCTGTAATGTGTGACTGAAGCTTTTTTTCATGACACCACTTCAACACTGACTCTTCTATCTCCCTCTGCTATGGTTTAAATGCACTGTGAAGGCATGAAGCCCACCTGGATAATTCGGGAGAAATTCTCTACCTTGAATGCAACTGACTTAATCCTATTTTCCATCTTAATTCTTTCATACCATGTAACATAATATGTGTATATGTTCTAGGGGCTATCTTTAGGAAGAACATCCAGTTTGCCTATCACAACACTTAAATTGGAAAAAGCTAGAATAAGAAAGAGCTGAATTGCACCGACTGAATATAAGTGCAAAATAACAATTTTCATTGTTTCAAATTAAATAATTATAGAACTACCTTACATAGATAATATTGTGAGTGTTATACATAATGACAAGTAAAGTTTGTTTGGGAAAATTAAGGAAAGACGAATTTATCAATATTAATTCTCCACCATTAAAAGATATCAACTACATGGAAATTTAAATTGATTCAACCAATTCATTCAGTAAAATGCAGAATTAATTCATGATTTAAAGGAGGACACAATGCTTTCTTAGCAAAACTACTATGTCATGCACCCTAATTTTAAAGGTGGCACAATGAGAAAAAACAGAAATAACTCAGAACTGATCAAATTCATTATTTAGGCAAATAACAATCTTTTTCTTTCTAAGTTACACTCAGTTCACTTCAGTTCAGTTGCTCAGCCATGTACGACTCTTTGCGATCCCATGAATCGCAGCATGCCAGACCTCCCTGTCCATCACCAACTCCTGGAGTACAGGCAGACTCATGTCCATCGAGTCAGTGATGCCATCCAGCCATCTCATCCTCTGTCGTCCCCTTCTCCTCCTGCCCCCAATCTCTCCCAGCATCAGAGTCTTTTCCAATAAGTCAACTCTTCACATGAGGTGGCCAAAGTGCTGGAGTTTCAGCTTTAGCATCACTCTTTTTGAAGAAATCCCAGGGCTGATCTCCTTCAGAATGGAATGGTTGGATCTCCTTCTAGACCAGGGACTCTCAAGGGTCTTCTCCAACACCACAGTTCAAAAGTATCAATTCTTCAGTGTTCAGCTTTCTTCACAGTCCAACTCTCACATCCATACATGACCACTGGAAAAATCATAGCCTTGACTAGACGGGCCTTTGTTGGCAAAGTAATGTCCCTGCTTTTCAACATGCTATCTAGGTTGGTCATAACTTTTCTTCCAAGGAGTAAGCATCTTTTAATTTCCTGGCTGCAGTCACCATCTGCAGTGATTTTGGAGCCCCCCAAAATAGGGTCTGACACTATTTCCGCTGTTTCCCCATCTATTTCCCATGAAGTGATGGGACCAGATGCCATGATCTTTGTTTTCTGAATGTTGAGCTTTAAGCCAAATTTTTCACTCTCTTCTTTCACTTTCATCAAGAGGCTTTTTAGTTCCTCTTCACTATCTGCCATAAGGGTGGTGTCATCTGCATATCTGAGGTTATTGATATTTCTCCTGGCAATCTTGATTCCAGTTTGTGCTTAATCCAGTCCAGCGTTTCTCATGATGTACTCTGCATAGAAGTTAAATAAGCAGGGTGACAATATACAGCCTTGACATACTCCTTTTCCTACTTGAAACCAGTCTGTTGTTCCATGCCCAGTTCTAACTGTTGCTTCCTGACCTGCATACAGTTTTCTCAAGATGCAGGTGGTCTGGTATTCCCATCTCTGTCAGAATTTTCCACAGTTTATTGTGATCCACACAGTCAAAGTATTTGGCATAGTCAATAAAGCAGAAATAGATGTTTTTCTGGAACTCTTGCTTTTTCCATGATCCAGCAGATGTTGGCAATTTGATCTCTGGTTCCTCTGCCTTTTCTAAAATCAGCTTGAACATCTGGAAGTTCACGGTTCATGTACTGCTGAAGCCTGGCTGGAGAATTTTGAGCATTACTTTACTAGCGTGTGAGATGAGCACAATTGTGTATTAGTTCGAGCATTCTTTGGCATTGCCTTTCTTTGGAACAGGAATGAAAATTGACCTTTTCCATTCCTGTGGTCACTGCTGAGTTTTCCAAATTTGCTGGTATATTGAGTGCAGCACTTTCACAGCATCATCTTTCAGGATTTGAAATAGCTCCACTGGAATTCCATCACCCTCCACTAGCTTTCTTCGTAGTGATGCTTTCTAAGACCCGCTTGACTTCACCTTCCAGGATGTCTGGCTCTAGGTGAGTGATCACACCATCGTCATTATCTTGGTCATGAATACCTTTTTTGTACAGCTATTCTGTTTATTCTTGCCACCTCTTCTTAACATCTTCTGCTTCTGTTAGGTCACACCATTTCTGTCCTTTATCGAGCCCATCTTTGCATGAAATATTCCCTTGGTATCTCTAATTTTCTTGAAGAGATCTCTAGTCTTTCCCATTCTGTTGTTTTCCTCTATTTCTTTGCATTGATTGCTGAGGAAAGTTTTCGTATCTCTTCTTGCTATTATTTGGAACTCTGCATTCAGATGCTTATATCTTTCCTTTTCTCTTTTGCTTTTTGCTTCTCTTCTTTCCACAGCTATTTATAAGGCCTCCTCAGACAGCCATTTTGCTTTTTTGCATTTCTTTTCCGTGGGGATGGTCTTGATCCCTGTCTCCTGTACAATGTCATGAACCTCCATGCATAGTTCATCAGGCACTCTGTCAGATCTAGTCCCTTAAATCTATTTTTCACTTCCACTATATAATCATAAGGGATTTGATTTAGGTCATACCTGAACAGTCCAGTGGTTTTCCCTACTCTTCAATTTGAGTCTGAATTTGGTAGTAAGGAGTTCATGATCTGAGCCACAACCAACTCCTGGTCTTGTTTTTGTTGACTGTGTAGAGTTTCTCCATCTTTGACTGCAAAGAATATAATCAATCTGATTTTGGTGTTGACCATCTGGTGATGTCCATGTGTAGAGTCTTCTCTTGTGTTGTTGGAAGAGGGTGTTTGCTATGACCAGTGCATTTTGTTGGCAAAACTCTATTAGTCTTTCTACTGCTTCATTTCGTATTCCAAGGCCAAATTTGCCCTTTACTTCAGGTTTTTCTTGACTTCCTACTTTTGCAGTCCAGTCCCCTATAATGAAAAGGACATCTTTTTTGGGAGTTAGTTCTACAAGGTCTTGTAGGTCTTCATAGAACCTTTCAACTTCAGCTTCTTCAGCGTTACTTGTTGGGGCATAGACTTGGATTACTGTGATATTGAATGGTTTGCCTTGGAAACGAGCAGAGATTATTCTGTCGTTTTTGAGATTGCATCCAAGCACTGTATTTCAGATTTTTTGTTGACCATGATGGCTACTCATTTCTTCTAAGGGATTTCTGCCGCAGTAGTAGATATAATGGTCATCTGAGTTAAATTCACCCATTCCAGTCCATTTTAGTTTGCTGATTCCTAGAATGTTGACGTTCACTCTTGCCATCTCCTGTTTGACCACTTCCAATTTGCCTTGATTCATGGATCTAACATTCCAGATTCCTAAGTAATATTGCTCTTTACAGTATCTGACCTTGCTTCTATCACCTGTCACATCCACAGCTGGGTATTGATTTTGCTTTGTCTCCATCCCTTCATTCTTCCTGGAGTTAATTCTCCACTGATCTCCAGTGGCATATTGGGCACCTACCAACCTGGGGAGTTCCTCTTTCAGTATCTGATCATTTTGCCTTTTCATACTGTTCATGGGGTTCTCAAGGCAAAAATACTTAAGTGGTTTGCCATTCCCTTCTCCAGTGGACCACATTCTGTCAGACCTCTCCACCATGACCCGCCCATCTTGGGTGCCCCACGGGCATGGCTTGGTTGCATTGAGTTAGACAAGGCTGTAGTCCTAGTGTGATTTGATTGACTAGTTTTCTGTGATTATGTTTCAGTGTGTCTGCCCTCTGATGCCCTCTTGCAACACCTACCATCTTACTTGGGTTTCTCTTACTTGGAAGTGAGGTATCTCCTCACGGCTGCTCCAGCAAAGCACAGCCACTGCTCCTTACCTTGGTCGAGGGGTATCTCCTCACTGCCACCCCTCCTGACCTTTAACTTGGAATAGCTCCTCTAGGCCCTCCTGTGCCCGAGCAGCCATCGCTCCCTTGAGTTACACTAAAAATTGTCAATAAAATTCTTCATGCAATAAAATATACTCAAATAAATGGAATATTATTAGATAGGAAATAGTGCTATTTTAATTATGTCAGTAATTCCTAATTTTTCTAAAAATATTCAGTGCAATCTTAAAAACTATCAAAACAAGAAATTTCATGAAAAATTCAAAGTGATCCTGAAATCCACATAAAAGAGGGTTCTTAAATGAGCTAGTTAATTTTAAAGAAGAATATATTGAAACTATGTCCCTTATCAATAGCAATACTAATGATAACTTATGCAATACTAATAATATTTGACATTGTCACAGTGATAGACAAATAGATCAATGGAATATAATTGTGAAAAAAGAAGCAGCTCCACATAAGTATGGAAATTATATATGACAGGGGTGATACTATAAATCATTGTGGAAGGGAAGCATAAATATAAGGTGCTCCAGAAAGCATCATACTTATGATTTAAATGTTCAATTCCTACTAAAATTAGGAATGAGATAAGATGCCTGCTAAAAGAGATTTTATTTAAATATGTACCACACTACTGAGCCACTGAACTGAACTGAACTGACAAGATTTAAGAAAAGTAAATAAAGGATAAAGATAAAATGAAACAGAAGAATGAATCTCATTTAACAGCAAATGATATGATTTGTTGTACAAATATCTTGAAAGTATATGAGTGAATTTTTAGAATGAGTAATAAAATTCAGCAAATTGGCTGCTTGTCAACATTCAACAAATTTTTAATACTAATAAAAGTATTATATGGCGACTTGGAATAAATGTGATAATAAATGTGCAAGACTTACATGGAAAGTTATTAAACTTTATTAAAAGATTTTAAAAGATAAAGCTCATAGAAATATTTACTGTGTCAATGTTTGAGAAGTGTCAATATGGTAAAGATATTATCTCCAAGTTTTAATGTGATTTCAACCACAACCTATGGAAAGTTTTCATGCAAATTGATAAGCTAATTCTACAATGTGTGATAAGTGCCAAAGGGCAGAATGCGTTTTTGTTTGGAGAGAAATATGAGTTAAGGACACATGCCTTCTCAGATATCAGAAATATTACAAAAGTAATTTAATAAAGACTGTGATATTAATTTAAGCAGTATACTTTAGAAGTATGTTGGAAAATAATGAGGTAGATAAATATATACATGAATTATACATACACACATATATGGATTTTAATTATTATTTCATTTAAAATAACAAGAAATGGACAATATCTAAATTGATGCCTGATTAATGAAAATGATTATGTGATATACAGAGAGGTCAATAAAATCAAGATTTAGAAGGCAAGTTTTAATCTTAGATATTAGCCATTTATATTGTTTAATGAAAACATTAGTCTTATTGGATGATTCCATTTTGTTTTTGAAATATTAAATGGGTGCATATCTCTATATATAGCTGTTAACTATGCATATAAATGCCATATAAACCAGACATGTTCAGTTCAGTTCAGTCTATCAGTCGTGTCCAACTCTTTGTGACCCCATGAACTGCAGCACACCAGGCCTCCCTGTCCATCACCAACACCCAGAATTCACCCAGACTCACATCCATTGACTCAGTGATGCCATCCAGCCATCTCATCCTCTGTCATCCCCTTCTCCTCCTGCCCCCAATCCCTCCCAGCATCAGAGTCTTTTCCAATGAGTCAACTCTTCGCATGAGGGGGCCAAAATACTGGAGTTTCAGTTTTAGCATCATTCCTTCCAAAGAAATCCCAGGGCTGATGTCCTTCAGAATGGACTGGTTGGATCTCCTTGCAGTCCAAGGGACTCTCAAGAGTCTTCTCCAACACCACAGTTCAAAAGCATCAATTCTTCACTGCTCAGCCTTCTTCACAGTCCAACTCTCATATCCATACATGACCACTGGAAAAACCATAGCCTTGACTAGACGGACCTTAGTTGGCAAAGTAATGTCTGCTTTTGAATATGCTATCTAGGTTGGTCATAACTTTTCTTCCAAGGAGTAAGCATCTTTTAATTTTAAGCAGCTGCGATGGCCGGCGTGGTCCAGAGAAGCTACCCCACCTCTGAGGTCCTGGGACAGCGCAGCAACAGCTGGGAGGAGCCACCCCGTACCCCAGGGCAGGGGCGGCGGCCAGGAGGATCAACACACGTCCAAGGAGCAGTGGCTGCGCTGGTGCAGGAGGGCCCAGAGGAGCCATCCCATGTTGAAGGTCAGGAAGGGCAGCGATGAGGAAATACCCTTCGTCCAAGGTAAGGAGCAGTGGCTGTGCTTTGCTGGAGCAGCCGTGAAGAGATACCCCATGCCCAAGGTAAGAGAAACCCAAGTAAGATGGTAGGTGTTGCAAGAGGGCATCAGAGGGCTGACACACTGAAACCATACTTATAGAAAACTAATCAATCTAATCACACTAGGACCACAGCCTTGTCTAACTCAATGCAACCAAGCCATGCCCGTGGGGCACCCAAGATGGGCGGGTCATGGTGGAGAGGACTGACAGAATGTGGTCCACTGGAGAAAGGAATGGCAAGCCACTTCAGTATTCTTGCCTTGAGAAACCCATGAACAGTATGAAAAGGCAAAATAATAGGATACTGAATGAGGAACTCCCCAAGTCAGTAGGTGTCCAATATGCTAGTGGAGATCTGTGGAGAAATAACTCCAGAAAGAAAGAAGGGATGGAGCCAAAGCAAAAACAATGCTCAGCTGTGGATGTGACTGGTGATAGAAACAAAGTCTGATGCTGTAAAGAGCAATATTGCATAGGAACCTGGAATGTCAGGTCCATGAATCAAGGCAAATCGAAAGTGGTCAAATCAGAGATGGCAAGAGTGAACATCAACATTCTAGGAATCAGCAAACTAAAATGGACTGGAATGGGTGAATTTAACTCAGATGACCATTATATCTACTATTGTGGGCAGAAATCCCTCAGAAGAAATGGAGTAGCCATCATGGTCAGCAAAAGAGTCCGAAATGCAGTACTTGGATGCAATCTCAAAAACGACAGAATGATCTCTATTCATTTCTAAGGCAAACCAGACATGTACCTGTTTTTATTTCTGTGTAGTGGGACTGAGGTAGTGTATGGACTTTGACAGTATTAGTTTGTAATGATTCTTTAAGGTGTATACTTTTAAATATAGTTTAATGAAAATTCTATTATTTTGATAAAAGATTAAGTGTCATGGAAAAATGTTCACACTTTAAAGGTTTTGAAAAACTTCAAAACAATATAAAGCTTATCATTTGAAATTTAAATACAAGCAAGATTTATATATATATATATATATATATATATACATATATATATATAAAACTATTTAAGTTTAGGTGAGTAAATATTTACTTTTAACTTACACATTAAAAAAATTATCATTATTACCATAAGTGAATATTCCAGCAACTTTGCTCTAGAATATCTGTTGACTGCTTGACTAGGGTGAGCAGGGTGCATTTGTTCCCAGCGGGTACGTCATTCAGGTATCTATTGTATGATTAGTTTCCAAAAGGATAGGCAAAATGCAGAAAGGAGCAAAGGCAAAGAGAATGATCAAATTAGAAATGCCTAGTAAACACTATCATGCAATTATGAAATCTTCCTTTTACAACAATGAAGAAGAAAAAGCAGTTACATATAGACTGGCTTGACCTCAAGAAATTTTATTTATACTTGCAGCTATGAATATCTTAAATCTTAATCACCCTCACAATGTAGTCTCTCAGGCTGCCTTTTTTAACCCTTTAATGCTGATACATTTTCATAGTTGAAAAATAAATTTGAAATAATGTAAAATGCATCCATTTCTTCTGGGCATAATAAAGAGAACTCATGGAAGCTAAGTCATATGTCTCCATTTTGCGATCTCTGACCGGTTTTACCTAATGATAGCTCAAGCTTACAATGGAGACGGTCACAGGATTTCCAGAGAAACTCTTGCTTTCCACTTCATAGAGGAATATAATGTGGACTGGACTTAGATGAATAATTAGACTTCAAGGGAAAATCTTGACAATATTTCAAGCTGTTCTACATCAAATGCCATAAATCTTTTCTCAATATTGGAAGGGAAACTTTTCCAGACCAGTTTTTTCTACTTGGAATCATCCTATATAAGTTTAGAGAAAGAGATATGGCTAACTGGAAAAACAAAAAGCAAATTAAAAAATTCTTAAAAAGTTAAGTCTCTTGTTTGCAATGAAAACCCTAAAGAACCAAATCCTTAAAAATATACAGCCACATTGCTTATCACCATCATACAGGCATGAGTCTTTCATCTCATTTTTCAAGACTATTGATTTATTTTCTGCCACCAGCTTTAGGAGGTCTGTACATCATACTCTTCAGCATCTGCCAGGTTTTCTGTTGATCATTACAGTTCTTCTAAAACCACAGCTTAATTATGTCACTGTGCTGCAGCCATAGTAGTTCAAAGTCATCTAATGTTCTGCACATATCAGTCAGTTTTGTACCTCTTGGAGGTTAGAAAAATATTCATGGTCACTGCATCCTTTTAAAATTATTTTCAAGGTTCTTCTTTGAAGACAAAACAAAACACAGAAATGTCCTCTTCCTTATCGTTCCCAAATTTGTGTAATATAATTAAATTCCATTTGCTATAAATCATAAATTTTACCTGCCAATCCACATAGGGAGACTATATCCTTGGAAGAAGGAGGGGGACATAAGTGACAGAAATATCTCAATTTTAAAAATTAATTTAATTCTTGTTTCAATACTAACGAGAGGGTAAGAGACAGAAAGGCCAGGGGTCTCCAAAAGGAGGAAATAGGCTGCAAGAGTCAGACAATTTTTTATCTCTCCCTTAAGCAGAAGAAGGAAGCAAATTACAAGTGTCAGATTTTTTTCTCTTAAAATTTTGTGTTGTCATGATGACACCTGGTTCCACCTGAACTTAACTTTTCTCAGACTTTGAGCTAACCAATGAATTTTTCTTATGGAAAGGTTTTTCTTAAGTTGTGTTAATGAAACTATGTATTTGCTTTGGAGTATGGTTTTCTTCAAAATGGTCCACATAAGACTAACATTTTTGCAAATCTTAGGTTGATAATAGCTCAACAACAGTTGCTCAACAACAGCTCAACATTTGCTGCTGCTAACTCTTGCTAAGTCGTTTCAGTCGTGTCCGACTCTGTGCAACCCCATAGACGGCAGCCCGTGAGGCTCCCCAGTCCCTGGGATTCTCCAGGCAAGAACACTGAAGTGGGTTGCCATTTCCTTCTCCAATGAATGAAAGTGAAAAGCGAAAGTGAAGTCACTCAGTCGTGTCTGACTCTTAGCGACCCCATGGACTGCAGCCCACCAGGCTCCTCCATCCATGGGACTCTCCAGGCAAGAGTACTGGAAACAACAAATCAGTATTCATATCAATTGTTTTATGGCTGAGGGATGACACACCTCCTCGTGCCATCCTATCTCAAAAATGCATATTGTGGGAGAGGGGCTTGGTGAAACTCCATCAGTCTTGAGGTGTCTCTCTTATCTGATTAATAGCTTTCAACAAACATAAAACCTCAGACTAAAGACTAGCAGAGGGGGGCACTCTTTCTGTCCCCTTCTGATGTCTGTGTCAGAAGATTTCTCTATCTTTTTCATACTTTAGTAAAATTTTATTACATAAAAGCTCTGAGCAATCAACCCTCGTCACTGGCCCCGGATTTAATTCCTCTCCTCCGGAGGCCAAGAACACCGGCGTCTTTCACTTTTAACAACAACTTTCACTAATCAATCTAAATACTAATATTATCAAACTAATGCTATGACATATGCAATAACATTTGTATTGCATAGATAAGAAAACTGAGACCTAGACTCAATAAATTGACCAAGATGGCAAATGGCAGAGCTGAAACTCAAAACTTTTTCATAATTATGAATTGGTGATTATAATCATTAAGTGAAATAATGGATATTTGGTGTCAACAGCTTTAATCAAGAGTGCTTGGCACCAAGCTAGGTGGATTCACCTCTCACTCTTTTCCCAGCAGGGAGTGTAACTCATAAGGTTCTTAATACACAGGATCATAAGGGGCTATATCAGCATGGGTGGATGACAAACTTAGCCCAACTCAGACACACAAGGCTTCCAGTATTCTTCCAGGACCCTCTTCTGGAACATACCCCAAAGTATATCCAGCAACCCTGATCTCAGCACAATGCCAGCTCTGGGGACTAAATGTTCAACTTTGCTAAATCTATGCTTTTGGTTTCTTCAATAAAGTCCATTTCTTTTTCATCATTTCTTTCCATGAGTTAGGATTTTTGGCTTCAGTCAAAGCACATAGCATGTCGAGAACTTGGTGAATGCTTGATGAATGTTGGAAGTCAGGGTAACTTTTAAAAAATTGTTAATGTTGTCAAAATGAATTATTAACTGGTATTTTTTAACCTCTGTTTTACCTTTACTATGGTTCTAAGTATTTTCTTGAACTCTTTTCTATGCTGAGAAAGTCTTCCTTACTTCTCTCTCTTCCCAGAAAACTCTTAAAACACTATTAAAACCCAGCTGAAATTTCCTCTCTAACTTCCCCCCGGGTGAATTTAAATGCCTACTTTTCTGTGTGACTATTGTATGCCCTACATGGTAATATCTCACAATATTCTATGTAAATGCAATGAGTCCCCTAGGCTGTGAGTGCCCTCTGGTAGAAGTATGTAGATTTACTGGATTAAAAGTAGAAAGGTAGCCTCTAACCAATATAATGCATTTTTTTTTTTACTTTTAACCCTTTAGTAATTTTATTTAAATCTTCATTTAATTGAAATTGTTAATCCTGTATGTTACATACAGGAAATTATAGCATTTATGACAAAACTCATTGATGTGTGAAACTTTTCTTCCCAATGTTTTAAATTGTCCTTACAAATAGTGTTTTGTAGTTACTTTAAAGATTCCTCGTGAAATTTCTTTTAGTGATCTTTTAGAATGAATGTATTTTCTCTAAAAATACAAAAGTCAAGATACTTTCTCTAGACTGGTAGCATTTTGGAATAATAAATATGGAATGTTTAACCCTGGGTATACATTATGCTCTTTGCCATGGCTCTAGCATAGAATGTGTTAATATATTAATTTTTTTCAAATCCACTCATATTCCAGTACTATCCAAAATATATTCCACCTCTTTGGAATAACAAAAATTTATTTTTAATTTATGGAAATAGGTGGGATAGCATTTCTCTTTTCATTATTTGAATAAGCATTATTATTTAAAGGAAATACTTGAGGCTGTCAAATAAAAAGTAAGAAAATAAAAACAGTGGGTGAGCACTGAGTATATATACATAAGATAAACAGATGATAGACAAAGAGATTCAGGTTTTGATATTTCAAATATAATGATCATAATTATCACTGGAACATGATTTTTTGAAATGGTGAAAGATTCTTGTTAAATTTTTCAAAAAATGAAGTACAATATTCCCTAGATTTATAGGTAGCTGGGGCCCCCCTGGTAGCTCAGCTGGTAAAGAATCCACCTGCAATGCAGGAGACCTCAGTTCAATTTCTGGATCCAGAAGATCCCCTGGAAAAGGGATATTCATTGACTTCCCTGTGACTCAGATGGTACAGAATCTGGCTGCAATGCAGGAAACCTGGATTCAATCCCTGGGTTGGGACAGTTCCCTGGAGGAGGGCATGGCAACCCACTGTAGTACTCTTTTCTGGAGACTCCCCATGCACAGAGTAGCCTGGTGGGCTGCTCTCCATGGGATTGCAAAGAGCTGGACATGACTGAGTGACAAAGCACAGCACAGCACAGGCAGTGCCTTTCTGAAAATTCATTGTATATTAAAACAATTCCAAAAATATTAATTGTATATACAACAGAGTTAGAATACATATGTACTTTTTAGAGAATTTTTAAAAGACATTTCTTCCTTTTGCATACAGCCTTGAGCCAGGACACATTGCTTGGCTGGACTAAGGCCTTCAGTTCAGTTCAGTTCAGTCACTCAGTCGTGTCCCACTCTTTGCAACCCCATGAATCACAGCACGCCAGGGCTCCCTGACCATCACCAACTTCCAGAGTTCACTCAGACTCATGTCCATCGAGTCAGTGATGCCATCCAGCCATCTCATTCTCTGTCGTCCCCTTCTCCTCCTGCCCCCAATCCCTCCCAGCATCAGAGTCTTTTTCCAATGGCCAAAGTACTGGAGTTTCAGCTTTAGCATCACTCCTTCCAAAGAAATCTCAGGGTTGATCTCCTTCAGAATGGAATGGTTGGATCTCCTTGCAGTCCAAGAAACTCTCAAGAGTCTTCTCCAACACCACAGTTCAAAAGCATCAATTCTTCAGCTCTCAGCTTTCTTCACAGTCCAACTCTCACATCCATACATGACCACTGGAAAAACCATAGCCTTGACTAGATGGACCTTTGTTGGCAAAGTAATGTCTCTGCTTTTGAATATGCTATCAGGGTTGGTCATAACTTTCCTTCCAAGGAGTAAGCATCTTTTAATTTCATGGCTGCAGTCACCATCTGCAGTGATTTTGGATCCCCCCAAATTAAAGTCTGACACTGTTTCCACTGTTTCCCTATCTATTTCCCATGAAGTGATGGGACCAGATGCCATGATCTTTGTTTTCTGAATGTTGAGCTTTAAGCCAACTTTTTCACTCTCCTCTTTCACTTTCATCAAGAGGCTTTTTAGTTCCTCTTCACTATCTGCCATGAGGGTGGTGTCATCTGCATATCTGAGGTTATTGATATTTCTCCTGGCAATCTTGATTCCAGCTTGCGCTTCATCCAGCCCAGCATTTCTCATGATGTACTCTGCATATAAGTTAAATAAGCAGGGTGACAATATACAGCCTTGACGTACTCCTTTTCCTATTTGGAACCAGTCTGTTGTTCCATGTCCAGTTCTAACTGTTGCTTCCTGACCTGCACACAGGTTTTTCAAGAGGCAGGTTAGGTGGTCTGGTATTCCCATCTCTGTCAGAATTTTCCACAGTTTATTGTGATCCACACAGTCAAAGAATTTGGCATAGTCAATAAAGCAGAAATAGATGTTTTTCTGGAACTCTCTTGCTTTTTCCATGACCGAGTGGATGTTGGCTATTTGATCTCTGGTTCCTCTGCCTTTTCTAAAACTAGCTTGAACATCTGGAAGTTCACAGTTCACGTATTGCTGAAGCCTGGCTTGGAGAATTTTGAACATTATTTTACTAGCATAGGGGATGAGTGCAATTGTGCGGTCGTTTGAGCATTCTTTGGCATTGCCTTTCTTTGGGATTGGAATGAAAATTGACCTTTTCTATTCCTGTGGTCACTGCTGAGTTTTCCAAATTTGCTGGCATATTGAGTGCAGCACTTTCACAGAATCATCTTTCAAGATTTGAAATAGCTCCGCTGGAACTCCATCACCCTCCACTAGCTTTGTTCGTAGTGATGCTTTCTAAGGCCCACTTGACTTCACATTCCATGATGTCTGGCTCTAGGTGAGTGATCATACCATCATGATTATCTTGGTGTTGAAGACCTTTTTTGTACAGTTCTTCTGTGTATTCTTACCACTTCTTAATATCTCCTGCCTCTGTTAGGTCCATACCATTTCTGTCCTTTATTGAGCCCATCTTTGCATGAAATGTTCCCTTGGTATTTCTAATTTTTTTGAAGAGATCTCTAGTTTTTCCTATTCTATTGTTTTCCTCTATTTCTTTGCATTGATTGCTGAGAAAGGCTTTCTTATCTCTTCTTGCTCTTCTCTGGAATTCAGCATTCAGATGCTTATATTTTTCTTTTTCTCATTTGCTTTTTGCTTCACTTCTTTTAACAGCTATTTGTAAGGCCTCCCCTGACAGCCATTTTGCATTTCTTTTCCGTGGGGATGGTATTGATCCCTGTCTCCTGTACAATGTCATGAACCTCATTCCATAGTTCATCAGGCACTCTATCTATCAGATCTAGTCCCTTAAATCTATTTCTCAGTTCTACTGTATAATCATAAGGGATTTGATTTAGGTCATACCTGAATGGTCTAGTGGTTTTCCCTACTTTCTTCAATTTAAGGCCTTATGTGGCCTTATAGCCAGGAATCCTTGTGCAGTGAACAAACACTGCAGAGGCTTTTGTGTTTATTGTAAACAGACTTTTCACTTACATCAAGACATTTTAAAGTTTTCCATTGCTGCTGTTGCTCAGTTGCCAAGTTGTGTCCAATTCTTTGTGACTCTGTTACCTGCCTCATGCCAGGCTTCCCTGTTCTTCACTATCTCCAGAGTTAGTAAAGTCTTCCCATAAGTTGAAGAATTTTTCATCATTTAAAATTTGCCATACAAGAGAAAATTCTTTATAATGCTGGAATTTTCTGCTCACTGCAGGATTACTTGCATCACTGTTCACTTCACATTTAACTACAATAGCCCCTCTCATTGTCAATTAAAACATACACAGATCTCTAAAACATTCTATATGGTGGTAACACACCCATTAAGAGCCACTGGTTTAACCCTCACTTCACTGGGAGATCTCTTGGTAGTGAAGTCTTTAAATAGGAGAAACAATGTCATTAAGTGTCACACCTTGGACTTGTCTTGCTATCACTTGAGCTTCACAACATCCGAGGCAATTGGAAGAAGAGATGTTATTACTAACTTAAAAATGAGAATGACTTAGTTAACACCATGAGAGAAGAGAGTTTCAGAGTCCTGATAAAATCCCTCTTATCCTGAAAGGAAGTTAGGTCTTGAAGTGTTTCCTTATACAGTATCCTTTTAGGCATAAACTACTTAGATCTAAACACCTTAGCCAAGGACCCTACTCAGTTCCTGGCTGTCCAGACTCACTCTACTAAGGAATGTTTTTAATTCAACTGTTATCTTGCTTTAAGATTTGTTTATGTGTTTTAATATAATCACCTAACTTGCTTGTTTATAAACTGATATCCCCAATTATTAATTGTTAGTACAGTAAACCAGTACAGTGAAAACTGTTCTTATTTTTGTATTTCAAAGAAAAGGCAGCTGTGGCTGTTGCTGTGTATTTTGGCTGATGGCAAGTGAGAATGCTAATGATTTGATTCAGTTAGTATAAGATTTATGATCACATCCTTGTTTTAATTTCACACTCCCTTTATGCCAGATATTACTTTAAAATGTTTTCTCCCCCATATTTGGATTGGTTTATTGCTTACTCACTATCCAGCAAGAATTAATTAATGTAATCATTTTTCATTCACTCAACAGTATTTTTTTTTTAATTGCACTCTTCCTAGATAAATAAGGGTACACATAGTTCTGAAGACACAGTCCCACCCCACAAGGAAAGTGTGGTCTTGAAGAGAAGATGAAAGAATAAACAATAACATGCACAGAATGGTCACTTAAACTAGCTTGAAAAGTTTCAAAAAGTCTTCTCGGAGGAAATTACATCTACTGATATCATAACAATGGATTGGATTATCCTGATAAAGAAGGAATTATGAAGGATTTATTCAAAAACACAAATTATTTGCAAAGATGCAGAATATGCATCTGATGGATTCCAGAAAGTTCAGCAGAACTGAAAGGGAAGAGGCTGAGAGATGAAGCTAGGGCCACAGAGTGTATTCATCATGACTCATTTTATGTGGTATGTTAAAAAGAACATTGGGGTTTGTTCATAATCCCATGACATGAATATGAAGCAGTTAGATTTTTCTTTCATAAATCTCAGTTTGGCTGGATTGTGGAGATTGTAATGCAGAAGCTTGGGTTGGAAGGACAAGATATTAATAATTATACTATGAAAATAATATAAATAAGAAATGAGAGCAGCCCAGTTTGCAAGAGCCTTAGCAGATGTTACAAAGAGAGAAGCAACAGGAGATGGTGTTTGACTAGATGAAGGTTTTGTTGTGCTTAAGGGAGAGGGAAGGAAGGAAAGAAGGAAGGATGAAAAGCAGATATTTTATATAACCAGAAAGATCAAGAGAAATACCTTCCCTGATGTAGGAAGTCCAGGCAAAGTTGAGAAGAATTGTTGTCAGTTCAGTTCAGTCTCTCAGTCATGTCTAACTCTTTGTGGCCCCATGAACTGTAGCACACCAGGCTTCTCTGTCCATCATGAGCTCCCAAAGCTTGCTCAAACTCATGTCCAAGTTGGTGATGCCATCCAATCATCTCATCAACTGTTGTCCACTTCTCCTCCTGCCTTTAGTCTTTCCCAGCATCAGGGTCCTTACCCATGAGTCAGTTTTTCCCGTCAGGTGGCCAAAATATTGGAGTTTTAGCTTCAGCACCAGTCCTTCTAATGAATATTCAGGACCGATTTCCTTTAGCATGAACTGGTAGGGTTTCCTTGTAGCCCAAGGGACTCTCAAGAGTCTTCTCCAACACCAGAGTTCAAAAGGATCAATTCTTTGGCGCTCAGCCTTTTTTTATAGTCCAACTCTCTCATCCATACATGACTACTGGAAAAACCATAACTTTGACTAGATGGACATTTGTCAGCAAAGTAATGTCTCTGCTTTTTAATACGCTGTCTAGGTTTGTCATGGCTTTTCATAAAAGAAGCAAGCGTCTTTTAATTTCATGGCTGAAATTACCATCTGCAGCGATTTTAGAGTCCAAAATAATAAAGCCTCTTGCTGTTTCCATTGTTGCCCTATCTATTGACCATAAAGTGATGGGACCAGATGCCATGATCTTAGTTTTCTGAATGTTGAGTTTTAAGCCAACTTTTTCACTCTCCTCTTTCACTCTCATCAAGCAGCTCTTTAGTTCTTCTTAGCTTTCTGCCATAAGAGTGGTGTCATCTATGTATCTGAGGTTATTGATATTTCTCCCGGCAATCTCGATTCCAGCTTGTGCTTCATCTAGTCCAGCATTTAACATGATATACTCTGCATATAAGTTAAATAAGCAGGGTGACAGTATACAGCTTTGAGAAACTACTTTCCCTATTTGGAACCAGTCTGTTTTTCCAAGGCCAGTTCTAACTCTTGCTTCTTGATCTGCATACAGATTTCTCAGGAGGCAGGTAAGGTGGTCTGCTATTCCCATTCTTTTAAAAATTTCCCACAGTTTGTCATGATCTACACAATCAAAATCTTTGGTGTAGTCAATAATGCAGAAGTAGATATTTTTCTGAAATTTTCTTGCTTTTTTGATGATGCAATGGATGTTGGAAATTTGATCTCTGGTTCCTCCACCTTTTCTAAATCCAGTTTGAACATCTGGACGTTCTCAGTTCTTATACTGTTGAAACTTGGCTTGGAGAATTTTGAGCATTACTTTACTAGTGTGTAAGATGAGTATAATTGTGAGGTAGTTTGAACACTCTTTGGCATTGCCTTTCTTTGGGATTGGAAAGAAAACTGACCCTTTCCATTCCTGTGGCCACTGCTGAGTTTTCCAAATTTGCTGGCATTTTGAGTGCAGCACTTTTATAGGATCATCTTTTAGGATTTAAAATAGCTCAATTGGAATTCCATCACCTCCACTAGCTTTGTTCACAGTGATGCTTCCTAAGGCCCACTTGACTTTGCATTCCAGGATGCCTGGTTCTAAGTAAGTGATCAGGTCACTATGGACAGAGCTTCATGACCTTGTACCGGGGACAGTGATCAAGACCATCCGGAAGAAAAAGAAATGCAAAAAAAAGGCAAAATGGCTGTCTGAGGAGGCCTTACAAATAACTGAGCAAAGAAGAGAAGCCAAAGGCAAAGGAGAAAAGGAAAGATATATCTCATTTGAATGCAAAGTTCCAAAGAATAGCACGGATATATAACAAAGCCTTCTTCAGCGATCAATGCAAAGAATTGTGGTGAATTCATGTAAATTGAGTCTGAGGTGCCTGTGCAATTGGATGTAGGGATGTGGGGCCCCAGCAAGAGGTCCTGAGTAGAGATGTGCTTTTGAGGGTGTTGTTTCTTTAAATTAGGATGTAAACAATTTAATATCAGCTCACAAACTCATAGTTAAGAGTATAGAATTGAAACTTGAATGCCTTTGGGTTCAAATTATGAATCCACACTTTCTAATTTTATGACCTTGAACAAATTGCTTAACTTTTCTGTGTTTTAGTTTTCTCATCTGTAGAACATTTGTTATCATAATATCTACCTGAATGTTCTTTTGAGTTATTACTTATAATACATTTAATAATACCTGACCTGTAATATCCCATGGATCAAGAAGCCTGGAGGGCTACAGTCCATGGGATCACAAAAGAGTTGGACATGACTTAGTGACTAAGCGACAACAATGACTTATAATCATGACTAAAAATATTACTTATGTACAAGAAATGTAGCTTTGTGTTTCTATAACTCTACTCTGGCTTACTGACATCTACCTAGTACCTTGAATAGTGTCTGGCATATAAGAGGAGTTAATAAATAACTGTTGAAGAATAAACAAGCTACATTCTAGTATGAAATTCTACTGTGGAAGTGGGGCAAAATCTTCATCTCCATCACACTTCCCTCCAGTTTCTTTGAAGATATATCTGAATTCCTATAGTGTGTGCATATGTGCTAAAGTCATTCCAGTCATGTTTGACTCTTTGCAACCCTGTGACTCCTCTGTCCATGGAATTCTCCAGGCAAGAATACTGGAGTGGATTGCCATGTCCTCATCCAGCGGAACTTCCTGACCCAGATATCAAATCTGCCTGGGTTGGTTCTTTACCACTAGTGCCACCTGGGAAGCCCAGTGAGTATTGTATTGGGGCATCAAAGCAAAGGTGGATACAAGATGAAACTAGTCCTCAAAAAAAATGTGCCAGAAGCAATGCGCTGCCAGGTCTAGCTAGTTTCCTCTCACCCTTTATTCTACTGGGTTGCCATGAGGCATAGCTAGTTCTCACTTATACTTACTCATTTGTTTAAAATGCAGTAAAGAAAAAAAAAATTGACTGCCTTGTGCATGTTGCAGGACCTTAGTACCCTGACCAGGGATTGGATCCATGCCACAGGAAATGGAAGTCCAGAGTTTTAACCACTGGATAGCCAGGGAAGTCATTTTTGTTGTTCAGTCATGTGCAACTCTTCGTGATCCCACGCAATGCAGCACACCAGGCTTCCCTGTCGCTCTGCAGCAAATATTAACTGTGCATCTATAATGTGATTGGTATGTTTTGCAACTGGAGAAATAGAGGAAAGAGAAAGTGCCTGTCCTTGTGGAATCTACATTCACATTCTCTCTTCTGTTCACATGGGCACTTTAGATTCAGACACTCCATCTAGTTTCACTTTTCTGTGGTGTGGGGTACCCTTGGCTGCTACTGGAACATTCTGACATAGAGGAATCTTTGCTGAATTTGTCCATGGACCTTCTGACTGGAGGAGTCATGCAGACTTTTTCTCTTTTTGGATTTTACCACTGCTTTTGGCCTCATGTAGGGTTCTCTGCTCGTTCACTTACCTTTCTTTTCCTCACTTTATCTGAGAAGACATTTTTTGTCTAAGTTGGATAGAAGCACTAGTCTCTTCCCACTTGTTCTTCCAGGTGTTTCTGTATATACTGAAAATACTAAGTTTCCTGAAGCTCTTGAAACAGAAAAAGCAAAAGCTTGCATGCATTTCTGTGGCCTGCCTACCATGTTTCTTTCTAGAGTAAACACACTCAAGGCCACTCTCTTCCTGGAAGGACATGGGAAGAAAAGAAGCATACACACTCATTGCTTTATGCTTTAGAACATTATTCTGTGTCAGTATAGATAACAATTTGAAGTATGAATGTAGATGAGATTATTACTTCATTAGAAATCAAGTTCAGGTTTACTAAAAATCACTGCAGATGGTGACTGCAGCCACGAAATTGAAAAATGCTTACTCCTTGGAAGAAAAGTTATGACCAACCTAGATAGCATATTCAAAACCAGAGATAATACTTTGCCAACAAAGATCCGTCTAGTCAAGACTATGTTTTTTTCCAGTAGTCATGTATGAATGTGAGAGTTGGACTATGAAGAAAGCTGAGCGCTGAAGAATTGATGCTTTTGAACTGTGGTGTTGGAGAAGACGCTTGAGAGTCCCTTGGACTGCAAGGAGATCCAACCAGTCCATTCTGAAGGAGATCAGCCCTGGGATTTCTCTGGAAGGAATGATGCTAAAGCTGAAACTCCAGTACTTTGGCCACCTCATTCGAAGAGTTGACTCATTGGAAAAGACTCTGATGCTGGGAGGGATTGGAGGCAGGAGAAGGGGACGACAGAAGATAAGATGGCTGGATGGCATCACCGACTCAATGGATGTGAGTTTGAATGAACTCTCGCACTTGGTGATGAACAGGGAGGCCTGGTGTGCTGTGATTCATGGGATCGCAAAGAGTTGGACACGACTGGGCAATAGAACAGAAACAACAACAAGAGTTGATTTACAATGTAATGTTAATTTCAGGTGCATGGCAAAGTGGTTCAGATATACATATATCTATTCTTTTCCCAATTCTTTTCCTATGTAGATTGTTACAGAATATTGATTAGAGTTCCTTGTGCTATACAAGAGATCCTTGTTGATTATTTTATATGTAGCAGTATGTATATGCTAATTGTAAACTCTTAATTTATCCACCCGCCACCACCTTTCCTGAAGGTATTTTAAATTCTTAATCTGTCACTATCCACTCTTAGCCAAGCAGATTCTGACACTTTGTTATAGGCATACTTCGGAAATGTGGGTTCAGGTCGAGACCACTGCAATAAAGTAAATATAAAATATGGTGAGTCATATGAATTTCTTTGTTTCCCAGTGCATGTAAAGGTTATGCTTTTACTATATCTAATCTATTAAGGAACTTCCTTGTAGCTCATGCTGTAAAAACTCTTTCTGCAATGCAGGAGACCTGGGTTCGATCTCTAGGTCAGGAAGATCCTCTGGAGAAGGGGATGGCAACCCACTCCAGTATTCTTACTTGGAGAATCCTATGGACAGAGGAGCCTGGCAGGCTACAGTCCATGGGCTTGCAAACAGTCAGACATGACTGAGCGACTAAGCACACAATCTATTTAAGTGTGCATATCTAAAAAATGTACATAGATTATTTTAAAATACTTCATTGCTAAAAAATGCCAGCAATCATCTGAGCCTTCAGAGAGCTTAATGGTCAGGGTGATGGATGCTGAAAGTTGGGGTAGTTGTGGAAATTTCTTAAAATAAGATACAGTAAAGTTTGCAGATCGATTAACTCCTTTCACAAATGACTTCTCTGTAGCATGCAGTGCTATTTGATAGCATGATATCCATAGCGAGACTTCTTTCAAAATTGAAATCAATCCTCTCGATACCTGACACTGCTTTATTAACTAAATTTAAGTGTTATTTTAAATCATTTGTTGTCATTTCAACAATCTTTACAGTGTCTTCACCAGGGCAAATTTCATCTCAAGAAATGTTCTCTATTCATTCATAAGGAGCAACTGTTCATCCATTAAAGTTTTATCATAACGATGAAAAAATTCAAGCACATGTTCAGGCTCTGCTTCTATTTCTAATTCTTGCTATTTTCACCATATCTGCTGTTACTTCCTCCACTAAAGTCTAAAGCCCCTCAAAGTCATCCATGAGGGCTAGAATAAACTTTTCTCAGACTCCTGTTCATGTTAGTATTTTGAGCTCTTTCCATGAATCACAAATATTCTTAAGGGCAAATAAAATGGTCAACCCTTTCCAGATGACTTTTAATTGACTTTGACCAGATCCTTCAGCTATAGATTAACAAAATATTTATTTCTTAAATAATAAAACTTGAAAGCAAAATTACTCAAACATCCATAAGGTACAAAATGGATCCTGTGTTCACAGGTGTGAAAACAGCATTCATCTCATTGTACACATCCACTGAAATACTTGGGAGACCAAAATAAAAGAGTTAGTCTCTTAGTCATGTCAGACTCTGTGACCCTGTGGACTACAGCTCACCAGTCTCCTCCATCCATGGATTTCTCCAGGCAAATGGAGTGGATTATCATTTCCTTCTCTGGGAGATCTTCCTAATCCAGGGATCAAACCTGGGTCTCTTGCGTTGAAGGCAGATTCTTTACGGTCTGAGCCACCAGGGAGTGCATTGTCAAAGGCAATAATTCTCTGAAAGTAATTCTGAGAAGTAGTTCTTCACAGTGGGTTTAAAATATTTTATAGAACACGTTGTAAAATTAGGCTACAGAGCACTGGCAGTGGGTATTTAGCATAATTTTTAAGGGCCGTAATATTTTGAAGTGGCAAATGAGCACTGGCTTTAACTTAAAGATACAAATTTCATTAGTTTATGACTTCTTAAGAAAACAGTCAGCCTGTCCTTCGAGGATTTGAAACAAGGCATTGGCTGCTCCTTTCTAGCTATGAAAGGCCTAGATGGGGAATGACCTGGCAATCCAGTGGTTAAGACACACCATTTTAATGGCTTTGGGCCCAGGTTCAGTACTTAAATCCCTGTTCAGGGAACTCAGATCCCACAAGTCATGAGATGTGGCATGGTCAAAAAATATAAATAAATAAATAAATTTATTTAAAAAAAAAAAAAAAGGCTTAAGTGGCATCTTCTTCCAATATAAGGAAAACTTGATCTACATCGACAATCTGCTGTTTAGAGTAGTAGCCATCTTCATTAATCATCTCAACTAAATCTTCTGGATAAATTGCTGTAGTTTCTACATCTGCACTTGCTGCTTCACTTTGCTCTGCTTTGTTATAGAGAAACCTTTCCTTGAACATCATGAGCCAACCTCTTCTGGCTTCAAACATTTCTTCTTCAGCTTCAGCTTCCTCACTTCTCTCAGTCTTCACAGAATTGAAGAGACTTAGGACCTTGCTCTGGATTAAGCTTTGGCTACGGGAAAGTTGTGGATAGTTTGATCTCCTATCCAGATCTCCAAAACTTTCTGCTTATCAACAATAAGGCTGTTTCACTTTCTTATAACTTGTGCTTTCACTGGGATAGCACTCTTAATTTCTTTTAGTATTTTCTTCTCTGCATTTATGACTTGGCAAACTGTTGGCACAAGAAGATGGTCTCATCTTTTGGCAAGCTTTCCTCTCTGAGCTTAATCATTCCTAGCTTTTGTTTTAAAATTAGAGATGTGATTATTCTTTTCAGTTGAACACTTAGAAGCAATTGTAGAGTAATGAACTAATTTAATTTCAATATTGTGTCTAATAAAATAGGGGATCCAAGGAGAGGGAAAGAGATGGGGGAACATTTGATCAATGGAAAAGTCTAAACAGACACAACATTTATTAAGTTTTCTGTCTTATAAATAGGTGCAGTTTGTAGTGCCCTGAAACAATCATCACCAAGAAATATGAAAATAATAAAAAAGTTTGCAATATTGCCAGAGTTAGCAAAATGTAAGGGCTTCCCTGATAGCTCAGTTGGTAAAGAATCTGCCTGCAATGAGGGAGATCCTGGTTTGATTCCTGGGTTGGGAAGATCTGCTGGAGAAAGGATAGGCTACCCACTCCAGTATTGTTGAGCTTCCCGTGTGGCTCAACTGGTAAAGAATCCACCTGCAGTGCAGGACACTAGGAAGATCAGTGTTAGGTCCCTGAGTTGGGAAGATCCCCTGGAGAAAGGAAAGGATACTCACTCCAGTATCCTGGCCTGGAGTGTTTCATGGACGAGTTCATGGGGTCACAAAGAATTGGACATGATTGAATGACTTTCACTTTCACTTCACCTTTCAGCAAAATATAACAAAAGACAGAAACTGTATAGACAGAAGACAGTAAGAAGAGAAGGCAAAAATACACAGAAGAGCTACACAAAAAAGATTTTAATGACTCAGATAACCATGATAGTGTGATTGCTCATCTAAGCCAGATCCTGGAATATGAAGTCAAGTTTGCCTTAGGAACATCACTATGAACAAAGCTAGTGGAGCTGATGGAATTCCAGTTGAGCTATTTCAAATCCTAAAAGATGATGCTGTGAAAGTGCTCCACTCAATATGCCAGCAAATTTGGAAAACTAGAAAAGCAGTACCTGGGACTTCAGCAAAATTGCAACTTCTAGTTCATCGTGACATAAACACTCTATGAGGCCAGGAAAAAACTGGCCTTCAGCCTGCTCTGCTCATGCACTGGGCAAACTGCTTTCAGAAAACAGTGAGTTCACTGAAGTGGAGCAGTTTGTAAGAACATTACCTTATTTTTTTAAAATGACATACTTGACCTTGAAAGTTTTTTGGTTTAAAAACAGTAGCAGTGTGTTTATATTGTGTCAGGTGAAATGTATTTTCACAATCTTGCCACAAAGTAGTTAGTATAGTTTGTATGTAAGTGCTTAGAACAGTGCCTAGCACAGAAAATATTACCAGGGTATTAGCTGTTACTATTCAGAGAAGGCAATGGCACCCCACTCCAGTACTCTTGCATGGAAAATCCCATGGATGGAGGAGCCTGGTAGGCTGCAGTCCGTGGGGTGCTAAGAGTCGGACACGACTGAGTGACTTCACTTCACTTTCACTTTTCACTTTCATGCATTGGAGAAGGAAATGGCAACCCACTCCAGTATTCTTGCCTGGAGAATCCCAGGGACGGGGGAGCCTGGTGGGCTGCCGTCTATGGGATCGCACAGAGTCGGACACGACTGATTTGACTTAGCAGTAGCAGCAGCAGCAGTGGCCACAGGAATGGAAAATGTCAGTTTTCATCACAATCCCAAAGGCAGACAATGCCAAAGAATGTTCAAACTACAGCACAATTGAACTCATTTCACTTGCTATCAAGGTCATGCTCAAAATCCTCCAAGCTAGGCTTCAGCAGTATGTGGACTGAAAGCTACCAGATGTACAAGCTGGATTTAGAAAAGGCAGAGGAACTAGAGATCAAAATTGCCAATATCCATTGGATCATTAAAAAAAAAAAAAGCAAAGGAATTCCAGAAAAACATCTACTTAAGCTTCATCAACTACACCAAAGCCTTTGACTGTGTGGATTACAACACACTGTGGAAAATTCTTAAAGTGATGGGAATACCAGACCAGACCCATTCTTAAAGAGATGGGAATACCAGACCAAGAATTTCACAGATTCTTGAGAAATCTGTATGCAGATCAGGAAGCAACAGTTAGAACTCAACATGGAACAATGGACTGGTTCAAAATTGGGAAAGAAGTATGTCAAGGTTGCATATTGTCACCCTGCTTATTTAACTCATATGCAGAGTATATCATGAGAAAAATGCCTGGTTTGATGAAGCACAAACTGGAATCAAGATTGCCAGGAGAAATATCAATAACCTCAGATACACATACGACATCACCCTTATGGCAGAAAGTGAAGAGGAATTAAAGAGTCTCTTGATGAAGGTGAAAGAAGAGAGTCAAAACACTGAGTTAAAACTGAACATTAAAAAAACTAACATTATATCCTCTGGTCCCATTACCTCATGGGAAATGGATGAGGAAAAAAAATGGAAACAGTGACAGACTTTATTTTCCTGGGCTCCAAAATCACTGCAGATGGTGACTTTAGCCTTGAATTTAAAAGATGTTTTCTTCTTGGAGGAAAAGTTATGACAAAAGACAGCATATTGAAAGCAGAGACGTTACTTTGCCAAAAAATGTCCATATAGTCAAAGCTATGGTTTTTCCAGTAGTCATGTACGTATGTGAGGGTTGGACCATAAAGAAAACTGAGCTTGATGCTTTCTGAATTGATGCTTTTGAGCTATAGTGTTGGAGAAAACTATTGAGAATCCCTTGAACTCCAAGGAGATCAAACCAGTCAATCTTAAAGGAAATCAACCCTGAATATTCATTGGAAGGGCAGATCCTGAAGCTAAAACTCCAATATTTAGGCCACCTGAAACAAAGAGCTGGCTCATTGGAAAAGACTTTGATGCTGGGAAAGACAGAAGGCCAGAGGAGAAGGGGATGATAGAGAACGAGATGGTTGGATGTCCAACTCAATGGACATGACTTTGAGCAAGCTCCAGCAGATGGTGAAAGACAGTGAAGAAGCCTGGCTAGCTGCAGTCCATGGGGTTGCAATGATTTGGGCACCACTGAGTGAATGAACAGCAACAAAAACAACAACAACTAAAATGTGACAAAGAGACACAAAGTGAGCAATACTATTGGAAAATATGATGCAAAAAAACTTGCTTGACTCAGTGTTACCACAAATCTTAAATGTGTAAAACATGTAATAAAGGGCAACAAAGTGAAGCATAATAATATGAGGTATGTTAATCTCAGTTTTCAGGAGGATTTTATATTTCTTTTTTTTTCAGAGCCATCATTTAAAAAATGCCGCAGTAGCGTTCAAGATCATTTATAGGCTTTTCTTTTTATAAATGAGAAAGTCAGGTTGCTTACTCAAAATTATAACCATTTATAGCAAAGCTAGAATTAGAACCCTGAGCCCCTGCTTCTAGATGAAGACAGATAAACTAGACCTTGGCTATTACTGGAGCACAGCCATATATGAGATCATTGAACCATACTCCAGGACTGGATGCTGAATGGGGAAGGAATGGTTCAAAGAAACAGAGACAGTTAAAACTCTTGGTGGTGCTAGTGTTGGGCTGCCTCTTCCTGCAGTGTGATTTTTGCTGTATTCTACTCTGCAGAGATACCCAATACTATTCCAGAAAACATTTTTTTCTCATTAGAGTAGCCAGAATAAATTTCTAGTGTTCATTATCAAGAAATACAGTTAATACAAAGCATATAATCTTTGTTTAGTGAATAACCTCTGGCTTATCAAATAGCCTTAGTATTTGTTGATGTCATTGCTTGGTTTTGGGGGAGCAGGTGCTATGAATTATTGACTTTCTTTGTTTTCATCCAATAGCAAATATCATATTTTCCATTTATGTGTGTGTGTGTGTGTGTGTGTGTGTGTGTGTGTGTATTTCCCAGAAGGTAGCTTCAGTACATCATACCATACTTCTAATTTTTAACTTTATCCATATCTTATTTCTTGGAAGATAGTGAAGGCTCAGTCAAAAGTTATTGTGACTTTAATTCAGATAAGCATTTCAAGAATAAATAAGCTATTTTAATATAACTCTTAGATAATTTTGATTGGTAGAGCTTTTTATTTACCTGTCTTTGCTTTTAAAGAAAAGATTATCCATGTGGCACAAGATTATTATTTTTTTCTCTAACATGCTTACCTCTGTTGTGCTATCATGTTCATGGTCTTGCATGAGTATTTTGAAAACAAAACAAAACATAAAAGAAAAGGGTGAGAATAGTAAGACACATTTAATCTTTTATTTTAAGAAAAATATATCATAACATTTGTTAGTGGTGGTAAGATATTTATAAATCAAACAAATTATTATTACAATCCAAAATAAGTATTCTAAATAGAATCACTTCAAACAGATAAATTAAAAATCCAAAAGTTGTCCCAGAAACATATTTTCTATGGTGATTTTATCTCAGTTTATTTATATTTTAATTTAGATCATTCAATAATTTAAGAATGAGTCAGTACAGTGCACTGGCATATTCTACTTTTTTCCCCCCAAAGTAACATTAAACAATCTTCTGCTCAGGTTAATAATCTTGCCTTGATTACACAAATAAATAAAGAGTAAGGATACTAATTTTGCCTTATCTACATGATACTTCATTGAAAATCCAGCTACGTCATTCTAGTTTTATCCCAATAAGTATTGAGTCATATTTCCTAGTTAATGTTTACTTTTTAATTTGACCTATATGCATCCTGATCTTGATAAGTGTTTTTGATAAGTATTCATAATAAAAACTTCACTATTAATAATCATACTTGTGGACTTAATAGCTTAAAATGTAATATACATATTTCAATTAACTTGACTTTCATAATATTAAAGCTAGTTTTAAAATGTTTTTGATAGGTGTATATTTATAATATCTGTTGGCATTTTAAGACTACTAAAAAAAGCATACTCATGAATAAGTAAGTGAAAGAGGAGAGTGAAAAAGTTGGCTTAAAGCTCAACATTCAGAAAACTATGATCATGGTATCTGGTCCTGTCACTTCATGGCAAATAGATGGGGAAACAGTGAAAACAATGGCTGACTTTATTTTTCTGGGCTCCAAAATCACTGCAGATGGTGATTGCAGCCATGAAATTAAAAGATGCTTACTCCTTGAAAGGAAAGTTATGACCAACCTAGACAACATATTAAAAAACAGAGACATTACTTTGTCAACCAAGGTCTGTCTAGTCAAGAGTATGGTTTTTCCGATGGTCATGTATGAATGTGAAAGTTGGACTATAAAGAAAGCTGAGCACCAAAGAATTGATGCTTTTGAACTGTGGTGTTGGATAAAACTCTTGAGAGTCCCTTGGACTGCAAGGAGATCCAACCAGTCCATCCTAAGGGAATCAGTCCTGGGTGTTCATTGGAGGAACTGATGTTGAAGCTGAAACTCCAGTACTTAGGCCACCTGATGTGAAGAGGTGACTCATTTGAAAAGACCCTGATGCTGGGAAAGATTGAGGGCAGGAGGAGAAGGGGATGACAGAGGATGAGATGGTGGGATGGCATCACCAACTCAATGGACATGGGTTGGATGGACTCCAGAAGTTGGTGATGGACAGGGAGGCCTGGTGTGCTGTGGTTCATGAGGTGGCAAAGAGTCGGACATGACTAAGCAACTGAACTGAACTAAACTGAATAAATAAGATATTGAGGTACAGTTTGATAGTTCACATGAGTTTTTTATCTTATTCTTGTGACATACTTTTGTCTATCATACATTCATATATCAAGTAAACATTTTATGGGCAGCATCTGTGTCAGGAAAAAACAAAAGCACAGATTGTTCACTTCTGTAGAAATTTCGTTTTAGGGGGAGAGACAGAAAATAGATCATATACATAAAATTAAGTAAATACAAGTTTGCTAGAGGGTGATAAAAGCCATCAGGATGAGAGTTTGGAAGTACATTGGGAGCATAGCAGGTTGTGCTCTAAAATGGGATGGGAAGAATTGATCTCAGTAAGAAAGTGTGAGATTTTAGCAGAATTTAAACTGGTACAGTTAGATGTGATGGGATAAGAGCAACCCAGAAAGGAAGCAGCCTGTGCAAAGCACTGGGGCATTAAGATGTTTGGGGACTAGTAAGGGGCCAGATCACAGAGTTAGTGAGTAACTGAGGCAGAGGGTTAACATGATCTGACCTACTGATGTGGCTCTAGTTTTTTAAAGGTGACTTTGAATACAGTGTGAGGCTATGTTTTTGGAAAGATAGGCATCCTTGAAGCAGGGAGACCAACGAGGAGGTTATCATAGTAGTCCATGATACAGATGATGAATGGGCCAGATGGTAGTAGCAGAGGTAATGAGAAGAAATCAGACTATGGACATATTGTGAGATTGGATCCAACAGGCTTTGTTGAAGGATTTGGAGTGGAATGTGAGAGATATGAAGATAAGGATTTTGGCCTGAGCAACTGAAGTGATGTATTTTGCATATTCCTTTAAGGAAAATTATATAAATATTCCGCTGTTCTTCTATGTTCTTTGACTGGTTTAATAATCAAATCAACATAAGATAGACTAGCAAGAGAAAAAAATATATATTTAATTATGTTAGTATGGGAGCCCCACAAAGACAATGAAATTCAAGGACAATCCTGACAATTGAAGCTTATATACCATCTTGAGCTGAGGAATGGAATAGCCACCTGGGGCTTCAAAGGGGAGGAGGGTGATTCGCAGGAAGATAAGAAGAGCAGGTGTTTGGTAATTAGATGTTTGTCCTGCCATAGAGATAGGTCGTTCAGATAAAATGCTATTCCTTGGTAATAGCTTTCTTTCTGGGCCAAGTCCCCTATTTAAATTCTTTTAGATATTTAAGGGAAAGATACAAGTTTTTGTTTTCTTTTTGCTCTGACTCTACTGGATCTTGATTGCCTTTAGCTCACATAGTATTAAATGGCAAAGTTACAGATTTTGGGGAAGCTCATTTTGAATCCCTTTAGTATACATCTATTACATTTATAGCAATAGCTGCTTCATGCGTCATAGTATGTTTGTATCACAATCTGTTTTCTATTTTCATACTAATGCACAGTTATTTGCTTTCATTTTTTTTAACACTATAGATCATCCTTCAACAAAAATTTCTTAGGTAGAGTTAAAATAATTATCAAATCCTTAAAATTAACATTTAGTTATATAGTTTATAAAGTATATTTGAAATGTGACTTAGTTTCTTATAAATAACTTTTCATAGGTTGTAAAGAGAGAATTCACAAATCAAAATTCTCTTAATGTTTCCTTTGTCTTGATCAATCTTTAAATAGGCTTCTTCCTGACTCTAAGACTCTAAGACCCAGTTTCCCCTTTTCTTAGAACATTTACTTTAGAAAACTTGCAATTGCAAATCCATTCTCTTCCCCTTCAAGAGGTAAATGTTTAAAAAGTCTCTTGCACACTACTATGCATAAAATAGATAAGCAACAGCAATAAGGATGTTGTACAACAGAGGGAAACACAGTTATTATTTTGTAATAATTTCAAGTGGATTATAATCTATAAAAATATTGAATCACTACATTGTACACCTGAAACTAACATGATTTTAAATAAAAAATAAATGTTTTCAATATTTTTAAAAAGTGTGCCTCTTACTAGTTTTACAAACCGGGAATGTCTTTCTTAAAGACCTGAGAAACATCTCTTTGAAATCTAAACATCAAAGACAGAGTCCTCTGTTCCAGTCCACATGAGGGAGTAGGAGCCTGACTTTTGTGGTTGTCTTGCTCCAAGTTGTAAAATTACCTCCTCTTCTGTGGTAAGAATAAATTTGCTTTTCCTTTGAGAAAGGTCATTAGTAAATACAGGTAATGTTACTCACTCCATCTTGGAAAATTCTCCACCCCTTTCTTTTAGGGTCATTGAGTTCAGATTTTGGTTCTGGCCTCTTTCTCTTATTGCAAAACGCTTGATTAAAGGATTCCTTTGGATTATGCAAATCTAAATCACAATTAGATATCACCTTATATCAGTTAGAATGCCTAACAACAACAACAAAAAAGACAAATAACAAATGTTGGCATGGATATGAGGAAAAGGGAGCCCTTATACACTGTTAATGGAATGTAAATTGGTACAAACATTATGGAAAACAGTACAGAGGAATTGAAAGATAAAATGACCTTATGCTCCAGTAATTACACTTTGGGGTGTATATACAAAAGAAATAAAATTACTATCTCTAAGAGCTATCTGCATCCCTGTGTTCAATGCAATATTATCTTCAATAGTCAGGATCTAGAAACAGCATGTCTGTTGACAGATAAATGGGTTAGAATTATGATATCTCCCTGTATCTCTCTAACTATCACCTACCTATCTGTAATATATTTCTCTATACACAGTGGTATATTATCCAGTCATGAAAAAGGGAAAACAGTGTCATTTGTGAGACCATTGATGAAACCAGAGAACATTATGCTCACTGAAATAAGCTAGACTTATTCATAGGTAAGCATATCATTTACATGTGGAATCTAAAAAAATAAGTTGAAGTCACAGAAACAGAGTTGACTAATTGTTAAGGGATGAGTGAAAGTGTGGGAAATGGGAAGATGTTGGTCAAAATTGCAAAGTTTCATTTATAATACCTTTCCAAGAAATCTAATGTATAGTGTATATTAACTGTAAATAATATTGTATTAAAGTGAAGTGAAATTGCTCAGTCATGTCTGACTCTCGTGACCCCATCGACTGTAGCCTACCAGGCTTCTCCATCCATGGGATTTTCCAGGCAAGAGTACTGGAGTGGGTTGACATTACACAAATTTGCTAAGAAAATATATGTTAAGCATTCTTACATGTAAAAATAGTCATAAATTATTGATATGAGATGATAGACATGGTAACTAACTTGATTGTGTTACAGGATTCATTTTATAGTGTATGCATATATCAAGTGGTCTTGTAGTACATTTTAAATATACACAATTTCAATTTTGAATTATATTTCAGTAAAACTGAAAATAATATAAAAGTCTTTCTTGTCTGTTAATTTTCTCCATTGCAATGTGTCTCTTTTGACAGCATATATTTCTCAGAGGTGAGAACTCTCTCTCAGAAACATATTACCCAAGAGTCAATGCCTCTCCCCCCATATTCCATCTTTCATCTTTTCCCTATCCATCTCCAGGAAATATTCATATTGAATATCATTATCAGAAACAAATTATAACTATAGCATGATTTATGTATTTGGGATTAAGAATAGCTCCATATCATAAAGATTCTAAAATATAACAACAATAATAATAATGTCCAGCACTGATTATTTAGCAAATAGAGTGAGCTGGTATCAACATTTTTTGTTTTAAGTGTTATTATTTATTTATCTATTTACTATTTATTCTCTACAAGTTATTTATTTTTTTAAATACAAGTTATCTGTTACTCCTGTGTTAATGCTTTGGAAAATAAATCTAAGAGTGCATGGAAACAGTATTTAAACGTGTCCTCAAATATATCTGCCCTGAAGTTAGCAGTTGTTGCTTAGTCACTACATCGTGTCTGACTCTCTGTGCACAGACATGAACTGCAGCATGCCAGGCTTCCCTGTCAATCACCAACTCCCAGAGCTTGCTCAAACTCATGTCCATCGAGTCAGTGATGATGTCCAAACATCTCATCCTCTGTCATCCCCTTCTTCTCATGCCTTCAATCTTTCCCAGCATTAGGGTCTTTTCCAATGAGTCAGTTCTTTGCATCAGGTGGCCAAAGTATTAGAGCTTCAGCTTTTCAGATTTTCTTTAATAATAAGCTTTTGATGTTCTGACTCTACCTGGTCTTTGCTGCAAAAGCTCCTATATATCCAGGCTCCCCCCTTACCTCTTCAGAACAGTTTCTTGGAATTGTCTTGACAGACTATGTCCTAAACTTAAGTCCTCATTTTACACACCAAATAAAATATAATTCTCAACTTTTAAGTTGTGCATTATTTTTTCAGTCAAACACTATGTACATTGTGAAATATAACAGATCCATATATATCAATTTGCTTTTAGGTATTATTTATAAGTTTATTGCAAAATGATTATAACTGATATATAAAGTGAATTTTGCTTTAAATTTGACAAGATTTCATGTACATTTGTACATGTTCTCTAAATCTTTGTCTATTTGTGAGGGGAAGATCCATGCACTAAGAAACAAAAATCAATGAAAGAATATATATATATATATACATACATACATATATATATATATAGCTAGAGTCCCAGAAATTGCTCTGTGCAAACAGCTAAGCAACATAGTGTTAAAATCAAGGGGCTAAACTGCATATGGACTTAAAGTAAAAATTACATATGTAATCACTGTCCACATATTTTTATAAATTGGAGTTGTTAAATTGCTTTCTAATAAAATTCAGCGACCTTTTATACAAACAATAAATGGTTTGTTTTCAATATACAAATTTTATTTTTGAAGTAAAGGTTTATGTCCCATGAAATATCTGAGCCTGAGAATGCTTTCAGCACTGGGAAATTCTTTTTGGAGCCACAAAGTAACTGCTATCAGCATTAAAGTACCCTCCTGGGTTTGACATTCCTAGCTTGATGACTTGATGGCTTAATTTACTTATATGGTACTCTACAAAATGATTTTGTAGCTTGGGTAGGAAACTGAAAGCAGAGTTACTGAGCCACAAATAAGTGAAATTTACACTCAGGAACACTGAAGATTGCTACAGTCATGTTCAAGGTGAAAAGAAAATTAACCACTGATATCAAAACCTCAAATGTAGAACTTTAATTCCATGTTTTAAAAAAGACAATGAATAAACTGAATTTAGTCCATACAGAGAACTGCTGGCAAATAGTAATTAATGTCATGTTGACTTTCTACTACCAATTTAAATAATTTGTTTAAAAAAAAAAAAAAAAGACTGCCTAGGATAATGAAATCATTGCTTTCTGCACTTAAAAGACAACTGCTGATTTCTGCATTCAAATGGTATCTGACCAGTGATCTCCAGAAACATTCTGTCAAAATCACACTGAATCATTTTGGATGGCTAAAAGGAGAAAACAAAAGAGTTTTGAAGGAAAGCCCTCACAGATAAAACAATTGTTGCTAATTATGGAGCAGAATTAGAAATAAAGCCCATTGATACTTCTGCTTTTGGTGTTACTTGGTTTTATTGCTTATAATAGAAACTGATGGGAAATAATATTAGAAAGCTAAAGCACTGTCTCTGTTCACTTGAACGCTCTTCTTGAGTGCCAAAATGGGACAAAGAGAGAGTGTTCCTACCTCTGTTCCCATTGCACCCTCACAGATATGTGTGATCATACACATGAAACCACAGAATGCATCTCAGGGCTTGATGGAATTCAGGTTCTTTACATTTCAGCACAGAAAGAATTCAGTGAGAGGCAAATGATAGGTCATATTTATTAGTGATTCATTAGTATAGGGTGCTTGTGAAGTATACAAGCAGCAGGCAAGAGTGTACTGCCCTAAAAACAAAAGGTGTTACATTTTTATAATCAAAGGAAACATGGGGAGGTAGGAAAAGACCACCTTCTTCCTCATTCTTGAATGAAAGTTAAACCTCCATCATCAGTTCCTCCTCTATATTGTGTGGGGTGCTGAATGAGGGGGGCATTGTACCTATATGGCCCAACCAGGACTGTTATGGAACTATGCTAATGAGCAGAAATGTGGTTACCTATGCTAAAGTAAAGGCAAATCATCTCATGTTTAAGTATAATTCATCTTTCCCCTATATTTCTGCTCTTAGTAAATACAGAAATAACCCCTTCTTGGGGATCATTAATTTACCATTCTCAATGGGCAGGATATAGGTCTCACTTCAGCCCTGTTTTGGAATATGCCTCATGCTTCTGTTGCTAAGTAAGCCTACTTGCTTAGGAACCTGGAATGTCAGGTCCATAAATCAAGGTAAATTGGAAGTGGTCAAACAGGAGGTGGCAGGACAGATAGTCAACATTTTAGTAATCAGCAAACTAAAGTGGACTGGAAAGGGTGAATTTAACTTAGATGACCATTATGTCTACTACAGTGGGCAAGAATCCATTGGAAGAAATGGAGTAACCATTATATTAAACAAAAGAGTCCAAAATGCAGTACTTGGATGTAATCTCAAAAACGACAGAATGATCTCTGTTCATTTCCAAGGCAAGCCATTCAATATCATGGTAATCCAAGCCTATGATCTGACCAGGATCACTGAAGAAGCTGAAGTTGAATGGTTCTATGAAGATCTACAAGACCTTTCAGAAATAACACACAAAAAAGATGTCCTTTTCATTATAGGGGACTGGAATGCAAAAATAGGAAGTCAAGAAACACCTGGAGTAACAGGCAAATTTGGCCTCGGAGTACAGAATGAAGCGGGGCAAAGGTTAACAGAATTTTGCTGAGAGAGCACCCTGGTCATAGCAAACACCCTCTTCCAACACAAGAGGAGACTACACATGGACATCACTAGACAGTCAATACTGAAATCAAATTGATTATATTCATTGCAGCCAAAGATGGAGAAGCTCTATACAAACAGCAAAAAACAAGACCAGAGGCTGACTGTGGCTCAGATCATAAACTCCTTATGGGCAAATTCATACTTAAATTAAAGAAAGTAAGGAAAACTCATGGACCATTCAGGTATGACCTAAATCAAATCCTTTATAATTATACAGTGGTAGTGAGAAATAGAATCAAGGGATTAGATTTGATAGACAGAGTGCCTGATGAACTATGGATGGAGGTTGATGACGTTGTACTGGAGACAGAGATCAAGACCATCCTCAGGAAAAGAAATGCAAAAAGGCAAAATGGCTGTCTGAGGAAGCCTTACAAATAGCTGTAAAAAGAAGAGAAGCAAAAAGCAAAGGAGAAAAGGAAAGATATAAGCACCTGAATGCAGAATTTCAAAGAATAGCAAGGAGAGATAAGAAAGCCTTCCTCAGTGATCAATGCAAAGAAATAGAGGAAAACAACAGAATGGGAAAGACTAGAGATCTCTTCAAGAAAATTAGAGATACCAAGGGAACATTTCATGCAAAAACGTGCTCAATAAAGAACAGAAATGGCATGGACCTAACAGAAGCAGAAGATATTAAGAATATGTGGCAAGAATATACAGAAGAACTATACAAAAAGTTCATCACGACTCAGATAATCACGATGGTATGATCACTCACCTAGAGCTACACATCCTGGAATGTGATGTCAACTGGACCTTAGGAAGCACCACTATGAACAAGGGTAGTGGAGGGTGGTGGAATTCCAGTTGAGCTTTTCAAATCCTATGATGATGTTGTGAAAGTGCTGCACTCAATATGTCAGCAAATTTGGAAAACTCAGCAGTGGCCAAAGGACTGGAAAAGGTCAGTTTTCATTTTAATCCCTAAGAACAGCAATGCTCAAACTACCACACAATTGCACTCATCTCACATGCTAACAAAGTAATGCTCAAAATTCTCCAAGCTAGGCTTCAACAGTACATGCACTGTAAACTTCCAGATGTTCCAGCTGGTTTTAAAAAAGTCAGAGTAACCAGAGATCAAATTGCCAAAATCCATCGGATTATCAAAAAAGCAAGAGAGTTACAGAAAAACATCTATTTCTGTTTTATCAACTATGCCAAGACTTTGACTCTGTGGATCATCACAAACTGTGGAAAATTCTGAAAGAGATGGGAATACCAGATCACCTGCCCTGCCTCTTGAGAAACCTCCATGCAGGTCAGGAAGCAAGAGTTAGAACTAGACTTGGAACAACAGACTGGTTCCAAATCGGGAAAGGAGTATATCAAGGCTGTATATTGTCACCCTGCTTATTTAACTTTTATGCAGACTACATCATGAGAAATGCTAGGCTGAATGAAGCACAAGCTGGAATCAAGATTGCCAGGAGAAATATCAATAATCTCAGATATGCAGAAAACACCACCCTTATGGCAGAAATAGAAGAACTAAAGAACCTCTTGATGAATGTGAAGAGGAGAGTGAAAATGTTGGCTTAAAACTCAACATTCAGAATACTATGCTCATGACATCTGGTCCCATCACTTCATGGCAAATAGTTGGGGAAACAGTGGAAGCAGCAATAGACTTTATTTTGGGGGGGCTTCAAAATCACAGCAGATGGTGACTGACTGAAGCCATAAAATTAAAAGACACTTGCTCTTTAGCAGAAAAGTTATGACCAACCTAGACAGCATATTAAAAAGCAGAGACATTACTTTGCCAACAAAGGTCTGTCTAGTCAAAGCTATTGTTTTCCTGGTAGTCATGTATGAATGTGTGAGTTGGACTATAAAAAAGCTGAACATGGAAGAATTGATACTTTTGAACTGTGGTGTTGGAGAAAACTCTTGAGAGTCCCTTGGACTACAAGGAAATCCAACCAATCCATCCTAAAGTAATTCAGTCCTATATATTCATTGGAAGGACTGATGATGAAGCTGAAACTCCAATACTTTGGCCACCTGATATGAAGAACTGACTCATTGAGAAAGACCCTGGTGCTGGGAATGATTGAAGGCAGGAGTAGAAGGGGACAACAGAAGATGAGATGGCTGGATGGCATCACCGACTCAATGGGCTTGAGTTTGAGTAAACTCTGGGAGTTACTGATGGACAGGGAGGCCTGGTGTGCTGCAGTACGTGGCGTCACAAAGAGTCGGACATGACTGAGCGACTGAATTGAGTGAACTGAAGCCTACTTTCTTGAGTGATTATTAACTACAGGGGTCTCTGAAAATTCCCTCTCTTTGATCCCAAGTGGGAATTTTAAACTAGCTATTTGATTATCCTGCTCTGTCCTTATCACAGAGACTCCAAATTTTGGGCAATGGATCCTTGAGCATTAGCAACTCTTGGCCTCATGTAATGCTTTACCTTATAATGACAAGCTATGAGTGACGTAGACAAGAAGAAACCGAAGACATTGCTGCAATAGATCATAGATGATTGCAAGTGCATAGCCAAGTCTAAAAGACCAGAAGGTATCCTCAGAAAACCAAGATTTAATGAAAACTAATGTAAATTTTTCACTCTACAATTGAAAAGACAACTGTTTGAAAACTGCTATTTTACCTCTGAAGAAAACCTTCTGAGAAATGGGATTCCAGTTATCTAAATATTTTGAGATTACCCCTCCCAAACAGGGACTGTAACTGATTTCATGTTTAAAATCATCATATGCCCTTATAACTAATTTGACCAATCTGACCAAAAGCAACACATAATATCTAAAGCCATTATAAAAAAAAAATAAAAGTGAGATGCCAAAACTTGTTTTTTAAAACTGAATTGGACTAAAAACAGCTCAGACATTTCTAGAATGAGTGAAATGCCTATTTTTAGTTAGTATTTTCATGCTTCCCACTTTATCAGGAGTCTAAAATTGCCTCTCTGCAAAATAAGATTTTAAGATTAACTGAGTCAGATAAATAATTTTAAAAAGAAAAAGTGATTTCCAAAGCCTCAGGCTCTTCTCTCTTCACTTCTTGCCTCAGGATCTGCCGCCTGTGTCATTATTTCTCTCTCCCTTGGATCCTTATGGCCAAGTCCCTCTCCTGGTGCCATCATTCTCCTTTCCTTCTATATGTCTTATGCTTCTTTTATACCCTCTGCTGCTGCTGCTGCTAAGTCGCTTCAGTCGTGTCCAACTCTGTGCGACCACATAGACGGCAGCCAACCAGGCTCCCCTGTCCCTGGGATTCTCCAGGCAAGAACACTGGAGTGGGTTGCTATTTCCTTTTCCAATGCATGAGAGTGGAAAGTGAAAAGTGAAACGGAAGTTGCTCAGTCGTGTCCCACTCTTAGCGACCCCATCGACCGCAGCCTACCAGGCTCCTCCGTCCTGGGCAAGAGTACTGGAGTGGGGTGCCATTGCCTTCTCCACTTTTATACCCTCAATCCCCTCATACTAATTACTTCACTGAATTTAACTTTTCTCTGAAATTGTTGTCACCCTTTTTCCTCTGAACTTGTCAGAAATGGCCCTCCTCAAAATTAAGCCTTCTGAGGACCAAGAAGTTAAACCCTTAAATATTTGTCAAAGATTTCCCAAAGTAACTGAAGATCTTCACAGATTTGCTGATAAATTTAGTATGGTCACTCAAATTGATCAACCTAGATTCTTTGACTTAAATCAACTGGTCTGTATGCTCGTCGGTAAAGGACATGCCTGCTACTTCTGTTGTTGTTCAGTTACCCTGTTGTGTCTGACTATTTATGACACCATGGACTGCAGCATGCCAGGTTTCCCTGTCCTTCACTATTTCATGGAGTTTACTCAAATTCATGTTCATTGAATTGGTGATGCTGAGGGAGGAAAGGAACAGTCTGAGCTGACTCCATCTTGAAAAAGAAGGAAATTCCATCTTGAACTTTCAGTGAGCTTTGGGCTATGTGCCTGGTAGCCCTGGGGATAACATACCTATGGCAGAACTGGCCTCCCAGACTGATAAACACCAGATTCCATACCAAGATTTCCTATCTCCAAAAAGAATGTAATAATCCCCTATGTAGTCAATCACCTCTTTAATCTTTGTGGCACCCATTGGTGTAGGCTACAATGTACAACCAGCCGACCCTTCTGATTATGAATCATGGCTGTAACCTGATTGTATCTCTCGTTTACTCTTTCCAGGCTAGGTTTAAGGAATTTGGGGATGTGGGCTTGAGCAGTACACTTAAGGTTTATAAGGTTTTCACAAAAGTCATTTGGGTCCCTGGTTAAACAGGAAACTGTGCCTCAGACCCACCAGTGTAATAAACTGCACTCCACTGTCCACACTGTCCTTCTGAGTGAGTTTGTTTCCCAGAGCATTTGGCTATAACAATGCTATCCAGTCATCTCATTCTCTGTCATCCCCTTCTCCTCCTGCGCTAAACTGAGTGCCACTAAAACTAGGTTTCTCTGCTGAGTTCATGATTAACACCTCTATCCAAAACATTATTCCCTTCCATGTCCAAAACCTGTTCTCCTCCAGACTGAGGACTATCAAAGAAGTGAGGGAGGAATTGAAACCCTGTGTCCATGTCTCTTGAGGTAAAACTCAGACTGATGTTGAAACTGAAGTTCCAATACTTTGGCCACCTGATGTGAAAAACTGACTCATTGGAAAAGACCCTGATGCTGGGAAAGATAGAAGGCAGGAGGAGAAGGGAAGAGAGGATGAGATGGTTGGATGGCATCACTGATTCAATGTGTATGAGTTTGAGCAAGCTCTGGGAGATGGTGAAGGACAGGGAAGCCTGGCATGCTGCAGTCCATGGGGTCTCAAAGAGTTGGACATAACTCATTGTCTGAACAACAACAACAACCTGAATGACTGAAGCATCTGGGCCCAAGTGGAAACAATGCTCAGTTATGGAAGTGTCTGGTGGTGAAAGGAAAGTCTGATGCTGTAAAGAACACTGTTGCATAAGAACCTGAAATGTTAGGTCCATGAATCAATATAAATTGGACACGGTCAGTCAGAAAATGAAATGAGTGAATATTGACATCTTAAAAATCATTGAGCTAAAATGGACAGGAATGGAAGAATTTAATTCAGATGACCATTATGTCCATTACTGTGGGAAAGAAGCCTTTAGAAGAAATAGAGTACCCCTCACAGTTAACAAAACATTCTGAAACATAGTACTTTGGTGCAATTTCAAATATGACAGAATAATCTCAGTTCATTTCCAAAGCAAACCATTCAACATCAATAATCCAAGTCTATGCCTCAACCATTGATTCTGAAAAAGCTGAAGTTGATCACTTCTATGAAGACCTACAAGATCTTCTAGAACTGACATCACAAAAAGGTGTCTTCTTTATCATAGGGGTTTTGAATACAAAAGTGGGAAGTCAAGAGACACCCGGAATAACGGGCAAGTTTGGACTTGGAGTATAAAATGAAGCAGGACAAAGACTAACAGAGTTTTGCCAAGAGAACACAGTGATCATTCTAAACATGTCTTCCCGATAACACAAGAAATGTCTCTACACATAGACATCACCAGATGGTCAATACCGAAAACAGATTGATTATATTCTTTCCAGCCAAAGATGGAGAAGCTCTATATAGTCAGTGAAAAATAAGAGCTGGAGATGACTGTGGCTCAGATCACCAGCTCCTTATTGTAAAATTCAGGCATACATTGAATAAAGTAGGGAAAACCAATAGCCATTCAGATATGACCTAAATCAAATCTTTTTTGATTGTACAGTGAAGGTGATGAAGAGATTCAAAGGAATAGATCTGCTAGACAGAGTTCCTGAAGACCTGTGTAAGGAGGTTTGTAAAATTATAAAGGAGGCAGCAATCAAAACCATCCCAAAGAAAAAGAAATGAATAAAGGCAAAGTGGTTTTCTGAGGAGGCTTTACAAATAACTGAGGGAAAAAGAGAAGTGAAAGGCAAGGGAAAAAGGAAAGATACACTCAACTGAATGCAGAGTTCCAGAGAACAGCAAGGAGAGATAAGCATTCTTAAAGGAGCAATACAAAGAAATAGAGAAAACAACAGAATGGAACAGACTAGAGATCCCTTCAAGAAAACTGGAGATATCAAGGGACTATTTCATGCAAGGATGGGCATGATAAAGGGCAGAAAAGGCAAGGACTCAACAGAAGCAGAAGATATTAAGAAGAGGTGGCAAGAATACACAGAAGAACTGTACAAAATAGGAAAGTTCTTAATGACCCAGATAACCACGATAGTGTGGTCATTCACGTATAGCCAGACACCCTGAAGTGTGAAGTCAAGGGACCCTTAGGAAATATTACTGTGAACAAATCTAGTGGAAATGATGAAATTCCATCTGAGCTATTTAATATCCTGAAAGATGATGTAGTTAAAGTGCTGCACTTCAAACATGCCAGCAAATTTGTAAAACTTAGCCTTGGCCACAGGAATGGAAAAGGTCAGTTTTCATTCCAATTCCAAAGAAGGGCAATTCCAAAGAATGTTCAAACTTCCATTTAGTTGTGTTCATTTTGCACTTTGCATTTTGCAAGTTTACGCTCAAAATCCTTCAAGCTAGGCTTCTGCTGTATGTGAGTCAAGAACTTTCAGATGTATAAGTTGGATTTAGAAAAAGCAGAGGAACCAGAAATCAAATTAGCAACATTCATTGGTTCATGGAGAAAACAAGGGAATTCCAGAAAAAAACATCTACTTCTACATCATTGACTAGGCTAAAGAGTTTGACTGTGTGGATCATAATAAGTGGGAAAAATTCTTAAAGAGGTAAGAATACCATATCATGTTACTACACAGAGGTCAAGAAGCAACATTTAGAATCCAACATAGAAAAGCTAATTGGTTCAAAATTGGTATTGGAATATGGCAAGGCTGTATATAGTCACTCTGCTTATTTAACTTATATGCAGATTATATCATGTGAAATTCTGAGTTAGATAAATCACAAGGTACAATCAAGATTGCTGGGAAAAATATTATAAACCATAGACATGCAGATGATACCACCATAATGGCAGTAAGTGAAGAGGAACTAAAGTGCTTCTTGATGATGGTGAACAAGGGCAGTGAAAAAGCTGACTTGAAACTCAGCATTCAAAAAACTAAGATCATGGCAAATAGTAGGGGAAATATTGAAAGCAATGACAGATTTTACTTTCTTGGACTCCAAAATCACTGTGGACAGTGACTACAGCCACAAAACTAAAAAATGCTTGATCCTTAGACAAAAGAATATGGCAAACCTAGACAGTGTATTGAAAAACAGAGACATCTCTCTGTTGACAAAGGTCTGTATATTTGTTTTCCAGTAGTTGTGTATATAAGTAAGAATTGGACCACAAGAAAGGCTGAGTGGTGAAGAATTGATACATTTGAATTGTGTGTGATGGGACACTTGAGAGTCCCTTGAATGGAAAGGAGACCAAACAGTTCAATCCTAAAAGATCAATCCTGAATGTTCTTTGGAAGGACTGTTGCTGAAGCTGAAGCTCCAATACTTTGGTCACTTAATGTGAAGAGCCCATACATTGGAAAAGATCCTGATGTTGGGAAAGATTGCTGACAAAAGGAGAAGAGGGTGGTGGAGGATAAGATGGTTAGATAGCATCACTGACTCAATGGATATGAGTTTGAGGAAACTCCAGGAGATAGTGAACAAAGGAGTCTGAGGTGCTATACAGTCCTTGAGGTCACAAAGAGTCTAACATGATTTGTTGATTAAAAAACAACAACAAGAAAACTTTCACTTTTGCCTCTCAAGACTCCCCTGAGTCTCAGAAAACTGGTTCAAGAGCTAATGATCAGGAAATGTGAAAACAGAGAAATACAGAATACTCATTGGGTTGGGAAACTGGTAATAACTTCGATTATTGTCTAGCACCATAACAAGACTCCAGACTCCTAGTTTGCTGAAAGATATTAAGGTCTGACACACATTTTTTTTTTAAATTTAAATTTACTTATTTTAATTGCAGGCTAATTACTTTACAATATTGTATTGGTTTTGCCATACATCAACATGAATCCACCACAGGTGTACACATGTTCCCCATCCTGAACCTCCCCCCCCACCTCCCTCCCCGTACCATCCCTCTGCATCGTCCCAGTTCACCAGCCCCAAGCATCCTGTATCCTGCATCGAACCTAGACTGGCGATTTGTTTCTTATATGATATTATACATATTTCAATGCCATTCTCCCAAATCATCCCACCCTCTTCCTCTCCCACAAAGTCCAAAAGACTGTTCTATACATCTGTGTCTCTTTTGCTGTCTCGCATACAGGGTTATCATTACCATCTTTCTAAATTCCCTATATATGTGTTAGTATACTCTGTTGGTGTTTTTCTTTCTGGCTTACTTCACTCGGTATAATAGGCTCCAGTTTCATCCACCTCATTAGAACTGATTCAAATGTATTCTTTTTACTGGCTGAGTAATACTCCATTGTGTATATGTACCACAGTGTTCTTATTCATTCATCTGCTGATGGACATCTAGGTTGATTCCATGTCCTGGCTATTATAAACAGTGCTGCAATGAACATTGGGGTACACGTGTCTCTTTCAATTCTGGTTTCCTCAGTGTGTATGCCCAGCAGTGGGACTGCTGTGTATAAGGCAGTTCTATTTGCATTTTTTAAAGAAATCTCCACACTGTTCTCCATAGTGGTTGTGCTAGTTTGCATTCCCACCAACAGTGTAAGACATACATTCTTGATTTGTGGACTGGAATGGAAACTATGTTCTATATTTACTTCATCTGGTAGAGAAACTCTTTCACACTCAGAACAATCACTTCCAAGGAAGACCACACAAATTCTTAATCTTTGCTCCAGCAAATGATGGCTCCTTAAGAAATACAAAATTCTTCCTAGCTTATTACTATTGCAAAGAGCTAGGACATTGGAAAAGTCACTGCTACAAATTTAAGCACTCAGGTTCCTTTGGCTCTCTATCCAGCCTTTCCAATATTCTCTCAGTCCTTAATGATGTTGCTCTGAAGAACTACAGAAGTTCTTCCCAACATTCCCTTTATATAGTCCTAGATAAATATTTCTTCAGATTGAGGGCAAATATCTTCCAGTTCTAACTGACAATAGAGCCACATGCTCATTATTCAACCCCACTCAAAACAACTCCTGCCCCAGAGTACTATTCAAATTGTGAAATCACTAATGAACCTCAAAAGGTTTCTGTCTCTGAAATTTTTTCTCTATTGTTTAGGATTTTTGAGATACACATTCTTTTCTCCTTACTTCCTCTACCCCTGCCCATTTACTATGTCAAACTTCTTAGATATATATCATGGAAAATTTTCTTCCTCCCAAAAGGGAAAAATAATGAAAGAAATTGACAGTAGTCATGAAAGTAACCAACCAGCTGAATAAAATAACACTTTGACATCTATCATTTTTTCCATTTCTGATGCCACTAGAACTAATTCTAGAAACTTGATAATTTGTCCATATTGTATAATGTACCCCTTTCTTGGAGACAGAAATCTTCAGCTGATGTTACAAAATTCACAGCAGACCTCTCATCAATATTCAAACAGACCTCTTAAAACTTCTCAGAATTAATCAATACTCTTAAGTAAAGAAATCCTTCAAGACATAAAGCCGATAATAGAAGATTACAAGGCTTAAGCTCTCATTCTCCCTTGTCTTAGGTCCCTGTAGCACTCTCAGTTTTAGTGGTGAGAAAATCTAAGGGCCAAGGAGGGAAGTATTTTCAATGTCTCCTCTGAGCAATAAACAGCGCTGCTATCCCTTGACACCTCATGTTCTGTGTTCCTAACTTTCATAATTTACTAGCATCCACTCCCAGTGGAAGCAAATTATTTACAATAATAGATTTATGTAGTGTATTCTTTAGTATTCCAGTTGATAAAGCTAGCCAGTACTTTTTGGCCTTCACATAGGAAGAGAAATAATTTACCTAGACAGCAATGCTTTAGGATTTTATTGAGAGTCTTCATTTCTCACAAATCATGAAGGCTGATCAGAATGCTTTAAAGTTCCTTAGAGGGTCTACTTTGTTGCAATATATGGATGATTTGCTTCTTTGCTCTCCTTCTCAGACCTCATATAGGAAGACATTATCCACTTGCTAAAGCTTTTAGTGTTCAAAGGACATAAATTTATCAACAAAAAATTGCAATTTCCCAAGTCCAGTTTTGATATTTGGAGCATCTGCTATTAGAACAAGGGCTAAACTGAGATCCAGGTAGACTTTGTGGTGCCCTAAGTTTCCTGAAAACCAAAACTAAGCTGTAATAGGTTTTCTAGAACTAATTGATTATTGCCAGAAATGAATTCCAAATTTCTCTTTTATGGATGTTATCTATATTTTTATTCAGCAATAACCACCCCAATCAAATTTTATGGGAAAAAGCAAAAGAGTACTTAGTTTTCAAAGTCTTAAAGGAGAGTTTGATAAACCTTTTTACCCTTGGACATCTAAAGTATCTGATTCATAGGACCTGAGATAAGTATAAGATATTAAAAAGAGGTGGCAAGAATACATAGGAGAACTATACAAAAAAAGGTCTTAAATACCTGGATAACCATGATGGAGGAGAAGGCAATGGCACCCCACTCCAGTACTCTTGCCTGGAAAATCCTATGGATGGAGAAGCCTGGTAGGCTGCAGTCCATGTAGTGGCTGAGAGTTGGACAGGACTGAGCAACTTCACTTTCACTTTTCAATTTCATGCGTTGGAAAAGGAAATGGCAACCCACTCCAGTGTTCTTGCCTGGAGAATCCAAGGGACAGGGAAGCCTGGTGGGCTGCCATCTATGGGGTCTCACAGAGTCGGACATGACTGAAGTGACTTAACAGCAGCATCAGCAACAGTGATGGTATGGTCACTCACCTAGAATCAGACATCCTGGAGTGTGAAGTAAAGTGGGCCTTAGGAAATATTACTAGGAACAAATTCCAGCTAGCTAAGCTGGAATTTCATATCCTAAATCCTCTTCAGTTCAGTTCAGTTCAGTTCAGTTGCTTAGTCATGTCCGACTCTTTGCAACACCATGAATTGCAGCATGCCAGGTGTCCCTGTCTATCACCATCTCCCGGAGTTCACTCAAACTCACATCCATCGAATCGGTGGTGCCATCCAGCCATCTCATCCTCTGTCGTCCCATTCTCCTGCCCTCAATCTTTCCCAGGATCAAGGTCTTTTCAAATGAGTCAACTCTTCCCATGAGGTGGCCAAAGTATTGGAGTTTCATCTTCAACATCAGTCCGTCCAATGAACATCCAGGACTAATCTCCTTTAGGATGGACTGGTTGGATCTCCTTACAGTCCAAGGGACTCTCAAGAGTCTTCTCCAACATCACAGTTCAAAAGCATCAATTCTTAAGTGCTCAGCTTTCTTCACAGTCCAACTCTCACATCCATACATGACCACTAGAAAAACCATAGCCTTGACTAGATGGACCTTTGTTGGCATAGTAATGTCTCTGCTTTTCAATATGCTATCTATGTTAGTCATAACTTTTCTTCCAAGGAGTAAGCGTCTTTTAATTTCATGGCTGCAATCACCATTTGCAGTGATTTTGGAGCCCCCCAAAATAACGTCTGACACTGTTTCCACTGTTTTCCCATCTATTTCCCATGAAGTGATGGGACCAGATGCCATGATCTTCGTTTTCTAAATGTTGAGCTTTAAGCCAACTTTTTCACTCTCCTCTTTCACTTTCATCAAGAGGCTCTTTTGTTCTTCTTCACTTTCTGCTGCAAGGGTGGTGTCATCTGCATATCTGAGGTTATTCATATTTCTCCCGGCAATCTTGAGTCCAGCTTGTGCTTCATCCAACCCAGCATTTCTCATGATGTACTCTGCATATAAGTTAAATAAGCAGGGTGACAATATACAGCCTTGATGTACTCCTTTTCCTATTTGGAAGCAGTATGTTGTTCCATGTCCAGTTCTAACTGTTGCTTCCTAACCTGCATACAGGTTTCTGAAGAGGCAGATCAGGTGGTCTGGCATTCCCATCTCCTTCAGAATTTTCTGCAGTTTATTGTGATTCACATAGTCAAAGTCTTTTGCCTAGTCAATAAAGCAGAAATAGACGTTTTTTTTGGAACTCTCTTGCTTTTTCGATGATCCAGAGGATGTTGGCAATTTGATCTCTGGTTCCTCTGCCTTTTCTAAAACCAGCTTGAATATCTGAAAGTTCGCGGTTCATGTATTGCTGAAGCTTGGCTTGGAGAATTTTGAGGATTACTTTACTAGCGTGGTAGATTACATGTGTATATGGTGTATATATATATATATATATATATCCTTTCCTGGTGGCTCAGATTGTCAAGAGTTTGCCTATAATTCAAGAAACCTGGGTTCAGTCCCTGGGTCAGGAAGTCAGGAAGATCCCCTGAAGAAGGAAATGGCAATCTGCTCCAGTATTCTTGCCTGGAAATCCCATCGATGAAGGAGTCTAGCAGGCTACAGGGTTCACAGAGAGTCCAAAATGACTGAGCAATTAACACACACACACACACGGATGGCAAAAAGTCAGACACAACTGAACAACTAACGTATGATCGTGCACACATTCACACACACACACATATATGTTGTTGTTCAGTCTCTCAGTCATGTCTGACTCCTTGTCACCCATAGACTGCAGCACGCCGCCTTTCCCTTTCCTTCACTATCTTCCAGAATTTGCTCAAACTCATGGCCATTGAATCAGTGATGCTATCTAACCGTCTCATCCTCTGCTGTCGCCTTCTCTTGCCCTCAATCTTTCCCAGAAACAGGGTCTTTTCTAATGAGTCTGGTCTTCATTATCTTGTATCCAAAGTATTGGAGCTTGAGCTTCAGCATCAGCCCTTGTAATGAATATTCAGGGTTGGTTTCCTTTAGGATTGACTGGTTTTATCTTCTTGCTATCCAAAGGACTCACAAGTGTTTTCTCATGCACCACAGTTTGAAAGCATCGATTCTTCAGTGCTCAGCCTTTTTTATGATTCAACTCTTATATCAGTGTAGCTTTTAATATATGGACCTTTGTCAGTAAAGTGATGTCTCTGCTTAATATGCTGTCTATGTTTTTCATAGACTTTCTTCTAAGGAACAAGTATCTTAATTTCATGGCTGCAGTGACCATCTGCAGTGATTTTGAGCTCAAGAAAATAAAATCTATCACTATTTCCTTTGTTTCCCCATCCATTTACCATGAGGTAATGGGGCCAGATGCCATGATCTTCATTTTTTTGAATGTTGAGTTTTAAGCCAGTTTTTTCACTCTCCTCTTTCACCTTCATCAAGAGGCTCTTTAGTTCCTGTTCACTTTCTGCCAGTAGGGTGGTGTCATCTGGATATCTGAAGTTATTAATATTTCTCCCTGCAGTCTTGATTCCAGCTTGTGAAATATCCAGTCCAGTTTCTTGCATGATGTGGTTTATCTATAAGTTAAATAAGCAGTAGTGAAGAAGGCTGATTGCTGAAGAATTGATGCTTTTGAACTATGGTGTTGGAGAAGACTCTTGAGAGTCCCTTGGAATGCAAGGAGATCCAACCAGTCCATTCTGAAGGAGATCAACCCTGGGATTTCTTTGGAAGGGAGGGATTTTGCTGGGAGGGATTGGGGGCAGGAGAAGAAGGGGAGGACAGAGGATGAGATGACTGGATGGCATCATTGAATCGATGGACATGAATCTGAGTGAACTCCGGGAGTTGGTGATGGACAGGGAGGCCTGGTGTGCTGCGATTCATAGGGTCGCAAAGAGTCGGACACGACTGAGTGACTGAACTGAACTGAACTGAATGATCTTAAATTTGCAGCTCATCTCCCCTCCAGCCATGGTAAAATCATTACAACTGCTTCATGTTGATTCATCACTTCCTGATTCCTTATGATGATCTATAGGAAATGCCACTTGGTAACTGATTTCTCATAGTTCATTGATATTGTCAAACCCAAGTTCACATGCTTGATGCACAGAGAAGCCAGACAAACTGCAACATTGGAGTTTGTAACAGAGTTTTATTTAGGGCACCAAGCAAGGATAATAGACAGCTCATGCTCAAAAGACCAGCACTGTCTAATAGTCTTTGAGAAACACTTTTTAAAGACAAATTTGGGGGGAAGAACTGCAAGGTTTATGATTTCCTTCTGATTGGTTGATGGTGAGGTAACATGGTGATGTTTCAAGAATAACAATCAGCCTTCTGGAATCTAAATGCTTATACTGTCCAAAGTTTCTATCCTCCACCTGAATGAGGGTCTGTAGAAGAATTCAAACAGCTCTACCTGATTGATATGTATATATTTTGTGGAGGAACTAGGACTCTGCTTTATTCCTGCACCATTTTTTCTTGACTTCTTTTCTTTTGTTTCTGCATTACCTCATTTTCCTAATTAGTAAATATTTGAATCTGCCCCTTGGAAGCCTTTTTCTACAAACAAAAAATGGGGGAGGTATTGCTGACCCTGTTGATGACGCCTGTTGTCCTGTTCTTCACACTGTTCACTGAACCCAGGCAAGGAGTGAGCTAAGAGACCAGGAGAAGACTTGAGAAGCCATAGGAATTGCAGACACATTTATTTTCTCCCGGTTGACACAGCAGCCATAGCAGTATTCTCTTCTGGCTGGCACAGGAGCCATAGAAGCAGATATGCCATATTCTCTCCTCTTGTGGCTGACTCAGTGGACATAGCCATGATGCAGCAGTAATATGCATTGCTTTTTAGATGAAGCTCACATATCCCTACATGACAAAGCAGCCCATGACCAAGTGGGTACCTCATGACGTGCATGCGCAGTGCTACAAATGGTCTCAGCTGTTACATAGTCATTATTTACAAAACATGGCACGAGAGAGCTAAAACACACCATCTTTTTAATTGGCTCTCTCCCCACAGGGGACTTGGAAAGGTTTTTGTAACTGTGAGTGCCCTTCAGGGTCCTGCTTGGTTTTAATGCTCGCATTCCTTTGATTCCCCTCAATCTTGAGGGGAATAGATGTGGGAAAAGAAAAGGAATAAAGTTTTGGATAGAGAAGTTAATCATAAAGTCAGCAGAAGAACTTAGCTTCAGGGGAACTTGGTTTCATTGATGATTCCTATTTAAAAAGGTGACAATGGAAAATGTTTTGTTCTTGTATACTCTTGCTATTTTATTTCTTTCAAAATTTTTGTTTCACTGGAGTATAGCTGATCAACAATGTTATATTAGTTTCAGGTATTCAACAAAGTGATTCAGTTATACATATGCGTATGTATAATTTTTTTTCAAATTCTTTTCCAATTTAGGTTGTTACAGAATTTTGAGCAGAGTCTCTGTGCTCTACAGTAGGTTCTTGTTAGTTAACTATTTTAAATACATCAGTATGTACCTGTCAATCCCAAACTCCAAATTTATCCCTCTTCTTGGTAACCATAAGTTTGTTCTCTAGTTTGTGAGTCTGTTTCTGTTTTGAAAATAATTACATTTATATTCCACATATAAATAAGTAAGTGTTGGTTGCTCAGAAATGCCAGACTCTTTGCGACCCCATGGACTGCAGCCCACCAGGCTCCTCCATCCATGAGATTTTCCAGGCAAGGATACTAGAGTGGGTTGCCATTTCCTTTTCCAGGGGATCTTCCCAACCATGGGATCAAACCCAGGTCTCCTGCACTTCAGGCAGATTCTTTACCAACTGAGCTATAAGGGAAGCCCATAAGCAATATCATTTGATAGCTGTTTTTGTTTGACTTACTCCACTTACTAATATAATCTCCAGGTCCATCCATGTTGTTACAAACAACATTATTTTATTCTTTTTAGTAGTTGAGTAATATTCCATTGTGTTTTATGTACCATAGCTTCTTTATCCACCCATGTGTCAATTAATATTTAGGTTGTTTACATGTCTTGGCTATTGTGAACATTGCTGCAATGAATATTGGAGTGTCCTTTCAAACCATGTTTTTCTCTGTATATATGCCTAGCAGTGGGACTGCAGGATCATATGGTAGCTCTATTTTTAGTTTTTTAAGGAATCTTTAAACTGTTCTCCATAATGGCTGTACCCATTCATTCCCACTAACAGTATGGGAAGTCGGTATACCCTCTCTAGCATTTTGTTTATAGATTTTTTTGATGATGACCATTCTAACTAGTGTGAAATGATATTTCATTATAGTTTTACATTTCTCTAATTATTATACTGTAACTGCTTTGGATGTTTTTCCTACAAAATCTTTACTTATGACTACTTTAGCCCATTAGGCTGAATTGTTTGCTCCACGTGGATTTGTAATATAGCCAAGGATCAAACTGACAATATTAATATTGATAGCAGATATGATTTCAGAGTAGCTTATGATTTTGGAATTGTGTGGAAGCAGTGTGGCTTCCTAATTTACAGAGGAAATAAAATTTAAAGTGATTCCATGTTCAGGAATTATTAGATCTAATATTGTTCCTCCTGCTTTAGCTATTATTAAGAATCTAGGGTAATCTAAACTTGACTCTCTGGAAATCTCCTTGCTGATATTTCTTCAAGAAATGCAATCCTTAAGAAGACTAATGAAAGACACCTCTGTTATGGTCCAAAAGATTTTTTCCTCAAAATCATAATTTTGAGAAACTGGTTAAAGAAGCTCAACAATTGATCTCAGCCAAGGAAAAACAAGATGGGAAATTCAGTTATTGTTCATTTGATAAAGAGAAAACTCTGATTTGAACAAAATGACAACCCGGTCTTATTGGAGATCCTAAAATTCCCAGTCCTCACCACTATACAATCATTATGGTATTGCTCTACTGACAAAATGATAATATTCATGAATCAATATTCTGGGGGTCAGGGCATGCAGACACACTAATAAGGCCTCAAAGTGTCTACTTCACTAGTCCCACTTGTCTGAAATACAAACTAGAGAAACTTGTTTGTACTGCTCCCAGACATTTAAAACTGCCTAATGGAACATTGGAGGCCTGGCAGTTGGATTTCAACAACTTCCTTTATCTCAAGGGTATAAATGTTTTATTCATAGTCTGTGTGTTTTCACACTGCACTGAAGCCTTCCTTCTCAGACCAACCACTGCCTTTTCTGTGCATAAAGGCCTTTTTGGAAAAAAAAAAAAAAAAGATCTCTGCCTGAGGAACTCCTCTCAAACTTCAGTTTCCAGTATCTTGAAAATTTAAGTGAAAATAATCTTGATGTTTTAAATTAACACAAAAATATTTTTAATATAGCAAACAGTATTGAGCCAAAAAAACATCTTTTGGGAAAAAAAGCTTGAGCCATTCTTTATCCTTTAATATTTTTGTGTAAGAAAACAAACAAAAAAGCATGGCACAAATTAGATTAAGATATGATTTTTCTGTTTGTACTTTAAATGTTCCAGGACTTTCCAAGCATGATTGCACATATGAAAACTAAGTATATATTTTATTGTACCAATTTTTAAAAACTTTTATGTATTTAACTAATTTAAAACATACTGTGAAAAAAGGAAAAGAGATGATAGGCATGAAAGTGAAAGTGAAAGTGAAGTGAAGTCGCTCAGTCGTGTCCGACTCTTTGCGACCCCATGGACTGTAGCCTATCAGGCTCCTCTGTCCATGGGATTTTCCAGGTAAGAGTGCTGGAGTGGATTGCCATTTTCTTCTCCAGGTGATCTTCCCGACCCAGGAATCAAACCCCAGTCTGCCTCATTGCAGGCAGACGCTTTACTGTCTAAGCCACAAGGGAGGAGTTATTTGCCCCCTCAACAGACAGGAATTTGTGTGTGCGTGTGTGTGTGTGTATGTGTGTGTGTGTGTGTCTTAGTCCCTCAGTCGTGCCCAACTGTGTGCGACCCCATGGACTATAACCTGCCAGGATTCTCTGTCCATGGAATTCTCCAGGTAAGAATTATTAGGTTGGGGTGTCATTTCCTTCTCCAGGGGATCTTCTTAATCCAGGAATCAAACCTGGGTTTTTTTGCATTGCAGGAAGATTCTTTACTGGCTGAGCCACCAGGGAAGCCAATAGAAAGCCAAGATTTAACTGTACTTTCAACTTCTAGGAAACTTCTAGTCACAGTTTTTAGTCTGTGACCTTTAAACAGACTATCTGAAATTTCCTAATTAGCACTAGTGAGGTAATTTGAAGATGCTTACTCCTTGGAAGAAAAGTTATGACCAACCTTGATAGCATATTGAAAAGCAGAGACATTACTTTACCAACAAAGGTCTGTCTAGTCAAGGCTATGGTTTTTCCAGTGTTCATGTATAAATGTGAGAGTTGGACTGTGAAGAAAGCTGAGCACTGAAGAATCTATGCTTTTGAACTGTGGTGTTGGAGAAGACTCTTGAGAGTCCCTTGGACTGCAAGGAGATACAACCAGCCCATTCTGAAGGAGATCAGCCCTGGGATTTCTTTGGAGGGAACGATGCTGAAGCTGAAACTCCAGTACTTTGGCAACCTCAAGTGAAGAGTTGACTCATTGGAAATGACTCTGATGCTGGGAGGGATTGCCGGCAGGAGGAGAAGGGGACAACAGAGGATGAGATGGCTGGATGGCATCACTGACTCGATGGACACGAGTCTGAGTGAACTCTGGGAGTTGGTGATGGACAGGGAGGCCTGGCGTGCTGCGATTCATGGGGTCGCAAACAGTAGGACATGACCGAGGACTGAACTGAACTGAACTGAACTGAACAGCGGTAATTTGCATAATGCTACCCATGCCATTCCCTTCCCCCAAAAGAAAATGACCTGGCCTTTGACAGAGTCTATACTTTTTGCTAATAATTCCTTGTCCCACAATTCTGTCCATGAAAACCTTCCATCTTGTACTAATTTTTTGAATATCTAGCTGCTTATTAGATGAGTTGTTTCCCAATTCATGAATTGCTTAATATATTGAATTACATATGCAAAATGTACTACCGCTGAAATTTATTTTTTAACATATTAAAAAGTTCTGAGAAAAACTTGTAAAATACATTTGCATGAAGGTCAGTATATTTGCATATTTAAACAAAGAATGGATAAGAAACCCTGAAAGCAAAAGAATTGGAGAAGGTGTCTAGCTTTAACATAAATTATACTCTAAAGTTTAAAGAATTAGTATTGTCACATACTCAGAACAAACAATGGCAGAGAGCAGAATATCTGGAAAGATATCTAATCACATATGCTGCTGCTGCTGCTGCTGCTACATCGCTTCAGTCGTGTCCGACTCTGCGCGACCCCAGAGACGGCAGCCCACCAGGCTCCCCCGTCCCTGGGATTCTCCAGGCAAGAATACTGGAGTGGGTTTTCATTTCCTTCTCCAATGCATGAAAGTGAAAAGTGAAAGTGAAGTCGCTCAGTCGTGTCCGACTGTTGTCGACCCATGGACTGCAGCCTACCAGGCTCCTCTGTCCTGGGATTTTTGAGGCAAAAGTACTGGAGTGGGTTGCCATTGCCTTCTCCGAATTACATATGAAGATTTACTAAATTATAAAGATGCTATCTCAAGTTAGTAATGGAAAGAAACTTCTCACTAAACAAGCACATAATAAAATGATAAAAATTGTATCTGGTCAGTACATACTATATTACTATAAATTTCAAATTGATTAAACATTTAAATGTAACTAATATATAAGTATTTATTATAAGAAACATGGAAGAATTCCTCTATAAACTACGGTAAGGAAATTTATCCTAACTCTAGGTGGCAAAAATCTAGGTGGCAAAAAAATAAAATCATAGATAAATAGACTATAAAAATTAAAAAGAAAATTTGGCATGGCATTATTATTATATCTATATAGTTATAGTTAACTGTAATTTTAAAAATGTTATATGTATCATATAATCAGAAATAACTGAGAAATTTATTTAAATTTCTATTATATTAGAGGTTTTATATTCCTTATATACAAAGAATATAAAAAAAATGAATTTTTAAAAGAGATGTTAGAAATATGGACAGGAAAAATCACATAAAATGAAATGCAAATAGCTATTAACCACACAATGAAATGATCACCCTTGCACATAATAAGAGAAATGTAACGTAAAATTACAGGAGAATAACATTTTTCATCTATTAAATGGGCAAAAATTCAAAAATTTGACAATATACTCTATTGGCAAGGCTATGGGGAAATAGGCACTCTCATAATTGCTGGCAGAAATGCAAACTGGTACAACCTCTAGAAGGGGAATTTGGCAATACCCACTAAAATTACATACGCAATTACACTTTGATTAGTGATTTTACTTCTAAGAGCCCATTCCGATGACACTGGTTAAAAAATGAAATAGTTGTACCATTTTTAAAGTCAAAGACTGGAAGTAACCCAAACATCTATCAATAAAAGGCAGATTGAATAAGATATAACACAAGAAATAAATGAATGTTACTCAACTGTCAAAAGAATCAGGTATTTAGCCATATATTTTGATGGAATGATCTCTAAGATTTTATATTAAAAAAGTAAAGAAAAATCTTATGATATGCTATTATTTTTCTAAGAATAGGGAAATCTTTGTTTATATAATTCATTATACTTGTTTAAGTGGAAGTATAACATATAATTGTTAAAATGTTTACCTCTGAAGAGGGGGAGAAAGGAGAGTGGAACAGACAGAAAAAGAAGATAGGTAGTTTATGTAATTGTAATTGCAAAACAAAAGTACTCTGTGGAAAAAAAAAAAAATGCCTAAATGTCAAAAATCAAAGTAAAAGGAACAAAGTATGTCTCTTTTTAGAGAAAGGAGCAAAGAAGAACTATTCCAAATCACTTTTAAAATAAGCATTTTGAAGATATGTTATTTCAGGATGATCCAAGGATTAAAAAAAAACAAAAGAAGAACTGTGAAAAGAAAACAAAACTGTATCCTGATTTATTGCTTTTGCTGTTTTGTTGAGTTTGTTACTCAAATGTAATGTGGGATATATTTGAACTGAAAATATCAGTATGAGCTCAAGATGTATTTTATCTGTAAACAAAATTATTCACCAAAGTTGTCCATTGAAAATGTCTAGAATAAATGGTACCTCTAATGCCAAATACCATTTCCAACTAAAAGGTGAAACTATGACCACTTGGAGAAACTGTGAACTCCCAGTCGAGGGCAATAAATGTACAAGATAAAACTTGAAAGTGTATCACTTTTTTCACTCGAAAAAATTTGAAATGATAAAAATGCCTTTTTCTTAGAGTCATGAGAATTGAGTAAAGTAGTCCCAACATCTAAAACACATACAATAGCCTCAGGTCTAGGGTGCCACTATGATAAATTTCCCACATAAATTCACAGAAAAAGAGCTGTAAGGCTATATATGATGTATTCTAGGTGTTAAAATTATATTTAATATTAATTTTTCATGTTCATGTTTCTGTAAATTTACTTTAATGATAAAGGTAATGGTGATGTTCACATAAAAATTGAGATAGACACTTTGCATAAGAATATATCAGTTGCATGTATTTTCAATATCTTTGCAAGATAGAATTAGTGTGAAAGGATATGTGCTGTAAAGTCAAAATGGATTTCAATGTCAGTTCAAACTGTTATCTTGCAGAGTGGTGTTAAGGAGGTCATATGCCTTCTTGGGAAGTCATAAATTTTTTTGAATGAATGAAGATTATTTTTTCTTTAAGTGGTACTATTATATCAACTTCATAGAAATACTGTCAACAGTAAATGAGCTAAATAGCCTAGTGAGTTCAGAGCAAATAGTAAAACTTTAACAGAAAGCAACTATTTTAAAATTATTCTTTATAACTTTAAATTCACTTTTTGAATGTGATAAATTTTGCCAAATAAAATGACATATGATTTATTAAAATACTATTTAACATTTATATGCTTATACTTTTAACATAACTTTTCAAAGTACATCTAGTTTCTTTTTGTTGTTGTTTTTTCCCCTTGAGAAAAGAAACTTATGAAGCCAGAATGAAGGCCAGATTTTCTGCTATTACCTGTATTTTTACAATCATACGGCTTATAAAGAAAGCAATAGCAATAAAAGAAATACAACAGTGAGATTTCTCTTTTTACCCTTCACAAAAATAATCACTACTTAAATGTATGGTTTTTTTAAACAACTTTTCAAGTGAACTGTCCTTTAAATATTTGGCTTTTTAAAAAAAAATCTATCCTCATCAGAAGTTCTTTCTCTATAGTACCTGCCATTTCAATGTGTTATTACTCATCAAGGGCTTATTTTGACCCAGTCGTGTGAGACTGCTAGTGTTCTGGAAATTCTGTTTAATGATGGCACAATGGAAAATTGAACTGGAAAGAATTCAGGGTCTTACATTTTCCTATTACAACATATTTCCTTCTCTTTTTAAAAAAATTTCCAATACCTATCAGCTAATGCTCCTGTTCTTTCATCTAACAGAGGTGCTATTTATTAATAGCATAGTGGGGAAGAAATGACTGAGTGATTTAATTTCAAAGAAAAAAGAAATACATTTACTGGTGCCAGTAGATGACTCAAAATTGAGAAGGTAAAATCACACAGACACACTCACACACACAGGCATAAATTTTGATGATACATGATTGCCTTCAGCATAGTTTCACATGAAAACTACTCATGAAGCAAAGGTTATCATATTGATCCCGAAATGAATGAACTATTTAAAGTTTAGAATGTCATGTTAAGACTGTTGTTCATTTTGTAGCTCATTAAATAAGTTGCAGACAGATTTTTTGGTTTCTTTATTTCATCCAGAGTTGATAATGAATACATGAGGAGATTAAGAGTAAGCCCTTGGAGAAAGGGCAGATTTTATAGTTCTGGGGTAGACAGACACTATATTTCACCTTGAAACAGAGATGTGAAGTCTAATGCAGATAGAAAACAAAGGAATGCTTCTCTCTATATTCTTGTCTTGTTTCCCTCTCCACCACTCTGTTGATTAATAAGCTTATCCTTGAACCAATAACAAACTGTCTTATTTACAGCGGCTTCACAGTAAGTTTTGGATTAAGGGGACATAAATACTCAAATTTGTCTTTTCTTTTAAAAATTGTTTTGAAAACGTAGGTTGCTTGTACTTTCACACAAATATTAGGGTTAATTTGTAAATTTTGACAGTGATTACACTGAAACTGTAGATCAATATGGGGAGAATTGTCATCTTAATTATATTGATTCTTTCAATCAATGAACATAGAACCTCTCTTCATTCATTTAGATCTTTAATTTTGCTCAGTAATACTTTGCAGTTTTTAGTGTTTAAGTTCTGTTCTTTGTTAAATTTATTGCTATGTATTTTATATTTTCATAATATTTTAAATGGATTTTTTCTTAATTTTATTTTCAAATTGTGTTGCTAATATTTTGAAACACAATTGAATCCTGCAACCTTGATAAATGAGTTTATTGGATCTAGTACAGTCTTTCCTTTTTTTTTTTTTCTTTCTCTCCCTCTTTCTTTCTTTTTGATTCCTTGGGATTTTCTACATATGGAACCATGTCAGCTAAGAATATAGGCAATATCGCTTCATCCAATGCAATATGGAAGTCGTGATTTAATTTTCCCTGATTGCACTATCTGGAATCTCCAGTAAAATGGTGAAAAGAAATGGTAAGAGTGCATGTGTGTTAAGTTGCTTCAGTTGTGTTTCTTTGTGACTCAATAGAATGTAGCCCACCAGGCTCCTCTGTCTATGTGCATTCTCTAGGCAAGAATAATGGAATGGGTTGCCATGCCCTTCTCCAGGAGACCTTCCCAAACCAGAGATCTAACCATGTCTCTTTTTAGTCTCTTGCGTGGCAAGCTGGTTCTTTAACTGCTAGTGTCACCTGGAAAGCCCCACAGGTTCAATATAGAGGTCGTGATTTATTTTCTCTTGATTGCACTGTCTAGAACCTCCAGTATAATGTTGAAAATAAATTAAGAGTTGACATCCTCAAATTGCATTCCCTACTCCCAATCCCTATTAGGCAAAGAACATAATGGGCAAGGCTGTCAGCTGAGTGTCCCATTTTCTCACTTCTGTAATGTCTTTTGTATCATTTGTTTGCATAACAATGATCCATTGGTTGGGTATAAATTTGTGAAGATTATATTCAAACATGTCTAAGGGTTTAAAGATACAAATGACACTGAAATATTAAACAGTTCAGTGAAAATCTGAAATCACTGAGAAAGTGAAAGAAAGAGAAGAAGAGAAGATCGGGGAGGAGAGGGGAACAGGAACGGAGAGGGAAAGAGATCCTCAAATAGACAGCTAATTTAGAACAAAAATTTATTCTCTAGTCATATAACGAGGAACTTAACTTTTCTCATCTTGAAATGGAGTAAATAAAAGCAATGGTCTCATAGGCAAGGTTAGAAGATTATTAATGAGATGCTTAGCCCAAGCATGGCAGCTGGTGTTTCCCTACATGATCTTTCAATTCAGTTCAGTTGCTCAGTCGTGTCCGACTCTCTGCGACCCCATGAATCACAGCACGACAGGCCTCCCTGTCCATCACCAACTTCCGGAGTTCACTCAGACTCATGTCTATCGAGTGAATGATGCCATCCAGCCATCTCATCCTCTGTCGTCCCCTTCTCCTCCTGCCTCCAATCCCTCCCGGCATCAGAGTCTTTTCCAATGAGTCAACTCTTCACATGAGGTGGCCAAAGTATTGGATTTTCAGCTTTAGCATCATTCCTTTCAAAGAAATCCCAGGGCTGATCTCCTTCAGAATGGATTGGTTGGATCTCCTTGCAGTCCAACGGACTCTCAAGAGTCTTCTCCAACATCACAGTTCAAAAGCAGCAATACTTCGGCGCTCAGGCTTCTTCACAGTCCAACTCTCACATCCATACATGACCACAGGAAAAACCATAGCCTTGACTAGACAGACCTTAGTCAGCAAAGTAATGTCTCTGCTTTTGAATATGCTATCTAGGTCGGTCATAACTTTTCTTCCAAGGAGTAAGCGTCTTTTAATTTCATGGCTGCAGTCACCATCTGCAGTGATTTTGGAGCTCCCAAAAATAAAGTCTGACACTGTTTCCACTGTTTCCCCATCGATTTCCCATGAAGTGATGGGAGCAGATGCTATGATCTTCGTTTTCTTAATGTCGAGCTTTAGGCCAACTTTTTCACTCTCCACCTTCACTTTCATCAAGAGGCTTTTTAGTTCCTCTTCACTTTCTGCCATAAGGGTGGTGTCATCTGCATATCTGAGGTTATTGATATTTCTCCCAGCAATCTTGATTCCAGCTTGTGCTTCTTCCAGTCCAGGATTTCTCATTATGTACTCTGCATAGAAGTTAAATAAGCAGGGTGACAATATACAGCCTTGACGTACTCCTTTTCCTATTTGGAACCAGTCTGTTGCTCCAGGTCCAATTCTAACTGCTGCTTCCTGACCTGCATACAGATTTCTTAAGAGACAGGTCAGGTGGTCTGGTTCCCATCTCTGTCAGAATTTTCCACAGTTTATTGTGATCCACACAGTCAAAGGCTTTGGCATAGTCAATCAAGCAGAAATAGATGTTTTTTCTGGAACTCTCTTGCTTTTTCCATGATTCAACGAATGTTGGCAATTTGATCTCTGGTTCCTCTGCCTTTTCTAAAAGCAGCTTGAACGTCAGGAAGTTCATGGTTCATGTATTGTTGAAGCCTGGCTTGGAGAATTTTGAACATTACTTTACTAGCATGTGAGATGAGTGCAATCGTGCAGTAGTTTGAGCATTGTTTAGCAATGCCTTTCTTTGGGATTGAAATGAAAACTGACCTTTTCCAGTCCTGTGGCCACTGCTGAGTTTTCCAAATTTGCTGGCATATTGAGTGCAGCATTTTCACAGCATAATCTTTCAGGATTTGAAAGAGCTCAACTAGAATTCCATCACCTCCACTAGCTTTGTTCATAGTGATGCTTTCTAAGGCCCACTTGACTTCACATTCCAGGATGTCTGGCTCTAGATTAGTGATCACACCGTCATGATTATCTGGGAAATGAAGATCTTTTTTGTACAGTTCTTCTGTGTTCTTGCAACCTCTTCTTAATATCTTCTGCTCCTGTTAGGTCAACACCATTTCTGTCCTTTATCGAGCCCATCTTTGCATGAAATGTTCCCTTGGTATCTCTCATTTTCTTGAAGTGATCTCTAGTCTTTCCCATTCTGTTCTTTTCCTCTATTTCTTTGCATCAATCGCTGAAGAAGGCTTTCTTATCTCTTCTTGCTATTTTTTGAAACTCTGCATTCAGATGCTTATATCTTTCCTTTTCTCCTTTGCTTTTCACTTCTCTTCTTTTCACAGCTATTTGTAAGGCCTCCTCAGACAGCCATTTTGCTTTTTTGAATTTCTTTTCCATGTGGATGGTCTTGATCCCTGTCTCTTGTACAATGTCACGAACCTCATTCCATAGTTTGTCAGGCACTCTATCTATGATATCTAGGCCCTTAAATCTATTTCTCACTTCCACTGTATAATCATAAGGGATTTGATTTAGGTCATACCTGAATGGTCTAGTGATTTTCCCTACTTTCTTAAATTTGAGTCTGAATTTTGTAATTTGGAGTTCATGATCAGAGCCACAGTCAGCTCCCAGTCTTGTTTTTGTTGACTGTATAGAGCTTCTCCATCTTTGGCTGCAAAGAATATAATCAATCTGATTTCGGTGTTGACCATCTGGTGATGTCCATGTGTAGAGTCTTCTCTTGTGTTGTTGGAAGAGGGTGTTTGCTATGACCAGTGCATTTTCTTGGCAAAACTCTATTAGTCTTTGACCTGCTTCATTCCGCATTCCAAGGCCAAATTTGCCTGTTACTTCAGGTGTTTCTTGACTTCCTACTTTTGCATTCCTGTCCCCTATAATGAAAAGGACATCTCTTTTGGGTGTTAGTTCTAGAAGGTCTTATAGATCTTCATAAAACCATTCAACTTCAGCTTCTTCAGTGTTACTGGTTGGGGCATAGACTTGGATAACTGTGATATTGAATGGTTTGCCTTGGAGACGAACAGAGATCATTCTGTCGTTTTTGAGATTGCATCCAAGTATTGCCTTTCGGACTCTTTTGTTGACTATGATGGCTACTCCATTTCTTCTGAGGGATTTCTGCCCACAGTAGTAGATAAAATGGTCGTCTGAGTTAAATTCACCCATTCCAGTCCATTTTAGTTCACTGATTTCTAGAATGTCGACGTTCACTCTTGCCGTCTTTTGTTTGACCACTTCCAATTTGCCTTGATTCATGGACCTGACATTCTAGGTTCCTATGCAGTATCGCTCTTTACAGCATCAGACCTTGCTTCTATCAAGCCAACATGTTATCAATTCCTTTTCAAAAGGCAACGTTAGGTTGGGAAACATTAGAAAAAAACTCCCCATTTAATTTAAATCAAGCTTTCACTAATATTTACTTCAAATTTCTATGTGTCAGAGTAATTGCCATATATCAGTATGTTAGTTTCAAGTATATAATATGATTCAATATTTTTATATATTGAAAAATTGTCATGACAATCATTCAAATTAACATCCATCTTCATACATAGTTACACATTTTTTCATGATAAACTTTTAAAATTTCCTCTCACAAATTTTTAGATATATAACAATATTATTAATTATAGGCAACATGCTATACAGTACAGACCCATTACTTATTAATATATATAACTACATTTACATGTTTTAAATCTCTTCACCCGTTTTGCCCAACTCCCATGCTTTGCCTATGTCAATAACAAATCTCTTCTCTGTACCTTTGAGATTTTCCTCCTTTTGTTGTTTAGATTTAGTATTCGTATTTATCTGTCTGAATTATTTTATTAGCAAAATGCTATCACATTTCATCAATGTTGTCTCAAATGGCAACATTTTATTATGTGTGTGGGAATTGTTGTATAGATGTTTATTCTTCTGTTTAGTTGCTAAGTTGTCTCTGACTGTCTGGGACTCTATGGATTCCTCTGTCCATGGGAATTCCCAAGCAAGAATTCAGGAGTGGATTGTCATTTCCTTCCAACCCAGGGATAAAACCTGGGTCTCCTGCATTGGCAGGCAAATTTTTTACCATTTGAGCCTCAGTGGAAGTCTGAAATGAACATGGAGAAAGTGAATACATTTGTTTTCTTCAGACAAATACCTAGAAATGGAATTGCTGAATTATATAATAGTTCTATTTTCAATGTTTAAAGAAACCACCATACTGTTTTCCATGGTGATTGCATGAGTTGACATGGTCACCAAGAGGGAACAAAAATTCCCTTTATGCCACATCTTCAACAACAATTGTTATTTTTTTGTCTTTTTAATAATAGCCATTCTAAGATAATCACGATGGTATGATCACTTACCTAGAGCCAGACATTCTGGAATGCAAGGTCAATTGGGCCTTAGGAAGCATCACTACAAAGATAGTATAGATGATGGAATTACAACTGAGCTATTTCAAATCCTAAAAGATGATGCTATGAAAGTGCTGCACTGAATATGCCAGCAAATTTGGAAAACTCAGCAGTGGCCACAGGACTGGAAAATGTCCGTTTTAATACCAATTCCAAAGAAAGGCAATGCCAAAGAAAGATCAAACTACTGCACAATAGCACTCATCTCACACTCTAGTAAAGTAATGCTCAAAATTCTCCAAGCCAGGTTTCAACAGTACATGAACCGTGAACTTCCAGATGATCAAGCTGAGTTTAGAAAAGACAGAGGAACCAGAGATCAAATTGCCAACATCTGTCAGATCATCAAAAAAGCAAGAGAGTTCCAGAAAAACATCTACTTCTGCTTTGTTGACTTCACCAAAACTTTTGACTGTGTGAATCACAACAAACTGTGGAAAACTCTTAAAGATATGAGAATATCAGACCACCTGACCTGCTTCCTTAGAAATCTGTATGCAAGTCAGGAAGTAAGAGTTAAAACTGGACATGGAATAACAGACTGGTTCCAAATCAGGAAAGGAGTACCTCAAGGCTGTATATTGTCACACTGCTTATTTAATCTATATAAAGAGTAAATCATGATAAATGCTGGGCTGAATGAAGTGCAAGCTAGAATCAAGATTGCCAGGAGAAATATCAATAACCTCAGATAAGCAAAGCACACCATCCTTATGGCAGAAATCAAAGAAGAACTAAAGAGCTTCTTGAAGAAAGTGAAAGGGGAGAGTGAACAAGTTGGCTTAAAACTCTACTTTCAGAAAACTAAGATCATGGCATCTGGTCCAATCACGTCATGGCAAATAAATGGGAAAAGAGTGGAAACCGTGACAGACTTTATTTCTTGGGGCTCCAGAGTCACAGCAGACGGTGACTGAAGTCATGAAATTAAAAGACACTTGCTCCTTGGAAGAAAAGTTATGACCAACCTAGACAAAATATTAAAAGGCAGAGACATTACTTGGTCAGCAGTGGTTTCTCTAGTCAAGGCTATGTTTTTTCCCAGTGATCATATATGGATGTGAAAGTTGGACTATAAAGAAAGCTGAGAGCCAAAGTATTGATGCTTTTGAACTGTAGTGTTGGAGAAGACTCTTGAGAGTCCCTTGGACAGCAAGGCGATCCAACCTGTCCATCCTAAAGGAAATCAGTCCTAAATATTCATTTGAAGGACTGATGTTGAAGCTGAAACTATGATACTATGGCCACCTGATGTGAAGAGCTGATTCATTTGAAAACACCCTGATGTTGGGAAAGACTGAAGGCAGGTGGAGAAGGAGATAATAGAGGAAGAGATGGTTGGATGGCATCACTGACTCAATGGACATGAGTTTGAGTAAACTCCGGGAGTTGGTGATGGACAAGGAGGCCTGGCATGCTGCAGTCCATGGGGTCACAAAGAGTCAGACACAACTGAACGCCTGAACTAAACTGAAGAAACAGAAGAGCTTACCTGTTGGCTCAGACAGAATCCACCAGCAATGCAGGAGATGCAAGAGACACAAGTTAGATTTTTGGTCTGGGAAGATCCCCTGGAGTAGGGAATGGCTACAGGTTCCAGTAATATTGCCTAGAGAATTCCATGGACAGAGGAACCTGGTGGGCTAAAGTCCATGGGATCGCAGAGTCAAACATGACTGAGCAACCAAGAATGCATGCAAGAAACAAAAGTGCTATCTGATCTGATGAAAAAATCACAGAACAAAATAAAACTTAGTCAAAGGATTATCTCTAAAATTCACTCATCTCTAATGGATTTTAGGGGAATTTACTTCAAAATTTATGGAGAATTTTCATTTGATATCAGCTGTTCCATTTGATATAAATTTGATATGCCTTACAAGTGGTAAGGCAGTCCCAGTCAGTCTTCATAATGTAACAGCTTTTAGCAGCAATACCTAATAATGGTGTCCCTTCTCTAAACACATGTATCTCCCATAAGTAATGGATAACCTGGATTTAAATTACATAACCAAATAACCAAATATTGCTACCCAGGGCCCAAGCTGTTTTATTTTCAGATTTTTATTAAATTAACCCTAAGCTTTTCACAAAATTAACAAATATCTCCACAGAAGATCTATACTTTTGTCATCTGAATAAAGGAATCATAGTGAGCAAAATGTATAAACATGTTTGAGGATGAGAAGGCAACAGACTATTTTCAGCATTTCATAGGGTACATATAAATCTTAATACTGGAATTATAGCAAAGCTTATCATGTAGATAGATATTCTCTCATATTGGGAGTGGAACCAATGAACTAGTAGAACAGGGGGATGCAAGTATCAGAGGACCAGAGAAATCAAATTGAAATTTTAATAAGTAAAATGTTTATAATTTTATTTATAATAAAATCAGTTGAACTATAAACAACAATGGATAAGTAGCTAGATTGGGAACTACTACTATAATTTCCAGGCCGCCTGCTTTTTAGAAATGAAAATTTTAAAAAGTCCAGTGTCTGACGCCAAAGGACTGAATCCCAAATGTATAATTTCAGGAAATGTGTCAAATAGTGGAGGAAATCCTCACCTAGCAGAATTCTTTCCCAAGTGCCTCTCAAATAAGCCTATTTAGATGATTACCTAACACTTGTGCATATAAGACTGCCTTGCTTTGGCATTCACACTACAGAGTAAATTTTCTGACTCCTCATTTGGTTCTATTTATGACACAACATGAAGCCATTTTTGGTGTTTGTCATGACAAGCTGAGTAGTTTATGAGATAAACATGATTAACTATAAAGCCCATCTTTAATTGCTCAGGTGATAAAAGATAAATTAAAGACTGGTAGAGCAGCTGGAAAATATGGGAGACATAAAAAGGAACAGATCAGAAATTTTCTTAAATTCAGAGTTATTTCATCCGTTACCATATGAAAACACTTAACACAAATGGAAACTTGGTAGCTGTTGCTTTATCCTGTCAAGAAGTTTGCATAGATAACATGCTGGGAGGAAGTCATTAATTATTTCCCTTCTTCCCATTTTATGAATATCTATATTAATATGCTTTGGTAAGGCATTTTTCTTCCTTGCATTATGCATATGTAGACACACACAAAAATTATGCTCTAGTAATCACAATTTGTTTTTACATCTTATTATGCACTTTCCATAATCTAAATGCTTTGAAAAATGAATATATAAATATTTTTATCTTCAGTGTGAAGCCATTAAGGTGTTAAAATATTTGAAAGTATAGTTCTCAGAAGGGCAGTTTGAATTTTTTATTGCTTTAGAAGTCAAAATAAAGCATAGAATTTCATTGAAAATGATCAAAATATAACATAAAACAGATTTTTTAAATGTCAGTGATTTGTATCTAGCACTATATGTTCATTTTACCTAAAAAGGTAAAATTGACTCTCATTCAAAACAAAACAAAAACCAGTTTACTTGTTGCTTTTATTTAACTTAAGCTCTGGCTCTTTTAAACACAAATTCATAGTACCAACTAAAGTTAAGGTCACTTAAGTGTACGTTATATTATAAGACATTAAATATGAAAATAGATGATTATTAGAAAGTCTTTCTGTATTATTATGTATTTTTGAATTTTCTGTTATTAAATTAGAAATGTCCATTATTTATTAGATTCTACCATCTCTTCCAATCATTTTGTCTTCTGTATATTTTTATATTGCTATTGCTTAAAATTAATTCAATAAGGGTTGTAACAGGTAAAAATTCATCATTAGAAAATATTTTAAAATAACAAAATATTTATCACACTTTTTATAAAATTAAATAGTTTAGAAGTCACAAATAAAATTATGCCTATTGCTTAAATCATGCCTTTTCCCACCAATTTGATATTCTTTGCATCTATATAATGCTTCCTACAAGCATCTGAATGCAGAGTTTCAAAGAATAACAAGAAGAGATAAGAAAGCCTTCCTCAGCGATCAATGCAAAGAAATAGAGGAAAACAACAGAATGGGAAAGACTAGGGAACTCTTCAAGAAAATTAGAGACACCAAGGGAACATTTCATGCAAAGATGGGCTCGATAAAGGACAGAAATGGTATGGACCTAACAGAGGCAGAAGATATTAAGAAAAGGTGGCAATATACACAGAAGAACTGTACAAAAAAGATCTTCATGACCAAGATAATCACAATGGTGTAATCGCTCACCTAGAGCCAGACATCCTGGAATGTGAAGTCAAGTGGGCTTTAGAAAGTATCACTACAAACAAAGCTAGTGCAGATGATGGAATTCCAGTTGAGCTATTTCAAATCCTGAAAGATGATGCTGTGAAAGTGCTGCACTCAATATGCCAGCAAATTTGGAAAACTCAGCAGTGGCCACAGGACTGGAAAAGGTCAGTTTTCATTCCAATCCCAAAGAAAAGCAATGCCAAAGAATGCTCAAACTACTGCACAACTGCACTCATCTCACACGCTAATAAAGTAATGCTCAAAATTCTCCAAGCCAGGCTTCAGCAATACATGAACCGTGAACTTCCAGATGTTCAAGCTGGTTTTAGAAAAGGCAGAGGAACCAGAGATCAAATTGCCAACATTTGCTGGCTCATGGAAAAAGGAACAGAGTTCCAGAAAAACATCTATTTCTGCTTGATTAACTATGCCAAAGCCTTTGACTGTGTGGATCACAATATACTGTGGAAAATTCTGACAGAGATGGGAATACCAGACCACCTGACATGCCTCTTGAGAAGCCTATATGCAGGTTAGGAAGCAACAGTTAGAACTGGACCTGGAGCAACAGACTGGTTCCAAATAGGAAAAGGAGTATGTCAAGGCTGTATATTGTCACCCTGATTATTTAACTTATATGCAGAGTACATCATGAGAAATCCTGGACTGGAAGAAGCACAAGCTGGAATCAAGACTGCTGGGAGAAATATCAATAACCTCAGATATGCAGATGACACCACCCTTATGGCATAAAGTGAAGAGGACCTAAAAAGCCTCTTGATGAAAGTGAAACTGGAGAGTGAAAAAGTTGGCTTAAAGCTCAATGTTTGGGAACGCATGCACACCCGTGGTGGATTCATGTCAATGTATGGCAAACCCAATACAGTATTGTAAAGTAAAATAAAGTGAAAAAAAAAAAAAGAAAAGAAAACAAAGATCATGGCATCTGGTTCCATCACTTCATGGCAAATAAATGGGAAAATAGTGGAAACAGTGTCAGACTTTATTTTTGGGGGTTCCAAAATCACTGCAGATCGTGACTGCGGCCATGAAATTAGAGGATGCTTACTCCTTGGAAGAAAAGTTATGACCAACGTAGATAGCATATTCAAAAGCAGAGACATTACTTTGCCAACAAAGGTGCGTCTAGTCAAGGCTATGGTTTTTCCAGTGGTCATGCATGGATGTGAGAGTTGTACTGTGAAGAAGGCTGAGTGCTGAAGAATTGATGCTTTTGAACTGTGGTGTTGGAGAAGACTCTTGAGAGTTTCTTGGACTGCAAGGAGATCCAACCAGTCCATTCTGAAGGACATCAGCCCTGGGATTTCTTTGGAGGAAATGATGCTAAAGCTGAAACTCCAGTACTTTGGCCACCTCATGCGAAGAGTTGACTCATTGGAAAAGACTCTGATTCTGGGAGGGATTGGGGGCAGGAGAAGAAGGGGACGACAGAGGATGAGATGTCTGGATGGCATCACTGAATCGATGGATGCGAGTCTGAGTGAACTTCTGGAGTTGGTGATGGCCAGGGAGACCTGGCGTGCTGTGATTCATGGTGTCGCAAAGAGTCAGACAGGACTGAGTGACTGAACTGAACTGAACTGAACTGGACTACCAGAAAGGGGAAATTTAAAGATCAGGTGGATCTGAATTTTATTTATTTTTAACATCATGGGAACTCAGTTTTCCTTTTTGCAAAAAAGAAGATACCTGATTTTTCATTAATAACCTGTCACATAAGGATAATAATTTCTATTTTTAGCAACATGCATGATTAAATGAATGTTCTGCATCCAGAAACACTGAGAAATTGTACTTTTAAACATATATAGAAGAGTTCAACAATATCAATGAGAAAAGAATATATGTATATCTATGTGGGAGCTAATTTTCAGGATTAGAAAGAAAGAGAGACCTCAAAGTCACAATGGGAGTCTCTTTCTGAAATCCCTGTGGACAACAGGATGCCCAATACAAGTTCTCTGAACAGGAGCCAAGATATAATTCATCAACAGACAACTGAAACCCAAATAAGGTCAGGTTCTGAAGTGGTGCTACAAAATCTCTCATAAAACTAGGAACAGAATTAAAATGTTTTAATCTTATAAAATACATCTATAAAATTCTACAATTAATATCATACTTAATGACAAAAGGCTGGATATTTTCCCTAAGATTGGGACCATACCTCTCATCATTGCTTGTTCAGTAACATTCTATGTTTATAGCAATGACATAAAAATATATATAATGCACAAAGTTTGTAAAGGAAGAAATAAAGCTATATTTACAATAGAATATAGAAAAAACTCTAAAGTATCTCCAAGAACATTAGAATTAATATTTGTGTTTAGGGCTTGCCTGGTGGCTCACTTGATAAAGAATTCACTTATCAATGCAGGAGATTTGGGTTCAGTCCTTGGGTTGGAAAGATCTCCTGGAGGAAGAAATGGCTATCCACTCCAGTATTCTTGCCTGGAGAATCCCAATGGACAGAGAAGCCTGGCTATAATCCCTAGGGTCACAAAAGAGTTGGACGCAACTGAGCAACTAAACACAAACATTTGTGTTTATCAAAGTTATATAATTTATATGCAAAATCCAAGTGGTCACTATATGACAAACAAAAATCAGAAATGGAAATTTAAAAAATAGTTCCGTTTAAAACAGCACATAAAATATAAATGCACATTAAATCTAGCAAATATGTACAGTAAATAAACTAAATCAGCATCCTGAAGCCTACAAAACTCTTATGAAAGTAAAGATTATTTTGATCAATGAGAAGATAAGCCATGCTAATAGGTTTAAAAGATCAATATTATTAAGATGTCAATTCTCCCAACATTTATCTACTGATGTAACAGCTCCAATCAAAATCCAAGATTTTTTATAAAAATAATTAAGCTGATTCTAAAATTAGTGTGGAAAGTTAAAGGAATGAGAATAGTCTAAATGAATCTGAAAAATAAGTACAAAGATGGAAGAATTAAAAATAAAAATAATCCAAATTATTAAAGAAGTAAAACTGTCACTGTTTGCAGATGGCATGATACTGTGTATAGAAAATCCTAAAAAGGCCACCATGAAGCAACTAGAGCTAATCAATGATTTTGGTAAATTTGCAGTATATAAAATAATTACACTGTAATCTTTTGCAGTCCTATAACGGTAACAATGAAAGATCATAAAGAGAAATCAGGAAACAATCCCATTTACCATCACAATAAAAAGAATAAAATACCTGGGTATAAACTACCTAAGGAGACAAAAGACCCATACTCAGAAAACTGGGATACTGATAAAATAAATCAAAGATGACACAAAGAGATAGAAAGAAATATCATGTTCTTTGATTGGAGGAATTACTGTTATGAATATGACTATAGTACTCAAAGCAATCTACAGATTCAATGCAATACCTATCAAATTACCAATGGTATATTTCACAGAATTAGAACAAAAATTGTCACAATTTGTATGGAAATGACAGAGACCTCAAATAGCCAAAGCAATCTTGAGAAAGAAAAACAGAGCAGGAGGAATCAGGCTTCCTAACTTCAGACTATACTACAAAGCTACAGTAATCAAGACAGTATGGTGCTGGCATAAAAACAGAATTATATATCAAAGGAACAGGTTAGAAAGCCCAAGAGATAAACTCATGCTCCTATGGTCACCTAATCCATGAGAAATTATATGGAGAAAAGGGAACCATCATACACTGTTTGTGGTAATGTAAATGTAGAGTGGTGTAGCCACTGTGGACAACAGTATGGAAGGTCCTCAATAAAAGTAAAAATGTAACTACCACATGATCTAGGAATCCCACTCCTGGGTATATAATTGGAAAAAATCATAATTCAAAAATATGCATGCGCACCAATTTTCATTGCAGCACTATATATAAAAGCTAGAACATGGAAGCAACCTAAGTGTCCATTGACAGTGGAGTAGATAAAGAAGATGGTGTATACACACACACACACATACACACACATATATATATAATGAACTATTACTCAGCCATAAAAAGGAATGAAAGAGTGCCATTTTCAGAGACATGGATAGGACTAAAAACTCATAGAGAGTGTAGTAAGTTAGACAAAAATATTGTATTATCACTGATATGTTTATATACATATAGACAAATGATACAGGTGAACATATTTGTAAAGCAGAAAGAGAGACACAGATTTAGAGCATAAATCCATGGATATCTATGGGGAAAAGGGAAGGGTAGGAAGAATCAGAAATTGAGATTGACATGTATTAACTACTATGTATTAAATAGGTCTTCCCTGATGGTTCAGGCTTCCCTGACAGCTCAGTTGATATAATATCCATTTGCAATGCAGGAGACCCTGGTTCAATTCCTGGGTCAGGAAGATCTGCTGGAGAAGGGATAGGCTACCGACTCCAGTACTGTTGGACTTCCTTTGTGGCTCAGCTGGTAAAGAATCCGCCTGAAATGTGGGAGACCTGAGTTCAATCCCTGGGTTGGGAAGATCCCCTGGAGAAGGAGAAGGGTACTCACTCCAATATTCTGGCCTAGGGAATTCTATGACTGTATAGTCCATTGGGTTGTAAAGAGTAGGACATGACTGAGTGACTTTTACTTTCACTTTCACTTTCTGGTGTTTCAGAGGTAAAGAATCCACCGGCCAATGCAGGAAAGGTGGATTCAATCTCTAAATCAGGAAGATCCCATGAAGAAGGAAATAGCAACTAACTTCAGTATTCTTGCCTGGGAAATCCCATGAACAGTGGAGCTTGGCAGGCTGTACTCCATGGGGTTGCAAAAGAGTCATAAAACTTAGCCACTAAATAGCAATAATGTGTAAAATAATTAATGAGAACCTACTGTATAGCATAGGACACTATACTCAATGCTCTGTGGTGACCTAAATGGGAAAGAAATCTAAAAAAAGAAGGGATATATGCATTTGTATAACTGATTCACTTTGCTGTATAGCAGAAACTAACATGATATTGTAAAGCAAATATCCTCCAATAAAACTTTTTCAAAAGGAAAGATTGAAGACTTACAGTATTTAAATTTAAGATTTACTCTAAATACAATAAACAAGACACTGAATATGGCTAAAGAACAGACACAAAAATCAATAAAACAAAAATCTAGAAATATACCCACTCATAAGTAGTTAACTGATTTTTCCTATAGGTACAAAGAAATCCAATGAAGAATATAATAATCTTTTCAACAAACGGTGATGGAAAAGTTGAATGTGTGTATGTGTGTGTGTGTGTGTTATGTCCAAATCTTTGCAACCCCATGGACTATATAGCCTCCCAGCCTCTGTCCATGCAATTTTCCTAACAAGCACACTATAGGGATTTCCTACTTCAGGGGATACTCGAATGAAAAACAAAAAAAATTAATGCCTCACCTCATACGAAAACAACTCAAAATGAATCATAGATTAAAAAAAATCCTAGCGTTATAAAACTTCTATAAGAAACATATGGGAAAATCTTTGCAACCTTCAGATAAATATTTTTTGTGTATCACAGCAAAAACACAATACATAATGAAAAACAATGAATTTTACTTCATCCAAACTTTAAACTGTTGCTCTTGAAAAGATAATGCAGAGAAAATAAAGCAATAAGACATGACCTAGGAGAAAATTATTTTAATATTTATATATGACAAAGATTTTGTAGTTAGAAAATATTAAGAACTATAATCTCAATAAAAATATTTAAATTGATAAAATGAAAGAATATTTGAACAAACAGCTCAGTGTAGAAGATATTCAGGTGGAAAATGAGCACATGAGAAAATGCTCAGCATCAGTTCATTATGCAGAGGAACAAGAATTTCCAATGATTTGTTGTGAATATCATATTTTACAGCCATTTTCTAAAGCACTGTCTGAATTTCTTATAAAATTAAATATGTACCTATTACCCTATTAGTTAGGCTTGGGATTTTAGTACCTTAATTTGGGTACATATGACTGGTCAATATAGACTTAGAGGGATATAGGTTTTGCAAAGAAATACAAATGTGTAGACTCTGAGGAGCATAATTCATATCAGATGTAGAATTAATAAAAAAGGGTGAATAAGTGAGAATTTTTCAAAAGCCTGAGGGTAGTACAATAATAAATAAAAACCAATTGGAAATATATGAAATAGTTCAAAATGCTCAAATATAGGTGAATATACATAATCCATGGCTGAATTGTTATGCGGCATTGTCAAATGGAGAAACTATACTGCAAAAACATTTGAAAGTTTTAAAAATTAAAATAAGATTAAGGTAAATGAAAGGAAAATAATCTAATTATGAATATGATAAAAATAAATAGAAAGAATGGTAGGCTTGAGAAAATCAGGACTATGATTTTTCTATAGTTAATGTGAAAGAAATCAGATTGAAAATCTTTATAAAAAGCCAAATATCTTAGACAGTAAAAAATTCACATTTTTTTGCAGACAGCAATAGTACAAACATAAGTTAAAATAACATCAAATTTCTTAACAAAAACTTTAAGGAGAAAATAGACATATTTTCAAAGTTTTGAGGGAAAGAAATTGTATCCTATACTTTTATATCTGGTTCACTACTTTTGAAGTGAAAGATTAAAATAGAATATTTCAGAAAGCAAGAGAATAAGCAGAAGACAAAGAAGAAAAGGAATCTAATGGGAAGCTATGCAGCAGTCCCTCACCTTCGTCTCATACCCAGAAACAGAACAAAAGTCCATTTGCTATCAACACAGGCAAGGAAACCAGGAAGTGAAAGTGTGCTGAGAGAAGTTGTTTGTCTAGGGAAATGTTACATATATTTAAAGATGGATTAGGGAAAAATAAATATAAATATGATTATTAAGGAAACATCAGATAGATATTTAAATGAATAATTTTCTGTCTAGCAGCTGAAATGCACTCTGTAACTGGAAGCAGAAAGAAGTAAAAAAAAAGGGAAGGAAAAAATAAAATTTGCAAAATATAAATCATGAGTTAAGAAAGCAAATATATCCCAATATAATAATAATCATAAGAGATTAAATTTAAAAATCAAAGTAGAGATACTGTCAGGCTCAACAATCACATGAGATTCAATATTTTGAAATTTAAACAAACACGTTAAATAGATATGATTCAGAAAAATAAAAATAAAGGATTAGAAACATATTATGGGCTAAAGGAAAAGATGTTAAATAAATTTAATTTCAGAAAGAAACAAAATTTAAGATGAGAAATATAGAATAAAACTATGTCCTGATAAAAATGATGAAGACAGCATTGAAAATAGCCCATGAATATGCATCTAACTGACTTGCTTCAAAATACAGGAAAATATAACTCTCAAAGATGGAAAGATAGACAAATCATTATTTGTGAATGATTTTAAATCATTAGCAGAAAAAAATGATCAAGCAAAAACAGAAAAGGAAAGATTTGGCGTGTGTGCTTGTGTCTATGGTGTATGTATAAAAATAATGTCTTATCAGTGGAGAAACAGAAAAATAGATGATGTTAAATAGCTAGATAGAGGACAGTTAGCTCTAACATGAGATATAGAGAAAGCACTATCTTTTTTAAACATATAGATCATTTGTAGAAATCAGCTATATAGGTGGCCAAAATAAAGTCTCAGAAAGGTAGTAAATATGAGAGTGTACTCAGAATCACAAAAAAAGCTTTTTATTTATTTTTTTTATTTTATATGTATGAAAACAGCCACATTTGTTGACAGTATTCTAAGAGCTATAGCTTACATATAATTTTTATAATATATTATCATAAATAATAAAACATGTATATTTTGAGGCTCAAAGACTTTAGCAAATCCACTTTTAGATACCACAGTAAGGGGATGTGGTTATCCGTCTTAGAAGGGGCAATGGACCTGTTGTTGTTCAGTCATGTGTGACACTGCAACGCCATGGACTGTAGCATGCCAGATTCCTCTGTCCTCCACTATCTCCCAGAGTTTGCTCAAACTCATATCCATTAAGTTGGTGATGCTCTCTAACCATCTCATCCTCTGCCACCCCCTTCTCCTTTTGCCTTCACTCTTTCCGAGCATCAGGATCTTTTCAACTGAGCCAGCTCTTCACATTAGGTGGCCAAAATATTAGAGTTTCAGCCAATCCTTCCAATGAAAATTCAGGGTTGACTTCCTTTAATTGACTGAATAGATCTCCCTGTGGTCCAAGGTACTCTTAAAGTCTTTTCCAGCACTACAGTTCAAAAGAATCAATTCTTTTTCACTCAGCCTTCTTTATGGTCCAATTCTCACATCGGCACATGACTACTGGAAAGTCCACAGCATTGACTATATGAACCTTAGTTGGCAAAGTATTGTTTCTGTTCTGCTTTTTAGTAAACTAAAGTTTTGTCATAGCTTTCCTTCCAAGGAGCAAGTGTCTTTTAGTTTTATGGCTGCAGTAACTGTCCACGGTGATTTTGGGACTCAAGAAAATCTGTCACTGCTTCCATATTTTCCCCTTCTATTTGCCATGGAGTGATGGGACCACAGCCTTGTCTAACTCAATGAAACTAAGCCATGCCCGCGGGGCAACCCAAGATGGGAGGGTCATGGTGGAGAGGTCTGACAGAATGTGGTCCACTGGAGAAGGGAATGGCAAACCACTTCAGTATTCTTGCCTTGAGAAACCCATGAACAGTATGAAAAGGCAAAATGATAGGATACTGAAAGAGGAACTTCCCAGGTCAGTAGGTGCCCGATATGCTAGTGGAGATCAGTGGAGAAATAACTCTAGAAATAATGAAGGGATGGAGCCAAAGCAAAAACAATACCCAGTTGTGGATGTGACTGGTGAGAGAAGCAAGGTCCCATGCTGTAAAGAGCAATACTGCATAGGAACCTGGAATGTCAGGTCCATGAATCAAGGCAAATTGGAAGTGGTCAAACGAGAGATGGCAAGAGTGAACGTAGACATTCTAGGAATCAGCGAACTAAAATGGACTGGAATGGGTGAATTTAACTCAGATGACCATTATATCTACTACTATGGGCAGGAATCTGTCAGAAGAAATGGGGTAGCCATCATGGTCAACAAAAGAGTCCAAAATGCAGTACTTGGATGCAATCTCAAAAACGACACAATGATCTCTGTTCGTTTCCAAGGCAAACCATTCAATATCACAGTAATCCAATCCAAGTTGGCCACTTACTTCAAGATTGCAAGGAGAGTTTCTAGCTCCAGTGAGCTATGATAAAATTGTATAAATAACAAATCTCATTGTAGGAGTGACATCTTATCACCTTGGCCATCTTCCATTGGTGAGACACTAGTCATGGGTCCTGCTCACACCAAGCAAAAATAATTTAATGAAGGAACTTCCAATGCAAGAGGTAGAGATTTGATCCCTATCCAGTGAGCTAAGAACCCACATGCCTTTCAGCACCCCCAAAACAAAACATAAAACAGAAGAAATATTGTAGCAAATTCAATGGTTTTTAAAAATGATCCACATTAAAAAAAAAAAATCTTAAAAATAACTTAATGGTTTTTCCAGTAGTCATATATGGATATGAGAGTTGGACTGTGAAGAAAGCTGAGCACTGAACAATTGCTGCTTTTGAGCTGTGGTGTTGGAGAAGACTCTTGAGACTCCCTTGGACTGCAAGGAGATCCAACCAGTCCATTCTGAAGGAGATCAGCCCTGGGATTTCTTTGGAAGGAATGATGCTAAAACTGAAACTCCAGTACTTTGGCCACCTCATTTGAAGAGTCGACTCATTGGAAAAGTGTTTGATGATGTGAGGGATTGGGGGCAGGAGGAGAAAGGGATGACAGAGGATGAGATGGCTGGATGGCATCACTGACTCGATGAACATGAATCTGAGTGAACTCTGGAAGTTGGTGATGGACAGGGAGGCCTGACGTGCTGTGATTCATGGGGTCGCAAAGAGTCGGACACGGCTGAGCAACTGAATTGAACTGAACTGAACTGATGGGACTGGATACCATGATCTTAATTTATTTTTGTTATCATCTTAGATTTTGAATGTTGAGTTCCAAGCCAACTTTTTCACTCTCCTCTTTCACCTTCAACAAGAAGCTCATTCATTCTGCTCAACTTCTGCCATTAGGGTGGTATCATCTGCATATGTGAAGTTAGTGATATTTCTCCCAGAAATCTCGATTCCTCCTTGTGATTTATCATCCAACCTGACATTTTGCATGATGTACTCTGCATAGAACTTAAATAAGCAGGATGACATTATACAGCCTTGTCATACCCCTTACTTGATTTTGAACCAGTCCTTTGTTTCATGTCCAGTTCTAACTGCTGCTTCTTGACCAGCATATAGGTTTCTCAAGAGGTAGGTAAGGTGGTCTATATTCCCATCTCTTTAAGATTTTCCAGTTTGTTGTAATCCACATAATTAAAGGCTTTCAAGAGGTCAATGAAGCAAAAATCGATATTTTTCTGGAATTCCCTTGCTTTCTTCATGATCCAATGAATGTTGGCAACTTGATCTCTGGTTCCTTTTCCTCTTCAAAACCCAACTTGTTCTTCTGGAAGTTTTTGGTTCATATACTGTTGAAGCCCATGTCCTAAGTGGACCTGGCCATCTGATAATTCCCTAGTTGCCACATGCAAAAGTGACAGAACTCTCTCTTTTTCCAGGTCTGAACAGCAGTGGTTCACTTCTGGCTTTTGCTGATTCAGGTTGGTCCTTAAGTGGCCTGGAAGGAAGTTGTGACCCAATCTGTCCTGGGAAGGGTCTGCACTCAGCAGCCCTGTCTCTACCTTTTTTTTTTTTTTTTTTTTCCTGTCACATTTAAGAGTGCTCATATCTGGCTCTGAGAGCCAGGGGAATAATGGGATGGCCAGACCAGTCTGCAGGGACTTCAGCAAACAAACAAAACAACTCATTCCAGGTCATGACAACACATGTTCTTTCCTTGCACTATTTCATACAGTGTAAATAGAACACAGATTACAGGACACCTTTTATAACAGTTTCTATATTTTGTTCTGCATAACAATTTTTTTTTCCATTGTCACATATAATTTTCTGATATTAGCAGTCACTTAGCTTGCGATTATTATACCATTAAGAATAAGTTCCCTTTGTTCAAGTGAACAGAACTATATTTGTGTTATAAAATAAAATATACAAAGAGAAAGAATATGGATATGTATAGTTCAAATGGATGTGAGTTTAGTCACTGCATGTAGAACTAGCAGAAAAAATAACTTATTTATTCATTTTTGTACTCAGTGAATTTTGTTACCTATCATAAAAGCAAAGGATCTAGATTTAAAAGATTGTTTTTACCAATCAGAATGTGCTCTTTTGTTGCACTGAACTCACCTAAATTCTGGTAACAGTGGGTTTCTTCTTACAGCTTTGCCATTGAAACTAACATCTTTATGAAAATAAGGACTAAGAAAGTGCAATTTGATAATCAATTTTAGAGTTTCATGTAACAGTATTTAGCATTTTGGACAGGCTTGATGGCCTTGCACTATATTTGGGAAGCAGAGCCAGTTGTACTCAAAGCAGTACCACTTGACTAGAGCTTCAGAGATTGTTTCTAAGATAAATCAAAGGCAGTGAAGAACCAGAGAGAATGTGACAGAAACTAGCATAGGGCAATACCGTTAAAGTACAATTAAGGGTATTTAATACTCTGTCAATGAGGACAACTCTGCCATTACCCAATGTGTACCACACATACAATGTCTTTGTCATTTGTCAATGGAGGACAGTTAAGTTTGAAACTTTATCAACCATATATTAATAGCAGAGGTCACAGAGTATTTCTTTCAAATTCTGGCTTATTAAGAGGAGAGCAAGCTTCATTTACACAAGTTAATATTTTTGTGGTTTCAGCTGGTGCTGATATTATGAGACACACGTTAGTTGGGATTCTTCTGTTGTTCAAAAATCAGGAGACAGTGGCTTGTTTCCCAATAGTAAAGCAGTACAAATTTTGACTTGAAATTTTTTCATGTTTTTTTTTTTTTTCTTCTAACAAAGCAGTAGCCAAGGACAGTTTTGTCTATAGTTCAGAAGGATATTAAACAGTCTGCACAATCCACTCCACGATTTACCAACCATATCTGAGTTTCTTTTAATTAGCTGTAATCACAGATTCACTGTCTTTATTTCAGTGATGGAGAACAACCTTTGTTTTCCAGTTTTAACAATTTTATTCTTACAGTTTTATCTCTGCAGCTTACAACGGAGCATTTTACTCTAAATTTCCAATCTTTCTCAGAAGTATATCAAGGGAAAAACGACCTTTCTTCTAGAATATATTTCCCCTGCTTGTCCCTCTGGATTGTCTTTTTTTAATTTTAGCTCAGATTTTGCCACTTTTATGAAGTTGTCCTGATCACTTACAGGCTGACTTAGTGTATCTTTCTCCAATGACAAAATTATACTTTGAATATAGTTCCATTTTCAGAAAATATTATTTACTCTGTCATCAGTTACATTTTGTCTTTAAACTGTATCATGAACAAGTTATAGAGAGAAGCTTACATCTACCCTGACCCCATCAAGGTCCCAAGGGCTTAAGATAGAAATAAAAAAATAATTTAAAACATATTTTCGAATGAATGAACCCAAACACATTAAATCAACATTTTTTTCTTCTCACATTACCAATAATCATGTGGAACTTTCTTCAACTCACTACAGGTTCTTTATACATCTACACACAGGAAAAAATGCAATCAAAGCCCTGAACTTAACCATGTAATCTCTAGGCTCAACCGGGAAAGCACTTTCTGCTGTTACAGTTGGAGGCTGAATTATTGATTTTATCACTGTTCTGAAAATATCTTTGTAATAATCGATACTGTGATCAAGGAATCTATAGTTACATATAATGGCAACATATACAGTGTGTATTCAAAACAAATCACCTAAAAGCAAAATTAAATTAAAAACCTAAGGGAAATATATGCACTCAATATGTGATTAAATAAAAATTATTCTTTTTCTCAAATTAAACATAATCAGATTAACCATATAAATTGAGCTAGTTTGAAAATATTTTGTTTAGATTAAAACTAAGTCACCTGCATAAAATATGACAAATATTAAAAATATTTTATATAAAATTTAAAAAATAAAAACTTTATATTTTGTCCTTGAGAAGCAGAGTAAACAGAAGTATTCTAATAGCCACTGTGAAAAGTGAAAGTGAAAGTGAAAGTCACTCAGTCATGTTAGACTCTTGGTGACCCCATGGATTGTATAGTCCATGGAATTATCCAGGTCAGAATACTAGAGTGGGTAGCCTTTCCCTTCTCCAGGGGATCTTCCCAACCCAGGGATCAAACTCAGGTCTCCTGCATTGCAGGCGGATTCTTTACCACCTGACCAACAAGGGAAGCCCAAGAGTACTGGAGTGGGTAGCCTATCCCTTCTCCAGTGGATATTCCTGACCCAGGAATCGAACCAGGGTCTTCTGCATTGCAGGTAGATTCTTTGCCAACTAAGCTATCAGGGAAGCCACTGTAAAATGGCAAAAAATAAAAGTTGAATCTCAAATTCTTATTCCTAACAATTAACATAATCTAATAAGACTGAAATTTAACTCAAGCTTATGTTATGTTACTAAAAATAAAGCCTTATTTTCTATAACAGATGTTATTAATTTCATTCACCTATATCTCAAGTCGAAGCAGGATAGGAGATTATGAGGTATGTGTATAAACTCATCTCTCAAGGATAAATCAGTGATCATTGGTTTAAATATCCTTTTTGTTCAAAGTTTTTCCCTTTTTGATAAATATTGCATCAATATAAATCAAACTCTCAAAAAGAATTCTCCCTTCTTCCCTCTGTTCTTTCACAATATGGTGCCTAAATGTAGTGAACATGAGTCTTCACAGTAACTATTGGCAGGAGGGAGGAATTACATATGCTGTGTTTCTCTAGGGCCTCCAACTGAGCTATTGTAGCTCACTTATGTCTAGAGAGCAGCCTCTTCCCACACCTACCCCAGGCAGCCTGGTGCTGCCTGACCTTTGGGGATGTGCTGGTGCCCAGTGATGCTGGCAATTAACCAGATGGTTGTCAATCACTTGTCATCATCTCTTTTCACTGGGTTTTCCTCACATCGCTTCATATTCCCAACCAAAGGTTCTTAACATTCTTTCTATATTTCTGGGATCCTATGTGGGTAAAAGAGGAAAATCTCAGTGTCCTGCATACTGTGCATAAGACATGGAGTAGCAACAGCATTATCCCATGAGATCTATTTCACAAATCTCCTTCTGCCAAACATACTCTATTGCTCTGACACCGTTTGAAACAACATTAAAGTGAAACTTCTCCTAAGGATTGTATCCCACACAAACTCTAGGGAATGCCCAGGACAATAGGCCACAGGCTCCAATATTTTCAAAGTCTCCAGATATATTTGGAGAGTTCCACTAGTTACAGTTCTTCATTTCTTCTTCCTATGTCTCTGAAGCTAGCTAGAGATGTAGAACTTTGATCTTTTGCATTTTTCAGCAAATTCTTAAATGTACATCATCACTGCTATCTTCTCTTTCAACACCTATCTTCATTGTAGCAGGTCTCAATCTTTACTATGCAAGAGAATTGCCTGGAGGGCTTCATGAATCTAGATTGCTAGACCTCACTCCTAGGGTTTCTTATTCAATAGTCCTGGGAAGGAGCATAGAATTTCCATTTCCTGTAAGTTATAGGATAATACTAATGTTCCTAGTCTAGGGGCAACATTTTGAGAAGCACTGACTTACAGAAAAATTATCATACAAGTACATGAGCACTGCTTTTTAAAAAATAACTTTACTGAGGTATAACTGATGTAAAAAAAATTGCATATATGTAATGCATAGAATTTGATGAGCTTGAATATAAAATATATGCACCTGTAAAACTATCACCAAATCAAGGTAACAGACATAACCATTACCTCTAAAAGTTCCCTTGTGCCCCTTCACTTTTGTTTTTGTCTTTTTTTTTTTTTTTTTCTAACAGGAAGACTTAAGATCTACCCTCTTTTATTGGTTTATAACTTGCATATAATAGTATGTTAGTTTCAGGTGTACGTCACAGAGATTCAATATTTATTTGCATTTTAAAATAGTCACCACAATAAGTCTAATTACCATCTGTCACCACAAAAAGTTATTATAACATTATTAACTGTATTCTATATGCTGCCCATTAACACATTTTAAGTGCACAACACAGTGATATTAATTTTAGATTCTATACTGTACAGCAGCTCTCTAGACTCCATTCATTTTACATAACTGAAACTTTATACTCATTGAAAATTCTGATTCTGGCCCCCCATCCCAACCTCTGGCCACCACCATTCCAATCTCTGCTTTTCTGAGTCTATTCTAGATTCCTCAGATTAGTGGAAGCATTCAGGATATAAGCACAGCTGTTGCTAACTTCAGAGAAGGCAATGGCAACCCATGATAACATAATGGTAGCTCAAGAAATGTGTAAAACTTTCTATTTTATTTTTTAAGCTAGACTTCGATTTCAAAATTATTGTTTGCAAAGAGTAAAGAAGAAATAACAAAGTTGAGAAATGATTTTATCTCCCTAGCTGGTAATTTATCTTTCCCTTGCAGCACTGAAACACATTGATTCAATAGGAGGGAAGCCAGAGGGCAAGAGGATTTTAAGGAGAAAAGATATTTCAAAAAATATATCCTTTCTAGAAAATGAACAAAAAATAAGATGGAAACTAGGAAACAATACCCATATTACTGAAACTAAAAGAAAGGTCACAGTGTTATGTCATAATTTTTTTAAAAAAGTGGTGAACAGGGAGAGAAAGAGAAAAATATAGCAATAACAAAGTCTTAGTTTCTACCTCAGCCTTCCCAGAAGCAGTACTGGGAAGCCAGTGAGATACAATCTCACAAATGCTTCATATTCAGAAAAAAAGTGGACTAAAGAGATAATTAGGCAGTCAGTAGGAATGACTTGAAAACTCCTGGAAAAGAAATCATCAACAATTACTGCAAACTTATCAGGAGGGTGGGGGCCTTCACAAACTTTGCAATTTTTTTTTTCATTCTGTGAGGAAAAAGGGAAATAGACCAATCAATATTATTCTGATATTCCAGAGATAATTATTTCTGCCCAAAACAAGACTGATCCTAAAGAGAAACTAAGCAAGGTGTGCACTATTGTGGAACTGGGCAGCCTGCAGGGAAGAGGGAGATAAGAGTCCACTAGGACCAGTGTGGTCCACATTATCAGATTCTCCTTGTCTTTTTCCTTTACAGGCTGCTGCCAGAGAAGAGTGAAAAGTGTTACAAGAGCTGAAAACCAGAGGAAAATAGTGTGCTAATGTTGTATTGATGTATAATAAAATGATCTCACGGAGAAGGCAATGGCACCCCACTCCAGTACTCTTGCCAAGAAAATCCCATGGACCGAGGAGCCTGGTGGGCTGCAGTCCATGGGGTTGCTAGGAGTCGGACACGACTGAGCGATTTCACTTTCACTCTTCACTTTCATGCATTGGAGAAGGAAATGACAACCCACTCCAGTGTTCTTGCCTGGAGAATCCCAGGGATGGGGGAGACTGGTGGGCTGCCATCTATGGGGTCACACAGAGTCAGACACAACTGAAGTGACATAGCAGCACAGCAGCAGCAGCAGAGTGGTCTCAAACCTGCAGTTTAAAAAAAAAATTGGAAATATTATCGCAAAGGTTCAGTAAATCAGGAGTTTAACATGGCTTTCCTGGGTCTTTTAATCAGGATTGGTCTCATGGTCCACAAGGCAGATATTGGCTGGATCATATTCTTCTCTTGAGGCTCAGGTGAGGAAAAATCTACTTCTAAGTTCTTTCATGTTGTGGGAAGAATAGATCTCTTTGTTGCTATATGACCATGATCTCTAGTTTTTTCCTGGTTGTAGTTTACCTTCAGGCTGCCCAAATTTCCTTGTGTCAAGTTAAAAAAAAATTCACAAAGTTGTGAGTCAACTTTCATTTGGGGCAAAATGAGAACTACAGTCCAATAGATAGCATCTCAGATAGCTCTGAGAAACTGCTCTAATAAGACAAGGGGAAAGGTCAATATTTATTGTTTAGTCACTAAGTCATGCCTGACTCTTTGTGACTTCCCTGGACTATAATCCACCAGGCTCCTCTGTCCATGAGATTTCCCAGGCAAGATGAAGTCAGTATACATGTAATTTTAGTTAAGGGAGAGTACATGTAATCAAGAACGTATATTTTTTGCAGAAGGTTTCTGCTAGTCACAAGGAGCAGTCATCACCATGAAGGATTATAGTGCTTTTCTAGATCTGAGGAGATACAAGAATTGGGCTCGTAAAATCAGCTCCAGAAAATATTTAACTCTCTGAAGACCTGTTCTGCTAGTTTTTCCCAGAGCACAAACTTCCTTATTTCTGCTCTTCACCCTGAAATCCTTTCAGGGAGTGTTGAAATTCAGCAGCTGCAGTAGCACATGATTTAATCTTTGTAGATGTAGATGGCAAGTGTCAATTTGTAGCTGACACTTATGACATGGACTATCCCAAATGGCCACTTACTTCAAGATTGCAAGGAGAGTTTCTAGCTCCAGTGAGCTATGATAAAATTGTATAAATAACAAATCTAATTATAGGAGTGACATCTTATCACCTTGGCCATCTTCCATTGGTGAGACACTAGTCATGGGTCCTGCTCATACCAAGGAAAAATAATTTAATGAAGGGACTTCCGATGTAAGAGGTACAGTTTGATCCCTATCCAGTGAGCTAAGAACCCACATGCCTTTCAGCCACCCCCCCCCACCAAAACAAAACATAAAACAGAAGAAATATTGTAGCAAATTCAATAGTTTTTAAAAATGGTCCACATTTAAAAAAAATCTTAAAACTAACTTAATGAAGATTTGAACACCAGAAGGTAGAAATCTTTGGGAGTCACCTTAGCATATGCCCATGGCAATTAATCATTAAAAATGATTCCAGGACCCTATACTGAGTAAATAATATTGAGCTTAAGCATAACATCTCCCATTCCTTAAAAAATAAGATATTCTACATTTTCATCCCTAGCAAAAGACATTTAAAGAAATCACAAAAATCACACAGATGAATCATGACTGACCAAAGATCTAGTTGATCTTTCCCTTAAGTGCGCACTCCCTTTTCATACCCTGTAAATGTGGAAATATATATATATATATATATATATATATATATATATATATATAAAACTTGCAAACTGGAGCTCCTAGAAGAATAGAAAACATGTTCTTAGCAATGTGGAAAGGGAATAAGATTCAGACACACTATATTGAAGCCAAAGGAAGGTCTAGAAAACTCAAGGATCCATTCTACAAGAAAATACCTAAGAAATAAAATAAATAATTTTCTCAGTGAGGGTCTTGTCTTATGGAAGATTTTGCAAGGAACGTTTTTACAGAAAGAACCTCCCTGATGGCTCAGTGGTAAAGAATCTGCTTGTGATATATGAGAACTTGATTCGATCACTGGGTTAGAAAGATCCCCTGGAGAAAGGAACAACAACCCACTCCAGTATTCTTGCCTGGAGAAGTCCATGGACAGGGAAGCCTGTGGGCTACTGTCCGTGGAATCTCACAGAGTTGGACACGACTGAGCGACTAACACACTTTTTATGGTAAAAGGAGAAAAGAATGAAGCAGAGAGGCAAAGACTAGGCATTGCTTCTCAAACTCAAACTCGAGGCATCCAAAATCACCAAGGGGACTTGTTAAAACAGATTGCTGCATTTAGTAGGTCTAGGGAGGGACTCAATAGTATTCATTTCTGCTAATTTCCTTTGTCATGCTTATTCTACTGATGCAGGACCTCATTTGGAGAACCATCACAACAGAGGAAGCTTATGTTTTTCAGAATTGAATATTATAACAAGATAAATATAGTATTTCTTTTCTATGTTCTATATGAGCCTGATTTTGTAGACTGTTATATGAAATACTATGCTTACTGTGTATTTTGTTCTTGGTCATTTTTAAATGTGTGTGTGTGTTCTAATCATAGTTTTCTAAATAATATATTGAATATAATAAAAATACCAGATTTACTGGGACAAGTTGAAATAAGAACATACATAAATGTTCTCAGTACCATACCTAGCATTCAAAGGTACTCAACGAATTGTGTTTTATTTTCTTCTTACTTGGGTGGAAGAATAATAAAAAAATTATTCTGTTTATCTGAAAGTAGTTATTATAACCCTGGACTGTCTATAATTGTATCAGTATCTGAAATTGGGATATCAGAGTTTCCTAAAAATTATGTTAAAATATATTTTCTCTAATACTATCTAGCTTTCCCTTCAAACACAGTTTGATGCTATGCTTTTTTTTTTTTTTTTTTTCTTTCTGGTTAAATATGTGCAACCGAAGTCCAATTTACGTTATGTGTCAGAGAATGTGTCAAAGTGAGTAAATGAAATGACTTAATGACAAAATTATCCATTAGCAACTTTAGGGTTAGGTTTTATTTCTGCTTATCCTGGCCACTCCATTCTAATTTAATTTCTGATATCTTCTCACTGTCAGTAATTCCCTCTACCGGTTCTCCCACTAAAGTCACATGAGAGTCAGCACTACCACCAAGAGCTGATTTATTTTAAAATAACAAACTATAGTTCAGATATAAGTGTATAAGTGATAATACAACAAACTAATGATGATTTTTCCGTTACCTGCATTGTACCACTGTCTTTCTCTGCTCTTACTTGAGATAATTGGTTGAGACTAAAGGCAGCGCTGATAAGGGAAGAAGTTTAATGGGCTTAAAACTACTAGGAGTCTACAGAAATGGGAACAATGAGGTCTTCCCTACCTGCATTCCAGGTTTTTCTAGGAGAATCAAACAAATAGTGCATGTAAAATTTCTTCAAGCAAAGAAAATATCTGATTAAAAAAAAATGACTCTATAGATAAACAGGAGATTCTTAACATAATTCAGGATGGACTAAAGGTTCACAAATAGTTTCTTCATTTATATGAGTAGAGACTAACATGATACTTAGAGTTAAAAACAGGAAAGTGGAGGTTTAGAATGAAAGGAGACACAGCTACAGAGGATAAATAAGACAGTAAATAGATAAAAAGTAAACACAAGTAGATAAAGTAGAGTGATTTAATTTAGTCCAAATACATATAACCAAGGTAAATTGTAAAAAGACTAAAACCTATCTTAAAAAAAATACGCTTTGCAAAGTAAAACTCATGAGTTCTAAAAGAGAGTTCTCTTATAATGTGAGAAAAGTCTAGAGTGGATCAGCAAAGACAAGCTATGCAAACTATAGAGAAAAAGAGAACTTCAGAATTATCACATCATCCACCATATTATCAAAAGAGAGGCAAATTCTAGATCTCATGCATCAAAAAGGAATGAACAGATATTTTGTATCTGAGAACTATGAAGCATCTGTGTTACTGTCCCATTACTGCTGTAAGACATTAACACAAACTTAGTGTTTTCAGTTCAGATCAGTTCAGTCACTCAGTTGTGTCCATCTCTTTGTGATCGCATGAAATGCAGCATGCCAGGCCTCCCTGTCCGTCACCAACACCCGGAGTCTACCCAAACTCATGTCCATTGAGTTGTTGATGCCATCCAATATCTCATCCTCTGTCTTCCCCTTCTCTTCCCACCTTCAATCTTTCCCAGCATCAGGGTCTTTTCAAATGAGTCAGCCCTTCACACCAGGTGGCCAACGTATTGGCGTTTAGGCTTCAATATCAGTCCTTCCAATGAACACTCAGGACTGATTTCCTTTTAGATTGACTGGCTGGATCTTGCAGTACAAGGAACTCTCAAGAGTCTTCTCCAACACCACAGTCCAAAAGCATCAATTCTTCGGTGCTCAGTTTCTTTATAATCCTACTCTCACACCCATATATGACTACTGGAAAAACCATAGCCTTGACTAAATGGACTTTTGTTGGCAAAGTAATGTCTCTGCTTTTTAACATGCTGTCTAGGTTGGTCATAATTTTCCTTCCAAGGAGTAAGTGTCTTTTAATTTCATGGCTGCAATCACCATCTGCAGTGATTTTGGAGCCCCTCCAAAGTAAAGTCAGCCACTGTTTCCACTGTTTCCCCATCTATTTCCCATGAAGTGATGGGACCGGGTGCCATAATCTTCATTTTCTGAATGTTGAGCTTTAGGCCAACTTTTTCATTCTCCACTTTCACTTTCAAGAGGCTTTTTAGTTCCTCTTCACTTTCTGCCATAAGGGTGGTGTCATCTGCATATCTGAGGTGATTGATATTTCTCCCAGTAATCTTGATTCCATCTTGTGTTTCTTCCAGTCCAGCATTTCTCATGATGTTCTCTGCATGTAAATTAAATAAGCAGGATGACAATATACAACCTTAACATACTCCTTTTCCTATTTAGAACAAATCTGTTGTTCCATGTCTAGTCCTAACTGTTGCTTCCTGACCTGCATACAGATTTCTCAAGAGGAAGGTCAGGTGGTCTGGTATTCCCATCTCTTTCAAAGTCAAAGGCTTTGGCATAGTCAATAAAGCAGAAATAGATGTTTTTCTGGAACTTTCTTCCTTTTTTGATGATCCAGCATATGTTGGCAGTTAGTGTCTCATAGCAACCCAATTTCTAACTGTCCAGTTCCGGTGGTCATCAGTCTGAAAATGAGTTTCATATAGGGCCAAAATCAGCAGGTCAGCATGGCTATTTTTTTTTTTTTTTTGGAAGTTCTGAAAGAGGATCTGCCTGTTGCCTTTTCCAGCCTTTAAAAGTCTCCAGCCTCCTGCATTCCCTTCTTGTGGTTCTTTGTTCTATTTTCAAACAGCAGAGAAGTATTGTCCAATCTCCTTCTCTGATCTTTGTGTCTGTTGTCACATTTCCCTTTGCCCCCGATACTCCCGCCTCTCTTTTTTAAGAATTCATGTGATTATCTAGAACTCATATGGATAATCTGGGTATATGTCTCCATTACAACACTCTTGCATTTTATCACTTCCCTGCAATACCTTTTGCCATCCTGGGAATCAAGGTGTAGGCATCTTTAGTGAAACTTATTTAAGCATGCCATAGATATAGAAGCTTTCAGAATGATCCTCTCATTTTCTGCCCATGTTCTGAACATTCTGTTCCACATAGACAGGGAAAGTCAGTCGTTTTTATGTCTTCATAATCCTATCAATGGGAATTTGTTACCACCCTGGGTAAAGGGTTCAGTCCAAACATAAAAATATTTGCTAGAAATCTTTTAATGTCAAATGATATTAACTTTTAATTTATTTATAAAAATCAAATGATTGAAATATAAAAAGTGATTGATGAAGAGGCCAGAAATATTTCTTAATTCCTGGTTCTTCCTACTGTCAATTAAAGGAAAACATTAAATAATCAAATATTAATATAAGGCATATAAGATTGTGTACTATGATAGCAATACACAATGTAGGGGAAAGAATTGCAGGTATGGGTAGGGAAAGGTTGGCAGTACTACCATGGATCGATTACTAAGATACAGTTTTTCCCTGGAGGCAACATTTGATAAAGGACCTAAAAATATGTGAGAGAAGAAGTCATGTAAACACATGAGTGTCATGAGGCAAGCATTTTCTAGACATAATAAACAATATGAACAAAAGACATCATGGGGAAATATCTTGTTTTATCTGAAAAACAGGTAGCCCTGAGTAGCTAATACAGTGAGCAAGGAATCAATGGTAGGAAAGGTTATGAGCAAATTTATAATCTATTAATTAATTAATTAATTTACTTTCTGTTAAAGGAATCCACAAGCTAGAATTGAGCCTATCAGTTTCAAAGGAGAAAATTGACAAAGGCCCATAAGCACAAGGTTTTATAGAAATATTATAGTGTGAGAGTAACTCTAAAAAACTGTTCTGGGTGGGTATGTAGCTAAAGATATTATAGAATAGCTAAGGAAAAGTCAGTTTCTTTGATAATTTGCTACAGTTCAAATGTCGGGAAATTTTATGTTGAGTTAGTTACAGGAGAGGGTATTAGGAGCAGCAAGACTGGGGTTCTGGTTTAGCAGCCATGGTTGGACAATCTGGGTTTATTTAGAAGGATGGAGGGGGATGACTGGGAGCTAAAGGAGGACTACTGTAGAAAACCTTTAGTCTTTCAAAATCTTTCCAGGAGAGAGCTCATTTACTTTATATTTCAGGAAGATCTATCTTTCTCTTATGTATACTTGACTGGAAGAGATGGCAGAGTGGCTGAGGGAGACCAATAAAGAGGTCATTGTAATGAGTCAGGCAAGAAGTAGAGGCAGCTGGGCTGGATAGCATGATGCAATGGGTGCCATGAGACAGCTGTCCGACCAAGTTGCTGTTAATTTGTCTTTCTTTTACAAATTAAAACAATAAGAGCAATAATATATGACAATGTGAAAACATGGCTAGAGCCCTTTCAGGGCGTTGACAGGGCTGGATGAAAGCAAGGGGCCCAGGGTAACTGAACACAGGCTTAGCTGCTCACCACTCAACAGCCAATACATTGAGGGGCAAGCTTTGGCAGGGAAGAAAGTTACTTTATTCAAAAAAGCCAGTAATCTGGGGAGAGGGTGAACTTATGTCTAAAAATCAACTTGGAAGATTAAAGGGAAATGGGGGAAAGAATCTCAGGTGTTAAGGCAGAAAATCAGATTCTTTGCCATTTTTCCATTGCATATAGGACTGCTGACTTTGAGTCTTTCTTGGGAAGCAGTCTAGTTCACGTGATCTGCCTGCATTTGAATGCTCTCTTGCCCATCTGATCTACTGCACCTGGGGGGATCCACCAGCATATTTACTAAAGGAAGCTAGGGGTAATGGTCAGTCACTCTTTAGGTACTTACTTCTTCATTTTTACTCCTTTTAATCTAGCAAAGGAATCAACATGTTAGGTAAGGTGTTGTGTATATTTAGCAAAGCAGAAATCTGGAGCTAAGTTAACTGTTGCCTAATGAGCTCATCTTTGTGATTAAGGTCTGAAGAAAATAGGGATGAGCAAAGAGAAAAGGGGCAATGGAGCTGCTTACACTGACACATAATTTATTGATTTACAGCATACTTATGTCTGTTGAGAATGGCTTTGTAATGTAGTGGGAATGAAAGCTTGATTAGGCTGAGAAGAAAATACAAGAGAGGAAGAGGAGACAGTAAGCTTAAATTTTATCTCTTTCAAAGACTTTCCTTTAAAAAGGAGCAAATAAGTGGATTGGTGGTTAACTGAATGGGTAAATAAGAGAATGCAATTTAAAAAAAAGATATAATGGCATGTTTATGTGTCTCTGGAAATGACAGAGTAGAGAATAATTTGATGATATGGTAGAAAAAAATATATATTACAGGTACCAAGCGTTTAAATAGAGCAAATGAACAGATTGCCTTTAAAGAGGATCAGGGATGCACAGTAATTCCTTATGAGAGAAGGTAGAGTGTGTGCGCATGAAGTTGGGAGGTTGCTGGGTGGCAACATGAAGTTTTCTTCTAAAATTTCTCAACTACTCAAATTTAAGATTATCCTGTGAGAAGTCTGAGAACCGAAAGTTATGAAATTGCAGTCTGGGAAACTGAAAGAATTAATCGATGAGGAAAACAGAATTTTGAAAGTTCTGAGGATGTATTTGATATTCATGGATATAAATGGAAAGTGAAATCTGTCATCCTGCTTTTAGCATTTCTCTAGATAGATTCAGCTGCTTGTGTATGATACCTGACTTAATAGAAAGAAGATTTTAACAATGGTTTGGATTTTACCATGTGAGGACACTGGATGGAAAAGTATGCAGAGGGAATTGAGAATGTAAGGATAAAATTAGAGAAATGAAAGATGCAATCTAAATAGGGCAAAGAGGTAAATGACTGTTCAAGAAGCTGATGAACAATGAAAAACAACCAATCAGTGACTTGAAGGCAATGGAAGTCACTTTTGGTTATGGCTTATGAAAAATGATAGCTATAGAAGAGTGATAGCTATCAGTGTGTGTGTCAAACTTTGCACCTGACAAAAATCATATGCAATTTTTCCACATTTATGGAGCATTAAAATAATCATGCATCAGGCAAAAAGAAAATATCAATAAATTATAAAATTAAAGAACTAAATAGTACATCTTATTTGGGGAGGAACATTTAAACAAATGTTAAAATACAAGGATTCAACTCCATTAAGTTTGTGAATTTGTTATTCAACACTGTCTAAATTCTTTTTCAATTTTCCCACCATGTTGAGGCTTATCCTTCCTGGATCCTTACTGTGGAATATAATTAACTCAGTGGGAGAGTGAATGAATGAATGGATGAATGAATGAAACTTCTCATTTCCAGTTTCATTTGCAATCGGAATACATACCTGTGATTTAGGCTGTGCCAATCTGATAAACTCATAGAACTCATTTACTTTGATGTGGAAAAAGTCATGTGGACAAAATCAGGCAGAGAGCACAATATCTGTTTCATGGTTATTTCCTGCAATCAGTGGCAGTAATAGAATTTCTGCTTGGGAAAGATAGAGTACCTCTGGAGTCTGAAGCAGTGGTAGCAATATCTTGAAATGTCCTAGTTATAGGAGAAGCAGCAGTCCTTCAGCAGACAAGTTCTTATGCTAAACCTTAAAGAACTATTCATGTAGAAGTTCAGTTTAGGTATTTCTTCATCTCTCCCAATATTTCTATGTCCTTATTCATATCTTTCTTATTCCATTAGCTAAAGTAGATTCTAGTGTTTATAACTAAAAATTCTAGCCAATACACCTCTCTTGGAAATTGATATACTTAGAAACAACCACTCCTATAGTTCAAAAAAAATGAGAGTGAAAAATGGCACTGAATATGAAGAAAATATGAACAGTGAGCATACAGTATGTCTTCATGAGAAAGTGGGGATATTTCTTTTTCAGTGGTAGATGCGTAATTTTAGATACACTAATTCTTAAAAAGAATGTAAATCAATATAATGTTGCTCATCAGGGTAACTGTTTTCTAAACGATAAGTTGAGGATTAAGATGAAATAATGCATGGAAATGACCTTATGCATTGCCAGAAAACTAAGAGATCCTCCATAAGTGATGGCTATGACTATTAGAAATGGAGGAACTAATAAAATGGTTATCATAAAAACAGAATTGAAATTGTGAAAATTATTTTTATTTTCTTTCTCAATTAGTGGGAAGTGAAACTAACAAAAAATATTTATAAACATAGGCAAAAAATAAACATGCAGATAAAGTGTGGAAACTCTACAGAGAAATTTAAATATTTTTACCTATTGTGGGATCTTAGGGTCATTTTCCACTGTAATTTTTAATCAATTTTATGTAAGTATAATTACTATAAGAGGCACAGATTTTAAAAATACAATTTAGTGAGTTTTATAGAATGTATATAGCCATGAAACTATGTGAGAATTGAGATATAAGTTGTATTCATGAAATATATGTTCATGTTTCACTCATCTTAAGCTATAATTTTTTGTTATTGGGTTATAGAGATTATGTATTTTAAGCATAAAGACTTTGTTAGATATATTTATTATAACTATTTCCTGTAGTCTATACTGTGTTTTGTTTTCTATCTTGCTTAAAGCTACCTTTTGAACTGTAGAAGATTTTAATTGTGATGAGATCCAATTCATTATGCTTTCTTTTTTTTATACGTAACAAATCTTTATCCATCTCACGGTAGCCAAAATATTTTCTAGTGTTTTGTTCTGGAGTCTTTATAGCTTTAGCTTTTATTTTTATGATCCATCCTCCATTAATATTTTCATGGGATCAATATTACACATTTACAACCTCAGACACCTGGATGTTGCATCACTTATTTTTTGAAAAGACAATTCCTTTCCCTATGCATTCTTTCGGCTCATCTGTTAAAAATCAACTGCCTATGAGCATTGATTTTTTTCAGCTTCCTTTATTCTATACATTTGATGTATTTATTATTGTTCTCATCAATATATCTTCAGCTTCACATTGTTTAAAAATCAAGTAGTGCAAATCCTTCCTTAAATTTTGTTTTCAAAATTGTTATGGCCTTTCTAAAAGCTATTTTTTCCAATAAATTTGATTCATTTTGTCAACTTCTAAGAAGCCAAAAACAAACAAACAAACAAACAAAAACACAAAAAAACCTCTTGGGGTTTTTATTGGAATTTAACTTATAAATCAATTTGAGGAGAATTGTTATTATAACAAGATTGAGTATTTTAATTCATAAACATGGTCTATTTCTTCATTCACTTAATAGTCCCTTAATATCTCACTCTAATGTTTATATATTTCTAGTATAGACTTTACACATCTTTTGTGAAATTAAATACCATTTTATGTTAGATACAAATTTAAATGATAATTTGAAATTTTCCTTTTAAACTTGTTAATTGCTAGCATGTAGAAATGTGAATAATTTTTATGTATTGGCCTTTTATCTGCCAGATTGATAAACTGACTTCACAATTTTAATAATTTTTATAATATATTTTTTAGGCTTTTCTGCTTAAGAGCTGGAGAAAATTTGCTTTTCTTTTTCTTTTTTCCTCTCCAGCTGGGCTTCCAATGCAAAGTTCAAGTGGAAGTTGGGAGAATGTATGTATTGACCGTTTTTGATCTTAAGAAGAAAGCACTCAGTCTTTTAAAATTAAGGGAGGCCCAGTACAAAATGAAACTTTGGGGCCTTGGGTTAAAAAATGACTAAGTATTTCAACACGATGGCAGCATTAAATCAAGTTCTTTAAGTTCTTATTTTGTGACATGATCATCCAATTTGGTTTTGTGGTAATGCTGTCCTCACAAAATGAATGGAGATGAGTTTCCTCTATTTTCTGAAAAAAAGTTTATAAAATTATTGGCATAATTTACACATAAAAATTTAATAGAGTTCACCAGCGAAGCTCTCTGGGCCTGGAGATTTCTTTGTCAAGAACTTTCTAAAACTGTTATTGGTATGAATTTAATGTCTTTAATATGGCTATTCAAGTTTTCTATGTTATTGTTTCAGTTTATAAATGGTGATTTTCAAGGAATTTGCACTATTCTTTCAAAGGGGCAACATTTCTTTCTTTCTTTTTTTTTCTAACAAAAAGGTTTTGGCATTCCAAACCCGAAATTCTATGATCTCAGTTTTGTTTTTTTTTTAACTTGGTTACCAAACTTCCACTAAGCTGCGCTGTTATTATCATTGATCTTATTAGAAGTTGAATTAGCTGGAGGTTTGGTTATAGCTTACATAACTCAATTCACTTCAGCTTCAGTTTTGAAGGAGAATTCAGCGCTGCTAGCTTCCCTATTCAGGTCAAACACGGCAAGGATTCTGGGTCCCAAAACAGCAGAATTCAAGTATGCTAGATCTTATACTGTCTGCTAAGTTACAGACTCTCCAAAACTGGTGTGCTGTGCTGTGCTTAGTCGCTCAGTCCTGCCTGACTCTTTTAGACACCATGAAGTGTAGCCCTCCAGGCCCCTCTCTCCATGGAGATTCACCAGGCAGAAATACTGGAGTGGGCTACCTATCCTTTCTCGAGGGGATCTTCCCAACCCAGGGTCTCTTGCATTGCAGGTGGCTTCTATACCAGCTGAGCTACAAGGAAAGCCCTCAAAACTGGAATCATTTCTTTACTGTGCAGATTTTCCTCAGCCTCTGTTAACTCTGAAAGTTTCTCCTGGAAAGTAATTAGTCATTCCTTGATGTCTTCAAGTGATCGGTTCTAGCAGTATCTCTCTTTCAATAAAAAAAAAAAAAAAAATCCAAAGCTGTTCAAGTCCCTTAAATAAAATGGTGGTATAGTATTTGTTTGAAATCTGTGCACATTCTCCTCTAAACTTTAAATCATCTATCTTAAAATTAATAATAAAACAATATAATGTGCATGTTATGTCAAAAATTGCTGGTGTGCAGCAGACTGAAGTTTTGTTTTTTGAAACTTTTTGAATTTTTTCAAATATTTTTCATCCATGTTAGTTGAATCTGAGAATGTGGAGCCCACAGATACAAAGTGTCTCTACTTGGCAAAGGTTGTCTTCTTTTCAGTTCAGTTCAGTTCAGTTGCTGAGTCTTGTCCGACTCTTTGCGACCCCATGAATCACAGCACGCCAGGCCTCCCTGTCCATCACCAACTCCTGGAGTTCACTCAGACTCACGTCCATCGAGTCAGTGATGCCATCCAGCCATCTCATCTTCTGTCGTCCCCTTCTCTTCCTGCCCCCAATCCCTCCCAGCATCAGAGTGTTTTCCAATGAGTCAACTCTTCACATGAGGTGGCCAAAGTATTGGAGTTTCAGCTTTAGCATCATTCCTTCCAAAGAAATCCCAGGGCTGATCTCCTTCAGAATGGATTGGTTGGATCTCGTTGCAGTCCAAGGGACTCTCAAGAGCCTTCTCCAACACCACAGTTCAAAAGCAGCAATTCGGCTCTCAGTCTTCTTCACAGTCCAACTCTCACATCCATACATGACCACTGGAAAAACCATAGCCTTGACTAGACAGACATTAGTCAGCAAAGTAATGTCTCTGCTTTTCAGTATGCTATCTAGGTTGGTCATAACTTTCCATCCAAGGAGTAAGTGTCTTTTAATTTCATGGCTGTAATCACCATCGGCAGTGATTTTGGAGCCCCCAAAATAAAGTCTGACACTGTTTCCACTGTTTCCCCATCCATTTCCCATGAAGTGATGGGACCGGATGCCATGATCTTCGTTTTCTGAATGTTGAGCTTTAAGCCAACTTTTTCACTCTCCTCTTTCACTTTCATCAAGAGGCTTTTTAGTTCCTCTTTACTTTCTGCCATAAGGGTGGTGTCATCTGCATGTCTGAGGTTATTGACATTTCTCCTGACAATCTTGATTCCAGTTTGTGCTTCTTCCAGCCCAGCATTTCTCAGGATGTATTCTGCATATAACTTAAATAAGCAGGGTGACAATATACAGTCTTGACGTATTCCTTGTCCTATTTGGAACCAATCTGTTGTTCCATGTCCAGTTCTAACTGTTGCTTCCTGACCTGCATACAGATTTCTCAAGAGGCAGGTCAGGTGGTCTGGTATTCCCATCTCTCTCAGAATTTTCCACCGTTTATTTTGATCCACACAGTCAAAGGCTTTGGCATAGTCAATAAAGCAGAAATAGGAATTCTCTTGCTTTTTCCATGATCCAGTGGATGTTGGCAATTTGATCTCTGGTTCCTCTGCCTTTTTTAAAACCAGCTTAAACATCAGGAAGTTCACGTTTCACGTATTGCTGAAGCCTAGCTTGGAGAATTTTGAGCATTACTTTACCAGCGTGTGAGATGAATGCAATTGTGCAATAGTTTAAGCATTGTTTGGCAATGCCTTTCTTTGGGATTGGAATGAAAACTGACCTTTTCCAGTCCTGTAGCCACTGCTGAGTTCTCCAAATTTGCTGGCATACTGAGTGCAGCACTTTCACCTGCTAAATAATTTTGAAAAGCTTCCTTATTGTGAATTTACTAAATTTAAAGAGAGTGGCAAGACCTATAGTCAACTGTGGAGCAAATAGTTTTAAATATTATAAAAGTATCCTACTTAGTAAAGTCATATTTGTCATGTGTTGGTATATTTCCTCTTACTTTAATATTAAATATCACTATATTTGTGTTTCAAAATCATTTTAGAATAATCTATAATACTCATCCTATGTTCCATCTGTTGTAGTAAAATATATATCACCAACTTTTAATACATAATTATAGTAGTTGGTACTTTCTAAATATTCATAATATATACATTTAAATTCATCTCACTTTCATATTCTTTATTCTGTATTTTTCCATTATTTTGAGAGCAGTAATTTACATAATGATATGCATTTCTATTTTATTAAAATGGTTTATGTGATACTGAAACTAGAGTTTTCTGTTTTAAAGTCTTTACTAAACTTGTATAATTCTTCACAATGCAATGATTTTATTATGTATCTGGAATAAAGAGAAAGAAGAATGCTTAAGTTTTACTGTCTTCCCACTTGCCTTCCTGCTCTATTGTATTGATATTTTGTAAATCAACAGAGAATGGAATAATTAGGCTTCCTGGACAGCTGCAATACTAAACTTTCCATAAACTGTTAGTGGAAAGATTGCTTCAAAAGACTTCCTTTATTTTACCTATAATTTCACCTTACAACTTTCTATAACTCCCTCTGTAAATCACATGGATTCTACAATTCTGTAGCACTAGCTGTTTTCCCCCATTGTTTAGTAAAACTGCCAACTATAGTGTTTCTCAAAATGTGGTGAATAGTGGAAACAGTTCCTTGTATGAATATCAAACAGTCTGGATTCTCAGCACTCCCAGTGACCAGGTAAATCTAAAGAAGCTCTGATAGATTTTCACACAGAGTGGGGCCCTTGCTGTCATTGTGTGAGGGAAAAACAAACAGATGGTCCATTTAGTCAAAACTCCATGTGTTAGAGTTGTCAGAAACTTCACAACCAGGTGATGTAAATTACCACAGTTGGAAATAACCTTGAGCATTTTATTATATGGGGAAGTTTTACATGTAACTGTAGTATTTATTCTATCATAAAAGATTTAAGTTGATATTTTGAAACTTGGGTTACTATAAACTTTTGACTTCAAAGACATCTGCATTTTATAATAAGGCTGAGAAGTAGAAGAAAAGTTGTTTTCAAAGTCCAGTGTATTTTTTCACTGGAAAAGTAGGATATTATGTTGTATAGAGACTAGTGGTCTGCAATGAGATAAGAAGGGCTTTAATCACACGATAGAGTAGGAAAAATATTTTATAATTGAGTTCTAGAAATTTACATTTTGTTTCCACATGGTATTTGCAGCTTCTGCTATAAGCCCTAGTCTTAGGAGAAATCTAAGGTAAATAATGCACTGTGCCTGCTTTGCTACATATGTGAGGTACACTTTTCTCATCTTCTTTAATATCTAGAAACACTTAGAGTAGTTACTGATAACAGTGCTTCAAATAATGAGGTAAGGAGGAGCAACCTAACAAGAATTCCATTTATAATTGATATTTGCTACCTCTAAAATAGTGATTTAGATTCCTGAGATGGTTATTAATCATATGCCAGTTGACTGGGCTGTGCAGTACTCATATAATGGTTAAACATATTTCTGGGTGTTTCTGGGTGATAATATTTGAATCAACAGATTGAGTAAAGCAGATTATCTCCCCTGTGTGGATGGGCATCATCCAACTTGGTGAAGGTCTGAGTAAAAGAAAATGGCAGAAGGAGAATCGCTCACACAGTGTGACTGTTTTCTAGCTGGAACATTAGAACATCTCTTACCTTTGGCTTCAGACTCAGACGGGGACTTAACTCAATATCTATCTATACATTGTTGTTCAGTCACTAAGTCCTGACTGACTCCTTGTGACCCCATGCACTGAAGTACACTAGGATACCCTGTCCTTCACTATCTCCCAAAGCTTGCTCAAACTCATGTCCATTGAGTCGGTGATGGCATCCAACCCAAACACCTTCTGTTGCCTCAATCTCCTCCTGCCCTCAATTTCCCAGCATTAGGGTCTTTCACAATGAGCTGGCTCTTCACATCAAGTGGCCAAAGTATTGGAGCTTCAGCTTCATCACCAGTAATTCCAATCCATAATCAGGGTTGATTTCCTTTAGGATTGACTGGTTTGATTTCCTTGTGGTCCAAGGGACTCTCAAGAGTCTTCACCAGCACCACAATTCAAAAGCATCAATTCTTTGGCACTCAGTCTTCTTCATGATTCAACTCTCACAGTCATACATGACTACTGGAAAAAGCTCTGACTATATGGACCTCTGTCTGCAAAGTGATATCTTTGTGTATATTCATATATTTATCCCATTGAATATATATACTTCAATTCAGTTCTGTTCAGTCACTCAGTCATGCCCAACTCTTTGCAACCCCAGGAATCGCAGCTCACCAGGCCTCCCTGTTCATTACCAACTCCTGGAGTTCACTCAGACTCACATCCACTGAGTCAGTGATGCCATCCAGCCATCTCATCCTCTGTTGTCCCTTCTCCTCCTTCCCCTAATCCTTCCAAGCATCAGGGTCTTTTCCAATGAGCTAACACTTTTCATGAGGTGGCCATAGTATTGGAGTTTCAGCCTCAGCATCAGTCCTTCTAATGAATATCCAGGACTGGTCTCCTTTGGATATTCAAAATTGATTTCCTTTAGGATGGACTGGTCAGATCTCTTTGCAGTCTAATGGACTTTCAAGAGTCATCTCCAACACCATGTTTCAAAAGTATCAATTCTGCAGCTCTCAGCTTTCTTTATAATACAACTCTCACATCCATACATGACTACTGGGAAAACCATAGCCTTGACTAGACAAACTTATGTTGGCAAAGTAATGTCTCTGCTTTTTAATATGCTGTTTAGTTTGGTCATAACTTTTCTTCCCTGGAGAAGCATCTTTTAATTTCATCACTGCAGTCATTATCTGCAGTGATTTTGGAGCCCAAGAATACACAGTCTGTCACTGTGAACCATCTATTTGCCACGGAATGATAGGACCAGGTACCGTAATTTTACTTTCTTGAATGTTGAGTTTTAAGCAAGCTTTTTCACTCTCCTCTTTCACTTTCATCAAGAGGCTGTTTAGTTCTTCTTTGCATTTTGCCATAAGGGTGGTGTCATCTGCATATCTGAGGTCATTGATATTTCTCCCAGCAATCTTGATTCCAGTTTGTGCTTCATCCAGCCCAGCATTTCTCATGATGTACTCTGCATATAAGTTAATAAGCAGGGTAACAATGCACAGCCTTGATGTACTCCTTTCCCTATTTGTTCCATGTTCATTCTAACTATTGCTTCGTGACCTGCATACTGATTTCTCAGAAGGCAGTTCAGATGGTCTGCTATTCCCATCCCTTTAAGAATTTTTCACAGTTTGTGGTGATCCACACAGTCAAAAATTTGGCATAGTTAATAAAGCAGAAACAGATTTTTTTTTTTCCTGGAATTCCCTTGCTTTTTTGATAATCCAACAGATATTGGCAACCTGATCTCTGGTTCCTCTGCCTTTTCTAAAACCAGCTTGAACATCTGGAATTTCACAGTGCACACACTATTGAAGCCTGGCTTGGAGAATTTTGAGCATTACTTTACTAGCATCTGAGATGAGTGCAGTTGTGCAGTGGGTTGAGCATTCTTTGGCATTGCCTTTCTTTGGGATTGTAATAAAAACTGACCTTTTCCAGTCCTGTGGCCACTGCTGAGTTTTCCAAATTTGCTGGCATATTCAGTGCAGCACTTTCACAGCATCATCTTTTAGCATTTGAAATAGCTCAACTGGAATTCCATTGCCTCCACTAGCTTTGTTTGTACTGATGCTTCCTAGAGCACACTTGACTTGGCATTCCAGGGTGCCTGGCTTTAGTTTAGTGATCATACCATCGTGATTATCTGGGTCATGAAGATCTTTTTTGTATAGTTCTTCTGTGTATTCTTGCTGCCTTTTCTTAGTATCTTCTGATTCTGTAAGGTCCGTAACATTTCTGTTCTTTACTGTACTCATTTTGCATGAAATGTTCTCTTGGTATCTCTAATTTTCTTAAGAAGTTCTCTAGTCTTTCCTATTCTATTGCTTTCCTCTATTTCTTTGCACTGATCACTAAGGAAGGCTTTCTTATCTCTCTTGCTATTCTTTGGATCCTGTATTCAGGTGCATATATCTTTCCTTTTCTCCTTTGCTTTTCACTTCTTTTCACAGCTATTTGTGAGGCCTCCTCAGACAGCCATTTGGTTTTTTGTATTTCTTCTTCTTGGGGATGGTCTTGATCTCTGTCTCCTGTACCATGTCACAAACCTCCTTCCATAGTTCACCAGGCACTCTATCAGATATAATTCCTTGAGTCTATTTCTCACCTCCACTCTATAATGGTAAAGTGAAAAATGTGAAAGTGAAGTTGCTCAGTCATATCCTACTCTTTGCAACCCCATGGCCTGTAGCCTACCAGGCTCCTCAGTCCATGGAATTTTCCAGTCAAGAGTAATGAAGTGGGTTGCCATTTCCTTCTCCAGAGGATCTTCCTGACCCAGGGATTGAAGCCGGGTCTTCCACATTGTAGGCAGATGCTTTACAGTCTGAGCCATCAGGGAAGCCTAGTATAATCATAAAGGATTTGATTTAGGTCATACCTGAGTTGTCTAGTAGTTTTCCCTTATTTTCTTCAATTTAAGTCTGAATTTGGCAGTAAGCTACAGATATAGCTGTATCTATATCTATCATCTCTCTATATCTTATTATTTTTGTTTCTCTTGAAAACCCTGACTTAAACAAGACTTCAGAAAATAACTTGCTCAAAAACCTATTTCTTAGTTTTGGTCATCTAATACTAATTCTAAGCTCCCAGAAGATAATCAGGTCCCAACCCCTGGAACATTCAAACACTGCCATATAGCACATAAAATGTCATTAAAGTTTTTGCATTTTATCCTGGATTGTATGAGTGGGCCATATATCCTTATAAGAGGGACATTTGACAGGAAGAGGAGAGAAAAATGTGACCACACAGACAGATATTTGAGTGATGTGATTACAAGTTAAGGAATGCTTGGCAGCCACCACATGATGAAAGAGGAAATGAGCAGTTTCTCCCCTAGAACCTCCTGAGGAACTAAACCTCAGCTAAAACTTTATTTTATCCTCAATAAAACTGAATTTGGGTTTTTGGCCTGAAGAACTGTGAGAGAATAAATTTTTATTGTTTTAAGCCACAAAGCTTGTCATAATTTCTTATGGCAGTCATGGAAAACTGCTACAACTCTTACTATTAAGATAAATTTTTCCTTATGTGTGTTTTTTTTCTTTTCTGTATAGTCCCTTATAGGCAAAAAGTGTGAAAAAGAAGAAAGATATTACTATTTATTTTTCCTCCAAGCTTTGTGCAAAGCAACACATTCAAAGAATATTGTCTCATTCATTCTTTTTCCTAAAGTGTCTTGCAAAAATGACAAAGCAGTGGTTATGGAGATTTATACCTCTTCAGATCGTCATGTTGGCAATTTGATCTCTGGTTCCTCTGCCTTTTCTAAAATCAGCTTGAATATCTGGAAGTTCATAGTTCATGTATTGCTGAAGCCTGGCTTGGAGAATTTTGAGCATTACTTTACTCACGTGTGAGATGAATGCAATTGTGCAGTAGTTTGAAAAAAGCAAGAGAGTTCCAGAAAAACATCTATTTCTGCTTTATTGACTATGCCAAAGCCTTTGACTGTGTGGATCACAATAAACTGTGGAAAATTCTCAAAGAGATGGGAATACCAGACCACCTAACCTGCCTCTTGAGAAACCTATATGCAGGTCAGGAAGCAACAGTTAGAACTGGACATGGAAAAACAGACTGGTTTCAAATAGGGAAAGGAATACATCAAGCCTGTATATTGTCACTCTGCTTATTTAACATATATGCAGAGTACATCATGAGAAACACTGGGCTGGAAGAAGCACAAACTGGAATCAAGATTGCTGGGAGAAGTATCAATAACCTCAGACATGCAGATGACACCACCCTTATGGCAGAAAGTGAAGAGGAACTAAAAAGCTTCTTGATGAAAGTGAAAGTGAGAGTGAAAAATTTGGCTTAAAGCTCAACATTCAGAAAATGAAGATCATGGCATCTGGTCCCATAACTTCATGGAAAATAGATGGGGAAACAGTGGAAACAGTGTCAGATTTTATTGTGGGGGGCTTCAAAATCACTGCAGATGGTGACTGCAGTCATGAAATTAAAAGACGCTTACCCCTTGGAAGAAAAGTCATGACCAACCTAGCATATTCAAAAGCAGAGACGTTACTTTGCCAACAAAGGTCCGTTTAGTCAAGGCTACGGTTTTTCCAGTGGTCATGTATGGATGTGAGAGTTGGACTGTGAAGAAGGCTGAGCACCAAAGAACTGCTGCTTTTGAACTGTGGTGTTGGAGAAGACTCTTGAGAGTCCCTTGGACTGCACAGAGATCCAACCAGTCCATTCTGAAGGAGATCAGCCCTGGGATTTCTTTGGAAGGAATGATGCTGAAGCTGAAACTCCAGTAAACTTCCCTCATGCGAAGAGTTGACTCATTGGAAAAGACTCTGATGCTGGGAGGGATTCGGGGCAGGAGGAGAAGGGGATGACAGAGTATGAGACGGCTGGATGGCATCACTGACTCTATGGATGTGAGTCTGAGTGAACTCTGGGAGATGGTGATGGACAGGGAGGCCTGGTGTGCTGCAATTGATGGGGTCGCAAAGAGTCAGACATGACTGAGTGACTGAACTGAACTGAACTGAGATTGTAATGACATCACTGATGTACTTCAATGGCAATCTAAAGACCCATTCAGAGAATAAAATCTGCTGGCCTTTGAGTAAATCTGGTCCTAGGCGTATTTTTTGGCTGGTTCAGTGTTTTCTAAATCACTTGTATTTGGATAATTTTTAGGAAGAAGTGACCTGTAGTTCAGAGTCCCCCATAATCAGTACTAATTATTGCTGCCAACTTCACAGAATCAGATTTTCACTCTGGTCTCTGACAGCACTTAAGTGTACAACTCTGGCCTGAATAATACAACCCAAACTACATACTATATCATACTATCTCTTTCATAATTTTCCAGATTTATTAATAATACTTAAGGGTTTTTTTTTTTTCTTTTTCTCTATTTTATATTTTTTCTAGGTTTATTGAGGTATAATTGACTAATAAAAATAGTATATGTATATATTGTACAGGGTGATGTTTTGACATATGTATACATTGTAGCATACTTATCAGAATCAAATTAGTTAATATATCATCACTATACACAGTTACCTTTTTGGGGTGGTGGCAAGAAAACATGATTCATTCTTTTAGCAAATTTTAGGTATACAATACATTATTATTAACTATAGTCACTGTGCTATATACATTAGCATCAAGCTTAAAAGTAAATGTTTGTACACTTTGATCAAAATTTCCACAAGTCCTCAGCCCTCATTCCCTGGTAACTACCATTCTACTCTTTTTTTCTATAAATTCAACATTTTTTAGATGCCTCATATAAGTGATATCATACAGTATTTTTCTCTAGCTAATTTCACTAAGATAATGTCATCCAGGTTCATTCATATTATAGCAAACATCAATTTTTCTCCTTTTTATGGCTGAATAATATTCCACTGTATACATATATCACATTTTATTTACTCTTTCATCTTTGATGGACACTTAGTTTTTTTCCATATCTTGGTCATTGTAACTAACAGTGCAGTGAAAATGGAGTATGGAGAGGTAAGTGGCAACCCACAAAGGGAAGAGGAGCTAAAAAGCCTCTTGATGAAAGTGAAAGAGGAGAGTGAAAATGTTGGCTTAAAGCGCAACATTCAGAAAACGAAGATCATGGCATCTGGTCCCATCACTTCATGGGAAATAAATGCGGAAACAGTGGGAATCGTGTCAGACTTTATTTTGGGGGGCTCCAAAATCACTGCAGATGGTGACTGCAGCCATGAAATTAAAAGATGCTTACTCCTTGGAAGAAAAGTTATGACCAACCTAGATAGCATATTAAAAAGCAGAGACATTACTTTGCAGACTAAGGTCCATCTAGTCAAAGCTATGGTGTTTCCAGTGGTCATGTATGGATGGAAGAGTTGGACTGTGAAGAAAGCTGAGTGCCAAAGAATTGCTACTTTTGAACTGTGGTGTTGGAGAAGACTCTTGAGAGTCTCTTGGGCTGCAAGGAGATCCAACCCGTCCATTCTAAAGGAGATCAGCCCTGGGATTTCTTTGGAAGAAATGATGCTTAAGCTGAAACTCCAGTACTTTGGCCACCTCATGCGAAGAGCTGACTCACTGGAAAAAACTCTGATGCTGGGAGGGATTGGGGGCAGGAGGAGAAGGGGACGACAGAGGATGAGGTGGCTGGATGACAGCACTGACTTGATGGACGTAAGTCTGAGTGAACTCCGGAAGTTGGTGATGGACAGGGAGGCCTGGCATGCTGCGATTCACGGGGTCACAAAAAGTTGGACACGACTGAAAGACTGAACTGAACTGATGATTACTGATTTTTAAGCATATTTTCTTTTTGCTTTTTATTGTTCCCTGGTGGCTCAGATGGTAAAGTGTCTGCCTGCAATGCGGGAGACCCTGGTTGGATTCCTGGGTTGGGAAGATCCCCTGGAGAAGGAAATGGCAATCCACTCCAGCACTCTTGTCTGGAAAATCCCATGGACAGAGAAGCCTGATAGGCTACAGTCCATGGGGTTGCTTTCTATTAAAAGACATCTATTCAGGTCCTTTCCCAATTCTTTCAGGTTAACTTTTTTCTTGTTTTAATTTAATTTTTAAAATTAGTTTTTGATTGCACTGGGTCTTCATTGCTGCACTCAGACTTTCTCTAGTTGTGGCCACTGGAGGCAACTCTTTGTTGAGGTGCACAGGTTTCTCACTGCAGTGATTTCTCTTGTTGTGGAGCACAGGTTCTAGGCACACAGGCTTCAGTAGTTGTGATGTACAGGTTCTAGAGGAGGCAGACTTCTTTTACTATGGCACATGAGCTTAGCTGCTCTGCAGCATGTGAAATCTCCCTGAACCAGGTATCAAACCTTTATCCTCTGCATTGGCAGGCAGATTCTTATCCACTGTACCACCAGGAAAGTCCCTTTTTCCAGATTTTTGTAAGTGCTCCATATGTATTTTTTATATTAACCCCTTATCAGATATATGGTGTGGAAATATTTTCTCCTATCCATAAGCTGCCTTTTCATCTTTGTGATTATTTCTTTTGTTGCGCATAAATGGTCAGAATGATCTCTGTTCGTTTCCAAGGCAAACCATTCAATACCACCGTAATCCAAGTCTATGCCCCAATCAGTTATGCTGAAGAAGCTGAAGTTGAACGGTTCTATGAAGACCTACAAGACCTAGTAGAACTAACACCCAAAAATGATGTCCTTTTCATTATAGGGGACTGGAATGCAAAAGTAGGAAGTCAATAAACACCTGGAGTAAAAGGCAAATTTGGCCTTAGAATGCGGAATGAGGCAGGGCAAAGACTAATAGAGTTTTGCCAAGAAAATGCACTGGTCAGAGAAAACACCCTCTTCCAACAACACAAGAGAAGACTCTACAAATGGACATCACCAGATGATCAACACTGAAATCACATTGATTATATTCTTTGCAGCCAAAGATGGAGAAGCTCTATACAGTCAGCAAAAAGAAGACCAGGAGCTGACTGTGGCTCAGATCATGAACTCCTTATTGCCAAATTCAGACTTAAACTGAAGAAAGTAGGGAAAACCGCTAGACCATTTAGGTATGACCTAAATCAAATCCCTTATGATTATACAGTGGAAGTGAGAATTAGATTTAAGGGCCTGGATATGATAGATAGAGTGCCTGATGAACTATGGAATGAGGTTCGTGACCTTGTGCAGGAGACAGGGATCAAGACCATCCCCATGGAAAGGAAATGCAAAAAAGCAAAATGACTGTCTGGGGAGGCCTTACAAATAGCTGTGAAAAGAAGAGAAGTGAAAAGCAGAGGAGAAAAGGAAAGATATAAGCATCTGAATGCAGAGTTTCAAAAAATAGCAAGAAGAGATAAGAAATCCTTCTTCAGCGATCAATGCAAAGAAATAGAGGAAAACAACAGAATGGGAAAGACTAGAGATCACTTCAAGAAAATTAGAGATACCAAGGGAATATTTCATGCAAAGATGGGCTCGATAAAGGACAGAAATGGTATGGACCTAACAGAAGCAGAAGATATTAAGAAGAGGTGGCAAGAATACACAGAAGAACTGTACAAAAAAGATACTCACGACCTGGATAATCATGATGGTGTGATCACTCACCTAGAGCCAGACATCCTGGAATGTGAAGTCAAGTGGGCCTTAGAAAGCATCACTATGAACAAAGCTAGTGGAGGTGATGGAATTCCAGTGGAGCTGTTTCAAATCCTGAAAGATAATGTTGTGAATGTGCTGCACTCAATATTCCAGCAAATTTGGAAATTTGGAAAAGACTCTGATGCTGGGAGGGATTGGAGGCAGGAGGAGAAAGGGATGACCCAGGATGAGATAGCTGGATGGCATCACGGACTCGATGGACGTGAGTCTGAGTGAACTCCGGGAGTTGGTGATGGACAGGGAGGGCTGGCGTGCTGTGATTCATGGGGTCGCAAAGAGTTGGACATGACTGAGCAACTGAACTGAACTGAACTGAACTGTACTGAACCATAATCTGACGTTAACCACCTGACTGCAGATCATGGAGCATCTGATTTTTATCCAAAGATAGATTACTTAAACTTCAGAAGCAAATTCAAAGTGTCCTTCTAATAATTCAGTTAAACCTTACAACAACATAATATAAAAATGTCTCATTCACTCTGAGAAGTGAGATCTAGAGAAAACAGACCTCAGTAAACAGAATTCGATTTTGATATCCATTGCAATATCTCTTTTTCTCTAAAATTGCTCTCATTTTTATCAAAGATAGCCAAATCAAAGCTACTTTGTCGGCAAACTAAGTTTGATTAATCGATAAAAGTCTTTCCAATGCCGGGAAAGCCATGCCAAGGACTTGTCAGATTTTGCGTTATAGATTCAGGAAACTTCCTCCCTTTTTGAGGTGTACAAAATACCTTCAGATTCTTGCACCTTTCAGCAGTTAGACTTCCTAATTTAACTGATAAAGTTTTTGGGAACCTGGAAGTCTCCAGTCTCTGGAGGGACCATGTAGAGAGAAAAGTGAAGTGTAGCAATCTGCTTGTTCTGTGCTGTGCTTTATCACTCAGTAGTGTCCAACTCTTTGCAACCCCACAGATTGTGTAGCCTGACAGGCTCCTCTGTCCATGGGGATTCTCCAGGCAAGAATCCTGGACTGAATTGCCATGCCCTCCTGCAGGGGATCGTCTCAACCCAGAGATCAAACCCAGGTCTCCTATATTGCAGTTGGATTCTTTACTGTCTGAGCCACCAGAGAAGCTCATGAATACTGCATTGGGTAGCCTATCCCTTTTCAAGGGGATCCTCCCTACCAAGGAATTGAATACACTTCTCCTGCATTGTATGTGGACTCTTTACCAGCTGAGCTACCAGAAAAGCCCAAATTCTCCTTGCAAAGGTATAAGTTACCAAATTGGTATGTCATTATTAATTTGTGAATAAATGTTTCTTTACATCTGGAAAACATAGATTAAAAGCTAATAATGCTTCAGATAGAAACCATAAAATTTATAATCATGTAATTTCAATCTGTAAATAACCCTCTTGATTAAATTTTTATGAAGCCATTAAGTTTTCCCCAAGGATTTTTTTAAAAAAATTTACCCAGTTCCCCAGTATAATCTGAGATTTATCAGAATACAACAATAAATGTCTGTAAATCACAGAAACACAAAAAAGTCATTACTAAATTTGCTCACAATGTAATTGACAAGATAAACTTTGTTACTGCTGTGATATGTAACATTTTAAAGTAACTAAAATTATGAATGGTAACATTTTTCCAGGACAAACTAGACTTGGAGGAATTCTATGTGATTTCTAGAATATCCATATTAATAACATTTATCCATACAGTATACATTTAAAAGGCTTATCACTATGGTAATAATACTCTCCATGTAATTTAAAATACTAATTATATATTTCTGTCTGAGATGCCACATGGGCCTTCTAAAGCATCTCAAAGTTAGCTGAAGTTCAAAAGAATTGCAATGAATATTTGATTTAGGAAGTTTTGTCAAAAAATATCAAATATTTGAGAAGACTCAGTCGGATAGGATCATGGGTCACTGTGATGCAATAGTTAATCACTTAGCCAAAGTGGTGATAAAACATTTCAAAGGCAAATATAGAACAGATCACTTAAAAGAGAAAGAACTTAAAATCTGTTACCAGAAGCAGTTTAACACTTTAAGAAAATTGTCGTTTTAACAAAGAGAAAAGCCAAATTCAGGTTTTATACCAACTTACTTTCAAGATTCATTTCCTCAGTGAACTACAGTCTAAACCTAGTCAGCCCTGACCATCCACAAAACTTCCATCCTTTCCTGTTCTCCATTCTCTTCTCTATCCAGAAACAACCAGCTGTTGCTGTTCAGTCTCTAAGTTGTGTGCAACTCTTTGTGACCCCATGGACTGCAGCATGCCAAGCTTCCCTGTCCTTCACTATCACCTGGAGTTTGCTCAAATTCATGTCCAGTGAGTCAGTGATGCCACCAAACCATCTCATCCTCTGTCCTTCTTTTGCTGCCCTCAATCTTTCCCTGTATCAGGGTCTTTTCCAATGAGTTGGCTCTTCCAATCAAGTGGCTAAAGTATTGAAACTTCAGTTTCACTCCTTCCAGTGAATACTCAGAGTCAATTTCCTTTAGTATTGACTAGTTTGATCTCCTTGCTGTCCAAGAGACTCTCAAGAGTCTTCTCCAACACCACAATTCAAAAGCATCAATTCTTTAATACTTGGACTTCTTTATGATACAACTCTCATATCCATACATGACTACTGGAAAAACCATAGCTTTGACTACATGGACCTTTGTTGGCAAAGTGATGTCTCTGCTTTTTAATATCCTCTGTAGGTTTGTCACAGTTTTTTTTTTTTTTTTCCTTTTTTTACAAGAAGTGAGCATCTTTTAATTTCATAGCTGCAGTCACCATCTGCAGTGATTTTTTAAACCAAGACAATCTGCCACTCTTAACATTTTTTCTTCATCTATTTGCCACGAAGTGATAGGACCAGGTACTGTAGTTTTAGTTTCCTGAATATTGAGTTTTAAGCCAGCTTTTTCACTTTACTTATTCACTTTCATCAAAAGACTCTTTAATTGCCCATCACTTTCTTCCTTTAGGATAATATTATATGCATATCTGAGGTTGTTAATATTTCTCCCAGCAATCTTCAGCCCAGCTTATAATTCACCCACCCTGGCATTTCTCAGGATGTACTCTGCATATAAGTTAAATAAGACAATATACAGCCTTGATGTGCTCCATTCTCAATTTTGAGCCAGTCCATTGTTTCATGTCCAGTTCTGTTACTTCTTGACATGCATATGGGTTTCTCAAGTGGCAGCTAAGGTGGTCTGATATTCCTATCTCTTTACAAAAATTTTCCACAGTTTGTTGTGATCCACACAGACAAGGCTTTAGCATAATCTTTGCAGCAGAAGAATATATTTTCCTGAAATACTTTTGCTTTGCCTGTGATCCAGCAGATGTTGGCAATTTGATCTCTGGTTCCTCTGTACTTTCTAAAGTCCAGCTTGTATGTCTGGAAGGGAAAATATGTCAATAAAGAAGTCTATTGTTTCTAACCTGGTTGGAATGACATGACAATCATCCATGTCAAGGGAGATCAGGGTCAAAAAGGTCCCACTTACATTCTAAGTCTGGTTCATCAGTGGGCAAGCTGGTCCCTGACTATGCGAAACTCTCAGGATATCAGTCACAGTGGAGAAGAAACCCCACCTGAATTGGCATTCATTGTAGGAAGGGGGATCCCTTCCAGAGCCTGAGAGTGAGAACTTGTCTAACACTCAGGAATGAATTGTCTAAGGAGAAAATGTGCTGAAAAAGCAAGATACTTCACCAGGAAGGGGTGCCTAAGCAGAGAGCATCTGGGTAAAGAATCTGGAAGAACTTCTCTGTCATGTGGCTCACAGTTGTTTTCATGGTAATGGGGTTGGTTTCTGGATTGTCTCTGGACAACTATTTTGACCCAGGGTCCTTCCTGGTCATGCACACATCACTCAGCCAAGATGAACTCCAGTGAGAAGGATGTGGGGAGGTTCAGTTCAGTTCAGTGGTAAGACATATACACTGATTTCTCCTCTTTTCTTTGGACGTTTCCCAAATTCTTCTGCTTGGTGGTATAGTGTTAGTTTCTTCTTACCAGGATTTCCTCTTGTAAGGTAACTCATGTAAGTGATTACAATCAGGCCTAGCCGGGGGGAAAGTTTTCTCTCAGTGGTTCCCCCAACAATTTCATTGTCAGTGTAAAGAAATACCATTGACTGCTGTATGTTAATTCTGTATTTTGAAACTTTGTTATTATTAGTTTTAATATTTTTTTTTTCTTTAACTCTTTAGGATTTCCTTCTTGAAGATCATATCATCTGTAATTAGGAAATATTTTACTTCTTTGATTTGGATGACTTTTTTTTTCTTTTTCTTGTCTAGTTGATCTGGCTAGGACTTCTAGTACGTTGAATAGGAATGGTAAGACTGAAAACCCTTCACTTGTTCTTAATCTTAGAGGAAAAATTTTCAGCTATTCACCATAAAGTATGTTAATTGTTGTCTTGTAACATATGAGATTCATCATTACAAGCCATATTCTTTCTGCACCTCATTTATTGAGGATTTTTATTATGAAAGGGCTTCCCTAATGGCTCAGTGGGTAAAGAATCTGCCTGCAATGCAGAAGACACAGAAGACATAGTTTCTGCTGAACTAGATTCCCTCAAAATTACTCTAGTCCATGAATGGTTGTCAAATTTGATGTTATCTGTGAGAAAAAAGCTGAAAACTTCTAATCTGTCATCTGCTCCCTTATTTCACTTTCAGCTGCATATTTATTTTCTCAACTATACCAGAAAACTATATTTTTCACTCTTCTCTACATGCTGCTCCAATGACATTGAATATATCTTCTTTGTTCCTGATTACAATTCATCGTAGGGCTGTTTAATTTTATCTTTTCTATAAAACCTTGCTCTGCTAGCTTCCACCTGCATCATGTGTCTCTTCTATATGGTCTCATATCGTATATCACTCTATTATAACAGAATATTTTCTATCATTTATAGTAACTGTTTTGTATGCACTAACAGACAGGAAACAATCTAAAACAGGAATTATATCTTATTTGTATTCCTAACAGTTAGCCTAGTGCCTACAGAATGGAATCTATTCAAATTTGCTGAATAATTTTAGTCTACATAATAACCCCTTTGAGGTGAATATGATGTTCACTTTATAGTGTGAAAGGTCCTATTTGCAACATGTCAGTGCATTAAGTTCAGTAAATCTTGCTATTTATATTCTCTTTGGAATTAATTTTCGGTGGTTGATTATGTATTTTATGTGGAAACATATCTAAGCAGAAATTATTAAAATTCATGCCATTCCAGGTTTCTGCCATTTCCTACTGTTCTTGGGTTCTTGCAGCAAGAATACTGGAGTAATTTCCCATTCTATCCTCCAGTGGACCATGCTTTGTCAGAACTCTTCACTGTGATCTGTATGACTTGGGTGGCTCTGCACAGTATGGCTCATAGCTTCATTGAGTTACATAAGCCCTTTCACCATAACAAGGCTGTGATCCATGAAAGAGATTCCTCAAGTAGTTGATTCCAAAACTCTAAATGTGAGAAGGAAAATAGTACTCTGAAAATTTTTATAATCATGATTTAGACAAAAGAGAAAAGTATGTAATAGTACTGAGGTCCTAAGGAAAGTTGGCTAGTAGTGGTTTGGATTATAGGAGATTTTAGTTTCTCTATGAGACTCCCAGATGCAAAAAACTAGAACTAATGTCCTAACTTTTGGTAAAGATTGGCTGTCACCTAATGTTTTGTTAAAACCATGCAGGTTAAATAAAAATGGCAAATGTGTAAAACTTATGTGATATGACTGCACAGTCAGTCTTATCTCTAGTTTTTAATCTAGTTCTTTGTATCTGATGCTGAATTTTACTAGCAGTGTTAATGACTAGCTTGATCCCTTCCAATATGTTAATTCTACTTCCAGAAAAATTAAAAGGAGACAATTTCCTTTTTGTTGTACTGCTTTCCATGTAGTGTCTAAATGCCATTTTTAATTATTCCCTGAATATAGTGACTCTTAAAATTTTTACTATTATAACAACTTTAAAAAAATATTGTTACACTATTCTTCATAACAAAATGTTTATGACCTGCAAAAATTAATTATTTAGTTTAAGAAATATCCTACAGGACTAAATATATGTACATAAAATAAGAGAATAGGTAAATGGACTGGGCTAGAAAATAGATACTGTGGATGTTCAGTCACTAAGTCATATCTGACTCTTTGTGACCCCTGAACTGCAGCTTAACAGGTTCCCCCATCCTCCACTATCTCTCAGAGTTTGCTCAAATTCATGACCATTTGGTCAGCAATGCTATCTAACCATCTCATCCTCTGACAACCCCTTTTCCTTTTGCCTTCCATCTTTCCCAGCATCTTGATTTTTTCCAATGAATGAGTCAGCTCTTCAGATCACATGGCCAAAATGTTGGAACTTCAGTATCAGTCTTTCTAATAAATATACAGGCTTGATTTTCATTAGATTTGACTGACTTGATCACCTTGAAGTCAAAGGGACTCTCAAGAGTCTTCTCTTGCAATATAATTAGAAAGCATCAGTTTTTCAGTGCTCAGCCTTCCTTATGGTCCAACTCTGGTATGCATATATGACTAGAGGAAAAGTCATAGCTTTGATTATATATACCTTTGTTGGCAAAGTGATGCCTCTGCTTGTTAACATGCTATCTAGGTTTGTCATTGGAGAAGGAAATGGCAATCCACTCCAGTACTATTGCCTGGAAAATCCCATGGACAGAGGAGCCTGGTAGGCTACAGTCCATGGGGTCGCAAAGTTGGACACGACTTCACTTTCACTTTCACTTTAGGTTTGTCATAGATTTCCTTCTGAAGGGCAAGTATCCCTTAATTTCATGGCTGCACTCACAATACGCTGTGATTTCTGAGCCCAAGAAAATAAAATATGTCACCACTTCCACTTTTTCTCCTTTTATTTTACATGAAGTAATGGGACCACACGCCATGATCTTAGTTTTTTGAATATTGAGCTTCAAGCCAGCTTTTTCACTCTACTCTTTCAGCCTCATCAAGAGACTCTTTAGCTCCTTTTCACTTTTTGCCATTAGAGTAGTATCATTCTGCAGAGACATAACTTTGCCAACAAAGGTCCGTCTAGTTAAAGCTATGGTTTTTCCAGTGGTCATGTATGGATATGAAAGTTGAACTATAAAGAAAGCTGAGCACCAAAGAATTAATGCTTTTGAACTGTGGTGTTGGAGATGACTTTTGAGAGTCCCTTGGACTGCAAGGAGATCCAAGCAGTCCATCCTAGAGGAGATCAGTCCTGGGTGTTCATTGGAGGGACTGATGTTGAAGCTGAAACTCCAATACTTTGGCCACCTCATGTGAAGAGTTGACTCATTTGAAAAGACCCTGATGCTGGGAGGGATTGGGGGCAGGAGGAGAAGGGGACAACAGAGGATGAGATGATTGGATGGCACCACTGACACAGTGGTCATGGGTTTGGGTGGACTCCGCGAGTTGGTGATGGACAGGGAGGCCTGGCGTGCTGTGATTCATGGGTCGCAAAGAGTCAGACGTGACTGAGCGACTGAACTGAACTGAACTGAATTCTGAATATCTGAGGTTGTTGATATTCCTTCCAGCAAACTTGGCATTTTTTGCACCCAGCCTGGCATTTTGCATGATGTAATCTGCATAGAAGTTAAATAAACAGGGTGACAATCTACTTCTTTCCCAATTTTGAACCAGTCAGTTGTTCCATGTCTGATTCTAAATGTAGCTTTTTGACCTGCATACAAGTTTCTCAGGAGACAGGTAAGATGGTCTGGTACTCCTATCTCTTTAAGTATTTATTATGTTATTTATGATCCCACAGTTATTTATGATCCCCAGAGTCAAAGGCTTTAGCATAGTCAATGAAGCAGAAGTAGATATTTTTCTGGAACTCTCTTGATTTCTTCAAGATTTGACAAATATTAGCAGTGTGATCTCTGATTTCTCTGCCTCTTTGAAGCCCAGTTTGTACATCTGGAAGTTCTCAGTTCATGTCCTGCTAAAGCCTAGCTTGAAGGATTTTGAGCATAAATTTGGTAGCAAGTGAAATGAGCACAATTGTACAGTAGTTTGAATATTCTTTGGCACTTCCCTTCTTTGAGATTGGAATAGAAAATAAATGTGTTAATTTTTAGTGTAAAAAAAAACAACATGATTTTTAAGATGATGAAGGTGGAGCTGGTTGAAGGATATATGGGCAGTCCAAAAATCAATGGATATAAAGAGAATAGAGGGATATTTTATCAAAAATGCAAAAAATATCATAAAACTCAGGATGGCAGAAATTTACATGACTGGGCAGACTATGCTTGGATGCAAGGTATTTTCTCAAAGTCCCAACTTGCTGCTGATGCTGAGTTGGGTAAACTTGAAGGCACAGCTGTCACTGAGTTCCAGGGGGAATTATTATACCATTTAAAGAAGGATGTTTGTGGAATTAAGTTTCTACTGTACTATTTACTCTTTCAATAGCCCATTCCAATACATAGGTCAAATAGACGCATATTTAAGATTATACATCCACTGTATATTCAAGATTATACTTCCATGTGCTTAGTCCCTCAGTCATGTCCAACTCTTTGTGACCCTAATGGACTGTAGCACACCAAGCTCCTCTGTCCATGGGGATTCTCCAGGAAAGAATATTGGAGTTGGCTTCCATGCCCTCCTCCAGAGGATCTATCCAACCCAGGGATTGAACCCAAATATCCCACATTGCAGGTGGATTCTTTATATTCTGAGCCCCCAGAGAAGCCCATATTCAAGATTAGAAGTTGGCAATCATTTTACATAAAGACCAGAGTAGTAATTGTTTTCAACTTGTTAAACCATGCAGCCTAGACTATTGCAAGCACTCAACTCTGCTGTTCTAGTGCAAGAGTAGCCATAGACAGTACATGAATAAATGGAGATACCTGTGTTACAGTAAAATTGTATTTTTCAAAACAGATATTAGACAGTTTTGGGATACACATGCACTGTACTTTGCCAATTCATGATTTAGAGAAATGAAATAACAGAAAAGATCAACTTTTTTCTGTTTCTCTTTTTCTGAGACTAAATGTTTTAAACACAGACCTGCAAAATCTATAAATTCAAACTATCTTATATCTAAATTTGGACAAAAAGTAGAAAACATATTTTTTTAAAGGTATAAGTACAAAACTAAGCAAAACTTTACTTTCAGAACAGGTAGCTATCAAATAGAAAGGACCGCTGTAGGATATTAAAGTAAATGTTATCCAGTTAAATAATGATATAAAAAAAAAACAAGAAAAAATATATTCTATCTATTCTAAACAAATTTGATCAGAAGAATGCCACAATTGGATATCATAATCAAATTTCTCAAGTTTACAGAAAATGGAACAGAAAAAATAATCTTTAATCATATAATCAGAAAATAAAAGATCAAGTTACCTACAGGAGCAAAAATATTACATTATTTTCTGAAATTTTCTATGAAATTTTGTCATAAAATAATAAAAATAATTTTAAGATTTTTAAGGAAGCAAACTCATAAATGGATTAAAAAAAATGAGGCTAGTACATAATTTTATAAAGCTAAACAAGAGGAGGTTCTGACATGTAAGTACTTCATATATCTTCAAGTGCTTCTTGATGTGAGAAAAATAAACAAGACTATGAGTAAGATGAGTTATCAAAATGTATGGCAAAACCAATACACTATTGTAAAGTAAAATAAAGTAAAAATAAAAATTAAAAAAAATAAATAAATAAAAAATAAAAAAGACCTTTCCTCAGCAAAAAAAAAAAAAAAAAAGGAAGGGTGGTGAACAGAAAAATCAGAAACATTGTCTGAATAACCTGTGTTAATAAGTGTATGATCAGGCCACTTGAAATGGCTGTTGTCTTGATCTCCATACATCCCCTGGTCAACCAACCAATGCCTTCTTCAACTGCAATCTACAATCTGAATTTCTTAGGCCACAGCTAGAGAGTGCTCTTATCAGTGAGGCAGTGGTGGGTCTGCCCCTCTGCTGGTTTTTCAGGATGCCACTATGGCCTCTTTTAGCTGCACACATGGTGGAATTTAGGTGGTCATCAAGGACTCCAGGACCTTGTGTGTAAGTACCAGGTGTGTAAGTATCCCCATACATTAAATCACTGATGTCTCTGTTGATGACTCAATAATAAAATTATAAAATTAATAAAAATATCAAGTATTTTTTGGGAAAAATGTGTATTTTATAACAATTTAGACTAAAAAATTTAGTTCATCAAGCATATGAAAATTGGATAAAGAAAAGGATAAATAAACCTGAAAAATATATTTCCATAAAGAACGATATAATATGATAATCAGTGTTAGGATTTTGATAAAGAACATGAATTTCAGTTTAATTTTGAAAACTAAAAAGAATAGAAAAATGAAAACAAAATTTGCAGTTTCTGAATCATTTGAGAAAAAATGGATTTATCTAAATTATATGGCAAAAATATTCTTTCAATTTGTCTTTCAAAGAAATAAAATTTGCACATAAAGAATGCAAAATATGAATACTAGATATCTAAAATTATTGCATGAGCTACAGCTAAAATAGTAGGAGCAAGGTAATTTATAAAAATAAGATTTGTTAATATTCACCCCAAGAACCAACTCATTGAAAAAGACCCTGATGTTGGGAAAGATTGAAGGCAAACAGAGAAGGGGTCTGAAGACTTTAGGTAGCAACTAAACTCAATAGACACCAATTCAATAGATGTGAATTTGAGCAAACTTCAGGATATAGTGGAAGACAAAATAGACTGGCATGTTCCAGCCCATGGAATCACGACAGATTGGACCCAACCTAGCAACTGAACAACAACAACACCACCAAGATCATAGTAAAATGAAGAACAATGATCCAATAAAACTATGACGAAACGTTTAATAAAAACAAATGCCAATAGGAAAAATGTAGAAAAGTAAATATGAGATTTGGTTCTCTTATTCATAACATAATAATAGAAATGTCTCAAAAGACTATGTGGACAAATGAGATAACAATAAATCTTTGAGCACAATATATGGGACTTTATTTCCCCTTCCACTGTCTTATTCTCATAGTATCAGCTGCAAAGATGCTTCCTTTCTTCTTATCCCCTTTCTATGTAACATAAAAGAATAAAGTTTATTTCCCTGAAAAATTGAAATGAAAGGCCCCTAGAGTATAAAATATCCCTAAATTGGATTACAAATAGTAGAAAGTGACTGATACGTGTTTTCCCAACTGTTAAGTTACTAGTTTAAATACATTACATGATTAATGGTTTCATCTTCATATGTTTGCCCAATTATTGGGTTTTTAGCTTTAAAAAAGAAAAACAGGTCCGAGTAACTCAGTAGATGAATGGATAAGAAAGCTATGGTACATATACACAATGGAGTATTACTCAGCCAGTAAAAAGAATACATTTGAATCAGTTCTAATGAGGTGGATGACACTGGAGTCGATTATACAGAGTGAAGTAAGCCAGAAAGAAAAACACCAATACAGCATACTAACACATATATATGGAATTTAGAAAGATGGTAATGATAACCTTGTATGCGAGACAGCAAAAGAGACACAGATGTATAGAACAGTCTTTTGCACTCTGTGGGAGAGGGAGAGGGTAGGATGATTTGGGAGAATGGCATTGAAGCATGTATAATATCATATAAGAAACAAATCGCCAGTCCAGGTTCGATGCAGGATACAGGATGCTTGGGGCTGATGCACTGGGATGACCCAGAGACATGGTATGGGGAGGGAGGTGGGAGGGGCGGTTCAGGAGTGGGAACATGTGTATATCCGTGGCGGATTCATGTTGCTGTATGGCAAAACCAATATAGTATTGTAAAGAAAAATAAAGTAAAATAAATAAAAAAAGAAAGAAAAAAAAAAACAAACTTTGATCTGTAAAAGTAATATATATTTAATATATTGATTCTTTGTCATTTATTTATAACAAATATCTTGCCCCAGGTGAGAATTCTTCATTTATATTTTTATGATATGCAAATTTTACTTATTTAAAAAATACTACATATATATAAATATGTATCTATATATCTATATGTATCAGTTTTTTCCTTAATGAATTTTGCTACACTTCCCTACACAAAGGAAAAAGAATCCACTTATTGACTTAAATATTCAGTTTTGTTTTTCATATTTATATAATTATGCAGCAAAGCACACCACTGTGAAATATTGTCAGAACAACACTAAAAAGAAGGGTTAAATGTCAGATAAAACTATAAACAAATGTTACCTAAAGAAAACTGTACTCTAAACATCATCAAACTCTCATCATCAATTTATGATGAAAAATGACAATGGAGCAATGTTTCAAGAATACTAGGAAAAATAATTTTCAATTAATTTTTTTCTTATGCAAACTCTGAAATATGCAAGTTAGTATAAAGAAATTTATAGATATGCAAGCAGTAAAGGCTGTACCTGCCACATACTTTTCCTTACAATATTGCTGGAGAATGTGCTTTAGCAGGATGAAAGATTGAAAGAAGACAATAGAAGATATGAGGTTCAAGGCACATGTTATCCAGTGCAAAGTAGTGCTGAGAAGTCCCAGAATGATCACCATCTACTGGTCCTAGAATGCAAACAGTCCCGATTAGAGAAGGTAAGAGGATGGCTGTAAAAAAAATAATAATAACACACAAGGGGATTCCCATAAGGATAACAGCTGATCTTTCAATAGAAACTCTTCAGGCCAGGAGGGAATGGCAAGACATACTTAAAGTGATGAAAGACAATAACCTACAGCCCAGATTACTGTACCCAGCAAGGATCTCATTCAAATATGAAGGAGAAATCAAAAGCTTTACAGATAAGCAAAAGCTGAGAGAATTCAGCACCACCAAACCAGCTGTCCAACAAATTCTAAAGGATATTCTCTAGACAGGAAACACAAAAAGGGTGTATAAACCCGAACCCAAAACAATAAAGTAAATGGTAACGGGATCATACTTATCAATAATTACCTTAAACATAAATGGGTTGAACGCCCCAACCAAAAGGCATAGACTGGCCCAATGGATACAAAAACAAGACCCCTCTATATGCTGCTTACAAGAGACCCACCTCAAAACAAGGGACACATACAGACTGAAAGTGAAGGGCTGGAAAAAGATATTCCACCCAAATAGAGACCAAAAGAAAGCAGGAGTGGCAATACTCATATCCGATAAAATAGACTTTAAAACAAAGGCTGTGAAAAGAGACAAAGAAGGCCACTACATAATGATCAAAGGATCAATCCAAGAAGAAGATATAACAATTATAAATATATATGCACCCAATATAGGAGCACTGCAATATGTAAGACAAATGCTAACAAGTATGAAAGGGGAAATCAACAATAACACAATAATAGTGGGAGACTTTAATACCCCACTCACACCTATGGACAGATCAACTAAACAGAAAATTAACAAAGAAACGCAAACTTTAAATGATACATTAGACCAGTTAGACCTAATTGATATCTATAGGACATTTCACCCCAAAACAATGAATTTCACCTTTTTTTCAAGTGCTCATGGAACCTTCTCCAGGATAGATCACATCCTGGGCCATAAATCTAAACTTGATAAATTCAAAAAAATCGAAATCATTCCAAGCATCTTTTCTGACCAGAATGCATTAAGATTAGATCTCAATTACAGGAGAAAAACTACTAAAAATTCCAACATATGGAGGTTGAACAACACACTTCTGAATAACCAACAAATCACAGAAGAAATCAAAAAAGAAATCAAAATATGCATAGAAACTAATGAAAATGAAAACACAACAACCCAAAACCTGTGGGACACTATAAAAGCAGTGCTAAGAGGAAAGTTCATAGCAATACAGGCATACCTCAAGAAACAAGAAAAAAGTCAAATAAATAACCTAACTCTACAACTAAAGCAACTAGAAAAGGAAGAATTGGAGAACCCCAGAGTTAGTAGAAGGAAAGAAATCTTAAAAATTAGGGCAGAAATAAATGCAAAAGAAACAAAAGAGACCATAGCAAAAATCAACAAAGCCAAAAGCTGGTTCTTTGAAAGGATAAATAAAATTGACAAACCACTAGCCAGACTCATCAAGAAGCAAAGAGAGAAAAATCAAATCAATAAAATTAGAAATGAAAATGGAGAGATCACAACAGACAACACAGAAATACAAAGGATCATAAGAGACTACTATCAGCAGTTGTATGCCAATAAAATGGACAACGTGGAAGAAATGGACAAATTCTTAGAAAAGTACAATTTTCCAAAACTGAACCAGGAAGAAATAGAAAATCTTAACAGACCCATCACAAGCACGGAAATTGAAACTGTAATCAGAAATCTTCCAGCAAACAAAAGCCCAGGTCCAGACAGCTTCACAGCTGAATTCTACCAAAAATTTAGAGAAGAGCTAACACCTATCCTACTGAAACTCTTCCAGAAAATTGCAGAGGAAGGTAAACTTCCAAACTCATTCTATGAGGCCACCATCACCCTAATACCAAAACCTGACAAAGATGTCACAAAAAAAGAAAACTACAGGCCAATATCACTGATGAACATAGATGCAAAAATCCTCAACAAAATTCTAGCCATCAGAATCCAACAACACATTAAAAAGATCATACACCATGACCAAGTGGGCTTTATCCCAGGGATGCAAGGATTCTTCAATATCTGCAAATCAATCAATGTAATTCACCACATTAACAAATTCAAAAATAAAAACCATATGATTATCTCAATAGATGCAGAGAAGGCCTTTGACAAAATTCAACATCCATTTATGATAAAAACTCTCCAGAAAGCAGGAATAGAAGGAACATACCTCAACATAATAAAAGCTATATATGACAAACCCACAGCAAACATTATCCTCAATGGTGAAAAATTGAAAGCATTTCCCCTAAAGTCAGGAACAAGACAAGGGTGTCCACTTTCACCGCTACTATTCAACATAGTTCTGGAAGTTTTGGCCACAGCAATCAGAGCAGAAAAAGAAATAAAAAGAATCCAAATTGGAAAAGAAGAAGTAAAACTCTCACTGTTTGCAGATGACATGATCCTCTACATGGAAACCCTAAAGACTCCACCAGAAAATTACTAGAGCTCATCAATGAATATAGTAAAGTTGCAGGATATAAAATCAATACACAGAAATCCCTTGCATTCCTATACACTAATAATGAGAAAGTAGAAAATGAAATTAAGGAAACAATTCCATTCACCATTGCAATGAAAAGAATAAAATACTTAGGAATATATCTACCCAAAGAAACTAAAAACCTATATATAGAAAACTATAAAACACTGATGAAAGAAATCAAAGAGGACACTAATAGATGGAGAAATATACCATGTTCATGGATCGGAAGAATCAATATAGTGAAAATGAGTATACTACCCAAAGCAATTTATAAATTCAATGCAATCCCTATCAAGCTACCAGCCATATTTTTCACAGAACTAGAACAAATAATTTCAAGATTTGTATGGAAATACAAAAAACCTTGAATTGCCAAAGCAATCTTGAGAAAGAAGAATGGAACTGGAGGAATCAACTTACCTGACTTCAGGCTCTACTACAAAGCCACAGTCATCAAAGCAGTATGGTACTGGCAAAAAGACAGACATATAGATCAATGGAACAAAATAGAAAGCTCAGAGATAAATCCACACACATATGGACACCTTATCTTTGACAAAGGAGGCAAGAATATACAATGGAGTAAAGACAATCTCTTTAACAAGTGGTGCTGTGAAAACTGGTCAACCACTTGTAAAAGAATGAAACTAGATCACTTTCTAACACCGCACACAAAAATAAACTCAAAATGGATTAAAGATCTAAATGTAAGACCAGAAACTATAAAACTCCTAGAGGAGAACATAGGCAAAACACTCTCAGACATAAATCACAGCAGTATCCTCTATGATCCACCTCCCAGAATTCTGGAAATAAAAGCAAAAATAAACAAATGGGATCTAATTAAAATTAAAAGCTTCTGCACAACAAAGGAAAATATCAGCAAGGTGAAAAGACAGCCTTCTGAATGGGAGAAAATAATAGCAAATGAAGCAACTGACAAACAACTAATCTCAAAAATATACAAGCAACTTATGCAGCTCAATTCCAGAAAAATAAATGACCCAATCAAAAAATGGGCCAAAGAACTAAATAGACATTTCTCCAAAGAAGACATACGGATGGCTAACAAACACATGAAAAGATGCTCAACATCACTCATTATCAGAGAAATGCAAATCAAAACCACAATGAGGTATCACTTCACACCAGTCAGAATGGCTGCGATCCAAAAATCTGCAAGCAATAAATGCTGGAGAGGGTGTGTAGAAAAGGGAACCCTCCTACACTGTTGGTGGGAATGCAAACTAGTACAGCCACTATGGAGAACAGTGTGGAGATTCCTGAAAAAATTGCAAATAGAACTCCCTTATGACCCAGCAATCCCACTGCTGGGCATACACACCGAGGAAACCAGAATTGAAAGAGACACATGTACCCCAATGTTCATCGCAGCACTGTTTATAATAGCCAGGACATGGAAACAACCTAGATGTCCATCAGCAGATGAATGGATAAGAAAGCTGTGGTACATATACACAATGGAGTATTACTCAGCCGTTAAAAAGAATTCATTTGAATCAGTTCTGATGAGATGGATGAAACTGGAGCTGATTATACAGAGTGAAGTAAGCCAGAAAGAAAAACACCAATACAGTATACTAACACATATATATGGAATTTAGAAAGATGGCAATGACGACCCTGTATGCAAGACAGGAAAAAAGACGCAGCTGTGTATAATGGACTTTTGGACTCAGAGGGAGAGGGAGAGGGTGGAATGATTTGGGAGAATGGCATTCTATCATGTATACTATCATGTAAGAATCGAATCACCAGTCTATGTCTGACGCAGGATACAGCATGCTTGGGGCTGGTGCATGGGGATGACCCACAGAGATGTTATGGGAAGGGAGGTGGGAGGGGGGTTCATGTTTGGGAACACATGTAAGAATTAAAGATTTTAAAATTAAAAAAATAAAAAACTAAAAAAAAAAAGGTTATATTTAAAAAGCAATAATAATAATAATAATAATAATTCTACAAAAATTCAAAAAAAAGGAGCTTGTATATTATATCTAAACATTTAGAGAAAAATATCCCCAAAACTTTTTAGATAGGTTGAAATCTTTGGATGCAATTAAAACTAGATACTTAGAAAGCTAGACAAATTTCCTTCTAAGGAGTAGAAATTATAAGCTACAAAAATAATTTAAAGGCATAGAAAACACCATAATCACTGGTTTAAGAAATAATATTCAGTCATAGAAACATAACCTATAGAAGAGGTATGTGATTATGTGTAGGTACACATATATATTTCATGGACATGGCTTATACCCTTGTGAAGGCTGGTAAGATAAGTTCAAAATCTGTTGGGCCGGCCATCAGGAAGGGCAGGTTAAAACTTTTGGATATTAGCTAAAGTTTCTTTTCATAGAAGATTGTTTTGACTTAGGCGCTCTGACATCATCTAGAAAAATCTTCTTTACTTAAAGTCACTGATTGCAGACTTTAGTCAAAACTACAAAATACCCTTTTAGGTAATAGCTAGATTCGTATTTGATTAAATAACTGAGGACTGTAGCCTAGGCAAACTGACCTCTAAAACCTATCATCACAGGAGAATAAATGTCTAACTGAAGTAGGAACTCAATAAATAATAATGGTAATGATTATTTAAGAAACACTGGAATAATGCAATACCATCTCAGTAAAGTCTCAGGAAAAAAATTGCCATTCAAAATTCAGTTGTATTCCTAAACACTAATAATGAACTACTAGAAAGAGATATGAAAATGATTTTACTTAAAATTGCATCAAAAAGAATAAAACATCTGGGAATAAATTAAACCAATGAGATGAAAAACCTATACAGTGAATAGTATTTTTACTAAAAGCTCAGTCTGACTGGTGTGAAGTGGTTCATGCTTGGGGCTGGTGCACGGTGATGACCCAGAGAGACATTATGGGGAGGGAGGTGGGTGGGGGGTTCATGTTTGGGAACACATGTACACCCGTGGTGAATTCATGTCAATGTATGGCAAAACCATTACAGTATTGTAAATTAAAATAAAGAAAAAAAATTATAAATAAAAGCTCAGTCTGTGTACACCAGTACTGAATCCAATCTTGGAGATGAGTTTTGGATGGAGTAGAAAGTAAAGTAAAGTTGCTCAGTCGTGTCCGACTCTTTGTGACCCCATGAGCTGTAGCCTACCAGGCTCCTCTGTCCATGGGATTTTCCAGGCAAGAGTACTGGAGTGGGGTGCCATTTCCTTCTGCAGGGATTGAACCCTGGTCTCCAGCATTGCAGACAGACACTTTACCATCTGAGCCACCAGGGAAGCCCACGTGAAGTAGAAAAGGATAGCTTTATTGTTTTGCCAGGCAAAGGGAGACTCATTAAGCCTCTGCCTTGTAAACTATGTGTCCTAATCCCATAGAATTTAATGAAGGTTTAATAGTGGTTCAAAGATGGGGCCTCTGATAAGATTAGGATGTGGGTAGAGCCTGCACTCTTTTAGTCTTCTCTCAGGTAACTTGATCTTTGTTGTTCTTATTTTTTCAAATTAATAACTTTGTGTTGATAGAACTGGTGGAGAAGGAAATGGCAACCCACTCCAGTGTTCTTGCCTAGAGAATCCCAGGGACAGAGGAGCCTGGTGGGCTGCCATCTATGGGGTCGCACAGAGTCGGACAAGACTGAAGTGACGTAGCATGCATGCATAGCATGCATAGATGATTAACAGTATTGTAATAGTTATAAGTGAAAAGCAAGGGACTCAGCCATATGTACACATATATCCATTCTTCTCCAAATTCACCTCCCATCCAGGCTGCCACATAATACTGAGTGGAGTTCCATGTGCTATACAGTAGTTCCTTGTCGGTTTGTTGTTGTTCTGTAACCAAGCCCTGTCTGACTTTTTACAACCCCATGGACTGCAGCATGACAGGCTTCCCTGTACTTCACTATCTCCAGGGGTTTGCTCAAATTTTTGTCCACTGAGTTGGTGATACTATCTAACCATCACATCCTCTGCCATCCTATTCTCCATTTGCTTTTAATCTTTCCTTAACTTAACATACAAAATATTTGAGTTAAATATTTCTATCTGAGATGCTTTAGGGGCCCTCTGAAGCATCTAAAAGTAAGTTGGAGGTCTAAAGAATATTTAGAAACTGTCGAACAACATTGTTGTTACGTTTTAAGTCATATCTGACTCTTTGTGATCCCACAGAGTGCACCACACTAGGCTCCCCTGCCCTTCACTGTCTCCCAAATTTTGCTCAAACTAATGTCCATTGAGTCAGTGATATCATCCAATCATCTCATCCTCTACCCCTTCTGCCTCTAACCTTTCTCAGCATCAGGGTCTTTTCAAATGAGTCAGCTCTTCACATCAGATGACCAAATTATTGGAGCTTCAGCTTCATCATCAGTTCTTCCAATGAACATTCAGGGTTGATTTCCTTGAGGATTGGCTTGTCTGATCTCTTTGTTGTCCAAGGGACTCTGAAGAGTCTTCTCTAGCACCACATTCCAAAAGCATCAATTCTTGGGTGCTCAGCCTTTTTTAAGGTCCAGCTCTCACATCTGTACATGACTACTGGAAAAAACAAACAAACAATAAAATACAGCTTTGACTATGTTGTTGGCAAACAACATAGTTGTTTGACTATGTTGTTGACCTTTGTTGGCAAAGTGATGTCTCTGCTTTATAAAATGCTGTCTAGGATTACTGATTTTGTTCCAAGAAGCATCTTTTAATTTAATGGCTGTGGTCACCATCTGTAGTGATTTTGGCAACCAAGAAAATAAAGTCTGTTACTGTTTCCATTTTTCCCCCATCTATTTGTCATAAAGTGATGGGCCTGGATGCCATGATCTTTGTTTTTTGAATGTTGAGTTTTAAGCCAGCTTTTTCACTCTCTTCTTTTACTTTCATCATAAGGCTCTTCAGTTCCTCTTCAATTTCTGCCATTAAGGTGATATCTGCATATCTGAGACTGTTGATAATTTTAATGGCAATCTTGATTCCAACATGTGATTCATCCAACCTGGCTTTCACATGATGTATTATGGCAAGCTACTCCACTATTCTTGCCTGGGAAATCCTATGGATAGAGGAGCCTGGCATGCTATATATAGTCCATGGGGTCAGAAAGAGTCAGACACTATTACAGTGACAAAGCAAACATGCAAGCCTTCTGCATATAAGTTAAATAAGGAGGATGACAATATACAGTCTTGATGTACTCTTTCTCCAATTTTGAACCAATCCATTGGTTCATGTTTGGATCTAACTGTTGCTTCTTGATTTGCATAGAGGTTTCTCAGGAGGCAGGTAAGATGGTCTGGTATTCTCATCTCTTAAGAATTTTCCACAGTTTTTGGTTATCCACACAGTCAAAGGCTTCAGTATAGTTCATGAAGCAGAAGTAGATGTTTGTTTGTTTGTTTGTTTTTTCTGAAATTCTCTTGCTTTTTCTATGATTCACGGGATGTTGACAATTTGATCTCTGATTCCTCTGTCTTTTCTAAATCCAGCTTGTGCTTCTGGACGTTCTTGGTTAACATACTGTTGAAGCCTAGCTTGGAGAATTTTGAGCACTAACTTGCTAGCTTGTGAGATGAGTGCAATTGCGCAGTAGCTTAAACATTCTTTGGCACTGCACTTCTTTGTGATTGGAATGAAAACTGACCTTTTCCAGTCCTATGGCCACTGGTGAGTTCTCCAAATTTGCTGGCACATTGAGTTCAGCAGTTTAACAACATCATCTTTTAGCATTTGAAATAGCTCAGCTGGAATCCTGTCACCTCCACTGGATTATTTTTTCTTTTTTTTTGTAGTAATCCTTTCTAAGGCCCACTTGACTTCACACTCCAGGTTGTCTGGCTCTAGGTGAGTGATCACACCATCATGGTCATTTAGAACATTTTTGTACAGCTCTTCTGTGTATTCTTGCCCCCTCTGAATCTCTTCTGCTTCTAGTAGGTTCTTACCATTTCTGTCTTTTATTGTGCCCATCTTTGCATGAAAAGTTTTCTTGGTATCTCCAATTTTCATGAAGAGAATCTCTAGTCTTTTTTCCTCTATATCTTTGCATTGTTCTTAAGGCTTTCTTATCTCTCCTTGCTATTCTTTGGAGCTCTACATTCAGTTGGATATACCTGTTCCTTTCTCCTTTGTTTTTTACTTCTTTTCTTTGCCCAGCTATTTTTAAGTCCTCCCTAGTCAACCACTTTGCCTTTTTGCACTTTTTTTCTTGAGGATGGTTTTGATACTTATTCACCTTACTAAAGTGAAAAGCTTTCAAAGGTGAAACTGGATTGCATATATGCATTTTCAATCTCTCAGTTGTATCTGACTCTTTGTGACACCCTGGGACATGCCATTCACCAGGCTTGTCCGACCATGGGGCTCTCCAGGCAAGAATACAGGAGTGGATTGCTCTTTTCTCCTCCAAGGTATCTTTCAGATCCTGGGATGGAAGCAGTGACTCCTGTGTCTTCTGCATTGGCAGGCAGACTCTTTACCATTGAGACACCTACCTTGGAAGCAGGAATACAGATTACTTAAAGGCAAAGAAATTCACAAATTGTTATCAAAAGCAGTATTCCAAGAAAACTTTGAAGCAAGAAACCTAATCTGAAATTGCCCTAGCCCATTCCCACCAAAATCTGTTCATCCAACTAGATTTAACCCAATCTAAGAAAATCTTGATCATGCACAAATCTAAAAACATGTTGATTGGTTTCAGGATAAGACATTGATGAAAGAATTTGAAGATGATGCAAGTAAATGGAAATCTTTTCTGTGCTCAGGGATCAAATAATAATAATAAAATTGCTAAAATGACCACACAGCCAAAAGCAACCTATAGGTTCAAGGCAATTCCTATCAAAAATCCAATGTCATTTTTCACAGGATTAGAACAAATAATTCTAAATATTGTTTTGAACAACAATAACAACACAATCCTGATAGTCAAAGCAATCTTGAGAAAAAGAACAAAGCTGGAGGCATCACCTCTTCTTATTTTCAACCATATTACAAAGGTATTGTAATCAAAATCATATGCTGTTTTAGTTGCTAAGTTGTGTTTGACTCTTGTGACCCCCTGGATTATAGCTTGGCAGGCTCTTCTGTCCATGGGACTCTCCAGGCAAGAATACTGGAGTGGATTGAAATTTCCTCCTCCAAGGGATCTTCCTGACCCAGGAATCAAACCCGGGTCTCCTGCATTTCAGGCAGATTCTTTACCGACTGGGCTTCAAGGGAAGCCCTCAAAAATCATATAGTATCATTATAAAAACAGACACAGGGATCAATGGAAGAGAACAGAGAACACAGAAATAAACCCATGTATATAGTCAATTAATTTACAGTGATGGAGTCAAGAATATATATTGGAGAAAGGATAATGATGTTGAGAAAACAAGAGAGCCACATACAAAGAATGAAAATGGATCACTATATTATACCATACACAGAAATCAACTCAAAATAGATTAACAGTTGAAGATAGGCAACCATAAAACTTCTAAAGGAAAACATAAGAGGAGGTAAGCTTTTTGATGTTGGCAAAAGCCTTGGCAATGATTTTTTTTAATTTAACATCAAAATCAAGTCAACAAAATCGATAATAAACAAGTATACTACATTAAGCTGAAAACATACAGCAAAGGAAATCCTTAAGAAAATGAAAAAGCAAACTATGGAATGAGAAGAAATACTTGCAAATCATACATCTGAAAAGGGTTAAAATGCAAGGTATATAAAGGACTCATACATTCTAATAGCAAAATATGACAACAATGTGCATGACACTTGAGGACTTACCTTAAGTGAAATAAAGCAGACAGAGAAAGGCAAATACTGTGTGATTTTATTTACATGCAGGGTGGGAAAAAAAAGGTAACTCATAGATGAGATTTTTAAAAAATGGTGATCAGAGAAGATATAGGTGGTTGCTGGAGGTGGGAGTTGGGGGCTGGGCTAAAAAGTGAAGGTGATCCAAAGATACAAGCATCTAGCTTTAAGACAAATAGGCCCCTGGAATGTAATTTACACTGTGTTCATGATAGTTATCCATGTTTGTTTAGTTGCTAAGTGGTGTAGGGCTCTTTGGGACTCCATGGACTGTAGCCTGCCAGGCTCCTCTATACATGGGATTTCCTCAACAAGAATATTAGAGTGGGTTGTCATTTCCTTCTCCAGGGGATCTTCCTGACCCAGGGATTCAACCCAGGTCTCTTGCCTTGGCAGGTGATTCTGTACTACTAAGCCACCAAGGAAGTCTTTTGTATATTTGAAAGTCACTAAGGGAGTATATGTTAAAAATTCTAGTCACAAGAAAAAAATTCATAACCTGTGAACTAATGAATGTTAACTGAACTATTATAATCATCTCACAAAATATACATATATTAAATCATTATGCTGTATATCTAAACGGAATACATTTTCTATGTCAAATATATCTCAATAAAAAAAAGCAACGAAATACCTGAATAAACAAATGCTGTGCCCTTTCTGTTCAAACACAATGGTTTTGGGTTATGTTAGAAAATCAAATTCACTACACATCAGTAGGTTTATTGGTTGTAAGGAATGATTTTGAATGGACAAATGCAGCGTATGGCAAAAGAATGAAAGACGACTCTAACTTAAGGCATATTGGTCAACTAATGTCAAAGATAGTATATATTTGGGAGGCATGCAGTCATAATAGACAGGGTAGAGCCAATGACTGTGAGATTCTATTAACATTTTTATTTGCTTTCTTTTTGACAAGGACCCATCCTAATTACTGAAACTAGATAAGCCAATCACAGGAAGACATATTACCTAAAATTGAACAAATAATCTTAGATATGGACAGTTTTGAATCTAGAATTGAAACTGTTTATCCCTGGAAATCATGATGTTTCATTTCTTCCCTAAAAAAAAAAAAAAAAAAGCTTTATTTAGATATGACTGATATACAAAAAATAATTCACCCTTTAACGAAAGAATTCATACTTTGACACTAGTGAAATTATAACCACACTTAAGATAATTAACATATACACCACAATTCAAAGATTACTCACACCCCTTGGGAATCCGTGGATAACCACTGATATAATTTCTAACATTATAGATTAGCTTGAGTATTCTACAATTTTTTTACATATGGAGTCACTGAGACTGCATTTTTTGTTTGGTTCTCATTCAGCATAAATATTTTGGAATTCATCTGTGTTGTTACAGGTATCGGTACTTCTTTTTTTTAATATCACTGTTGCTGTTCAGTCGCTCAGTTGTGTCTGACTGTGAGACCCCAAGGACTACATCACGCCAGGTTTCTCTGTCCTTCACCATCTCCTGGAGTTTGCTCAAACTCAGGTCCATCGAGTCGGTGATGCCATTCAATCCTTTCATCCTCTGTCATCCCCTTCTTCTCCCTTCAATCTTTCCCAGCATCAGGGTCTTTTAAAATGAGTGGGCTCTTTGCATCATGTGGCCAAAGTATTGGAGCTTCACATTCATCAGTCCTTCCAATTAGTATTCAGGGTTGATTCCTTTAGAATTGACTGGTTTGATCTCCCTGCTGTCCAAGGGACTCTCAAGAATCTTATCCAGCACCACAGTTTAAAGGCATTAATTCTTTGGAGCTGAGCCTTGTTTTTTCTCCAGCTCTCACACCCATACATAACTACTGGAAAAACCATAGCTTTGACTATATGGACCTTTGTAGGGAAAGTAATGTCTCTGCTTTTTAATATGCTGTCTAGGTTTGTTATTGCTTTTCTTCCAATGAATCTATTATGAGAATATATCACATTACTTTGTCCATTCACTTATTAATGGTCATTTGGTTACTGGAGAATACATGGTTATTTTAAATAGAGCTGCTATGAGCATTTGAATACAGGTTTCTATATAGGAATGTACTTTTATTTATTTGATAAAATGTGTAATTATAGAAGGGGTGGGTCCTGTAGTAGGAGGAAGCAGCATATGGGACTTCTATTGATAGTTGACTTTCATCCCTGTCAACAGTTAATGAGGTCCATCTTTTTAATTTTAGGCATATTAATAGCTTCACCTGCAATGCAGGAAACCCATATTTGATTCCTGGATCAGAAAGATCCCCTGGATAAGGAAATGGTAATCCACTCTAGTGTACTTCCCTGGGAAATCCCATACACAGAGAAGCCTGGTCGGCTACAGTTCAAGGGTTTGCAAGAGTTAGACATGATTTAGTGACTAAATCACCACGATAGTTAAGTGATAGAATCTTTGGTTCTAATTAACATTTCTTTAATTAAAAATCTTGTTAAATATCTTTTCATATGCTTATTTCTCATCTGTACATGTTCCTTGGTAAAGTGTTCAATTTGGGGGCAATTTTAAAATGTTATTGTTTGTCTTCTTGTTTTATTATTGAGATTAGAAATTTATATACTCTGGATGTAGATATTTTATATCAAATATATGATTTGCAAATATTTTCTTCCAGTTTGTGACTTGCCATTTGACTGTGTTTTAAAGAACATAACTTCTTATTTTGATGAAACCCTATTTAACAACTTATTCATTTATTAATTGTTTTGTGTACTGTATCTAAGAAATCTTTACCTAACTCAAGTTTACAAATATTTTCTCCTATGTTATCCTTATTACATTTATAGTTTTAGGTTTTGTGTTTGCATCTATGATCCATTTAGAGGTTTTGTACATGGTATGAGGTATGAATTGAAGGTCATTTTTTTTCCTATGAATATGTATCTTATTGTACATTTATTGAAAAGGTGGTCCATTCTCTACTGAACTGTCTTTAAATCTTTATTTAAAATTAATTTATCATCTTATGTATTTTTTCCAGTCCACCAATCTTATTATAACTGGGATTTGATATCACAAGGTTTTGTTTAATGTAGGTTTTTAATTAATTTTGAAATGAGGTATTATAAATCTTATAAACTTTCCCTTTTGTAAAATTGTTTTGGCTAGTCTACATTAAAATTTTTTTTTTTCCAGAATGAATGTTAGAATCAGTAATTTCAAAAAAATGTATTATCTTTTGCATAAAATTCATGGGTGAAATCTTAGGAGTATTGATTATTTTAAAAGGAAGCTTTGCATACTTTTATAATTCACATAACAAATCAAACAACATGGGAAAGAGCTGTTACTATTTTACTGAGTGATATTAAAGAATAATGAATTTCTACTTTGCAATGTTAAATGTAATTATTCTTCTAAGATATTTAACTCTGTGTCATATATACACTAATGAACTTCTTGAAAATAATAAAACATATGCATATGAGAAATTACATGTATTTCATTTTGCTTCAAGATACATGTTAATGAAAATAAGTGTGTAGGCTCTGTTGACAGCCAACTTGTGTCTGAAACTTGAGGACATTTCTTAATTCTTAGCCCAATTCTTAGTGACACAGCTCTAAAGATCCATTTATTAATATTCTTATTTTAAGTTAGAAAATCTTGAGAAAGATCTTTGTTTTGCACAGGAGTAAAAATTATATACTATACGTTGCATGTGTGCATGCTCAGTCATGTCCGAACTCTTTGTGACCCCACAGACTGTATCTCGCCAGGCTCCTCTGTTCATGTAATTTTCCAGGCAAGAATACTGGAGTGGATTGCCATTTCCTTCTTCATATTCATTAATATTCTTAAATGGATCTTTCTCAAGCTTAGCAGCAAGGCTCAAATACATTTTGTTATAGTAATGACATATTATGCATGTGAGGATATTCACTATATCATTTCCCTGATATTTTCACCCCAATTGCAATCCTCTTGAAAATTTTGAAATTTTGCAACATGTAATCAGGCTCTATAAAGATGTAAGCTATAAAATGACTCACTTAATAACACTTTTTAAAAACACTTTTCAGTGGTGAAAGGGGTCCTTATATGTATGATTCCTAAGGGAGGTTTTTATACTAAAAGTAAATGATCATTTAAAATGTTTACTTTGAAAAAGTTGCACTAGAGATAGGCAAAATTTTCTGACTCAGGGAGAATCTCAATGCACAAATAATAAACCCTTACTTTCTCTCACTTGCATCATAGCAGAAACATAGAAGAGCAGGGAACAGGGTCATAGAGTGAAAGCAGAGAAAAAGCTTTTCTCTCTTGTGGCTAGGGTCCTGATATTGAATATCATTTGAGTTTGTGTTACAACAGATTTTGTTCACCTCCTGTCTTTGGGTAACATTTTATCAGTAACTCAAACCCTTCCCTGGACCCTGTTATGTTTAAGAGCGAATATAGAAAATTTCAACTTTGATGCACATTTCCTATCCGGTAAGCTTAGCTTCTGTTTTTCAGTGGGCAATATTTATCAAGGACTACCCTTTTCTGGTCTTTCTGACTCTGCACTGCTGTTGATTATATGTTATCAATGCTATCTAGCCATCTCCTTCTCTGCCATCCCCTTCTTTTCCTTCAATCTTTCCCACCATCAGAATATTTTCCAATGAGTTGGCTCTTCACATTAGGTGGCCAATGTATTGGGGCTTCCAATGAAGAGTCAGGATTGATTTCCATTAGAATTGACCGGTCTGATGTCCTTACAGTCCAAGGGACTCTCAAAAGTTTTCTTCAGCACCACAATTTGAAAGCATTAATTCTTCAGTTTCAGCCTTCTTTGTGGTCCAATTATCACATCCATTTATGAGTGGAAAAACTATAACTTTAACTAGATAGACCTTTGTAGCCAAAGTGATGTCTCTGCTTTTTATTACACTGCTTAGATTTGTCATAGCTTTCCTTCCACAGAGCAAGCATCTTCTAATTTCATGGCTGCAGTCATCATCTACAGTGATTCTGGAGGCTGAGAAAATGAAACTTGTCACTGCTTCCAATTTTTCCCCATCTGTTTGCTGTGAAGTGACGGGAACAGATGCCATGATCTTAGGTTTTTTTTAATGTTGAGTTCAAGACAGCTTTTCACTCTCTTCTTTCTCCCTTATCAAGAATCTCTTTAGTTCCTCTTCACTTTCTGCCATTACAGTGATATCATTTGCACATCTCAGGTTGTTAATATTCCTCCCTGGAATCAAGTATAATTTATGATTCATCCAAGATAGTATCTCTTTTTCTGGAATCCCCTTATTTTCTTCATGATCCAACTAATGTTGGCTTATTGATCTCTGGTACCTCTGCCTTTTTGAAACCCAACTTGTGCATTTGGAAGTGCTCAGTTCACATACTGCTGAAGAGCTTGAAAGATTTTGATCATAATCTTCAGCATGTGAAATGAACACAATTGCATGGTAGTTTCAACCTCTTTGTCATTGTCCTTCTATGGGATTGAATGAAAACTAATATTTTCCAGTCCTGTGGCCACTTACAAAGTTAAACCTATATAGTCTGCTTGGGTTGCTATAATGAATTACCATGCACTGGCTGGATTAAGCAATAGATATGTATTTCTCATAGATATGGAAGCCAGAAAGTCCAAGATCAAAGCGCCAGCTAATATGGCTCCTTGGCTTACAGGTGGCCACTTTCTCTGCATCCTCCCATGGTAGAGATAGCATTCTTTCTTCCTCTTCTTATAAAACCACTAACCCCATCATGAGAACCCCACCCTCATGACCCTGTCTTTTCCTAATTAACTTCCTAAGCTCCTATCTCCAAATAATAACACATTGGGAGGTAGGAATTCAACAATTTAGTCAAGAAACACCTTTGGCATATGACTGTACTAATGAATGAATGCTGGATTTGCTATTTCCCCTTACTTTTGACAGTGTCAGACAGGCTGTGTTTTTCAGTCTGTCCCAGACCTATCAGGCACCTACTTTCTTTTATTTAAGAAGAAAAATGCACTTGTTTTGTCACCTAGCATTCTGGTATATGACAGTATGCAAAAAGTAGATCTTGAGTGTCATTAAAGTGCATTTGAGATAGTATCAATATGTCCCAAGTGTCATATCACGAATAGTGAAACAAAAGAACATGCTAGAATTGGTAGCAACAAATTTCATCTCTTTAAAACTGCTGCTGCTGCTGCTGCTAAGTCGCTTCAGTTGTGTCCAACTCTGTGCGACCCCATAGACGGCCTCCCACCAGGATCCCCCATCTCTGGGATTCTCCAGGCAAGAACACTGGAGTGGGTTGCCATTTCCTTCTCCAGTGCATGAAAGTGAAAAGTGAAAATGAAGTCGCTCGGTCGTGTCTGACTCTTAGCGACCTCATGGACTGCAGCCTACCAGGCTCCTCCATCCATGGGATTTCCCAGGCAAGAGTACTGGAGTGGGGTGCCATTGCCTTCTTCACTCTTTAAAACTACTCACTAACAACTTATTAACAGTGCTAATTTTTCAGTTAATGTGTACCATTACCTAACTGTATTGCAAAAGATGAAAAGAAATTTTTCTAATAAAGGGCATCATGATAAATTTTCATCAATGTGTTCTTTGTTAATATTTTACTCCTAGGATTGAGAATAAATTATGATACAAATAATTGACACATTTTTATTAGGATTATAAAATTTATCTTGGCCTCAAACGTCATGAATTGTATAGATTCTCTTAGAAATGTATCTATGACAACATGGGGATCCTTCTGTTTTTCATTTTTACTGGACTTTGTCATTCTACATATTCTTCAAATTTCTATACTTCTGTCTTTAAGGTTGAAATTTTCCCCTGCATATATGCTAAGAGTCCTTGCTTCTTTCTGACCTACTTTATTGCTTCCCCTTAGTTAGACAATATAACATTGTAGTTGTGAGAACTTACTCAGGATGCCTGAGTGTGAATCCAGCCTTTACCACTTAACTAGTGCCTAGTTTCCTTTTCTGTTGAAATTGAGTATTAAAAAGTTTCTTATGAGACTTGTGAAGACTAAATAAACTATTACATGTAAAGTGCAAAAAAGAGTTCCTGGCATGGAGTGAACAATTCACCAAGCAGTAATTATTATTATTACTAATAATAGTACTTTTTGACTTCCTATAGATTTGAGAAATCCTTTCATTACAACTGAGCTAGTATATCATGCTGCTGGAACTTTTCCTGCAGAAGCCAACCTAAGAATTCACCCCAAGAACTGTCTTTAAAATATTGTGAGTGTAGGTGTTGCCTGTGTCTTTGGTGAATTTTACAAGTAGGGTCAAAAGTAAAAGTATTTCAGCCCCTAGCATTGCTGGGGAAGAGTGAGCTGAACTCTCAGTCATAAGCTTGGTATTTCATAAGCATTAACTCATGTAACCCTCAGAATGGTAATATCTTTGGATTAATATCACTGTACCTATTTTACAGATGAGCAAACTGAGATGACATCTAGGTGATGAAACTAGTGTGAAACTCAATAATCAAAGCTATTTTTTTCTAAATTATTCTACCATAAAAATTTTATAATAAAGTTACAGATTTTACACAAACATAAATGATTATTTGATTAGTAATCAAATGTATCTTATGTTGAGAGACAATATGATTTATACTCTATTTCAAGTAACTTATTTACAAGGTTAGGATTTAATTATTTTCCACCTTTACTGAGATATAACTGACATATATATTATTGTTTTATTCTCTTCAACACTATAATTTTAAGAAATTTATTTTCAACAATGCCTTAACATTTAGTTTGGAAGAGGGTTGAAACTGAATAAAGCATAATTCTCACTTTTAAGGAATGTAAAATATTCTGTAAAATTAAGTGTATCAAATGATAGAAAAGACTGATCCCATAAGAAAGGCACAATCATGGTAAAATCAGCTAGAATTTATTTAGGGCCTAGTTTATGGCAGCAACTGTGTTAAGAATTTAAAATTTTCTTCTTTAAACCTCAACCTAAAATATGATATAAGTATTACTGTATCCAGTTATTGAGGAACTATTGAAAAATAGTGATTAAAGCAGGTACTTCAAAAACAGAGCCAGGATTCAAACACATTCTTAAAGAGATGGGAATATCAGATCACCTTACCCACCTCCTGAGAAATCTGTATACAGGCCAAGAAGCAACAGTTAGAACTGAATATGGACAACAGACTGATTCAAAACTGGGAAAGGAATGTGTCAAGGCTGTATATTGCTACCCTGCTTTTTTAACTTATATGCAGAGTATAACATGAGAAATGCCAAGCTGCATGAAACAAAAGCTGGAATCAAAATTGCCAGGAGAAATATCAATAACCTCAGATATTCAGATGATACTACATTTATGGTAGAGTGTGAAGAGGAACAAAACAGCCTCATGGTGAAAGTAAAAGAGGAGAGTGAAAAACGAAGATCATGGTATCCAGTCGCATGACTTCATGGCAAATAGATGGGAAAACAATGGAAACACTGACAGGCTTTATTTTCTTGGACTCCAAAATCACTGCAGATGGTAACTGCAGCCATGAAATGAAAAGATGCTTACTTCTTGGAAGAAATCTATGACAAACCTAGACAGCATATTAAAATGCAGAGACATTATTTTGCTGATGAGATTCCCTGGTAGCTCAGCTAGTAAAGAATCCACCTGCAATTCAGGAGACCCTGGTTTGATTCCTGGGCCAGAAAGTTCTGCTAGAGAAGGGATAGGATACACACTCCAGTATTCTTGGGATTCACTAGTGTCTCAGCTTGTAAAAAATCTGCCTGCAATACGGGAGACTTGAGTTTGAATCCACAGTTGGGAATATCCCCTGGAGAAGGTAAAGTATTCTCCCGTATTCTGGCTTAGAGAATTCCATGGACTGTATAGTCCGCTGGGTCTCAAAGAGTCAAACACAACTGAACAAATTTCATTTTCACTTTTTTTCCCTTTTATTTTGCTGACAAAGGTCCATATAATCAAAGATATGGTTTTTCCAGCAGTTATGTATGGATGTGAGAGTTGGACAATAAAGAAAGCCGAGCACTGAAGAATTGAAGCTTTTGAACTGTGGTGCTGGAGAAGACTCTTGACAGTCCCTTGAACTGCTGGAGATCAAACCAGTCCATCTTCAAGAAATCAGTCCTGAATGTTCATTAGAAGGACTGATGCTGAAGCTGAAACTCCAATACTTTGGCCACCTGATGCAAATAACTGATTCATTGGAAAAGACCCTGATGCTGGAAAAGATTGAAGGCAGAAGGAGACGGTGACGACAGAAGATGAGATGATTGGATGGCATCACGGACTCCATGGATATGATTTTGACAAAGAACTGTGTGTTCTCCATGAGGGAGTCTGGCGTGCTTCAGTTCATGGAGGCTCAAAATGATGGCCATGATTGAATGACTGAAGTGACAGACTTCATGGTTATCTTCCTGTTTACTGTGTGTAACATGGAAAGGAGATATCATAAATGTGAAATATTTATTAAATGCAGAATTGAGTGAAACAGTTATGATGACTGTAATTCTCATTAGTTTCATATGCTGCCTGATTATGAAGTTAATGCTTTTAAAATAAATGCATTAGCAGCCACTATTGATGAAATTATGATATTTTATTGTGCTGTGATAGACAGAGTGCCTGATGAACTATGAACGGAGGTTCGTGACATTATACAGGAGACAGGGATCAAGGAAAAAGAAATGCAAAAAAGCAAAATGGCTCTCTGAGGAGGCCTTACAAATAGCTGTGAAAAGAAGAGAAGCAAAAAGCAAAGGAGAAAAGGAAAGATATACCCATTTGAATGCATAATTTCAAAGAAAAACAAGGAGAGACAAGAAAGTCTTTCTAGCAATCAATGCAAAGAAAGAGAGGAAAACAATAGAATGGGAAAGACTAGAGATCTCTTCAAGAAAATTAGAGGTATCAAGGGAACATTTCCTGCCAAGATGGGCTCGATAAAGGACAGAAATGGTATGCACCAGACAGAAGCAGAAGATATTGTGAAGAGGTGGCAAGAATACTGAGAAGTGTACAGAAAAATTCTTCATGACCCAGATAAACACGATGGTGTGATCACTCACCTAGAGCCAGACATCCTGGAATGAGAAGTCAAGTGGGTCTTAAGAAGCATCACTACAAACAAGGCTATTGGAGGTGCTGGAATTCCAGTTGAGCTATTTCAAATCATAAAAGATGATGCTGTGGAAGTGCTGCACTCAATATGCCAACAAATTTGGAAAACTCTGCATGGCCAGAGGACTGGGAAAGGTCCTTTTTCATTCCAATCTCAAAGAAAGGCAATGCCAAAGAATGCTCAAACTACAGCATAATTGCACTCATCTCACATGCTAGTAAAGTAATGCTCAAATTTTTCCAAGCCAGGCTTCAGCAATGCGTGAACTGTGAACTTCCAGATGCTCAAGCTGGTTTTAGAAAAGACAGAGGAACAAGAGATCAAATTGCCAACATCTGCTGAATCATCTAAAAAGCAAGAGAGTTCCAGAAAAACATCTATTTCTGTTTTATTGACTATGCCAAAACCTTTGACTGTGTGGATCACAATAAACTGTGGAAAATTCTGAAAGAGATGGGAATACCAGACCACCTGACCTGCCTCTTGAGAAACCTGTATGGAGGTCAGGAAACAATAGTTAGACTGGACATGGAAAACAGACTGGTTCCAAATAGGAAAAGGAGCATATCAAGGTTGTATATTATCACCTGCTTATTTAACTTATATGCAGAATACATCATGAGAAACGCTGGGCTGGAAGAAGCACAAGGTGGAATCAAGATTGCCAGGAGAAATATCAATAACTTCAGATATGCAGATGACACCACCCTTATGGCGGAATGCGAAGAAGAACTAAAGAAACTCTTATGAAAGTGAAAAAGGAGAGTGACAAAGTTGGCTTAAAGCTCAACATTCAGAAAACTAAGATCACGGCATCTGGTCCCATCACATCAAGGGAAATAGATGGGAAAACAGTGGAAACAGTGAGAGACTTTATTTTGGGGGGCTCCAAAGTCACTGCAGATGGTGATTGCAGCCATGAAATTAAAAGATGCTTACTCTTTGGAATGAAAGTTATGACCAACCTAGACAACATATTAAAAAGCAGAGACCTTACTTTGCCAACAAAGGTCCGTCTAATCAAGGCTATGGTTTTTCCAGTGGTCATGTACGGATGTGAGAGTTGGACTATAAACAAAGCTGAGCTCCGAATAATTGATGCTTTTGAACTGTGGTGTTGGAGAAGATTCTTGAGAGTCCCTAGGACTTCAAGGAGATCCAAGCAGTCCATCCTAAAGAAGATCAGGCCTGAGTGTTCATTGGAAGGTCTGATGTTAAATCTGAAACTCCAATATTTTGGCCACCTGATGCAAAGAGCTGATTCATTTGCACTTGCAAAAGCCCCTGATGCTGGGAAAGATTGAAGGCAGGAGGAGAAGGGGATGCCAGGATGAGATTGTTGGATAGCATCACCAACTCAATGGATATGAGTTTGGGTAGGCTCCGGGAGTTGGTTTTGGACAGGGAGGCCTGGCGTGCTGCAGCTCATGGGGTCACAACGAGTCAGACATGACTAAGCAGCTGAAATGAACTGAACTAAACAAGCATGATGGCTTATTTACCCTTTTCAATGCTTAAATATTTGAATACACAAGTTTACATTTATTAGACAATTTACAGAGAGCTAAAAATGAATCAACAGCAGGACACATAGTGTTAACTATACAAAAGAGCTATTACATGTGGTTTTTGTAAGGAACTGAGTAACTCACGGGAAAGACAGGACTTCAAATCACATACACACACACAAAAAGCCTTGCTTAATGGCCATCCACTTACACAGAGGAAAATGGCTGCTTATAAACCAGAAAAAAAGCCCTTACCATACACTAAATCTTCTGACTGTTTGATCTTGAGTGTTCTACTGTTTCACTAATGCTGGAGAAGCTGAAGTTGAATGGCTCTAAGAAGACCTACAATACCTTGTTGAACAAACACCGAAAAAGATGTTCTTTTCATTATAGGGGACTGGAATGCAAAAGTAGGAAGTCAAGGGATAACCTGAAATAACAGGCAAATTTGGTCTTGGAGTTCAAAATAAATCATGGCAAAGGCTAAAAGAGTTTTGCTAAGAGAACACGCTGGTCATAGCAAACTCCCTCTTCCAATAACACAAGACTCTACACATGGACATCACCAGATGGTCAATTATGAAATCAGATTGATTATATTATTTGCGGCCAAAGATGGAGAAGCTCTATACAGTCAGCAAAAACAAGACTGGAAACTGACTGTGACTCAGATCATGAACTCCATATTGCAAAATTCAGAATTAAATTGAAGAAAGTAGGGAAAACCACTAGACCATTCAAGTATGACCTAAATCAAATCCCTTATGATTATACAGCAGAAGTGACAAATAGATGCAAGGGATTTGATCTGATAGACAGAGTGCCTGAGTAACTATGGACAGAGGTTTGTGACATTTTACAGGAGGTAGTGGTCAAGACTGACCCCAAGAATTAGAAATGAAAAAAGGCAAAATGGTTGTCTGAGGAGGCCTTACAAATAACTGAGAAAAGAAGAGAATCTAAAGGCAAAGGAGAAAAGGAAAGATATACCCATTTGAATGCAGAGTTCCAAAGAATAGCAAGGAGAAATAAGAAAGCCTTCCACTGTGACCAATGCAAACAAATAGAGAAAAAAATAGAATAGGAAAGACTAGAGATCTTTTCAATAAAATAGAGATACCAAGGTGATACTTTATTCAAAGATGAGCAGAGGACAGAAAAAGGACAGAAATGGTATGGGGCTAACAGAAGTAGAAGATATTAAGAATAGGTGGCAAGAATATACAGAACTATATAAAAAAGACCTTCAAGATCCAGTTAACCATAATGGTGTGATCACTTACTTAGAGCCAGACATCCTGGAATGCAAAGTCAAGTGGGCCTAGGAAACATCATGACCAACAGAGCTAGTGGAGGCGATGGAATACTATCTGAGCTATTTCAAATCCTAAAAGAAGATACTGTGAAAGTGATGCACTCAATATACCAGCAAATTTGAAAACTCAGCATTGGCCAAAGGATTGGAAAAGACCAATTTTCATTCCAATCCCAAAGAAAGGCAGTGCCAAAGAATATTCAAACTACCACACACTAGAAAAGTAATGCTCAAAATTCTCCAAGCCAAGTTTCAACAGTACTTGAATGGTGAACTTCCATATGTTCAAGCTGGATTTAGAAAAGGCAGAGGAGGATCAAATTGCCAACATCTATTGGATCATAGGAAAAGCAAGAGAGTTCCAGAAAACCATCTACTTCTGCTTTATTAATTATGCCAAAGACTTTGACTGTGTAGATCACAACAAACTATGGAAAATTCTTAAATAGATGGGAATATCAGACCACCTTTTCTGCCTCCTGAGAAATCTGTATGCTGGTCAAGAAGCAATAGTTAGAACTGGACATGGAACAGCAGACTGGCCCCAAATCGGAAAAGGAGTTCATGAAGGCTTTATATTGTCACCCAGCGTATTTAACTTATATGCAGAGTACATCATGTGAAATGCCTGGCTGGATGAAGCACAAGCTGGAACCAAGATTGCTGGGAGAAATATCAATAACCTCAGATATGCAGGTGACACCATTCTTATGGCAGAAAGCGAAGAAATAAAGAGCCTCTTGTGAAAATGAAAGAGAGTGAAAAAGCTGGCGTAAAACTCAACATTCCAAAAAATAAGATCATGGCATCTGATTCCATCAGTCTATGGCAAATAGAAGTGGGAACAATGGAAACAGTGAGAAACTTTACTTTTTGGCCTCCAAAATCACTGCAGCCAGTGACTGCAGCCATGAAGTTAAAAGATGCTTGCTCCTTGGAAGAAAACCTATGACCAACCTAGACAGCATATTAAAAAGCAGAGACATTAATTTGCCAGCAAAGGTCCATCCAGTCAAAGCTATGGTTTTTCCAGTAGTCATGTAAGGATGTGAGAGTTGGACTATAAAGAAATCTGAGCACCAAAGAATTGATGCCTTTGAACTGTGGTGTTGGAAAAGACTCTTGAGAATCCCTTGGACAGCAAGGTGATCCAACCAGTTAATACTAAAGGAAATCAAACCTGAATATTCACTGGAAGGACTGATGCTGAAGCTGCAACTCCAATACTTTGGCCACCTGGTGTGAAGAACTGACACATTAGAAAAGACCCTGATGCTGGGAAAGATTGAAGGCAGGAGGAGAACTGGACAACAAAGAATGTGATGGCTGGATGGTGTCACCAACTCAATGTACATGAGTTTGAGCAAGGTCTGGGAGTTGGTGAAAGACAGGGAAGCCTGGCATGCTACAGTCCATGGGGTCACAAAGAGACAAAACTGAATGACTGAACTGAAATGAACTGAACCTTCAGAACCATTAGAAATAAGTTTGTTTTTTATAAGCCAAAAAAAAAAAAAAAAGATCACTCATTTATATGACTCTTTTTGACATTATTATCATTGCTTACAAAAAATTATATCTGTGGAGTTGAGATCAAAGTGTTTTACAAATATACATATATCTGCAAAATTTACCAGGAAATTTTCCTAAGATAAGTTTACTTCTACTTACAGTTCCAGCAGATATATATTAGAGTTTCTATCCAGAAGTATCCTCTATTAGAAGCACAAGCTGGAATCAAGATTGCCGGGAGAAATATCAGTAACCTCAGATATGCAGATGACACCACCCTCATGGCAGAAAGGGAAGAGGAACTAAAAAGCTTCTTGATGAAAGTGAAAGAGGAGAGTGAAAAAATTGGCTTAAAGCTCAACATTCAGAAAACTACGGTTTTCTACTTCATGGGAAATAAATGAGGAAACAGTGGAAACAGTGTCAGACTTTATTTTTTTTTGGTGGGGGGGGGGGGGGGGCTCCAAAATCACTGCAGATGGTGACTGCAGCCATGAAATTAAAAGACGCTTACTCCTTGGAAGAAAAGTTATGACCGACCTAGATAGCATATTCAAAAGTAGAGACATTACTTTGCTGACTAAGGTCTGTCTAGTCAAGGCTATTGTTTTTCCAGTAGTCATGTATGGATGCCAGAGTTGGACTGTGAAGAAGGCTGAGCGCCAAAGAATTGATGCTTTTGAACTGTGGTGTTGGAGAAGACTCTTGAGAGTCCCTTGGACTGCAAGGAGATCCAACCAGTTCATTCTAAAGGAGATCAGCCCTGAGTGTTCTTTGGAAGCAATGATGCTGAAGCTGAAACTCCAGTACTTTGGCCACCTCATGCGAAGAGTTGACTCATTGGAAAAGACACTGATGCTGGGAGGGATTGGGGGCAGGAGGAGAAGGGGACGACAGAAGATGAGATGGCTGGATGGCATCACTGACGCGATGGACTTGAGTTTGAGTGAACTCCGGGAGTTGGTGATGGACAGGGAGGCCTGGTGTGTTGTGTTTCATGGGGTCACAATGAGTCGCAGACAACTGAGCAACTGAACTGAACTGAATTCATTCTTTATATATAAAATGTATATATGTTTATTTCATTAATTGCATCTACTGTCATATATAAAGTTTAATGAACTTTGTGCCACAGAGCAGAGCACTAGCCAGAGAAACTAGGGCACCTAAACACATCATAGAGGAGATGGATTTGTGGTGGATGATTCTGAGAAGTAACTAAGGAATAGCAGATCAGATTTAATCAGATGCTGTCAAGAATGGGGACCATTTAATGATAGAATTTCTTAATTCACTAATCTAGAGATGTGGGCATTTTTATTCCATTGGAGTTTTCATTTTTAATAAAACATCAACGAGTCATATTAGTCAGGAGAGCAATTTTGGAGATTCTTTTGTCTTTGTGATGTGGCCTTGTTCTTCCTTGTCTCAAACATGGTCATGGTATGGTTTTTCAGCATTTTGGGGGAATAGTATTGTTTGACTGTCAGCAAGCCTATTTTTCACGTTTCTTTAGTAGGTTAGATTCATTTGCTGATTGCCTCCTCTGTGTAACTAAAATCAAACCTAATAATATTTAATCATACAAAAACTGAACAGTAAGAAAAGAGTGGAAAGAGGAAATACTCTAAATGCACTAATACTATACTTAACTATTTTAATTTTGTAGAAGAATAGATATTGTTGCAATGACTAGAAAACTAAGGGTTTTATATAAACTTGTGAATATAACCTCTCAGCATAAGCCTTCCTAATTATCAGAATAATTGAATACAAATAAAGAGACAATATATGAAACTTAAAAAAAACGACAGAAAATAAGAATTAAAATATAAGTAATAAGTGTGTGTGGGCTCAGATGTGTCTGACACTTTGTGACCCTTATGGACTGTCACCTGCCAGGCTTCTCTGTCCATGAGATTTTTCAGGCAAGAATACCAGAAGTGTAAGTGAATGGGTTGCCATTCCCTTCTCCACGGAATATTCCTGGCTCAGAGATCGAACCTGAGTCTCCTGCATCTCCTGCATTGACAGGCAGATTCTTTTACCTCTGAGTCACCAAGGAAGTAATAATATTAATATTAAATACAGCTATTAGAGTAGCATATGCCATTAAGATTTTTCCTGTATTAAAAAGAGTAGATTTTCATATTATATAATGTTATCCAACATCAGTCAGTCAGTTAATTCAGTCGCTCAGTCCTGTCTGACTCTTTGTGACCCCATTAACCTCAGTACACCAGGCCTCCTTGTCCATCACCGACTGCCAGAGTCTACCTAAACTCATGTCCATTGAGTCAGTGATGCCATCCAATCATCTCATCCTCTATTCATCCCCTTCTCCTGCCCATAATGTTTCCCAGAATCAGGGGCTTTTCAAATGAGTCAGCTCTTCACATCAGGTGGCCAAAGTATTGGAGTTTCAGCTTCAACATCAGTCCTTCCAATGAACACGCAGGACTGATCTCCTTTAGGATGGACTGCTTGGATCTCCTTGCAGTCCAAGGGATTCTCAAGAGTCTTCTCCAACACCACAGTTCAAAAACATCGATTCTTTGGTGCTCAGCTTTCTTCACAGTCCAACTCTGGCATCCATACATGACCACTGGAAAAACCATAGCCTTGACTAGATGGACCTTTGCCAACAAAGTAATATTTCTGCTTTTTAATATGCTGTCTAGATTGGTCATAACTTTCCTTCCATGGAGTAAGTGTCTTTTAATTTCATGGCTGCACTCACCATCTGCAGTGATTTTGGAGCCCCCCCAAAATTAAGTCAGCCATTGTTTCCACTGTTTCCCCATTTATTTGCCATGAAGTGATGGGACTAGATGCCATGATCTTAGTTTTCAGAATGTTGAGCTTTAAGCCAACTTTTCCACTCTGCTCTTTCACTTTCATCAAGAGGCTCTTTAGTTATTCTTCACTTTCTGCCATAAGGGTGGTATCATCTGCATATCTGAGGTTATTGATATTTCTCCTGTCAATCTTGATTCCAGCTTGTGCTTCCTCCAATCCAACGTTTCTCTTGATATATTCTGTGTATAAGTTAAACAAGCAAGGTGACAATATACAGCCTTGATGTACTTCTTTTCCTATTTGGAACCAATCTGTTGTTCCATGTCCAGTTCTAACTGTTGTTTCCTGAATTACATACAGGTTTCTCAAGAGTCATGTTAGGTGGTCTAGTTAGTGTTCCCATCTCTTTCATAATTTTCCACAGTTTATTGTGATCCACACAGTCAAAGGCTTTGGCATAGTCAATAAAACAGAAATAAATGTTTTTCTAGAACTCTCTTGCTTTTTTGATGATCCAGCAGGTGTTGGCAATTTGATGTCTGGTTCCTCTGCCTTTTCTAAAACCAACTTGAACATCTGGAAGTTCACAGTTCACGTATTGCTGAACCCTGGATTGGAGAATTTTGAGCATTACTTTACTAGCATGTGAGATGAGTGCAATTGTGCGGTAGTTTGAGCATTCTTTGGCATTGCCTTTCTTTGGGATTGGAATGAAAATGGATCTTTTCCAGTCCTGTCACCACTGCTGAGTATCCAACATAGTATGATATGAACAATTATCTAAAGTATACCATATTTATTGAAAATGAAAAGATGGGCAAAGACATATTGACACATGTATATAATAAGGGTACAGACACAGTGGTCAGATCTAAATATTAAACAAAGGAATTCGGCTCAAAGTTTTAAATAAAGGATTTTTCTAACACTAAAATGTATTATTTACAATGAACATGTCAGTGATGATCTTTTTGTTCACTTTATTATGAAATAATAAGAGCATTCACAAAAATGGAGGAAACCACACTTACAGGAAACATAAATCTAAATCTTTGAAGGGGAAAATTTAGAGAAGACTGTATTGCTAAAATGAGTGCACAAACCAAAATATCTATAGATTCATTGCAGTCTCTATCAAAATGCCAATGGCATTTTTTACAGAAATAGAAAAAAAAATCCTAAAATTATTATGGAATTACAAAAACTCCAAGTAGTCCAAATAATCTTCAGAAAGAATCACAAAGCTGGAGGTATCACACTTAACTTCAAAATATGTCAACATTACAAAGCTGCAGTAGTTAAACCTGTAGTATTCTTGCTCAAAGACATACAGTCCAATACAATAGAGAACCCAGAAATAAACCCATGCATATAAGGACTTCCTGTACTTATGATGAAGTCATCTCCTGGCAAATTCATTGTTAAGTTGAAGATATTCTAAATTAAACATGCAATTATGCATCTAACCTATCAGTCAGGATCAGCATAACTTAGGTTACCTTAAACATGCTCAGAATACTTAGATTATAGTTGGGCAAAGTCATCTAACACAAAGATTATTTTATAATAAAGTATCTAATGTCTTGTAAATAATTCATTAAAACTGTACTGATGGTGACAAACAATGATTATATGGGTACAGAACAGTTGTAAGTGTTTTGGTTATTTCCCCTTGCAACTGCTTAACTTCCTAGTTGCTGTGGCTTGCTGCCACTATACCAAATATCTCTACCCTTGGGAAAAATCAAAATTCAAAGCACATTTTCTACTGAGTGTATATTACTTTCCTTTCATTGTTAAGTTGAAGAATTGTAAGTTGAACCACTGCAACTCAGTGGTTGTCTGTAGAGCCAAGTGATCCTTACCAAGGGTGCCAGAAGTATATAGTGGGGACAAAAATCTGTTCAATAAAGTTTTGGGAAACTTTATTTTCATACAGGCAGAAAGTGAAGAGGAACTAAAAAGCCTCTTGATGAAAGTGAAAGAGGAGAGTGAAAAAGTTGGCTTAAAGCTCAACATTCAGAAAACTAAGATCATGGCATCTGGTCCCATCACTTCTTGGGGAATAGATGGGGAAACAGTGGAAACAGTGTCAGACTTTATTTTTTTTTTGGGGGGGGGGGGCTCCAAAATCACTGCAGATGGTGACTGCAGCCATGAAATTAAAAGACGCTTACTCCTTGGAAGAAAAGTTATGACCAACCTAGATAGCATATTCAAAAGTAGAGACATTACTTTGCCAACTAAGGTCCGTCTAGTCAAGGCTATTGTTTTTCCAGTATTCCTGTATGGATGTGAGATTTGGACTGTGAAGAAGGCTGAGCACCAAAGAATTGATGCTTTTGAACTGTGGTGTTGGAGAAGACTCTTGAGAGTCCCTTGGACTGCAAGGAGATCCAACCAGTACATTCTGAAGATCGGCCCTGGAATTTCTTTGGAAGGAATCATGCTTATGCTGAAACTCCAGTACTTTGGCCACCTCATGCGAAGAGTTGATGCATTGGAAAAGACACTGATGCTGGGAGGGATTGGGGGCAGGAGGAGAAGAGGACGACAGAAGATGAGATGGCTGGATGGCATCACGGACTCGATGGACGTGAGTCTGAGTGAACTCCGGTAGTTGGTGATGGACATGGAGGCCTGGTGTGTTGTGTTTCATGGGGTCGCAAAGAGTTGGACACGACTGAGTGACTGAACTGAACACAAAGAATAAAATTTTATCTTTTGATTACATCATTCAAAAAAGTAAAAATCGAGTGGGCTGATGGCCTGAGCCTGGCGCTCAATTTAAACACTGAAAACCTGGCTGCTGGTGGACTCCGGAAACGAAACGACATTCGCCTGGCAGGCCATGCTGCCTGCGGCGCCGCGCTTCCCTGAATCGACCCTTTTGCCTCCATTTGCCAACCTCCTCTTGCTGAGCCTGCGCTCCAAGGGCTGAGGCCTGCAGCTGAGAGACAGAGGAGCGGCATGGCGGGCGGCGAGGAAGGCGGGGACAGGACTCGCGCCTGGTAGCACGTGTTCCTGCTTCTGGAATATTTAAAGGATGCGTCAAAGAAGATGAAAAGTGGGCTTGTGTCTATAAAACTGGCTAACCCACGTTCAGGGGAAGGAGCCATTTACTTGTTGGATATGTGTCTACCGCAGCTGTTTGAAATAAAAATTTTCAAGGAAAAAAAAATCTTGGTTTATAAATGATTCAGTTCAAGCAGGAGGTTTTCTTCACTTTGCCACATCTATGGACTCTCTACTTCTCCACTACCTTATACTGGCCAATAAAGAGGTAAAGTTTCAGCCCCTGGATCAAGTTGTGATTGATGACATATTCCTGGATTGCAACTTGTTGGTGAAACTTCCTGAATTTGAGAAGTTACTTGGACACGTGACAGAGGAGAAAGAAATAGACAAGAAGAAATACTACAAGTACAGCAAAGAGAAGACATTAAAATGATTTGGGGGAAAAAAAAAAAAGGTTAATGAGACTATGGCAGCATTAAAAACCAATAAGGTAAACGTTAGTGCCAGGGTACAGTCTATTACGTTTTTCTCTAGTGGCCAGGTTTCCAGTGACAAGGACGAGTATTATGTCCATTATGCCCATGGTCTGATATCTGATACATCCCTAAACAATTAAGTGATAACTTGTCTAAATATTTAAAGCTTCCAGAACCTCCAGCTTCAGTGCCAAACCCTCCATAGAAGAAAGCAAAGTTATCAGATAAGCCTGTAGAAGCAAAACAATATTACACTAAGTTTAACTGTAAAGATTTCAATACCGTGAAGAAAAATAGCAAAATGACCACAACTCAGAAGGCTTTCGGAGAAGGAAATGGCAACCCACTCCAGTGTTCTTTCCTGGAGAATCCCAGGGACAGAGGAACCTAGTGGGCTGCGGTCTATGGGGTTGCACAGAGTTGGACACAACTGAAGCGACTTAGCCGCAGCTGCAGCAGAAGGCTTTGACTAAAGTTGACAAAAGTGGAATGAAAAGTGTTGATTCCTTTCTTGGTGCAAAACATGTTAAAAAAAAATTGGAATGATTTGGACCTTTGAAAGTGAAATTGAGCAAAAATATCTGCTTTCTTCATGTTCTACTTTCATCCTTCCTCCTTGCCACCGTACTTCCGAACCCTTAATTACCACTTTTTGAAAAAAGGTAGGATGAGAGCAATTTTCACATTCACTGGAACATTTCTTTGGATTTGAATTTTGTGTTTCCTGAAAAAAAATATGGGAAAGTAATTGTGAAACATCATGGCTTACAGCCTTTGGAGTTTTATTTGACATCATGAAAAATAATCAAGTGAATAGAATTAACCTTTAGCATCACAAATTCCTCAATAAACTGACGTGACCAAAAAAAGAAAAAAAAAAGTAAAAATCAACTCAACAGGGGATTAAAAGCATCAGCTTAAGGTTTGAAGCTATGAAATTCAGAGAAGAGAACTGCAGACAACTTCAGGACATTGATCTTGGCAATATTTATTTTTGGATTTGACATTCAAAGCACAGGCAACAAAAGCAAAAACAGATAAGTAAAATTCCATCAAGTTAAAAAGCTTTTTCACACACAGCAAAAGAAAATTAATAGAGTAAAATGTAAATCTATGGAATGGAAAGAAATATTTGCAAGCATGGAGAATTGGACTTGACTTGGCATTGGAACAACAACAACATATCCATAAAGTGTTAATGTTCAAAATGTATAAGGAATTCCTACTGTTCAAGAAGCAAAAATCCGAAGAACTCAACTAAAAAAAAAAAAAAAAAATAGACTAAGGATTTGAATAAACTTTCTCTAAAGAAAATGTATAATTAATCAATAGCTATATGAAAAATGCTCAACATCATTAATCAACAGGGAAAAGCAAATCAAAATAATGAGCTATTACTTCACAGCTGTTAGCATTAGTTGCTCAGTCATGTCTGACTTGTGATCTCATGGACAGTAGCCCACCAGGCTCCTCTGTCCATGGAATTTTCCAGGCAAGAATACTGGAGTGGGTTGCCATGCCCATCTACAGAGGATCTTCCTGACCCAGTTAGGATGTATGGAAATATCATTAACACTTCATCAAAAGAAAGATAACAAGTGTAGGAGAAGATGCAGAGAAAGTGGAATCATCAATATTGATGAGAATGTAAAATGGGGCAGCTGCTGTGAAAAACTGGAGATTTCTCCAGAAATTAAAAATATAACTGCTATAAGACTTAACAATCCTGCTAAGTATTTATCCAATGGGATCAAAATTAGGATCTTGAAGAGCTATTTACACTCCCATGCTCATTGGAGCACTATCCACAGTAACCAAGGGGTATGGAAGCAACTTAAATGTCCATTAACAGGTGAATGCATAAAGAAAATGTGTTATATACACACAAATATCACTGTCATAAAAAATGGAAATCCTGCTATAAGTACAACGCAGATGAACCTTGAGGACAGTATGCTAGGCCAATCACAGAAGAACAAATATTTACACTTAAATGAGGTATTTAAAATAATAAAACTCATCAAGGCATAGAGTAACATTTTGGTTTCCAGTGGCTGTGATGAGGGCAAAGTGAAAAGTTGCTATTCAAATCTAAAGTTTCAGCTGTGAAAGATGAGTAAGTTGTAGAGGTCTGCTGTACAACACTGTGTCTGTAATCAACAATACTACATTGTATGTTAACAACATTGTATTTTATATTTAAAAGTTTATTAAGAGTCTAGTGCTCAGTCATGTTCTATGGTGGCTCCGAGGACTGTAGCCCACCAGGTTTCTCAGTTCATGCAATTTTCCAAGCAAGAGTACTGTACTGGAGTGTGATGCCATTTCCTACTCCAGGGGATCTTCCAGACCCATGGATGAAATCTGCGACTTGCATCAACTGCATTGGCAGGCAGATGCTTTCCCACTTAGCCACCTGGGAAACCGAAGACTCTAGATCTCCTGTTAAACGTTTTAACTACAAAACAAATAAAAAGAAAGCCAAGGAATGCTGGCAGCAACCAGTAATTAGAAGAAACAAGAGAAAGATTCCTGCACAGTCCTTCTGAAAGGAATTCAAACTTGCCAACACCTTGATTTTGAACTTCTGACCTCTGGATCAGTGAGGGAATAAACAGCGAGGGAATAAATTTTAGTGGTTTTATGTTACCTAGTCTGTGGTAATTGGTTATAACAGCCACACAAAACTAATACACTGTATAGTGAAAATAGAGAATATACTGTCTTGCTAATAACACTAATGAACAAGTTGGTAACACACTAAAGAATGAATTTTAGTTGTTTTATGCCACCAGTTCTTGTGGTCATTGGTTTTAACAGCCATGGAAAACTGATACACAGTATAATGAAAATAGAGAATACCCTGGCTTTAGGGCTGGAAGAACAGTTACATAATGTAACTGTTACATTTCTCTGAATCTTAAATTCTGTTATTTGGGAGAAGTATCACTATTTTGTGAGCTTTTAAAACAAAAGTCATACTACCAATTGCAATTGTGACACATCCTTGATTGATAAAAGCAGACCAATTAAAAGATAATTTTGCCTTTTATCCTAATAGATGAAAGGATGAAGCTTTGCCAGATTCTTTTTCTATATCTTTTGAGAGAGCTATATGGTATTTCTTCTGAAGTGTGTTGCTATGGTGATTTTCATTTACTGAATTTAAGACCTTGAACTAACCTTGTGTTCCTAGGATAACCCCATTTGGCCATCATGCATAATGATCTTTATTTATTGCTATACTTGATTTACTAATATTTCATTAAGGACATCTGAAGCTATATTTCTGAGGATATTGATCTCTAGAAGCTTTCAGAAGCACTTATAAAATCTTTGAATTTGTTTTTGTTATGGTAAAACTGATTTTAATTCTTAGTAAGTAAATTATGTCAGAGAAGACAATGGCACCCCACTCCAGTACTCTTGCCTGGAAAATCCCTTGGACAGAGGAGCCTGGTAGGCTGCAGTCCATGGGGTCGCTAAGAGTCGGGCACGACTGAACGGCTTCCTTTTCACTTTTCACATTCCATGCACTGGAGAAGGAAATGGCAACCCACTTCAGTATCTTGCCTGGAGAATCCCAGGGACAGAGGAGCCTAGTAGGCTGCTGTCTATGGGGTCACACAGAGTTGGACACGACTGAAGTGACTTAGCAGCAGCAGCAAGTAAATTATGTAGTTTGTCTTCTATGGAATTTATTCATTTCACTCTAAGATATCAAATTTACTGGCAAAACTAGATAATTGATAATCATTAGTAGCCTTTAATGTCCTTAAAACCTACAGAAATATTCTTTTTTCTCATTTATTGATGGCAATTATGGTATTATATACCTATTTATTTTAAAGATCTTTTCAGAGATCTATTATTATTGATAAAAGTAGAAATATTGAGTTTCACTGAAGTTTTTCTGTTGTTTTTCTTCTCATGACCTTAGTGATTTCTGCTCTTATCTTTATTATTTTATTATTTCTTCCTGCATTTATTTTTCTTCTTTTTCTAGTTTTTAAGGTGAATTTTTTCACTTACTAATTTTGTCCTTTGTAAAAGCATTTAATATAACATTTTTTCCCAAGCACTGTTTTCTCTGTCTCACAAATATTAAGATTTTGTGTTTCCATTATTACTAAATCAGAATATTTAAAATTTTCCTTGTGTTGTGTGTATATGTGTAAAGTAATAAACACAGAGACAAAGGAGAGAAAAGAAATTGAGAATCCTTAATACTTGAAACTTGAATTATTAGCCTTTTGAGCTACATCTTTTTCACATTAATCATGCATTTATTTCTCATAACAGAATTATGGTATAGATATTATTAATACTCTTGTATTGCAGATAAATAATTGCTTAATATTCCTATCTTGAAATTGGTAGATTATTACACTAAGAAATGTGAATACTATGCCAGATCAGGGAGAAAATCTTCCTATTATATCTTAATTCTCTGTTCATCTGCTGGAAATTATAATAGTAAAATTTTGATCTTGTAGATTTATTTCTAGATATTTTTATTATTATTTCTGTTTATTTTTATTGTTGTGCTAAATTCTGATAAAAATCCTCAAGTTGCTTTCTAACTATTTCATCATATTCTCAGGAGAATTCATTTTTATTTGGAAAGTTTTAAGAAAGAAAGAGGTAGGCTCTTGTATACGCTTTTCTAAAATAAGAGGGTAGATTATTGTAGCAACATAAAGAAGATCATGAGTAAAACAGTTATTTAAGAGATTATCTGAGTTGATCATTTGATTCCCATTGAAACATAAAAAGAAGGCCATACTAAGAATGTGGCAATACACAAGTCAATTAAATGAATGCAGTTGATGTCTGTGGGAAAGTGTTTGCCTGAATCAAGTGTGCTAGATTCATTCTTATTATTAAAATCTGATTTTTAATAATTGATTGCACATTATTTTTGTTCATCGATCTCTATGTTTTGTCTCTTCCTTGTCCCTTTTTTTTTCCTTCACTGACATTTGCTCCTGTTTTGTTGATATATCCCCTTCTCTTTCATGTATCAAGTCTTTCAGGTACTTGAATGATTTTCTTGTTGTTCAATCTATTCTTGTTCTAACTTCAGCAATTTTTATATCTTTTTAAAAGCTGTATCTATTGTTATGTGTCCTCACAAGTTGAGGAAATAAAAGATATATGTGCATTTTTTTCCTAAAAAGATACATCTTCGTTTGAAAGACATAAAAGTAATTCTACTTCTCTTGGTGAAGAATATAAATGAATCAAACATGATTTTGTGATAGTCAGTAACACAAAACCAAATGAAATGTTTTGAATCATCTTGTCAGTGAAAATCCCCTTTTTTCTGAGTAAGAAACCATATTTGTATCTTAACCTTTAAGATAGACTTAACCTTGAAGAAGACTCTGCCCTCTCCACCTCATTTTGAGGGAAGATAGGAGTTTAAATATGTGCAAGTAACTCTGTGGAGGACTAAAAATAATTTTGGAAACTAGAAAACTAACTTATTTGCATTTATTTAGCTTGCCATAAGCCCACACGGTCTTTTATTTAAGAAATGAGAAGGTTTTATTAAATAGAGATTTTACTTAAAATTAAAATTAGAATATTTCTGACATTCATTAGTGCAGCTATTGCACTTTCTTTAGACCACTGTGCTGTGCTGTACTTACTCACCTAGTTGTGTCAGACTCTTTGCAATCTCATGGACTCATAGTATATAGCAACAGTCATTATTATAACTATTTTGCTTATAAAATCTAGATCCTTGTCATATCTTTATATCAGTCTTTCAAAACAACCTATTCTATATAGATGATATATGTGTATGTATAAATTATTTATCATAATGTATTTCTCTATAGCAAACGTTTAGGGAAAATGGTATTTAAGTATTTCTTACAGTTGGAGATTACTTGATATATTGATCATAAAAGGAATAAGCCTTTCATAGTCTATATCTGATATTTGTTCCATATTCTGGTATTTGGTCTTAAAATTTCTACTCAGATTAAGTGGTAAGGTATATGAACTAAGTTTTCACATATATCCAGACTCACTTTTGTTTTCTTTTGCTTCTCAAAGCCACTGAATCAGATTTTCATTTTTTTTTTTCCTACTTCTTTAGTTGTTTGGACTTGATTTTATGCCCCATTTAAAATGGGACTTTTCTTTATTGTTAAATTAGAGCCACAGAGAAATTAACCTCATTCTATTTGATATTGCTAGATTTGTCCTTGGGTTTTCCGTTGATATTGATTTTTGAGGAGAGAAAAGAGATCCAGAATGAGGGATCTCCTTTTGTCCAGTGGCTTACCCTGACCTCTGAAATGAATGATTGTAATGGAGCTCTACCATAGTCTCTGCTATTGATTTCTTACAACCCAGAAACATTGTAATACAATTGGAGGCTGGGAGTCATTTTAATGTCTTCTTCCATTTGGCCTCATTGAATCTAAGACTAGAATAAACTGCGTAAAGCAGATCCTGTGTTTGGAATTTGGCTTGATTTTTAAAACTGCTTTGAGAGTTTATTCATTGTAATGTATTCCTTTGTCTCTATCAGTCAGTACTTAGGAGGAGAGGATTTATATGCTTGCCCTCAAGTTGTCATTTTTCTTAGAAGTATAATTTATCTTGTTTTGACATCTCATCATCAAACACTAACATTTGTTATTTGGCTGTTTCACGTTAATACAGTGATAGTCCCAGGAGCTATCAGGGTTTATGGGACAATTTTATCTTCCTATAAATTGTCCCAGGGCAGTATGCATTTCCGGGCTCCTAGGCTGTCACTTCTCAATACTCTATGTCTCCAGATACCAGTCAATTTCCTCCTACTATTTTCCTGACTCTAATATGCTGACGGATTAGATAATAGGTATTAAATTTGTCTTTCCTAGAATGAGTTTCACAAAGATGCTTCTAGGATAGGGAGAATTTTCTTCAATTATAAACTGTCAGGACTGTTTCTGGGGGCATTTAATAAGATTTTTTTTTCACTTTTTTTTCTTGGTTATTGTCACATGAACTTTTAACCAAAAATTCAGACCTCGTTTGGAGAAATATTATTCTGCAATTCTTAACTGTACGCCATAATGACCAAACAGAAAAGGTCATCTGAATTCTGTCTGTGACAGATACTAAAATAGGGATGACAGAAATACTGAAAGATTTCATTCAATACCTGTTTCAACATGAATGTTCAGGCAAATAGAAATCAGCAAAGAATCCTTTATATACAAACAACTTTATTTCATAAAAAATCATAATTATTATTCATTGTCATCAGGCCGCTTTGATAGATAATGAATGGGAATGCTAAGATAAAAAGGATATTCCTGTTTTATGTGCAGCCCAATTGTTTACTTTTTTAATTCATTTTTTTAATTGAAGGATAATTGCTTTATAGAATGTTTTTGCTTGTCTGTCAAACCTCAACATTAATCAGCCATTCTGCTACTAAGTTGATTCAGTCGTGTCCGACTCTGTGTGATCCCATAGATGGCAGTCCACCAGGCTCCGCTGTCCCTGGGATTCTCCAGGCAAGAATACTGGAGTGGGTTGCCATTTCCTTCTCCAATGCATGAAAGTGAAAAGTGAAAGTGAAGTCGCTTAGTCGTGTTCGACTCTTTGCGACCCCATGGACTGCAGCCTACCATGCTCCTCTGTCCATGGGATTTTCCAGGCAAGAGTACTGGAGTGGGGTGCCATATAGGTATATATATATATCCCCTCCCTTTTGAACCTCCCTCCCATTTCCCTCCCCATCCCACCCCGCTAGGTTGATACAGAGCCCCGTTTTGAGTTTCCTGAGTCATACAGCAAATTCCCATTGGCCATCTATTTTACATATGGTAATATAAGTTTCCATGTTACTATTTCCATACATCTCACCCTCTCCTCCCCTCTCCCCATGTCCATAAGTCTATGTCTGTTTCTCCATTGCTGCCCTGTAAATAAATTCTTCAGTATCATTTTTCTAGATTCCATATATGTGCATTAGAATATAATATTTTTCTTTCTCTTTCAGACTCACTTCACTGTGTATAATAGGTTCTAGGTTCATTCACCTCATCAGAACTGACTCATATGTGTTCCATTTTATGGCTGAGTAATATTCCATTGTGTATATGTACCACAACTTCTTTATCCATTCCTCTATCAGTGGAGATCTAGGTTGCTTCCATGTTCTAGCTATTGTAAACAGTGCTGCAATGAAAAATGGGATACATGTGTCTTTTTCAGTTTTGGTTACCTCAGAGTATATGCCTAGGACTGGGATTGCTGGGTCTTATGGTGGTTTTATTTCTAGTATTTTACCATCTTCCATAGTTCATTTCAGTTCCGTCACTCAGTCGTGTCTGACTCTTTGGGACCCCATGGACTGCAGCACGCTAGGCTTCCCTGTCCATTGCCAATTCCCAGAGTTCACTCCAACTCAGGTCCATTGAGTCGGTGATGCTATCCAACCATCTTATCTTTTGTCATCCCCTTTTCCTCCTGCCTTCAATCTTTCCCAGCATCAGGGTCTTTTCAAATGAGTCAGCTCTTCATATCAGATGGCCAAGCTATTGGAGTTTCAGCTTCAGCATCAGGTCTTCCAATGAATATTCAGGACTGATTTCTTTTAGAATGGGCTGGTTGGATCTCCTTGTAGTCCAAGGGATTCTCAAGAGTCTTCACCAACACCACAGTTCGAAAGCATCATTTCTTCGGCACTCAGGTTTCTTTATAGTCCAATTCTCACATCCATACATGACTAATGGCAAAACCATAGCTTTGACTAGATGGACCTTCATTGGCAAATTGATATAGCCACTATGGAAAGATCTGTCTTCCTTCCAAAGTGGCTGTATCAATTCACATCCCCACCAACAGTGCAAGAGTGTTCCCTTTTCTCCACACCCTCTACATACCCTCTGTAGACTTTTTGATGATGACCATCCTGACCGATGTGAGGTGGTATCTCATTGTAGTTTTGATTTATATTTCTCTAATAATGAGCAAGGAGATCCAACCAGTCCATTCTGAAGGAGATCAGCCCTGGGATTTCTTTGGAAGGAATGATGCTAAAGATGAAACTCCAGTACTTTGGCCACCTCATGCAAGGAGTTGACTCATTGGAAAAGACTCTGATGCTGGGAGAGATTGGGGGCAGGATGAGAAGGGGACGACAGAGGATAAGATGGCTGGATGGCATCACGGACTCGATGGATGTGAGCCTGGTTGAACTCCGGGAAATGGTGATGGACAGGGAGGCCTGGCGTGCTGTGATTCATGGGGTCGCAAAGAGTCGGACACGACTGAGCACTGAACTGAACTGAACTGTACAGTATTTGAAAGCCTAAATGAGGGAGATGGCATCAGCAAGATGGTGAGTTGGGGGGTTCCAACACTTGTTTCCACAACAACAACAAAAATATACAAACAATAGGTGAACAGATACAAACAGACAAAAACAGCTCTGGGAAAGCACTAGACTACAATAATAAGGCACAGAATTGCCCCAGAACAGAAAAACAGAGGATGTCTGCAGATAAAAGCAAAGGAAGCATTTAACCCGGTCAACCCATCCCCCAATCCATCACTAGGAGTGATCCCCTCAGAGAAATTTTATCACAGGACAAAGGAGAGCAGAAGCCCAGCAAGACTCACTACCCAGGCGTTTTCAGTCTTTTCTATGAGAACTCCCACAGACTTCACCATCATACTGAACCCAGCTGGCAGAGCGAGATTTTCTTCTGTGTTTCATTCCTGGGGCTAGAGCTATAGCTGCTCCCCAGGAGCCCCTAGTTGCTGTTGTGACCTACCCTTCAGGATCCACATGCCACAGAGCATTGCCATCTATAGGACTGGAGCTGCTGCTGTTTGGAGGCTGCCCTTGGGTCCTGAGTCATGGCTATCACCTGACATAAACTGGGCTGAGCTGCCCCTGCCCTACACATTGCCCCCTGGGTTTAGACACATGACTTTAACTGGCCATCACTATGGATATGAGGCTGCAGTTCTGCAACTTCACCTTGAGGTTAGAGTTGCGACTTTATCTCCCCATCCTCAGTCTATGCTGCTACTGCATGTCTTGCCCTCTGCCCTCAAGCCACCACTGCATCCTGTTATGCCAAACCAGCGCTGCTGCTGTATTTTCCCCACTGCCCCTTCCCTGCCTGGTTATTGATAGGGCCCACATGGTGTCTCATTGATAAGATGGCTCATTATATCGACTTCGCAAACAAAAAATAAAATCACAGTGATCCGTGAGACTGACCAAATTGCCCAAATTGCATGCTGTTTTCTCACTGGCTCCTGTCTTCTCAAAGCTATGAGAATACCAGATTCCAGACCTCCAGCTAAGTGGCCATCCCTTCAAAGAATTTTTCATTGGTGGGGTATAAGAAGGACCCTATCAAAAAGGGAGGATGCTGGTTCTCCTTAAGAGCAAGTCACCTTCTCTTTTCCCTCTAATAAATTTCCCTTTTCTTGTCTGATTGACCAGCTCACTCTCTTTTTCTCTGCACTTGCCTTAAATTATTTTGCCAAGTCCCTGAGACCTAGGCTGTGATCCCACAGGAGATCTGTGCATGGTTACACCTCAGCCACCAGCACCATTACCACAGTAATTGTACCTGCACCCTGGGACCCAGGTGCAATAGTAGTGCCTTATCCCAGGATCCATGCTCCACAGCCTCTCACTGCTTGTGTGCCAGGATTGGTGCCAAGAGGGATGCCCTTGTTTAAAATTTCCTCCTATGGACCCCCCCCGCAAAAAAAAAAGAGAAGAAGCCCCAGCAGCTTCCACCTGCCAGGACTCCAGTAACCCTAGCCTCCATTGCCACACATAGGACATCCTTAGTTTTGGACACAGAAGCCACCTGCCATCTTTGATGAAATTACCCTTAGTTGATAGATCTGCAAAGAAACTATATTGCTATACCCTCCCAGGAATCAGAAATCCTACACTTCACCCCACCAAACTGGAGCCCCCAGAGCCACCTGAAGGTGGAAGTCTTTCTCCATTGAAGCCAGTCTGAAGAGGTGTTTCCTCTTCAAATGCAAGTATTTTATTTTATTTATTTGATGCTATTGTGAGTGAGGTTGTTTTATTTTTTTTCAAATATTTTGTTGTTAATATATAGAAACACTGCTGAATTTGCATGTTGATTTTGCATTCTGCAATCTTAATTAATTTATTACTTCTAACAGTTTTTTTGAAAAGAATTGTTAGGACTTTCTATATATAAGATCATGTCATGTGCAAAACAGAGGCAATTTTACATCTTCCTTTCCATTTTCTGTGCTTTTTATTTTATTTTTTCTTGCCAGACTGCTATATTTAGGACTTCCAGTACTATGATAAATAGAGTGGGCACCTTTGTCTTGTTCTTGACCTTGGAGAAAAAGCTTTCAGCTTTTAACTATTGAGTATGATGTTATCTGGGGGCTTGCAGGAGATGACAAATGAAATTTTACTATTGTAGGAGTCTACACTCTTAATGAAGTTGTGTAATATTACTTGAATGTAGACTTAATAAGTTAAATATGTAATTACTAAACCATAGCACTATTAAAATAACAAAACAAAGTTATAGCTAGTATGCCAATAAAGGGGATAATTTGGAACTATAAAAAGATTCAATTAATATAAAGAAGAGACAGAAATAGTAATAAAAGTTAGGGGTCAAATTACAATGGGTCAAATAGAAAACAAAACCAAAATTATAGCCTTTAATTATTTTGAGAATCCTATTAAATTTAAACAAGAATTCAGAAAATCTTTTCTGTAAAAGACCAGACAGAAAATATTTTTCAAGCCTTATGTTAAGAGCTGAACTCTGCTGTTACAGCACAAACACAGCTGTAGGTAATGGGTAACTGTATGAATGCTGGCTGGATTTGACCCGTTAGTCAGATTTGCCCCACTGGTGATAGGGTTCTGATTCCAATCTAAACATCTCAGTTAAAAAGCAGAGATTGTCTGATTGAAGAAGCAACAAAAGCCACCATTTTCTGCCTACAAGAAATGTACTTTATATATAAAGACAAAAATGGATTAAAAATATAACAAAGGCAAAGGATAAAGTGTTCTAAAGCTAGGATGGCTAAATTCTATTAGTCATTTTCCAGGATGGCTCTAAAACGACATTTGAATTTTGTTATGCTGGAACAAGGGATTGGAAGTCTCTTGCTTTTTTGGAATCACTCTTGTCAAAGGTAAGGTGTCTTGCAGGTAGTTGCAGGCAAGCAGAGACACCATTTCTCCATGAAGGAAAAGCATTCCAAAGTGTGTATGGTGGTCTGGAAGACAAAACACTTTGCTCTTCCATATGGAGTTTTTCTTAAGCAGCTTAATAAATCTAGCTCCAATATATTAAAAAGCCTGGAATATATGAAAACACCAGGTCTAGTAGTGAAGGTTGTCCTTGGAGATGTGTTATGCTTTTCCATTAAATTAATTTTTGGAAAAAACCATCTCTTGAAATTGCAGCTTTACTTTTTTCTTGCTTTGTAAGTAATTATTTTCTGTTTGCCTTTACCATTTACTTTCTTTTATATTTATTATGTTCCTTTTGTTGTTCTGTTGTTCTTGCTTAAAAATATGATTTTGTATATTAAAATTAACTTATTTCATAATTAAACTACTCAAATTTTGCATTTCATAAATTTTGATGTTTTCTTTTCAGTTTTGTTATTTTCCAAATAGTATGTAATTGAAAATAGACCTGTTAATATCAACTATAACAACTAAAAAGCTGTTTTGTTTAGCTTCCAAATGTTTGTGCTGTGATTTCTGTAGGATTTATTTGGAGCTTTAATATTCTTTGTCAATTAGTTTTATGTAGTCACAGTCTATAATATACATCAAATTTAAGAATTAAATGAGGTTTAATTTGTTGTATGGTTTATGAAAAAAATTAAATTTCAAAGGCATTACAAAACTAAATGTAATTTTGGCAGAAAAAAAGTTGAATGAGTTAGTACCTAATCATGATAAGCATTCCATTATTTCTTAGTGATGTAGCAAAATGCCATTTAAATTCTCATTCTTTTAGTTATTGAAATCAATTTCAAAGATTAAAAATATGTCACTAATTGTAAATTGCATGCTATGTATATTTTACCACAATACAAAATGCAAATGAAAGATGTCTGTGTGCTCTTCCAATGTATAAAATATTGTGTTACATTTAAAATTGCAAATGTACGTGTGTTACAATTACCCATCATAATTTTTGCTGTTAATTGTTGTATATAGCTTTATTTTTTCTGTTGTTTTGCATATCTTGTCTCACGGTTATTGTATATTTTTTCATTTACTATTCAATTTATATGTACTGAACATGTACTATGAACCAGGATTGTAGTGGAACATGAGAATAAATAGGTAATCAGGACAGGAAAATTTCTGTCCTCATAAAATATACTATCTAGTCTAAATAGAGCCAAACATGCATACATTTTTATATATGTGCATATGTATCTGTATATATAGACATATCTATGTGTATTTTATATGTATGTTATGTAATGTTATTTTATATGTATGTTATGTATGTTTGTCCATCTGTACATATTTATTCTAATACACATATGCATGGATATACATGGGCTTCCCAGGTGGAACTAATGGTTAAGAACCTGTCGCCAGTGCAGGACATGTAAGAGACTTGGGTTCAATCCCTAAGTCAAAAAGATGTCCTGGAGGAGGGCATTGCAACCCACTCCAGTATTCTTGCCTGGAGAATCCCATGGACAGGGGAGCCTGGTAGGCTACAGTCCATAGGGTCGCAAAGAGCTGAACACCACTGGAGCAACTTAGCATGTGCGCACACATGGATATATGTATATGTTATACATAGTTATTTACTTATGAAATGTTGGTGGCACCTGTCAATATATTAGTTCAGTTCAGTCGCTCAGTCGTGTCTGACTCTTTGCGACCCCATGAAACACAGCATGCCAGGCTTCCCTGTCCATCACCAACTCCCGGAGTTCACTCAGACTCACGTCCATCGAGTGTGTGATGCCCTCCAGCCATCTCATCCTCGGTCGTCCCCTTCTCCTCCTGCCCCCAATCCCTCCCAGCATCAGAGTCTTTTCCAATGAGTTAACTCTTTGCATGAGGTGGCCAAAGTACTGGAGTTTCAACTTTAGCATCATTCCTGCCAAAGAACACCCAGGGCTCATCTTCTTAGAATGGACTGATTGGATCTCCTTGCAGTCCAAGGGACTCTCAAGAGTCTTCTCCAACACCACCGTTCAAAAGCATCAATTCTTCAGCACTCAGCTTTCTTCACAGTCCAACTCTCACATCCATACATGACCACTGGAAAAACCATAGCCTTGACCAGACGGACCTTTGTGGGGAAAGTAATGTCTCTACTTTTGAATATGCTATCTAGGTTAGTCATAACTTTCCTTCCAAGGAGTAAGCGTCTTTTAATTTCATGGCTGCAGTCACCATCTGCATTGATTTTGGAGCCCAAAAAGCTGTGTAGGAAAGAAGGTCAGTAATTCTCACAGTCATTACAGTGGTAGGAAACAAAATTAGAGAGTAATATCATCAAATTAACATTTTTAGTTAATTCCAATGAGAGGAGTCGACTCATTGGAAAAGATCCTGATGCTGGGAAAGACTGAAGGCAGGAGGAGGAGGGGAGAACAGAGATTGAGTGGTTGAATGGCATCACTGACTCAATGGACATGAGTTTGAGCAAACTCTGAAAGATGGTGAAGGACAGGGAAGGCTGGCATGCTGCAGTCCATGGGATCACAAGGACTCAGACAGGACTGAGAGACGGAACAACAACAAAAGCAACATTTTAATTAAATCATTGTGGTCATAATCGAAGCTGGAAGAAGAGTTTGAAAGCTATTGTGTTTGTTTGGTTAGGAGATATTTGTTTGGGATAGGTGGTGGCAGTTGAGGTGCTGAAGAGTGGTGAAATATTGCATGAATTTTAAAGATAAATCTGAAGGCTCTTATGGATTTATTGCTTGTATAGCATAAGAGTAACAAAGCAATGAACAATTTTAGATTAAGCAACTGATGCAAAAGTGATATCATGTTTTGAAATGGGGAATAACAGAAGAGAAACATGTATTTGGGCAGAGTCAATATTTCTGTTTTGTTGTTGATGATGTTTAATTCCATCTGTTAAATTTGAATTGCACAGTATATATACCAACAGGAAATGTCAAAGAGGCATTGGATACATGAGGGGCACCCAGGGTCAGGAAGAGGTCAAGACTGGTCAAGTTTAGGAATCCACAAGGGGCAGATGAAATTTAAAGCATTAGGACCTGATGAGAACACCAAGGTAGAGAATGCAGTTGGAGAAAATAAGAGGTCCAAGAACAGGGATGGGCACCATTTGGGTAGAAAGGAAGCAAGAGAAAAACTAGAAAGAAGCCAATGAGTTAGAAAAAAACCAGGAGAATATTTTGTGGGTCCAGTTTCAGAATTACTTCAATGAAAGAGGGAATTTGGTAAGTACTGTGGAGAGTTTGAGCAAGATGAAATTAAGAATCGAGTGTGATCTTTGACAAAATGGAAATCATTATAACCTCAGTATAAACAACTTCAGTAGAGTGGTAGGAAAGAAAGTCTGTACAGAGAGAATTCAAAACACACAAGAAATGAAGAAATGGAGAGACTGACAAACCTCCTGAGAATATATTGATAATGGAGAAATTGGAAGATAGCAGTTACAATTCCAGAATTGTAACTGCTATCTTCCAATTTCTCCATTTAAGGGATTGTTGTTGTTCAGTCCATCAGTCCTGTCTGACTCTTTGTGACCCCATGGACTGCAGCACTCCAGGCTTCCCTGTTCTTGACCATTTCCCAGAGCTTGCACAAACTCATGTCCATTGAGTTGGAAATGTCATCCAACCACCCCATCCTCTGTTATCCAGTCTCCTCCTGCCCTAAACTTTTCCAGTATCAGGGTCTTTTCCAAAGAGTTGGGTCTTTGCATCAGGTGGCCAAATTATTGGAGCTTCAGCTTCAGTATCAGTCCTTTCAATGAATATTCAGGATTGATTTCCTTTAAGATTGACTGGTTTGATCTCCTTGTGGTCCACAGGACTCTCAAGAATCTTCCCCACCATCACAGTTTGAAGACATCAATTCTTCAGTGATCAGTCTTTTTTTTACTGTCCAGCTCTCACATCTATACGTGATGACTGAAAAAACATAGCTTTGACTATGTGGATCTTTGTAGGCAAAGTAATATATCTGCTTTTTAATATGCTGTCTAGGTTTGTTATTGCTTTTCTTCCAAGGAGCAAGTGTGTTTTAATTTCATGGCTGCAGTCACTGTCAGCATCTGTCAGCACTCAGCACTGTCAGCACTGTCAGCATAGTAAAAATCTATCTCTGTTTCCCTTGTTTTCCCATCTGTGTGCCATGAAGTGATGGGGTAGGATGCCAAGATCTTCATTTTTTTAATGCTGAGTTTTAAGCGAGCTTTTTCACTGTCCTCTTTCACTTCATTCAAGAGGCTCTTTAGTTCGTCTTTGCTTTCTACCATAAGCGTGTTGTCATCTGCCTATCTGAGGTTATTGATATTTCTCCTGGCAATCTTGATTCCAGCTTGTGCTTCATCCAGCCTGGCATTTCACATGATGTACTCTGCATAGAAGTTAAATAAGCAGGGTGACAATATATAACCTTGACATACTCCTTTTCCAGTTTTGAACCAATTTGTTTTTCCATGTCCAGTTTAAACAGTTGCTTCCTGAGAGGCATACATGTTTCTCAGGAAGCAGGTAAGATGGTTTGGTATTCCCACCTCTTTCAGAATTTTCCACAATTAGTTGTGATCCACACAGTCAAAGGCTTTAGCATTGTCAATGAAGCAAATGTTTTTCTGTAATTCTCTAGCTTTTTCTTTATCCAATGGATGTTGGCAGTTTGCTCTCTGGTTCCTCTGTCTTTTCTAAATCCAGCTTGTGCATATTAAAATTCTTGGTTCACATACTTCTGAAGATTATCTTGAAGGATTTTGAGCATTACTTTGCTAGCATGTGAAATGAGTGCAATTGTGCAGTAGTTTGAGCATTCTTTGGTATTGCCGTTCTTTGAGACTGGAATGAAAACAGACATTTTCCAGTCCTGTGGCCACCACTGAGTTTTCCAAATTCGCTGGCATATTGAGTGCAGCACTTTCACAGCATCATCTTTCAGGATTTGAAATAGCTCAGCTGGAATTCCTTCACCACCACTAGCTTTGTTTTTGGTCATGCTTTCTAAGGTCCACTTGACTTCACACTCCAGGATGTCTGACTCCAGGTGAGTGATCACACCATCGTGGTTATCTGAGTCAGTAAGATCTTTTTTTGTATAGTTCTTCTGTGTATTCTTGCCACCTCTTCTTAATATCTTCTGCTTCTGTTAGGTCCATACTATTTCTGTCCCTTATTGAGCCCATCTTTGCATGAAATGTTCCCTTGGTATCTCTAATTTTACTGAAGAGCTCTCTAGCCTTTCCCATTCTATTGTTTCCTCTATTTTTTTGCATTTTTCACTTAGGATGGCTTTCTTAGCTCTCCTTGCTATTCTTTGGAACTCTGCATTCAGATGGATATATCTTTCCTTTTCTCCTTTGTCTTTCATTCTCTTTTCTCAGATATTTGTATGGCCTCCTAAGACAGCAAATTTGCCTTTTTCCATTCCTTTTTTCTTGGGAATGGTTTTGATCACTACCTCTGGTACAGTATTACCAAACTCTGTTTATATTTCTTCAGACACTCTTTATATCAGATCTAATCCCTAGAATGTATTTGTCACTTCCACTGAATAATCATAAGGGATTTGATTTAGGTCATACCTGAATGGCCTAGTGGTTTTCCCTACATGCTTCAATATAAGTCTGAATTTTTCAAAAGGAGTTCATGATATGAGACAGTCATCTTCTGGTCCTGTTTTTGCTGACTGTACAGAGGTTCTCCATCTTTGGCTATACAGAATACAATCAATCTGATTTTGGTATTAACCATCTGGTGAGGTCCATGTGTAGAGTCATCTCTTGTGTTGTTGGAAGAGGGTGTTTGCTATGACCAGTGTGTTCTCTTAGCAAAACTCTGTTAGCCTTTGTCTGGCTTCATTTTGTATTCCAAGACTAAACTTGCCTGTTACTCCATGTATCTTTTGACTTCCTACTTTTGAATTCCAGTCATCTATGATGAAAAGGACATCTTTTGTTTTGGTGTTAGTTCTAGAAGGTCTTGTAGGTCTTCATAGAACTGTTCAACCTCAGCTTCTTCACCATCAGTTGTTGGGGCATATACTTCGATTACTGTGATATTGATTGACCTGCCTTGAAAACCAACAGAGGTCATTCTGTCATATTTGAGATTGCACTGAAGTACATTGCATTTCAGACTCTTTTGTTGAATATGATGGCTACTCCATTTCTTCTAAGGGATTCTTGCCCATAGTAGTAGATATAATTTGAATTAAATTTGCCCATTTCTTTCCATTTTAGTTCACTGATTCCTAAAATGTCAAGGCTCACTCTTGCCATCTCCTCTTTGACAACATTCAATTTACCTTGATTCATGGATCTAACATTCCAGGTTCCTATGTAGTTTTGTTCTTACAGCATTGGACATTACTTTCACCACCAGACACATCCATAACTGGGAAAACCACTTCTATATTCTTTCCTTCAGAACCCCAATAACAGTATGAAAAGGCAAAAATATAGGACACTGAAAGAAGAACTCTCCAGGTCTGTTGGCATCCAATATGCTACTGGAGAAGTGGAGAAATAGCTTCAGAAGGAATGAAGAGGCTAAGACAAGGCAGAAACAACCCCCAGTTGTGGATGTCTCTAGTCTGGTTTTAAGGGATGCTATCACACAACTCTTGAGGCATAGTTGATACCTCCAAATATAGTAGAAGTCTCTGGGAATACCCACCCCTATCCTGCCCAAAACCACACAAATGAGCAAATAAATAACAAAGGTGACACAGCCTTTAGTTGCCAAGAGTTAAAGTCAACGAGCCAGGAGATAGAATTGGAATAAATGGCTAGGAAGTGGTTCAAGAGCTCTTGGATAACAGGTAGGAGCAATGGGAGCCAGGCTGGCCATTGAGGTCATAGGATAGGTATGGGAGTGAGAGCAGCAGCAAGAAGGTATGTCAGAAGGAGTCAGAAGGAACCAGCCTGTGCCTGCAGACTCTGGTAAGGAAGGAGTTTTCATGATGACACCACAGTGAAGATAGGAGCCTAAAGGTGGTGTTATGGGGCAGGTGAGCCTGGGCTTTGTACACCAAGCCAAAATAAGGAGGGAGGAAACCTGGACTGCATTGGGGAATATTGATAGAAGTCTAAGTGAACTCTCTGAAGGAATGCTTTCAAGAGTTGGCATGACTGATCCTTCACAGACAAATTCATTAAAAATGCTGCTAGATTTATCAATATATAGACTACTATATTAAAAAGAAAAAGGAAGCATACTTTTGGATATGTTGAGAATGAGATGACAATGTGGTATGGTCATAAAAAAGGTAGATCATATTTATACATATAAAATTTTATACACATGGGTACATTATATATATGTATGCATGCTTGTAGGTAGGTAGGTATGTGTACACTTGTATACACATACATGTATAAAATCTCCAGAGAGAGTCTTCAGATTGAGGAAAGATTTGAGAGAGAGGAGGAAGAAGAAGGATAAAATGAGGTAAGGAGAAATAGATGCTAGCAGGAGAGAAGGGAAGAGGTCACAGAATCATTGATGTTCACTATGGGAACAAACAACTTTGAGAGAAATGCTTTATGTATACTGCTACTTTTCACCTCCAGTTTAGTAAGAATCAATGTCTATATATTATCACAAACTTATGAACTTTGACTCATCTCTTACTTCTGATTTGAAGACAAATGTAAGTATTTGTTTGCAGTTTTACTTTTGAGTAAATTAAGATCTATTATTAAACGGATTGATTCCAGGCTTTGGTCCCATATTGGCTATTTCAAAATTTTAATCACCCATTAAGTCATTATGGTGATTGTTTTGCCAGTGGGTGCTGATGTAATTAATGATTTAAGTGGTTTCATCAATCATATTCAGGAAGTCAATTCCTAACTCTCTCAAAACACAAATTGAATTCTCACATTCTTTTTTATTCTGTCCTATCTGATGATAAAAATTAGTTCCATATTCCCTTGAAGTGAATGAGGATACTTTAGCGGTTTGTTTTTGTTTTTGGTTTGTTTTTTTTTCCAAATCTGATAAGTGATATGAGCAAGTCCAGCTGTTATAAGTAGAATGTTTGTAGAACTGACTGAAGTTATATCAATGTTAGGATAATTGTTAGATTATTCAACAATGTGTTTCCTGAAGAAAATCATATCATAATTTGTGCAGACTTGTAGCCAACTGACTGCAATAATTACTATACTGTATTTTGATATTTATTCACATGTTTTTCCTATGGCAGGCTAATACTTCAATATTTTTATAGAAATCAATGAGATGAAGCATAGGCAAAAGGTTTAGTACTCCATATTTATCTCTATATTCATTATTTTATAGATACCCATGACCACAGATATATATCCATTTTTCAAAGACTCATAATCTACATTCAAAATTGTTCATTTGACACATAGAGACACATTAAAGTACGGTTTTGGAACCTTTCTAAATTTTTCTTTCCTACTCCTCATGAAAACACAGAGTCCCCAGTTTTTAAAACTGTGACATATCAGGCCCAAATCCTCTAGTTTAATAATAGATATGACACTTTTTCTTTTAAAAGAGCCTTTGTGATATCTTTTGCTGGCCTCTAAGGCTTTCTTTAGTTTGACCCTTTTCAAAATTGAGAATGTTTCACAGACTTTTTTTTTATTCATTTTTAGTATGAAGACATTTGCTTCTAAAGAAGGATAAAATGAAAACCAACTGTTTACAGATAAAGGGGATTTGCAATGATAGAAAATGGAATGAGGTGCATAAGTTGTAAGAAGATGCCAAGAAAGAGGGAAATATAGGTAATAAATGTGGAACTTAGTCAACCTCTAGTGATTAGAGAAATAGAATAATCATACTAATACCTTTTAATTCTTTACTGAACCCTCTCTATGTGCCAGTCACTGCTCTAAGTGTTTTACATGAATTCATTCTTTTAAACCAGGATATTTTGAACAAGATAACTATTTGTTGTGGGTTTCCCTGTGCCTTATAGAATGTTAAGCAGTACCCTGAGATTCCACCTACCAGATACAGGTAACCACCTCCTTATTCTCAGATGTAACAAATGTAAATATCTCCACACAATGCCCAAAGTCCCCTGGGGAACAAATTTTCTCCCTGTTTGAGACCCGTTGATTTAAACCCTTCAGTTCAGTTCATTTCAGTTCAGTCACTCAGTTGTGTCCGACACTTTGCAACCCCATGAACCGCAGCACACCAGGCCTCCCTATCCATCACTAGATGCCGGAGTCTATCCAAATTCATGTCTATTGAGTCAGTGATGCCATCCAAACATCTCATCCTCTGTTGTCCCCTTTTCCTCCTTCCCTCAATCTTTCCTAGCATCAGGGTCTTTTCAAATGAGTCAGCTCTTTGCATCAGGTGGCCAAAGAATTGGAGTTTCAGCTTCAAAATCAGTCCTTCCAATGAACACCCAAGACTGATCTCCTTTAGGATGGACTGGATGGATCTCCTTGCAGTCCAATGGTTTCTCAAGAGTCTTCTCCAACACTGCAGTCCAAAGGCATCAATCTATCCTTTGGCGCTCAGCTTTCTTTATAGTCCAACTCTCACATTCATACACCCTAAAACAATGTTATGAAATGTCTATTATTGCTTTTTACACATTTTTTTAATAAAATGGAGATAAAGAGAGTTTCTGTTTCTTGCCCCAAAATACCCAGCCAATAATTAGACACCTAGAAATTACATTCAAGCTTCTGATTGCCATAACCCATGTTCTTAAGTACGGTGCTTCACTGTCTCTTGTATTTATCTTCAAGAGAAGCAGGATTTACTCAAGTGCAAAAGGAAAACAACAAAAGAGGGTTTTGATTAAATGCAAACTTATTTCTTTCCTATGCATGTCACACTAATTTTAAGAAGGGTGAAATTAGTCTGAGTATTGGCTGAGAAAGATTTGTAACATTCAGTTCAGTTCAGTAGCTCAGTCGTGTCCGACTCTTTGCGACCCCATGAATCGCAGCACGCCAGGCCTCCCTGTCCATCACAAACTCCCAGAGTTCACTCAGATTCATGTCCATAGAGTCCGTGATGCCATCCAGCCATCTCATCCTCGGTCGTACCCTTCTCCTCCTGTCCCCAATCCCTCCCAGCATCAGAGTCTTTTCCAATGAGTCAACTCTTCGCATGAGGTGGCCAAAGTACTGGAGCTTCAGCTTTAGCATCATTCCTTCCAAAGAAATCCCAGGGCTGATCTCCTTCAGAATGGACTGGTTGGATCTCCTTGCAGTCCAAGGGACTCTCAAGAGTCTTCTCCAACACCACAGCTCAAAGGCATCAATTCTTCGGCACTCAGCCTTCTTCACAGTCCAACTCTCACATCCATACATGACCAGAGGAAAAACCATAGCCTTGACTAGAAGGAACTTAGTCGGCAAAGTAATGTCTCTGCTTTTGAATATACTATCTAGGTTGGTCATAACTTTTCTTCCAAGGAGTAAGCGTCTTTTAATTTCATGACTGCAGTCATTACTTGAGCTGAACCTGGATGGGGAGACTGGGCTGAAACCCAAAAGGAGACACGGATTTAGATAACTACACATTGTTATACAGTAATCTTACATACAAATGGTAACTGTTCGCTAGATACTTGTGAGTTGCATGTGTTCTCCAATACTTTATATAGATGACAAAATAAAGCAAAAATAGCAACAACAAAACAATTGAAAAGTCCTAAGGTCAAAAGTAGTTTTCCCAGTCACATTTGCCTTACTACTCAAATTGCATCAATCAGTTTTCCTGTAAATCAGAGACCCAGACTAGGCAGTCAGTATAAATTGCGGTATCAGGTGAACATGTTGATTTTATAGTAGTTCTTTTATTATTATTATTTTGGCTTCAAAAGCTTTCATATATGTTTGTTGATCATAATTTTTTCATTCAGAATAGTTATGGGCCCTGAGAGTATTCTAAATGACTTGAAGCATTAGCTTTTAGTTTCTAACTGTTCTGCATGGAAAACATTAGTTGTATTTATAGGGGATTGTAACATATCTCCTACAAAATATTCTGGGAAGTCAATTAATGTTGAGCTACAATGTCAATCCACTTTGAGATGGGCTGCAGCCAATTCTTAGGTAATTTTTATTCTAAACATAAAAGGTTTCCTGCACTCACTTTCAATTTCAGGAATCTCTCTTACTCGCTATTAGTGCTGACAGATCTCTGTCTGTGGTACATATGAAATGAAATCAGCATCTAATGTTATTTCACTGAACTTCCTGTCCTTGACGATTATTCTTACAACTATAAGTGAAGTAATGATTACATACAAATGAAACTAAATGTCTGTCGACATGTTCATACAGCAAAATACTTGGGCCCATTTTCTGAGTCTGGTAATCAAGAGATCCAGGTTCTAATCTCAGCTTCATATTTATTTACCTGGGTCATTCTAAGAACTGACTTGGCTTATCAAATATTCAGTGTTTATTTTTGGATTTTAAATTGCTAAAATGTAATATTTTATGATAGGTCATTTTCTTCAATGAGAAGTCCTTACTTTGCTATAGTAAACTACATTTAGGTATAACTGTATTTGGAGGAAGATATGATAGCTGACATAGTATGGTTGAAATTTCTTGAAACCAAAACACTGAGTCAATAGTCATTAATAATATTTAAGTTGCAATTTTAAGTTTCTTTTCATTTTAAGGACACTGAATTTTTATGGATAATTTTTCTTAAATTTTAGAGTGGGGAGTGGATTTTGCTACTATATTGCTCTATATTTTCAATAGCTAAAATCTGGGTCTTGGAAGGTTAAGCAATTTCTAAGAAAAGATCAAAGTTTCTTATAAACAAAATTTCCTGAAGCCCTAGACCAAAGCAACCTAGAATTAAATGTGGATTAAAACAAACAAACTACTGAATATCAACCAGCACCTGCCTTTGGTATTGGACATTTTTCATTGGTTTTGAAGTCAACTTCAGAATTTATTTTAGTTCAGTTCAGTTCAGTCGCTCAATCGTGTCTGACTCTTTGCGACCCCATGAAACACAGCACGCCAGGCCTCCCTGTCCATCACCAACTCCCGGAGTTCACTCAGACTCACATCCATCGAGTCAGTGATACCATCCAGTCATCTCATCCTCTGTCATCCCCTTCTCCTCCTGCCCCAATCCCTCCCAGCATCAGAGTCTTTTCCAATGAGTCAACTCTTTGCATGAGGTGGCCAAACTACTGGAGTTTCAGCTTTAGCATCATTCCTTCCAAAGAAATCCTAGGGCTGATCTCCTTTAGGGTGGACTGGTTGGATCTCCTTGCAGTCCAAGGGACTCTCAAGAGTCTTCTCCAACACCACAGCTCGAAAGCATCAATTCTTCACTGCTCAGCTTTCTTCACAGTCCAACTCTCACATCCATATATGACCACTGGAAAAACCATAGCCTTGACTAGATGGAACTTAGTCAGCAAAGTAACGTCTGCTTTTGAATATACTATCTAGGTTGGTCATAACTTTTCTTCCAAGGAGTAAGCATCTTTTAATTTCATGGCTGCAATCACCATCCGCAGTGATTTTGGAGCCCAAAAAGTAAAGAATTTATTTTAAGGAGACATAATTTACATAAGGTTAAAAGAAGGACTGATGCTGAAGCTGAAGCTCCAATACTTTGGTCACCTGATGTGAAGAGCTGACTCATTGGAAAAGACCCTAATGCTAGGAAAGATTGAGAGAAGGAGGAGAAGGGAACAACAGAGGATGACCTGGTTGGATGGCATCACTGACTCAATGGACATGAGTCTGACCAAACTCAGGAAGATAGTGAAAAACAGAGAAGACTGGTGTGGGGCAATTCATGGGGTCACAAAGAGTCAGACACAACTTAGTGACTAAAAAACAGCAAAAAGAGGAACACTGATCACTAACGAAGCTGTAGAACCTGTGGCAAGATATCCAGGGCTCCTAACGGGGATTATGAATCCAGAAGATAAAGCCATCCTGAATTCAGTATGTAGAAGAGGGGAGAACTTTGGAAAGTGTTTGAAGTAAACCCACAAGACACATTCTATTAGAGTTCTGTTCAGTTCAGTTACTCAGTCGTGTCTGACTCTTTGCAACCCCATAGACTGCAACACATCAGTCCTCCCTGTCCATCACCAACTCCCAGAGTTTACTCTAACACATGTCCATTGAATCTGTGATGCCATCCAAGCACCTTATCCTCTGTTGTCCCCTTTTCCTCCTGCCTTCAATCTTTCCCAGCATTAAGGTCTTTTCAAATGAGTCAACTCTTCACATTAGGTGGCCGAAGTATTGGAGTTTCAGCTTTAGCGTCAGTCCTTCCAGTGAATATTCAGGACTGATTTCCTTTAGGATAGACTAGTTGGATCTCCTTGCAGTCTAAGCACTCTCAATAGTTTTTTCCAACATCATAGTTCAAAAGCATCATTTCTTGGGCGCTCAGCTTTCTTTATGGTGCAACTCTCACATCCATACATGACTACTAGAAAAATCATAGCTTTGACTAGATGGACCTTTGTTGGTGAAGTAATGTCTCTGCCTTTTAATATGCTATCTAGGTTGGTCATAAGTTTCCTTCCAAGGAGTAAGTGTCTTTTAATTTCATGGCTGCAATCAGCATCTGCAGTTATTTTGGAGCACCTCTCAAAAATAAAATCTATCACTGCTTCCATTGCTTTCCTATCTATTTGCAATGAAGAGATGGGACCAGATGCCATGATCTTAGTCTTCTGAATGTTGAGTTTTAAGCCAACTTTTTCACTCTTCTCTTTCACTTTCACAAGAGGCTCTTTAGTTCTTCTTTGCTTTCTGCCATAAGGATGGTGTCATCTGCATGTCTGAGGTTATTGATAATTCTCCTGGCAATTTTGACTCTAGTTTGTGTTTCATCCAGCCCAGCATTTCTCATGATGTACTCTGCATATGAGTTAAATAAGTGAAAGTGAAAAGCGAAAGTGAAAGTCACTCAGTTGTGTCTAGCTCTTTGTGACCCCATGGACTATACAGTCCACAAAATTCTATAGGCCAGAATGCCATATTGATTAGCCTTTCCCTTCTCCAGGGGAACTTCCCAACCTAGGAGCTGAACCCAGGTGTCCTGCCTTGCATGCTGATTCTTTACCAGCTGAGCCACAAAGGAAGCCCATAAGTTAAACAAGCAGGGTGACAAAGTACTGTCTTTCCCAATTTGCAACCAGTCTGTTGTTCCATGTCCAGTTCTAACTGTTGCTCCTGACCTGCATACAAATTTCTCAAGAGGCAGGTCAGGTGGTCTGGCATTCCCCTATCTTTAAGAATTTTCCACAGTTTGTGGTGATCCACAAAGTCAAAGGCTTTGGCATAGTCAATAAAGCAGAAATGGATATTTTTCTGGAACTCCCTTGCTTTCTTGATGATCCAACAGATGTTGGCAATTTGATCTCTGGTCCCTCTGCCTTTTCTAAATCCAGCTTGAACATCTAGAATATCACAGTTCACATACTGTTGAAGCTTGGCTTGGAGAATTTTGAGCATTAGTTTACTAGCATGTGAGATGAGTGCAATTGTGTGGTAGTTTGAGCATTCTTTGGCATTGCCTTTCCTTGGGATGGAATGAAAACTGACCTTTTCCAGTCCTGTGGCCACTGCTGAGTTTTCCAAATTTACTGACATATTGAGTGCAGCACTTTCACAGAATCATCTTTTAGCATTTGAAATAGCTCAACTGGAATTCCATCACCTCCACTAGCTTTGTTCGTAGTGATGCTTCCTGAGGTCCACTTGACTTCGCATTCCAGGATGTCTGCCTCTAGGTGAGTGATCACACCATCATGATTATCCTGGTCATGAAGATCTTTTTTATATAGTTCTTCTGTGTGTTCTTGCCACCTCCTCTTAATATCTTCTGCTTCTGTTAGGTCCATATCATTTCTGTCCTTTATTGTGCCCATCTTTGCATGAAATGTTCTGTTGGTATCTCTAATTTTTTTGAAGAGACCTCTAGTCTTCCCTATTCTGTTGTTTTCCTCTATTTCTTTGCATTGATGACTGGGGAAGGCTTTCTCATCTCTTCTTGCCATTCTTTAGAACTCTGCATCCAGATGGATATATCTTTCCTTTTCTCCTTTGTCTTTTGTTATTCTTTTCACAGCTATTCTATCAGAGAAACCCAGTTAATTGTCATTATTTCAAAATATGTCCTTTTGTGTTACTGGAATATATCAAGCGTGCAAAAATTACACTGGAGAATAATAAACATCCAAGAAATATCACTAGCTTTAACTATCTTCCCCACATTTTTTTTTCAGACATTTTTAAAGAAATAACATTTACAAACAGAAACATGTTTCTTTGAATTATTTTTGAAATCTCTCTTTTCTCCAGTGTAGTCATGGTACTTTCATATTTCACCATATTTACTGTCTCCATATTGCCCATAATTTCTCTACACTTTAGCCAGAATAACTTGTGGTATATATTGGTATTGACTTATATGTTATTAACATGGACTTAAAGATATAATTTTGCAGTTTTTACAGTCACCCTTGATTATGTTTTTGAGATCTATCCTGGTTTTTATAGATAGTTCTAATTTATTAATTTCATTTCTGTTCAGCTTTTCATTATTTAAATATATTACCATTTATTTATGCATTCAAATATTGGTTTGTATTGAGATTATCTCTAGTTTATTAGTTTAGCAGAGATTGTTCTGATTATCCTTGTGTAGCTTTTTATTCACATGTGTAAATAATTTATATAAGGAACAAATACCAAAGTGGAATTTCTAGTCATAAAGCACAGACATTTTTAACTTTAGTTGATGTTTGCAAAGTACTTTCCAAAGTGAGTGTGGCAATTCACACATCCTACAATAGAGTATTAAAGTTCTTTCTCTCTTCTTGTCAATAATTGGTTTTGTTAATTTCTCCCAACCTGAAAATTATGAGATCTCATTTTGGTATTCATATTTTATCTCTATATTCTATATAATTTTGATATTGAATATCATCATTCACCTTAAACCCTATATAATTATTGTAAATTTTATTTCTGCACTTAGCTGAGATATTTTGGAAGCTTAAAAAAATTTTTTTTCAGCTGGAAGTGGTTGAGCAGGAGAACACAGCCGAAACCTCTGGAGCCCTTCCATAGCCTGGTCTGGCCACCAGGTGAGGTCCCCCAAGGTGACAATGCTTCTTCCTAGGGTACCTGAAGACAGGAGAACTCTGAATCCCATGACCCCATTTTGTGAGCCTAAGGGAGTGGCCATGGTCTTCATTTCACCAGATCTTGACTTTGGAATAAATATATACGTATATGACAGAACACCAGTCAGGGCCCATCAACCTTTGGGCCATGTATAGATTTACTGTCTATTTATAGAAGGCTTATGCATATAATCTGAAGAAAAAAATAAAGATAGAAAAATGGCTCTCAACTTTAGAAAGAAAACTACTTTTGCCAAATGTCAGTCTCCTCTATGTAAAACTATTAAGAGTATATGATATAGAAGAACTGAAAAAGTCACACATCTTATAAATGCCCTTTTCTTTAAAAAAATCATAGAAAAGAAATACTTCTAGAAATAACTGTCAGTAATGGAACTGTTAAACCACTTATAAATGTTTCACCAGGACCTGGAGGACAGATGTTAGAAGAAAAGGAGCAGAAAGTGGTAAGGAGTAAGAAAAGTAGGGTTCTTTGGTAGATTTCTTATATTTAAGACATTTTCATATCATATTGTCTTTATTATTCTGTGTGTCCTGCTTTTATTGGTACTGTATCTATAATGACAATTTTATCTTTTTATTATTTTTATTGGATTAATATAGTTTTACAATGTTGTGTTAGTTTCTGCTGTACAATTAAGTGAACTAGCTATGTATGTGTGCATGCGTTCCATCACTCAGGCATATATGACTCTTTTAGAACCCCATGGACTGGAGTGAGTTGCCATTCCTTCTCCAGAGGAGCTTCCTGACCCATGGGTCAAACTTGTGTCTCTTGTGTCTCCGGCATCAGCAGGCGGATTCTTTACCACTGTGCCACCAACAGGTGTCCAACTCAGCCGTGTCCAAATCTTTGGGACCCCGTGGATCGTAGCCCACCAAGTTCTTCTGTCCAAGGATTTCTCCAGGCAAAAATATGCAATGGATAGTCATTCTTTTATCCAAGGGATCTTCTTGACCTAGGGATCAAACCAGGGTCTCACGCTTGCAGGCAGATTCTTTACCATGTGTGCCACCAGGGAATCCCATAAATATATATATACATACCCCCTCCCTCTCGGGCCTTCCTCCTTCCACTGCCACTCAGTATTTAAAAGTATTTCTAAAGTGACTGATGCATATCTAAAGGAGATGCAGTAATAAAAAAGTAGATGCATTAAAATATGCATTTTATAAATATTCGTTTGTTAAAATTCAAATGGACTATTGTTCTTTGGATATGGATTTACTCAGCACAGATGGAACAAGAATGGTTTGTGCTGCACTGTTAGCTCCAGTTCATGTATTCTCTGCTGCTCTTATCAATCTGGCCAGCCCTCTGTAAGGCACTCTTTTCCTGTTACTGGTTCAGAAGCCAACTTCCACAGTCTTCCTGGGAAGGGAACAGAAACTGGCATTAACCTGGCAAGCTAGCTTATGGATTTTTTGACCTGACTCTAGTGAGTCCATGCTGTAATCTTGTGCCTCACTTTCATACTCCTTCCAGAATTTAGTCTCCATCCATTTGCTGTGTGGATGCTGCAGTCATTTTTCCAATTATCAGAAGCTAAATTGAGCAAAAAATTCTACTGGAGAGTATAGAATTAGTTACTCCCACAATAGCGGCAACTTTATAAAATGTCTAAAAAGAAAAGGCTGGTTTCAGAGTATTGATATAGTTGGATAGATAGAGAATTTCTCTTGGAGCTACAATTACATAGTAAGACAAAGGAAAACAAAACAAAAACAAAAAGCACAAATTTTATGTTTATTTGTGGTGGATTTAGGAGAAGTGAGAGAGTTTCAAGAGTCAAAAAACATTCCTAATCATTACAGGTCTTCCCCAACAACCTTCAAAAAGTCATGGAAAATAGCAAATTTATACATAGCATCCAAGAAAGAACTTTTTGAGAAATACATCATCCAGTAACTTTTAGAATTAGAAACAGGACATTTTCTTTAGGATACAGTTCGATTTACTAAAGCAGGACAGGATAGACACATTACAATGGATGCTTCATGGGGAATTTTATGAGTGAAAGGGAGAGTGGAGAATATCCCACTAGACACAGAGTTCTTAGATCTCTCAGCCAGTCATAGAATGCAGGTTACAAGAATAAGCTCTGAAGAATATTTCTGAGAACTTGGAGGGGAGGATATATAAGTAATCTGTTTTCCTGCAGTTTCTACATATGGTTAAATCGATGGAAACCTTTACCAAGGTCACAGCTAAGAAGTATTGTATCAATGCCACACATGCAGAGCCCTGTACCAAGGTCATCTCTGGAACTGACTGAGCCCCACTGTAACCATTGCTGAGAGCCCTCCCCCTGGCCAATCCATCCTTACTGGTCAGTTCCTTGATGGTGCATTAGGCAAAAACACTCACCCTTGTACTCACCCTATAGCTCCTGAACTAATTGACTTATGTCACTCTTCCAGAAGAAATTTCCAGCAGCAATTTTCTTTGTCTTCAGGCTATAAAAATTGGCTACTAACCCACAAAAAGCATCAGCTCTCCCTGGCCTGTCAGGAGGTTGGCCTGCTGTGCTTGCAGCATCCACATTATCTCTGCCCTTTGTTGTTAATGAACTCACTCATTTCTGTGTACTCTGTGTCTGGTAATTCTTTTCAAGCCATCACTAGGGTCCGTGACAGAATGGAGACTTTTTACTTTACAATCTTTTTTTTTTTTTTTTTTTTTTCCGCTTGTTTTTTCTCTCAGAATCTTAGAGCTGTGCTCGACTGATTCCTTCCCCTTGCCTTTGCCATGAAATGTTTTGTTCAGTTTCTTTGTTTTCTTTAATTCCTTTTTGTTTACTCTTGGCATTTGTAGGATTTATTTTGTTAATCTTGAAATTAAAATAAGTCTAAAAATATTTCATAGGAGCCTCTGCTATTAACTTTGATTTACTGTAATGACTATTTTCTTCAGATTAAAAAAAAAATTATTCTCCAATTATTGCTATCAATATTTATCTCTTTACTTGTTTATCTTTCCTTCTCAAATGTGTTACATTCATTTATTGAATTTCTTATCTCTTTAGTCTATTTCCATTAGATACTTTCTATGCATCTCTTTATTCACTGAGTTTAATTTTTTGTTTTCTATTATAGATTTTACACCATTCCTTACCACAAATTTATTTTTGAATTTCAATTTGTGTTTTCATAGCAGAGAAATCTCTCCTGACTTCTGAGTCATTATGCTTTGTAGCTGCAAGGACTTTCAGGCACAAGAAACATTCTTTAAAATAAATAGGAGACTTAAATTTACTCGCTTATTTTTTGTAAGTTCCTTTCATGTCAGGGAATCTTGATCTGATACTTTTGATAGTTCCCATTCTTTTAAATAAACAAACATTTTCATGAGTCTGATATTTTTATTTTTCATCCAAATTGGTTATGTTCAAAGGGTGCCACATTCTAGAAAACTTTATTTAAGATTTGAAAGACATTTTCACATACACAGATTCTCTACAGCTATACTGTCTGTGTAATATCTTGAAAAAACATATTAGTGTATGTTTGATGTGAGAAGAAGCATTAGTAAGAACTAACAATTAAAATCTTTAATGTAAAACATATTTTCATGTTAACTTGGTTATGTCAAGATAAAAATATATTTAAATCAAGGGAAATTAGGATAAGGAAGAGATGAGAAAATGTAAGCTTCCTGGACAATTTGCCTATAGACTCAAGAGAAGAGTTATTGTCATTGTTTTGATATTTGCAATTTCCTATTTGTTTTATTTAAGTACTTACTTTATTGTTTTAATCTGTACAAGTAGAAATTTAAGAAAAAAATAAATTTGCAGTGCCTTGTTTGTTGTTCTGTCACCAAGTCATGTCCTACTTTTTGTGACCCAATGGACTGTAGCACACCAGACTCCTCTGTCCTTCACTGTCTCCCAGAGTTTGCTCAAACTCATATCCCTTGAGTCACTGATGCCATCTAATCATCTCATCTTCTGCCAGCCCTTTCTCCTTTTGCCTTCAATTTTCCAAGCATCAGGGACTTTTCCAATAAGTCAGCTTTTCACATCACATGGCCAAATACTGGAGCTTCAGGTTTAGCAACAGTCCTTCCAATTAATAGTCAGGATTGATTTATTTTAGGATTGACTGGTTTGATCTCCTTGCAGTATAAGGGACTCTCAAGCATCTTCTCTAGCATTACAGTTTGAAAGCATCAATTCTTCAGTGATTGGCCTTCTTTATGGTCCAATTCTGACATCCGTCCATGATTACTGGAAAAACCATAGCTTTCACTATGCATATCGTTTCTGTTGCTCACAAATTAAAGGGCCTTAAAACAATTAGAATTCTTAAAATGATATTATGGTATAAAAATATTTCAGAGACATCTCTTGCTTTGCCTTTAGAGGTATTTCTGATAGATGTTTAGAGGATATGGTTTATTATATTAAAGAAGGATGTAAATTGAAAGGACTTTGGAGTGATTCCATTCCCATATCACAGGCTCCCATTTTAAGAAGGATGCTGATTGCTAAGAGAGCAACAAAAATGATGATGGTGTACTGCCATATATCCAGCTAACCCAGAGAACATAAAACAGGGGAAAAATAGAGTACTCATCATCAAATATTTGAAGAGTAATAAATTTATTCTACTCTGCTCCAAATGGCATAAATAAAAGACTAACATTACAGTGGGGATACTTTGCTTAATAAAAGAAAGACACTTGCAACACTTAGTACTCTTTGCTGCTGAAGTTGTTGAAGCAGTGGCTCTGGTGAACATGGGGAGGGTTTAGAGTGATGAGTGGGAGATTTCCTGAAGGATACCTAATGGGCCATCACCCTTCTGAGCTCCTTGGGTGATTCCACTAAAGATCATGTTTAATTTAACCGGAATTTTAAGGTTAGAGAACATTTGTTCTCTTCCATTCAAATACACCTTTAATTATAAAGGTGTATTTGAATTGTGAAATCTGCAAAGTTAAATTTCATTGCATTTAATTTAGTAAAATTAAAATGCCTAGTGACATCCTGGTTAGAAATTAGCCATATTTAGACTGGTAATTAATGTCTAATTGGACACTAGTACTCAATTTCATGGTAAGGAAATAATGGCTAAAAATACCAACTAGTATTTAAAAGATATGTGATATATATCCTGAAGCAATTTTCTTAAATGCCAATTTAATTTGACATTTAGAGACTGAGAGATGTGCTTGCTGATGAAAGTTGTACTGTGATCCTATGGCATATGGCTATGCATTCTTATTTGAGGGATACAAAAATAATTTTATTGAACCCTAGGTATCTTAAAAGTGAATGGTTTACTTCTGGGAAGATGCATTTTTAATTAAATATACTTGTGTTACATAGAAACTGAGAGAAATAAATGACTTTTTCAAAAACAATTCTGATATTTTACAAAAAGCTTTAAAATAAATATACCTTCCTAAAATTTAGCACGTTTGAAGTTCTGTCTGTAATATAACTAGGTAAAAGCATGGGGAAATCAACTCATTCTATATAACTTTGCACCTTATTTATGCAAAGGATTTGAATTGGAATTTGATCTTAGTATCAATTATAAAATAATTATATAATGTCAAGCAGATTCATATGCTTTAAATGACAATTGAGAAAAATACTATCTTTATATAATATTTGATGAATTTAGTTAAAATGTATTTTTGAAAACACAACTGTAATGTCCTTCAGAGTTGAGCCAAAGAACAAGTATTAGTCAGAATTTTCTAGACAAATAGAATAGAAACAGAAGAGAGAGAAAGAGGCTGATTTATAATAAAGAATTACCTCACATGATTATGAAGGCTGACAAATTTTAAGATCTACAGGGTAAGCAGGTAAACTGGAAACACCTGAACAGCAGATGCTGTTGGTGCTGTTTCGGTCCCAAGACCCAGGAAAAGCCAATGTTTTATTTTAAGTCATAAGGTGGGGAAAAAATGATTTTCCAGTTCGATGGCAATCAGGCAGGAATTCTTTCTTACTTGGGGAAGAGTCTGCCTTTTTGTTCTATTCAAGACTTCAGCTGATTGGATGAGGATCATCTATTTTATGGAGGGCTGTCTGTTTGAATCAATTCACTGATTCTTAAAGTTAACTTCGTCTAAAAACACTCTCCCAGAAATGCCCATAATAATGCTGTTTTAATATGTGGGCACCCCATGGCTCAAGAACATAAACATCAACAACTAACTGGTAGTATTTGCAGCCAAAGCTAAAGGAATTCTTGGGAAACACTTGAATTGACTCCAACAGCAATCCAAATGTAGTTAATTTCCCAGCATATTTTGTGACAAGCACATTTTCTGGAAATTTTTGAAAAATTAGTACTACAAGCCATCACAATCATTTAGAAAACAAATCAGCCAATCAACCAAGCAAAACATACCAAGGAAAGCCCACAGAAGTGACCTGGTTTTGAATATTGTCTAAAGAAAAAAAATTAAGTAAAAAGTAAGATCACCATCCATCATCATCATCATCATTTCCATGAAATTCACTGTACTTAGAAACCATATGACATTCTTCTGAGCTTCCCCGGTGGCTCAGTGGTAAAGAATCTGCCTGCCAAGTGTTCAATCTCCGGGTCGGGAAGATACCTGGAGGAGGAAATGGCCACCCACTCCAGTATTCTTGCCTGGAGAATCCCATGGACAGAGGACCCTGGCAGGCTAGAGTTCATGGGGTTGCAAAAAGTTGGACATGACTTAGTGACTAAACTACCACGACTACTGTGACATTATTTCCATGATAAAAATCCATATTCATTTTAGAGAACTTTTGCTTCCAAAATGCATCCAAATTTTAATATAAATTATGTTTGTGTGACCTAGGAAAATTGGGGGCTTGAGATCATAAAGAATACTGCTCTTAGAGAAAGCTTTTGTAGAACTGTTTGTACTGATTGTTTAGCATATACTCTCAAAAATAATAATTACAGAAGTTGAAAGGTTATTTTTCAAAAAGCAGACATCTTACTCCAATGCTACTATGACTTTGTAGATTACTACATTCCTACTGTGTTTATAAGGTAATAACAGAGGAATAATGTCTGCTAATGTTCAACACAGGGGTAAAATATAATGCTATTACTGTATTACTTAACTACCACTTAAATATATGTTATTTACTTCTGCTGTTGTTTCAAGTATTTATTTTGATGATTCAGCCTTTTTATGTCCTTTGAAGTATTTTTTTGTAGCTCATTGAGTGCTGTGTTGAGAACATAATAGGCATCCAATTAATACTGATAATTTGTTAAGAGTGTGGACATGCATCCATGACATATCTGTATGCACATTATTTTATTTCGAATAGCAATGCACAGCCAATAAATCAGATCAACAGACAGTATCATAAATGGCTATGATTTAGCCCATAGTCAAGTGAACTCTAGAAGACACTTGTTCTGTAAAGCTGAATATATCTGAAATAAAATCATGGGTGTTGTACCAGAAGAAAATTCTTCAAGCATAACAGTGAAATTGAATTTAAAACAGAATAACATAGTTAAGTCAGAATTAATCATAAGAATATGGGCAGGCAACAGCTGACAGTGAATATTTGAGTGAATTTAGAGTAATTATTAATCAGAATTGCTAGTTAAATCACAGCTGGGGTTAGAAAAAATGTGGGTTGATTATAGGATATTCTGTTAAGAAGAGTAAATTATCTAATTCAGTTAATTAATTATGGAATCTTGCTGATGCAAAGCTCCTTTTAAAACCTGTATTGTAGGATGCATTTCTACTCATCCTGGAGAATCTATGCCCGATCCTTGAAAGGAATTATCCATAGGGGGGAAAAGAGCAGGAATATTGCTTTTTTTCTGGAGTGATTGCACCCCATTTATTCCAATATTTATTTTCAATATGTCAGAAAGGAAACTACCCGACAGTACATCACTAAAAGAGAAGGGTATTCATGGACAGCTCACTCACAGGAAAACGTTGTGCCTACACCTGAATAAAGTTAAGTGGAGTTTGACAGCTCTCTAGTAAACATAATTATGATTACATGATAAATAGGATTGTTAAGGCTCACAAGTTGATTTGGGGATTTTGTTTAAACTATTTTGCTCATCTATCTTCAAAGCCCCCATAGTGTAAAGGAAAGAACATCAAGGTAGAAATCCAGAGACTTAACTCTACACATTGAATTTGTACCACCAGCAATTTCAATTCTTCCTGTCTGTTTCTGATATAGACTGGATGTTTATGTCTTCTTCAAAATAAATAAAGATAAAACTTTCACTCCCAATGTTAAAGTTTTATGAAGTGAGTGTCTTTGAGAGTTAACTAGGTCATCAGGATGGAGCCTTCATGATTGGGATTCAGTTCAGTTCAGTCACTCAGTCATGTCCTACTCTTTGGGACCCCGTAAACCACAGCACTCCAGGCTTCCCTGTCCATCACCAACTCCTAGAGTTCACCCAAACTCATGTCCATTGAGTCGGTGATGCCATCCAGCCATCTTATCCTCTGTCGTCCCCTTCTCCTCTTGCCTTCAATCGTTCCCAGCATCAGGGTTTCTTCACATCAGGTGGCCAAAGTATTGGAGTTTCAGCTTCAACATCAGTCCTTCCAATGAACACCCAGGACTGATCTTTTGGATGGAATGGTTGGATGTCTTTACAGTTCAAGGGATTCTCAAGAGTCTTCTCCAACACCACAGTTCAAAAGCATCAATTCTTCAGTGCTCAGCTTTCTTTATAGTCTAATTCTCATATCCATGCATGACTTTTGGAAAAACTATAGCCTTGACTAGATGGACCTTTGTCGACAAAGTAATGTTTCCGCTTTCTAATATGCTGTCTAGGTTGGTCATAACTTTCCTTCCAAGTAAGCATCTTTTAATTTCATGGCTGCACTCACCATCTTCAGTGATTTTGGAGTCCAAAAAATAAAGTCAGCCACTATTTTCACTGTTTCCCCATCTATTTGCCATGAAATGATGGGACCAGATGACACAATCTCAGTTTTCTGAATGTTGAGCTTCAAGCCAACTTTCTCACTCTCCTATTCCACTTTCATCAAGAGGTCCTTTAGTTCTTCGATTTCTGCCATAAGGATGGTCTCATCTGCATATCTGAGGTTATTGATATTTCTCCCAGCAATCCTGATTCCAGCTTGTGTTTCTTCCAGCCCAGTGTTTCTCATCATGTACTCTGAATATAAGTGAAAAAAGCAGGGTTTCAAAATACAGGCTTGATGTACTCCTTTTCCTATTTGGAACCAGTCTGTTGTTCCATGGCCAGTTCTAACTGTTGCTTCTTGACCTGCATACAGGTTTCTCAAGAGTCAGGTCAGGTGGTTCAGTATTTCCATCTCTTTTGGTATTCCCATCTCTTTCAGAATTTTCCACAGTTTATTGTGATCCACACAGTCAAAGACTTTGGCATAGTCAATAAAGCAGTAATATATATTTTTCTAGAACTCTCTTGCTTTTTCGATGATCCAGCGGATGTTGGCAATTTGATCTCTGGTTCCTCTGCCTTTTCTAAAACCAGCTTGGACATCTGGAATTTCACGGTTCACGTATTGCTGAAGCCTGGCTTGGAGAATTTTGAGCATTACTTTACTAGCTTGTGAGATGAGTGCAATTGTGCAGCACTTTCAGCATTCTTTGGCATTGTGTCTCTTTGTGGCAGGAGTGGTGGCTGGGTGGCTCCGAAGTGTCCAAGAGGATATACCCCAGGTCCAAGGTGAGGAATGGTGGCCGAGAGGAGTTACCCCACATCCAAGGTCAGGAGAGGTGGCAGAAAGGAGATACCCCACTTTCAAGGTGAGAGAAACCCAAGTAAGATGGTAGGTGCTAAGAGAGGGCATTAGAGGGCAGACAGACTGAAACCACAGTCACAGAAAACTAGCCAATCTGATCACATGAACCACAGCCTTGTCTAACTCAATGAAACTATGCCATGCCATGTGGGGCCACCCAAGAAGGACGGGTCATGGTGGAGAGGTCTGACAGAATGTGGTCCACTGGACAAGGGAATGGCAAATCACTTAAGTATTCTTGCCTTGAGAGCCCCATGAACAATATGAAAAGGCAAAAAGATAGGACATTGAAAGATGAACTCCTCAGGTCAGTAGGTGCACAATATGCTACTGGAGATCAGTGGAGAAATAACTCCAGAAAGAATGGAGGGATGGGGCCAAAGGAAAAACAACACCCAGTTGTGGATATAACTAGTGATAGAAGCAAGGTCGGATACTGTAAAGAGCCATATTGCATAGGAATCTGGAATGTTAGGTCCATGAATCAAGGCAAATTGGAAGTGGTTAAACAGGACATGGCAAGAGTGAACGTCAACATTCTAGGAACCAACAAACTAAAATGGACTGGAATGGGTGAATTTAACTCAGATGACCATTATATCTACTATTCTGGGCAGGAATCCTTAAGAAGAAATGGAGTAGCCATCATAGTCAAAAAAAGAGTCTGAAATGCAGTACTTGGATGCAATCTCAAAAATGACACAATAAACTCTGTTTCCAAGGCAAACCATTCAATATCACAGTAATCCAAGTCTATGCCCCAACCAGTAATGCTGAAGCTGAAGTTGAATGGTTCTATGAAGACCTACAAGACCTTTCAGAACTAACACCCCCCACCAAAAAAAAAAAAGATGATTGGGATTAGTGGTCTTAGAAAAGAGATTTCAGAGAGGTCTGTAGCCCCTCCCTAGCTATGCAAGAACATGGCAAAAAGATTCTCTTCTATGAACCAGGACTTGAGCTCTCACCAGACACTGGTCTGCTGGTTCCTCCACCTTGGATTTCCCAGCCTCTAGATTTGTGGGGAATACATATTTGCTGTTTAAACCACCAATTCTATGATATTTTTGTTATAGCAGCCTTAGCTAATTAAGTTTCTTTATTTATAGAATAAAGAAAACAATACCTCTACTAGTACTACATAGATCAAATGGGTCATCTTCAAACAGGCCATGTGTTACCTCTTAACAATTGCTTCACTTTTTCTGGAGAAAAAGAGGAAATACATTTATCTGCTAAGAACTTTCATTTTTTGTCTCTCAATGGTCAAATCTTTCCTTGAGTTAAGTTCATTTCAGTTGCTCGGTCGTGTGTGACTCTTTGTGACCCCTTAAATTGCAGCACAGCAGGGTTCCCTGTCCATCACCAACTCCTGGAGTTCACTCAGACTCACATCCATTGAGCTGGTGATGCCATCCAGGCATCTCATCCTCTGTCAACCCCGTCTCCTCCTGCCCCCAATCCCTCCCAGCATCAGAGTTTTTCCAATAAATCAACTCTTCGCATGAGGTGGCCAAAGTACTGGAGTTTCAGATTATCATTATTCCTTCCAATGAACACCCAGGACTTATCTCCTTTAGAACGGACTGGTTGGATCCCCTTGCAGTCAAAGGGACTCTCAAGAGTCATCTCCAACACCAAAGTTCAAACCATCAATTCTTCGGCACTCAGATTTCTTCACAGTCCAACTCTCACAATCATACATGACCATTGGAAAAACCGTAGGCTTGAATAGATGGACCTTTGTTGGCAAAGTAATGTCTCTGCTTTTTAATATGGTATCTAGCTTGGTCATAACTTTCCTTCCAAGGAGTAAGCATCTTTTATTTCACGGCTGCAATCACCATCTGCAGTGATTTTGGAGTCCAAAAAAATAAAGTCTGACACTGTTTCCCCATCTATTTGTCATGAAGTGATGGGACCAGATGCCATGATTTTCGTTTTCTGAATGTTGGGCTTTAAGTCAACTTTTTCACTCTCCTCTTTCACTTTCATCAAGAGGCTTTTGTGTTCCTTGTCACTTTGTGCCATAAGGGTGGTATCATCTGCATATCTGAGGTTACCGATATTTCTCCCAGCAATCTTGATTCCAGCTTGTGCTTCTTCCAGCCCAGCGTTTCTAATGATGTACTCCACATATATATTAAATAAGCAGGGTGACAATATACAGCCTTGACATGCTCCTTTTCCAATTTGGAACCAGTCTGTTGTTCCATGTCCAGTTCTAACTGTTGCTCCCTGACCTGCATACAAGTTTCTCAAGAGGCAGAAGAGGTCGTCTGGTATGCCCAACTCTTTCAGAATTTTCCACAATTTATTGTGATCCACACAGTCAAAGGCTTTGGCATAGTCAATAAAGCAGAAATAGATGTTTTTCTGGAACTCTCTTGCTTTTTCCATGATCCAGCGGATGTTGGCTATTCGATCTCTGGTTCCTCTCCCTTTCCTAAAATCAGCTTGAACATCTGGAAGTTCGTGGTTCACATTGCTGAAGCCTGGCTTGGAGAATTTTGAGCATTACTTTACTAGCGTGTGAGATGAGTGCAGTTGTACAATAGTTTGAGCATTCTTTGGCATTGCCTTTCTTTGGGATTGGAATGAAAACTGAACTTTTCCAGTCCTGTGGCCACTGCTGAGTTTTCCAAATTTGTTGGCATATTGAGTGCAGCACTTTCATGACATCATCTTTCAGGATTTGAAATAGCTCAAGTGGAATTCCATCACCTCCACTAGCTTTGTTCATAGTGATGCTAAGGCCCACTTGACTTCACATTCCTGGATGTTTGGCTCTAGGTGAGTGATCACACTATTGTGATTATCTTGGTCATGAAGATCTTTTTTGTACAGTTCTTCTGTGTATTCTTGCCACCTCTTCTTAATATCTTCTGCTTCTGTTAGGTCCATACCATTTCTGTCTTTTATCGAGCCCATCTTTGCATGAAATGTTCCCTTGTTACCTCTAATTTTCTCAAAGAGATCTCTAGTCTTTCCCATGCTGTTGTTTTTCTCTATTTCTTTGCACTGATCGCTGAAGAAAGCTTTCTTATCTCTCCTTGCTCTTCTTTGGAACTCAGCATTCAGATGCTTATATCTTTCCTTTTCTCCTTTGCTTTTTGCTTCTCTTCTTTTTCCAGCTATTTGTAAGGCCTCCCCAGATAGCCATTTTGGTTTTCTTTGCATTTCTTTTCCATGGGGATGGTCTTGATTCCTGTCTCCTGTACAATGTCATGAACCTCCCTCCATAGTTCAAGAGGTACTCTATAAGATCTAGTCCCTTAAATCTATTTCTCACTTCCACTGTATAATCATAAGGCATTTGATTTAGGTCATACCTGAATGATCTAGTGGTTTTTGCGACTTTCTTAGATTTGAGTATGAATATGGTAATAAGGAGTTCATGATGTGAGCCACAGTCGGCTCCCGGTCTTGATTTGCTGACTGTATAGAGCTCTTCTATCTTTGGCTGCAAAGAATATAATCGATCTGATTTCGGTGTTGACCATCTGGTGATGTCCATGTGTAGTGTCTTCTCTTGTGTTGTTGGAAGAGGGTGTTTGTTATGACCAGTGCGTTCTCTTGGCAAAACTCTATTAGTCTTTTCCCTGCTTCATTTTGTACTCCAAGGCCAACTTTACCTGTTACTCCAGGTGTTTCTTGACTTTCTACTTTTGCATTCCAGTCCCCTATAATGAAAAGGACATCTTTTTTGGGTGTTAGCTCTAAAAGGTCTTGTTGGTCTTCATAGAACCGTTCAACTTCAGCTTCTTCAGCATTACTGGTTGGGGCATAGACTTGGATTACTGTGATATTGAATGGTTTGCCTTGGAAACGAAAAGAGATCATTCTGTTGTGAGATTGCATCCAAGTACTACATTTCAGACTATTGATGACCATAATGGCTATTCCATTTCTTCTAAGTGATTCCTGCCCACAATAGTAGATATAATGGTCATCTGAGTTAAATTCACCCATTCCAGTCCATTTTAGTTCTTTGATTCCTAGAATGTCGACGTTCACTCTTGCCATCTCCTGTTTGACCACTTCCAATTTGCCTTGATTCATGGACCTCATGCAATATTGCTCTTTACAGTATCTGACCTTGCTTCTATCATGTGTCACATCCGCAACTGGGTATTGTTTTTGCTTTGGCTCCATCCCTTCATTCTCTCTGGAGTTATTTCTCCACTGATCTCCAGTAGCATACTGGGCACCTACTGACCTGGGGAGTTCCTCTTTCAGTATCCTATCATTTTGCCTTTTCATCTGTTTATGGGGTTCTCAAGGTAAGAATACTGAACTGGTTTGCCTTACCCTTCTCCAGTGGACCACATTCTGTCAGACCTCTCCACCACAACCCACCCATCCTGGGTGGCCCCACAGGGCATGGCTTAGTTTCATTGAGTTAGACAAGGCTGTGGTCCATGTGATTAGATTGACTAGTTTTCTTTGATTATGGTGTCTGTGTATTTGCCCTCTGATGACCTCTCGCAACACCTACGTCTTAACTTGGGTTTCTCTTAATTGGATGTGAGGTATCTCTTCATGGTTGTTCCAGCAAAGCGCAGCTGCTGCTCCTTACCTTGGAGGAGGGGTATCTCCTCACTGCCTCCCCTCCTGACCATGAACGTGGAGTAGCTCCTCTTGGCTCTCCTGTGCCCGGGCAGCCACCGCTCATTGGAGGTAGGGTTGCTCCTCTCGGCTGCAGCCCCTGAGCTCAGGTTTGGGTTAGCTCCTCCCGGCTGCTGCCCTCGGGCGGGGGTAGCTCTTCTCGGCCATGCTTCTGCGAGGTCCGTTGCAGCTGGCGCGCTTCATTTGGGTTAGGAACCCAAGTAAAGTTAAGCAATTGCATAAATGACTCACTTGATAAAAATGCACAATGACAAAGACGCACATTTCTGCAACTTTTTGGGTAATGGGAAAATAGATTTTTATTTCAATCAATTTTATTTGATAATATAAATTCTACTCAAAAAAAGAAAAAAGAAAGAAAGAAAGGGGAGGCTGAAATGGCAGTCTCAGAGAAGAACAGGCAGATAAGCCGGTTCCATGCCCTGATTATTTTTGCTAGGAAGGTTGGGATTCATACTTTTCCTCCTTCCCTCTTCCTTTCTTCCTGCTTTCTTTCTCTTTTTCAACCATTTTTTCATACTCCTTGAATGTAGAAAAATCTACATTCAGGGATAATGAGCTAAAGAAATAAATTATGCTGGTAAACTCAACTTCAACTCAAAGTTGTCTCTGAGTGATACCACCTAGTCAGAATGGACAAAAATATTATATATATATTTCTGGGGATAAAATGATGAGAAATAAATGCTACATGTTTCTTTTTGTGATTTTCCTTTTACTGTGTTAGATAAGAAGTTTAGTTATTAATACTTTGAGAAAAACATCTTCCCACAGGGTAAAGTAACAACAGGACATTTGTAGCAATATGAGCCTGGGAGGTGAAAAACACTCCAGGTATAGGACTCAGACTAGAAATACATTAGACTAAATTCTTCAGAAGTTTTCAACTGAAACCATATGAATGGAAAGTTTTCCTTATCTGAGAAAGGGTCAAATCTTATCAGGTAAAGAATATTGTTTCCTGAGAAGCAAGAATATTGTTGTGAATCTACTAAAGTTTGGTCTATCAGTACTTAAACAGTCTATTTAAGAAACTAGAGTGTTTGTTATATAAAGAAACTGTCTATTCAGAACAATAAAAAGCTTGACATTTTCTTCAAATTTTAACACTTGAGAGTCAAATATATTTGAATGCTTGTATGTATGTATTAAAATTGGTTTTATCATAGATATTGTAATGTAAATATTTAACATGACAGCGAAAATTTTGTTTTCCTTTGTATGCTACAATTATTTAAAATCAACTTGATGTTGCTAAACAACTTGAAATTTCTTATGTCTTGGTTTTGTTTTATTTTTCTGTTTCACCAATACCAGCTGATGATTCTTTGCACTATGAAACCAAAAGAAAAAAAAAGAGAGAGAGAGAGAGAGAGAACAAACTGTGAACATTAATATTAATGCATGTTTTATACATTGAATTTTATGTTATGGTACCAGTTTTGCATTTTAAGACCTGGCATTCTTCATTTTATTTATTTTCACATAAGTAGAAAATTCTCCCAAAATACCATGAAGAGATATATTTATGGGTTGAATCATATCTTCCTCTCAAAAAAAAAAAAAAAAAAGTTGCGATCTTAATCCCAGGTATCTCAGAATGTCATCTTATCTAGAGATAGGGTCATAATAGCAGGCTGCGGTGGCAGGCGCACTAAGCCTGGCCGAGAGCTACCGGGCCTAGAGGAGCCATCCCATGGTGAAGGTCAGGAAGGGTGACGGGAGGAGATACCCCTCATTCAAGGTAAGGAGCAGTGGCTGTGCTCTGCTGGAGCAGCCGTGAAGAGATACCCCACGACCAAGGTAAGAGAAACCCAGGTAAGATGGTAGGTGCTGCAAGAGGGCATCAGAGGGCAGACACACTGAAACCATACTCACAGAAAACTAGTCAATCTAATCACACTAGGACCATAGCCTTGTCTAACTCAATGAAACTAAGCCATGCCCGCCGGGCAACCCAAGATGGGCAGGTCATGGTGGAGAGGTCTGACAGAATGTGGTCCACTGGAGAAGGGAATGGCAAACCAGTTCAATATTCATGCCTTGAGAACCCCATGAATAGTATGAAAAGGCAAAATGATAGGATACTGAAAGAGGAACTTCCCAGGTCAGTAGGTGCCCAATATGCTACTGGAGGTCAGTGGACAAATAACTCCAAAAAAATGAAGGGATGGAGCCAAAGCAAAAACAATACCCAGCTGTGGATGTGACTGGTGATAGAAGCAAGGTCCGATGCTGTAAAGAGCAATATTGCATGGGAACCTGGAATGTCAGCTCCATGAATCAAGGCAAATTGGAAGTGGTCAAACAGGAGATGGCAAGAGTGATCATCAACATTCTAGGAATCAGTGAAATAAAATGGACTGGAATGGGTGAATTTAACTCAGATGACCATTATATCTACTACTGTGGGCAGGAATCCCTCAGAAGAAATGGAGTAGCCATCATGGTCAGCAAAAGAGTCCAAAATGCAGTACTTGGATGCAATCTCAAAAACGACAGAATGACCTCTTTTTGTTTCCAAGGCAAACCATTCAATATCACAGTAATCCAAGTCTATGCCCCAACCAGTAATGCTGAAGAAGCTGAAGTTGAATGGTTCTATGAAGACCTACAAGGACTTTTAGAACTAACACCGAAAGATGTCCTTTTCATTATAGGGGACTGGAATGCAAAAGTAGAAAGTCAAGAAACACCTGGAGTAACAGGCAAATTTGGCCTTGGAATGCAGAATGAAGCAGGGCAAAGACTAATAGAATTTTGCCAAAAAAATGCACCGGTCATAGCAAAAACCCTCTTCCAACAACACAGGAGAAGACTCTACACATGGACATCACCAGACGGTCAACACCTAAATGAGATTGATTATATTCTTTGCAGCCAAAGATGGAGAAGCTTGATACAGTCAACAAAAACAAGACCAGAAGCTGACTGTGGCTCAGATCATGAACTCCTTATTACCAAATTCAGACTGAAATTGAAGAAAGCAGGGAAAATGGCTAGACCATTCAGGTATGACCTAAATCAAGTCCCTTATGATTATACAGTGGAAGTGAGAAATAGATTTAAGGGCCTAGATATGATAGATAGAGTGCTTGATGAACTATGGAATGAGGTTTGTGACATTGTACAGGTGACAGGGATCAAGACCATCCCCATGGAAAAGAGATGCAAAAAAGCAAAATGGCTGTCTGGGGAAGACTTACAAATAGCTGTGAAAAGAAGAGAAGCAAAAAGCCAAGGAGAAAAGGAAAGATATAAGCATCTGAATGCAGAGTTCCAAAGAATAGAAAGAAGAGATAAGAAAGCCTTCTTCAGCAATCAATGCAAAAAAATAGAGGAAAAGAGAAAGGGAAAGACTAGAGATCTCTTCAAGAAAATTAGAGATACCAAGGGAACATTTCATGCAAAGATGGGCTCGATAAAGGACAGAAATGATCTGGACCTAACAGAAGAAGATATTAAGAAGAGGTGGCAAGAATACACAGAAGAACTGTACAAAAAAGATCTTCACGACCTGGATAATCACGATGGTGTGATCACTCATCTAGAGCCAGACATCCAGGAATGTGAAGTCAAGTGGGCCTTAGAAAGCATCACTACGAACATGAGTCTGAGCAAACTCAGGGAGATAGTAAAGGAAAGGAAAGCCTGATGTGCTGCAGTCCATGGGGTTGCAAAGAGTCAGATACAATTTAGTGACTGAACAACAACAATATAAGGCAACAAAGATTTTGGAAATGTAATTAAAATAACATTTGCTTCTATTTGCAGCAAAGAATCCACTTGCAATGCAGGAGACCTAGATTCAATCCCTGGGTCAAGAAGATCCCTGAAGAAAGGAATGGCTACTCACTCCAGCATTCTAGGCTGGAAAATTCCGTGGATAGAGGATCATGGTGGGCCACAGTCCATGGGGTTGCAAACAGTCAGACACAACTGAGAGACTAACACTTTCACTCTTCACGTTTACAGTTGGAGGATCTTTAAATGTACAACTAGGGGTGGGGGGAAAGTTTTTTCTCTTTCAAGGCAAAGAAGGAAAATCATTCCTCAAAACCCAGCAAATCTGACTGTGAGATCTTTAATTCTGTGCAATCTCCTCAGTCTCATTTTTTTTTTCTTTTTCTTTTTTTGCAGTGGAGCAAGAAATCAAAATCTAACCCAAGTTATGGAAAACAAGACAGTGATGGCTATAAAGGGAGTGATATGAAGCAGCAGAGTTTCTTTTACCTCCCACATCCAATATATGTGCTTCACAGAAGACAAAAATAACAGGTCCACAGAATACAATGGCTAGAATTACAAAAATCCATTCGTCCAAGTGTGGTTGAAGACAGGAAAGACAAGTGAGAGGTTAAATGGCACAGAGAGGAAAAATCCTGAAATTAGTCCAGATGTGGGGCTGGCCAATGCTAGAAAAGAGCTGCAGAAAAACTTGTGGTACTTTCACTTTTCACTGGTGTTTAAAATCCATGCAGGGAGATTCTGCCTTACCTGCACCAGAGAAAAAAATCCCCATTCCTCAGAGGGACGGGAATGTGCACAGGGCCCTTGGCACAGTGGGTCCTGCCTTCCCTGGTTGGGGAGGTGAACAAGGTAAAGAACTGCCAGGGAGTCCTTCCTGTCCCACCCATCTCCACTGGATGGCAGATGACTCCAGGGACAAGCAGCAACTTGAGTTTGCAGGAGATGGGTGAGGTGAGGGGAACTTCTCTGCAGAAGTGGAGCTACTGAGGGCAGACTGAAGGTAGACCATCTTATGGAGGACTCTGTTGCTTAAGACAACCACCAAGGAGAAGTGGTGTAAATGGAAAAGATATGCTTTTGCAGAGATCTTTGCTTCATTGGTGCTGAAAATGAATAAAGGAAAGAGGACAGATAAGAGACATCCATTGACTGTGTAGGAGGACTTCATCGCTGTGAGAAAACCAACGGCAAACTGAATCCAAAGTAGTAAAGCCAATTTCTTTTATGTTTGACAACCTCGGATGTATTTCAGTTCCTTTATTGAACCAATGATATTTGAAGCAGTGTAGTGAGTAGAGAAGAGATATATACAGGAGGCCAACCAACTGACCAGCAAGATAGATGGGAAAAAGACTCACAAACATCCTCTGGAGGAGGAAGAGAGCCCGCAGCACAAGATTGAAGAGCATATCAGCTATTATTCAGCTGATGCTAGGGAGTGAGTGAGGCTTCCTCTCTGATACCTCAAATGCCAGCTCAGCTACATCCTGAAACAAAATAGGGTTCACAGCTTTGCTAAACACAAACAGGAGAAGCATCCAAAGAACACTGAAATTTGATGTGAGGAAGCATTCCAACTGCAAACAAACGTTCCCATGTCATGATGGGTCACCAGTAATTTGGGCCATTACTGACTGAAGCACAGGAACAAACACTCGATAAAACAAGAGGAGACTGAACGAAAACAACACCACTATTCTAAGTACAGCACTGAAAAATTCTACCGACAATATATGGTTCACACTCCTGCTTCCTTACTATACTCTGGACTCTCCTCTGAACCAGGATCCTGCTTGTTCTTTTTCCACTGTTCCTCTCACTCTTGCTGAATTCAAGCATCTAGCTTTGAGATGGTATTAATAGAAATTCCCCAGATGGAGTCTTTGATTCCCCTGGGAATGCCTTGAAGAAACTTTTGATACTGTCAGCCATCTATCTCTTCACCACCCAAACTATCAACTATACAAAGGAGATAGAAGTGTCTCCAAATCTTTCATCATGAAGGACCTGGCAGCTTTGCTGCCATGGTTCCACTGGGCCAGACCCTTTTCCAGCCCTGCCCTTGGCCACCAAAGATCCACTAGGCTACTCAGCACCATTCTGTACTGGTACTCTGGTTCCCGCTCAGGCCGCTGTCATCTCCACTCAGCATACCCGGACCACATGGGCCCCTACAATTTTTAAAAGAGAAAAAAATTAAGACAACTGTGGAGAAAAAAGAAATTAAAAATAATCAATCCAAAAGAACACAAAAGACAAAATCTGATGCGACTAACAAAAAAACAACTAGCAGTTAGATAAATTTTAATCAAGAGCCTCAATGACTCCATTAAAGTTATTTGTCTAAACACTCCAATAAAAGGTAAAGACTTTCAAAGTGGAAAAAAATCCACCTATATGCTATTTATAAGAAATCCACTTTAATTGTAAATATATACATGAGTTAAACTGAAATGATTGAAAAATCCAATCTACTCTTTTAAAAAGCTGGAATATTTATATTAATATGGGAAGAAACAGATTTTAATACAAAAAGTACTAGGTCCAGAAGATCGTTATTCAAGGATAAAGAAATAAATTTCCAATGAATATATAACAACATTAAAAGTGAAAGCAACTAAGAAAAAATTCTCAAAATTGCAAAACTGAAAGAATGCAAAGAAAAATAGACAAATCCATTATGATATGTGCAGTTACTTATTAGTGGATAGAGGGAGCATGGAAAAGGACCCTCCCCTGTGGGCCTCTGTTCTTGGTAAGGATACAAAGAGGAATCTGAGGTCTTACCCATGGCAAAAACAAGATTATTGATGAAACAACTGGAAAAACAGCTCAAGGGAGAGATGGGCCAAGCCAAGAGAGGCACTGGACCCTGGTTTATTGAAGGAAGAACATAAAGAACCCCTCAGCAGAGAGGTGGACCAAGCCAAGAGAGGCTCTGGCGCCCGAATGATGAGGTATGAAGGTTTTTCAAGACAGGGCTTTTAGATGTTCATTCAGGTGGGCATGGACTGAGAGTTTTGATTGACAGTCTGTAGTGAAAGAGATCCCAGTTTGATTCCTGGGTAGGGAGAATCCACTGGAGAAGGGATAGGCTACCCACTCCAGTAATCTTGTAAGTCCCTTGTGCCTCAGTTGGTAAAGAATCTGCCTGCAATGCGGGAGACCTGGGTTCAGTCTTTGTGTCTGGAAGATCTCCAGGAGAAGAGAAAGGCTACCCACTCCTGTGAGTAGAGAATTCCATGGACTTAGTCCATGGGTTCGCAAAGAGTAGGACATGACTGAGTGACTTTCACTTTTTCTTCAAGTTACATAACCACAGCTCTATTGTACATGTCTTTCCCATAATTCAATCTGTTATAATCATATGTATGCATGTATAAAATATTTATGAACCTTTAATTGGCTCCCTGCTGCCTAAGGCCACCTGAGGACACAGCTGTGCATCAAAGGTGCATATGCGGGAGTTGGAGAAGCCCCTGTAGTTATTTGCATCCACTGTGCATCTAGGGTGCAGGCGTCAGAGTTGGACCCATCTCTATGCTTATTTTGTAGCGTATCTGCAAGCTCTTCTGGGCCACGTTGGGGCATGTCTAGGGTGGGGTTTAGATATCAGCTTGAATCTTTTTTAGCTAGGCCACACATCCTTGCTCATGCCTAACTTCCTGTTTAACATTACTTTTCAGTAAAGAGTAGAATAACAGTAGAACTAGTACCTAAAAAATCAGTGTGTTTATATGTATAGAAGCCCTGAACAACCCTAAAGACTTATCAGTTAACGTGTACAGAACACTCCACCCACAGCAGCCAAATATGCATTTTAAAATATGTTCACCTGGAACATTCACAAACAGAACATTTTTCTGAGTCGTAAAACAAAGCTTAGCAAATTGAAAAAATTAAAATATATGAAGTGTTTTTCCCCAGATTAAAACAGATTAAGCTAAATATTGATAATACCTTAATTTATGGAAAATCTCAAATATTAATATTTTAAGTTAAAACAACACACTTCTAAATACACCACGGTTCAAAAATAAAATCACAAGAGAAATTAGAATATATTTTGAGTTGGTTGAAAATGAAGACACAACATATCTTCATTTGGTAAAGTCATCATAACTGAAAAGTTATAACATTTCAGGCTTATGTTAAAAGACACGTAGGTCTCAATTCATTGATCTAAGGTCCCACATCAAGAAACTGGAAAAAGAGGAGCAAATTAAACTCAAGGCAAGATTAAGGAAGGGAATAGTAAATATAAGAGCAGAAACTGAAAATTAAAAGCACAATACAAAATATTAATAAACCAAACCTGGTTCTGTGAAAAATAATTAATGAAATTGATAAACCTCTAACCACTTTAACCAAGAAAAAAAAAGCACAGATCATAAATATTAAAAATAAAATTGAGTCTATCTCTACCATAGAAAGAGTAAACAGAATTAATGAATACTAAAAACAACTCTGTGTCTGTAAATTTCATAATTTTTATAAAATAGAAAATTCTCAAAAGACAGAGTATCATATTTCACATTAAAAATAGATACATAAGTACTATATATTAAAGAAATAAATTCATGTCAATAAATAAAAGTCCTGGATTTGACGGAAAATTCTGCCTAATTTTATAAAATATTTATAAAGGAAGCAATACTTATTCTACAAAAACTATGAACACAGATAAGAAGGGGACAATTTTCAGCTGTTCTTAACAAGGTCAGAATCTCTCAGATAATCACACTAAAGACATTACAGGAAAATAAAAATAGACTAATATTTGTCATAAGCACAGATATCTATATTTTAAATTATCAGAATTTCAAAGCAAACAATATCATGACCAAGTGTAGTTTATCTAGGGAAAGCAAAGTTCTTTTTTATTGTTATTTAAAAATTTCACTAAATTTGGGAAGATTTTGCCTGATATTCTTTAAATACAATATTTTATTTGACCTATTGTCTCTCTTCTCAGGAATTGAATCAACATTACATGTGCATTCTTTACCAACTGAGCTATGAGGGAAATTTATCTTCTTATAGGCCTTACTACCAATTATACTTTACATATAGACAGTATGCATGTATGTGTGTAATATATGTTACTTACACAATTGACAAATATTCAGTCAGTCTTTTCTTACTGCCTCGTAAGGATCTCTGAACCTTGTCTCAAAGGTTTCAGTTGTTTTTGAATCTTTATTTTTAGGTAGGATAATTTTTGTTAATCTATCTTCAAGTTCACTAAGTCTTTACCCTTCTACTATACAGTTTATCCAGAGAATATTTTCACCTCATATATTGTATGCTACCTCTAATACTTAAATTTGATTATATGTTATATAATTGCTTTACCTGCTGATATATTCTTTTATTTATTATAATATTCTCAAGTCTATTACACTAAACCTTTGAGTATATTTGGTGAAAATCTTTCAGATCAACATCATCTTGTGGGAAAGCACCTTTGATCTGGAATTTGTAGTCATGATAAACTCTTCCTTGCACTCTCCTAAAAGCACATTCTTTGACTTCTATAGCTTTATGTTCAGTGATAATGAATGATGCATGAAGGGTATCTCAATAATATGTTGTGAACAGGTAGACATTATATATGTGTACTATTTTCAAAGTTTATACTAACTGGAGCTGGAGGCATTGTTTTACCTGCTCTCATACAGCTATCAGGCATCATGAGATCAAGAAAGTTCCCAAGATTCTGTGAACGGAATTTTAAAGTTAATCTAGCATGCCTAGAAACCTGTGGCTAATAAAGGGACACTGGCAGTTTTCACACAATCTATATTGGCATTATCAGATAACCCTTCACTCTTCTGAGTAAAACTGATGCCTGTCTGGTTCCCTAAAATTAGTTTCAGTGGAAATGCCCTTCTTCCCATTTCTTATTCATAATGTCAGCTACTTTTATAACAGCTGCATTTGGAATATATTCATCTTGTCATGAAAAGCAAATCTACCATCGATTGCTGAATGTAAGACAGCAAGAAGGTTTGATGGTATTCATAGACCATATCACACTTCTTTTGAGATGTCTTTGCCATCAGAAAATAATGTGAATAGTTTGAAAAGGTTCACTGACAAACCTCTAGCGTGCTACTGAAATGTCATTTATCTCTGCACTGATATTGATTTTCATAAAGAGCTGAAATTTGAAATATACTTAATATTTGAATTTTGTACTTCTGAAAAAGCTATAAATATGTTACTCAAAAACTTTAAAAATATTAACTGGCATTTTGAAAAGGTATTATCATAAATTGTAAGTATGGTTTTGAAAACAATTCAGGAGAATTATATTTAAATATGCTTTTTCTAAGTGTACCATTTTTACAGTGAGAATAATGAATACAAGATGATATGAAATAAAGTTTCAGTTTTTAACTTACTTAAAAGGCAGTTTTCAATTAATTCAAAATAATACACAAGGGGTAAGTTTATAGAATTGATGTCCTAGATGTATTTCCGCAAATATGATAATAAATATAAACAAGGTAATCTTTTTTTAAAGACCTTGCTTATTTTACTCATCAGGTTAATGACTAAAAGAGGATAATATATAAAAATTTAAACAAAAGTAAAATATTCATAAATTTGTGGTTGTAAATATGAAATTCCTTTAAAATAACATGTGGTTTTTCTGTGGATTATCTTTCCCTATGAACATTCTAAGGTATGAAGAGCTTGCATTGAAGAGGAAAAATTAAAATTTTACATAACCTCCTGTTCATTCTGCCCTGTAACTCAGCTTGCTCCTTGCAAAGTCTGGATCACATAGATCATGTAGTTTCAGAAAGTGGGGACTTAGAATACTAGGAACTGGAGCTTATCTCACTCACCCTTGCCCTGTTCTTTGCAATTGCCCAGCCCCTGCAAACCTGCTTAATCATGCCTGTCCTTGTAAAGGTCAGGCAGCCCCCTCCCTGTCTTGACTGCTGTCCCTGCACACGTGAAACCCCTTAGTTTAAACCAGCCTATTAGCAACAAGTATTGCCCACTATAGTCGGTCTATAAAAACTCTGTAACCCGTTTGTTCAGGGTTCAGAGCTCGGAGTGTTAACTCCTTTGGGCCTGCCAGCGTTATAAACCTGAGTTTTCCAACTCTTCAAGTGTGGTGCTTGGTTTCTCGATTACTGGTTTCTGCAACAGTATTTTATAGGATTTTTTTCTACACAAAATATAGCATAAATTTATTTTAATAAAATATCTTTTTATATATAGTTCAAAATATTAACAGATCTTCTGTTCTGGGTTACAATCATCTATTGTGCATTTATTAAAACATAAAAAATTGCAAAGCAACATAAAATAATTAAGGTAGATTTAGAAGAAATAATAATTATTATTTTGTTTCACAAATCAAGACAAATCTCTTTACTTTTTGGAGTTTTTAGAAACATAAGTGTACTATGTCAAATGGGAAAATTTTAGAGGGATTTTAAAGAAAGGGGTAACATCATAAATATTTTAAAGTTTCTATACCATTTAACACAATAGAACATCTGTAACAACAAATGACTAGTAAATATCCAAGAAAATCATTAAGAAAAATAAGTCCAAAACTTGACTGTGGAACAAATAAGGCTGTTTACTACTATAAAACTCTTAAAATTGTAACTTAGAGCTTAGCTAGATTGACTCTTAGCCATCTTTCTTCATTGTTACAAGTCTGAAGATTCAGATGACTTTTCTAATTCTTTTATGATATTATTGTTAATTTTATAAGCTTTTCAAGTTTTATTCTCAATTTCTTATATTTTCTGATTCCCAAAGCAGTATGATAAACATAATCTAAAAGGCACAAAATCATTAAACCTTAACCTTCCTGAACTCTGGGTGTCAAAGTGGTGTTTACTATCACTAGAAAACATTTCAATGCTTTTGTAATCAATTTTAAACCACATGGATATCACCAAATGGTCAATAATGAAATCAGAGTGATTGTATTCTTTGAAGCCAAAGATGGAGAAGCTCTGTACATTCAGCAAAAACAAGACCTGAAGCTGACTGTGGCTCAAATCATCAACTCTTTATTGGAAAATTCATGCTTAAAATAAAGCTGGTAGGGAAAACCACTAGGCTATTCAGGTATGACTTAAATCAAATCCCTTATGATTATACAGAGGAGGTGACAAATAGATTCAAGGGGTTAGATCTGGTACAGGCCTGAAGAACTATGGACAGATGTTTGTAACATTATCCAGTGGTGATCAAGACCACTCCAAAGCAAAAGAAATGCAAGAAGGAGAAATGGTTGTCTGAAGAGGCTTACAAATAGCTGAGAAAAGAAGAGAAACAAAAGGCAAAGGAGAAAGGGAAAGATATACTTAATTGAATGCAGAGTTCCAGAGAATAGCAAGGAGAGATAAGAAAGGCTTCTTAAGTTAACAATGTAAATAAATAGAGGAAAACAATAGAATAGTGTATTGCTGATCCTGTTTTTGATGCCAGTTGTTTTGCTGTATCTCACTGTCCACACTACTTGCTGAATCCAGGGTAGGCAAGGTGCAAGCTAAGAGGCCAGAAGAAGATGCCAGGAGCCTTAGGAACTGCAGACACACCTATTCTCTTCTGGCTGGCACAACAGCTGGAGCAGCAGACATAACAACAAAACATAACTACACACAACCCATCTCCTGGATGACACAGTGGCCATAACAATATTTTCTCCTGGCTGATGAAATAGCTGTAGCAGCATTCACAGTATATTCTCTCCTCTCATGACAGACACAGCCATGACACAGCAGTAATACCCCTCACTTTATGGATGAAGCTCCTACATATGTACAGCACAAAGTAGCTCATGACCAAGTGAGTAACTCGTGACACACATGTGCAGTGCTATGGCAACAGAGCCTGAACATGCCATCTTGGCTAATTTACTCTTTCCCCACAAATAGGAAAGATGAGAGATATATTCGAGAAAATTGGAGATACCAAGGGAACATTGAATACAGAGATAGGCACAATAAATGAAAGAAATGGCAAGGACATAACACAAGAAGAAGAGATTAAGTAAAGGTGGCAAGAATATACAAAAGAAGTATAAAAAATTTATTAAAGACCTAGATAACCATGATGGTATGGTCATTCACCTGGAGCCAAACATCCTGGAGCATAAAGTAAAATGGCCTTAGGAAGTATTGCTATGAATGAGTGGAGGTGATGGAATTCCAGCTAAGCTATTTAAAATCCTAAAAATGATGCCATTTATATGCTGCACTCAATATGCCAGCAAATTTCCAAGACTCAGCAGTGGCCACAGAACTGGAAAATGTCAATTTTCATACCAATCCCAAAGAAAGGCAATGCCAAATAGTGTTAAAACTACCATAGAGCTGTGCTCACTTCACATGCTAGCAAGGTAATACTGAAAATCTTTCAAGCTAGGCTTCAGCGTTACATGAACTGAGAACTTCCAGAAGAGAAAGCTGAATTTAGAAAAGGCAAAGGAACCATAAAACAAACTTTCAACATCTGCTGGATCATAGAAAAAGCAAGAAAATTCTAGAAAAATATATACTTCTGCTTCACTGACTATGCCAAACTTTGACTATGGATAACAACAAACTGGAAATTTTTGAAAGAGGTGGGGAGGTCAGACCACCTTTCCTGCCTCTGGGGAAACTTGCACATGGGGCAAGAAGCAGCAGTTAGAATTGGACATGGAACAATTGACTCATTCAAAATTGGGAAAGTAGTATGTCAAGGCTGTGTATTGTCACCCTGCTTATTTAACTTCTATGCAGAGTGCATCATGGGAAATGCCAGACTGGATGATTCAGAAACTGGAATCAAGATTACTAGGAGAAATACCAACTACCTCAGATATGCAGATAATACCACTTTAATGGCAGAAAGTGAAGAGGAACTAAGGAGTCTCTTGATGAGAGTGAAAGAAGAGAGTTAAAAAGTTGGCTCAAACTGAACGTTCAAAAACTAAGATCATGGCATCTGGTCCTATCATTTCATGGCAAATAGATGGGGAAAAAGTGGAAACAGTAACAGATTTTATTTTCTTGGGCTTCAAAATCACTGCAAATAGTGACTGTGGCTTCAAAATTAAAAGACACTTACTCCTTGGAAGAAGACCTATGACAAACCTAGACAGCATAGTAAAAAGTACAGATATCATTTTGCTGACAAAGGTACATATAATTAAAGCTATAGTTTTTCCAGTAGTCATGTAGGGATGTGAGAGTTAGACCATAAAGCAGTCTGAGCACCAAAGAACTGATGCTTTCAAATTGTGCTGCTGAAGAAAACTCTTGAGAGTCCCTTGGATAGAAGCCCGGAGAGCAAACTAGTGAATCCTAAATGAAATCAACCCTGAATATTCATTGGGAGGACTACTTCTGAAGCTGAAGCTCCAATAATTTGACCACATGATGCAAAGAGCCAACTCATTGGAAAAGACTCTGATGCTGAGAAAGACTGAGGGCAGGAGGAAAAGGGGGTGACAGAAGACGAGATGGTTGGATGGTATCACCTACTCAAGGGATATGAGTTTGAGTAAACTCTGGGAGATATTGAAGGACAGAGAATGGTTGCATGCTACAGTCAATGAGGTTGCAAAGAGTCAGACATGACTTAGCAACTGAACAACAACACAATCCATTTTAACTTAGATCATAATAAGGAAGTGACTTTATGAATATCTCTTTTATTAACCCGTTTGACTCTGTCTTAGCCATCACCACCATAATATGAGATACCATACACTCCTCATTTATTTAATAAAATAGCAATCTAAATGGTCTCCATCTATCTACACAAATATTTTCGTAATTTTTGGGTCATCACTTCTTTGACAGAAAGTTATTTGTGAACAACAGCTCAATATATGTGTTTTGATTCATTATTTTTAAAAGTATCAGTCAGTCAGTTCAGTTGCTCAGTTGAGTCTGACTCTTTGCGACCCCATGGACAGCAGCACACCAGGCTTCCCTGTCCATCACAAACTCCTGGAGCTTACTCAACCTCATGTCTATTGGGTCAGTGATGTCATCCAACCACTTCATCTTCTATTGTCCCCTTCTCATGCCTTGAATCTTTCCCAGCATCCGAGACTTTTCCAACGAGTTAGTTCTTTGCATCAGGTGGCCAAAGTATTGGAGTTTCAGCTTCAGCATTAGTTCTTCCAATGAATATTCAGTTTAAGGGGATAAGATTGTCTAAGTAGTTTTTTCTTTCCTTCTAATATATAGCTTCATACCTTTCTTTCTAGGTTACTGCCACAAAGTGGACTCCACTGTTGCTGAATATATTTCAGAAATAGTCATGTTGTTTACTTAGTTAAAATTTGTTAACACAGTCCTTTCTGAGAATAAATACTGAGGTCCTTAACTATAAAGCCCTGCATTATTTGATCTGGCCCAAACTCTTCAGAATTCTCTTTTATCATTCTCTGTTGCTCAGTGCATTCTACTAGTGGCTTGGGTTCATTTTCTTGGTCTGCTCATGTTATCCAGCACAAGGCCTTCATTCATTTTACATGAAGAAATCACATTATTTTGCAGACTGTAGAATGGATTGAGACGAAGCTTTAGTGGAGACCAGGAAACTGTTTAGGGGATGTTATCATAATGGTAGAGAGAAATACTTCTGCCTTTAGCTGTAGCAGTTGAGGTTAATGTAGAGATGGTAGATTTGGGAAATGTTTAGAAAATGCAGATGTCATAACTAGGTAGTTAGTTGAATATGGGCAATGAAGTGACTGCTGGTTTAGAATGATTTTCTAGTTTGGGACTTAGGACATTTTACTTAGGAAACCTAGAAGGATAAACAGATTTGGAGGGGAAAAGTCATGATTAATTTTAGACATCTGGTTTTAAGACTTAGGGCTATAATCAGTTGTGTGTCAAAAGCAAGTCAAATGCTGGTTTAGATATTTGGGTTTTTTTAAGTAATTAGTAGATAAAAGACCTTGATGCTGGGAAAGATTGCAGGCAAAAGAAATTGGCAGCAGAAGATGAGATGTTTAGATAATATCACCAACTCAATGGACAAGAATTTGAGCAAACTCTGGGCCATAGTGGAGGACAGAGGAGCCTGGTGTGCTACAGTCCATGGCGTCACAAAGAGTCAGACATGATTGAGTGAATATATATGTATATATACATATATATATAATTTTAAATATTTATATACTTATATAAAGTATATAATGAGATACATTATTTAATTTTTAAATTTCTTTTTTGTCCCAGATACTTGATATGTTAACAGCATAATGAGCCATAGCAAAGTTGTCCTTTATAATATTCCTCATTGTTAAACATAAACTGAAAAAGAAACTTAACAATAACAGGTCAGATATCTTAGAGCAGATTTGCAACATCCTTAGCCTAACTCTCCCTAAAGGTAAAATTTGAAATATATAGATAAAAGAATGTACATCCTTTATTTTGAGCAACCTTCTTTAACATTGTCTGTCTTTCCTGAAGCTTTCTAAGATGTGGGTGGCTGAAATTGCAGATTATGCTCTTTGTCAAAATCTAGAGTGCAGCTATGCAAGGTTTCTGATTAACAAAATAGGCATATAACTTAGTGGTAAATAGAAAGCAAGGAGAGGCAGGCTTACTCTTGTACAAATTCAGGAGGCTAATCAGTAAGAAATGACTGACCAATATGATTCAGTGTAGAATTAAATCCCAGCAACATCTGTGGACAGCGTCATCTTTAGAAATAATTATGGATGATTGGGAGCACAAAAATTTATGTTGTAAGATTTACCCATGCTAATTATAGTCTATAGTTTTTTGTTTTTGTTTTTTTAACAGCAGATATTCTCAATTGCTCACCAAGGGTACTCAAGTCATGAGATTTCCTACCAAAAGTAAATAGATACTAGTAGTTCATCTAACTCAGAGAAGACAATGGCACCCCTCTCCAGTACTCTTGCCTGGAAAATCCCAGGGATGGAGGAGCCTGGTGGGCTACAGTCCATGGGGTCGCTAAGAGTTGGACATGACTGAGTGACTTCACTTTCACTTTTCACTTTCATGCATTAGAGAAGGAAATGGCAACCCACTCCAGTGTTCTTGCCTGGAGAATCCCAGTGACGACAGAGCCTGGTAGGCTGCCGTCTATGCGGTCACACAGAGTTGGACATGACTGAAGTGACTTAGTTTAGCTTAGCTTAGCTTAGTTCATCTAACTAGGCTTATGATTTAAGGTGTTTTAGAGTTGTATCATTTAAGCTGATAACATTTGCTTGTCAAAAATATTAATATTATTATTGTCATCTATTTGGAGTTCCTTAGATAGTTAGGCCAGTTCCCAAATGAAGTCATTTTTGTATGTAATGAAAAAATTATGTCATAAGCTTGGAGAAAATGAATTTATTCTTAATGACAGGCTGGCATGCATCCAGTTCATCCCAAATAAATTTTGAGTAATAAAAGTAAATATTATGCAAAATCTATTTGGGATGAACTGGGATCTTCCCAACCCAGGGATTGAACAAGGTTTCCTGAATTGCAAGCAGGTTCATTACCATCTGAGCCACCAGGGGAGCCCCATAAAAGTAAAAATTAAACAAAGAGGGATTTATGAAACATACAATCTTTAATACCACTTAACATTATTATCTGACTTGCCAAGACACTATACTTGTATACATTATACTCAGGTGATGCTAAAACGCATGTGTTCTTAAACCACCATTAACCAGGGTCATAAAAATAATTCATAGACTTTAGACATACTAGTTTTATTTCATGAAGTTATAATGTGTAAAATTCAATAAAATTTTCAAAAATATTACATTTTTTCTAACATACATCTTGGTGAAGGAGAAAGTAACAGGATTTAATATGGAATACTCATGCTAAAAGGCTATTAACTCTTCATGGCTTCATAAGCTTCAGCACATTAAATTATATTTATTGAACAGCCATATGTTTCAAGCATCTGGAAGAGATTCATGACAAGGAATCAATCAAAATCTCATATAATTTTATTATTGTTTTCAACAAACAGCTCATTTGGACAAGACAATGCATTCATTCATTCATTCATTCTACAAATAGCTATTGAGTTTCTCATTTGTTCCAGTGACTAGGCTGGGTGAAGGTCTGGGGATACAGCAGTTAAAAAATGTATATTCTTTTAGCTCTAATATATCTCTAAAGCTCACGACTTGCTGAGAGTTCTTTATGTGGTTGGTAGTGTGTTAAATGTTTTACATAAATTACTTCACAATTCTCTTAGTAAATTTTTGAACAGATACTATAAGTGAGTGATAGTCACTCAGTCATGTCCACCTCTTTGTGACCCCATGGACTGCCAGGCTCTATTGTCCACGGAATACTCCAGACAAGAATACTGCAGTGGGTTTCCATTTCCTTCTCCAGGACAGATACTGTGTTCTATGCATAATTTTCTTGCTTGGCCTATGGAGGTTCAGAGAATTTAAATACAATTTGCCCAAATTCATGTAACTAGCAAGTGTCAGGGCTGCGGTTTACACCTGAGTAGTTAGACTTCACAGTGTTCACATTTTGTCAGCTGCTATATATGATTTGAGGGCAAATGAAATAGAGCTTGCAACTTTGAAATATTCTCCTAAAATACTTCTGTGGGGAAATAACATAACAATATATTCTAGAATTTGAGAAAGAAGATTTAACGTTGTACCTCTGTATCTGGCAGTTTTAAGCACTGCAACTTTAAGGGTATTGTTAATCTTTGGGAGTTTTAATCCCACTTCCTATTAAAATTTTATAGCATCAATAAAGTAATACATTGTGACATTGGGTTCCAAATATATGCCAAATTAATTCTAATTTGATGTTCTCAAGAGGAACTGGGTTCTAATTAGTGTCTCCTTGAGAAACTTCCCTGGTGGCTCAGAGGTTAAAGCTTCTGCCTCCAATGTGGGAGACCCGGGCTTGATCCCTGGGTTGGAAGATCCCCTGGAGAATCCCATGGACTGAGGAGCCTGGAAGGCTACAGTCCACTGGGTCGCAAAGAGTCAGACACGACTGAGTGACTTCACTTTCACTTTGAGAAAAACTATATTAAAAGGGGGTCTGCAAAGGAATGGACACTTGGGTGAAAAAAGAAAAAAAAAAAAAACCACTAAAAGAGGAAATTAAAAGCTACCTAAAACAAACTTCTTATTTTGTTAAGGATGGACCTGAAAGTGATGGAAAAATAGTTCAGGCCATTCTGTTTCAGATGTCTGAAAAACTCAAATTTTAATTGAATTACTCTTCAGACCAACTTGGGTCTGATATTTGGATTTTTCTCCTGGGATATATTTCTGTTTTTGTTTTTTTTTTTTCCTAATTTGGAGCAGATTTCTGATTGAGATTATGCAATATCAGTCTTCTATGAAGTTCAGAGATCAGTAACATAGCTCAAAGCAGTTTTCACCCTGCAGGGCCAAATTAAAGATAAAAAGGGATGAAGGGAGAAATGCTCATTGAAATATAAATATTTCATCTTTATTAACTCTTAAAGCAGGTAAGATGGAGTTTTTAAAAAGGTGAATTGTGTTATGTAAAATCTTGACTTTTTGATGTGATTGTTTTCCCTACCGTTGGTGACTTCTGAAGTTAAAAGAAAAAGGTCTACACTGGAAAATTTGTCATTTATGTTCTGAATCTTAACTGAGATGAATCAGTTTGGGACAACTTTTTAATTAGTTTAATGCAGTTAGGATTATCTCATATGGGAAAGCTTCTTCAAGAAAATATCTTTAAACAATTAACTTTGCAGAAACATACTGGAAATGTTTACAGGAAACAATAAAGCACTAATATACATTCCCAGTGCTCTATTCCTTTATCTTCCTCCAATTGCTTATTCTCTCTTTTTATTACTAAAATTCTATTGAAGACATGACAATAACTGCAACAAAAACACAAATGCTCTCAGTGCTAAACTATAAAGCTGATAATCAACATAATTTGAAACATTGGAATGATGCTCTAATAAAGGCACCTGGTTCAAAAAGAGGAAATCAAAACAAATGTGTGTTTTATCTCAGAAGCTGCCCAGAAATGTGCTCTTGAAACTATCACCATACTGCAAGGATACTGTAAATCACATTTTCCATTTGCGGACTCAGAAACTAGGGTTCTGTAGCTCTAGAAAATGAAACAGTTGTTTATGTGTGAGCCAGGTGGAAGGTTGGTGCCCCCTCTTCCTTCTGCTGTCATCTGTTCATTAGATACTCCATTTTCTGAAAGCAATTTGGCAGGGAATGACCAAGGAGGTGTTGAGTTTAAAGTTTTCCTTTTGAGATGTAGCTCTTAGAAATATTAGATTTTACTATAGGAAAAGGGAATGAGACTCCATATCATTTAATGTATAGAAATGCAGTTTTCCAGGTAGTGTAAGTATGTTTAGAACACTCTTTTCAAACTTTTTGATCATTCCATTTCTAAAAAGTGACTATCCATTTTTCTTATTGGTGTATTTATTTACAAATTATATATATATGACTTAATTGTGATGTTATTTATGTTATAAAGCATGAACAATGTGTGAATACAAGAACTAAACAAAGTTTTAAAAATACCTATTATATTGACTAATGGTATAATTGGGTTTTGTTGTTGTTGTAGTTGTTTATTTAGTTGCTAAGTCCTGTCTGACTCTTTTGCAACCCAATGGACTGTAACCCACCCAGGCTCCTCTGTCCATGAGATTTACCAGGGGGAATGGATGGCCATTTCCTCCTCCAAGGGATCTTCCTGACCCAGGGATTGAGCCCATGTCTCCTGCACTAGCAGGCAAATTCTTTACCACTGAGCCACCAGGGAAGCCCACTGGCATAATATTCTTCAATAATTTTAGTGAGAGAAATTTGATTACATTTATTTTGTAATTTGAAAATATTGATTGGATGCTTTGTGATGCAACAGCTCCTAAGTGTGGTTTTAAGTTAAATTAATTTCTCTGTGTGACTTTACTATCTGTCATTACTGAAAATGATAGCCCATAAAGGGCTATAGATCTAAATGAAAATAAGACTTCAGTGGTACTACTGTCAACTACCAATTGGTACTTCCCATCTTCCTCTACAAGAATTAATTCATGTGCTGTGGCAGTTACTGACCTTCAATACCGCCTGAAAGGGGTTCAGGGTGGAGAGCAGAAATGAAGCACTCTGCGCTCTGGGAGAAACTGGCAGGGCAGGACTTCAGATAGATATTTTTAGGAGCTAATTTTACGAGCCCAGTTTTTATACCTCTTATATCTCATCATATATAAAAGCACTAAAATCCTTTACGGTGGCAACTGTTTCTCATGACTAGCAGAAACCTTCTGGAAAAATAGGTGCTTGATTGCATGTATTCCTCCTTCATGAAAATCACATATATGCTGACCTTCCCCCTGCCTCTTCTGAGCAGTTTCTCAGAGCTATCTAAGGTACTATCTCCTGGGCTGCAGTCCTCATTTTGACCTAAATAAAGCTGGACTCTCAACTCTAACTTTGTGCCTTTTTTTTTTTTTAATAAGTTGACACTACTTCATACGTTTATTTTATATTCTTTTCTACCTATATGCAAAATTTTATTTAAAAATTTGTTTGGAAAATTTCTGTGATGATGTGAAAGAAGCTTTTAGTGATATAAATAAATAAAGTAAAGAGAGACATGGGATAGATCTCTGGTTCTTCAGCTGCAAAGATCATAATCAATCTGATTTCAGTATCGACCTGCTAGTGATGTCCATGTGTAGAGTAATCATTTGGATTGTTAGAAAAGGGTGCTTACTATGACTAGCATATTCTCCTGACAAAACGATTAGCCTTTTCCCCATTTCATTTTATACTCCACGGTCTAACTTGCCTATTATTCTGGGTATCTCTTGAATTCCTACATTTGCATTCCAGTCTCCTATAATAAAAAGGACATCTTTTTTTTTGGTGTTGCAGGTCTTCATAGAATCAGTCAACTTCATCTTTTTCAGAATCAGTGGCTGGGACATAGACTTGGATTACTGATGTTGAATGATTTGTCTTGGAAATGAACTGAGATTATTTTTGAGGTTGCACTCAAGTACCACGTTATGGACTCTTGTTGACTATGAGGGCTGCTGCAATTCTTCAAAGGGAGTCTTGCCCTTTTGTAGTAGTAGATATAATGGTCAACGGTTTGTAAATCTTCCTTGGCCAATCATTTTCCTTTTTGCATTTCTTCTTCTTTGTGAACTAAAATGAACTAAAATTTATTTTTCTTGGTGAATTAAAATGGACAGAAATGGGCCAATTTAATTCAGATGACCATCTTTGGAAAAGATCATAATACTGAGAAAGATTGAAGGCACAAGAAGAGGGAAATAGAGGATAAGATGGTTAGATAGCATGATCTACTCACTAGACATGAATTTTCAGAAACTCTGGGGGATAGTGGAGGACAGAGAAGGCTGGCATGCTGCAGTCCATGGGACCTCAAAGAGTCAGACACGACTTAGTTCCAAGAACCAAGAACAATAATGAGGCTGGGTTAGAACTCATGACAGGAGTAGAAGTGTCAGTCTGGCCTTTTCCCCTCCATTCTCTATTACTTGTAGGATCAATACCCTTTTCAGTCAATATTTACTTTGATACTTGCTGGCAGGGGAGATACCATCATCAAGAAGGTGGTGTTCTCTTGGTGAGGCTTATCCCTTGCACTACAGAATTGCTAACCTCTGAAATTTTAACAAAGGTGGTAAACAAAACTGCATTTCTTCTGTTAGCAGGAGACTGTGTTTGCAGTTTCACCTAGTGATGGGGAAAATTTGAAAGCCATCCCTCAATTTTGGATCATGGTCTTAAAAAATAGTTGACACAATATGTAAATTCTTTTGATCATGCATGCATTCCTCTATCAGTCTCATTATTAAACCCCTTTAGTGGCAAGAGACTTCCACTCAGGACACCTTTTCCTTGTGTTCCTTCGCTAATTGGAGTTCTCCTGATGCTTGTGGTCAGCAGGGTCACAGTCCTCGGTCGAATATTAAGGTCTTCATTTTCCAACTTTTTAAACATGAAGTAAATATAAAATTTAAAATTATCTTTAAAAACTTCAGAGGTTTATCCAGCACACCTCCTCTAGTGAGTACACATACTCTATTTCTGGAAAAATGATTTAGAATGTGAGTAGTCCAGGTAGGAAAGGTAATCTAAAATGCTGCCTATTTGTCAGTAGAAAGAAGATATTTATATGTGTGGTGGAAATAATTGAGAATACGATGGAGATCTAGACTTATTAAATACAACTTCAACAATATTTGTGAGGATTGATAAATATAGCTAGCTCTTAGAGTGTTTACTCTCTGGCAGACAATCTCTATACATATCTATTAATTTACTTAAGCCTCATATTTAAGGTGCATGTAATTTATTTGGGCCTCCCATGTGACTTTAGTGGTAATGAATCCGCCTGCCAATGCAGGAAACACAAGAGATGCAGGTTTGACCCCTGAGTCAGGAAGATCCCCTGGGGGAAGGAATGGCTACCCACTCCAGTATTCTTGCCTAGAAAAATCCATGCCCACAGGAGCGTGGCAGGCTACAGTCCATAGGATCACAAAGAGTCAAGCACAGCTGAGCAACTGAACACAAACACACACACACATATCTAACTCATTTAACTGTCCATACAACTAAAGTGGGGAGGAATACTACAGATGAGATATCATCTCTGGACAGAATATTGAGAAAATGACTTGAATCTGTGGCCTGGGTTCAGAGTTCCTCCGGGTAACATCACATTTGGCTGCATGGCAACCCACCCCAGTACTCTTGCCTGGAAAATCCCATGGACAGAGGAGCCTGGTGGGCTGCAGTCCATGGGGTTGCGAAGAGTGAAGCACGACTGAGTGACTTCACTTTCACTTTTCACTTTCATGCATTGGAGAAGGAAATGGCAACCCACTCCGGCGTTCTCTCCTGGAGAATCCCAAGGACGGAGGAGGCTGGTAGGCTGCCATCTATCGGGTTGCACAAAGTCGGACACGACTGAAGCGACTTAGCAGCAGTAGCAGCAGCAGAACATTCATGGAGTGATAGAAAGCAATCAGAGTGAATTAGACTAAATTTGAACAGTTTTTTCCCTACTTGAAGAAGTGAAAAAAAAATACTGATAAAAATATTCTAAAAGACAATAAAAAGTTTAATGACTGTTTATGAAAGAGAAGTCAATGACTGGGGAATGGAAGGAATGAGAATTTAATTCATTTATTACCTTCTGTGGAGTTTGATATGTTAAACTAAATATCTACATTTCTTGAATTAAAAGAAAACAAATTTTGGAGAGAAAAAATAAAATTAGCCTTTAATGAAACATTTCCTATAAATCCCTTCTTATTTAGCATAGTTTTGGAGGTGCTAAGTAGAAAAATAACCCATTCAAGCAACAAAAGTAACTATGTTTAGGAAAATACTTCTTATTTTTTATTTATATAGCTTATGTTGAAGCCCTAAAACAGGCGTGAAAAATTAGAATTGATAGTTTACTGACATAACAAAATAAAAATAATTTATTTTTCTCTAAATAACTATCTTCCCTCTATGTCCATAATAATTACTTACAAATTATGAAGGAAAATTATCATTCACAATAGACAAAAAAGTCAAAGGGGGGAACAATTATGAATATATTCAGTAAATTTGTGTAAATATTTGATAAATTAAAGAAAGCTTGACTCAGCTAGGGTCGTAAAACAAACTCAAAATATGGAGAACCAGATATGTAGAGCTTTTTTCGTTTGTTTTTGTTTCATTTTTTAAAAATATAATTGAGATAGAGTAGTGTATAAGTTTAAGATTTGACTTATATGCATCATACTATAATTAGAAAGTAAGTTTAATTAGAAGAGTTTTTGATACTATTGAAATTAGCCTACACATTTAGCACAATTCATTTTTCATTTATCTTCTTGCTATTTTCTGCTTTTCCATTGTTTCTTATTGTGTGTTTCTATATGTTTATTAACAGATATATATTCAATTGTTTCTGGTAAACAGTTTTGCCATTTTTATTGAAAGAACAATTGACAGACAAATAGTTTAGAAGGATATTTTTTCACTGGATTATATTTTTCAAGACAAATGTAGGATTATACTTGATTATATCATACATAATGATACTTAGAGTCATTCCAAATTCTTGAGACTTTATTTTTTGGGAAAAAAAAAAAACAAAAAAACAGTGATCTGACAAACTAGCTAAAAAATCCTTGATATTTTATAAATAAAACAATTAGGAAAAGGACACCCATAGGAATTTTAAAAAGCACACATACAAAAGTTCCATTATCACTTGAAATATGCTGCTTATTTTATAAACAGATATTAGAAATACACTTACATTGTCATTTATAATTTACGAAGCATCAAGTTGAATTGATTGGACAGAGCCCCAAATGGGAATAAATGGTAGGTAGAACACTAAATGTTTACAAAACTATATCTGAAAGGAATAAGATTTTCAGGTAAACCAGCATCTGTGTCAAGCACAGTTTATAACTAGTACAACTTGTGTTTAAACATGTATCAAAAGATACCATGACCACAGAACCTTCAAATTATACTCCCGTTGATCCCAGGCACCATTACTTTACTGTACCTGCCAGAGAAATCTCTGCTATGTTAGCATCCTTTCAGGTTAAAGGGCTTAGTAATTACTTCTGGTTGTTAACTGGCTTAAATTCTATCATTCTTGGGACCAATAATTAATTCAGAATATGCTCACCCCTCTTCTGTTAAAGGTCTGTGCTCCCTAAGGAGCAGTGCTCATCTTAGAAGCTTTCTCAGTAACAGCATTTCAAGAGTGAGCAGGACAATTATGTTCTGAAACACATTTCTGTTCCTTTATTTATCCTTCACTGCTATGTAAAATCTTCAGGATGGCAGTGGGAAGAAACCCCAAGAATATCTTGATTTTGCAAAATGATAGAATATTCATGTTGCAGAGGGAGTTTGAGGATATAGTTTAAATCCCTCACTTTAAATTAAAAGTCTCTGCAGTATTTATTTGATATACTTTAGGTGATGGAGGTGATTAGTAACAGATTTCCCATAATGATTGACTCACCAGATTTTGATTAACATTACTACTATTATCCCCAGCAACTAAATTCCCTTTTGACTCCATTGTTAGATTTATCATTCTTGTAGTTACTTTGCTTGTTCCCCATGTTATGTGGGGATTTTTTTTTTTTTTTTTTTTCCCCTCTTAGGACAGCAGATCTTAGAGTGTGTTGCCATTTCAGGAGCCCGATGAGGTCAAAACTACTTTCTCAATAATAATGTTGTTTTTTTTTTTTCTTTTATGAGTGTAGAGGGAGTTATCAGAAGCTGCATAGTGTGAAATATTGAATCATGATCAGTGTGGAAGCAGATATAAGAAACCAGAAACCTCACATCAAAGAAATTAACAAAAATGAAAAACAATGCAATTATTCTTTTAGCAGATATTGGCTTTTTATTTTTTTACTAAAATAGGTGCTTTTTTTTAGCATATGATAATTACAGTATTATTTTAAAATAAAGTTCTAAGTATAAATTTTAAACATCTGTTTTAATCCTTATGTGGTAAGTATCAATGTATATACATATAAACAAAAGCTCCTTGGAGTTCTGAGTAAATTTAAGAATATTAAAGTGTCATCAGATTAAAAAGCTTGGGAATAACTGCCATTGGTGGTTATTTCTTTTTACCCTGGGGATAAGGGAAAAACATAGGGAAATGTGTCCTAATCATTGAAGAAATATAGTAGCTAATTAATGAAAAAACACTTATTAATGAAACTTTTAATATCTGTCTTACTCACTACAGTTAAGATCTGTGAGGAGAATCATCTTGCATTATTTTTCATTAGTATATCTCCAGTAGTGCACAGTATTTATTTTCAGCAAATTGTTTCATATGTATACTCCTCTATCAAAGTTTTTAATAGTTACTAAATAAAATAATGTATGGAAAATCGCTCATACAGGCCTTAGAGATAATAAAGCTTCAAACAGTGAGAGTAATAATGAAGATATAGTAGTAGTAGTATTACTATTATTGTTGTTGTTTTTATTTTTTTAATTGAGATGAAATATATTTAACTTAAAGTACACACATCTTAGATGTGCACCTCAAACATGTAGATATCTTTTATATATGTATTTATCCATTTTATCAAAACAAAGCTTAAGATACATTGTGTTTTTTGTTTGTTTGTTTGTTTGCTTGTGTGAGTTTGTATCGCAATATTTTGCAGCAGTATGGAATTCCAGAAATATTGATATTGTAAAGAAAATCACAGTGCTCAATCTGGTAAATAATTATAAAGAAAACGGCAAAACACACTATATGTAACAATATTGAATAAGTATATAATTAGATATTATTTGGGAGAAAGCAATGACAATCCATTCCAGTACTCTTGTCTGGAAACTCTCATGGACAGAGGAGCCTGGTAGGCTGTAGTGCATGGGGTCGCTAAGAGTCGGACATAACTGAGTGACTTCAATTTCACTTTTCACTTTCATGCATTGGAGAAGGAAATGGCAACCCACTCCAGTGTTCTTGCCTGGAGGATCCCAGGGATGGGGGAGCCTGGTGGGCTGCTGTCTATGGGGTTGCACAGAGCCAGACACAACTGAAGCAACTTAGCAGCAGCAGCAGCAGCAGCAGCAGATATTATTTGTAAAACTAACTCATTTGATTCCACAAGACTTTGATTCAAGAGTTAGTTTTATATTAAAAGTTAGCTTATTTCCTGGTCAAACTTTGTAAAATTTTAATTTTTGCTTTTATGTCACTCTTCCCTGTTTTTTTCTTCAGCATTTAACAAAAATGCATTTTACAATTGGTTTATCTATCTTGCTTGTTGTGTGTGTATTGACCACCTGAATGCAAATTGGATGAGGGCAGAGTGGTTCACTCATAGGCTTATGCTCAGTACTTAGAAAATGATGCAGTCCAATAATTGTCTATTATATATTTATTAATTAAGTGTTGAAAGGATAATAGATTTTTAAAACATGCTTAATGCAAATGAAAAATTATGACCACATCCCAATTATTCAAGTATGGCACTGATGAAATGTAAAGAAAATAAAAACAGAACTTACTTGGATGTTTTTGTTTTCATATTTTGTTGTTGTTGTTGTTCTGGACTATCTAACATTATTTATTTAGTAACTGAAATTAGAGAAATTTAGTAATGAAAACACGAGGGAAAGCACAGAACGTGATTTGTCTCAGTTGCTATATGACCTTCAAATGACCAGTGACTAAAAGCCAATTTAATAATTAATTCAAAATGATTTGTCAGATTGCAGCAATATGGTAATACCTTAATCTCTCCATGCTTCAAATGCCAATATATTTCAAGTGACCTTTTGGATTTTTCTTTTGTATCTAAAAGCAAATATCTAATGACAAGAATGTCTCAACTTGTACCCAGTACAGATCAAATTGTTGCTGAATCCTCTTACAGTCTTTGAAAAAGCACAGAATACACTATGTCATGAATTTCAATAAATGAGTAGAGGACAAACTGATAAATAAATGAAATATAACTGCCCCAACATGATGAATGATAACTCATATGAGACTTTGGTATACTTTAGCAATCTATTTAATATTGGGAAATGAGAATCATGGTGAACAAAAGCACATGTGGTTTATCCTAAGGAATAAATGCTATTATACAGCTTCACCTACTCATTTCCCTGTGAGGGTGCAGATCCTCTTATCCTATAGAGGGTGCAGACACTCATATCCTATAGTATTTTTAAAAGGGAAGAATCAGATAAACTGTCGTTTTATCCTCTTATACAGTGGAAGTGACAAATAGATTCAAGGGATTAGATCTGAGTGCCTGAAGAGCTAGGGATGGAGGTTTGTGATACTACACTGGAGGCAGTGATCAAGACCATCCTCAAGAAAAAGAAATGCAAAAAAGTTATCTGATGAGGCCTTAAAAAATAGCTCTGAGAAGAAGAAAAGCTAAAGGCTAAGGAGAAAGGAAAAGACATACCCATTTGAATGCAGAGTCAAGGAATCACAAGGAGAGATAAGAAAGCCTTCTTCAGTGATCAAAGCAAAGAAATAGAGGAAAACAATAGAATGGGGAAGACTAGAGATCTCCTCAAGAAAATTAGGGATACCAAGGGAACGTTTCATGCAAAGAAGAATTTTGGGCTCCAAAATCACTGCAGATGGTGATTGCAGCCATGAAATTAAAAGACACTTGCTCCTTGGAAGAAAAGTTTATGACTAACCTAGGCAGCATATTAAGAAGCAGAGGGATTACTTTGCCAACAAAGGTCTGTCTAGTCAAAGCTATGGTTTTTCCAGTAGACATGTATGGATGTGAGAGTTTGACTATAAAAAAAGCTGAGGGCCAAAGAATTGATGTTTTTGAACTGTGGTGTTGGAGAATACTCTTGAGAATTCCTTGGACTGCAAGGAGATCCAAACAGTGTTTCCTAAAGGAAATCAGTCCTGAATATTCTTTGGAAGAACTGGTGCTGAAGCTGAAACTCCAATACATTGGCCACCTGATGCAAAGAACAGATTCATTGGAAAAGACCATGGTGCTGAGAAAGATTGAAGGCTGAAGGAAAAGGGGATGACAGAGAATGAGATGGCTGGATGGAATCACAGATAAGATGGACATGAATTTGAGTAGGCTCTGGGAGTTGGTGATGGACAGAGAAGCCTGGTGTCCTGCATTCCATCGGGTTGCAAAGAGTCAGACACGACTGAGTGACTGAATTGATGACTGATCCTATAGTATTCCCCGGTGCCCCAGAAAAGATAGAAGCCTCTAATTAGAAGTGAAATCTTCAAATTTTTAATATTGGACATTTACTTTATTTTTTTATTTTATTTTATTTTTTATTATTATTACAATTTTTTTTATTTTTTTAATTTTAAAATCTTTAATTCTTACATGTGTTCCCAAACATGAACCCCCCTCCCACCTCCCTCCCCATAACATCTCTGTGGGTCATCCCCATGCACCAGCCCCAAGCATGCTGTATCCTGCGTCAGACATAGACTAGCGAAGTAAAACCTTGCTTAGAGTTTCCTTTGTTGTGCAGAAGCTTTTAATTTTAATTAGCTCCCATTTCTTTATATTTGCTTTTATTTCCAATATTCTGGGAGGTGGGTCATAGAGGATCCTGCTGTGATTTACATCCGAGAGTGTTTTGCCTATGTTCTCCTCTAGGAGTTTTATAGTTTCTGGTCTTACAGTTAGATCTTTATTCCATTTTGAGTTTATTTTTGTGTATGGTGTTAGAAAGTGTTCTAGTTTCATTCTTTTACAAGTGGTTGACAAGTTTTCCCAGAACCACTCATTAAAGAGATTGTCTTTTCTCCATTGTATATTCTTTCCTCCTTTGTCAAAGATAAGGTGTCCATAGGTGCGTGGTGTATCTCTGGACTTTCTATTTTGTTCCATTGATCTATAGTTCTGTCTTGGTGCCAGTATCATACTGTCTTGATGACTGTGGCTTTGTAGTAGAACCTGAAGTCAGACAGGTTGATTCCTCCAGTATCATTCTTCTTTCTCAAGACAGCCTTCAGAATGGGAGAAAATAATAGCAAATGAAGCAACTGACAAAGAAGCAATCTCAAAAATATACAAGCAACTCCTGTAGCTCAATTCCAGAAAAATAAACGACCCAATCAAAAAATGGGCCAAAGAACTAAACAGACATTTCTCCAAAGAAGACATACAGATGGCTAACAAACACAAGAAAAGATGCTCAACATCACTCATTATCAGAGAAATGCAAATCAAAACCACAATGAGGTATCATTTCACGCCAGTCAGAATGGCTGCTATCCAAAAGTCTACAAGCAATAATTGCTGGAGAGGGTATGGAGAAAAGGGAACCGCCTAACACTGTTGGTGGGAATGAAAACTAGTACAGCCACTATGGAGAAGAGTGTGGAGATTCCTTAAAAAAACTAGAAATAGAATTGCCATCAGTTCAGTTCAATTCAGTCGCTCAGTCATTTCTGACTCTTTGCGACCCCAATGTATGGCAGCATGCCAGGCATCCCTGTCCATCACCAACTCCTGGAGTTCACTCAAACCCATGTCCATCGAGTCGGTGATGCCATCCAGCCATTTCATCCTCTGTCTTCCCCTTCTCCTTCTGCCCCCAATCCCTCCCAACATCAGAGTCTTTTCCAGTGAGTCAGCTCTTCGCATGACGTGGCCAAAGTACTGGAGTTCCTTCCAAAGAACACCCAGAACTAATCTTTAGAATGGACTGGTTGGATCTCCCTGCAGTCAGAGGGAGTCTTCTCTAACACCACAGTTCAAAAGCATCAATTTTTCAGCTGTCAGCTTTCTTCACAGTCCAACTCTTGCATCCATACATGACCACTGGAAAAACAATAGCCTTGACTAGACAGACCTCTGTTGGCAAAATAATGTCTCTGCTTTTGAGTATGCTATCTATGTTGGTCATAACTTTCCTTCTAAGGAGTAAGCGTCTTTTAATTTCATGGCTGCAATCACCATCTGCAGTGATTTTGGAGCCCCCCAAAATAAAGTCTGTTACTGTTTCCACTGTTTTCCCATCTATTTCCCATGAAGTGATGGGATTGGATGCCATGATCTTCGTTTTCTGAATGTTGAGCTTTAGGCCGACATTTTCACTCTCCTCTTTCACTTTCACCAAGAGGCTTTTTAGCTCCTCTTCACTTTCTGCCATAAGGGTGGTGTCATCTGCATATCTGAGGTTATTGATATTTCTCCTGGCAATCTTGATTCCAGCTTGTGCTTCTTCCAGCCCAGCGTTTCTCATGATGTCCTCTGCATAGAAGTTAAATAAACAGGATGGCAGTATACAGCCTTGATGTCCTCCTTTTCCTATTTGGAACCAATCTGTTGTTCCATGTCCAGTTCTAACTGTTGCTTCCTGATCTGCATATAAGTTACTCATGAGGCAGGTCAGGTGGTCTGGTATTCCCATCTCTTTCAGAATTTTCCACAGTTTATTTTGACCCACACAGTCAAAGGCTTTGACACAGTCAATAAAGCAAAAATAGATGTTTTTCTGGAACTCTCTTGCTTTTTCAATGATCCAGCAGATGTTGGCAATTTGATCTCTGGTTCCTTTCCCTTTTCTAAAATCAGCTTGAACATCTGGAAGTTCATTGTTCACGTATTGCTAAAGCCTGGCTTGGAGAATTTTGAGAATTACATTACTAGTGTGTGAGATGAGTACAACTGTGCGGTAGTTTGAGCATTCTTTGGCATTACCTTTCTTTGAGATTGGAATGAAAACTGACCTTTTCCAATCCTGTGGCCACTGCTGAGTGGTCAAATTTGCTGGCATATTGAGTGCAGCAATTTCAAAGCATCATCTTTCAGGATTGGAAATAGCTCAACTGGAATTCCATCACCTCCACTAGCTTTGTTCATAGTGATGCTTTCTAAGGCCCACTTGACTTCACATTCCAGGATGTCTGGCTCTAGGTGAGTGATCACACCATCGTGATTATCTTGGTCATGAAGATCTTTTTTGTATAGTTCTTCTGTGTATTCTTGCCACCTCTTCTTAATAGCTTCTGCTTCTGTTAGGTCTATATAATTTCTGTCCTTTATCGAGCCTATCTTTGCATGAAATGTTCCCTTGGTACCTCTAATTTTCTTGAAGAGATCTCTAGTCTTTCCCATTTTGTTGTTTTCATCTTTTTCTTTGCATGGATCGCTGAGGAAGGCTTTCTTATCTCTTCTTTCTATTCTTTGGAACTGTCCATTCAGATGCTTATATCTTTCCTTTTCTCTTTTGCTTTTCACTTCTCTTCTTTTATGACCCAGCAATCCAACTGCTGGCCATGCACACCGAGGAAACCAGAATTGGAAGAGACACATGTACCTCAATGTTCATCGCAGCACTGTTTATAATAGCCAGGACATGCAAGCAACCTAGATGTCCATCAGCAGATGAATGGATAAGAAAGCTGTGGTACATATACACAATGGAGTATTACTCAGCCATTAAAAAGAATACATTTGAATCAGTTCTAATGAGGTGGATAAAACTGGAGCTGATTATACAGAGTGAAGTAAGCCAGAAAGAAGAACACCAATACAGTATACTAACACATATATATGGAATTTAGAAAGATGGTAACGATAACCCTGATGCGAGACAGCAAAAGAGACACAGATGTATAGAACAGTCTTTTGGACTCTGAGGGAGAGGGAGAGGGTGGGATGATTTGGAAGAATGGCATTGAAACATGTATAATATCATATGTGAAGATAATCGCCAGTCCAAGTTTGATGCATGATTCAGGATGCTCGGGGCTGGTGCACTAGGTTGACCCAGAGGGATGGTATGGGGATGGAAGTGGGAGGGGGGTTCAGGATGGGGAACACGTGTACACCCATCGTGGATTCATGTTTATGTATGGCAAAACCGACACAATATTGCAAAGTAAAAACAAACAAACAAAAGTTAAACCATGTGTAGATCAACAGTATGTGCAAGGAATAGTATGGTCATACCTACTGAGTTTTGAATTCTGGTTCTATTTCTCACTGTTCACTCACAACTCTGTGTAGATATTAAAAGTCCATTCAGGTAAACACAGGTTCAAAACTTAGAGCACCCCATTCTATACAGTAGTTTTAAGTTATTGAATAATATATTCATTAACTTAATCTATAATTTCAATGGAAGCTTCCTTTTTGTTTTTGTTTTACTTTTCCTATTTAATTGCTCTTCACTTGGAAGGCACTCCTAAAATGTTCGTTTTCACTGCCTCCAATGTCTTTGTCAAGTAGTAATTGATATATTTGCTTTTGAAGGAATACTTTTTTAATGAACAAAATGAGTGTCATATTTTTTTCTGATGTCCAACTTTTATGTTAGGTTTTAAAAATTGGAGTATAGTTACAATTTTGAATCAATTTAATCCCATTTTCCTGTGCCAGTCCTTAGAGTATATCAAGGAAAAAGTAATTATGTACCTTATGAATACATTTAAATTATACTTGAAAAAACACATTGCCATCAGTCTATCTGATTCTTTTTCTTTTAATAACAGAGCCAATTTCCCAGCATCTTAATCATTTTCACTGCTTCTTCCTGGATAGTCTCCAAATTATCTGCATCCTTGAACTTGTAGAACTTGTGGAGGAGCATAATCTACAGAGATAATTAAAGCAAGAATTAAGTACAGCTAAGTTCTCTTTTGACAGTGATGGTGAAAGTTCATATTTCATAAAAATGATGTAAAATGCAGTAATTTTTCACTATCCCATACTTGCCCTCCACCTTTAGAGTTATTACCTATTTAAAATAACTTGATAGTTCGAAATAGCAGGAGGTCAGGTTCATGAAATTAAAATGGTGAAGAGAAATGATTAAGGAAAGATGCATGGGGTGACATCTTTGTCTCTAATAATCAAAAGACCCCCATGAAACATAGGGAATCAGCACCATTCATGTGTTGATGCATTCATCCTTGCTTCAAAATCTTTTACATGAAATTACTCAGACATTTACCACACACATTCAGTAATGAGATCTTATTGTTTCTCAAAGCACTCCTTCCCTTTCAAATTATATAGAAGTATCAGAAAATTGTTCCTTAATATATGTTCTAATCTTTCTTCTTGCAAACTACACCCAACAAGGACCAGAGTTAGTATTTGAACCTAGGACTTTACTCTAGAACCTACTATTCTTACCACCAAGGATTGCTGAATTAATGAAAATACCACTGCTCCTTAGATATTGTCTTTACATTCCACAGCAGACATGCCAGAAACTAAATAGTTCACAGAATCCTTTGGAGAGATTTTTTTCATGCTTGAGCTTTACATAAATATTGGGAAATTCCAATTCTGGTCTCATTTTGCAAGCATGTGGAATCAAGTGTACACAGGAGCCAGAGAACTAATGGAGAAGGCATAGGCTAGCAATTTGGAGACAACTTATATGCATACTGAACATACCTAATTAAAAAGGGGAGCTTTTTAAAAAAATAATCCTGAGATTAATTAATTGAATGTTTAATGAAACTCAGCTGGTAGAGAATCTGCCTGTAATGCAGGAGACTGGATTTCAAACCCTGGGTTGGGAAGATCCTCTGGAGAAGGGAAAGGCTACCCAATCCAATATTCTTGGGCTTTTCTTGTGGCTCAGCTGGTAAAGAATCTGCCTGCAATGCAGGAGACCTGGGTTTGATTCCTGGGTTGGGAAGATCCTCTGGAGAAGGAAAAGGCTACCCACTCCAGTATTCTGGCCTGGAGAATTCCATGGATTGTATAGTCCATGGGGCCCCAAAGAGTAGCACACGACTGAGCAACTTTCACTGTCACTTTAATGAACTCAAATCAACAATTTTGAGACTATAAATTGTTTAGTAATTTTGTTCCTTCTTGTCAAAATCATTTGGTAAGTCAAGAGTCAAAAAATGAGTGTATAGTTCAAAGCATAATATTTAATTTCTTTAAATTTATTACTATACTACATGCTATAGGAAGAAAAGCTATTATCAAAAAATCTGATTATTACACTAAATGCTATAGGAACAAAGCGTTTTATTAATATAGATACTTTGTACACTATCAATATTTTTCTTGGTCAGTGAAAATCCATCAAAAATATGTACTTTGACTCTATCCCAATTTACAATCTAATTGTTTAATTAAACTGCATCTTATTATATGCAATATTGAACAGAATAAGTACACGGTATGAAGTATTTTGAATAAAAATTTGAAATGCTTAAAAATAGATAAGCTTTTAAATTTAAATTGTTATTTAAATTTTAACTTCAGATATTATTCAAATGCATGTATTTAATTATTTTAGAATTATTATCAATTAATTGATTTATTTCTGAATGAAGTAATGTAAATAATGTTGCACAGGTATAACTCATTTTTCTACTTTATAAATGTTTCAACTGGGTTTGTGGTGAAGTGTCTCAAGAGAAGGGAAGAAGGAAACAATCTATATTATTTTAGGAAAGGAAAAACATGGTTTAAAAAACCAAGTCAGTACAAAGGTAGTATTGATCTTTTCTACTTTTATTGTATTATGGCTGTCATGCTTGGAGACTAGTGCAGATCACTGTGAAAATATAGTAGGTATATTTTCACCATCTATCTATCTATCTGGAGAAGGCAATGGCACCCCACTCCAGTACTCTTGCCTGGAAAATCCCATGGATGAGGAGCCTGGTAGGCTGCAGTCCATGGGGTCGCTAAGAGTCAGACACGACTGAGCGACTTCACTTTCACTTTTCACTTTCATGCATTGGAGAAGGAAATGGCAACCCACTCCAGTGTTCTTGCCTGGAGAATCCCAGGGACGGGGAGCCTGGTGGGCTGTGGTCTATGGGGTCGCAGAGTCGGATACGACTAAAGCAACTTAGCAGTAGCAGCAGCATCTATCTATATATATATAAAAGATATCTATCTATATACATCTATATGTATATATACCATATCTATGTCTATATAGATATGCCATATCTATACCATGTCTGATATATATATATATATATATATATATATATATATATATATGTCCCTGGAGGAGTAAGATGGCAGCCCACTCTAGTATTTCTGGTTAGTGAATCTCATGGACAGAGGAGCTGGGCAGGTTACAGTCCATGGAGTTGCAAAAAGTCAGACATAACTGAGCCACTAAGCACAGCACAACACATATAACATTTTAATTATCATTAGAATTATTTATTTAAAAAATAATTGGAGTATATGTCTTCCTGTAGCTATTGTGGAGAAATACCTTTTCCTGGAGGTATCTTTTTCAAAAGCTTTATCATTTTTGCCGATATGTATTTTTATAGCATTTGTTAAGTAAATAAACATATTACCATATGTTACCATTATAATGAAAAGTGAAAGTGAAGTCGCTCAGTTGTCTCTGTGTTTCTTGTCCAACTCTCTGTGGCCCCATGGACTGTAGCCTGCCAGGCTCCTCTGTCTGTGGGATTTTCCAGCCAAGAGTACTAGAATGGGTTGCCATTTCCTTCTCCAGGGGATCTTACCGATCCAGATACAAACCCAGGTCTGCCTTATTGTAGGCAAATGCTTTACTGTCTGAGCCACCAGGGAATTCATTATAATGAAAAAAAATAATAATTTTAAGTCAATCCTTAGAATATGCATGCTTAGTCGCTTCATTCATGTCCAACTTTTTGCGACCCCATGGACTGTAGCCCACCAGGCTTCTCTGTCCATGGAATTTTCCCAGCAAGAAAAATGGAGTGGTTCCCATGCCTTCCTCCAGGGGATCTTCCTGACCCAGGGATCGATCCCACATCTCCTGCTTCTCCTTCATTGCCAGGAGAATTCTCTACCACTAGTGCAGATTCTTTAACACTAGCACCACTTAGCTTCTTAATAATGCCTGGAAAAAATAAAAGGAAAAATGACCCTTTATGGAGTGCTTGACTTGCCTCTCCCAGTTTATGTAGGACAAAAAAGTTATCCTGCCATTGCTTGAACTTGATATGTTTACAGTTACATGAATGAATTACTGGAGGTGCCTGGAAGCCAAGGAACAACTCTGAAAGCTAATTTTGTTGTTCCTTTCATAGCCCAGAGCTCTGTGGCAGTCAATGGCACAAGCACACGCATTAGACCAACAAGCAAGGCAGGTCCTGTTTTGAGGCAGAGAAAAATAAGCTGCCACAAATGCCTCACAACTTTATTATTGCAATTGATCACATTTATGAAGACCTCATAAAGTTGCAAACAGTTATACTACAAAAAGGCAGTTATAACAATGCAAAGTGGTCTATCATGACCTCTTGATGACAACTTTATTATTGTTGTGGACCAATATTGTTCAGGGGAACCCAGTAGCCATAAGTTATTTTGAAGTGAAGCAGCACAGCAAGCTGGAGTATTACAGTTTAAAATTTATTTTTTATGAGACATAATAATTATATCAAACAGCTACCAAAATGTCTGAGAACTACAGGATCTATTAAGATACCACAACAGAGACATCTCTTTTATGTTTACTAGGAATGGCAATAAGCATTACTACCTGGGTAGAGAGACAGATTCTCACAACTCATCCTTGGATTGCCTACAAGGTAACATTACAAGTGACTGGCCAAGATGAAGTTTATTAAAGTGCCATCTCATGGAGCTCAAGAAAGCATGAGACTTAAGAATCTCTAACCACAGAAGGCATTTGGCATTCACCAGTGTCTAATTATGAGAGTCAGGAGAAAAGGATTTACTGTCACCTGTGGAGTACTGCTGCTTTAGTCTCGAACATTTTTAGTTTTTTTTTCTTTTTTTAAAAATTTTTTTAAAGAGGATAAAAAGCAAAAGAAACAGCAATATAATTAATATCCTTAGTAACATTCTTACAAAAAACTGATATATCAGTCTTCATATTAACTGGAGAGTCAGAATGTCACACCTGAGTTTCAAATATGCTGTTGCTCCTTCAGATCTAGGTCCAGGACACTTTAGGAATTATCAAATTCCTGAGATTGTCCTGAAATTATTCTGAATCACTTCTGAAATCTAGCATCATCTCCTAACCCTGAAGCTATTTGTATTTTTTGTTACTAATTCAAAAACATTTGTTAAATCCTTACATCCACCACTCTTCTGGGCAAAATAGGAATTAAATTAGAATTTATTCCAGGAAAAATGTTCAAAGGTTGATTTGAAGTATATGCTACTTATAAAATGCTTTTTTGTCTGTTTGCATCTTCTGAACAGATATATTCAAGGTGTGGAGATGTGATGGAGCTACTTTTGTACAACTGTTATGAACACAGTTCATATAACCTTGAACATTTATAATGAAATGTTTGTCTGTAAAGATGAGTAGTTTATTCAGAGTACTCAGTACTACACAATTTCTTAGGGACGTCCTTTCTCCAATTGATTTGGAATTTCCTTCACTATTTATTGTTAACCACTAACAGTTTGCCACATCTGCATCTTGACTGATATTCTCATTTGTTTTAATTCCTATTGTGCTTTGTTCCCACTATATTTGGTAGTCTGTCATTCTGATTCTTAGTCTGGCTTGGCTTCCAGAAGTGTATCTTGTATAGTCATCCCGCTGCCTCTGAGACTTGTAGTGAGGGCTCAGGTCCCCAGACTTTTAATTGAGAGAGTGATACGTCTTGAAGTGTGTGGTTGTTAGTTTCAGTTTTAAATACAAAGTTAAAAATATAAATATGCCCTTGTATTATAATATTCAAACCAAATAGACATACACAGCTGTCAAATTTTACTGTCAAAGTCTCCATTCAAACATCTCAAATTCTACATCCTTTCCTGTAGTTTTCTCATTGGCTTCTGTTCTTTATACCATTTTATAATTCATTTGCTTTTTATTTTGATTTAGTGAATCTTATCTATCTGGAGATTTTTATCTGCCTATATGATATGCAAAGAGTTGTGATGGATAGTTTCTATTTTTCTCTCTACATTCACTCCATATACACTTTTCCATTCTTTTCTATATTTCAAGAAGCTGATCCTATGGTCTAGATCAAAATGCTTATTTATTCTGTTTTCTGCATGAGCTTGGGCAAAAAGATCCAATAGCAAAAGTTCAGAGTAGAGGAGAGGTTCAGTTCAGTTCAGTCACTCAGTCATGTCCAACTCTTGGCGACCCCATGAATCGCAGCATGCCAGCCTTCCCTGTCCATCATCAACTCCTGGAGTTCACTCAAACTCATGTCCATCAAGTCGGTGATACCATCCAGCCATCTCATCCTCTATCATCCCCCTCTCCTCCTGCCCCCAATCCCTCCCAGCATCAAGGTCTTTTCCAATGAGTCAACTATTCCCATGAGGTAGCCAAAGTACTGGAGTTTCAGCTTCAGCATCAGTCCTTCCAATGAACACCCAGGACGGATCTCCTTTGGGATGGACTGGTTGGATCTCCTTTCAGTCCAAGGGACTTGCAAGAGTCTTCTCCAACACCACAGTTCAAAAGCATCAATTCTTTGGTGCTCAGCTTTCTTCACAGTCCAACTTTCACATCCATACATGACCACTGGAAAAATCAGCTTTGACTAGACAGACTTTTGTTGGCAAAATAATGGCTCTGCTTCTGAATATGCTATCTAGGTTGGTCATAACTTTCCTTCCAAAGAGTAAGCATCTTTTAATTTCATGGCTGCAATCACCATCTCCAGTGATTTTGGAGCCCTAAGAAATAAAGTCTGACACTGTTTCCACTGTTTCTCCATCTATTTCCCAAGAAGTGATGGGACCAGATGCCATGATCTTCATTTTCTGAATGTTGAGCTTTAACCCAACTTTTAAGGAGAGGTAATTATTCATCTGCCTACCTCTCTTCAAGGTCACCAAGAGGTGACTGTGTACCTTTACCAATAATCTCCTCTCCTACAGCAGATTACTCAGGGTCCTGCCTCTTTCTGTCCCACAAGGTCAATGAATGAGGGCCAAGGGCTTTCTCTTCTGTTAGGCGACAGGATACTTCCTTACTCTGGGTTGTTTACCTTTAATCTGCTCATATGTTTGTAATAAAAAACATGTTTTTAATTAATCCCTCCTCAATTATCCCATAACTGGAACCATAAATGATAAATTTGTTAACATTTCTTCATTAGGATTTGATATTCTCAGAGTCACATTGAATGAATTACTCTTCACACATTTCTTAATCTTAATCTTTAAATCAATGAAAATTAAAAAAAAAAATTAACTTCAGATTCTGAAACTAAATGAGATAAAGCATGTAAACTATTTATACTGATGAGGATATGTAAATATCCATAATGTGATTGTTTTTAGGGAGAAATTTCCTCTTGCTGCCTATTTCCTTAGCATGGTCCTCGACATTGAGTTGTGTTTTGTTTTTATCAGCATTTTGGTGATCTACTCTCCTTAAACTCTAAATTTAAATTAACTTGCAATTTCACAATAAGGAATTCATCTAATAATATCGGATTAAAATGCTCAATTTTACTAGTATAATTCCCTTCATGAATCACAACCATATCATGGAAAAAGGGCTTGTGTAACTCAATGAAGCTATAAGCCATGTCATGAAGGACCATCCAAGATGGACAGATCATAGTAAAGAGTTCTCACAAAACATAGTCCACTAAAGGGGGAGGGATGGCAAACCATATCAGTATTCCTGCTGTGAGGACCCCATGAACAGTATGAAAAGGCAAAAAGATATGACACCAGAAGAAACTGGTGGTAGATTGGAAGCTGTCCAATATGCTACTGGGAAAGAGCAGACAGAAATTACTGATAGCTCCAGAAAGAATGAAACAGCCAGGCCAAAGCAGAAATGACACTCATTGTGGATGTCTGATGGTGAAAGTCAAGTCCAACACTATAAAGACTAATCTTGCATAGGAACCTGGAATGTTAAGTCCATGAGTCATGTAAATTGGCTGTGGTCAATAAAGACATGGCAAGAGTGAATGTTGAGATCTTAGGAATCAATGAAATAAAGTGGGTAGGAATGGGAGAATTTAGTTCAGATGACCATTACGTCTACTACTGTAAGCAAGAATCCACTAGAAGAAATGGAGTGGCTCTCACAGTCAACAAAAGAGCCCAAAACACAGTACTTGGGTGCAATCTCAAAAATGACAGTATAATCTCAATCATTTCCAAGGTAAACCACTCAACATCAGAGTAATCCAAGTCTCTGCTCCAAACACTGACACCAAAGATGCTGAAGCTGACCAGTTACATGAAGACCTACAACAATTTCTAGAACTAGCACCCAAAACAGCTGTCCTTTTCATCATAGGGCATTGTAATGCAAAAGTAGGAAGTCAAGAGATACCTGGAGTAATAGGCAAATTTGACATTGGAGTAGAAAATGAAGTAGGGTAAAGGCTAACAGAGGTTTGGTTTTTTGTTTGTTTGTTTGTTTGTTTTTACTTTATTTTACTTTACAATACTGTATTGGTTTTGCCACACATTGACATGAATCCACCACGGGTGTACATGCGTTCCCAAACATGAACCCCCCTCCCGCCTCCCTCCCCATAACATCTCTCTGGGTCATCCCCGTGCACCAGCCCCAAGCATGCTGTATCCTATATCGGACATAGACTGGAGATTCGATTCTTACATGATAGTATACATGTTTCAATGCCATTCTCCCAAATCACCCACCCTCCCCCTCTCCCTCTGAGTCCAAAAGTCTGCTATACACATCTGTGTCTTTTTTGCTGTCTTGCATACAGGGTCATCATTGCCATCTTTCTAAATTCCATATATATGAGTTAGTATACTGTATTGGTGTTTTTCTTTCTGGCTTACTTCACTCTGTATAATCGGCTCCAGTTTCATCCATCTCATCAGAACTGATTCAAATGTATTCTTTTTAATGGCTGAGTAATACTCCATTGTGTATATGTACCACAGCTTTCTTATCCATTCATCTGCTGATAGACATCTAGGTTGTTTCCATGTCCTGGCTATTATAAACAGTGCTGCGATGAACATTGGGGTACATGTGTCTCTTTCAATTCTGGTTTCCTCGGTGTGTATGTCCAGCAGTGGGATTGCTGGGTCATAAGGCAGTTCTATTTACAATTTTTTTAAGGAATCTCCACACTGTTCTCCATAGTGGCTGTACTAGTTTGCATTCCCACCAACAGTGTAGGAGGGTTCCCTTTTCTCCACACCCTCTCCAGCATTTATTGCTTGCAGACTTTTGGATCACAGACATTCTGATTGGTGTGAAGTGGTACCTCATTGTGGTTTTGATTTGCATTTCTCTAATAATGAGTGATGTTGAGAATCTTTTCATGTGTTTGCTAGCCACCTGCATGTCTTCTTTGGAGAAATGTCTACTTAGTTCTTTGGCCCATTTTTTGATTGGGTCGTTTATTTTTCTGGAATTGAGCTGCATAAGTTGCTTGTATATTTTTGAGATTAGTTATTTGTCAGTTGCTTCATTTGCTATTATTTTCTCCAATTCAGAAGGTTGTCTTTTCACCTTGCTTATATTTTCCTTTGTTGTGCAGAACCTTTTAATTTTAATTAGATCGCATTTGTTTATTTTTGCTTTTATTTCCAGAATTCTGGGAGGTGGATCATAGAGGATCCTGCTGTGATTTATGTCGGAGAGTGTTTTGCCTATGTTCTCCTCTAGGAGTTTTATAGTTTCTGGTCTTACATTTAGATTTTTAATCCATTTTGAGTTTGTTTTCGTGTGTGGTGTTAGAAAGTGATTTAGTTTCATTCTTTTACAAGTGGTTGACCAGTTTTCCCAGCACCACCTGTTAACTAACAGAGTTTTGACAAGAGAATACACTGGTCATAGCAAGCACCCTTTTCTAACAACACGAGATGACTCTGTGCATGGGTATCACCAAATGGTCAATAACAAAATTAGATTGATTATATTCTTTGCAGCAGAAGATGGAGAAACTCTATACATTCAGCAAAAACAAGATCAAAAACAAGCTCAGATCATCAGTGCCTAATTGCAACACTGAGTTTTAAACTGAAGAAAGAGAAAACCACTAGGTCATTCAGGTATGACCTAAATCAAGTCCCTTATGATTACACATTGGAAGTGACAAACAGATTGAAGGGATTAGATCTAGTAGATAAAGTGCCTGAAGAACTACAGACAGAGGTTTGCAACATTGTCAGGAGACAGTGACCAAAACCATCAAAAAGAAAAAGAAATGCGCAAAGGCAAAGTGGTTGGCTGAGGAGACTTTACACATAGCTGAAGGAAGAAGAGAAGTAAAAAGCAGGAGAGAAAGGGTAGCATATACCCAGCTGAAGGCAAAGTTCCAGAGACTAGCAAGTCGAGATAAGGCCTTCTTAAAGAAACAATGCAAAGTCATGTAGTGAAACAATAGAATGAGAAAGACTAGAGATCGCGTCAAGACATTTGGAGAGATTAAGGGGACATTTTCTGTGAGGATGGGCACAATAAAGGACAGAAATGGTAAGGACATAACAGAGCACAAGAGATTAAGGAGAGGTGGAAAGAATACACAGAAGAATTTTAAAAAAGGTCTTAATGACCCGAATAACCACAAAGGTGTGATCACTCCCTAAAGCCAGACAACCTGGAATGTGAAGTCAAGAGGGCCTTAGGAAGCGTTACTATGATCAAAGCTAATGGAGATGATGGAATTCCAGCTGGGCTATTTAAAATCCTAAGGATGATGTTTTTAAAATCCTAAACAATAATGATGTTAAAGTGCTGCACTCAATATGTCAGCAAATTTGGAAAACTCAGGAACAGCCACAGAACTGGAAAGGTCAGTGTTCATTTCAATCTCAAAAAAGGTCAATGCAAAGAATGCTCGTATTACCATACAACTGTTCTCAATTCACACTCTAGTAAGGTTATGCTTAAAATCCTTCAAGTTAGACTTAAGCTGTACATGCACCAAGAGCTTCTAGATGTACAAGTTGGGTTTAGAAAAGGCAGAGGAATCAGAAATCAAGTTGCCAATACTCATTGGATAATAGAAAAAATAAGGATATTCCATGAAAAATATCTACTTCTGCTTCATTGACTATGCTATAGCTTTTGACTGTGTAGATCACAACTAACTGTGAAAAATTCTTAAAGATTTGGGAATACCACATCACCATACCTATCTCCTGAGAAGATTTTCTGTGAGTCAAGAAGCAATAGCTAGAACCAGACATCAAACAACTGACAGGTTTCAAATTGGGGAAAGAGTATGACAAGGCTATATACTGACACTCTGTTTATTTAAATTTTATGCAGTGTACATCATGTGATATGCCCCAGTGGATGCATCACAAGCTGTGGTCAAGATTGCCAGGAGAAATATCAACAACCTAAGATATACAGCGGAGAAGGCAATGGCAACCCACCCCAGTATTTTTGCCTGGAAAATCCCATGGACGGAGGAGCCTGGTAGGCAGCAGTCCATGGGGTCGCTACGAGTCGGACACAACTGAGCAACTTCACTTTCACGCATTGGCAAAGGAAATGCCAGCCCATTCCAGTGTTCTTGCCTGGAGAATCCCAGGGATGGGGGAGCCTGGTGGGCTGCCATCTGTGGGGTCGCACAAAGCTGGACACGACTGAAGCGGCTTAGCAGCAAGATATACAGATGATAGCCCTCTAATGGCAGAAAGTGAAGAGAAACTGAAGAGCCTCTTGATGAGGGTAAAAGAGGGGAGTGAGAAAGTTAGCTTGAAATTCAACATTAAAAACTAAGATCATGGCATTTGGTCCCATCACTTCATGGCAAAGAGCAGGGGAAAAAAAATGGAAGCAGTAACAGACATTCTTAACTTAGGCTACAAAATCACTGTGTATGGTGACTGAAGCCAAGAAATTAAAAGAGGTTTTTTTCCTTGGAAGGAAAGCAATGACAAACCTAGACATCATATTAAAAAACAGCAACATCACTTTGCCAAAAAAAAGGTTCATATAGTCAAAGCTACTGTTTTCCTAGTAGCAATGTATGGATGTGAGTTGGACCTTAAAAAAGACTGAATGCCAAAGAATTGATGCTTTCATTGTGGTGCTGGAGAAGACTCTTGAGAGTCCATTGGATTACAAGAAGATTAAACCAGTCAATCACAAAGGCAATCAACCCTGAATATTCATTGGAAGGACTGATGCTGAGCTGAAGCTCCAATATTTTGGCCACCTGATGCATAGAGCCGATTCATTGGAAAAGACCCTGATGCTGGGAAAGATTGAAGGCCAAAGGAGAAGGGCACAGAAGAGTATGAGATGGTTAGATAGCATCACTGTTTCAATGGACATGAATTTGAGCAAACTCCAGGTGATAGTGAAGGACAAGGAAGCCTGGTGTGCTGCCATCAATGGGGTCACAATGAGCTGAACACGACTAGGGAATGAACAACAAGAGCAACAACTGGCATAAGAGTTGCATGTTATTTGGAATTCTAGTAAATGGAAGATGTCATATATATATATATATAAATATATGTGTGTGTGTGTGTGTATGTACGTATACTCCATATATGTGTGCATGTATAGTTACCATTGCATTAGAGTTTATTTATTTTTGTAAAAACATAGGAATGCATTGCAAAATTAAACTTTAGACATTTAAAAGTTTATTAATACTATGCCTAAGGTCCTTTTTTCCTTGCCTTTAAAAATGTAGCAATTAGAAAGTTATTGAATTTGCACATGTATTTTGAATTTCCCCCTTTCCACACTTTAATAATTGAATAGTTTAATAATTTTTGAGTGAATTCCTTAGAATTTCTGTTTTTCTTTCATTGAAACCAAATATTTCTGCATTCTTAATAGTATAACAAACTCTTTCCTAGTATTTTCTTTTGGATTCTGTGGTATTTTTTTGTGATAAATACAACAGATCCTCAAAATAATGATGCTTCCCCTAATTATTATAGTTTTTATTTTTCAATAGTCATATAAAATTGTGTGGATAATTCATTTGATCAGATCAATGACTGGAAGTTGCGATTGTGTATTCTAACCTTGCATCTGGTTCAGTCCTGGTTGACCCTATTAGGTATTCATCTGATACAGCTTCCTTGAGGTGCCGTCTCATTTGTCTTTCTTTTGTTGACTCTCTTGTCTAAACAAACAAGGCACATGAAAACAGATCTTTCTCACGCTGTTCTATGAACACGGATGTTTTCTCACTTTTTCAGTTCTGTTTGCAATCCCAAATCATAAAAACATATAAAGTTCTTTCCTTGTGGAGCTTAATCCCTAATGTTATGAATGAGCAGCCCCTGTCTCATAGCATTTAAACACTGTGTCCATAATTGCACAGGTAGTTAATCATGAAGCTGGGAATGAAATGCAGTATAATGCACAGGAAAGAGTATTAATTTTGGGAGTATGAAATTTCAGTTTACACTTTGGGTTTACCATTTTTGAATCACTGGTCAGATTGATACCAACCAGAGTTCTTGGCCTTCCCCAGTCAATAGAAATTTTCCAGGAGCCAGACAAAAAATGCAGGCAAGGTTTTATTGAGACTCCTGCAGTTGCAGGAGAGCGAAACAAGTATCACATTCCCTTACTCACTCCATGAGCAGGGCAAGGAGGTTCCTTATAGAGAATGAGGGTAAGGGTGTGTTTAAGATTCAGGTCCTCAGGTGGCATAGTGGTTTGCTCACACCTTAGGGTGTACTGAGTGCAGGGGTCATACTTAGTATCCTGTGTTTGCTCCCTACTCTTCCAAAGTGACAGTTGGGTTTTTTGGTCTTTGTGTATCTTAGTCCATAATTTGCCCCATCTGTGCATGCATGCAGTTATTTTTAGTCCCTGACATTTTATAATTTGTAGCTATAGAAGACCTTTGTTCAGGTGGAAGCATTATAGCATTGCAGCAATACGTTCCAAGTCCCAGCCTGCACCAAAACGATCCAGTAGTCCTCTTTGTAGCTCAGTTTTTTTAATTAAAAATAAGAAAAATAAAAATACACTTACCATAAAAGCGTGTAGCGTGTGGTGTGAATTAGCAAAACAATGCACATATAATAGAAACCTCAATAAACATCAACATACTGATTCTCAGCACATGCTTTTCTGCCTCATCATACTGCTTTTTCTTTTTTTATATATAAACTTTAAGTCCTACCAGGATTAAGAGAATGCCACTTAGTATTAATACTAATTCAACCATTACCCATATTCATATCTAACTTATGGAATAATTAATCAGACATGGTGATTAATTGTTTGGTACACATAACTTTTTTATTTTAAAAAATAAAGAAAAAATCTGTTTCAGTGAAATTCCAGGTAAGTTCCAGATTATTGGAAAAATTTTGTTTCCCCACTTTCTCAATGAGAGAAAATATTCTGTTTATAACTTCATTTGAATAACACTTATAATTTGAAATATTCAATCTCAAAAACTATATTTGAAAAAATACACATTTTTATTATGGATTTTACCAAACAAGAGGTGATTATTTATGAAAATAATGTAAACTGTTAGTGCTTGGAAAGAATACAGCAAAGACACACAAATGTTCTATTTTCACTTGAATTTGATGATATAAAATGAAGTGAGCATTTTCAACTTTACCCTTTTAAAACTGCCTCAGGGAAATATGCTAACTGATAAATATTAATTAAAATGGAAGGCAAAAGTTCTTAAGCAGAATTATATCCCAAGTATTATTATGGGGTATAAGTAGATGGAAATTTAACTTTACAATGTTTTTGAGGGATTGCCATTTTAATTAGTGTGATATATTTGGGGTTGTCACTTTCCCTAGAGTCAGTAGTTTCTTAGTTTCATTTATACATACTGATCACCTCTCAAAACAGGAACATATGTGCCCCTGTTTTTCATTCTTTGTCTTTTTTTATAGGGATGAAGGTAAGCAATTATGTAAAAAAAGGTCTAAATAATAAAGCAAATTTATAGCTCTATTAAAGATGAGACATGAAATACAGAGTGAGGTCTCCTTTTAAAATAACTCCCTTCTTTTGCCCACTTTTAACAACTAGGTGAGAGGGTAACATGTAGAAGGCCAGAAGCCCCCAAATGTCAGGAGAAAATAAACTGCAAGTGGCAAACATTTTTTTTTTCCTTCTCTATACAAAATTATAAGAGGCTTCTTTTAATTCTGTGTTGGTGGCACCTGGTTCTGCTTTGAGTTAACTGATGCGTTAGTCATTTCTTATGGAAATATTTTTCTTAAGCTATGTTAATGAAACTACCTATTTGCTTTGGAATCTGTATTTCTGAAAAATGGTTCTGCCTAAGACTAACATTTTTTTCTTTTCTCAAACCTTGGGCAGATAATGGCTCAACAAACCAGTGTTCATGTCAATTGTTTTATGACTAGGGATGACACACCTCATGCCATCCTATCTCAAAAATGCATATAGTGGGAGAGGGACCTGGTGAAACTCCCTCAGCCTTGAGGTGTCTCTCTTATCTGATTACTAGCTTGCAAACAGACATAAAGCACCTTACTAAAATCTAACAAGGGGGCATTCTTTCTGATTCCTTCTGATGGCTATGTCAGAAGTTTTCTCTATCTCTCTTATACTTTAATAAAATTCTGTTACAACAAAAGCTCTAGTGGGCAAACCTGGTCTCTGGCTCTGGAATGAAATCCTCTCCTCTGGAGGTCACGAATCCTGGTGTAGCACACAGCTTGCAGTAGAAACCTTTCATATGGAGAGCATTTCTGCCTTATTTATTTAGTTTATGAGGTCAGAAATCGCTCTCAAATTTTGATTAAACATTATATAATTTAAATGTATGGCTCCCCTGGTTGCTCAGCAGTTAAATATTTACCCTGACCCAAAAGCCTGAATAGACAGTCAGGATACAAGATACTGGTTAATTACATTACTTTGGAGTTCAACATCACTCAACTCTCTGAAACCCAAGCATCAGTTCAAAGTCTTCTGCTTGTTCAAGTTGGCAGGAGAAAGGTATGGTACTTC